>NW_026622919.1:24692212-27630546 GCF_023065955.2 Ursus arctos | reverse complement strand
AAGAGAGAGGAAGGAGGAATCCACATTAACCTTTGTTAAGAACGTGCCAGGTACCTGGCAGGAAGACGGGGAAAGAAGATCAGAACTGGCACCTTAGATGCCATGCAGGATCCCCCAAACTTCCATGAGGAAGGAAGGACTCTCTCTCTCTCTCTTTTTTTAAATATTTTATTTATTTATTTATTTATTTATTTATTTATTTATTTATTTTATTTAGAGCAAGAGAGAGCACAAGAAGGCAGGAGAGGCAGAGGGAGAGGGAGAAGCAGGCTCCCTGCTGAGCCGGGAACGGGATGGATGCAATGGATGCAGGACTCGATCCCAGGACCCTGGGATCATGATCTGAGCTGAAGGCAGACGCTTAACTGACTGAGACACCCAGGCGCCCTGGAAGGAGTCTTTCAAAAGAGAAGCATTAATGTTCCTTATTAATTGGCCATGCTGGTGTATTTAAAGCTTGGATAGGCATAAGGATATACAATATAGGAAATAGATTAATCTGAATGTATAGTGCACAAATTTGGACTAGCAAGGACATTACTCAGAAATGGACAAACAGTGTACATTCTATTGACTGTGAAGAGCTGTCTTCCCAACTGACGGTACCACTGTAAGAATTAATGGCAGTTTATATGATTCTTTATTTCTCTCTGCTTGCCTGGTGTTTGGATATATCAAGAGACTGAGAAATGCAGAAGGGAGAGACTGTTTAATTTGCTAATAAAGATAGATGTGTAATCAATCAATTAGAACAATAGAAGATTAATTATGATTGTGTCATAATTTGGTCACTGTGCTAAATTCTTTGTGCACATGATCTCATTTTGGAATTAATTTACTCAACAAATTATTACCGAATACCTACTGCACTATGGCAGGCAGTCTTCTAAACATTCAGGATATATCCCTGAACAAAAGAGACACAAACCTCTACCTTCAAGGAGATTGCATTCCAGGAAAGTCATCTTGGATTTCTTCTTTCCTCATTCCACAAACTTTTACATACATCATGTATTCGTTATCAAGAGGTTCAAGACAAATCAGGGCTTCTTCACCCTGGTTATGCTTTATAATCATCTCTGAGGCTTTAATACATGCACATGTCAGGCGTGCTCTCTGGTGTTTCTGACTGATTACGTGTGGCCTGGGTGGATTTAAACATCTTCATGTTTTTAAAGTTTTTTCAGGAATTCCCTAGTAGTGCGACGATTGTAATAAATATTTCCATGGCTCACCAACGAAATCAGAAAGCAGCAAGGCTGTTATATTCTGCTTCTATTCCTCTCTACTATCATGGGCATGGTCTTTCAAGCCCAATGGGGCTCTTCTGTGCCCACGTGTAATCAACAAACATTGATCAAATACATACGAAGTGTTACATACTCTGTAGGTGCTTACACACTGCTTTAAGTATTGGGTGTGAATATATTCTTAAACTGACTCAGATTTTGTTTCAACAACTATTAGAAATTCTTAAAAACTTTATATCTGCATTACCAATGTAATTAGTAATGCAGGCTTTTCTAATGAAAGAGAAGTATCATTTTTTATTCTTCATCAAGTTTCCTAAATTTCTGATAAGAATAGGGTCATTACATCAAAATAATACACCCTATTTTCCCTGCATGTAGATAGACAATGGTGTCGCGTATCATCTTTGTCCTATCCAAACCCAGCATTTCTACCCTGCTCTGAGGTTTGGGATGCTGACTTCTGTGGATTTATATCAACTGGTGATCTTGACTTCTGGCATTTGATTGGATTTGGGTAGTTGAGAAGCAAGGAAATAAAGGAATAGAGTGTGAGTTAGCTCCGGCTACTCTTTCTGGACTCAATTACATTAGCCATGTCCCTTCAACACAGGGACTCCTATCAAGCAATTCTGAATCTGGTTTCTTGCTCATAGCCTTTGCTTGTTGGGCTTAGAGTTAGTGACACTTCCGTCTGATTTTACGAACTCATGGAACTTCATTAATTTTTTTTTGTAGTCATTTTATTAACCTTTTTTTAAATTACCGATTTAACTATGCCATCTATTTTATGGCAGTGCTGTGACTAATAATGGCAATTTATATGGCTCTAGACTCCACTAACTTTCATGGAGCACGCAAAAACAGACCAAAGGAAAGTCTCTAGAATAGACAGAACTGTCTTCGAACTCTGGGTCTGGCACTCATTAGGTGTGACCTCTGCCATACTACTTTATTATTTTGGAGGCATCAGTTGCTTTGTGAGAGTGAGATAATGATGGACTCTAATACATGAATTTGTGGTGGCTATTAAAAGAAGTAGCAGGATGAAGGGGGTTAGAGAGAAACAAGGTCATCTCTGTGCTGTTTATTGTTTACAGCTGGGTTATAGTACGTAGGGTTCATTATTACTATTCTCTCTCCTTTTATATATTTTTGAAATTTTTCATATATTAAAAAGAAGGCAATATCTTCTTCTTTTTACAAAACATGCTACTGAGTATCCTCTAAGCACTGAGACTGACCAAGTATAGAAAAGTAGTCATTACAAAGCCGTGTCTCAGTCTTCGTGTAACCAGAAGATGTCCATCCAAGGAGAGATGAATTTCTGATGGCCCATATAAACTAGGGAGCATAATACCCTACTAGGCTTCTGGATGCTACTTGACATCAATAACATGAGCTCGCCATATAGTGTGGCTCCATTTAAATAGCACGAATAGCGCTACTCATGCTGTTGACAGACTCTCTGCGAGTTATGTGGTACTTAGGGAACTATCTTTCCTCCACAATATAGAATTGTCATGAAGTGTGTTAATGTTACAGCTCTTGCAAGTTCTGCCCTTGTAAATCATCATCCTTGACCAACTCCAGGACTTTGGAAAGATTGAGTCTAAGTCTGGTCAGCTAGGTACATGACCTTAGAAAAGATGAGCTCATTTGTCCATGGGGCCAGCCAGTCTTCCCTTGCTAATTTCTTTTGGTCTTTCACTCGGCTATTCTTTTTCCATCAGGAACTTCCATGTTACAGATCATTCAAGTAAGCTTCAGAGAATTTAAGTGCCACTTCAGAAGCCCTTCAGCTGGTAAGTGGGGAAGCAAAGAATGCTTCTTCTACCTTAGATTTTAGTGGAGAATATCTTTAGAAATAAAACTAGTCACTTGACTTGTTTGATTGAGAAGTAGAAGATCAGGTGCTTCACAGTTCAGACTCTCTTCCAATTTGGAGTCACTGCATCTGCCACTGTCAGGTGATCTATTTAATAATAAAAATGATAATGATGAAAATAATAATAATAGAATAGTTGGGGATGGCAATATTGAAAGGCAACATTAATTTATTTAATGTATGTCCAAGTGTAGAATACTTCAATATTTTCACTGTATTATCCAAATATTGGGAGAATGGGAAATTCAGATTGCCTGGAATGGATAGTTTCAGTGACGGAGAATAAGGAAAGTGCAACTTTCTTCTTCTCAAGTAAAGTACGGGTCTCCATATTGTCATTTTTACTGCAAATTACAGCATGAAAAATTAAGCAGAGAATTGCTCGTGAACTACAAATGATGGCTTTTTATTTACACTCAACTTGTTCAACCATGTAGTGATATTTTAGAATGACGTCCCTCATATTGTCATTAATGTCACTATAATTATGTCATTATTGATAATATTACCATAACATAATTTTATTAGGTGTTTTTCCTTCAGATTCAGTGATGGCCTAGTGTAACAGAGAATAATAGCTCAGTGTAATGACTTCGGAACATAATTTTTGTTAATATGCTTCATTAAAACGTCAAGAATGTGCTGAATACAATGACCTCATTTATTTCATGAGATTTAAAAATCCACACCTGTATGTTAATTTAGGTTTGTGTGCTTTTGAAATGAATTGATATTACTTTTAAATGGAAAGTCTGAATTCTACCAAACTCAGGGACAGACAATACAAGTCACTGCATCTGCTCCAACCCCCTACCACTCTCCACTGACAGCATAATCCTGAGAAAAGGGTAATGCGCTACCATAACAGAAAGAGTGCTGAATGATGAGGACAGAGACTAAACCATATATAGGGTTATGGTGTTTCTTGGTTGCATGACTGCAGGCAGCTCCCTCTGCCTTATCAAGGCAACTGGCCATCAGGAGTCTCAGTCTGGTGGCCTGAAGGCTGAATTCAGGAGGCATAGCCACATTACTCATTTTCTAAATTTGATTCTGAGTGCCAGCATGTGATGTGGACTCTCTTCACTTAATTACATTTTCTATCACTACTTTTCTTTCCTCTGACCCTTGAAAGCATTTAAGATTTGTGAGCTCTGGATTGCTTCTGGCCCTGAGTCTTTTGCAGCTATGGGAATGCAAGAATTTCAGTTTCCACTGAACATACAGGTCCACAACATACATTCCCCACCATTTCTATGTCTCAGCATTAAAGGTCTGAGCCCTGCTTGTTTTCCTCTGTTGGCTTTATCGTGGATTTTTTCTCTGCACTCTCTGTGTCATGATACTTCTCTAGTTTGGTCTCTTAATGCTACCTAACCACCTTTGCTTTTATGTAATAAATATTGGTAGAACGTATGTTTTTAGATCATTAATACATTTTGGGGTTGGTGGTCTTCAGATGGGCTCACGTCCATCTCATCTTCCACTGCTGTCTCTGTTACGTAGGTATTATGTCATCAGAGGCACATTTTAAACCCTGCTACAACAGGCAGATATTTTTACAAAAACATCTGATTTTGTTGATTGTAGTCTCATGTTTCAGCTGACCCACAATTATCTGCAGGAACTATTCTCCACAACAGCTCATGTTCATGCATGTGCTTCCTCTCCACTGAGCCCCCAGATACACACATATTAATTGTTTAGGGCCTTCATTTACACAGTGATTATGATTACTCATCCCATGTTGTATAATGACCACACTGTAAATAAGTAGTCATAGGTCATGCTGCGCCTTTGTCTCCGATACCCTCCCTGCCCTTCTCCATAATTCCAGAGCCCTCTTTTCTCACACTCACATAGACAACATTTCCATCACAGCCTTTCGTAGTCCTGTCTTGAAAATTGCGTGTATTTGAAAATCCCTTGCGTACAGAATGATATTGTAACGTGCAGACAGTTTAAAAGGTAATCGTAAAGCGTGAAGACTAACTGGAGCCCACACATGTGTCTAACACCTATGTTAAGAGAGAAGATATTATTTATTGCATGTAAACTCTCTTTGCATATCATCCTGCCTCTAGAATAGAGACCATCAGTAGCCTGACCCCTTCTTGAGAAACAGCCTCCTGCTATTATTTATAGTTTTACCACATATGTATACATCCTTAAAAATAACTAAATTTTGCCTCTTTTAAAATTTGCTGTAGCTGGAATCATTCTGTATATATTATTTTGTGGTCTGCTTCTGGTTTTGAATACTTTTTGTGAGATGGACTGATGTTAAAGCATATCATTATAGGGCATTCATTTTAATTACTGTATGGTATCCTATAGCATGGATACATCACATTGTTTTTTGCTTTGTTTTGTGTGTTTCAGATCTATTCATGATGGACATGTAGGTTGTCCAGTTTTGGTTTATTACAAACAATGCTTCTATGACCATACACGTATGTTTCTCCTTGTATAGTTTTGCAAGGGTACTTCTCAGGGATGTCCTGAGAGAGGTACTATTGTGTCTTAGGGTGTGTATCCCTTACATTTTCCCAGATTATGGAAAATTGATTCCATAAAACTCTTTTTGCTCTACATCTTTGACCCTTAGTAGATGCAGACATTAACATTTTTGTTAATCTAGCCAGTGGGTGAGGATTTTAATTGTCATTTCAGTTTGCATTTTTCTGAATATTAATGAGGCTGCACATCTAAGAGTCCTTCCCAATCAGCCAGCTGGGTTGTCTCTTCCTTGGAACGTTGGCAACACGTATTCTACATGATGCTGCTACAGGGTTTTCTTCTTCTATCTTGCATTGTATTTATTTGTATTAAAAAATGTATGATTCTTGAGAACAGAGTGCAGTTTTGACTCCTCTTGGTCTCCTATGCTGTTTGTAACACAGGGTCTACTAATGGTAGGCTGTTATTACCTCCTGATGAATTGATGAATGAAGGTATGGATTGCAGAGCAGACATAGAATAGGGTTCCCAAAACAGGTTTAGAAGTCAGAGAGATTGGGGATGAATACTGATTCTTTCACTTACTAGCTGTGTGATCTGGGGAAATATATTCACTCTGAATAAATACAGTTTTCTTCTCTGTAAATTGGAGATGACGTTAATGACACCTTCATAAGATTCCTGCAAAATTAAATGAGATAGTTTATGTAAGTCATAACATTGCCTGTTCAATCTCTGATAGCCGTTGTTTCTTTTGTTCTGCTGCTGCTGATTATGATATTATTCAGATTTGTTCTGAAGACATTGCCTAGAAGAGGGATGAGTTTGTGTGTTGTCATTCTTTTACTGTTTGAGATTGGTTAAAATACCTTCCTTCTCTGATGAGACAGCCTTCAGTGGAAATGGGAACAAATAGTAGAATGTGTTTAGAAATGGAATGGAGACAACAATTGTTGGAGAGGATGTGGAGAAAGGGGATCCCTCCTACATTGTTGGTGGGAATGCAAGTTGGTACAGCCACTCTGGAAAACAGTGTGGAGGTCCCTTAAAAAGTTAAAAATTGAGCTACCCTATGATCCAGCCATTGCACTACTGGGTGTTTACCCCAAAGATACAGACGTAGTGAAGAGAAGGGCCATATGCACACCAATGTTCATAGCAGCAATGTCCACAATAGCTAAATCGTGGAAGGAGCCGAGATGCCCTTCAACAGATGACTGGATTAAGAAGTTGTGGTCCATATATACAATGGAATATTACTCAGCTATCAGAAAGAACGAGTTCTCAACATTTGCTACAACATGGGCGGCACTGGAGGAGATAATGCTAAGTGAAATAAGTCAAGCAGAGAAAGACAACTATCATATGATTTCTCTCATCTATGGAACATAAGAACTAGAATGATCAGTAGGGGAAGAAAGGGATAAAGAAAGGGGACGTAATCAGAAGGGGGAATGAAACATGAGAGACTATGGACTATGAGAAACAAATTGAGGGCTACAGTGGGGAGGGGGGTGGGGGAATGGGATAGGCCGGTGATGGGTAGTAAGGAGGGCACATATTGCATGGTGCACTGGGTGTTATACACAGCTAATGAATCATCGAGCCTTACATCGGAAACCGGGGATGTACTGTATGGTGACTAACATAATATAATAAAAAATCATTATTAAAAAAAAAAAAAAGAAAAATAAGAAAAAAAAAACAAAAACAAAACAAAACAAAAAAAAAGAAATGGAATGGAGAAAAAATGTGGATCATTCTTCTTTTTACTATTGAAAAGTATATGGGAAAGGGGCTGGCAGGGATGAATAAGAAGAGGAGAATGGGCTGAAGGAGGAAGAAGTAGGCAAGATTTTCATCATCCTCTTCTTAGTAGCACACTTGAGAGGATACTGAGGATGCCACCAATTCAACCTATCAATGCCCAGGATCAAAAACTCCCAAATGGGATTTAGGAGTGCACTTGTCGTGACGAGCACTGGGTGATGTGTGGAGTTGTTGAATCACTATATTGTACACCTGAAAACTAATATAACACCATATACTAATTACACTGGAATTAAAATGAAAATGTTTTCCTTTTTAAACTCCTAGGCCACCTCATAAAAGGTAGCTAGTTGCCACATTTTAGAATCCAGTGGGGGAGAAATATCATAAATGTGTGAGGGGACCTAAAAACACTTTGAAGTTAGAGAATATGTTGAAGAAAATGAATCAAAACACTCAAATGAATATGCAAAAAATAATTAGGTAGAGCAATGGCAGCGTCAGGAACAGATCTGCATAATTCTAACAGCGTTTTAGAAAGAAATGTAGACTGAAGCCTCTAGTGCCTTGTTAAGCCAGTGTCAGTAAAATGTAAGCCTAGTAAATGAGCGGTGTGTTTGCCAGTGATGAAATCATTTCCAACACTCAGAAAGAGGTTAACGTTTAGGAATCTGAATTTCAGTGTAAACTTATATTCTTTAAAATATTCCACAACAGTATTTGCAAAATGTTTTCAGAGTAGTTGCATTTATATCCCTGGTCTCATATAATTTACATGTATTATTCCATAAAAAAAAAAAAAACCACAGTCTCTTGATGTGCAAATGTAAGTAGCAGATTCGAAGCAGCGGTTTACCCAGACAAACCATTTCAAGACATGTATGTAAAAATAGGAAGAATTTGTAGAGGTAGGTAGATCACTTTTTGGCTTAAAATGCCTCGAGGATTCTCTTACGACTTGCAGAATAAAGTCCAAATGCTTTAACATTAGCATAAACTCCTTATAAGACACACTCTCATTCTTCAACTAAGTTTCCAGTCATTCTGCATAGACTTCACACATCGTGCTTTCGCAGTAACACTAACGGTAGTTTTGTCTGCTTTATAGTTGATGCTGTTCCCCTCAATTGGGAAAATCCATTCCAAATTTCTTTATTTGGCTGAGTCTTACTTAGTTTTCATGAGTAAACGTGTGTTTCCATGAAACCTACGGAAAGCATCCAAAGTTAGCTGAGGATACCCTGCACTCTGAACACACCCCAGAGGCCTTTACCATTCTACTCACTGCATTGTGCTTAGACTCACTGTTTCTGTGTCTGGCTCTTCCTCAAGTTCCTGTGCTCATCAGGATCCATCAGTAAGCTGTGAGCCTGATGCATAGTAGTCACATTATAAATTAAACACTTGTGGGACTGAGTCTTCACAAATCATTCCGAATTCATACTTGTGCAATGATTTTTTTTTTCACCATTGTCAGTACAGAATGGCTAGATTCAAAATTGGGCATTTTCACCACGAGCACCTTTGGGGTGAGGCATTGTAGGTATGTGAACGGGGCTAAGGAAAGGGGTGAGTTCAGCAGGACCCTGAAGTGCGCCCATTGCTAAGACGGAGCTGCTCACTCAGCTGTGTTGGTCGGGGGAGTGCTGACTGTCAGACACTCACTTTTGTGCAGAGGTTAGGATGGTTAATTTGGGTATCCAGAAATCTTCCCTGAACATCGTATTCCTAGCATAGACTGTGGTTATTTTCTCAGCCCTGCCAGTTGGAAAAGGGAAAGAAGCAGGGTTGCTATGAATATATGTTGTACCTCTCCTGAAATTGGCTGAGGCCAGCATATGATTGGGATCAAAGAGTCTGGTGAAAGGGTGTGTTCAGGAAACTGGTTTCTTTTATGAGCAGTATAAGGGTACAAGGGCAAGAGAAATCAAGCCAAGACGGACAATAAAAAAAAAAAAAAAAATGGAGGTTAGTCCACTCTGCAAGCTGAGAAAATTTAAGTCTATGCTATAATACTTCCAGAGTCACTCAGTCTGATAGCTTTGCATTTTACAAAACACACTAACAACCATTATCTAATTTGAGCCCAACAATTCTGTGAATTAGATTTAAAGACTTTTGAGCTAGATGTGACCTCCAGGTTCACCTGGTTCAGTGCTTTAAAATATATTTGGCTGTGAAAGAATCTCACACAAAAATCTAATATGCAGACATAAAATGCTATGGCTGAAGCAGGGAAAGAGGGAGGGAGAACTTGTTGCCTGCACTCTTCTCCACCATGTCCCCTGAGCCAACTTGGAGGGCTGTGATGCAGAACAGGCATTGAGAACCATGGGTCCAGTAGCACAATCCCGTTGTAAAGATGAAGATACTGAGGACCCAGAAGTGAAGTGATTCATTGACTGTCCCACAGATAATAATACAGAAGCCAGCAGTCCTTTTGAGTTGAAATGACTATGAGAAATAGCAATATATTAGTAATCACATTTTATTAGTGAAAAACCTAAAACTTGGGGCAACTATATAACCACCCAAGGTCACAAGGCTAATAGGTTCTAGGATCAGAACTACAACCCAAGTCATCTAAAGTTACATGTCATAGACCTACATTACCATCAATATTTATAAAGGTATAATGGCAATAATATGACAGTGTAATTCCTAACCAATTCATCAGAATCAGCTGGAGATTTTGTTTTCAACATGTGTATGTTAAGGTCCAATCATATTTATAAAACAAATCAAACTTTCCAGTGTTGGAACTTGGGTATACATATGTTGGAAACCTCCCTGAGCTATTCAAATGCATCCTCATGATAAGAAGATCCAGTATAGAATAGAGGTTTAGTGTCTGCTTCATTAAGAAAGCCTAACGGCTAGAGAAGACTTTATAGGGTAGTATGGGCAAATGCTTCTAAATTAACAGTGGCCTCTTAGAACACTGTTTTGAGAAGGATTATGAAAATATGTGCAGTCTCAACGATGTCTACCATGGTCATAGAAATGAAGAGCTGAGGATTACATATCATATTCTATTTTTTTTTAAGATTTTTTTAAGCAGTCTCTGCACCCAACATAGGGCTCGAACTCACGACCCTGAGATCAAGCACTGCATGCTCTACCGACTGAGCCAGCCAGGTGCCCCCACACACCACGTTCTTATACTCCCTCCCTCCTTCTACCCTCAGTTAATTAACAAAATTATACAATCTATAATTCAATATCTAGTCACTTGGGTATGTAAGCAAAAAAATAAATATATCCCTGACTAGAATCAACCATAATAAACTTAGATCTAGTCCTGTTTTCAAAAAGAGGGTCTCTCCTTTGCAATGGTAAGGTCTCCAACATCAGTCTTTATTTTACAGTATATTCCATAAAGCTTTTTATTCTATTAAATGTTAAGTATACAGTGAATTCGTATTACTAATTGATATAAAATTATAACACACTTAAAGCTGTTAATTAATTACACAGAGTTAAAATATTACAGAACAAGTGAAATTACTTTGAACATCAACCTCAGTCCCCCTCCCTTTCCTAGAGATAACCACTGTTATCAGTTATGTACATTATCCTTCCAGATTTTCCTATGCATTTACACACATATGGAAATTCAGTGCTGATGACAAATCTAAAATAAAGATGACCCCTGTTGGGAATGGTTGTCCATGGAGAAGGCTCATTTTTCAAAGCTCCTCACTCAACTGATTTGTGCTAAAATTCTATCTCCGAGTTTGGGAAGCACTCAAAAGCATGTAAGAACAAGGTGGCAAGCTTGGCTGGAGCTCAGTTAGAGACTTTGAAGCTTTTGCCTGAGGGTTGCAGGAATTAGAGGCTGTCCTGGGGACCCCAAGTGCATTGTGCCCTCTTCCAGAGGCAGGCAGCTGGTCTGCCTGAGGCTGACAGTGGAGGGTAAAGGCAGGGGAGTCAACAGGCTGGTGTTTCCCATGTAAGAAATAGAGGGAAACTGGGCTTGCTGGGTTTCATCCCAGATGTAAGAACTTTGAAGGATAGCCAGAGTAGAAATTCAAAAGTATTTCTCGTTCAAATGTTGAGAATTCTACTAGAACCCCACTTTTCTGAATTTTCCTAAAATGAAGGATATCAATAACTTTTGCTAGTTAACAGAGTGTCTAAGATGAGGGAACAAGAAGCAGAACCTTTTCTGTAAGGCAGAGAAAAATTTGGAAAACATTTGTCCCTGATCTCCGAACCATCAGTATAAGAGAATTAAAGGGACACCTGCGTGGCTTAGTGTGTTAAGCATGTGCCTTTGGCTCAGATCATGATCCCAGGGTCTTGGGATTGAGTCCTGCATCAGGCTCCTTGCTTAGCGGGGAGCCTGCTTCTCCCTCTGCCTGCTGCTCCCCCTGCTTGTGCTCTCTCCCTTTCTCTCTCTCTCTCTTTGTCAGAGAGAGAGAGAGAGAATTTTTTTAAAAATTGGTGCACTCCATATCCTTTTGGATTATTTTTTTGGTCATGCATGCTTCACATAGTTCAGCTCATATTTAATCCTCTATCCTACTCAAACCTATTTTTCAGGGATTGACTGAATGTCAGTGGTGATTTTGCACATTCTACAGTCACTTTCATAAAGTGGTAAGTGGAAAAAAATTCTATTTTCCATTTCCTGGCAGGTTTTATTTTTTACCCTTCACTTGCAAAAATGTCCAAATCCCCAACTCACACTTTAGAGGTGCAATTTTTGGTTGTAGGTTTATTTTTAAAAATTTACAGATGGAGTTAGTTGCTCATTCTATCCCTTTATTTTCTCTAAGGCAATATAATTTCTGGAGTGTGAATGAGAAAAGTTGAAGAGGCCTGCTGCAGGAAATAAATTCAGTTAAAATTCCTCCTCTTGAGTATAAATTAAGTATCGCAACTCTGATATTCTACCAATATTAACACAACCAACGCACAATTCTAAAGGCGTGTGCTCTTCTGCCCTTTCATTTTAAAACCTTCTGAAAGAAGAAAGTGCTATTTGGTGGTCTACCGACCAGTAGGTCTTTGCTCTGGTGTCCATCAATGACCAATGGAGCTTTTAAAACGTACTGATGCCAAGCCCCATCTACAGGTTTCTGGCTTGGATGTCTCATGTGTACAACCTCGTCCAGGGATTATAATACATAAATGATCACTGGTTTGTATCATAAGAGATATTAAAAACGTTAACTACATTGAGCTATTCATAAAAGAAACGTTATTTGATGGAACACATTGTTCAATGGTTGGATACTAAACCGCATAGTCCTTAAACTGAGATACTTTGTTCTTCTTTCCAGTCATTGTAAGCTAGAATATATAACTCAAGGTCCCCTCAAATATAACATTTATAATTTTCCTCTGTCAAATATCAGCATTTGTGCCAATCAGCTGCTGTATTGATTAAGAGATATCCAAGAACCTAGATGTGTGGCTTAAGTATGCCCTTAAATTGAAATGCTTTCAAGGTGTTTGGGTTATCTGAGAGACATTCAATGAATCACTAAGAATATTCAAAATGGAAAATAAATCTATTTTTCTTTCCTCCCCCTAGAATAATGCCTCTGGATATATAAATGCATCAAGTTGCATAAACATGACAAAGTTATTATAATTATTTTCTTACTTATCTCCTGACTCTTTCTTTATGAATATATTACACTACAGTAATTCTGTTTAATAGTAACCTAGCAACAACACGCCTGAAGGAGGTTGCTCTTTCACTGATGATGGAAAGCTTTGCAACAGATAGACTATGTAAGACTCACATTCTCCCTGGGCCAGGAAATCTCATGGGAAAATCTCATTACTCCCCCACTTCCCAAAAAAGTTAGGCTAATTATGGAAAACAGCTCAATTTTCTCCCTTTAACCCCTTCGTCAATAATTTTGAGCCATAAGATCCCTATTTTAAAAATTTAAGAAAACAACAATGAGCAATTGTTATGGATTTTATTTTTGTTCATTAAAAACCAGATGCATCCTTCAAAATACAAAAATCTAGTATGTGGATTTTGGTTGCTTTCTTGGGTCAGTCTCTTCCTGACACAAGCTGTGATAGACATGATTCCTGAAAGTCTGTAATTTTTGAGATTTTGACTTTCTATCCTAGATCACTGAACTGTGTGCCCAGGCAGGTGTAAATGCAGTTCTTGCCTTCCATTCCTGAGACAGTTTGTGACGATAGGAGGTTGAATAATCCCTGTATTTATTATTAGTTGGAACATTTTATTGATCTTTATGATGAAATGTGCCATAAGAGGGTAAAGTGTTATTGCAATAATGCATCATTTTTTGGTGACTTTATTTTTGAGTTTTCATGTTATTCTTGTGGATAAACCAGTGTGGCTTTATTTTCTCACAAGATAAACATAACTTGATATCACCTTTAAAGTATAACGCCCCAGGCAGGAAATCATCTCCAGAGAAACTTTGTTATTAGCATACATATGGCATATGCAAATTCAAAAAATTACTTACACAAAACTTTCTCTAAGGATTTTTTTTTTTAAAAAAGCCTTATTCCTATTATCTACTGAGTCTTCCACACAATCCTGGGATGTGGGAAGAGAGTCAATATTATTATATTCTTTATTTGTTCCTTCAAAAAGTCCTCTTTATTCTTGAGCTCTGAGAGACTTACTAGTGTTAAGTACTATTATTAATTGCTTCTAGGGTTTAAGAGGAATTCGTACAATTATGTACATTCATTTACGATATAATGCACATCATACATTTCATACAAATACAAGTGTGTAACAGCATGCAGGTATAAACATGTATCTCCCATGTTCTGTGCATGTGTGTTGATTTTGTTGAAGAATTCTTTTTTGTGCTTATTTAGCCATCATATTAACATTTGCATTATCTCCAGACCTTTGGGTGGTCTAAAAGAATTAAATAATATTTAATGCAGGACATTTGAAAAGCAAAGAAACTGCTCATTTTGGTTTAGTTTAGGAAAGGGAATACGAATCCAAATCATAGGTTAAAGCAAACATTGACCCTAGGTTCAGAGGCTCTTTTGAATGTGGACATGCTTGTCAATGAGATAGCTGTGGTTTGTAGCAGTCAACAGCCAGTTTGGGGGTTTTGGTTACTGGAGAGGATTCTCTTCTCCTCTTCCCCAGAGAGTGCTACAGTGGAACGTTTGGGTCTCAGGGTGTTATCTGAAAGGGATAGAAATTATATCAATTATAATAGCTGTGGTTGATAGACACAGTCAAAGACCTCTCACCTGTGAAAAAAGAGACAGCTGGTTACTGGTTTCTCTTACACAGCCTGTTTCATCAAAAGTGGAGGCTTGGGGTGCCTGGGTGGCTTAGTCCGTTAAGCATCTGCCTTCGGCTCAGGTCATGATCCTGGGGTCCTGGGATCCAGCCAGGCACTGGGCTCCCTGCTCAGTGGGGAGTCTGCTTCTCCCTCTCCCTCTGCCCCTTCCTCTCACTTGTGCTCACTCTCTCTTTCTCTCTCAAATAAATAAACAAAATCTTAAAAAAAAAAACAAAAAAAAAACAACTAGTAGGCTTATCAAAAGCATCTGAATGTTTTCCCTTTACTGTCCAGAAGAATGCAAGTATGTTTGCATTGATTACTCCTCTTCAACACAGTACTGGTGGTCTTAGCCAGTGCAGTGAAGCAAAGAAAAGAAATTAAAAATCATACAAATGAGAAAGGAGGAAATAGAACTATTTATACTTACAGTGAACATGATTATGTATGTAGAAAATCCCATTTTTAAATATCTCCTAGCAGTAATAAGTTGAGTTTAGCAAGTTCACAGGATACAAAATCACGTGAAAGTTAATTGTAGTACTATGTACTAGAACTGTACGATTAGAAACATACATTTAAAAGAAAAATTACAATAACCTCCTGAAATGAAATCTTGATGTATCTATCTCACAGAATATATACAGAATTTGTATGCTAAACACTTAAAAATTCTGATGAAAGAAATTTAAAAAGACCTAAATAGAAATATACATACTGTTCATGAATTTGAATAGTCAATATAGTAAAAATGTCAGTTCTCTTCAAATTGATCTCTAAATTTCACACAATATTAATAAAAATCCCGGGATATGATTTTGTGATCACCAGGATATTATAAAATTTATATTAGAAGGCAAAATCTGTAATAACTTAGAAAGGGAAGAATAAAGTGGGAGGAATCATACTACTAATTCTAAGACTTATTATAAAGGGCTGAAATAATGGAAGCAGTGAGGTGTTGGCCAAGGCATGAATACAGAGAATAATGGAAGAGAATAGTACATGGTCCAGAAACAGATCCAAACAAATATGGACAACTGGTTTTTGACAAAGCTGCAAAAACAAATCAATAAAGAGAGGTTATGCTTTTTAACAAATGGTGTTGGAATAATTGACCGTACATATGTCAAAGAATAAACCTCAAACTAAACCTCATACCTATACAAAAATTAACTCAAAATGGATTATAAATATAAAAAATAAAAATATAAAACTCCTAGAAAAAAAAATGTAGGAGAAAAATCTTTGTGACCTAGGGCGAGGCAAGGATTCTTAGATAACCAAAAGTATAATCCATTAAAAAATGTTAAATTGGTTTTCATCAAAACTAAATTTTTTCTTTGCAGAAAATAATTTTAAAGAATGAAAAGACAAGCTTCCTAATCAAAGAAAAGACTTTCAAATCACATATCCACCAAAAGACTTGGGTGAAATATACACAAAGGAAAATAAAACTCAACAATAAGAAAATAACCAACCAAATGAAAAGCTAAGCAAAAGATTTGAGCAAACACTTTAGCAAATATAAGAACAGCAAATACTCATATGAAAGGATGCTCGGCATTGTTCACCTTCAGGAAAATACAAATTAAAACCAGGATAAGGGGCACCTGACTGGCTTAGTTGGTAGAGTACTCTTGATCTCAAGGTTGTGAGTTCAAGCCCCACGTTGGGTGTAGAGATTGCTTAAAAAATCAGATACTTAAAAAAAAAAAAAAAAAAAAAGGATGAGAAACCATTGTACTTCCTATGAGAGTGGCTAAAATTAAAAACAAACAAGCAATAAATTCTAGTAAGATGTTGAACAACTGGATCTCTCAGACATTGTAGTAAGAATGCAACATTTTACTGCCACTCTGGAAAATCATGAGACGGCTTCTTAACAATTTAAACATACTATTAGCATATGACCCAGCCACCCTACTTCTAGGCATTTGTCTTAGAGAAATGAAAATTTACACTCACACAAAAGACTGCATATTAATGTTGACTGCAGTCTATTTATATTGCCAGCACTGGAACCAGCCTGATGTCCTTCAATGAAATAATGAGTATACAGGATGATTCTATAAAATGGAACACTACTCGGCAATAAAAAAGAATGAACTATTGATACATACAACAAGTTGGATGACTCTTAAAGGTATTCTGCTGAGTCAAAGAAGCCAGTCTCAAAAGTCTAAATAGAATGTGCTTCCATTTCTATGACATTCTCAAATTGACAAAACTATAGTGAGGAAGAACATCACTGTGTTCCAGGGGTTGGGTTTAAGGACAGGGTGTAACTATAGAGAGAGAACGAGAGGTTTGGGGGTGATGGAACTGTTTTCCGTCCTCTTACGGGCTTAGTTACACAGAACTATACCTCAAAAGGAAAAGTAAATTGTATATGATACTTAAAAAATAAAATTAAAAAACTTTGAAACCATCAAAATTCATAGTAGTATTTCTAAAATATTTCTTTTCTAGTGTTTCACAATATGTGCAAACAACTACCAGTAGAAAAACAACACAAAACCAAACAGAACAAAATAACAATGAAAAGCAAAACAGCAACAACAGAGCATCTCCAGGTGAATTGCATCGATACAAATATGTACTGTTGGAATTCTGTAATTACAGCATGCTCTATCAATCTTGTATTAAACTATCCTTCTTTTGGGGTTTATTGTCAGAAAACTTGGCTTCATGTAACCACTTGACCTTCTTTCCTTTCCTGTTGATATTTTGATTAATAAGTTTTTACTCCAGGAATATATTCAGTGGTTAATTCTGAAACCTTTCTTTGAGTTTTACAGACTACCCACATGCATAGTAACACTTGAATTTTAATGTACTCTCTAAAGATTATCCAAAAGCACTTAATGAATACTCTGGTTCGTGTAATAAGATATTGCTATTCACACCTCAGGATTTCAGGGTACATACATATTGAATAGGAATTAATATTTATGGCTATTCCCATAATTATTCTAAAACACAGAGAAAGCTATAAAGGTATTATCTGATTATTGACCTAACAAGATCCAACTCCAAATGCATCTACTTCACAAATTTAAGAGCAATGACTTAATTTATAAGAAAGATGCAATTTACAAACTCTTCACATGTCTGCTACAACTAAGGCTAAACACTGTGTTTAAAAACATTGGAGTCTTTGAAACTGTGCATAGATTTTAGCCATAAGATTTATCTCTTTTGCTCCTCTGGCTGAAAAGTTTATTGGATTATCTTTTCTTGAGGTGTTAATTTAAAAGAAACCTACCTGAATCTTTCAGAGAAAACTTGGCTTTTAATATTTAAAAGCCAAAATCACTATATTTTTACTAGAAGTACAGTTTTGCAAAGGTGTTTTAGAGGATTTCATAAAAAAAAAGGTTTATTTCTTCTTCCTTTTAACTGAACAAAGAAATATTGTACTAAATTATTCATTTTTTTTACAAACATCTTTTTTTTGTTTTGTTTTTTGTTTGTTTGGGTTTTTTTTTTTTTTTTAAAGCATCTATTGTATACCAAGTCTGAGAAGGGTACTGGGAATACAGTGGTTCTATGGGCTGAATTATGTCCCTCCCCACAAAGAGTCCTAACCCCCAGGACCTCATAATATGACTTTGTGACTCTATTTTGGAGATAGAGTCTTTAAAGGTGAAATTAAGTGAAAATGAAACCTTTAAGGTGGGCCCTATTCCAATATAATGTTCTTATAGGACATAAAGATGGACAGGGACAAGGCCATGCAAAGATGTGGAAAGAAGGTGGCCATCTACAAGCCAGGCAAAAAGACCTTAGAAGAATCCGTCTTGTTGGGGCGCCTGAGTGGCTCAGTCGTTAAGCGTCTGCCTCCAGCTCAGGGCGTGATCCCAGAGTCCTGGGATCGAGCCCCACATCAGGCTCCTCCGCTGGGAGCCTGCTTCTTCCTCTCCCACTCCCCCTGCTTGTGTTCCCCCTCTTGCTGTCTCTCTGTCTGTCAAATAAATAAATAAAATCTTAAAAAAAAAAAAAAAGAAGAAGAAGAGAAGAAGAAAAAAAGAAGAAGAAGAAGAAGAATCACCATCATCATCATCATCATCATCATCATCATCATCCATCTTGTGGACACTTTGACCTGGGATTTCCAGCCTCCATAATTGTGCAGAAATAACATTCTCCTCTTACAGCCACCCAGTCTGTGGCTTGTTAAGGCAGCTGCCCCACCCCCAAAACTAATACAAGTGGTAAAGAAAATAGATGCAAATATATGTCTTAAAAATAAATCAAGTACAGGAGTAAACACAAAGACACTACACAGGCAAATATTAATATAGATTTTATCTGAGAAATTAGGGGTGTTACAACAGGATAAAACAGGGACACTAGATTTATTTTTTAGAAAGAAGGAGGTGATAATTTAAGGTGAGGGTTATAGGGTATGATCATCACCAGAATAAATAAAAGAAAAACCACTCCAGGCAGAGAAAACTATATGATCAAACTTCTTGAGACAGAAAGAGTTTATCCTTCTGAAATAATGGGAAATGATTTTTAGATTATATTATTTAATTAATTAAAAGTTATTTATTTATAGTTTATATTTCTATTTTAATCAAACATAACTCATTTAATTATTTTAAAAATATTTATTTAAAAATGTAGATGGAGTTCAACATGGAAGAACCAATGGGTTGTAGGCAGGGCTATATCAAGCAGAGAATTTTAAGACTCACTTTGGAATTTTTCAGCTTTTTTCTTTTCAAATTTTTTTATTTTTTTAGGACTGCTGCTCTTATAGGTTCCCTGTTCTTATACTCCAAATGTTGTCTAAATCTACCTTCTACTAAGGTCTAGAAAAGAGTAGAAAATTAAAGTGAGACATTTCAAATTTCTTTTGGCTTTAATATTCTGTGACTCTATGACCTTTTTGTGTCTATTAATCATTATATATTGCTTTGAACTTTGAATATATATTCAGCAGAAGGATGGGTTAAAAAATATTTGCTGTAAGATTTAAGCCAAGCTTTTAAAGTGTCCTCTCATTGGTATAGTTTGTATGTCTGTATGTTGTCTGTATATTTGGTCATTCACTTACCAAATGTTGATTGACCATAAACTATATGCTCACTTTCTTTTTTTTTTTAATAATAATATTTTTTTATTATATTATGTTAGTCACCATACAGTACATCCCTAGTTTTTGATGTAAAGTTTCATGATTCATTACTTGCATATAACACCCAGTGCACCATGCAATACGTGCCCTCCTTAATACCTATCACCAGCCTATCCCATTACCCCCCCACCGAAGCCCTCAGTTTGTTTCCCAGAGTCCATAGTCTCTCATGTTTCATTCCCCCTTCTGTTTACCCCCCCCTTTCTTCTTCCCTTTCTTCACTTTCTGCTAAATGCTTAGTGGTTTGTTAACAGTATTCCTCCTTTCTTGGTCCTTAGCATCTAGAATGGGAGACAAACATTAAGAAGCCCAGTAAATACATATGTCATTGCAAATTGTCATGCATACTTAAAAAGAAACAAAGTGGGCACAGAGACTGAAAGTTTAAGTAATGAAAGGACAGTCACTTCAAGTGGAGTGTTTTCATCCTTAAAAATGAGAAGGAGTTGGACAATGAATTATGGGTAGAGGGAGCTGCAGATTCAAAGGCTTTGAAGTGGGAATGACTTGTGTACCCCAGCCACTAGACGGTAACCAGAATGGTGGGGTAGGATGTGACAGGAAGTCACGAAGGTAAGCTTGACGCACATCGTGGCTCAATAGGATATGGCCAGGAGTTTGGATTTTATTTAGCATGCAGTGGGAAGCCAACGAATGTTAGCAGGGTGGTTAGTGAATTAAATAAAAAATTAAAGCAGAAACATTATGAAATTATTCAGTGGTCTAGCACTCAAATTTCTTCTTGTCATTAATAAGACTGAGTCTTTGAATATTATACTTTCTTTTATTTTTCTGAACTTTGACTATAGGGGCATGATTAATTTAATTCTCTGTCCAGGCTGATTTTTAGTGAAGCTCCTCTCTTTCATTCAGTTTAATTTACGGGATTTTAGAGCAGTATTGTATATTGCATGGGAAGAGGGAACATACCGCCTTTCATAGAAATACCTTCAGTTAAAGAATAAAACTTGGGAGAATGATGGCATGTGGGTATTGTTATCTGAAAAAAAAAATGTAGTGACTGACCTCCATCATTCCAAATCTGGTTTTCGAAAAGCCTGAACTGAAACCTGGCTGTAGTTCAATAAAACTCAACTCTATTTGGGTTTCTTTACCTGATATGGTAAGGAAAACTTCTTTGAACAGGTAAAATTAAACCAGAAAAGAATAAATCCATTGTGCTGAGGCTTTCTTTTGAAGTTTCAGCACTGGTATAATTAAAGTAGGATTTCTGTAGATAGCATGAGGGAGAAAGAAGAGCAAATCAGCTCTAGGAAGGAGAGTACCTTACAAAACAGCAAAAAGTATTAAGATTAAAGTTATTTAAGAAACACAAACCTTTACTGCATATAAAGAGGTTGACTTCGTTGAGCTTTTTGAAATTCCCTTTCAAAGGCCAGGGGAAGACATTAATAAAGAAAAATGTAGGGTGAAGAATAGGCATAGTTTCAAGATATTGTGATGTTAAAAACAAAACAAAACCTAGAAACTCTTGCAGATGGAACAATGAAAGTTCTATCATTTGAGCATTGAAAACAGACTGAAACAGTACCACACTACATAAGATCTTCTATCGATTGCGAACAGTCTTTTCCCCACAGTTCTATAAACAATTTTCCCATTATAAATGTACTAGATACTCATTTTGGCAATTTGGGGATTTGTAAAAAGGTAGAAAGAATATAAATAGGCTCGATATTTCTACCACTCAAAGACAATAATGATGGTGGGTTCATATTCGTCTTCCCGTCCCTTTCCAGTGTTGAATCGTTTGGTTGGGGTTGCTTTCCATCTTCAGTGCAGTGTGCTGTCTCCACCTCCAGTTCCCCGTAACCCTCCCTACGCTCAGGATCCCCTGGTGACTGCATGCCCGTGTTCCACAGTAGTCCAAGGAGTAGGTGCAAGGCCATCTGTAGAAAAGCATCTCTTCAGCGAGGCAGTCAAGTAAAAAAGTTACATTCGTTTTTCCTAATACTCTCACCGCCTTGCAAGATGGTAACTTTTTTTTATCATCAACCTATTGATAAAATGCACTGTTTTCAGATTTTATATTGCCCCTATGTTCTTGGAATTAGTCCCACTTTATCATGTTTTTTTTTTTTTTTTCTTCCTGGTTCTGTTTTGCTGGATTTTGATTTTTTGAGATCTGGATGAAAACATTGTACATCAATATTTGTAAAATAGATGGTTTCATAATTTTCTTTATTTTGTATTGCCTTTGTAATTTTGTCTTAATATCAAGGCTCTACGATCTCAGGAAAAATGAATTGGAAAGATTTTTGTTTTTAAATGTTCTCAAGCAGTTTAAGTAGCTTGGAGGTTTTCTGTCACTTAAAAATTTGAAAGTAAGTGTGTGTGGGAGAGCTTCTGCCTACTGCCTTTACAGAAGGCTTTTTGTTGTTGTTGTGGTTTTGTTTTTCTTTCTTTTTTTTTTTTTTAAAGATTTTATTTATTTATTCGACATAGAGAGAGACAGCCAGCGAGAGAGGGAACACAAGCAGGGGGAGTGGGAGAGGAAGAAGCAGGCTCCCAGCAGAAGAGCCTGATGTGGGTCTCGATCCCATAACGCCGGGATCACGCCCTGAGCCGAAGGCAGACGCTTAACCGCTGTGCCACCCAGGCGCCCCCTGTGGTTTTGTTTTTCATTTGCTTTAATGATAACTGTTTTTCATTTCCTAGGTTTTTGAATATTTTCCTATTCAGAACAAAATTGTATTCAGTTAAAGTGTGTATCTCTTCCTCTATGTGCTGTTTATTTGCAAGTGTGTTTTATATTTAGCTATGACACATACAAATACATTTATTTTTGTCTTTTGGAAGCAAATGTGGATTGTGTTAACTAATTAGTAGTACCACATTTCAACAGGATGAGCTAATTTTTCTTATTCTGTTTTCTCAAGATAGAGCTGCATCCTATCTAACTTCTGATACAAACTTTTTTTTTTTAATTTTCTGAAAGTATCAGCAGGTTTGGATTTAATAGATGTTTACAATACACAGTTTTACTTCTCTGTCTTCTCTTTCTCTCTTCTCCTCTATTTTTGGTTAATTTATCAAGATGGATTTTCCATTCCACTTTTGTCTTCCTTGTTCTTCCTGTGCTCTTGTTCATAAAACTCAAAACGAGTATTGCATTAAAATATCTGAAATATTTTCCCTACCAAAGAAGCAACCAATTGGTTTGGAAGTTGTGCTTTACATCTTAATATTAAGAACCCTATCATCTTTAGTTTATGGCTGAAATAAACATAAAAGGTATCAGATATTGAAGGGGGCAGGTTTCTTTCTTTTTTTTTTTTTTTTAAGATTTTATTTATTTATTTGACAGAGATAGAGACAGCCAGCGAGAGAGGGAACACAAACAGGGGGAGCGGGAGAGGAAGAAGCAGGCTCATAGCGGAGGAGCCTGATGTGGGGCACGATCCCATACCACCGGAATCACGCCCTGAGCCGAAGGCAGGCGCTTAACCGCTGTGCCACCCAGGCGCCCCAGAAGGGGGCAGGTTTCTAACTAAATCACCCTGTCAGAGGGTGACTGGAGACACTGTCTTCATTGACTTGGTCCACTGCTACATAAAGTAAGATAGTTACACACCAATAAAATGACAGAGTAACAGATGGAAAATCTCTTAGTGAGAACATCAGAGACCAAAATACTCGTGCCAGTGGTACGGTGGTGCCAATCCTGAAATCAGATCAGTGCTGGGGAAAATAGAATTTCAAATTTTTGCCTCAGACAGAGTGCTGGGGTTAAGACAAGTAGGATATTAATATTCAAAAGTGGGGAAAAATCAGAACGTATTCCAGCAGCCTCATAGGACCTATAGCTTCGTTGTTGCCATTATTAAAATGAAATAACTCAGTATGAGGTGCTGCGCCCCCCCCCCCCATGAGGAAATAAGGCAGAATGGGCAGGATGGCTAGCAAAGGAGAGCAGAGATGTGTAGAGAGAAACGTTTCAGTTTGACTGCTGGATGGTAAACTACCCTTTGCTAGCTGGGTGACTCTGAGCATGACCAAACCCATCTAAATTTAGGAGCTAGGAAACTAGAATTTTGACCTGCATCCCTGAATTTCCTTTGAAAGACATCATGTAGGGGTGCCTGGGTGGCTCAGTCAGGGAAGCGTTGGACTCTTGGTTTCAGCTCAGGTCATGATCTCAGCATCATGAGATCAAGCTCTGCTTTGGGCTCAGTGGTCAGTGCAGAGTTTGCTTGAGATTCTGTCTCTCCCTCTCCCTGTGCCCCTCCATCCCCTCAAAAAAAAAAAAAAAAAGTGATTCAAGAAAGAATTTTTACTGTGAAGCTAAAATGCATTCTAAAGAGGATTCTGGATTCTCGGCATGTTAATACAACGTTTGGGGAGTAGACTGATTTCCCAACATAAAGAACATAAAATTTACTATTACGCTATTGAAATAGGGAACGGTGAATAAATGTTTTGTTTGTTTGTTTGAATGAGTGAATAAACAAATGGCCTGTTAAGGTGTACAGCTTGTGTGGCCTGAAAAAGCTATGAGAGTTGACTGATTTGAATATGTTTCCATGATTTGTGTTTCAAAGAGAAACAAAACCTCAAATGCCCTGATGCTCCGAGTTTAGGGACTATTCAAAGACAGATGTTTTGCAGTTTTGCTCATAGACATCTTTTCTGGCAGGTCTACTCTTGGCATAATATGTGGGCTCCAGTGAAACAAAGTTTGCAACTATCTAGAATCCTCACAACAATAAAAAACCTTTGCAAATCCAGGATGTGGAATTTGGTAGCGGAAATGCAAACCCCCACCCCCTCACTGGGTCTGCGCCTTCTTGTAAACCTCACTACCATTTATTTGCCATGTAAACATTTCCCCATAGCCCCAGAGACTTCCATCGACAAATTTATTAAACTTGTCTTATCCAGAATGTTAATGTTTCTGTAAATCTTTGCCATCTGTTGTATCATCTAATTGCAAATGTAGAGTGAACATAATTCATGATTTTATCATAATAAATTTAGATAAGTGATTTAAATGCACTTGAATATTCTTTATTCAAAGCAACATGGATTTCCAGCCTTCCTGGCCCTTGCAGGAACTGTTGTGAAGTGTGAAGCTATCCTTTCTCGGTACTCTGTGCCACAAAGGAATTTTCTTGGGGGAAAAAAAACCCTCTCTTCTCTAGGCATGCTAGACCACCTCCAAGTGTAACAGACAATAAATGAGATGCCATTAGGTTAAACTCAAGCTGCCTCCTAAGAAACATGAATAATTGAAATCCTTCACATACATATTTATCTCTTCCTCTCTGCTTGTCAGTCACTCGTCAGTGGCCACGACTGCAAACATACGGGCCTACAACTCAAATGCATTATATTTGACTTCCACTTCAGCCCCTTTATTTCAATCTGTAAAAGGATTTTACACTGCTCATTTAAAAAATATATAAAATTTCTTATTTTCCCCTAAGAAAATCACATTTAAGGTAATTGTCAAAATATGTCCATGGTGCTGTTATTAAGTCACAAGCTTCTATTTTGTACATTTCTGAAGTTTCTTGTCTACCTGATTTGATACTCGTGTCATTTGACAGGTAGGGTACACATTTAAAAATAATTTAAAAAAAAAGTTGTTTCCATGAAGTGAACAGTTCATTGAGAAATAAGTGGACAGATGGTCTAAACCTTTAAATGAAAATCTAGCCATAGCAGCATAGAGCAACTAAGCCCTTTTGGAATCCAACACAAAATTTCTGAGCCAGATTCAGCTGTTCTCTTGTGCTTTAAGCAGAGTCGGCTTGAGTAGACTGCAAAGTAGGTCATCTGATGTCACAGCTGAGTGTACATCGTGCACCATTTCATCTGGGTGATACTGCAGTCAGTCATCAGGCGTCTAGCTCTCTGGGTTCTACTCAGACCCTTATGCCGGTATCACACAGAAGTAATGATACTTGAGCAGATTACTGTTCTGCTTATCCTGTAGGATAGAGCCATGAGAGTTGGGATTGTGCCTTTCTTTTCTGCATTCTTAGAGGCTAGCGTAAGGATAACATGCAGGAGGATGCAAAACCCATGCTTGTTGGATCGGCGAATTGCATGAGTGGAGCACAATGAATGTATGTTGAATAAATGCATAAGTAGAAAGTATCTCCGGTGAGAAAAGAAAGTGTATGTGTTCCAAGCGAGGGGTTTATTGGGGGGGGGGGTTGGTTTTACTGTTAAAAACGAAGACAATAGTAGCTTGTCTTGTCAGCATATAAAAACTTAGCTGTTGGAAAAAAAGCTGCTGAAGGAATGGTAGGAAGGAGCGCGTTCGAGGGTGCCATAGAAGGCTGGTGGATTTCTTGCCAATAGCTTCATGTGGGAGGGCATCCCAATGATGTCCTGGGGTATGCTGGCCTCTGTAAGGCGCTGCACGGGGGTGAGGTAAAGGGCGCTTGAGGGGCTTGTGACGTGCAGCACATTGTTTCGACTCTTGACACCCCAGCTGAATGAATCTCTCAGATTTAATTGGGTTTTCCTTCAACTTTGAAAGCGTTCCACTCGAAGAGGCTCCAGGTCAGTTGATTCATCTAGATATTTTCAGATAAATGTATATGCAGAACCCACAGTATCTTTCAATAAATCAGATTTTTTTAAAAAAATCTTTAAGTGTAGCAGAGAGAAGCAAGGATAAAACCTTGAAACAAATAGCTCAGATTCAAGTGTATGTGTGGCTGATTACAGTTCTGATGTATGAGTATGGAATATAGTTATACCTAGATAATTATTCTAATTCTTCCACTAAGTCATTCTGTTGCATTTAAATATTTATGCTCATGATACTTAATATTCATATTTTTGTAGGGAGTTAATTAGGAAAAGCAGAAGAAAGTGAAGAACCTGGTTCACTCTCCTCTCTGATTGAGTTCTAGAGAATCAGCACTGTGTCTCCTCCAACCCTGAGCCCTTAACTGTGGATAACTCAGTTATGGACCAACTGGCTAGTTCTTAATAAAGCTGAGTGCTCTTTGGGGCGTCTGGGTGGCTCAGTCGGTTAAGTGCCTGACCCTTGATTTGCACTCAGGTCATCATCTCAGGGTCCTGGGATCGAGCCCCACATTGGGCTCTGCACTCAGCGAGGAGTTGGCTTGAGACTTCTCCCTCTACCTCAGCCCCTCCCCATCACTTGCACACACTCTCTGTCAAATAAATAAACAAGTCTTAAAAAAAAAATAAACAAAAACTGAATGCTCTTTAACCCACTCTCTTCACATCTGAAGACTTGGTCCTTCTTTGTATGTTCCTGCGTTGCTTTGCATTGCACCCTGCATTTACTCTGCTTTAGAACTTATGAACTATAGAGCTAAAAAGTGATGGACGTTGCCTCTCCTCTTGCTTTTGACCTTAGGTATAGCGACTGCAATCAGAGTAATCTTTCTAAAATGCAATTCTTCTAATGTTATTCAAGGACTCCTCCAATGGCCCATAAAGAGGTCTACACACAAACCTGGGCATTCTCTCTCAACTCCTATAGGCTGCTAGGGAATTAGGTTCTGGTTTTAGGATTTGACCTATTCCCTTACCTTCAAAATATGTGACTTTAATCTTCTTCTTTGTGGATGTGCCATAAACAAAAGTAATAATTATAACACAAAGTTTTAGAAAAAGCCATTTTGTTACATTTAAGTGAAAAGTTATTTACTGCAAGATCAGAACATGATGCACAGATTCAGTCATGACTAAGTAGACTTTCTAATATTGCTCTTCATAAGCAGGAAGCCTGTTTTCGGTTTGTGCTGCACATGTGTCATTGATGGCATTCTGTGAATAGGTGAATAATAGGTGAAACTGGAAACCAAAATCAGTACTTTTCTGCATTAGCTGCAACCACAGTGGGGAAAAAAGTATTAAGAAATGTAAAGAAGGCAGAAACAAGACGACTATCTGTAACTTATTGTGCACTTATCACAAATATCATTTAAACCTCAAGTTAATTTAAGAATTTTGCAAAATTTCCTGTTATTATTTAGGCGTAAAGAGTTATCCCATGAAAACAAAAATCTCAGTGCCTGTTCTCAGCTGATGGCATCTTCTTCAGGTGTCCATAAAGCTGGGACTCAAAATGACCAATACAGACTGAAAATTAAATAGGAACTAGAATTTATTGAGACTCTTCTATGTAGAAAGACTATTTTTTAATCATACCTGACTAAAGGTTTTTTTTTTTTTACCAGTTCATCACGAAGAATTGAAAGGATATCTTATATATAGGTAGCTGAATAAACTTACATGCGTATCAGTTGTGGAGTAATCTATACCATATTTTCATCTCCCTGTGAGCTCATCTAATCTTATCTAATTATTTTATCGTTCGCATAAAGTTCTGATTTAAATCAAAACCAGCAAAAACATCGTTTTGAATGGCCAAGTCTAACATACATTATCTCACTATTACAGTTAAAATTTTAGAAACAAGAGTGAGGCAGTTGAATAATACTATATGTAAATACTATATATATCAATTATATAAGTTATATACACATATGCTGTATACATAGAATACATATATACTGTATGCATTCTGTATGTATTACATGTAGACATTACATGTATACTTTGCTTTAATAAAATAAATGTTTACATTGGCTAACCAGTGCTTTAAAACTATAGTCTGTTAGCTGATGCTAGGGCATGAAATTAATGAAATAGCACCAGCACTTTTTTCATTGAAAAAGAATAGGGTGGAAATACAAGAGTGCAACACACATAGAAAGGGAAGTATTGCTTCTTGAAACTTCTGTTTCATAAAGAAGCACACACATATATATAAGTATATGAATATTATATAAAATGTATTTCTTACTGTGAGTGGTAGTTAAAAATGTGGAGAAGCCCGAGCTGTATAATACAAAAATGCATAAACTGATTAAAGACCCCTAATACCTACTTTGCTAAACAACAGGAAGAAAGGAAAGAGATTACAAGTGACACTGACTCTTTCCCTCGGAGTAAGGCTTAAAGATCTTTAGGATTGAGGATTCTTTCCCTCACAGTCATGGTTTTGTATGAAACGTAGCTAAAATCATCATGGGTATTAATTAAGAACCAAATTCAGAGTTTAATATTGAAGGTTTGTTTCACTAGTGAAAATGCAGTGCTACTTATACCAAATTTGTTTTTACCTACAAACACGGATCAATTCTAATCCCAGGCAACCGTCTCTTCAGTGTGTTCCCTCAAGAAGAATCAAGTGATAATGTTAAAATAATCAGGGTAGTCCTACCTCTAATACTGAGGAAAAGACAGCCACTGAGAAGAGCAGAGGGAGACAGAGCAAGAAGGTCACGTAAAGATAAAGGTGAAGAACAAGGATTCAGTGATCGAATCCATTCTCCCCAGACCTTGCAACGTCAGAGAAGCAGCCTGAGACTCTAATTTACCTTATCAGCTGTGTTGGAATTCCTCCCAGGAAGAATCGCTCTGCCCAGATGACCTCCTATGCCAGCCTCATTGCAGGAAGAACATCCTGAGGGACATTGTACCTCCAAAGGAACCCAGCCTTTCACTCCTGTCCTCACACAGTTAAAATTCCACCCACAACACAATAGCTAAAAAATATCTTTGTCCTGTAAACCTGGTGCTAATTCACCTAAAAGAAAATTAACTAGGAGGAGATTCAACCATATCATTCCTGTATTTGTTCTTTGACCCTTGAGTAGATTCACATTTAACTCGTAGTAAATAAGCCATGGTGATTTAACGCACAGTGTAATGAACTTCACAATATTTTACTATAATTATGTAATGTGATATCACTACAACACTGTTCATATTACAATATAGAAATGTATTGAAGTAACATTTTACACCTTAAACGCACAATGTTATAGGTCAAATAAACTCAATAAAAAAGCTTAATTAAGAGAAGCACTGTGATCTTACCCGAATTTGGAGGTGTTCCCGTACTACAACATTTTCATTGTTTGAGTTTTGTGAATTGATTACTTCCCTGTGGTTAGTTTACTTACCCCAAGTTTTACACTTCTATTGCTTTTCAGCTGAATAATTTCAAAGAGCAATTATCTTTCATGTCCGGAAAGTGAAATATGTCTATGATTTTTGCAACTCTAAAATATTTACTGAGCAACTCCCAAGTATTTGCAGAGATGGAATACACATTTAGGGGAGAAAATTTATTTTCCTTTTTTTTTTTTTTAAAGTCTCTTTTCTTTGTACTTCTTAGAGATGCTTTTCTGGCCCATGAACGTCGGTTGTTATTATCAAGGGCTGTTCTGGAGGACTTTGAAGATCACTTAAAGACCAATATCTGCTAGAGGAGAACGAGGCTAGGAATTATGGGGAAGCAATTCACAAAGAGTTTGGTGGTCTTTCTTTTGAAATTAAAAAAAGAGAGAGAGAGATTCCAAACATTAAGAAAAGTATAAAAAATAAAATAGTAGATAGCTATGAACTGCCAAGAAATTAAAAAAAAAAGATTATAACATTTTTCCATATTAACTGTAGATCTCTCATTCTTTTTGTGTTTTTTGTTTGTTTGCTAATTTGTAATAAAACATAAATCCCTCTCCGCAATATCTGTTCTTGCCTATCTTCTTCTCCATGAGTAAACTCTACCATAAGACTGGTGTACTTTCTTTCAGACGTGCTTTTTTTTTTTTCTTTCATTGAATAGCTACACAATTTCCCTGGCCTCAGTGTCCTCTTCTATAAAAATAAGTGTAATAATGTAGGGGCACCTGGGAGGCTCTGTCGGTTAAGCTTCCCACTCTTTTTTTTTTTTTTTTTTAAGATTTTATTTATTTATTTTGACAGAGAGACAGCCAGTGAGAGAGGGAACGCAGCAGGGGAGTGGGAGAGGAAGAAGCAGACTCCCAGCAGAGGAGTCCGATGTGGGACTCAATCCCTGAACCCTGGGATCATGCCCTGAGCCGAAGGCACTCGCTTAAGGACTGTGCTACCCAGGCGCCCCAAGCTTCCCACTCTTGATGTCGGCTCAGGTCATGATCCTCAGGGTCATGGGATTGAGCTCCGACTGGGGCTCTGCACTCAGCAGGGAGTCTGCTTCTCTCCCTCTTCCTCCATTCACATGTTTGTGCGTGCTCTCTCTCTCTCAAATAAATAAATCTTAAAAAAATAAGTGTAATAATGTATCTACCTCATAGGGTTATCATGAGGATTAACTAAATTAATACATATAAAATGCTTATAACTGTGCTTGACAAGTCAAGAAATTTGGTTAGCTAGTAAGTTGTTAGCTAGTTACCAATAACAATATCCACAGACAATATATACTATTCTTTAAATGTGTTTTAACTTAGATTAGGTTGAATGCCATTGGAAGTGATGATAGTTGACCTTATTTGGTCTATGAAAAGAGCAACTTTATATAATTCAATTTATTATATAATGGTTTCAGATGTATACAATACCGGCCACCCCACCCTTTATCCACGGTTTCACTTTCGGCATTTTTAGGTCCCCGTGGTCAACCATGGTCAGCATATAGTCAAAAAGTCAGTAGCAGCCTAACGCTACATCAGGATGCCTACATCATTCACCTCACCTCATCTCATCTTGTTGGCATTTTATCATTTCATCATCAGAAGAAGAAGGGTGAGTACAGTACAATAAGATATTTTGATAAAAAGTGAGACCACATTTCCATAACTTTAGTTACAGTATAGTATTATCTATTTTACTATCAGTTATCATTGTTCATTCTTCTCTTACTGCGTCTAGTTTGTAAATTAAACTTAGCTATGCATGTATAGAAAACAAACCATGGTATATATAAGGTTCAATACTATCTATGGTTTCAGGCATTCACTGGGGGGGACTTGGAACCTATCCCCTGCAGATAAAGGGGGACTGTTGTATGTACATTACATTGCATATAACCTTTCAAATACAATATTATTTTCAATATTATTAATGATTAGATCTGTGCTATTAATATTAACTGCTTGACAGAATTCTATTTTGTCATCATATGGCAATTTATTTAAGCTTTTTCAACTGAGGTTCTGCTATGTTTCTTCCACATTTTCACCATTATGAATGGCATAGTGATAGACATGATTGTATATGCTTCTTATGAGTGAATTAGTTCATATAAAGTAACAAAGTAGGATTCTTAGGTTGGGTGGTGTGCACATCTTTCAGTTTGCTAGGAATGGTGAAATTACTTGCCAGCATGGTTGAATCGATGTACCTTTTCATTAGGAAACCTCCCCTTACCCAAGGTCATAAATATATTCTCCTGCATTTTATGCTGGAAGTTTTAAGTGTTTGTGTATTTATTTTGACTTTCATACAAGAAGAGCATCATAAAGCTTCTTGATCAAGCAAAGCTAATTTTATTATTCCTATATAATTAGAGAAAAAAAAAGCCATTTTGTCAGAGTCCTAAATGTGTCTTTGGAAGAGGTCACCAGGAAAAGATGTTTCCAGATGAGATGTGTAACCTTTATGAAAAAATTAAATAAAAATACTAGAAATGAAAAACACAGTACAGAACACCTGAGATCTAGGTCCAGGATCTGGATTGGTCGAGAGATAGAATTGATTTTTACTGGCCATGTTTTGGAAGGCAATGACATACATTCTGAGAGTTCCTCATTACTTCATGTACATAGAAATTTCTGTCTGGTATCATATTCCTTCTGCTTGAAGGACCACCTTTAATATTCTTGGAGAACAGGTGAGTTGGCCGTGAACTCCCTCATTATTTGTTTGTCTGAAAAATACTTTATTTCCCCTTCATTAAAAAAATATATGTACGTCACTGGATATTAAATTATGGGCTGAGATTTTTTTGGGGCACTTTAAATATGTCACTGCTTTGTCTTTTAGCTTGCGTGGTTTCTGAAGAGAAGTTTCCTATAGTTCTTATATCTTCATCTGTAATGACTTTTTTTCATCTGACTTCCTTCAAGAGTTGCCTTTTCTTTAAGCAGTTTGAATATGATGATATGACTCATTTATGTGTGTTGAATTTCTTTTCTTTTCTTTTCTTTTTTTGGGAGGGAATAGAATTCAATGATAATTTTCCCTATTGGTGTTTCTTGAACATCTTAGATTTGGTTGCTGACATTAATTTTGGAAAGCAATTAAATTATTATTTCTTCAAATTTACTCTGTCTTCTGTCCCTCTTCTTAAGGGATTGCAGTTATGTGGGTGGCAGAGGGTTTGATACTATCCCACACACTTGAATGCTGTGTACTTGTCCTCTCTTCCTCTACTCCTTTTTTTTCTCTTTGTTTTTAAATTTGGGTAATTTTTCTTTACCTATCTTCAAGTTCCGTAATTCTTTCCTTGGCTGTATTAAGTCTAATACTGATGAGCCTATCAGAAGTTTTCTATATTGTATTATTTAATTCTGGTGTTCTTATTTTATTTTATTTTATTTTATTTTTCATTGTTTCATTGTTTCATTTTATCTGCTGAAATTATCAATTTCATCTAGCATATTTCCCAGCTTTCTTATTAGGACTTTTAACACTTTAATCATAATAATTTTAAATTAGTAGTTGCAATGTCTGTCATATGTGGGTATGATTTTAATAATTTGTCTCTTGGTTTTATTTTTTTTTTCTTGCCTTTTGTGTAGGACAGTAGAGAGCAAGGTAAATATATTTATAGCTGAAAATAGGCACACCTTTCTTTTCTTTTCTTTTCTTTCTTTCTTTCTTTCTTTCTTTCTTTCTCTCTCTCTCTCTCTCTCTCTCTCTCTCTCTCTCTTTCTTTCTTTCTTTCTTTCTTTCTTTCTTTCTTTCTTTCTTCCTTTTAGAGAGTGTGCACTCACATGGGGGTGGCGGGAAGAGGGAGAGAGAGAAGCTTAAGCAGGCTCCATGCCCAGGATGGAGCCCAATCTCATGACTCTGAGATCATGACCTGGGCCAAAATCAAGAGTGGGATGCTTAACGACTGAGCCACCCAGGGCCTTGACCTTTCTTGATGCTTTCTTTGTGTACAGGATTTGAGTTAATCTAATCAGGAGTTGGGGCTGAGTTTGAAGTCTGTGGTTTCTATGGTTACTTTCAGTTTACCACAGGCTTCGAAATCCTTTAGGGGTGCTTTGTGTTTAGAGTGGGAGCTGATTTGCCAGAGAGATTTTTCTCAATTGCCGCTCCATCCTTAGATTTAGGTCTCCTGTTTGAACTATGCTTTAGAGAAGGTATGTCTCTTGCAGTGGACTTGGCATTCAGTGCTTGTTAGTCTTGCGGTTGGGAGTGGGGGGTGTTCTCATGCATCTGATTACGCTTCAGACAATTATTTTATCCTAAAGTTCAGGGATGTGGTCTTTCCAGTACTCCTCCCCCTCTCCTGGTATATCTCTGACACCAGTACATATCCCTGCCCCTCTGCAGGGTAGAAGACACTTTCTCCACCCCCCCCCCAAACCCCCTACTGCTGTTCTCTTCCTCTGGCTACAACAGATCTTCACCAGTGCCCCAATTATGACCATGTTTGTTGCCTTTCCTCTCCCTTCACGAGTGAAGGCTTTGTTTCATAGGGGATTTAGAGAACAAGGATCTCAGTAGAATTTCATGGCTTTCTGTAGTGGTTGTTGTTCCCCTCCCTGAGGTATGCAACATCAAAAAGACTTTCCTGGGACTTGTCTAATCATTTTAGCAAGTTGGGTTCATGGAGAAAAGCCTGCAAGGGTGTGGGCTTCAGTGTTTGCCATCCCTAGAGGTATCTCCCTCCCTTGCTGGCAACTCTCAGACTCCATTAACATACCAATCACCCTTACTAACCATTCCTGCACCTTTTTCTGAACTCCCCTCAATTATGCCAGAATTTATGGGTCACCTTTCCTTCAGGGGCCCCATCTTTTCTATTTTTGTTCAAGTCATTGCTTTACTACCTCATTCTCTGATGAGTTTAAGAAAAAGCATGAACTTGTTGTTTGCCTAGTTTTTTTGTTGTTTTTGTATGTTTGGTAACAACATTCTTTCCAGCTCCCTACCTCCCTGAATAAGAACTGTATAAAGCTAATTTTAAATTATAAACTATTCAGGCTTACGTTTCCAGAGACGACATTTGCTTACTGAAGACTTACTCAAGTCCTAAAAAGGTGTGTCTATTTCAGACAGGCTGGGAACCCATCACCTACCACAGCTAACAAAATTTGGGCATTCTTTGAATTTTCTCCTAGTGATTGGCTTCTGAAAGTTTTATATGGCTTTTAGACTGTCAAGAATAAGTAATTTACCTCCTATGATAGTTCCTATCTTAATTAATGCACATTTATTAAGTTGTAACTTATTTTAGGAAATATTTATGTCCTTCTTGAGCTAAAATGGTATGTAAACAGATGGGGCACCTAGTTGGCTCAGTCTGTGGAGTACGCAACTCTGGATCTCAGGGTCGTGAGATCGAGCCCCACATGGGTTGTAGAGATTACTTAAATAAATAAAACTTTAAAAAATGAAAATAATAAATGGTATGTAAATAGAAGGAATTGATCTTTGAGTTCAAGTCATCTTTACTCTATGGCCAAATGTCATCCACAAGTTGAATAACAGTAGGATCGAACGGATTCATCAGGTTGTGAAGGCCCTGGCAAAGAACGAACTTGGGAAAACTAAGAAGATGCCTTTGTAAATCCTGAAGCATAAATGTCCAGGTCTGTTGTTGACCTTGCCAGGAGAAGGCAGGGAGGTATGGATTATCTTGATCTAAGGGACAATAAAGAAAGCAGAATACCAGTCTATGACTATAAATTATATAGCCTCATGTGACACCAAATATAAAATTGTATTTGTTTTTGGTACCACAGGGAAGTTGGAAATAACTATTTTATTTATGGCCCTATGATCTTGAAAAAAAATCTATATCCTTGCCTGTTTCTTAACTTGGATCATAAAAGTATTACAATAACTGGTATAGATAGAATGTATCTTTATTAGGTTTTCATTTATTGATTTAGTCTCTCTTTGATTCTAGTTTTAGAGAGTGTTTTGAAAGAGTGTTGTGGGAGAGGAGGTTTGGACGGGTCTCTCTGAAACTTCAGGGGTTCAGCCTTCACAATTCTGCCAATATCAGTGGACATGATAGTGCACAAAGATTCCAGTTCTTTGTGGAGAACTTCAATTTAGACTGGATTTAGACACAAGAATACCAGCAAGTCAATGTCCAAATTATCTCTGACCTTATTATGAACAGGAGAATCCTGAAGGATTTCAAGGAAGAGGCTATCAGGAGAACATTGAATCTGGCCATTTGTACAGTATACCCCTGTCTATGAAGTTAGAAGCTGTGCTGTCCCAAAGGAGGAAAGAATATTATCAGTTAAATATATGAGAGTGAGTGTCCAAAGGGCATTCCGGATACCTACCACCTGATCAGTTTGTTGACCTTGAAGCTAAGGTTATATAAAAACACAACATTTTATGCTTAGTATTGTAGCTTCTGTGTAAATTTAAAACAAAAACAAACAAACAAACAAACTTGCAAGCTTGTCCTCTAATATTTAGATAAATTTCTTCTTGTAGGCTTAAAGAAAAAACAGAAAACTGAAAATTTGATTCCTCCTTAGGTCATCTTTATTGATTGCCTACTTTTTTTTCCCCTCTTACTTTCTTAGTTAACATTGGGCAATTGTACCCTCCCCCATCCCCCGATGTCAGTGTTATTTATCGTATATGCATTGGTATCCTAAGAAGAGATTTCCTGTTACAATCCTTCACGACTGGGATGTGAACATTTAGTTGTTTTATTTGTAAGGACATCAGTGTATTCTAGGTCTTATTCTATTTTTGTTCTACAGCCTCATAAAAATATTCAGTGAGCAGAAGATTTGACAAAAGGACTATTTTCCATTTGACTTTTGCTTGCATATTAAATCCTCTATTTTTTGTTAAGGCTTAAAAAAAAAAGAGAGAGAGAGAGAGAGAGCTGTGTTCACATTTCCTTCGGGATCTACTCCCGAGTATTATCTACAGTTATTAAAGAGCTTATCCTTAGGGGCGCCTGGGTGGCACAGCAGTTAAGCATCTGCCTTCGGCTCAGGGCGTGATCCCGGCATTATGGGATCGAGCCCCCATCAGGCTCTTCCGCTATGAGCCTGCTTCTTCCTCTCCCACTCCCCCTGCTTGTGTTCCCTCTCTCGCTGGCTGTCTCTATCTCTGTCGAATAAATAAATAAAATCTTTTTAAAAAAAAAAAAGAGCTTATCCTTAATATCTCCAATAGACTTATCCTTGCCTTGCTTGCAGGATGTGACGGGAGTCAGTTTTCATCAGCACGATTTTGGAGATAGTCATCAAAAACCTTGTCCAACATCTAAAGCTTTTATAAACACTTCTTATTTGGGGTTAATGCAATTTGGGGCCCCTTCAGTGACGCTCAAAGTTTTTCCATCTCTGCTCTTCCCATCCCAATTGATGCATATGAGATTATTTCTATTACAAACTAATTAATATAGCTCTGGGAGCCCTGTCATAACTGAGTGAGTGGAAAGTGTTATCTGTAGAGCAAATTTTTTAAAAATACAATTCAGCTTATAGGAGACAGGAAAAGAGGAATAAGGGACCCAAAAATACATGGAGCATATAGAAAACAAATAGCAAGACAGGAGACTTAAATACATCAGCGCTTACGATAAATATAAATAGAGCACTCTGCAAAGAAGCGAATACGGGCAGTCTTGATAAAAGGGCAAGACTCAGTTCTATGATGTTTATGAGAGATACACACTTTGAATATAGAGAGACAGAAATTTGAAAGTAAATGGAAAAAGATATTCCATGCAAATACTAAGCATATGGAAGCTGGTGTACAAGTAGATTTCAGTACAAGGCATATTGTTCAGGATAAAGAGTAATATTTCATAATGAAAAAAGAGTCAGTTCATAATGAAAACATAATTTCTAGAATTTGTATTTGTTTTGTCCTTCAATTCAGTCCATTTTTATTTCAATTCCCTTTATCATTTCCATAATCCTTTAATCAATATACATACTTAGGTAGAGTCTCTTTCAGAGTTCCATTCTTCATACACTTGGGACCCTGAATCTTTATTCTAAGTTTCCATTTTATTTTATTTTTATTTGCTTCCTGCATGCTGATTTCTCACTTCTGATGATCACGGTTCTTTATTTCTCAGGGATATTTTTGTCACTCTGCCTTACTTAGACAGGTTTGTGCTTGTACTGGCTGCATTAGGACTCTCATTTCAACTTCAGCATCTGACATCTCAGGGATCCACAAGGATCTTCATTTTCCTCTTTCCCTGGGGTCACTGAAGGTCAAGCCCATACCTTACCTAGTTTGATAACCACTTTCTCCAGTTGCCTCTATAGTTTCCCTCCTACCATGTTAACCATAAATAAGATCAACTAAATAGAAATATGTATGTGTTTATAATTATTTAAAAGACTATATACGTATTTATAATATATATATATATATATATATATATATATATATATATATATTTTAATCACATTTGCAAAGTCCCTTTTGCAATGGAAGGTAACATGCTCAGAACTTCTTAGGGATTAGTATGTAGACATCTTTTGGGGCGATGGGGTGATGTTCTGCTTACTGTATCTTCCTTCGTAGGTTTTATCACGGTTTGTGATTATAAGCTTTTCTGATTATTGAACATTTGCCTCCTCTCCTAAGTTATAAACTACAGAGGCCATGGTTTTTACCACTATATCCCCAGCATTTATTAGCATGGTGTCTGGCTCTTAATAGATGTTCAGTAGGCTGAATGAATAAATGAATTGTGTCTTAAAGGTAAGATTAGTTTACCCTGAAAGCAATGGATACTTTTGTTCAGATATTTTTATAAATCCCTACAGAGTGTTATCTAATCACATCAGGATATTTATAATTGACTTTACTTGTTTTAGTCCTGTGTTTACCTACAGTCTAAATTCAACTGATTACATGTGGCAGTATTGATTACCTATTTCGTGGCTTTGTGCTTCTTGCTTTATGCCGTGAGCAACATAACTAATTGCCTAATTATAACTATTCATGCAATATTCTGTATTATAAAGTGGCATCAACTGAAACTATTCTGGCTCCAAAGCTAAACCAAATGTTTCATGGTCTGTAAATTATGTAGTTCAATTGTAGGCACTGAAGAAATTGCTAGCTTGCCAACTACGAACACAAAGTACATTTTTTTTTATGCCAAATATCTGATTCAGAATCACAACATTAAATCGAATGTTTGTTGATTTGGTTTAAAACATGCCAACCTGAACATTTCTGGAATATAACCTCTATTTCCAACCTTTGTAAAAGGCTCTACTGTCTATGCCATTACCCAAAGAAGAAACATGAAAGTCATCTCTATTTTTCCTTTTCTTCTTGCCCCCATATCTGATCAATTGCCCAGTCTTCTGGAACATCTCTCACATTTCATTGTCTATATCCCTCTGTTTGGTTTATACTCTGATCATCTCTTAGCAGAGTATTGCCATCATTTATGAGCTGGTTTCCTGAATCCTGGAGACACATCACTATATACCCTTTCTTTACATAATGTGGCTTGATTTTTTCCCTTGTTATGAAAGTGTCATTTGAACAAGAGGAGATTTACTATTTTCAATTAAAAACACAGGAAAACCTTCCAGGTTAGATAGAAGTGGATTCCAGTTTGCAGTGGCCTCCGCTGATTCCTATGCCCTTGAAGAGCACCTCTGTCTTTTTAGTTTATACTAGGAAACACCAAGCTTTGATGTGTGAGAGAATGTGTGTGCCTATACATAGGAACTAAGTATTTGAAACAGGATCTTAAAACTACCATGTTTCCTTGACACTGTTTTTTCCCTCTGTTTCTCTATAGCACTTCCTGAGTGGGAGTTATAAAGTCCAAATTTGATTTTATACAGCCCTTCAATGAAACTCTCCAATGGATTTGGTAAATAATTGAAATTAACATTCTCTGTCTCTTTTTCTCTTTTTTTCTTTCATGGTATTTGGTATCCTCATGATTTTGTTCCTGTTTACCTTTCAAATCCATCTTCCACTGTTCTTGCCCCTGTACATGACATTCTGAGAAAATGTGAAGTATTTAAAGCTCCCCAGTCTTTTCTTTTTGCACCCTTCTTATCTTATCACATAAAATTTCCTCAACTTAGAATCCTATTTGTTTTTTTGCTTTATAATGAATGTGCATTTCTCTTTGATATTGTAGCTCAGCTTTTGCTCCTTCTCCAAAAGTCTTCTCTGACAGACACTTTGTACACATGTCCAAATGGTACTGATCATGCTTTCCTTTCTACCAGATTATATCATATAACATGGATCACACTGTATTACATTTTTGTGTTGGTTTTCCTAATAGACTCTGAAGAACTTTGTTATTAATGCCATGTATATACAATCTTCTGTCCCAGCATCTAGCCCAGTTTTTAGCACACAGACAGTGCCCAATAAAGATCTCTTGAGCAGGGGTGCCTGGGTGGCTCAGTTGGTTAAGCGTCTGCCTTCAGGTCAGGTCATGCTCCCAGGGTCCTGGGATCGAGCCCCATGTTGGGTTCCCTGCTTGGTGGGGAGCCTGCTTCTCCCTCTCCCTCTGTCTGCTGCTCCCTCTGCTTGTGCTCTCTCTCTCTCTCTCTGTCAAATAGATAAATAAATCTTAAAAAAAAAAAAAATCTCCTTGAGCAAATGAATGCTCCCCTTAGGATTAGGCTGAGTGCCATCCCGTTTTGAAAAATACCTTCAGGGAGAGCACTGAGGTATTAGAAGTTATGTGACACAATCTTGTGAGGACCAAGATGTTTCCTAATGGGTTTCAAAATTAAAAACATATAGGGATAATTAGTTCAGTCAATAGTCTCTATTTCAATACTAATCTAAAAGATTTCTTTAAAGCCTTATAGTTCACCGATTGAGTAAGGTCAGCATATAGGAATGTTTTGCTGAGATGTAGTTATTTTTCTCACCAAAGAGGGAATAAAGTATTGATAAGTGGACTGCACCATGGATGAGTATGAAAATTCGATTTTAAAGTGAACACTTGATGCTAACAACAGGCTCTCCTCAACAGAATGGGAGCATCTCCACCCTGAAGCCCTTGTCTAGAGTCAAATATTGCACAAAATCCTTAAGGTGTGTTAGTTTTATCTAGAGGGAGTAATTATTTTCTTGTTTTGGTGCATGTGGATTTTCTATAGAGTTTTTTTACCCTATGTGTGTAAAGTTATGTATTTCTGTGGAATCAGTGTTGGGACCCTCAGTGGCACAGATGACAGCATGTGTGTCCTTGTTTTTATTCATCAAAACTTCTGATTCAAAAAGCCATGCTTGGGGCGCCTGGGTAGCGCAGTTGTTAAAGCATCTGCCTTCAGCTCAGGGCGTGATCCCGGCGTTCCAGGATCGAGTCCCACATCGGGCTCCTCTGCTGGGAGCCTGCTTCTTCCTCTCCCACTCCCCCTGCTTGTGTTCCCTCTCTCGCTGGCTGTCTCTCTCTGTCAAATAAATAAATAAAATCTTTAAAAAAAAAAAAGGAAAGCCGTGCTTGTTCAAATATATTTTTATAATGTAATTCAATATAATATATATGTTATATATATATATATATATAATTTTACAATATAATTTTATAATATAATTACCAGTCAAATTTGAAAATCTTTTCACAGAAACATCTCAAATATTGAAAAGGATTAGAAAAACTTAGCAGCGTTTCAGTTACTGAAATTTTCTTTTTTCTGGTAGTCAGGCCTCATAATGAGAAAAAAGTGTATACGTATATTGCCTTAATCACACATGGCAAATGTGTTACAAGAGAAATGAGCCTAAACTTAGAACCAAAAGTCTTAGTTTGGATCCCAAACCCTCTTGCAACTGGTTGTGTGATACTATACCATTCATCTACTGATTCTTAGTTCTCTTGTCTGTAAAGTGGTTGATAATAATGTAATTGTTATGAAATTAACTGTATGTTAAAACGCCTTTTAAAAGTTGATGTTCTTCAATAATATTAGTTACTGTTGTGTCATTGGAATATTCATAAAATGTCAAAAAAATTAAACTGCTGGGGCGCCTGGGTGGCTCAGTCGTTAAGCATCTGCCTTTGGCTCAGGGCGTGATCCCGGTGTTCTGGGATCGAGCCCCGCATTGCGCTCCTCTGCTGGGAGCCTGCTTCTTCCTCTCCCACTCCCCCTGCCTGTGTTCCCTCTCTCGCTGGCTGTCTCTCTCTCTGTCAAATAAATAAATAAAATCTTTTTTTAAAGATTTAGACTGTTAGAGATCAAGGCTGACATACAATAAGCATTGTCGTTTGCTAAAGTCCATTTGATGTGCTGAGTATAGAGTTCACCCCAATTATTAAATACTATTATAAGCCTTCCTACAGAGGGTTCTCCTTCCTGTTATACTCGCAAATGTGCGTTTAGAGGTAATTGAATGTTGCTCCTCCTTTATGTAAAGATTTCAGAGTTCTCATAAGTTAGGTAATTATAAATTAACTGAGTTGCATTCAGAGATTCTAAAAAACTGTGCTAGTAGGATTCAGGGTAAACCACAGAAGTAAATGCGGTATATTGGACCTCTTTAATCTGCAAAGAGCTCCACAAAAAATTATATGTGTTCGTGTATATGATATATAATTATATGCAATTATATGCAAACACACCTATATTTGGTGAATGGGTACAATAAGCATGTTCATATTAGCTTATATAATATTAGCTATAAAATACGTTATTTTAGATTTATTTTCAACTAGCAGTGATTCTGTTTTCAGCCATTTATATTCAAAGAAGTTTCGCTAAGTAGCTGTTCCACTTGGTTAACCCTGTCAATATAAAACATATCACGAGCTAAGATTTCACTAAGATTTTCCTTCAGTGCTTTTGGGGCATGTGACTGAAATGTGAAATGAATGACATACTGAGAAAGATTGACCTCCATGACTTCAGGAGAGAAAGATTTCAAGCCTCTAGTTTTGAAATGCCAGGTACAGACATCGCTCGGGCATGTGGAGATTGTAAAGACTTAACTTTATAAATGTTTGTCCAGTTGCTCAAGTAATATATTTCAACAACTTGAAATTATTTTTTAAATATTTCATAAAATATTCATAAATGGTTGTACGTATGCTGGAATAAGCTAGAAGTTTTCTTTGGTGTGATTTGTAAACTTTTTTGGTCTTGAATAATTAGTTGTGTTTTTCATCAGATTATAGATTTAGTGTAAACTTTTTTCTATTCTGGTTTATAGAAGTTGACTAAAAAATGATTTTCAGGTCTAGACCATGAGCCTAGAAAAGTTCAATACGTGACAGAGTAGTCAGCAGAAGTAGGGACTGAAGAAAACTTATTCTCACTGAAATCACCTCTATATAAAGAAACTAGCGAAATTATATTAAATAGGGTTTAATGGTAGAATGTAGTTATTTACTATGTGCTAGACCCTGGAATACATGGCATATGTATGCTTTTTTATATAGCTATCACCACAGCTCTGTGAAGTAGCATAATTATCTTCCTCTCATAGATGAGAAAAAAGGAAAATATAAGTAATTTGTCTAAACTATCATAGATAGTAAGTGGCAGGACCACTTTTTGCTATTATCCTTTTTTTCCCCCAATATTTTTATCCTTGGTTTAGATAATGTGGCCCATTATCATAAATGACATCTTGCAAATACAACTCTTTCAATTTTTTTTTCACACTGCTCCAACTGAATGAACCCAGTCATTGAATTTATTCACTCCTGAATCTAAAAAACTGAACTTCTGAACAAAACAGGGAAGATTTAAATTGCTGTCAGCCATATTTCCTTGAACCCATGATGTTATCAGTTCTGAGATACTCCATTGTTTTATGTACTGCTAAGAAAGAAATTATTTTAAAGTCAATTAAACACTGACATGTTGTCTTATTGCTGGACAATAAAGTATCACACATGGAGGGACTTAAAAATTGCTATCATTATTATTATTATTAAAATTATTATTCCACAGGCCCATGGGTGGAAGTCTAAGCACAGGTTAGGGAAGTGTTCTGCTCAGGGTCTCGTCAGGTTGAAATCAAGGCATCCGGGTGCTGTTCTGGTATCTGTGGCTGCAGCTTTCACAAACAGGATATTGTTTCTGCTGCCATTTTCTCCAAAACAGAGGTGCTCCCCTGTCCTTTTTGTTCTTTGCATCACTAGCTCCTGATTCAATCAACAAAACAGATGTCTTAGATTGCTGACCCTAACTCTTATGTCTGTGCCTCTGCTGCAAAGTAGCCTGGGAAAAGCTAACAGCTGGGCTGAGCTCTTTGTTAACACACAGTAAAGCCCCTACTGTTTGTTTAAACAAAAAGGAATTTATTACACGATACTCAGTAACTCTTAGAATCTTCAGGAGCACCGAAAGTAGGACGTGTGAGTGTCGCACGGCTAGGAAATCAATGGGCTATTGCATTGTGAGATGGTTCTAGTGAAATACAATTGCTGCTCAGTACTACTCTCCCTCAGGACTGGAGATCAGATGCTCTACCCGGACTTCCCCCCGAAGTCTACATATATGGCTCTGCTCCCAGGCTTATGAAAATATCTGATCACTGCACACCTAGCCTTCAGTTCATATGCATCAAGGTCTGCGTGAAGCTATAAGACTTGTAGAGACTAAGATATATCTGATCAATAATTGCAAGGAAGTTTGGGGGTGTTTTAGTTCCCCATCTTCTATAATTGAAGATAATAAGCCCATTAGAATGGATGTGGAGTGAACCAATCTACATATCCACAGTAGACATAGTTGGCATTTTTAGGTTCATAATGAAAGATGAGCTTTGCTTCCCATCAAGACATATGAGGTACAATGTTTCCTGAACATAGGAACTGGGTTCAAATACTAGGCAGACCCGAAATGATCAGTTTTCAAGGGTGAGGTGAGTGAGGTGCTCATCTGCGATGCAAGATTTCAGGGAGTTCCAAACAACTCAGTAATCAAGATCAAAAATATTTTAATTTCAGTTTTAAATTTTTTTAAAGATTTTATTTTATTTATTTGACAGAGAGAGAGATAGCCAGTGAGAGAGGGAACACAAGCAGGGGGAGTGGGAGAGGAAGAAGCAGGCTCCCAGCAGAAGAGCCTGATGTGGGGCTCAATCCCAGAACCCCGGGCCCACGCCCTGAGCCGAAGGCAGACGCTTAACGACTGAGCCACCCAGGCGCCCCATTTAATTTCAGTTTTTTAAAAAAAAGCAAACAAAGTTAATGCAAAAAATTCCATGATGAACTAATGTTCAAAATTTTAAATGAACCATCATGGCATGTGAGCCCTATTGGAGGCTGAGGCAAAAGGAAAATCAGTAATACTGATCCTGCCTTGAATCTTCTGCCTGAGGCAAGCACCTTGCTCCCCTCACATCTCAGCACTGAACTGGGATGATCCTACACTAATTCACCATACTTTTTTTAAATGGCTGCCAGCAGTCCTATGGTTACATATCACCAGCTTAGCCACTACAGTGAAAAATAATTTCTCTTTTTTTGGCATATATATGTGAATCCAGAGAACATACCGATCGATTCTGGTTGAGTCATGGTCCCTTTGTGAGCCAAGCACTTTGACTAGAAGGTTGGGGATACTCTGAGTAACCACCAAGACTAGTAGTCTCATCTAGGACATGTGGTGGGGGGTTGAGGGAGAAATTCACCACAGGAACTAGAAGAGCGATGTAAAAGCAGAATGGGCAGACAAAACTGTAACGTGACTGCTCAGTGTGTTCAGATTACCGTAAGAACCGCCGTCCTGATCCTGTTACTTCTATGCTTGCCTCCTGCTCTCTGCTCTGTATACAATATCCAGGTCAGTCTTCAGGATGCAAACCTGATCGTATGCTTCAGCTCAAAACCCCTCGATAGCTTCTCATTGTGCTTAGAACTGAATACTGAATCTATGCATGTTCCACGACACTCTGCATGACCTTGCTCCAGCCTTACTGGTTTCATTTTATCCTATGCACCGCCTTCCTCCCTCACTAGGCTCCCACCCTCCTGCCTTCAGAGCGTTCTAGTACTCTGCCTTCTTCCACATTTCAGGAAAGTCACACATGCGTCTCACCTGGATAACTACACAGTCTTCCCATCTAAGTTTCCCAGCTCTTCAGGTAAGTCTTTGCTGACATGCTAATTTAAAATGGTGATATTTCTTGCTCATAGCGCGTATCATACTTTATAATTGCATTGATACTTTGGGGGCTTATTTCAGGTACACTCCTTCCACCCCCACCTGCTCGATGCCAGGAGCAGTGAAAGCAAGCACATAACTGTTCTACTTAATTCTCTTTCTTGAGTCCCCAGCCCTGTACCGGCTCTGACACAGAGCAGGTGGCTCATAGTGCTTTTGTTGAATTAAAATAGAGCCCTGATTACACATAAAACTGACTTCTTTCCCGATTCCTTCCAAGGTTAATTTTCCATCCTTCCTATAGGTCACCAACATCCTTACAACAAATTCTCATTTTGTATAAGTTAGTCAGAGTTGTTCTCTATTGCTTGTCACCGAAGAAGCGAGCTCTATACAATCTTTAGCAGTACATGGAGCTGGAGGGCAATCAACAGGGAGGCAGGTTTCTTCTTGGCATTCATTTTGGTCCCTCAGTCTCTGATCCACTTGCTTTGCCAAACCTTTCCTAGAGGATCTCTGCCTGCTGCTTTCCACAAGATGCCAAACTAATCCCAATGGGGAAAAGAAGAGTTTCCCCATCTTCAGCCCTCGGCTTCCCAGCTCTCCAACCCAAGTGAGCTAAGTGTAACTTTAAAAATGTGCCATATGATCACGGCCCTCTTAGCATCAACACATTCTGCTCCTTCTGTCTGAGACCTTTCCACACTGCAGAGCTCACTCTCTTTTCTCTTTCCTCTGATTCACTGTCACGTATCTCTTGAGTCTCAAATTAGGCATCACCTCCTCCAGTAAGATGTCCTTCCCTGCATCAGAGATTGCAGTAGGTGTCCTTCTGCATGTTCCTGTCATCGCTTGTCCTTACCCCAATTATAATACTTCCAAAGTATGTAATAGCCTGTGTATTTGTCTTCTTCCACTGTCTGCTATGGATACAGCATTGCATACTTTATATTTCCAATGCCTCAGAGCCTAATACATCATAAGCATCCAGTAAATATCTATAGAATACACAAAGATTAAAAAAAAAGAAAGAAAAGAAAACTTTCAGAAGTCCTTAGTGCCTGCTTACCTGTTTGAACTCTCATATTCTGCAACACGCATACACCCTGGACAGTTCGACTTGTTAATATTGGCCAGGCCCATGCTTTTCTTCTCTTTGACCCTGCTTCTCTATGGTCAGCTGCTGATGGAGGAATACTTTCTCATATACTTTACCAGCAGACTAGGTGGGTATTCTCAGAAATCCTGACCCCTGCCTAAACCATGCACCCTGCCCACTGTCATGATATGGTAAAGACCTACATGATGGGTTGGTCGTGAGAATGTGGTGGCAAGAACCTCGGAAGAAAGGTTCAGAAGAAAAGATTCTGGTGGCAGAGTTTCAGAGGCATTGAAGAGGAAAAGCATGAAATGTAGGGAGGCCAGTGAGAGGGGCAGCTGCAGAGTGCAGTGATGTTCTGCGTGCACCAACCCAATAAAAAAGGTAATAAATGCACGTATTTCAACCTTTCACCCAGAACATCTTTATGTTCCTGCAAAATCTTCATTAAGAGATTTCTCTGAATTATGAAACCGCTTCCCAATGTGTCCACTTCAGTTCAGGATCTCGCCAGAAGTAATTGAAGATTTGTTAAGATGCCATTCAGCAGTGTGCCCCTTATCTGGTTATTTCCTTGTCCGGCACTTATAATAACTTTCTCATAAAATGTATTTATCAAACTTCAGTATTAATTCAAGATTGTTTCATTTATTTTTTATTGAAAAAATGTAATTAAAGGACCTATTGGAAATGCCATTTGTATTAATGAAACTATTAAATATTAATTTTTAGAAAAATGTCTTTGCTGGTATATTGATGCCAAAGTGGCCTTCACTCTTACACATCTAATAATTTAGAAGATCTGGGTTTTTTTTTTTTTTTCAGGGAATGAAAAGTAAGAATATTGGATGAGAAGAATCTAATTCTTTCTGTCATCAAAATATGATTGACAGTATATTTTTTCTTTTTCTTTCTTCTTCTTCTTTTTTTTTTTTTTTCTTTTGAGAGACAGAGAGAGAGAGAGCAGGGGTAGGGAGGGCAGAGGTCGAGGGAAAGAGAGAAACTTAAGTAGGCTCCATGCTGAGCATGGAGCCTGGCGCAGGGCTTGATCTCATGACCCTGAGATCATGACCTGAGCCGAAATCAAGAGGTGGACGCCTAACTGAGTGAGCCACCCAGATGCCCTAATGGTATATTTTTTAATAGATGTCATGAGAATTATTTGAAATCTGTTTTATTTTAGTTTTAGTCATTTAAAAATTATATTATTATTTTTGAATATTTTATTCCCCTAACGTGCCTAAGCTGAATGAAGGTGAAGGTGTGTCCTAAGTACAACGAAAAGACTGCGGGATCCATGGTCTACATTTCAGACCAAGAAGGGCATTTCTAAATTCCCTCTTGGTCAGAAGAGACTACAGTAAAATACTTTGTGTTCCCTCCACTTGTAAACCCTGTATTTTATCTTTGGGACCATTTATACATTTTGCAGTATTGAAACCTTCTTAAAATAGTAAAATTTGTCAGAACCATGCTAATGTTGTCAAAATACCTTGAAAAAATATATATTCTCAGTAAAATACACAATGGGATTTCTGTGTTTCCAAAACCATTTCCATTCTGACTATCTCACGCTGGTAAACAGAGTAAGGATATAAAATATCCTATCTTGTACCATTAATCTCACAAATAGACTCTGAGTGAATAGCATACTATTAGCCTTATTTGCTGACAGATGCCAGAGCTAGCCAGCTACTTAAATTGCCTCCAGCTAGTTATCATTCCAGAGCATTTCTCTTTGCTCTCCCAGAGCATTTCAGAATATATAGCTTTTCTACCAAAAATGTAATAAGTAAGATAAAAACAATGGGAATGGCCAGAATATTCCTTTCAAGTATTACAAGTTCTAAAGAGTTGATACAGGTTTCCAGATCACTGCCATTTTTCTCCCTTTACCCTGCTCTTGAGCAATGAGAGTCAACCTGAAAAATAGGGGGGTCCAATATGTCAAAAAAGGCCTGAATGTTTCCAGTGTTTTCCACATCTACAGCCTGATTCTTAGCTCACTGTTTTTCAACTCAGTCAACCACTTTACAACAGCATCACGGCTATAACTACCACTAAGTTTGGGCTGGAACAGCAATAATATAGATGCTCTAATGTTTCTTCACGGTGAGTTCTTGAGATGCTATCAGGACTACATCCCTGATAAAGTGATCCTGCAGTTATGACAGCAGAAACTTCTTTGAGATGTTTCCTGGAAAGAATAGAACTTACTTTCAAATTCATCACAGCACATTTGGCAGAATGATATTTGATGTGCTTGCCTTGGAAGCTACTGATGCTATCTTGCCCACCTAAAATGGAACTTGGTGATTTTTACTTTATTTTTTAAGGCTTTTATTTAAATTCCAGTTGGTTAACATACAGTGTGATATTCGTTTCAGGTGTCCAATTTAATGATTCAGTACTTCTATACGTCACCCGCTGCTCATCACAACAAGTGCCCTCCTTCATCCCCATCACCTGTTTCACCCATCCCCCTGCCCCGACCTCCCCCTTGGTAACTAATAGTTTGCTCTATATAGTTAAGAGTCTGTTTATAAGCAGGATAGTGAAGGACTTTGTGAAGAAATCAGTCGAGATAATTTTGTGTGTGTGTGTATATGACAGATTAAACAAAAACATTGGAGATGGTTCTGAGACAATGGATATTATAATTAAATCTTGGGAATAGGCACTATGTGGGGCTCTATTCTTAGCCCTTTACATACATACAACTGGATGGGGTAGATGGCAGGATCATACTTATTTCACAGGGGAAGGAGTGGTGGACTGTAGGGAGCAAACACCAAGCCCAGTGACTTCTGATTACTTTCAAAGCCGAGGCAGAATTGCTGCTGTCTGATTTCAGTGCTGATGCTTTGTAAGACCTACGTTAGAATACCAAGCTGTACATTGTGCTTATTTCAGAGAGGCTATGTTTTACAGTGGAAAATTGCAGCCTTGCAATTCAGTTCAAAGAGTTTGAATGCAAACCACAGCAACAGTCTCTGTAAAAGAATCCCCAGATTAGGACACTACTGCTGGAATGATAGGTCACTCCCCATCTTTTCCTCTGCTGCTTCATTTGCTCATGATTCTACGTCTAAGCAGAGACCAGCACTTAGCCAGTTTTGAATGAGGTGTCTGCTCCTGGTATGTGCCAGACAGTGAGAAGGATCCTCCGTTGACAGGGTCAAGTACCTTAGTTATCACCCACCACCAAGACTAGTATAAGGTGTTTGGTGAGATACTTTTCCAAAAGGAAACCAGGGTTTCCCCCTTTCAAAAGGGGACATGGATACTAGATGGTTAAAAACCAACAAGCATTCACTATACTGTTCATCTTTCCGCTGCCTATAGGCTTTCGCGTAAGCTGTCAAAATGTCTAAAATAAAAATGTCCTACCTACCAAGACAAATTCAGATCAAAGTTCATTACTCTTTTGAAACACTGACTAAGCAAAATGTGGTTCCCTAAGTAGCTAATATGCCATGAGGTTAATGGGCAAAGAGGCAAGGGGATCTGTAAATAGTCTCCATCAGCAAGTATTTGTTCTCCAAGGTTTCCACATTTCTCAACAATGTTTGGCTTTTTTCTGTGGTCTTTTAGTTCTGGTTAAAGTCTCGGTTAGGTGCTAATATGTCATGACCACTTCAGCTTAACACTGTCTAACAAGTACTGATCTTCTAACAAGAAGGACCAGCCTGCAGGTGGCTCATAGGAGTAGAAGCAGAGACAGAGATGTTCAGGGTGAAGGACCACCAAGGACAGAACCACATTGAAAATGCACAGAGCACTACTGACATCAAAATGCTAAATCATGGGGCGCCTGGATGGCTCAGTTGGTTAAGCGTCTGCCTTCAGCTCGGGTCATGATCCCAGGGTCCTAGGATTGAGCCTGGGCATCAGGCTCCCTGCTCAGCCAGAAGTCTGCTTCTCCCTCTCCCCGTGCCTGCTGTTCTCCCTGCTTGTGCTCTCTCTCTCTGTCAAATAAATAAATAAAATCTTAAAAAATACTAAATCATGTAATGAATGGCCTATCAAAAACACCAATTCACACACAACACATGCACCATCTATAGTTCTAACATGTCTAGACATAAATAAATTATTATTCATTAATTGTCTACTCATTTATTTTCTAGCACGTCCATCCCCTTGGATTGTAAATTCCTACAAAGCCTGTAAAAATTGCTGTCATTAGAGAGAAATGAGTGTTTTACTTCGATATCATTTGCAATGTCAAAATGAAGCGCTTGGGGAAGAAGAGGAAGATGGCGATCAGGAGAGGCAACTGGCACGATTTCTGATGGCGCCTTACGTCTTTCAGAAGAATGTGGCAGTCCTAAAGCTAGCTCAGACTAAACAATAGAAATATAAAGAGAGCAATAAAAATATGTCATATTGGAAAGATAAAGAAATAGTTGAAAGATGACAAGGGGAAAAAAAAAGAGACGGAGATATGGATACGTAGTTGATATCTAGAACAGTACCGTGGAAAAGAAAATGACTCCTTGGCAGAATAAATTCAAACATGACAGCCTTATAAAATGAGCCACAGAAACATGAGAATACGTGATAGAGTTGCAAGGAGTAACACTGTATCTAGCAGCTCTGCTTGAATTCCCGTTATATCGTTTAAACACCCTGGGCCTGAAAATTTCAGGCATCTTGCTTTTGCAATGATTCTTTTTTGAGAACTCCCTCTAAATGCATGAGCAAGAATATACTCACTTTCCAGGTAATTGTTTTGTTATAGGTTTTCTTTTGGGTGGTTTGCTTTATACTGGGGAGCTTCAATTGGAAGTAGACACATTCGTTCAATGACGGTAATGCTTTCTTCTTCATGCACCGAAACAAAATATTGTCCCTTTTGTTGAGTCGGTATCTCAGACTCCGAGGGAGAAGCCAGGATAGAAAGGCAAGGTTTAAAGGAGAATTAGGGTGATCATCATTCATAGAAAGCAGTGAGTCTAAGTCAATCATAAGTCGAGTTCAATTTCACAACATTTTTATGGATAGGTGGAAAAGGGCTAGGTTGATGAATAGAAACCAAAACCCAGGTTGTCCATGTAAATTAAAAAAAGGCAATAATACAATTTCAAAAAGGCAAACAGTCAAAAGCCTAGGATATCCAAAATGTCAGGGACACGGAAGTTATACACTTTGCATGCAAATAACTGAGTTGAGTCCACACTCCAGGTACTTGTAAAATCAGAAAGAGGAGCCAGGAAACAGGACTTTGTTCTCTCACCCAAGGGTAGAGGTTGTTCTTTGGTTTCTGTGTTTCTCTGTTGTGCAAAATTAGGAAAGGTTTATAAATGTATATTTACAGATGAGAATGACAAGGACAGATGAAAAGACCAATCACTATGAAAAGACTGATTATGCAGTGGTAGTGTCTAAACCAAGTGTGTAAACAAAAGTTGAAGACAGCAGTGATCACAGAGGCTATATAGGTAACAGATGCGTGAAGCCAGATCGAGAGCAGATCCCCCATCTTAAAGGGGGTAGCTCTGAACAAGTTTTTGCTCATTACAACCAAAAGGGAAAGTGGGTCCAATTTTTCAAGCTTTCTGATTTTTCAAGCAAAGTCAGTTATTATAAAATTGTCCACATCTATTTTGGACAATAATTTAATTTCTCTGCGTTTTAGAGCTGTTCAAATATTACTGCTGGTGAGGGTGAAAATATCCATTGCCCAGATAATGTATAGTCCAGATGAATAATAAAAAGTCAATAACATGTCCAGTGGTTGGTTTTAGCAACACGGAACTTTGTCAAAGTTATCACTAGATCCCAAAAGACCACAGCCAGAGGCTAAGAGGTATTGGTATTAATAAAATATGATCTAGAGGAACTAAAAATAAAATAATGCTTAAAATGATTAAGAGAAGCAAAAAAGGTTGCTAAAAAATGACATTTGATGAAGTCAACTGCATTTCAAATAAAGTATAATTAGGCATCTAATGGTAAAGCATCAGCGTATGTATTGGCTCCCTGTCAAAATTGTGACAGAAACACAATCATTATAGGAATGTTTAACATACCACTATTGTTCCATGACAAGTAAAGCAGATAAAAATTGTTAAAGGCTATACGGGATTTGAATCATATAATTAATAAGATAAAATAAAAATTAGATAATAAAGATTGTCTTCCACAAATAGAAAAATACACCTTTCTATTAAATTTTATATACCAACTATAACATTTGTTCTGTGCCACTCTAAAAAGAAAGAAACAAACAAAACACTTAGCTCCTGAAAAGGAAGATAATATCCAACCCACATTCTCTGATCAGAATATCATTTAAAAAAGAGAAAAAAGGAATTGAAGATACCAAGCAAACAGATTAAAACTGAACAATTATTTGAAGAGAGGAAAAATACTCTTCTAAGTAACCAGTAAACCCAAATAAAAATACAATTTCAGTATATTTAGAAAATATTAAATATGAGAATTGTGCTTTCTAAAACATGGATTCCCTAAAGCTCCTCTCAGATGTCAATCCATATTCTTAATACTTTCATTATAACATAAATTACTATTCAATTCAGACCTTCAAGTACAGAAGAGCAACTCTAGTGAAACTAAAGGAAAAAATTAAGAGAAAATGTTATTCAAATAAAATAAAATAAAAAGTAGGATTAAAATTAAAGTCTTATCATTTAAAAATAAAATAGAATGTTAGCAAATCTAATTAGAAATGGGGGTGAAAATAAAGAGAAAAAAACTATTGAAAATAAAAAAGTAAATATATTCACATCAGATGTTCTATAATTAACATATTTGTTGGATTTTATAATCAGAAAAGTAAATAATTTTTTCAAAGATTTTATTTATTTATTTGAGAGAGAGCACGAGTTGGGGGCAGGTGGGAGCAGCAGAGGGAGACGGAGAAGCAGATTCAGTGCTGAGCATGAAGCCCAATGTAGGGTTTGATCCTGGGACCCCAAGATCATGACCTGAGCCAAAGTCAGATACCCAACTGACTGAGTCACCCAGGCACCCCAATAATTATTTTGCAAAGGAAAATGTAGCCATTCCAAAAATCACCTTGTGTTCTTTTGTGGTTTTGTGTGTGTGTGTGTGTGTGTGTGTGTGTGTGTGTGTAGTAAGAACATTTAACATAACTTATCCTCTTAACACATTTTAAAGTGCAGAATAGCATATTTTTAACTATAGATACTATACTAGACAGCAGATCTTGAGAACTTACTCACCTTGCCTAACTGGAACTTTAAACACATTGAGTAAGAATTCCCTGGGTATGGTTAGGACCTTGATTATGTGATAATAGGATGGGTGTACATACATGTGCACACTCACCATGTGTATGATACTTTGCATATCAATTACACCTCAGTAATGCTTTGAAAATATGAAACCATGGGGGCGCCTGAATGGCTCAGTCAGTTAAGCATCCAACTTATGGTTTCCGTTCAGGTCATGATCCTCAGGGTCAGGAACTTGAGCCCTGCATGGGGCTCCATGCTCAGCAGGCAGTCAGCTTGAGATCCTCACCCCACCCCCCACGCTCCCTCTCCCCTGCCCCTCCCTCCACTTGTACTCTCTCTCTCTAATATATATATATGAAATCATAATGAAAGACCCTAAGAATAATTTTAGAGGAATAGGATGGAGAGCTAAGAAGTTGGAAGTCACCCCTAGGTTGAAGTTTGAGTGGGTAATGAGAACATGAAGACAGTACATAGAGACGTAGTACTACAGTTAGTGCTATTACTAAAAAGAGATATATGTGATTGAGGAGATACAGGTTTCCCTCACTATTTGAAAGTAGTGCATTCCCATAAACGGTTTTGTAAACTGAAATGACTTAAAGGAAAGAATCAGTTACAGGGCGTCTGGGTGGCTCAGTCAATTAGGCATCTGCCTTCAGCTCAGGTCATGATCCCAGGGTCCTGGGATCAAGCCCCACATCGAGCCCCTGCTTCTCCCTCTCCCTCTGCCTGCTGCTCCCCTTGGTTGTACTCTCTCTGTCAAATAAATAAATAAAATCTTTAGGGAAAAAAAAAAACAATTACCATTAATTTATATGGGAAAATTCTTAGTGTTCCAGTCCCCAAAAAATAACCTCTCTTAGCCTTTTCCTGATACCTTAGGACATATCTTGCTAATGAATACACAAAATAAATGGAGACCACGCACAGATGCTCAGAGACACAGGTCAAAGCTATGGCACTTGATGCTGAGATGCTGAGCTGATTCCCAGGGAAGGAGCTGGGCGGGGCCGCTGTCGCTGCTTCCTTAAAGGCTTGCTGCGAAACAAATGATGAATGCTAATTTTGCTTTTCACCTTTTACCACAAAAGTGAAAAATCCTCCTTGGATTTCTTTTGGTTTGTGGAAGCAGGGACCAATGTAGGTCTTTTGTAAAAGCCAAGTGTTGTAATGCAAACTTGAAAAGTGGGGGGCACCTACACATTGATTTAATATGGAAGAGGCCTATGTTTTCTTGGTTCAAATATGTAGAGGAAGGAAAGTGGTTGAAGTTGAGGAAAGGGTAGAACCGATGGAAGAGTTTTTGGAGGAGAGTAGATAGGATAATATTCATAGTATGGATGAGAAATAGTTTTAGCTGTCTATGAAGTGGAGCCAGGATGGAAAGAGAGGTGGAAATACCATTATGTGGAGAGAGGTGAGGTGAAGTTAATTGTAGGATTTTGACTAAAAATACCACTCTTTTCTCAGTGATACAGCAGTGAAAAGAAGAGGCTGGCATAGTGCGATGGCAGGGATGGTGATGACGCAGGGCAAGGAACCAGAAGAGAGCAGAGGTGACGTCAATGATCGAAGGGTCAAATGTCCTGTGGTCTAGGCTGGATATAGGAAATGGGCTGTGGGATGGGCGGAGTAGAAAAACCATAGGTTTTATGTTAAGTCTGAGAATTAAAACAAACACACATGCAAAATGAAGAAAACATTCTCTCCCATAGAAAGTGTCCTACTTCTTCAATTCGACATTAAGCCAGCAAGCCCTCCGATTTGGCAGGAACTAATCACAAACTTGTTGATGCTCCAATGGAGTGGAATGCCAATAAGCAAAATAGCGCCTTTTGGTTCCAGCCACTAAGGTTCCAAAATCTCTTTTCCTAGCTTTAGGGAAAACAAGCATCTAATTTCAAGAACCCTTGCTATAAGAAAATTTAAACTTGCAAAACATGTCAATTAGAAGACTATTACCTATGTGTGCATTACAAAAAATAAATAAAACTGAGACCATAAAACAACAACACAATATTTTCTTAGCAAACTTAACCCTCCTGATAGAATGATATACTATTGAGTATCTTTAAGCATTTTTTTTCCAGAAACACATCTGTGATGGATGAGCATAAAAATATGGCAAAATCTGAAATCCTTGAAGTTCTGAAATGGTTCTAGAATGATAAAATTTCAAGGTGGTTTATTAACTTTCAATATTCAGTTAGCTTTTTTTTTTCTTTGCCCTCTTTCTGAATGCATCAGGGTCTCCATTGCCAGCTTTTGGAAAAAAACTATGTGATTTATTGATTTTCATTAATTAGCAACTGTAAAATGATCCCAACCACAGGAATTTACAAATGGCAAGCTATTTAGCCATTGTAGCAACAAGCAGTAATTAAAAAGCTCCATCAATTACCTAGTAACCTTAGATGAAACTAAGTTCAACCTCAGTTTCCTTATCTGTAAACTGGAGACGATATTACTTACCTAAGGTGCTGTGACTTGTTAAGAGAACAAAATACATAAAATTACTTTGCAACCCCTAAATTCTTAGACAAATATAGTGTATTTTGTAGTTATAATGCATGGGCGAGAGGGCTTGCAAAATCACAAATTGACAATTATAAAATCAGAAAGGACTTGTTGGCAGGCAAGGTTATCTAATACATTCACCTGGAAAAATAATGGACTCTAAAAAAAAAACAAAAAACTAGCCTTGGCACCCACTGGACAAACGGGTCACCTTCCTACTTAGTTAATTGAATTTCCTGGCACAGGCCGATGCCCGTGTCAGCTTCTTTCTGCGGGGGCTACGGTGACAGAGAATTCTATCACAGACAGAGTTTAATAATAAAAAACTGAGTCATTTAGGTTTTTATTTACATTAAGCCTTCAGGCCAAACCAAAATTCTCACTACCTGTCAGCAGTGTCAGTTATACAGAGGAAAATATTCTAACTACAATTGCTATCGTTCATACTATTTTGTTATTTTAAAGAGTCATTCTGGCAGGGATTCAGCCAAAAGAGAGGAGAAATGCGTCTAAAACAATAACCATAAATAAAACATGAAATCTACAAAATAGAGTGTTTGATGCATATCTGACCTGAATACTGCATCAACCCTGAGCAAAACAGCTGGATCACAAAGCATCTAGTCATCACATGAAACAGAGGAAGGTAAATTGGGGACAGATTACTATTGTTCCCACTTGCAAATTTTTCATTTATACAATTTCTACAGTGTGAAATTTCTCACAGTGTAACTCTGCAAGTCCCAGCTAAGTGAATTTTTGAACTTTTCTTCAGGAGAGCTGGTAGCATGTCGGCTGTTAGAGTTGTACCTTTAAAGAAAGAATGCCTATTTTTTGTTCAGTGCATTGCAGTTTAACTTTTATGTTAAATAGGTTCAGTATCAAAATGCAAAATATCCTAAATGCAGTTATATGTAAAGAGAAACCACTGCTAAGAGTAGGTAGATGATTATCGACATTTTTGTATGTGTATTTATTTCTGGATCTGTTTTCCTACTTCTTTCAATGTGTATGTTATCTCTCTCTATATATATACACACTATATATATATATATATATATATACACACTATATATATATATATATATACACAGATATATATAACCTATATTAATGTGGTTTAAAAAATGATTCTTAATGACTGCTTAATATTTTATTGTATAGATCCACCAAACTTTAGCCAATTATTTCCTACTGTAAGGCATTCCTTACCGTATTAATTATTTTAAGTGTTACAAAAAATATTTTTTACATGGAAATAGAGATATGTTTCCCTACATTAAATTTCCTAGAAACATATATCTTGGGATGAACTCTTTTAGGGCTCTTGATACACAAGACTTTTGCTTTCTATATAAAATGATTATACAATGTAAAGAAAGCGTATTTAAAGCAAACAGAGCCAGGTCACAAGGAAGCAATTTACTGTGGTTGAGACAAGTGGGACCAGCTAGATCAATAACTCAGGAAGGACATTATCAATAGTGGGAGCAGCATCTGGTCTCATAAGGAAGAAACAAAGGATTTTTAAATGCTTTCCTCCCAATTAAGATAACTGGATTGTTAGACATGCTACAATCCAGAAGGTCTGCTTTCTAAAGAAGGTTTACATTCATTTTTCTAAGTGATACTTCAAGGCAATTTTATATTTTAGAAATATTATCTTTTTAAAGTTTACTCAACAAAACAAATAGAAAAGTCACAAATTTCTCAGAGCAAAGTTTAAAGAGTCCAAAGTTATCAATTATGAATATATAATACATTCAATTCTGAATATATAGTTATCAGTTCTGAATATATAATATCACGATTATGGGAGGACATATGACATACTCAGAAGAAATCACTGAAAAAGACTTCCATGCCATAACTGTTTCCAGAGGTTGGGCAGAGGTAAGGGAACCATCCAGGGCTGAGACAACGGTCAGGCCCTAGCGAGGACGGGACTTACTATAAGTCAGGATGGGAAGGTTCAGGGGAGGAAGCCATGTTCCCTGAGCCCAGTTCAGAGCTATGGCTGCCAGAGAGAAGCTGTTGTCTGAAGCTGTAGCTCAAGCCACAGGTTTGCAGGTCAAAACCACAGCTCAAAGAGTGGGGTTGGGAAGATATGGGAGTGTACCTTGATGTCTCTCTCTTGCCTTCTTATTTCTTGCTTGTCTTTTCTATTGTTGGAATCCAGCTGGAAGCTGGAGTGCAGGTAATATTTATCTATAGAGTTGAGCTGTCTTGAGCATAGATGGGCGCAGAGAAGAGCCAGGAAAGGATGGGGTGGGAGTGTGTATATCAGCACATGTAGAAAAGTAAAAAGGTAATTTATATCAATGCTCTGTAAACCTTAATGTACATCCATATCATTGGAGGATTTTGTTAATGTGCAGATTCTGATTCAGTTAATCTGCCCTAGACCTGAGGGAGGCCTGGGTGGCACAGTCGTTAAGCATCTGCCTTCGGCTCAGGGCGTGATCCTGGCATTTGAGGATCGAGCCCCACATCAGGCTCCTCCACTGGGAGCCTGCTTCTTCCTCTCCCACTCCCCCTGCTTGTGTTCCCTCTCTCGCTGGCTGTCTCTCTCTCTCAAATAAATAAAATCTTAAAAAAAAAAAATCTGCACTAGACCTGAGATTAGGCGTGTTGACTGATCCTCCAGGGGATCCTGAGGTTGCTACTCCTCAGACTACACTTTGAGAGGTAAAGACTTGTACCACTATCAACATCGCTTCCTCTTAGATGTTTTCAACATAGATTTCAGTAATTTTCCAAGCAATTACCGAAAATCAGGAGTAGTATTGATGAGGTCATAGAATATAAGTGAGGTTCAGTGGGGTGGAGTCCTGAGCCGACGACGAGAAAGAATTCTTGAGGCGTCTTTGGTGCAAAATTGGTGGTTTATTAAAGCATGGGGACAGGACCCGTGGGCAGAAAGAGCTGCTGCCCTGGGCTGTGAGAGGTGGCTGATTATACACCATGGTGCTGGGGGAGGTGAGGAAAAAGGGAGGCTGAAAGCACTTTCATATGTCAAAGAAGACTCACAGGACACTGGAGGCCTTGCTATTGTCAAGTTAAGGTCATTGACCCCTTTAGAAGGTGTTAATAGTAAGAGAGTTGGGAGCTTCCCTGGAGAATGTTACTTTCCTCCTATCACGTGTCCTTATCAATGGGCTGCAGGTCCAGAAAGAAATTCCGTTTTATTTACATTTCCTTCTGCCTCAGCTTCCCTCAAGTTTATGGAGGGGATGGTAATGTTAGGGCTTCAGGAAACTGAATTATGGGTCTCTGCAAGTTAGGCTGTTGATAAGAAAGCTTCTTCCTTGTAAATCACTAGGACATGTGTAAACTGAGGGAGACTCAGGCCTCCCAGGATTGTGATCTCTGTCAGTTAATCATTTGTTTTTTCCTTTCCTTAGTTTTAGGGCAGCCAGGAGTGCCGAGGAATGTCACATACATCGGGGCGGGGTGGGGGGGGGGTGTTTGCAGGGTGTCAGCTTCTGCTTTGTCCTCAGCTTGCCTTCTGTTCCCTCATCAGTATGATGTACATTTCATAAAGCATCACATTTGATCTGTGTAACAATCCCATAAAATGTGGGGATCCTGTCACAGATGCAGGGTTTCTTTTGTTGGAGTGATGGGGTTGTACAGGTGGTGATACACAGCGCAGCCCGTGTCTAGATTCTCAGGAGACTTGTTGCATGGGAAAGGTGTTCACCATGCCTTGGGAACAATGGCTGAAAGGACCGTATTCCCAGATCAAAGGGGGACATCTAGAATAAGATTTGTAAGAGCCACACAAATACACCTGACTTCTCTTCATCATCAATAATCCACTTTTAAAGACAATCAGCAGAGATTTCACCAGGTGAGATGGAAGGGCCCAAGCTCCATAAGCAATCTCCGTTTACTGCTCCTGTAGGAGTTTCCAGATAGATTTGTGTAAGTTCACAGTTTTGCACCAATGGGATTGCTTTGTTCTCCCCGTCAACAGTTAAAAGACTATTAGAAGTATGTATATAGTTATGATGTGGTTTGGTTGGGGTCCAGAGCTTATGGCCAAGAAAGAATTCTTGAGACATCTTTGGTAAAAAAAAAAAAAAAAAAGTGATCTTATTAAAGGATGAGAACATGGGCAGGAAGAGCTGGGGCACTGGGGTTTAAGGAGTGACTGATTATAAACTGCAGAGGTGGGGGAAGGTAAGGAAAAAGGGAGGTTTCCAGGAGGACTTTCATATGGAAAAGAAGACTCAGAATACTAGAGGTCTGGCTATTGTTAAACTAAGGTTGTTTTCCCCTCTAGCAAAGCATTAACATTAAGATTGTTGGGAGTTTCCTGGAGGAAGGTTATACTCTGCCTGCCTCAAGTATTGTCTGTGGGTTGCTGGTTATAAGGAAATTTAATTTTTATTTCTTTTCCCCTCTGCCTTTGTTTCCCACATCACTATGGAGGGGAGGGTGACATTAGGGCTCCAGGAAATTGAGTCTATGGGTTTCTGGAAGGTAGGCTATTGGTAAGATTGCTTTTTTCTTGTAAACCCCTGAGACATTTGTAAACTGATGGAGACTTCTGTCCAGCAGGACTGTGACTTCTGTCAGTTAACCATTGGTTTTTTTTCCCCCCTTCCCTTAGTTTTAGGGCATCCAGGAGCATCCAGGGAAAGTTACACAGATCCCCCCTTGGGGGGGTGGGGTTGTCCTCGGCTTGCCTTCTGCTTCCCTCATCAATTAACATTATTGTGCCACTGTTAATTTATTGGCTTTGACGAATGTGTCATGGTTATGTAGAATGTTACTATTAAGGGAACTGGTGAATGGAATACAGGATTATCTTTGTTATCTTTCTGTAAACTTAAAATTATTTCGAGACAAAAATTTGAAGATTATATAAATAGTATATGTCAACCCAGAGGAAAGGGAAAGTGAAATAGTCTGTAAAAAAAGGTAATTTATTCTCCTGTCTCTTTATAAAGAAATGCAGCTTGAAAGAGGGCTATGGAGGGTTTGGCAAGAAAAAATTCTGTGCCAAAAATCAGGCAGTGAAATGTGTAGCTCCTAGAGTCTGCCTGCCTGGTTTCAGATCTCAGCTATCCCCTGACCTATAGACCTGGGGAAAGTTACTCAATCACTCTTTGTCTCAGTTTCATCATCCATAAAATGGCATAACATTAGTGCATCCCCTTAAGCACTGTTGTAATATTGTGATCCATGGTAAGAAATGTATATTTGATCTTTGCCCCATTTCCTGACACAGCTCCTAGAACCATTGGAATCTCTGAAGTGATACATTTCTTTCTGTAGGTTGATGGCCTGGGGCTTCTGGATAGCCTGGTGATTAAAGCTGGTTGCCAGGGAAATCAGACCTGTGATTAGAGGGTCGCAGCTTTCATTCCCACCCCTGATCCTGACCCTCCCTTTGACCGCGGGGGAGGTGAGAGAAGAGGAGCGGGTGTGGATGTTGAGTTACTCACTAATGGCCAGTGAGTTCATCTATCATATGCTTCTATAATGAAGCCTCCGTATAAATCTCTAAAGCATAGGGTTCCCATCTGCCAGGTCACTAACACATGAAGGTGCTGGGAGGAGGTAATGGCTGGAGAAGTCAGGGAAACTGCATTCCCCTTCTTCCTTCATGTTTTGTCCTCTATATCTCTCCCATCAGGCTGTTCCTGAGTTCTATCCTTTGTAACAAACTGGTAATCTCATACGTGAACCATTTTCTTGAGTCTTGGGAGCCTTTCTAGCACCAGATCAAACTTGAGGGCATATTAGGCACCTCCAATTTATAGCTGGTCAGCCACAAGCCCAAGTGACAGTCTGGACAATCTGAAGTAGGGCAGCCTTGTGGGATGGAGAGTTCAGCCGTACGATGTGACAGTAATTCCAGGTAGATTCAGACTGGGGTACATCGGAGGACACCCAGCTGGTGTCAGATGATTGCTTGGTGTAGGAAAAAACCCCACACATTTGGTGAACAGAAGTGAAGTGTGAACGTAGAGAAGGAAAACAGAGGTGTTTTCACTTAACAGCTGTTGTAAGGACTAAATAAAATCACATATTTAGAACTTATCATAGGAGTGCCTGGGCAGCTCAGTCCGTTGCGCATCTGCTTTTAGCTCAGGCCTTGATCCTGAAGTCTCAGGATCGAGCCCTGCATGGGACTCCCTGCTCAGCAGGGGAACCTGCTTCTTCCTCCCCTTCTCCCTCTTCTCCTTCTTCTCCCTCTGCTCCTCCCCCCTTTCGTGCTCTTTGTCTCCCTCTCTCAAATAAATAAATAAATAAATAAATAAATAAATAAATAAATTCTTTAAAAAAATAAAGCATGTCATAGTGCCAATAATAACGAGTGCAATAAATCTACTATTTTTAGTACTATTAATGTCATTTTTATTCAACTATCTTTCTTACTAAGTCTGTACATCTTAAGTGGAGGATCCAATATATGCCCCCTAATCTGGCCCAAAACACTATTAAAATTTAGCATTATCATTGGAACTGGACAAACGAGGCAACTGGGAGTGAGGGGGTTTGCATTTGTTGCTCACAATCATCCCCTCAGTCAGAACATCGTGGGACAAGACCCCAAACTGGCTGCTCAGACTTCTAGTTTTAGTACTCTTGCTATGTCATGCTGTATCTTTTATAGTGAAGTCTTGCCTTTTTTTTTTTTTTTTAACGCAAGAAAAAAACCTTCCTCCAAATAAAAATATTACCCAATATCTGCTTGGACTTCCCCATCACTGCCAACAACCTGTTTCCCAAGACTCGCCAGTTCTCTGGCTGTTTGCTCAAAACGACAGAAACAGCTTCACATACTCTCTGTAGAGCCTTAGGCAGAGAAAACAGATTACTTCTGAGCTGAAGGGTTTTCTGAGTATCAGAAGAGGTGGAGATACCTCCTCTCCACTATCCTACTAATGACATGCACAGAGCATAGCACCTAGACAAATTAGCCACGCTACGAGACCTGCACCCCACTTTGCTTAATTGTCAGACTATAGTACCCAGAGGAGATGCATAGAGGGCCTTGCTGCTAAGCAATTTGTCGTCCAATGCCAATCACATATTCAAGGCTAACAGGAAAATTCCCCACAGCTGTTCAGATGGCTTGTACCTCTGAATGGCAACAGTCATTGCCACAAGTGAAGAGCTGAGCTCAAGGGTGTGTTGACAAAATTCTGTGTACAACCCTTCAGTTAGAATGAGGCAGAATTCCCAACCATTCCTTCCACGTGTCTGTCAGCTGGTCTATTTATTATTCTTCATCTGGGTCCCCTCACCCACTCCTGTTGCCAAGCTTTTATCTCTGTCACTTGTAAGTCTTTGTTCATCCTTGTGGAGAGCAGTGTATTGATACTTCTTCACTTTATGATGCATGATATAACACTTGCTGGTTATGAGAAATGGGTGGTTGCCGAGGTGTCTGTCAGCTTCCTGGAAAAGGGAAGTTTATTAAGTAAGGTACCCATTTTTACAGCATGACAAACAAAGTGGCTACTTTTTCCCCCTAGATGTTTCAGGTAGTGGAGTTCCTTGGAATTAAACCCATATCTTCTGATAAGACCAAAGCAATGAAATGAAAAACAGGAAACAAGAATATGGTTCACTTTCCTGTGGATATAGTTAGTCATTGATGCTATAGTGATGGGAAAGAAGAAAAGGAGACCTCGCAGGTACTCATGTTTCTGTGTCTGAATTCATCACTCTAATTGAAGCAATCAGAGTCCCTTAAAACCCATGACTTCAGCCCCACGACTGAAATTTATAAAGCGCTAATGTTGCACCGGTTTAATCATTAGACTAGGATAGGGATCTTACACAGTTTCAAAAACTGGACGTTTGCTTTGTTTCCTGTAACCAAGAACCTCTTTGTACAAAGTTCCAGTAATTGCCTCTGGTTTGCAACACCCATTTTGGGCCTACCTTGATTTAACTACTTGGTGCATTAAATGCATGCCCGAAACGGCAGAGGTCCTAACATCAAAGGTATAAGAAATTCACTGTAGAGGTGTACCTGTGTATGGGGAGGTGTCTAAATGTATACACATAGTCACGTAATTTTATATGTATACATCTATCCATTAGTTTATTCAACATATTTATTGACTGCATACTCTATATGATAAGTATAAAAAAGGTGAGGATAATCAAAATCGCGGGAGGCCCGGCCCACACAGAACTCCAACACCTAGAGAATGGCAAGAAAAGTAAAGAAGCAATTATCACTATAATAAACACTGACGGGGAAAAGTGAGCCTGTTAGGAAAACAAGTGACGCAGACTTGAGACCTGAGTGGCCAGGCAATGCTTCTCAAGTGAAGGGGCCATCTATTTATTTGGACACTTAACCTGAGACCAAAAGATGAGAGGAGTAATGAGCAGAAGAGAGGAGTGAAGGGTGAGACTTCCAGGAAGGGCTGTGGGGAGAGAAAGAGACAGAGAGAAAGAGGGGACACTATTAAACATTTCTGGGCAGCATCCAGAAATCCCTTCACAGTCCTAAACTTACTGTGTGATTTTCTGCTGAAGATTGTATAGCCTGAATACATGAAGTGGGAAGAACTTTGGTCTTGTTCTAAGCTTGGCTGAGATGCTTTCCTGTATTCTCTGTCTGATCTTTCATTTTCTTCCAAGTACTTTGTCCTATAGGAAGCTTTCCCTGATACTACAGGCTGGTCCTTGTTCTTCTTGGGGTTCCAGTGGAATCTGTGTTGCACTGAAGTATTAATGTGTTGTGTCTCTCCCTATGAATCTGTGAGCTTTCTGAGGGCCAGGCTACAGTAAGTCCAGAGCATAGTTCTTGAAAATCAACATCAATCTGAATGGCTGCTCCTTAGGCCATCAGCACTCCCATTCCTGAAGATCCCTCAGGTTCTCATCTAAGATTTTCCCAGCTGGGTTATGGGGCCTCAAAACATACTTCTTTCTGTCAGGAGATCCACTCAAGGGGAGCTCTGCACTAGGATGCAAGTTCTTTCTGGGCTGAAGCCAATGATTAGTCAATCTTTCTTATGAGACAAGCTTAGACTAATGATGAGCTACTTACTTCTTTCCTGACGAGACTTTACTAAATAGTTGTGAGGAGACAGTTCATTTCTGGGCTCAAGCAAATCTTTTTAAAGTACTAACAAAGATGGAAAAGGAAAACGGAAAACTCTCAAAGAAGCTTTTGACTCATGATAACTTTGAGTAGGAGCAATTTTCAACGGATGTCTGAAGTTAGTGAAACAGAGGTTCAGAGATATAAAACAAGTTACAGCTAATTCAGGGTTTAGGCTGGTTACAGATGAAGAGCTGTCTGACTCCAAAGCTTCATCTTCCTCTGCTCTGATAGACCACACTTCCTCCCAAATCAATTAGTTTAGCCACCTGCTATCTAATGAACAGCTTTATCATTACAGCCTGTGATGTGTTGAGCTTGGGTTCTTGGCAGGCGACGGAACAGGAAATCTCCAGAAATCCTGACCCGAGGAAGCTGTGTGTGCACACACATATGTGTATTCATCTGTGTGTGAGTATAAGGGCTCCTGTGAGAGCTTTGGTGTGTTTCACTCTTTTTGCATCTGCTGCATATTTGATAAATAAATTTTAGGGAGTAAGTTGTGACATTTTCTTTCTTTGTGAGGCTCTCAAGTGTATAAGGGTCACTACCTGGCTCAAACATATTTGATCTGTATTTGCTGAAAAATTAGCTAATCTTATGCCCCCTCCTTACTAAATCTGTTTTTTTTTTTTTAATCTCTTTAGAAAAAAAGAAAATAGGAGGGAGTCAGCCAAACTGTCATTTATAATGTTCTCTTCAAGACAATTAGAAGAAACCTCTAGGAACAAATTTCAGTAGTTTGAGTAAAACTGATACTGGCATTCATAAATCAATAGGTAAAGATTATCAAACTGTATTATTTGCTGCCCCCCAAAGACAACTGACATTACATAAGCTCATGCTGAATATTTCTCTTTTACATGCTACTTGTAGGTTCCCAGGGAAAAGCCAGTGCCAATATTTAAGGTTTGAAGTTAAGAATTATCATCTGTAAGCTACCAGTGGCTATCCAAGACGCCAGTAATTCAATCTTAGACAATTCCTCGTACATCTTTCTCATCATTATCCTAGGCTCTCAGAAGGCAATATAACTCATTAATTAAATGTAAGCACATTAATGGTAAATTAATACATGGATCAAACTGTTAGAATAGTGAGTATGTGTTTTGTAAGATTTGAACCAGTAAATCCGTAAGTCTGTACTGAGATAACTATAAGTTATTAAATAAATAACCTTATCATATATGTATGGGTCATATCTATGTGTCTGTGTGTGTTTTGATTTTTGTATAGAGAGAAGGAAATTAAATTAGATTCTCTACATTTCACTTAAGAAAACACAGAAGAGCTTAAACCATTTGACTATGGCTTCTACAAAACAATTAAACTTTAAAATGATACTCAAAGGGAGATAAATCATGTATGTGAAAATTCATGGTTTATGTGATGTTACTTCTTCTGCACTTTGATATAATCATGTCTGCAGGGCCTATTGAGCAATTAAGTATTATTTTTGCCTTTTAACCAAAATATCCTAGGGTACCATGCTTTTTTAGTATTTCTTCAACCATCAATTCCCTTGTGGCTATTGGTTTCTCTTACTACATCCATTCTGCTACCTGATTTTCTCATTTGCTTAAATGAAGACCCGAGTGTGTTTCCACAGAAGTTCTGCAGAGCAAAGTTTGTGGATTTTATAAATACTTGCTCCTGAGAAACCTTTTCAATCCACCTCCTTGTAAGTTTATAGCTAGGCTATTAAATATTTGTGTTGGTTGAGTTCAGACTTATACATGAACTATTAATATGACTATAAATATATCTTTAAGCCATATCTTTAAATCTCTTGGGGAGATCTGGATTGCTCAATGGTGAGAGAAGATCAGTCCAGCACAGGGTTTTCTAGACTTGGCCCTATTGACAGTTGGAGGTTTGCCCTTCATTGTAGGGTCTGTCCTGAGTATTATAAGATGGTGAGCAGCATCCCTAGCTCCTAACCACTAGATTCCAGTAGCGGTCTTTGCCCAGTTGTGGCAAATAAAAATGTCTCTAGACGGGCCAAATTTGCCTTGGCGCTGGAGGCAGGGGGGCAACAAAATCATCCCCAAATAAGAACGACTGAAAATCCTGGAATAAACATTTTAGGATTAGCTATTTGCCTGAGCCTTGTACTTTTAAAAATGAGCTACTTTCACCATGAATCAAACATCGGTACATGGTCATATAAACTGTTATTAATTATCCAGAATTCTATTTTATGTTTAAAGTTACTGTTTTCATTACATTTCTGTCCAGCTCTTGACATTTGGCTTGTTTTCTATCTTCAGTCTTTCTAACTGAAAGTTTGTCAAGATTCTCTAACAATATAGATTTATTGCATTGATGGTGGGAATTGATGGCTTCCCTAAATGCAGTCTCTGCAATGTGACTGTACAGCTCGCCCCACTAAAAAAGTGGAGTCTATATTCTTTCCTTTTGAATCTGGATTGGATCTGTGACTTGTCTGGCATACATACTGTGGCAGAATTGATGCCACTTTTGGCACATCTCAAGATGCCTTGTCTGCTCTGCTTTCTCTTGAACCCCTGAGCCTGCCATGTGAACATATCCGAACTTACATGCTGGAGGGATAGGGGGGATCACAAGACAAGTCATCCAAACAGAGGGCATCAGACATGAGCCCACCTTGAGCCAGCCAGCCAGCTGACTGCAAAATCGTAAGTGAGTTCAGCTGAGATCTTTCAAATCCACATCAGAGGAATCCACCCACCCAGCCCACAGACTTAAGAGCTAGATAAATGTTAATCATTTGAAGCCACTAAGTTTTGGAGCTGGTTATTATGCAGAATTATTGATCAGTTGATAATATCTACTTAACTTGATTCCTCAGGTTGTCTCTACAACTTTGGACCAGACTTCCTCCTTTTACTCATTCTGCTTCAGCCAGTCCAAGTAGAATTAACTACTGATGCAGCTTTTGTCCTCAGCTGTAGGCCAGCCCCACTTGGTAAGGATCCCATAAGTACTTTCCCAAGCCCTGAAAGGGGCAGAGTAGTTCAGTAATGGACTCGACTTTTCATATTCTTCAAAATGACCTATCTTAATTTAGAATAACTATAGTTTTGATTAATGCCACAATCTGAAAAGGCCTTTATAATACCTAGTAATAATACTTATATAGAGATGTCAGCTTTCAAATAAATAGTTGAATTCATTAGACGTGACTTGGCCAGACTTTCCACAAGGATTTAAAACTTGGAATCTTTTCAGTATAATGTATGGAAGCCATCTGGGTATTATTCACGCATTCCAGCTCATTTTGGCATTGTTCTGGTCTTGTACTGTAAATCCAGTGTTCAAATATGTTGGACTTACTGACATCTTCGGTAATTTATTCTACCTGATTGAATTTCCTGAGTACCTTGGAATTATCCACCCCCTTAAAAATAGGTTGGTTTATGTAATTTGGCTGACAAACAGCCCACAAAGGTACAGGATACAAGCACATATGAAGTAGCCTACAGGACTAGTTTCAGAAACTGATTGCAAATGATCTCTTTGGGGATTTATGGGTCTATTAAATGTCCATTTTATTCATTATTTTTATCAATTTATGCCATTTAAAGACTACTTAATATCTAGTTAACTATTACTGGAAGAAATGTACTCACTTTTTTTTTTTAATTTTGGACTCTTGCCTAATTAAAACATTAATACAGCTTTCTCCCAATACCTGAAAGTATAGTATTCCTATGAAACATTTAATAAGCCAAAATGGCATAAAGCAAGAAAGCAATTACCATTCATTTATATGGAGAACACCCAAAAGATAACCTGTGTTAGGCTTTTCTGACACTTGAGGACACATCTTGCTAAAGGATGTGCAAAACAAATCGAGATAGAGCACAGATGGTCAGAGACACGGTTCAAAGTTAGGGCAGCTTGATGCCGAGACGCTAAGTGTAGTTCCCAGGAAAGGAGCTTGGTGGCGCCACTCTGGCTGCTCAGAGTGCGAGCGGCCTCCAAAATGGCTCAGGGCAAAACAAATGCTGAATGCTATTTTCGCTTTTCACTTTTTCCATATGAGTGAAAAATCCTCTTCGGATTTCTTTTGGTTTGTGAAAGCAGGGACCATCGTAGGCCTTTCATAAAAGTGAAATGGCATAATGCAAACCTTTGAAAAGCAGAGGATACCTGTATATCTAAGAAGATGAGAAATGGGAAACACTTGGGACCTCAGGATTAAGACATGTGTATGTTCTGGGGCGCCTGAGTGGCGCAGTCGTTAAGCATCTGCCTTCGGCTTAGGGCGTGATCCTGTCGTTCGAGGATCGAGCCCCACATCAGGCTCCTCCGCTATGAGCCTGCTTCTTCCTCTCCCATCCCCCTACTTGTGTTCTCGCTCTCTCACTGGCTGTCTGTCTCTGTCAAATAAATAAATAATACCTTAAAAAAAAAAAAGACATGTTTATGTTCTATTAAATAATTATCAGAGGCTATTGTCAGAGAACCATAAAGGAAACTTGTTTGGTGGAAAACACCAATGATGACAATTAGAGAAGGTGCCAGTCATATAATCAGGGAATCCACCAATTATGTAACTATGAATGTCAACAGTGAGTATAATGATATTTCTATTATATAACCATCTGCTTGAAGACGGGAGATATGTTTTCTTTTTTCATTCACCTTAATTCATGCACATTCACATTTCAATTTGTCCACACATCCCTTCCCTCCGTTATTCCTGAAATATCTTTGGCATGTGGCTACTAGACACCAAAAGCAGAAACCCTAGAAGTGCCCACCTGCCATTCTCCTTTGTCTGGCCTTTTCCCTAATTTTATTAATCCTACTTTGTTTTTTAAAATCCAGCCCATTTATTTCCACCCCATTGCCATTGCCCCTTAAAGGCTTTAGGTACCAGTTCTTTAATAGTATCACCATCCAAACATCTATCCCATTCTAGACCATTTACTATGTGAGTTTTAGTGATTTTTTAAGCCGTACATGGAATTCCCTTACTTAAATATTTCCCATTTAGTAAAACAGGGTGGCAAATGTCTACATAGTTCAGCCAGGTAAAAAAATTAATGAAAAAAACAGCAAGCAGATTTTGGCCACCTGGAAAGCATAGGGTCCCCCTACAGAGGGCAGTAATTACTCAGCTGCAGCCAATTGTTATATAGAAATGTGGGCCCAGTAGAGCCAGATGGTCTGATGTTTCAAGGGAAGCCAGAAATTTGTGTAAAGTCTCCCAATTTTTAAATGATTGCAATGAATTAATTTTTTAATGTGTCTGGCCTAAAGGGTAAAGTTAGAAATCTCCAGCATGTTAGAAAGAACCTCTGTGATCTGGTATCACTCTTTAATTTTCTGTTTCAACGCCATCCTCATAATTTACTCTTTGGGTAACCAGTGCCATTTGTTGATGCCAGATAGTTCCAGGCAATTTTGTGTTTCCTTGAGTACCCTCACCCCTTCCAGCTGTCTGCTAACTAACTGGGTATTCTTTATACTTAGATGGGGACCACTTGTCTTCAGCCCTTCGAATATTTCCCACTCCCTAATGTGTGTGATCTCTGTATCTTTTATCATAACACTCACAGACCTATAATTGAAATTATATGTTTGCATTGCTATCTTCCTATGGCAGTGTGAGCTCTTTGGGAAGAGAAACTGGGTCTTCCTCTTCTTTGTGTCTCCAGCTTTAAAACAGTTCCTGACACTCTACAGATGTTGAGCAAATAAACTCAAAATGAATAATGTAAATATTTTCTAGGCACTGTTAGAAAATATGGATTTTAGGGAAGAACCCAAAAAAGTAAATTGGATCTCAGGTATTTTTGTATTCATCAGAGTTCTATTGGGAGTCAGAAATCACAGTGATAAATTGAGCAGTATAAAGTTGTTAATCAGGTATCAGAAAAGATGAAAAGAAAACCATAAAGTATCACAATGGCAGCGTTGTCAGAAAATAGCCACCACTCCCAAGGCTGCAGAAACAAAGGAAAGAAGTTGGAATTATCAAAACTCAGCAGCCTGGAGGAGGAGGGGTCCCCAAGAAGTGAAACCCAGACCTTTGAAGGCAGGGTTTGGCAGAGCTGGTGATGGAGCCTCTGAGCTGGAGGAGGGTCCCTTGGACCTGGGACCTACACCTCGAAAGGGGAAGGTCCCAGATTGGAGCTGGTGCATGTGGGTGGGCCACCGTGAGGCCTTGTTCCATGAGATTTAGAAAAATTGTCATCTGGATTCAACTGTTGCTTCTGCAAAGAACTGTTACTGCAGAGTGGAGAAGAGAGGATGAGGCAGGCTGCCAGAAATGGGGGAATGGAGGAAAAGAGGCAAGAGTGGCCCCTTTAGCTTCCTCCAGAGTTAGTCTCACTTTTGTGCCTCTTTTTGGCAGAGTCAAACTCAGGATCAGCTGGCAAGGGAGAAATAGGGTTTGCAGAGTCCCAGTCCCAGCAACAAAATGCTTGAGTGTACCAGTGAGAGTTTGAAGCTGAGAAAAGATAACTGAGTTGCATAAAGTCTTTAAAAAAATGATAGGAAAGTCTGAGATGAGGAAAGCAAGAATTTACATAGAGTAGCAGCTAAGCAAATACATAGCTAAAGTAAAGGTTGACTTTCTGCTTTACTCATACAATCTCTTCTTCTAGACTTCACCTGCAGCTCTTTATGTCAGTTTGAAACTTATTTTCGAGCTCATTTCAAGATCTACCTCTTCCATGAAACTTTTTTCTGGGAGTATAAGAAAAAATATAGTATTGCCCTCCTTTAAATGCCATTGAGTTTTCTAATTGTGTAAAATTATTAAAAATTAATTGGTACTCTTACTTCCTTTGGGATCTTGGATCTCTAGAAGGAAGCAGAATAATGTATAGAGTAGAATCAGTTATGTACAACATGTCGTCAGACTGAAAAACCAATCAATGGGATCCACCTATTAACAGGCTAGAGAGGAAAAATCACATCATGGTATCAACTGACTCAGAAAAATTATTTGACAAGATTCATAACCCTTTCATGATAAAAAGAGGAGAATTTCCTCAACTTGCCAAAAACCACCTACTAAAAACTACAGTTAGCTTATATTTAATGGTGAATGTTTGAATGCTCTCTCCTCTCCCCAAGAATGGAGCAAGGAATGGACATATACTGTTAGTACTGCTAACGTTCTAGCCAGTGCAATAAGTCAAGGGAAGAGAATAAAAGACGTACAGATTGGAAAGGAGGAAATAAAACTGTCACTATTAACAGGTGGCATGATTGTCTACATTAAAAAAAAAAAAATCCAAATAATCTACCAAAAAAAAAGAAATCTGGAACTAATCACGGAGTTAAGCAAGGTCACAGAATACATGGTAAGCTTGAGAACATCAACGATGTTTCTGTATACTAGCAATGAGCACATGGGCCCAGAAATTAAAAATACAACATCATTTATAATGGCTCAGAAAATGAAATACTTTGATGTAAATCTAACAAAACATACTTAGGATGTGTATGCTGATAACTATGAAACACTGATTTAAAAAAATCAAAGAATACCTAAATAAATGGAAAAATACAGTGTTCATGGATAGGAAGATTTAAGGTAATACTGATGCCATTTCCCCCTAAATTGATAAAAAGGGCTAACCCAATTTCTAAAAAATCTCGGCAAAAATGTTTTGTTTAGATATAGACAAAATTATTTTACATTTATATGGCAAGGCAAAGGAATTGGCTATAATGATGGCTAAAACAGTTTTAGAAAGGAGGAGTAAAAGGAGAGAATCGCTGTACCCAATTTAAAGACTTAGTTATCTGTAGCTATAGTAATTAAGCTTGTATTGGTGGAGGAATAGACACATAGATAATGAAACAGAATACAGAACCCAGAAAGAAAAATTGCGAAACATGATATATGCTCAACCTACTTCTCACCATGTCACAAAAGCAATTAAACGGAGGAAAGATAGCTTGTTCAACAAATCCATAGGCAAAAACAAATTAAAACAAAGACAATTTAACAAAGAAACAAAAAGCCTTTGATCTAATCTTACAATCTATATAAAAATGAATTCAGAATGTAAAGTATAAGACTATAAAACTTTTAGAAAAAAAGAGAGGAAATCTTTAGGATCTAGGGTTGGAAAAGAGTAAACTTAACAATGAAGGGATGATCCATAAAAATGATAAATTGGACATCACCAAAACTAAAAAAACTTTTACTCTGTGAATAATCCCATTAAGAGGATGAAAAAGACAAGCTATGTAGTGGAGAAAATATTTGCAAATTACATATGTGACCAAGGACTAGTATCTGGAATATATTTGAAAAACAAACAAACAAACAAACAAAAAAACTCTCAAAACTCAACAGCTCAAAAGCAAATAACCAGATTGGAAAACAAGAGAAAGAATGGAAAGATGTTTTACCAAAGATGATCTATGGATAGCAGATAACCACATGAAAATGTGCTAAACATTATTAACTGTTAGGAATTGCAAATTAATACCTCAATGAGGTATCACTCTCAGAATGGCTAAAATAAGCACAAATAATGAGACCGCAGATGCTTGCAAGGATATGAAGAAACTGGATCACCCACGGAATGCTGATGGGAAGGTAAAGTGGTACAGCCCCTCTGGAAAACACACTGGTGTGGTCTTTAAAAGCTAAACATGCAACTACTGTATGACCCCTCGATTGCTCTCATGGGCATTTATGTCAGAGAAATGAAAACTGTACAAGAAAACCTGTCGACAAATGCTTATAGCACTTTTACTTACAATGGCTGCAAACTGGAAATGAGTCAGATATTTTTCAGCTGATGAATGATTACATGAACTGTGGTCCACCCAAATCACGGAATATTCTAAGCAATAAAAATGAACTACTGATGTACGCAACAACCAACAACCTGGATGAATCTCCAGAGAATTAAACTGAGTGAAAATATCCGATCCCAAAAGGTGTATATATATATACACACCTTTTGGGTATATGCAAGGAATTATATATATATATATATGGAATTATATATAATATATATAACATATACATATATTATATATATGTATATGTATTACATATATACATATATTATATATATGTATTATATATACATGTATTATATATATATTATATATAATTCCATATATATATATATATATATATATAATTCCTTGCATATATCATTTTTGAAAAGACAGAACTGGAGAAATGGAGAAGAGATGAGTGGTTGCCAGGAATTAAGGAGGGGCAATCTGGGTAATATGAGGATTCTTGTAGTATATCCTGCTTGTGTCAGTGTCAATATTGTGATATTGTATTATAATTTTTCAAGGTATTACCTTTTGGGGAACAGGTAAAGCATACATAGAAACCCTCTGTAATCTTTACAAGTGCATATATCTCAAAATAAAAAGTTTAATTAAAAAAAATATTTCCAGGGCGCCTGGGTGGCACAGTGGTTAAGCGTCTGCCTTCGGCTCAGGGCGTGATCCCGGCGTTATGGGATCGGGCCCCACATCAGGCTCCTCCACTATGAGCCTGCTTCTTCCTCTCCCACTCCCCCTGCTTGTGTTCCCTCTCTCACTGGCTGTCTCTATCTCTGTAGAATAAATAAATAAAATCTTAAAAAAAAAAAAAATTTCCTCCTCTGATTCCAATGTGAAGACAACATTAAAAAAAGCTGCAATTTTAACACAGTCCTTACCAACCAATTGTTTCCTCAGCTCTGAAGCAGGCAGCGTTGCCAGCCGCCCTGCGTTGTCAGTTTGAGCTGTTGTTTACCTTAGAGTAAAATTACCAGCCAGTAAAATGATCATCTGTCCCCTTTCTCTGAAATGCATTTTCAATCTGATCTTTGAAAGCATTAAATTTCGTAGACTCTCATCTAGCCGTGTGTGTGTGTGTGTGTGTGTGTGTGTGTGTGTGTGAAGTGCTGGTAAAGTGACAATTAAAATGCTTCCATATTCTTTTGGAGTAGATGGGAAGAAGGGCTTGAAGAAAGCATATAGTTCTGAAGGACACCAAAATAACAGCATAGACCAGATTTAAAAATTAAAAAAAAGAAAGAAAGAAAAGAAAAAAAACAATAAGGAAAGGATCTGAAAACACATCATTTGAAAATTGTCTAGGCTTCATCATCAATGAATTTATTTGTGTATTATAAGGACATATTTATATTTGGAAAAAGTATGTTGATAATAATACTTTTAATCAGAATAAAGGGATGGATGAATGGGTAGAGGGAGAGAGATAATACAGATACATAGGTATGTAGATTTGTAGTTATGTAGATAGGTGGATACCTAATGAGATACTATTCCACATTAATTGTGTAAAGTCTTTTTATAATGCACTGATAGCTGAGCTCACCAGTTCTTCCGGCCGTGACTTTTAGAAGTAGCTATCTAGAGAAGTCCAGTACTTGTTAGAGTCAAGCTATTTCACCTGTTTAAACTTAGATTCTTTATCTTTAAAATTGGAATAATATTAAGGATTAATAGTCATTTGTAATGATTGAATGAGATAACGAATATACCACTTAACACAATGCCTGGAGTCTAATACACACTCGGTAGGCATAGCTGCTACTGCTAATATTAATGCCATTGCAATTATTATCTTAAATACTTTGTTCTGCTTATGTTGAAAAGTATATTTTAGATCTCAATAATTCATTTTATTTTTCCTAGATACAGAGCAAAGTTCAGAAAACATGAGGCGTGGGTGAAAATACCGTCTGTTCAGGCCGTGGCTCTCTGGTTCATGGCAGGCAGTAGTAGTATGCAAGAACAGGGTCTAGAATGGGATCAGAACCAAGGTATAGCTTGCTTATGCATTAGGTAGCAGTGAGGAGAACTAGCAGGTACTAAACACAAACCAAAAAGCAGGTAGGCACTTGATGGTTTTATTTGATTTTATTTTATTCTCACAAATTTCTCGTTACTAATTATTATATTATTAATTAATTTTATTAATTTTATTTTACTAATGTTATTATTTTTTAAAATTGTTATTACTTTATGGGTGAAGAAACGGAGGGCGAGAGATGTTTCCCCAGCATCATCATGTTAATAGGTGATGGGAGTCTGAATTTGAATTCGGAACTCTTTTATTCCAAAACTCACACTCTCGATGCTAAACTTGGATCTTCAGGAGCTATGTGTAAGCTTCCTGCCAAATGTTAGATCCGAGCATGTTTTATCCCTACAGCTGTTAGGGAAGTCAGAGTGGGTGGGGGCAGGCTGCTTCCACAAGCTACCAATCTGAAAGAATTACAGTAGCACCAGATATACACTTGAGATATAAATCAGCACCTTGTACCTTGGGAGAAGTGGGACTTGAAGTTTGATGGATTTTCTCTGGACAGTTCTAATAAACTCTGTGATCTGTTCATTGAAGACCTGAGTAGTAATTGTAGCACAAAACAAGGACAAGATAATTAGCACCTACACTCTATCCCGTTAGCCCTCTACGTATACTATTAATATAACACTCCACTCACAGGTAGGAACTACCCGTTCACAGGCTTGTCTCGTTAGTTTTCACTATGAGTTCTTCTCCTAGGACAGAAATTGTGCCTTATTCCTCTCCTAGTCCCAGTACATAACTCAATTCCTTAAACATAGGAAATCAATTACTGTGTGTTGGACAGGTGGGCAGAAGCTCTATAATGTCATCATATGAATGTAATAAAATAATGTTTATGAAAATGGTTTGGGAACTTCAGATAGCTATTAAATCAGAAATTAGCGAACTATAGCCAAATCAGTCCCAGTGCCTGTTTTTGTTTTTTTGTTTTTTGGGGTTTTTTTTTTGTTTTTTGTTTTTTTAAGATTTTATTTATTTATTTGAGATCTCAAGAGAGACCTGAGCAGGGAGCCCAATGCAGGGCTCTATCCCAGGACTCCCGGATCATGACTTGAGCCAAAGGCACATGCCCAACCAACTGAGCCACCCAGGCACCTCCCCCCACCCCAGTGCCTGTTTTTTGTGAATAGTTTTATTAGAATGCAGGCCAACTTGCTTATTCATTTCTCTATTGGCTATAGCTAGTTTTGCATTACAATAGCATAGTTGAGTAGTAGCTAAAGAGACAATATGGATCACAAAACTGAAAATACTCACGATGTGACTCTTAAAAGAAGAAGGTTGTCCATCCTTATATTAGATGCTAGTTGTTCAGAGGCAATGCATTTGGTAGTTTTACTGTTGGATGCTGGAAAAGGGAGAAACGGAGATGAAGGAATTTCTACAATAGTCCAAGCAAAAGGTCATAACTTATCCCCATCAGAAATGAATGAAAAGAATGTATGTTTATTCATTTAAGAGGTAGCTATTCAGTACCTTCAGTGTTCTCATTACTATTTCAGGAATTCAGCAAGGTTATTTAATAAATAGTGAGTAGCTACTATGTCCAAGCACCATTTCTGCCTTCTTAGACTTTATGTTCATTCCAATTTTGAAGGAAGAATAATCAAAACTAGATGACAGATAAGATACAGGGATTAAAGGGCTGGAAGATTCTTATATATTTCTCAGCATGTAACAAATCAAGCTGTATTATATTCACATGTATTTGCATGTTTATCTCCTTCTATTTGGTTGTAGGATCCCTGAGGACAGTTCACCTGCATATTTGTCATTATAATTCCAAACTAGGGACAATACCTGGCAATATATCTATATCTATATCTATCTCTCTATATCTATCTCTCTATCTCTATCTATCATCTATCTATCTATCTATCTATCTATCTATCTATCTATCTATCTATCTATCATCTATCTAAATGAAATAACTGGTTGAGAAACTAGAGATAAAATTCAGCTTGGAAAGGGAGATCATAGGGTATGTTCTTTAGGACAGTAATGTGGGGGTGCCTAGGTGGCACAGTTGGTTAAGTGTCTGCCTTAGGCTCAGGTCATGATCCCATGGTCCTCCCTGCTCAGCGGGGAGCCTGCTTCTCCCTCTACTGCTTCCTCTGCTTGTTCTCTCTCTCTCTCTCTCTCATTCTCTCAAAAAAATAAAATCTTTAAAAAAAAAGAAAAGAATACATCCAAGTCAAAATGTCCTCTTACAAGTGTAGACAGAGAAGAGAAAGTAAAAGACTCAAATCAAGAGACAGAGCTCCTACTTCCTGATGCCCAGATCAGTGCTCAGTCTTCACCATGCATTAACCCAATGAGCAGCAGTCAGCACAATGCTTACTTCTAAATGGATGGGAAGCTGTGGTAAATTCTCATTAGCATAAAAGGTATAATCATTACACTTGCATTATTTAGACAACAGGGCAGTTAAGAAGTATTGGCTACAACTTCCCTAATCTTGCCTCTGTCCTTACAACCCAGTTCACCGGCCTTAATGGTTCACTGCCAACATCTTGAGTGGCTTTCCTTTGCCTTTGATAACGAAGGGAAACACAACTGTCAGGGAAAGACACTCTAGAGAAATTGTATTATTTACAAACTGTATGCACTTCAACACTAGAATCAACATTATTACAACATACAACTTGTTAAGTCGAAGACATTCTTTTTTCAGTCAGATGGAGTTTCGCCGAATATCAATAGGGTAATGGCTATAGCAGTTCTTTGCCAATTAGCATACATTTCTTCTGCTGAAATTCACACCATTTTTCCTAATTAATCCTGACCTTTCATCCTGCATTTTATAAGCTTCTTAAGAAGTTGGAAATAAATAATTCAGTCCACATATTTTCAGAAAAGAGACAAGCTGTTTTACTCTATCCTCAGAGAATAAATTAGATAGCTATTCAGATTAAGCTCATGGAAAATTGGATAAACAGATGCAGAAGTCATATATCTTCTGCATGAAGCACATAGATGGAGCCTTGCTGCTGCTGAAGGAGGCCAAGAAAATTTCTAGAGATTCTGGAGAAACACAGTGTTAGGGGAGGTATTCACCTGTTTCGTATGTTGAGGAGGGCATTTAGCTTTTAGGATTTGTAAGCTTTAAAGTTTATAGTCAGTGTTTGAAATTTAAATCACACACTTGTGTTCTCTCACATTTCCCTAATGTTGCCCTGGGCAAAGGGAATATGGAAGCTATGTGTCACTAAATCCTTTGCAATTTTTCACCATATTACAAAAATGTCTCTCTTCTTCCTCATCGTGATTGTGTAGTCCCTCAATGATACTGTCTAAATTTTTAGAGTAGTATTAAAAACCTACAGCTCTCTTCATTTTACTCTCACAAATTTAAATATTCAGAGGTTTCCTGTTGCCACTAAATGATTTGATCATACCTCACCTTTTCAGTCTTATACCATATCATCTCCATCTATATATTCTGTCTTCAAGGAAATATGTAAATTCTTACTATTTACCAAGATATTACCTTTCCCAGGGCGATTCTCTCTGACAGAAAGCTGTTCTATCATGTAATAGTTTCTCCTTGTTCCCCTCTCTGTGCAAACTTCTCTCTGTCTGGTGAAATAGTATCCATTCTTCAAGGTCCAAGTCTTAGAGAAAGCCTTATATAATCCATTCAGTGAGATGTGTTCCCTTCTACCCCTCTACATAGATTTCTCTTGGCATTTAACCTACACGACTCTGTTTTATAAATTTTTTGCATATGCAGCCTATATAGTATTTACCTGGTAACTTAAGAGCTCTTTCAAGGACTTGGGTATGTTTCTCCAGTGGTTAGCAAAGTATCTGCCATATCAGATGAGTTTGGTAAAAGTTCAGTGATTAAGAAAATCTCTACCTGTATTAGGAGAAAGTTTTCTAGAAAAGAAATAAGAATTTTATATAGCTAAGTGTTAGTTCTTTAACATTTCATATAAATCTTAGTCAAGAAAACCCCTTTAATATTTTTGAATGGCGATAATAACTCTACCAGTGAATTAAAAGGGATAGGGTTACAAATACTCCGCTTATGTAATTTTTTAGCACACATAAAATGTTATGGGCTAAAAATGCTTAAAAAATAATTAAATCCATTCTGGAGACTAGAATTACTAAACGACTTGCCCACAACTGCATGTATCAGAGATTGAGTATGGATTGGAACCTTGACCTTTCAGTTTCTTACTTAATTTCTAGGAACCATCAGCCAACCATCTCGTCAAAAACATAGGTTTTGATTGCTAAATCTGAGGAGGGATGAGAAATAAAATGGGAAACCTATATACCGGAGATATGGGAAAACATTTGCCCATGTACTTAAATTTATGTTCTGACATCAAACTCTTTACTTACTGTGTTTCCTCAGTAAACTCGTAATCTGAAGGTTCCAGCCTTGCTTTAAGTGGCGATATAATTCATTTGGTCAAATTCATGTCTTTGATGCTCTATGACTATCCTTTTTTTCCTCCCTGAGCTACTAATACTTTTCTCGTGATTTTGTGTTGTTCAATAATGTTTGTTTTTTGCTGGCAATATGATTTGAGAATACATCTAAGTCTTTCCCTCTGGCATTTAGTAAAATGTAAGAAGTTAGGTTTTTTGTTTTGTTTTGTTTTTCAATGTTTTCATGTGTTTTTATTGACTTTTGATGAAAATACTTCCATTAATATTTTCAAACCAGAGTCTTGCTTTGTGAAATTTCCAGAACCCATCATGTATTATTATATTTCAGAAAGATACTTTTTGCTATTAGCTCAAATATTTAATAGAAATATGACTCAAAATAGATATTTACTGAACACTTACCTTAAAAAACAACATGTCAGAGCCTGTGATCTGGAAATTGTCTTAAAAATCTGAGCTCCATTGGATGATTAGTCCTGTGTTCACACATACATTGATAATGTCATTATCACTGGGTAATCTCTTCAAGTTTAAAATCAGAGACTCTTTTCTCTAAAATCCACCTTACCACTAAATCATCGCAGCCTCAGCTAAAGAGGATATCTGGCGATCTCTGGGTCAAAGAAAGTGGCACATGCCAGAGCTACGCATGAAAGTGTTTGAAGAGGAGAAAGGAATTGACCTAATTCATCTTGACCTTTTACTACAACCCACACGCATCACAGAGATTGTTTTAGTTTACTGCTTTGTCAGCCGCAGGTGATTAACAGAGTTCTTCATGGATAATAAATTATTATTTTACCCTTTGCTTAGGGCCGGCCAACCTTGGCTAATGCTGATTTCAAGATTGTACTCTTTCCCAGGTAACCATGTTAGCTGTCATTCGGAGGGAAAAGAAAGTGCGGTCTATTTCATCTGACTCACTCAACGTTTTTGGTTAGTTTAATCATCTGGCTTTTGTCTTCATGATGACTTCTAAAACATTGGTTCTGAAGAGGAAAGTCTACCCACTGCCTGATATTGACACTTTGTAGTAATCATATGACCATTCTTATGTCTCTATTTACTGAGGGAATACTTCGGTGCCTCTGGAAGACTCTGGGTTATCACAATAATTGGAAAGCTCCGCTAACATTTAGTAGGTAAGAACAAGGGATGCTAGAAACCCTTTAATGCAGGGCAGACTGAGCAGAATGAAGAATTCTCTCATGTTATGTATGACTTCCAAATGTCTAAATGATCATCCATGTAGATTAAAAATGTTTTAGTAACTATCTGAACCCAGAACCCAACTCATTTTTACACATAAATCCAGATATTTTTGCTGATTTTTTAGGTACATTACATTTCCCAGACCCTCAACAATATGAAAATCAAGGGAAGAATATGCTTTATTTATATTTTTGGAAACTTATACCAGGGATTAATTGCCTTTTTAGAAAGTATTTTACTGAAGACAAAGTAGTTTTACAATTTAGATCACAGATACCCAGAACTTTACCGGTCTTCATTTGTAGTTGACATATGAATGGTCGTTTTTAGGTATAGGTGAAAGCATCAACTATTTAATCAAATCTTCTAGTGTAGTCATGTCCAAGCCTTTAGACATAGAAATACATATTCTTTAGTTTCTTTCTCCTTTATGTTACGATTTGGGCTTTATATTGATTTATTAAAACTTATGCGTATTCGTGTTCGATAGTTCTTATGAATTTTATTCTGAAATAAGAGAGATGGTATTACAGGAAAATGTTATCAGAGGGGACATTGGGTATCATGAGATTGAGAGTCTTAGAGTAAACTCACTTTCGCAGAATTCAGAGCAATATTAAAGGATTTTGAGATCTCCTATCGCTTTTCTTTGTGATTCACACCAAGACTAAAAAGCCAAAAATACCTCATGTGAAAAGAAGCTTTTTTTTTTTTGTAATTGAACTGCATAAGATTTACAGTTCATGGAAGCATTGGCTTAATTTAGGGATCCTGAACTCAGTGCACACAAATTAAACCCTTTGCTGTATACATTTTGGTTTGGCCAGCATTATAGCTCAGAAAATGCTTCATGTGAATGAACTTAGATGAGCCACATGCTTTAAGCTGCTGGTACACGCAAGAGGAGCAAAATGGCAGCTCACCTGCACAGGAATGTGTTATTTTGGAGACTCTATGTGAAATATCTCGATTTCTGGCCAAGCTTAGAAACATGGAAGATATGGCAACGCTGTATTTTTATTCTCCTGTGGCAACAATAATCTGGGGCTGAGAAAAGGCTGCCTCCTTTAGACAGGGAGCAACTCTCCAGGGGGTCAGAGTACATTATTGTTTCTCTCATCTGTCCTGATTCACTGATTTATATTATCTACCAGAACCTTATGTTTGTGACCTCTGGCTTAATTGGATGTAAAACTACACACACAAAGAAAAATAAAATATTCCAAGTAATCAGAAATGTGTAGAGTGCTATAAAATATCAGGTCATATTTTATTATAAGGTTATATGTTAATTACAAAACTAAATAACATTATCGTATAATATGATGTAATGGGGGGGGGGAATCCCATCCGAGCCACACAGGATTTACAGCCGAGGTCTTGTATCATCTGTTTACACCTTTACCTGTAGATGGTGATGTATAAATCATATTTCCTTTCTAAACATCAGTTTTTTCATCCTTTTACGCAAGCTAGTAAAACCTGACTGTGGTGTGCAGTGTTTGTGTTCCACTCGTATCCCTATGGATTACTTTTTAAAAATACTGTTTGATGTATCCCTCCCTACTCCTAACTTCTGTATGTTTTTGCTTCCAACAGCAAAACAAAGGACAGCCCTTGTGCTATTGAAACCTATTTTGCCTACAAATGGGACAGAGTTACCTGGAAAATCATGTCTGCCTTGGAAAGGCATAGCCAATGTCTGAAGGCAGTGGGCATGTGGAAGCTTGAATCCCTATCTCCAATCAGAATTCTGAGACTAATTTGTACTCTGAAATTTTCATGCAGATGATATTAAGTTACCCTATACTCTTTTTTTTTTTTTTTTTTTTTCTGATAAAAGGTCAGCCTTACTCCGGATTCCTTTACTTCCTTGGGATTTTTTCCTTACTCTATCTTTTGCATATAAAACCTCATCTCAGCGTCTGATTCCAGGGGAATTAAAACTAAAACACTTACTAGCCAAGCTCACAGTACTGGTGTGAGATATAACATTTTGTATGACAATGGAATGTAAAAATATAAAATACTTAAAAATTCTGGTAGAATTTTCAAGGCAAAATCCCAGTCCTTTTCCATGCCCAGAACTTAGTGAGAGAATTAACCTAAAGAAAATATGAGACTAATCTGTCCAATCTATCCATATCTTTTACATAATGAAGAAGTCAGAAACTCAGTAGGAGTCAAGAACAATGTTTTGATGATGGATACATCACTTCTATAACCAGTTCTATTTGACTCTATAGCAGCAATGAGGAATAACATGGCATTATGGTTTTCTTTTCCATATACATACATGAAATTTTAACTCAAGTTTTATATTATTTTTTGGAGTTAAAGAGGCTCTTCACTATATTACCATTTAGAAGGTTATTTCTGAGTTGCAAAAATTATCTCTCCATATTTTTCCTGTATTACCATGATTTTCTCTGCATTCTCCCATTCAGTCTTGGCTGCCACAATCAGACAGAAAGCACGAGGACAATTTTTTCTTGCATCTGTAGTGGAAATTGTAGCAGCAGACAGTAACTGTACCAAATAGGTCTGCCAAATAGATGCATTCTATAATTTTGATTATGTATTCTGTATACCCTATATTGTCTTCATATGATACTCTTGCTATTATCCCGTGATAATTGCTTTGTTTCATGGCAATATCCAGCTATCCTCAAAGTTAGGATCCACTTTCATTGACAAAATCTGAGAACGAAACTTTCAATTCTCCAGTAGGAGCCAAATGTAAGTGGGCCGAAAAGAGACACATTAAGCCTAAACTAACATTTGCAGCTGTTTTGTTAATTTGATTGTTATGATGGTCAGTCAGCATGTGCTAAATCACTCAAAAACAAACAATTAAAATATAAGGCGTTCAGTTGTTTTCACACTAAATGATTTTTTTTAGTCCATTAAATGAGTTACTTGGTTTAGAAACATAATTTCAGGATAGAAGATTGGTTTGATACATTTCCCTTCTTGTATTTTATACACAATAGGGAACAACCTGGAAAGAAATACTATAGCCATCAAGTTTAACATGTTTTTGTATTAGCTCCAGAAGGTGATTGACTTAAACCAAAATTCTTGTTTTTAATTATTTTAGTCTCAGACTTGATGTGCTTATGAATAAAAACCACTCCCAATTATTCATCTTTTTGGAAGGCAAGCATACATATCTTCACAGTTATTTATGGGAAGGATAACGCAATGACTTGGGAGTCATCTAGCTGACTACATGGACACATATTAGAATATGGAAATTTATGGCAGAAACTGTAACAGTTATGCTCAATCTAAAAATTTACCATAACTTGAAGTATAACTCTATTATAAAAATTCAGTAACTTCTTTTCTTGTCAGTAGCTATGGAAATTTTAAATACTTGTATCTTTCTAGCTTTGAATTGAAGACTATATGTAGAAATCCTAATTATGTAAGATGCATGTGTAAGTATTTATGCCTTCAGAAAAGGCAAATATGTAATCAAAATTTGCAAATAATTGAAGACATGGCTCTTATACTCTGATTTAGTTCTGTAGTGAGGCTATAAACACAAAAGAAAATTACAGAGTAATAAGTGTTTCGATGTGCATGATGCTGTAAGAACATATATGAGGGTAACTAATTCAGACTTGGGAACTCACGGAATGCTTTGCAGAGATGTGCAGAAGTCATACATGGGGACATTTTACCTGAGAATTTTCCAGAAGAACAGTTGTGGGAGAGTCCAGGTGAGGTGTGTGTGCACACCGCTGAGAGAGAGGGAGACACTTGGGGGGGGTGGGGGAGGGAGAGAGGAAGGGAGGGAGAGGGAAGGGGAGGGGAAGATAAGGAGAAACAAGGAGGGAGAGTGAGGAAGAGGGAAAAAGAGAGAGGGAGAGGGATGGAGGGAACAACTCTGATTGTCATGAGGGAAAATGAGGTGTGGGGCAGGCAAGACAGGTGGCAGGAGAACCAGTGAGAAGGGGAGTGGGGTCAGACATGAGAGGGATGATTCTTAAGCAAACCAAAGGAGTGGCAGTGGGAATAGATGCGTTTGGGAAATAGGTATGAGGAAGAGACAGGAGGAGCTGATGGTGTCTTCACCATGACTGGTGCTGATGTAAATGGAAGAGAACAGCAAAAATGTAGTGAGTTTTCTGACTGGGCAATCGGGACACCACACCGTAGTGTCTGTTACTGAGAGTGTGTTTCTAGGAGAAGCAGACGTTATGATGCCAGGTTTACATTAATGGTCAGATTTTCAAATAAATTATTTACACTAAAAAGGTGTGATTTTCAACTTCTGCATGTTGGCAATATGTCTTCCTCTAAAGTAGACCTCTTAATTTTAGGTTGGTCTGTTGCCTTAATAGCAGAATGTAGGCAGTGTTCAACTCCTGGAATGGATGTTTCTAAACCAGGTGACATAGGGTAAATGACTAACCTTCTCTGAGATCTCTTTTTATCTGCTTACTTTGGATATTATCATCTAACTTGCTCAATTGTTTTGAAAATTCTGTAAGATAATATATGTAAAGGACCAGACAAGTAAGTAAGTAAGGGTTACTTCTCAACACTTAGCCTCATTTTATGTTCTTACTGTTTTTAAATCCACCCCAAAAGATGTGCACAACTTGATCCCTCAAACCTGTAGATATGCCACTCCGCATGGTGAAACTTTGCAGATGTAATTCAGGTTGAGGACTCTGAAATGGAAATATTATCCTGGTTATCTGGGTTGGTCCAATGTAACTGCATGAATCCTTAAAAGCTCTAATCAGAGAGAGAGGTGGCAATGGAGGAAAGATCAGAGAGAGGCAACGTTGCTGGCTTTCAGGACAGAGGGAAGGGGCCAGGAGCCAAGGAATGCAGCTAGACTCCAGGAGCTGGAAAGGGCAATGGAGTGGATTTTCCTTTAGAGCCTTCAGAAAGAAACACAGCCCAGCTAACATTTTGATTTTAGCCCAATGATAGTGGACTACTTCCAACGCACGGAACTGTAAGATAATAAATGCATGCTTCCTTTTAGGCCACTAAGCTGATAGTAATTCTTTATGTCAGCAAGAGAAACTTTATATATATTTTATTAATATTAACACTGTTAACACGTTTTATATGAATAAAAGTGAATGGTAACTTTTAAAAGTAGGAAACAAGGAGATATTTGGAGATAGCAGGATAAGAGGCACAAAACTACATGGATCCGTGTTGCCCAACTCCTGACCTCGAGTCCGCTTTACTCACGTGAGTATGTCAATGGGGAGTTGACCATTGATGGTTGAGTCTCTACTTCTTCTGCCGATTCCATGACATACTGCCTCAGTGGAGGGTGAGGAGGTATCATGAGATCATGAGATGCTTCCTCCATATGATCCCAGACCAGGAAATAGTAACCGTGGCATATGCTTTCAAATTTGTATGTGAACAGAAAGTAACAACCAGCCTTCCTACTTGAGTGAAGGCTGGAAAGAGGGAAGTGGAAGTGAAGGGGCATGAAACAAAGGGTACAGGTGAGCTGGACGGAGAACTACGGAAGCTACATATGTACCCCTTGTCCTGTTCTGTTAGTACCTGACTTGGATTCTGTGTCCTCTCTTGACACCTTCAACTCCACCCCTTGCACATAAATAAACCTTAAAGACTTCTATGACATTTATTTAAGGAGGCTATGAGGGGTCGATGAACACTCAACTGTGTGTCGTCATGTAATATAAGTTCAAAAATAATCATTGAAAAAAATGAATATAGAAGCTGCATATATTTTAATTTAAAGGACACAGCTATAGACTGGAGCTTAAACAAAAGCTTGCTATAAAGTCATTCTCTAAAATTTCACTTTTTAAGTCTTACATTTTCAAAGGCTGATTTTTTTTTTCCAAAAATGATTATCAGTTTGGTCATGTTTATTATTTTAGAAGTTTATTTAGACGTAAAACAGTCTAATAAATAAATAAGTAAGTAAATAAATAAATGTAAAATATTCTGATAGTAGAAGAAAATACTGTTTTCAGGGGCCAAGACTCCAGGTAACAATGGGCAGCCTCCAATTTCTCCCTCTCCATTAACAGTCTCTAGAGCTTCCGGCAAATGGAACGTCTCACAAATCTAGAGTGAACCACTGCTCAGAAGCTCTTTGAAGTCCCATTAAGGTTTTGGTTTCCAGTGTTTTGAAACATTATCCACCATATCATACACTGAAAAATGCTTATAGTGTCATGTTCAGGTTTCTTTAAAGGGCCATATGTTGGGTTACTTATTTCTTTTGTTGGTTGACGATAAATTAGCTTAGAATCAATGTCATATTCATACATGACCACAAATGTAATCATTTTCATTGAATTGTTTGATCTTTTTTTTTCTTTTAAATCATATCATGTTTTTTACATGTTTTCTCATAAAATTAAACTCTTTTTCCCCCTATAACATCTCAATGATCTATTTTGGCTCCCTTTAGAAAGAGACTCATTTAGCTAGAGACTCACTTTTCTATAAGATTCAACCTAATATTTTAATGTCCTTTATGACAAAATCATGAAATGTTTCAAACATGCTAAAAGTGTAACTTTTTAATAAGAATCAATGTACCTACCACTCATTTATAAAAACTCCTAATTTTGCCTTATTTTGTTTCAGATTTGCTTCCTATTTTTCAGTCAGGAAAACATTTCAGATGCAGTTCAAATTCCATAAAATTAAGTGCCCATCTTTGATTACTTTTACTCCCTTTAACTTCCAGAGGTGAACATTCTCCTGAAAGTGATATTTATTATCTTTGTGATTGTTGTATACTTTTTTACATATAATGTGTCCATATAAATGAATGGAATTGTTAGGCAGGGGTTTTTTTTTTTTTTTTTACATGATACATAAGATCACTTGGCACCTATCATTCTGGAACTTGTTTCTTTTATTAATATTGTTTGATTCAGATTTAACCATGTTGATAGATTCTACTCTGATTCAATCATTATATGTTTTAAAGTATATCAATAGATATATATGCAAGATTTTATCTATTCTTCTATAATAAATAATTTACTACAGCATTTTCAATATTACAGTGATGGAGTTCTTAAAATCTTTTTAAAAATATATATATATTTATTTATTTTAGAGAGAGAGAGCGTGAGTGGGAGGGGCAAAGGGCGAGGGGGAGAGAATCTCAAGCAAGACTCCCTGTTGAGCGCGGAGTTCATGCAGGGCTCGATCTCATGACCTGAGTTCACTACCTGAGCTGAGACCAAGATCGGACATTTAACTGACTGTGTCACCCAGGCATCCCTACCATGATGTAGTTCTTGAAAATGTGTCCTTGTATACATGTGTGAGAATTCTCTGTAGAGTGTTTACTGCATGGAAATGCTGGATGATGGGATATGCCCATCTTAAAATTTACGTTGTTGTCGAATTACTTTGAAAAGGGAGTGTAGTGATTTATACTTGTACAAGTAGTGTTTAAGAATTCTAATACCTCGTGGACCCTTGGTGTTATCAACTCGTAAAGTTTTTGCTTAATTGAATGGTAGTGAATGATATCTTAGAGAAAAGCGAGAGTTAAAAGGAAATTGATCACCTTCGTGTCAAGCCCCATATTTTCAAAGACAATAAACAGTAGCCAAGAGGGTAAACGACTTTTCTAGTTCATAGATTGAGTTAACAACAGGGGCAAGATGAGAACAGAAACTTGCCTTGAACTCAAAATTCAGTTTGTGCTTTCACAGATTTCATTCGTATATATTTGAGTGATTTGTGAGGAGAAAAGTACATCTGTTGTAACATGGAGTTAACTTTCCGAATTGCATCTCATATTTTTATTGCCTTATTTCCCCCTCCCTATTTTTAACAACTAGATCCTGGGCCTTTTGAATAGTGAGGAAACGTTCTAGGAAACTCCTAAATCAGGAGCTGGATTTGATTTTATATTAAAAATGAATTTTTAGACATCACCTATTAGTTTTTTTTGAAACAGTACATTTGAGAGAGTTATTCTGAAATGAATCCCATAAAAAACTGCATTGCTTTTAGTTTTTAAATTCTATTTTATATAACGTTGAACAATAGATGTCACTGTTTTGCCGATAAAAATAAATACGGAATTACTTCATTTGATTACTTTTCTTCATAAACAATTCTTGAGCTAAACAGCTAAGTTACAGGGTTCTGGTAGAAAAATTTCAAACAGTGACAGTGTCTTTTAAATATTAATATCTGCTAGTGTTGTCTCTAAAAAAACAAATTAATATACTCAATGTATTACTTTCTGAATCATTTATATATAACTAATCTAAAACTGCTCATTTTTCGCCTTATGTTAACGTTTTGACAATTAGGTGTCATTACAAGGAGAATAAGAAGAAGGTCATTTGAGGAGTACCAGCTCAGGTCAGAGAAAGAAACCTTTCAGAGTATGATTAATAATAGTTCAAGTCCATGTCACATGTCACAAGCTGGCTCGATTGATAGGGAATCTATACAAAATGGAAATCAGGGAGAGAGGAGTCAGGAAAGAAGAGGTATTGAAAGTAATGCAGTTGGATCCAGTTCTAAGGGATGGCCACGTGGTGGACTGTGTTCCAAATCTCACGGCTAGAGTCAAGGCCATAGTTAAATTTATATCAATTTTGCCTGAACAAATCAGAAGTTTTCGAGAGGCTAAAGTAAAGCTGCTAAACTGTTGGCAGGAGGGAGATGACCTTTGGGAGAAACAGTGGGGAATATTTAAAGATTGTTTAATGATAGTGTATTTTTTTTCACACCTGGGACATAGATGGAAGATTAGGTTAAGGTACAAGAAGACTGTTAAAATGTAAGGACACCTGTTTCCTTAAGTTCTCCTTGATTGCAACAGTCTGCTAAAGCCCTAGGAAGCGTGTGTCCGATGACAAAAAAATAAATAGAAATAAGTAAAAAGTAAAAAACCCTGAATTCAGAAGTCTGGTGAATGAGCAACAGCCAGACCCTGAATCTAACAAGCTGTGTGTCCTAATTGTATTTGTAAAGTGGTTTTGATTTCATGAAGTACGTTTTGTTTTGTTTTGTTTAAGATTTTATTTATTTATTTGAGAGAGAGAGAGAGAGCACAAGCCAGGGGGAAAGGCGGAGAGAGAAGCAGACTCCCCGATGATCAGGGAGCCTGAAGTGGGGCTCCATCCCAGGACCCTGGGATCGTGACCTGAGCTGAAGGCAGACACTTAACTGAGCCACCCAGGCGCCCCCATGAAGCACTTTCACATTCATTATCTAGGCTGTTCTCTGCCTCTTCAACCCATTGCAAAATGACTTCTGGACCGACCGTTTCACTCTGGCTGCTCTCTCAGATGTTATTAATGACCTACCAATTGTCAGAATCCACCCACCTACTCTTAAGTCTTTATTTTATTCAATCACTGGATTTTGGGTTTTGTTTTGTTTTTTAACCTCATAAACTATTCTCTATTTAATTCTCTCCTCCCATGCTTCCTGTGCCACTTTTTTGGGGGGTGGAGGGTTTCTTCTACTTTTCTGACCTCTCCTCCTCATCCCCTGTCACTGACAATTTTCCACTATCCTTTTAAATATTCTTTTAAATATCCATGTTCTCAGATTTCTTCCCTTTGCTATTTTATCGCTGCCTATTTTTCTGAATGACTGTGTTGGTGGGAAATCGTTGAGCCACCGATGTACAATTCATCATTCAACAAATATTTATTTTCATTTATGTACCAGGTACTGTTTTAGGTGCTGGGGACACAGGAGTCACTAAGAATAACACCATCTCTTCCCTTGGTGCTTTGGTTTTTATGAGGAAAAAGGCATGTGTGTGAATGTAATGAATTATTGACTGATGTATCTATACCTTTTCCTTCATTGCCCTCATCTTTGAAACACACTTTCTTGTACTCTCAGCCCCGACCCTAGCAGCTAGGAATTTATGGGATTATACTTTTTAGGAGAGGGTTGTCTACGTAGAGATTCAGGGAAAAATAAATGGGTCAGTATTCCATTTTCGGATATTAAAATAGTTTTTAGATTGGACATTAGAGACTGCGGTCTTGCAAGAAAAGGTTTTCAGAAGTGCAAGGGGGAAAGTTTTTGGTTTTCTAAAGTATGGACCTATAGGACTCATGCTATAAAGTCCATTCTTTAAACAACAGAATTTTTCCTGCCTGCTTGCCCAAATAAGATACCAAGGGGTGTTGAATGGGAGAGAACATGAGAGGGGTTAATAGAGGGACAGGGGTTAATAGAAGTATGATGTGTATCATCTTCCCTTTGAAAGTACCCTCAAGGGGGGTGGTCAGTCCCTACCATGATTGATTTAAGGACCCAAGGAGTCACATGAGCAGATTCCTGGTTGGGTTTCAAGATGTTTGAGTCCTCTACAATTGTAGAGAGAGCTGCATGTGGCCAAGCAATGGCTGAACCCAAGCCTACAGAGCCTCAGGGCATGTCTCTGGTAGTGGCTGCTAAGAGCCCAATGTTTTCCTTGTAGGGCTGACTGTGGCAGAGATGTGACAGTGCATGTCGAAGGACCTGGAGGAGCCCTGTGGCTAAGACAGATAAATGGCATTAGCAGGTGTGCCATGGAATTGTTTGCTAGATGTCCGTTCAGAGAGCTGAGGACAGGCAAGGGCCAGTGTGAAGATAAGACTCTTTCTTTGGACTGTCAGCCTAAGCAAATGCTAAAGACTAGATATTCACTTGTGGCAACTGCCCCTGTGAAAATTTTATTACTTCCTGCCACTGGGCAGAATGATTTCTCAAAATATATTAGTGTGTTTTTTGTTTGTTTGTTTGTTCGTTTAAACCAAGAGCTGTATGTTTTTGCCAACTCTAGCTAGGTGAAACTGATAGAAAATAGAAATATCCCCACAAGTGTTGAGTTCCTGTAGTATCGGGGATCATGTGAGATGCTAATGATATAAACCAAAGAGCACCTTGTCCCTTCTCAAAGAGCCTACATTTTATTGAGAAAGACAATGATGAACCAGCTTCTGGCTGGTTTTCCTTTCTGCCCACCAAAGAATTCAGCCTCTTCACCACTTGGAATGTCCGTTCTGTCCTTTTAGGTCTCTACCAGTTTCCTTCTTCATCATTCCAGACTTCGGGGTGGATCATTTTGGACGTTTTCCCCTGCCCCTTTGGCTAAATTAACCATCAACGTCTATATTTCCATACCACTTCTTGTACCAAGATAACACATTTTTTTAATGTATATCTCATTTGTGTGAGGCTTTGTCTCCTCATTTAAATGATAAGCTCCTTAAAGGCAGAGACAATTATATGCCCAAGTTTCTGTTTTTCACGTCTAGGACATAGAAGATTATCAATAAAATCTTATTTTATGGAACATTTTTATGTTTGATTTTCCAAAATCACTCTGTGAAATTAGTGTTGCACTTTTAGACTTTTTTTTTTTTAAAAAAAAAACAGATTTACAAATAATGAAGAACACAAAGGGTCAAATAACTTTGTCTGAAACCGCACATCCACTCAGGTGGCAAAGCCTGAAATCAGATGCAGAATCTGACTCTGAATCTGGCACTGCTGCTCACTTCGCTCATTTGGTTTCACTCTAAGCATTTAGAATCATGCCTTGAGAGTCATTATAAGATTGACATTCGCTGTGGTCCAGTATCGTCTTCTCTTTCTTGTCCTCATAGACCTCATGACAAACAAAAGCCTGAGCATGGTATATTAACTGGTACCACGTTATTAACTACATATTAACTTTTATTCTCAATTATTTCAGGGCAAAACCCTTTGTACTGGTTGCTTTGATGATCTCTCCCATTTTTCGTCCTCCTGATTACTCCATGTGTTTCCTCTGTTACCGTGCAAGCCTTGTCTTCTAGCTCTGACTGGTAGACAATTTCCTTCAGGTGAAGAATCACCTCAAACACACAAGTATGGAAGGCTGTCCAACTTTTATCCTTAATCATTGATTTGGTTCAATATCTTCTTTAAGCCATTAAAATTCTCTGGGTGTTATTTTTTTTTTCTTTTTAATTCCTGAGATTACTTTTCTTTAAGATTAGAAAGGTAATGCCTTGAATAGGAAAAACAACCACATTTCAGAAAGATGATGCCTTAAGGTTTTCTATCAGCAGTTGCTCTTTTGGAGAATAAAAGGAATTGCACAAATACTTCATCAATGACATGTTTGCTTTGAAGATAATTTTCTACACTTCAAATAACAGACAATTTTGACGTTTGTTAAAGCGACACATATTAGAAACTGTGTTTTTGCTATTAGAGTGATATTTTAAATCAGTAATCGAACTTCAAAGAAAGAATAATTCACTGATTCATTGAACCAACACATAAATATTTATCTAGGACTCTCCTGTTTCATTATGTAGATCATTGAAAATAATGTCACTGAAAAAAAGTCATAGAATGATCGTTAAAAACTTACTATCACAGATTAACTGTGGGAAGGAGGACCTGAAATTATGAAATCTTAAGTTCAGTATTTTAAAAAGCAGTTTTATTAATCGCAAGCCCATGCAACAATTTAAAATAAGTCTGTCCACTCCAGGAGTGAAGAAGAGCTACTTTAATTAACAGATGCAAGCTTGTAATTAGCGGGTCAGCTTTTTGTGTGGAACTGGATGTTTCCAAAGTACTGAAAGTATTTTATTTTTCTCACTTTAGTAGCTCTGCCATTTTCCAAACAATCTTGTTAGAGCATTAATTTACTTTACAACCCTCCTCTTTAACTTCAGGACATGAAGTGCCAACAATTCTCTTTTAGTGGACCCCAATTAATTTTCTGAGTTTTTTCATTTAAATAATATCTATTTTTTTAATATTTATTTATTTTAGAAAAAAAGAGAAAGAGAGAGAGAGAGAGCATGAGTGGGAGGGGCAGAGGGAGAAGGATAGAGAATCTCGAGTAGACTCCATGCTGAGCATGCAGCCTGATGCAGGGCTTGAGGGCAGGACTCTATCTCACGACTCTGATGTCACGACCTGAGCTGAAACCAAGAATCTGATGTTTAAATGACTAAGCTACCCAGCTGCCCCAATAGCATCTTACTTTCTGATGTTCATGTTAAATTCCATGCTATGGGTTTTGAGATCATTTCAAGGACCATGTATATTCTCAGGAAAACATTAACATTGGTGGAAACATTAATGGGCACTTGTTAAGTACGAATGGCAACTCAACAGAAGCAACTACACTAAGACTAGTTAGTGAGAGAGCAATGTTTTACTAACAGAAAGCTTTTAAGTTGTGTTCTACAGATGTGAATGTAACAATCCTCGGGAAGAATATGTAACTATGTAAAGCTCTCTGTGTATATACACATATACATAAATAAGTTTGTATACACAGCTCTTCCTAAGGAGAGTGAAGATCTATAGGTGAATTGGGCTCAGGACTTTCCTCTATTTTTTTCTCTATTTCCAAACCTATAACAAATATGTAAGAATTAGATAAAAGCCCAGTAATAATTAACATATATCTCTCTAGGTGGCAACTGATGCATTCAACATTGTCCTGTATCCACTTTCCAACAATGGGTACCATTAGTTACCTATGTGGATATGCTGCTCTCCCTTACTTGCTAGGTTTCAACATAGAATGAAAATCTTCATTAGGTTGAGATTGACTGTAACTTACTGTAAGAAATACTACTGATATGTAGTTTGTCTATAAAGTCAGGTGTAAAATGCATACTTATTTATGTCAACAAATTCAGTGGGCACAATAAAGTTGAATAAAATATCAAAATGGAACAGTTTAGGAAAGCATCAAAGAACAAGGCAGTCAGGACTTAAGGAGCCGAATTGTAGAGAGCAGTAGGGATACAAAGTAGATGAGTGATTGACTAGAGCTAGAGGTGGGGGAATTAAGGGATGATGCATGAAGGGTGCAGGGTTTCCTTTGGGGATGATGGAACATTTTTAATTCGATTGGGGTGATGGATGCACAACACCATGAATATACTAAAAGTCAAAGCTATTAAAAAAAAAAAATCACAGAGAAAAGAGAACTACGTTAAGATGGCCATTACATTCTGTGCCGCTGCCTTTTCCCCGTGAGGCATTTGCTGATTCTTCAATGTAAACAGTAAACCCAAATGAGCAGTAGCCAAGTAAATACTGCTGCAGCTTCACAGGGATGCAGTCTCATAGGAGTCCAAGATTGAAGTCCAGGCCTCCAAGCCAACAGCAATGATTTTGGAGAAAAGGGGACCATAGAGGAATGAGACATACCTTTCGTGTGCAAATTCTCCTCAGCTATTTGCTGAATCTACAGCTGTGCATGCATAGAACGATATTCAAAAGAGAAAAAACAGAAAGCAGTTGAAAAGTGACTTAAAAACTTAGTAGATAATTTAGGAAGCTCACAATTTTGGGAAGGCAAGTTTCCATGAAGGTGGGGAATTTCAGTGAAGATGTCACACATGCTATACTCTAAATTTAAGGGTAAATCAGAACTATGGATCAGGTGGTATGCCCTGACTCTATGTAGATAAACCAGTGTGTAGGAAAAAATTTATAATATTAAATGCCTAAGAAAACCTGACAAATTCGTGATCTGAGTATTGAGTTCAAAAAGTTGAAAAAAAGTGGAAATTATACAAAGGAAGAAAAATGGAATTAATGAAATGGCAAGAAATATACAATAGAGAAAATAAATGGCCAGGTGTTGTTTCTTTGACAAGACTAATATAATTTATAAACATATTACAAGTCTGATTAAAGGAAAAAAAGGTACAATATCAGGAATGAAAACTTAGGAACCAATAATATGACCATTAAAGATAATGAGCATACTCTAGTTCTATGATAATAAATTAATACAACTTATTAAAACTGCATAAGAAATACTAAATCTAAATCATTTTATATCCACTACATACATTGAATCAGTAAAATCTTCCCATGAAGAGAACTCTGGGTGAGATAAGACTCGTAGGGTGAACAAGGTGGTAGAATAGGAAGTCCCCAGTTCCTATTCTCGTCAATAAATGATAGCGCCATCCACACACAAAAATGTGGTTTTGGGAGCTTGGGGATCCAGGCAGGGGTTGATGAAATTTCAGCGAAGCCTAAGACTGAGGAGAGCTGCTTGGAGAAGGCAGTCCCACATCTTAATGGCAGGTTTGCCAAACATGGTCACTTGCAGACTCAAAGAATTCATATACCCTGTGGACTGAGTCTCACTTGGCTCTGGTCCTGCAACTAGCTCCTTCTGCTGTTGATCTCCAAAGTTTCATTTGGTTTAAAAATAATATATAACTTTACTTGCACAGATAAAGCAGCAGAGGGGGAGATTATTTAGAGACCATAATCTTGTCTAGATACTAAAGATCAGGTGTTCCCGATGATCCTAATTGTTTTATACTGATAGCTGTTTGCTAGGACATTACTGTTCTACTCTCTAGTAGTTATGTGTCAGTTTTCCTTAGTGCCAGTGAGTTCTTTGCAACTTAGAGGAAAAATTTTGAAAACAACAGGACATAACTGCCAAAGGTAGTAACAGAATTTGGACACTCATTTTCTGTGTCTGCCAAATTCCCCAGTCTGCCATGTACTTTCTTTGCAAATCATTCCACTTTATTCCTTAAAAACGGAATTTGGAACTGGTGGACTTGGAAGCAAAAGATCCTTAATTGTGTCATTATAGCATTTTATCAATATGTTTGCTTAAGGTAGGTGTGTATTAGAGTATTATATTTATATTTGCAAATTATATTAGCTTCTATCATCTTCTATTTTTCTTCCCAAAATGATGGAGTTCGTGATCTCTGAATCAGGATTTTTTTTTCCTTATTTAATTGATTTAAGGCATTGATATCTCCCACATTCCCTGTGAGGCCTTTATGGGATGTGTCCTGTTTCAGGCCAGAACCTTTCTACTACTTTGCTGACTGGCTCCTTACCTTAGCTTGTGGGAAGAAAGCTTTTTATGTGAATTATGTAAGCACAAAATTTGGCAAGAAACTAAGAGGGAAAAAAAGCTTAAAGACACCATAGTCAACAAAGCCAATTCTTATGTAACACACATATATACACATACTTTATCACTCTCAGGAAGCACAGCACTTTGCCAATTTCAACTCAAAGATTAAAAATAAAAATCTCTCTCAATTCTAGCTTCTCACACAGAGTCCCTGAAAGAAAATCCCTCCCTTCCCCACCTCCCCTATTATGACTGGAGCTTAGAAACCATTTGAACCTACACAACCATGCAACAGAAAGAGATTCATGAGTGGGTTTCATTAGATTTATGCCATTGTGTACCCCTGGACCCTTTAATCTGCAATGTGATGCCTTCCTGGTCACAGATTTGGGGTATCTGGTTTCATCACAGCTAGACTCTTTCTACAGCGGGGTTTCTCAGCCTTGGTACTATTGATATTTTCAACCAGATAGTTATTTGTTGTGGGAGTCTGTCTGGTACATCGTAGGATGTTCCATAGCATCTCTGGCCTTCTACCTAATAGATGCCAGTATCACTGCCCACTCAAACTCAGTTTTGACAATGGAAAATGTTTCCAGACATTGTCAAATGTCCCTGGGAGGCCAGTGGTTCCCAGTTGAGCACCAATGTCCTACAAAATGAAAACAAACTACAGAAATACAAAGGAAGAAGAAAGAGGACATTTCTGACAAGCATATTTTAAGATGTTTTAAGCTTTCCAGGAGGATCTTTATATCTAGATAATTTGGACATTTTCTTTTATAAGAGAGGTAGGGGCCACAGCAGTGTATCCATCATTTCAGATCTGACCTCTTGCCATTGGCTCCACCATACTTGGTCTTCTTTTGGAGGTCAGCTCGTAATAATTTCAGTTTCTTTTGAATCTCAGTCAGAATACCTATTTTCTGATCCAGAATGGACAATAACTGGGTAATGCAAAAATCAACATCATAGTTTACCCCACCAGCTGTCTCCTGGATGTTGTTCCCTGGCCATTGGCTTGATTCCTTCCATGAAGTCCTTGTATCCTCCGCTAATGGAGTGGATAATGTTTCAATGTCTCTAGCCTGTTCTTCCTCCTCACTCTGTATACAAGGTATTTTAATAAATCCGTCCCTCTGAAGGGATGTTTTTGAATCTCTAATGTGATTTTCCAACATCCTTGGCACCTCAGGTCCAACCGGATAGAGACAACGATGATGCGTGCTTAAATCCAGAGTCAGTTCTTTCACTCTATTTGCGTATCTTAAAGTGTTGAGGGTGTTTTCACAAGAGGCCATCCCTGGAGAAATAGTAGCAATCATACAAGTGGAGGAGTTCTGGCCTATAAAGGAGTCCCGGAGCACCTGCGTCAGTTTGCTGGCTCTGAATGGGGTATGAGATTTGTTCTGACCCAGAGCCCGGATGCATTCTTTGAGAGCGAGTAGACTTTTATTAATCTCTGCCCCTTCCAACTGCCTTTTCCGGTTGGCTTTGGCAGTATCTGCTCCTCTTTCATTCCCAGCTAAGTCAACGAGGGAGAACTTGCCGTGCAGTTTCCCTCTTGACTTTAGGATGATCTGGAACACTGCGTGGCTCCTGGATGAGTGGGCATTGACTGATGTCTGTCCAGAAGTCCGACAGCTGTTTCCTAATTCCACGAGGTTCAGCACATCTTCCACACTACACACCTCCTGCTCCTGCAGTCCGACCACCTGGATTTGCTGATTGCCATCCTCAAGGACTTGCAGCTTCTTCTTCCAGTTCAACAGATCATACACCTTGCCCCCATAAATCTCAAAAAATGTCCCATAGACTTTGAGGTCCAGCTTCTCATAAGCTGTGGTTTTGAGCAGGAGGAAGACGTCCTGCGCCACCAGGGCATAAATGCCTTTAGAACAATCTTGTTCCCTTCCCGAAAAGGCTCCGCCCATAGTGTGCGTTTTCCCACTGCCTGTCTGCCCATAGGCAAAGCAGGTGGCCATGCCCTTACGGAAGATGGACTCCACCAGCGGCTGGGCAGTGAACTGGTACACTAACTCATTGGAGGCAGTGTCATCAAAGGCATGGTCGAAGCAGAAGGTCTGATTCTCCAGGTAGCGAGTGAGGTCTACCTTTTGCTTGGACTCATGCACCATGACCACGTTGTCCGAGGGGATGGTGATGACGTCCAGGTCCTTCATGGTGGTCTCTCGCTGGTTCAGCGGACGCTTCCTCACGCAGACGCAGATCCGGTGGTCTTCCCGCGGCTCCAGGCTAGACACCTTGCTGCAGTCCAGGTGCCTGCGGTACTCTTCGATCATGCGCATGATCTCGTAATTGGGGTTTCCTGTGTTGACATTGAGGGCACGCTGGGCTCGGATCTCCAACTGCAGCCGCCTGCGCTTCTCCCGCTGTTTTTGCAGTTTCTCAATTTCCCGTAGGCAGGGAGACTTTTTCCGCTTCATCAGGCAAGGATTGCTGGGGACCCTCAGAGCCACGCTGTCCCCTGAGGGCGTTTCGTTTTTCTGTGGGACAGCCGCAATCCACCCCGTGGCGGTGCACTGGTCCCCGATGGCCGAAGAGGGCGCCAGAGACACGGGCAGCAGGGAGGACGGCCTGTGGTGTTCAGCAGAGGCCAGCGCTGGATTCAGCAGGAATATGGTCTCTAGGTCAACCTTCTTGCCCTTTTTGACTCCTTTTTCGACCCACTCTACCGTGACCCAAGAGTTTTCTCTTTTGATCTCTGTGACCACAGCAAGATGGATCCGCCCGTCGCTGCGTTGGATCGCCACGCAGATGCCCACTTGGACGTCTCCCAAGTGCGGCTTCATGGGTTTCAAGGATGCGAGGCGAGGGGCGGCGGGGAGACATAATTGGCTGGCCATGGTGAAGGATGGAGGTGTCAGGGCTCGCTTTCGGGGGCCCTTGGGGTTGGAGCAGCAGGACCGGAGCCCAAGCCAGCCTGAAGCACCCAGGGCACTGAGGTGCTTGTGGTTTGCACCTGCCTTTGTGAGTCCCATCCTAGGGCTCCGCCTGAGCCACTGGCGTCACAAAGGAATGGAGACAGGAGGCAGCGGAGCCTAGGGGCCGCTAGGTGAAAGCGTGGGGGCGGGGGGAGGTGTCGTCACATTCGGTTTTCTAGGTACAAAGACAGCTGGAATAGAAAAATTGTTCTCTGCCACCGAGTACATAGGGGTCGGAGTATGGAGTGGCGTATGTGTTCTATGAACATTTGCGCTTAGGTTTTGGGACTATCCGTTCTCCCCTGCAGTCTTGACCTGCAGCGTCAAAGCTCAGTGCTTCAGTTTGAGAACTAGTGAATGTTCCCTTCAACTTCAGCCTTCCAGCGATCAGCAGGAACAAGTGAAGGCAGAGCTGTCTGCAAATCACAGGCTTCTAAGGACAGGATCCCAGAGAAATTCCCTCCTTCTTCCGGCCAGCACCCTCTCCGAAACTCGCTTGACTTTAACCGTCACAGCTTGAAGTTATTCCTGTTTAGTGGGATTTCTCATTACAAAATCAAAACGAGTTGAATGCAGTGGGTTCTTGTGGTAATTTGCTAATATGGCAGTTTCTTCGGTGCGGGCGCATCTGGGGCTGCAAACACAGGGTTTATCAGGTTCCGTGTGGCTCTGAGAGCTGTAAAGCGGATTTTGTTGCATTGCAGACGCCACCATTTTTGAGATTATTTCAGTAATTACCTTTCTAAATTCCTTCAGTAATTACACGACTGGCCTCATTATCCATAATTTGGAGAGAAAGGAGGGACTGTTGGTGAAAAGAGAGAATTCATCTTATACTCTCTCCTCATCCCAAAATGTGTGTGTGTGTGTGTGTGTGTGTGTATGTGTGTGTGTGTGTGTCCTTTAGAAGTTGTTAAGGTGGGGCCGGCAGGATGGTCAGGGGAAATGGAAAGGCAGCTAAGATCAGAGGCAAGCATATATTTTGGCAAGATTGCAGATTTTTTTTTTTCTGTAGGATGATTTGCTTGCAAAAACAACAACAACACTTAAAATGTTTTTATATGAGTCCTGGTATCTGGGTAGGCTTTGGTCTATTGTATACAATCTCATTTCACGTGCATACATTATAAAAAGAAATAAAATTGTTGAGTGCCTATTAGTATATCTGTTTGTATTCTTTCCAGGAAGTTTGATTACTTCACGTAATAGTGTATGCTTAATTTATTTACTATGATGAAAAAAAGTCATGTTCTGATTTTGAACTGTATAAAGTTATCTTCTCATTTTTCACTAGATGATATTGTTAGACATCTCAAAATATATAAATATGATAATGTAAGAAACAAAAACAACAACAACAACAACAACAAAAAATGACATCAACTGCTAGATAGGCCAACATGAAGATTAAGGTGACATTTTCTTTTCGTCCCGTATATCACACTGGCTTTTGGTAAGTATGATGGTAATTTCAGTGACAGCCCCAAAGTAGCATGAGGTAGCCTGGTGTCCTTACAACCCTCTTTAGGACCAAGGGGACATTATGGAAACAAATTCTTCTTATAAACTGACTTCTTTCTAATGGAAAGTTCCTCTCCTCAGTAAATTTAGTAAAGCTTAGATTTTTAAAAAGAAGGTATGGGGGAGCGAATATTGGATAAGTTGAATGAGTATGTGGCTCTCATTTCAGGCGGACGTGAATGCCAGTGGAGGAAGCCGAGAAAGGGCTTTATACGACTGTCTTTTTATGATTATTAATTTTTTTGTTTGCCAACTTCTCAATATTTAAAGTTGTGCTTGAAATCAGTTTTTGTTTTCCTTTTGTCAAGGGCATTATGGAAATGTTCTTAAACCCTCCAGTTTTCATTAAGTTAAATTAACTTTAAAAAAAAATTGCTGCCTTCAAGGTTTTAATATAGATATTATAGATATTATATCTATAAATGATATCTATATTGTATATAGTTATACCTATATATATTAACATTTACCTTTATCTTTGAAAAAGTGTGTTCTCTCTCAAAATTATTCAAACTCTAGTTCTTCCTGGTTAGGCACATTTTTATACCTAAGCCAGTGGGTTGTTTTTTTGTTTGTTTTTTTTTTTTTTGATTGATTGATAGACAATAGATGACAAGGTCCAGGGTGGTCATGCAAAAATCAGAGACTAAAGCTTATTTTGCTGTCCAGCATACCTATAAAGGTCTTTTCTAGCTATTTCAGGGCCTTGCCTCCCCTCACCCTTTTGATCTCTCCTGTATATATATATATAAATATATATATATATTTTTTTCCCTTGAATGTCTCATGTGTTTCCATGGTTTATTATTATTATTATTATTATTATTATTATTATTATTATCTATGGAGAAAGGGAGAGCAAGAGAGTGCACTCAAGTATTTTTAATTGTTCTTTAGTAGTTCCAGCATCTACCCACTGACTTCTCCCTCCTCCTCAGCCCATCCTATTTGGAGTTAGATAGTCCTTTCCCCACCTCTAGAAGTCTTCTCTAACCATGACATCTTTTAATCTCTCAACCAGTTATAACCCTACTTCCTAGGCCATCCTCATCCAGTCAGGGACTCAGTCTATTTCTCATGCTGCTCCTGGAGTAATTCTGACAGCTGATTCTGTAGTGTACTTGGCTGCTGACAAGCATTTCCGTAACTGTCCATCATCCTAATTGATACAGTACAAATTCCATTCCAGGGCACATGGTGCACATTGCCATCTTGCCTGCCTTCTCATCCTCAAGCTTCACCACTGTCCACACTTAGTCTAAAATTGAGCCATACTGAAGAATTTGAGGTCCTTCCAACAAAGTATTTTTTTTCAAATTACTAATTTCTAGCCTGGTGGTTCTCCATATTAGGGTGCATGAAATTCACCTACAGGGCTTGTTAAAACAGATTGCTGGCCCCTGCCCTAGTGATTCTGATGCAGGAAACATGAGGTGAGGTCAAGAATTTGCCTATCTAACAAGTTCCCAAGTGATGCTGATGTGGCTGGTTCTGGGAACACATGCCTTGGGAATTACTGTTTTAGCTCTCAGACCAGAATAGCCTCTCTGTACCTCCTCCTTTCCTTGACCTCTTTAATACCTATCTTAAATATCACTGCCTCTGGAAATGTCTCTCTGACCTTGTTGATAATACTCATGCAAAATGGCATTAAATGGACATATCCCTTCCTAAGAAATAATATCTAATACTAGTTGGGTTTGTTTGATCAGGGGACTCAAAAGCATCATTTTCAGGAGTAACTATAAAAAACAAATTCTCATAGGTAAATATAATAATCTGTAGAGAGTCATTCGAGTGCTTTTACAATTTTGATAGTCTGAAACTACATTTGCAGCAATATCTTTTTTATCTATATATACAAAATTCAGAATTCAGTCACCATCGACATAATCTTCTCATTTCGTGGAAACGGTCCATCTCAGAAAACACTGGAATCCTTATTAATGAGATAAATACAGCATTTGTCGAAGTATGAAGTCCTAGATACAAGTTATGGTATCATTCTGGGCCACGACCTGAATGTTCCTTGGTAGACAAGCAGTTTCTCCAGGTCAGAAACTGAAGATTGGAGACACTGTATTTTTTGACTGAATATAACCAAACAATCTATTTCATTGAAATACTTAACTACATGCTGCTTCCTAGGCCAAAGGCATACTGCCCTCAACGAGCTTCCCATTTACACTTTTTGTTCTGTATACCTGTTAGAAGCCTGTGCCTTGACAAACGACTGATGTATCCTCTTTATTTCAAATCCTTCTTTTTTAGAAATTTAAGTAGTATTAGGTGTAGACTCCTCAAGAGAAGGTAGTTTGGGAGGAAGTAAGCACAGGAAATGAGTTTAGTAATTTTCATTTATTAATTACATACCTGCTCCAGGTTGGGCCTGTCAGAGTTACTATAGGACAGAATGTGATTTCTAGTTTCATTTTAGATACAAACCTCCCAGGAGAAATGCATCAAATAAGCACCTTTCTAGCACTATTTTAACGGACATCTTGCAGCTGTTCAGGTTGTTTGATCACCTTGGGGGTCTGTACTTTTCCAGTACGTGGATGCAACCTGAGGTTGATTTAGTTCTTCAGAGGAGTTCAGTAAATTTTCCCAAATCTCTTTGAAGAAATGGAATTCATCATTTCCAGCTTAAAAGTGTGTGTGTGTGTGTGTGTGTGTGTGTGTGTGTGTGTGTTTTAAGAGTAGACAGGTAACTTACTAAGTGTACGCCTTTAGAAAACAAGGGGGAAAATTAACTTTTAGAATGAGAGTAGTATTTTACTATCATAGCAGGTACCTCTGTCTTTTGACATTTCAACATTTTCTCCACACGCCGCACTTAACCAGAACTGATAAGTCCGCATTTCTCTAACCCTCTTACTGATTTAATAGACGATTGTTTCTATGACAACAACATCAACTCGGAGCCATCTTTCCCCAGCTTATTAAATAGCACTGCTTACCTGGGGATATTTACATGATTCCTACATACCTGTTGATTGTGGAAGTTAGTCTGTGATGTTCGCCAAGGCAGTAAAACTAACCGCGGTCGGTGGCTCACTTTAAACCCATTTGTTGGTCAGCTTTCAAGTTTCAGTTTTATTCAGCATGCTGAGGAGAGAGGCTTGGGTTTTGCTCATAGTGTATATATCAGTATTATTTGCTTGTAACTCACACTACAACTATAGAAATCATGCTACCCATGAGCAAAGTAGATGTCTTTGTAGCTCAGCTATGGTCCTTTCACTTGAAACCCATATGCTGTGTTCCTTGCCCTTAGAGACTCCTTAGATCTTGCAATTCAGGGTATTTAAGTTAATTGTTTGCTATAGAACAAACAAAAAACTGTAAGGGAGAAATACTACTTTTGTGAGAAATAATTGTAGGAACTTGGATATTTGTCCTAGAGAAAGTTTGAGAACAGACCTTTCTATATATACTTAAAAAGAAGAGGAGCATAGTGTGTGCTCTTTGAGATAAGAACATTCAATTATGTGAACATTCAATTATGGAAGTGCTAAACCATCAAGACTTAGGATCACTTCTCTTGAAAAGCATTTCTTGACATCCACTGCTTCCTCTCCTCTTCCTCAATCACAACTAGAAGATTTGCCTTCCTCTCTGTTCCCACCTTTATTCCATACTTATTTCTGACATTGCACTTATCATTTTTGATTAAAAGTATCTCCCTCTTTCTCTGTAAGTAAATCATTAAGACCCTTGAGTGAAGGGAGGAGAATATTTGTGTTTGTATACCTGGTATCTGGAATAGGGACTTACCAAGTTTCCTAAAACTATAAAAACCAGTACAGTAGGTAGATGTCTCAGAGGGGAGACTTCAGGTCAAAGTAATGAAGGACCTCATTCAATCAGGTATGCATTCAACAAACCTTACTGGCTATCTTTTAAATGTCAAGGTCTGAGCTAAGTGCTAGATATGAGATAGTGAAGAAAACTGCCCTAGACTCTGTCCTCATGGGGTTTACAGTCCCAATTTGGGAGACATGTATTAACAGATAACCAGGTACACGTGCATGTGTGTGTGTGTGTGTCTATATATATGTGTATATATGTGTGTGTATATATATATATATATGTGTGTATATACGTGGGTATATATATATATATATATATATATATATATATATATATATATTTCAGATATATGGATAACATTCTAATAATTAACAGCTGTCTAAGAGTCAAGGTCCTATCCTAGTGTATATCCAAGCAAAAGTAAATGATAAATGACAATTTATTTGGAAAGATAGTGCAGACCAGATTTAAATACGAGATCCAGGACTTGGGCTAGATTTGTGTCCTCAAATCGGGCTATATATCAGAATCATCTGGGAATGTCTGACAAAGTACAGACTGACTGGCTCCACCCAGGCCTGCTGAATCAAACTCCAGCAGCCAGAACCTAGGAATCTATGTCACTAAAAAGCCCCGGAGGTGATTCTTAAAATACTATGAAGCCAGAAAGCATTGGCTTCTGGCTCTAGCTCTCTTTCTGTTCAGAGATTTTATGATCCCAAGGTTCCGTGAACAACAACAACAAAAATGAATGATGAATTGTCCTTTGATATACCTGTGGCAGTGACTATTGAATTTTTTTTCTAGTATTTTGATTGTTTGAAGATGTCCCTGCTTCAACAAATGGGACACAATGAAGTTTTACTGGGAAAGCTACTTTTAGATTTCTGCAAAAAGCTTGTTGCAAAACCTAATCTTTGGTATTATTGGCTAACAATGTGAATAAAATTGCATGGTATGAAGACCTCATGTCATCAAAGAAGATTTATAAGCATGAAGGCATACCATTTATTTTTGTATCTCCCACAGTGCTTTAGAACAGCACCTAGTACATAGTAGATATTTAATGAATGTTAAATTGAACTGTTGCATAGCATGAGGTAAATACATGATTTACCCATTCTTTTGATTGCTTTTGCCATTTTGCTAAGTGTGTCAGGTGAAAGTTATACCAAGACTGAAAACCCTTAGCTTTATACTATGTCTCAGTATGATTTCTGTGGGTAATATTATAAGCACTGCTTACCATTGTTGGAGCCTGGTATCTGCCTGTCAGAGTAACATATGTTTGCCATTTTGCAATACTTTTTATATTCATATCTGGAAATAAAAAAGAAGAACAGTAAGATTCTAAGGAATAGGACATGATGTCAAAATAACCAGTTGATTCAGGAAAAAAAAAAAAAAAACTTCCCTTAAGCAACTGTTTGATTTAGCAGAGATAACCAATGGATTGGTTTATAGGTTGAGTACATGTATCTTGAATTATACAAGCTGCTAAGATTCAGCAATTGTTGGGAAACATCTAGATATAACCATTTGCTATTAGTGAATATATATTTGATTTGGTAAATAAGGGATATTGCTTATATAGCAAATGTTGGGTAAGGCTGTGCACTAAAATCAGCACTTAGCAACTAGTTGTTAAGTAAATGAATGAATGATACATGAATGAAGACAAACATGGATTTTTCAGCCAGAGTGAACAAATGTAATTCAGATCGTGTTACAACCGTATTTTTAAAAACTCTTCAATGGCTTTCCATTTCACTGCTTATGAACTCAGCCTTTTCTTCCTGGCATTCAAGATCCTGCATACTTTGCCCTTTACCAGTCTTCCCCCTGTTATCTGTGTCATTCCTACCTCCTTTTAAAAATGATATTCCAGGGGTGCACAGGTGGTTTAGTCAGTGAAGCATCTGACTCTTGATTTCAGCTCAGGTCATGATCTCGGGGTCCTGGGATTGAGCCCTGCATCAGGCTCCATGCTCACTGGAGAGTCTGCTTGAGATTCTCTCTCCCTCTGCATCTGCCTCTCCCCTTGGTTGTGCACTCTCTCTCTCTCTCTCTCTCTAAAATAAATAAATCTTTCTTAAAAACAATATTCCAGCCGTCAGTCTTCTTGTAGTTCTTCGGCACACCCAGCTTTTTCCTGAAGCAAGGACTTTGCATACCTTGCTTTTCCTGGGACGGGATCCTTGGCATTCTGGTCCTCCCCGTTAAGAGACGTGTGCCTTTGTCTCTTCTTGGTTGGAACCCTGACTCCATTGCTTCCTAGTTCCATGACTGTAAGTAAACCCATCGCTTAATCTCTCTGTGTCTCAGGTATTTCCATCTATAAAACTTACCAACAGTATCTGCCTTGTAGGGGTGCTGTGAGGAATGTGTATGAGTTAAATGAAAAATAAGCTTGGAACAAGGCCTGGCACACCTTCAAAAGCTAGCATATGTTGCTTATTATTACGGTATTGTGTAATTGCTGTGTTTACTTGCTTCTTTTATTGTTTATTCTGTTTCTTTTATTAGACTGTCATGAGTGTCATAGGAAGACCACCATGCAATTGAGCTTTAATAAAAGAGCTTTATATTTATTTATTTACTTACTCACTTATTTACTTAAATTTTGTAAAACTTTTTATTTCTGCTTTTCTTTTTTTCTTTCTTTCTTTTTTTAATTATGTTATGTTAGTCACCATACAGTACTTCATTAGTTTTTGATGTGGTGTTCCATGATTAGACATGGAGAAACTGACCTAGGTTTCTCAGCTCGGACATTGGTTCTTATTTGATCTTGAGCAAGAAACACCAGTTTTCTGAAATTCCATTTCCTCATCTGTGCGCACACACACACACACACACAACCAAATCTCTCAATTCTCGGTCCCTTAAGTAAAAATGGTTCCAATTTGCAAACAGTTAAGCTTCATTCAAACAGTGATATAATCATTTTCACTTTGTAAAAAATTTTATTTTTAATCTGAATAAGAAACTTGTATATAAAATTCAGTTTTCATCCGGATTTGACCAATATAGGTATATATGACTGTGTGCAATCAATTTATTCTCATAACCTTCTTTTATTTAAGCGTAGGTAACATGATTTACAGTCAAAACGGTTAGAGAAACATAATACATGATTCATTAAATGTTTCTAGAGAATTCTGATGCCATTTCATTGAAAATTTACCTTCTGGGAAAGAGAATGTTTGAAAGTGAAACATGCATAGGGTGGTAGAAAGTTGTCCTAGAATATTTCTACATTGTGAATGGGACCTTTGAGATGGGCCTTGTTCCCTGCTTCATTAAAACATAATAGTATATAAAAGAGCTGTCTCAAGTAGAAGAAAACATTATCTATCTTGTCAGGTTTTAGTTTGAGTTATAATTACTGGTCTCATGAATTAAGTAGATAAATTTTATCAAACCAATAAAAATTAGCCATTATAATGATTTACCAAAACCTGAAAGTACTGTATTGTCTATTTGATGCTTTAATGGGGCACAATCAATTTTTATTAATTTTATATGTAAGAAATGTGTTAAAATATTACTGGGAGAAAGCTTTTATTTAATATTACTGCTACTAATTCTTAATCATGCAGAGATTCTATTAATTCAGATTATAGTTTAACTTCAGTCTGTGAGCTAATAACATTATCACAGCTCCATCCATATGTAAGTATTCTTTTATTATTGACCAAGTACTGATACATACCCTGTCGTTTTTGATCCCCCAGCAAACTTTTGAAGTAAACAGGGTAGATATGACTTGTCCTGTCTTACTAATAAGAAAGCTGGAACTCAGAGAAAATCTTTACAAATTGACATTTATAAAAAAGTGACTTGAATTGGAACAAGGGCACAGATTTTTTTTTTTAATATATATCAGAGCACTTAAAAAAAATCTACAAGAACCATAGTTCTCCAATATGAATAGCAGGATTATTATCTATCTAACTCTCAGGCATTTTGTTTTGTTTTGTTGGTATGTCCAATATGGGGAGTAGCTGATGTCAGTTGTGCTGGTGAAGACAGTGTATATGTGACGCTCTCAGCATAAGACCTAACAATAAGAATTCAATAAGCCATATCATAATGGAAGATGTTGAGGACTGATAAAAGGTGAACTTGTTGAGGAAGATTTTGAATCTTTCTGCTTTATATGACCCACGACTTGTGATTTATCCATAAGATGTCTTTAGGCTTTATCTACAGACTGTCTTTATTGTTTCCTTCCCAGGTTCACTAATGAAAAATGATTTTGTGGTGTTATATGTTCCTCATAGTGGAATTACAGAATGTTAGGTTTGAGAGAACTTAATGGTTCATATCGTCTTTTACTTTGACCTGTTTTTTAATACTCTACAGACAAGTAGCTGATCAATTAGACTTTTCTGGTTGGAAGCAGATGGATTTTGAGATCCAGCCTGGTCAGTAGAACTCAGAGCTATCATTCATTCAGTGTGCATTTATTTAGTAGATATTATGTGCCAGGCACACATGTTATATGCACTTTGCCTGGAAAAAGTGTTTATATGAAATACATTTATATATATATATATATATATATATATATATATATATATATATATTAAATTCCAGTTTCTTAACATACAGTGTAATATTAGTTTCAGGTGTACAATATAGTGATGCAACACTTCCATACATGACAAGGGCACTTCTTAATCCCCATCGCCTATTTCACCCACCCCCCTACCCACCTCCCTTCTGGTAACCATCAGTTTTTTCTCTAGAGTTAAGAATCTGTTTCTTGTTTTGCCTCTCTCTCTCTTTTTTTTCCTTTTGCTTGTTTGTTTTGTCTCTTAAATTCCACATATGAGTGAAATCCAATGGTATTTGTTCTCTAACTTATTTTACTTGGCATTATACCCTCTAGCTTCATCCATGTGGTTGCAAATGGCAAGATTTCATTGTTTTTTATGGCTGAGTAATATTCCATTTATATATATATACCACATCTTCTTTATCCATTCTTCAATTGATGGACACTTGGGCTGTTTCCATAACTTGGCTATTATAGATCATGCTGCTATAAACATCAGGGTGCATGTATCCCTTTGAATTAGTGTTTTTATATTCTTTGGGTAAATACCCAGTAGTGTATTTGGATTATAAGATAGTTCTATTTTTAACTTTTTGAGGACCCTCCGTACTGTTTTCCAGAATGGCTGTACCAGTCTGCATTCCCAAAAAAAGTGCAAGAGGGTTCCTCTTTCTCCGTATCCTCGATAACACCTGTTGTTTCTTGTGTTTTTGGTTTTAGCCATCCTGACAGGTATGAGGTGATATCTCATTGTAGTTTTGATTTGAATTTCCCTGATAATAAGTGATATAACATGGATATATTTTTAGAACTAGGAGTATTTTCTCTTGTGTAGGGAACATTTGTATTATAAAAGGACAATGATTAGATTATTACTTTAGTGTTTAGTTTAAAAGATCCCTATGATAAGGACTTTCATTGGCTGGAAAAATAATGGTAATTGTAATTCATATCTGTATTTGTACAGTGTTGACTGGTGAAACTAGACCCAGGTTGTACCTAATAGTAGCTTCAGAAAGGCAAAGAGAACCAGAAACAAGAGTGAGACAAAAGAATCTACTATGTATTGAATGGCTCTAAAGTAGTAAGCACTTTCCATCTTACGTAGTTTTGACTTTGAAAGTTGTTTCTCCTGCTTTCCCTATCTGGGTTCATCTACCCAGTTTCTTAGGCTCTAAACCTAGCTCTTCTCTTACTTCCTGTTCCCCTCATTTCATCATCTTGAAAACTCCTGATCTGAGAAAACTTTCCACAAATTACTGTTACTTCTGTCACTGCCTTAGTTTGAGCCACCATTATCTCTTACATAACTTACCGAAAAAACCTTCTAATTGGTCCCTCTTCCTCCAGATTTGTCTCTAATCCCACCAATTCCATGCGGCAAACCATCCGGTGCCTTTGCTAAACCACCTAAGACACTTCCTCCCCTCCCATGAGGTCCCAGCAGCAGGGCCATTCAGGGCACTCCATCTTTTCCTTCTCAGCCTTTCCCCTTATAGCCCAGTGCAACTTCATGCTCCAATCCCAAGATGCGCTAGTCCCAAATACACCATGGCATCACGGTAAACAGCCTGTGCATTAGAGGCAGACAGACACAGTATCAGCTCTATAAGTATAGGTTGCTGATCTTGAGGTTCAAATGAGATATGCAAATTGCTTAGTACCATATGTGACCCATAGAACACTGTCTAAAAAGGCTGATTGTTATTTTCTTTGACTCAATGTCCCCTCCACATAGAACTCCATCCCTCCCTCATCTCCCCTAATCCTCTTGGTTACCTTCCTTGTGCACTTCAGACATTTCATAACTTATCAGTTATTTTACATAAGAAGATTTCCCTTAGCTTTTAAGTTTGCATTAGATCATTCGCCTATGTACTTTTTCGCTTGTCTCTGTTGAAGCACTGCTCTGCATTTGCCACTTGCATGAGTTCTGCACCACAAAATCAACTCCTTGAGTGCAGTGACCTATCATCTAGGTGCCACTCAAAAATGTTTGTGAATGAACAATGAATAAACCCATGCTAGAACTAATAATGATAGATACTACTTGTGGAACTTTTATTAGGTGCTAGATCCCGGGATAAGTTCTTAAGCAGCTTTCTCACCGTCTCTGTCTCCTTAGCTATATATGAACAGTTCCTTTCAACAATATGGGGGTTGTTGCCCCAAAATGTGCAATCAAAATCCCTTGTATAATTTTGACTCCCCCAAAACTTAACTACTAATAGTCTACTATGAATTAATTAATAACATAAGCAGTCGATCAACACATGTATACTTTGTGTATATATGATATACTGTGTTCCAATGATACAGTAAGCTAAAGAAAAGAAACTGTGATTAAGAAAGTCCTAAAGAAGAGAAAATGCATTTACAGTACTCTACTGTATTTATTTTTTAAAAAATCTGCATATAAGTGGATGAACACACTTCAAACCTCTGTTGTTCAAGGGTCCACTGTATCTCCCTCTTTCTCCCTCTCCTACATATATATATGTGTGTGTCTGTGTACATATATACATGAATACGTGTATGTAAAATACATAAATATTTTATATAAAATTTTGTATATATCCATAGATTATGTGTATCTCTACATATTCTATTTCATTCTTAGAACAACTTTATAACTCTCTGAGGCATTCCTATTTTCATTTAACGAGAAACTTGAGGCTCAGAGGCAATAACTTTTCACTCTTGCAGAATAGTGAGTGGCTGGGATTTGGACTTACGTACAACTCCAAAATCCATGTGATTCTGCCAGACCATACTGTCTCCAGATCACAGCCCACGTGTTGTTGTGAAAGAAATTTCTGCCATGAAAAGGAACGGGAGAAAATGAAATGGGGTCTACCCTGACACGTTTAGAAGGTTACAGCAGAATGATATTTTACTGGGATCTCAACTGTTCCACACTGTCAGTATGTGATATTTTTAATTCAGAGAAATGAAAGATAGGTAGGACTTATGTTGTTTTACTTGAGGTTTTGCAGTTCTGAGAGGGGATCTCACATGGCAACCTTGTCTGTTCGATTTTGATCCTCGCGTACTACTACTCTCCATGGCTCCTCCCGGTTCCCAGCCTTTTCTTGCTTGTAGTGAACGTGTTTTTATGTATACTCTCACAGAGATTTCGCGGAAGTCTCCGAGCAAAACACTGCTGAAGAACACACGCGTTGGTGTGGAAGTGTGTTCTCCAGCTGTGGAATATTTCACTCAACTGAAACAAAATTAGCCTTTTTGCTGTGAGTGCAGCCAACTCTCATGCTGAAGTTGGAAGTGTGACTCCATGTGGAACGAAGGTTGCAAGGCCGCCTCTGTTCTTGCCCAGATTTTGATCTTTCTCCCTTCTGAATTTGTAAACAAAACCTCCTCTCTAGGCCTGAAATGTTTTACAGCGAGTCTCCGGCCAGAAGGAAATGATTCTTCCAAAGTGTGGAGAAAAATTGGCCAGATTTGAGAATGTTTTGGATTAAAAGTGGCAACTATGTGCCAGAATCGTAAAGAACATAAGCATTCCCTCCGCTTATACTCACATGTACATAAATGACTGATCCTGTATGTGTGAATCCGTTGTATAGAAAGCAGTAAGGCTCAGCTTCTCTCACACTTTGTATGAGATTCCTTGCTCACTTTCTGGCACCTGGATTTTATACATAAGAATTTCCTTTCACGTTTTGCAATTTATCTACAGCATTTTGCATGTCAAAACACGCCGCCATTTTTGAAGCCATTCCATATCATCATGAATAATAGTTCTTTGTTTCTTACACTGATGTTTAAGCTCCTGTAATAAGATTCGTGACCTGATCGATCCTTTATTGAGGTAAAAAATCAGAATGGTTTCGATTTTAACACAGTATTTTCACTAATAAGAAAACTCCCTCTTTTCATTGGTAGGGAAAAAATAACAGTCTTTGAAAAAACCACTATCAAAATACCTGAAAACAAATTTTACAAAACAAAATAATCCTGTTGTTCTTTTGTGTTATATATATATGTGTGTGTGTGTGTGTGTGTGTGTATAATTTTTTTTTTAAGATTTCTTTATTTTAGGGGCACCTGGGTGGTGCAGTCGTTAAGCGTCTGCCTTCGGCTCAGGGTGTGATCCCAGCGTTCTGGGATCGAGCCCCACATCAGGCTCCTCCGCTAGGAGCCTGCTTCTTCCTCTCCCACTCCCCTTGCTTGTGTTCCCTCTCTCGCTGGCTGTCTCTGTCAAATAAATAAATAAAATCTTAAAAAAAAAAAAGAAGATTTCTTTATTTTAGAGAGAGAAAGAGAGTGGGGTTGGGGCGGGACAGAGGAAGAGAGCATTTTAAGCAGATTCTGTGCTGAGCACGGAGCCCAGTGTGGGGCTGGATCTCAGGACACTGAGACCACGACCTGAGCTGAAGCCAAGAGTCTGAGGCTTAATGAACAGAGCCACCCAGGTGCCCCTCTTTTGTGTTATATTTAAATAGGGCCTTCCAATTTACAAAATTCAGTTACAGTTATTAGCTCTTGTTTAATAATTTCGATTAGGTGAAAAATTTTGAGTATCTACTTTTTAGTAATCATTGAACTAGGCTCATGCAGTCTTCACTATAATTGTGTGAGGCAGGCCATATCATATCTTCTTCTGAGACAAGGACACTGAGGCCCAGACAAGTTAAGTTATATGTCAAACACACACAGCTCATCACCATTAGAAACAGGGCTTGGAGATCTTTTTATTCCAAATTTGATACCTGTTTCATGACATTTTGCCTCTATTCTACAACTAGACATAACTCCCTTAGAAATTAATGCCAATCTTAGCTACAGCCAGATGATTTAGTAACACTGCCGAAAATAATCACTTCTGAGTAGATCTAAGAATTTCCCAAAATGAGCTATTTGAAAAATTTCCAAATTATTTCTAACTGCTGTATATTGAGCAATAAAAGAAATTGCTTTCTTGTATTTTTCCCTTTTGCGTTTGTGTACCTGCTCACAAAAATCATCTCATACATAATGCACGGTAATAAACCACAGCTTGGAATGGCTGCAAAGCCTTGCCCATGTGGAAATAGTCTGGAAATCCATAACTAGTGATGTCCCTTTCAGATGCAATTCAAGTTTGACAAACATTAAGCAATTTGGGCAGGCACTTGCAACCAATGTTTCCTCTGAGTGCTTTTTAGGTGTCTCATCATCAGGCTATTATTTCAAAATGCTGGGAAGAATTAATGATTTCCTGCAGGTAAATCACATTGGATTGAAATGCCACACCGAAGTAACCATTGCCCATTTTCTTGGGGGAGAGGATAATGGCAGCTCCCTGTTAACATGCTGTTCTTTTAAAATGCTGGTTCTCTTGAAATTCTGTTTTCTTCATGGCTTCTAAAACTGTTGTCACTTGATTATAATTTCAAATAAAATTGGTATTTCCTTGACAAAGTAAGTACATTCACTATGAAAACATGAATATAGTGGATTGGTGGCTTCGTTTCCTTGGGTTTCCGAAACGAAATAGTTTGTAGTTACCAAAGGATTAGAGATTTCCTTTACCAAGGAATATCCCACCTAACTAAGTGCCTTGCTCACATAGACTAGTTTTATGCTTAGTAAGAGGCATTCTTTAGAAGAATCTAAACACATCTGCTTTTGGAGTCTTCTTTTGCTATTTTCTTAGAATTTATTCTTTATTTTTTAGGAAAAATAAAGCTTTATAGTTTACACGTTTTTATCTTTGAGATGCACATTGAAAGACATTAGTTTTTGACACTGTATTATCATAGTGAGATGAAAATTTTTGACCTGTGCACAGGGCAAAAGTTAGGAGATTCAAGCAAGGGACCATGATGTTCTCAAAAGATTCAAAAGCAAAGGATCACATGTTCTTAACCGCATATACCTCTGTTGAGCGAGAAGAAAATCTCTCTTCTCTCCTCCTCTCCCTTCCCTTCCTCTCTCCTCTCCCTTCCCTTCTCCTCTCCTCTCCCTTCCCTTCCCCTCTCCTCTCCCTTTCCTGCCCCTCCTCTTCCCCTTCCCTTCTCTCCCTTCCCCACCCCTCCCCTCCTCTCCCCCTCCCCTCCTCCCCTTGCCTCTCCTCTCCTTTCCTCTCCTCTCTTTCTTTGCTCTTTGTATTTTTTGTTTGTTGTTATGGAAAAAGCAAAATAACTCCAAGAGTAGAGAGAATAGGAATGTACTATATGCTTATCACCCACAACAGTTTATTTCATCTGTATTCCTCCCTTTTCCCTTTGACCATCCTCAGGTTATTTTGAACAATCTTATTTCATTCTTAATATCTCAGTGTGTATTTATGCAATATAACAACATCATTTTGAAAACCATAACCAACACATCATTGTTATATCTATCAAGATCAACACTCCCTGATATCACCAGATAGGTAATTGTTATTTAAATCTCCCCAGTAGTTCCTTTGCATTTGATTTGTTCAAATGCACTGCATTTCTCTAAGATTTCTGTTAATATCTTTTAATCTGTATGTTGCTCTGCCAGTGTTTTATTTTTTCCATGTATTTTTAGAACAAAAAGATTCATTGCTCTGTATTTTCTACATTCTAGATTTTTTTTTCATTATTTATTTATTCGACAGAGACAGAGACAGCCAGAGAGAGAGGGAACACAAGCAGAGGGAGTGGGAGAGGAAGAAGCAGGCTCATAGCAGAGGAGCCTGATGTGGGGCTCCATCCTATAACGCCGGGATCACGCCCTGAGCCAAAGGCAGACACTTAACTGCTGTGCCACCCAGGCACCCCTACATTCTAGATTTTGCCAATTGCTTCCTTATGATGTTGTTTAACATCTTCCTCTGCCCCTTTATTTCCTGTAGAGTGATAATTTGATAAGAGGCTTGATTGGACTACTTCAGAGATTGGGTTGCATACTTCTTATTTGATGAAATCAGGAGGCACATAATGTCTGATTGTCTCTCTTTTATTGTGATGTTGCAGCAGATCCTATTATTGTTCAACAGATAAGCTCCTTCTCCTCCTCATGCTTCCTTCTCATCATCCCTCATAAGAGGAGTATACCTCTCCACTCCTTTGGTGTTGAGCTTAGCCGTTTGACTTGCTTAAGCCCAAGGAATGCGAGTGAAAATGACATTCACCCCATCTGTGTCAAGGCTCAAATGTGCATGGTACAGCCTCGTCTTCTAGAACTTCTGCCTTCTACCATGAACATCATGGGGCTGCTGCTTTCGTCTTGAGTTACAGATTGTAAAGGCTTAAGTAGACCTAAAACCAACTCACATTTTGAAGTTAAACACAGCTTAACATCTGTTGACCCACAGGCCCAATTGTTTCATAACCAAGAAATAAATGTTTGTTGTATGCTACTGAGTTTTGTGATTATTTTTTGAATAACATTATTGTAGCAGAAGTTTAATGCTATAGATAGAATATTGATGAGTGGATTGAGGTGTTATCAGATTACTTCCTCCTCTTTTAAATAGTTAAAAGCTCTCAATGTTTTTGGCAACTATTGATGATTATTGCTGAGAGCCTTTATTTTATAATAGTTTGCAAAGTGGTGATATTCTAAGTCTGTCATTCTTTATCTACCAATTACTCCCAGAAGAGTGCCTGACGAGGTACTCTCAGATGTTTTTAAAGGAGAGTCAGGGTGATTTTTTTGTGCGTTCTTTCACTTTATTCGCTATTTTTAAAAATAATGAACTGGTTCTCTGGCATTCTCCAAAGGATGTATTTTGTTCTATTTTGTAAGTGTGATGTACGTGTGTATCTCATCATTATAAAAAATAAACACTATGTGATGTATTTTCACCAATTGCTGATATTAATTTCTTTGATGCACCTCTTATCTACTCTTAAAATGTTATTTCTAATTAAACCCCAAATTCATAAGTTTCTTCAACAATAGAGCTGGAGACTTTCACTTTCATTCTTTGAGTAGAGCGACTTTTTCTTTCTCTAAAACCTAAAAATCACTACTAGGATTTATGGAAGAAGGAAAATTGCTAACAGTAAAATTCCTTAGTGGACTGAGTCAAAGGCAGGGGTCTTTGGCTATTAGAAAATCCCCAGAGTAGATTTAGTATACTAGCAAACAGTTGGGAGAGATACCATCTAGGATTTAGGAACCTCACAATTCATGAAATGTCATTGGTAGGGGATCCCTGACATAAAGATGGCGTCCCAGTTAAGTGATCTTCAGTAAATGACAAATAAAGGATTAACTGCCTGGAGCATTAGTCCCACTAATTCAGTATTTATAGCTATTCAAGTTATTAGCTTTTTAATTAACACTGAAAGATATGAAAGTACCTAATTGTATTCCATTCTAATTATATTAAATTATACACATGAAAATTAAAATTCTGGTTTTCTAATATTCTCTTTAAGAATGTGCAAACAGAGTTGATGTTTTCTTAATAAATGTCTCTCAACTGTTATTATGTTTCTAAACAGAATAGAAAAAAATACAAGTTAATAGTGCTCATTTAAGTATGTTGCATCCGGTTGGGATTATAGAATTAAAACAGGATTTACACTAGGGTATTAGAGATATACCACGTCCATTTATTTAATTCACTGTAATAGTAATCTGCTCATTGAATTATTTAACACATCTTTTTATAAAGTACTTTGTGCATTCAGGTTTGAATGTGAGTAGATTAGATTGTTACATTTATTTCCTTTAAGACAAAATCAACTGAAAGAGTTATTTCAGAGCCTATAGAACAGAAATGAAATAAAGGAAAACAAATACAAATTTGAGGAAAGAGTAAGAGTAAGTACTTCTGACTCCCTGATTGTTTACCCGGACTCAACTTTAACGATGTTGGTTTAGGAATCTTAAGGAGTGAAGCCTCTACTACTGAAAATTTTCAGTTCTTTTATTGTAACATCAAGAAAAATTATTGTTTTAAAGTTGTTTTTTGTGCTTTATTTTATACCTTAAGGATACATGCTGTCTGTGCTTGATAATATAATCTCATGGATATTTGACAGAATGATCCAAATATTGGGTCAACTCTAGGGTGTAAGAACTGGGGGCAGCTTTCTGTGTTGGAATAATGTGTCAGGCCAAGAGGATTTGGGTTGACATGTGTGATCTAAAGAGATGTGGTGGGATGATGTATAGAGCGTTAAAGATGTTGCTCCACCACACCCAGGCTTTAAAGTTTTTACTGTCCTCCCTCCCCATCTGAGATATGATATAGGAAGCCTGCATTTCTCCACGGCCAGCAAAAGTAACAGTCACAAAATTAGAGAAAAAAATAATTCATGTTTTAAAATGCAGAATCTTCATGGTGATGAAAGACAGAACAACTCGGAAAGAATCACTGTTGAGGTAGCCATCCCAATCCTCTCTTCAGCTACTTCTGCCTCTTCTAAGTTGAAAAGAAGGAACGGAGATGGAGACAGAAGTCTTACAATCCTGTATGTTCTTTAAAGAGGGCCCTATACCTCACCTTCCTCACCCAATTAAGTTTGTGAGGTACAAGTAGCTGAAACTTAATTACACCCCAAATCAGCCGCCTTACACAACTGACACATCCGATGTTCTGTAGGATTATAATGGGACTACAGCTATTCAGGGGATCACCTGGGCTGAAATATGCAAGATGGCTCACTCACCATCTTGGATTCAGGTGCTGATGGACAGCCAGAAGACTGGGCTCCGCATGGCGAGGGCACTGGGATCACTGAGTCTCTCTCTGTCCAGGTAGTTTCTGGTCCTCTTCCTCTTCATGCCCCCACAGTATGTTTTCTCCAGCAGGTTAGCTGGGCTTCTAACATGGCAACTTGGAGCTCCCAGGAGGACAAAGATAGAGGCTTCCAGTACTTCTTAAGGCTTAGCCTCAAACATTCATAGTGAAACTTGTTACATTCCCTGCACAGGTTCAGCTTTGAAGGGGACATCCACAGGGGCATGATTCCTCAGGATATTAGGGGTCAAGTCTGAAGGGTAACTACCATGAGAGTGGAAAACCACTTTACGTTTATAGATTTGAGACTAGAAAAGCTATTGCCTGCTTTTACCTGGTTGCCTTTGAAGGTGGCAGTTCCCACACTTTTCCCAGAAATCTCACAGCTGGGAATATACAACGTAGCTCCAGTGGTTTACTAGGTAAATGGGCTTGAGAGAATGCCTGAGTCCGCTCCCAAAGGGAGTCAACGAACCACGAGAGGTTTGTGGTCTTTTTTTTTTTTTTTTAGATTTTATTTATTTGACATAGAGAGAAAGAGAGAGAGGGAGGGAGCGCACAAACAGGGGGAGCAAGAGAGGGAGAAGCAAGCTCCCCACTGAGCAGGGAGCCCAATGGGGGGCTGGATCCCAGGACCCTGGGGTCATGACCTGAGCCAAAGGCAGATGCTTAACCAACTGAGCCACCCAGGTGCCACTTTGGCTTGCAGTCTTGGTGAAGGGATGCTGTATGCTTTACCTGACAAATAGGGATTTATACAGCAAAGTAACTTACTCCTTTATAGAAAATTCATAGATTGTAAACGCCTATGAAAAGCCATGTGTTCTGTGTCTCTCTAGAAGCAGAATCATTCTTATCCCTGACAGTTGAGAAGCTGATGTTCTATAACTTGAGCTACCAGGTTGATCACAATTTCTAGATAATAATATTTTTTTCTATTTCAGCATGCTGAAATAAATGTAATCATTAAGACTTCCATCATTTTTCATTTATTCATCCAACAACTATTTATGGAGAACTGAGACAGTTTTAGGAGACACGGCAGAGCCAACAGATTACTAAAGATCTGCTTTCATTAGGCTTTTGTTCTGATGTAAGAGAAGAGACAGACAACACAAAAAATTTATACTGTGTGTGATATGTCATGTTAAGAAAATTATAGCAGAAAAGGCATTACAGTGCATGTGTGAGGAAAGTAGATTAGGGGCAGTAGGGTGTGCCTTGCTGAGAATATGCCCTCCTCCATGTGCAGCGGGGAGGGAGCAGACTAGGTGGACATCCTGGGGGGAGGCCATTCCAAGTAGAGGGAACAACCACTGAAAACACCCTGAAGTGAGAGTATGTCAGACTTGTCTGTAGAATCACAAGACAGCTCTTAAGGCTGGACTAGAATGAAGAAGGAGGAAAAAAAATAAAAACGGAATAGGTAGAGTTAGGAGAGGTAGAGGACAGCATGGTTGGAGAGTAAATAGTCTGGAAGCCTTTCTCAACTGTACAAGAGAATTAAATCACATAAAAAATATTTGAGTGACTTTTTCTTGTCAACTATTTCTACCATCTCACAGATCTGGTACCATTAGAATGATGCGTACAAAATGACTAAGTTCATGACACACCACGCATGCCTTAGGACCTCAGGGCTCAGTTCATCTCAGAGAAAGATTGGCTTGCTAGGCCATTATAGGGTCTTGAATTTTGCTGTGAGTTCTAGGGAGAGAAAAGTGAGTGAGGTTATTTAATGTACATTTTTAAAGGATCAGTGTGGGTGTTTGGTAGGGTAGAAAAATTTCCCAAACTTCTAGTCATGTATTTTAATACATTCTATGAAGTAGAAGGACATCAGGTTTGCACCATCTAGGTATTTACTATATCTCAAAACTTTAAAGAAAATTTCATTGAATATGGTTCTGTGCAAGGGAATAAATCTAAAGAAACAAAAATATCATTATAACTCATGATCTAAATAGTTTTGGTGTATGTATAGAATCCATAATGGGTTTTATATATTTTATTTTATTTACTAATTTCTATGGGAATAAGTGAGACTAAACTTCTATATTTTAAAAGTGTTTTAGAATGTCCTAGATCTCCTTCATTTATTCATTCATTTAATCATGAATATTCACCATGTTAATTTACAGTATTGCATAAAACAGAAGTGAATCTTATAGGAAAAAGAAAAGGAGAATAGGGGATGAGAGTGGGGGGGGGAGAGAAGGAGAATGGTGGGGCGAAGAGAGAGAGGGAGAAAGGGAGAAATGGAGAGAGGGAGGGAGGGAGTGAGGAAGAGAGAAAAGAGGGAGAGAGGGGAAGGATGGGACAGAGAGAGTGAGAGAACGCGTCTGTGCATGCACATCTTGGTTAGAGTGCCCAGTTCCCATTTTCCCTAACGTGTGGCTGTTTACCAATATATATTTTCTTAATCTCTTGAGTATACCACTATACTTCAGATAGATTTCCACTTTGCATAAGCTAGTTTATAATGGGTTATTTTTCCTATCCAAGAAGCATCTTAACAAAGACAGCTCTTAGCTACAAATTTCATTCTTGGAGAGCCATGACGTTACATGACTTCTACGGGCCCTGCTGGACAGATAGAAAGGAGTTAACTGAGTGTGTTATTATCTCCAGCCCATTCATTCTAAAGCAAGCTGATCCAATAACAAGCTAATTGATTCTGTCATGTCATAAATTGCCATCAATTGCCTTCTTTGCTTTTCTGCTGTTGAGAGAGAAATTTTCCTTAAATGGATTTCAAACGGTGTTGGTTGGATTTTTCTCCATCTAAGTGCCTTCTAAATATTTCAGTGACAGATCACCTGCCAGGCCATGATTATTTGTCATCACGAAGAAAGAGGGAATAAATATTTTTGTAGGAAATATATGTAAATGATTCTGCAGACTCCAAAACCATCCACGGCCAAATGCTTGCCTGTTGTTCATGTTTGGGACGATTTTTGCCTGGCTTATGATAAGCAGCAGGAATATTCTATTTCTGAGCTTCTTAAAATGCCTATCTTTACATTTTAGACTCACTTTATTTCCCTAAAGGCTATGTTATCAGGTGTGCATTTTTTGTTTTGTTTTTAATACATTTTATTGGAACATAATCTGCCTGCTGAAAACTGCACAAATCGTTACGTGTGTAGTTTGAGGAATATTCACGAAGTGATCACAGTGATGCAGCCATCCCGCGGATCGAACAGAACATTCCCAGCACCATAAACCCTCTCATACTCACTCCTAATCATGACCTCCCCCCTGCAAGTGTAATCACTGTCCTGTGTTCTCACACGTTCGTTTTTCCTGTGTTTTTTTTTTTAACTTTATATAATGATGCAGTTTTTACTTTGTGTCATGTAAATGTACTCTTTTGTATCGGGCTTCTGTGCCTCAGTAATAAGTTCATGGGATGCATACAGGTTGTTGCAATGTAGCCATCATTTGTTTATTCTGATTGCTGTGAAGTATTGCACTGTATGAAGATGTCACCCCATGATTCTGAGTTATGAAACTGACGCCCAACTGTGAATCTGAGCAGGACAGTGATATCAGTGAGTGGAACAAAAAATATACAACACTTTATTGAAGGTCAGCTTCCCAGGAAAACAGCCTCTGAGATGGTGATTAGTGTCGAGGACATTTATGGGCGTGTGTTCTCTCAAGCAACACCCGCAGGAGAAGGGAAGGAAGCAGGATAAGGCAGAGGAGAAGTTCAACGGTCACAGCGTGGCCTCAGCCCACCCCATGTAGGGCGGTCCTTCAGACTTGTCTTAGCTTCCATCGGGGAGCTAGTCCTTTGTCCCCACATTAGATTCATGTTGCCTACAGTGTGGGGACTTGGCCGTGAAACAGGTGGCCAGTGCAACACAGCGCCTCCTGTACTTCTTGTTAAAGGAGTATTAAAAAAAATCAGATCTAACCTTTCCACCAGGTGTATGTGGTGCTAAATAAATATGCACATAAAAGCATTCAGCCAATGTTAGAGCCCTTCTGACTTGGAAATGAAACAAGCTTTAAACTGAGCTGGGAAAAAACTGTTGGAAGAAATACTTAAAATTAAACAACGTTTTTGACGTAAATGCCATCATCTCATGTCTCCCGGGCACTTCATCGTCTGCACCTTGGGCTTTTTAACGGAGGAAAAAGAAAGAAGCCTAAATCGCATTGCCCCACCTTCAGTGTTGAATATGTCCATCTTTCATGGTGGCAAAGAACAGAAGAAAAAGAAGATAAGAGGAAGAAAAACGAGAAGCGGCATTTACTGACCACGTACTATGTCCAAGTCACTGTATATATTTTACATATTTTGTCTCACTAAATCTTTATTACTTTGTGAAGTATCTATTCTTATCCGCACTTACAGAAGAGGAAAACAGACTGCTGTGCATTGACAGTAAGTGTTATAAATAAAACTCACACTTACCTTCATCTAATTCCAGTTTGCTTTGCCTTCCAACCACAACACATTTTCTCTCCATGAGATGAGAGGAAATGAGCATAAAATATAGGAGTAGAGCAGGTGAGTATTTTGCCCTTACTTGCAACTGGGTATGCGTAATTCCACTTTAAAGAACCAGAAGTTACTTATTATACCATGCCTCGTTTCCCCAACTTCAACACTGACTTTGAGCGTTATAAAACACATTTAGGGCACCTGCCCATTAGAAAATAAGCCCCAAGATGACAGACACCACGGTCACTTCCCTATCGCCAGCTACAAGATGCTCAAGACATATTTGCTGATTTAGTACGTATGGCCATCAGCTCTCACAGTTCTGTGGGGCTTACACACCAACTGATACACACCTGATGTGAAATATGGATAGATAATGATTCAGGCATTTCTTCACTTTCAGAAATCTAACAGAGTGAGAGCATTGTCTGGGAGCACACACTTACGACTTAGGTTTTCAATGTAAAGAACCATTTTTACAAATGGAAGGAGACTCCGTTTCTTTCTCTCTCCCCCCGATTTCTCACTCATCCCTTCCCTTTTCCCTTCCTCATGTTTGTTAAAAAAAAAATATGGTGGGAGGAACTTCTGAGAGAATTAAACACCCAAGGAGCCAGAAACAGAGACCCTGAAACTGAAGGGGGCAGTGAGGACGGGTTGTGGTGACATTTCCAGAGGGGGCAGCCGAGGAGGGGCAGCCGGCGAAAGAGGTTATTTATGGTGAAATGGAGTGAACAAAGGGCTCCTTGTGAAGATGTTGCCTGTGAGGTTGTGTTTTGAGCGTGCAGAATAAATAACACCCATACCCCAAACCGAAAAGATTGAACTTGGAAAATCTCTTTGATGACGGAGAAGAAGCAGCTGTGAAATTTGCTGTAGTGAGGCTCCTTGGCAGTGGAAGAGTGATCGACTCCCAAACTCCTCTGCTTTGGGGCATCTCCAAGGACCTCATAAATATCAACTTCATTTGCCTGTAGGCACTGCCATATAATAAAGAAAACTGATGCCACTGATTCTCCACTACTGGATCATCTGGAAAGGACAAAACACGGACCATTACTAAGAGGAGTTTGATTTACTCTCCTTCTTTAGAGTTTAAGGCCAAGTTCAATAACTAGCTAGTCAATATACTTGCTGCATTTTTTTCGTGCTTGGAAGCTAGGCTAGCATGACCTAGCCTAGCACACGGCTCCTGCCCCGTGTTTCTCCAGCCTGTGTTCAAACATGTCCAGAATCAGAAGCTCACTCCGTTTTTGGACAATCTACGATGTTTTTGGACAGCTCTCCTGGTTGTGGAGTTCTACCTTATATAGAACTGAAATCTGCTTTTTTGAGAGTAATTAACCTACTGGTTCTAGCTCTATCTCCTAGAAAATTTGGAAGAAGGTAATTCCCTGTCCCCAAAAATAGTTTTTAAAATAATCAGCCTCCATTCTTCTTTAGGCTCAACAGCTGAATAGTCCTCAGTTGCTCCGTTTAAGAACAATAGGGCCCCTCTGTTCTGAAAAGTCAGGTGTTAGAATCTTTTTTTTTTTAAAGGTTTTATTTATTTATTTGAGAGAGAGAAAGAGTGAGCCAGCGGTGGGAGGAGCAGAGGGAGAGAGACAAGCAAACTCCATACTGAGTGCAGAGTCCGACTCAGGGCTGGATCCCACAACCCTGAGATCATGACCTGAGGCGGAATCAAAAGTCTGATGCTCAACCGACCGAGCCACCCACAAGCGCCCCCCCCCTTTTTAAATTGAGGTGTATTTGACCTACTGCATTAGTTTCGCGTGTGCAACATAATTTGCTGTTTGTATATGTGACCACCACAGGAGGTCTAGCTAACACCCACCAACATACATAGTTATACTTTTTTGTGGTGGTTGTGATGAGAACTTTTAAGATCGACTTTCTTAGCAACTTTCAAATGTGCACTGCACCGTGTTTAACTACAGTCACCACGTTTTGCATTGCATCCCCATGACTTCCTTATTTTGTACCTGGAAGTTTGTGTTTTTTGTACAAGTTTGTATCCCCTTCACCTGTTTTACCCAAATGGCATTAGCATCATCTTTAAATTGTGCCACTCCGCTCTCAAGGCAGGTTTGGAGGAGGTCTAAGCAAGTTGTCTACACATTTTTTTTAGCTTGTAGATTTCATGAACTCGTACTTTAAATAAACATTTACCCTTTCACACATTTAAGTTGACTTCTAATTTTATGTTTGCTGTTGCGATTTTATTAAATTAATATTTGTTACGTAGAGCCCTTAGGCTTGAAACCTCAGGATGATGAGCAAGGTTTCAATGCAAGACCACAGGAACTGAAACAGAGAAGTTTATTACTCATAGGTCCTAGAGGAATCACACAGCGTGCTTCAAGGGGACACAGGAAAAGTCAAGGCAGGGGGCGAGCAGAAGGAGCAGGGACTGGGCCGCCTGGGTGGCTCAGTCGGTTGGGTGTCTGCCTTTGACTTGGGTCATGATCCCAGGGTCCTGGGATCGAGGCCCGTGTTGGGCTCCCTGCTCAGTGGGGAGACTGCTTCTCCCTCTCCTTCTGTTAGTACCCTTGCTTCTGCTATCTCTCTAATGAATAAATAGAATCTTTGAAGAAGAAGAAGAAGAAGAAGAAGAAGAAGAAGAAGAAGAAGAAGAAGAAGAAGGAGGAAAAGGAGCAAGGACTGAGGCACATGCCTTTATTAGGGTCTGTGGGTAGAGTGCTTTGGGGTTCAGGGGCTAAGGCCAGATTGGTCAATTCAAACAAAAACAATGGGGTTTTAGTAATCTCCACAAAGGGTCCTATCTAAGGGGTACACTAGGAGGTGAGGAAGACTGTTTATCGCAAAGGTATTGGGGAAGTTATATTGGGAACTTATATTTACTTGTAACTCTGTGGGTTGTTAACCAAAGCATGCACTTCGTGTGGGGCTAATGCCGTTTTAAGACCCCCAAAGCCTGCTTAGCCAAACAAAGTGGATGCCGAGGCAGCAAAAAGGTGAAGTAGCTTAGTTAAACCCCCAATGACTACAAATTGTAATGTTTAATTCCCAACATACTATTTACATTTGTTACATACATTTTCCTCAGAACTTCGAGCTGTTGCTTTCCCTCTTTCAGTTTATGGAAAATATTCACCATACAATCCAAAGGGTGGGGGGGGGGGAGCTAGACCTCATTGGCCAACCATTCAGCCAAATCAGAGTTATTTTCTGACTGACTATATCTAAGTTCATTTTTCAAAGCAGATAAATGTGCTAATAGGCATCTCCTTGACAACCACCTAGCTACTCTATTCTAATTATAAGAGGGATGGGTAGATAAGAGCCTTATATTTTTAGATTGTTCCTCTGTTTGGGGTCCAGAGGTTTTTCATCCCAGGGCAGTGCCCCACAGTAAAATTCAGGATGGATGAGAGGAATAATTCCCTTCTGTTGAGTAAGAGTGTGCGTGTGTATGTGTGTGTGTGTGTGTGTGGCTATCTACAAAGAGATTCCTCTTCAGCAGACTTCAGGGTATAACAATAATCCACGGTAAATTACCATATGTGCTTTTACTAGCTTAGATGAAAGAAAAAATAGGGAAAAAAGAAGGAAAGTGCCCTTGTATTCCTGCAACCTGCAGAGTAGGGAAGTGTCTAATTGGCTCTGTCTACAGGAAACTATTCTTTGCAAGGTTGGAGGCTTCACATAGCAAGTCTTCAATGTTTAAGTGACATGGATATATGTGCCAGGCTCTAACAAGCCAAATATGACTATGACACATTCCTTCTCCCAAGGAAGCTCAGAGTCTAGGGGAAAAGGAAGCGTTCTAAGAAGCAGTTTGTTCGAGTCAGTCCATGAAGAGTGTGGGAAGATCACAGATTCCGCAATGGGGTGCAGCTGAGTTTCCCTCTTCCCTGTTCTACTTTGCACCAGCTGTATGGCCTTCAGTGTGTTTCTTTGTATTTATGGGCCTCTCTTTCCTCATATACAAAATAAGGATAATAAGTACTTTGTAAGTTGCCATGAGGGCTAAATGAATTAATACATGTTAAGTTCCTGGAATACACAATCAATATGCTTGATTCATAAAAATTGCCTAGCAACGTGAAAGAGGTATGGATCATATGTTATAGGGACAGTGCTTCCCAACATAATTAACCCCATTGGACTTACAGAAAATGATCATTGTTCCATGGCCCGCTGGGGTAAAAGTCATCCAGCTGCCTCATGGGCTGGGGGATCTGTATCCGGGCTCATTTGTGATCCATTTGGGTCACGTTAGAGTGCCGTGGCACGCTGGTTGGGAGGGAAGGTGCAGAAGTAGTATATGCTATCTTTATTTGCCTCTTTGACACTCAAAAGCATCCAGTTCCACATTTCCAGACCCTTTCTTAAGGCTCTGGCTTCTTTTCCTTGAGAACTCTGGCCACTAGAATAGGCTTGTAGGAGAACTCACCTGCCTACACACCCATTAAACTGAGAAAGAGTCCAGAGAAGTGGCTACCGAGGTCCTTCCCACCCAGCTCTCGTTCAGCTGAGACCCTGCCCAAGACACAGCTCAGGGTACAACAAGGAGTAAGGATGCCAGGAGGCTTGATGCTCTAGGGCATAGTGTTCATGTACCTCCCATCCCTGTGGCAGGCATCTTTCTATAACTAATTAAATGTGTTTGGTAAGGACGACTACAGTGAGAGGCTTCACTGTTTTTCCTTCTCATGACCTCTCCCTGCCCCCACTGCCCGCACTCTATCCATAGGTATTTTAACCTCCTGTATCCTTTTGACTTCATGTAGCCATTCCCAAAACTATTGGTTCCAGGCAATGAAAATGAAATGTCTGGCAGATTATGGGAAGATAACAGTTTAATTGGTTGGGTAGGTGGGATGACAAGTGTTTTTTTGAGGAGTAGGAGGGAATAAGAAAGAGGAAGAGTTCCACTGATGCTGTTTGTGTAACAGGGGGAAAAAACCCTAAAAATTCTAAAGGCAGAATTCTACTTAATATAGAAGCTTCCATTGCTTTCTCACCTAACCCTTTAAATCCCAAATACCTAACTTTTCTGATTCCTAGAGATTCAATTGATTATGATTGATAAGTCAGGTTATTTTCCATGTTATTTTAATTTTATCACTGGATCAGAAATGTACTGTGATTAAAGACCATACCTTCATAAATTGTTCTGCCTTCGTAAAGATTCAAATGTAAGTAGAACCCTCTCTCTCCCCCACTCCCTGCCCTCTCTTTCTGTATCTCAGCATTTAAAATTCATCTAAGAAATACTCAAAACCTGAATGTCTTCGATAAATTTAAAAAACTTGTCTTGACTCTTAGGGAAAACAAGAGTGTTAACCATCTCTCCAGATTTTAAATGCCCAACTCTGAGATTTAACTAAGAGTGTTTTAGACTGTAGCACCTTTGATTTATACCATAATAGGACAAAAACAAGGTGCAAGGACTCATTCCACCCACCAACTATATAACCTTTCAATGTGCCCTACAATTCTTAATATTAAAATTATAGAAATTGAAATATTCAGCCCTTTCTAGTGAGGTGAGTAAGGGGGAAAGTTCATTTGACAAAGGAAATGTATGGTAATTTATCTATTCCTTGACTTTATGAAAAGGTAGCACTCAGAGCACTCACACTGCCAATGCAAATTTATGACATTTACTTCGAGTAGGGAGTTTGCCTCTCTCTGATTTTAGCTTTGATCTGAGTTTATATTAACTAAAATTATTCCTATAAGACATATATGTTCACCTTTGTGATCTAAGTGAATCATCCCAGACAAGTTTTAAATAGACTGTATGAAACCAACCAACGGTGGCCTATCACACCGAATAAAAGGCTGGTTTCTAGAATCAGAAGTACTAGATTTGAGTACGAACCTTAGCACTACAACACTGGTAATGAATTGAAGTACTGGTAATAGGAATAAAGTACTAGCTTTTAATACACATCCTGCCGACATTGGGCAAGATCACTTCTATACATTCAGTTTCTTCATCTTAAAGCAGTAACCATTAAAATATCTATTGCATAAGGTAATTGAAGTATTAAATTAAATATATGTCTGGACTAAAATAAAAACAAAATGTTAGCTATTACTTAGTCTAGCACTTGAGAAAGTGCCTAGTATATAAGAAACAACATAAGGACAATAATTTAAAAAAAAAATTCTCCAACACTCATTGGATACTTACTTTGAGCCAGATACAATTCTAAGTATTTTATATATAATCATTTATTGAATTAATTGAATGAATAACCAAGAATAATCTATATTAACAAGATATTCTTTTTATAAGTGAGCTATTCCTAAGGTCTCTATGATACTTCTAGAATCCGTGGATGGTTTTCAAGGAAAATACCACTCCTTGAATTTATGTAATTTTTATATTCTATGTGCCTGTGTGCATTTTTCAGAAGGGCAGGTGGTAAAGCAATCAGATTTTCAAAGAGATTCTGTAAACCTCCAAGTAGGTAAAGAATCATTGCTACAGACTATTGCTTTGATGGCCTCTTCCAACTGTGTGGGGCAAGATACGGGAAGTTCAGAAAATGGCTAACGAATTCCTAACATTGTCATTATCTGGGTTTCTGTGAGTAACACAGAACATGCTAATTCATCTCTGAAGATTTTTCTCTCGTTATAAATAGGTCACCAATGGGTTTACCTCCCCCATCTACTTCCAATGTCTATATAAACTGATGGCTGTTGAGAGGAAAAGCAAAAGAAATCCTTCATTTTCCTTAGCATTCACATTAAGAACAGAAGGTTTCATCAAAAACTGTGACAGGTCTATTCAACAGGTTTTCCAATCTACTCCTGTTATAAGGAACATTTTGGGGAAGAACCTAGTGGTTGTTCATACTGTTTTTCATTTCTGTACCTCACACAGCTCTTGTCACAGAGTAACTGCTCAAAAAATATTTATTGAGGAAATTAATGACTAAATAAGTCCTTAAATTTTAAGAATTCCATATAAATATCTGTATCAGCGTCTTCCATTCCATTCGGGGGCAGACCAAAGATTTAGACAACTTTATTCTTAGTGTGTTATGGATAAGAACCAATGCCAGCAGAAGAGAACCGAAATGGAATTTTGAAGTTTTTACTTTTCCAGGCTACGTATAGTATTGGTCAGATACGTAGACCAGAATTTCTAATTGGCCTGGTTTGAGCTAGCTGTTCCCTCTTTCTAATGAAACCTGCTTTATCATTTCTGATTTCGTTCATTGTAAAATAAGTAAATAAACCAGACAGAAATGTAAAAATTAAAAATAAGAATCACTTGAAATTCACTGATACTAATATGGCCCCCATTAAAATTTCTTAAATTGAGACACAATTTAGACATCATAAAATTCACCCTTCTAAGGTATGCAATTCAGTGGTTTTTAGTGTATTTATAAGGATGTGCAACAGTCACTACTATATAATTCCAAAACATTTCAGCACCCTTCACAAAACTCTGTCCCCATTAGTCAGCTCTCCCCTACCCCTTTTCCTGCAGACTCTAGCAACACTAACCTACTTTTTGTGTGTATGTGTTTGCCTGTTTTGGACATTTCATATAAGTGCAATCATACACTATGTGACTTTTGTGGCTGGCTTCTTTCTCTTAGGTTCATCCACATTGTAGTTGTCCCTCAACATTTAAGTGACATATATTAATGTCATCTCTCTGAGTCTAGATGTATTGCCTGGTATAAAGGATCGGCTGACAGGTTGAGCTATATGTAATTCAGCCCTTGTGTTGAACAAATTGTCCGTTCTACCTGGCAGTTCCAGAGTGTACAAGGGTGGACACTGTTAAGCATACTGACTGATGTGTATTATCTGCTTAGGTGAATTTACCAAGTCTGTCTCTCAGTCTTTTTGGCTCAGAAACTTCATTTAGTCTTCTCATGAAAAATGGACCCATTTCTCAGACAAAGCTTCATATCAGCTGAGCTCATGAAACTTATCTGTTGAGAAGTAATGTTAACGTATTCGCTCATAATGAGGAAAACTGTCAAAGGGTCCAAAGCATTTTGGGTCGCATGATTCACATACTCCCTCCCTTAGACACATCCTTATGTAAAACCAAATTAGGATCAGAGCGCTGCTTAAAGTGTATCAGAGTAGAAAGAACTAGATAAACGGATTGTTTAATAGCTTAGTACACTCATCTCATTTAAAAAAAAAATAGTCTTATAAAATTTGCTATCTAAGGTTTTTTTCTTCTCCTGGATGGGTTTAGGGAAGACACTGAGGTCTTTATTTGTCTTTAGATCCTTTGAAACAAGTTAGCTTCTTCTGATTGGCATATCTGAAGAAAAACAAATTACAGTCTATCAGATCATTGAAGACTCTCTGGTCTGTGAGTCCTTTTGTCTTTTTAAGATTTTTTTTTCATATCTTTACCTTTTTTGACTGCCAGTGGTTTAACGGAGTGCCATCTTAGTTTTAAGTTCTTAAGATGGCATCTCCCTACACCTTCCAAGTACCGTATCTGCAGCAGATACCTGTCGCAGAGGTGAACAGTTTAAACCTGTAATTGCAGAGTATTTTTCTTCTAATTATAACATCTCTGTGGCTGCTGAGGGGAAAAAAAAAGTACACGTCTGAGAAGTATTGCAAAAGATCTAAAGTAAACATCGGCGGTGGTGCAGGTGTAATTGCTGTATTTACACATACTGACAAAACTTTATTATGACTTTAAAATGTGTTAAATTACACTAAAGTTATCTGAAAAGTTAGTTGAATCAAAGCAGACTTTTTAAATTGAACTTTTCTTTTGTTTTCGTAAGAAATGATATCTTTTGCTAGGGCCACGTTTATTAGGTTCCATTAACAATTCTTGGATCTCGCTTGATTTGCTGGCTGCCTGCTAGTGAGGATTAGCTGTCAAATCTCAATCTGTAGCACCAAGCCCAGTGCCTGCAATATTGTATATGAATAAATGAATCTATCACTCAGTCACTGCATGTGTGAGATGTCATCAAGTAAAGGAACCCTCCTTGATTCCTTTTTTCTTTTTTTAAGTGAAGGAATGCTATTTAAATGGAGAATGTTTAGCAATCTAGATTTTCATAAAGGAACTCTGTTATCCAGTCTGATCTCGGAAAGGTTAGTTCCCAAGTATTCAGGAAAAAGGATTAGTCAACATTCTACAATAGACTTGCTAATTTTCAAAATAAAAAAAAAAGATTTAATATAAAAAAAGATCATGCTTTGAACACTAAGAGGACTTTTTTGATTATGCAGTCACTAATCTCAGCACTAATGATTGTATTATGGAAATTCCTTTTTAAAGATGGTTCTGAAAAATAGAGTCCTGACCAACAGAACATTAAAAGGATAACCAAGAAAATAAACAAATAATTCCCAACCGTGGATTGCATCAGAATAACTTTTAGAGACTTTATCTGGCCCAGCCCTTCTGAAATGGAATGTTCAAAATGGCAGGCATATTCATTTTCTTTTAAAATGTTCATCAAGTGTACTTCATAAGCATATCAGTTAACAAATATCACTCCCCCCGCCAAAAAAAAAAAAAAAAAAAAAAGATCAGATAGACCCAAATTATAGCACTTAGGTCTCTCTTATTCAATGGAAAAATGGTGAGTCATTTGATTTTCAGAGGATTAACACAAACTAGTATGATCAACAATCCAGACAGAAAGTTTTAGTAACTGTAGGGAGTAGAAACAATAAGAAGAAAGGCTTTACAGGAAAACAGAGTAGGCTGCCATTTCTATGGAACTAGAAAAACCCAACTAGGGAAAAGAAAACAACCACAAAACAAACATTACTTCTCTCATCTGCCCACTGAGGCCTGAAATTCATTTTCTAGAGAACATTAAGTTTCATTCTACAATTAGAAATAACACTTAAATTCCTCTTCTAGCTATGATAGAGCAAGGAAGCAATTTTACATTTCCTCCTCAAACAATTAGAAAACTAGGCAAAATACATAAGATTGTTTGCAGACATTGGGCAACAGGCATTGCAGGGAACAGAGACCCTTGTGAGAAGGGACACAAAGAAGGTAAACCCTGTGATTGCCCCAATTTATTTCCTGGAGTTTCCTAAAGAACAGCACAGGGAGGGAGAAGCTGAACGAAGCCTGGTAGCCTGGCTGAGTTAAGAAAACAGAATTTGGCATTTGAGGGGGTCAAGGCAGCTAAAATTTATAGACAAAGTCACCAGAAAAGAAAACTCTAGAGAGCTTCACAGAGAGAGAAATAGAAAATTCTGGAGATCTGCAGTGGGTTGCCCTTGAGTCTTTGAGAACCAATGTGCACATGTAGGTGGACAATCCCCAAAAATCACACAGAGTTGGGAAGAGTTCCTAGTCTCGTTATACAGACCGGAAAGAACTCATGGTACATTAGACAGAAGAGCATTGCCTCATAATGGGCCAAATTAGTCATGTACTAAAATTTGCTCTGGACCTGTCCTAACAAATCTGTAAAACAAGTCTCAGCATAATTCAGCTGATTTGAAAGAATTGTATCCCAGAAAAAAAAGGCCAACACTATATTCAAAAGTCCAACACTCAAACATGTGAAATGCATATGTGTGCATCCAGTAAAAAATTACCAGGCATTCAAAGAAGCAGAGAATATGACCCATAGTCAGAAGAAAAAGCAATCAATAGAAACAGACCCAGAAATAACACAGATGGCATTAAAATAGTGCCAAATCAGGCATCTAATTATACTAGTCCTCAATGAAGTGTAGCGCTACCAAAGCATAGGTGACACCAGCTATAGACTTCAAGAAGTTGCCAGCATCAGAAGGGCAAGTAATACCAAGGTAGATGAGAGAGATTATGTCTATACCAGAACACAGGATAATGTCAAGCTTGAGGATTTTGACTCTACTTTACTATCATACATTCAAGAAACCACATGCTTCTCCCTTTATGAGAAGAGGGAGGTCACCTGGGACATTTTTATCCCAGAGACTGAACACTACCTGAAAGGGACTATTAAAATCTTGGATCTGATGAAGGTTTTGTTTGTTTTGTTTTTTGTTTTTTTAAATTTAGGTGTAATTGACATACAAATTCAATTAGTTTCAAGTGTACAACATAAGGATTCAATATTTGTATATATTACAAAATGACCAGCACAATAAATCTAATTAACCTCAGTCACCATAGAGAATTACAATTGTTTTCTTACAGTGAGAACGTTTAAGATCCACTCTCTTAGATGAAGCTTTAAATTCCTCTTCCCCTGACTAATCATTGCATGAATAATTGTAAGAATCACCAGCTTAGTTATAGAAAAAATAAAGGAGCTGTATTTTCTCGATACATCCTAGTTATGTTTGAAAACCTGGCCATTTCTCTTCAGTGCGATCAACTCTATTCAGAATAACTCTGCTTTGATGTTTTGTTGATGGATCCTCCCTGAATTTTTTTCTATTTCAACTCGGTTATTTATATTCTACTCTGACCTACAACTGTAAGGTTGGATATTGCTCTCTGTTCACTTTCCTATAACCGAAGTGCTCTATAGGTGGTGGTATTGTGAATGGAAAAAGAGAATCAGAGCTAGACACTGAGATTTTGTGAAATATCCTATACTACAGTTTATTCCCACCTTGAACCCCAGTTGTGGGTTTATCTTACTTCAGGAGGCAGGGATACTTGGGTTTGTGATAATTCACTACTTCAGAGTGGTTTCTTGGAAATGGTAGGCACTTATTTTTTTCTACTACTTTTTGGATTCTATAGTTAGGACCTGTTTCCCTTGAAATAAAGGACCAGTAGTGGGAATTCTCATGATTTTTTCCAGGTTTTATTTCCCTGTATTTCTTTTGGACTGTAATATTAGGATTAAGAAAGTTGGCAGAATCTTCTGTTTCTTTTCTTGGCTACTACTTTTAAATTTATGACAGACGCTGAATCCGTTCTCATGTTTCACAGCCAGTAATAAAAAAAAATTTTATTGAGTTTTACTATTTTTATTTACTTTATCACAGAATGATTAACTTCTATTCTTTTATCTTTACCTAGAATCTTTATTCTGCTATCTTTAATTAAATGGAAGGGGAACCAAGAGTCTTATAATTTATAAAACAATCCAAAATTCATTTCCACAAAAGCCATGGTAGATGTTTATTCAACATCTGCTTTAACACATGAAACACCTACATACTCTTTGCTGGATAAGACAAAACATTAGAAAATTCTTCTGTAGAAATTAGGTTCCCTTCAACACTGGATTAGCCCATACTGAAGCATCACTCCAATGTGAAATACGGGGTTAGGTTCCCATGAATCTCTGATCATATTTTTATCAACCAGTCAATATAACCTTGTTTATGTGTGTTTTTGTTTAAAGATGGCTTCTTTAATGTACGTTCTTGATTCATTAACATTGAAATCATGGCCAAACACACTATTACTCATGCCTGAACAAAACTCATCTGGAACACAGGAGACTAAGTAGCCAAATCATGGCCTCCTTGGACTTGTGAACACTGGACAACACTTCAGAACTATGGTTGGGGGCCCTTTTAAACAGCAAAATCACCAACTAAAAGCACCAAAAATGAGATAAATTTGGTACTAAATAGACAGCAAAAAGGATGTCAGCTTGGAAACTGCATCTCAGGTGGCTCAAATATTCACTATTTGGTGGTATATGTATGCGTGTCCAGGGGTGACTGAACTAAGCAGCAATACTGATATTGAGGTCATGAATTAATTTTCACCAGGTAGGCCTGTCCGCAAATATGGAATCTGCAAATAGTAAGGATCGCCTATATTTATGTTTGTAACTAGATGAACATCGAGGGTTAGAATTGTAAATAGTTTTAGTTTTTAAAATATTTATGAGTTGATTAAGTTTTAAAAAGGTAAACAGCAGATTTAGCCTAATTTACATAATTTAATATATTTATCATTTGTATTATAATACAATTAACATCTGAATATATCCCTAATTATATAATTTATATTTTCCCTTTTAATTTTAAACATTCACTATTTAGATAAAATAGGTTTTTAGAAGAGGTGTATGAAAATAGTTCTAATTTTTAATTTTTACATTTACTTTAACTTACATTTTAATAACACCTATTAAATTTTGTACCCTTTTCATGTAATTCAATTTCACTTTTTTCATTTCGTATCTAACATTGAGAATGAGTATAAATTAAGATCATGCTTAAAATATAAAAAGGGGGCTTATAAAAGAATTGCTAAAGAACTAAAAATAAATAAATACACTTTTACAGTTGTCACATAAAATATGAAACCTCCATTTGTACTCTTGTTCTGGGCCCCACAAAAGCTAGGCATTGATCTGCAGCTTAGGAGGAAGGTGATAGTAATACAGAGCAGCAACATTTAGAATATCCACTGGTGACTGTCACTCCCATCTGTGGAAACTGTTACACCTGACCACCATTGGGTAGGGGCCATATGCATAGGGAGAATGCAAATCAGCAAAGTCAACATCTGTGGAGGAAGGCTTCAAAGAAAAGGTGAGATTTGGAAGAAAGGGAGGCAAGAGACCTGAGAAAAGCTCATGTAACTATGGAAATGAGTTGTTAATTTAAATGCCTCATTACTGGGATTAAAAAGGAAACACCTTTAGAAGTTCTACTCCAATTGCAAGGGTTTGTTATTTATGATCACTGTTTAGATTAGGAGTGCAGTGGCACAGAGCTTGTTTTCATCAAATGCTAATGAGTAATAATTGCTATCATAAGTAATACTACTCTTCATAATGACACAGTAGAATACCTCTTTATCATATCTATTTATGATATCAGTGGACAGAATATAATAGGGAACAATTTCATGGAGAGACAAGAACACATAAACCTTTCAAATGAGCTGTCACAGTCTGATAGAAATAAAATAATGTGAATAACCACAAAGATTTTGCAGGCTGATGTACCTGAGATGAGCTCCTAAGAATGCCATTTATTAGTGGAGAAATTTATCCCACCTTTGTGAGACTCAGTTTACTCATCTGTAAAAATGGGGACATTATGAGCTGAAGTGATGTACCTACAGCACTCATTATAGTGCCAAGAACAGAGGACGGTAGTCCCTCCTTATCCGTGGTTTTGCTTTGCATGGATTCAGTTCCCCATGATCAACCATGGTCTGGGAGCAGGTGATCCTCCTTCTGACATGTTGGAAAGTGCAGAGTAGCCTAACTCTGTGCCACGATGTCTCTGTCACTTACCTCACTTCGTCTCACCACAGAGGCATTTTATCATCTCACATCATCACGAGAAGAAGGGTGCATACAGTACAATAAGATATTTTGAGAAGGAGAGAGACCGCATTCACGTAACGTTTATTATGGTATAATGTTATAATTGTTCTATTTTATTATTAGTTATTGTTGTTCATTTCTTACTATGCCTAATTTATAAATTAAACTTTATCAAAAGTATGTAATGTATAGGAAAAAAACAGTTTATGTGGAGTTCGGTACTGTCCTTGGTTTGGGGTATTCGGGGGGGGGGGTCTTGGAATGTATCCCTCACAGATAATGATACGGTACTCGATAAGCTGAAGCTCCATTAATTTTAGTATTATTGATCTGCGAAAGTGAACATCAGATCATGGCACTCCTTGCTTAAAAACCTCTAAGGGTGCCCCTTACATAGAGCGAAAGCCAAAGTCCCGACAAGTTCTAGAAGGCCATTTCCAGTCTGGCCCCTACTAGGCACTCATTAAATAGTTGTTGGATGATGATGATGATCGTGATGATGACGACGATGATGGCGTGTGATGGCAAATACCAAGACAAATGCATTTATCACATTTATTCACTTAGTTCTTCATTGGATATCTTATCTGGGGGTGAAAGAGAGAAACTACGTTCCTGAATATTTTGTTAAGGCAAAGTGAGAAGCATAAAGAGGCAGACAGCTTGACCTTTAACCCAGCTGTGCCATGAGGTCACTACGTGCCTTGGGTGGTGATCACCACCTCTGGATTTCAGGTGCCACAGGGGTGATAAGATTAGAGATCCTGAGCGGTAGAAGCCTTTCTTTCTCCAGCACAAAGGGATCCTGTGGTTTCATTGTCCTACCTTTTTTATTGGCAAAAATATGGTATGTCAGTATTCAGATTTTTAAATAACAATTTTTGGTTACTCATCCTCTTTCTTAAACTCTCCACTCCAATCTTTTTTTTTTTTCCCCTCGCATTCCAGTGAGGAAATTATTTTAGCTTGAAGTCTTAGAATTCAGAAGGTGTGTAGAAAACTGTTGTTTGTCCCCTTAATTATTCATTCTCCTTTCTGTTTTCCATAATGATGTTAACTTTTAGCTTGGCACACGGCTGCTCCCAAAAAGAATATATTTCTCACAGTTCTTTGCGGGTGGCCATGGCCATCTAATGAGGTCTAAATTGTGGCCTTTGGCTTGGGAAGTGTTCCTGTGGGTGGGATTGTGGGTGTGGTAGTAAGTGGTCTTTGACCTTGCAGATAAGAGCAATAGCTAAACATTCCTGATGGAAGAATCCTGCCTCTTCAACACTATAACTTTCCCAAACACCCTGGAATGCCTTCCAAGATGATTAGATTTAAGAGAGAAATTGACTTCTGTCTTGATGAAGGAGGGCATTTTTCAGTCTCTTGTTATAGTAGGATAGCTTCTGTATCAACAAATACAATGGAATACAATTTTAATAACATTTTTGTTCTGAATTATGTTGTCAAGACTAGAGTCATCATTAAAAAAAATAATATACTACATTTATTGAGCCATGCCATATGCCAGAAACTCTGCTAGGCAATGATCATTTTTAACTCTCAAAGCAACCAAGTAAAGTAGTTATTATCCCAATTTTATAGATGAGAAAGCTGATGCTTTGAGAAGTTATGACACTGGCCCAAGTTTATTTTAGTACCTATTCAAACCATGAATTAGTCTATCATTTCCAAAGTGTTTTTAGTTACAGAGACCCTCATCCCAACACATCAACAGAGTCCAAATGAAGTAATGGTGAAGATGATCCCCAAAGGGGATGATTGGATGATCCCTAAAGGATGAGAGTGGTTTATTTTGTGAACAGGGAAGGGAACAGCATTCCAGGCAGGAACAGCATGTACAAAAGAAACATGGTAAGAATGAATGGTTGAAAGTTTACTGTAGCTAGACTAGTGTGAGGAAGATTGTAGTGGGAGATGAGACTGGAGTAGTAAAGACCTGTGTTTACAGAGTCCTAAACGAGATATTAAAGAAGTATATGTTTAAGTATTTGAAAGGTTTTAAGGAAGGAGACAGTGTGATCAGCTGTGCATATTAAAATGATTGCTCTGGTAGAAGGGTAAATATGGAATATTAGGGGAAAAAAAACCTTTCATTTTTCCATTTCCCCAATATAGTTCTAGGACAGTTTGTGGTTTAATCAACACTCATTACACTAGGAAGCTATCATACACATTTGTGTCCCATAGCATACTACTTTAAATAGTTCTTCCTGTAAATCTTTTTGTTTTCCCTGGCGTTAATCATTGCTTTTTTTTTTTTTTCTTTTTTGCTCAGTTTTCTATGGAGCTATCATTAATTCTTCTTTTAAATTCTTTACCAAAAACTTAAAACTTCTGTCAACATAGTCAAATACATCGAATGTTCTATTACTTTGATTATTTTCATCTTGGAAATATCACTCCTAGAACCCTGCATACTTTTACTTCAAACTGGATAGATTACCTTTGGTGCAGCTATTATCCTGGGGTCTGATTTCACTTTTATTTTGGGAATCCTCTTCACTGTCTTTTATGCAAAATATAAACCTCGATCCTAGATCACACCATATACAAAAATTAACTTGAAATGGATCACATGCAAATATTTGAGATAGGGAAATTTTCCATTTTAGGAAGACTTCATTTCTGCTGTTTCTATGCTAGGTCCCTTTTACTTATGTTCTGTATTTTGCCTTGCATCTGAATAAACCAAAAAAGATATGTTCCTGCTCCAAAGGGGAAGCAAGGAAATTAATCATTCTCTTAGTTTCATCCTCGGCCCCGAAACACCTGATAACATCTAAGGAAAGCTGGATCCCAAACATGTTCCAGGACATTAGCTTTGAACAAACCTTGCTGGCATCAATACCCTCTATCTTCAGTGATTTATGAAATAACACCTGTTATTCACCTCTCACTTGTCTTTGATTGAACCCTGAATTCCTGAAGGGATACCCTGGACCCTTTTTCCAGTGTAAGCCCCTAACCCCAAGGGATGAAGAGACTTACTCTTTTTTCTTTTCTGAGTCTCCAAGACACTCCATTTGCTGTACTCTATCACTTATACTTTCAATAAGCTCTGCTTTCACTTCTTCCTGGCTCATATTTGATTCTATCCTGCACAAAGCCAAGGACCCTCTTGCCTGGTCAAGTTTCTAGAAGACAACATTTACAAGGTAATAATGACTTTGGGTTGGAAGAGTTCTTTAATAGCACAGTAGAGACACAGATGACAAATAAGAAAATAGATAAATCAAAATTCACCAAAATTTTTAAAAATGTTCTTCAAAAGATACAGTTAAGAAAAATAAAAAGCAAACCATAGCCCAGGACAAAGAATTTGAAAAATATATATTTAATAAAGAAGTGTATAAAGAATATATATAAAGAAAGCATAAGAAATTCTCACTACTAAATAATAAGATAAATCAGTGAAAAACAGAGGGCCCAGGATTTGAACAGACACTTTGCCAAAGGAGATGTGTGGGTGACAAAAGAAAAGTTGTTCACCATTAAAAGAGAGATGCAAATTAAAACTGCAATTAGATACCACTGCTGTTCCAGTTATTAATAGATTATTTTTCAGGTCCAAATTTGCCCTTCAATACCCACTCTGTAATATCGATCCAGATCAATATCGATATTCCTTAAGCATTCCTCCCCTATAGTGAGCAGGGTGTGAAATGCTCTCTACAGAGTGCTCTAGAGCGACACTGTAGGAGGAGGGGGGCTTGTCTTGCTGGCTAGCTCTTGCACTTCTGTTCAGTTGTGCAGATGTGTATGCATCCTATGGTGCTCTGCCCCAGCCCTGGGCCCAGAACCTATGGTCCCTAAACACACCTGGAAATGTGTTTCAAAGTCAGTAACAAACGCAAGGGAGGTCAAGATAAATTTTGGGGCTGGGGAGCATGACCAAGAGGAGTAAGAGCTAGGATAAAAATTAGTATCATCTTTTTTTAAAAGATTTATTTATTTATTTATTTATCTATTTATTTATTTATTTATGAGAGAGAGAGTGCCAGCAGCGTGAGGGGCAGAGGGAGAGAGAGAGAGAGAGAGAATATCCCCACTGAGCTCAGAGCCGGACACAGAGCTTGATCCTAGGACCCTGAGATCATGACCTGACCCGAAATCAAGAGTCGGATGCTTAACCAACTGTGCCACCCAGGCACCCCAAAACTCGTATATTCCATAGGAGTGAGTGAGTACAAAATCTTAGAAATTACCAACTATAAAAGACTTTTGTCTTTAATAAATTTCTGTATGTTTCTGACTGCGTGTTAGGGGCGCCAAAACCATTTAAAAATCTCTGGTCCAATAAGAAAGCTCAAGGAACTCACTCAGATTCCTGCAGCTAGTATGTGGCAGAAATTGGATTTGAACCTAGGTCTAATAGTCTATGAAATCTGCCAATATCACACAAGCATTTGTCAAACTCTATTTTACTGAACATTACTTTTCCTCGATGACAATAGTTATTACATGGTGGGGAAGGAGATCTCCTGAGCAGTTAAGTTTGGGAAATGCTGATAAAATAGCTATCTTTACTGTGGGACTTTTAAGGGAATATACTAGCTGTTAAAGAGGGCATGCATGCAACATATGACAGATATATTTCACCCCTTAACTGTTTGCCTTAAAGGAACTTCTCTTGGGACTGGTGTTCTACAGAATATAATTTGGAAATTGTTGCATTACAAATTGCAACCCATGATAATGTCATCATAATTTAATTCCCCTTTCATGCTATGGGGGCATAGCGCTATGTTCTCAAAACAGTTGCAGTATGAAAGTCACCATTTACTTATTCTGAGCATGGGAGATGCAATTGTTTTTTTACTTCTGTGTGGTTTTATAATACTCTAGCCTCCTATAAACAAGCAGAAGAATCAGGCTAACAGTCACTTGAAAAAGAAAATCTACATTGCTGATGGTTATTTGAGCATATGCTAATTACTACCCCTTGCACGTTGCTTTCCTGGATGCTTCATAGGACACATATTGAATGAAGTAGATCCTTTTATCAAATTGCTGCCTTATGATTAACAGTTTCAGACACTTCTGAGGATTTACAAGTCCCCTCCACTTCCAGTATTTTTTTTTTTCTTTTTAAACAGAGCCACTTCTCCAGACTCTTCTAAATGTTCTCCACAGTAGTTACTTGAGCTGGTTTTTTGTTTTCCTCTGGTTGTTTCCATGTACTTAGGGATATAGTCTTTAACTTAAAAAAACCTTTTCAAAAAGTAATAGGTTCAAGAGGGCCCATTGAGGAGTGTTAAGAAACAGCTCCAGAGAATGCAAACTGTATCTGATGTAGAAGGTGGTGATAGTATTTTAGCAATTTTTAAACTATTCTTTTTTTTTATTTTCTAAAAATAACAGGAGCACATTGGAAGCAATTTAGGAAGTAGAGGGGGGAGAAAAGCCAATTTCATTACTTTGATTCAATCATGGTTAGTGTCTTGGGGTAATTGTTTTTTCCCTATGCATTTTTACCCTCGTTTTAGTCTGAGTTTCCTTCCAGTATTGCGTTCTGCTGTTTCACTTCTGAGTACAGAAACATTTTTCCATGATGCTTCATGCTCTTCATAACCAGAACTTTAATGACTCAAAAATATTTCAGTAATTTATTTAATTATTCCCTTTTTGAAGCATGTTCAGATTATTTTCTAGTTTTTCTCTGTAAATTCTTCTGTAAGAAACATATGGTGCATAAAGCTTTTCCCCATATTTTGAACTCTGTATGATAGTTTCTCTTAAGTGGAATTACTAGGTCAATGGACATGAACCTTTTTATAGCTCTTATGGTTATTATCAAATTGCTTCCTAAGAGATTCTGCCAATTCACAGTGCTACTAACTAGGTATAAAGCTCCGTTATTTAAGGATAATCTTACTATTAAGGCAACTGTCAAGGATGCTAGCTTTTGCTGTTTCTGTTTCCGATTTTATTGACATTATGTGTGTTAGGGGATAATTAAGCTTTCAGTAAATAGACCTCATAATCTGCTTTTGTTTCCCTCCAAGTTTGTAAAGTAAATGCATTCAAATCAAAGCATTTAATTGCCACCTCCTTGTGTTGGGAAATTGTATGTAACATAGTACATAGAAATGCCTTGGCGGGGGGGGTACCTGCCCAGCCGTCATTTACTCTCTGAGATCTGTCACACGTGAGTCTCAGGTGCAGGGGTGAGCTCTACAAGGCATGCCTTACTAACTCTCTCCAGTGGTAGCTCACAGAAACAGAACTTGCCACCTGACCCAGATTCCCTCTTTCAAGAACTTGAACTAAGAGACCCAGAGGCTTTCAGTCATCAGCATTTTTTCAGAAATGAAAGTTACTGAAGACCCTGGAAGTGGGCTAGTCCTGTGGAGGTCCAGGTAATTAATGAGCAGCAGAAAGAGGGTTTCTTCAGAAAGAAACAGAGACACTGGGGAAGGAGACAGAAGACAAAGGGTGGCTTTGGTTCCTTTTGGCTTTTTAGTTTCCATATTCAGTCTCTAGTATGACCAGGCTGTTAAGCTTGTCTAGTGTGGTATGACATAGTCACGTATTAGTTTAGTACATTTCCTTTTGCTTAAACAAGCTTGAGGTACTATCTCTGACTTGTGACCTTGACTCAGGCAAGCAGACAATAAGCTGTGAAGGAGAGAGGGTGCATCTGCAGAACTTCCCGCAGAGTCCCAGGCTCCCACGCACACCCCCAACACTGCAGCCAGGGCACAAGTCCTGAGCCATCCACTGCATAGCTCCCGGTGGGATCAGGCTGAGGCCGAAACGTCCCCTGACACTGCACCCTTTCTTGGTTAATTCCCAGCTTGTGTCCTGCTTCTCCCCCACTCTTACCATTCTTCTAGGAGCATTTACCTTATAAATCACTAGCATTCAAATCCTTGGCTCAAGGTCTGTATCTGGGATAATTCATCCAAAAACAATGGCTTGTCTTACAAGCTCGGGACAGAGTAGAGATATACATAGTAAAGTGAATGGACTGCCAGCTATCATCAGGCACCATTTGAAGTTTTAAGGGAGGAATTACCTCATTCTACAGCTTACCTTGGAAGGATGGCAATTAAAGCATTATAATCTGAAAAACAGATTCAATCTTACATAGTAACCATAAGCCAGGCTTCTTACTAGTAAGTGATTCTGCGCCCTCTATTTGTATCTCTTTTGGGACCAGAAGAATGTTTGATAAATGGCAAATCTCATGCTCTGGCATAACCTGTTATACAATCATTGTAATGTATTCATACTTTGGGCAGAAATAATAAAAATAATCAAACAGCAGAGGGCAGCTAAGTTGTTTAACTATGCATTGACTGTTCGTAACACAACATTGTGTATTGGCCTATACTTTTAAAGTATTCTCTGATCTCATCATAGCTCTGTATTGTAAATCACTTTTTGGAAATCATAGGTGAATAGGTGATAGCCAGCAGAACGTACGTATTTTGAACTTACACTCTTGGATCATTTCTCTAAGTCAGGATACAAATAAACAAACCTATTCTTCCCTGTTATAGATGTATCACAAATAATAGCTTCATCACAGAACATTTCTAAAGGTCTCAGAGAAGCTGGATGATACTTGAAAAAAGCCGGCACGTTCCTTGCCTTCAAGCTGCGTAAAGTATAATGAAGATAGGAATTTTATTCATCTCAAATGTGTTTACTTGTGTGTTCACTTACACCTTTTGGGGGGATAACTTTTTCTCAAGAAATGACAGTTGGTGGTGGTAAGACCTAGAAGACCCATCCTAGGCTTGATATATAGTTTTCAGCATCAGATTTGATTTTTCTGGTTTCTAGTTTCCTCCTGGATAAATAAGGCACAGTGTTAGTCAAGGTTTTTATATTGTCTTAATCTCATAACTGTTCTAATACTCCCTCCAGCCAAGAGAGACTAAACCTCACCTTAGTACTTTACCAAGTCTTAAGTGTCTACTCCATCCAGAGAGAGCTAAGCCTCCAGAAAAGTTTGCATTTCAGTAAGTTTTCAAACTTGCTGAGTCTTTACTTTCCAAGCTTTAAGACCTATGAATAAATGTAGAGCTTCGTGAAAATACAACTCCGGCGAAAAGTGCCAACCCTCACCCCGTATTAAGAGAAGATGGTACTTTAAGCCAAGAGCCTATTTCCTCTTCGAATCTCTGTCTGCTTTATTCTTTTAACCACACTTGCTGCCTCCCTCTCAATGCATCTTCCTCCACTTAATCTCTATTCCACCTCTGGGCCATCACTTTGAAATATACGGTACCTGGAAAAAACGACCTCAGGAGAAGATATGATTCCTCAACATATTTTATGGGTGAATCTACAGGAGGAAGAAATAAAATTTTTTAAAAGCCCAAGATTTAATGAAAATGGGAACAAATCATAGTGGAATGCAGTTCCAGTTATGAGCTACAAGCACATTAAGGAACATTGAAGTGGAGTGTGCTTTATATTCCTAATGTCTTGAGTGCACTGTGATTTAGAGTGGCCATTAGGAATTATGCAAAATATGCAGAATTAATGTGCATTGATTTTCCTTTTGGTGAATCTCCTTTTTTAATTTTACCGAGCTCTGCCTGCTTGCCTTAATTTACCTGCCCAGTTAGCCCGAGTTCAGAAATAGCAAAGCAACTTATTTGATCTTACGATGGTTGAGTTTGACTTGTTAACAGAAACCACATGGCAGAGTGAAAAGAGATAGGGACTCATGCATCATAAAGAAAGGGGTTAAATTCTAGCTCTGTTGCACCTGTTTTTCCTCATCCAGTTTGTCCAACTCTTTGGTTCCTCGGGTATTCGTAGGTAAGTAGAAGTAATGCTCACTTATTTGTTAGCAGTTATTGTGAGGTGTGACATAATGCAGGTAAAACATGTAAAATGCCCCGCGCCATTCTTGGAATATGAAGGATGACCTTCCTTTCACATAACTTTTGACAATCCTTATCATTCAATTACTGATAATTCCAGGTAAAACATATGTTTGAAAACATATATATATATATATATAACTTAGATGTACATTGCCAGCAAATTAAGGGAATGGGCTGTATTTTCCTTTGCAACAGCTCTTCTCAATTCCTCAGAATTGTTATATTTTAGGTGCCTAAGAAATAAGTGTTGAACAGACTTTTGAATCATGAAAATGAATCATAAATTAAGTATGGATGTTGGAATTTTTTGTATTTTAACATTTTTATGCATTGGAAACAATGCACAAGATTAACAAAAATATATCAAGTACAAATGAGGTCTTGTAGGAAAAGGACATTAGTAGAAAAAAAAATTAGTAGAGATCTTAGTAAAGTGTGGAGTTTAGTTAATAGGAAGGTAATATGTCAGCTTCTTAGTTGTGACAAATATACTATGGTGATGAAAGACGTTAGTTGGGGCTTATCAAAAAACAAAACAAAACAAAACAACCAGGAAATAACAAGTATTGGCAAAGGCTGGGGAGAAATTGGGAGTTGCTAGTGGAAATTGCTAGTGGGAATATGAAATTGTGCAGCCACTATGGAAAATAGTGTGGAAGTTCCTCAAATAATTAAAAATAGAATTACCATATGATCTGGCAATTCTGCTTTTGACACATAAGCCAAAGAATTGAAAGCAGGGACTCTAAGTGATATGTGCACACCCATGTTCATAGCAACATTATGCACAATAGCCAAAACACGGAAGCAACCCAAGTGTCCATCAAAAGACGAAGGGACAAGCAAAATGTGACATGTGCATATAATGGAATATTATTCAGCTTTAGAAAGAAAGAAGATTCTGACACATGCTACAATATGAATGAATCTTGAGGACATTATGCTAAGTGAAACAAGCCAGTCACAAAAAGACAGTATATGATTCCATTTGTATGAGGCACTTACAGGAGTCAACATTACGCAGAGAAAAAGTAGAATGGAGCTAGGTAGGCTTTGTTTGAGTTTTCAGCTTTGCAAGATGAAAAGAACGATGGAGATGGGTGGCGGTCATGGTTGTACAATAATATAGATGTATTTAATAGGACCTGAACTCTGCACTTAGAAATAGTTAAAATGGTAAATTTTATGTCACGTGTATTTTAGCACAATAAAAATATTGGAAAAAATAAGGGGAAGCTGGATGAGGGATATCTATCTTTGCAACTTTTCTGTAAATCTGACATTACCACAAAATGAAAAGTTCATTTTAAAGAAGCAATCACCTTTTCCAATCCAAACCCTTAATACCCAGAGACAACTACTAGAAATATTTCCTTACACACACACACAGTGAGAATTCTCAAGAAAATTCCCAAATGGAACCTGAGAAGCCACCTCTTCCTTAATGCCAAACAGCCACTTAATGATGTTTCCTTCTCGTGGATGAACATGACAGGGAGATAGATTATGATCACTTCTCCAAAGCAAGATATGCCAGACAAGCTTGCTGGGTGCTTTCCTCTAAGTCATCTGCATAACTGCACTGAAGGAGATTGATTGAAGTGCATTTCATATCTCCAAATGTTTTTAAAGAGAACCATGAGGTTCTTGGAAAAATCCACTGACTAGCTCTTCATAAGCAAAAAGACTGAACGGGGTTGTTTTCAGAATGCCTCACCTCAGTCAGGTTACTCAAAACCAGAACTTCTGAACAACAACAAAAAAGGTCAATTACTTGTAATGTAACCCTACTATTATAGTTAGCCGTTATTATTATAATACCTTTTTTACGAATATGATCTGGTACTATTCTATTTCTTTTTAAAAATAAATTTAAGTATTTTTTTAAAATTTTTTAGAGATTTTATTAATTCATTTTAGAGAGACAGATAGTATAACGGGAAGGGACAAAGGGAGGGAGAGAGAGAGAGACTCTCAAGCAGACTCCATATTCAGCATGGAGCCTGATATGGGACTTGATCTCATGACCCTGAGATCATGACCTGGGCCGAAATCAAGAGTCAGACACTGAACCGAATGAGCTACCCAGGGGCCCCTGGTTCTATTCTATTTCAAATCCTGTTTTCAGAACACAGAAATGGACTAGGTGGTTGTAATCTGAAAACCAGTGTAAAGTAAGTGAGAATTGTGTGTTTAATTTTTTGGGTTATGGGGAAAGATTAGAAGGCGGTTTTTTGTTTGTTTGTTTTTTCTGTTTTGTTTTGTGTGTTCATTTACCTCTGGTAGTTCTTTATGCTAATATTTGGTCTAGGTATGGCCCAAATCCAGGCTGAAATTAACGCAGGTTTTGAGCCATTGTGAAGAGAGGCTAGGTCAGCTCCACTGGTCAGGGTAGCTATCACTTTAACAATGACATCCCAAGACCTGGAACTCCAGAAACTTCCCTGCAGCACAGCAGAAATGCTTTAAAACTTGATTACCTTCTGACTGCCTCTCTGATGGATTGTTGCTCTCTGCTTCTTTATCACATACCTAACTCTGGATTCAAGCTTTCCTTTTTTCCCCCCATCTTTTCAAGGTTCTGTGGTCAAACTTTCAATATCCTCACTGCCTCAAAACTGTTTTGGTTGTGGGAGCAATTTTGACCATCATCCATGATGTATTCCCCTATCAGCCATGACACTGAGCTCCCTAGCCTCGACAAGGGACTCTTACATATTGATTTCCAGCAACCAGAGGGAAGGACACTTTTGTTTTGCAATGCAGCTCTCACCTTGCAGCCCTTTATCAGTCTTTGATAACTGTGACTAGTCTTTGGGGCTAATCGTTCAGACCCAAATTGGGTATTAAGAGTCAATTATCAGAATAAGGAAGCATCCTCCTGATGCCTCCACTGATACAGTATAATGCACAGTATTGCACTGATTAATGTCAATTTTAGAACAACTTTCGGTAACAGATGAGGAGGTAAACTTGGAGGCGAAGTGATTTGCCTGCAGAGGTCACTATAGGAGGCTTATTTGGAGCCCCCAAATCTACCAAAGAAGATAGCTGTCCAGCTTGAGAAACTTCCTATCAGAAGTTGCACATGATAAGGCAAGAAAACAGGGATACGTCAGGGAGACTGGAGCAGAGAGAGCACAATGCGTGAACTAAGAAACTTACATTATTCAGATAATCTAAGAAGTAGTTAAGTGGGTAAGGGATGTGATTAAGGACTGTTATCTTCTCCGAAAGGCTTTGGAGTTTCGTTATGTAGGCTTCGTTATATGGTCTTCCGAGACTGGCTGCAGGGGGACCATTTGTAGGTTCTGTGCCTTTAACTCAAGTACATGTGTCAACAAGTCAGTTTTGCCCTCAAACAGATTCGAGACTTCTGGAGTTTCAGATTTCTGCTCTCTAATCAATTTTGTTCTGTGCCTTAATCCCTTCTTACCAGTTTTATGTTTTCTCCTTAAATCAAGTGAAATCACGCCCCAATCTCCGCAAAGAAGGGTTTTGTTTTCTTTTCACTCCCACACCCCCCTTCCCTCTTAAGTGAAATACCGCACATTGTTGCCACCTAAGGATTAATTTTTCATGCCTGACAATTCAGCAGATAATGTTATTTCTTTGTAACCAGAGAGAGGTAGTTTGTTACGGGCTCAGACCTCCAACATCAGCTGGTCATTGGCACAAGCAATGGAGTCTTGTCAGCAGGGAGGGTCAGGAAACCCCCCAGGCCACTGCCTCTGTTGGTCCAACAAGGCGACCTATCGTTTCTACTCATTGCCGTGGGACCATTTTACAGAGTGACAGATAAGGGCCAGAATCCACTGACCTTCTCTGATGCCATCAATCATGTGCACTAGAGTTAGGTGGCAGTCCCATTGCACTGGCGTGGTGAGCAGCCTCTGCTAATGGATTCTGGCACTGTGCTGTAGCCACCCGAGTCGGCGAATATGACAAAGCATTGGAGCTGTGTGAATTCACGGGAAAAATCTACCCATGTGAATAACCCGTGTTTTTCTCCCCTCTACTGCAAAGAGTTTGCTAATTTCCTAAACACAAAGCAAGTTTAATTAAAGCCAGCGGAGCAGGGGAATGCCACAGTCGAATGCATTTTTATGTAGCTCACATCGTGGGAGCCAGGCAAAATATGAAATGTGATGATATAAGCTTTGTTTGGTAAACAGTCTCACTCACTCCAGGCGCTTCCCTCAATCCCTGGGGCACTTTAAAGTATTTACTGAATACTGCTCCAACTCTTCCTCCTCCTCTTTATAGCCCTCAGTCTTTCTGATGTATTAACAACCACACTGCACTTCCAAGAAGCATAAGGTAGAAGTAAAACTCAACAGGGAGAGAGCCTCTGCGCTTGCCTTTGGCACGACTCTGGGCCGTCTCTGTTCCAGCAGCCCCCTTCTCGCCTGCTCAAGTAAGAGAGGTGATTTCACAGACTTGAGTCAGGGTTCCCACACCTGCTTTCATGCCCGCACAATAGCGCTTGTCCGTTTGCAAAGAGGTCTCTCCACCTCCCCAACCTGCCGCCCCAGCACTACCTGTCCATCTGGAGAGAAATGTCTTTTTTTTTTTTTTAAAGATTTTATTTATTTATGTGACAGAGAGACAGCCAGCGAGAGAGGGAGCACAGCGGGGGAGTGGGAGAGGAAGAAGCAGGCTCCCGGCGGAGGAGCCCGATGTGGGACTCGATCCTGAAACGCCGGGATCACGCCCTGAGCCGAAGGTAGACGCTTAATGACCGTGCTACCCAGGAGCCCCGAGAAATGTCTTTTTTAAGGTTAAAAAACAATAAAATGAATTTATGCTTATTCTAATAGAACTCCAGTGGATAGGTTGGCTTGAAAAGAGAAAATATAATGGACGTTTCCATTTCTTATTCTCATATTTTATATTCTATAATATTTATTTCTATCATGAATTTTATTTTCTATTATGGTACCATTGTATCATATATGAACTCAGGCTTTTTATTCATCACTTATTTTTCACTGGATTTGGAAATGAGCAGATTTTTTGCATGTTCAGGCCATATTCAGAAACCAACTAATTCAGATATCGATGAATTCCATTTTCAGCAAATATTTACTGAATGCCAATTATGTGCCGGGCACCTTCTAGATTCTTGGGATTCAACAGTTAATACAGATCTTCATGGAGCTTATATTCTAGTTAGGAGAGACAGATGGTAAACAGAATACTAAGTCCTAGGGGGAAATGGATGAATGTAACAGAAGTCCTGGGTTCAAAGGTTATAAGAAGGTTGGGCAGACATCCTCCCGGCAAAGATGGTGTATTCATAAAGACTTAATGAGGTGTGGAATAGAGCCATGGACATATCTGGAGGAAGAACTGTCCAAATAGAAGCATCAGTTCTGGACCCAAGACAGGAACACTCCAGCCAGGCTCAAGCTCTGGGACAGCATGAAGGCTAGTGGGCCTGCTCAGAGTGACTACCACAGGCTGAAAATTCATATGTTAAAGTCCTAAACCCCAGTGCCTCAGAATGTGGCTGTATTTGGAGATACAGCTTTTAAAATTTATATTTATTTATTTATTTAGAGCGAGCATGGGGGCGGGGGGATGGGGGAACAAAGAGAGAATCTCAAGTGGACTCCCCACTGAGCACAGAGCCCGAGGCGGGGGGCTCAATCCCATGACCCTGAGATCATGACCTGAGCCGAAACAAAGAGTCAGACGCTTAACCAGCTGAGCCACTCAGGCACCCCTGGAGATACAGTTTTTAAAGTAGCAATTAAGTCAAAATGGGGTCATTAGGAGGGGTTCTGATCCAGTATGACTGGTATCCTTATAAGAAGAGGAGACAAGGACAGAGATAAAAACACAGGGAAGACCATGCGAAGATACCAGAGGAAGACAGCCTACTAGATAAGAAGGGAGGCCTCAGGAAAACAAAACAAAACAAACAAACAAAAAACCTTTTTGGTATCTTGATCTCAGACTTCTAGCCTTGGGAACTGGAAGAAAATAAATTTCTGTTGCGTAACCCCCCCAGCCTGTGGTGCTTTGTCGTGGCAGCCTCAGGAGATGAACGGGACGGACAAAGGGTTATGTAGTAGGAAATGAGATCTGAGAGCGAGGGGAGCATGGGTCAAGTCAGGCCCTGTGAGCCATCATCCACCGGGACTTGCGCTCTTCTGCTAAGTGAGATGGAGTGCCCTTGCAGGGTTTTGACAGAGGGGTGTCCTGCTTTCACTTTCATTCCAGAAGGGCCTCTGTGCTGCTACATTGTAAACAGGCTGTAAAGGGGGCCAGGGTGGAAGCAGAGAAACCATTTAGGAGCCCAAATCGTACAGCTGAGAAATGTCGGCGTCTTTGATCAGATGGTAGGTGGGGGCGTGATGAGAAGGCATATTCTGAATATACATTGAAAGCAGGACTACTAAGAGCTGCTGACGGATTGGTTGAGGCGTGTGAGAAAGAGGAAAAGGTCTGTCATTCAAGGATGTCACCCACACACATCATGAGTGGCACACAGTGCAGACAGAGCACAGAGCTTATGGGAGATGGTCTTAACAAGCAGGGAATTCGCAGAATGACCCAGAGTTCCCTGGACTCTCATTCCACAACATGAGGCAAGCATCGATGTTCTGTAAGCACCAAGGTTCCAGCAGAAAAAGCCTGCCTTAGCCAACAGGCTGGATGTGAAATTCAGAGCTCTGAAAGAGAAAGGGACTTGACACTTGACCCCACAGCTCGTCTCCTCTTTACAGGTCAGCCCAGAAGAGGCGAGGGAATGCACAGTGAATTAGAATGCTAAGGAACAAGGACTGTGAAAGAATTTCCTGGCCAGGAACAATGCTAGGGGTTGTGTATGCAGAGGGCCAAGGTCTGCACATTAAGGGCCGGGGGCAGCCTTGCATGCTGGCAAAGGTAACAATAGGTAGAGAGCTATCTTTTCACAGCCTGGTTCAATCCCAGTGAGCTGGCTGTCTGCTCAACTACCAAGAGTTGGAAGGAAATGAGCCTTCAGGTCCAACTCCATTTGTCTCTTACCAGAGTCAAGGATGAACCAAGGGTTTTGTTCTCAGGAATATAAATATAAATGTGTATTTGGTATTGGATCAAGATTTAATATAAATTTGGTATGGATCAAGATTTGTTTTAGATTAGTAGATGTAAAATATCAGGCTAGGCGTCCAGTAGAGATCGCAAGAAGGGAGTTCAATGTAAGAGTATAGACTTAGGGGAAAAGTTGGGTTGGGGATGAAATTTGGGGAGTCACCAGCACAGAGATGGTATTCAAGTCATAAGATGGTAGAAGAATCGTCACAGAAATGTGTGTGGATAAAGGAGACAAGAAGAAGAAACTGATCAATGGTGTGTAGGATGGAGGGTCCAGAATTGACCCTTGACTTTCCAGTGTGTGTCATAGGTGACCTTGACAAGGGCAGGTTCAGAAGAGAAGTGGGGGAGGGAACCTTATTGGAGAGAGTTTATGAAATAGGAGGAAAATACCTCATGACAGGGAGTACAGAGAACTTCTTCTAGGAGTTTTGCTATCGAGGGAAGCAGAGCAATGGAGTGGTAGCCAGTGAGGACGTAAGCCAAGAGATGTTTTATATGCGTTTGCACACTGATCACCATGATCCAGGAGAGAAAGGGAACAAGTGATGATGGAGAAGAGAGAGTGGCAATTGCTGCATCAGTGTCCTCAGCAGATGAAAGGGGAGGTAATTTTAGCTCAAATGGAGAAACATGGATATATCATCCATGTCCAGAGAAGCGCATCTCTGGAAGCTGATCTAATGATCAGTCTTACTTAGTGTGGGTGGAAAGAAAAACAACTTTTAGCCAACTTCAAATAAACATTATCAGCCTTTTTAAAAAGATCAGAATGATTGCTTTAAAAAAAAAAATCAAGTGACAGTTTAATAAGCATTCATTGGAGCAGGTATAGTATAATAGTTAGAAGCACAGCCCAGGAACTAACAGCTTAGTTACAGTCCTGCCTGTACTACACTGTAACCATGCACTGAGGAAGTTACATACTCCCTGCCTCAGTTTACTTTCCTGTAAAATGGACATCATAAAAACTATCTTACATGAGATAATACATGAAAAACATTTAAAAAAGAGAAGGAGCCATAGCCAGCTTTCATTAAATTTTATTATTAATATTTGGCTTTTGAGGCACAGAGTGAGATTTGGGGTGGGTCGTGTACAAGGATGAATAAAACATCAAAGCAGATTGAGAGACATGGAAGAATCAAAGAGAAGCCAGCTCCAAGGTGGAAACTGTAACCGCTCACAATACTTCTGTATCTTTTGGCCATGAGCTATGAATCCCGAGGTCGAGAGATTCACCGGATCCAGACTTTGCCAATGAGGTTCTCTCTCCAAAGTTAAAAATCCTGACTCGAGATTAGGGACGGAAGGCTGTTGGAGCAGACTTCACATGACGCGGGGCCCTGGAAAGATGGTTTCTCAGCTTCTGCTGAGTTTCTCAAAGCTGAGCTAGTTCTTGTGTGTCAGGAAGCTTAATTCAGCTTTCTTTTGATTCTTTGAATCATCCCAACAAGTAAGCCTTTATTTGCGTAAGCCAAATACAAAGTTTTTCTTTCTGGATGTTTACAAAGATCCTTCACTTACACGCTCGGTGTTGTATGTTTTAATTTGGACATTGCAGTCTGTGTCACGGTTAATTCCTAACAGCAATTATATCTCATTTGAACTCTGACTACACTCTAAATGTAAGAAAGAAGCTGACTCACTGGAAGGTACTCAAAACACCTAATTACTTAATTCATCGGGTTCTCCTTGGTATCATTCTCTGTGTGAGAACCTTTCGGTAGTCTGTTAGAACTGTGACCATGAATTGGATCAGCGTTTTACCAGATCCTCCTACACAGATGGTGTTAAGCACGGTTTTCTAGAATATGAAAATTCTTTAAGAATTTTATCGTTGATTTTAAAACACATTAAAACGCCATTGGAGGAGCGCCTGGGTGGCGCAGTCGGTTAAGTGTCTGCCTTCGGCTCAGGTCATGATCTCAGGGTCCTGGGATCAAGTCCTGCATCAGGCTCCCTGCTTAGCAGGGAGTGTGCTTCTCCCTCTCCCTCTGCTGCTCTGCCTGCTTTGCTCGCTCTCTCTCTCTCTCTGTCAAATAAGTAAATAAAATCTTAAAAAAAAAAAAAAAAAAAACCCTCCGTCGGAGTAACACTGACCTGCCCTTGCTGACCATGTGCTGATGAAGTTCAGACCTGTTTTCCAATAACAGGCAGCCTGAATCAACTCCAATCCAGTGATCTACCTACATCTGTGCCCTTACTGTCAGGTCTTCCTCCTGTTCCATGAATTAAGCATACCTGCTTCTGTCATAGGGCAACCTAGCCTCTGAATTCTAAATCCTCTCTCTTCCTTCAGGATTTCTCACATATAATCATACTTTTTTTTCTCTTAAATCATTAATGTTTCCCTTTCTCTTAAATTACTCCCCTGAGCATTAAAACATGCCTAGAAATTTCCATTTAGGAAATAATAATAGCTTTCCCTGGTCTAGTATTATCCTTCTGGCTATGATATGACACTTCAACTTGGCTTCACAGCAACTTTTCCTAGAAAAATTGTTGACAGTTACTTTCTCCACTTCTCATGCTAACCTCTACTTTTTCCCCCAGTGCACTCAGTTTAGGTTTCTGTTTGTATAATTCTTGGATAGTTGCTCTTATTAATGTCACTAAAGAACTCCATGTTGCCAAACCTAGTCGTCCTTTCTCTTTCTTCTGATATGGCCTATCAGTAGCAGTATGATACAGTTAATCTACAATTTTTCTTGGCTTTCAAAATATGCATTCACCTGGTTTCCCTCCCTCCTTATTGTTCCTCGTTCTTAGTTTTCTAAATACAGGGTTTCATAGAGCTCAGTACAAGTTTGTTTCTTCTTTCTCTATAGACATTCTCACTCAAGACACTCATTCTCTAGATAGCATCATTTAGCTCCATGGTTTTAAATATATTTTTATGGTCTCTTCATTTGTTTCTCCAATCATAAGTTATCCCTTAATTTCAGACTGTCATTGTCTAATTGCAACTTGTCATCTTTTCTCAAATGTCGAGTTGGTATTGCAAATTTAATGCGATTGAAACAAAACTCTATCATCACCCTGTCTGCACTAGTTCTGCAGCCAAAATTCTCACCTTCCTCCCTCATCTTCATATCATGTAATGAATAAATATTAATTCACTCTGTTGCTTAAACCAAAAACCAAAGAATCATCCTGGAGCCTTCCTACAACAACTGCTTATAGTTCACTATGAAGTCCTGTTGATTTTTATTTCCAAAATGGGTCATTTCTCTCCCTCTCATTCCATCCTACTCTATCTAATAGACTACTCCAATAACTCTTTTAACTGGTCTCCAGACTTCCATTCTTAACCCTTTTTGTTTACTCTGTGGAGTTATCAGTAAGTTAAAAATAAAATCAATTCAAATCATGTGATATCCTTCTCTTAAAATCTCTCAAACACCTCTCACTGCACAGAGAATGAAATTCAAACTTTACCTTATACTATAAAGTGATGAGGAGTGTGTTATTGGGATTCTCCCAAGAAACAGAACCACTAGTAGATAGATAGATAGATAGATAGATAGATAGATAGATAGATAGATTTAATATAGATATGGACATAGAAATAGATACGTAAGAGGAGATTTATTATGGGAATTGTTTCACACAATTATGGAGGCTGAGAAATCCCACAATCTGCCATCTGCAAGATGAAGATCCACGGAGGCTGGTAATATAATTCAGTCTGGGTCTGGAGGCCTGAGAGAAAGGATGTATAAGGGGAAGAGACCTGGATATCTTAGCTCAAAAAGAGAAAGGGGGAATATACTCTTCCTCACTTTTTTTGTTCTGTTTGGGTCCTTACGGGATTGGTTGGTGCCCATGCATATTTGTGCTTCTTTATTCAGTCTACTGATTCTAATGTTGATCTCTTCTGGAAACCTCCTCACAGACACACCTAGAAAAAATGTTTTATCAGATATTCGGGCATCCCTTAGCCTAATCAGGTTGACACGTAAAATTTAGCACTACAAAGAGCCTTCTATCTTTTGTTCTGCTACTCTTTTCCTGGCTCACCTTGCCAGAGCTATACCTGTCTGCTTTCTGTTCCTTGACTATGCTATGCTCTTTCCTGCTTAGGGCTTTTGTAGTTATGATTCTCTCTGCCTGAAAACAAACATCCCCAGATCTTTGCATGCATGCCTCCTTCTTGCCAGTAAGATCTCTGCTTAAAGAGGACCTCTTTGGAAAAGCCTACCTGACCACTCTACTTGAAGAAGTCTGTAGACCCTAGACATTTGGTATCCCATCTTCCTGTTTTATTTTCTTCATAGCACTATCACTACTCGACGTTTTCTTTTTAATTTATTAGTTATTTTCTGCCCTACTCCCCAACTAGAATGTATACTTTAAAAGAACATGGACCATGTCTGTCTTGGTCTCAGATAAATTCTCGGGACCTTAAGTGTTGTCTGAGATATCATAATCACTCAATATACTTTCATTGAATGAATATTTGAATGAATGAATTCTCAGTGCCAAGAGAAGGAGGCACTAATAGCTGCTAAATGACCATTGCAGAAGTAATTTATTTTTCCAATACTGAGGTAAAAAATTAACTTCTTATGTATTGTACTTTTTGCATGTTTTTTGTTTCCAGGCTTTGGAGCAAAACAAAAAATGATTTCTTTTCTCTGTAAGTCAGAGATCTGAGCCTACCCACCTAAAACCCATTTCATTATGCAGTTGAAAAATTACATTGAACTTTCCTTAGTGGAACTGAGTAAAATTAACTTAGTTTTATGTCACACTTGCACACACAGACAACACAAAATTTTGTACTTGCACATTTCATATGAATGAAACCAAATGAGTAATACGATACAATGGCAACACTTAGATCAAACAAAACCTCTATCAAGCTGAGTTTATCTATATATGTTTTTTGGTCTTAGAGAATATTTCTTTCATTAAATTCTTAAGAATAGTTGTACTCTAAGTAATTTTCCAATCTGTTTCTTGTTTGGCAAACAAATTGAAATGGAGTTAGATATGCTCTTCTGTAAAGCAACAAGGGATTTCTATAATTTCATTTATTGGCTTCAAGAAAGCAAAATTCTTCCCTATTCTCTCACTTCCTTCCCGGCCCCTCTTTTCTAGCATCTCATTTGTACCTTCAAGAAACACGTGACTCTAGATATCCATGTGTTATGTGTCCACTGGCCCCATGTAGTGGCTGGGGCATGTTCAGCTATGCTAAAGAAATTACGTTACCATTTCAAAGCTTAACATAAGAAAACATACTTCTTTCTCACACAGAGGCCACTACAAAGCAGAGTGACTGTCCAGGAAACTGTTATCCATGTATCTACCTCAACCCTATGCTTCTACCATCTCAACAACAGTTCTTTTATGTCACTGGAAAGGAAGGAGACGACCACAGAGTCATGCCCTGGCTATTCTATGATTGGCTTGGAAGTGACACACACCATGTTTTCCTCCAGCACCTTGACCCTAACCAAACAACTGCTCCACCTAGCTACAAAAAGATCTTACCCTGTGCCCAGGAAAAAAGAAAAAGAAAAAATAGACAAGGGTTGACCACTAGATTTTCCTACCGAGTCCTTCCAATTGTCTCTTCTCTTCCTGCTGCTAACTTCTTACACTTGCCTGTTCTGGTTCAGATCTTGGTGGGCCATTAGATTATCACCCTGCTTCTTCTCTTCCATGCTCCCAAGACCTATAACAATAATCTCCCCTTATCCACAGTGTCGCTTTCTGCAGTTTCAGTGACCTGCAGCCAACTGTGGTCCAGAAGCAAATGACTCCCCCCTGACTTATTGTGAGAAGGTCAATAGTAGCCTCGCTATGGTCATAATGCCGATGCCATTCCCCTCACTTCATCTCACCATACAGGCAGTTTATCATCTCGCATCCTCAAAAGAAGAAGGGTGTGTACAACACAAGAAGGCATTTTGAGAGAGAGAGAGAGAGAGACCACATTCACATAACTTGTATTACAGCATATTATTATGGTTGTTCTGTTAGTATTGTCATGAATCTCTTACTTGCCTAATTTATAAATTATACTTTATCACAGGTATGCATGTAAAGAAAAAAAAACATAGTCTATCTAGGATTTGGTACTATCCATTGTTTCAGGCATCCACTGGGAGTCTTGGACTGTTACATCCTGCAGATAAGCAGGGACTACCGTATATACCTCGGTCACTAGGCTGCAAGTCTTACAAGAGTGAGGACATTGTTTTATTTATCAATGTGTTCCCAGAACCTAGCACCATGTCTAAAGTATAAGAATCTTTCAATAGAAGTTGCTTAAATTACCGAAGAAACGTGTTTTGTTTATTTGACATTGTCTAATAATATAATAATATTAACTCATCTGTTTGTTAAATTATTAAACACCTCGAACTTCTGCTGAAGCAGTCATTTGATCCTCCGAGGTAAGTGAAAGGAGCACAGATTGTAAGAAAAAAAGCTGTGATTTGGTATTTTGTCCTTATGTGATTTTTCTTTGAGGGAAGGATGGCATATACAATGGCATGCATTTCTGCTGCTACCTATCTCAACTTTGCAGGCTCTACTTTTATTATTCCCAAGGGGCCTGAAATAGTATCTATTTGATATGCAGAAGCCCTGGTTTTGTCCACTCCAGGAAGGAATTAGTATGCTTGAGAAAGCAGTCCTGAGTCTAATACCGTGCATTCCATCCCTGGATGGAACTTACCTTTTGAATATACCCTCTCCCAGCCTGTTCTCCACCTTCAGCCTCTGGCCTGTGGAGCATCTCCAGTTACCTCCAGGTGTTTTGAGTTTATAATTTTCAACATAAGACTACAATTTCCTTCTTTTTAACTTGGCAAAAATAAATAAAGCATAATTGAATAGGACATCCCACCACTCAAAGGACAGCAGGGGAGGATTCTAGTCTTAATGGTGTTTCTCCCGTTGATTATATTGCCCATGTATTTGGAAGGCAGGATCCCAGTTAAGCACCTTGATATTTCTGGGTCATTATCTGTAGACATTTAGAAGCTAAATCTTCACATGAAGGTTTAAATAAGAAGGGAAACAGGTCAGAAATACAAAGGGAATAATGGGAAATAACGATTTTTGTTGGCCATTTTTCAACATTTCTTTACATATCTCAGTGTGTGTGTGTATAAAACACCAAGAGATATCTATCTCCTTAGCTTAAACTTACACATGAAAGCTGTTAATTTAAAATTCATTTTTAAAAAGCTGCATATTCTCCATTTTCTTAGCAAGTCTTCCTGACATAACATCATCAAAGCAAGAAGAAAGCAACTTAATACATCCTCCTAATGCAAATTTCATCCTCTATTTCCATTTTTTGCCTCTGCCCACTTCACCCTTCCCTTGTCTAATATAAATGAGGTAAGAATAGCTATTTCAGAGTGAGCCTTCAGTAACCAGCCATTCCCTATCCCAAGTGTAATGCACTAAAGTGTTTTGGAAGCATCAGCTGAACTACAGCGGAAAAAAAATCAGTAAGACTCTCACACTTGGTATGGTACATTTGTATCTTTTTGCTTCAAGTGAGAACTTCATAGAATGGAGAAGGTACCCATCACCCCACCTCTCTCAGGGCTGAACAAATTTGCTATCCTTATATGGCCCCATACACTTTTAAGGGACATGCACAAGATCCACCAATTCTATGAGTTTCTATTCTACTCTTAATTCAAGAATCAATGTTTAGATAAAGATGTGGGCTTTTTTCCCCCTTTATTTTCCTATTCTCAACTGGAATATTAAAATTCTGAGATGCCGGGGCACCTGGGTGGCACAGCGGTTAAGCGTCTGCCTTCGGCTCAGGGCGTGATCCAGCGTTATGGGATCGAGCCCCACATCAGGCTCCTCCACTATGAGCGTGCTTCTTCCTCTCCCACTCCCCCTGCTTCTGTTCCCTCTCTCACTGGCTGTGTCTATCCTGTCGAATAAAAAAATAAAATCTTTAAAAAAATAATAATAATAAATAAAATAAAATAAAATAAAATAAAATAAAATAAAATAAAATAAAATTCTGAGATGCCAATAATGCCCTGATGTTAGGGACTTGAATCAGCTGAAAACTTTAAATTGTAATTTAGCTCCAGTTTCTCTGTGGAAAGCATGGCCCAAGATAGTGGATTTTGACAATATAGGGGGGAATATTGACCCCAGAGAAGCTGGGGAAGGCTAAGGAAGGAGACAGAGGGCTCTAAAAGAGATTTAGGTGGGGCTGAGTGCTGCCAAACTACCCTCTTTGCAAACTAAACTTTGCTCTGAAAGGAGACACTATCTTGGTTACCGGACAATATACAAACCTGCCCTCTGCTACAGGGGGAGAACTATCTCCATCTTCCAAGGCTCTTTGCTCTACAAACATCCTTGGAAATATGGTTTTGTATAAAAGGGAAGTTGGTGCCTCTGCTTCCAAGACTTGATGGAACATGAGAGATCAGTGAAAAATTGTCTCCCAGTGGGTGCGTGCAGCATCTGAAAGAGATCGCCTTGGGCACAACCATATTTAAGAATTTTCCTATATTTCCATTACTTTTTTTTTTTTTGGAAATCAGAAGGACACTTGTACACACACACACACACACACACACACACACACACATACACACACCTACACACACAAGCACAGGTTTCTTTCACTGTGATATCCCTGCTTTCAACCCACCATAGTTCAAAATCAGGATTGGCTGAGAAAATGTGTTCCCTCTTTCCATGATTGTTAAAGTTCAATACAGGCTTAGTCTAGTTAAAGTATCTTCAGTTCCTGTAGTACAGTGATTTTTAAAAGCCACATGTAGAGGTATGATTGACATGTAAAAAACTGTACACGTTTAATGTATTTAATTACATATTTAATGTATACAACTCAGTGACTTTGGGGATCAAGGCCATAAACCTGTCCATCATCTCCCAAAGTTTCCTCCGGCCCCTTTATGATGATGATGATGATGATTAACATAAGACCTTCCCTTTTAATAAATTTTAAATATACAATGCAGTATTGTTAGCTATAGAGACTCTGCTGTCTAGTAAATCTCCAGAACTTATTTATCTTGTATAATTGAAACTTTGTACCCTTTGATGATTACCTCTCCCACTGCACCCTCCCCCAAGCCTCCGGCAACCACCATGCTAGCATCTGCTTCTATTTGACTAGAATTTGACTATTTGAGGTTCCACATGGAAGTGAGATCATATATATTTGTCTTTCTGTGTCTGGCTTATTTAGCTTAGCATAATGTCCTCTGGGTTCATCCATGTCACAAATGGCAAAACTTCCTTCTTTCTTTAAGGCTGAATAATATTCCATTATATGCATATACAACATTTTCTTTATCCATTCATCTGTCAATAGGCATTCAAGTTGTTTCTGTATCTTGGCTATTGTGAATAATACTGCAATAAACATGGGGATGGGGGTATTTCTACAAGATCCTGATTAAAATTCCTTTACATAAATACCCAGGAGTGGGATTGTTGGATCTTATGGTAGTTTTATTTTTAATTTTGGGGGGAACTTCTATACTGTTTTCCAGAGAAGCTGCACCAGTTTACAAACATACCCGTAGTATATGAGGGGTTAATTGTCTCCACAGCCTTGCCAACACTATTTATGTTATTTTTAAAATAATAGCTACCCTACACTGTGTGAGGTGATATCACATTTTGGTTTTGATTTGCGTTACTCTGATGATTAGTGATGTTGGCAACTTTTCATATTAACTGTTGGTGTCACCAACCTACTTAGGAATTTCTGTAATGATAAGGAGCCTCTTCTTAGACAAAGGCAAACACAAAGACAATGTTACGTACAATATTAGAGATTATAGACTCTAAGAATCCCATTCACAGGTGTATTCAGCTCAACATCATTGGTTTTGTAAGAAGAAAAAATACATACCAAATGTAGGGAAATCTAGATTAATTGGCATTTGCTGAGAGTGTCTTGTTTGAATTTATGAATTTTATATTTAACAGGACAGCAACATGTGTTTCACCTTTATATTTGGAATTATTTCTGAATAATAATAATGTACTTTTGAGCCTTTGCTCTATCATTTTATTGGAGTTTCAAATTCCATCCTTGGTCTTATATGTAGGAAACTGATTCTTCATGTAGGAGTATTGAATTAGTTATGCATATTTTGGGGCAGGGATCACAGGCAGATAAAGTGAATAATAAAGGAGACTACTTGACATACAAAAAACATTGTGGAATAAGCAGAATAAAATAGTGTTTGAAGATAAAGAGTAAGTGGACTCAGCTTCAATGTATGGTGTAATAAGGAATGGTAGAGACTGCGGCAAATCAGAGTGTGCATGCGCTGTTGAAAGTAGGTGGCTGCTAATCAGCTATAGCCAATCATTGGCCATGCTAAATGCTGTCTCTATATTATAAGAAATTCCTTTTATTTTTCAAGAGAAGATGCAAATGTAGGTTTTTGTATGAAATCTCCCATTTTAAACATGTTTTAAAAACATTTTTAACCATATTTTTTAAGTAGTATATGAACCAAACTAAGTCCACTTGTTCATCGTATTTGTCTCATAGCATAAGAAATTTCTGTTTAGGAGATTAAGATGAACATATTTTATCCTGGAATCTACTTTAATGGTATTTTAAAAACAAAATCTACATGGACTACATTTAAAAATTCCAGTTATTTGGGGCACCTGGCTGTCCTAGTCAGTAAAGCATGCTACTCTTGATCTCCAGGTTGTGAGTTCGTGCCCCCTTTTGGGTGTAGAGATTAAATAAATAAACTTAAAAATCTATTATCTTAAAAAAGTAAGTAGAATTCCAGTTAATCAATAGTGATGATTAAAATAAGGTTTTCATGATAATTTGTATTTAGTGTTTTCTAATTTGTAAAGTGTGTTTTCCTATACCCTAGCTCACTTGACCCTTTGAACATCTAGAAAACTATTCATAGCAATTCAAGGATATCCCTGTTTGTACATGAGAAATTTGAAGCTCAAAGGAAAATTGAGGTTCAAACATCACATAGCTAGGACATCTCATAGAGAAAATAAGAAATGGAGTCTTAGGACTTTTGCTCAAGCTTCATTTCCTCTGTTTCACTCTGTCTCATATAGTAGATATTTCTACCCTGTGTTCACTATTTAAGGGGATATAACATTTATTGAACAACTACTATATGTCAGACATTGTGCTAGATGTAACAAAACTGTAAGCCGGTTAATGTGTTCCCATTTAACACAAAAAGAAACTGAGGGACAGATATTAAGGAATTTGACCAAAGTCACGCATAGAATAAGTGCAAAGCCTGTCTTGGAGCCCAGTTCTGTCCGTATTTAGCATCTGTCCTCTCGCTGGAGTGTTCAGCAATCTAATAGTAACGGTTGGTAGCAGAAACTCCAGAAGAGGGCAGGTGTATAATAAGAGTGAGGAGTCTTACCACCTCCCCTGTCACTGTTGGGTTTCAGTGAATGAAACTATTAGCTTGACCAGAACTGTAAGCTATAATTTGATGATGACCAACTAGAGTGCTTCAGATCCCCATTTTATGCACTATAAGCACATAGACAGAAGGTGGCACTCTGAACCCAGGATTTACATTTGACCCTTCCTAGCCTTTGTCTATTCCCTCTGCACCAGAAATGGCAATTGTGCCCACTCTGGCCACATCCACAGCTTAAGAGAATCCACACCTCCCCAGCTCCATTGGAGCCTGATTCAGTACTACCTTACTCTGCTCTCTGACCAAGGCTGGTTGGCCTGGAGGAAGGAATCTGACTAGGTTGGGCCAATGAGATTCTTTTTGTTGAGAATTGGAAGACAAAAACAAAGAAACAGCAAAAAAACAAACAAAAAGAAAAACCAAAACACTAAAGAAGCGTAGTTTAGTCAGTGTTGGTGTGCTTGAGCTCATAGGTCATGTGGACTCAGGGTTTGAGACCACCATTTAGATCAATTTTCATGCATCTGTTGTAAATAGGAGTGAAGAAGAGGGTTTGCTGAAAAAAGAAAGTTAAAGAACATATTTATATTGCTCACTATTTACCAGGTATCGTTCAAATTACTTTTTCTATGTTTACTCCCAACAACAATTCTATTTTATGAGTAAGATAATGGAGGACCAGGGAGGCTAAGTAACTTCCCTGAGTTCACACAGCTAGTAAGTGATAGATCAAGGATACAAACCAAAACTATAGACATGGAAGACTGATGCTCTGTTCTCTGCCTAATTACACATTCTAGTCTTTTCTAAGTCCTCATGCTCATGGATCCTCATAGTATCCAATGTAATGACCTCTTCTCCGCTGACTTCCACCATTCTTCACTAACCTGGCTCTTCTCTTGATTTCCTCTTCCTAATTCCAGAGGATGTGTGTTCCCAAGGTCGTGACTTATTCCTCCTCTCACCACTGTCTATACGATCTATATCTACTCTCTCCTGAAATGTTATCACTTTATGAGGCTATAAAGTCCTGGCTTCCTATCTTTCCAAAACATTACTTCTTGCCTCCAGATTTCAACATTTCGGGTCTATGGCTCCAATCATATATATCTATAATTCATTATTCTATCCCCCAACCATCTATCATCTGCTGATTTTTCCAGGGGTGTTTATTTTGGTTTCGTGGCTAATCATATCACTAACCTTTAATCTCTATTCTTTAAAATCTCTGAAAAACTTAGACCTGACTCCCTAGTTTCCTTGTCTCTTTATCTATATTATCCTATCTGTCTTGAATTCTTATTCTCAGTTTCTCTCTTTCTGCAAGACCTTACCCATTCTTCAAAGCTCAATTCAAGTGCCATTTTTGTTTCTGTGTAAATTTCTCTATGCAAGGAGGGCTTTTGTGTAAGTACCCATAGTGTTCCTTGGTGTATGTTGCCATCATTATTTTGCTATATATGTTTGTGTCCATATTTGCACTGGGAACTATAGCACATTCCTTGAGGATGAGGACTTTGTTATAGCCGTAGCCATATCCCCCACTGTGCTTACCGTAATGCTTTATGCATAATTGGTATTTTTTACTATGTACTTGGCTTAAAGTAGACACAACCTCATGGTAAAAGAAGTGAAAAAATAAAAGGAAAAAAAAGGAAGAAGGGAAGGAAGGAAGGAAGGAAGGAAGGAAGGAAGGAAGGAAGGAAGGAGTTAAGAAAAAGAACACAAAGTGAAAAACTAGCCAAGATTAATTATTTGTTGACAGTATCTTATCTTGGTGAATGAATCCCATGTTTTAAAAAGTGACCATGCAATCACTGTGGACTTACAACTTTTCTGCTCAGGATCCAGATGACGCCTCATGCAACAGTGCACCTGTGGCAGCACTTCTTAATTGTGGCTATGTTACACTTGCATTACATGACCATTGTAGAGACACAGAGCTGTGAATACGGCTTTAGGGACACCTACTGGGTATCACCGTGCTTTCAGTATTTGCCAGGATGAAGTTACCCTGTGAGCCTGTCAATGAAGACTCATGAGAGATGTTTATTTTATTCAGGAGTGGGCTGGGCAATGGCAGGCTGAGTCCAAAACCGAAATGCCCATGAAGAGTCAAAGGAGTCTCACCCACTCCTAAGTCAGTGGCAGTGTCATGGTCGGACTTGAGTGATCTGCGGCAGATGTCAATCACCCAGCAATTTAGAAAAGCAACCTACGTAGCTGTTTTTTCCATCCTGCTACCAGTACCAGGTGATTTTGCCCCAGAAAATTCATCCATAAATAAACATTTCTGTCCTCACATCAGATCTGGAGGAAAGACTTAGCAAGTTTTAGCACAAAGGCCGTCTCTACAAATCAGATTGTCAGGTTTGGCCAGCAAACCCTGAGACAGAGAATGAAAAGATTACTCCAGACACCTTAGTAGGAGTAAGGAGAGGCCTGGGGATCAGACACTCTAGTGGCAAAAGGCCCTGAGCCAAACTCTGTCTCCGCTTTTATTGTGAGTTTTACCAGTCCACCCAGCACAAGTGCAAAACAAGAAGGACAATGACCAGGACAATAATATATGGGGCAACTGTGTGATGGAGCGAGCCATGCTCGTGACATGCGTGCAAGGCAGGGAGTTCATGAAGTACGTGCCCACCACAGGTGCTGGTTTTTCTTCAAAATTTACACATTTACTCCCTAGATGAGAACCTTGAGCTGCGGCAAGAATCTGGCTGCTTTCAGCCAAGAAACTTCAAAGGAGGCCCAGTGTTCTGGGCATTCCTCCTTTGCTTTTCAATTAGTCTCGTCCAGGGAGGCACATACAAGTCAGATTGTATCTATCCAGGCTCTGTGAATTCCCACACAGCTGTGCCTTGGAGGGGCAAGAGAGAACGTTTCGATCAAGTGGCCCCAGCTATCTGTTTGTGGGACATTGCATGGCCTCAAGAACGTGCCGGCGTGACTCAATGACTGTCATTCCCTCAGAAGGACCTGAGCTGGGGCTGGGGCATCTGTGCTGTGTACAAAGAGCCTCCAACACTTCACAGATCATCACACTCCACTCCCAGGGCACCGGGAACAAATTAGAAGTGAGACCAATTGAGGAAATCCATGTAAGCCTTTTGAGGGACCGATCGTGCCCGGCTCTTCTTAATGTTTAAGTTTCTGTTGTCTCAAAAGCTTAACCGTGAGAATTCACTGCTCCTTACTTAGTTAAGAATTTCACAATAGTCTTTAGTTCTTTCGTCAGGAGGAACTTCACTGATGAGGTTAGATTTTGCTCTCTGATCCTCTATCATCTTCCCTCTCTGACTTAAGCCGTGAGAGTGAAAATTATATAAAGCTTCCTAGTCATTTTTCCCCCCTCTCATATCAAATGATCCGAAATCGGCTTGATTTGTTACCCTGTCTGAAGTGAGCTGTAATTGATACTCAGTAGAAGGTCTCTAAATTGAGAACATGACTGAATGCCATTAGCTCCAAATGACCCGCTTTCTCAAATTATTTCAGTCTTATGCAGAGGCGCCTCGGAAATTGTCAGGGTAAAAATGGTCCAGTGTTTTTCTCTCTACATTATGGGGACTGAATTAATGGCTGCTGGGCTGGTTTACAAAACCTATCTGGCACTGTGATTTTCTTGACGTTCCAGGGGGAAACTGAGAGAATTTCAAAGACAGGTAATGTGAATCTGAAGTGCTGACTATAAACTCTCAACTGAAATAGAAAAACCTGCAGGAAACACGTTTTAAAAAGGAAGCCGATGCAGGCAGGACGGGTGGGAAGTGACCCAAGGAGAGGGCGGGCTGAAAGAAGTAGGTATTCCTGCATCTCTGCTAATACCGCAGGCACTGTGTTTGGCACTAGAACGCATCACTGCGGAATCTTCTCAACATCAAGGGAGGAGTGACCTGCTGTCACGTTCTGCTGCTGGAGGAGTATTGGGTCTGGAATGGTGAAGTAACTTGTTTAGGAATTCAGCGTAAGGGCAGGATACTGAGTCCTAGTGCCCTAAGCTCGAAATCCCAAGCAATTTCACATCCTCCTCCTCCCCCCAGGTGATCAATAATTATACATTTTTAAGATATCTTTACCTTGAAGAAACGAGAGTAAATAGAATAACAATGCAGGGAAATTACTGACGTGGCAAGTCACTGCCCTACGGCTCTTCTTCGTTACGCCCTCTAGTAGCTACCTCCCACACCAGCTTCCTTGACTCGTGTTGAACCAGTGGTGATCATTTACCTTGTCTCTCTCTTCTCCATCCTCTCTGCCCCGAGATAGCTATCCCTCACTTTCCTTTAACTTTAAAATGTCCTTGAACCTTATCATAAATAATGCATTTCCATACTCACCCCCCCAATATAAAAATAATATGGTATAAATTGAAAAATAATAGGACAGGTGGGGTTTTTTTGTTGTTGTTTCATTCTGCTTTGTGTTTTATGCTAGTACATAAAGTAAAATGAAACTGAGATTTTAATAGATTCTTCAGGCAAATAAAGTGGATTTAAAAAAAAATTTTTTTTCACCAGCATCCCTGCACTCTCTTCAATTGTTAACATACCTGGCCACTTCATGGTTATTTACACTTATTTTTCATCTGAGAAAGGTAACTTTGTTCCCTCTACCATAGCCTTCCAGATCTCCCCTGTCTCAGACAGAGATCGGCTTGAACAGCACAGTTCTGAAATAGAGCAGCCCATCCATAATGCCCATTAATGCAGTGTCCTCTAGGCAGAGAGCATCATTTATAACCCGAGAGTGAGGTCGGGACAGCTCCATATCTGTAGCCTCAGCTCACCAATTTATGCAGCCAGAGCCAATGACTCAGGCAGTTAGAGATCTCCCAAGGAGCAGTAAACACACACACACACACACACACACACACACACACACACACACACACTAAGGAAGAGAAGTAGATAGAGGTGTTCATATCATGAGAATCAGATCAATGAAGGTATCGCCAAATGGAAAAATAAAAATCCAGAAAAACAATCAGGTCAGGGCATGCTTTAGTGTCTGAAGGATAAGAGAGAAACAAAATAATCCATAAGGTTTTGGCGGTGGGCTTCTTAAAGTAGGCTTTACTTCCTCGTACTGTTTGGATTCAGCATGTTAATGTCCGTGGAATTCCTGCCCAACCAGGGGTTTGTACAACATGAGTGCTTGATAAAATTGTGTCAAATTAATCAAGGGGAGTGATGTACCATTGAGTGTTCACTGGCTAGTTAGCCTCTGAGAGATGTCCAAGACCACATTGAACGAGAGAAGTCTGAACTTACCCCCCAAAGGGAAGTATTTGATGGAAATTAATAGCTGTAAATAATAATGCTCTGATTTGCTTCATAGCATAATATGCTTGAATGTGCTTGAAGCACAACGACTAATGAAGAAGGATTTAACGGCAGAAAAGTGGGGGCCAGCCTGCGGTTTTAACTACAGCTGACTAGACACTCACTACCATATTTAGGGAAGATTCTTCTATCCTTGACCTACTCTATTCATGTTTGGTATTCTGGTTACTTCATAAAGACTTAAATCTCATATTAAAAGAGTCGGCCAGGGGCACCTGGGTGGCTTAGTCCCTTAAGCAGCTGCTTTTGACTCATATCATTATCCTGGAGACCCTGGATCAAGCCCCATATCGGGCTCCCTGCTGCTCTGCTGGGAGTCTGCTTCTCCCTCTCCCTCTGCCCCTCCCCCCGCTTGTGCTCTTTTGCTCACTCTCTCTCTGAAATAAATAAATAAATGAATAAATAAATAAATAAATAATAAAATATTTAAAAGAGTCTGCCAGAGGCCGAGCAAAAGTGAAACAGGCACTTTTAAGCTTATTCTGATGAAATTGTTGAATCTCAGTTATGATGAAAATAAAATCTTTGAAGTTTCCAAAATGAAAAGATAAATCCTAAAACAAATACTGTTTACCTATAATGAAATGATACTTAGCCTTAGATTTCACAGCTGCAACATAGAATGGGGTAGACAGGAAAGCAGTGTCTGCCAAGATAGAGAAATGAGAGTGGTACCTAGCTATCATAGCATTCAATTGGAGGGGGAAATAAATGCATTTTTCAGACATGTAATGACTCATAAAATGTCCATAAAAAATGGACCATGCACTCCAAAGAAACAAAAAGTTCCAAAAAGAGAAGGAAGTGACATATAGGGAATAGTGATACTCAAATTTAAGAAACATGGAAAGAAAAGGTGGAGTTAGTAAGTGAAAATGGACTAAGGGTTTTGTTTTGTTTAAGGGTCGGGCATAGATAGAAAAGCATATTTGTTAATAGATGTTTATTAAGTAAGGGAAACCGATAGAATAATTATAAGGAATGTATAATTTCCAAACTACTAAGTTACTAGTAAAAAGGACTGAATCAAAAGCTTTTTAATCCAGCAAAACTCTGAAATGGGGAAAAGAAAAGTAATAGTAAAAGCATATGGTCATAGTTAGCATATCACTAAATCCAATAAATCTGCTCAAATTAAATTTGCACATGAAACAACCCCAAGCTTAAAAAAAAAAACAAAAAACTAACTATATGCTATTTTCTCGAGTCACACTACAACAAAAATGATACCAAAAAAGTTAAAAATAAAGAGATGGGCAAAATCATAACAATAAAGCAATAGTGGAAATATTAATAAGAGATAATTTAGGATTCATAGAAGAAAAAATAAATAGGATAAGGTAGACTATTTTATATTGGTTAGAGCTAATGTTAGCCAAGCAATTTACGTGATAGTTCATTTAGCCCTTATGAAAAATCCTATAAAGTTGCTACTATTATCTTATTTTGCAGACTCATCTGTGATAATTGGAGGGTTGGAAAATTTAAGAAATTTGTCTAAGATCACAAAGCTGGTGAATGACAGAGGCAGAGCTCTCTGACTCCAAAGCTTATATAATTAATCATTGAGTTATATTTTATTTACTTATTTATTTTAAGATTTATATATTTAGACAGAGAGAGAGGGAGTGAGAGAAAGCACAAGCAGGGGGAAAGGAGAGGGAGAAGCAGACTCCCCGCTGAGCAGGGAGCCCGATGCAGAGCTTAATCCCAGGACCCTGGGATCATGACTTGAGCCGAAGGCAGACACTTAACGGACTGAGCCACCCAAGCACCCCACGTTATATTTTATTTAGAGAGAAAACTTGGAATTCTCTAAGAATATTTTATCATGAGTTATTGTTCCTTCTGGAGGTGCCTGGGTGGGGAAGAGTCTATCACTCAATCTTGATCCAAGCACCAATAACATCCCAGCATGGAGGGTTTGCTCCCTCTTGGGGGCACTGGTCTGCCATGTGCTGAGGGTCAGGTCTAAGGGAAGGAGTGATTACCTTCCCCAGCCCTGCCAAGTCACATATGTCTGACAGGTAGTAGGAGGGGAACTCAGATGCTGGTGGGCCATGAAAGTGCTGCATGCAGAGTTGTGGGGCTGGCCTTGGGTGCCTGTGAATATCCCCATGCTGGAGGAAGTGTGCCAACTGCCTGGCTCAGTTGGTAGAGAATGTGACTCTTGATCTTGGGGTTGTGAGTTCAAGCCCCACATTGGGCATGGAGCCTACTTAAAACAAAACAAAACAAAGCAAAACAAAACAGAACCACCATGAAGGAGGGAAAGAAAACAAAGAGACATAGAGACAGAGAGACTGGAAAAAATGAATATTTTATGCATTTAGTCCCTTTCACAGTACTTTTGCCAGTCTTTGAACAAGGGTCCTCCCATTCTAATTTTGTACAGGGCCCCAAAAATTATGTAGCCAATCCTACTTTATATATATGATACTTATTAACATACACAGTTATATATGTTATATACATCATTTATTATATATAATGTTATATTTATTATATGTAATGTTATAATTATATACAAGTATCATTACGTACATATTTGAATGTATATACACATGTTATATGTGCATATATGTTATAATTCTAAAGATAACAAATGGAGGAGTACCAAAGATCTTGCAATAATTGTTTGAGAAAAATGTGCATGTGAGCAAGAAAGGGAAATGGGAAGTGTAAGGAACAGGAAGTGGTGAATTAAAAAGATGTTGGTGCTGAGACCAAATGACTTGGTGACTCACTCACTGGCAATGAGGAAGGAGGAAGGAATCTAAGAGGATTCCCAGGTTTCCAACTTTGATAAGCCAGGATAAAAAATATTGGGTATGATGGGCTGGAAGTGCCTGTGGATGGTACATTGAGGAGAATGTTGGATTCACTCGATCAGTTGTTTATACCTGGAACTCAGTTGAGAGATTTGTGTTAGTGATGCAGATTTGGGATTTATCATGTTAGAGGAGGGAATTGGAATAAGAGGTGGTGACTCAGATCTAGTTTAAGAGAATAAAAAATTAATACAATAATATGTGTTACAATTTTAACTAACACTTATGGAGCTCTGCGTCAACCACGGTGCTAAGTGCATTTCCATGTTTCATGTATTTTGCCTTGTGTCTCCATTTTGCTGGCCACTGTTAATATTTTTATAGTGATAATAGAACTTGGGGATCACTTATCTTCTTTGCTTTGTTGGGAGCACCTATGTAAGTGACAACTATATTGTTTGGTATGTTGCCAAAAATAGCACTGCCTGAATCTTCATGCAGAAAGGTGAAGGCTATTTGTAAACTTCCAACTCAAGCTGATACTCCAAAGTGATGCATTCCTTCTGTCTGCTCGGACCTGATGAAAAGGCTATGCCAGCTGAAGTTGATAGCTGGGAAAAGAGCCAGGCCCATTTCACCCTGTGTTCTTAAGTGAAATTCATATAGACATGAAGCCAAAAACAGTGATGAAAACATAACAGGGAAGTAATTAATGTAGGGTTTTTTCTTTCTTTCCTTCTTCTTTGCTTTCTCCCTTTTTCTCTTTTCTCTTTCTTTCTTTCTTTCTTTCTTTCTTTCTTTCTTTCTTTCTTCTTTCTTTCTTCTTTCTTTCTTTCTTCTTTCTTTCTTCTTTCTTTCTTTCTTCTTTCTTTCTTTCTTCTTTCTTTCCTTCTTTCTTTCCCTTTCTTTCTTTCTTTCTTTCTTTCTTTCTTTCTTTCTTTCTTTCTTTCTAATAATAATTTTTTATTATGTTAGTCACCATACAGTATATCCTTAGTTTTTGATGTAATGATCCATGATTCATTATTTGCATATAACACCCAGTGCACCATACAATATGTGCCCTCCTTAATACCCATCACCAGCCTATCCCAGTCCCCCACCCTCCTCCCATCTGAAGCCCTCAATTTGTTTCCCAGAGTCCATAGTCTCTCATGGTTCCTTCCTCCTTCTGTCTACCCCCCCCTTCATTCTTCTCTTCCTTCTCCTACCGATCTTCCTGCTATTTCTTATGTTCCGTAAATGAGTGAAACCGTATGATAATTGTCTTTCTCTGCTTGACTTATTTCACTTCACATAATCTCCTCCAGTGCCGTCCATGTTGCTGCAAATGTTGGGTAATCGTTCTTTCTGATGGCTGAGTAATATTCCATTGTATATATGGACCACATCTTCTTAATCCAGTCATCTGTTGAAGGGCATCTTGGCTCCTTCCACAATTTAGCTATTGTGGACAATGCTGCTATGAACATGGGGGTGCATATGGCCCTTCTCTTCACTACATCTGTATCTTTGGGGTAAATACCCAGTAGTGCAATTGCTGGATCATAGGGTAGCTCTATTTTTAACTTTTTAAGGGAAGACATACAAATGGCTAACAGACACATGAAAAATATGTTCTTGGTTTTTTCATATGGCCACCTTATCTTCCTTCATTCCCCCAACTGGTCAGTTTTTCAAGGAAATGTGCAGTGAACAAGGTTTGATTCTGAATCATAACAACAAAACAGATTGTTTGTGAATATAAGCTATTGATCTCTGTGTGTAATAAAAAGGTCTCTTGTCTGAGGCCATTTTGGAAGGTAAAATAGTAATCCAACACTATGCCTCTCTGGATTCACGGGTATTGGATTAAAACCGCCAGGCAAAAGTACCACTATCTTGCACAGCGTTATCCCAGCTACTAGTGTAATGCTTAAGCATTGGGAGTGCCCAGGGGACTCCCGTCCCTTGCAGTCAGCCTTAAAGTGGGCCTGTTCTGTGAGCTCTGTGTAGTAAAAACCCTGCATAACAAATGCCTTCTCTGGTTCTTGTACAAAATATTTCCAATTATGTACAGTTTGCACCGTCGGGAGGAGAAGAGATGTAAGGTCGGCTCTTTATAACCGAAGCAGAAGCCTTTAATCAGTATGTACTCCACAACTTGTACTATCTCAAACAACCTAATTACTTGTATAGGAGAAAAAAAATCCATCCACATATTCAAATGGTCCACTGGAATCAAACAGCACATAAAAGGGACCATGAGATTAAAAGGCAAACATGTGTAAAGTGGGGGAAGTAACATTTTGTTGCTTTTTTAGATTGAGTTCCCATCTTTTGCTTTCACTTGGGAATTTACTACGTAGGGACAAGGGATTGTCAGACAAGACTGACTGATCGATCAGGTTATTAATAAATTGTATCATAGATTCAGGGACTTATCACTTTCTCTGCTTTCTCTGGTCCCTGCCTGGGCTAGCTGCTCTACTGAGGAGAATAAATAAGATGTTCTTCCCCTAATTTCTATGCAGTTTGAGAAAGGACTTTGTGACTGACGATTCACTCTTGGAGAAGTCCAGTCTGCTACAACCGAACAATTGCGATGCTCTGGAGAATCTTATCTGAAGGAATCTTATGGGGGTTCCGATATAAGCAAAACCCCTAAAGATAATGAGTGAGCTAGAGCAGGCATTAGGAAATAAGCAGGTACTGGGAAGTAATTCCATTCGTTTCTAAACCGAGGTCATGTTTTAGGCTTAGAAATTGATTTTAAAGGTGATTGTTGGATATATCAGAGAAAACCCCGAGGTTACATCCTTTCACTCTGTTGGCTTTCAGATGAATGCCTAATAGCCACGGGGCGGACACCCGTGTTTTTGCAGTCTTTTGTGGCGTGTGACTGTGCACTCCGTATGACAGCAACAACAATTGAGGATAGCAAAACAGCGAACTATGCGCTAAGCCCTTTGCCCCCTTTACTTTTCTCAGCAATCCTCCAAGGCAGATATTATTATCACCCCTACAAAGGATGTGATTTTCTCAAGGTTCCATAGCTGTTTGGTAAATATATCTGCTAGTTTCTGGTATGCTAGCAATTAAAAATAAGAAAACTCTTGATAAACTAAATAAAAGGTTACATACTAGAAGGCTGATAACTCAGTTCAGGGAGTGGATGGAGTGTTTCTGGGAACCAGGAAATAGAAACCATAGCAGCCAGCATCCGGTCAGGGTCATTCTAAAAAGGAGAAGTTTCCAATTGTCATGCCTCTGCCCCATAGTTGTACTTGGATGGGAAGAAAATAGACCTCCTGCCAAACACTCTGGGAGTTGGAAACAGTTTTCTAGGTTTATACCATATTGCCAAAGGAAGTAAATACACAAAGAAGGAGACATATTTGTTAAAAGGAGATCAGGATGTTCCTAGGAGAGGGGGAAACGAACACCCTGTGGCCACAACTGTCAATGCTTGATAGCACCGTGGGGCTGCATTGAGTCCCATGCACTTAGGCACTTCCAGAATATCTATGAACAATGTGTTTCTAGCTCAGTAGTAAATGCTATTATATATTATATATGTATATGCATATACATATATTAATAAATAAATACACACACACACACACTTAAGAAATTAGCATTAAAAATTAGGAAGGTTTAAATCTCAGGATAGAAATTTATTTATTTTTTTTTTAAGATTTTATTTATTTATTCGACAGAGATAGACAGCCAGCGAGAGAGGGAACACAAGCAGGGGGAGTGGGAGAGGAAGAAGCAGGCTCATAGCGGAGGAGCCTGATGTGGGGCTCGATCCCAGAACGCCGGGATCACACCCTGAGCCGAAGGCAGATGCTTAACCGCTGTGCCACCCAGGCGCCCCTCAGGATAGAAATTTATTTTAAACCTTAGTTCTTTGAAGACATTTACCTCTTTGAAGAGTAAAAATGAATTTATACTTATTTTTTTCATGGACCACTTACCATTTTGTCATAGACCTGAAAGAGTCCAAGTGTCTGCACTGTCTTTCATGTTTCACACTGGCAAGATGAAAAAGTTTTAGAGATGTGTTTCTTAACTATGTGAATATAGTCAACACTACTGACTGTACACTTAAAAATGGTTAAGATGGCAAAACTTATGCTACTTTTTTTTTTTACAACAATTGAAAAAAGTGAAATTAATCCGATCTTCCCTTTAGGAAAAAGACTATTTTTCATTATAAATGCATGTGTCCTTCGTGACTCAGGTAAGACGCGGGTCTAATCTGGGGTCTGCCTGCAGTTGAACGATGTACTATTAATATACAGGTAAAGGTGCTGTACAGTTTCAGGTAAGTGCATTGACAATGCCAAGGTGATACACAGCAGTATGCTCTGTTACACTCCATTTTTCAATTTTTTCCTCAAAATCATATTAAACATGATATACTAAACATGACATACTCTAGAGCATTATGTCTTCCCTTCTAATACTATCAAAGTTAATTTCCTGAACATCTTGACTTTAATTACCTCTTCAATGCCTGATGTAGAACTTTTTGCTAAAGTAGGAAATCGGGAAAATTATTAGATTGTTAAAATCCGCTTTTTTAAAAAAATTCATCTTTTTTTTTTTCTTACCTGAGCACAGAGGTGACTCAAGCATTCTGCAGGCTATAATTTGAAACACTGCCCAGAGGGATTATTCTTCTACCCCAGACATATGCCTTTGAGAGCCTGGGCTGCCTCTGCCTCTCAATCATAGCTTTGCTCTATGATACTTGCATACACCGTACTTGTAACACTCCTCCGCCAGCCATTCATTCCCAATTTCCAAGCATATGTGATGCTTAGTAGCCACATTACACTTCCAATTGTAATTCAAGCAGGAACAGGCTGGATATTTACTAGAGCATTCCAAATCAGTAGAGACCACCAAACAGTGATGGATTTTAAGAAGCATCTTCTCGAATATAGAGAATTTGAATTTTATTAAGATTGAAACATGGGGAAAATAGAAACCAATATTTGTTATCCTATCCAGTCAAAGCAGCAGTTCTTGTAAGAATATGAGATTTTTATATCCCAGCAAGAGACTGACGTAAGAGTAAGGCTATGAAATTAATCACAATGATATATTAATAAATACCAAATTGTCATTTGAAAAAAAGATATGCTTCCTTCGGGAGAAGGCATGGTACTTATTGGAACAAATAAAACAATACCTTGAATTTAAACATATTTCTTCCTTATAAAATAAAGTAGGCAGCAGAGCATGTCCTAGGCCAGAGGGCTGCAAATTTACTAGATTCTGCTCATGATCCTTGCCATCCTTCCTCTGGGGGCTTTAACCTCACTAACAGTTATTAAAAGTTATGTTCAAACTACAGACTGTCCTGTTGTTGTACACTTGAGGTGAGAGAAAGAAAAAAAAAAGGCCTTGTGTAACTCTTTGCCCTTAGGCCGTTGCCAACTAGAAAAGAAAACAAAGTTAGGGGACACATCCTAGGATCCTGGCATCTGTTTAATCAAGATGTTTATTAAGTGAAATGTAATTGGCCTGCCAGACTAGTGGGCTTTTCTTTCTCCCTTGGAATGTTGCCATTTTTACTTTGAGTCCTACCCTATCTCTTGTCTCCGTACTTCGTCTTCCACTCTATTATCATCATTTGACTTTTTTTTTTAATTTTTATCTCTCTTTTATACCTTGTGAAACTATTCTATTCTTTATCTTCTAAAATTTTTTGCTAATTCTAGACCTGCCTTTTCCCCCTCTTTACTGTTTTTCCCATTCCACCCATTTGTTCTTGTCTTCTAATTCTTCAATAAAAACATAAGTTTAGCTCCCGTTAAGGTAATAATTTGTTTATTATGAGAATCACCTCAGAGTATTTTTTTAGCACTTAGTTTTTTCTCAGCTTTTCTTCACTTTAACCTACTGAACTCTTTATGCCTTCTCTACTAATCTTTTTCTTGCCATTCCGCTCTTAAGGTTGTTTTTCTTTTCCAGTGTGACCACACGGTTGGTAGCCATGAGAATCTATGTCGTTAACAGGATATTTTAAGAGCCCCTGTCTGCTCACGTACCCTATAACTGCCATACTGGCTTCCCCTGATGGATATGCTACCTATTCCAAGATTATTTCTTGAAAAACCGTTCAGAGGTATAACTTCGGAGATACTCTGGCTAACTCTGCTCAGGCTAAGACATTTTATCTTGCATAGTTTAAGTCTCAAGTTCAATGTCACGGACTCTGAGAATCCTTTTTTTTTTTTATAGTTGACGTAGAATATTATACTAGCTTCAAGTTGTGCATGTAGTGATTTAACAATTATATACATTATGAAATGCTCACCCTGATAAGTGTAATTACCACCTGTCATCAGACAGTGCTATTACAATGTTATTGACTATACTCCCTATGCCGTACTTTTCATTTCTGTGACTTATTTTTTATAACTGGAAGTTTGTACCTCTTTATCCCCTTCACCTATTTCACCCAACCCCTTACCCCCATCCTCTCTGGCAACCATCAATTTGTTCTCTGTATTTATGAGTCTGTTTCTCTTGCCTCCACTAGTTCCTCCCAATAGGTCCTACCATAACCCTCTGGTAATTTCACTCATTTGACATTGACCACATAGATGCCATGTCAGGCTTGCCCACTGCACTTAGCGCAGTCTTTGTTCACAATAGATGCTCAGTAATTGTTGAAGAAAGTAGACATACCTGATTCATTGGGATGGTTTTGCTTTTTTTTATATTAACTGTCAGTGTTGATTTGAAGAGCTCTGGATTTCTGACATTTGTCTCCATTAGTTCCTTTGACAAATTAAATAAATTCTTATGAGTCAGAAGGGACACTTCTGGTGAGACGACACTTCTTCCTGGGAGGTGGAAAATATGCTCCACGCACGGTCCCAGGATGCTGACACGACACATCAGATTAAGTTGCTTTTGTGGGGAGAGTTGCTTCAGCAGATGTTCTCATGAACAAACACACAACAAAGGTTGCATTCTTAACATAAATGAAGGTGTAGAGATTACACATTGGAATGTCCTCTCAGTTACCACCGTGCCATCACTAAGCTGTAAATCAGGGAAGATTTCTCACCACATCCTCCTCTTACGGTGTCTTTTCCTCAACCTACAGTGTCTTCATGGCAATCTAAGTTTTTTCTGTCACGCATCTCAGAACTCTTCCAGTTTTTGCCATTATCAATCCCAACGACATGTGCATATTTTAAGGTAGCTGTTATAACAGTATCCCACTTCCCAGTATCAAAAACTCGGTTGATTTCCTAGAGTACAACAAGCTAGTGGCCCGAAACAACAGAAAGGCATTGTCTCACAGTTCTGCAACCCAGAAGTCTAAAATCAAGGTATTGGCAGGGCCATACTTTCTCGGAGGGCAGCAGGGAAAGATCTGTTCCAGGTCAGCTTCCCTCTATGATTATCTTGTATTCCGATTTCCCCTTTTTATAAGCACACTGGCTACATTAGATTAGGTCCCATCCTAATGGCTTTATTTAACTTGATTATCTCTGTAAGCACTTCATTTCCAAATAAAGTCACATTCTTAGGAATTGTGGGTTAGAACTTAAACATCTTTTTTTCTTTGTTTGTTATAAGTTTTTGTTTTAATCACCTGGTGCTCATCACAAGTGCACTTTCTAATCCCCATCACCTATTTCCCATCCCCCCACCCACCCCCTCCCCTCTGGTGACCATCAGTTTGTTCCAACAGTTAAGAGTCTGTTTCTTGATTTGCCTCTCTCTCTTTTCCCCTTTTGTTGGTTTGTTCTGTTTCTTAAATTCCACATATGACTGAAATCATATGGTATTTGTCTTTCTCTGATTGCCTTATTTCACTTAGCATTATATTCTTTAGCTCCATTCCTGTCATTGCAAATGGCAAGATTTCATTCTTTTTCATGGCTGAAAAATATTCCATTGTATATATATAACACATCTTCTTTATCCATTCATCAGTCAGTGGACACTCAGGCTGCTTCCATATCTTGGCTAATATAGAAAATGTTGCTATAAACATTGGGGTACATCATCCCTTTGAATTAGTGTTTTTGTATTCTTTGGGTAAATACCTAGTAGTGCAATTGCTGGATTGTAGGGTGGTTCTATTTTAACAGGAACCTCCATACTGTTTTCCAGAGGGACTGCACTGGTTTGCATTCTTACCAGTAGTGCACGAGGTCTCCTTTTTCTCTACATCCTTGCCAGCACCTGTCGTTTCTTGTGTTTTTGATTTTAGCTATTCTGACAGGTGTCAGGTGATATCTCATTGCAGTTTTCATTTGTATTTCCCTGATGATCCGTGATATTCAGCATCTTTCATGTGTCTGTTGGCCATCTGGATGTCTTTGGAGAAATGTCTTCCACTCATTTTTTAATTGGATGATTTGTTTTTTGGGTGTTGAGTTTTTTAAGTCCTTTATATATATTGGATACTAACCCTTTATCATATATATCATTTGCAAATATCTTCTCCCTCCCATTCTGTAGGCTGCCTTTTAGTTTTGTTGATTGTTTCCTTTGCTGTGCAAAACTTTGTATTTTGAGGTAGTCCTAATAGTCTATTTTTGCTTTTGTTTCCCTTGCTGCAGCCAATGTCAGAGAAATTACTGCCATTTTTTTCTAGGATTGTTATGGTTTAAACATAACACAATGCAACCTAAAATATCAGCACTAGAGTTTATGAAAAAATGCACAGTCTTTTAGTGAAGTGAATACTATGTGGTCAATTTGTAAGTTTGTAATTGATAGCCAATATCACATTATCATAATTCTGAATTTCCATCATGTAAATCAGGGGTCTGGGCCAATTATGGCCTACAAGCCAAATCTGGATTGGTGTTTATTTTTATAAATAAAGTTTTATTGGAACACAGACATGCACATTTGTTCATATTTTGTCTATGACTGCTTTCACACTGCAATGGCAGAGTTCAGTAGTTGCTGTAGAAACTCACTGAACTGTAAAGCATAAAATCACTGTCCCGGTAAAGAAGAAGTTTGCAGACCTCTGATTCAAATCGTAACTCTCTTATTGTTTGCCGTGCACCAGCTCTGGGTTCTGTGTTTCACTTACAATATATCATTTAACTCTGCTTATTCCTTTTGTAATAAATGAGGAAACTGAGTACTAAGCAGTTAACATGCCTGCCCAAGATCAAATAGCAAGTAAGGCGTGGGATTAGAATCGAATCCTTGAGGATTCCAAACACCCACTTTCTTTCTACTAAACTATATCTCCGCAGTATAAAGCACCTTGTTACCTGTGGTGTAAAAAGAAAGGTATTTGCTTTTTGTCCCCAGTTCCTGGCACCCCTGAGGCACTTAACTCTCTGAATTTCCTAAGTGACAAAGGTGATAGGAATATCTTTTGTTCTAATGAGATGACCAGTGGGTCCCTCCAATAGCTTCAGGATGAGGACTGGCCACTAGAAAGACAAAATTTTGATTAGAAGTTTAGAACTTCCAGCCACACCCTCTAACCCCTGGGAGGGGAGAGGAGCCAGCAATTGGGTTAATCATGCCTGTGCAAAATCGTGCCTGTGTAATGAAACTTCCAACAGAAAACGCTCAAATGACAAGGTTTAGGGTGCTTCTGAGTTGGAAAACATATGCACATTCCTGGAGGGTAGCAACCCCAGCTCCATGGGGACAGATGTTCCTGTATTCAGGACCCTCTGGACATCTTCCTATGTACCTCTTAATCTGGCTGTTCATTTCTATCTATTGTAGTAAACTGTAAGCATAAATATAGCATTTTTCTGAGTTCTAGGAGTCATTCTAGCAAATTACTAAACCTGGGAGTGGTGTCCCTGACTTTGTGGCCAAGTGGGACAGAAGTGTGGGTAACCTGGGGACCTGATGCTTGCAACCTGCATCTGCAGTGAGGGCATTCTTATGGGACTGAACCCTTCAACCTGAGTTGGATGGCAGCTCTCTTTCTTCATCTCTCTCTCTGTCTCCATATCTATGTATATATCACTTACCCTTTCCAGGAAGTAACACTAGGGAGTACTTTTGACTATTTGGTTGGTGAATGAATGATTGCATCTAGTAGTTTTATTCATTTTTATCCAGCTTTATTGAGATACAGTTGACATACAACACTGTAGAAGTGTAAGGTGTACGGTGTATCAAAGTTCCATTTTTTTTCAATAAAAAACACACAACATGGGCTACTGGAGGGAATTAAAAACATTGTAGGAAAAGAACCAATAGAAATTTGAATAACTCTCATATTTAAATATTATTAACTTTAGAAGATTTATATTCGATTATTTTGATTTTTAGTGATTAATACTTGAGGAATTTATAATCTTGAATTTTGGGTAATTGTTAATAATTTGAATAAAGTTATGTTAATTTATGATTACAAACTAATAGAGAGATAAAGAAAAACACACTTATACATTTTTATATGAAATTAAGTATTACAAACCCTATATAGCCCACTTTTGGTGACCTATGATACTGTGGATACACATGCATATAATACAATATTAATTAGTCATCCTAACTCTAATATATGGTACATTGCTTTCATAAGTTACCCGTACAGGGTGAAAAATAAAAATCAGTTCTCAGATGCCTTAATCAGTCAATGCCTTAATACTCCCAAATCCCAGTGAAGGAGAAAGATGGAACGTGTCATCTTGGCTTACAAATGGAAACAAAACAAAATATATATATATATATACAGAAAGATAAAGCAACTGGTCCAAAGTCATAAAGAAAAGAATGACACAATAAGGATTCTTCTCAAGCTCCCCTGGCTCAAACTCATCTACTCAGGAGTTTAATCAACCAACCAAAGGGTTTCAGAGAGAGACAATACAAATATATTGATGGGGTTTTTCCCTTTAATCTTTGAAGAGAAGTCTGATGATAAATTTAGTAGTGCTGTTTTCTCTCATAGCACACATGTGTATTTTTTTATTGAAAGCTACATCTCAATAGGTTAAAAAGGATATACCCTTAAAAGGAAGCCTTCTTCATCAATTTCCAGATACAGTTCTCATCAAAATTAAAATACAGTCTTAGGGAATTTTGATGAAGTTACCTTCTGCCATGATGAAGGCAACATAGATCTAGAATGGCTGAGACACTAACTTTGGTGGTTTGTTGGATTTTTTTAAAGATCTTATTTATTTATTTGAGAGAGAGAGAGAGAGGGAGAGAGAGCATGAGAGGGGGGAGGATCAGAGGGAGAAGCAGAATCCCCACTGAACAGGGAGCGTGACATGGGTGCAGGGCTAGACGCGGGGCTCGATCCTGGGACTCCGAGATCATGACCTGAGATGAAGGCAGGCACTTGACAGACTGAGCCACCCAGGCGCCCCAAGACCCTAGCTTTGAATTAAGTCTTCAAGACTACACTCATTCAGACATAACTGAATCAAGCTAATGGGTGTGGCCTGATGTACATAATTTTTTACTTGCAAAAAATACAAAAAACTTGTCAATATTTGCTAATGACTCTTATTATAAAGGGAATGTGGACATTTTGATAAATGCAACTAATAATATGCACAATCCCCTTTACATATTGGGCATTGCTTTGAAGCTATGTTCCATGAATTTAAAAACTAGGGATGGAAGTGTTTGGGTCAAAAGAAATGATAGCAGTATACCCTTCATACTCCAGAATTTCATTTGCTCCTTTTATGGATGTTGTCTTCACCTTCAGTCCATCTCTCTAACTATCTGTTCCTCAACTTAGGTTTTTACTCTGTATCCTCAGTCATCTGTGTCAATTTGACCAGCCTGGGTCCCATATTTCCTTCCTTTATCAGCCTCACTCCTGACTGTGAGTTCTGACTCCACTCAGCTTTGCTCTATGATGTTAGTATATAGATTAAGCCTGTATTTATGTTCATTTGATCTTGCTGTGACCCACTTCTGTCTACTGCATTCTGAATGTGTATCTACGCCGTGAATAGCTAGCCTCTTGGCTTGCCACCAGCTTGTTCTGTGCTCCCTAATAGCAAAATGTGGTTCACCATCCTTGCCTTCCTTCTCTCACTACAATAGTGCTGTATTAGTAAAAAATGTCAAGGCAAAACAATGGGGCGATAGCTCGGATAGGAAAAATTATTAATTATTTTGTGTGTATCATATTTATAATTATCTTATTCTTCCTAAACACATGAAGTTTTGAATCACACATTTTATTTATTATCACCTGCCAGTAAATGACATTATTTTTATCCTCCAAAAGTATATTTGAATTTCATAACTTTCAATTTTCATGGCATGAACCTAAGGAAGGTGTGTCTTAGCTATTTCAATTAAAGTGTGATTTAAAGAGCAAAGTGTCTCCCTCCAAAAAAATGAGTACACTTTTTAAAAATTATTATTTACATCTAAAGATTCAGGATTATATAATAAATTTACCTCATTTATTTATAAAAATTATTTCCCTATATGCTATACATCACAATATCTCAACATAATTATCAAAGGAAGCTATCAATCTTATTACAGAAGTTTTCAGAAACCAAATCATAACCAAAGATCAGTGATTTATTGGTTACCTTTCCTTACGTTATTTGTAAATCTACTGAGAATTTTCTATAAAATGCGGTACTTTGCTTTTGCATAATTTCTCAGAATTCTATTGTGTTACAAGATTTCCCCTTTTTGCATGCTTATCCTTTTTATAGGCAAAGGTTGTTGGAATGTAGAGTTCAAGAAAGCTTTGTAATTTAAACACTCCACAGAGGTACTAAATATCAGTTACTATGGCATATTTGTGGGAATTTCTGTGCTGGGATTTGAGCATATAGTCAGCACATATTTCAGTTATTAGTATCTCTTTATAAGGGTAAAACAAGAGTGGGTATTCCAGCAGAGACTGATTGCAAGCCATTGTCTCCATCCTTTATCCCCTTATCTTTTGCAATCTAGTGTTCTAAAATGACATATTTTCCCTGAAGAATACTATCCGTTTCTGAATGTGTATGTATATAGAGACAACCAGTAAATCCAACAGAGATATAAGTGGAAAAAATAAAACATTATTTCATTGGGCATTTTGGAGAGGGCAACCACAGCAAATAATTACAATTACACTGTCCTACAGATTGTAATATAGGATGAAGAATATGTGGAACAGATGAATTTGAGTCAGTATGTCCAAAGATGTGAGAGATTTCATAGAGGATGTGACATTTGTTAAAAAGAAACGACAGATCCAAAATGGAGTCAAATGAGCTAAGCCCATCAAGATTTTATGCCTAACTTAATTACGGTTTTAACCTTCCCCAGGAATGCAGTCTTAACCAGTCAGTCTGGAATTTTCTGGTCAGTGCCAATGAGGTAATCCGCCTAATAGACCCTTTGCCTCCCAAAGGAAGATGCCTCACCTGAAACAACCTTTTTTTTTGTTTGCTTATTTATGACTTCCTTGTCCTGCCTTTAAAAACCTTTCTCTTTCTGTAGCCCTTTGGAGCTACTTTGTCCTTGCTAGACGGGATGCTGCCTGATTCACAAATGGTGCAATAAAGCCAATTAGATCTTAAAAATTTACTTGGTTGATTTGTTTGTAACTTAACACTGGAGGTTAACACCTATGAAAGGAAATGGGACATATCAGGATAGGGCAATGCAGATCTATCAAAACTCTGCCAGGCCACTGGGAATTCTGGGGCACACAATGCCTGACAGAGGAGCCCTGCATTAGGAGAAAATGTTGAGGCCCTTGGTCAGTTATTACCTAGGGCATGTCTCCAAACAACATGCCCTTGGCCACCATTACCTCTTTCGGTCACTGGCCAGAGGGCATCCCCAAAATAATGTGACCTTAGCTCAAAACCTAGGGCCAACTCCAAAAATCTAATAGCCAGAGGCTATCAAGTCAATTATTCTCCCCGGATCTGGGAGGTGAGTCCTTACCTGAGGGTGGATCTGAGTAAAGTGCCTGCCTGTCTGCCATACCATTTAAATGAAAGGAGTAGTTAAATTTGTATAAGGCAAAATGCACCACTCCTGGCAGTCAATTTGGTTAGTACATTAATAATAATTTTGTAGGGGGAAGGGGAGCAGAATTTTCCATATATATATATCTTTGTCATAAGGATTATCTTGAGCTGGTTAATTTTAAGAAACATCAGATATAGGGGAAGCTCTGAAAAACAAGTAGAAGTTACCCTTTGGTGAGAGACATTTATATTTATAAGAGAAATCTCCACTTGGAAGGATGCCTTCCTGTCTCTATCAGAAAGAGGAAGATGACTAAATCTCTCTAGAAATTCATATCAGTGCAGAAGTCACTGGTTGGAACTTGTCTTTTATTACAGGGGTGTCTCAGCCAAGGACCTAGAAGGATAGAGGCAAGCTATCTTTTCTGTCCTATAATAATACACCATAAAACATCATCGACTTGACTATATTTTAATTGTTTGGTTAGGGTTTGTTGTTGTTGTTATTTTAATGACACAACTGATTTTATCTCAGATTTGCAAAATCTCTGGTGAACTCAGCTTGGGCCCAGACAGAGAAGTAAAGTGCAGACCTTCAGGTGACTTGGTTTCCACAGAAAAATAAAAACATCATATTGTGGCTTTTGCTAACATGGAGTTATAATGTTATCAGTGGACTGTACTTATTTTTAACTTAGTGAAATCTTACCGTATCCTTCCCTTACCCTTGACTAGATGGAGTTAGATGGTGCAAATAAAGATCCATATAATGCATGTGGGACGTTGGCGATATCCCAGCAACATTAATCTCTGAGCTTTCTGCCAACCAAAAAGCCTGAGGACACATAAGTAGCCATGAGGGAAACAGATTTATGAGACAGTTGAACTAGAAATCCTTAAAGTTAAATCCAGATTAAAGTTACAATCATCTTCTTGACAAAAAAGGGGTAGCAATCTTTCCAAATTGCCCCTGCACCTTCTTCCGGTATTTTCCATTGGGCCAAGAGCTGTTTCAGCATCAGAATGGATAAATCCTCGGGGTAGAAAAGCTCAAGGCTTGGCGTCCTGAGACCTGCATTCAAGCCAATCTCTGGCTAAAGAGCTATATGACTGTGGATAAATCAGCTCAGATGTGGGAGCCTCAATTTTCTCATACATAAAATGTTAATAGTATCTCATAGGGCAATTGTGTTAGTCAAAAGACATAATATATGTGAAAGTGTCATGAAAATACTCATTCTTGCTTAAAAAATATAATAAATTAATGGGAATACCTGGCTGCGAGGGATACTAAAATCTTTGCTGCCGTAAAGTTAGGGAGAAATAAATAGAGCTTTGCCCTCGACTACCCTCTATCACATTGAGTAGAGATAGTCTTCCATCGGAGATGGTCTCCGTGCCGTAGGGCTGTTCTCGCGTTATCTACATTGTCTGTGATCTGGCACAAATCCCGCCTCTGTACAACTCTTCTGATCACTGAAGGTCTTTCTCCACTTATTAATTTCTTAAATCTTTGTGTTAATTTATTGCCTTATAGTATTGGTGTATTTGTATGTATTTTAACTGAATGGTACAAGGGGAAAACCGATAGTATTTGACTTGAAATCAGCAGAGAAGGGTTTTGTTCCCAGTTCATTTTCTACATTTTAGTCTTTATTACAAAATAGGGAATGTAAACATAAGGAGTTTTAAGACCCCTTTCTACTAGGAAAAAAATGCATGTGTATTATTCTACTGCTTAGAGCTTCCTCCTAGGGAAAAATCTTTAGTGTGTATGTGTGTGTGTGTGTGTGTGTGTGTGTGTGCACGTGTGTGCACGCTCGAGTGAATGTGTTTTCCCCTGAAATGCTTATTTTCAGTCTTATTTGCTGCTATTTTAACCCCTGCAATCATGCTAGAAAGGAAAAATGAAATCTCTTTATGTCAATGTCTTTATGTCAAAGGATTAAGTTCTATGACTGCCCCTTAAAGACTCAAACCATTACCCACGCCTTATATGAGCCACTAATTCAACCTTCTACATCTAATAGCGTATCGAGATCCATTCTCAAAGTTATTCAGATATATTGATTGTAAGAAATGTTAAGGCATTTCATTTTTATGACTCACAGAATGTGAACATAATGATCCAAACTGTGAGTCAAAAATGAATCGATTACATAATTATTTTAATGAGCTCCGAGATATTGTAATTTTAAATTTTTTCTCTATGTCAAAATAATTAAATTTGGGTTGCTAATGTTAAGCTGCCTTAGGATTCATCAGGCAAATTAAACACACGCACTCCATCTCAGCAGTGCTCATGAGAATGTCTTACCTCTTTCATCTTTACTGGACGTCACGGGACAATCCCCAACCTTGGGGAAATCCTGCCACGCGGATTCTCTCTCTCATTCCACAGTTAGGAGTCTTCCTTCAGAGTTGTTCGCCAGTTTCTGCATGTATGGGAACAAGAGTAAGAATATCACATATCAGAGTTTTCCAATCACTCTGCTCTAACTTCATTCTTACAACGTTGCTAGGAAGGTATTTGGGAGCCTCAACAGCTAATCTGTATAGGTAAATCGGCACCCCCGGGCCTCCTACCCTTTATGTCCATGAAATGCTATGTTGGTATTGTCTCCGGTATGTGTGCAGACGTTAATAAGATTTGCTTGTGTTTATGAAATACCACTTTCACTTTATCTTCTGTAATCAGTGATTATGTGTACACACACACACACATATATATAGGTATGTATGTATGTATGTATGTATATATATTTCTTCCCATAGTTATAATTGCAAGCCTAAAAGTTGGCCAACTATTTACTAGCATTTGATGGATACCTAAATTTATATTTGCTTAAAATAGACCATTCTATTTTATCATAATTGAACAGTTATTATCTATCCATTAAGCATTTTTCATTCCTTCTTTTTTCCTTTCTTCCTTCTTCTTCCCTTTTCCCTCTTTTTAATTTTTTTTGTTTGTTTGTTTCTCTTTCCATCTACACAACTTTATTACTACACTTTAGAGGCAAAGAGGCATATAGTTTCTTGGCATTCAGTCTAAGCTTAGAGCGTTTTGACCTTGAATACTGCCAAGACTTTCCCATGTGCTTTGAATCCAGGTGTGGTTGCTAAGATACGTTATTAATCTTCCAATAAAAAAAATAGAGAGGTCAGGGTGTGAAGAAGGTATGTTTACTAAGGAGCCTTGTTGATGGATTTTGTTCGAAATTTGGAACACTTCATGTGATTAGAAAATATTTTAACTTTTTCAATTGTTTTTCTTCCCTTTTTTGTATGATTAAATATCTCAATTGAAGAAGGAAAGTTATATATATTTTTAGAAATTGCGGGATACCATTTTTTGAATTACAGTTTTTATTCTATAGCCATTTATGTCATATGGCATATTCCTTTCCAAAAATTGATATGACTTCTAATAAAAGATTAATTGCCATAAAGAATAAATTTTTAAAATACGCAAGAGTAAGGGTGCCTGGGTGGCTCAGTCACTTAAGTGTCTGCCTTTGGCTCAGGTCACGATTTCAGGGTCCTGGGATCTAGCCCTGCAATGGGCTCCCTGCTCAATGGGGAGTGTGCTTCTCCCTCTGCTCCTCCCCCTGCTCATGCTTTCTTTCCCTCCTCTCCCACCCCCCACTCAAATAAATAAATAAAATCTTTTTTTTTTTTTAGATTTTATTTATTTATTTGTCAGAGAGAGAGAAAGAGATAGTATGAGCAAGGGGAGCGGCAGGCAGAGGGAGAAGCAGGCTCATGAGGGGTGCTGGGTCCCAGGACCCTGGGACTGAGCCAAAGGCAGACGCTTAACCTACTGAGCCACCCAGGTACCTCTAAATGAAGTCTTTTTAAAAAAAATACACAACAGTAGTACAAATAAGAACATAGAAATGATAGGTTGATATAAGTAATGTGACTGATCATTAATTTGCACCTTTAGCTTTTTGAAATCTGCAACATAAAGCTTAATTTGTTAAATTATGTTATTCCAATGGTCTCATTAAAGGAATCTTACGGTTTATCAAGAAATGCAGGCATTTTCATGAAAATAAATCTCTTAATTTTTACTTGAGGAAGCTATTGAATGTCATAATGAATAGCCAATAATTATGCTGCCTGAATAAGTAGCAGTAGCGCCCACATAGGCGTCTGCTGGGATATGTGCTGAACTGACTTCCGCTCCTAATCTCAGTGCCCACCCCCTCGCTCGGCACAACAGATGGACTCCCATCAGCTCTTCTCGGTGTGTTTACAGCTGATTATTAAAGCCTCCAGCCTTACACCCCACCCTACTGTTGTAACAAAAAGAGCATACTCATAAGTCCAACAGACCTGGACGAGAGTCCTCGCATTCATTCATTACTTCTCTACCTTGGCCATGTTAGTTATCTTCTTTATTCTTTATTCATCTGTGTACAGAGTTAGAAATAGTCCCTATCTCATGGAACATGAGCATTAAATTTAATGTTATTATGCATACGAAATACACAGCACAGTGCCTGACTCACAGTAAGCCCTAGATAAATGTTAAATCTCAATACTTTTACGTTTCTAAAATTCAAATCTGAACATGTCACTCCATTAGTTAAATTCTGACAAATTATCAGTTGCCTATAGAATGAAATCTCAACTCCTAAGCATGGCATGTAGAGCTGTCTACCAGCGAGTTCTCCGTTTACTGCTCAAAGTACCTGGCCCCTGCATTCCCTGCGTATCAATAGTACAACCCTTGTTGTCCATAATCCCATGCTGTGTTGATGTGGCAGAATAATATTCCGGCCTTAAATATCTGCGGGCCTCATTCGTCTCTCCCCGTCTTTCACCCTGTAGGTGGATAGGTACCATTCATTTGTCATAAGTCACAAATATCACCAAGATATAGCTTTCCCTAAATTACCAGGTTTTGGAGATTTGTCTTCTTCCCTAGCTCTTCCTACTTTTAGTACTTCTAAAATCATACTTTTCATAATTTATTAGACTTGTTTATACTATGATCTCTAAACAAGTTACACCATGTGCCCACATAAGTATACTTTTAAAATTATTCTCATACATGAATATTTTTATTTCTGAAACATATTTATATACAACTCCATAAATATATTTGTACCAATGACATATGCACAAAATAGACATGAGAAAGGATGAGATAAAAATCTTCCCAGAAATGTGAATATTTTGTCCATTTGTCCATGGTCCTCAATGTCAAACCTTGTTCTAGAGACTATTGGTTTATTTGTCCATAAACTCATGGAGAACAGAGGCTTTGTTTTTAGCTTCAGTACTAGGCATGGTGCCCAGCTTGACTGCCGGTATTAAATAAATATTGTTTGTAGAGTGAGTGAATTAATAAATAATCTTTATTTATATTGGTCATGATAAAGGACAAAGTATTTCAGTGGGGATAAATAAAACACCCACCAATTTATAACTTTATGGATCTTTAAGTTGTTCTAAGGTTAGAGTTCAGAATATCTAGGTAGGTGGACAAATAATAATAAAAAAACAAGAATAATAGGTGATATTTATTGAACAAGTCTTTTTTTTTTTTTTTAAGATTTTATTTATTTATTTGACAGAGAGAGACAGCCAGCGGGAGAGGGGAAACACAAGCAGGGGGAGTGGGAGAGGAAGAAGCAGGCTCTTAGTGGAGGAGCCTGATGTGGGGCTCGAACCCAGAACGCTGGGACCCCCCCCCCCCCCCCGAGCCAAAGGCAGATGCTTAACTACTGTGCTACCCAGGCGCCCCTGAGCAAGTCTTACAATGGACTAGGCAGGAAGCATATCTTCTAATTTATCTTCTTTGAATAATATCTGTTTTTTCCACTGTGAATTTTTTCACAAAAGCCGAAGAAAGGAATTTAAGTTTGAGTAGTGAAGTTGAGATCTTTAAAAGAAAAAAAAAAAAAATCCTGGAATACAGCTATTCTGATTTCCTCATTGACAGATGATCCAAATACTATATGTGCAATTTACAGATAATGACAGTACTATAACTACCATCACCAGTAGAATAATAATAATAATAATAACAATAATAATAATAGCATCACCAAAAGTTTCCTGATTACTTCCTCTTCACCAAGAATGGTTCTGAATCATTTTACATCTATGAATTATCTAAATCCTCACACAATTCTATGGGTTAATTATGTTATCTAAAATCAAGGAACAGAGTTTTAATAGATAGTTCAAGATAGCAGAGCTAGCAAGTGATGTGGCTAGGATTTGAAGGCAGGTGCTCTGGCTACAATTTTAATAATTATTTCATACTGCCTTGCACACATCTTATTCAAATACTTCTAGAATTAATCAATGATATGGAAAAGCAAAATAAGAGGACCATATGTCTATTGTAATCTGTGGTCAGCAATAGAGATCAAAAATTTAAGTGACTCAGTGTAAATACTAGATTCCATAGCATTTTAGCAGAGCCTTTTATAATTGAACCATACAATTAGTCTTGTGTGGACTCAGATGAGTCCATAAAGTGAGCAAAAACATGTACTCATGTTCAAAGCACTTTTCTTTATCTATATGTGATAGCTGATAGAATAGTTGGCATTGCTGCTAAAGTCTCTGTATAATGACTCAATCAAATGAAATATCCCTTTGGTATGCTAATTATAATTATGACACCTTGGAACCTCATTAATTGGATTTTTCTTTTTTTTTTGCTATTTTATTGGCAGTCAGATAAAGTTCTCTATTACTGTGAATGGTCACATAGTATGACATTACATTACAACCGAAAAGTAATTATCTTTATTGGGCAATATCAAATATATCAAGTTAAAGGTCGATGGTATGTAAACTTTGTTACTGGATTTTAAATTTCCCTTTTTTATTGCACTATGTGTATAAACACCTTAGCTGAGCTTTGCACTTTAGCTGGAATATGAATTAATACATACTAATTTGCTATTTAAAAGTATGAGAAATACAACTACAAAGACCTTACATTTCTAGCTCAGTTGAAATATACGTGGAATTTTTCCAGTTAATCGTCTTGAAGTACTCTATGCCCTTAAGAGTGCTGCAAGTTTACCCATAAATAGTTCCCTTGTCTATCAACTCTTATAATTCACAATGGTTGAGCTCAAAAATCCGATTGGCCTGATCTTGTAGAAGACCATGGATCCACTGGTCTGGTAAGGTGTAACGTCTCTAACCCAAATAAAATAGAAGTTAGGCTTCTCAATTTTCATAACTGGTGTGCCGACCTACGTGAAAACAGATACAAAAGAAGCAGATGAGAATCAAGGCATAGTGTAATCTCCCCTTTTATAAACAACAGAATACAGTTCAGCTGGTATACCCCCAACAGTAAGATATTTAACTGATCATTTTTATATTGGCTATATGTTGAAATAATGAGACCATGAATATATTGGAGGACATAAAATATATTATTAAACCGACTGTCACCTGATCGTTTTTATTTTTTAATGTGGCTATTAGGAAATTTAAAATGACGCAAGCGGTTCACATTCTGTTCTATTGGAAAGCTCGCTCTAGACCCGTAGAGGAAGAGCAGCGGGGGCATCTGGGTCTGCAGACTGAATTCTGAGCACTTTCACAGGCCAACGCCTAGGGTTGGCTTGTTTCACCACTTGTCAATACAAGAGAAAGTCAGGGAAAGTATCATGAGAAACAGTGAGACAAATAACAGGCTTCTCTTAGGAAGGAATGTTTAACAGAGCAAGGAGGAAAGCAGCGGGTAAACTCCCCTTGCTTTCTGGTGAAATGCCTCTTTGTCTTTTTACCACATGAGAGAGAAGAAAAGAAGGGTACAAGAGCCAGCTCTCACTATGCCGGCAAGCAAAGAGCAGGACGCTGTACCAAAACAAGGGAAGGGCAGTGCCTGAGGCCAAGTTTTCCAATTTGCCAGTAACGTTCCCCAGTGGATGGAACCCACATCCTCATTCCACAGTAAAAAACATGATAAGTATGTAAATAGGTCTTCTCTCTCCCTACACTACTCCCACCAATGCTCTTCAATTTTAGTTTTCTTATCCCATCAAGACTGGAGATCAATAACCAAGCCAAGATCAACCAGAGCTCAGCTCACTCCACCAGGGTAGGAGATCATACCGGGCTAATACAGTCATTTTCCCATTTTCAGTGGAGTGCTCCCCCAATAGCAAATGTGACATTTGGTTTATCTCCGTGGGACCAAGGCATGGTGTCCCACCTAGGGCACTGGTATGCATCACAACAGATCATTTAGTTTTGGATAACATGGAATCTCTCCCATTCTTAAATTCCCAGTGAAAAATTAAAATGCAAAATGAAAGGCATTATTTTTCATAAATTTGAATCTGTAAAACTTAAGTTCAGAATTCTTTTATTCCCAGTTCTTGGTCTGCATACTCTTATTCAGAGGCCTGATTAGAGCTTAGTTCTCCTGGAGCAAATGCCACCTGGTCAGTGTCAACACTGGATTATTATTCCCTTCCTTGTACCAGAATTATATCTCTCTGCGCACAATCTTGTGACTTGCACATGCATTCTGTGGGCCAGGGTATACATCCCAGCTTCACTGCTACTCAGCCTAGCCTCAGATAAAGTTACACGCATCTCGGAACCAATCAGTAGAATCACAGCTCATGTATCAGGAGAGAAAAACGCTTTTTGCTCTCAACCATTGATTACTTATGTTGTTACCACAACGATTTTTGCCTGAAGCAACAACTGTAGGCTGGTATGTTGCTTATGCTTTATAATTATGGATTCGATGATAATTAGGCAAAATTATGATTCTGAAACCAAGGGCACAGTGCAATGCAAACCCACAACCTGTTTCCAGCCTAAGATCATCGGTGTCATGTGAGGGGGAGAAGTTTAAAAAAAAAAGAAAGAAAAGAGATAAATTACAAGGAAAGTCAGAAAACATCTTTGTCTCATCTCTGTTAGTTGCTTGTGTTCGTTGTTCAGAGCTCCTCCCTAGGACGAGCAGAGGAGTAGAATGTAGAGACGAATCTGTAATATCCCCCCCTCCCTGGAGATTGGAACACTAGTATCATTCCCTGTAAGGAAATATGTGAGGTAGGATAATAAGCATCCCCTACCAACTACCAGAAAAATGAATTTGAGAGCATTTTGAAAATCCAAGTCAAGACATACACAACTCTTAATTAGGTGATTAGCATTTATTGCAATAGAACACATCTTCTCTGTTATATTTGATTGTCAAGGTTTTCATCACATTTTCTATATTTTGTTTTATGAACATATTTTGTGCCATGACATTAAAAGAAGACATAAACTTATAAGTAACATTTATAGTCTATGATATCGACCTAGCACTTCATAATTACCAGATGACTTCCACATGCATGATTCCATGATTGTGTTTCTCACAATATCCTCGAAAAGGTACACATTCAATTATTATCATACCAGTTTTAAAGAGAGAAAAGGGGACACAGGAGGCCTTGAGAGTTCAGGCAGGATTATGTAAGCAGAAAGTTTCTGAGTTATACCTGGAATCCACAGCCTCTGTGTTGTGGCTGGGGCTCTCCATGCTATATTCTTCATATGAAGACTGTGTTGATGCCCCCCACACACACACCTTCCCCATTCCCCCACCACTTACATACAAACATGAAACCTGAGTCAAGTGTTCACTGTTCTGGACATCCCTGTATAACAGCAATTTTCACAATACTTTATGGTTTTTTTCCTAGTGTCACCAGTGGGCCCTAAAGTCCATAGTCCATAAGGCTAGGAACTATACTTTCTTCTCCTTCGTCCTCCTCCCTCTCCCCTTCATCTTCTCCTACTCCTTTTTTGTTCTTTGGTGTTTTGTTTTTTTTTTAAGATTTCTTTATTTGTTTATTTATTTATTAAAGAGAGAGAGAGAGAATGGGGGAGGGGCACAGGGAGAGACAATCTTAAGCAGGCTCTACACTGAGCACGGAGCTGTACTCGGGGCTTGATCTCATGAGCTTGAGATCACGACCTGAGCACCCAGGCACCCCACTACTACTACTACTACTACTACTACTACTACTACTACTTCTTCTTTTTCTTCTCATCCTCCCCCTCTTCTTCTTCTTCTTGTCATCCTTCTCCTCTCCATCCCCGCCTCCTCCTCCTTCTTCTTTTCTCCTTCCTCCTCCTCCTCTTCTTCCCTCCTCCTCCTCTTCCTCTTCCTTCTTCCTCTTCTTCCTCTTCCTCTTCTCCTTCTCTTCTTCTTTTTTGTTTGCTCCAGCCTCACTCACTTTATTAAGTACCATAAATGCAGCCTTTTAAGTGAGTCACTAGAAAATTAACACATGTTAATAATCAGAGGGCATCTTTCTTCTTGGAAGGTAAAGATAACTTTAAGATTAATAACAATAACTTTTGCTGGAGTCTTTTGGGTTTTCTACATTGAGTATCATGTTGTCTGCAAAGAGTGAAAGTTTGACTTCTTCCTTGTGGATTTCTTTTTGTTGTCTGATCGCTTTGGCTAGAATTTCCAGTACTATGTTGAACAACAGTTGTGAAAGTGAACAACACTGTCTTGTTCCTGACCTTAGGGGAAAAGCTCTGTTTCCCCCATTAAAGATTATATTCACTGTGGGTTTTCATATATGGCTTTTATGATATTGAGGTACGTTCCCTCTATCACTACACAGCAGAGAGTTTTTCTCAAGAAAGGATGCTGTACTTTGTCAAATGCTTTTTCTGCATCTATCGAAAGGATCATATGGTTCTTGTCCTTTTGTTTTATTAATGTGGTGTATCACATTGATTTATGGATGTTAAGCCACCCTTGCAGCCCAGAAATAAAGCTCAATTGGTCGTAATGAATAATCCTTTTAATGTACTGTTGGATCCTATTAGCTAGTATCTTGGTAAGAATTTTTTACCCAAGTTCATCAGGGATGTTGGTCTGTAATTCTCCTTTTTAGTGAGGTTTTTGTTTGGTTTTGGGATCAAGGTAATGTTGGCCTCATAGAATGAGTTTGGAAGTTTTCTTTCCATTTCTATTTTTTGAAACAGCTTCGGAAGAATAGGTATTAATTCTTCTTTTAATGTTTGGCGGGGGACACCTGTATGGCTTAGTTGGTTAAGCATCTGCCTTCAGCTCAGGTCATGATCCCAGGGTTCTGGGATCAAGTCGCACATCAGGCTCCTTGCTCAGCAGGGAGCCTGCTTCTCCCTCTGCCTGCTGCTCCCCCTGCTTGTGCTCTCTCTCTCTCTCTCTCTCTCTTTCTCTCTCTGACAAATAAATAAATAAAAATCTTTTTAAAAAAATGTTTGGTAGAATTCCACTGGAAATTCCATCCCTGGACTCTTGTTTGTTGGGAGATTTTTGATTACTAATTCAATTGCTTTGCTGGTTATAGGTCTCTTCAGGTTTTCTATTTCTTTCTGTTTCAGTTTTTGTAATTTATATGTTTCTAGAAATGCATCTATTTCTTCCAGATTGCCTAATTTGTTGGCATAAAATTGCTCATAATATTCTCTTGTAATTGCTTGTATTTCTTTAGTGTTTGTTGTGATCTCTCCTTTTGCATTCATGATTTTATTAATTGAGTCCTCTCTCTTTTCTTTTTGATAAGTCTGGCTAGGAGTTTATCAATCTTAATAATTCTTTCAAAGAAGCAGCTCCTAGTTTCATTGATCTGTTCTACTGTTTTTAAAATTTCTATATCATTGATTTCTGCTTTAATATTTATTATTTCTCTTCTCCTGCTGGATTAAAGCTTTACTTGCTTTTCTTTCTCCAGCTTCTTTAGGTGTAATGTTAGGTCGTGAATTTGAGACTTTTCTTCTTTCTTCAGAAAAGCCTGTATTGCAATATACTTCCCTCTTAGGACCAACCACCTTTGCTGCATCCCAAAGGTTTTTAACTGTCATGTTTTCATTTTCATTTGCTTCTGTGTATTTTTTAATTCTTCTTTAATTTTCTCGTTCCTCCGTATATTTGTGGTCCTTCCAATTTTTTTTCTTATAGTTAACTTCAAGTTTTAAAGCATTGTGGTCTGAAAATATGCATGGTACAATCTCAATCTTTTTGTAACAGTTGAGACCTGATTTGTGACCGAGTATGAAATCTATTCTGGAGAATGTTTCATGTGCACTCGAGAAGAATGTGTATTCAGCTACTTTAGGATGAAATACTCTGACTATATCTGTTAAGTCCATCTGGTCCAGTGTGTCATTCAAAGTCCTTGTTTCCTTGTTGATCTTCTGCTTAGATGATCTGTCCATTACAATTGCACTAAAAACCATAAGATACCTAAGAATAAACCTAACCAAAGAGGTAAAAAATATGCACTCTGAAAACTATAGAGCACTTATGAAAGAAATTGAGGAAGACACAAAGAAATGGAAAAACATTCCATGCGCATGGATTGGAAGAACAAATATTGTTAAAATGTCTATGCTACCCAAAGCAATTTATACGTTCGATGTAATCCCTATCAAAATACCATCAACATTTTTCACAGAGCTGGAACAAACAATCCTAAAATTTCTATGGAACCAAAAGGACCCCAAATAGCCAAAGTAATGTTGAAAAAGAAAACTAAAGCTAGATGCGCCACAATTCTGGACTTCACGCTGCATTACAAAACTGTAATCATCAAGACAGTATGGTACTGATACAAAAACAGACACATAGATCAGTGGAACAGAATAGAGAACCCAGAAATGGACCCACAACTCTTTGGTCAACCAATCTGCAACAAAGCAGGAAAGAATATCCAATGGAAAAAAGACAGTCTCTTCCACAGATTGTGTTGGGAAAATTAGACAGCCACATACAGAAGAATGAAACTGAATCACTTTCTTATACCATACACAAAAATAAACTCAAAATGGATGAAAGACCTAAATGTCAGACAGGAAACCATCAAAATGCTAGAGGAGAACACGTGGCAACCTCTTTGACCTCAGCTGCAAGAGCTTCTTGCAAGACACATCTCCAAAGGCAAGGGAAGCAAAGGCAAAAATGAACTATTGGGACTTCATCAAGATAAAAAGATTTTGCACAGCAGAGGAAACAGTCCACAAAACTAAAAGGCAACCTATGGAATGGGACAAGATATTTGCAAATGTCTCATAAGATAAAGAGCTAATATCTAAAAGCTATAAAGAACTTACCAACCTCAACACCCAAAACAACAAAAAATCCAGTCATGAAATAGGCAGAGGATATGAACAGACATTTCCCCAAAGAAGGCATACAAATGGCCCCAGCAGATACATGAAAAATGCTCAACATCACTCAACATCAGGGAAATACAAATCAAACCCACAATGAGATAGCACCTCGGACAGGTCAGAATGGCTAAAATTAACAAGTCAGGAAACAACAGATGTTGGCAAGGATGTGGAGAAAGGGGAGCCCTCTTCTGCTGGTGGGAATGCAAACTGGTGCAGCCACTCTGAAAAAACAGTATGGAAGCTCCTTAAAAAGTTAAAAATAGAGCTACCCTATGACCCAGCAATTGCACTGCTACGTATTTATCCAAAGGATGCAAACATAGTGATTTGAAGGGGCACATGGACCTCAATGTTTATAGCAGCAATGTCCACAATAGCCAAAATATAGAAGGAGCCCAGATGCCCATTGGCAGATGAATGGATAAAGAAGATATATATGTGATGTGTGTGTGTGTATATAATGGAATATTACTCAGCAAACAAAAAGAATGAAATCTTGCCATTTGCAATGACGTGGATGGCTCTAGAGGGTATTATGCTAAGCAAAATAAGTCAGTTAAAGAAAGACAAATACCATGTGATTTCACTCATGTGGAATTTAGAAACAAAACTGATGAATGCAGGGGAAGGGAGGGAAAAATAAAATAAGATGAAAATAGAGAGGGAGGCAAACCATAAGAGATTCTGAACTCTGGGGAACAAACAGGGTTGCTGGAGGGGAGGTGGGGAGGGGGGGGAATGGGGTCACCGGGTAATGGGCGCTAAGGAGGGCACTTGATTAATGAGCACGGGGTGTTATATACAACTGATTCATCACTAAATTCTATCCCTGAAACTAATAATACAGTATATGTTAATTAAATTGAATTTAAATAAAGAATTTTTAAAAAGAAAAAAAGATTAATAACAATATATTATATCCATTGAATAAAAGTATCTGATCATTAAGTTTTATTCAGGCTAATAGATATCACTTAAGAATGTAATTGGCCTTCCATACTCCAATTTCCCAATTTCCACAGTCTCAACTTCTCACACAGAGACACTTCTAGGTAGAGCAACCTGTTTATTGCCCTTACGACGGCACTCTTACTTCCCCTTTCTACAGGTAACCCACGTTATACAGCTTGGTCACACAGCTTGTCAAGGGGAAAGAAATGACACAAATACAAGTTCTATAGCAAGTAATTCTTAGCCTTGACCTCACATCAGAATCACCCAGGGGAAAATTTTCAAATAACAATCCCATAGACATTCAGTTTTAATTAGCCTGGGGTGGGACCTGGACTTCGGTATTCAAAAACAAAAGCTCTGAAATCGAATGCATAGCCAGGATTTAGAATCTGGGCTTCTTAAAAGGATGTTGTCCTGATACCTAAGAAGCCTTACATTTATGGATTTCAGGAAGTTCACAGGATGGCAGCACACAGAAATCTGGCTGCAGCCTTCACTTTCATTCAGGAATTGCCCAGGTCAGCAGAACAAAGAGAAAGCCATTGCCTTGAGGGACAGTCGGCCAGCTGGAGAGGGGAATCAGGCTGTTGTTAAATTTGACTGCCACACAAAACTTTCAGCCTTTCTCCCTGTCACTGACTCTTCCTCTGTTAGCTCCTTCTTCTCTACAGGTTATTAGAATTCCACTCAGTTACACAACATGGCATGTTCCCCTCTAGCTCAGACCATCAGGTACTTTCAAGCGTGACATGGACTTTTGGTGGGGAGATTGTGATGCAATTGCTGGAACTAAGCTTGATCCTACATGGGACTTCAGGAGACGTATCAGCTGCTGTGCTCACACCCAGTTTACTTCTGGCTCGGAGAGGATTTTAAGTAAAGGAGAGTTCCAGAAGCCTCCACAGGAGAGTAGTGACGGCAACTGGGAAAGGTGGGAACAGAACAAACATAAAAATAAGGAAGAAAAATGCTTTCCCTTGACAGGGAAACTTTTTAGCTTGTCAACTCATCAGGTTGTAGCTCACTTGTGTACTTCTTTTAAGCAAGTGAAACTTCAATGCTGGCAAAATTAAGAAAATGCCTATTTTATTTTGCACAGAATTTGATAATTTGAACAAGTAATTATTAAAGTATTTGACCCGTCTGAATTCCAAATATATTCACCTTTTGAAAATAAATCATCAGGCTAAGAACAATAGGAATTTGTTAACTTCAGCAGTTAAAGAGAATGGAGACAATGTTCGGGGCAAATGGTCCCATTTGAAAGACACAATTATAGTAAGAATGGGGAAAATTAAAAATATAGAAAGAAAGCAAGTCACACATGTAATAAGGTTCAGAAAACACCAATTTGCGAACAATCTTCAACAAGGAAGATTATTAATAAATAAAAAACACAATGGTGAGGATAGATAACACATTGATTTGTACAAAAAATGAACAGTGAATTATAAGAGCAGATCACGTTCAAAAGAAAAGGACGATAAGGGAAGAGATAAGAGACCAGAGGACAAAGCCAGGTGATTCAGTACAAATATATTGTGAATTCCAGAACTAGAGAAGAGAACAGACTAAGAGAGGCCATAAAAGAAAAGTAATCAATGAACACAAACTTTGCTTTTGCACAACGAAAAAGGAAAGATAAGCTAAGACATCCTAATGATTTACATTTTTTTTTTGTCATTCTTACAGAAGGTTGGTTATGTCTGTGCAGTACTGATATAAATTCTGTCAAGGATTGTCCTGCTCTTCTGTTCTGTCCTAATATATTTTTCTTGGGCATATATAATTTAATTTTACCCGAGGAGAGTAGGAAGAAAACAATCCTCAAATGAATAGCAAGCACTATGAATTTAAAAACGAAGGATACTTCGTCATGTGCTGGTGAGACGTTCTACTTTAATGCCAAAATAAAAATTCAGTATTTTTCAGCCACAAACAAACAAAAAGACAAGTAGGGTTAAAGTAGAGGGAGAAAAAAAAATAGCATCAAGTGTCCCATTTATAATTGAAAACTAGACTACACAGGTATAATGTCTAAAGAATGGAAAGACCATGAATAATAATAATAAAAAATATGCAGGGTCTATTTTGTAAAAGTGGTGGTTATGGTAGAATCTTTTTGGAATATTTGCAAATTTTCCCCATAAAAGAAGACAGAATACCCAGACATATAGATCACATCCTTAAAATAAATAAAATAAACAAATAAATAAATAAATGTGACATTCCCCGTGGAAGCTGTCATAACTAACCAGAAAAATCTCTCTTCCATTCGAGAGACATTGGTGGGAGTAGTATAAATTAAGAAGGATAGAGAAAATATTAGAAAAGAAAGAAAAAGATGCAGAACATATGGAATATGCAGAAAACAGAAGGAAGACAGACCCAGGACATCACAGAAACGACAAGATACTATTTCTGAACTGATCACATGCACACAGAAGGCATACTAGGTGAGAGCTAGAAAATCTTTTCATCTCTCGCAAAATCTTAAAAAAAGTGAATATAATGTATAAATGAGCAACCTAAGAGAATCAGGATTGACTCTCACAGAAAGTTATTGTAACAAAAGGAGAGTGAGCCGAATATGGTCCCTATAGGCAATGAGATCACATGACAAATATAGACATATAAACAAGATAAATCTCTAACCTAATATTTCAAAGCAAGCTAAAAGTGATTGAAAATATAAAATCATAACATAAATCAGGATAAGGAAAATTCATAGATAAGGCAATAGAACTCAAGAAAGGTAAGAAATAAAAGAAAAATTAATTTTAGAAGTAAACACTAAACCGAAAGTAACAGAGGGGTGGATGTCTTAGGATAAATAGAAGGTGAGAAGGAGGACAATTTTAAACACCAAGAAAAAATAAAGATATAAAAATAGTGAAATAAAGTGATAAATGAGAAAGCAAAATCAAAGAAACAGAACTAATGCTATAATATACATTCAGGAAAATAGTACTGAAATTTAAGAAAGAAAAAAAAATGCTTGAATTACACGCTGAAGAAATACAATGTATTAGGGGGAAATGATGCCAGAAGGCTTCATTTGAAATGAAGCCCTGAAAGAAAAAGAAAAAAAAAAAAAAATTCAGACAAAATAGCAAAATGATTAAGTCGCTTAAAGGACAAAAAAAAAAAAAAGAAGAAGAAGAATGGTGATCCGATTTTTATTGACAATATTTCAATGCCAGAAGGTAGTAGATACTTTTTGATATCCAAGGAGACAAAATGTGAGTCAAATATCATATATCTATCTAAATTCATAGAGAAATTTTACAAACTGTCATAAGTATGCAAGAACTTTAGAAAGTACTTCCGAGATCATAGAGTAAGAACCTCCAAAATCCATAAAAACACAGGAACACAGGCAAAAACTGTCAAAATCAACTTTTTCAGAAATCTGGGAATTAACCAAAGGCTTGCAACAATCTGAGGAGGGTTTATTCAAGAGCACAGACTGAATCGCATAAGAACAGCAAGTTTTATGGAGTTTAAATAAGTTCTCTCTCCATCATCCTCTCCCAAGGTCGGCAGTAGCTGTGACAAACGAGTCTCACGATGATGCGATCTGTGAAAATTGGGAGGCCAGCAGCCACTGCAGAGGACAACACAGGACAACGCAAGACAGCAAAGCCCCGTCCTTGGTTAGCTGTCACTTACTGACCAGGCAGGAAGTTCCCTGTAAAGCTCCATCTTAGGGCATGTTTTTCTTTAAACCTACTCAGAGTTTGTTCTATAGAAACAGCTCTATCCTTAGGACATTTGTCCAAAACATAGGAATTATTTATCATTTCAGTTGCCTGATGTAACTGACCCAAACCAGGAAAAACTCAGGAATAAGATTCCACAGGGGGATCTGGAAAGCTCCAGAATATTTGTGATAATCTAGAAGACCAGAATCCTGTGTGCATGCCCAGGAGAAGCATTAGAAGGTTCTCACATCTCACTTCTGGCTGACTTTGAGGCTCTGTGCAAGCAGGAATTGAAGCTTAAGGTAGCATTGTCAGAGATGAAAGATATATCTCAACACACACACACACACACACACACACACACACACACAGAGACTCGTCAGCAAGGGCTGGGAGACTTACTAGTTCAAGGAATTTAAGGACATGTCTGGTCATTAGCGACTTCAGTCATTAGTTGACCACTACGCAAAAGAAGTACAGACTTCTATAGCCATACACAACAAAAAACACAGACTTTACCAAATTGGCCTAGGAAAGTTGCTTAACAGAGAGCAGTAACAACGAAACAGACAAACCAATAACTATAGCAAACAGAAACAAACAAACCTAAGAATGGGGGAAATCTGATTTCCAGAATTGCCACATTATAATATTTAAAACATCGAATTTTCAACAAAACGTTATGAGGCATATGAAGAAATAAGAGTATGACTCAGAGCCAGGGGAAAAAAAGAAAGAAATTCATAGGGGCCCCTGGGTGGCTTGGTTGGTTAAGCGTCTGATTCTAGGTTTCCGCTCAGATCATGATATCAAGGGTCATGAGATTGAGCCCTGCGTGGGGCTCTGTGCTGAGTGTGGAGTTGGCTTGAGATTCTCTCTCTCCCTCTGCCCCTCTCCCCACTCTCTCTCTAAAATAAATAAATACATCTTTTTTTTTTTTTTTAAGAAATTAATAGAATCTTTCCCTGGAGAAGCCTAGATATTGGGCTTAACAGAGAAGTACTTTAAATCAACTATTGTAAATATGATCAAAGAGCTAAAGGGAACCATGTGCAAGGGAACCATGAAAATGATGTCTCCCCACAAATGTCAATGAAGATAGGAGTTATAAAGAGGAAACAAATAGGGACTCTGTAGTCGAAAATTTTACTGAAGGGACTCAACATCAGATTTGAAGTAGAAGGAGGAAGAGTCAAGGAACTTGACGAGGGTGCAATTGAGATTATTCAGTGTGACGAAAAGTAAGAAAAAATAGTAAAGAAAAATGAATCCAGCCTTAGAGGCCCATAAGACTCCGTCTAGCTAACCAACATACACATAGTGGAAGTTCCAGGAGAAAAGAGAGAGTATTTGAACAAATTGTGGCCAGCAGTCATTAGAACATTCATTTCACATTCAAGATGCTCAGAAAACTCTAAGTAGGATAAATTCAATGGGATCCACGTACAGACACATCATAGTCAGACTGCCAAAAGCCAAAGCCAAAGAAACTTGAAAACAGCAAGAGAAAAATGACTCATTACATACAAGGGAAACTCAACAGCTACTTTACTGTCATTACCATGGAGGCCAGAACGCAGTGGATGACATACTTAAAGGGCTATGAGAGGGGCACCTGGGCGGCTCAGTCAGTTAAGCGTCTGCCTTCTGCTTAGGTCATGATCCCAGGGTCCTGGGACCCAGCATCCCCTATCAGGCTCCCTGCTTACTGGGGAGTCTGCTTCTGCCTCTGCCCCTCTCCTCCACTGGTACTCTCTCTCTCAAATAAATAAATACAATCTTTAAAAAAATTTAAAAAAATATTAAAAAGACCATCAACCAAGAATTCCATATCAAGCAAAACAATTCTCTAAAAATGAAGGAGAAATTAAGATATTCTCAGATAAACAAAAACTGAGACTATTTGTTTCTAGCAGAATTGCCTTATAGGAAATGCTAATGAGAGTCCTTCAGGCTGAAATGAAACAAAGAACAGCAGTTGCTGATATAAAACACAGTAGAGAAGCATTTTTTGTTTGTTAGCACCTTTTTTTCCATCTACTTTAAAGGTAACAGCATAAAGCAATAATTATAAAACTGTGGATATGGAGATGTAATTTATATGATGATTATAGCACATGGAAGGAAGGAGAGAATGGGGTTATATAGGAGCAAAGATTTTGTATACTACTGAAATTAAGTTGATATTTACCTAAACTAAATTATAAATTAATATGCTAATTGCAACTCCCAGGGCAACTAGTGAGAACAACTTAAAAAATATAGTAAAAGAAACAACAAAGTAATTAAAACAGCATACTAGGAAAAAATATGCATGTAAAACAAAAGGTGGTAGCAATAGAAGGTTAGAGACATAATGCATATGGAAAACAAATAGCAGGGTGGGGGATATTGGGCACTGATCCAAGCAACTGAGTTGTAAATTGTTACCTAAACACAACCCGATTCTTGTTAAAGTTTAGAGAAATGTAGGAACTCACGTAGCCTTCCTTTAAAAAAAAAAAAAAGTTTCTTTCCATAAAATTAACTAAAACTAAATAATAGTAAGTTTGTGAATAAATGAACAGACTTTTCCCAGTCCATTTTCTTACCTTCCAAAACATCTTCCCTCGATGTTGCTATTAGAGTTGCATGATTCGTCAGTATCAATGAAACATGTTCTATGTTTTCAGCATTAAAAGAAAAAAGATAATCACGTCTTGTTGTATATAACTTGCATGATTTCCATCTCATTTGTCCTATATCTTGATTGAGTATGATGAAATAGCACTAATTATTTTAAGAAGTTGTGTTTGGTTTTCATGTATAGTTTGGTCAAACACCTGCAAATTCAACATTTTACCCAAAGACAGCACTTTACAACTTTAAAAAAAAAATCTCACTGTTTCATTCTGCACACTTTCTACAACATGCAACTTTAAATAGAATTCCAGACACAAACACCATTAAATGTGTATCTTTATTTTTTAACAAGATTGAAAATTCTGACAATGCCTGTATGATTGGCCAATTTTCTCTAGGAATCCTTTATATAATAGCATATTACCTTTTGGATTATACCCAGTTACTTTAGTTGTATCAGTGAGGAAAAAGTGCAGGTTAGAAAGTTGGTAAAACTATTTTCAGAAATTAAATCTTAACATTTTCCTTGAAGTTTGAGTTACAATTATCTAACAATAATGTTCCTGGGAATATTCTCAAGAAATATTTTAGAGCTGATGTGGCTTTTTATTGAAGCAAAGAAATAAATGAGTCAAAAACAAATTTATGGGAAAATATTTATCTACAAATAATTAACATAAAAATTATCAAAACTAAGTTTTGTATTTTTGTTTTATCCTTCCCAAACAGATTTATCTCCACCTGTTCTAAGAATGCAGGCAATGAGGTAGAGAGAGGAAACAATGTTATAGGAAAGATAGTTTGAACAAAATAACTAGTCCCATGATGGGTAACTTTCAGACCAAAAGATACTGTTTTTCCACTTGAATTTGGGTTCTTCTTCTTCAAAAAAAAAAAAAAAAGTCTCTGCTATAGAAAACATTCCCAGTAGAAGGAATCAAATTGAGAATCCAAAATCTGATATTTGGAGATTCATAATATATTTTAGGATGTTAAACACATTAAAGATGCTCAGAAATCCTGCAGTAAACAAACAAACAAAAAAATCTTTTGTTTTCTGAGCATTTCCAAAACTTTGTAAGTAAACATAATTTTCTTTGCAGATGTTTTCTGCCATTAAACGGTTTTTTAAATACTGGTAGAAAGTTAGTTATCAAAACAAAAATCAAACTAACAACGTTTATTTTTACTATTTTATGGTCATACAAAGTATCAGTGGTGGTATAACCAACGATACACTCATAAATTGCCGATGGGTAGCGCAATCGCACACAGTCTATGGAAAACCATTTGGCAATATAAATGGGAGTTTTCAAAACTTTTAAGCTATTGGACCCAGGTGCTAGCTCTTATGAATTTATCCTAAGGAAATTAGATGAACTGCATAACCTAGAGAAATGATAGAAAGATATGAGCTAAAATGGTAATTTCTAGCCAGGGTAATTGTGAGTTTTTTTTTTGTTTTTCTGTATAGTCCATATTGCTATAATAAACATATATTATTTTTCATAATAAAATGGTATTTATAAAATAACACAGGATTATGTTCTCTCTCGTTTTTACCTCCAATAAAAACCTTGAAAAAAGCTGAGACTTTGTAGTGGGTGCTTTGATCTTTTGGAAGCTTTTTATGTGAAGGATTGGAAATGTTGAGTCAAATTATACAACCATATTGTAAGCTATTAGTTATACTCCTTCGAAGCTTGTAGTTTGAGTTATATCATTTTGTAACTCCTAAATTAAAGTGTATTTTTTCTCTTAAATATTTTGTGTGGATTTTTAAAAGGTGATAAATGTTTCAAATATAGTTTCAACAGACAAAATACAAAAGAAGTATTAGGATGAATTAGGGAGGCTTTATGGCAGCTACTCAGAGAGCATAGTATGTGTTCTTTGCAACATAAATGACAGACTAAAATGATGTCTGTTTCACCTTAAAAGTCTAAAGGGCTAGAAATGAGCTGTCTAGCTATTCTGATGGCTGAGCAAGGAAGAGGTGGCTGTAGTGGTTAGCTTCCGAGAACGTACGAGTGCTTCTGGTGATACAGATGTCAAACATACGCAAGCTGTCTTGGATTCTATTCAAAAGATTACCTGGAGGGGCAAAGCAAAAACAGCGGAGACAACTGAAGGTAGTGTTGTATTCTTACAAGCCAAGGAAGGAGAAACTTCCAGCCAGAAGTATGATGCATTCACTTGTATCAAGGAAACTGTAAAGGAGATACCCCAGAGATGGCAAGAGGATCTCTGAAGAAACAATGGATGAAATTTAGTCAGCTCTGAACATATTCCAACAGGGTCTGTATGCTAATAACCACAACACTATCAATGAAGTCAGAACTTCTTCACTCCTGTTGTTTTTCCCTCCCAAGCTGCATCCCCAGAGGAGGGATCCAGTTGATACAGAGTAACACCTGCTGGGAAAACAGATTTAAATGGGCAGTGAGAGGGGCACCTGGCTGGTTCAGTCGGTTGGGCACCCAACTCTTGATTTCGGCTCAGGTCATGATCTCCATGGGATCGAGCCCCGTGTGGGGGCTCCGCACTCACTCAGTGTGGAGTCTGCTTGAGATTCTCCCTCTCCCTCTTACCCTGTCCCTCCCCCTGCTTGTGCACACTCTCTCTCTAAATAAATAAAATCTTTTTGTTTTAACAAATGGGCAGTGAGAGACAAAAATGAAACTGTTTATTATTACATCCCCTAGCTTGTGCTTGCTTAGGGAAGCCGTATTTAGTGGGGAGAGTAGGATTGTTAGAAAAATACATGAATCTCCATTAAATCTAGGTTCCATATAAACAACAAATACTTTTAAGTAGTGCTGCAAATGTTGCATGGAATTTCAGTATATTAAAATATTCATTATTCATCAAAATTCAAATCTAACTGAGATTTCAGTATTTTCATTTGCCAAATCTGTCAGTCCTAGATTCTTTATATTACTTAATGCTTTTTGGATCGAAAGTATTGGTTGATATCAGAAGCATCACCCTTGCTTTCTTTTTATTATATTTTCCTGGTATATTTTCCCACCCATTTATTTTAACCATTTATTTTTAGATGTGTCTCATTGTACACAGCAAAGAATTGGGTTTTGATTTGTGTACTCCAGTCAGACAAATCTTTTCTTACTGAGTTAAGTCCATTTAAGTTTATTATTATGGCTAATATGTTTGGTTTCAGTTCTGCCATATCATGTTGTCATATATTACATGTCAATGCAAAGTCATTTCACACTATTGGCTTTTTTACTTTTTCCTTTTTTTTCTTTTTCTATTCTCTTGATAAATATAGAGGGTTATATTTTTATTCTAAAACACCTTTCTATGAATCACTCTTTGGTTCTCTCCCTGTAAGGTTGTTATAGACTTTCTTCTAGTCTTAACCATTAGCTATTAGCAGGTGGCCTACTTCCCATGGCTGTCTCTAGCTCCAGGTTTTGATAACTGCTCTTTTGCTTCAGCCATGGGAGGGTTGGGGGTGGTGGACAGCACATTGCTATTATTAGTGCCAGAGTAATTAATGCTACCTTGTGGTTTCCTTATATCCAGACCAAACGTGTAATTAGCCCCCTTTTATATTTTTTTATAAAGATTTATTTATTTGAGAGGGAGAAAGAGAGAGAGAGCACACATAGGGGAGGGGCAGAGGGAGAGGGAGAGAGAATCTTAAGCGGACTCCCCACTGAGTGTGGAGCTTGATGTGGGGGCCAATCTTTGACCCTGACATCACAACCTGAGCTGAAACCAAGAATCAGCTGCTTAACTCACTGTGCCACCCAGGTGCCCCAATTAGCCCTCCTTTAAAACTTTTCTTAAACATATCAAACTTCAGCGTTTCATACATTTCCTTTTAACCCTGATACACAAAACAAATATTTCATTAATAAATAACAAAAGTCATCATAGTGGGTGGCTACAATGAGAAAGAAGAAAAATATCATGGCATATAGAAGATAATTCTGGGATATTGGAGATAAAAATAAGAAAAGATGCACTACCATGTATGCAGACCATTCTATTACGTATAAAATCTGTATTCCCGAAGAAAGAACAGAGATGGTAAAGAATCAGTAATGAAGAAAACAATAAAAGAGCTGAGTTGAGGAAAAAGAGCCTGGAGATTGAAATGGATCACCAATATTCAGGAAGAACACTGAGGAGATCTTTCCTGAACTTGAACTGGAAAATACTTAGCAGCCCTGAGACCTGTCGCAATGACCGATTTACGAAGTCTTTTCCCAGGGAATTCAGTCCATCTCACAATTCTTCAACGCGCCCCTAGAGGTCGCTATTAACAATCCATCAGATCTGTAAAATCGGATGACTCTGTTTGCCATCCCAGAATTTAACATACAATTTAATTAAGATTAAGAAACAAGGAAATACTGTTTCTCCAAATATGTAGGTTGGAAAGATGTAGCTGCCTAAAAAAGGTAGCTTCTATGTGACAAAAAGGTGCATTAGGGTAATAACCCTGCCATCTTAGTTACTGCTTGCCAGCACCTAGCACCCTGTGAATGCTCAGGAGATGCTCATTGGGTGAATGAAAGATACAAAAATGAAGCTGGCCTCAGAAATCTCAGTGACACTAAAATGTCAGAAGAAAATTGAATAACATTTTAGAAGAAAAATAAATGTGATCCAGTCACCGTAGATAAAATGTTTCTCAGAAATGGCAGGCTCAGAAAATGCCTTATCTAAATACCCTTCTTAAAGAAAAAAAAATCATAAAAATATTTTATGCAAACAAAAATGTTTCAGAGTAAAAATATATGAGTGTCGGTTCAGCATATCATGTGTTATGATAGCATCATAATTATTGATTTCAGATTAATAAGCAAAAAAATGTTTATCCTAAAGAAATATTCAGTGGTAAGCATGGTATTCAAGAAGGCAATATTTAGTATTTTAGAAAAGAATAAAAACAGTGACTGGAGTTCTTACTAATAAACTATGGCTCATTCATATAATAGATTAATATGAAGTCATTAAAATTATATTTTCAGAAATTAGTTGGTGGCCTATGAAAAATGTTATAGTTTGATGCTAACTGAAATGAGAGGATGCAAAAGAAATTAGGTGAGTTTTGGTTTCAGACTCTGCATTCTATAGTATTTCATTAATTTCAAGGTACATAGTTCTTATATTTTAACATCCTTCAAGAGATATCACTTTACAGGTGATGGGATCTTAGAATGATTCAAATATAACAATTTATTTATGATGATTTAAAAATTATGGAATTTGTTTACTTGAAGTTAATGACCAGATCTTTGTAATCCTTTCTCCTCACACAGTAAATGGGATTACATGTATGGCACTCAATGTGTAAGGGTATTGTTGAATGACTGAAATAGTTTTTGAGTGAACAGTCCATCATATTTTTATGCTTTGAGAAGCAAGAAATGCTTCAGTATCCAAATACATTTTTCCCACAATCAACAAACAAGAGAATTCCATTAAAATTTTACTAAATTTTGAAAAAAAATTAAAAGGAATGTGAAAGCAAAATGGAATGATTTTCTGGAAAGAATTTGTAAGCAATGCCTTTAAAAAATATCAGTGAACTGACAAAACTGTATTCATCCATTGACTACAGATTGCACTGATTTTGTATTTTGTTGGAGATGCAGACCCAACTCCTTCCAGAGACCATCAATATTATTAATTCTCATGTTTCTTTTTAACTGCTGACTTGTCCTGCACTGTGCTAAGTTTACAGCTATTGATTAACAGAACTATGGAGAAGATTAAAAAGAATTTTTAAAACCTAAATCTTGTGCTTTTTTTTTTTGATAGAACTTCTTGTGTCTTTGAAGTTTAAAAGAATACTAATGCAAAGTAATGTCTTTTTATACTAAATCACATTTTTTAACCATGCTTTAAAATCTGGAAGCAATGTTGCAGTCAATACTTTAGAATATATTATGTTCTCCCTATTTAATTGGGGAGGGAGGAAGCCATAAATATCCTCAGCTATGAGTCACATGAATTTTTCATCAATATTCTGTGAGAAATCTGTGGAGTTACTTAGTTTGCCCTAACTACCTAGAAAGGTGATTTAAAAAATAAAAGTCAATATTAACATCTTGATATCTAACCATCAACATGTCAGATTTAAACTGAATTTTGTTAAAAGCATGTTGACATGGATGATTTGTTCAGTTTTAGGTAAAAGGCTATTATCATCATCCATCTATTTAAGAAAATACATCATGGCATGTAAGTTTTTATATATAGTGGATAGTAACTTCTCCACACAGTGTATATTACCTTATTTAACATAAAAGTGTAATGTTAAGGCTACTTTTAGCCTATATGATTGAAGGATTTCACTTCTTAAGGTCTAGATGTGTCAACATGTTTTGATTATGGAGGATATCTTGATGGAATAGAAGTAGTTAGAGTTTTAGAGTTGATCCAACATGAACTGTGTGGCCTTGGGAAAATTATGTGATCATTTTCAGTCTTGGTTTCATTCGCACAGACTAGCAGTGAGCATACCTTCTCATAGATTAGGGTTGAAAATTAAATAAACCCAAATACGTAAAGCACCTTCTAACAGTGCTCGGCGTACAGAACATGTCCAAGCACTTTCAGATCTCTTCTTTTGTGAATGCAGAGAAATTCAATTTTGGAATGAAATTTCCTTAAATTGCGGCCTTTCCTTTGGAAAGATATTGTTCATATTTGGTCTAGATATTTAGGAGAGTGCTACAAAGTTAAGCAGAGTGCTTTCAATGAGCATAAACAGCCTAGAAAGTAGAGATTTAATCTTACAGGCTTTCCTGCAGTTACAAAGTTGTTGCACCACAAAACGGATGTCTTGGTGTCCCACAAAGGAACATTTAAATTAGAAATGGCCTCTGACAAAATTCTAAAGCCAAGCTTTGTCTTTAGCTCCAAAACTTCTGTCGGGCCCTTGTTAATTTGCCTAGATTCTTTAATCCCCATAGTTGGGCCCCCACGTGATCATCTTTTGCGGCGTCCCAGACCTTCTGCAGCCGTAGGTCGGAAGCACGCCACCACTTTGGAACAGCAACCCTGGTCTGTGCTCTTGTTTCAGTAAATGGTCTTTGGCATGGCCCTTTGTTTCTGAGACCTGCTGGTGTAACTTTCCTGGTTCTTCAGGCTGTTCTGAGAAATGAAGCTCTGCCTGGCATTTGCCAGTCTTGTCTCTGAACCCCAACTGGATGGATACTGGAGTCCTGATAGCTTTTGACAGAATTCACCAATCTTAGGCAACAAATTTTCTCTCTGCATTTTCTACTATGAAACTCTCCAGATCACCTGTCACCATGGAATGCAAAATTGAGAAGACATCTGATCATCTTGGGCCCGGATTATCAACTCTTGCTGTGAACTGAATGAAGTTGGTTGTGTCATTTTGGCAGAGCTGACAGTCTTTTGCTTGGCTGTCAGACAACTATAATTCATAAAGTAATACAAAAGCCTTTCTGAGGTGTTCATACAAACACTAGGAAAATATCATTCAACAAATCTTGCCAAATGAATTGTAAAATCTTATAGTCAGAGGGAAAATTATAAATTAAAGGTAGGCATAGGTTCCAAGGAAGAATGGAAGGCCCTAAAAATTGGCAAACTATCTTAGGAAATAAAATTGATTAGTGAAAATTAAGATAGGCTTAGCTTATTTTTATATTTTAAAAAAGAAAAATCTTTAAAAATATAACTTGATTGGAAAATAGTGAATGAGTTGTCAAAATTTGTTAACATCCTTCATAGGGTTGAATGGGAGATAGAAATGCTGAACCTTTTAAACATTTCTAGGAAAAAATGATAAGTATGTGTATTAAATTGTGAAGGATAGCTTTTAAAAGAGAGAAATGAGTATATTGCTTCTAATTTGTCTAAAAGAGGAAGAATTTTTAAAAAATTATATCAATTCAACAGAGAAGACTAACAACCAGCAAACATACATGTGTACTTATTAAGTACCTATCCTTAGTGAGCAAAACAAAAGTCTAGGTATATAATCTTTAAAAGTAGTATATTCAATGCAAAATTACTCAGAAAAGTAGGAAATGAAGAGATGGAATATGTTGAATTGGTAATTAAGTTTCCTGACCTGAGTGATCACAGGTCCAGCTGATTTCACAGGCAGTTTAAATCAAGTGTGTTCAAACATCATAGCACAGACCATCCTTATTTATAAAAGTATTTCAGAGAAATAGCCCAAGTTATTTCTTGTAAAAACATGCTACAACAAATACATTTAGTGGTGAGACTTTTGAAGTTGGTCTTAAGGTCACTGTATGATACGTGTGCTGTTTTTCATCACTGCTGTTTAGCATTGTACTAGAGGCTCTAGTAGCTAGGGTTAAAAAGAAGAAAAAAAAAAAGAAAGAAAAAAGAAAATGTGAAATGAGAAAACTACAAATTGAAAAGACATGATGAAAATAGAAAATCCAAGACCAGCAACAGTCAGTTCATCAAAATTAATAGGAATTCAGCAAAGTGTCTAGGTACAAAACAAAAATCCTTATACAGACATAGATACATCAAAATCAAAATTCTTACAATATAATAAAAGTAAACATTTAGAAAATAAAATAATAAGTATCCTATTTACATCAGCAATAAAATCTATATGATATGTAGAAGTAAATTTAACAAAATGATATCTAAGGAGAAAACAAAAAATGACAGACATAAAAATAGACCTAAATCAAAACAGAGCTATACCATGTTCATGGTTAGGAGATATCATACTATAAAAGAGGTACCAAAAAAAAAAATAATAATCATTAAACTAAAGAAACTGGAGATAGGAAGGAATACACAAAAAGAAAGGAGAAGAGGCTTATAAATATAAAAGGCAAAATTATTCCGGTAGGATAAAACCCCCTCCACCTCACAAATATAAATAAATTTTTCAATACAATGGTCAGCTTTCTAGGAAAACATTATTTATAAAAATTGACTAAAGGAGACATATAAAACAGATACAAATGTAACTATAGAAAAACTTGAAAATATGGTACATGACTCATTCCTTCAAAAGTCACCAAATAAATATGAGTTCAACGAAAACATATCAAATAGGTAATGTCTGTCATCAAAATTCTTTTGAATCCTTAAAAAGATGAACAATTAAAAAAAAAGCACAAGGTTAGGGTAATCTTGAAGCACAATGCTCACAAGGAGAGCACAGAGAAGAAAATTATAGGACTGTGTTTTCCAGTTGTGCAGTCTACTCAACCAGAACCATTGGAAGGTTTATGTATTTAAAGCTTTTATTTATTTATTTGAGACAGAGAGAGAGAGAGAGAGAAAGGAAGAGAGCACAAGTGGGGGGAGGGGCAGAGAGAGAAGGAGAAGCAGACTCCCCACTGAGCATGGAGCTCAACCCCAATGTGGGGCTCTATCCCAAGACCCTGAGATCATGACCTGAGCTGAGGGCAGATGCTTAACCAACTGAGCCACTCAGGCACCTTGGAAGATTTATTTTTGAAATCATTTTCGTAGACCTTAACTCACTTCTGCCCAATAGAATCTTTGGGATGAACGAGAGTAAATAGGTGGGCATATATGAGTCTAAGGAAGCTATGATCTTTTACTAGTCTTGCTATGTGATTCTGATGCATATGTACTGAATTTTAGAGCCACTGCCATAAACCAATGTAAGTAATAAATATAGCAATATATAATCTATAAAATGTAAACAACAAAACAAATACAGAATAGCAACAGCTCTGAAAGCATAAAAACATAAATAATGATTATCTCCAGACAGTACTTTGGGGAATTCCCAAAGAACTCTAAGAAATAACCCATATTTTGCTTGGGTACGATATTAATATAACCATATCAGCCAGTCTTAAGTTGATACTTGAAAAATATATTTTTACACTGGAATTTTATTTACTCATATTGATTGTAATTTAATATGACTTTCCTGCATTTCAACAAATTGAGGTTATATAAGGGAGGAAAAAATACTGGCATTGTAGACCTTATGCCAGATAGGATTTTTTCATTCCCATTTTGTAAAATTAGAATCAATAGTGATCTATGTAAATTGAATTAAGTCAATTCTGTAGCAGAGGAATAACCAATATGACATTTAAATGCCTCTTCCAGCTCCAGTTTTAAAGTTTTCTCATTATGCTTAAAGTTTTACCAGCAAATGAGAAATCTGTATATATTATTGATCGGATTGAATTTTTTTCACAGTGAAATGGGGCATTCTATATTCTCAAGTGCTATCAAGTACCTTGAAATAACTCTGGTGAATATTTCCCTGATCAATAATTTTTCAAATTCTGCTTTGTGTGTCTCCAATGCAGATTTTATGTACGGATATGTTAGTATACCTTGATGATTCAAGACCAGGGCTAAAGCTGCTGTAAGAAGAGTTGATGATATTCTCTGAACTATCTGGGATGTGCCCTTTCCACCAACTGGACGTAAGTTCGTTGTATTCATTTTTTTCATTACCCCATCATTCTTTGTTAATTGTTAAGCATATTTTAGTGAAATATCTACATGCTTTTCTAATAGACTTGCATATAGTCCCCCCCCACTTAGCATATTCTAGTAAATACAACATGTTACTACCTGTTGAGTGAATAGAATCACTCTAGATAACCTAGTTTGTGAATTATCATCTTGACAATAAGTCTGAAGAAATGTGTAATTCGAGCAGGGGTGGAGGGAGTGTTTATTTGCTATAAAATCACAAAGATGTTTAAATTATTACAAAGGGTAAAACAAGTGAGCAGTATTATTTCGACTAGATGCATTGTTTCCTGGGATCACAATTTCTCAGAGAAATTATTATGTTGGCATATTATAAATACAATAAAATGAGGACATTAAAGATGGTAAAAAAGCATTGGAATGTCAGTGAAGGAATAGGTACTGCCTTGGGAAATAGAGACCGATTCCTCTATTTTAGGGAGAAGCAATGGGTACGACAGAGATGAAACTGACAAAGTCGAGTCAGATTGCTCTAATGGGCGCGACTTGCTATTATCCTTATGAGCAGAGACAAAATTATTGTCTGGATATTGGTGAAAGGTTTGTAGAGAAAGTCTTCTGAATACACATACACGTGTGTTTCCTCTTGATTACACTGGGCTGAGTATGTTTACACGTGTAATTCTCTTTCCCTCTCTCAAATGTCCAACACAGTCTTCATCTCAAGTGCCATGAAGCCACCAAGAGAGGCAAATATCGACACACCATATGAGGACTGACTAACCAACCAAGCTCATCTAGTAATATGGTAGGTAATGTAAAGCATCAGAATTGTATATATGGTATCATTTAAGTTTATAAATTAGAAGTAGTCAGGAAGATATAAATTACTATAAGACAGGCATGTTGTGTATTTTTTCTGATTCTTAGAATGCTAAGAAGTAAGAATTATTTTTCAAATTGTGTATATATGGTCAGAGAGGCTATGTAACCTGCTTAAGGTCACGCAGACAATAGTGTTAGATTTCATATTCATATCTGTTTTTTTCACTAATGTCTGTGTGTGTTCCGTTCCTCTACACTGGTCACTAGTTGAAGTGAATTATTCCATCAATAACATATTTAGTGTATTCAGGTGTCTTGGGAATTCATAAACTTATCAAATGTCTGCAATATCGTTTAATTTTAACCTAACTGCCATATATTTCAGCATCTGAAATGAACTTTCATGGAATTATTAGCAGTTACTTGAAACAATGTATTCCAAAATATATACTAAATTGCTCATAATTCAAACTAATGGTTTCCATTAAAAAAACTATTATAAGCAATGTAAAGAGCCAACATTGGGTCATTCAAAGCTAACATGCATAAATATAAACACAAGACCACTTTCAGATGGAGAACAAAATCTTAGTGAATATAATTGAAGCATAGAGCGATGTTCAAAACCCATTTGATCTTGCAAGTCATTCCATTTCATGATTTTCCTAATGCTTTAACCACTTGCATGTAGTTAATAACACATAATAACACAATCCTGATTTTCAAAAGAAATCCCTATCTATACTGCTAACCCAAAATCTTGAAAATTAGGATTAGACCTTCATTAATACTCAAAGCACATTTGATCATGCAAATGCTTTTTCTCCCAGGTTGACGTATATGTCTAGGCAATAAACAAATTGAGCTGTGGGAGATATATGAAATTGGTTAAGTTATCAAAAAAGAATTGTCCCCAGGATTTCTGGTTTCAAGAAAAATTTTGAATTTGTTTTAATCATCTGTTTTTCTGACTATAATTATATTGTTTATATAAAAATTTAAAAAGAAAACAAAATTGTTTATAATCTATTCCCCAAAACAAGAATTTTCCATGTGATGTTTTCCCATGTGCCTATCTGTGTGCAACGCCACTTTTAAAGATAATATGCAATACCAGTGTTCTAAAAACTTTCTCTTAAAATTACAAGAGATTAAATGATGGGCTTAGATCTCAGAGTCAGTGGAGATGGACAAGGTTTCTGGTTTAACGATGTATGTTGATGGTAATATCGCTTTCTGGGAAGGAAAAATCTGAATTGAATTATGAAAGCAGGTTCTAGAGTGGAAATTAAGATATCAAGTGAGCTGAGAGGACTGTGGTAGGAAATAGAAGAGAAATATGTTGGAAATGTAAGTTTGTAGCTATCTGAATTTGGCTGACATTAAAGTGAAAAATGATATTAATTTGGGCAAGAATGTAGAGAAAAGTGAAGTTGGCAAAAGAAACTGCAAATGATGTCTGGGTGAAAAAGAAACACAGAAGACAGTATTTTCATAGAAGAAAAGAAAGGAGTGTTTCAAGAAAGGAAAAAAAAAAGTCCAAAGCCTTTGAATGACCATGATCGCTCATGTGAAGAAGAGCGGACTAGTCAGATCAGATGAGATTTGTTTTTTTTTTGCATTTCTATTTTTTTTTTTAATTTTTAAAAATAACATGTATTATTTGTTTCAGGGGTGTGACTCATCAGTCTTACATAATACACAAATCAGATGAGATTTAACAACATAGCAATTGTAATCACACACAGGTCCAGTGTACATCTTCAGTGTGCTGAAAACAATGTCGGTACCATTGAAGTATGAATGAGCAATTTTAGTTGTAACCGTATTATAAAAACTAGATAACCTGAAACATTGTCCCTACTAATGCCTACTGGTGGGTGGGCGTGAGGGCTGGCTGCATGGGGCAGGAGGCTCATACTGGTGTGTGTGTAGCTACCTAGTCTCTGTGTAGCCCTGTCAGCTGGTTAGAACGGGAGAAGAGCGCAGGGATGGATCCTCAGCCCCCAAGGCTGCGGCCGTCCACAGTGGCGGCAAGTCTGGTGGGCTTGTTGGTGGTAAAGGCTCCTGAGGTCTCCTGTGGGGAAATTCGTGGCTGAGGGGCTTCCTCTGGCACTTGCTTAAGGACACATTTGTGGTGGCGGTGGCCCTGTGTCTAATGCACAGGCACCTGGGGAGTGGCCCCAGAGCCAGGGTCTTGAGTGCAGACGTCCCTGGAGCGGTAGCAGAGCCAGTCTGGAGCACGGATGTGCATGAAACTACAGTGGCTCCCGGGATCCGGGTAGCCGCTCTCACGGCAGAGGTGGCCCGGTGACTTAAGTATAGGCACCCCGGAGTGGCTGTGGAGCCCGAATGCGTAGCGTATGCATGCCCATCTCGAGATTCTTAAGAATACTTAAGATTTTTAAGATCAGATCTGTAAAATTTGTTATTTAAGGTAACATATATACCAATTTTGAGAACTAGGAAGAATAAGGAGACGATCATTGTGTCTTCATACTATTTGATTTCATTTGCCATAACCTTGTTTAGAATTTTTGTATCTGTAGTGATGAATTTTCTGTGACTTTCGTTATTCTAACTGTTCTTGTCTGACTCTGACATCAAGTTTACACTGGCATCATGCAACAAGTTAGACAATTTTCTCTCTATTAAATAGATGATGTGTAAATTAAAATGATCTGTTTCTTGAAAGTAGAAACTGCTTATAACATTGTCTGGATTAGATGTTACCTTTGTGAAAATATTTTTAACTTTCTGTTTCTTCAGGCTTTATATGTATTATGCCTTTATAGTTCTTCATTCAGTTTCAGTACGTAAAATTTTCCTAGGTGTGCATACGTTGGATCTAATTTTTGGAACTCAAGTATAAAAGTTGTTCATGGTGGTAACTTAATCTCTCTAATTATTATGCATTTCTAGTTATGTGCCATTTATTTATTTATTTATTTATTTATTTATTTATTTATTTATGCTTCTCTTCTTTTATTCTTAATGAATTTTGCTACTGTTTCCCTTATTTTGTTACTTTCAAATAGCCACTTTTTAACTTTGTTGATTGCATTATACATCCTTATTTTTTTGTTTTATTCAACTTTGCTCGTATCTTTAAAATGTCTTTACTTTTGATTTCTGTGTGTGTATTCTGTATTTTCCCTCACATCCCAGTCCAGATATTTAACTTGCTAATTTTTCAGGCTCTGTTCTCTTTTAATGTAGAAATTGAATGCTATGGATTTCCCTCTATATTATGCTTCATTGCGTATCATGATTATTTAACTTATATGAAAATGACAACCATTTATTTTAAAAGATAGTTTTGCTACTTACACAATTCCAGGTTGATAGTGGCTGGCTCTCAAACTTTGAAAACTGGATTCCATTGTCCACTTGTTTCTTTTTTGCTAGCAAGAAGTCAGTTGTCAGTTTTATTGTCATTGCTTTATTGATCTGATTTTCTATTTATTGCTCTTCCTCTTTGGCTTCAGAGTTAGATCTTCTCTTTGTCTTTGGTGCTTTGCAGTTTTAATAGAATACTTTTTTTTGGAATTTTTTCCATTTATTTTGCTTATGTAGGCTGTAATTTTATTATATTTGTTTATCTTTGATAAATGTACTTCATTAGTTTAAAACAAATGAAAAAACTCAACATCTTTTCATTGATTACTTCTCTGTTATGTTCTGGAACTTCATGATGGTGATTAGAGTTTTATTCTGCCCATTTTACATTTATTTTTATATTTTATGTTGTCTCAACTCTCTGATGCATTTTGGGTATTAATTATTTGTGGTCTAGTTAACTAGTTCTCTTTTTAGCTTAACTTATGTGTTTTTAACTCATCCATTTAGTTTTTTATACAAAAAATCATATTCCTTTCAAAAATTTTGTTTAATTATTTTTCATACATCTTCAGTCATTTATTATAGACCCTTGCTGCTTCACCAATTTGGGTACTTCTCATATTTTACATTATCCCGAATTCATTTATTTCATATTTTAAACCAAAAGCAGTTGTATTCTATTTCCGTTTGTATCCTAAATCAGTTTATTTTCCCATTGAATCTCTCTCACATTGGCTTGTTTCCTTGTTTTTGTTTGGTTGTTGTTGTTGTTGTTGTTGTTGTTGTTGTTGTTTAATTGTTAATGAAAATTTGGTTCCTGGACCTCATGGGAATTCCTGCAGCCTAAATAATGTTCTCATCCCTTTGCTTCTTCCAGGATCTATAATGTTGCTACTAAAGTGGGGGCCATTTTAGTGACCTTTGGGTTTCCCTAGTTTACTGGAGAAGAAAGAGTTTTAAATACAGTTCCTCCATTTTGCCGCTGACTTACTGCTCAGTCTTTGGATAACAGTATGTATTCTATAAATATTTTCCCTAACTTTTGCATGCTTTGCACTTGCTTCCTGCTTAGACCCCATTCCCCACCCCTTTCTGGAAGGAGAGTTAGTGATTTCCTTTACTTCCTACAAGCCATAATATGCAATTAAATTCTGCTTCCTATAGGGTCTAATCCCACGTTGGAAGTGAAAGAGCCTTTCAGAATGTTTCATCTACCATGCATTCAGAAGTGCAAAATTTTTTTTTTGAATTATTAACTTTTTAGAGAATCTGTTCATTACCAAGGTACACATTCAACCTCTGACTGTTTAGATTACATCCCTCTTTTTAAAATCTTAAGTCACAAGATTTTCACTTAAGTTTTAGACATAGAATTAGTTTTAAAAATGTTTTAGTTAGTATTTCAGTTTTGAGAACAGAGGATTTTTTTTTTTTAAAACCTTATTTATTGACACTGGAAGTTTTTTAAGAATTGTATTTCAATTAATTAGTTTTATATTGTCTTTGACTAGGGCAAGTTGATTTTTATTCTTAAGGCAATATGAACAGTTGTAGCTTTTTGCTCTTTATCATGTTAAAATTATTGAAACAGAAGAAAATTAGACTTTATGACTGGGTGTTATGTGTTAAAGGGCAATGGAGGAGTTAAATTAAATATCATATAAAATATAGGCTGCCTTTTCTTCACTTTAGTGCTCATAGATTTGCTGGTATAAAACTTCATGGAGATATATATTTTGTAGATTTTATACTTCCTTTTAAAAATCCTCTTGCCAAATCTGCAAGCATGTGTATAAGCTCTTACAAAGAACAGAATCCATGTGGACTGTATAAATTATAACATCTGATAATAGCCTGATATGTTGGCACCCTATCATTCTTTTATCTAATTCTACCTTTGAGGAAAGTCAAATATGTTGGGTGCTGAAATATTTGATCAAAGCTAAATTTGTTTTTCTGGCTCTGTGAAGCATGCAGCACTTAGACTGTAACTGTGGCTAAATATTTTTGCACTGAAATTTTTTAAAAGATGTATCCAAAATTCTTGAATTGAGTAAAATGCCCAGCTTTTTAGAAATTTTAGGCTCATTAAACTCTCAAAACTAGTGTGTTTTTTTTTTTCTTTTGGGGCACTTTTCAATCTTAACCCCATTACTGAATACATTTTGAGAGTGTCAGCAAATCATATCCTATCAGAATAACTAACATTTGTCTCTTACTGATATTAGAATTTTGAATCATGACATAAAATGTAGCTGCTTAAAATTTCCCTGTAGATAAAAATAATCAGGTAAGAATGTCTCAGTCACAAAGAAACCACACTGATTCATTATTTCATAAAATAAACATGGCCACAAACTGTTTCTAATAACTTTATAGTAGCATTCTTTTTGTCCACTCCAGGATATCCTGAAACAAAACAAAACAAAACAAAACAAAAACAAAATACCTTATTGTCTTAAAGTATCCCACACTTAAATGATACTTGAATTGAAAGCCCTAAAATATTTCTAAATTATTTTTTGTCTTAAGAAAGGTGAGAAGCGGGGCGCCTGGGTGGCACAGCGGTTAAGCGTCTGCCTTCGGCTTAGGGCGTGATCCTGACGTTATGGGATCGAGCCCCACATCAGGCTCCTCCGCTATGAGCCTGCTTCTTTCTCTCCCACTTCTCCTGCTTGTGTTCCATCTCTCGCTGGCTGTCTCTATCTCTGTCAAATAAAATAAAATAAAATATTAAAAAAAAAAAAAGGTGAGAAGCAATTTGGAATCATAAGAATCCCTAACAAATCCATAATAACTGAGAGAATGAATTATAAGAGATTATTTAAGACAGCTGATTAATTTTTTTCAAGATTCATAGTTGCTTAAACCACTTACAAATTACTAAGTTGAGGTTTTTGCCTTAGGTATTAGATTTCCATATGGAATATTTATTTGCCTATAAGTAATTTACATGCTAAAATTCTAAAAGACAGTATGCAAGGAAGTGGACATTCCCTATATCAATTGATTTATCCTATTAATTTTTGGGATAATATTTTTGTAATGAGAGGAAGAGCATGTGTATGTGTGTGTGTGTAAAATTTAGTACAGTCTTGGCCAAATAATTATGTATGCTGAAATAATGGCATTTGAATCAGTATGTTGTGTCATATCTCTGTTGGTGTCTTTTAATAATAATCCACCCCAGTGGCTGCAGATTGACAAGAGGTATTTCTGAAATCATTACAGTAGTATTTATTACGCCAAAGTAAAGGCATAAAAGTTGTATTGTATGATATATTATTATTGCCCTTTTGAAATTGAAAATCCAGAGATTTATTACAGAATTTATAGCTAAGAATTAAACCAGGTGATTCTCGGATTCTTATTCAATACAAAAATTAAAAGTTTTGGTCAGAATGAAGAGCCTTCTATTATGCAACAAATCAAGAAAATGATGCTGTGTATTTGACTACTCTGTGTTTCTTAAAAAGATTTTTAGTTTCTTATTGGTAGAATTTATTTCCACATGCTTTTGGTAAATGTACATTAGCATGTATGGCTATTTCATGTTCTTTTCTAGTGGGTAAAAGAAAAAAAAGAGGAACTTTTTTCTTTACTGTATGTTGTTTCTAGTTTGGTAATTAATAATAGGTAGAGTTTGCGGGTTTTGATTTACTAAGTCCTCTGATTATAGACTCCAGAATTCCATGCATTTCTACTCCTGCTCAGACAGAATGGCACTCAAATGCAGAGCCTGTCTCCTATTAGTAACCTCTGTGGGCTGGCATTTCTTACACTCCTATCAGGGTACAGAGAAAACAGAGTCTTCCCAGAATGAGAATTTTCAGTCTTGCTTCCTGTTGTCTCTTGTACTGGTGCCAATTTTCTGGAAGACTTATCAACAGCCTCAGTTAAGAACTGGGATGTTTTTCCTTGACTTCTTCAACATGATTTTCTGAATCTTTGGTGTTTTTCAGGTCCTTCCACTTCATCAAAATCATCAGTCTTGATCTTACCTGCTTTGTTCCTATATTACATTGTGTCTCTGTGTTTCCTTCATTCATACTCTTCCTCCTCATTTTTGTTTTTTGAAATAAAATACCTTGGGGTGTGTGACTAGCTCGGTCAGAGGAGCATGTGACTCTTGATCTCAGGGTTGTGAGTTCAAGGCCCATGTTGGGTGTAGAGATTCCTAAAAAAAAATAAAAATATAAACAAACTTAAAGAAAAAGAAACACCTAGATAAATTTGAGGTGTGATCTGGGACAACTGGTTTGGTGTGATCGAGGACGAATTGGTTTTACATATAAGGGATTTAACCTCTTTAGCATAAAATAATAGAATTGGACTAGTTTTTACTAGAATTTTACTTGGTTCTGTTCCTTAAGTTCTTCAAAAAATGTTGTCTTTTAATTTCCATTTCTTTTTGTAAGTATGTTGTTGTGTAGTTTGCAGTTAAGTGTGTGTACACACACACACACACACACATATGGTTGACGCACAATGACATGATGTTACATTAGTTTTAGGTGTACAACATACTGATTCCACAAGTCTATACCTTATTCTGTGCTCACCCCAAGTATAGCTACCGTCTGTCATCACACAATGCCACCACAATACCATTGACTACATTCCCTATGTTGTACCTTTTATCCCTGTTACTTACTCATTCCACAGCTGGAAGCCTGGACCTAACCACTGACCTTTACCCATTTGGTCCATCCCCCACCTGTACCCTCTGGCAACCATCAGTTTGTTCTCTATTTATGAGTCTGTTTCTACTTTTTGGTTTGCTTATTCATTTGTTTCGTTTTTTATATTCTGTATTTAAGTGAAATCACATGGTATTTGTGTTTCTCTGATTTATTTCATTTAGCATAACACCTGCTAGGTCCATCCATGTTGTTGCAAATGGCAAGATCTCATTCTTTTTTATAGCTAAGTTATATATATCTATCTTTTGGTATTTTGAGGAACCTCCATACTGTTTTCCACAGCAGCTGCAATAGTTTGCATTCCCACCAACAGTGCACGAGGGTTCCTTTTCCTCCACATCCTCGCCAACACTTGTACTTGTTTCCTGTGTTTTTAATTCTGACAGGTGTGAGGTAATAACTCGTGTGCCTTTGATTTGCATTTTCCTGATGATTAGTGATGTTGAACATCTTTTCATGTGTCTGTTGGCAATCTGTATGTCTTCTTTGGCAAAATGTCTATTCAGATCCTCTGTCCATTTTTTAATTGGATTATTTGGGTTTGGTTGGTTGGTTGGTTGGTTTTTTTGGTGTTGCATTAAAACATATTTTAAGTTCACATTTTTGAGCCTACCTGAGCAATTTCTTTGCAATATGGAATTCATTTAAATAAGCATTTTAGTAAATGGTCTTGCTTCAACCTAGAATACCTTTATTAGTTCTTTATACTTTTATAATTTTAACTTTAAAGTAGCTTTTCACTGACCTATTTTCTATTATGTTTAAGTTTTTTGAGCCATTGCACAAATGTATCTCTTCTTTCTGTCATCACAATCTGATATGAGCCACAATATTTAGAGGATTGAGTGCAATATTCATCTCTGAGTTTTTAAAGACATTTCATTGCTCGCTTATCTTGGAGAAAGACAGGGTAATAAGGGACGATCAGTGAATTGAGAGGAACTTGGTTTCTAGGTCTGAAGGAAGCTTTCCCTGATCCAATCGATCATAGGAATATGTGTACTACCTACTCCTCTGCTTACAAAGAGAGGATTGACCTCGATTCCCAGGAGAGGAACTGGTGTCCCAGAGAGGGTCTTGCATCATTTCCACGCATCACCTTTTCCTACGACCCATACCTCATTGGTTTCTACCATCCACTTCATGCACAACCTGATCTCCTACATCACTTGAATTTAATGACCTCCTCCCCTTGTCGTCTGGCCCAACAGTACCAGATCAAGGTCACTTACTTAACTAGGTTCACAATGATCCTGAAAAAGACCCGAGGTAAAACCTTCCAAATATGCAGCAGTCAATTATTTGTGGAAAGTCTTTCACATAATCAGGTAATACTTTTTCTTTTCAAACTTGTTTTTCTGTTAAAATAACCCATACAATTTCCCCAAAGGTCATCTGTTAGAAGCTCTCTTTAACAGCCATCATCAAACTCTGTCACAAGTAAGATGTTAAAAAAAAAAATTAGTTTAATATAAATGGCATGGAATAAGTCTCCCCCTTATAATGACAACACTATAATTACTAGCACATTCTCATTATTGAAAGTTGCTTAGTTTAGAACATTAGTCTCTTCTATTTGATCTGCCTGATGATGGTTAAATACAGTATGTTCATTAGCACTGCACAAAAGCTCTCTAATAACACTTAATATGTTTTCTAAGTAAACTCTAATTACAAATTCTCACAGTGTGTGAAATAGTCTACTTTTGCCAAAGCAGAGGAGATTTAAAAAAAAAAAATGTTTAGCATGATGAAAAGGAGACCTCTCTCAAAGCTCGCAGGGTACTTGATAACTTCAGTTCTATAATGGCCCGTGAACACAGCAGTATCTCTGTATGTACGGTACTGTTCACAGAGATGTCGTCGTTTATACATTTTACTAAAATACAGTACAATGCATATTTGAAACCTTCACACAGGATTAAAATACATCAAGTTTGTTTTAATATTAATCTAGCAAGGAGTATTGTCATTGTGAAAGATGAGTGGAACTGTGAAAGATGAGTGGAACTAAGACCTGTTTTAATGTTTTATGAAAACATTATTAAAAAATCCATCATTAGTTGCATTCTCCCTCAAGTCTCTAAGCTCAGTTAAAATACATTAAGCTTATTTTAAAATCAATAAAGTATCTTAAAAGGTTTTTTTCTTCCTGGCACAAAGCAAAAGTGGGATGTATTTATTTTAATCTCACTTAAGCACCAATGCCTAATCCATCATTTAGGCTCATGTACTCCCCCAAATATTATTTTGTTGAATAAATCAGCATTTCAAAGTGTATGTTTCAATTATTTCCTAGACGGAATAGGAAAATCTTGCTCAGTGCTACTTGGCTTTTTTGTATTGGTTTGTTTCTCAAGGGTGGCTATTTGTTTCCCTACCTGTTGTAATGATCCATTTGGACCCAAATTGAGTCAGACTGGAAAACCACACAACTCTAGAAATCTGTAGGGACACAGAAGGACAAATGTTCTATGGTTTCACTCATATAAAGTATCTAAATAGACAAAATCATAGAAACGGGAAGTAGAAAGAGCGTTGCCAAGGGCTGGGCAGAGGGAAGGAGAATTAGTGTTTAATGAGTATAGAGTTTCAGTTTTGCAAGATGGAAAAGTTCTAGAGATATGTTGCAAACAACGTGAAATACTTAATACTACTGAACTGTACACTTAAAAATGGTTAAGATGATAAATTTAATGTCATGTGCTGTTTACCTCAATTAGAGAAGAAAGGAAGGAAGGAGGGAGGGAGGGAGAAGTGAAAGAGGGAGGGAGAAGAGAAGGAGGGAGGGAGGGAAGGAAGGGGGGAGGGAGGGAGGGAGGAAGGAAGGGAGGAAGGGAGGGAAGAGCAAGCTGCAGAGAGTAACAACATCCTAACCATGGGAACTCTTTCTCATATTTTCTGCTTGTTGATTCTATTTTCATCTCATAGTCTACTCATTTATTCTTCCATCTACTCTTCATATTGTGTATCCACTCCGTAGTGTCTGTTTCCTTACGGCACCGACTTACTACAGTAATTCAAAGACCCATTTCTAGCCACTGTCCTCTCTCTGGAATTTTTAGCTATTGTTCTTAATTTCCTATTTTCTTCTGATTTGCCCTATATAATTACACAGAGAGAATATGGTAGTCTCAGTTCGTTCTTTTGAACTAGCGCACACCATATTTCGCTGGCTGTCTTACGGAATAACGATGCTTGGCAAACTCTGAGTCAGTAAACAGTATGCAGGTGAAATGATTTGAGCAGCCATTGCAAGGCTGTCCCCTACGCAGTGGGCAGCAACGTTTCTCTTAGATGTTGTAGCTGCAGTGGGCCTTATAACTGACAGATTGGGTTCACCTGCTTTTATGTCCTTACTCCTGGCCTTTCCCTTCTCAGTCGACTTCATTTGTTTTCATCTTGTTCTCACTATTTTTTTTTTTTATAACTCAGCACTTCCCACAAAAGATATATTTTTCCTCATCCATCAATTGTCCTCCTCCCTTTCACATATTTACAAACATTCACATAAAAGGTGTAATGTTGAGGTAAAAACCTGTGCATTGCTCACTTTTAGCACTATTTATTGTACTTAACCTGACACACACAGAATTCTTGGTAAATGTGTTTCAGGTATCTGTCCATTGCAAAGAAGAAAGTTATTGAACACAAATATAATTGATGAGGAGGGCCTATGTACAGGAGGATCATGTTTTCTCTTTAATGTCTAACAATTGTTGGGATGGTTTCTGGATTTATTTTACTCTTCATGGTAACTAAGAGCTGCCCATAAATAATATAGAGAATTTCTATTAAAAATTTCTATATTAAATTTCTGGATTTATTTTACTCTTCTTGGTAAATAAGAGCTACCCATAAATAATATAGAAAATTTCTACATTAAATTTCTATAAAAATTTCTATATTAAATTTCTATAAAAATACAGAAAGTTTGCTCTTTCTTGCACTAGGCTATTAACATAATAAATATGTCTGCCTGTAGCTTTAAGGTCCACTGTTGCCAATTCAGAGAAGTGAGAGATTTTTCTTGTTTTTTATCTTAAAGCCATTTAGCAGTCAATGACAATACTCTCTTGACTGCACTATATCGCTCAAGCAAAACGTAGCTGTTTTTTTTTCTTACTGAATCTGTAAGTCTTACATGAATGTAATCTTTTTAATTTATACAAGTGTTTTCAAAGTCTACTTGAGAGAAAACACTGTGAATTTCTAGTCCTCTTCTACCACAATGAGACATGTAAACGTGAATAAGTCATTTAACCTGTCTGTTCCCATTTATGTATTTATAAAATTAGTCTCTGAAAGATTTTCACTGTTGATCTTTCCAGCAAGTGGAGAGACAAAATCCTCTGAATATGGACTGCCCAACACCAGTTTTGCTTGCAAATTATGGGATCCCCATCCCACTTCATAAAATCCTCAACTTTCACTCTGGGTCAGAAGACTAGACACGTGTGAGATATGCCATCCAGAAGGACCTAAGAAAAAATTAAACTAAATTCCTTTTGCTCTTATAGTTGCGCACGTTAATGGTTATTGTTCAGACCTGTTCAGGAGACTACTGGTCTTCTTTGGACTTCAGTGTAAAAACACCTCTACCCAGAGGCGGGATGTCATTCTGCACTGATCCAGTCTGCTCTGACAGGCTCGAGGGTTGGTTTTCTATCCACCCAGTGGAGGATATAACTGCCTCTCTGAGCTTCATCTCCTGTTAGATACGAGTACCGACTTCCACCTGGCAGAGATGAGCCTTAACTTGGTTTATTTTTATAAGTGTTTAACACACTTTCGCTTTCAAGAGAAAATTTCTACTTGGTCCCCTAGACAAATAATGAAAACACCAAGCAGCATAATACAATATGTGCTTTGCTTACTAACAGTCCCTCAAAATTGAGTAAACGGAGCACATCTGGATGGGCTAAATGCATTTTTAAACTTCTATGATGACCTGTCATTCTAAATTCTGTATTTTAGTTGCTTTTGTCCATAGTATCCCCTGCTCAGTCTCCCTAAATGAGCTTCACTTTTCACAATGGTCTCAGAAGCAATTTCCCATGGTTTCTCACACACCCCCAAGCTCCAAACATTATTAAGATTTTTCCATATACATTATAAACCTCTCTACAGCATAACAGTGAATCATCATAATTTTGTTATGCCAAATCCGTAGGTGATAGAAACAATAAAAAAGAAACCAAGGAAGGACTCACACTACATTTTAGCAAATGATTTCTGACCAGTTTGACAGCTCTATAAAGTTTTAAGAAATGTCTTCATTCTCTTCTTCTCATATCCTTCACCATTGCTTTTTCATCTGATACAGTGAGTGAATATAGTGAAATACACCTGGATCCTCTACTCTCTTCCCATGTGTATCTTAACCCTATCAATTTATAAATACATAACAAGATTAAAGAGAACTTGGATACTAGGAACAGAGGATCCTGAATGATACCACACCCTAATATAACACCATTGTTTGCATTTTTGTGTTAGCTCCTTTGCAGACCTTATCTATATGAATAACTATTTTGCATTTATATGAATAGCCCAGTAACAAATAGAATGCTCATATGTTTACTTACAGCTTCTTTCCTGGATATAACATTATATGCATGTTTTAAATTATGTTATATTCATAATTGTCTTTTACAGTAAATTTTTAAAAAAAGGATTTTATTTACTTATTTGAGAGAGAGAAAGAGAGACCAGAGGCTCAGTCTCACGATCCTGAGATTGTGACCTAAGCCAAATCCAAGAGTCGGACGCTCAAGGCACTGAATCACCCAGGTGCCCCTTACAGTAACTTTTAATTTCTTTGATTATTACTTTGACACAATTCTAATGAACTGGTAGGCAAAACATATGATCTGTTACATGGCTTTAGAAATGCATAGCAAGTTTACTTTCCAAAAATTAAGAATTTTTATTGCCACTTGCTAAACTCTGTATGACAATACCTAGTTCATATATTCTCACCAGCACTGGGAACTGGATTTTGCATATTTAGTAAGAATAAGTTATATATCATTTAAATGCACATTTATTTCACCAAAACAAGTTTAATAGTTTACAGAAATCTTTTTAAAATTTATTATATACTGTTAGTGCTGAAAAGCTTTTTCTCTTCTTGCTTATTTAAGCATTTATTTCTTAATACTATTTGGCACAATCTTTTCTATAATAATTACATTAAACTGCCACATTCCCTGAAATACTTTTCCTAGACTCTGCTTTTTCAGTTGTGTCTGTTATCTTAGAACCATTTAATATTTTAAATAGTTGATTAGGACTATTTTAATCTTTAATCTTCAGTGATTCTTAGAAACATAGTTTCATTTTATTTTGCTTAGAACTTTTGTTAAATCTAAGATACTATAGGACCAATAGCAGAGTAGATGGAACTAGGAGTTGGTATATCAACATATGTTAATATCTAAGAAATGTGTTGAAGCTAATGACACAATTGAGTTCTTTTATTTTCTATTTTGAATTGCTACTTAATGATATCACTTCAGATATGGGTAACTGAGGGCATTATTACTTCCTTACTGCAATTCAGAAGTCATTTTTACAAACTGATATTTGCATAAGCTTATGCTAATTAAAATTATTGCTTTAAGCCAAAGGAGTCCTACCTAATAAATGCCATTGTTTGGTGGGACACAAACCACTCTCTTTGCAGTAGCCCATAGAGAAAACCTATGTCCGTGCAACAGCCTAAAGAAATCTATCCTATAGAATTCCCCCCACCCCCCAAAGCCAGGCTATATATCTTAAATATCTTATTTTACTATCAAAAATGGGTTTATTCGAGAATAGCAGAGAATTGCAGTTCGGGACATGCAAGCTATGGCAAAGCTACAGGCAAGTCTGGAGAACAAGGGAGAGGAATACTCTTTTTTAAAAAAAATCCTTACAGGAACACTCTTTTATAGAGGAAAGGAGAGGAATTGGGAAAGCCGGTTAGGATTAAAAAGTCCATTGTAGTAAACGGGGAGTTTGAAGTGCAGAGGATTTTCATTGGCTGAAAAGGAAACTGGAGCCCAAAAATGCAAAATTGTGTTTCCCAAATCATCATTGATGACCCCCTAAGGTGGGACATATGACCATAATATTCATATTACAACAGTAATAAAACACTTCTCCATACCCTCAAAATATACCCAGAAGGATAGATTTACCATGCAGGCTTCCCAGGAGCTACTTATAGGGTCACCCGTAATTTGAATGAGTTTATACAGGAAATATCAGGGATAGACTGGGCAACATTTAAGAAAATCTGTTGATCATATATATCCTGGGTATTAATGCATATTTCTTTCATTTGATTCACTTAATACCATTTTCATCAAACAAGTTTCTTTTTAATTACTGTCTAGAATGATATTAATTCATTGATGGTGGTGAACTGAGAATTTCTCCTTTAACTAAAAACTGATTCTCTCCTCATTTATACATAAACACATACACACCCTCCTGTGATTTTTTTTTTTCCCCTAATCTCTGTTTCTCCCTTTTCCAATGTCCTGATTCCTACTCCTCATCTATTCCCACTGTCACCCAGCCTCTGTACCCACCTGGTCCTTACACCACTTTCTTTCCTAGGAAGGGCCAGATTAGGAAATTCATCAGTTTGTGATTACAGTAAACTCATGGAAGCCTCTGTATTTTAGTCAGTTGGGGCTGTGACAACAGAATGCCATGGACTGGGTGGCTTAAACAACAAATATTTATTTCTCACAGTTCTGGAGGCTGGAAGTCCGAGACCAGAATGCCAGCCTTGGAATCTCCCACCTTCTGTTTCAAATAATGTTAGGTCCTGGGGAGAGTTCAGACCTCTCTTTTTTTTTGCACTGCCTCTACCCCTTGATCTGAATGTCCAAGCTCCCGCACTGGAGCTGTGTATGGAGACAGTGGCTTGCTCCCCTTAGAGTGATACCCGTGATTTATGACCAGAGCACTGGACTGGGACAATATCCTCTGGTTTCCTTGGCTTGCTTCTCCCAGTATGGGACCTCTGCTGTCTGAGTGAGCTGAGGCAAAGGCAGTCAAAGTCCCAAAATTCTTTGCCCACCTCTGATAGGGTCGACTTCTGCTCTACAAATGCGGGATGGGGGAAGGAAGGGAGCTTTCAATTTCTTGGCCATACTGGCCAGGAATTTAACCTCTGCAATTTGGAGCTGGAGGGTGAGGGATAAAAAATGCTGATAGACTGCCCTTACCAGTGAAATAGTCTATCTCTTGCCTGGGGGTTGAGGGAAAGGGGAACCATTTTTCTTGGCCATACCTGGCTACATTAGAGCTTCTGTTATCATGGCGTGTTGAGGACAGATTAGGGAGAGAACAGATATCACTGACTCTCAGTCTTCTTACTGAGATATGGAATTTCTTGAATATATGTTTCTTCCTTTGATGTATACCCTCAGAAACATTTCCAGAGACTTTAGTTTAAAAACAGAACAAAACAAGTTTTACCAATTATGGCCGTTTCCTGGGCAGTGAGTCCATGAAACTCCTCATGCCACCATTCTGTAAGTTACACCTCTTTTCTTCCCCAGCAACACCAAAATCCTGAAGTTGTGTGTTCATTCACTCTATGTTTTATAATTTATCACATAGGTTAGGAGTGGCAGCGTATGATGTCTGCTCTGTAATTCAGTCCTGCTGCAGGAATCGGTTTGTGTTTTCAGATATGTCAGGTATGTCAGGTTGCTAAGGCTGGGGTTGATGCCAGCACCTTTGAATTAGCTAAATTTCTTGGGAAGTCCTTAGAATATTAAAGCTGGGAAGGATGCTAAACATTAATTAATTTGACTGGTTGATTCTTATAGCTACAAGGTATGAGAGTTTTAGTGACTTGGGATTAAAAGCTAGGTCTCTGAATTCCCATTCCATCCTGTGCCCTATCTCCCATATTTTCTGTCAGGCTTTTCTCATCCTTTCAATAATGTTACAAAGCTGAGGAAAAACTATGACTTAAATACTTAAATAATTCCTTAACTCATTTGCCCTCCCTTCAATACCTAACATGTATCTTCAATTCAGTAGTTCTCAATCCATCTTGGTCAATTTGCTAAAACTCCAAAAGTCCCCAGGATAAATTATTGCGTGCTGATTCTTGAAACTTCCACATAGACACGTTATCTGCAATTAGTTTTGGTTTTACAGGATTAAATGCCACAGATAGAATTTGATAAGAATATTACCTAATTTAAAGATGAAATATGAGAGGCATCAAAGATGGCAGTGGAGTAGGAGGACGCGAGGCTCATCTCGTCCCACATTCACAGCTACATAACTACCAGATTATCCTGAACACCCCAGAAATTGGCCAGAAGGCTGACAGAACAAGCTCCACAACTAAAGGGATAGAAGAGGCCATATAGAAGAAAGAAGGAAGTGCGGAGATGTGGCTTAAGGGAGAAATGGATTGTAGGTGCTGTGGAGGGGAGGGAGCCATGGTCATGGAGAAGGGTGAGAGAGAAAGAAGCATGCAGGGGAATGCACAAAGAGAACATTTACCCAAAGCCATTGGCTTGGAAAATGAGAAGGGCTGAATTTCATGAGTTCTTCCAACCAATAGTGCTTAAAGCTTGGAGTTTTGAGGGTCGGCGGCTTTGCTGGGGTGGAGCCCGGAGAGCACTGCCCTGCTCCTGAAGAGAGAGGGCAGGCAAGGAGCCCAGGGCAGACAGCATGGAAGTGGTGAGCTTGGGCACACAGTGGAGAGACTGTTCACTCCTCTTGGAGGGTGTCTCTGGGAAGTGCCTCCCCAGGAACAGGGGAGCTGGAGGGCACTCTTTCCCTCCCCACACCCCTCCGCATGAATGCAGAGCCATCAGTGGGAGGGAGCTCAGTGCCAACACTGGTTGACTCTCTTGCCTATGTCAAGCTCCACCTCACTATGCTTTGGCAGGACTGCCCTTCTTGGTCTGGCTTGCCTCGAACCCAGCATGGGGGGGGGGGCTCCCCCAAGGGACCAGCACAGGGCCCTGCCCACACCATGTCTCTAAAGCCTGGAGTTTTAAAGGTCAGCAGATTTGGCTGGGATAGAACCAGGAGGGCATTGCACTGCTCCTGGAGAGAAGGCAGGCCAACAACCCGGGGGGCAGACAATGTGGAAACAGCCATCTGAAAACTGTCTGGGTACAAGGAGGAGATTATTCACTATGCTAGGTGTGCTTCCCTGGGAGGCAGTGTTCACAGAGACACGTACCTCTCCAGGAACAAAAGAGTTGGCTGGCAACATTTCCCTCCCCTGCGCCTCAGCATAAACACAGAGCCACCTGAAGGAGGCAGCTCAGGGTGGACGCTAGCTGCCTAACTTGCTTACCAAGCCTCATCCCCCAGCTCTCTGGCAAGACTGCCATTCTCTGTCAATCTTGCCTGAGTCCCAGGATGGTGGGCTCCTCCCCCAGAAGACCAGCACAAACCCCTGCCCACACCATGCCTCTCAACCAGAGAAATTACAGGGCCTCAGTTCCGGTGCAGTTTGGTGTCAGGTCTCATTTCACAAGCAGACCAGAGCATACCCAGTTAAAACTCACCACATTCAGTCCAGGGACCAAACACTGACCATAGCAAGCAGGGAGAGCCTCTGCAGATGACTGACCTGAGGGATAGAACAGCCAAACACAACAGCAGGGTGCATGCAGCACACACTGGAGATACTCCCTGAAGTGCCAGGCCCTGGGCACTACATGACTTCTTCTTCATAGGGCCTTTACTTTCAGGAGCAGGAGACATAACTGGCTTTTCTAACACACAAAAGAAGGCAGAGATGTAGACAAAATGCCAATATGGAGGAATTTATCCCAAATGAAAGAAAAAGATAAGGTCATAGCCAGAGATCAAGCAAAACAGATAAAAGTAACATGTGTGATCAAAAATGTAAAGATAATCATAAGGATACTTACTGGGCTTGAGAAACAAATAGAAGACATCAGTGAGACCCTTACAACAGAGATAAAAAAAAAATCAGAAATGAAGAATACAATAATTGAGATCAGAAACAGGCTTGGTGCAATGAACAGCAGGCAGGAAGAAACAGAACACTTCTTCTAGTGACCTAGAAGACAAAATAATGGAATATAATGAAGCTGAACAAAAGACAGAAAGAAGAATTATCCAACACAAGAATAGACTTAGGGAACTCAATGACTCTATGAAATACCATTCATATTATAGGAATCGCAGAAGGAGAAAAGATAGAAAAAGGGGCAGAAAATTTATTTCAAGAAATAATAGCAGAAAACTTCCTTACTCTGGAGAAGGAATCAGACATCCAGATCCAGAAGGCACAGAAAACTCTCATAAAAATCAACAAAAGCAGGCCAACACCAAGACATACTGTAAATTAAATTTGCAAAATATAGTTAAAAATCTCAAAAGCAGCAAGACAAAAGAAGTCCTTAACTTATAAGAGAAAACCCTTTAGGCTAGCTGGAGATTTCTCAACAGAAATTTGGCAAGCCAGAAGAGAATGGCATGATATATTCAAAGTGCTGAATGGGAAAGATCTACAGCCAGGAATACTCTATCCAGCAAGGTTATCATTCAGAATAGAAAGTGAGATAAAGAGTTTCCCAGACAAACAAAAATCAAAAGAGTTCATGACCACTAAACCAGCCCTGCAAGAAATATTATTAAAGGGTACTCTTTGAGTGCAAAGGAGAGACCAAAAGTGACAAAGAAAAGAAAGTATCGGAGAAAATCTCCAGAAATAATGACAAAATAAGTAATAAAATGGCAATAAATACATATCTATCAATAATTTCTTTGAATGTTAATGGATTAAATGCTCCCATCAAAAGACATAGGGTGTCAGAATGGATGAGTCTCCTGCAGGAGACCATTTACACATGAAGACACCTGCAGATTGAAAGTGAGGGGGGTGGACAAACATTTATCATGCAAAGAGATGTCAAAAGAAAGTCAGAGTGACTATATTTATGTTGGACAAACTAAACTTTTTTATTCTTGTATTGTTTTTATCCTTCTTCGGTATCAGGGTAATATGGGCCTCATGGAAGGATGTTGAATGTGTTCATTTCCATTTTTTGTAAGATTTTGATAAAGGTTATCATTAATTATTATTTTTTTAATATGTGGTAGAATTTAACAACGAAACCATGCAATCTTGGGGTTTTCTGTGCAGGGAGATTTTTGATTTGTAATTCAACTTTCACTGGCTTCCTATTTCTTGGATTTAAAATTCATGATTTAATTGTAGTTAATTACGAGTTTTTAGGAATTATCTGGTTTTTTTCCTTAGTTATTTGATTTGTTAGCATATAATTGTTGTAATATGTTATCACACTGTGTTTTCTCTTTTACTGTTTTCCATCTCATTTTGGTTTTTGAGACTTCTCTCTCTTTTTTTTTCTTAGTTAATGTAGCTAAAGCATTGCCGGTTTGGTTTATCTTTTTGAAAAAACTGGTCATTACTTTCAATGTTATGTTATTATTTATTCTGATCTCTATTTTATTTATTTCTGATTTTCTTTGTTATTTCCTTTTTCTACTAAATTTCAGCTAAGTTTTTCCTTTTTCTAGTTCTTTGTGGTGTATGTTAAGTTGCTTATTTGAACTTTTTTTTTCTTAATACAAGGATTTATAGCATAAATCTCACCATAACATCTGCTTTTGCTGCATCCCATGGGTTTTGGAGTATTGTGCTTTCTTTTTCTTTTGTTTTGAGACATATTCTGATTTGCTGTTTGATTTCCTATTTGACCCATTGCTTATGCAGTAGTGTGTTGTTTAATATTTACATATTAAATATTTAATATTTACATTGTAGATTTTCCAGCTTTGTTTTATTGTTACTCTTTAGTTCTGTAAGCATTGTGGTTGGAAAATATACTTGATACAATTTCAGTCTTCTTAAATTTGTAGTATTTGTTATGTCACTTTGTATATGATTTAACCAGGGGAGTCTTCTGTGCGTACTTGAAGAAAATATATATTCTATTTTTCTTGGATGGAATGTTTTATATATACATATCTTTTAAAACCATGTATTCTGAAGTATGCTTCAGGTTAAAAATGTTCCTGTTGGAAAAAAAATAACTTTAACTGAGGGTACTTGTTTAAATTAAAGTATAACAGACAGGAGGTAGGTGGGGGGATGGGTGAAAGAGGTGAAAGGGATTAAGAGTACACTTATGATGAGCACTGAGTAATGAGGTAGAGAATTGTTGAGTCACTATACTATACACCTGAAACTAATGTAACACTGTAGGTTAACTATACTGGAATTAACATAAAAACTTAATTTAAAAAAGGAGGTATAAACTTATACGTTGTTATTTTTCTCGAATATTGTCAAAGTGTTGATAGATATTTTTGTGGGGGGAGCTACTCAACTTATGGAAGCAAAGGATATAGGCAATGAAAAGACAAAACTTTTTGTCAAACTAGATGACTGGGTAGTAATTGCCTAACCAAATTTTAAGAATGAATCCCTATAGTGGGACACTAAAACAGACTTGGTAAATATTTCAGGGGATTTCTAGTAACAGTTGCTCCCATACTCTGGGTATATATTGTGTGTAAATCTAATTTATGTTTTCCAAGGGGCATGAGAAGTAATATCAAACTGACGTTTAACTATTATAAAGTAAAATAAAATATTCTCAGTTATTAAAGAATTAATTATGTGAATTCAAAAGGAATTGAGAAAGAAATGTTATATAATCCTTTGTGTCTGAAGGTCAGTACGGAGATACTGAAGGTTTTCAGTAGGTAGGATAAAACAACACTCTAAAACATAACTAACTCTTTGGTTTATCTTACAAAAATTACATAACCATTATTTTTAGTGTATTTTTAGTGTAAAATATACTATTTTAGTATACATATATATGAGAAAAATAGCTGCAAGGTAATTGTCTTGAAGTTGAAAAATGTTATCATTTAAAAATTTAAATCATTTTTATTTTGATTCAAATCTGTAAGAGAATATAATTAAGCATCCCCTCCACTCCTTCAATGTGTAAGGCTGGAAACAATGATAATAATATACTACAGAGGTCAGACATCTGCACTGAAATTATTCTGGTGTGGTAAGATTATACTCACAGGTATTAAATATTTGCCTAAAAGCAATTCCTGCTATTGATATTTAGGGGAACAAGGAGTATTGGCACAGAAATGATTATTATTAAAAGTGAATTCTTTGAGTAAAGTCACTCCCTTCCTTGTCATATCTGAAATAAAGGTAAAGTCTTTTTCCATCATTTTGAAACGCTATGTGATGATCTGGTTTCTGCTTGACTTGATTTTCTCTAGCGCCTATCTCCCTCTCCCTGATGATGCACCTGATTCCACAGTGTTCTTTCTGTTACTCTAATAGTTCCTTAGAATCTTTATGCTATCTGGAATGTTCTTCCCCCAGTCATTGCAGAGCTAACTCATGTTATCACTCAGACCTTGGTCAAAATGAAGTATTCACCACTATGTCATCTTTACCAACCGGCAATTGTTAAGATTATTTATTTGGTTGTTTAGTTTATTGTCTGTCTCTGCCCCCACTGACCTGTCCACTAGAATACAAACTTTTTTGAGAAGAGGAGCTTTTTTTCATTCATATTCTTTCTCTAAAATCACAAAAATATGCCTACCATATAAGAGACTTAATAAATGTTTATTATAACAATGTATCAATATAACTTGATGCTAGAAAGCACACAGATGAAGTCCAGCAGAAAATCTCAGAGATTATCAGCCATAAAACATTAGAGCTGGAAGGGTTCTTAGAGATCACAGTCTTGGTCCTACAAATGAGCCTGACAGTTTAGACACATACCTGATGTCCCACATGCAATGGGTCAGAGAACCAAGTATATTGTCATACCAAACTTCTTCCCTGCTCATCCATCCAAACCACAAAACTACTGAGTTTCTGCTTTGTAGAAATACTATACTGAGTTCCCCTCATCAGAAGAGTAGACGAGAACTTAGATTGGTGGACTGATTATTTTGTTTTGCAAATAATTTTACTATGAGGAAAAAGTAAGGTTTAGAAATTAATAAAAGGGAAAGGTTAATATTGTATTAAGGGAAACATTAAAAAAAATTGTGGTCACTGTGCTGAAGAAGAAGGGATAGAATATAACAGAGTCCTTGGAAATGAAGTAGAATAAATTCCTTGGAATTGGTAGAAGACTGCAGGAAGCCATGTTAACCAAAGCTGATGTAGGCATTTTGGGTAGAGGATAAATTTGGACAGGTTGTTGATAATCAGATGATGGGACACTTGAGAAGTGCTAACATGCTTAACGTGTATTCAGATGATAACATAATGGGGAAAAAAGACATGATTAATTTAAAAAGGAAAAATGCACTCATCTTTGACCCCCTTCTATTCCAATACCTCTCAAAGTGGCTGTGGCGCTCTGCAGAACACCTATGGATGTTTTACCAATAAATACCCATCCCTGCACCAGTGGGTGTGGGAATACTTTTTTTTAAGCTTCCCCAAGCAGATTCTAATAGCTCTTGCCTTTTTCCTCCATAATGAAAATGTCTGCTCTTTCAAGTGTATTTTCCTTTAAACAAATGATGTAACGTTTTATGAACTGGATTTATATTCCCAAAATGACCCCCACCCTAAAGCTATTTGATTACTAGCTGTGGGTAGGATATTATAAATAAAATATTTAAATAATAAATTAACCCAAAGATACAAGTTTGTAAAACCTTCTTGATTTTTAAAAACAATTACTAGAAAAAAATAAATTTAAAAAATTAAAACATAATTATTAACATCAATGTCTAAAAAACTCATATGTAATTTTAAAGTGACTGAAGGTCATTACCAGTTGTGCACTTGTAGGAAAAAAGCTTCACAATTTGTATTTCTATATTTGTAACGAATAATATTTAAAGGATGAAAATAGCATACGTAAGATGAAAAAATTCTACTTCTTGTCCTTAACTCCTTAATTCTTTCCATTGGTCCTATAGTTTGTAGTTTTCTCTCCAAAGATAAATATTGGTAATGATCTTTTATCTGAATACATAAAGATATTATTCACAGATACTGTGAGTTATCCCCATATTTCATGAAAATCCACATATTACAAATGGTTTTCTCCTGAACATTGAAGGCTTGCTGCTTTATGAGTTTCTCACATAGATGCTGTTTTATGGTATATTTATAGTGTGATTTAGAGATTATAAGAGGAAATTTGCAGCACTGAAATTTGTTCAAAGAGAAAGAACAGGAACTATTGATCTGCTTTTGGATATCAGGTTCTACAAAACCCAGGTATCACAATGTTTTCCTCTTTTTACACCTCTATCATCTTGTCTCAGAAAGAGAGAGAGAGAGAGAGATAAAGGCACTATTGGTTATTAGTTGCTGCATACAAAAAAGTTTATTCCAAAATTAAATAGCTTAAAACACAATTTATTTGCTCATGAATCTGCACTATTGGCAAGACTCAGTCTGGATGGTTTGTGATGTTGACTGGGGGAGATTTGACTTGGAGTATCCGAGAAGCTTCCATTCATCTGTTTTCTATCTCTGTTGGGGTGGCTGGAATGTCTAGGAGTTGTTCCTCCATGACCCCTCACTTCTCTGTGCCTTTCTCTCCATCACAGTAGTTGAACAACTTACACGATGTCAGCTGAGGGCACCAGGAGAGCAAAAGTGGACGCAATTGCACCTCCTAAGTTTATTATCGCTTCTGCCACACTCGATAGCTCAAAGCAGGTCGTGAGGCTAGCTCAGGGCAGGACAGGAATAAATAGACTCTATTCCTCCATAGAGGAAGGAATATATATGTTCAGGGATGCAAGGCACCTTGCTGCCTATCTTTGCAAACCACCTAAGAGAGAAGAATGAAAGACAAAGACAAACAAAACAAAATCTTGCAAAAATGTTGCTTCTCCTGCAATGTTATCCTAGTTAATATCTCCTCTATCATTTAAGTCATTCAGTATGGGAGTCAAATTACTCCTGCCTCTCCATCTTTCCTATTATACCAAATCTTAAGTACACCTCCCTAATTCTGTTCACATGCTCCCCTTCCCTGCCTTCTTCTCTACGCTAAGCATGGCCCAGCCATCATCTTTCTTCTGGATTATTGAACTAGTTTTTATCTGTCCCTCCTCCTTCCTTTGCTACATCCTTCACACTATTACGGAGTCATCTTTTTCAAAACACAAAATGTCACGTTACTTCCCTCCTTTAAAGCCTTGAATAGTTCCATCTTGCATAAACCATGAAATCTAAATTTCTTATCATTTCATATAAGGCGATCTCTAATCTGTCTCTTGGCTGCTATCAATCTTTGGTCCCAGCTATTTCCTTACAAATATACAACTTACACTCTTATCATCCTGATCTATTCACAGTTCCCCAAATGCACCATACTCATGTTTTATCTCTTTTTACACACACTTCCCTCTCCCTGGAAAGTTATTCCCCTTCATTTATTTGAAAATACCTCACTTTGTAAGATTCAGCCTAAGGATTTCCTGTTCTCTAGAGCTATCTCTGACATATCCAAGCAGAGATGATAAGCTTTGCATCTGAACTGTTTCTGTACCAGGTATTTCTAGCACGTAACCTATTGGTTTACACATGGTAGGCCTCAGGTAGCATTCAACAAATTAATAAATGTGAACAGAGAAATCCAACACTGTATGACGTGAGTGACTATACACTGTACTCTTCCCAGGAAGAACAGATCCACACTGCAAAGGAAACTGAGACCTGAGACTAGACCTGTCTATATATGGAAGTTAACAAAACTGGGAAGAAACCATGATTTCAGAACCCATGATATATTCAGTTACGGTTTTTTATGATACAGGATTATAAAATGGTGCTGCAGTTGAATGACTTTTACTACACATTCAGACTCTTCTGGAGGTAACAAAGCAAGATGACAGCAGAAACTGATCACTGCAAAAGCTAATAGCAAGTCAAGAGTACAGGGCTTAATGGTTGTAATGATTTTAGCCACCACTGGCAAATTTGCAAAACCTATTACATCTATGTGTTACTGAGACTAAAGATGGAATTCCCATTGCAATGTAATATCCATTCTGAACGCATGCATTTAAAAAATATGATGATGGAAAGTAGCAATCAAATATTAGATTGTAAAAATGCATTCCATGAAAACAAGAAGTTTTCCCATATCAAAGTGCATAAACCTCACTAAATCTTGAAATACTAGTGACAAAAACCAACAGGGATATTTAAAAATAAGTCCAAATCACCAAGCAATATGTTGGCCTAAAGTAGTGGAATCTGCCTTTGCTGGCAGTCACAGTGGCTTTATTTCTAATCTAAGATGAACTTTTCATGTTGCCTGGGGTCAATTGAGTCTAGACATGCTCTGGATATGAAGAAATCTGAACCCTGTGGATCCTGAAAATTTTAAGGTTTTGCTGAAATACATGTGCTGTGTAAAACATTCTCTCATGGTGTCCCAGGAGCTGCTTTATAGTACACACATAAAGAGAAGGTATTGGTTTTGTGGGATAGGAAGTGAAGAACTATTTCTTAAATGACTAGTGTCTGCCAGGAACTACACTTGGCATTTCTGCTAACACAATTTTTTAAGAACTTGCAATAATTGCATGAGATTATTGACACTAACTCTAGTTTATAGATAAGGAAATAGAAACCCAGAAAGGTTAAAAAAAAAAAAAGTCTTGTGCAAGATCACGTGTTAGTTAAATGCAGACAGAGGTGGGAATTGATGTCATCTGTTCATGCTCCTTTAAGTTGGGTCTTAAACGAAATCCATCTAGGATTGAAACACACCACTGTAGCATTTGCAGAATTACAGCCCAGACTTTTGAAGTATAGAAAGGAAAAGTTGGATGGTAGTTTCTTAATAGTTATGGGGGAAAAAATGTTTCAAAGAAATAATGATCAATTATTAAGACAGAAAATTATCAGTTTCAGTTGGTTGGTACCAAAAACCCTAATGGGCAAGTTATTATTTTTGTCTCCTGGATGACTAAAATGAAGCTATGGAGATGAAGTTCTGGATCAATTAGAACAGGCAAACGAAGGCGACAAAAGCTAATTCCTCAATTACACTGGCTTCTTTTCTTCTGCTTTGCCTTGTCTTCAGGACCTAGGCTGACACAGGAACACTATCTGAGAGAGAGGGAATGAGGGAATAGTGCAAGCACAAGTGGGCCAGTAAGCTTTTGCCCCAAAGTGACGTGACCCAGAGGACTCACATTTCATTAGCTGAATCTCATTGGCCAAACCCAGTCTCAGTGGGGAAGGGAAATATAGCCCTCTCTCTCTCTACACAGAGAGAAGTGGAAATGAGTGATCAGAAATACAGTCTCCCGTAACTATCACTACCTAATTTCACATCATGTCCATGAGTGAGCTGGATCTAAACTGAGGCCATTCAACTTTAGAGCGAATTCTTCTTAACATCTACATGTTCTCTCATGTAATAACGGCTAGCACTCTATTTGTCAAGCACTCTGCTAAACACATTATGTGGATTCTCTCAGTGAAATCCTTATCAATTCAATGAAGATAGTTTTTTCAGCATCATTATTTTTTCAAATGAAATTCTGCTTTCAAGGCTTGAAGGGATAACTATCGTACCAAATTTGTATTGCTAATGCATGGTATCTTACAACAGAATCACTTTCTTAATGAATACCGAAGTGAAAAGCGGTGGGACGTAAAAATCTACGAGATATAGCTTAATACCTGCATCTTACAGTGAAATTAGAATATATATTTTGAAAAGCAACATGATGTGATGGTGTGCTGATATATAAGCATGACTACACACTCAGTAGGATAACATGTAGAAATTGTAAGAGAATAATTCACTGTCTTTAAAAATCTGTCTACTTAAAGTTCCGTGTAGTCGCATTGCCTTACCTAAGGTCCTACTCTAAGCCTCTAGCCCCAATATATTTTTGTAATATTAAGACATTCATCAGCTCTAAGTCATCACCCAACAGTCAGCTGTCATAACATGGCATGTCTTTCATGTAATTAAACCTTGGCTTTTCATCTTGAGTTCTTTCGGTTTTTGAGTTTGTTGACTTGCATCCTGCTAAATTATTTTAACACGACACACTCAGCCCCAAGCCTTTTACAGCTCTATCCTTCTTTTTGGGTATGTAGTGCTTGCTAGTTATAATTTTATTTTGTTAAAAATTATGCTAATTTATAAGTAATTATTTATAAAAATTATAATAATTTTGTTTTAAAAGCCACAGCTATTGTATATTATATTATGTACAGCAAACACAACAGGCAGTGAACAATTATATATTGCTTATTGTGTATCAAATACTGTTTTAAACACAATATAACATACCTCATTTCATTCTCCCAAAGACCTCATAAGATATGTGTCATTATAGCCCCAATTCATAAATGAGAAAGTAAAGGCAAGGAGTCACAGGGCTGGTAAATGATGGAGCTTGAAATTAGAAGCAGTCTACCTTTGAAGTTTGCAAATTTGACTTCTATGCTGAACTGCCTGCAGAATTTGGTAAATCCTCTTCCTTGTCTTGAGGATGACTGTCTTCTTGCTAATAAATCAATTTTCATACATCAAGGAGACAATGTAAGAAAAAAAAAGAAAATGGAAAAAGTCTATATGCACCATAGTGTTATTTAACATATTAATTAGTTGTATTATATTTGAAAGCATTGTCAAATAAATGTAAAATTTCAAGTAATTAATATGTCCAGTCTATGTAATCACATTACCTTCAAAAATGTTAGTATCAAAATTGTACTCACTAAAAATACTTACGCTTTATTATCCAATATGTATTTTATTAATAGCCAACTTGTGCCAAGCATTAGTAATATATCGAACAAGATAGACAAGAAACATGCACTCTTGCACTACATTCTGGTTAGAAAGACAGTAAAGAGAAACAACAGAAAAGTAATCAAATTAAGTAATCAGACGTTATTACTATGATAGATAAAGAACAGGGTCCAAACTTGCATTACCACATTAAATAAATGCTTATAAATTACACATATATGCACTGAACTGAAAGAATTCATAATAAAAAATTTAGCTTTTGCTTTTGGATTGTGGCATAGTGCTGGATTTATTTCACCTTTAAATTTTCTTTAATGTGGTTAATTAGGGAAAGACAAACACCCCAATTGAAAAATAGGCAAAGGAAATGAAAAGCTAGTTCACAAAGAATAAATTTAAATCACCAATTAACAAGAATAAATATTACTTCTTCAGGGAAAATTGCACTCACTCCCTGATTAGGTTAAGTCACTAACCTATACATTTTCCTAACACTGTGCAACACTTATTATTATTTGTAATTACAAAGCCATTTTTGTGCCATTTTTATTTTTGTTGTTTTTTGCTACCCTACATTATAAGTTTCTGGAAAGCAGGGACTATACCTGTTGGTTCTCCATTGTATCTTAAGTTTCTAGACAATAACAGGTACATAGTAGGCAATCTGCAAATATTTGATGAATAAATCAATTAAGTAGTAGCATGTAAATTAAGTTAATGAATTCAAGTTAATGCAATATATCACGTTTTCTTGTCAGTCAAGAAGAGTTAAAAATTATAAGAATCATGGGGCACCTTGGTGGGTCAGTAGGTTAAGCTTCCGGCTCTGGATTTCTGCTCAGATCATGATTTCAGTGTTGTGAGATTGAGCCCTGGTCTGGCTCCATGCTCAGCGGGGAGTCTTGAGATTCTCTCTCCCTCTTCCCCGCCCCCCCCCTCCGCTCTCCCTCACTCTCTCTCTAAAATAAATAAATCTTTTAAAAAATTATAATAATCAGTATTGGTTTCTCATTATTCACATGAGAATAAATTGATAAAATACTTTCTGAAGGAAAATTAGCAGAATGTTTCAAGAGCCCTTAAAAAAGTTCTCCTTCAAGTCTGCAATCTCCTCCATATGAAATCATGCCAAAGAAAGCAAAAAATTTGTGCCCAAAGTTCATATATAAGACTTTAATAACAATGCTTATAATAGATAGACATTTCTTTATAAATTTGCATATGACATTTGTTTTTTTCTTCATGGCCTTTATGGACTGATTTTCTCTCCTCAAAAGTCATACGCTGAAGTCCTAGTCCCCAGTATACCTTATAAAGTGACTATATTTGGAGATTGGTCCTTTAAAGAGATAATTTTATTTATTTATATATTTATTTATTTATTTATTTATTTAGATTTTATTTATTTATTTGACAGAGAGAGACAGCCAGCGAGAGAGGGAATACAGGCAGGGGGAGTGGGAGAGGAAGAAGCAGGCTCTCAGCAGAGAAGCTTGATGAGGGGCTCGATCCCAGAATGCCGGGATCACGCCCTGAGCCGAAGGCAGACGCTTAACGACTGAGCCATCCAGGCGCACCTTAAAGAGAGAATTTCAAATGAGATCATTAGAGTGAGGTCCTAATCCAATAGGATTGGTGCATTTATAAGAAGAAAAGAGACACTCTGGATGCATTCACAGAGAAAAGGCCATGTGGGGGCACAGCAAGAAGATTGTCGTTTGTAAGCCAAGGAGAGAGGCCACAGAGAAACTACACCTGCCAGCACATTGATTTGGACTTCTAGTCTCTAGAACTGTAAGAAAATAAATTTGTATTGTTTAAGCCACCCTGTCTATAGTATTTTGCTATGACAGCCCTAGCAAATCAATACAATTACTTTTAAGCAGATATATTTAATATGTTTATCATTTTGTTATTTTAGCATTAGTAAAAATAAAGTCTAGTAGAGAAAATAAGAGCCAGTATAAGTCCTCTCAAAGAAGTATGGGTACACTTCCAAGGGAATGCAGAGTTATGGGAATTCAGCGTGGGTAAGTCGGGGAGACTGCACAGAAAAAAATGTAGGTGGGATCTTGAAGATTGGGTAGAATAAGGATCTACAACTGATGGAGAGATAGACCAGGAGGTAGTGGGAATAATTTTTTAAGTAGCAAGACCAAATGAGTATATATGCTATGGCCAGAAAGCATGGGGCACGGAGTGGAAACACTGAAATTTCAGATTGGCTGGAGCATAGGATGAGGAAAGAGGAAGAGAGTCAAACTTTTGGAAAGGAAATTTGAGGATGTGGTTTGGACTTGACCCAATGCAGACAAGACCAACAGAGAGAAATTATCTTTCCATGGTCAAATCTGATCTTCAAATATACACTTTGGTAGAAGATTCTAAGTTTGGGTGGAAGAAAGAGACTCAAGTTAAAATAACAACTTGATAGCTAATAAAATATTTCAGCCCAAAAGTTAATGAGTAACTAAATTAGTGTTATCGCAGACTGATAAGAGAGGTGCTAGGGACAGAAGGGTAGCTCTTGGCCTGTGATTGAGTATAGGCAGGTAGAGAAAGTGAAGCCAGGATGTCTAGCCTGTGCTTAGGGGAGGCTTGTATGAAGCACCCGTCCTGTATGTACCATACATCTGCAAACTTGTGGTACTTAATTAGTTTAGACCTTTTGCAAGGAAACTGCTAGCCCATTTATCAACATTGGACTTAATAATTCTGAAGCTATATAGGGAGAAACTCTAGACAGCTGGGTGACACCTCTGAAAGGAAGAGCTAGATCTCCTGCAAATTTTTAGGGATGAGAAGAAAGAGATTGCTGGGCTCTCAAAGATACAGGATGGTTATGCCCTAAAGGCAAATCAGAGATTAACTGAGCTTTATTGAAACTTCACCCCATCCCTGGTCTAGATTAATTATTTTAAGAGTAGAGGAAAGAAGGAAGCCAGTACGGTTTTGTTTTGCATGCTATCTGGCATACAATGGGTAAAAAAATCACTAGACTTGGGAAAGGCAAGAATATGTAATCAATAATTGAGAGAAAAGGCAAATAGATCTACAAATGATTCAGGTATTGAAGTTAGTGGGTAAGAAATGTAAAATGACTATAATTATCATGTTAGAGAATATAGAGAACAAGTTGAACAAATAAATGAACATATGGAGAATTTCATGAAACGATTGGAATACCTTAATAATAGGAATCAAATAGGCAATTTAGAAACAGAAGTGCCCAGGATATCTGATACTAGGAACATGTGGGCAATAGCAGATCGAACAAAGGAAAAACATGGGGCTTAGTGAATTCAAAGACAGGTCATAGGAAAAAATATCCACAATCAAGCAAAGAGAAGAAAATAGAGTGACCAAAATAACAGAGAATTAAAGACATGTGGAACACTCTCAAATGAGCTAATAGGCATGCAACTGAGGTTCCAGAAGGAGAGGAGAGGGAGTGAATTGCCAGAAACAATATCTGAAGAGATAATAATAAAGAGTTTTCCAAAGCTAATAAAAGTGGTTAACTCAACAATCCAAGAAGTTCAGCAAAACCCATGAAAAGCTACACATGGGCATGTGATTCTAAATTACTAAGAAGACAAAAAATCTTAAAAACAGTCAAAGGAAATAAAAGGTATCATACCTTCAAAGAGACAACAATAAAAATGATGATTAACTTCTCAAAAGAAAAAAAGAAGTGAAACTTAAAGGCAAAGGAATGTCATCTGTTGTTACTCTGTTAGGGCCACCATCGCAAAACACCATAGACCAGGGGGCTTAAAAAACAGAATTTATTTTCTTGCAGTTCTGGAGGCTGGAAGTCCAAATCAAAATGTCAGGAAGTTTGGTTTTCCTGAGGCCTCTCTCTTTGGCTTCCAGGAAACAGAAAGAAATAAAACTAATGAGCCAAAAGAAATTGATAAACTCAATTGTACAGTAATTACGTTAAATATGAATGAATTAGATACTTCAAATGAAATACTAAGATTGCCATAATGAATTGCACAAAAACTATGTTATAAGGGATACTCTTAGATGATAGATGATGGATAAATAGGTAGATAGATAGATGATAGATAGATAGATGATAGATAGAGGACAGATGGATAGATAGATATTAGATAGATGCTAGCTAGCTAGCTAGATAATAGATATAGGCAAGTTAAAGAATAAAAAGTTAAAGAAAGTTAAAGAATAAAAAAATTACTAGGCAAACACGACCTGAATGGAAGATAGTATGACTAGACTAATGTCACATAAAGGAGACAGTAAAGGAAAAGCATTACTAGAGATAAAGAGGAATATTCTATAATGATAGCCATCAATTGCACATGAAGATATAATAATCCTAAATTTGTATACATTCAAAATATAAGTTCAAAATACGTAAATCAACTATCAACATAACAAAGAGGGAAAACATAGAAATCCACTGCCATAAAGGAAATGTTAGCATGCTTTCCTCCAAAAGTGATAGAAGAAGCAGACAGAATAGCCATCACGACATAGAATATCTGAACAGTGCAACTAACAAACTTGACCTGAGTTATATGCAATTGATCAAAGTCTGGAAACATAACATTGGGGGAGTGGAGAGCGATGAGGTGGACTTTGTACATGTTGGTAAAATATAATATTTACCTATTATGTTTCCTAATCTGGAGGCCGGTTACATGGATGCTCTCAACTTCATGTATGCATATTTTGATTCAGCATAAGGAAAAAAATTCACAAGGACTTCTGTGTGTGATCAACCTTTTAAAATATTCCTGGCCAGTATTCTGCAGGAGACCAAAATCTCTCTGGTACTTGTTTGGTGCCTTTTCCTTTATTTAATGATCCCTTTATTTAACTCTCCAAAGGCACTTAATGCTTGCATAATTATCCCTAATTTACAATGATTCCTCATCTCACTGGTGGTAGAATTCCATTATTCATACATTATACTACCTTCTCATCAAAACGTCCTTTTTAAATAACCTATTCCTTCACACTTAAGTGAAAGAGGAGGGCTAGAAAAAGAAGCCAATATTTTATAAAACAGTCACATATCTTGTTTCATCATGGGAAAACAAATTTAAAAAAAAACCAACAATAGGATTCAAGAGGGGTACGTAATTCAATTTTTTTTGAGTGATTTTTTATTATATTATGTTAGTCACCATGCAGTACATCCCCGGTTTCCGATATAAAGTTCGATGATTCATTAGTTGCATATAACACCCAGTGCACTATGCAATACATGCCCTCCTTAAGAGGGGTACATAATTCAATTTTTATGTAAGGAAAGAGTCAGTAGACTCAGTGAGGTTACGAAGGCAATATTCGAACCCAAATCTTCACTACAAAGTTTATATTTTTTTCACTGTACTTTTTTTTATATAATAAAGTAATTGTGCTTCTGAATTAATGATCAATAATGGCTTAATAGATATTAATATCTGAGTAGATGTTGAATAAAGTTTCCATTTCAAACAGAATTTTTGGTAATAGACTGCAGAAATAAATGACATGATAATTATAGGAACTGATATAAGTTAAACCCATGGGTGAGATTTTAAATCAAGAAATCCCTTCTGCATCCTTTGATTGTTACTTCCAGATATTTGGAAACCCCACTCAACTGTATTGAAAGTTAGCCTGGTCTCATATGAATGTGTGCTATGCATTGCCTTTGAAGCCTGATCTTTGGCTTGGTTTTGGGCTTCAAATTTATTTCAAAAAAATAATACCCTAGCTTCTTCATAGATTAAGTTCATATAATTTTATAGACTCATTTTAAATGACAATCAAGAGCTACTTATAAACTACTGAGTTATTAACACATAATACAATTTGCTACTCATAAATTAAATTTGGGATGTTATTAAAGATTCATGCAAATTATAATTCTGTATTCTACTAAGAAATCTGGCTTTTTAAAAATGCCAGATAATTTTGCAAGTCTCCTGTAAATAAATAGGATTTCCACATTCTTCTGTAGGAATTTTAGCACCTGTTCATCATCAGAGTTGTTTTGAGTTGGTGCTGTTCTTGATATTAATTAAATATTATTGGTTTTCCTTCATCATTATCAAACTTACCTGTTGTGGGTATTTTGGTTAACCATATACATGGTGACATATTCATATGCATGTTTTGCATTTGGGAGTGTGAATCGCCCACAAAGTTACTATTAAAAAGATAATACATAATCACTAGAACATAATTCAGAGACATTTCACTGTTGATGGATTACCAGTGAATTTATTTTATTTAATCTATTGCAACATACTATCAAAGTAATGGTAACAACAGTAAGGACAAATACAAATTAAAATTAAGAGGCTTAATTCTCCTTGTTGAAATTAAGAGATTTTTCTTCCCTCCTTTTTCTTAGAGCCTTTAGTTTAGAAAAGGTGTAATTATAAGTGCTTTCTCCCTCTTTGAAATGTATATAAATTCTTTTGAAAACAAGACAGGCTTTTGTCGGCTTTATTCCCCAAGACTGTTCTTCTGAAGGACCTGAGAGCCATTATTACATTACGCTTTGAAAGGTTAATGCCAAGGAAGATAGTATACTTTCTTTCCGTTTCTGTGGAACCATAGGAGTCTAATTTTGGCGGGTGCCTTGCTCCACAGTGCAAAAGTACTTCCTGTCATGAAGATACAAAAACTTTGTGTTTCCTTTGAATCAAGCCAGTCAGCTCACATAGAGAGTTACCCCAATTACTGGGTGAATTTTGGATGACCATGAGTGATGAAAGGCGCTGAGGTCTAGTTATTGTTTATCTTGAGAACATCTATGCAATGGGTTGTATCCACTTGGCTACATTGAAGGGTGAGGTTTCTTTCTGTCTTTGCAATCTCTTAGTGGATTTCCTATGAGATGCTCACTCAATAATAAAATTGTTCTCTTTCTCCGCTACCCTTGTGGAGAGGTTTTCTGGGTTGGAAGAGGATTTTAATTATATTTTCCCAATTCAACCCTCTAGGTTATGTTTAAATTATAGGGTCTGGCAATACCTGGTAGGGCAGATGGGGTGCAAGTTCTTTTACCCTACCTAAGTTGGGTCAGTCAATTTGAGAACTGAGGAGACTTCAATCCTTACCTTGTCAGTGTATCTGTGGATTTCTCTTTTCTCTCTTTGCAGATATCCTCTTCTCTTCATTACCTACAGAATATTTGCAATAACTGAGAGTTCTGCTAAAAAATACTATCAAGAGTAGGGGTGCCTGACTGGCTCCATTGGGAGAGCAAGAGACTCTTGATCTCAGGGTTGCAAGTTCAAGCCTCACATTGAGTATAGAGATTACTTAAAATCTTAAATAAGATAAAATAAAAATACTATCAAGATAATAACAACAGAGACTTTTCAATCTACTATGTTCTACTTAGTTATGACAGAGTCAGTGCTTTTCTTTCAGACTTTAAGTTATTGAACGAAACTCATACAAATATGGAGCCCTTTCATTGCAATCTATAATTTATACATAATTGTTCAGTTTTAACATTTTCTAAAAATGTGTAAAGAGATTCATTTTGTTCATGGGCTGATAGGGGGCATTTGCTTTAAAAGCCATTTCAAATGATTTAATGAAAGTCAAATGAAAAGTAGGCTTAAATATTCAATTTTTTCACTGCTTAACAAACCCCTTAGTAGTGTATCTGTTTTAAAAATGAGTTCTGTGACCATTATATGCCACTATCATTACTGTTGTAGTAGACTGAGTCTGTTTTAAGTTAAACCATGAATATTTTAATGCAGAGTTCTCTCTTGACTCATTTGACAAATACGATTGGCATTTTTAGCAAAGCTACTCTACTTCTAATATATTTCTTATCTTCCTCAATTAAGAAGGTGTTCTTCCTCATCTATGGTGTCCTTGAGTTGATTTTTTTAAAGTAGTTTTCCTTCACAATGAAGCATCATACTTCATCTAACTCAATTAGTTTGATGAGTACTTATCATATGTCCGGAATGATCTCAGACACTGAAGGAACAGTGTGACATAAAACAGACAAAATCTACTGGGAGAAAATCAGACCGTTCACAGCAAATTCTTACTATTCTAAAGAAAAGCCCCAGCAGCGAACTGTTCTGACAAATGAACAATCAGCAAAGGAGGTCCTAAGAGGACTGACAAGACTTTAATTCCACTTGGGAGCTCAACCCTACAGGAGACGCTTTCATCCATTCCACCCATCTTCCACGAGTGTTAAAAGCAATGTGGGTGCTCTGCCTGAAGAGGAGAAAGAATCCAAGACTTTCTCAGTATATTCCAACTTATTAGAAAGCCCAGGAATCCCAACAGAGTGGAAATATGTGTGCACGTGTGGCATTATATATGTGAGAGTGTGTGAGTGTAGATAAAGCTCCAGAAAGTAGGGCAGCACAGCGTAGTGCTTTTGTTTTATAAAAGAATAATTAATTTTTTCTAAAATATGTTATGTTAGTATGTAACACTAAAATTATTATTTTCAAGTAAAACAATTAAAAATTTATTTTTTCCATTTTTAATTCCTAATATTATAAATATCAATAGACATATACCATAGAACAAAAGCTCTTTGAAATCCTTAATAATTTTTAAGGGTGTAGGGGGTCCCAAAACTACCAGGTTTGAGAATTCCATTTCTAAACATGGTCTTTGTCTGAATCTGGGGATAAGGGGCTACAATAAATGAAATGAGTCAGTAACAAGAGGCTATAATCCCTGGGTCATTTTGGAATTAAGGCATCTGTTCTAGCTAGCATCACTAACCCTGGCATCCAGGTGGACACTGGCAGCAGCAACAGGAGTGAAAATCACAGCAAATGGAGAGGGGCAGAGAGAGAGACCCCAGAACGAACACATTTACAAAAGTGCCCGTGAACTTACCAGAATCATTATAAATATGAAGAATTCAATGTCACAGAATTCCTTCAATAAAGAGGGAAGCAGGGGCACCTGGGTGGCTCAGTCAGTTGAATGTCTGACTCTTAATTTCGGGTGGGGTCATGGTCTCAAGGTGGTGAGATCAAGCCCTGTATCCAGCTCTGCATTCAACCCTGAGTCTGCTGGGGCTTTTCTCTCTTCCTCTCCCTCTGCCCCTCCCCCTGTTCACGCGTGCGTGCTCTCTCTCTCTCTCTCAAATGGACAGATGAGATCTTTAAAAAATAAATAAAGATGGAAGTACACACTGAAACTGAGCCCCATAGGGTTAATGAGGATGAAACTAGCAGGCAATTTAAGGTTTTTTTGTTTGTTTGTTTTCAGAGAACTGTTTCTCCCTCAGCAGCTATTGTGTCTTTTCAAACCCACTAACTTACATACCAGCTGTCCCTGCAGAAGCCTGGACTCAAAGTCAACTGATAGGGTTCCAGCCTATGAACAAGCAAGGCCCTGCATTCTTTACCTGAGATAACGAGCCCGAGGCCCCACCCAGTTTCCATCAGCTCTTGGAGCATGCCAGAGCCCCTTCTCTTTGTCCTAAGATAACCTGTTGACATTAGAGGCTGAATTTTGCCTTGTTCTGATATTCAATCTCCACCCCACAGTGAACATGGGTTGTATATTACCTGTCTGCTCAATGCCCATGTTCCATCTTTCCTCAGGAATAGTCAAACATTTCCCCACCCTTTTCATCAATATGTGTGCAGTCTCAACCGCATGATAATTAAGAAAGAACACTTACTCTCTCCCCCTCTGGGGAAGCAGGTTTGAGGCCTGCCCTCCCGTCTTTTTGTTTGGCTGTCTCTTGAAGAAACCATTTCCTTGCTGCATACCTGATGTCTCAGTGATTGGCTTTGCTGCTTGGGTTTGGTTACAGTATCACTAGGATAGTATTGTTAACTTAACATACCAGCAATTACTTTTTTAGTTGTTCATTATTATTTCAAATGTGTTGATTATACCCAGACATGTACACACGCAGAAAATGTTGAAGACGTTGCCTAGACTTTCTGAAGTTTTACTTCCTCATCTGCAAAACGAGTGGAATAATTGTACCTGTTGCACAGGAATGTCATAAAAGTTCCTTAAGATAATGTAAGGAAAGGAGCTGAGATGCCCTTCAACAGAGGAATGGATAAAGAAGATGTGGTCCATACATACAATGGAGTATTACTCAGCCATCAGAAGGGATGATTACCCAACATTTACATCAACGTGGACAGAACTGGAGGAGATTATGCCAAGTGAAATAAGTCAAGCAGAAAAATACAATTATCATACAGTTTCACTTATTTGTGAACATAAGGAATAGCAGGGAGATCATTAGGAGAAGGAAGGGAAAAATGAAGGAGGGGGAAACAGAAGGGGAGATGAACCATGAGAGACTATGGACTCCGGGAAACAAACTGAGGGTTTTAGAGGGGAGAGGAGTGGGGGCATGGGTTAGCCCGGTGAAGGGTATTAAGGAGGGCACGTATTGCATGGAGCACTGGGTGTTACATGCAAACAATGAATCATGGTACACTATATCAAAAACTAATGATGTACCGTATGGTGACGAACATAACATAATAATAATTAAAAAAGGTAATGCAAGGAGAGTTGATGAGGATGATAACAAATACTACTTGAAAATCTTAACTATGGTTATAATTGGATGGATTGTGGGCAATTGTTATTTTTTAAAATAAATTCTTACTTTTCTAAAATTTCCACAGAACACATGTTGATTTTTGTTTTACTTCAATTTAAATGAAAAAAAAGTAGTTTACTCACTTTTCTCCACCCACTAACCCTTGTCTCCAGCAACTACTAATCTGTTTTCGATATCTCTGATATTACTTTGTTTTGTTTGTTGTTGTTTTGAGATTCCACATATAAGAGAAACCATAAAGTATTTGTCTCTGTCTGACTTATTTCACTTAGCATAATGCCCTCAGTGTCCATCCATGTTGTGGCAATTGGCAAGTTGTCATTCTTTTTTGTGGCTGAATAATATTCCATCACATATATGATGAAATTGTGACATATCTTATGTATATATTCATCCATTCATCCACTCATGGACACTTGGGTTACTTCCATATCTTGGCTATTGTAAATAATGCTAAAATGAATATGGGGGTGCATATATCTTTTTGAGTTGGTGTTTTTGTTTCCTTTGGACATATACTCAGAATTGGAATTGCTGGATCATATTTTTTTGAGGAAACTCCATGCTGCTTTCCACAGTGGCTGCACCAGCTTGCATTCCCACCAGCAGTGAATGAGGGTTCCCTTTTCTCCTATTCCTTACCAACACTTGTTATTTTTTGTCTTTTTGATAAAAGCTCTTAAAAGATGAAATAGCAGTTATTTTTTTGTGAAATTAAATATATTAAGAGCCCACGTATATTTATCACTTATCACACATCAGATACTATACTGAGTGCTTTACAGGGGTTATCTTACTTAATATATTTTTTAAAGATTTTGTTTATTTATTTGTCAGAGAGAGAGCATAAGGAGGGGGAGTGGACAGAGGGAGAAGCAGGCTCCCCACTGAGCAAGGACCCTGGGATCATGACCTGAGCTGAAGGCAGATGCTTAACCAACTGAGCCACCCAGGCGTCCCGTCCCATCTTAATATTAAATAAACTTCAGAGTTAGTTTTTATTATTTTCTCCATGTTTACAGATACTCAGAAAGGTTGCTATTTGCCAGAGAGGCCACAGAGCTGGTTAAGTGGTAGAGTCCAGACTGGAACTCAAACAGACTGATTTCAAAATCTAACTTTCAGTTCTTTCCTTCCTACCTCCCATCTTTCCCTTTCTTCCTTTCTCTTCCCTTCCCTCCCCTTTCCTCCCTCCCCCTTCCCTTCCCTTCCTTTCCCTTCCCTTCCCCTTCCCTTTCCCCTTCCCTCCCTTCCCCTTCCTTCCTCCCTTCCTTCCTTCCTTCCTTCCCTCCCTCCCTCCCTCCCCTACCTCTCTCTCTCTCTTTCTTTCTCTTTCTTCCTCTCTCTATTTCTTTCTTTGAAATCATTGCCATATAACCTTTGAAATAACCATCAGTAGAGCATGAGAATAATATCTCTGAAAATTAAGTAAAATGATGATAACCTGAGGGTGAGCCTGATCTTTGTATTTATATTTTATATCTCCCCTGGTGAATTCATTAAAATATTGACTGTGATTATAAAATACCAAGTCTTTTTGCTGTGACAGATATAATTACTCAGTACAAATGGGCAAAAATTGACAGCAATAAATCAAGAAACTGTCAAATCATCGCATGGTATCTTTCTATAGAAAATTGTAAGGAATTGCTAGTAATTCTCTTGGCTTGCGTGGGGAGCTACCTCTGGGGTGCTTCCCTTTCCCTTAAATATTATTATGCAATTATAATTATAATACAGATCATTCAAAGGACCCTTGAGGGGGAAAAGAGTTCACAAAAGAGAGATCTGGAATGAAGTTTGGAGTATAAAGAGAGGCGGGCAGGCCCCTTCTTGCTTGGATGGGAGAGGTGATTTGGAGACTCACTGCACGCACCTGGACGATGGTAGGGCCAGCTGGCCGAGCCGCTCACGGACTACTGGCTGCATCGTGGCTTCGTGTCCCTTCTCCTCTTCCCACACCTCTCCGAGCCCAGGGCTGTTGACTTCCTTCCTCATATCTCGTGAAAGGTTTGTTTGAGAAGACAGCATGTGTTTTTAGTATGTTTGAGATACCACAGCAAAACACCACAGACGCTGTGGCTTACACAGAAATCTATTTTCTCTCAGGTTTGAAGCTAGAAGTCTAGGGTCAAGGTGTTGGCAGGTGCCGGTTAGGTCTCTTCGGAGGCGTCTCTCCTTTGGCAGAAGGCTGCCTTCTTGCTCTTGCCGCGGTCTTTCCTGGTGTCTTCTCAGCATGTCCTAATTTCCTCTTCTTACAAGGTCTCAGATGAGTTGGATTACGTCCCACTATAAAGGCCTCTTTTTAATGTAACTACCTCTGTAAAGGTCTTATCTTCCCAAATAGTCGCATCCTGAGATCATGAGCGTTCTGACTTCAACATAGGAATTTTGGGGGAACACAATTCAGCCTGCATATATGCACAAATCACTGGCTTTGCATATAGGTGTGACATACTTTGTAAGAGTCATTTATGATATGGGGATCAATATACATTTTTAAAACTCTTGAAATCTCATTTATGTTATTTGTCTGTGTGTTCATATACCCTTAATATATATTAATATGTATTTGTATCTTTAATATACATTTATGTTTAATATGCATTTTATCTTTAATCTTTATCTTTAATAAACATTTGTTTATTTTTTAATAATTTTTTTATACATATCTTTATACATATCTTTATACATATCTTTATACATAAAGATATATGTATATCTTTAATATACATTTAAAATATAAGAATGGGGGCACCTGGGGGGCGCAGTCGATTGAGCGTTCAACTCTTTGTTTCAGCTCAGGTTGTGATCTCAGGGTCCTGAGATGGAGCCCTGAATCAGGCTTCACGCTCAGCATGGAGTCTGCTTAAGACTCTCTCTCTCCTTCTCCCTCTGCCCCTCCTGCCCTCTCTCTCTCTCTTTTCCTCTCTCTAAAATAATAAATAAATAAATATTTTTAAAAAATAAAATATAAGAACTCATATTATACAAGATCTTTAAAACATAAATTCTCTGAGCTGCCAGACTAGGAGAATGCTAAAAGCATCACATTTTCAGAGTATTTTATTAGTAAATTAAGACAAAGATCATTTTTTTTGCATGATGTTAACATCTGAAAGAGAAATAATAACAATTTAAAAATTAAAAAAATAGTTGACTGTCAATCCAGTCATTGTTTTCTCTAGGGAGGGAACTCTGCCGAGCTATGTGGTTTTTTGCCAGCTTATGTTCCAGTGTAATGTTTTTAGTTCTGAAATTCTTCTGTGTGAGCCTCATGGGAAATGCCCTAGCAGGAAGCAGGTTATGCTAAATCCTCAGGTGTTGTATGCACTTTGGCTTTCAAGGTACCAAGGGATGGAGCTTGCCTTAGAAAGAGATTGTACCGTAACCAGGCATGCCCCAGAATTTTCCATTACTTCCCTGTTGTTCAGCCTTTGGCCCAACTTGGGAAGGTGCTGGATGTGCAGTGCTGCTGTTTGCTTTAATTGTGAATCAGCTGCATCATGTAAATAAATTACAAGTGGGAACCTAATGTTTGTACTGGTTTGCCATTGCCGACTTCTGAAGGGAATAATAGAAACATATGTTCCCAGGCCTATTGCTCAATATATTCACATAGTAAAGTTAAAATGTTTGGTTAGGAAATCAATATTGTTATACTAAGCATCAGGTATAGTAAACTAGAAGAATTGCAAGCAGCTGTGAACTCGCTTAAAATCAATGTGTATTCAAACCAGGGAGTAACAAAATAGATAAAACCACAACTTTAAATGGTAACCTAGGGAGAGTTAACCGGCATCCCAGATTTTGCCACTGCAGGGAGAATCAATGAAACCTACAAACAAATAATAAAGCAATTCAATATTTGAGGTAGCATTAGGATTCATCTGTAGTAAATTTGAGGACACTGACTACTATACAGTATTGGCAACTGTATTAAGGAACCTCTGTGCAATGAATACAATACCATGTACAGAAAATACATGAGAACAAGAGATTTAGAACTCTGCTTGGCAAGCATCACAAGATTTGAATAAAAAATGGAAACATATACTACCGTATCTTATGGTGATATTACTTAAAATATTGGAAATAAGACATAGAAGATTGCCCTCCAAAATGCAAACTTTAAAATAAGCATACCATGGGTTATAGTGTATATATGCTAAATTGTTTGATACTAAGACTAGACTCTTAACCTAACGGATTGTGTAACATATTTATTGTAGAAATGTGTTGTTCAAAACAGAAGTACGGGAACCATGTAGAACAAGAAGTTACAGAGCTCATCTAAAAGTCATTGCTTAGACAATGGTCCCAGACTATTCTATGACCTATTGGAATAATGGGATGAGCTGGCTTAAGCGTGCCCACTTTCTTTTTCATCTTGTTTTGTTTTCTTTAAATAAATATTTCATTATAAAAATTTATATTCAAGATTAAAGAAAGAACTACACTTGTAATTTACTGTCCAGAGGTGATCATTATTAGCCTTTTGGTGTATCGCTTTCTAATTTTTTTCTATATAGATTGCTACTTTTTAGACCTATAGCTCTGATCATAATTTTATATATAAAGTTTTCCATTTAAATTCAATTAATTAGCATATAGGTTATTATTGGTTTCAGAGATAGAGTTCAGTGATTCATCAGTCTTCTAGAATGCCCAGTGCTCATTGCATCACATGCCCTCCTTAATGTCCATGACTCAGTTACACCAAACCCCCACCCCTCTCCCCTCCACGAGCCCTCAGTCTGTTTCCTAAGGCATGCCCACTTTGAATCAAGTCATCTGGGTTCAAGTGATGATTTGACTACCACTTATTATTCTGTGATGTTAGGAAAGTATTCAACCTTCTTGGCCCTTAATATCTTCTTATATCATCTTTTATGAGAATTTATTTTATTTATTTTTTAAAGATTTTATTTATTTATTTATTCGAGAGAGAGAAAGAGAGAGAGCACAAGCAGGGGGAGCAGCAGAGGGAGAGGGAGAAGCAGGCTCCCCGCTGAGCAGGGAGCCCCACATGGGGCTTGATCCCAGGACTCTGGGATCATGACCTGAGCCAAAGGCAGACGGTTAACCGACCAAGCCACCCAGGTGCCCTGGTTTTATGAGAATTTAAAGAAATTAAATGTGGTTAATATAGATTATCACATTGCAAGCCGTTACAGGTGTTGTTATTATTGGAAAGATCATCTCTAGTCAGTGACTGGTACAAGATTTTACCCCGACGGCCACCTTCTCAGATACACTTGGTCTATCCTTGCTATACAAGGACTTCCAACCTTGTTACTGTCTTTTTCAGTCTATTGCTCCATTTATTCACAATATTTAAAACTTATCTCTATTGGTTTTGGAAGGAAGGCTCTTTTCGTTTTTACAAAAACCAGTCTTCCATTGAAAAATAAAGCATCTTAAAGCAAACATTGTTTCTTGCCCCCAACACAAAGCCTGCCACATAATGAGCACTCAATAAACTCCAGTTGAATGGATGTATAAATGCAAGATGTTAGTAGCCAATTGACTGCCTGCATTTGTAGGTATTGACCCAAGATCATCCCTATTTTGAAAATGATGTCATTTTCTTAGCCTAATGTGAGCACACTTTTCCCAAGTGATAGCCATTTTTATTTCATGGCAATACAATGAAGAAGGCCTGGCAGTTCTCATTTCAGATTCCTCATAAAGAATAGGTAGATCCTTAGCAATCTGATACATGTACTATCTGTGTTTCTGATTGGTTTTTCTTAACATGAAGAAGAAAAACAATTTGTAATTTTCAATTTGTCATGTAGGTCTCTTGGACAATGGGTGTACCTAGCTGACTGGCTTTGAGCCTTTTTTTCCAACAGACACAAAAAGTCTCCTGTAGATATGCATGTGTTCCTTACTGAAGAGATTATCAAGTGAGAGCTAAAACTTTAATACATATTGAGAATAAGATGAAACAGCAATCCAGACTAGACCTTGGACCAAATCCAGCCAGCCACCTGTTTTCATATGGCCCACAAACTAAAAAGAGTGCTTACTTTTTAAATGGTTAAAAATCTAAAAAGAAAACTAGTACTATGTGATGCTTAAAATTACATGAAATACAAATTTCATTATCCATAAATAAAGTTTTATTTATTTATTTATTTATTTATTTTTATTTATAATGATTTTTTATTTTATTATGTTAGTCACCATACAGTACATCCCCGGTTTCCGATGTAAGGCTCGATGATTCATTAGTTGTGTAAGAAAAGAGAAAGGACCCAGATTATTAAAATTATGAATGAAAAAGGAGAGGTCACAACGAACACCATTGAAACTGGAAGGATTATTAGAAATTTTTATCAACAGCTATATGCCAATAAACTAAGCAATCTGGAAGAGATGGAATCCTTCCTGGAAACCTATTAACTACCAAGATTGAAACAGGAAGAAATTGATTTCTTAAAAAGGCCAATTAATTATGAAGAAATTGAGTCAGTGATAAACAACCTTCCAAATAACAAAACTCCAGGCCCGGACGGTTTTCCTGGGGAATTCTACCAAACATTCAAAGAAGAAATAATACCTATTCTCCTAAAGCTATTTCAAAAAATAGAAACAGAAGGAAAGCTACCAAACTCATTCTATGAGGCCAATATTACCTTGATCCCCAAACCAGGCAAAGACCCCCTCAAAAAGGAGAATTACAGACCGATTTCCCTAATGAATATGGATGCCAAAATCCTGAACAAGATACTTGCTAATAGAATCCAACAGTTCATTAAAAGGATTATCCACCACGATCAAGTGGGATTCATACCTGGGATGCAAGCGTGGTTCAATATTCGCAAATCAATCAGCGTGATACATCATATCAACAAGAAAAGACTCAGGAACCATATGATCCTCTCAATCGATGCCAAAAAAGCATAAATAAAGTTTTATTGAAACACAACCACACTGATTTGTTTATGTATTGCCTGTGGCTAATTTTGTGCTACAATGACAGATTTGAACAGTGACAATAGACATCCCATGGCCCACAAAGCCTAACATATTTAATGTCTTAAGTAAATATTTACAGAATATTTGCAGAAGAAATGTGTTAATGCCTCAGTGTATGATAATACAGAGGGAAGACACATGACTACCATTGGAAATGAGACTCTAGAGGTCAGAATCATTTATATCATTCACAAATTTAGGACCTTGCAAATGTCTCAGACAGTCTAGGATGTGTAGCAATATTGATAAGGCAGAAACAGTGATAGAGACATTAGCCCATTCATGTGTCAATGACAAAATAATCGGGGATTATATTGTCCTTCTAAATGACTTTTATATGAGCTCATCTCACCACTCCAGCGCTTTGTTTACATTTCTCTACGTGCTTGAGAGAGCTGAATTTTTTATTTTCCTAGCCTATGTACATGTAGCACTCAGCTACATGTTACATTCAGCAGATAGCAAATTTATTATTGAAGGATAAGCAAACCGTGCGGCTACAATTTGAGATAACTCTCAGGACTCAATTTCCTAAAAACCTGTGTAGCATTGAGTTCACAGAGCAATGTTTTGAGACTTTAGATTTTTACATTTTTATTATCTGATAAATATCAAAGCTTAAAAAAACAACACAAGTGTATCAGACTTGAGAGCCTTCAAACCAATAAGACAAACAAGAACTTGTAGTCATTTTGATACTGAATAATTCTAAATGCCTAAGACTCATGATTCTTTGGTTGAAATCCATATTTTTTTAGAGAACAGGTATATATGTATATTTATTTTCCCAAATGTAATCGCTTGTTTATTATTTTCTAATATTTGCAAAATGAAAAAAAAAAAGGTCCAGGTTCTTAAACGCACAAAGTCTGAACTAACAAAAAAACTATGAAATTGGAAATTCAACTATATTTCTCCTAAAATAACCTCCTTTAGTACCCTAGCGTGAGTTCCGACTTAAAGGAGTCACCTTTTCTTCTCTCAGAATGCACTCTGTCTCTCTGTTTCTTTCTGTTTTTCTGGGGTTTTGTTTTTTGTTTTTTTTTTTTTTCCTTCCTGGCTACAGCTGAGTATAAGTATTCTTTTTGGAATAATCAATGATATTTGTCATGCATCTAGTTATAGAATTGCAGCAGTGAATTTATAATTATTGAGAACAGCCTCTTCTTTATTCTTTATGAAGACTCACAAATCATTGTACCATAAGCGCCGATTTAAATCTTTGATCAAAACACTCTTTTGTACAAAGTGACGATATATAGATTGCTATCTACTTTGAAAGTGATTTGTGGGGTCTCGGAAGAGTAATGATGTAAAAACAAGAATGTGGCAATTATGAATTCAGTTCTTGTAATCCTGTGATTAAATATAAATTTTATGGAATTAATGATAAAAATTAAGCAGAGAAGTTATTTTCTTAATGTTTTTTTAAAGCAAAAAGAACCTTCTTTACAAATGAAATTTTATACACGATCTGATGTACAAGACAGAGAAAAGGGGGACAGTTTTGGTTGAAATACAGCAGGGTTCCCAGAGCCTTCTCCCCAGCTGTCAACCTAAAGCAAATATGTAGAACCATAGGGTTCAGCATTACAGAGTATAAAAGCACCAAGCAAAAGTAATGCACTGTAATCCCATTTGCCACGTGGAAAATATTATACACAACATTAAACAAAGTCAGCATTTTTTGGCTGATTCTTTTTATTATCTGTTCCTAAAACTTTGCAGCCTTTTAACTAGAGACATCTCCCACTGCTATGATGGAAGACATGTATCCCTGGACTCCTTCAGCCTACAGCAGAGGTGGCCCAGCCTTTTCTATGAAGGACCCGGTAGTAAATATTTTAGGTTTTGCAGTTCATACAGTATCTCTTGCAAATACTCAACTCTGTCACTGTAGCTCAAAAGCAGCTATAGACTATACGAAAAAAAAGTATGAGTGTAGCTGTGTCCAACAGAAATCTGTGTGCAAAAATACTCAGCGAGGCATAACATCAGCAAAAATGGCCCAGTACGTAATTCCAAGGGCTTGTCCCTCCATAGAAACACCAAAAAACCAAGCAAAAACTGTCAGAATCAACTTTGTCAGAACACTGGAAAATATTCAAAGGTTACAGTATCCAACTGAATGGTGAATCAAGAAAAAAGCAATTTAAAAATGATAGGAAATTTTTGGACATTTTTACTTTCCTGTGTTCCACCCACCTCTCTAGCTCCGGATAGTCTTGAAGATGACAGCCCCATGTCCGAGTGTGGGACTCTGGCCCTAGGTTATGGAGAGGACAGAGCAGACATTATTCTCAAGGAATTGTGGTTGTCTGTCCTGACATGTCTGAGGCTACCTGAAGGAATGACACAAAGTGTTTACCTTTATTTTATCTAATTCAGAATTCTGGGTGCAGAAAAACAACCACAGAGAGAACATTCTTTGAAAACACTAAAACAAATGAACAACCCAGCATCCCCTGCAGATTAGAGTTGAGGTGAACCATAGACATGCAGAAGCCTGAGAGGAAAAGCTGAGAAGAGCATTTCTTTGGGAAAGTAGGAAATTGAAAAGCAGCTACATTTTAGGGAATTTAGAAAGCCATATACAAGCCCAAAGCAGGCCACTTCTGAAGAAAAGCCATGAGAAAATCCTAAACTTTCACCTCAGGCTAATCTCTAGGCTCAGAGCAGCAGGAAGTGAAGACAGGGAGAGTTGTAAATGGCCTGCTAAGCACTGGAATAATGCTCCAACACAGAGCAAATAACGCTACAATCAGGAGAATGTTTTCCCTTTTCTTTTCTTTATTTTTATTTTTTAAATTTATTATTATTTTTTGGCTTTAGTTGCTCAAGGAAATATCTGTAAAAACACTAGCTGACCATAGCTAAATCATCAGAGAATTCATAGAACATACGTGACAAAGAATACAGACTTTATGAAAAGAGTTTGCAAAACTCACTAAGCAAACAAACGACTATAACCCACAGAAGGCAATAAAAGCAAACCTTAAGAAGGGGTAAGAACCTGAGTTCCAGAGTTACCACATGATAATATTCAAAATTTCCAGTTTGCAACAACAATATGTAAAGAAAATAAACAAGAAACGATGGCCAATCACAGGAGAAATTAACAGAAACTGTCCCTAAGAAAACACAGACAGCGGACTGACTGGACAAAGGCTTTAAACCCATGAACTCAAATATGCTCAAAGAAGAAAATCATGTACAGAAATCTAAAGGAAACCAGCAGAGCAATAGGTAAACAAATAAAAAATATCAGTTAAGAACAGAAATTAAAAAGAGGAGCCAAATAAATTCTGGAGTCAAAGAATGCAATACCTGACATTAAAAATTCATTAAAGAATTTCAGTAGCAGATTTGAGCAGGCAGAAGGAAAAAATCAACAAACCTGAAGATAGGTCAATTGAAGTTATCCAGTCTGAGTTGCAGAAGGATCAAATAATGAAGAAAAATAAACAGAACTAAGACACATGTAGGACACCATAAAAAATGCCAACATAGACATAGCGAAGTCTCGGGAGTTGAGACAGAGAAAACAGCAGAAATAATTTTTGGAGAATATTAGGGGAAAACATGCCAAATTTGATAAAAGACATAAATGTACAAATCAAAGAATCTCAATAAACTCCAAGAAGGATAGACACCATGTTACATGCTAAAACACATAATCAAATTGTCAGAAGACAAAGAATTTTGAAGGGATAAAGAAAGAAGCAATCCATCACATAGAAAGGATCCTCAATAAGGTTAACAAATAATTTCTCAGTGGAAACCATCGGGATCAGAAGGTCACTGCTTAATAAGGGCACAGTTTTCTTGGGGGATAATGAAAATGTTTTAAACACGACAGAGGTGGTGGCTACACGTTATAAATTACTAAATGCCATTAAATTGTTCACTTCAAAATGGTACATTTTATGTTATGTGAATTTCATCTTAATAAGAAAAGTAATAACACCAACAAAAACCCAATAATAAGGTAGATTTGGCTTGTAGGCATAGTTTCATGACTCCTGACCCAAATTCCATATATACATATATGGAATTACATATCTTTATCTATATAGATTCCCTGAATAAGAATGTTTTGGAACAATATTTTAGTTTTTAATTTGTTCCACTTCTGTTAACTTTTAAGTTAACTTTTAATGTTAAGTTACCTTTTAATGATCAAATATTCAGTATGAATTCTGAAAGAGAAAGGGTTGGTATGGTTTAGTTAAATGATGGCTGTAACACTTTACATTAGATGCTCAAGTTACTATAGGTGCTATTATAGTCTAATTAATGTGGTATTGTGTAAACTACTATGGTTTAATTAATGTGCTATTGTGTTTAGAATTTTCCTTCTATGAAGGAACATAAAATATGCTAATATTGGGTTGGGTTATAAAAATAATTCTGTAGTTGTCTTTGAAGATGATGACCATTTGTCTGTAAATTTTCCATGACCTTGACCAAATGTGGTCAAATCTTATCTAAATACTTACAGCATGCCATCTTCTCTATTTTCTAAGAAGCATATGTTGAGTTCAGGAAAATTCAAGTTTCCTAGGAGCTCAATAAATAACAATTCTCTTCTCTTTTATCCCTGTTTGGAATGAACAGTTATATCAGGGAGAAACTATAATAACTCATTTAGATATAATAGTATTTGAGTAGTAGATTTAGATAAAAGAAAATTTGAATGGTTCTTAAGATTTTTTTCTAGTTCTTTTGCACAAAATATAAAGAAGCACAGATTTGGAGATAACAGAAGAGAAATATAAGAATATAGCTCCTCTCTTTCTTTAAACATAAATAATATTTTAGCTACATAAAATTTTGGAGAACACAAAATTATAGAAACATCTGAACACCTACCCATAACATATATTTATATTTCTTAAAGCAGAAATTATATGGATGCAAAAAGAAAACTAAATAATTCATACTACTGATGTCATTCCCAACAAATGAATATTTAGGACTTTATACTCCTAAAATATGTTTTAGGAGTTATATTTGTTAGAAGTTTTTATTCATATTCATAGGTTTTTGTTTTTATTTTTAGTATGTCTAATGAAATAGAAGTAATTCTGCAATGGCTTTATGTTATTTAATATACTCCAGTAGCTATCAATACCCTTGTGAGATTATTTTAACAATTTAACAAGCAATTTTAAAAAGATGGTTTAACAACATATTTGCATATTCTACTTACGTGTTTCAGTTCTCCTCATATCTTCACAAATTAGAAATTGATGTGTTGATCAGAAATTGATTTGTCGTAAGATACATGCTTGGTCATAAAGTCAAAGAGATAATACTCTAGTAACTCCAAATACCTTATTTTTTGCTGTATTAATTACTATTTATTATTTGTACAATCCTTGAAACATTGGAAATATATTCAGTGGTTCTCAGGCTTCCATCTGCCCCCAAATTGACCCATGTCCTTAACTATTGGATAAATCTTCACAGCATGTTTGGACTCTAAGACATTCCTGCATGGGAATAGTATGGGACTTCATACTAAGATGGCCACATGCCCTTGGCCTTGTTCCCAGATTCTCATGGTTATGAGAATAAAATATAAAGGTGGGTAATTTATTATTATTATTATTCCAAATGGAAACAAGAGTGCTACGTGTTAGCATTTTGAGAAATATTTATGACAAATGACAGCAATAAGGAAAAATTAAAGTTTGAACTGCTCAAAGCCCCAGCTAGATAGAAAGAACAGAGAACAAGTTTCTGCAAAACTTCATGAGTTCCCCCATAACTATTTGCTCTATGGTTTCCTCTCATGTTATGATCGTTAGATGAAAGTGAAAGTCTCAGCTGTGGAACTGCTCTTCAAAGTAGCCCTCAAAACACACAGAAGAACCCAGCAACTGGTGGTCTCTTCTGATTGAAGGCTTTAATAATCAAAGGTTTCAAAAATAGGTCTCCTCCAGGAGTCAGGAATTACAACAAACAGAAGATTCTGGGGCAATAGCTTCAACAAGCAAGGTTATTATAAATGTAACAAGTGAGGCCATCTTGCAAGGAAACCCAGGATTTCAATGGTTATTCTGCCTGTAGAATCAGTTATCCCATAAGCTGTTAAAGAGTAGGGACTATCCCATAAATGAATAATACATATAATGATGTATTTATTCTTTTGGCTTAATCTTATATTTATGAAAAACAATCTATTGAAAATGAACCACTTACTTGGGTAATTACAAGGAAGAAAATAAGAGAGCAGGAATAAAATACAAATTACATTTCAGAATGGTGAAAGATTTAACAGTTATATTTCTTTTTTTTTAAAGATTTGATTGATTGATTTGTGAGGGAGCATAGACATACGAATTGGGGTGGAGAGCAGAGGGAGAGGGACAAGCAGACTCCGTGCTGAGCATGGAGCCCCATGCAGGGCTTGATCCCACGACCCTGAGATCATGACTTGAGCCAAAATCAAATGCTAAACCAACTGAGCTTGAGTCGAAATCCGATGCTCAACCAACTGAGCCACCCAGGCGCCCCTCAATAGTTATATTCCTTATTGTCCTAGAACTCAGAAAAACAAACAAACAAAAAAAGAAATGCCAAACAACATGAAAGGCAGCACCTGGCAATCCAGTGAAATTACAAAATATTGAGAAAAAATGTTCCAAAGGTATTGAGGAAAAAATTAGAAAGCATTGATACTATAGATAGAAGTCTATTTGACTAACAGGTAGAATTATTTAGAAATATATCTGGACATGGCTGGAAGAAAGTTTAGGGTGTTGAGATAAAGAATCCTATTATCTTCATAAGAAAAAAGAAATCAATCATGAAAGACCAGTAAGATGATTGGGAAACAAGACATCTTAGATAGCTTTTTCTTAAGTAATATTAAAAAGAAAAGGACAATGGAGAAATCATATAAAGAACTTTGAGCTGAAAACATATTGGGGCTTGTACTTAACCATGTAACACCCTATCGCTCCAAGTGTGGTCCTTGGAGCACAGAGTGGCTATCACTTGGGAACCTATTAGACATGCAGAATCCAGGCCCTAACCCAGACCTACTGAACCAGAATTTGCATTTAGTAAGATCCCCAGGTGATTCATGTGTACACTCACTTTAAGAAACACAGCACTAGAGTATGTTTTTGTGTGAGTGTGTATATTTGTATATTAATTCCATGGTTAGTCAGTCGATTTAGAATTCATTCTCAAGGGTAAACAACTCCATTGGAAATTTTCAAAGTAGTAATATTGTAGAAATATTCTGTTGGGATAATGTTCAACATATGTTATTGAAACTAAAACAAAACAAATTGAAACAAACAAAACCCTGCATGATTGCCAATTCATTCCCTTTATATTACAGACTTAACTTCTTTATTCTTGCTCTGAAAGTATTTTTTCCTGAAAAGAAGCATCCAGCTACCTATATTTTAGATTGTATTTGAAAAGCCATGTGGATTTAAGAGTCAGAAGAAGTAGTATGTAAAACTTATCACATTCTTTTTTTAGAACCAAGAAAAACTATTCCAAGAGAATAAAAATATGCATTTCAAGTATTGCCTGACATATCATGAGGCCAGCTGAAATTGCAGTCCTTTATTTTTCAAGGTATTCAATACCTTATATACAAAGACATGCTATTTTTGCTCCTGATTTCTTATCATAGAAAGATTATGACTTATTTAGAAAAACATATTTTATGTGAGAATATGAATACAATATCTATTTTAAAGAAATAAGTTTAAATTTGACCAGAAAAGAATCTTGATGCCTCTGAAAATATACCAAGACATCAAAGACCCTTACTCTCAGAAACATCACTAGTGTTGGGTTCATTTTTAATACATTTTACAATTTGTTATCATTAATGGAAGATTCAACCATGAGAGTATACAAATTTATATATTCATGGATTGATTTATTCAATCATTCATTGACTCACTCAAAATTGTTAAATACCGTCATCGTGTAAATTTGGAATTAAATTAGCCTGTAGTTTGGTATACTTTCATTGAGACTATAATCAAGATTGTGCTGCAGAGCTCCTCCAGCACGTTTCTGAGGCTCTAAATATCACCATAGCATCTAAATATTATAAGAAGTGTATGCATTTAAGTCTTGATACTCAAGAGGAGACCTCGTAGATAAATTTACAGTGGTAATACCAAAAAATCCATCCCCTTGTCCTGAAAGTGACACCAGAGTGACACACTCTTGTAGTTATTCAGATAGCTGATAATTTCTTCCAGGCTTGTGTGTGTGTATGCATATTAACAACATACATTCTTACACCACACTTGCCACTAAGCTCTGTACAACAGTTTATAAAAGCTTAAGTAAAGTATACTATATACTCAATGTTTACTCTTAATCACATACCTCTTAGCACATGCTACACTGAGTTGTCTATATCTATGATCCTAATTTGCAAAACCCTTATGAATAAGGCATAATCCACTTACGTTTTTTGCAAATTGTATAATCGGTGTCCTTTTAAACATAGCATAAGCATTTTATTTGGCTTATTAAAGATAGATATGTGTTGCTTCTAAGTAGCTTTCGTTCTACTGAGTGAAACAGATCATTAACAAGATAAAAAACAAAACAAACAAGGCAATAACAACAACCATGATTTGTTATATAAGAATAAGTGCTATGGGGGAAAAAAGGGCAGGGAAAGTGAGAACATGTGACAGCCCCAGTCACGGACAGGAAGATTTTACTGATCAGTTTCTATATCATTAAAGACCTGACAGGAGTGAGAGAATAGCCATATGGATATCTAGTGGAACAGCATTATAGACAGAGGACAGTGCAAAGGCCCTGAGGCCCTGAAGAGAAATTAGGGCAGTGTTGGTGGATCAGAGACAAAGGGAAGCTAATAGAGATCAGTATTTCTACATCTCTTGATTCTGTTTTCCTTTGTATTCCATTCATTCTCAGGTAGATTTCTTTTTTAATTTATTTTTTAAAAAGATTTTACTTTTATTTATCTGAGAGAGACAGCGAGTGAGAGAGAGAGAGAGATTGATAGAACAAGTGGGGGAGGGGCAGAGAGAAGCAGACTCCCTGCAGAGCAGGGAGCCTGATGGGAGGCTCGATCCCAGGACCCTGGGATCATGACCTGCACCAAAGGCAGACTGTGCCCCCCAGGCGCCCTCAGGTAGATTTCTGCAAACAAATTCACCGACAGAAACAGAACTACCTCCTATTGTATTAATAATCCGAATGGAAACACAGCTTTCTCTTCCAAATATTCCTAGCAAAAGTTGGTGAATAGCTTTTACTAGCTCATCCTGTATCAAGTGCCCACCTTTGAATCAATCACAGAACACGAATGCTAGTTCTCCTACTGGCCAGGCCCTGGTCATGTGTCAATCCCTGTGGCCAGGAGATGAGACTCACCCATCCCCTAACTGTGAAAACCTAGAGTGGAGGTAGTTGGGTCTACAACAAAAAAATCAAGTGGCTATTTCTTAAAGTAAAAGGGAATGGAAAGTAGTCAGGACCAAACGGCAGATGTCAACCTCACACTATTACAGCTTGAAGTATTCCCTTGACAGTTGGGTCCAAATGAGACAGTTGGCCAAAGAGCCATTGAATACACATTTTAATCTTTATTTTGCCAATAAGAGAAAAAGATAATAAACAAAAAAATGGGTAAGAAAAATGCATAACGAAATCATTATTTAGTTGTAGGTATTGTCTGTAGGTCCAAATGACAAAATCAAACATAATTTATTCATTGAGTTAATGGGTCTAATTGTGTTGAGAAAAATAGCTTATATATAAAAGATGTATGACATGGTCTTTGAACTTTAATTTATGCAGATGTGGGATCCGGTTATGAATAGTTCCTAAAATATGTTACATTTGGATTTTAATCTCCACAAGCTATTCTTGCACAGGAATTGAACATACAAAGAGTATCAGTGAGATACTAGGCACTGCGAAACTTTGAACAAAGTGCATTAAATGCTAACACAGAGCTAGATGTGTGGAGAGGTTTTATCAGAGTCATACTTATTGTCTGAATTCCAGTTATATTAGAGCCACCTAAAATATTTTAGATGTTCCAGATTTTTAGGTGTCAGAGTAATATTTGCAAATTGCAACACTCTTGCGATGTAATGCTTGTTAAAACCTAAAGGAATTGAATTACAATAGCTGTGGTAATATATAATGTATTCTTCATACCTAAAGCAACAACTGGCTTCCTCTTTTTGTAATATCAAGATGTTCTTTCTCTTTAGAAATGACTTAGTACATAAGAAGAGTTCAGAACTGTATTTGTACAAATAATTAACACAGAATAACAGGGGAATATATAAACTAAAAGCAGATTACTCTCATTTCCTCCCATCATTCCTTTATGAATGTCTATTTAAATGCTGTAATGCAGGCAGTGCCTCATTCAGAAATTAGCTGTGCTCCAAAGATTGAGTACACATAAATTTGCATAATAGGCATTTTATTTTATCATCTAGAAATGATTTATTACAGGTGACCAGCTCTGCAGATTAGCCAATAATCATAGTAATGTAAATTCGCTGAATACCTAATTTCCATCAGACACTCCTCTGGGCACCAGAGATAGAGCAAGAAATTAACCAGACTGAAACTTCTGACCTCTTAGAGCTTCCATTCTACCGGAGTGAGATAGATCGTAAACACATAAATAAAACAATCCCTCAGATGGGGGAAAAAAATAAAGCAGGAAAGAGTTTGAGGAAACACAATATTTTATATGAAAAACAAACAAACAGAGGAATAAAACATGCACTGTTAAAGCCCAGGCTTTATCATACACATATCATAGTGCAAGGACTAATAAGGTCACCCTGGATAGGAAATAATCTGTCCCTGCTGCTGGAGTTACTACAAAACTTTGAATGTGACTCTTTCGAGTAGTTGAATCTGCTCGCACTTTGGGGGGTCTACTTTCAAAAAAATTTTTTTATGTCTCAGGGCTATAGAATATGTCTTAGAGAGTGTGTAGTGTCGGACATATTTTTTGATAATATGATCACTCTTAGCCAGAGAGATGAATTGTTTAAAATTATCATTTACTAATACGTTAAGACTGTTTCCATGTTCTGTGATTCATTAACCCTGATTTTTCTCAATATATTTCTTACTTTATTTTTTTTTTCTGTTTTTAAAGATTGAGTGTTGTTTTTTTTTTAATTCCAATTTTTCCTCCCAAGGGATGTGAAGAATATACACTTTATTTCTCTTCTTTCAAAGTTACTGTTAAAAATCTAATAAGCATAATTACAATTTTATTCATTCTTTCCTCCAGCATAAGTATAGGAATTTGAAATACTTTCTCTCTGATCCACAGTCTGTCTTACATGATTTCTGTCTAGTGTTTTCAGTTTGCCTTGGTTTTTCCTCTGTCTACAAAATACACATTATTATAATATTTACACCATTAGTTTTTGTTTAGGTTTATCTATAAATTTATCAGTGTCTCTGCCCACCATTCTTTCTTGTTGCTCAGTTCTTCTTGCGGCTTCTTGTTTTTGTTTCCTCAAAGAATCTCTTTCAAAATTTGTTTGAAAGATTGTGAGCGGTAAAATTCTGAGCTTATTTTTGTTTGAAAATATATTTATTTCAGCATCTTTTCATATAATGGATTAACTATGTACACAAGGCTCGGTCTAACAGTTATTTTCTCTTAGTGTATTTAAAAAATAACATTACGCTACCTTCTGGCTTCCAGAAAAATCATTAGGATCACATGGTCTTCTTGGCACGTAGGCTATCTTTTTTTCTCTAAGGCTCTGGGATCTTATATTTGTCTTTGTCACTATACTTAACTATGATATGCCTACACATGGATTTATTTATTCTGCTTAAGTCATCTATTTTTCCTAATCAGAGGGTTCATTTCATTCTTTAATTATGAAAAATTCTTAGAAACGATCTCCTAAAATATTGCATCTTTCTGATTTTTTTCTATTATCCCCTAGAATTATGAATGGAATTATAATTTATCATGTACCTCTTTTGAATTGTTCTTTCATATTTTCTGAGTCCCTGGGAGCTGAATCCTTGGTCATTTTTTATATCCATTTTACATTTCAGTACTTCTCTTTCAGCTCGATCCAATCTGCTCTTTCAAACATACATTGTGCTTCCTGATTCCAGTAAGTATAACTTTCAGTTGTAGAATTTCTATTTTTTTCTGTTTGTCTTTTCTAATTTGGTCTCACTTTATATAGCATTTGGCTTTTGTTAAGTTTTTGTATCTGTTTTATGTCTAATTATTTTTAAAAATGTCTTATGTTGTTCTACCTAATTCTGTTCCTTTTTGTTTCTGACAAAGCATTTTGTATTTTTCAAACATTTTATTGTGAACTCACGTTTGGAGGGGCTTCATCTGGGAACGTTATTCATCCTTCACCGGTGATACGTTCTAGAGGACCGTTGTGTCTGCTCCCGCAGTACTATAGCTATGATAAGGCCGTTTACTAGTGTGGAGTTCCCCTTATCTTCCAGAGAGCAAATTAAAACACCAAGTCCAGGTAAGAGGAGACAAGTGACTTTAGATTTCCAGGGGAGATACTATCTTCCAACTGACAGTCTGATTGACAGCCATACGGACGTAGTTGAACTTCCTGTGTCTTTCTGCTATCGGGTAGATATTTCTAATATACACCTTCACAAAAGTTCATGAGTCCTATCTTTAGCCATGGGTATCAGTTCCATTCTGCACCTTGTGCACTTCCACGGATTTCTCTCTTGACACCCTTGTAATGACTATAACCAAGCATTTTTTGTGTCAAGATGGTGAAGTGCGGAAGAAGAGTCCTTTGTGTACCAGCTTCTCTTTATCCATTCTTTATCCATTCATTCATCTGTTGATGGCGTTGAATATGATTGTTATCTTGATTGTGGTATTGGCGTATGTCCAAACTCATCAAATTGTACACATTAAATATGTGTAATTCTTTGTATATCAATTATACTCAATAAAGTTGTTTAAAAAAAAAAAAAAGTTGGTGAAATGCTCCCAGGGAAGTTATGGCATCTCAATCAATTTATCTATGGGTACATTTTTGTTTCTTCTTTCTTTTCTTTATTCTTTTTTTTTTTTTTAATTCTAAGCATGCCATTAAAAAGATATTTGTTATGTTCCAAGTACTAATTCTAGGTATTTTGTCACAAGAAGTATTTCAGGATTTTTTTTTTTTATTCTTCCATATTGCCAGAATGATAGTTTACATTGTCACATAAATTATATAATCTTTTATGACATTTTAGGGATCAAGTAGATGTCAGGAAATATCCAGGAGTCCATGCCTGAGAGTTGACCACCCAATCCTTCAATCATTCAATCACTCAACTAAAAAACGTATTCTATAAGCCCCACACAAACTGGTCATGATGATAAAATGGAAAGGGGAAAGATAATCATGGCCCTTGTCCTCTTTGGTACTTCAGTATATTAACAAAATAATCATGCAATTACATGTATAACTAGAACTGTTACAAATGCTGTGGTACTAAGGAATTTCCTATAACAGTGAGGATTATAAGCAGGGGTTACTAGGGAGCTAATATTTAGTTTTGTTTTTCAGTTTATTGTGTCTGTAAAATGGAGCTGATGTTGCTACCTATTACTATTTTGATGTTGGTACCACACACTATTTCACAGATTAAATGAGTTAATATATGGAGAGTACTTGGAATAGTGCCATGTATATAATAAATACTGAGTTAGTACTGATTATTATTATTTTTATTTAACAGTTCTAGTAACTCAGAGAAGGCTTTATCGATTAAGTTTAGGTATGAAAGAGAAGTGTGAGTTAACTAGGTAAATATCAATTATTATTGTTTTAAAACAACCATACATCACCCCTTTGCCCCCAATCAACATAAAATGGCTTAAAAATAATATCTTTGTGTGTGATTCTTTGGGTTAAGAATCATGACTGTGGAGTTTGTTTGTTCTATATAATATTTATTGGAGACAGTAACTGATTGTCTTCAACAAATTGGCTGCATTTAATTGGCACCTGGATTGGAATAAATGATGTAAGAAACCTTCACTCACAAGTCAGGCGTCAGTACCCCTTCATGTGACCTCTCTCTCACTCTCTAAGAGCCGTCTTACAATTCAATAACCTAGCCCAAGCTTCTCTACACCATGATGCCTGTTTTCCACACAGAATGTCCTAAGAGGACCAATGCTAAGGTACAAGAACTTATTAGGCCTTAGCTCGCTAATGTCTATTTGGTCAAAGCAAATTACTTGGCCAAACAGAGTCAGTGCAGGAAGGGCTGCAAGAGGATGTCCATTCCAGCTGTGGGGTCAATGGGGGACCACCATGTAAACATCTACCACCATGAAGAATGTGAAAGAAGGTTTCATGCACTTAGAAGTGCATACATAAAGATTCAGAGACAAAGGTCAAAACACACGAGAGAAGGCCAACATAGTAAAAGGTGGAATTTGGAGAGGGTGTGGGTTATGGAATGGTGCTATAATATAAGGTAGGACCCCGCACTCTGCAAAGCTTGTTAAGAACATTAAGGAGCTTTGTCCTTATGCTAAAAGCAATGGGAAATCATGGATGTGTGTTACTCAGGGAATGGTGATAAAATTTTCAATAGAAAATATCATATTTTGTGACTTATATATTTGAAGAAAGGAGAAAACAATTGACTGGTTTATAGGATATTTCACATTTCACTCAAGAGGCATAGTTAGTTACCTTGGTATTGATACCGAGAAATAAATAAATTGAAGATAAGTTTTGAAAGTAATATTACAATACCTTCCTACCACATGGTAAGAAAAATCTTACTAATCATGCCTAGGCTTCCATGTTGAGTGACTAGATGGATAATAGTGCTATTCAGTGAGACAAGAAATACTGAAAATAGGCCAAGTTGTGGTTATAAAAATATGAGTTTGATTTTGGACATGTTTAAGTTTAAGGTGCCAGTAAATCATCTGTGTGGAGATGTTAAATAGAAAGTTCAAAATATGAGTCTAGATCTCAAAAGAGAAGACTGGACAAAGAATAGAGTTTTGTTATCCCACCATATATAAATATGATCTTAAAGTGGACATGGGTAAAATTTATTTAAAGAAACACATAGAGAAGAACACATTTGCAAGGGCCAGATCCTGCCTGAAGCATTCCAACATTTAATTGCCGTGCTGATAGTGCAAAGCAGTCAGAGAAGGAGGGTCTTCGGGGATAGGAGAAAAACTAAGAGTTTTATGGTATAGAAGGCAGGGCAGAGAAAATTTCATCATTCTTGGTAAGAAAACATACCAGCCAAAAGGAAGCAAGATGCAGATAGGAAAAACATCCATTTGTTTCAATGCCATGAAAAGCCGTTGGTGACTTAAGCCAGACTGTTGATGATAGCCATGTGGGAGAGGATTGAGGTTGGAGAAGTGAAAGATTTCTCCTTAAACCCCTTCAACTCTTTCGAGACATTTTACTGTGGGTGAAAATAAATAAAGCAATATCTGAAGGGAGTGTGGATTTAAATGAGGATTTATTTTATTTTTAATGAGCGTTAAAGAGAACATTCAAACGCAACTAATGAATTATCGAACTTTACATCAGAAACCGGGGATGTACTGTATGGTGACTAACATAATATAATAAAAAATCATTAAAAAAAAAGCTTATTGAGTTGAGAGACTATGTATAATTATATGAAAGACCGTGTAAGTTTCCTAAAGAGAGAGAGAGAGAGAGAGAGAAAGAATCCGGCACACTCTGAGTACCAAGTAAACTGTACTTGACCATGGTCATCACTATTGTAAGCATTGCACCAAAAAAGAAGGAGAAAAAACATGGACAGAAGCTTACTTTTGTGAAACGAAAGAATGAGGATGGGTGCAGATGTAGATACTATTCGGGTGAAGAGTTCCAATCAGATGGCTTTTATTTCCTGGGTAAATTTGAATGCAAGTTTGTTGACTAATAATTCAGAGCAGAAGATGTAAATATCTAGAACATTGCTATCATGCATCCATTCACTAAACATTTAGTGGGCATCTACCGTATTTCAAACATTAGTCATTGGAAATGTCACAATGTGTAAAACCAGGTCTCTGGTAAATTTTGAAATTAATTTGTGATATATGCTCTTGAGGAAAAAGCACGCATGCACCCCCATGAGCTCATATGACCAAAGACCCATACCATAAGGGAAGTTGGTGAAATGTGCCTAAGTGTGTAACATTTTAGTTGAGATAAAAGTAGGAGTTAGCAACATGAAAAGGTTATTCAATATTAATCCATTTTTATTAAAAAAAAAAAAACATGTTAAAGACCTCATATGTGCCAGATACAGTGCCGGGCATTAGAGACAGAGGGGAGAGTGAAACACATCACACCATTTCCACCTGTCATGGGATGTTTTTACAAAGCAAGGTGGACAGACTTTGACCTTTCATTTCCTCTCCTTGGAATGTTTCTCTCCTGGCTATCCACATGGCTTGTTCTTTCACTTCCTTCAAGTCTTACCCTAAATGATGCCTTTCCTTTTTTCTTTTTAGTAAGCCTTTTCTGAATACCGTGTTATTTCTTAACCTCCACCTTCCCTGTATTTATCCACATTTAACATTTAATGTATTTTAGAATGAAAGACTCATGAGGTAGGATTTTTTTTTCTGTTTTCCTCACAGTTATATCCCTAAATTCTACAACAGCGGTGTATGTAGAGTTGGTACCCAATAAATATTGATTGGGTGAATAATTTTGAATATAATGAGTGAGTTGAGTGTTATGAAGGAAATTCTAGCAATAAATGGTAGAAGCAATACAAAATTTATTTTTACATGTAATCTTCATTTTAAGTATTCCTACCATGATACTATATTAGAATATCTCTATCTAATACTCATAAAGATATTTACTCTAGTAAAACTTTGCCTTCTCCTTCCCTGCCCTTCTCGCCATTTTATGAGCAGCTTAAGTTTAAAGCCGGCAGTTTAATTAACAGATAAAATGCATAATGAACATTATATCCACAGAGTATACATCAGGGCTTGATTGTAGATTCCCATTATCATTCTATCTGTGTATCTTCATAAACACACAGCCATTGAAAAGAAAAAAAGCAGGTAGATTGCTTATACTGGGAGCCCTCATATTGAGCCCTTGTGAATTATCACCTGTGATCCCTTATAAATTACAGCATGTTGCCCAAACACTGGTTTCTTAGCAGAAAAACTTCTGAATTTTTCATGGCAGAATCTCCCTGCTCTGCTGTATGGAGACTTTTCTGTGTGCCCTGTAGACTGTAGCACTGTGCTTCTTTTAGAAAATTCTGGAATCCCAATTTCCAATGTGCATGTGGGAGGATGTTTTCTTCCCACACCTCCAAGCTGGGTGTCCTGTAGTTCAACTCAATTCTGACACTTTCCACCCAGCGATAGTCTCGGATCCCACAAGTTAAGGGCTCAGTCTTACAAGACTACCTCCACCCCACTGCAGACGCCAGCATCAATCCCAGGTTCTCATCTGTGCTTCTGATTGACTGACTATAAATCAGAGGTTCCCACGACCTTCTCCTTGGGTTTGATTAATTTGCCAGAGCAGCTCACAGAACTCAGAAAACCCATTTACTCACTAGATTACTGGTTTATTATAAAAGGCTATAACTCAGGAACAGCCAGATGGAAGAGATGAATAGGGCAAGAGGTAGGGAAAAGATGTCAAACTTCCATGTTCTTTCCAAGTGTGCCATTCTCCCCAAAACTCCATGTGTTCACCAGCCCAGAAGTTCTCCAAGCCCCGTCATTTTGAGTTTTTATGGAGGTTTCATTACATAGGTATGATTGATTTAATCATTGACCATTGTCAACTAAATGCAATTTCCAGCCCCTTTCTCCTCTACAGAGGTCAGGGATGGGACTGAAAGTTCCAACTCTTTAATAACATAGTTGGCTCCACTGGCAACCGTCCTTAGGTGGGGTCCAGAAGTCACTCCATTAACATAATCAAAGACCCTATTATTGCTCTCAACACTTGGGAAATCCCAAGGGTTTTGACTGCTATGCGCCAGGAGCCATGAAGACCAAATATATATGTGAATATATTTTGGTTATCTGAATGACCAAATATGTATATTTTTTCTTATAAATCACATTATTGCAGCTTCTTTTGCCTACTTCTATGGAATTTATTTTGTTTTTAATTGAAGTGCTAAAGTTAAAAAAATAGGTTAAAAAAACTACTTTCAATATGCAAAGTACATCAAGGACTCTATTTCCATTATTCCCCTCATACAGTTCAGTTACCTTATAGTTTAGGTGAAATATTATTTGTACCTCTCCAGCCCACCCTAGATCTGGGTGAAATGATCCAATAACAATGCTGCTGCTTTTTTTTTCTTTAAGCTTTGTGTCCAATTATATGTGTTTCGAGTGTATTTTCATCAGTGTACTGTGGATCATATCTTGTTCCAACCCCTTTGTAAAATAACAAACTATCTTTATGCAGTTTATAACAGGAAATGTTTGTTATGCTTCTATTAGCCAACGAAAGCTCCTTGATTCCTGATAATTTTCCTCTGACTTGGTCTTTAGGAATCCCAGAGGTAAATTTAGCTCAAATGTCGAAAACCAATCTCCATTCTTCAGAGTCAAGATATAACACAAAGACAGAGTTTGGGGGGGCACCTGGGTGGCACAGCGGTTAAGCGTCTGCCTTCGGCTCAGGGCGTGATCCGGCGTTATGGGATCGAGCCCCACATCAGGCTCCTCCGCTAGGAGCCTGCTTCTTCCTCTCCCACTCCCCCTGCTTGTGTTCCCTCTCTCGCTGGCTGTCTCTATCTCTGTCGAATATATAAATAAAATCTTTAAAAAAAAAAAAAAGACAGAGTTTGGGATAAAGAGGAACAATAGCTTTATTGCTTTGCTGGGCAAAGGGGGCTGCAACAGGCTATGGGTTTCAAACCCTCAAACCCACCCAGAAGAAGGGGCTCTGGGCATTTCATAGGGAAAGACAGGATCGAGTGGGCCTCAACAGGGATTGTGTATGGGCTGCCAGCCTCTTTGGTTGTTTTCAGGGTGGTACTGAGTTCCTGAAACAAAAAGCTAAGAGGGAGGAGGGGAAGTTTGCAGAAGAGAGGAAAAAGGTTACTTTATTTTTTTGTTTTTTTTTTTTTAGATTTTATTTATTTATGTGACAGAGAGAGACAGCCAGCGAGAGAGGGAACACAGCAGGGGAGTGGGAGAGGAAGAAGCAGGCTCCCAGGGGAGGAGCCTGATGTGGGACTCGATCCCGGAAGACCGGGATCACACCCTGAGCCGAAGGCAGACGCTTTAACGACTGCGCTACCCAGGCGCCCCTGAAAAAGGTTACTTTAGTTTAAAATCGAGCTTCCCTGAAGCCTTAACGAAACCATGTTTGGTTTTTGTTTTTTTTTCTTAAGATTTTATTTATTTATTTGTCAGAGAGAGAGGGAGAGAGAGCACAAACAGGGGGAGCGGCAGGTAGAGGGAGAAGCAGGCTCCCCGCTGAGCAAGGAGCCCGATAAGGGACTCGATCCCAGGACTCTAAGGCAGACGCTTAAACCACTGAGCCACCTTGGAGCCATTTTGATTTTTGTTCAACTTTACGCCCTTAAGCAGTTTTAAAATACAGTAATATTGACACATTTGATATAACTCAGAAATGTCCTCCTGCATATTGTTCAAATTCCTTCTTTATCTTTCTTCATAAGGATGTCTTGCCAATTCACACGCATTCTACTTGGCACTTTACATGTATGATATCATTTAATCCTCAAAAAAAGCATGTAAGAAAGTTGCTTTTATTCATAAGAACATTTATGCATAAATGTTGATAAGCACACATATAAGTAAAACTATGTGTGCATATATGTGAGAACAGAGACATATTTGGGTGCATGTGTATACACACAGACACACACCTGTGTGTGTGTTTGTGTAGACATATTTGGGTGCCAATATGCCAATGATGTATTATTGTAAGTTTTGGGAGAGTAAATAAAAAATAAATCCATAGGGAATAATTACTTTTCAATTTTGCATGGACTGGCCCATTAGTTTGATAATGCATTACCGTTCACCTTCAACTGAGCTATTGTTCGTGAGCTAATGTATAAAAATGTCTCCCTAAAAAACTGACTTAAAAAGTGCCAACATTTTCATTTCTAGATGTTTCCATATTAGTCCAGCAAATTCAAGTGGACTTTCCATTTTGCATCCAACGCAATCCCAGCCTTTTCATTCATAACGTCTTTTGTGCAATCGCACACCACTTCATCTCAAAATATTTACAGCATTAGTAATTTTATCCTTTCCCTCTCTCTCTCTCTTTTGTTCTCCTCCTGTATTCATATTATTAAAATGCAGTCATCCACTCTCAGACTCATTCTACCATCCTAACTATACAAGCTTCAATCATTCTGGCGTTTTCATTTATTCAAATTACATCCCCAAGTGTAATTGATTCCCAGTCCCCTTCATTTACTCTGAGCTAGAGATTTCTTTAAAATACAGATTTTATGATACATTTCCACCTCCTTGTTACATTTCTTAATACACCAAGGCCCTGAGACACAATTAAATAATTTGGACAGAACTTGAATAGTCCCCCTGTGTACGTCTTACTTGGAGTTCTGTGAAGCATTTTAAGTCGAGAGATTTCCTAAACGCATTTCTCTGCTTTAATTTCAATGGTATTATTAAGAAAGGAAGAGGAAGAATTAATTACTTGTGTTTGCTATTTCTTTTATATTTAATAATAGTCCGTAGAGGGAGGAAATGGTTGTGATTATTAGTATTCCTTTTAGATGCCTTTAACAGTAATGTGTAAAAAAAATAAAAGTCGAGATTGTGACTATTTTAGATAATATATAATTCAGTGTTTCAGAAGAACAGGCGATGAGATGAGATGATTTTAGAAATAAGCAGAGCTGCATCTGAAGATCGGTATCTCTGTGCGACCTTGTTTAACTCCTGGCTGTCTGCGACTTGATGTTTGCTGATGTGTGTTTGTGTGGAGAGAAGTCTTATAGAAAAGAAGGCCTGGCTCTAGAGTTTCCTTTAATTCGTCATGCTTTGGTTTCAAAATCCGTGCAACATGCCTTTTGTTTCCCCCTAATATATTTCTCATTGGTCTCTACTGGCAACACTTCTGGTTTGGGATTTCTGATTTGATTATCCTTCAAATGCCTACTTTTTGTTAGCCGTCCCCTCTTCTTACACATTCGTCTGCTCACTCATTCTATTAGATTGTCTGCAAAGTACCTGTTACGACACCTCAAAGTGCTCTACAAGCCTTAGATTCGATCTGTATCTGAGATAGGTTCACTCAGACAATATGCTGTCTCATTACAGAGGAGGTACAGAATAAAAGAAGAAAAAGCCGTCATCTGAACATTATCCTCTAGGTGCCAGGTTTTGAAGTAGGTGTTTTATATATGTTATCTCATTCAATTCGGGACGAACCTGTAACTCTTTTTATTTCTTTCATTAAAAAATTACTGAGGTTACGAGATGAAAAAGAGACCTGGGGATTAGGTGAACAATAATATGAGTGTACATAACACTACTGACCTGTACACTTAAACATTTTTAAGACGGTGAATTTTATGTTGTGTATATTTTAGATTAGATTAGAAATTAAAAAAAATACTAAGTGGACTGTGTAAGTATTTATATAAGTGAAAAATCTTGGATTGAAGTTCGGTTTAATTCAGCTGCTCTTTTCACTGTACTCTGTTACTGAATAAGATTATTGTCATAAGAGGGACATCAGCAACCTGCTTTGGGGGTTCAAATAAGTAACAAATAATGGGTTTGTAATGCTTCTACTGCTGGACTCACCACCTCTTATTGAAGTGATCTCTGGGGGAGTCTCTTCTACCACAATGTACGTCTCCTGAAGGAAAGGACCTTGTCTTGTGCATCTTGCTATTTCACACATTGACATTGTACCTGAAACACCATATACACTCAACAACACATTGTGAGCAAGATATTGAAGGACCTGATGTTAGAAATTGACCTTGAAAGATGCATAGAACTTCCTGAGGTAAGGCCAGGAAGGCAAGGAGAAATCCAGTGGAAGGGACGTACTTGAGAAAAAAAGCTGTGAATAAGAGGACGCATGGACCGTGTTAAGAGTAAAAATCTCTTTCATTTCTTTACATGGGGAGTATATTTAGCTGAGCACTGGAGAACACAGAAGTCAGAACACAATTGATCTTAAATGTGATGAGTTGCAACAGACTCAGACCCACCGACCCACATCTGCTAAATCTGGCTATTTGCTTCCTAGTCCGAGAAAACACCCAGGGTTGCTTAAACAGAACAACACAAAATAAATTAATATTAAAAGTTGAACAATGTAAGTATTACTCTAATGTAAGCATGGAATTCTCTCAGTCAAGAAATATTCTAGATAAACTTACAAAATAGTGATCAACGGTAATGACAAGGAACGCTCCTCAGAGAGAATACATTGCGTGAGGTTACGTCCTGTGTAGAAGACAGGATTAGAATGAGCACTGTGGCCTGCATTATTCCAAAAACAATACCTTTTATTAACTGGAGTTATCTGTTACTCAGCATTTATCCACATCTTCAGAATGATGATGACTGATGTTTATTGTGTGGATTCTGTGAGATCCTTAAGTGTCTTCCAAATCATCAAAGAAACATTAAATTATTTCCATTACCTAGACAAAAATTATTTTCTATCATATCCTAATTCTTTAAAAATCGTATTCCACCCATAATACCGATGGTAGACGTATTTATCAGATACTTGGTCATTCAGAGCACCTCATTCTTCAGAGCTGCTGAATATTAAAACTGTTACTGCCTCCTTCCATGTCAATCTCTGAGATATTGAACTTGGGCAACAAATTTAGTCATCTTCCAGCTCCGGGCAATAATATCATGAATATCTTTTCCTTTCTGGTAAGATTTGTTTCCCAGATTCAGGCTGGTATGTGAATCCCATCTGTATTCATCTACAGCCTGTTCATGACCATAATATATGTCATAAATATTAATTATGTATGGATTATAGAGGTGGCTATATCTTTAATATTTTACTTTAGTGTTTTTAGTTGACAGGCAAAAGTTTAAAACTTTTAGAAAGACATTATAATCTATTATTAACATGAACATCAGCGACCATTCTCAATATGCATTTCCTTTTGTTCATATTTCAAAGAGTATGCTATATCCAGCTGTTGTCCTTTCAGGGCTTCAAGGGCTTAGAAACAATTGTTCCATATTTTTTTTTAACCCGCATATTTCTCACATTTTGTCTTTTTGTCAGTTATTTTCATTTAACTATAGGTATCAGAACATTTTAAAAATGGTCAGAGTGATTAGGTTTGGACTTTAATCAATGAGAGAAAGTTAATCTCTATTGGATGTAAGAGACTTAAAAGGAAGTTTGAAAATTCAGATAGAATTGCAATGAAACATCGAAGGAGTGATAACCACCTACTGAAAACTAGGGAGGTCAAAGGAAACTTATATGAAAAAACTGGGAAGTCATCAGTCAGTATGGTTTACTTATAGTATGGCTGGTCTTCACTACTCAACGAATAGTCCTATATAGCGCCACCTTCCTTCAGTTACACAGGCCAAACGGCTCGTCCAATGGACCATGAGCAGAATGGACAGTGACCAATGGATTGTGAGCGGAAGTGACATGTATCATTTATGGGCTGAGGCACAGAAGAGCGGAGTCAATTCCCTGTGCTCTGTGTTCTGCTAAGAATCCCAGGGAAGCTAAAGTTCCGATGGTAGCCCAGTTGTGATATGGCAGAGCTTGGTTTGCCCTGGATAGCTAAGTGACTTTGTACAGCAGGGCCCTGTACCGACCTGTTTGGACAGAAGTAGCATGGAGCAAGACACGTAATGCAATATTAATGTGTTTAGCCACTGGATTTTCAGAGTTGTTACCTCAGCAGAGCCTAATCTAACCTGATGAGAAGAGAAATTGGCACTGGAAATGGAGTGTCGTGAAAAAATCTAAAATATACAGCATTGGCTTGGTGAAATATAAATAGCATTGGAGACCGAAAAGATAATGATTCGTGTTATATAGTAGCCACACATTTGGTAAACCTTTTGTTTATGGTACATTGGAAGGCAGATCGTGTTCTTCCTTATTCAATAGCACTGCAGAAGAGGTCAAAAATGAAACCTTGGGAATGGGGCTCAGTTACTGTTGCAAGTACTTTCGCAAAGTATTATATAAAAGAGATAAGCTAGGGGCCCCTGGGTGGCTCAGAAGGTTAAGGGCCTGCCCTTGGTTCAGGTCATGATCTCCTGGTCCTGGGATCGAGCCCACATTGTGCTTCCAGCTCAGTGGGGAGTTTGCTTCTCCCTCTCCCTCTGCCTCTCCCCGTGTGTGCTCTCTCTGCCTCTCTCTTTCACATGAATAAACAAACTCTTTAAAAGAGAGAGAGAGATAGCTAGTGGAGGACTGGTAAGGATCATGCAGAAGTGAAAGGTCACAGACATTTTGTAAATTCAGGGGACTGAAATGATGTTGAAACCAAATGTTTTGAGGCTTCAAATTATTTTTTTACAAATTGGACTAAAAGGCTTTGATTTAGGGACAAGATCAGATTCAATGTACAGCTTTCCCATCTAAAAACCTCAAAGTGGCTACCATTGCATTGAAAGAAGCTTGTGGGTGGGAAAGCAAATCTACACAGCAAATCTTTGAACTGTATCCTAAGAGGAGCATGGGATGTGATTATCTCTATGTAAGACTAACTGAATAAAGTGAACTAGAAGGTCACTCCGTTTTGAAAGGAGTGAATTGATATCTAAATGAAGCCATTCTCAGGAAGGATAGAAGTGATGATGAATAGATTTGAAAGGTTTATGTCCGTGAAACAGCACTAGCTAAACATTCTTGCTCTTAAGTCCTGTCCTCCTAATTGCCACATTCAGTGACAGTGAAGGGGACACTTTCAGTGCATAATAGCAGGCTATTGATCTAATGCTCATATTATTATGGCTATTAAAGGTCAAGAGCCATAGAGAAGGAGGGCTTCTTCTAATTAGTCAGGAGTGCATGTCACCGATTTGTTACTTGTTTAAATCTCAAACATGCTTTTTTGGAGACTAATAGTATGGTGGAGCATTAAATGAATGCAATATGCTCATTACTCATGGTTTTTACGCCAAATACATAGCCATCCAATGACCCACATGACTGAAGCCATTGCATATGAAGTTCAATCCTCGTAGCTTGTCTTTGAAAACCGTCAGGGAGGTAGGATGTGGTTGGGGCGGCAAGAAGAGCAAAACCGTGCTGGGACAAGCACGAAGCAGGTGTTCGGGCTTACCCTGAGCTTCATTTATCAATGTGTCTTCATTGTCTCCTGATGTAATTATACAGAGTGAGCCAAAGACTGCAGAGGTATTGATGAACTAATGGTGAGTGGGCTTTTCCAAGTCTTTGCCTTGTTAGACACCGATATTATCTTAACAGGAAAAAAAAATCCCGACAGTTTAAGATGTTAGGCAAAGTTGACAGCTTTCTGATTAATCTCTGCATTCTTCCAAAGAGATAGAATTTTCACCTCCCCTTCAAAGAAAGGACAGCCTAGCACACTGTTCTTTGCTAATCTGCTTCCTATCTTGAAGCTACCAGCGACACAAAGATTGTGGTTCCATATAATCATATATTTTTATAACATCAAAATAGCACTGACTCAACAAATGTTCTCAACCTACACTGTTCTTTGCACCCTTAGAAACTACTTCCAGACTCTCAAAGCTGGCAGGTACCTCAAGAACCCAGTTAGAGAGACAGACCATCAACCTCTGCATAGGACTGTAATAGAAACAAAGCCCCTTCCCTGACTGAGGGAACTCTACAGTTTCCCTGAAACGAGTGAGGCCCAGGCTAACACCAATGTCTAACAGCAGTGCGTTGAGGATGCTATCTAGTTTCCCTGAAATTATAATGAGAGGAAATATACCTGTGTAGGGAAATGAAAAGACATTCCATTCCATGACAGCCCTTGCACCTGAATAGTAGAAGGAATCCCAGTTTGCCCCCAAACTGTTGAAGTAGGATGGATCAGCTACTGTGCTATGATCCGGCAAACTATCTTTTCATTCAGCAGTGGAATTCCTAATTCTACTTTGACAGCCGTCAGAGTCTAGGAATAATCGTAATTAATTTTTAATATTTGTTGAATTTTTCCTTTATGCTATTAGCAGAGGGGTCAGCAAGTCCATTTTCAAGATAAGGAGATTGAGGCTCAGGGAGATGAAGTCATATTTTCCAGGTCACTTAGCCACAATGGCAGAGCTGAGAACTGGAATCCAAGGTCGCTTTGGCTTAGTGTCTACTTTTATCTATTAAAATGTGGAGGCTTATGCCCCGAGATCCGTGGGCTTCAGTGTTGAGTTCTAAATTACCCAATTTTGTGTACGTATATACGTGCATTTTCTCCCCCTGGAAAGAACATTCATTTTTTACATCAGATTCTTCAAGGGATACATCAGTTCAAAAGTTTCAGTGCCCATATGTTTGTAGAAGGGGAATAGTTTCCATCAGTATGTCTGCTTAATTCATTGTATTAATTATTTGCCATTATTATGGGGTGTGTCCGCTATGCTTGTGTGTGACTGTCCATTTACCAGGAACCACTGCAAACTCTCATATATTCAACAGGAATTCATATTTGCATTCCCCCCTAAATTAGTAATGTTTGCTCCACAAACACTGTATCAGTTTCTTCTCTTTTCTTTCCCTCTGTTTATCTATTACGCTCTTAGCTATGAAGAAAAGAAATTCTGAACACTGATGTACTATTATATATTTCAATATTGAACTCATGAGCAACTAAAGAAATTGTTGGCATTTAAATGCAGCAGTGTTTTTTTAAATTTTTACAATTAGTTTGAAACATTCATGTGATTCAAATATCAAAGTACTATAAAATCTATACTTCAAGGAGTATTGCTCCAACCCTTGTTCCTTTCCACCGTCCTGCCCTTGGTTCCCTAAAGATAACAATTTTATTAGTTATATGTGTAGATTTTCAGTTTTTCTTTCTGCAAATACAGAGAAGTCAAATGTGTACTCTTATATTCTTCTTTTCCTTACACAAAAGTGGAAAATTATGCAATGCCGTTTTAAACTACTCTCACTAGTGTTATTCCTAGGTTTGCTTTATTTGCATTTCTATTAGCCAGTATCCTTCCTGAATTCCTAACCGGTATTTTATCTTAAACTTGTCCTGTCTTTGATAAAGTTTAAAGATTATTTAGGAGATATGAATTCTCAAAACAAATAAACACCTACTTTTATACTTAAATTTTGTTTGGCTGGCTCTTTTGCCTGTAGATTGATTTCTAAATCTTAGGATGAATGAAACCTGCTGTCAATTAAATATGTTAGTAGTGTCTTTCACAAATTGGTTCAAAGGATGAAAGACACACACACACACAAATATATATATACATATATATACATATATATATATGTATATATATATATGTACATGTATATATATATCTACAAATCTTCATTGGGGAAGACAGAGTGAGAATTTTAAAATGTACCTTTCCCTGTATATGTAAAATAATGATATAATAAACTTTAGAAATCCTCAGATCTTTAAATAAGTTAATTTATATTCAGAACCTGTAAAAGAAAAATATTGTGTACAATATCTAACAAATTATTTGAAGTTCTGATTAATGGTCCCAAGAACCAAGTACAGTACTGCTCCTTGAAACGCAATTTGGGTAAGAGTGTCTCAGGATAACCAGCAGTAAAAGGGATTATTTTGAGTCCATCAATTCTACTCGATATTTCAAACTCTGTAGAACAAGTTCTAGCCTCATTGCCTGCCAACGTCAGCTGTTGGTGGGGATCTGGGTAGGAACAATCCCAGGGGAATTTCAATTCAATACATTTTCCTAGAAATTCTACACTTTCAGTATATCCAATGTATTATATTAATAAGATATACTTACAAGCAGATTAAATCTATTATTAACGGATTGCAATTTAGTTTAGAATTTGCATAATCTCCCTGCCTACCCAGGATACTGTCATAGAAAAAGGACACCGAGGTAAAAAATAAATCCATCAATTAGCAGTTTATTGTCATGTATTTTTGGTATAAACTCTGCAGCTAAACATTAAGAGGAGTTTTCTTAATGCTCCTGTAATTAAGAATTACCTGGTGATTGAACTGAGTCCATTTACTGTACCATGATTAAAGAAGCCACTTTGGAAGATAGAAATGTCAGAACTAGAAATAAGCATCATGAATACTAAAGGATTTTTGTCTTTGTGTAGTATGTCAAGGGATTAAGTTTTATATATAAAACCCTTTCCCCTAGAAATTGATCTTTAAAAATATAGTAAATCCCTGTTGAGTCTTAGAAAATATGACATTTCCAAGTATAGATTTCAAATGAGTCATTCATGTTTAAAAATGCCTCTGTAGTCAAAGATGAGATAGATCCCAAATAAGTAAAATAAGGTCAGTGCAAAATCTTGGGGAAGAAAAAATCCATTCTAATAAGTGAAGTGTCATTTCTTTGGCCCCCCCCTAGAAATATACTGCATTTAATCCCCCTTGGCCCCGGTGTAGTATTTAAAGAAGACTTTCTCCTCTTTGAGAATGACTGTAAGTGCTTTACTTATGCCATTTACTGCCTGGAATACAGCTTTCTTGTCTTATCCCAGATGGTGAGAATCTGTGCTTCAAGTTTCCCTTCATTGCTACCTCTCCCATAAAGCCTTCCTTAAAGTCTTCCAATTGGGTAGTTCTAGTTCTTTCAAACTACCAGAGAATTGTTTGCTTATCTCTTAAAATTCTTGATACACTCAAGTATATATTTACCTCTCTTCCTATCATGTGCTCTAAACTCTAAAGGACAAGTGCAGTTCTGCATTTAGAATAATTTAACAATGATTAGGAGCTCACAAAATGCTGGTGAATGAGTTAATTTGAATATAATTCAACACTGACCAACACTGGTGCAGTAAATGAAAGGGAGAATGCCTTAGATTTGTGCCACTTATGCACCCTAGTATAATCTTTAATAAACTTTAATTTTCTTAAACAACTCACTTTTCATATTTAGTAAATATACACAAGTTTACTATCTATGAAATAACAGGATCAATGAGTATTCTAGTTCATTTTAAAAATAAGAAGAAATTTTAAATGAAACCCAAATAGTTGATTGGCATACCACGTAAAGTTTGTTAATGTGTCACTAATGTTTCATGAACTGCACTTAAGACAAAGAACAATACACTAGATCACCTTTTGTTGTTGAAATGTATTTTGGGTGACAAAGTATAAGGTGATCAGCGAGTTGTCCTTGAGTGCACATCATACGCCCAGCACGTTCTGACTGAGGTAAAGGCCAGAATAGGAGCACAAAGCATAGAGAGTCATGGTTTCAGTGATGATTTACAGACTCAGATCTCTAAGAAAAGTGCCCTCGTCCCAAAGTTAGAAGAATAGATTTGACAAAGTTTTGTCTCGTGGATTTGTGCTGGGTAACGTGTTCTGAAATGTAAGATGATTCAAATATACATTCTTGCTGGCCGGACCATTCTCCATCTCCCGAGCTTGGAGCTTCATGGGCAATATCTTTTCAAAATCTGTTTTCCTTGTTTTATACTCATGGACATCTGATATAGGTTGTGTATGTTTTTATTTCTCCTTTTTAAAGTACAGGTTTATTTTTATTATAATAACTGTGACTAGACGGAGTCATGAAATGAGAAAACTGGCATCAAAATGGGGGAAGAAAATGCTTCTGATAAACTTCCATTATGGTCCCTCATATATTAAGAAGGGGAAGTTTTGTGGCTATGTATGAATTGCTTTAACCTCATCTTTATGCAGAATGGTTTTGAAAATGTTAGTGATCCAATAACGAGACACCTGACAGTGGAAAATAATACTCTCTTTATTGGATTGGAGGCAAAGCTAAAAAAGTAATAGCCTCATTATTTTTGCACTAAGCACCCCCAGATTAAGTGAACCTTGCATCCAGCGGCTGGATGAATGTTTAGTGCAACTGCAGAGTAAGATCCATGGCTTGTGTTCCTGCGGTTTCAAAAGTGGACATATTTTTCATGTCTGCTATTTTGATGTAAGACTCAATTCTAATAGTATTTCAACAAAAATATGTTTTGGGGAAATTAGTTTCCTAGTTGATAAGATTCTGACAATGATTGATGCTTGATACTTCTAATCCATTCATAAATGCTTCAGTACTTTGATTGCCTTTGGAAGTAAAACTAAGACCCGAGGAGAAATAGTCTCTCCCTTTGAAGCATGGCTTGCACCTGTAACAGCAAAATTTAAATCAGTGGCAACATAGCTCCAATGTCACAACCATCGAAGCAGTGTTTTTTGTATTTCACCTGTGATATAAAACTGCGATTTCACAAAATATGTAGCAAAATCTTAATTTTTATAATTACCATGCATTAATGATTATGGAGATCATTGACAAATTAGTATGACAAATTAGATGTAAAATTGATTCCAAATCTTCAGAATAAAAATCAGTATTCTACTTCAATGTCGTAATGCTTGCTGCCTTACCCTTCTTGGATAGTTGGAAATGAGCATAACTAGTACTTTAGGTCCAAAACACAACAAAATCATCCGTGATTTTAGTTTTTATAAATTGAGGAATTGGCTCTATTTTAGAGGGGGTGGTTTGGGAAGGTCTCTCTGATGACTAATATTTGAGTAGTGTTGTGAATAAAGGGAGGAGGTAAGTTTCTATCTAAGAAAGAATATTCTCAAGAAAAAGAATGACAAGCCAAAGGCTGTGAGTCAAGTTTAGAGCTGGGGATGTGCATGGCCGCAAAAAACCCAAAGAGCACAGTGGGCTTAGGGAGAGTGGTTAAAGGTAAGATTGGCAGTTACGGTGATGCGTTTATATTTTACTGTAATATGATGGGAAAGACTTGGAATGTTTGAGTAAGAAGATGGACATTCTAAGATTTTTCTGACTGCTGGGTGGAGAATATAGAGAACAAGAGATAAGACAAGGATATGAGTAAACTATTTATTCTGGTAGTCCAGGTGAAGACTAGGTAAGTTTGAAGAACTGAAGGCCACGTAGGTGTCAATAAATGGTCACATCTGGGCAATCTTTAAGCTAAGGCTACAAGGAAATGCTAAAGGGTTAATTGTGGGTTCCAGGAAAAGAGAAGAATTTGTCCGGGCCAACGGGATGGGTGGTGGCTCTACCTCCTCCCCCCTCCAATATCTAGGGCTAGACTGGTGAGGAGCAGTTTAGGGGATAGCGTCAACAGGAAGAAAAGTCTAGTTATGACCATGGGGAAAAGGTGGTTGGGACTCAGGAGGTTAAGAAGTTGAAGGCCGGTGTTAAATACTGAATTCGGAAATCATAACAGCAGTAGTGTAGACATAAGAACAGTAAGGCATGTGCTAAAATCTTCAATGACCCAAAGGTTAATATACATCTGCATTAGTGAGGGATGATTGACAGTATCAATGAGGGTTACCTGATAGCAGGTGTTTCTAATGAGCTTTTTAGGGGAAGGGGGAAAAAGTAAAGAAGGGTCTGGAAGCATAAGCTAGGATGAAGAAATTTATCTACTCTTACCTGTGATCTCTGGGATCCTCTGAGATACTGAGCAATTAAAAATGTGAGAAAATCGGGTCATCTCTTGAAAGGCTTTTAAGAAAAAGGGAAAGATACAAGGACTTGGACTTTGTTGGCAAGTGCATACTATGTATCTTCTCCATGGCCTGAAGATGTATTTTCCATCTTTCCCTACCCTGTTCTGTGCCCTGGGGGGCTAACTTGTTTGGACTGTATTCCTTGTCCTGCAACTTCTGGTTGCAGTTGACCAACAGGAGATCGGAGGGGGAAAAGGAGAGAGGGATCATGGGGTTTTTTTTACATCCCCTGTTACTCTCTTGTCGGGTTCTGTGTAAGCTATTGTATCCCTTACCTAGAAATCCCAGAATCTGTTATGTGGCCTTCTCTACACGGCTCTCTTACTTTCCATGTTATGTTAACTGCCCTTTGTCCTTGCGCGTTCAAACCTAAGCGTGGTTATGCTGTTCCACTGTTTCCAGTCCTGGTGTGCTGAATCATACCTTGCGGTTTCCCACACTCTGGCCACACCTTTGCAAATAGCATTCTCAAATTACCTGCTTGGAGTACACTGTTTCCTACTATAATAATGTTGCAGTACAGGAAGTGGAGCTAGAGGTGGCCCCAACAAGTGGACCTTTAAGAGGCATTCTGAAACTGGGTTGCTCATAGATTTGAGATACCTCTCTTGCTGCTGAGAAATGGGAGCGAGTCATCCAGAGTATGTGGTAGCATGCAGTGTGCGTGTGTGCGACAGGTAATGAGGCTAGGTGCAAGACAGAGTGCTTGGCGATCAAGGACCTTGTTGGTCTGCTGCTACCGCACAACAGTAATTATGAAGATTATGCCATCAGCTAGTTTGCTACGAAGGCCTTACAGTACAACCAACTTCTGACATATTGACGGATTCTGATTAGACAGTCAAAAGGCTTGTTGAAATAATTACTAGTACACAGTTGTAATTATACAGCAATCATGATCCTATCCCTGGTTCTGCTGTATGTTCATTGCTTTGGGTGCACGAAAGCTTTTGGTGTGTAAGTCTCTCTAACTCTTCATATGTGCTCTAGGACCTCAATTAACCTTATTCAATTCTGATATTAGAAGTTAAATTAAGGCAATTTATTACCATGTAAATAAAGGTTACCACCATGTTTCAGTGATAAATTAAGAAAACGTGGCAATTACCGTGCTATGGGCAATATTGAGCAACCTGTGAAGTTACTGGCTTTGATAGGTTATAGCACTACAAACTTTGTTGGAAAAAAAAGAAAAAAATCCTACCTATCATGTCAGGTACAATTTCTTCACTTTCTCTTTCCACTTTCTCTCCGGTCCCAGAGAATTAGACTGTGGTACGGTAGAGTCTGAAAGCCAGGCCATCTCTATAACTCTCTAAGACAAGTTAATTTATTATCTCTAGGTCATGTTTTCCTCAACTCTAGAATTTGATTATACTACCTTCTTGTGTTTTTGTAAGAATGCAACAGGGTAAGGACTGTGGCTAGTGCAGTGTGAGCACATAGACAACGTGCGATGAAAGCTCTACCCCAATCCTCAGCTCCAAATTTCCCCTTGGGAAAAATCACCCAAGCTTTATCAAAGCCCTTTATGATTTATGAATAGAACAGATCCGAACGTGTCGATGGCTAATGCTGTAATGAATGCGGGTGTGTACGTACATTCAGACTGTTCTATAGGCTTTCACAAATATTTGCTTAACAGTAGAAAATACTTCTTTAGCCAGAATATTCATCTGAAATTACTAAAATGCAAATCAGGCCTTGTTAGGAATAGAACTGTGTCTCCCCAAAAAGATATATTGATGTTTTAACCCTCATTACTTCAGAATTTTACTTTATTTGAAAATGGGATTGTTGCAGTTGTAATTCGGTAAGATGAGCCCACAGCGGAGCACGGTGGGCCCTAATCTTGTACGGGTGACGACCTTGGGAGAAAGTGGTCCTGGGACGCCACGTGCCCGTGAAGGCAGAGGCTACAGTGATGCAGCGGCAAGCCAAAGAACCCCAGAGATTTCTGGCAACCTGCTATGAGAAAGGAGCCAGGAAGAATTTTTCCTACAGGTTTCAGAGAAAGCATGGCCCGACTGACACCCTGCTTTCAGACTTCTAGCCTCTGGAACTGTGAAACAATAAATGTGTGTTGTTTTAAACTGCCCAGTTTCTGGTACCTTGTTATGGCAGTGCTGTGAAACAAATACAGACCTAAGTGTTAGATGCACGTTGTCCCCACAAATAGTAAGAATCAGTAGAAAATAGCTTTGAAAACTATGCTTAACTGTGCAGAGTCACTCAGAGAGATGTGGTTCCGAACCATCGAGGGCCACACACTATAGGACGATAACCACCAACATGAAATCTACCCTGCATAGGACAGAGACCACAGCGCTTCTCTCATGCAGAGCACGTGGGATTTGGGTTCGTTTTGCCTATTTTCCTTACATTGATCTATTTATTACCTTTCCCCCTACCATTTAACCAAGCAGCTGATGTTTTCAGACATTTTTCTGTTACTTTTGAAGTCTCTCCTCAGGTCAAATGATGATTTAGGCAAGGCAAAAATATTTTATTACCATCTCCTGAAAAACTACGGCTAACTGCTTCCTTACCCTCCAAATTTACAACTTTCACAACAGATAAAAATAATGGTGATCTGGGCATTACCAAGATGGAAGTTAGATATTATCTTAATAAAGACATGCTGTAATGGAAGTTAGATATTATCTTAATAAAGACATGCTGTTATTCAGAACCCCTTCCTCTATTGTTCTTCACAACCAACAGAAAAACTCACCAAAGAAGGGGCAGATACGTTGCTTTCGCTACAGAATAAATTAATTTTTTAAATGAGAACATGTTACTATACATGCATGTTGTTTAGGTCAGAACATATTGCACAGAATCAATCTGGAGACGAATATTAAATGTCTTTCTAATTAGTGAAAGGCATTTCTTTTTTTTTTTTTTTTTAAGATTTTATTTATTTATTTGACAGAGAGAGACAGCCAGTGAGAGAGAGAACACAAGCAGGGGGAGTGGGAGAGGAAGAAGCAGGCTCCTAGCAGAAGAGCCTGATGTGGGGCTCGATCCCAGAACGCCGGGATCACACCCTGAGCCGAAGGCAGATGCCTAAGGACTGAGCTACCCAGGCGCCACTGGAAGGCATTTCTTTAAATCCCCAGGGATCATTCCTATACCGCTGATGCTGATATTAGAGCGCTATTTCTTATGTTCTTCATGAAACAATGTCTTCCAGATAAGTGCACTTCGGGAAAGGTGTGATAGTGTCAAAATTGCAGAATTACTAAAGCCTTCATATAGTTTCCATACAGAAGACCCTGGAGAGTATTCCTGGCAAGGTAATTTGGAAAGATAATCAAGCCATGTAAACTGGTAGATCAGCCAAGAAGGAAATCACACGTAAAATGAGAACCACAGGAATCTGAATTATTTCAGTATAGCTGCTTTATTTACAAATGGACTGGGTAAAATATCTCATTAAATAAAGAGTAATTTTCCAAGGGGAAGATTAAATATCCACAAGACGGGGTAAGAATAAACATAACAAATGCCAAACATTCAGCTAGAACAAACTGTGAAATTAGCTTTCCTCCGACAAACAGAGAACAAACAACGGCCTTCCATGTTTATTACTTATCAAGCACATTCCTCAGGGAATAATTTATTCCTACAAAAGCTTTGAATGACCATTTTGTATTAGGTTTACTTCACATAAAGGCAGAATTCTAACTTTCATGCTTTTAATTCAATTATAATGTGTGGTCTTTTATAAAGCAGATGATAAATTAGGCTTTAGCAATATTTTCTGGTGCAGTGTGACACCGAGTGTGGTCTGCAGACCAGGCGCTCTGCAAGTTACTTGTTACCAGAATGTGGTAAGTACAAAGATTCTAAGTTCTCTCAAGTATTTTGACATTGTCCCGACATCTAAGCCTGTGGGCAGTGGACTCTTCTCATTGAACAGGGTCCAGAGTAGTCTGCATGTCCTTGAACTTGCATGAGTTGCATACAACAGGAGCTTCATACTGATTATGCATAGATGGACCATGAACTGGTTTTACTCCATGTGATCCTGAGGACACCACTTAACTTCCAAAACATGGAGATGGTAATTCTTTTCCTAGAGGTCCTGAGAACATTAAATGGAAAGCTTGCCCATGATTAACATAGTGACTCACTGGTGTTTCACAGGTACCCCACTAACTTCTGTTCCCATAATTCCTTTCCCACTGAGGAAGGTGTCACCCCCATGCCCAGGATGACCAGATCTAGTCCTCTAGGAGAACCAACACAATTTCTGATGGGACCAGTAAAGTAGAACAGCTAGTAATGCCAGGATGAAATTCTCTGCATAAAATAGAGAAACTATAATACTCTGTGTGTGTGTGTGTGTGTGTGTGTGTGTGTGTGTATTTAACATTTAAATCATCTTTTAATCAGAGACTAACAAATGCATCACAACCAGGTCTGAAATCCTCCCTGACATTCTTCAATGAATTAGATTTTTTTTTCCAATCAAGTTCTAAGCATGGGCAAAGGCATAATGTGATTCCTTTTTCTCCAGTCCATTACTGACTTCATATGAAAACCTGGGTACAATTCAAGTCTACCCAGATTGATTAAAGTGTAACAAGATTGCCTACACTTTGCGCACATGTGTAGGTATCTCTGAATAGAGACCTCACAGTTCACATACTTAGATGTGTATTCTATGCTGTTCCTTGCTTTTACTGTGTGGGTACATGGCCTTAAAAAAAAGAAAAACTGACTGGGGTAGTGAAAGATGGTGACGCCCATTAAAGCTTGCTTCAGAAATACAAAGAATAGGTCAAGAAAGGCAAGATGAATGTCTTAAGCCTGACATGAAAAAGAAAAACACAAAGTTTTGGCTAGTGTTTAAAAATGGGATCATTATACAATCTGAGAAGCTGCAAGACAGCTTTCACCAACCAGAGGCCCTAGAGACTGTGACTCCCCCCTCCTGGAACTATAATTATGTTAAACAAAAACAAAAACAAAACTTAGTAAACCTAAAGGAAAAGTACAATGGATTAATATGACTTTAAAACATCTCCTAGCGTAAAATCAAGAAGGCTGTAAGGTTACCTATTTTTTCTACTATAGACACTATTTGGTTTTCAAAATAAATACCATCTGGGCAAAGGGTATAAATAGGGAGTTCCCAGAAAAAGAAATACAAATGGCTAAATAAACATATAAAAGATGTTGAAGGTTCATAATTAAGGAGAATAACATTTACATGGTAATGATATTTCTTATATGTCTCATATTTCAGACTGGCAAAGATGAAAATGTTTGATAAAATACAGTATTGGTTAGCATGTGCAGGAGACAAAAATGTTCATTCTGTTGGTAGGAGCCAAATGGGTGCAACCATCTAAAAGAAGAAAAAAATAACAACATCTGTCAAATTTAAAAATAACACATAAGCTTTGACAAGGAAATTCCATTGTTAGGAATTTACCATAGAATAGTCTTGCAAAAATTTGGCCAAACATATACATGAGGATGTTCATGGCCTTGTTGCTTATAGTGTAGAACAATGGAATAACCTAAATATCCATTAAGATGGAAGGAGAAAAACAAATAGGGTACGTAATACAGAAAGACTCAGCAGCATGGACCATCCCATTTTAGTAAAGTGAGGCTGTGTGCGTGTGTGTGGAGGTACCACTGTGTAGGGGGGAGGCATCCAAAGGACAGGAAACAGATGGCACATTCAAATAAGTATAATTTAAGGAGCGTTTGATAAAAAGATATTGTTAAGAGTGAGCATGGTAAGGACCTAAGGAATAGTGCATATCCTGGGGCTGAGTTTCAGGGGAGACCTTACAAACTCCAGGCCTGGTGATGGGCAGTAGGCAGCAGGTACCAGAAGCTAGAAGCTCAGAGACTTGTAGAAACCTCTGTCTTGAGAGAGGATCTATATAGGAACACAGCCTACTCCGGCAAGATCACAGGGAGGACACTAAAGGAATAAATCCTCGGTCCTCACTCCCATTGCTCTGTCTGCCTTCCTTTTCGGGCTTCTGATTGGCCCAATGCAATTAGAAGCAGAGGCTAAGGGAGCCTATTGAGAGCAGCCTTTTGGGACAGAGCAGGGATATGGGGGAGACCCAAAGAGGGTACGCCACACAGCATCTGTATACACACGTGTGCACACACATTTACACATATGAAAGAGAGGGAAAGGGATCTGCCTGTCTTCGTTATATTTGTCCAAGTATTATCCAGCAAAGTAAAGATTTGAAATGAAATTTTACTTTGTACTTTTCAGAGTAATTTTTTTTCTTATTAGGTGGATATGATTTTTACCTTCAGAAACAACAATATAGGTATTTCTATGTAAAATCAAAAAATCAGACTGGTGGGAATAAGATAAGATAGAGGAGAGGAGACATGATCCAAAGCTGGAAACGGGTTTTCCTTAACCATCGTTAAGCCCACCCAACTGTGCGGGAGCTGATGCTGTCTCTAGCGCTTTGTAGCAACAGAAACCAAACAAAGGGGAGGCTTAAGTGTTAAGAAGTACGTTGTGGAAAACCTCCCCAAATGATGCAGAAGCGGAAGGAATGAGAATTAAAGATGCAAAAGCTATTTCCACTTAACCTCAAGTCGTGAGTCGGAATACAGAGTATACCAGAACCCTATTTTCTCAAAACAGAGAGAGATGATTCACTACCATGGCTTATAGAGCGGTCATGGAACCCAGGACAAAATGTTAGAAATCAGGTCAAAGATAGAAAAAATTGCATCTGTGTTAGCAAAGCTTAATGTGAATTACATCTAAATAAAGGCTGACATGATTTTCTAACTTGATTTCCACGAAAACATTTCTGTTTGTGGATAGAGCAATGACAAAGCAGAGATGTGAAGTGTTTCAATCTCAGCTCAGATATCTACCTGTATCCATGACCTTGAAAGTCTGTCACACAATGTCTACAGATCAGTATATCCCGCAGCATGAGACATAGTATGAATCAGATCACTGAGATAAAGTAAAAACTCTATAGGGAACGAGGCCTTGATTTTTTTCATGTACCATAAGTGAATTGCTAACCTAGTTTTATTTACTATAATTCTGAGAATATCTCTGGGTACCTGCGACTTGGCCCTTGCCCCAACCAAAAATAGAAGGTACCCTCAGGCCTCTGACAGTCTTTCCTCACTGATGACGCATTTGTAGACAGTGTCACCTCCAAGAAACATTGGACAGAAGGGCTGTAAACAGCCTTTGCCCTTGGCCAGGCCCTGTCTTTGGTTTTTCCTGCCATAACCACTGATTTGTATCATACAATATTCTGGGCTGTGGATAATGTATCTTCAATCTTCAAAGGCAGCTAATCTTTCGAGAAACACCGGGGCTTTTACTAGGTACTATATCCCTGTACTAAGTACAGTGTCTAGAGGCTAGAAATAGACTAACAAACAATGCAGTCATAATCTCTACCCTTGCGGAGTTCAAGGATAAGGGCATGTGATGGTCATTTTATGTGTCAACTTAGTTAAGTCACGGTACCCAGATCGTTGGTCAAACACCCATATGGATGTTGCTGTGAAGATATGTTTAGATGGGATTAACATTTAAATCAGTCCATTCCGAGTAAAGCAAATTACTCTCCATTAAGTGGGTGGGCCTCATCTAATCAGTTAAAGGCCATAAGAGAAAACAGACTGAGTTCCCCCAAGGAAGAAAGAATTCTGCCTCCAGTCTGCTTTAGGATCCCAGCTATAACATAAGCTCTTCCCCAAACCTTCAGCCTGCCGGCAGGTCAGATTTTGGGCTTGCTAGCCTCTACAATTTCATGAGCTGATTCCTTAAAGTCCATCTTTCTCTTTCTCCCTCCCCTTCCTTCCTCCTCTCTCTCTCCCCCTCTCCTTCTCCCTGTCTCTCTCTCTCCTCTTTCATTTATACATGATCCCAGGAAGAGTGCTTTCACCAGGAATTGAATCCAGTGTGGCTAGCACTTTGATCTTGGACTGCCAGCCTTCAGATCTGGAAGACAGCAAGTTTCTGCTGTTGAAGGCCTTCAGTCTATGGCATTCTGATACAGCAGCCTGAATTGACTGTGATACCAACAGAATTGGGATCCTTCCTCCTTCACAATGTTCTCTAGGGACAGGAACATTTTTCTGGACATTTAGATAAGTAGATACTACCTTCTTCCAAATCTTTTGGAAAACGAATCCATGCCTGTTTGTCTCTCTACATATTACATACTTTGTGTCTCCTCTTGCCACACACTCTGTAAACCGTTGAGGATCCTAGCACTCATATTTCAAAGGGCAGCATGACACCAGCTAAATGCTTGCTCTCACACCTGACCTGTTTTCCGCCCTGAGAAACAGTATGTGTACTGGTTAAAGGCAGATCCCTGTAACTACGGTACACAGCTCTAACTTACAGCCCCATGTTACTAACCTCTTCATGCCAGTCTGTTTCTGGTGGCATAAATTTGTTTAAATCAATATATGTAAGTGACAGAGGCCCTGATTCATGGAAGCACTGAAATAATAATGCTGGTTTTAATATACTCTAAAAGTTGTTGTTACTGTCACACCCACAGCTCTCTTCCTACCAATATACCTGGGTATCCCTAGAAATTACTGGAACGCAGTGGGTGCAGTGTTTGTTTACATGTCAACCCTTCCCATGTAACTTTTCTAACCACCCACCAAGACTGCCTTGACATCTTTGCAGTACTTAAAAAAAAAAAAAGATTTTATTTATTTATTTAGAGGAAGTGTGAGCAGGGTGAGGGGCAGAGGAAGAGGAACAGAGTTAGAATCTCAAGCAGACTCCTTGTCAAGCATGGAACCCAAGACGGGGCTCGATCCCATGACCCCGAGAACATGACCTGAGCCAAAATCAAGATTTGGGCACCCAATTGACTGAACCGCACAGACGCCCTCCATCTTTGTAATACTTTTGATCTTAGCTGACTTAAGTATTTACTACAAATCTCTCAATCATAGAAAGCCAGTTTTTAAGAAAAAAAAAAGTCTACGGATCATCATTACTATTTATCATACTCCTATGGCTATCAGCCATTTTATTGCCTATAACGGACCCAGGCCTTGTAACAGGTGTTTCATGGATCTGGTTTAGTCAAAATGTATTTAATCGTTTCTTCTAATGTATGTTTATCATCAGCTTTTGAAGGCTTGCTATGACTATTTTTCACTATGGTTCTTTTAAATATTTTCAATCTGAAGCTAAGAATGCTTTCATTCTGGCTTGCCTCGGCAACTTTTGTTATCAAAACATTTCTCCAGAGTCAGCATTTCTGAATTACTTTTCACTGTGTTCAGTGATCAAGAGCCTTTTAAGTGGAACAGTTGGTATAATCATTCTAGCAAAAAGCACATTTCTGGGTAATAAGTGACCCTAAAACATTTGCAACTCGAAGAGACCCAAACGCAGGAAAAGACAGTCTATAATGCGGTTCTTTGTATAATCAGGTGGAAACTATTCCATATTATTGTAGCCCACATTTCCCCAGGCCTCCCCATTTTGGAGCTGAAACTGAGGCCAGTGGGAGATGAATTTTGTCTTTACCTGCTCATAAACACCCGCTCCCTACAGTGTGTCCCCCATTTCCCTTTTTATTCAAGTTTTGCTGGCAGCCCCTTGAAGATTATCTTTGCAAGTGCCTTTTAAATAGTATGACCAACCCTCACCTGGCAACAAGCGAGGCTTTGTAGTTTCTGCTAAGCTCTGCTCTGTGCTTGCCATTTTACCAGACACTGTGGATCCATCTAGGAGGTGTTCTAATTCCTCACTAAGCCCCATACACTTTGCTAGGTGTTTGGAAAATATTTTTCTTTGGGGCTTGTGTTCGTTTCCTGGGGGGGCTAAAACAAAGCTATGGAAACCGAGTGCCTTAAAAAAACCCAGAAATGTATTCTCTTATGCGATGTAAGGCTTGAAGTCTGAAATGAAGGTGTGGGCAGGCCCGTGCTCTCTCCTGAAGGCTCTAGAGAGAATCCTTTCATGTGTCTTCCTAGCTCTCAGTGGTTGCCGTCAATCCTCGGCATCCCCTGGCTTGTAGACATATCACTAGGCTCTGCCTCTACAGTCATGTGCCATTCTTCTTTTATGTATGTTTGTGTGCAGATCTCCTTCTTCTTACAAAGACATCTAATTGGATTAAGGCACATCCAACCCCAGTATGATTTCACTTCAACTTCAGTGCATTGGCAAAAACTCTATTTCTAACTAAGATCACCTTCACCGTTACCAGGGCTGAGGACTTAAACCTATCTTTCTGGAGGACACAGTTCAGCCCACTACAGGGACCGTGAAGCCTTTAAACAGACATTTGTTGAGGGCTTACTATGGGCCTGGCGTTGCCATTGCGTCTCTCATTCCTATCTACCCCTGCTCCCCATGTGGCATGCACCGGGGTCCCCATCATTTCCTTGGGGAGTGGCCAGACCACTAATATATGAATGCCTTTCAGATGCTAGGGCTGCACAGGTCAATGGTAAAAGGACAGGACTATGTCTCGCTCCCTTTTATAAGGGCTCTCTAAAGGAGGGGCGGAAGCAGTGCTCTTTGTGCCGAGGAATCTTGCGGAGTTTTATGTAACGTGGTCCCTTTCCTTTTGACTTCTAGTCTTCGTTCTACTGAGGGCATAAACGTGATTGAATGGGTGGGACAATATTAAAAGCATTTTCTGACCCTACAGTTTTAAAACTGGTCCAAATCCTCTCCCCGGGATCTTTTCCTAAGAAATGCTTCTGAGAGGTCTCAGACTCTGTTTCAACGGACTTTTGGTCCTGCTGCTCCTAGACGCAGTACACACTCACGACTTATGGCATGAGTACCCTTCAGCCTTCTGGACAATCAGCTTCATCGCAAATGATCTGCCCCATCTCTGCTATTTGAAATGCTAGTGGCATTCACCATCAAGGGAATACCTAATATCAATACCTAATATCGTATTTTGAAAATGCAGGTCCAGTTTCAGACAGATCTCCGATCTTAAAATGTCAGTCCTTAGAAGAGGATTGAAAATAATGATTCTTGTGTGCTCACTGTTTGCTAGATGCTATAGTGAATCCGTGTATATATCTGACTAGATCCTCACGGATATTTATGAAATACATAGCATTATCATGTCCACTGTACAGTTTAAAAAACTGATATAACCGTTGTGAAATCGATCGATCGATCAATCAATCAATCAACTGCCAAGGTTACATAGCTAGAACTTTTACTTAGCCTGCTGGTTCTTAACAATTTTTGCATTTTGCTTCTGCGCACGGGGTGCTTAAAACTGTATAAATATCTGGTGGGGTTTTTATTCTTTTAAAGTTGATGAATAATCAGTAAATAAAACATACCTTGAATGCTACAGGAAGCTGTGCGTGGGAATAAAGCAGATATGTGCAACCGTGTGCCGGCGAACAGCAGGAGTCCCATATTCGGGTTTACTGCTGAATTTAAAGGCACATCATCCCAGAATGTGTCACTCTCATAATCAGCCATTGAATTGTTTTACACACAAATTGCATCTCCCAGTGTAATGTATACATTGTTATCCTCACAGCTAAGGTTCATGCTCTGTTGGCTCCTCCATCTGGGGCTGTATGCAAATATTTTTTATATATGCACACATAAATTTCCCAAACACAAATCCAATTTATTGGTATTAGCATGTGTTTTCACCCTCCAATATGCCGAGAGAGAGAATTTATGTTGGATACTTTGTAAAAACAGAATTAGATGTAGATTCAGAGCTAAAGCTGTCTCTGTGAGGATAATATATTCCTTCATTCTGCTACGTCCTTTTTCTTTATTTTTTTTTCCTAAATGGGTCAAATGAGGCTAAAGCCTAACTGGGCAGCTTTATTTGTTTGACATAATTACTAATTTGGTAGCAATCTCTTTTATTTATGACTGGTAATTTTTTTTCCTTTTTCTATTTTTTTTTAAACTTTTACCATTCTGAGCTAACATAATTTATCCCAGGCAGCAGAGAAAAGAAAGCACGTGTCCTCGGTTTCCAAACTGATGTCCCTCTCACCAGTTTACTGTAATATAAGGAACCGGGCTTCCACATGTGCATCACGTGATAACCATCCAGAGTGGTCCCTTTGAACAGCTTTTATGACCATTCATTCATCCGGCACCAACTGTATTGTAGGCACGGGCCACCAATTAATTATGTGTCAGACACTGGTAAATATTTAAGTGATTTCTCAGGCCATGGACTTTTCAGGTCAGAATTTGGCTCTTACTGTGTAACTCAGGCTTGAACTCAATCAGAATAGGGATATTTCTAAGCCTGAGGTTAATCTTCAAGGTAAGAGATATATATTTACCCTGAGTAATGTGAATATTTGTCAATGGACAAGTCATTTTCCCTCTCCCTTGGCACTCATTGTTTTCATCTGGGAAATAACAAAATTGCTCCTTTCAGGCCCAACGTTCCTTGACCCAAACGATCATCCAATGATAACCCATGCTTATACCAGTCTGCTTATGTTTGTAACTTCCTATGTAAAGTGGGTTTTTTAAATGTTTTTTATTTATTTTTATAATAATTTTATTATGTTATGTTAGTCACCATACAGTACATCCTTAGTGTTTGATGTAGTGTTCCACAATTCATTATTTGTGTATAACACCCAGTGCTCCATGCAATATGTGCCCTCCTTACTACCCATCACCAGCCTGTCCCAATCCCCCCACCCCCCTCCCTTCTGAAGCCCTCAGTTTGTTTCCCAGAGTCCATAGTCTCTCATGGTTCATTCCCCCTTCTGTTTACCCACCCTTCATTCTTCCCTTCCTTCTCCTACCAATCTCCCTGCTATTTCTTATGTTCCATAAATGATTATCATATGGTTTCACTCATTTAAATGTTTTTTAAAACTTAACAGTCAAATTTTTGATCATTGTGGTAATTTTAGATATTACCCATGCTTACAAAAAGGGAAAATAGCTGTTGTCCCCAATAATACATTCCAGAGATGAGCAGTCAACATTTTAGCTTTTCTGTTTTGTTTTGTTTTGTTTTTTTTTCTGGTTTTGTTTTTCTCCCATAATTTTTTAGGAAACGGTATTTTAATTGAAACTTTCATAATAATTTTTTTTTTTTTGGTTATACAAATATCTCCATCTGGTCCCCAGGGTTTTGTAGTGGTTTTTAAAATTGTTTTCTGCATATCTCTAGAAGTTCTTTGGCATCTCTCCAGATTCTGCCATTGGCTGGGAAGAGTAGAAGGGAAACACAAGCTGTCAGATCTCAGGGTGAATGAGGGCTTCCCACCAGATTCTAGGGAGGTCTAGAATATAGTTATGTGAGCAACGAACACAGTACTGAAGCATTATCAGGATTAATTCTGTGACTACTGCCTGGGGATCTTCAGAGAAAGACCCTTTCACAGTCCAGAATGAGAAAATTGATTACACACACACACACACACACACACACACACACACACACATCTTGGAAAAGAAACTTGATTGTTGAGCCCATCTGCACCCACTTACTGATTCTGGTTGTCTGAGTTTATCAGGAGTCAGGGAAGCACCATTTATGCAACAGTGACTTCCAGGAAAATGATTCGCAATGAAAATAAATGAAGGTCTGTGCTCAATCCAAGAGAAACATTTGCTCAGCTGGAAAGTCAGCCAAGTGGAATATATGCCTGCTCACCTCAGACTGTCCTCTAGTCATCTTGTATTTAATGATATGGTAACACTGGGGATATTAATGCTTACCTAGCCGTGGCACAACTTTAGAATGTTGTAACCTTTCCTGAACTTCGAAAAGTCTTCCTACCCCTTCTAAGTATTCTTTTATTTTGTGGAGTGTTAACATTTTGTGTTTTTGTTGTTTTTAACCTTCCCCTCCTTTAGCACTACCCGTGAACACGATTTAAGTGTCAAGTATATAGATAGGCATTCCCTTTTAGGGTAGTAATGATGGTAGAGAAGATATTTTGAGGTGTGCAGAGAGATGGAGGACTCCTTAGTAGTCATTCCTTTGACGTTTCCTCCTAGTCGAGGAGAAGGTTGCCTGCTCTACTTTGAGCCGGATGTCATGCACTTGGCGTTAGATGTGGACGAGAGTGTTCGTGTTCTCTGGTCTTTTTATTTTTCAGTCTCGACCTAAGAGACTCCAGATCTGTGAGCAATGTCTCTGTTCTTCCTATTTAAGGATAGATAAGAATCAGTTCTCTTAAGAAGTTATAAAAAATAAAAAGCCACAGGTAAGCACGCATTGTCTGCAATTCCTGATGATTCTCTAGGCCATTCCGTTTTCAATCTGTTGTTACCTGGCTTCACCCTCCACTGTTCTACAGAAGTTGTTCTCTTTGAAGGTCCAAGAATCTCATCTCAATCCTCTATCTTCTCGGCTGCTTTATAACATTTGAAACATATTATCCCTAGCTGCTTCTTTAAACACCCTCCCCCTGGCTTTGGGATGCTGGTCCCTTCCAGTCCTCCTGGAACCTTTCTGGAAGTTTCTTAGCCTCTTCCCTCCCCTTCCTGTGACCACCTCATCTACCCAAACCTGATGTCACACATAAAGTTGTCAAGAAAGTTGCTGAGGTTGGCACGGTCATACCATCTCCTCAAGAACTTCAGAACGATAAGTGCATATTTATATAAATCAAGTTTTTGTCAATAGCGGATGAACAACTCTGAACTTGTCATCCCAACAGGCCATTTACATTTAAGGGTAAAATGCTCATTGTTGCCCACAACGTTTCCTAAAAGCTTCAGAAAAATTAGAGATGTCTCAAAGCTCTGTCTCCAGGCCTATTTCCTTCCCACTGTTATCTCCTCAGTTCACATCTATAAGCTCTGTGTCAAGAATTGTGAAGTCTCACACTTTCACGTTTTTATTTTCTGAATTTCGGGTTCTCCAGTACTGGCCGAGCATGCGGTGAGTGTAATTACATGTCTGTTCCATTAGTACGCAGATCTGTACTTACCTCCTAAAGTTTTCATAGTGAAGACCGAAGATGATGACTGTACAGACACACACACACACACACACTGCCAGGCATCTTCCATGAGTGTATTATTAACATTAATTAATTCTGGACTAGTCATTTTCTAGTAGTTGCTTTGTATGCAGCCAGCCATCTTCTAAGCAACAGTGGGAAAATAAGACTCAGAGCTGTTTTTATTACTTCACTTGAGTCCTTATGTTCCAAGTCAGTCCCTTACCAGGTATACTCTAGGAAGACCAGATAAAACAGTCTCTGGCCTACAACTCATTGCCCAGTACCCTCTTTGCCTTCCATTTCATCAAGTCCGTGTTATTAAATGTCTCACACCAGTTTACTATTTATTTTACTATGCTTCAGCATCTCGTCATTAATTGTTCTATTTCTCAGGATGCAGGGTCCAGTTGTGACTTCTGGCTAATTTGTTGCTTATTAATATGATGTTAGGCACTCTTTTTACCTGGTTTTCATATGCCCACTAATGCTGATCAGTCTTTCTTGATCTTAGAATAATTCCTTGGGTGCCTGAGTGGCTCAGTCAGTTAAGCGTTTGCCTTCTGCTCAGGTCATGATCCCAGGGTCCTGAGATGCCCCACACTGGGCTCCCTGCTCAGCAGAATCTGCTTCTCCCTCTGCCCCTCCCCCCTGCTTGTGCTCTCTCTCTCGTGTTTGTTCTCTCTCTTTCAAATAAATAAATAAAATCTTAAAAAAAACAAAGAATAATTCCTATCTTTTTAAAGACTATCTACCTTATTTGCAATTGCTTGCATTTCTCTTTCCTGATTTATACAGATAAAAATGCTTAAGTAAACTTTATATAACACTTTATAGACATATATTTAATAGAATAAATATTACCCTGTCATTATTATCCTCACCCAACTTCATCCAACTCACACATCGTATATTCCTGGTTTCATCATTTTCCTCTGAGTCACATGGTTTTAAATTTTTCAGTGTCATCGTAGATTGTAATGCCCATCCCTCCTTAAATTTAGTTGTGACAGCAAATTCTGCTGACTTCACCCCATCTTTTTCATTCCCAGCCATTTTCCGAGACCGGTTCCTCATCATCCCTCATCTTAATTTATGAAGTAGAGTCTGAAATGTTTCTCACCATTTTTTCTTCTCCTGTCATTCGTAACTCCACCAGTTACTATGATGTAATAGAAAATTTCTATTTAGGGTGTCATAGTCAAGAGGTGGAAAATTATTTTTCTTCAATCATGATTGCCTGTAGGACAATCTCAAATTAGCAAGGTCTCCAAAAGTCTCCGCAATCTCCCTGTTTACAAGTACGGCCATACCTATCCTGACATCCTTCTAGAGCAGCCGTTTCGTTGATATTCCATACTTTTGCTTCTCTATTCCCTCTATTTTGGATATTCTTCACAGAGCCCCAGGTATCCAAGGCCCGGCTCAACTATGATCCTTTTCCATTCAGTTTTCCATGCTGAACACAGAGCAGAATTCAGATTGCCCTTTTTTTCTCTCACTTAAGCACTCTACCTACATCTCTATTATGTATTATGTATAGTAAATCATATAAATATATGACTTCCTAACTGGATTGAGGCAAACTTAATTATTGCATCCCAGAACAGTGTTTTGTGCATAGAAATAACAGCAAAGAATTCATGAAATGAATTTACTTAGGTAATACTCTTTTAAAGGATGGGAGTAATAAGTCTATATGACAGCTGTGAGTTCTGTAGCTTCCTTGCAATTTCCTTCTGTGTCATGACACCAGATAAATTTTATACTCCTTGTTCTTCAGATTATTATTCATTCACTGGATCCAGAAGCATTAACTCACTTTCTTATCCTCATCTGTAAAATGGGGACATATTGGTACTTACCTGATAGTTGTTATAAAGTTAATTCAGCCCATACATGTACAATACATTGTCATGTACAGTGCTGCCCATATGCATTAGTTATCATTGTTTATACTTGTTGGGGGTTGAAATATCACATACCTGGATGACAATATCAAACTTCTTCTAACCTCCACGTTACGTACGGGTACACTAATTGAAATAAAAGGAAAAACAACACTAGTTATTCCACATGTCATCAGGGTAAGTCCTCAAACATTGGTAAAACTGTAACATTTTCCAAACCCCATAATTTAAAAAAAAATGAAAATGAAAATAATAATAAGTACCAGGAACTTTAAAAGAAATTTCAATAAAAATGCTATTATTAATTCCATTTTGCCAATGAGAAGGGCAAATAATTGATGGAAGTTTGCACAGCTAGTAAATGTGAGAAAGTATATTTGCATCCCAATCTGTCCAGTTCAACAAGGCATTCATTTAACCATTTGTAATGTATTTCCCATATAGTGCTCCACTTCTCCTCTTCCTCCACCTCTTCCTCCTCCTCCTCCTCCTCCTTCTTCTCCTCCTTCTTCTCCTCCTCACTCTTCTCCTTTTCCTCCTCCTTCTTCTCCTCCTCCTTCTTCTCCTCCTTCTTCTCCTCCTCCTTCTTCTCCTTTTCCTCCTCCTTCTTCTCCTTCTCCTCCTTCTTCTCCTTCTCCTCCTCCTCCTTCTCCTCCTCCCTCTTCCCCTCCTCCTCCTCCTTCTTCTCCTCCTTCTTCTCCTCCTCCTTCTTCTCCTCCTCCTTCTTCTCCTCCTCCTTCTTCTTCTTAATATCTTTGCTCTCATTATTCACTCTCTTCAGTATATTTTCTTTTAGATCACCTTATATCCAGATAATGGTTATTTTAAGGTCATGGTAAAAAAAATGAAGGTCATAATAAACTTGGCAAATGAAAACCTGGCATATGAAAACTCTGTTCACACTCTATAAAAAGAAATTTTTTTTTAATCTGAGAAATATACTAATTTACCTTTACCTTTTATGGCACATGACATTTTCTACCTTAAGTTATAATTATTCACGTATCTATTTTTCCTGACCATCTAATCTCTGAGGTTTTTTTTTTTTTTTGAGAAAAGTACCTGTGTTTTGTCCAGTTTTGAACATCTCAGAATATTCAGCACATTGCATTGCACATAGTAGGCACAGAAATATTTGAGATTTTGCATTTTTTGTTTGTCATGTCAATCTAATGACATATGTATGATAGGTTTCAATTTTCTTTTCTTTTATTTAAAAAAAAATTTTTTATTATATTATATTAGTCACCATACAGTACATCCCTGGTTTCTGATGTAAAGTTCGATGATTCATTAGTTGCGTATAACACCCAGTGCACCATGCAATACGTGCCCCCCTTACTTTTTTTTTTTTCCTTGCAGTTTCTTTTTTTAAATTTTAATTCCAGTATAGTTAACATACAATATTATATTAGTTCTGGGTATACAATATAGTGATTCAGCACTTCCATATATCACCCATTCATCACAAGTGCCCTCCTTAATTCCCATCACCTATTTCAGCCATACCTCCCAACCATCCTCTCCCCTGGTAACCGTCATTGTGTTCTTTAGAGTTAAGAGTCTGTTTCTTAGGGTGCCTGGGTGGTTCAGTCACCAAGCGTCTGACTTCGGCTCAGGTCATGATCCTGGGGTCCTGGGATCGAGCCCCGAATCAGGCTCCCCGCTCAGCAGGAAGCCCGCTTCTCCCTCTCTCACTCCCCCTGCTTGTGTTCCCTCTCTCGGTGTATCTCTTTCTGTCAAATAAATAAAAACTTAAAAAAAAAAAAAGAGTCTGTTTCTTGGTTTGTCCCTTTCTCTGTCTCTTTTTTCCCCTTTGCTTGTTAGTTGTATTTCTTAAATTCCACATATGAATGAAATTATGTAATATTTATTTTTCTCTGGCTGACTTATTTCACTTAACATTATACTCTCTAGCTCCATCCGTGTTGTTCCAAATGGCAAGATTTCATTCTTTTCGTGGCTGAATAATATTCCATCACCAGTCTATCCCATTCCCCCACCCTCCTCCCCTCTGAAGCCCTCAGTTTGTTTCTCAGAGTCCATAGTCTCTCATGCTTCATTCCCCCTTCTGATTACCCCCCCTTTCTTTATCCCTTTCTTCCCCTACCGATCTTCCTAGTTCTTATGTTCCATAGATGAGAGAAATCATATGATAATTGTCTTTCTCTGTTTGACTTATTTCACTTAGCATTATCTCCTCCAGTGCCGTCCATGTTGCAGCAAATTTTGAGAAATCGTTCTTTCTGATAGCTGAGTAATATTTCATTGTATATATTTAAAAGTGAAGAAAAAAGGAGAGCGTTATGAGCAGTCTCTTTCATTGTATGGCAGGGGTACACATAGATTTAATCATAGGGTTAAGAGTGTTTGAAGACAGTTAAACACCAAGCAGGTTTTTAAATAACCCTGTTTTCTTTTGGTCTGCATGACTATCCTAGAGCTGAGTGCTAAGAAATCTTATGAAATTTAGTTTCTAGAAATTTTCATTCCAGAGAGTTGAGAGTTTACTGTTGTGAATGCCACCAAGAAATGAGTTTTAATTCGCAAGGGAAACAATATCTCTTTCTCTTTTAGAGTTTTCTATATCCATATTTAAAGGCAATCATTAAGTGACCAATCCTTTTATCATTAATCTGATTTTCTGGACCAACGTTTCTTAGCTTCACATTAAGCCACCAAGCTGAATCCGCAAACTCAAAAAAACAGTCCCCTAAAGTTATAGTCTGAGTCCACTGATTTCTCCCACATCTGTAATTTTCAAGGTGTAAATAATCTGTTTACAGTTTTCTTCAGTCATTCAAATGACTTTCTAAGTCACCAGGTCTAATAACAGATCTGTAAACAGCTTTTGCTATGTGCCTGAACACATATGCTGTTGATGGCTGAGAACTTGAATCTCATTCTCTAAGACTGGTTCCTGAATAATGGAAGCAAAACTCTCACAAATCTTCCATGAAACTCCCTGTTCATATTTGCTTAAATTAAAAGTCATTTAAACCAAGTGTTTCTTACAAGGTAATCCTTCATTTTAAAATTAGGGAAAAGTTCTGTGGAATTCTTAACTAATGATGCAACTTAAAGAATTTAAATAAGATACCAGAAAATAGCCTCCCCTGACGGGTGACATTACTGCACAATCTTTGACTTGTTTCTTTGTGCCCTTTGTAGCCCTTTCCTGTTGATTTCAACAATTTTTCCCTTCTGTGAACATATTGGTCTAGAACCAAATATCTTGAGTTCAGTGACATGCAGTGTAACAGAGAAGCATCCATTCTTGTTTAAACTGTGAGAATAGTATAAATAGAAACTTCCCCTCTTAAAGCCAGCAACATCAATTAATTATTTAAGCTCTAATATCATTAACGTTGCAACATGCTTGCATAAAAAAAAAAAAAAAAACTAATGGGTTTCAGTTGGTAAACACTTCATGGTAAGTTGTAGTCCTGTCAGTCAGCATGATCACTACATTGCAAATTAATCTAGAATCTGAAAATACAAGACAATTAAGTAAAGTCCATATTTAGACTGGAGATAGTTTATAAAACTGTCTTCCGTGAGGAAAAGCTTTGACTCTACGGAACTATACCTGAAGATAATTCTTCCAGTAGCTTCAGTTTGCACCATGATAGCATTGTCAAGATTTTAGGACTCCTTGATGATTTCAAAGATAAGAAGTACAATGAACAAAAACCTATAAATGGCAAGTAAACCCTATAAAAATGCTGTTTTTTGGTTTGTTTTCCTTTTTCCTAAGTAGGCTCCGTGTCCAGTGTGGTGCCCAAAGCAGGGCTTGAACTCAGGGCCCTGAGATCTTGAGCTGAGGTGAAGAGTCAAGAGTCAGACGCTTAACCGACTGAGCCCCCCAGGTGCCCCTAAAAATACTGTTTAGAATGTAGTGCATATTGCAATGTATTAGTATCTACGATGTCTCAGTTTTGCATATAAACAAATAACAATAATTGGAAAGGTTTTATTTTTAATTATTACCAACTCATCTTTATTATCATCATCCAAATATAAATGTCTGCTAAGTATAATTTTAAGCCAAAGAAGGTATTTTTTTAAAAGAAGAGTAACAGATTCAAAGTACGTAAATTAATATGAATAAATAAGCACTATTTCATGTATACTGATGTAACTGCAACTAGAACCACAAATAGAGATTTTACACATTTTTTTAAGGAGCTTAGTGGGACATTTGATAAATTAGAGTTTTGGAAGAGGTTTGTTTTCAATGGTTTCTTTTGTTTTTCATTTTGAGATTCTAGGAAGAATTTACTTATAATTTTTACTTTTAATAAGTAATAATCCAATTATCTTAAGGTTAGGAAATATCTAGCTAATTTATTTTCGCTCAGATTTAGTATGTTTTCTCTGTAACATTCTTTACATTCCTCAGGAGAATTCGAAGAATCAAAGGGTAATACCCTGTAAGACTTGAGATTTGAAACACGTCAGTGTGCAATGACTGGTATACTGATGGTTCTGTCTAAATTTAAAGCCCAGAAGGATTTATATATGACCATAAGCTATGCATCAATTAAGTGCCTGGGTTTAAATATGAGTTTCAACCTCTGATAATTTTTATAAAGTACATTCGAGTTAGCTTTAATTAATTGCACAGCCACTAACAAATCTACTCGATGTTGATTTACAGGTTTTCAGCTACAGTTAGTTGCAAAGAAAATAAAATGATAAATCAAGTTTGTGTTCCCCAAATGCAATTGTTATAAAGGCCAGGATGTTCTATTTTTTCTCATTATTATGTAAGCATATGTTTTTTTCTTCTTGATAAATTTAGTAGGTTGAATATACCATCTTAATAAACCATATTCCTGACTCCTAAAATTATCCGTTATCCAACCAATCTTACACTTTGAACTCTACCACTCAGCCAGACCTGCTCTTACTCTCATCTCTGACCTCCAACCACTTGAACTTGTCTTAGTCTATTAGATGGGTTATTTTCCTTCCAGGCCATCCTGGACTGATCTCATGGTTAATCATCTCAGTGACTTTCTCTCCACTTCTCTACATATTTGGACTCTCCATTACCTTCTGCTACTGACCCTTTCTTGGCAGTGCCCAGCTCTTGAACACCCCAACTGTCTTTCTTTTTCCTAGGCATGGACAAGCTGGGAGGGAAACCACGCCCCCTCTATAAGTATAGCCACTATGAGTGTAGGTTTGTGTAGGCCCTGAAACAACTCAGCAGGTTTTTGTTTTTTGAGCTTCCCTTGTTAATCACCTTCCTTATCCACATGAGGACTATTCCAAACTGTGAAAACTAACTTCGCATCTCCAGTCCTATCTCCAGTCTACTTAATTCTCACTCTTAACACACAATTTATTTTACTGACACAATAATGGTCATCAATAATGGAATTTTCAAAACTCATAGAACTTTCCAGCACGAGTGAAACTTAGTGTATGAAATTCACACACACACACACACACACACACACACACACACACAGTTTAGGGTAATTCCAGGATGAAATGTGGACTATGAGAAAACAAATGTATGAAACAACCTCATGGAAAGGGTGAAGGGGTAGGCACTGAGTTAAGTTACTTTAGCAACAAGTGGAGTCTGAAAGACTAAAGGCAAGAGAAACTACCTAAACACTGTGTTCTACCTGATGAAATTGTTTCCCAAAGGAGCATGTGTTAAAAGTTTTGCTACTGCTATACATCTCTATTGAGAATGAATGACTAAATAAATGGATGATGGGTGGCGGGACTGTGTTTCTCACTGTGGGAGTGAGAGATTACAGGTGAGATACAAGAGGAGGCTCTAAAGGTCCATGTGGTAATGGAGTAGAGTTGCAGACATAGGTATGAACTCGTGCACATAGTAGCAGTAAGAGAAGCTTTGTACGGTCAGAAAGAAAATCAATAATATTGATAATTGACATTACCATCTTTACTTTCTCATTTCCCACTCCCTCATCAACACACCATAATCTGATTTCTAAGAACACTATTCTAATAAATATTTGGTTTCAGTGGTCACCAATTATTTACTAATTACCAAATCCCTGTATCATATCTTTAGTACTAAATCTACTTGACCTCTCATCTTCATTTGGCAGCACTGACCATTCTTTGTGTGTGTGTGTGTGTGTGTGTGTGTGTGTGTGTGTGTAAGTCCTGGTTTATCCCTTCCTCACAATTTTACTTTTCTTTTCTATAAATAAGAATGTTTCCAAGATTTTCTTTTTTTAAAATAATTTTTTTATTATGTTATGTTAGTCACCATACAGTACATCCTTAGTTTTTGATGTAGTGATCCATGATTCATTGTTTGCTTATAACACCCAGTGCTCCATGCAATATGTGCCCTCCTTAATACCCATCACCAGCCTATCTCAATCCTCCACACCCCCTCCCCTCTGAAGCCCTCAGTTTGTTTCCCAGAGTCCATAGTCTCTTATGGTTCATTCCCCCTTCTGTTTACCCACCCTTCATTCTTCCCTTCCTTCTCCTACCAATCTTCCTATTTCTTATGTTCCATAAATGAGTGAAACCATATGATAATTGTCTTTCTCTGCTTGTTTCCAAGATTTTCTTCAAACAAACCTTTTTTCCCTGAAAAATATCATTCTTTTATCTAGGTTGTAAAGCCACCTATTTTCTTATCATTCCCAACATAGGTGGGGAAAAGTCTTCTGGTGAGAGAGCATTTTCTGATCTCTGCAATTTGTTTTGGGTTTGGGTTTTTTTGGTTTTGTATTTATTTATTTATTTATTTATTTATTTATTTATATTATGTTATGTTAGTCACCATACAGTACATCATTAGTTTTTGATGTAGTGTTCCATGATTCATTGTTTGCGTATGATTTCTCAAATTTGTAAGGAGACTTATTATGTTTTTATCAGCAGATTCTCAAAGAAATTAATGAAATCAAAATGTCTTAAATTATATTAAAAAATTCATGCAAGTTTGTTGTATTATAATGATTTTAAAATAGGCAGAGTGGTAGGTGACATAACCTAGATAGTGAATTAGGTTATTCCCAACTTCTGTCCACTTCACAAGAAGCACAACTAACAACTATCTATAGATAAGACAACATTGTAAAAATCCCAGAAGCCAGAGGGGAGGCCAAAGCACCTTCTGGACCAGAGCCTGAGAGGGACCACACTGTAAGTTTAAGAAGCAGAGTTTCACTTTGAACACAATGCTCCTCCCCCAGGCCAGCATAGTGTCACACCCAGAGGACCCCCTGGCACTACACTTTCTATAGTGGGAAAGACTCCAAGGCGGACATCCTAGAAAAATACAACCTAGTAAGACTGAATCATGAAGAAATAGAAAATCTCAGGGCGCCTGGGTGGCTCAGTTGTTAAGCGTCTGCCTTCGGCTCAGGGCGTGATCCCAGGGTCCTGGGATCAAGCCCCATATCGGGCTCCCTGCTCTGCTGGGAGCCTGCTTCTTCCTCTCCCACTCCCCCTGCGTGTGTTCCCTCTCTTGCTGGCTGTCTCTCTCTCTGTCAAATAAATAAATAAAATCTTAAAAAAAAAAAGAAATAGAAAATCTTAGCAGACTAATAATGAGTAAAGAGATTGAATCAGTAATCAAAATTTCACAAGAAAGAAAATTCAGGGACCAGATGGTTTCACTGGTGAATTTTACCAAACCCCTAAAGAAGACTTAATGAAAATCCTTCTCAAACTCTTCCAAAAAATAGAAGAATAGGGAACACTTCCAAACTCATTTTATGAGGCCAGCATTATCCTGCTATCAAAGCCAAAGAAAGACAGAACAGGAAAGAAAATTACAAGCCAATATTCTTGATGAACATAGATACAAAAAAAAAAAAAAAATCCCTGAATAATGATATGGAAGGCCACTTCTTGCCCTACAGACATTGGGATTTGAGTACAGAGGAAATATACTTTTTGTTAAGCCACTGAGATTGGAGGGTGTGTTTATTAGCAGATAGCATCACTCACCCCAACCTACAGAAGTCTTCAGCACCCCAACGTTCTTAAGTAATAAGTGTTTAAATCCTCCAATCCTTCTACAGCTGCATGACAGCTATATTTCTAAAGCACAGCCTATTTCCAAAAATATTTGGTGATTTACCACAGAATAATTTAATGATGCAATAATGTCCAAACTCTTTAGTATATATCTAAGGTCTATAAAATGCCCCACTTTTGTCTTTTTGGTAATTCTTCCTGCTATTTAAGTCAACCACTTCCTTACCCATTAAAACATTAGTCCAATTAATTCACATTTTGCAAATGGTATATATTCTCAGGTTTCCATTTCTTTTATTGTTTTCATTCCCTTCTAGAATTAGCCTTCTTGCAGATTTCCTCCTGTAGAGGCATGTTTTTGACCTCTCACAACACTTCTTCCTGTAACATTCCATTTTGTGCTAGCAGATTAAAAAAACGAGTCCACATTTACATATCTGTAACACAATAGTCATAGTATAATGTAGTGTTTATCATATTGATCATAAATTCATAAATTCCCCTCTGCAGGCTTTTGAACTGTTTTACGTTCCTTTTTATTAATGCTGTGTCTATTCCTAACCCAGTGGGTGTCTAGAGTAAACATATATTATTTCATTTTCAATTGGATGGAATTAATTTTCCTCTATTAATTTGAAAATTGTGATTTTTAAGATAAGAATATATTGAATTTTATCTTTAACAATTACATTTTAGGGCAAAAAACAATTACGAGATAATGAGACCAATAAGGTTGTTAGGGAGAAGATGGAAATTTACCCTATTAAGAAACAAACAAAATCACAAGCAGTCATTTCTGTATTGATAATACCTAGTACAAAGTATTGTTCTTATTCACTTGTTAAAGCTAATTCAGGAAATTCTAACTGATGATGGCACTGTCAGCTTAATCAGTCATTGTTTGTCTTCTGGTTTCATAAAACAATGAAAAAACCAACTTCACAAATTCAAAGTTGTCTTTCCTTCATTATTTAAAAATAATACTGTTATCCTGTATTATAAAATTATTTTGGGCATTTTAAATACATCCCAGAAAGAGTATGCAGTAGCGATCCAAAAGCTCCCCACAATTTTAATCAAATTAGTGTGGGGCAAATTCGCTAGGTAAGCAAAGCCGAAGATGTGGATAAAACCATATATCTATTTTTCAAAATGTATTCAAGCTTGAAACTTCAAAAGAGTATTTTTTAAAAATTCAATAGATAAAGACCTATGTATTCAGAATATCAAGCATCTTTATTTCAATAAGCACAACTACTAGAATTTTTTTTCTTTTCTCCAGTATTTTTTTTTTTTGATAGTGGTATTAGTTAGTAATGTCTTTTAAAACATCAGGAACATGAAGAAAATTCTGTAAGCATGTGATAGAATCCTGTAAGATGGGCTGGGCAAATACATTTCCTATAAGAAGCTTTGCAGTGTATCAAATAGGCTCAAATATTGATCTTTATAATTAAATACCATAGCATACAAGATTTCCTTCCGTACTATGGAAATTCATGAAGATCACATAATAGTGTTGTACCACAACTCCAATCCTCCATCTATTCTACTGATTTTTATTAAATAAAAAGAGAAACTGGCACTTTATTACTTGCCTATCATAACAACCCTTTTTAAAAAATAAAACTGAAATCAGAAACATTATAACAAAAACCATGGATTATCTCCTGTCTCAGTATGTCAGTTTCCAGTGGAGATGTCATCCCAGAGAGTAGCCTGAGCACAGGGCACCAGGACACCTTTGCTAAGCCAGGGTGGGACGTCTAAAATATGTGACTGTGATAGGGTTTGCTAAAGTGAAAAGAGCAATTTGGAAAGAAAATACTTTATTTTTCTACATATTTTCAGGTACTATTTGGATTACAGAAACAAAATAGACAAAAACATAGGACAGGAGATATAATGATGATTTGGAAACCGATACAATAAAAAGATTAACAACTTCAATATTGCAAAAAGATTACGAGATATTAGAGTACACTTTTCATAGATGAATTATTTTTAAATGAACTGAAAAGAAGCAATCTTCGTGTGCTTATTGCAGTTCTAGACGGTTACCTTAGTGATTGACAACTATTTTTCATTGTGGAGAGACTGGTAATCTACTGTGATGTTTGGATACTAGATTGATATAGAAGGAACGCCAATGTTTCTCATAATTTCTTTGAGAAATGATTTTTTTAAGCCTTTCAATCCTCTTCTAGATTTCGTGTGCCATGTATGATTCAAGACAAGTGTAGTGATTATGAATCTTCTCCAGAATACTCCAGGAAAAGAAAATGTCACTTGTTTTTACTTTTATAGAATAAATTAAGCTTTCTCAGAGCCCCCATTCATCAGTGTAAACAAGAGTGCCAATCTCTCTGTAGGAACCTTCTGTCTCCCCAAATACACATAAGAAATCTCCAATTATCTGGTTCCAGAAACCTAGGGGGAAAAGTCTGTTCCTTATGCATGGGGCGTATTCCTTCTATCATTGTTAATAACAACAGATGACTTTCACTTTGTAGTAAGCCACATTTTCAAGTGGGTTCAGAGATGCCTCTCTCAAGAGCAACTCTCCACTTTAGATTTAGACTTGATGCTTGGTTACTACCACCCCAGTGACATCCTCAAGGCGCAGCATTGGTGTCTAGCCTTGCCAGGCAGCTTGCAGCCAGTGCTTCATCCATTTGTAATATTGTAAGCAATCCACTTGTAGTTTTCATCAGTTGCAAAAACTCAGAATCTACCATCCTCTTCCATTACTAGGTTATCTTGTTCTCTATTGTTTTCATCTCCAGGTATTTGTAGATCCTCCAGTCTTTGAGTTCTTGAAGAGCCTCCAGACCCTGTTTAAGGCTGCTAATGAGCCTCAACTCCCATGCAAATCCTGGATGGAGTGTGTGTTCGGGTACCTGACAACTTTTGTTTTCAGCCCTGAAATTCAAAGTCATTAGAAAGCACCTTTATTCAGCAAAGACAGCCAGGGTTCCAAACCACTAAATCTTAATGGTCTTATTTGTAAGTCTGTGTGGCAGTGGAAAAGGTCTTTCTTTCATAGAGAAAACAAGAAGAAATTAAGATACCTGAAAATTATTTTGTCTTAAAGATATTATGAGATCCCCAGGATGTATACCAGGACAAATGAAATAGGCATTTGCAGACAAGATAACTTCTATTTCTTTTTGTTTTCTTCAGTTTTAGTGCAATGTATTCCTTATTGATATAATCGCAAATTAGTTAGATTGGTCTTATAATATTGTTGGTACCCCATTTCTCTGAATTGACATATAAACTATCTTAATAAATGTAAATTAAATGCTTACTTGTTAAATTAAACTATTAAAGAGTATTTCGGTTTTAATGCAAATCATCAGAGGTTATTCTAGAGCTGTTTGCACAAGCCAAACAATAGTACAGGTGTTCTGAACTTGGAATGGAGAAAATCAAAGATTATAGGGATGTTTCTTTGTTCTCCTTCTCCTGCTTTTCTTCCTCCTCTTTCTGTTTTCTTCCTTATTATCTCCTTCTTCTTCTCCTTCTCAATTAATTTTACTGACAACCCACACAAGCTAGATTATCTGGGACAAAAGACTATATAAGAAAGACATCGTAGCCAACAACTCACCACTTCAACATAAATGTAAAAATGCAACTGAATACTGAGGAATGAACAGGTGTAGTATACCCTGATAAATCCAATGGGAGCATCAAATATAACTCTTTTCAGTAAAGGAAGACACACACAAATGCCTTAAAAACAATTATTTTTATACTAAAGGAAAAATTTAAATGATAAATAATATAAAATAAAATACAAAGAAGAATGTGATAGCAACTTCTGACAGTCTCTTCAAACTCTTAGCTCTCCTGCCAATGTATTCTGATATGAACAGAAATTTATTAGAGACATCTGAGAAATACCGATGTAAGAATTTCTGTAAGATATAATGTTAGAATTCTATGAGTGGCATTCAGTCACATTAGAACATGAAAAAGAATAGCATAGCTATTTAATAGGCACAAAGTCTAGATGCATAGAGAAGATGGCATAGAAAAACCATATAGGTGGTTTAGAAATACACAGAAAAATAAATACATACAACAAAATATTGGAGCATCAAATAAAGGGGTAAGCCAAATAACATTAGAACACTGGCATTTGATCAGTTAACAGTCAATAGCCTAGATTCACATTTGGCAATCTATCTTATAGGAATGGTTCAAAATAAGGAAAAAATATTTTAATGCAACAGTCCTATCACTGAAGTCATCCTGACCTCAACTCCCACTCCAATAAGAGCAATGGAAGTATTGTTATAAGTCAGAATCAACTCCAAGGGCATTTTCGGACCATGATATTAAAGGGTACTGATGGCAAAGTAGTAAGAGAAAATCATTGAAGCTCTGATTTCTACATTGTGCTTTCTCTGTGAATTCTTTCATATAGGCTTCCCTATTTGGAATATCATGCTCCATTTTTTATTGAAAACGTCTAAGTTGAATGAACAAAATTAGTTATGTTCAAAGACTTAGGAAGAAACTCTCTTAGTTCTCTTAATATTCTCTTAATATACTTTCTTTAGTCTTAATTTTCTTTGCTTTTATTCCTCCTCTCCTCCATGAGGGTTAAATTAGAGCATGGATCTTGAAGAAAATGGTTTAATAATGTGTAGGGTGAATCTTCAAATACATATACATGTATAGACATTCACTGTAAATGTAAACAATAGTTAGAAGCCAGAATTCTAGAAGAGTTAACAAGGTTTCTGGAAATACATCTATCTTGAAATAATCAGTCTAGCTTTATGAGCCAGATTTACCTGTGGCTCTTAAACAATAATTTTTTTTTTCACATGGTTATAGCTACAATGGGAACTCAATGAATCTGTAGCATCCCAGAACCCAAGCCACCTGGCCTTGGGATCTTTTCAATAATTGAGCTTAACACACAGGAAGAGAGATTATCCTTCTTATTTTAAAATATATTGTCTAGCAGACATGACACTGTAAGCTTCCAGAGCATGTTTTACTGACTGTAAATTCCTATGTAACCCGTCAGCCAGAAAACAGAGCTCTAGTCCTGCTAGCCCGAAGGTGATTTGACAGTGGCTGCGGCCACATCAGCTTCAATGGCTATGGGCTCTACAACAGTGTACAACAGCTTGGTTGATTTGCCGACTCACCTATGTCATCCTTGGTGATTCCCGGAAATACTAAGCTGTGGGAGCTGTACAAATATCTAGAATTTTTCATGAGGACTGAGCTTTAGACTCTTAAGTCATAGTGCACGCTCTGTCTCCCTCCCTGTCACCCTCCCTGTCCCCCTCCCCCCACCTCGGACTCTCCTGAGACATTTTTAGCAAGTAGTATTCTAAAGATGATCTGAAGATGTTCATTACAGTGCTTTTAAAAATTGTTATTTGTGTTGATATAATATTTGATTATAAACATTCTGGATAAATATAAAAGATATGTGAGGAGTTAATGTTTTAATAGAAAATGAACTTAAATGCCCAGCAATAGGTGAGCGAACAATGGAATATTGTATAGTGATTAGAATGCTGGTTATGAAAACATTAGGGTAAAAAGTAACATCATGTGAAAAAAGCAAGAAGTAAAATTGTGGAGCATGGTTTCAATTATGTGCAAAATCACAGAAAATAGACTCAGTAAAAATATACCAAAATATCTTGGGGTGGTAGACTAATGTTGGATTTATTTTTCTTCTCTTTTTTTAAAATTGTCAGATTTTATGTATTTACTCTTTGAACAGTTAAACAGTTAGCTGAAGAGCAAAGTCATTAAATTGAAGAAATTGAACAATATTTTATTAAGTTCACATTTATCAACAGCTATGGTTTGTATAGCAAAATCCACTACCGGTGTGCAGAGTGACTTAAGTTGAAAAGGTTCACGATGAGATGAGGTGATCTTTAGTACAGAGGGTTTGACCTCACAGGTCACAAGCCCACGTGCTCACTTGTAGGAAACTTGTTCTCATACGTTAAGAGTATTTCTATCATTTTATCTTTATTATTATTTTTTAAATTCCCAATGACTCTTCCAGATTTAAGTGAAGAACAAAATATATTGAAAGAGTGGAAAGATTTTGGGAGTGCTACACCTCTGAAATCTTAAAGAAATGTATGGAAGAACCAATATAGTCCCCTTATAAGTTGCCTCTATTAAAACTAACTATTTTAAGGCACTAAGGGCTTACTACAGACGGTTTTAACTGTTTGATTTCAGTGCTGTAGTATTTAATGTAGCAAATTATTCAAAGTTCTAGCAAATCAATGGCACCTTTACTCCAAATAAGATTTCAATCCATGCCTAAAGGACTGATTTCTAACCTCTAACTTGATAGTCTTTTAAAAGAATCTCTTATAAATTATTTCGCTGTGATTAGCCATCAGCCAAGCTTCTGAACCCTAGAGATTTCCATTGTGTGGAAGCTTGTCCATTTCACCTGTGAAATAAGACTGTCCTCCATAATTTTGTCAATGACTCTTTACTTCCTGGGGTTCTCCATGCTTCAACTTCAGAACCAAATTCTCTCATCCTCTTGATCTGCTGTGCATTTCCGTTGGTATCTATAGACCTTACCAGTCTATTGAATCTCATTCACTCTTTTATGCTACAATTATGCTTCTTGGATTCTGGTCTTCATTTCCTCACCTGATATTTCAGTGCTTATGCATCTGCCCCCATGCCAGCTGTTTTGCTGTTTATCCCCACTTCTTCCTCTATTACCAGCACACACCTTGATCTAACTCAAGGATTCTCAAACCTAATACATACAGAGTCAACTGTCGAGAGTTTATAAAACAAATTGTTGCCTGAGACTCATCCCAGGCATGTTTAATTTGGGGTGGGGCTTAAGTTATGGTAAATTTAAAAGCTCTTCTATGTTAGCGTGGGTGGTGAGAAGTGATTCTAACACACAGCCATGGTGGAGAATCACTACGTGGATACTGATTCCAGTGTCACCTGGCTTATCCTTACATTCATCACTCAAGTTCCATGGAAAAATCTTAGAAAAAAGTTAAAATGTCTGATCTTTGCAAAATCTATAACATCATAAAATATTAGAATTGTGATTCCTGAAATTCTCAAGGGGTGATGTCACCTAGACCATGGTGAAGGACACGCCAGCCAGTTTGGTCCCCACAGAGATCAATAATTAGCTACCCACAAATGAAAACAGTTTTGGGAGAGCTCAGGAGTCCACCTGAGAAGCTTCAGCGGCACAGTGGCAGAAGAAACCAGAGAATAATGTCACAAAAAGGGAAGGAAGAACAGTTCCACTTTAACTACTTAACCCATCCTCCAGACTGTCACTGCTTCGCACCACGAGGGAACTCCTTAGCTAGAAAGAGTTCCCTTCACTGGGGTGAATGAGAAGCTAGCCCAACCTTTTGGGACACTAGTCATTTTGGTTCACGCTACCCAGAGACCTGCAAAACCTAGACTTATAGACATGGCTAAAAACAAGGAAGTAGTGTAGAGGCAACTAGTACCAGCCATTCAGTGAAACTGACCCCAGTTCCCAATGACCTGCTCTGCAGAAAACCCCAGCAGCTCTCACCACTGAAAAAAGCAAAGGTCAGCACAGCTGCCGAGGACCCTCTGCAGATTTTACCAGTTTTCACCCTTCAGGTTTTCACATTCACAGATGCCAGTCACCTGAGTCCCTCCCAGCTCCCTCCCTCGTCCCTCTTGTCCATGCCCCACTGGAGCCCAGGATCCTCATTGGACAGCCAGCCCCAACCTCTGCAGCTGCTTGAGTGCAAGATCCCAACCTAGACCCCCACACTGACCCCTATTGCCATTTGTGTGCTCAGGACTAGCCCCTCCAGCTGTGCACCTGCACCCCGCTGGCTTGACTCCCATCACTGGTTTCCATGTCATGCCCACACCCGTGGCAAGACTCTGTAGCCACAGGAGTGCACTTTGATGGCAAGCACCCAGGAGGTTGCTTATGGGCCCAGATCTGACCCTGTCTCCTGTTACAGCCTACATCCCCGGGATCACCAGCAGCTTAGCCCCTCCAGCTATGTATCTGCAGTAGACTCCCTAGCCTACACTGCCATGCACCAATAATGAGACCCTGTAGCCTCGGAGTTAATATCCAAAATATATAAGCAATTCATATAACTTAATAGCAAAAAAAAAAAAAAACATCAATAATCCAATAAAAATGGGCAAAGAATGTGAATAGACATTTTTCCAAAGATACACAATGGCTGACAAATAACTGAAAAGGTGCTCAACATCACTAATCACCAGTGAAATCCAAATCAAAACCATAGTGAGATATCATCTAAAGTTCTTACTATCAAAAAGACAAGAGACAACAAATGCTGGTAAGGATGTGGAAAAAAAGGAAGCCTAGTACACTGTTGGAGGGGATATATATTGATAAAGCCACTATAGAAAACAGTATGGAGTTACCTCAAAAAGTTAAAAATAGAACTACCCTACAATCCAGTCATTGCACTGCTGGCTATTTACCCAAAGGATACAAGAACACTAATTCAAAGGGTTATGTGCACCCCTGTGTTTATAGCATTATTTACAGTAGCCAAATTATGGAAGCAGCCCAAGTGTCCACTGATAGCTGAATGGGGTAAAGAAGATATGGTACATATATACAATGGAATATTATTCAGTATTATTCAGCCATAAAGAGAATGAAATCCTGCCATTTGCAATGACATGGATGGAGCTAGAGAGTATAATGCTAAGTGAAATAGTCAGAGAAAGACAAATATCATACGATTTCACTCATATGTGGAACTTAAGAAACAAATGAGCAAAGGAAGGAAAAAGAGGGAGAGAGAGACAAACTGAGAAACAGACTCTTCCCTCTAGAGAACAAGCTGGTGGTTACCAGAGGGGAGGTGGATGGGGGAATGGGTGAGCTAGGTGATGGGGTTAAGAGTACACTTACGATAAGCACTGAGTGATGTATGAAATTGTTGAATCACTGTATTGTATACCTCAAATTAATATAACACTGTGTGTTGATGAAACTAGATTAAAATTTAAAACTTAGTTAAAAAAAAAAGAACAAGAAATAAATGCTGGCGAAGATGTGGAGAAAAGAGAACCCTAGTGCGCTATTGGAAGGAATATATATAGAAGCCACTATGGAAAACAGTATGGAGGTTTCTCAAAAAATTAAAAATAGAAGTATCAAATGCTTCAGCAATCCCAGCTCTGAAAAGAAATGAAATTAGGATCTTATAGAGATATCTGCACCCCCATGTTCATTGAAGCATAATTCACAATAGCCAAGACTTAGCAACAACTAAGTTTCAGTCAACAGATGAATAGATAAAGATATGGTGTATTTCTATAATGGAATATTATGCAGACATTAAAAAAAAGGAAACTCTGCCATTTGTGACAACACGAATAAACCTTGAGGGCATTATGCTTAGTGAAATAAATTAGAAAGACAAAGAGAAACACTGTCTGGTCTCACTTATATGTGGTATCTAAAAACAACAACGTCATAGAAGCAGAGAACAGATTGATGGCTATGCGGCACTGGGGTAGAGTAAACGTAGAGACATTAGTCAAAGGATATGGACTCTTAGTTGTAACGTGAATAAGTTCCAGAGACCCAATGTAGAGTATGCTGACTCTAGTGAACAATACCGTATTGTACAATTCAGAATTGCTATGAGAGTAGATCTTGACTGTTCTCACCACCACAAAATTTTTTAAAAATTTTAATTATGCGAAGTAAAGGATATCTTGAGTAACCTTCTTGTGGTACATTTCACTGTAACTATGTGTGCCAAATCATCACATTGCATACCTTGAACTTACACATTGTTGTATGTCAATTATATCTCAGTAAAGCTGGGGGGAAAAAGAGAATTGTGATCCACTAAGGATTCTCATCAAATGACAATATAGTAATATCGGATATATGTCAAATATGTAAATTCAGTTCTGTTCTATGTTACGAAAGTAGGACAGGGTCCACGGTGGATATTACGCAAAGACACATGATCATGAAATTTGTAAAAACTGCATATCAAGAAATCTTTGTTTCTGTAAGGTTATACAAAAATTATTTAAAATATTTTGTATGTTTACAAACTAGAGTGGAATGAGAATCTGGGCTAGAGGCGACAAAGTGGTTGGGAATCAATGAAAGGCCAGTATACTTCTTTTCTCCATAGTCTTCTAAGCCTAAAAAGAGTCTTTAATCTGCTTTGTCAAAGAAATCGTACGCTGGATACAGTCCCTTCACTATCTTTCCGGGAAGTTATTTTCCTGCATCGGCATTTTATTCAAAGTGACAGGGAAAAGGTGAAAAGGGAGTGCATTTTAAGGATATTCCACATTAGACAGAAATGAAGTTCTATGTCTCTTTAAAATTAGAAAAGTAGGCCTGGAAATAGAAGTCAGATTCAAATATCATAAGGCTAAGCATCACTTTTTTCTAAAGAATAATTCTGTTCTCTAGAAGGAAGCCTGAAAAACAGAAAATCACTTACTACAAATCTTGGGATACAAATTAATCAAAGCCCTATCACTAATAAAGAGAAACGGTATAAGCAACTTCACTAATGGCTTTTTTTTTTTTTTTAAGTGATCCCAACCAGACCAGGCTAACGGTATGGGCTGTGCCAGTGGTTCACAACAGTGACCCCACATTCAATCATTCCCAGAGATTTTAGTTTAAAAAATCTGGGGCAGGGGCTGGGCTTAGAGAAAAGTCTCTGGGTGATTTTAATAATTAATGAAGCCTGAGAAAATAGGGCTTCATTAATTAAAATGTTAGGAATAATATTAAATATTTGTGCCTTGAACCCACACTGTAAAATACCCAGGGTGTGTCCTGTATACATTCAGCAGTGTTTTCTAATACCTATTAGGAGCTGATTTGTTTTATAATGTATCTATTTCATGATGTTTAAAAATAATCACACTGATGAAGTCACATTTATTCTGAGCCACCACAGTGCCAGTTTGTTCTTAAAAGAGCCTTTTGGCAGGCATTATAATCACCATTTTGTAATCACATAACTTGCCCAAGGTCACCATGTGAAGTCTGGTGGTCTGTAGAACGTGCTGAAACAACTGGAAACCAACATTTGTACTAAGAAACTATCTATACCTGATATCAGAAATCAACCCGTCAAAGCAATACAGGACGTCTGCACTTCATTGTCCATAACTCCGTGTGCTCATGTCTGAATTCATGTCCTATTTCCACAACCCTGTTTTTTCTCCTGAATTCACTCTATTCCATGATGACATTTACACCCATCAATATCCTAACTAAAAACCTTAGAATCATATTTGGCTCTCTTACCTCCCTTACCACCACTCTCCTAACATCAGATAAAGTATCAGAAGCTGTCCATTGTAACTAACAAATATATTTTGATTATCGCTGACTTTTAGCCATCAATCTCTGCCTCCATCCCAGCCGTCAAGCTCCAAGACCGAAGCCTCCCTCACTCCCCACATCACAATTGATTGTATTTCTTTGGTATGACTCGTAGGATTGTGGAAACTAAAGGGTCAATACACATAATAGGCTTAGAATGGGTCCATAGGAAGCTCTTAATAAATGTTAGCTATTATTATTATCTGCTAAATGAATTCCTGTAAATGCAAGCAGCTGAAGGATGCATGTGAGGTTAGAGAAGTTAGCCTTCATTGCCTGTAAGAATACACTCTACTGGGAACTGAGCCTTTAGCTGTATTTCTCTGGTATCCTGACTACAGTCATTGGAAGCCTTTCTAAGAAGTGCAGACAATGTTCTGTCATCTCTGACTTCTTTTTTTTTTTTAAGATTTTATTTATTTATTTGACAGAGAGAGAGGCAGAGAGAGAGGGAACACAAGCAGGGGGAGTGGGAGAGGGAGAAGCACGCTTCCCGCTGAGCAGGGAGCCCGATATGGGGCTCGATCCCAGAACGCTGGGATCATGATCTGAGCTGAAGGCAGACGCTTAATGACTGAGCCACCCAGGCACCCCTCATCTCTGACTTCTTATCAATATAGTTCTATAACACAGAGCCCATGCTGCCCCAGTATATAAGCCTGGCTCCCTTCCCTGCACCTGTTTCTGGTCCACTCCTTTTCATTATCTGTCTGTATATAGGTCAAGACAACATTTCCCCTCAGCTTTTATCTCTAAATGGTCTTCTATATCTATTATCTTATATTTGGAAATTCAGATGTGATTTCAATGGAACTTGCTTCCCTTTTTATGCCTCCATTCTTACCCCAGATTACTTTGACTCCACCTTGCAATGAGAATGGTGGGAAATTCCCATGTCAATTGATTTTTACAAGTGGCTATGGAAAAAGTAGGAATTGTTAGATCATCATTATCGTCATCGAAGTAAGTTAGTGTGCATCCAGCATTTATTAAGTGTCCAGCAGAGTCCTCAGCACTTGATGAGAAACACCTCATTTAGTGTTCGTAGGAGTATTGAAAGCAGGCAGGCCTACTGGCTCCCGTTATAGTCAGAGGCTGAAGCTCAACAATGTTAATTTGCCTAAAGCCACAGATCTAAGATGCTAGGAGGAATGAGTGCCAGCCCAGAAGCAGGAAATAATGCCAGGCCCAACTGGAAGTTGCAGAGGATCATGTATAGGGAGCAGCTGCCACAGACTCAAGTGAGTGTGTCCAGTGCAGGAAATATTTTATTTTAGCCCCAGTGCGGATGTGACTTTTGGCCTCAGTGATGCAGAGATGAAGTGAGTAGTGGAAATAAGGATGAATTGGAGGGTGCATACTCCATCTAAGCAAGACTGTAGGAACTCCGTTTTACCCTAAATAGCAGGATTCAGTGCAGCAACACCTTCTAATTTTTCAAAAGCAAGCCAGAAGTTCAGATGTTCTGTGAAATCTACAAATTTAAAACTCCAGGCAACTGATTCAAAGATTCAAAAACAGTGTGAAGATTAAAATTATAGGAATTTATAAAACATAGGGGCGCCTGGGTGGCACAGCGGTTAAGCATCTGCCTTCGGCTCAGGGCGTGATCCCGGCGTTATGGGATCGAGCCCCACATCAGGCTCCTCTGCTATGAGCCTGCTTCTTCCTCTCCCACTCCCCCTGCTTGTGTTCCCTCTCTCGCTGGCTATCTCTCTCTCTGTCAAATAAATAAATAAAATCTTAAAAAAAAAAAAAAAACCACAAACACACGTTGGCCTGATCAGAGAAAAAGACAGAAGGTGACATGGGTCCTATTTGGTTGATGTGAATTCTTGAGTAATAATTTGGAGGTGATGTTGTTTATTGGTGGGAGCTACTTGAGTTGTTTGTTGCTGTTTATTTGATGGTTTGTTTGTTCTGTGTGAGTCTATAATGGATAGAAGAAATAGGAAAGGAATACATTCAAAAGAGATTGAGAAGACACTGTTGTCAGAATTGGGGTACCAATTGGAGTAAGACTCAAACAGTAGTACACAATGACATTAAAGGCCAGCCTTCATTCACTCATTCATTCAATAAACACCTACCTTTGTAAATAAACTGCTACAGTCTGTGCAAAAAGAAGATGATTTAGGCTTCATCCCTGTCTCAAGGGTTTAAGGTTTAATAACTGAACTCTCTAAATATGATCTGTGTTTTCATAACATGTTGCTGTCAGGAGTCCTCTAATTTGTCCCCAAAGCAAGATCATCTTCATTTAACTCACAAAAGGTATGATTTTATCTAACATGTCATGCATACTCCCCGCCTACTTAGACAGTGTTAGGCACACATGGACACTTGGCAGATCTCTACTCTGTATTGTGAGTGTCATTGTCTTCAAGAGACATGGTTTTGCAATCTGAGGCTTCCCAAAGATACAAGAGGAATTGTGATAGAGTATCAAAAGCTTGAACTTGGAGTTTGTTAGCTTGGGATTTTGAGCAAAGTCTCTCTAACTCTGAAATTAGGTTACTCATTTTTAAAATGAATATATTAATGCCTGCCTTGCAGGGGCAGTTAGCAAAAATACATATAAATAACAAGTTGATAAACTACTATAAGCTAAGGAAAAGGTAACTTTTATTGTCAGTTATCACCATCATTATCATCATCCTCATGTGCTTATCATCCACCAGAAAAACAGAAAACACACTTGAAATAGAATTAGAAGCACAGAAAACTGCATTTAAATTTCAAATATACAGCTTATAGTACAAAGTGCCAACATTCAGAAGGGAAGTCAAGATTATGCAGAGACCTTTCAAAGTGGGTTTGTGAAGCTCTTGCTGACATTACTTGATACTCGAAAAGTGAACTGCATAGAATGGATCTCTGTTAATTTTAAATCTACGTATCCTTCATAGATCAGATGACTGTTCCCCAAGGTGCCTAATGCAAGGCTCCAATCACAGACAAGCCTTTTTTTTTTTTTTTAATTGGGGGAGTATTCAAAAGGGGGAATGAACCACGAGAGACTATGGACTCTGAGAAACAAACTGAGGGCTTCAGAGGGGAGGGGGGTGGGGGAATGGGATAGACCGGTGATGGGTAGTAAGGAGGGCACGTATTGCATGGTGCACTGGGTGTTATACGCAAACAATGAATCATTGAACTTTACATCAGAAACCAGGGATGTACTGTATGGTGACTAACATAATATAATAAAAAATATTATAATAAAAAAAAGAATTTTTTTGGCTACACAGGAGCTAGCTTTGTGAGCCAGGCGATAGGTAGTGTTTGATCTTGGGCATATTTATTGAGGTCATCTCAGCACTAACTTGGTTCTCTGACTATACATTAGGTACTTTAGATGTCAGTGTGGAAACCGACCCTTTAGACAAGGACTTGTAGCCTTCAGTGAAGAAAATTTGTCAAAAACAAATGAATTAAAAAAAAACACACCATTTTGAATGAAGCCTATGAATAGGGAGGTTAAAAAAGTTGTGTGCAATTGGGCAAAGCAAAATAAGGGGAAATGTTATACCCTTTTAGAAGGCATTTGTCAGGCATTCAGATTTGGAAATGTAACTGATTGGATAAAAATGGAACAGATTTCCAAAGAGCTGGCTGTGGTTGCTTATTGTTCTTACATAAATTCAGAGGAAGCAGAATACATTTTTTTAATTGATCCTACCTTTTTTTAATTCTCATTTAAAGGTGGGTAATTTGCCAAATTTTAATGTACGGATGGACCAAGCTTAGCAAGTGGTCTATATGCAAATATATTCAGATACATAGTAGATACTTTAACTTTTATTTTTAGGTTTTTAAAGAGTTGATTAAGTTGGTCATCCAGATATGCTCTATTAAAATAAGGGAAAAATATTTTCATTACTAAAAGAGAACTAAGTACATAGTGATATATAAGAAAGTAAAGGAAGATATGCTGAATTGTGCCTGCTAGATTTTTCAATTTATCGGTATATGGGAAATTCAAGAATTAATGGTAGAGAGGAATATTAGGACAATTGTCTCTTTGTCCGTTTACATACATACTGGTGAGAATGGCTTATAAACGTAGGTAGACCTAATCAGTTTTTATTTTAAATATCTAACATTGCCACTTCAATTTTTATCCATCTAGCAGTTGCACAAAGTTGCATGTTGCATTCAGCCATTATACACGTATTTAGTGAAATGTATACGGAAGAAAGAAGCTTTCAGAATTGTTAACCCATTTTTTTTTATGAGAAAGAATGTGTCCTAGTACATATTTACCTTTCAAGATAGACTATAGTAAGTCACAGTGATGAAAAGAAACAAGGCTCTATAAAACTCATTAAGGGGGGATCAATTCTCTGCCAGGACATCATGGATGCTGGGTAGTTCAGTATGTCAATAAAAACCACATCTCAAAGGATTTTCTACTGTTATAGTGGTCTACAAATCTATGTGAAGGGCTTAGACGAAGAGCGTGCTGTGCCCCTGTGTTACCAATCTCTGAGCTCTGCAAACCACATCTACTCTAGTTACTACAAAATAAGAGGGGGGGTTGGGTGTAAGCTTCATTTCTACAAGTGTGCTTTCTCTGCTGTTTTGACCCCGAGATGCCCATCATGCTGGAGGTTCACGGATTTGAGAGAATAAGGACTTTCCGGTTCCAGGATGCCTACTCTTTAAATCTTCATCTTATTTCACTCTTCACCCTTTGTATTGCCATGACAATTCCGGTTCCACCGCGAGAACAGATTTCACGGCACCCGCAGAGAGGAAAATGTTTTTATGAGAAGACGTCACTTTGATTCTTCCTCAGTCTGAGCTGGGAAATTAGACTTGTTTAAATATATGTTGGAATAGCCTAAGGAAAAACAAAAACGAAATACAACAGTACTAGGAAGAAGCTGTTCTGGGTATGTATCAATAACTAAATTTTGTGCTGCCAAACTGAAAAAGGAACAGTCACTGAATATACTGACAGTGAATAACAGAAAGTGGAAGGAAGCAGCATTAAAGGATCAGGCATGTAGTCAAGAGAATTAAGTTTAAGTCCCCACCATTAGGGATTTAGTGTGTAAAGCATGTCAGGTAAATTATGATAGCTAAGAACCTCATTTTATTTCCCGTCTGTAAAATGAGCTGCAATGGCTGTTCAGTTAGTTCATTTCAGGTTTGTTGAGGGTATTAATAAAAAGATGTTTTAAAATGGATTTATTATTGCTGGTCTTCAAAGACTACCTTGTTACAATTATAGGTCAGGATAAAATACCTTCACGAATTCTGTGGGATGAGAAAAAAATTACCACTAATTGAAATGTTGAAATTATAATGGTTCTTCTGGTGAATGTTAATCTCAGAAAAATCTGACGATTGCACTCAGAGTTCTCTTCCTCTCCCTCTTCCTCCCCTCCCTCACTCCTTCCTCTCTCTTTTTTTCTTTGTTTGGAAGATCATTTTGCTAGGGTTTTGACTTATCAGATTTGAGGAAAAGTGAGATCAGAATGGAGTGAAAAAGTTTGAGTTTTAACCATTTATGACATGCCAGGACATAAGCTAGGTAATTGCAGGCATAATCTCATTTAATTTTCTTTAAAAAAAAAAAAAAAGGTTTTGTTGATTTGTTTTATTTGGGGGGTAGGGGCAGAGGGAGAAGGAGAAAAAATCTTCTTTTTAAGATTTTATTTATTTATTTGATAAACAGTATGAACAGAAGGAGGGACAGACAGAGAGAGAGAGGGAGAAGCAGACCCCCCACTGAGCACGGGGCTGGATCTCATGACCCTGAGATCATGACCTGAGCTGAAAAAAGGAGTCAGATGCTCAACTGACTGAGTCACCCAGGTGCCCCATGATCTCATTTAATGTTTCAGAGCAACCTATGTACTAGATACTATTCATTATCAGTTCAATTTTCCTGATGAGCAAGTTGAAGCTTAAGAGGTTATGTGATTCACTTAAGGTTACCCAGTTAATGTATGGTTGCTGCATGAACCAAATTTTAGTATATGTGATTCTAGAAACAAAGTCTGATATCATTGTAGTGTGTGCACATTGATGACCCTGTTCAGGGCATCTGCAGAGCATTTCTTTGTTGACAGTTTTGTGTACTTGATGACTGAATAAAGTAAGGCACAAGCTAGCTACAGGGTAGTCCCTTATTAAAAAAATATATACATGTGTATGCAATATTGTCTAGAAAAGAAGGGTGAACTAATTTATTGTTGGTGTGTTTTAATGACCTCATGTCCCTAGTCTACTTTAAAAATGATTTATGAATAAAAATAAGATAATTAATGTAATCTGAGTAATTGATGATAGATGTTATTCCAGAGCTCTTTAACCACAATTAAATGCTGGTAAAATTTTACTGGTTTTTGTTTTCCTCAAATGAGTTTGGGAGTAACACCAGGATATTATGTCGATCGATCAATCTGGATTTAGTAATAGGATCTTACTTTTTAAAAATACATATATATTTATTAAAGACATAAATTTTACTATAGCTATATATAGTATAGCTATATATAATCTATATATAATTCTATTTTATTTTAATATTTAATTGGGCTCTGAGATACACAGCATGAAGAAAACTCTGAATTTCACTTTATGGTATTTTGAAGTTACTATCCATTAGAGGCCAGGTGCTGATACACAGGGCAAAACAGAAAAAGTCAACATACCATCCACCATCACTTTTGAAATTAAGTGATACAACATCTATGAGATCAAAATTTCAGTTGTTAAATACTGCAATAAAGTAAAATGAACATATATTGATGTAGTTAACGAATACAGAAATCAATAGGCAATATTTCTCAAAGGTAAAGATTTGAAACTTGAAATTTGTAACTACAAATTTAAGCACACCATCCAAATAATTCTATTGAAATCAAAACTCCAGTTGGTTTCCTTGAGACATTTATTACAACATCTATTTAACACAGTAAGTACAAGATCTGGAACAAATGATATAAAAGAATATTAGAAAAAGTGTGATTTTTAAAAATCTTAAAAGTACGGGGATACCTGGGTGGCTCAGTTGGTTAAGTGTCTGCCTTCTCAGGTCCTGAACCCGGGGTCCTGGGATAGAGCCCCATGTCTGGCTCCCTGCTCGGTGGGGAGTCTGCTTCTCCCTCTCCCTCTGACTACTGCTTCCCCTGCTCATGCTCTCTCTTGCATGCGTGCCTTCTCTCTCTCTCAAATACATAAAATTTTTTTTTAAATCTTAAAAGTACAAAAATAGTACAATTGCTTAAATGTTGAAATAGACATTATAATACATAAAAAGCTCATTTTCCGTTTTCTTCCCACCACTAACCAGAGACCTGGTTCTCTGGAAGACTATTAACAATTTGATGTTTATACCTCTAAACTTGCACATATGCACATTCAAATATTTTGCATATTTAATTATTTTTATAATCATGGAATCATATGATCCCCAATATTTCTAATTTTTGATGAAAAATAATACAGTCTTTGTTTTTAGTTCATATGAGCACAGGCTATTCCTTTTCTAGCTCACGGTGTCAGAGCACTTTGGTTGTATGAAAACTGACTTCATTACTCCCTGTATTGGTAGAGATTTCGGTAGCTTGTAATGCTACAGTGGACATCCTTGAACATCCCTCAGTTTGTAACTTTTGCTAACTTAATGGATTTGTTCATCAGGAAAATGTTGACAGGATCATCAAATTGACCTTGAAATTCTTTGTACTAATCTATATCCATCAGTATTGTTTGAGAATATCATATTCCCTACATTCTTTTTTTTTTTTTTTTTTGGGTCACTATTTTGGGCAATTTAATGGAAACATTAGAAAACTGCATTTATGTCACTGAGTTTATCTCATAGTTTTCAACTATCTATTAAGAAACTTAAAAATATGATTTTACTGAGCATACAGGTTTCAATCCAATTATGGGAATACAAACTAAGCATTAAAATAGATCCTTATTTCTTTTTTTTTTAATTTTTTTTATTATTTTTTATTTTTCGAAATAACTTTTTATTATGTTAGTCACCATACAGTATATCCTTAGTTTTTGATGTAGTGTTCCATGATTCATTATTTATTCCCTACATTCTTAACACTCAATGTAAATTATTTTTTATTTTGCCAATATCATTAGCTGCAAATGCTATGTCATTGCTTTAGTTTGAATTTTCCTATTCATTAGGAACTTTGTGAATCTATGTCTTTTCTTTAGAATCATTTGAATTATTTTTTTGAGAACTTCCTTTTTTTGGAATTTTAGTCTACTTTTTTCTTTATTTACATGTTTTTATTTATTTATATGGGATCTAGTAATACAGGAGAATTGACCTTTGCTTTCATACTATCCATCTTGTTTGTGTTTTGTCATTTACCTTTATTTGTATGTAGATTTTTAATGTCATGGGAGTTATAATTGTTTCTACTCATTTGCTAATATTTTTCTTTATGGCTTCCACCCTTATGCTAAGAAACAAAGCCTTCTATACTTCTAGGTAATAAAAGTCAATTTTCCCATTTTCTTTCAGTACTTCTGTAATTTTACATATCTATTTTTTTTATGTTGAATACTTTTGATTTAATGTGTTTCAAATTTCTTTAAATGACCCACAAACCCTGCTTCATTTATTAAATAACCTTTTTCCTAATATGTTAAAATGACTATTTTATAATGTAATTTATACACACACATATTATTAGCTTACTCCACTAATATATGTATCTTTTCCTGTACATTTTCCATGCTTTATGCCTTTTTTTAAAGACTTTATTTATTTATTTGACAGAGAGAAAGCACAAGCAGGGAAAGCAGCAAAGGGAAAGGGAGAAGCAGCCTCCCCACTGAGCAAGGAGCCTGATGTGGGGCTTGATCACAGGACCCTGGGACCATGACCTGAGCCAAAGGCAGACGTTTAACAGACTGAGCCACCCAGGTGCCCTTAAAGATTTTATTTTTAAGTAATCTCTATACCCAACGTGGGCCTTGAACTCACAGCCCTGAGACCTAGGGTCGCACACTCTACTGACTGAGCCAGCCAGGTGCCGCCCCCATGCTTTATATCTTTATGTCGGGTAAGATCACCACTACACTACATTTTTTTCTTTTCTTTTCTCAAAACAGTCTTCATAAACTTGACCATAACTTTTCTAAATAAATTATGGCATCAGCTTACCAAACATAAAATCATTGTGAATTTTTTTTTTTACTAGAAAAGAATTTAATTTATAAATGAATTAGGGGGAATAGTTACTCTTTTTTGTTTGTTGTATTTTTATTGTGTTGGATAGACTCTTCAGTGATAAATGTTTACTCAACACTGAACATTATTATGCTTATTAACTGAAGAACTTTTCTTCTTTTTCTTGTTTGAGAAGTTTTTTTCAAATTCCAAGAGAATAGCAATTTATTAATTATGATCTTATTTTTTAATTTTAAATTTATTAATGCAGTGGATTGCAGTGATAGATCGAGTTTTAAACCATCTTTAATTTCCTAAAATAAATACTAGTGAGTTATGACATATTTTCTTCTACATATTACTGTATTTTTCTTGCTTATGTTTTATTTTAAATATTTTAGCATACAATTCAATGGTGTTATGTCCATAGTTAATTTTTCCATGTCATAATTTTCTTCTCTTAAAATCAGCATTATACTGACATAGAATAAATCTGGCAATGTTCTACCTTAATTGTTACTATGAAATATTTTAGTACAATAGAAAACACGAGTCCTGGAAATTTTTTCCCCAACCTTCTTAAGTAGTTTCTTTCTTGTATGTCTTCCTTGGCTGTTTTCTGGACTCTCTTCTGTTCTATTCATCTTTAATTTTTTTTTTTCAATTCTTTCACTGAGGCCATATTGATGTGGGAAGCAAAAGCAAAAGAAAAATTAAATTTCCTTACTACTTACAGCCTATTCACAAGTCCTTGAAACAGGCAGAGTGACATTCCTCTAGGAACTTAGCTGCCTCCATGTTAATACTTGGCTAAGGGCAAAGGGCAATCTTAGCCCAACCCCCCAAGACCCTTTAAGTCTACTTTACATATAAAAATTCCTTTGGAAACTTCCTTTATCTCTATCCCCCTGAGATACACGTTGGCAATAATCCCCCAAAATATGACCCACAGATATACATCCGAAGGGTCTCATTTCTAAGGTTTTATTAGACAGTTAATAAATGACCTTTTCCTACCAATGGGTAGCACCCCTCAAGGTCCTGGAAACCTTGCTTCCAAAACTCCTTAGAGACTTACGCTATCCCTAACCCGCTCCCAACTTGAAGTGTATAACGGGCCACTCCTCATGACCCTGGTGCAGCTCATTCTGCCCACAGGTCCGGTCCCTGTGCTTTAATTAAACCACCTTTTTGAACTGAAGACATCTCTTCTTTGTTGGTCATCATCTCTGAACCCCACCACTTCAAACCACATCGATATTGCTTCAGTTTTTATATATGTCAACTTTATTTATAAGACATAGCAATGTATTTTGTTTTAAATTATAGAAAATCCTATTCTAAATATTTTAAACAATAATGTGGGCATTGCATGAAGATAGTTTGATTGGGAGCAGGCCATATTTTCCAGCAATTATTTAACTCTTCACCTGCCCCTCTCTGTGTTGACTTCACTACAGATTTGCTTCCTTTCCAGTAGCCAAATAGCTGTATATTATTTCTAGACCTCCTGTCACAAAGCCAAACAGCACAACACACTGATCACAACACCACAACATAACACTGACTAGCATGGGCCAATTCAATATAGGCAAACCATGTGGATGCCTCCCTTTGGAGTGGGGGAAGTGATAAAATGACAAAAGAGTAAATAAATAAAATGACCTGAAGAAGTGACCAAAACATGTAGATAAGAGTATTTCTTTAAGCTATATTTTGATGGCTGTTAGGGCCAGAGTACTTTTTTTGTTGTTATTTTCTTTTAATAATTTGATTTTAAATGCCTTGTCTATACCTGTTTGAATATACTTTTCATTGAATTTTAAATTCAACTTGTTATAAAAAAAATCCTTCTCAAAATCTTGGTTAAATTGAGATAGTAGTAGTAGTAATTCACAAAGCTAGGTTCTAGAATTATAGTTTGTAGCAGAAATTTCTCACAATTCTAGATTCCTACAATGACACCATCTCTTACAAGAATCATTCGGGGAGTGAAAAAGTTTTCCATGCAATTATGAAATATATAACTCAACTGATTATTAATATTTCTCTCCTTGCAGTATTTAATGGAGAAAGGAAAAATTACACGTAATTGAGAATTGCTGATTTGATTGGTTTTTGTTAACAGTGTATGAAAACTTTGATGATCATTTCATGCTGAGGTTTTATTAAGAAATTATGAAAACTATAATAAGTCAGTAACAATTATTTCAGAATTTCAGATACAGTCAAAACTGTATATGGTTTATGGGCCTTTCAATCATATATATATATATATATATATATATATATGGCTTATTTATTGTATATATAAATATATATTTATTTATATTTTTTATTTTATTTATTTATTTATTATTTATTTATAATAATATTTATTGTATATACAAATATATATATATGGCTTATTTATTGATTTACTATGTACCATAGAGAACTAAAGGAATCTATAGACATTAGTGATGACTTCAGTTTGCCTCATACATTGAAGCCTATCTGAATCTCCTTTGAGCTCAGAACCTAGCTTTTTCTTTTGTTTTGTTTTGGTTTTCTTCCGTAGGGAGAGGAAATAAAGGGATAAAAACTTGTAACTAATATTCCAGATGGAGGTGGCTTATTTTTATATTTTCAGAAGTATTTCACTATGGTTTCCTTGTGTTGATCCTATTTTGTGAATTTAATTCTCTGACAGAATTCTGTTTGGGAATGTCCTTGTCTGAAACTATAGTCACAGGCCATAGAAATGTCCCCTTCTTTATCATGCATCCCTCCCCTCCACCTAGAAAATTATTTTCATGAGACAACGTTATATTGTAAACCTAATTAGAAAGATCAACTCAAGTTCTGCGGAAAAGTTCAGAAAAATATTCATTCATTCATGAATTCATTCATAAGACATTTATTAGGGGAGAGTATTAAACTAGGAACTCTGTTTAATACAATGGAAACTCAGCCATATTAAGCAAGAAGCTAATGCAAGCTGTGATGGTTTGTATATTCCGCACCTTCATAAAGGGTATAAAGCAGCAGCTACTCTAAAAGAGTTACAGGTGAAGGGTGTGGTGGATCAGATTAATATGCTTTTGGTCTTCTCAGTACATGCCATCCTTGCTTTCTTACTCTGGTGCAAAAAATGTCACTCCAGGAGGTTTTTGGGAGGTGTGTTTTGGATGATAGGGTTGGACAATGAATCAAGTCTGACCAGCCAATGTCCTCATTCCCTTGGCCTCACAGATTAATCCAGCCAGATTAATGAGAATTCTCCCAGGGTCATTCACTGTGGTAACAAGAAAGATGCTTTCTTTTCTGTTGTTGCTAAGCTGATTGAATGTAGGCTTGCGTCTGCTGGAGACCATACTTCCTACATACAGAGAATCTGCTTGAAAATAAAGCTGACTCAATGGGAAGCAGAGGTGAAAGACGAAAAGAGAGAAACAGTAATTCTGGGATGCTGATACCATTTCTAAAGCCTGGATCCTGCCATTTCTGTGAAGATCAACCTCTGGTTTTTTTATTGTATGTGTTAATAATATCCCTTCTGGACTTAATTTATGTTGGGTTTCTTTTACTTGTAGCCAGAGCCCAATAATTTCACTACTACTTACAGAAAAGTACTTCTATAAGAAAGGGTCACAGGATACTTCATGAGGGGTATAATATTTAATTTATTTATTCACTCGTATTAAGCGATATCCTCCTCTGTGTCTTGCAGTGTGCCAGATGCTAAATGTCGAACATCCCAGAATATCAGACATGGTCCTACCTTCATCAACTGATGGTAGTGGCAGTGAAAGTAATAGAGAAGAATTTTTTTTTTTTTTTAAAGTAGCACAATCTTACAAGGGTCCTGAAAGAAATAAACAAGATGCCTAGGTTGAGATTAGGTCGTCAAGAAAGGCTTCTCAGAGGAGGTGACGTTTACACTCGGCCTGAAGAATGAGAAGGGACTGTCTCCATGCAGAGATGGTGGAAAGAGGATGACAGTGAATAGAGATGCGGTGGGTGTGCAAATATATCAAACAAGATACAAAGGATATTTATTACAATAAGGTCAACTTCTATAGGCTCAAGTTTCTGAAGATTTTTTGAACGGAGGCCATATTTACTTTTTCAAAACCCTGGGCAATTCACCTCATCCAGGTGATTTTTAGATTCACTACATTAGAATTTTCTTGGCTTTTATATATTATTATTATTCATAATAGATTGAGCTATTAACATACTTCAATAAGTCCTGTTGTTTATGAGATGACAATTTTGTGTTGGAACAGGGCTGTTTCTGGGGGTAGGGGTGGATCTTCAAAAATCAAAGAGTTGAAGGACTCTCTAAAACAGAAACCATCTAGTTGTAAATTTCAAATGGCTGTGGTTCTCTACGTAATTCTCACCTGGCAGCTCAGATCCACTGCAAGTTTTAGTAAAATGGGTTTACTTAGCCATTTCACACTAACATAATTTCTCTAGGACACTAATATTCTGTCCAATTTATTATTGACTGCAACATTTGTGTTCTTTCTAACAATAGTTGGTGGGGAGGAGGGTGGACAGGAAGAAAGGGGGAGAAAATAAGAAAGAATACTGGGTACATTTGAGGCACATCCTTGGTTGAACTCTTCCTGGCATTTTCTCTCTCGCCTGGTTCTGCAGAGTAAGCAAGTTAATTCCTGACCTGAAATCATTTTGTGAAAGGTTTACATCTTGACATCTGCTGAGTCATAACATCAAAATGGTTTTCCCATGTTGATCGTAAGATAAATCAGGTAGACTCTTTGGTAGTAGTATTGATTCTGCATTAATCACTCAATTCCCTGTGCAACTTTTCTAAAGTGTATGAGCCTGTTATTTTTTCTAGAAGGATGAGGCAGAAATGTGTGCTTATATAGATATGAACATAACAGTGGTAAATCTAAGTTTTTTATAAGTTGTAAAATAAGCATGCAACTTTTTGTTGTTGGCAGTTGGTTGGTTTGCTTTCTTTTACCTGATTAATTTGCAATCTTTAATATGCTAAATTTTATTGTTTAAATTATAATTCACTACTGAATACTGGCAAATATTAGTGAGTACTCAAGCTTAATTATGTAAATGGTAATGATAAGATTCTCTTTCAGCTATTGGGATCCTAATATAGTAGTGTTTCTTCCCAGTCTCTAGCATCATAGAGGAAGATAAATACAGAATTTTATTATAAATGCAATATTTATAAAAGTAACAAAAAGCAAGACAATAGAAAATGTTTGCCTTCAACAAGTAAATTCCCTCTTAGTATAAAAGAAATGTCATTTCTTTTGAAGCCTAACATGTAATATTACAGATTTTAAATTGCTTCCTTTGGGTAAGGCAGACTACTTGATTAATTTTACTCTATTTATTTAATCTTATTACTATGATAACTAAAGCAATGCATGCTAATTTGGAAGAATATTTAAAAATAAACGTAATGCTAGGAATAGAATACTTAACTTCTAATTAGGACATAGACAATTTTAAGAGATTTTCTCTTTTTCCATAACAGTCAAAGTAAGACAAACTACGAAAATTCACAGTTTTTCTGAACTCACCAGAGAGTTCTAGATGCAAAGAAACCATGATATGAGCTCTAGAAAGTTATGAGTTTTTTATAAAACAGAGGATCTGGACATTTCTCCACATGAGAGAATGAGGAATTTGCCATTAATGAAAGGAGGAAATAATAAGCTGAATATACTTTTAAGAGCTGCATCTTGGCTTACATGAAAAATTAGAATTTCAAGGAACCAAAAAAAAAAAAAACCCAAAAAACAAACAAAAAAGAATTTCAAGGAACCCCAGATATAGAACAAGTCTGTACTCATTCACCAACTCTTCCATGGGTCTTCACTATTTGCCTGGAGGCCGTATGACAAGGGCTGAGGTGCAGAACAGGAGAACTGAGAAGAAACTATTCCTAAGGCTTGTGTGGCCTCCCATAACTACAAAGAAACTACCTTCTGAAGATGGAAACAGAGTAAATACCTGAAGAAATAAATCCAAGGCACACAGATTTTACCTGGGAAGGGGAAGAAACAAAGCAATGATAGCATATCAACCAGAAATTTTTTCTAAGTGTGCAAAGCCAGAAACAGGTGTCGAGACCAAAGGAAACTCCCCCAGAAACCAAAAAATCTGCCTATTTTCGTAGAAATCACAGAGAGGTTTTCCACAATTTGGAAAGCTGCCAGCTCAACTATAAAACACAGAGTTATCTCAAGAATTTTTGAGGTAGAACTCACAAGTTCTCTGACCCCAAGCCACACAGAAGAAAAAAGACCTGTGCCCAATTTCTAAACACAAGGAGACAGAAATGAAGCAACACAAACTAAAGCCATTCAGACTGGGGATGTCAAAAATCCCAGGCCCAGCTCAATACAAATGAAACTGAATGAGGCCCCAATTAGAGCAGTTTATCATAAGAAGGTATATTCTCTTTTTCTAAATGTAAATATAATTTATTTCTATCTATACTGTTATTTTTTACACAAAAGACAATCATACAATAACAAATTTACAAAAGCCACAAAGAAGCAGAAACAGAGAGAGACAAGTCCATGGTGAAGAAAGGTAATAGTCAATAAAAGTAGATGAAGAGATGGTGCAGTATTAAAATTATCATTCAATGACTTCAAGATAACTGTATTGTTTCTTTTTTTAAGGAACTCTGGAATTTGTGAGGAAGTGGAATTCTTAAAAGAAATAAATTAAATAAAAACAGGCAAAAAATAACTGATAAAAGTACTAAAGGATATAGTTGAGAATGTGAGAAACATACGTATATCAAGAATTTCAACAAAGATGTAGAAATTATAATAACTGAAATGAAAATTCATTATATGCTTTTAATAGCACATCAAATTCAGTACAGAAAAGAATTAGAGAATTTCAATACAGAGCAATTTAGAAAGCACCAAACAGAAACTTAAAGAGGAAGAAAAAAGTGTGAAAAAATTAGAACAAAGAACAGATCGGTCAAAGATCAAATAATCTAATGTGCGTAATGGGATCCCCAGGAGGAAAGGAAATTGAAAATGGAGAAGACAACATATTTCAAGAGATAATAAAACAACACCAGGGATAGATCCCCAAATCACTATATTGATCAGAATAACTCACATGTATGCACACACACACACACACACACACACACGGTCATCCATTTCTATAACCTCCAAGAACAAATGAAGCTAATTGACAATGATCAAAGAGAGGAAATGGTTGTACCACAAAGATGCAAGGAAGAGTGAAAGGGGGCAAAATGAATTTTCTTTGGTAATAAAAAAAAATTCTGTCCTGTTTTCTGTGGATTTTCAAGGGTATATAGAATTGTTGAATTGAACTGAACACTAAGGATATGTGTGTGATTTTCAGTTAAAAACAATTGTAAGCAGGGAAAATAAAGAACTTTGTAGAATGATCACCCAGGAAATATCATGGCTAATCCTTTATTTTGCACCTCATTTTTTTAATGGGGATACATATTATGATAGTAATAATGAAAATAATGTTTTACATATCTAATTAACATGGTTTCATACAAGCATATTTCCATTTATATGCCCAAGGAAATCAATAAAAATGTGCAATGTTTCTAGGATTAAAATAGGAGAGGACCGCGTTTCTATTCAGCAAAGGATTTAGAATATGCCATTTTGGTTAAGATGTTGCCAAAATTAGCTTACAGAAAAGAAAAAGGTGAGAAAAAGAGTAAGGGTTTTCTTTAGGAGCTCGAGGAAAGGGAGTATAATGGAGACTTCTGAGGGGCTAGAAACCCAGAAACTAGAATATCTAACCACATACCCTACACTTTATTGAACTTGGGTCATATTGCCTCACTGAGATCCATCTTCTTAATTCTCTCAGAGTTCCATTTTCTTTATTGTGATGACTGGCTTTTTTTCAGGGTTGATTAATCCTAAATATTGTCATGGATTTATTTATTTGATGGCCCTATACAATAGCCTCAAAGCTGTGAATTTTGCCCTATAACTTTTTTGTTTCTATCCACTGTGTTTCTGACCTATCCAGTGTCTTAAGCAAGTAAAATATTAAGTACCAATGAAAGAAAGGGGCTCAGCATAAAAATCGAATTTAATGTAGCTGCAAGACACAGTATAAGACAAGGTGTAGACCCACAACCTATTTGAGAGTATTTTTCATACCCAGAATTGCAGGACTTTGAAACATTAGCCAAGGACATTTCAGAATGGCTAAAGACCATAATCGGTATGTGTCTCCTATCCATCCTCTTCACAAATGGGGATGTTTAATGTTGGTTTCTTGTTTTTCCCTGTTTCACTGCTTTACTGGGGGTTGGAAGAGGAGGGGTGAGGGATGGATGATTCATTTTTTTTCTTCATAGTTCTCCTTATCAAGGAGATCCACATACAAAAGTAAGATAGACCATGAATTCCTGGGCTTTGAGACTGCAGACATGGTTAGATAAACAGAGACTTCCAGGGGTCTAGAAAAGCAGTAAGTGTATTTTGCTTATGAGGACACCAGTGGTTGGTCTAGAGGGAAGACTGTGGTCACTGATTGCTATTCCGACACAAATTAAATGCCTCTGTGTATCCACCCCCCTTGCCCTGGAATCTTGTGTTCCGCATCCATACGCTGACTCTGGGGTGGCCTTTTAGCTTGTTTGGACTAATGGGACATGGCAGAAGTGATTATGTGCAGGTTCTGTGTCTAGGCCTGAGAAGGCTTTGCATGTTTAGCCTGATTTCTTGTGCTTTTGAGCTTGCTTGCACATCTGCCTCATGGCGGGCTAGGCTCTTGGAAGGATATGAGAGACTTGACAGAACTGAGACAAAGGGAAGAGAACCAAAGTGATCCAGCTGACTCCAGCTATATCCCAGACACAGACGTGCTTACTTGGTTCACATCTGATTGAAGACTCATGACGGAGCCAAGCCAAGAAGCACCTGATCTGCCAACCCTAAAGAATCATGAGCTAAAACTTAAATATTATTGGAGGACATTAAGTGTTTGGATAGCTATTCAGCGATTCCCAATAGTCATATCTCCAGCTTCTCCTTTATTGTATTGTACTCATTCTCAGAAGCCATAGCTCACGGGCATAGCTACTTCACGTTCTAATTTTAAATTCTTATCAATTTTCTACTGTCCCTGAATTAGTTCATCTCAGGTTAGATATCCATCTTCTGAAATATAAGATATGCTGAGAGAAGGAGATCAGGTGGTGAAGAGTGCATTGTTGTCTCTAAAACCACAGGAAGGTTATATTCCAAGGAAGGGTAGGTAATCATGGAGAAAAAGTATGGTCCTTTTTTTCTATTATATTATATTAGAACTACTTTTGTACTATTTACAAACCAAAAAGAAAAGTCAGCAAATTAAAAAATGTATATATTACACAGTTTATATTCTCTTGTCACAAAGCAAAAACTAAGAAAGAAATAAGCTACCACGCAATTACATTTAAGTTAAACATATTTAGTTTCCTAGAATTCAGTGGGGATGGGGAGGTGCTATTATATCATCATTTTGTTAAATATAAATTTAAACCATAATAAGAGACTTTGAAAGAGAAATCATAACAGCAACACTGCACATTGAAATGAACAAAGTCCATCTTTTCTCATATATAATTAATAGTTTTAAATATTTGCATTTTTCAAAAAATTGGATAAAAAAAAGTGAAGTAGGTATTCAGTGGAAAAAAAAAAGAGATATAGAGAGAGAAATAACGAAATAAAACCCAACCCAAACCAATGTAATGCTGGGGGAAAATAATGAAGCTAAAGGAAATCCCAGAAATTAATAAAATACAAAGTGGGAAGTCAGTGGTCAACAGGGCAAAGGAAAATGTGTAAGTAACTAATAAATAAGACATGGCACATTACGAAACAGTGGACATGTTTTTAACAAATAGAACTTGGAAAAAATGGGGAAATACAAAGATAAAGTAGAAAAAAGATTAAATAGATATTGAAGAAACTATTAAATAGAACAAACAGACCTCCAGGTATGAATTGGCAAAGTAAACATTTCTTTACCCAGTTCTGAAAGCAGTAAGAAGAAAGAGAAAAACAGAAATTGGTATTTCATCTTCAGTGATAATAGTATTTAAAGATAAAATCTAAACTAAGCGTAAAATGTAGTAAAAAAAATTGAAAAGAAAAAAAAAAAAAGAAGAAAGCAGGCAGTCTAATGAAACATTTATCAGGGTGAAGGACACTGAGTTGGGACTTCTTCAAGAGCACGGGTTATCTCCAGAGCAGGCAGCACATAAGAAGGGCAGAGCCTAGAAGCACTTGCCGAGGACCAGCACTAAGCATCTAGCTATGCGGCCTCCTTGGCCCTGGTTGGAACCCACAGTGTGGCAAGGAAATCAGTGCTGAAAGGGGCTCAAGAAGGAGACTCCTAGACTTGCCGTCTGGCCAAATGTGTTGCATGACATGGGAAAATGTGTGGGTAGTGAGTGACCCTAGGGGTAGGGTTTTCAGAAAAAAAGAAATATAGAACACCCAATTAAAGTTGAATTTCAGATTTACTAAAAAGGCTGCTATTTAGTATAAATATGGTCCAAATATTGCATGAGACTTTCTTAGCCACACACACAAAAGCTATAGTTTATCTGAAATTCAACTTTACTTGGGTATTCTGTATTTTTTTTCGAAAACTTGGCAACCTACTTATAGCTACTCACCTTTGTCAACTGAAACAATGTAATTATCTATTAGATACACTGAAATCCCCCACTGAGATAGAAGTTTCTTTGTGAGACACTTTTTACTAGCCAAACTAGTGTCCTGGGGCCTCCTTAATACCAAGTGTTCACAAAATACCACTTGTTTGGGAAGAATTCAACATATATAAAAATAAGTAGTAGTAAAATAAACAAACCTAAAATTTTAGGCTCTACACAAAGCACCATTGGAAAATCCAGAAAGAAACACAGGGAAAAAAGTAAATAGAACTTACATAGCAGTGAGAATTTGCCAGGTAATTGAAAATCAGGAAATACTTCCCAACTCATTCTGAGGTCATCCTATCAGATAAAAACGTATCTCTCTCTCTCTCTCTCTCTCTCTCTCTCTCACAAACACACACACACACACACACACACACACACACACACACACACACACACTACGGACCAATACCTCTTAAAGACATAGGTTCAAAATATCCAAATTTTCAAAATGTCTACAATTTTAGTAAATTTAATCCAACAATACGCAGGATGGATATAACATTGTGGCAAAACAGCATTTAGCCAAGGAATGCAAGGTTAATTTAACATTTAAAAAAAAAATCAGTAATGTGAAAGAGGATTCTGGGAAGATGATGAAGGAGGAAGTGCCAGAAAACTGTGTCCTCAGCTAGACAACAATTGCACTGGAAGAATCTACCTGATACAACTATTTTAGAACTCCGGAGTCTGTTGAAGCCTTGCAACTTCCTGGGGAAGACTTAGTAAATTGTGGTTCATTTCAGTCAATTTCAGCTCTTAGCACAGGGGTAGCTTCCAGCCTCCCTGACCCTAGCCACGCGGCAAGCAGCCACGCACGTGCTCCTAGAGCAGCTGCAGGATCCAGCACGAACAAAAAGGAACCCGTCCTCCCAATCCAAGTAATCCAAGTATCAGAACCTGTTCTCTGACCTCTAATTGCTGCTTCTGATCACAGGGCTGTAGCCAAAGAGGTGAGCAGATAGTATTCTTGCAGCTCCCCACCCCTCCTAGTGTTGCAAGCCCCCCCCCCCCCCCCCCCCCCCCCCCCCCCCCCCGCAATATGACTGAGGTGACTTCCAGGGGATTTGGATTTAAAGAGCCAGTGCCCAGCGCGCCCCACCCCCCTTTCATTTTCCTCTTTTCCCCCCTCTCTGGGAGCCAGATACTAAAGGCTAAGTTATTCAAAAGCAACTGCATGTAAGGGGAAAATTAGAAAATGATTATGTATGCCTAGGGCAAGTCTCAGAAAAGACCTGAGAAGACCTTAAATTTATACCACAAGCTAAACTTTTTTTTTTAAGATTTTATTTATTTATTTGACAGAGAGAGAGCACAAGCAGGGGGAACTGCAGGCCCAGGGAGAGGGAGAAGCAGATGCCCTGCTGAGCAGGGAGCCCAATGCAAGGCTTGATCCTAGGACCCCCGGGACCATGACCGAAACTGAAGGCAGATGCTTAACCAACTGAGCCCCTCAGGCGCCCCCCCCCCCAAGCTAATCTTAAGCACAGAGATAGCCTGCAACAATATAAATAAATAAATAAATAAATAAATAAATAAATAAATAAAGTACACAAAAAATAAAACCTGGTGAAAGGGGAGAATCTGATTTCCAGAGTTTCCTTATTAGATTTGTACACCCTTACTCATAGCAGCATTATTTACAATAGCTAAAAGCTAGAAGCAACCTAAGTGTCCATTGACTAACAAATGAGATGTGATCTATACACATGATGGAATATTATTCAGTCTCAAAAGGGACAGGGATTCTGGCATATGCTGCAACATGGATGAATGGTGAGGACATTGTGCTAAGTTAAATATGCCAGTCACAAAGACACAAATACTGTATGGTTTTACCTGCATGAAGTACTTAAAATAGTCATAACTGGGGAGACAGGAAGCAGAGTGGTGGTTGCCAGGGGCTATGGGGAGAGGGGCATGGGGAGTTACTTTTTAATGGGCGCAGAGTTTGTTCTGCAAGATGAAAAGATTTATGGTGATGGATGGGAAACATTATGAATATACTTAATACTGCTGAACTGTGCACTTAGACAAGGGTAAGATGGTGGATTTTATGTTTGTATTTTACTACAATAAAAAATAGGAAAGAGCCTGGGTGGCTCAGTCAGTTAGGCACCTGACTCATGGCTTCAGCTTAGGTCATGGTCTCCAGGTTGTGAGATTGAGCCCCATGTGGGGATCTGCACTAGGTGTGGGGCCTGCTTAAGATTCTCTCTCCCCCTCTGCCCCTCCCCACCCCACTTGCACACATTCTCTCTCAAAAAAAAAAAAAAAAAAAAAGGAAAAATCAATAATTGCATTCACCATATTAACAAACAAAGATTATCTTAATAGACACACAAAAGAGCATTACCAAACCCATTACTATCCATTTCTTTCAGGAAACTAGGTCTAGAGGAGACTTCGTCAATCATCAACCTGATTAAAAGGCATCTACAGAAACGATTGTGTTTACCGTCCTTCATGGTAAAAGACTGGATCCTTCACCCATAAGATCTGAAACAAGTCAAGGGTGTCTCTTCCTACCACTCATATGCAGTTACACTAAAAGAGCTAGTTGTGCAATAGGCAAGAACAGACATAAAAGCATACAGATTAGAAAAGGAAGAAGTAAAATTGTTTTTAGTTGCAGACTGCATGGGATTCTATAAAAAAAATCTAAGCAAATATACATACAGATCAGTAGCCATTTGTGTCATTATATCATGCCAAATTCAATAATTTGATCATGTCTACACTGATGAAAACTGAGGTTTATTCATTTAACAAATATTTATGAAGCATCAAGAATATGCTAAGTACTATTCTAAGCAATGTGCCTCTTGAAAAATAGCAAATAAAAATCTCTGCCCTGTTGCAGCTTATTATATTCTAGTGGGGGGGGCAGATAAAAGGCAACATAAATACATATGAAAAGTGTAACAGAAGACAGGAAAAAATACAGTGGGGAAAGGGGCTCCATGATGAGGAGTGGGGACATTTATAATTTCTAGGGCAAGCAGAGATACCTTCCCTGAGAACACGTGAAGGTGTTGAGGGAGCAGCTCTGCACCTAGCTGGTGAAGTGTGGACACATCCTTGTACTGATCTCCTTCACTATAATAACTTCTGGGCAGGGAGAGGATTGGGAGATGCTGAAATAATATGTATGAGGAATTTCTCCGTTGTGTTTCATATTTGTTTTTCCTGTATTCACTGGAGAGTATGGAGATGCTGAATCATGATTAATAGTAAAAAAGAATGAAACTCAATTTCCACCATGTAAGGACATGGATGTTGTCAAGAGTCTATCTAGTTCCTTCCTTGTTCTCTCTCACCACTCTCAAAAAAAAGAAAAAAGAAGAAGAAAGAAGAAGAAGGAGAAGAAGAAGAAGAAGAAGAAGAAGAAGAAGAAGAAGAAGAAGAAGAAGAGGAAGAAGAAGAAAAGGAAAAGGATACTTTTCAGAAATAAGAAAGTAGTTTACTTTCAAGCAGTAGGGAGGACTAGGCAAGCATGATACCATGTGCTTTATTTTTTTTAAACATCGTTGTGATTGGGAAGTTAGGTCCTTCTCTGTTAACTCCCAGGCTGTGCGCCATCCACAGGCACATCTGTCTTAGAAATATCACCAGACTGCTCTCTTGAGCCTCTGTCCCTCCACTGATCGGACTGACTGTGCTCTTGTTAACTTTGAAGTGATGCACCGTGATGTTTTCAGGGTGAGCCCAGTGGGAATGGTACAAGATTCCTGCTTCCCCAATGACCCCTGATGGACACCTGCCGCACCACGTTATTTCTGTGACTGCAGGGCAGGAAAATGGACTCCTTCAGGAATAAAGGAGACATTTTAGGAAAGCAAAACAAAATGCTTTTTGACATCTGGCATGTAAAATACAGTATAAACAGTTGCTTTATTCTTATAGCTCCCTAAATCTAAGCTGTATTTTATTACCTAAGTAATTACCTAAGTAAATTCGAGTACTTTCTTATAGGTTCATAAGATTCTGAAATATGGGGAAAGAAAATGACTATAACGACCTAACCCTTAATAGTGGCTCTTCCCAGGGTGTGAAAAAATGCTTACTTGCTTTTGCTCTACATTTCTATGTTGTGCAAACTTTCAACAGCAACCATGTATTAGTTTTGTAATGGGAAAAATCTTTATTAACATAGTTTATATTCATAGAATAGTCTCCTTTTGTTCAAATCATGAATTGAAATAGTATCAAGAACAGTATTAAGAATCAGTACTTAAGTGTTTTCTATGTCTGGGCACCTCGAATATTTGATTACTCTAATTCCTGCCAATTTTGTCTTCTAAGTGTCTCTTCTTGTTTCTTCAATCTCTGTCTCTATCACTGACACCAGTGCCTTGCCCTTATTCAAATTGCAGACCATAGATGAGCAACCTAGACCTCACCGGGAATATTCAAAGGTTAGTGCAAGAGACAGAATTGAAAAACCCGAGTTCATAATGAAATGTATCTTACTCGACTTAGGTCACAATAATTAATTTTGCCAAAGATAATCAGGGATCTGTAATAGAAACCCAGGAAGATGCCCTTATTCAGTGTGGGACAACTGAGAAGAATACAGTGATGATGACAATAATAAATCACTAGCATTTATTGAGAGAGGCGGGGGGGGGAGGGGAGAGCATGAGTGAGTTGGTGGAATGCACTAACCAAAAGGGCTGCAAATAGAACAATCTATCTCAATCTCAGAAATTTTAATATCAACGGCTATTTATTTCAGACACAATGTTTCCTTTCCTTTTCTTTTCTTTTCTTTCTTTCTTTCTTTTTTTTTTTTTTTGGCAGTTTCCTTTTGAGAATTAATGGAATTTATGGAATTACCCTTGAAATCTGAGTCAGACTTAGCTGTCCAAAAGGATTACATTTAAAATAGTATAAAGCTTTATTTTACTTACTCTTTATCTCTTTTTAGATTTCCATTCAGAGCCAAGATGGTTGCCAGCATGTCCGATATGCAAATATGTTACTGACAGTGACAGTCCCAAGTGGGGAAATGTCTATCTACATCTTTTCCCTCCGGTATTTCATAGACAATGTGGTAAGCTTGAAGGTACACGTGATATCATATTAATGAAAAGAAAAAAGCACAAAGCCAGAAAAAGTTACTTCTAATTATACATCAATAGAAACAGACAGAAATTCTAAAATGTTTACAATGATCATTGCCAGCTAAGGAAATACATATTATCTTTATTTTTACTTTATATGTTCTAACTTCGAAAATAAGTATGTATTTTATAGTCAGAAAAAAAAGGTTACTAAAATATAAAATGAAAAAAGTATAGCACAGATTATTGAGGCAATAGAATATAAAATTCAAGAAGTAGGTTCAGTGGATGAAGGAATCCCTCCTGACCTATAATGGGTGGCTCTAGTGTAGGGTCTGGGAGAGTCAACAGAATTTAGGAAGAGAGAAAGGAATAGAGCGTTCTTCACAGATGGAACTGGATGAGGAAAAACACACACAAAGTGAAAAACCTTGAGTTGTAATAACCTGTTTAGCAGAAGCATCTGTACAAGTGTTTAAATGTCCACTGATTTACTCAGTAAGCATGTATTGAGAGCTTATATTGTACTAGACCCCTCGGTGCTGGAAACAAAAAGCCAGGTACAGTACAGCTTCTGTCCTTAAGGGGCTTACAAATTTAGCAGAGCCACCAGATGAGTCAATAATTACAGTATGATAAATATCAGGGTAGACATAGTTATATCATACGGTGGAAACACAGATAAGTCTCTAACTCAGACTTGGGGTTCAAGGACAATTTTCTAGGGGAGGTCATGTTGAAACAGATTTTAAACATCAGCAGGCTGAAGGTGGCAACTCCAGACAGAGTATCCAGCAGTTTGGGAAACATAAACTGTGGCACAAGGGACAGGAATGCAGATAGTTAGGTCAAAGAGATGGGAGAGAGAGAATTATCAACCTCGGGCAAGATTCCAGAAGGCATTCTATGCTAGCATTCCTGAATATTTGTTGGCATGAAATAATGGTTAATGAGTGCTGCATACGCACATGCTTCCCTGGTTTGAGGAGTAAATTTAATTCCTCTAACAAATACACTGTGGACAGTGACTGTTGTCCTTCTTGAATGGGTAGGTAAGATCAAGGTCTTATCCCGAGGGCTTTAAAGGCTAGTTGGGGCGATAAGACACAAATGAAAATGACCCAGGGACAAGGAGGAGAACAGACTAGAGGTAGAAGTGGTGGTTGTGGTATTGACAAGCCTTACGTCCTCAAGGTGTTTACTAATGAAATGTCTCCTGGAGACTCTTCAGCACTAAAGGAGAATGGACAGCCATGTCTATGAGCTTCTATAATCTTCAAGAGATAAAACCCTGAAGCAATTAGTTTATTTCGAAGAGGAGTTAAAGAGATTCTGGTGATTATAGGAACTGATGTAAGTCACACAAGGGTTCTCACCATTGACATATCACCTCCTGTTTTAATTTCATTACCAGTGGGGCCACCACACCCTATCAGATAGGACTTCCCAAGTACAGTAGGACATATATTCATTGGCCTGATGAGCAGCCTACACTTCTCCACGATAAAAAGGAAGTAGTGTTCTTCAAACAGGCTTAGTTTAAATGGTCCAGCTTAAAAATACTTTTACGCAGCTGAGCCTTTAGAGGCTGCAAGGCACTTAAAAGTTGGAAACAAGCTCCATGGACGACAGACTTGGAAATCTTCCATTTCAAGCAGCATAATGCATTGGAGGAGACCTTAAACAGAATCTTGGAAAGAAGTTGCCTGGAAACTATAAACTTCAAGTCCAGCGAGAGTTTACAAGCCTCTTGGCAAAGCTCACCTTATTTTTTGTTGAAACATATTGCTCTGAGTTTAAATTTAGGGCACCTAAATAAAACAAAAACTAAGAAATATCTCCCTCCCCTGCCTCTTGCCTATCTTCTACCACTGCATGGATGATACCAAAGAACCAAAGCAGGACTTTACTTTCTTTATCCATAAAATTAAATTAGAATTAAATAAGGCAGGTGAAAACACTATGAAAACTGTAAAATGCTACTCAAAATAGAAGTTTGTGTGTTAGGTTAGAACTTTTTTCAAGCAAATCTTCCAGGCTTCTCCCCTGCCTTCATGGAAGGAGTATATGTTCCCATCCTTGGCTTGGAGAGGTGGTCAGTAGGATATTAGTAGACATGAGGAGAACAGGGGATTGACATGTGCTTGTATTAATGAAGTGTAGGACAAAGACAGCTCACTGAAGGATAATTTTCAGCAATGTTCAAGCCAGCTGTCAAGCACAGCCATGATTCAAAATCAGTAAAATTAAAAACGAAAGTAATACATAGTAAAAACTCATCACTTCCTAATTATTTGACTATTATCTATGCTCTTGAGGTTATTCCCATCTATTGAATGTGTATGATTGGAATTCTGTATAAGGATGTGTTGCCATATATCTCTTCCCATCTGCATCTGAACACATATTTTGCTTTCAGATAAAATTAGTCATAAGTGATAAGACAAAACTATATACGAATTAAAACAACTAATTTCCTAAAATGGCATTTGCGCAGAGAAGAATTAACATAGAAAGCCCTGCTTACAAGGTTCGCTCTTGGCTAGTGTCTGGGAACTTGGATGTGGAAGAACTCCCACTATTCCCAGAACCAAGAAGAGTGGTTCACTCTGCCTAAATTGTACAAGCAATGTGGTTTATGCTGAACACCTGCTTTCCTTCTGGGAATTTGGATTTTTGGTGCATGCTAGCCAGAGGGTGCCTATGTGAACTTCTCCCGTTAAAAACATTGGGCACTGAATTTCAAATGAGCTTCCCTAGGAGACAACACCTCACATGTGTTATCACTATTGGATGCTGAAGGAATTAAGCATGCTGTGTGACTCCATGGGGAGAACACGCTTGGAAGCTTGGGTCTAATTTCTCTGGATTTTGTCCCATGTACCTCATTTTTTGCTGCATTTACTCTTTATTCTTTTGCTGTAAAAAATCTTGTGCTGATTCTTGTGAGTTTATCTAGCAAATCACTGAACCTGGGGTGGTCTTGGGCCCCTCAACATAGCATTATGTAAGTTCAGTGAGTTAAAAGAATATATAAAGCATAAAAGGGACCTTGTCTTAAGTAAATTCTTCCCTTGGATTTCTTGATGCTGGCTTTGAAGATTAAGGACTGCTTTCCTATTTGATACTTTCAATGTTTAAATCCTATAAATTTACTCCCTAAATTTTAATTTACAGTGTCTGGGGACTGGATGTACTAGAGATTTCAGTAAATCTCTAGTTTATGTCTTTGAATGACTTCAACTTTTGATGGTGAACCACAGATAGGGGTTTTTGGTTACATATTAATGCATATAAATTTGACCCTCCTTAAGATTTTTGTTGTTGTTGTTGTTATTTTCAACCAGTGACACAGTATACTTCTTTTTTAATATATTTACAGCATAATGAGCTTATGGGAACCCTGCTATAAATACACTTAAAGACTAAACATAAAAATAGGGTGAATATAGAAACTGACATGCATAATTCATGGATGGTAGGGTATTATGCAAGTTCCATGCTCTAGAGAATGGTTACATAAAATTTTAATGAAAGTTTTGGCAACCCAAAACTCATCTTATGCTCTTGAGTAACACAGGGGAATATCACTTTCCTCAAAGGTGGATCTGGGCAGCTAAATCACAAGTTGTCAAGGAGATAAGTTCATTAAGGTTCTTACAGACCTGCAGGAAATTGGACTGAATTTCTATCTTGTAGTCTTAACTATAATCTGTTTAATACTTGTGTTTTTTAAAAGAGTAAAAATAACATTTCAAGAAGCCCGTTGAATGTATATTAATATAAGTGCTAAGGTTACTGTTAATAATAATACGTTGCAAAATATCGAATAGTGGATATGTTTTATGTATAAACCATGTAGGCTGAAAGGAAGAAACTGTTCTATTTAGGGTAATTATTCTTTAAATTGTATCTAGGAGTTTAGCATGAGATTTTAGTAAGTATGGGTAGAAGGTGGTGATAGTTCATTAGCAGCAAGATTTATTGGTGAGAATATTGTTTTACCTAACATTCACAATAGAGAAATATAGCTTTCTGAAAAATTATAGGAAACCACAAGATTCATACCCTCAATGAGTTATTCTAGGCAAAACTGTGGTTGAAGCAAATAGACTTTCAGTGAAAAACAAGGAGGTAAAAAGCAAACCAGAGTGAACATAGAGAGTAGAGTTACTTTGTGTTTTGTTTTGTTTGTTTTGTTTTTGGTAACATTTTTCCCCTTGCTTTTGTCCAGGAACTGTGTTTGTAAAGTGAAACATTTTTGATCCTCATATTTTTCTTTGATGTGAATCAATCAACTGAAGATTGATTGATTAAATTATAATGTATAGATCTTTCAGAGATATTATTTGAAAGACATAAAATGCCTTCACAGGCTAAAAAATGCCCTTTTCTTATGCAGTGACCAAAATGATATTATTGAGGAAACCACTGGTGACGTTAAGTGAAGAAAGAGAGCAAACTGTTATGTGGGCCCTGCTCTACCCGTATAAAGCCGCCTGCGCCTTGGGGGAGGGAAGCCATATAATTATAAACAATGGCTACCTCTGGGTGTTGAGTCTGTACTCTTCAGAATATAGGAAATGGTAGCAAATGAACAGGTATGATTTTATCATCTGAAACAATACATTCCCATTAGCCAGAAAAGTGGAGAACGTGTGTCTACGGCAAACATGCACACACGCTCCAGGGCAAGCTTACATCCACGTCCGGCTCTTTCCGGCTTGGCTTTCCTGTGATTAAAACTAATGAGCTCCCACCCCTGACATCTGACCTCCCCTCCTGCAACTAACTTTAACTTTAGATCCTACTTAACTATAGGGCTCTTGTTTCTGGTCTTGCTGCTTTTTTTTATAGTAAATATTTGCTGAATCTTTTTCAAACTCTTCAGCATGAAGCTCACTGTGACTTTGGACCTGGACTGATTTTTGGTTAACTCCCTACTCTTCCATGATATGCTTCTGTATATCCACTTGAGCCCTCCCCTCTCCCGAGCCATGCCCATCCAAACATATTTTTTGCATATATCCTTGGTCTATTTTCTTCCTAGACTCCAGGATTACTTCCTATTTGGGGCCCATTAGACTCTTCCCTCAGTCCCCCATCTAAATTGGATAGGTTGCTGCTTCCACAAGCCCTGCATTGATCGTCACTAACTAGTACATGGTAGGTCCTCACCAAATGTTTGTTAGAATTAATGCATAAATAAATGAATGAATTAGTACTTCAGAGAAGCTGCCAGAATTATATATGTCTTCTAAAGGTAGTACTTTTTCCCACTTGATGAAATGCTTCCAGATCTTCAATTCTTATTTACTCAGAGTGTGTGCTGTCTGATGCAGCCCAGGACTGGGCTTTCAGGGAGGGCTTGAGCTCATCTCAGATTATGTTTTTAGTGGGACAGCTTACTACACTATGAATATTTGTGTCCCCCCCCAAATTCGTATGTTGAAATCCTGACCTCTAATGTGATGGTATTAGGAGGTGGGTGGGGTCTTTGAGAGGTGGTTAGGTCAAGAGGGGAGAGTCCTCATGAATGGATTCATGCCCTTATATGAGAAGCTCTCTTGCTCCTTCCACCATGTGAGGTTAAAGTAAAAATCAGCTGTGTTGAAAAGCTGGCCCTCGTTAGACACCAAACCTGTCAGCACCATGATCTTGGACTTTCCAGTCTCCAGAAATTGCAGAAATAAGTGTTTGTTGTTTCTAAGCCACACAGTATAAGCTATATTGGTTTCAGAAGCCCACACAGACTAAGACATAGCTGTTACTGCTGCTTGAGGAAAACAATAAAACGCAGGTTTTGCGTTTGTATCTCCACGTGAGGGAGGTTCAGTCCCAAAATTCTGACTTCTACATTACCCCTTTCCAAATCTTCTCTTAAATTCCTCACTCCTACTATTATGTGAAAATCATCAATAGCAGTATAAATCAGTTTAAGTTTTTAAGAGTCATCAAATATCATGCTTATGATTTGAGGGTATAAGGCCATAATACCCTATAAGCTACGGCAGATTTGATGGGGAAGGTATGAACATTATCTTCCCAACAATCTAAAAATTATAGCATACACGTAGTTTCCTAGGGGGCCTAGAAATGCTGTTCGAGGGTCAAAATATATATCAGCTCTCTAATGTTAATAAGTAGAGACAAAACCCAAGTCATTTCAAGTACTAGATTTTATTAAGTATTCATTGAAGAATGCATTGAATAGTTAAATATGTGTGATTAAAAACTAAGAAGTTTCCTTTTAATTTTCCTGTAGAGAGTCATAAAGAAAAATGATAATTGTTCTAAATAACAGAAACAGGCTCTGTTTAACTTTCTTTGCTTTATTCTTCCATTGACATCAAGCCTTGTCTTTGCAACTTTGCCAATCTCCAGCAGCAAAACTTGAAACTATGCTGTTAGCGAGTGTCTAAGAGGGGATGGAAGTCAGACAAAGAGCAACTCTCTCCACAAACTATGGAAGTGAAGCCTTTCTTATAATAAATTTCAGTTTAGTCTTTGTTGCTTACAGACGGATTGAACAAGCAACAAAAACTGTACTGTAGCCTTTCTACAAGGAAACTGAGACTACTCTTGGTCAATCTGAGATAACATTAGTTACTTGTGCTCTGAAAAGTTCTTGACATCTTGGCTTGCCAGTCTCAGCCATGGTCAAACGGAACCCAAAATTTCATTTGCAAAAAGAAGTTTCGAAGGGAAGGTGCATGTATATGGAATATTTTTAACAGTCCTATTTCTTTTTAAGGACACAGCCAACAACAAAAGAAGCATAAATAATTCTTAGACTTGCATAAATGCATTATATTTCCATCCAGCTGTGAATATTTTTTTGGTAGGATTCTGGAACAAATCGGGTTACAAAACATCAATATACTACACATGGAAAAATTAAAATTTAAAATATTTATACTTAACAAAGACAGCTGAAGCATAAGAAAGTCAGGCTAGAGATTTCTGGTAAGAGCAAACTGATATGTCGGATTTGGTGACAGATTACTTGTCATTCCAATTACATATACATTATTTTGGCAGTTTATTCTCATGTGTAGCACTGAACATTTTTTTTCTCCTTAATAGTAGTTTTGAGGCAGTGCTATTTGCACTAACAAGGCATATTAAAATGAAAGCACCGACTACTACAAAGCAAACAAATGTTCTAATGGCCAGGGGATCCTGGCTGGGGCCAAGTTGACAGTTCAATTATCCAAACAGGTTATAAATGATTGCATTGAAGACAAATGCCTATGGATTTCCTTCTGTGAGTACTGCTCAGTAAGATTGAAAAATGTCAGAGAAGATACCTTCTTTCTAAGTAACTATATATTTGTGAAATGCAATAAAAATGTGTGTGTGTGTGTGTGTGTGTGTGTGTGTGTGTGTGTGTGTGTGTAAGTGATTAAAAGAACCTAAGGCTTGGGGCATTTTTTAAAGGGCAACATTAGTAAGAGCAGCTCACTGGAATGGAATTTCAACAACTAAAAAAAATTATTTTATTTCTCACTTCCATGACATGACAATGAAGAATAGTGTCATTGTGAATATCCTGAAGTATCACAAGGTTCTGAACAGCCTTTGGAATCATCACATAAAACTTGTGCTTTATCTAGTGCTTAATGTGGGTTGTGAGCATAGGGATTCCATCTTTCATTCTTTACTTATAAAGGAGAAAATACCAAATGACAATTAGGGCAATTGCTGCCCATAGTATCTGATTAACAAAACACCTCATTTTACCAATTGGATAGTTATTTAGCTAAAAATGAAAGGCATAGCTACAGATAAAATATGTCATGGAAGGCTTCACCTTTTTTCCCCCTTACAATGGGATTCTATCTTTAAAAATCATTATAGGGACCAGAACAGAAGAAAACTGTTGTGTCTTTCGTGTTTTATAAATATGTAGATGTCCAAATCACACACATAGAACTTGTGGAGCTTTAATAAAAGAAGAAACGCATCATGGTAGGGTAGAAGGAGCATACGTTTCAGAGGCGAGTCAACTTGGGTTCCAAGCAAGTAGTGCAGTCTTGCACAACTTATTTAACGTTGCTAAACTTTATTTATTCGTCTCTAAAGTGGCACTGATAATATTCGTATTACTCACCCCATAGAAATAATAAAATGATGCTCAGAAGTTTCCAGGTACAACGTCAGAACATCGTAAGTGCTTTGTTGATGTTAGTCACTATCACTATATTGAACTGGGCAGAGACATATGGTCCCTGCTTAGGAACTGAGTGAAACGAGTGTCACATCTTCTTTCATTGAATCATCCATTCCGTTCATCTAACAGCACTTATTGAATACTGACTATGTCAGATACCATTTGATATCTGGGTGTAAGTAAGTAATAAAAGGAACTATCTGGTAAGAGCAATATGCAAGCCAATAAATATTTCAGTGGGGGTAGAGGTATGCACGAGGTGCTAAGAACGCGGTGAGGACAGAGGCATAGACTCTAGATTGGCAAGTGAACTAAGGAATGGCCTCTTGGTGAAGGTAATGGTTGAGTAGTCTTAAAAGTGTGAATAAGGCTTATCTAGGTGAAAGTGCAGGGCCAGTAACTGAGGGGGTGTGCTGAAAACATTTGCTAACCCATTTATATTTGGGAAGGAGATTATAAAATTGTGTTTCCTAGGGATATATTTGTGGATATCAATCTAGTCTACGAAAGGAGCACAAGATTATTATAGACATTTAAAGATGGAGATTTGGAAAATATAAGTGATATGTGGACAAAATTTTAAAATTCTATGGATTTTTTTTGAGTCTAAATCTCTACATGGGGTTCTTTCTACATCCTATTTGCCTAATCGAAGACATCCCCATTCAGAAAAGCAAAGGGATATTGCATTATGATAAAACAGCATGAGAATTGAAACAACAGATTGACATCATTTTTCTAAGTAGATGGAAGCCATTTAAAGTAATCTTGTATAAAGAAGGTTCTTAAACTAGCTATTTTTGTTTTCTCGTGCTGTTTCCATCATGCAGTAATGTGGGGATTAGTATTAATAGGAATAATAAGCACTTGCCGACACATCTATTGTATTGCTGTGTTAAGTTCTATAAAAGTATATATATATATGGTTCTTGCTAAAAACATGAAAGAAACACATGAATACTTACTATGAGCTATTTATAATATATCAGGCAAAGAAACAAGCACACTATATTTTAATTTTCAGTCTTATATATTGGGCTTATCATCCCTAATTTGAAGGTTGAAAACATTAAAACCCAAGGAAGAGGAGACGCTTGTCCAAAGTCACACAGTTTGTTAGAGGTAAGCTCAGTTTCCCTCCCAGGTTTGCAATCCCTTTTGTAGTCTATGAAGATGTTTCCAAGAGCAGCTTATTAAAAACAAACCAATAAACCAAAAACTAAAAATGAATTTTGGCAAACTTTCATAAGATGGCTTTCTTTCTTTTTTTTTTTAAGATTTATTTATTTTTTGAGAGAGAGAGAGTGTGTGTGTGAGCAGGGGAAGGGGCAGAAGGAGAGGGAGAGAATCCTTAAGCAGACTCCCTGCTGAGCAGGGAGCCCAGTGCAGGCTCTTGATCCCAGGACACTGGGATCATGACCTGAGCTGAAATCAAGAGTCAGATACTGAACCGGCTGAGCCACCAAGGTGCCCCAATAAGATGACTTTCTAATAAAAACGAGTACCCAATGACGCTAAAATAGTATTTAGAACTCACCAACACATACTTCTCTTGGTTAAATACTGCAGTGATTCAAGTGTGTATGTTAAAATTGTATCTAGCTAATTATATGCTTTCTACATACAAAAAATTTTTATTTCTGTCTGTCATTCTGTGAAATATTTCAATATTCCTCTAGTCACAATATTATCATTATTAGTTCTGCGGTGGTGTGATTAATAAATCTGCAGCCAAACCCAGTAAAGCACCAAGACCCATACCTGTTCCAACACCTTGTGGCCCACTGCACAAAAGCCATTGAGACATCTATGGAGCTTGCTTATTGTGTCTGTGTTTGGTTCACACATTTAAATAATAATTCCCGTTAGTATTACTTGTAGTGATAGTAAAGCAATGGTTAATAGGTAGTGAAATCATAAGAAAAACATTAAACTGATGATTCTCAGATATCATCTGGTGTTATCATTACATAGATGAGTTTTCTGTAGTCTCTCCTCACCATTCATTAGTCATTCATGGGCTTCTGTTATTAGCTTATATGCATATTTAAGACCTAGCTCATGCTCATTTTAGTTATATGAATGTAGTAGCACTTTATAAAAAATATTCAGTACCATTTTGAAGAATGAATTTATTTTAAGTAAAAGTTCATATTTAATGCATTAATATCACTTCTACTTCCATTCAAAATGCTTAAATAAGATCATTAAATAACTTTTTATAGCCATAAGAAGTCACATTAAAAGTGTAATTTAATTCGAATGCTGTAGAACTAAGTTTGTTTGCATTTTTAAATCACTGAATTTTAGTTCCTAAATTTTATTCCTGCCTTCGTCCTCATGTCCAATATATCCCTTTGCCCACTTTTATTCCACGAGGCTTGGAAAGCTCATAATTTTAGAAAGGCTCCCATTCTCAGTACGAAAATTATGAGTGGTAGTAGAGAAGTGTAGGTAAATAGAAGGTGAGTGTTGGCGCCCCTAATAAGGCTGGGTGGAGAAAGCATTATCATTGCAATAGGATCATCTGTGGCTCTGGAGGAAGAGGAGGATTCTAGAAGGGAATATGCAGATAGAAAAAAAGAAGAAAAAAAAAAGAGGTTGGATCATCTTTCTCTGACCTTGTTTCTGAATGTCACCCCCCCTTTGTAATTCTCCACTACTTCCAACCCATAGCATCATATATGCTTCTTAAAACGCTGGCTCCAGTGTAGGCAAAAGCTCTTCCCCTTGATTTCTCTTATCATAGACGCTGATGTCTACATGGGGTGTTTTTATAAAGGTAAAGGTTGTTTTTTTTTAAAATAGAATCCACCTATTTATAGTTCAGATGCTAAACGCCCCAGTATAGAATAAGATCTCATTACAGAATACATTCTCCAGACTTCCTTGGTCCTCTGGTAACTTACAGTTTCTCCTCCAAGGATCATTGGTGTGAGATTCCCTTCTGTCTTTAATGGTAGCATGATGTCATGGAAAGGACATAGGATTAAAGAATTCGGTTCTGATTCTGTCACATGTTAATAATGTAACTTTGACAAAGCCGCTTAACCTCCTGAATACAATTCAACTCTTGAAAATAACAAAGAAAATATCTTCTTTATAGCATTATCATTACTTTCAAATGAGATACAGTCTAAAAATAAAGCTGAATAAGTATTTGCTCAAAGAGCAACAAACAATAGCAAACACTGAAAAGACTTTCCCTTAATTTCTTCTCTCCATTTGTTTTGTTTTACTTCCATATGGAAGACCATGTGTTAATATCATACTAGAGAAATTCACCTTTCAGGATAAAACTTGGTTTCTCAGGACCCTCTAGAATTTTTCCACTCAGCTTCTGATCTTTAGACCGCATGCACTGCATAGTTGAATTCCTTTTCCAGACCCAAGCTGAATGACATTTTTAAGCCATAATTAGAAGTAAAGTACTTACAGCCTCAGTTATTACCTTAGTTCTTCTCCGGAGCATTTTCTGATGATACATACAGATGAAGAATGTTCCTCTCAGTCGTCTATTCATGTACAGCATACTGCCATCTAGAATCCAGGACATTATAAAAATCTATTAGATTACTTGTTCATTACCCATAATTTAGACAAATATATTGCATTGGGAGACATTTTCAATCCAGTGATGATTTGAGTTGACACTCAAATGTTGCAGAATCTCCGTGCTTTCTTAACCTAAATAAATGTTTCTGGAATTCTCTTATAGCCTAAAAAAAAGCAATATGAACTTTTATGTAGTTACCTACAAAATAGTCTTAAGTTCCCTGAGTTTTGCCTAAACTTATGTACTTCAATGGTAGCCTACCTACATTTACCACCTATTATGCTGTTAAAACAGAACCTTCCGGGGCGCCTGGGTGGCACAGCGGTTAAGCGTCTGCCTTCGGCTCAGGGCGTGATCCCGGCGTTCTGGGATCGAGCCCCACATCAGGCTCCTCCGCTATGAGCCTGCTTCTTCCTCTCCCACTCCCCCTGCTTGTGTTCCCTCTCTCGCTGGCTGTCTCTATCTCTGTCGAATAAATAAATTTAAAAAAATCTTAAAAAAAAAAAAAAACCAGGACCTTCCTTCTGCTAGACAATCCTTTAGTTTCAACTGAACAAAGAGATACAAAAATTAAAAAACAAAATGCCTAACAACACCATGTCAGCTGATGCTAACTACTAGTGCTGTCTAAGAACCTGAATCTCCCCATGTCTTGCTTTGTCCCCAAATGGTTGTGCTTGGCCAGCTTACAAGCCGTACACTAGTATGTCAGGACATAGGGTGAACCTTTGTTTATAACTTGATGACATTGATGACACTGTGACTGAGGGCACAGAAAACCTGGTATCCTTTCTGGCCATATATAGTGACTTTGTTTTTAACCTCTGGTGGGATTACTACAAGAACCATATGCAAGGGAAGTCACGTGGGAAACAAAGAATAGGAGTTTTGGCAAAACTCAGCAACCCTCAGGAACACCTTATGCAGAGCTTTTGTAAAAATTGGTTTAGAACATTAATCTTGGAGGGGCGTCCGGGTGGCTCAGTCAGTTAAACGTCTGCTTTTGGCTCAGGTCATAATGTCAGGGTCCTGGGATTGAGCCCCATGTAAGACACTCCCTGCTCAGCAGGGAGTCTGCTCCCTTCTTCATCTGCTCCTCCCGCCACGTGTGTTCTCTCCCTGTCTCTCCAATAAATAAATACAATCTTTAAAAAAAAAAAGAACATTAATCTTGGATTTAAGATAAGCACACTTTCCTATTTCTCTCTTATCGTCTGTTTTGTAAGATTTAATTTTTTTTTTTGATGGCAAAGACACAGCACAATGACATTGTGATAGATGATAATCAGAACTCTTTGCTACTTAGAGTTCTGAACAAGGAAAGGCTTCCAGGTAGGACCACACAGGGGGATGCAGCAGGGGACAAGGAAACAGCAAGCTGGAGCTCTACGAGGCAGCTTCTGCATGGTAACCTGGGTGGGTTTAGCTGGGTTTCATGAACTCCTTCATGGATTAGCTGATTTGAATAATTTTACAGGCTCCAGGCTATAAAGGTGGCTCTTAGTTTTCTTGCACCAGGCCCTGCAGTGATTAGGGTGAGTTCCTATGCAGCCTTGGAGCATGAGAACCCCCATAAGGGACGTAGCTGAGGAATGCATATAATCAGCTGCCCAAGAAGGGGAACTGACCAGCCTCTGGGCTGGCCTTAAAACTAGGTCAAGGCAGCATTTCAAAAAAAATAAATAAATAAGTGAAAACACCAAAAAACAAAAAGAAATTAACCACAAAAACACAAAATCCTTGTATTATACTATCCTCCATCACCTCATCCCCCATTAACTCTTAGTTCTCTGACTAGCAACATGGAAAAAGCAAGTCAGGGCAGGAAGGGGCTCAAGTCAACAAGGTCTCTGGAGCACGCTCTGGTCAACAGACTTACTCGGTACATCCAAAGATGAGATGAGAAACCAAGAGATGATCTAAGAGAGCAGAGTACCGTTGAGCCCACAGCAATGTTGCTTTTTTGCCAACCAAGTCCAGTCAATGTTAGATCTCATCTAACTTGTTGGCAGCGGCTCTTCTCTTAGGGAGATAAGAAAATAGGAGGGAGCTGGGAAAAAAGTAAGCACAAATTTCCTCTTCTTTCAGGATCTCAACACAACAGCAAAAACCCAGACTCTAAAGACACGGCATGATGATAGCTGAATCAAGAGCTCCAAGAAGAATGCATTGTGACGGAATTGTCTCTAACAATCAGTAACTTGTATGGGATTGGTGCTAACAGGGACACAAGTCCCAGGGATTGTTTGAAGTCTGCGGATGTCTGGACTCTTTAATTCGGCTTAAAAGGCTTTTCATGGCGTAGCGGTCAGCAGCATGCATTTCCCCTTGTCCACGTACCTCCTGCACATCATTAAAGCTGTGTGAGCACCGGGCACCCGGCTGGCTCCATCAGTGAAGCGTCTGCCTTCGGCTGAGGTCATGATCCCAGAGTCCTGGGATCGAGCCCCATGTCAGGCTCCCTGCTCAGCAGGAGCCTGCTTCTCCCTCTCCTCCCCACTTGTGCTCTCTCTCACTATCTCTGTCATGATCTGTCTCTCCCAAATAAATAAAATCTTAAAAAAAAAAAAAAAAGCTGTGTGAGCTTACATTTTGTTTGTCATCAGGTGCATAGAGAAGTTACAGAATACTTTGGTGTAAAAATGCCACTTTAGGCTGAAGCACAGAGAATGGGTCTGGCTGGAGAGCACATTGTGTGGTGGCACGTGGTGAGATGATGTCAACAACGTGAGCTGAAGTCACAGCATAAAGCGCACTTACTTACCATACTCAAGAGTTTGCATTTTTCCCCCTGAGGGCAATGGGAAATCACTGAAAAGTTGTAACTATGGAAGAGATATGAGCATATTTGAGTTTTAGTAAGACAGCTCTGACTGTTGTGTGGAAGACTGTTGGAAAGTGGTAAAGTGGAATTTTGAAGACCAATGACAAAGCTTTTAAGATGAGAGATGTAGGCCATCCATACTAAGTTCTCAGAAGGTGGAATGGGAAGAAATAGGTTCCACGGGCATTAAGAAGATGATAGAGCAGGACTGGATGATTCATTGGCTATGGAGAATAGAAGACAACACTGGTCAGGAATGACTACTAGGTTGGTGACTTGAGCAAATGTCCAGAAGAAAAGAAAATACTGAGATACACTGGCGGAAACTCTGAGGAACACCTTTTCTTTCCTGGGCTTGGAGTGCTTTCTTCCCCTTCCTTCTAGATAAATCTTCCCTGCCTTTTAACATTCTAATTAAGCATCACTTTTCTGAGGATGCATCCCCTAAAGTCCTTAGTGTGCCAGCATCCTTAGGGATAACTCCATAACAGCATTCATCAAAATGAATTGTCATTGTTGGTTTCTTCACCATTATTCCATGCTACTTGGAGCTGCCTGAAGACAGAACCTGAGACTCTCATCTCTGCCTCTGGTGCATTGATAATGCGTACTACTGGGTGATCAATAAACCTGAGCTGAAAGGGAGAGGAAGGGAGATTAGTAAATGGGTAATTTTCTGTAGTAAATAACAAAAAAATTCTCATCTTCTTAACACACAAAAACATTTATTTATTGCTTACTTTGTAGTCATAGGTAGGTTGCTGTGCTCTTCTGGGTAAATATCCTGTAAGTACCTCACCTCCAAATGATGAATCAAGGATAAGACTGCTTTCATGCTATGGTTCCATCATCTTCTGATTTTAAGGTAACTCAGTTGGCAGATGGGGACAAAAGCATGGGAAAAGCCTACCAGATACCCCTGATCTGTGTGTGAGATCTAGCACTTGTACTCACAATTCTCTGCAAGAACTAGACATATATCCAATCATAGAACAATGCAGTTTGAGAAATATATATGAGCACATATATATAGAAAAAAAGGTAGAGAGGGAAACTAAGTAATTGCTTATGACCAGAGTGCAGAAAATAAGAGTCCTAACAAGTCCTCATATGCCCTCACATTCAGAGGGAAAAATTAGCTATGTATTGTGTGATTGACGACTTAAAAAACACTATGACTGACCAATGTACCAAGAACATCCCTATTTACAGATCCAGAATCAGGAACATGACTATAAAGGGAGCATATACATTCACAAAATAACTTTTATATCACTGTACATGTAGTATGCCACAATGTGAATGCATCCATGGCTACATATATTACTTCAAATGTGTCATCTCTTCAACATGCTGTTTCATGTATAATAACTGAGTTATTGTACTGCCTGAGTTTCCCTTCATTCAGAGAAAGGTTAAAGAGCAGAAACTCAGCATGAGGAATTTTTTTAATGACGCAATATCAGGTGACTTATTATTCATGTAACATCGGCCTGAAACTCATAGCCTGACCTTCTTGGAGTCACTTAATGCAGTACGGTACCTAGAATTTATAGTATGAATTTTATAATATGAACCTCGGTCTCAGAAGGTATCCTTACTATGCAAAATATTCCCCTAGTTATCCAGTTGTATTTATGTGTTTCAACAGATCTGTTTTGCACATTTATTTTTAAACATAAAATTAGGTTTCCTTGCTTGATTTTTATAGCATAATTAGCATATTCACAACATTGAAGGTATAATGTCCTTATTATTGAAACTCTGCCTCTAGTTCTGCCTCTAGAACTGCACGTTAGTAAATATGTCTTAATGTGTATTCATGAAACTGTAACCGGCATTGACATTGCATAATCTGAAACCACCCAAGATGTGAATGGGTGGGATGTTAAAGGGAAAATGTAAATCTGAAACCTGAGTCAAGCACTTCTAGGTCATTCTGCTGGATAATTGACATGGAGCAACCCGTTAAAACCATTCTTCTCATTTTCAGTGAGTTTTCCAAATTCTCAATTTCTTTCTTATTTACTACACAGATTGGTTTGAGGATAAATTACGTATATTTATATTTATATTTATATACGTATATATCCCCAAAAGCTATAGAATAGTAAGTTGTAATCACTAAAACCAATCCCTACTGCCAAACTCTTCCAAATTATTATACAAGAAGCAGTTGATAGGATCATATGAAAAATAAGGTCTAATACTAACATGTCTGTTGATAATATCTCCTTCATGTTGGTAGTCTGGGGTCAGAATCCTAGGAATTATAGTAAAAATAACATTCTTGTGATCCTAGAATAACCATTATTATTCTTGTAGTTTAGTTAGATAAAATTTTATGTAGGGTATTTACATCTCATTTGTAAGTAAAATTGGTCTATAACATTATTTGCTTTTAGTCTTCATGCCCACTTTCGATATTAAATTATACTAGTTATATGAGTCTTGGTGTATAAAAAAGTGTATAAAGTATGTTATATAAAGTGTCTGTATAAAGTAGTTTGCATAAAGTGTCATTTCTTCTGTTTCTAGCTTTTAGAACAATTGTGTAAGATGAAGGTTATCAGATTCTTGTGGTTTTGGTAAAAATTTCCTGCAAAACAATTTGTGCCTGATGCTTATAGGTGTGGAGAGGGAAGTGATAAATATTAATGCATCTCAGTTCTTTAATGATTATAGGCCTGCTGATTTTTCTTTCCTCTTGAGTCAGTTTTGATCAGTTAATTATCTTTCTAAGGCAGCGTCCATTTTATTTGAGTTAGTTTGTTAATTCTGATAAAACCTCTTGTGTATCTGAATGGAACGGAATCTCTCAGATTGACCGATCGATAGAGATACATCCTCTAATTGTTGAGCATCAGATTATATATATTTATAAAATCAAACTATTATTTATTATTAAAATTGAGTTCAGTTCCTGAGAGAGGGATGTTAAAAATCTCTGTCTCTGAGTCCAGATTCATTAAGATCTACTTGTAATTTTGTATTTTAATTTTGAATTTCAGCTGTTAAAGACTCTGTCAAAGATTTGAGTTGGTATGTCCTTATGATGAGTCGTCCTTTCTATTATCTTGTCCTTAATAGGAATATTTCTTCCTTAATAAAGCCTTTCGGACTGTATTAGTATTGCAAACCAGCTATCCTTATTTAGTGTTTTCCCAGTGTATTTTTCATTGTCAAATTTTTTGAGTCACTATGTATTCTGCCATTATATTTATCAATATCTTGGAGCTGATTGTTTTATATCCCATTTGAGACTCTCTTTCAATAAGTATCTTTAATGCATGTATATTTAGAGTGACCATTGATATATTTAGATTGCACTATTATCTAATATTTTTTTCTTTTTTTAAGGTTTTATTTATTTATTTATTTTGAGAGAAAGTGAGTAAGAGAGAGCACAAGAGCAGGTTGAGGGGCAGAGGGAGAAGTAGACTCCCCGCTGAGCAGGGAGCCTGACATGGGGCTCAATCCCAGGACCCTGGGATCATGACCTGAGCTGAAGGCAGCCACTTAGCCAACTGAGCCACCAGGCACTCCTAATATTTTTAATTATCATACTTTCCCTTGGTTTCTTTGTTTCCCTTTTATAAGGAAACCAGTTATTTCCCTTAGCCCTTCATATTCAATGACCAAACATATCTTAGTTTTAATTACAATCTCCTTGTTCTACTTGCTACATTATTTTCTATGTGATATTTTATATCTGCTCTATCTTAATAGCGCCATGTTGGTTACATATTGTCTCATTCACATCCAGTGCTTATTTTGAATTACAAACATATTTACCGATTTATTTGCACCAGACAAGTCGTGAAAAGTAATTATTTGGGCATTTCCTTCTCATCTTCTGTATTGAGAAAACTTCTTCCTTAAAAAAAATCATTTAGAAGTTCTTTCAGAGATACTCTCTATTAAGCTCTGTCATTCTCTGTATAAAAATACATTTATCTATCTTTCAGTCCTCATGTAATAATTAAACCACGTTTAGAATTCTAGCCTGCCAATGTGTAAAACACACTGAAAATACTTTATTGTTCCGGCTGATGAGAAGTGTGTTGTCTAGTTTCAGAGTATGTAACATGTGTTGTTTTAGCGGAAACTTTAAAAAAAGAAGCAACTGGAGTACTACCCTTAACGATCACTTATTAGAGCATTCCAAAAATACACCATTAGCCTGCTTACAAACAGAACATGTGACGGCCATCTTTCCATCCTGATGCCTAGATTTGGGCTGCCTCTCTGCTCCACTACTGTGGTTGGTTGTGATCTTAATAGTCATTTTTTTTCCACAGAAGAGATGCATAATGAGGGGTTAAGTTTCATAGGTTTTCGGGAGTGCATTATACGCTGTGAGCCTTACATATGGCAAGGATGTCTTCCCCACGTATGCCTCCTTAGAGCCATTGTTTCTTTTGTTCTTCCTGAATATTCTCCCTTCCTTACTGTATACATTAGCTGTTACCGCAAAAATACTGGGTAACAAACTGCCAAGAAATTTGGTTGCTGGGAGAAATCATTGTTTATTATTGGTTACGTGGGTCGGCAGGGGGTCTCCCCAGTTTGGGCTGAGCACATTCATACATCTTCAGTCATCTGAGAGTCTTTAAGTTCACCCTGCGGATACTGGCCACGTTTCCTCATCTGTTTAGGTTGGCCCCCTGTGGATGATTGAGGATGGCCTTGATGTTTCTCCAGGTGTCTTTCTCACATCCCTCTTTTGAGCTAGCTTATACATGTTCCCATGGTGATGGCAAGAGTGTAAGAATGGAAATAGCAGTACACAAATTATTTTTCCAATTTCTGCGTATGTCAAATTTGTTAAAAATCTACTGGCTAAAGAGAGTCATGGAGAACAAGCCCTGAGTCAGTGTAGGAGGTTACTACCAATAGGCATGGATACAGGGAGATATGAACAATTGGCGCCATTATTAGAATTTCCTACCACCCTTGTTTGGGTTTTTATCCTTTGCAGCCCACCTTTGTGAACTGAATAGTGTAGTGGCTAATCTCTAGCTTACCTTCCACCCGTGACAAAACTCAGTGATGTAAGTTCCCCCAAATCACACAGCTGGTCATTGATAAAAAGAGGTTTTGAATCCAGGTCTTCTGACTCAAACTGTCAGGTTCTTCTCTATTTACTATTCTTCATTCTCTCTCACTTTATACACATTTTTTTTTGTTTGTTTATGCTTTTGTTTTAAGCTAGTAAAGTTACTTCAATTACAACGAAATTTCAATATCAGGGACAAGTATGATAATACAATAATACTTTTAAACATAAATCCCACAAAATATTTGCTGGTTTTGCTTTAGTTTCTGTTTTTTCTTTCTGCAGCAAAGTATGTTAATAGGACTTCTATTGAAGCATTCTGGTACATTATTATTATTTTTTTGTCTCTCATGAATATCACATTAGAAGAGTAGGTGGCATGGGTCAAGTCTCCCTTATTTTGCACCCTACTCTTCATAATTTAAGGGATTTTAGACAGCTATTTTATCTTTATGTGTATCAATAATCTTTTTTAAAGTTCATACCTTTTGCATTAGAAGGAAGTATGAAAGCTAATTCTTCTTAGCATTTTAATATTTATTTATATAATAAACATTCTTCAGAAACATAAATAAAATATATTGCTTAGAAGGTCATGGCCAGGTGAGATCTACTGTAAAGCAGTGCTTTTTCTGTATTGCTTTCAGAATACTTTCTATTTCAGATAAAAGAACATTTCTTAATTCCTTGCAAGGAGTCATTATTGCTTCTTCTTAGTTATTTGAAGTTCATGACCTCATGCCTGAACTACTTCAAGAATTTCAGAACTAATCCTCCCCCATGTCCCTGCCTTCACTCCCTCCCCCATACAACTTTAATCTCTATCCTCTGTTTTTGATCCTTCATATCACACAAAGAATATTATTCATAATACTTTAATTTTCTCATGTTTTTATTCAGTTCAAAACTCACCAAAGAATACTCACAAGCTCACTTGTAAACTGGCAGCTTTTCCATATGTGTATTGATCTCAACATTGACTAAAACTAATTTCCTTCCCCTACCTGAAGACCATGCTATTCCCTTTCCATGAATGTAGTACCCCATCCTCCCAGCCCCCCACAGATGTCTCCCTTGCCTTTCCTTTCATATCTAATCAATATTTAAATCTTATAGATTGTATCCCTTTAATCTCTTTATGAACCTCCACATCTTCATTCTAACTACTGCTCCTTATTTTAGTCCCTCATCGGCTCTTACTATGTAATTATAATACCCTCTTTCTTAGACACAGTTCAGCCCATTACACCTTCTATGTTTTTCCTATAATGTGATGGATTACTTATTCTGAGAATGTATCATGCACTCTCACACCTTAATTCATTTTCACATACTATTCTTTCTACATAAATTTTCTGTTTTCCATTTAAGGTGGTATTTTAGCCTTTAATATCCAGCTCAGTTATCACCACACGTTATAAAGCACCCTCCCAAACAACACAAAAATGTTCCTTGTTCTTCCATACGTTCATAGAAGTTCTTCTTTGATTCTATCTTATAGAAATTCTTTCCTATACACCTGTGATCTCACAAGTGAATATGAGCCCTCTCATTTTAGAGTCTATGTGATAGTAATTTTTGTATCCACAATGTCTAACATGATATTAAGTAATATATCAGGTCAGGGGAGAGGAGAAGTAGAAGAGCAACCTAACTTGTAACTTACAGATCACGTAAGATATTGGAAATATATCCATAATGCTGTAACTAACTACATAATTATCATTTCTATTTCCTCTCTCACCCTGTTTTGTTGTCTACAGAGCATGTATTACTATCTGTGATTAACTTACTTATTTGTTAAAGGGATGCTATTTTTCTTTCCTACTAGAATGTAAGGTCTTTGGGATTAGGGACTTTACCGGTACCTAGAATAGTGCCTGGAACAAGTAGTGGCCCTTGTTGAAAATACTTACGTTGTATGATGTCTTCTTACATTTTCTAGCTGCTATTTATCTATGTTCTTTCTTCTGATCTGCTTTTTCCACTCCCTTATATTGATGCTTAAAATATATTTGCTGATTTGAACTACAATGATGGGAAATGGAAGCAGCATAACAGCCTATTATAGGCATGCTTCCAGTCTCTCAGCACCAGAAACTTCCCCGTGTTTATTTATTTGTTTTCCTACAATCTGTATGCATGGAGTCACTGCAGCTACTAATTGGTAAGGAGAAGCCTCTGGCAGTGCTTATAAAACACACAAACAAATAATAAATGAGCTATTTTTGCTTTTTGTAACAACGTAAAGTTGAAACTGGTGTTTTGTTGTCCATATCTCCAGAAGTTAGAACTCTGTTCACTTAGAAATATCTTCTCAATGGAAAAAAAGAACATAAGAAAGAAAAATGGAAAAAAACACAAAGCAATACTAGTCCTCTTCCAATTAGTATTTCTAGGTTTGTAAATTGTTTCTTCACATATGAATAAACAGTGAAATAAGGTCATAAACATTTTTAAATGTGCTGAATCACCCACACAGTTTACTCACTGACTAGTTGTAATTCTAAGCCGAGTGCTATAACGCTCAGCTCACAGGTGCCTCTTGACCAACAGGTGGGGTAGAAATAGGGCCAGCTATATGTTCATCCCACAGCCCTGAATGAACACTGTAATACTGACAGGGATTCAGGATTTCTGGGAAAACTAACACCTTATTAGGGGACCTTTCAATGATATTTATTGTGAATAACCCAAAGGGAGCAGTATGGAGAAAATTTAGAGTAGATATAGTAAGATTTTAAACTAAAGATACAGAACAAATAAGACATAGTCCATTCAGTCGTTTCTGTCAACAAACTTTTTTTATTCTTTACTTAAATTCAATTTAGTTAACATATTCTGTATTATTCATTTCAAGGGTAGAATTTAGTGATTCATCAGTTGCATATAACACCCAGCGCTCATTACTTCAAGTGCCCTCCTTAATGCCCATCACCCAGTCACCCCATGCCCCCCCCACCTCCCCTCCAGCAACCCTAGGTTTGTTTCCTAGAGTTCAGTGTCTCTTATGGTTTGCCTCCCTATTTTCATCTTACTTTATTTTTCCTTCCCATCCCCTATGTTCATTTCTTTAGTTTCTTAAATTCCACTTATGAGTTAAATCATGTTATTTGTCTTTCTCTGACTGACTTACTTTGCTTAGCATAATACCCTCCAGTTCCATCCACATTGTTGCAAATGGCAGGATTTCATTCTTTTTGATGGCTGAGTAATATTCCTACACACACAGACACACACACACACACACATCCCACATCATCTTTATCCATTCATCTGTCAATGGACATCTGGTCTCTTTTCATAGTTTGGCTATTGTGGACATTGCTGCTATAAATATTGGGGTGCATGTGCCCCTTCAAATCACTATGTTTGTATCCTTTGGATAAATACCTAGTTGTGCAATTGCTGGGTCATAGGGTATTTCTATTTTTAACTTTTTGAGGAACTTCCATACTGTTTTCAGGTGGCTGCACCAGTTTGCATTCCCATCAATAGTGTGAGAGGGTTTGCCTTTCTCCACATGCTCACCAACATCTGTCATTTCCTGACTTGTTAATTTTAGCCATTCTGACCTTTCTGAGGTGGTATCTCACTGTGGTTTTGATTTGTATTTCCCTGATGCCGAGTGACGTTGAACATTTTTTCATTTGTCTGTTGGCCATTTGTATGCCTTCTCTGGTGAAATTATTCAAAGAGAAATAAGATGGAAGCCAGTGTAACTTGAGAAGCAGTAAAGCCCAGGGTTAACAGCACAGACATGAGAGCCACACTGGCTTGGCTCAAATGCTGGCAAAACTGTTCATAAGATCTGTGATCTTGGGCTAGTCTTTGTGCCTCAGTTTCCTGACCTATAAAATGATATTAATAGTCCTGTCATGGGATTGGTATTAAATATGCATGAAATACTCAGAATAGAGTCAAGTGGGTAGTAAATACCTTTTTCCTTTTTTTCTTTTCAAGTTTTTGTTTAAATTCTAGTTAGTTAACATATAGTGTAATTTTAGCTTCAGGTGTAGAATTTAGTGATTCATTACTTACATACAAAACTGGTGCTCATCACAATAAGTACCCTCCTTATTACCCATCACCTAATTAACCCATAAATATCTTTTTTAAAAAGTTAACTATTTTGCTTAGATATAATGAATATGTGCCAAGAATATACATTATCTTGTTTAATTCTCATACAAGCAGTGCAAAGTGGATCACCATTTTTATTATTTTTTAAGATTTATTTATTTATTTGAGAGAGAGAGAGAGAGAGAGAAAGCAGGGAGAGGGGCAGGGGGAGAAGGAGAGAGAATCCCAAGTAGACTCTGTGCTGAGCACAAAGCCCGAACGTGGGGCTCGATCCCAGGACCCTGAGATCATGACCTGAGCTGAAATCAAGAGTTGGCCGCTTAACTGAGTGACCCAGGTACCACTCACCATTCTTATTTGTAAAAGTAAGAGAACTGTAGCTCAATTAACTTACAAGTTCGACCCTAGTCTACACATATAGTAGATTCTGAAGCCAAAATTTGCACTAGTCTGATCAGCTTTGAAAGCCCTCACTGCTAAAACTCTTTCTCATAACTTCCAAGATGATTACAGGTCACTATCTGCCAATATGTAAAGTTGTTGGTGTTTGCAGGCTTTTCCCACAAGCCCACAGGTTTTATTTATTGATCCTTCTCTTAACTTTTGAGATTGGTCTCATTTTCTGTATATTGCTTCTTTGAATTTCTCAGTTTGTTTTTCAATAAATTTAGTCTCCTCCTCACCTCTCTCCCACATTTATTCTCATTTATATCATCTTTATTTAATATATTTCTATTCTTTAGAAGAAATTAATTAACTGCCTCTTGGGAACTCATTTTGCAAGTATGAGAACATATTTGGGGACAGTGCATGCAAGAAGATTTGGCTCAGTAGAAAAACAAAAACAAATATGGCCCTTTTTTTCTTGTCACTTAACTATAGCTACACTATTTAAAGCAAAGCATGTTCAAACAGATGTTAATTATTGTCCAGCCAACGGGTACATATTATGTACATAATGATAATATAAACTGATTATACACACACACACACTGATTATATGTACGATACATATAATATGGCATATATATATATATATATATATATATATATATATGCCATAATGATAACATATATAAGGCAGAAATGCTGCCTCAAACCTTCTTATTATGGATGGATTATAGCTAGCTTATGTACAAAATCCAGATAGTTGGAAACATCAAGATGTTTGACTAGATTTTTAAAAATAACTGATTCATATATATGGAGCATAAATAATTTGAAAATCAAAAATTACTTTTTAAAAGACAAATGAGAAAAATATGCTGTTCAAGCCTTTACTTCTAATTTTTGCATGACATTGTAGGGTGAATTTTCTGTCTAATGCTCATTTTTTTATTTTCTATTATTTATCATTAAGGTACGTAAAGGACATCTGACCGGCTCAGGTGGTTAAGCATCTGCCTCTTGATTTCAGCTCAGGTTGTGATCTCAGAGTCATGAGACTGAGCCCCGCGTTGGGCTCCACACTTGGTGTGGAGCCTGCTTAACATTCTCCCTCTCCCTCTGACCACCTCTCTCTCTCTCAAAAAAAAAAAAAAAAAGATAGTTAAGTACTTCAAATATATTCACTGCATATAAAATAAGTTTAAGTTCAGTCCTTAACATCTGGTAATATGTTGCCTAATAAAAGGGACATTAAATAAAAAATATGTCATATGATAAATTGGACAACAAGTGATAAAGGCTTACAGAGGAATATGACAAGAGCAGTTATACCTTAGAAAACATTTTAGAAGTATCCCAAGGAATTTGGAATATAGTAGGATAAGCATAGGATTCCAAGCATTGAAAATGGCATAAACAAAAGTTTAAAGTTGGTAATGAGTATGATATATGCTATAATATGACATCAGGCCCATGATGAGCGACAGATACGGCTGACATCGTGGTGATGTCTCATAAAATGAAACATTCGTTATCTCCTCGCTCAGCTGTGACAGATATTAAGTTGGAGCTGCACCTGTTCCAGTTGTCAATATTAGTTCAGGGATAATGATTTTTGGTGTGAGACTCCAAAACAAGTTTCCTTTCCTTAAAAGGAACTATGCTGGTTTACAGTTTCAAGTTTGCCATTGTTCTGTGATATTCGGTTGGTACTTCTCCCACTGTAACCGCCACATAGGATCTTGTCAATTACTGATGCCCCTTAGACGGATCGTCTGGCATAACATAGCATATACAGCATGTACTCTATATACATAGTCCGATACATGTTTGCCGAAGTTAACTGACTTAGCAGAGATCTGCCTACTAACATGGTCTGCAACAAGGAAGCCTGAGAAATGAGTGTTCAAGGCAAAAGAGACAGACATTTCAAGGCTCTGAAATAAGAACAGTCCTGGGGTTTTTGAGAGATGACAATATGGCCCTGGTAGCTAAAGCAGAATATAGATGGGAAAACTGTCATAGGCGAGCTCAGAGCGTACAGGGCGCAGATTCTGGAGGGCACTGTAGGATGTGGTAAGAGATTGGGTTACACTTGAAGAGTAGAGAAACACAATTAGATGGTTTTAGGGGAAGAGGGTTATGTGATATCATTTATTTATTTAAAGGTAACTTTGGTTGTTCTACTGGGTAGGAAGTAGACTGTTGGGAACCAAAAGTTGGAGGCTGCCTTTGCCCAATGCAAGACGCTAGTGTCTCAGTAGTAGAGATGAAGATTTAGGAGCTAAACTATGCTTACTGATGATTTGGAAGTGGGAGGGGTGAGACAGAACAAGAAGAATCTAATCATCTTAATCATTTGGCTTGAGTAACTGGGTGACTATCAGTGTAATTCTAACACTGGGCAAGATGAGGTTGATACACGTTTTGGAGATACATATATATATTTCACAAGTAGTATTTTGGGCACGGTAATTGAAGGTTCCAAGTAAACAGCTGCAATTGAGCATGAGAATTGAGATAAATGAATAAAGGTTATCCTAAATCTTTACAAACTATATTTGATATTATCATCCACATGTTAAATTCAGAGTGCTCAAGTGACTTCGTTAAGGTCGTATAAATTGGCAAAATCACCTGGTCTGACCTCCAGGCTAAAGATGACTTGTTTCTGCTGCTCTGCTCTGCCTCAACTGTAATGAAGCACCAAACATATATTCAGACAGCAGTAATTGAAGGCAGAGTGGGATCAATGCCTTTATATCTGAGAAGGAAGAGCATCTTTTCGCTGTGGTGATGCATGATGTCTTCCTCAGGGAAGCAGCTGGTGAGTTGAAAAGGTAAAATTTCAATTTGCAGACTAGAGCCAAAGATTTTCTGGTCTGCACTAGATAAGAGAGCCACATTTGAGCAAGAGCAGAGGAGTGAACAAAATGTTGGTTTACATGTAGGGGTTTCAACCTCAGCATAGTTAGAAGAGAAGGTTTAGGGATGGGCAAGGTAAAGGAGAATGCTGGAATGCATTTAGGCACTGGGTTGCAGTGTCGATAAATGAGATTTTATTGTGGGAAGGAAAACCTCTGTGAGTTTGTGAGGCCGTATAAATGTAATATAAGTAAGTGCATAATGTAGATGTTTCTCTCATAAAAACCATAAGAAGTCTAAGCCAAAAGGGCAACAATGTTCAACTATTTAACATGTGAAAAAACCCTGAAATTAAGATAAAAGATCACTCCCCCAAAATCATGTAGAAGTTTGTGGTTAACCTAGAATTAGAGCTCAGGTGGCTTAATACATAAATTTCCGGTCCATTTTTTGCCCAGGGCCGTGGACTGTTTCTTATAATCCCATCTACTGATCTTGTTTACCTCCGTAACCCGTCTACCTTCACCACTTCATCCACCATGCTTTATATTGTACCCACTCAAGTGGAATTTGTTCAGGATTCTGTGCTGATGGTAGCTGTGACGCTGTTACCAACAATTAACTATTATAAATTATGTGATGAACATGTCTGTGCATAACCATCTGTCCATCCACATTAATGATGATTGCCCAAGAAGAATTTCTGGGTTAAATGCTATATATTGCCTATTTGCCCTATATAAGTGTTCTAGCAGTTTACATTCCCACATGAGTGTATCAGTCTCTGTTTCCTTGTACCTTGGACCACACTGGGCATTATCGCTTTTTAGAAAGCTTTGCCTGTTTGTAGGAAATGTCTCAACATTCATGAAACTTGTATTTATTATTTGATTAAAGATTATAATAGTATCTGTGGCCATGAAATTGAGATGAAGGCAATCAAAAATCAAAATTAAGAGCCCAGAATCATGTAAGTCCTTTCAAATGTGGTAGTCATGTAAGTACTATTTCTTAAAATAAGAAAGAAATAATGAAAGTATGGTTTTATGAGTGGCTTTAGAAAGAAATGGTTTATATTTGCTCCACATCTGAGTCACCTTTTCCAAGGACTTGGTAAGGAACAGCCTTTTGGTGTGCACCACTATGAACCCACACTCAAGCTGTCCTTTGAGTTATCCCACATGGCAATAAGTTAATACATATTTCATATTTAATATATATTTCATATTTAATATATTTCATATAACTCATAGATATTGAACATCAATCCATAATTTCATGTAGAAAATGCTGTGACTATAAACCCATTCTGCTCTACAATGCCATGGATTATTAATAATTGTCTAGTTTTATTAGGAAGGATATTAACTTCTTATCTTAAACAGAATATGTATCACAATATGTGAAACTTCTGAGTTATATCCACACTGTGAAATTCAAGAATGTTATTTACCAATAGTTGTTAATGTGTCTAATAAAAACGAACCATTTGTTGTTATAAGCTAATTATTGGAGTTTATATAAATACAACAAAGATTCATTTGTTCATAGAAATATTGCCGCAAAAGAGGAAGGGGTATCAATTTCTAATCTTCTCTGGATTGGCATTCTGCATATTTTTTGTCATAACACTTAATGTATGATTGTTTACTTGTCTATCATGGAGAGACTTTGTTTTCATTTTTGTATTCCCGACACCTTGCTCATTGCTTGTTTTCAGCAGTTGTTGAAAAAGTACCACAAAATATTTAGATTACCCAATAGTATAAAAACAGCTGCCAGGCACTTAAAAAATTACTGTAACATCATCATCATCATTGTCACTGCTACTATCACTTTTATTTTGTGACTCTCTCAAGGTCAATCTGTTTCATGTCTTTAATTTGAAAATGAAAGAAACTCTAAACTCATCGTTTTACCAAAAAGGAAAATTTATTATGAGCACACACTGGGGCAAGTCTCTACCCCAAGGCATTCTGAGATGAAAATGTGGATAAGCCTCAAGAACAATTGGGACCAACACTCAATTACTTTCAGTACATTTTTTTTTCTTCTAATCTTATTTCTGCTCTTTTATGCCTATCTGTTTATTTTCTTTGTTTTCCTCAAAGTGGCTTTCCCTACTACTTGAGTCCCTGTATCTCCTTCAGTCCTTCTGGCTTCTGTCTGTAGCCAAGACATCATAGGGTCTCTATAGGAGACTATCTCCTCTTTTAGGCCCTGGTAACTGAAATTCTGAGGGAGATTCTAATTTGCCCAGCTTAAATTAGATGCCTAATCCTGAACAAATTTTCTCTTTTCAGGGCACTGGTCATGTTATGATATGGGGTGCTAGCATATAACCAGTCACAGAAATGAAGTTTGAAGATTAACCAATGTGATGAATGATTAATTCAGACAAAAGTAATTGCTGGAGGACATTTTCTAAGCTGTCGGTGTGCCAACTGATTAACTGGTTAAATTTATCAAATATGCTAATTGGCAAAAATGGTTGGATGAGTCTGTTAGCTTTAACAAGAATGTATACTTTTGATTACTGCTAAAATTTAAAAATTTATGTATAGGTGTATAAAAAATTAATATATATGTGTATAAACATAAATTATAAATAAATATAAAATATATCACAAAATATAAATTTATATAATAAATATATATTATATATGTGCAAATACTTTTTAATAACAATTTTAAATTTAACCTAATTAAAGTTAGATTTCACTGCTAAAAATTTTTAACACATTATACCTAATTTGCTTTATATTTGGAATGTATATTAAAAAAATACCCCAAAGCCTCTAAAAGAAATTTGAAGTAGCTGAAAGAATTACATCATTTATGAAGTGCTGAAATTTTGGTTTCTAATAGGAAGCAGTTGAAAACTTCGACTTGTTACCTGTTAGGAGAATGATTCACTATCAAAAAGCCGAAGTGCCCAAGTGAGGAAGCAAGGCATAGATGCCCTGAAGGGACAAATATAATGGACTCGATGGATAAAAATAAACTAGGAAGTGACAGGAGCAAGCGCATCACATAATAAACTGCACATAATAAACTGTGGAACTAATGTCTGGATATAACAATTGAAATTTACAAAGCTACCTGAAATTGTCAAATGAATCCTAAAACTGTTAAAGAAATCCAAAATGAGTAAAAGTTTAAGTTACACTAACCTAACAAATTTTCATATAAAGTAATCAAACTTTGATTGCAGAATCTGTAATTGACATTTTGGAAGAAATATATACATATGTTTAGGATTCTAATACTAATACTTTGTATTATAATAAATTGCATTGTTCATAAACTTATATTTCAGTAAAAGGGACAAGAATTGTATATCCTTGTGGAGCTCTTAAAATGTTCCTATTAAAGCTCTCAAACCATTCTTGTGTTAAAATCATAATTACCAAATTTCATAAATTTGTTAAATCAGTCATTTAGCAAAGTATCTGTCAGTAAGACTGATTTTTGGCAGATTTGCTACATGGCAAAATAAATTTGACTGATTTGGTTTGGTGAGTTTATTTTCAGAAAATTGGTTTGAATTCATGGATGAATGGGGGCCAATTAGAATTCTCACAGTTGTTTTCTACGTGGGGGTCCTACATCATGTCAGTGGTAGATTATCAACAAGTAACACCCCAGATATCCCTTTTTCTAGTTTAGCAGATACCCCTTTCCTTTTTGTGGTAGAAAAGCTGCTCAAGTGCCAGTGAGCTAAAAATATCACGTTCCCAGATGGAATTGCTAAAGGAGTTAAAATAAATTATTTAAATCATGCCTTTGGAATATTCCCCCCCACACACACACCCAATCCAGTTTTTAGCTTCATGTCCATTATGATTCTAGCACTCACTCTGTCAGAAGCCTTGCCATCACGCAGACATAACCATGCCCTGTTTAAGTCTTGCTCTGTCACCATCGCTTGTTTTAAAAATTAGCAAAATATCTGCTGTAAGTTTGGCGTTAAGGAAGATGCTTTGTAAAAATTTATTTATTTTAGTGGGGGGAGGGGAAGAGGAAGAGAAACAGAATCCTCAGGCAGACTCCCTGCTGAGCACGGAGCCTGATGGGGAGGCCTGGCGGGGGCTCGCTCGATATCAGGACCCTGAGATCATGATGTGAGCCAAAATCAAGAGTCCCACGCTTAACCGAATGAGCCACTCAGGTGGCCCTAAGGCAGATGCTTAATACAACATCAAAAAATCATTCAGGCAGTGATGGCCATTTCAGTACCATAGACCAAACTCCATTTCTGGTCCCAAGGGATGATCCCACAAAGTGGGAACTTACTGTGTGTGGATGGATATGTGTGTATGCATGTGTGTGCGTATGTGTAAGTCTGAGTATGTCTATATGTGTGTGGGTAGTTGTATAAGCTTTTATGTTACAGATGTACTGTATAATGAAGAGAAGGGAGCGATAACACCTAAAATTTAAGAAAATAGTACTAAAAAAAGTGGGGCCACCATCCACTGACTCAGCTTATCTAGAAATTAAATTATTAAATTATTTACTAATTAGCATCCAAAGGCCCTCTCATAGACACCAGGGTTTCAGCCATGAACAAAACAGACAGAAATCCTGTCTTAACGAGCCTGCTTTAGTGTCAGGGAAAAAAAAGAGGCAAAAATGAATTAGTAAAACATATAGTACGTCAAGTGGTGTTGATAACTCAGAAGATAATAAGATAGGCAGTGCCAAGTTCCGTAAGGGTGTGTGTGTGTGTGTGTGTAATTTTAGATATGTGTTAAGTGAGATCCTTACACAGAAAGTAAGACATGAAGGATTTGAGGATTTGAGATATGAGGGGAAAATGTACTCCAGGGAAAGGGAAGAGGAATGCAAATGATCTCATATGGGAGCTTGTCTTCCATATTCCAAGAGTAAGAAGGTCCGTGCAGCTGGAGAGGATATGAGAATGGGTAAGAATAGGAGATGAGGTCAGGGAATGACTGGAGGCCACATTGTGCAGGGGGTTGCTATCATTATGAAGGAACTATTGGAAGGAATCAAAAGGAATTTCAGGCATCGTTGACAATTTCCTCTTCTTCATGACTGACATTCAATAGGTAACTATGTCGGATAGATCTCCTCCAGAAACATCCACCTAATTCTTTCACTTCTCTTACTTCCCACCGCCACTGCTGTAGATCAGCTCTCCCCTTCTCTTGCTTGTACAATAATTGCAGCCACCAGACTGGGCACCCTGATTCTCTCCATCCTCCACACTGCCACTAGAGAAGTCTTTCTCAATTCTTCAAAACCACAAATCTAATCATATAAAGACCTTAATCACATTTTCACTGCAACATGATAAGGCCCAAACACAAGCACGGCATTCAAAACACTGGACGATCTTGTCTCAACTTAATTTTTCAGCCTTATCTCTTACCTAGAGATAAGGCTTCCCCAACTTCTGCCCCAGTGTTACGTTACAGATGTTGGCTTCCCCAACCTCTCTATACCTGCGACAATCATCCCATAACTCATTTGAATTGGGTAACACTTTCTCCATAGCATCAGGCCTCAATGCCTTTGCTGTCAATAATATTTTGTCATTTATTGTATTACTTAATACTCTTGAAGACAATGGACTCTTTGTCCATGTGTTGTTCCTATCTGTGTTATAAGGGTGCTCCCTGCAGTTGGCCTGATGGTGCAGATTCAACTTAGTAGGCCATTTCTGGGTATTTCTGGAGCGCAGGAGTGGTGTGATCACCTGGATGCTCCTAGCAAAAATGCCAAGGTGTTTGATGGTAAGGAACAATGCCTGAGCAGTAGTGACTGACAGCAAATTTCTAGGTATGGAGCACATTTAAGAACGCGGACTCTGAAGTAAGAATGTTAGCTATTGAGAAAGTGATTTAAACTCTTGTATGTAAACTAGAGAGAACAATGCCAAACTCACTGAGTTTTTGCAAAGATTATGCCTGTTACATAGTATATTCTCAATAAATGATACCTATTGTGAATATTATAAACCAGGTTCACCACAGCACAGGTGGGGAAAGAATTCACCCTCTTCAGATAGAGTCAGGTGTAGGAAAAACATATGAATTCAAGTGAAAGATAACAGCAGATGCACAGAAAGATAAATTATGTTTCTGCTACAAGGGGGCCCCCTGGAACTGGCATAGGCACAATATTGGTACTGTGTGCCACTATGAGTTTGTGGATTCTCTGGGCAGTGGCATGGCCCCTGGGAACCCTGCTGAGAGAATGCCATGGCACAGTGATATGGCAACTACATACCTCCATGCAAACGCCATTTGTGAAATGTACCAGAGAGTACTGCTGCTGGGAACCAGGGTTAGTCAGAGAAGATAATTTGCAATATATTTGGTGAGTTTGGAGTCATAAAATGATGTTTTGTACTATTTTGTAATGCAATTCTACCCCCAAGTTGGTGCAGCCAAGATAATTACTTGCTATTATATATATTCCTGGAGCCTATTGCAAGGAATGACATCTAATAGGACTCAATAAGTTTTTGCTGAATGAATTAATGCTGAATCTTCACTTCCTCTTGGCAATCAATATTTTAATTACATTGGTGGCAGTTATGGTTAATTCATGAAGCACTAATGGGAAACAAGCACATTCCACAGGAAGAAAATATAGACCGTAATGCAACAAATAGCATTATGGATACCATTAGGCAAATATATTAGTCTCTCTTCTTCCCTGCCTGTATACTATAATCTGAATCCCATATGGAATCAAACAGCAGGCTCCATGCCTTCTGTTATTTCCATTTCTATTCATTTTACAACTATTTCTGCAGTCTTCGAGGCTTAGCACGTTGGCGCCAACTTTGACTCCCTTTGTGACCCTGTCCACTAATCCAATCAACCTATATTTGTTGAGCATCTACTGTGTACTAGGCACACTGTTAGGTTTTGAAGTAACAATGATTAAAGAGGAAGTCTCACCATGTTCAAGTTTTGTTGTGGGGAGAGAGAAGTCAACAGAAAATGCTGACTCCTGTTTTTGAGAAATACACAGACAACTCTAGAGATACAGAAAGTGATACCTGGGCTGGATCTTGAAGAAGGATCCAAGCCAAATAATCTCCATAATTTATCTTTCAGAAAGCTTTGGTATTAATACATCCCCCCCCCCAGCAATTTGGTCAGATAGTATTTTTAAGGTAAGTATCATTAATCTTCACAGGTACGTCTTATGATACCCTCTCTTCTACGTTGTATGAAAACAGCACGAGGAGTGTTGAGGTGGAATAACAACCCACTGAAGTTTGATGGGGCAGCCCTGCCCTATACTATTATCCAGTTTAACGGATATTAATGTCCTATTCTACTCTCAGAGTATATTGTTTTAAACAATAAATTGTATGGTCACCCTATTAAAGACTGACCCAAAGAGCCTTTATGCTTCCTTCAGCCTGACTAAACTTGAAACTGGTTCTTCCAGCCTCTAGGCCGCTGACCTCCCTCTCACCGCCCCACCCTTCCAGAATCCTGGAGGCCTAACCACAAAAGCCCTTCCCTCCCTCTTCTTAGAGCATTTACTTTAGAAAACTTGTAATTATAAACTCTTTCTCTGCTTCTTTGAGATATAAACCTTTTTAAAATTCTCTTGCCAGTTTTACAACACAAAAACATCTTTCTCAGGACCTGGGAGACATCTCCTTAAAATGTAACCATCAAGGGAATTCCCAGTTTCTGTGGGAGGGTAGGAGCCTAACTTTGGTGGGTGTTTTGTTTCAAGTTTTAAGATGGCCTCCTGTCATGAATATAAAATAAAGTTTACTTTTTTGTTGGATAAAGTCAATCAGTGAACAGAAAATGGCCTAAGATCTCCCCACCCCCAGCCGAGCTCTTTAAAACTCTGCAGCCTTTTGGTCCAGTAGAGTTCGGTTCTGGACTCTCTCCTCTATTGTAATAGTCTTAAGTAGTCTTCCTTGCCTGTTCAACTTCATCCAAGACAATTTTTGTGGGTTTTTTGTTTTTTGGGGGTTTTTTAATTAATTAATTTATTTCAGAAAGGGGGGAGGGGCAGTGGGAGAGGGAGAGAATTCTCAAGCAGACTCTCCACTGAACTCAGAGCCTGACGCAGGGCTTGATGCCAGGACCCTGAGATCATGACCTGAGCTGAAATCAACAGTTGGATACTCAACTGAATGAGCCATCCGGGTGCCCCAAGAGAATTTTTGTTTCAGCAAGACAATGTCTACTGGATGTGGAGGCAAAATCAAGGAAAGGTCCTTGGCATCTTCTCTGAAAGTAGTTTCTTATATTCAACTGTTGACTGAACATCTCCATGTGGATATCTAAGAGACTTCTGAAACTTCATATGTCGAACACGTAAATTCTAAAGCTCACCAACCCACCTCCCCACCACCATCAGCACCACATACAGAAATAGCTCCTTCTGGTTGTTCTAGTAAATGGGAGCTTTATTATTCTGGTTGCTCAGGCAATGATCCTAGAACTCATCCTTAACTCCTTTCTTTTCCCCTCCCATATCTAATCCATTGACAAAACCCACTGAGTTTAAATACAAAATACATTAAATATATATATTCAGGATTCACTTCCCACAACTTAACCATCAAGCCACCATTTTCTCTTGGATTACTTTAAATTACATTCCTAAATTTATTCTTTGCCCCTAATCTTGATAGCCCTGCCTTTACTACCTCCCAGACAGATGATTCTTGACCAACAACAGAGTTATCCTTTTAAAAAGGTCTCTTGTTCAAAATCTGTTTTGACTTTCCAATATCAATCAGAATAAAAGCAGGAGACCTAATGCCTTTGTAGTGGAGAGTAATGATACAACCTGGAGGGGTAGTCCAAATCAAGGTTAGAGCTGAAGACCTTCGTTAACATCCCAGAACAACTTAAAGAGGTGCCTGATTTCCCCTCAGAAGTTGATAACCAGCTTTTAGGGGCCTGGAAGATTTTTTTTTTTTTTTTGCCACACAATATTTATGAGGGGATGTATCAGGCCGTTCATTTTCTGCACGGGGATTGTTTTAATCCTCTAAAGAAGGACGGTTTAGTTTTGCACGCGAGATCACACTAGTTTTCATATGTGAGAGCATACAGACAAAGTCATAGTCCAACTGCTTCTCTACACAAGCATTCTTTCACGTCTGTATTGTCAACTGACATACTTCTCAGGCCTGCACCATGACTCGTTTGATTAAAATGGAAAGTTACCTCAAATCCCCATTTTAGGTCATCCTCCCCAAATCTCTTTCCCCACCCACCTCAACTGTATCACTCATCTTTAGAATAAAGACTTTTAAGTTCCAAAGTGTTAGAACTGAAGCTTTGTGACTAATCATTGCAGAGAAAGGATGGCAAGAGGCCTCTAATGTTTTGCGTGCAACTTGACCTTGCAAAAAAGGCCAAACAGCAATTATAGGAAAAGACAGCAGGCAAAGATTGTTCCTTTTCTTTGTCTGGTACATCATGGACTCCTCAAACATACTTTAGTAATTGCCCAGAGGAAGTAGCTCTTGTGAGTTTTAAGTAGTTGGCTCAAGGGTTAAATGTACTTTTTGAACACCTATAGTTGACATGAAACAAATTTATAAAATTCAGTAAAAGCTTTTGGAACCCATTACTAATAGGTATTGGTTAAATGTGAATGTACTTGCCATGCATGTAACTATATTTTTTTTCTTTTTAATGAAAGAAAAGTTAAAATATTCAGAATAAAATTAATAGCAAAAAGCCAGTGTTTTTGAAGCAGGTGGTTGTAGTCTGCTCCTGAACCGTGTCTATGTCTGCTTTCCACAAATCGGAGTACAAGGGTGGCGAAGTGCTGGGATGCCAATTCAGGAGCTTCCTTGCAAGAGTGATTGACTGGCTTCCTGAGAGACAATCGACTAAACAGCAGTATAGAGAGACAAGCAAAGCAAGCACGCTCATCACAAAACTATTTTGAATGGTAGCTGTATGGAGGGAGGAAAATTCTGAGAACAGCGTGCTGTCTAGCACTTAGATGTACCTCTCAAGTATGTGAGCTTATGGTCCTGGTAGCGGGAGAAGGGAGGACGCAGGATAAAGCTGCGAGGCTCGTAGTCCAAATAACTAGTATCACTAGGCTAAGGTATTCTCCCTCCTGGACATTGACTGGCTTGGCATCATCTTCAGCTTCCCTTTTCTGCTTTCTGGTGTAGGTTAACTCTCTTCTAGTTGGAACATTCATTTTTCATGCAACCAGATTGTTACCCAGCCTCGATGGAACAAATATGTAAGCAAGTTTGCATTCATATTAATTCTTGAAATGCATGACGCAGAAGCCCACTCCCTGATGACAGGCCATCAACCTCCCGCTCCTTCCTACTCATCTGTAAGCACCCTGACTTTATTGCAAATCACTGTTTGTAGGAATTCTTAGGGTGGCTTCTCAGGTGCTCTGGGTGATGTCCTGTGCTCAGTCTTTTGATCAGATATCCTCGCCAAGGCTCTGCATCATCGTCTCTGTCGTCAATGTCTATTATCAAAGAACTGCCCCTTCCAAGGGCTCAACACCCTAAGGTCCTGGAGCAATACTGGCTTCAAGGTAGAAGCGAACATATTCTCTCTCTCTCTAAGTTTTCCCTGCATTGTGTCACTTGGCCTTAGAGTTGAATGCTTGCTCCTCTAATTATAGAGAGTACTTTAGGATAACAGTTTTTGCAGCTTCTGGCCCTGTATTTCTCATCTCAGACTTTAAAGAAGTCTCTCAGATCAGTGGGACAAGGCAGAAACCATTATAATGCTATTCTCCATTAATACTTATTAATCTAATAATGATAATAGCGATAGCAAACCACCTGCTGAGTATGTAGTGATTGCCAGGTACCCATGTAAGCACCTAGCATGTATCAGGCTTTATTACTGATAATTCTATAATGCTATAGGTGTGACAGTATTCTGTCCATTTCACTGATAGGGATCCTGAGTCTTGGAAAAATTGAGAAAAGTCCAGTATGAGAGCTGTGACTGAAACCCAACTCCATCTGATTACAAATCTGTAACAGTGCACTGTGACTTTCCTACTCCTTCCTTCACCTGTTCTCCTAAGGATTGTATGTATATTTCCCTTCTCCTCTAAATAGAATCCATCTGCAATCTGCATATCAGCTCATTAAAAATAAGGTAGAAATAAGGAGAAAAGAAAAGAAAAGAGGGGTGCCTGGGTGGCACAGTGGTTAAGCGTCTGCCTTCGGCTCAGGGCATGATCCCGGCGTTATGGGATCGAGCCCCACATCAGGCTCCTCCGCTATGAGCCTGCTTCTTCCTCTCCCACTCCCCCTGCTTGTGTTCCCTCTCTCGCTGGCAGTCTCTATCTCTGTCGAATAAATAAAATCTTAAAAAAAAAAAAAAAAGAAAAGAAAAGAAAAGAAAAAAGAAAAGAAAAAAGAAAGCAAATTCAAAAGATACCCACACATAATCAAATTTGAATTTCAGTTTGGAACTCAGGGCATTCTGCTACATTCAGAAAAAAAACAGTATTTTCAATCTACATAGATCAAGTAGTATAGTTTGTGATTTTTTTTTTTTTGGTGTCATTAAGACACAGCAGACTTAACAAAGATCTCAATTAATGGATTTATACCTTTATTCAATAGTTCATTATTAGTCACCCAGAATATGCTTCAGCATTGTGCTAGGACCTGAGAATTCTATAAATAAATAAATAAATAAATAAATAAATAAATAAATAAATAAATAAAAATGTTTTAGTCTTTGCCTGCACGCACTTAATAATCTAGCAGGGGCAACTAGCTTTTAGCAAAAATTATACAAGCATTTAATGAATAAAATTGTTAAGTGCTAAAAAAGAAAAACACAGTATGACCTGAAAGCATTTAAGGCATAAGGTATAATCTTGCCTGGGTTGAAACTACAAAGAGAAACACTGGCTGGATATACTTTATAGCTAGCTTTTTGATCTTTTTTCCCCCCAGATTTCTATTTTGCCATAGCCGATAAAGGTTAATTAGTATAGTAATTGACATTATAGCAACGATAGCATACGCAGAGCCCCTGGCATCATACTTGGCACATACCACATACTCAATAAACAATAGTTCCCTTCCTCTGCGATATCTCTGCATGTATGCACTTCCTGCCTCACCTTCATGAATTACCAGTTTAAGTGAATCTAATATAACACAGTTTGATAATGAGAAATGACTTTTTTTCTCTCTTTTGACTACCTCATTCTTTCCTTTTCTTTCTTTCTTTCTTTCTTTCTTTCTCTTTTCTTTTCTTTTCTTTTTTCTTTTCTTTTCTTTTCTTTTCTTTTCTTTTCTTTTCTTTTCTGTCTTTCAAAAATATTTTCCTTGACACATGCTCTGGTACCTGAATGTGTGAAAAACAGGTCATAGGCATGAACAACTGTCTCTAATGTTCACACATATAAGCTCTTTCTCTTGTATTCCAGTCTATCTTCTATTCGTTTTGACTCTTGCATCATCTTGGATATTCCCAAATAGTAAGTCTGTTGGTCTCACATGTTACTTCATGCTGTCTTGAATGTTCTCACAGTAATGATCTATTTAGATAAACATTCTGAAGATAAAAAATCTTGCACTGTCCATAATATTCAGGTTTTGTTTTCCAACTGGTTAAGAATAAAAGGGTTATGGGGTTATCCATTTCGATTGATAGTAATATACTTCTGCCCAGTTAAAACAGTTTTAAATGTTGCTAAGCAATTGATCCATCCCAAATGGATCAGGTCCCCACCTGACTACTTGCAAAGCTGCCAAACTCCTAAGGATCATCCCCTTGAGCATGCATTATAATGGCTACCATATCCTTTAACAAGTTATAGTTAATATAAATTACAGAGTTGTCCTGGGTTATGTCATCCCACCCAGGTTTTTAGCCAAGACAGGGAGACGTCTTTACAAAACATATGTATTCAATTGATTTTTGCTGAAATAAAGGAGAAAATGAAGAAAAACATGTGACAAGTTACTGTTCTCAAATATTTGAAAGACAGATTGAATGCATTATGACTAATACCACAGGGCGGATCTAGGATAAAGAGGGAAAAATCCTGAGATCAATAAGCAAGGGGTACAGAAAGGCACACCATGATACCACACAAAGAAATTCTTTATGGCCATTAGAATTGTTGAACAAAAATGAGTTGGTATATTATACGGTTTGATCCCCTAACTTCTGAGATAACCAGATTGACAGCTGTAAAGGTTTCTGTACATGGCGAGTTTTCATTGACTGCGGGTTCAGTTCAATACTCTCTAATGTCCTTAGTTCCTCTAAATTCCTATGGCTCTAAAGCAACTTAAAAAAAAATTAATTACAGTCAGGGTGTGTGTGTGTGGGGAATGATATCAGGGTAAGAAGTTTTTAACAATATATCAAATAAACTTTTATCAATTAAAAAAATTCTCCAAGTTAATTCATCCAAAGAGTAATTAATAATGCACTGCTTTCTCAAAAGTTTATGTTTTTTACCTTATTTTTATTTTTATCTCAGCACAATTTAAAACAGAAGTGGCTTTGAACTTTAGAGCCAAAAAAAAAAAAATCGTGATTTTTTTGCCCATAGTGGGCAGTGAATACTAAACAGTAAAGAGGAGATGTGTTTGAACATCTCTGTCAAACCGACATCAAAAATGGATGGAGTGTCTCCGTGTTTCTACGCGTCCTGAACATACAGTTGGCAGTTGCATTTACAGTTTTGAAACAATACAATGCCTTTTTTTTTTTTTAACCAATTCATTTCATCAACAGGGTAGTAAAGACAAAAGAGACCAAGGGACTGTCTAATCCCACCCCCTCCATTCCATGAGGAAATATGCTCACAGAAGTGAAGCACGATGAGAAGATAGAGTAAACATTGCTTACATCCTAATTAGCGGTGCTGACTATCTCACTGCATGACTCCCTTTGCTGAGACCCGCGGGGCCTTGTTAACCTCATTCTATGGTCCTGTCTGGCTTGGATACCTACTTAGCTAATCTAGTCAAGCATTAGCCCAAGTTAGATTGAGTCTATTAATGCTGAGAGTCCTGGAATCCTCAGTCCTAATTCACTGTGTTTTAGCAATCCTTCGTTGAGTATTTATTATGTCCCAAACTCTTTATACAAAGTCCTAGGGTATAGCTATAAAAGACATAAAATCCCCATATTCAAGGAAGCCCCATCTCGAAGAGAAGACCAACAGTATAGAGTCAAAAAGCAGTAAATGCTGTAATAGGGCAACACAAGATGGGCAGACGGAGTGAGATTTTGGAACTGATTCAGGTACCAAAAGAACAGGGACTTTGTTTTATTTACTGCAAATCTCTAGTGCCTAGAATACCACATGGCACAATTCTAGAAAGAAGGATGTGCAAGGGCACAAAGTCATGAGTCAGGAGGGAACAGGTTGGGTTCAATATGACTACAATTCAGTACACACATAAAACTTGGTGGAAAATGAGGCTGGGGTTGACAGAGGAACAAGATCATGAAGAGTGGAGTGGCCACACCAAGGGGATTATGTTCCTCCCGGGAACCAATGGGAAGAATTTAAGTGGGACAACAATCACCCTGATGCCTGTGTGTAGGAGGAGGGAGGAAACAACATATGGAGAGATGGAGGGAGAGAATTGAGCAAGTCACTGGAGAAAAGGAGAACAACTGGGATGTTGGCTAAACAGGCCAAGTTAAAAAAAAAAAGAAAGAAAGAAAGGAAAAACCTGAACATGCTAATGAGGATCCCTGGCCATAACCTGTATGACATGTCCTTATGTGGTTACCTTGTACTTGATATATCACTTATTTCTAATGTCGTCCCTAAATATGAATCTGAATTAACGTGCTACAAGAATTCATTTTCTCCCTACTCAGAGTGCCCCTGTCAAGACAATGTTTAAGCCCCAGGAAGGATATTCCTGAGAGAAATTGCCGCATGTGATAAGATAGGAAGAGAACATGGCCCAGGGCTCAGGGGGAGCCGGAAGTTCTTCCTGTCAGTTTGAAGTGTGGCATGTGAGTCTGAACTAGGTAGACAGAAGGTACACAGGGACCAAGATCACAAAGGGCCTTCTGCACTAGGTTAAGGAATTCGAATATAATTCTGAAGTGGCATAAATATCCTGAAGAGCTAAAACACAAAGGCAACATAATCCAGGAAATGCCAACAGTCAAAATATAATAAACTCTGGGCAGATATCTGAGCTCTACAATGACTCAAGCTCTTACTATAAGAACACCCCATGAGAAATACTTTATGTGGAGAAAATGGAAGGCAAACAGATAAATAACTCAGTAATTTTAATCTGCTTTTAGGTTTTTAATATGACCCGTTTATTGGTTTTGTTTTTCATTTTTTTCTCTTAGTCATGTTGAAGGTTGACACATTATTGTCTTTCCCATGTTCACTTCCTAGGAGTGGTCTGGGAAAGGTAAGAACAGGAATGCAAATTGTTTGCCAAAAGCATCTTGGTATAGACTTGGATATGCGAATGCTCAGAAAAAGATAAAGCGGAGGGAGGGAGCGTCATTACCATGATGAAAGTTGAGACCGAAGACTCCTTGCTAGAAGTGGATGGTTACCAGGGGCTCACAGGGTTAGTGGTTGGTTTAGGATGGCAAAGAATTAGTTTTAGGTGGATGAACAAAGACAGGAATGAATAGGTGAGGTGATAATGGCTAATTCAAAAGCGAGAGATATCTGGACCAGTAAAAAATTCTAAAGAGAAATTTTAAAAATACTTTTAGGGATCCAACAGGGACATGGCTAGAAATTATGTGTAGAGGCCACGGTAGTGTTATACTCATGTATGTCAGACTGAAACTGCCTTCTGGCAAATTACAGTCTTATTTTTTCCCTCTCTCTTTTGCACACACACACACACACACACCCCATAGACACCAGAAAATTTTTTGTTGTTACTGTACCCAGTCATGTTGTAAAAATAAAAGTATTCTCCTACTCACTTTTTATGTGCCAAGTTTTACATGACTTATATAATCTAATCCTCCCTCAAATCCTAGGAAATAAGTACAATTCTGCATCCCATCTGAGATCAGGAGCCTGAGTCTCAGTGATGTTAAATAACATATAAGAGTAAATGATAAACCTTTTCAGAAAACCTATAATTATCATATGACTCTGCAATTCATTCCTAAGTATATTCCCAAGAGAAATGAAACATGTCCATACAAAACTTATAGCAAATGTTCATAGCAACATTATTTATAAAAGCCAAAAAATGGAAACAAGCTAAAAGTGCATCACCTGGTGAATGAATAAACAAAATAGGGTACATGCATAGAATGGAAGATTATACGGAAATAAAAAGGAATGACGTTCTGATACACGCTACAAGATGGGGAACCTTGAAACCATTACTGTATGTGCAAGAAACCTTCGCAAAAGACTACATATTGCATGATGCCTTTTATGTAAAATGCCATAAATAGACAAATCTGTAACAACTGAAAGTAGATTAGTGGTTGCCAGGGGCTGGGACCCAGAACTGGGAGAAGAAGAGGGAAAGGATAACGATGGTTAATGGGTTATTTTCTGGGATGCCATAAATGTTTAAAATTAGGTTGTGGTGATGGTTGCACATAACTCTGTAAATGTACTAAAAACACTGAATTGTATACTTCAAATGGGTTGATTTTATGATATGTGAAATTTATCTCAGTAGTTGACATGTCAGAGCCAGGATTTATATTTAGTCCGACTAAAGCACCTGAACTTGTAACTAATACACTAATCAGTCTTCTTCTACATAGATAGGGGTGTTGTCATCCCTAACTGGCATCTATGAAATGCAAAAGACACTGTTTTCATAGGTCCTTCTACCTCCTGGGTTCCAACTAAATAGTAAAGTTTATGCAGTGCAAGCTATCAAATGAACTCTTCTCTTTCAAAATGACAAATGTCCTTTCTCTTTTCTAAGGAAAATTTCTTCACTTAAGTTTCTTGATTTTATTCTTTTCTATCTCTTCACCGACCTTGCTCCACCTTTCACTCTTCTCTGGAAATTCTCTTTCTGTTGCTTGTTCTCTGGCTACCAACATTCTCAGATAATCCTGATTAGAGAAGAAAAAGAAATGCAGAAACAGAAACGTTCTGCGTCCTTCCTTCCTTCCTCATTCTGTCACCTTATCTCTTGTTTTCTGGTTGCTAAACTTATAAGAGATCATTTGGATCCATTTTTCCAAAATCCACTTAGGTGAAACCTCCTGCCCTCAGAGTGGCTTTCATCTCTACTGCTTATCTGTTCTTTAAATTCATCTTCTATTTTTTTATTATTATGTTCAATTAGCCAACATAAAGTACATCATTTGTTTTTGATGTAGTGTTCAATGATTCATCAGTTGTATCTAACACCCAGTGCTCATCACAACACGTGCCCTCCTTAATACCCATCACCCGGTTACACCATCCCTAATTGACTCCCAATGGCCAAACCCAGCAGACTTTCTAACCCCCCAAATCTAGAGGCAATCTGTCAGAAGGAGACAGACTTAGGCTTCGGTACAAAAGTCCAAATTCTGCCACTCTCTGAGACTAAATTTTCCTCTTGTAGTTAGTACAGCAAAAGGTATTGAAAATATTATGTCAGAAACACTCATCAACCCTAAAGAGTGCCAGACATATACTTAGTATGTGTTAAAACAATCTGAGTTAACACTTCTGGATTTCAAGAAGTGAAGAGAAAAATGTCAATTCATCAAATCTTTAAGCAGTATTGTTGAGCCTTTGTTAGACAATATACAAGGTGAAGGTAGGAATACTTCTTTGAGGAACAATAAGACCATTTGTGTAGGTTTCATTAATTTCAGCTTTTAATGTGCTATATATGAAAAGATCTTTAGGATGCTAAAGTGCAATCTAAATTAAACCCAGGCTGTCATAATTATTTTCTATTGCATCTTGTAATCAAATTCTGCTGGTTATGTCACTTTCACTTGAGCAGAGCACACTTACTGTCTGTTATGGATAATATGCATAAATTCAAATATCCTTAGATGGAGAGAAAAATTTTAGAGCTCTCACTATATTTTGCTAAAAGTGCAAAAGCAAAGCTTTTTTAAAACTTACTTTCACTAAACATATTGCATGGAGTCATTAGCAAGGGGAAGTAGTGACTTCTAAAACCCAATGACTCAACAGAGGCTATCGATGATATCCTTAACAAGTACACGTAAAGTGTCAATACCAAGCCCAATATCCCTATTTGCATTCTTTATTGTACTACAGATGTCTTGCTGGTGGTTCAAAGGTGAAGACATGCACCCAGAAGTAATCACAGTAAATGTAAGCTTCATTGAGCTCTTGTTGGTATCAACTGGCTCCTCGGGTAACAATTTTAAAAATAATGAAAGAACTTCATGTTCAATATAATTCCTTATATTCATTTCCAGTTAAGAGCCAGTAGTAGGAAGAATTTAAGCCCCCAGACTCTCGATCCCCTTGTGTTACTCCTGCAAATACATAATAAAAGGGACTTCAAAGACCTAAGTAAGATTATCAATTACTTGACTGTAACATTGTAAGATTATCCTGGATTATCCAAGTGGACCTAATCTAATCACACGAGTCCTTACAAGGTTTTTCTCTGGCTGGTAGCAGAAGAGGAAGTCAGAGATTTGAAGAAAGGGATTCAACAAGCTCTCGTTTGCTTAAAAATGAATTTGAATTACTGAATTCTTCCAATAACCTGACTGCATATGGAAGCAGAGTCTTCCCCAGAGCTACTAGGTAAGAGGGCAGCTCAGGCAGCACTTTGAGTTAGACCTCAGGAAACTCTGCACGGGGGATCCACCTGAGCCACCTTGCGCTGAGACTTCTCACCATGAAACTGTGAGATAATGAATGGATGTCGTTATAAGCCACTAAGTTTGTGGTAATTTGTGACAGTAGCAATAAAAAAGTAACAGGAAACCTTGCCAGTAATTTTATAAGGATGTGATAAAGCTTGCTATGTTTGATACTGGGCACATTTGACATTAAAAATGACAGAATATAAGATCTCGAATTTGCAGTCTGTCCATGAAAACATACATATGCAGGCTTACAGAAAGAGCTGAAAGACACTATCGCTGGAATAACTGTGTTCTGTGTTTTATATCCTTGGATATGACAGAAACAGTAAGATGTCTTTGCTGAATATGTATCATGGTGTTATATGTATGCATAAAAGATAAAACCAAACTATTTTTGATTGGAGTATACTTTTGAATTCAATATCTCAACAGATAGTCTTTATGTTCCTCTTGAGGATGAATGAATTAAACTTGGTCTTCAATGTGTTGGTTCTGTACATGTAGCCAGAATAAAGTAGCTGATGTGAAAATTATTCTTCTGCCTACAAGTGATGGGGAGAGAATTTGAATAGTTTCAATGGTTTCTCAATGTGATAAGCCTGGGTCCTATAACTGACAAGCTCCTTATAAGATCCTGTCCTGCAGCTGAATTTTAATGGCAATTTCAGTAATGGTTTAAAGAGCTCCTCACCGTATTCTGGCTGTAGTTTGATTCTGCTCTGTTAGAAAAATTGCAAGAGCCCAGCCAAAGGAAATTATTAACCACAATATATACACCATGAAAACCCAATTATTTGTCCAGCAGGAAAGTAGAGAGCAAAGTAGAGAGCAGTTCTGAAACAATCACCTGTGTTGTTTCCTATTAATTATTACTAATAAGTTTCAGGATCCAGAGCATTGACTTGAATGCAGATGATCAATTGTCGGGGACAATTTATTCATTTTCCTTTTTCCTTGTCACATGAATATACTCCTTTAAATTTTCATTCATTCATTCATTCATTCACCTAGTAAACATTCATCTAGTGTCTCTTATGGACAAGGAGCTCTGCTATAGCAAGAGGAAAGGTTTGTAAAGTCCTGATCCCTACTCTCAAAAAGTTCACCATGTAGGAAGAAAGACATATTTAAATATTAATTGAAATACAGTGTGGTCTAAATAAGAATTAGAAGTAATTGTGTACCAAATAAAAAGTACTTAATACCATGTTGGGTCAGGGATGGCCTCACAGATGAAGAGATATTTGAGAATCTGGAAAGATAATAGAAATAGGTGTTACAAATCTACACCTGGAATGGAAGGGAGTATTTGGAGATGGGATGAGCCTCTTAGCTCTAGTCAGACAAGGAAAAGGCTCTCATATTCTATATGTAACAGATTTCAGATATCTAGAAAGAGAAAATACACTAAAAGGTATAATCAGGGGGATATAATGATGAGATCTATGTTTTAGAAATACAACTCTAGCTACACTGAAGAGAACAGATTTAAGAAACGGGCAGTTGAATACTTAATTTATAACATTACATTTATAAGAAATTTCCAGAAAAAGCAAATCTACAAAGAGAGATAGATGATTAATAGTTGCTTAGGACTTACAGTGGGAGTGAGAATTGACTCCAATTTCACACAAGCCATCTTTTTGAGGTGATATAAATGTTCTAAACTGAACTGTGGTGATGGTTGCATAACTATATGTCTACAAAAAAAATTGAAGTTTACACTCTCAGTAAAGCCTATTTTGCGATGTGTGGGATATCTTAATCAAGATGTTTTTAAAAATGGCTGGTCCTACCTATACTTCTTCCTTAATTGGTCATTGGATATGGGATATTGAAGCAAGGTTGTTAAGATTTGCTGCTGATGCGATCCCTGAGTGTACTGATAACCAAAGCTGTTTTAGGACGGCACTCCCAACAATTAGGGCAAAATGTCTTTCCTTGAAGAAGGATCTGCGTGTTGTATCATAGCACTACCACAGAATTCTTTATAATTTCTTACAGAATATTGAGAAGATAGACTTGACTAAAACAGACATGTTTGGCTGTGTTTTGAGGAGTAAAAAGGGACACATTTGGACAACTGATATATAAAGCACTTTAAAATCATACTTTTACTTAATCTGTAGAAATTCAGTTATGTGATTATGAAGGAAAGTGGCATAATTAAATTGGTACTTTAAGAAAGCTATTTAAAGGAACAATTCAGAATGATTGGAAGGGAGAGAACTTTGAGAATTAAATTTTGTAGGTACCTATACAGAATTTTTTAAAAAAAATGAAGGACATAGGGGTACCTGGGTGGCTCAGTCATTAGGCGTCTACCTTCGGCTCAGGGCATGATCCCAGCGGTCTGGGATCAAGCCCCACATCGGGCTCCTCTGCTGGGAGCCTGCTTCTTCCTCTCCCACTCCCCCTGCTTGTGTTCCCTCTCTTGCTGGTTCTCTCTCTCTCTGTTAAATAAAATAAAATCTTACAAAAAAAAAAAATGAAGGACATAAATGATTTGGAGAATGATGAAGAAGAAACCACTAAGAACGCATTGGCTTCAGGTTGGATGTCTCCAGGTGCAGAGCATAAATTTGCAATGCTTTAGAAGCCATTAGCCAAAAGGCTGAAATGAAAATGAAATACCAAAAAAAAAAAAAAAAAATCAACAACAACAACAAAACAAAAAAAGTGCTCAAGGAGTTGACCTGCGGGTGAGGCTCATAAGTACCAATACTGATCATTGATGGAGACAGAAATGCAAAATTTAGTTTTTCAAAAGTGGAGAGCTTTTAAGAAAACAGAAATTTCCAAGTGGGAATGGGTTGTTCAAGATATAAGTTGAGTATAATAAGATGGTTCAAGAGATAAGTCATCAAGGCTGAGTATTTCCCAGACATTTCTTAAATGAGAACTATGATTTCAATTAGTCAAAGAGATGGACCCTTAAGGAGCCGACTATGATAAACTTCAAAATTCTGACTTTTAAAATTTCAAAGGTAAATCTCTCATGGATTGGAACAAGGAATCACCAAACTCCAAAGCTTGTAGAAATTGCAGAAATTATCTATTTGTTTTAAAGAGGAAATACAGAGACACATCAAAATTGGGTTATTTGCCCTAGACCTTATAGCAAAAATAGATTTATAAAATAAAAATGGTACCTGGGAAGGGCATTCAATTAATTATTGTTGAGTGTGAGATGATCACAGGACCCTAAAATAAAAGTATCCATTTAGGAAAATGGTAATCAGCATGGAATTGAAGCCTTGTACACAAGGGCCATTCAAATAAGAGTAGACATTCAAGTACAACGCCAAGAACTTAGTATTGAGGGAAGCCTGTGTGTAGAAGAAGAAGACAGGAGAAGAAAAGAAAAAGAAAGAAATTATTTAGATGAAGGACATCAAAACACATACAGAAAATAGAAAAAAAAAGGAAGAGCTTAGAGGCAAGGTAGAGTGACTTTTAAGAGGAATAGGAAAGGATGGTTATCTATGGAGTTATTTGCTGCTTATTTCAGAGAGAATGAAGACGGGATAGACATCAGAGAGAAGAGAGGATATAGCGTAAAACACATTGAGGAATTATATTATAGTAATTAAGAACCCAGGTTCTGGAGTTAGATCTAAATTCAAATCTTGTTCTCTACTTAGCTATTGTGGGAATTTGGACGACTTGCATTTTAAATCTCATTTACAACAAAAACAAAGACGATCAAATGTAACTCTTTTTAGAATTGTGGTGAGAAATAAGTGGGGCATGGAAACAAACAAAAAAACCTACTTAAATTTTAAAGCAGGGATATGGCCACATTTGCAGGTTGCAAACACTACTGTCTGCAATGCAAAGGAGATGTTGGACCCAGAAGACGGAGGAAAGAGGACCAGTTGAGAGACTGTGGTGAGCGTCTGGGAGGGAAAAATGAAAACCGTGAGGTGGAATCAGCAGCACTGGAGAACAGGACAACGATTGACAAAGGAGGTGAAGTACAATACATCTTAAACACAGGAGCAATTTGTTTGAGAAATCTGTGTTTTGAGTGAGCCCCATCTGTGATGATAATCAAAGGTGGACCTATCTACTCCAAGGCTTGGGACATAGGTACGACGTTTGTGTTTTCTCCGTTGTGGATAATGGAGTTCGAGGTATAGCAACTGGGATGCTAAGGATGAAGTGTTATGAGTGTGCTCTTGAACTATATACGTGCAATATGTATTCCCTGAAAACAATTTCCCTGTAGTGTATCCTGCGGTTAATATTTGGAAATATAAGTTATATTTACATCTAAATCACATTTTAGTGCGGTAGCATAAAGGGGAAAATGTTTTTACTGTTCCTGGCAATAATGCTATATTTTACCTTCACTCTGGAGTTTTAGGCAGAAAAATAAAGTGTTAGCAAAAAGAAATTAAATGGCTCTGTTGTGATACCTTCTTTGCAGTTTATTATTTTTTAATCCAAATTTCATTCTGTGTGTGAGGGTTCAATGAAAAACAAAAAAAAAATGTAGAGAGACAGATTCAATATCCTTCTTCTCCTTTAGGAATTCATTTACTGATAAAATGGCTATTCTGTCAAGAATTATCATCATAAAAAGAGACATCAAAAGAATCACTTTCTCTATTCCTTTTCGGGCAAATTATTTCTGCTGTTCTTTCATGAAGTGCTTCTGTGATGAGACAAACCTTATTATGGAAGAATGCATTTCAGCCATTTAGGGTCCTGGTACCAGGGACGACTGGTCAACCAAGCTACTTAACTATTTAATTACTTAAATATTTATGAGAATCTTTGACATGGAAGAATTTGTACTTCTAAAAAAAGGTGCAAACTCTAAGTTTCAAAGCACATGAAGATATCATGAGAAAGACCGAGATGAGACAGCTACAAGAGCGCTCCTTGAGGATGACCTCTTAAAGACGGTTGAACTATGCTACCAGATGAAGTCCGTCTCATGGTGCCTTGGCTAGACTCTCAGCAAAACAACTGTTCTCATTCACATGTATTGAATCACTCTCTACTGCAATGTCACTCTGTGTAACTGCTGATGCTTTTTCACTAAAATTCTATTGAGTCTGGTATTAACATTGTTACATTCTTTCATTTGTATTTGGCTATCTTGCCTGTACCTCTTATTTTATTTTTAAAATTTTTGTGAATTTTTGTGTAAGAAGTAACCCTCACAAGCAACATATACCTAGGGTTTAAAAAATCTCATCTGAAAGACTGTATCATAATACAGCATTCTTTTTTTTTAATGTTTTTTTATTATGTTAGTCACCATACAGTACATCCCTGGTTTTTGATGTAAAGTTCGATGATTCATTAGTTGCGTATAACACCCAGTGCACCATGCAATACGTGCCCTCCTTACTACCCATCACCAGCCTATCCCGTTCCCCCACCCCCTCCCCTCTGAAGCCCTCCATTTGTTTCTCAGAGTCCATAGTCTCTCATGCTTCATCCCCCCTTCTGATTACCCCCCTTTCTTTATCACTTTCTTCCCCTACCGATCTTCCTAGTTCTTATGTTCCATAGATGAGAGAAATCATATGATAATTGTCTTTCTCTGCTTGACGTATTTCACTTAGCATTATCTCCTCCAGTGCCGTCCATGTTGCAGCAAATGTTGAGAACTCGTTCTTTCTGATAGCTGAGTAATATTCCATTGTATATATGGACCACAACTTCTTAATCCAGTCATCTGTTGAAGGGCATCTCGGTTCCTTCCACGATTTAGCTATTGTGGACAATGCTGCTATGAACATTGGGGTGCATATGGCCCTTCTCTTCACTACGTCTGTATCTTTGGGGTAAATACCCAGTAGTGCAATGGCTGGGTCATAGGATAGCTCAATTTTTAACTTTTTAAGGGACCTCCACACTGTTTTCCAGAGTGGCTGTACCAACTTGCATTCCCACCAACAATGTAGGAGGGATCCCCTTTCTCCACATCCTCTCCAACAATTGTTGTTTCTTGCCTTGTCAATTTTTGCCATTCTAACTGGCGTAAGGTGGTATCTTAGTGTGGTTTTGATTTGAATTTCCCTGATGGCTAATGATTTTGAACATTTTTTCATGTGTCTGTTAGCCATTTGTATGTCCTCATTGGAAAAGTGTCTGTTCATATCTTCTTCCCATTTTATGATTTATTTGTTTCTTGCATATTGAGTTTGAGAAGTTCTTTGTAGATCTTGGATAGCAGTCGTAATATAGCATTCTATTAGCATGTATTGTGATTAATATAGTAACACTTGCTTTTTCCGGGTTTTTGCTCTGCTTGGGTAAAGTTTTCTTCATCCCTCCCTTTTTATTTTATCTTATTTCATTTTATTTTATTTTAAGCTTTTATTTATTTTTTTGACACGGGGGGGAGAGAGAGAGAGAGAGAACAAGCAGGGGGAGAGGCAGGCAGAGGGAGACGGAAAGGCAGGCAGAGGGAGAGCGAGAAGCAGGCTCCCTGCTGAGCTGGGAGCCCAATGTGGGGCTTGATCCCAGGACCCTGGGATCATGACTAGAACCAATAGCAGCTGCTTAACCAACTGAGCCACCCAGGTGCCCCAATCCCTCTCTTTTTAAATATGTTTTTCTCCTTTACCAGTTTGTAAATTTGTGATAATAACTGTATTTTTTAAAAGTAATGAATTAATTAATTAATTGTTTTTTAGAGAGAGAGGGCTCACGAGCAGGGGAGGGGCAGATGGAGAGGGAGAGAAATTTAAGCAGGTTCCACGCTCAGTCCCACATGGGGCTCAATCTCACCACCTTGAGATCATGACCTGAGCTGAAATCAAGAGTTGGATGCTTAACTGACTGAGCCACCCAGGCACCCCTGGGATAATAATTTTAAATGTTCACTGGTTACACCTAAAATTTTAATATGCAGACCTTACTACACATATTTCTAACAAGCCAAAATTATTTCATTCTATTCTGTTCCTCCCAAGTGGATAAGGACCCCCATGTGTTTTAACACTCTTTTTTTTTTTAAATTTATTTATTTATTTGAGAGATTGAGTGAGAGAACAGGAGGAGGAGTAGAGGGGGAGGGAGAGGCCCCCACAACCCTGAGATCATGACTGGAGCAGAAGCCAGGAGTCAGACACTCGACTGACTGCACCACCCAGGCATCCCTGTTTTAACACTCTTAGGATTTCATCCACGTGTTCCTTTTATATTGTTTTCTAAAAGTTGCAGGCACAAATCAGTTATTATTTTACAGCAAATACTGAATTAAACTTACAAATATATTTCATTATTTTTTATCACACTATTTTTTCTTCCACCAGGCTCCTATGCTCTTGCCTTTTCTTTAGGTTGAAGTGCCTCCCTTAGCAGTTCTTTCAGAAAAGCCTATGGGTGATAAACTCCCATTAGTCTGATTTTTTTTTTCTTACTTCATACTAACTCTTGAATGATAGTTTAACTGGCTACAGAATTCTAAACTGCCAGTTATTTTCACTGAACATCTTGAAGATACTACTCCACTATATTCTGGCTCATATTGTTGATGAGAAGCTTGCTACTTATCGCCATCCACATGTATGCAATTTGTCTCTTTATCTGCTAATTTTATTTTTTTAAACTTTCTAATTAATGTTTTGTCTTTAACCTTAGTGTTCCATAGTTTTACTAAAATGTGTATAGTTATACACGTATTTTATTTACTTTTTCTACTTAGCACTCGGTGCCCTGGATTAGTCTGTGGACTATATCTTATACTTCAGAAAAATCCCAGCTGTTATCCCTTCCAGTATTGCTTCTTTGCCATTCTCTCTATTCTTTTCTTACTGAATGCCTCGTATATAATTATTAGTGTCTTCTAATCTGTTCTCTGTAACTCTGAACATTTTCATCTTTTAAAGTATCCTATCTGCATTCTGAGTGAGTTCCTCAGTAGGACCTTCCAATCTCAATCCTTTTGGTTTCTACCTGCTTATTTATTAGTATCCTTTATTCTTTTTATGACTGATATTCTTTCATTTATATCTTTGGAAATTTAAAATTCCTTACTTAAAAAAGTAAGTTATTTTTGTTGACTGCCCTTCTAGCATGATTGTTTCTCACTTTGTTTGTTTTTTGATTTTCTGGCATATCTTGACTGAGACTTCTATCCTCTTTCTCCCTCCTTGCCTCATGCCCCATTTACACTCACATTTCTCTTCCGGTTGGTTATGTACTGATCTTCACACAAGTCCTTGAGATTGCTATAATAGCACCTGGTCTCATAGGGGCAGCTCACAAGTCCTGACCTCTGAGAACAACCGGTTTATTGGGAATCCAGTCATTGAACCATTGTGGAGTTTAATCTGGGCTCTGGCTGGTGAGGTTATGAGGCTTCTTGCTCCCTCTTGGCTGCTTGGGGAAAAGTGTCACATAAGCCATCATGTCAGCTAGTGAATGACAGCTGCAATGTATTTTAGGCTTCTTTCACCAATTTTTAGGAGCATTAGCAACCTCTGATATTAAGATATGAGTTTGACTTCTGTTTCCTTCTGTGTGTGAGCACTATTTTTTCTGATATAATTTAAAAAACTGCCTTCACCTGCCTGCAGATTTAAGGACAAGTAACTTCTCCTTTTAACTACAATCTACCCCCTATATTCTTCCCTATTTCCTCAAAAGCGTGTGAGAGAAAGTAAACTTTGGATCACTGGTGTTATTCTATCCACATCTAAATTGTGGATCCAAGACCATGACTCCTGTTTCTGTACCTATAATAATTCTGCTATGTCCTGCCTCAATAGAAAAATCTAAGATTTGGGACGCCTAGGTGGCTCAGTCAGTTAAGCGTCTGCCTTTGGCTCAGGTCATGATCCCAGGGTCCTGGGATTGAGTCCCTGCATCAGGCTCCCTGCTCAGCAGGGAGTCTGCTTCTCCCTCTGCCTGCCACTCTCCCTGCTTATGTGTGTGCACACTTGCTCTCTCTCTCTCTGGCAAATAAATAAATTAAATCTTTAAAAAAAGAAAAATCTAAGATTTGGCTTCATACCTGTTTATGCAGGTAGAGATCTCTTCATCTCTTTTTGATGCCTTCTGACTATAAAAGAGGGGGATGTGTTGATTCAGTTATATCTGGATTTTATATGTGGTAACTCCCAACATAAAAACTTATACACACACACACACACACACACACACCTCACTTTTGAGAAGGAAAGAGAAAAAATGTAAACAAATGGGGAAATGCAAGATGGCTCAGATGGAACACTGACATATCACAGTAACGGTATGTTGTTTTTTGTTTGTTTGTTTTTCAATTTATTTGGTTTTGTGTTTTGCTTTTACTTTTGCTCGATAACAATGCACACTTCCAAAAGTAACGTTTCCTTTAATCAGGCCCAATACCTTAGAAGAGAGCCCATGAGAGCATGGTTGATGATTGAATTCCCACAGCTTTCAAAATACTATTTTCCCTTGCTGAGCTGTCAGCTGTCAAAGGCAGAAACTATAGATTGCTAATACATGGCTATAGTCTAAGTGGTACAGCATATTCCTTGGTCTTGAAGAAATTGAAAAAGAAATCCCAAACTACCCATAGCTTGCAGTGGTTTCATGTTCAAAAATTGAGAGGAATTTTCAAATGGAAAATTTATGGCTGATGGAACCTAAGTAGAGTGGCAGAATCTCATATGGAAAAACTATAAACAAATCTCAAGTGAAGGTCTTACCCAAGCCTACAGATTTGATATCTTGGGCTGAGGGGTCCAGGGGCATATTTCAAAGTTAACAAACTGATACGTAAAACCATTCTTGTGACAGCAAAGGCTGCCTTCCCCAGGTCTATTTAAATTGCTCTATGCCTAAGGGACAGCAGAAGCCAATATTTAATGTTTGTGTGTGTGTGAGTATGTGTGTGGTCTGCCTTGCTATTTTTCCTTTTTTTAATTTTAAACCCAATTTTTTAGTGTTTATTCCGGTTTCCCCAATTTCAAAGTACTTTATTTTTTTAGAGCAGTTTTAGGTTCATGGCAAAATGGAGCAAAATGTACACAGTTCTCATATACCCCCACAAGCCCACTCCTTCAGTCTCCCCCACTTCAACATCCCACACAGAGTAACATTTGTTCCAAGCAGTGATCCAAAGACCGTAATTTTCCTGAGGGTTCACTCTCGGTGTTGTACATTCTAAGGGTTTGGACAAATATGTAAAGATATATACCTACCAAACAGAGTAGTTTCACTGCCCTAAAATCCCTAGTCATCCCCCCCTGCTCCCTACCAACCACTGGCAACCATTGATTTTTTTATTGACTCCATAGTTTTGCCTTTTCCAGATTGTTATGTAATTGGAATCCTACAATATATAGTCTTTTCAGATTGATTTCACCTAGTAATATGCATTTAAGATTCCTCCATGTATTTTCATGGCTTGATAGGTCATTTATTTTTAGTGCAATTGCCCATTGTCTAGATTTACCACAGTTAGTTCACCCATTCACCTTCTAAAGGACATGTTGATTGCTTCCAAATTTTGGCAGTTCTATAAACATCCATGTGCAGACTTTTGGGTGGATCTAAATCTTTAATTCATTTGGGTAAATATCAAAGAAAATAATTGCTGGATTGTATGGTAAGAGTGTGTTTACTTTCGCAAGAAATGGCCAGTTTGTATTCCAAAGTGACTATACCATTTCACATTCCCACCAGGAATGAATGGTGGTTCTTGTTGGTCCACATCCTTACCAGCATTTGGTGTTGTCAGGGTTTTGAATTTTGACCAATCTAATAGGTGTGCAGTAGCACCTCATTATTGTTTTAATTTGTAATTCAATAATGGCACATGACATGGAACATCTTTTCATATGCTTAGTTGACATCTGTATATCTTCTTTGGTGAGATGTCTGTTCAAATCCTTTGTTCCTTCTTTTTTTTTTTTTTAACAGCTTGTTTTCTTACTGTTGAATTTTCAGAGTTCTTTGTATATAACAGATAAAAGTCCTTTATCAAATATGTCTTATACAAATATTTTCTCCCAGTCTGTGGCTTATCTTCTCATGTTCTTCACAGTGTCTTTTGCAAAGCAGAAGTTTTTAATTTTAATGATGTTTGCTTATCAATTATTTCTTTCATGGATTGTGCTTTGGTATTGTATCTAAAAAGTCATCAACATAACCAGGTCACATAAATCTTATCCTATGTTATCTTCTAGGAGTTTTATAGTTTCACATTTTACATTTATGTCCATGATCCATTTTGGGTTAATTTTTGTTAAGAGTATAATATCTTTGTTTGCTTTTTTCTTCACTTTCTCTTTCTTCTTTTTCTTCCTCTTTCTCTTCTTTTTTGCATATGAGTATCTAGTTGTTGCTCCACCATTTGTTGAAAAGACTATCTTCAATCCGTTCTCAAAGAACATTTGACTATATCAGGGGGGTCTATTTTGGGGTTCTTTTTTGTTCCGTTGATCTGTTTGTCTATTCTTTCACCAACACCACACTGTCTTGATAACTATTAGTAAATCTTGAAGCTGGGCAGTGCCAGTGCTCCTGCTCTTTACCTCCTTCAATATTATGTTGGCTATTCTGGGTCTTTTGTCTCCCCATATAAACTTTAGAATGAGTTTGTAAATAGTCACAAAACAAGTTCCTGGAATTTTGATTGGAAAGAACTGACATCTAGACAAATTTGAGTTTTTGTATCCATGTATATGGAAAAGCTCTCCATTTATTTAGTTCTTTGATTTATTTAGTTGTCTCATACAGATCTTGTACGTATTTTGTTAGATTTCCTTTTTTTAGGATGCTAAAGGAAGTGATACTTTGTTTTCAATTTCAAATTCTACTTGCTAGTTGCTATTATATAGAAAAGTGATTGATCTGTGTATATTAACCTTTTATCCAGCAATCTTTCTATAACCACCTATTAGCTCCAGAAGTCTTTGTTTGTTTTATTTTGTTCTGCAATTCTTCTGGGTTTTCTACATGGACAGTCATGTTATCTTTGATAAAAGACAGTTTTATTTTTTCTTCACAATCTGTATACCTTTTATTTCCTTTTCTTGTCTTGTTGAGGTATCTAGAACTTCCAGTACAACAATGAAAAAAAAAATGGCAAGAAGGGGCATCCTTGCCTTGTTCTTGATCTTATCAGTAAAGCTTCTAGTTTCTCACCATAAAGTATGAGGCTAACTATAGTTTTTGTTGTCATTTGTTTTTTTCCTTTTTGTTTGTTTTTTCTTTTTTTTTCCTAGATGCTCTTTACCAATATGTGGAAGTCTTCCTCTATTCCTAGTTTGCTGAGAGTATTTATTATAAAATGGTGTTGGAGTCTGTCAATTGCTTGCTCTGCATCTATTGAAATAATCTTGTGATTCTTCTCCAGTAGTTTCTTGGTGTGATGGATTACATTAATTGACTTCCTTTTTGTTTTGCTGATATTTGGTTTAGGATTTTTGCATCTATGTTCATGAGATACAGATTGGCCTACAGTTTCTTTGCTGGTAATGTTTTTGTATGGTTTTGGTATCAGAGTAATGTTGGCCTCATAGAATGGGTTAAGAAGTATTCCCTCTGTTTCCCTATGTTCTGGAAGAGATTATAGAGAACTGGTATAATTTCTTCCTTAAATATTTGGTAGAATTCAGCAGTGAATCCATCTGAATCCTAAATTTTAAAGTATATTTTAATGAGTGAACATTAGGCAAATACTTAAAAAAACAAAAACTCTTCTTTTCTCTCTTGAGTTTTTCTTACCAACACCATCTTAATCATGCTTTGTAGTACTGATTTGTTTCTTGCATATCAGTTTGACTTAAGATAAACACCACCTGACTCTACAAGAGTCCAGAAGTACTTAAAGCTCTAGTGAAATTCTTTAAAGCTCACAGCTGGGTAGTGAAGTATTTAAAGCTCTAGTGACGTACTGACTTCAGTACTACTAGTGAAGTATTTAAAGCTCATAGCTGAGTAGATCACTAATGTATCACTCTACTCATAAGATAAATTCTGAGTTTGAGCCACTCGTAGGTTAGTTAATTTTGCTGTGTTTCATGACCTTAGTGGAGCACATGCTAAAATATATATGTTCCTGCTCATTAGAGCACCATAAAGAGTATTTAGACAGATCAATACAAATCTATAAGCACTACTGAAAACTAAGTTACAGACATAAAACTTTGTATCTGTCAGTAACACCTGCCCCACATACAGAAGTCACATATATGGTAAATTTGAGGAATACCAACTTATAAAGAATTCTGACCTGAGGAAATGTATATGGTCTCAGGCAAATAACTTTTACTATATAGTTCCATATAACTGTGCTACATAAACTTAATCTTAATTTTGTTCTTATCTCATGCATTCACTTCAACAAATATGTCTCAAGTTGTTGCCATAGCTGAGATGCTGCTCTTGCTTTTGGGAGGAATACAAAGATGTAAGTGTTGCTGAGTCTTTACACAAGGAGCTTTGGATCAAGTAAGGGGAAAAAGACAGATTAATAAATAAATGCAAAACAAACTGTGATAGGTATTTTATAAATAACCAATAAAATGCTATAACTTCATAGAAAAATGGACAAATAATTTAGATTGGAGACAATAGCCAAAGGTTTACTTCAAGAAATAAAGCTTAATATGCTTCCTAAACCAGATGAATTTCCTAATAGGGGAGTGTATCTGGACTTCTGCATAGTATAACGTTTGAAGGAGTGTTTGTTCAGAAGCTTCAAATACTGATTTGGATTGATTTTCAAATTAAAGCTGTCACCATGCATTATCTTTTTCAGAGGCAGCACAATATTTAAAACAGTGACATTTTAATGCACTTTATCACACAACTAAAGTTCTTTTGGGTAGACCAGGTTTTATCTTAATCTAGTCCAATTAAAAGAATGCTTTATTCCTACACCTTGCATAATGACAGTAATGATGAAGAGGAGGATGATAATGTTGTACAGGTATCAGACAGTATGCTAATGCTGTTGTACTATACAGGTAATATCTTTTAATCCCACATAATTCCAGAAAGCAGATTATATCAGTATCTCCTCTTTATGGATAATAAGACTGAAACAACTATTACCTCATCAACAGATAAATCCTACTTTAATAACTTTATATGAAAGGTGATATCTGCACATAAGATAAAATGAGCAGCAACTGTTTGCTTTCTGAAAGTTTGTTCAGTTATCAACATTTTTTTTTAAAGATTTTATTTATTTATTTATTTGACAGAGAGAGAGACAGCCAGCGAGAGAGGGAACACAAGCAGGGGGAGTGGGAGAGGAAGAAGCAGGATCCCAGCAGAGGAGCCTGACGTGGGGCTCGATCCCAGAACACCAGGATCACGCCCTGAGCCGAAGGCAGAGGCTTAACCACTGCGCCACCCAGGCGCCCCTATCAACATTTTTTTTTTGCAACTACTTTTCCAGACCCTGAGGTAGATGCCGAATTGTAAAGAAAATAAAAACATGCCCTGTCCTACGGAGACTACTATATAAGAAATCTGAAAAACAAACAAATAAGATAATGACAATATGATACATACAATATGAAGGATGAGAAGCAGTGGAGTCCAGATAGTGAATAGTGCTAACTATAACCACTCCTAACGGTCTCATATACTGTTTTTGGAGTTTGATCTACAGTCAAACTGATTTTCCATTGGCATTTATCAGTGAAAAGTTGGCTAGAAATTAAAAACATAATCATAATATATTACTTGGCAAAAAGTGAACAATATTACATAATCATAATTAATCGGCATTTTAAAAAAGTTTTTATGTTTGGTATCTTTCTCTATAAGATGGTACTAATATGTCCGATAATAATATTTCTGAAAATAGTAATTCCATGAAAAGTGGTTGTAAGACTTAAAGAATATGGTATATGGAATGTGCTTGGCAGAGTACTTAGCATATAGAGATATTTAATAAATTGTACCTATTAAAAGAAATTACTGCTCAGACACACGAGAATCTATAAAATTCATAAAGAATGTTATTATTAGTGAACAAAGCAAGAATAAGAAATGGCCCTTAAAAACTGTAAATCCCATAAATGAAGCTTAACATTGTCAGTAAAACCATTCAATGATATAATCAACAATACTTCCCATAGATAAAAACAAAGATAAAAACAGGAGATAAAATATATGAAAATGAAGAAACTATTTAAGAGATCCAACATCCAACTAACAGGGCTTAGAGAAAATAGGAGGTGGGTAGTCTCTAAAAGTTAATGTGTCCCGCAACTAAAGAGCATGAGTCTATTTATGGTCCCATGGAGAGCACAATACAATAAATGAGGAAAAATAAAACACCCACATTAAAGCATGTCATAGTAAAGCTTTACCACAACTGGATAAGGTGCTAAAAGATTCCTGAAAAAAGACAAAATAAGGCAAAGCATCAGGATGGAATTACGCTTATGAATAGAAACACTGAAAGTTAAGAGACAATGGAACAATGACTTTAAAATTCTGTAGGATAATACCTTCTAAAGTATATTCTTGACCAAACCTATTATTGATAAAGTCTAAGAGAGGGACAAAGACATTTTAAAATATCAATGATCTCAAAATTTTTGCCTCCCAACCTCTCTTGATTAGTAGGTGTTGCTAAGAAGTTAAGGAATAAACTAAGAAAGAGGGAGCTATGAATTTTAGAAGCAGAGGGATTAACACAGAAGAGCTGTCCAGAAAAGACTGTATTTAGCTGTATAAAGAATCTATAGTAGAGATCTGTACAGCCATAACCTATATAAGAGCCCAATAGACTGGGGCAGAAAGATAGGGAGCTACTCGGGTCAGTGGGGAATGAAAGCTACATATGTAAACATGGGGTATGAAAGGTTTCCTGATGCATTTGACTATTTGGAGATTACATAATTTAAATTGTATTTGAAAATTCTGAAAATAATACTCGTAGGTGTTTAGAAGAATTTAGGTAAAATATATTAATTTTTACATAAAGCACCAGACCAAAAAAGAAAAAAAAATGAAGCAAACATAAAATTTAGGAAGAGCAAAGAGTTGTATAGGAAAGGAAACATTATTGTAACATATTATTTGGTGGCAATAATGGACAATATTTATGAATAAAAATAATGCTATTATGACTGTAAGATGCCAAAAATTCCATGAAGTTCAGTTAAGTTTGGAAGGTGCACGGAAGGATATCTAGAGGATGTAGGGTGGGAAGCACTGGGCCTATTAGAGAATTATATGTTTATCTACCATGAATGAAATCGGAAATCCTTTCATGCAAATATCAGTATAAGCAAATCATTTCAAAATATAGAATGGTTGCTTCTGAGAAGTTGGTCTGGGCAATGGGATGTCATGGAAAGAAGACTATTCTTTTTTGGTATGAGCCTGATAACATTATTTAGAATTTAAATGATGTGTGTGCTTATATTATTCTAACAAAAATTTTAAAATACATTTAAAAATATTAACAAAAATTATGGCTTCCCCAAGGAGTAAATTAATCATAGGTTTTGGGGTGCCTGGGTGGTGCAGTCGGTTGGGCGGCCAACTCTTGGTTTCAGCTCACGTGGTGATCTCGGTGGGGCCATGGGATTGAGCCCCTCTCAGGGCTCCATGCTCAGCCCAGAGTCTGTTTGAATTCCTCTTCCTTTCCCTCTGCCCCTTCCACTAATGCTCTCTCTCTCTCTCAAACAAATAAAGATCTTAAAAAAAAATAATCATAAGTTTTGACCTGCTCACCTTTATTCTTTTTAAGGTTCCACACCCAGTGTGGAGCTGAGGTAGGGCTCAAGCTCATGACCCTGAGACCAAGACTTGAGCTGAAACCAAGAGTCAGATGCTTAACCAACTGAACCATCCAGGTGCCCCATGACCTGCTCACCTTTATTCTTTAGATAACTAAATCAAGTTTACCTTCCATACCTGCTAACTTTAATGTAACTATAGGACCTGTATTCCTACTCCCCACACCCAATACCCATATACACCTATATTCACCTGCCTTCAGATGCTTAAGATGTCATTAATGGGCATAAAATCCTTTTTTATGCAATTAAAGATAACATACCTTAATTCAAATGCATTTATAGTTTCTCTCAGATACGAATGTATTTCCTTGGAACAGTAATTATTCAGCAAGTTAGCCTGATGAGGTTGTTATATGAGATGGTTCAACATTTCCAGAATGTTATCTGTGATCGTAATTTTAGAAAAAGAGAACCCAGCACATAACTGGAGATTTTAGTACAAGGACTAGCTAAGCATTCAGCTTTTAGTACAATGACCTCATCTCTGATAACATATCAGAATGACCTGAGCTCAAATAGAGTGAAAGACAGGTGTCAGAGGTCACCCCTAAGAGCAGAAGAGGCTCCAATGCAGCTTCATTCTTGCCCCAAACATCTTTTAGGGAGAATTGTTGCCCCCACAGAAGCTACTCAAGGAATGGAAGTCTGACTCAAGAGATTTTTTATGAGGTCTGATGTCAAAAAAACCACCTGAAGCAACTAGCTCCCTTTAGTGCTGAATAAAAATATGAAGAGAAAAACTGGCAGAAAGATATGAAGAGAGAGATAAAGAGTGAGAAATTTTCCAGTGTTTGTGATGCTGAAGATACAAAGACGGGTGAGTGGCCAGTGGGCCATCTGCAAGCCACACCAAAATTATAAGGAAATAAACAGTATGAATGAACAGAAGCTATGAAATAAGATAAGAGGTGCAATTTTGAACATTAAATCTGAAGAGAGAGCAGAAGTTTTGATATATTCATCATGTACTCACATGGGCCCAACAAGATGTCAAGAAATAGAAAACGAGATGGCACAGAAATACTGCCAGTCCAGTTAAAGTTGGTGATCACTAATCGGTCCTTACTCTCTTCTTAACTTTGTCAACATGAAGCTTTGGGAAAGTCATTGGCCAATCTAGGCTTTTGTTTCAAAAATGCGATCAAACAAACATTCCTGCTTTCTCTGTGATGTGAAGGAGCGAAATCATGCCCCAGTTAATCCATCCAACACATAACAATGTTATCCATCATTAGTAAATCATTGCATATGGGGCTGGAGACAGAAAGGGAAAAGATTCACAAGGTAAATTCCCGATCACAAGCGATTCAGCATCTTTGCAGACAAAATTCATTCTTAAAAGAATCAGAGACTCTGCATCCAAGCATCATATTGACTATGATAGTTTCTCTCAGGTTAGAAGACATAGTAAGTATTGTAATTGATGATATGTTTCTAGTCCTCAGAACAGTGTTTCTCAGGGCTTTGGGGAACTTAATGAATGCTGTCTGCTATTTTTCTTCTCATGCTGTATGTTTCCTATCAGATTTCCTACTGCAGCATTTTGATTATTTCTGTTTTGAAGCTTCTTCCTCCAAATTGCTTTTTGGGGCGGGGATCTGCAAGGAGATAAAAGTATGGTTTGTAATCTTACAGAGTGATTCAGGGATTAGAGCCCTGGCACTGAGTCCCTTGCTCATATCCTGCTTACCTTGCTATATGAAACTCTGTTCAAAATGTCCAGGGTTTCATCTGTGATGGTAACAGAGGATAGCAGAGAACCATTTGTTGGAACTTTGAAATGTCAGCTGTCCTTTGTTGCTTTTCCTCCGATGTAAGCACCTAACCATGAGTATAGGAATGTCAATATCACTTCGGGAGTTTTAAAAATAGAATTGTCTATACCTTATCTTTGGATATTTAATTGGTCTTGCGTATGTATGTTTGTTTTTCCAAGTTTTCCAGGTGGTTCTCATGTGTGGTCAGGATTGAGATCCCACTAGGCTAAGTGAGTAAGCTGTAGAAATTGGAGAATACTCTGGGAAAAAGAGCAAAGCATCTTCTCTGATACAAAATACTTTTAAAACATTCCCCCAAGGTTTGCTAAATGAAGAACATCCAGTGATATAGAGTGGAGAAGGAGGTATGTTCAAGAGAGGGTGGATTAATAATGTTTAGGATTGGGAGGGTGAGTGGGAAGGGGACAGGAGAATGGAGTCTGGGTGAAGGTGAGATTTCTGCAGGGTATAGAAATTGCATGCAAGATTTCTGTATGAAGCTTTCCTTAACAGGGTTTAAGAAAAATTAGTTATATTTAAAGTCACTGCTGATATTTTGCAGGTCCCCTTAACATTGCACTTGCTCTGAGTGTGATCCAGGGAGGGCCTGAGGGGCGGTGCTAATTTACATGCCTGATCCCCTGATGCTAACAGAGGTCAAAGTTTTGGAATGCTTCCTCTATGAGTTAAGACTAAGCTGAAATACAGATGAGTTTTTGATTTTTGGAAATAGGGCATGTTATTCAGAGTGGTAATACCCTGTTCAGATGTTGATTAGCTGGCTGTCTTTGATTCTGGGCTGAGAGCTGCCAATGGTTCAAAGAAAGCAAAATTATCCTTATGGTCCATCCTCTTTTTCTTTTTCTTTCTTTTCTTTTTCTTTTTCTTTTTTTTTTTAATCCTCTTTTTCTAATGCCCCTCCCTCTGGAATTATCCTGTCCCTTGGGCTTCCAGTATCTGTTTGATCTTGCTATTTTCTTCATCCCAAACTGTGTGACTTCCCTGTCTCAGTGTTTCTGGGTTTGCCACAACTCTGAAGATTGCTGATGGCAGAGTCGCACACGCAGCATCTGGAGACTGAAGAACTGTGTAAAGTTAAAGCAGGAGTTTGGCTTGAGGCAAATCCCTTGTGAGCAGTCAAGAATGCCATTCATTTCTAATTCTTGCTTCCCTAAACCCACAGGAAATAAATATGAATAATATAGCCAGAGGGTAGAGCTCTGGGTCCTTAATGGTGGTTCCCTGATGTGGGAAATCACCCTTTCTTTTCCCACCTGATACAAATAGCCATTTTAATTTATCTCTGAGGCAGAATTGAGGGTGATTGCCTTTTTTTTCTGGCTGCTGCAGAGAGGAGAGAGAGGGTCTCCTGAGTGTGTTTTCCCATGGAAGGGCTTTAGCTAAAGAGAAAAGCCTGCTGATTGTAGACTTAATTTACATGCGTTGTAAAGACTGCTTCCTTCCGCTGCTAATTGGTGTGTGGTCCATTAATGTGGTGAGTCCTGGAGCAGCCCCTCTCCTGGTCAGTCACTTAAAGAAGCAGAGCCTGGGGAAATGCAAATTCCCATCCAGCTCGGCAGAGGAATGAAACTGTCGGAAGAGTGATGAACTGAGAACTTGTACATACACAGTCACTAAAATGAATTTTAATTTCGTTTCAGATGCATAATATCTCTGTTAATTTAATCACCACTCGGTTTTCTGTAAGATTCTGGGTAAATTATGTTCTTTTACAATTGCTTAGTACGCAGTGCTTATTTTATTTTTCTAAATAAAAACTTCTAAAACCTAGAAGTTTGTCCTAAAATCCTGAAGGACATGTAATCTTTTTGAGGACTGGGCTCTCCTGGAACAACATAATGTACTATAGGGACTTTAATCCTAAAACCTCTCCAAACCAGCTCCTGAGTGTGCCGGGCACTTAAGGATTATCTGCCCTTAGGTATTTAGAGGTCTCCGTGTTCATCTCTGTCACTTCACCTTATTTGATGTCTCAACTTGTTCTACTATCAAGTCACTTTGGGGGTGGTTATTAGTAAGCTCCATTGTTCAACTTAATAAAAATCTGCATAACGTGGGAAAAATTCTCAAGTTTGAAACTAAATACCTGTTTGGGTTTTATTTACCACCAACAATTTGTGTGGCGAGTTGATTAATATTGAAAACCCCTCTTTTCTTTATTGTATAACAGAATGAGTATGAGAAAATGAGATATTGTATTTAGAGTGTCTAGCACAGAGGCAAGCCCATGGCAAGAGGTAAACAAGTAGTCAGTTTTACTATTACTTCTACAACACAGTGAATCAAAGTGCTGGGATGGTTTTTGACTAGAAGGCATAAGAAACAACGTTCTGAGATCACAGGTATGTTCTAGGTCTTGATCTAGGTGATGGAAGCGCTCTCCATCCCTGCCCACCTGATGTATTTATGTAAAAGTTCATTAAGCTGTGGACTTAAAATTTATGCATCCTACTAATTTTAAAAATGTGTTTTGTGAAAGCAGTTTATTATCCCTTAATTGCTCTGACTTCAGAATCTTCCTAAACATTAATGGAATCATCTTAATAAAACTGATATATTAGTAGAGTATATAAATAGAAACCAGTGCAGTTAGAAGACAATGTATTTGCCCATATGTACGAATGAGAAGGTAGCAGTTTAAAAATAATACGTAGTTTGCTTAGGTTATAAAAGTATTCCATTTTCACTGCAGAAAATTGGGGAAGGAAAAATTTAAAAGCTCACAACCAAAGTAATCAGTCATAGAAAATAACTCACAATGTCATCATTTAGAGAAAACCAGTGTTAATATTTGCTAAGTTATCTTTTTGCACATATACATATATACATATACATATTGTAATAATGTGTCATGCTGGTGTAACATACTATTTTTACTTAACGATGTATTATATTCCCTGTATTTCAGATACTTTCGTATGATTTTTAATGTCTGCAGAGAAGTTCGTAGTATGAAAATATAACTTATAAATTCTTACTATGACATTTAGATTAGTTCCCCCTTTGATTTGACTTAATTATAGTTATCTTGCAATAAGATTTTTTTGTAAAAAACTGAGAGTACCTACCTAGAAGGAGAATTGCTGGACTAAAATATATGTACATTTTAAAACTTTTAATAGCTGCATCCAAATTACTCTTCCAAAAACTTACATTTATTTACATGCCTGCCTACAGTGAATCACAGGCCATTTGCTCACATGCTTGCCAGTGCTGAATACTAAAAAAAAAACTAAACTTTGCCAGAGCAATAGGCAAAATGCAACATTTTAGATTATGTCGTTCTGGTTACCAGGGAGGTTAAATTGTTTAAACATGTATTTTACCTGTTATCATTCCTACATATATATTTGCTTAGCTTATCACAGTCTTCATGTAATTATAATTAAGTAACATGAGCCTGTTACATATTTAGGGTTTGGGGATTTTACCTGGAGACGGAGCATTCTAAGTACAGTTGCACCAGGATTTGGTCCAAGGACAACATCTGGCTAAAACTCTACATGAGATCACATTCTCGTAATTTCCCAGCAACACAACTCAGTAGAGGTTTTCTTAATGAAGATAGTGGTTCTCTTCTTCAGTGAAATGCAGGTTTCAAACCTGCACAGACCCTGAGGGCTTTTTAAATGGGAAATGAAGTGATCCTCCCCCTCTGTCAGCTCTGTTGGGGAACAAATTGTAAGACCCAAACATAGCAGACAACTTTTTCCTTCTCTTTTTCTGACCACTGTTTCGGAGACTGGTAGCAACCATTGAGCCAAGGACAAAACCAGAATATACTGAATATACTAAAGGATTGCCCCCAACATATGCTCTTTGGGAATCTGTGCATAACAGTGGGAACAGGGACCAAGGAAAGGGCTATTCCTTGACTGTACTGGATCCCAGTAAATATTTGGGGGGCAGTCCCTTCACTGCATAACACTTTGATTAAATGGTGCGCTGTAAAATTCATGGGCCGTGTGAGGTATAGTGATTTATTGATAAAGAGTCAGCAAAATGGATAAAGAAGAAGCATGTATTCAATTTTCTACTGTCCTGTCGGGAGTTGTGAAGAATCTTTGTAGTATTCAAGCACCATCTTTTCCTGCACAGTCCAACAACCATCTCTCTCTCTCTTTCTCTTTCTCTCTCTCTTTGCTTTCCCCTTTATGTCAAATGTGCAGTTTCTGGCTAACTTCATATCTTCTGAGACAAGAAATGTAGTAACACTGTTATTGCTCACAGTGACTTGCCTTGTTGGAATCTGTTTGTGTTGCAATAACAGATCCTTCTGGGCTGCAGTTCCTAATCTCATTGACTTAGTGCTGGCTACATAGTCATGCTGCTGCATCATCGACCCTATCACCAGTGACCACGGACTTCCAGTGACTCTCTCAAGGTTTTTACTTTGCTTTAGTGATCATGACCACAAATGCAGTTTTATCCAGAGCATGCAGGAACATGTGAACAATAATTCATTTTCCTGCCATGTTAAATTTATCATTTGGAATTTCCTAGCATAAAGGTAAAATCACATCTTTCCTTGAACTCTTTTAGCCATAATCACTGCTTTCCTAGAATGACCTCTTTCAATTTTGATGATACTCCATCATCTCGTTAGAGGCCTGAGGATAGAGTGAGAAAAGTGGTCCCATTCATGGAAGGAATGTCTATCCCTCTAATCATCATGGACTTAGACCAACTCAGGAGAGAATAATGTCGTCAATGACAGACATCAGAGAAGGTAGAAGAGCCCCTTTGGATACACAGCAATGGTTTTAAATCCCTTGAAGGAGATAGACAACAGCCACTCCTGGAAGACTGCTACACACTGGGGGTGGAGCTAACAATGGATATGAGTGAGAACCCTGATTTCAGCACTGGAAGGCACATGGATGAAAGACATCTGCCCCCACTCCTGCTGTCCCCACTCCTGTGGCTCATGTGTCCTGCTGTCAGAACAAAAACTGGTATAGCCTAAACCCAACGGTCAGCTGTGGATCATCCCATTGGTAGGCCTCAACTCATCCTCTGGGCAATGTGAGTGAAACTCACCCCAAATCAGCACATGCCAGCCCAATCTCACACAACCCGGGGGAAAACAAATATTGCACTGGATAGTATGAGTAGTCTGATTAGTCGTCTGCCCTTATTGGGTGAGCAGAGATATTAATGTTTTTGTTTTCTTTTCTGGTCACAAAATTGGTATCTGCTCATTTAAAAAAAATGGATAAATTCTAAAGGTAGCAAAAGAGATGTCAATGATAATGGCATAATTCAGTGTTAATGTCCTTCGTGTGCTTTGAAAGACTAAGTAAAGATAACATTGGATTATAACCCCCCAAATAAGTAAATATATGTGATCCCATAGCAGTATAAAAATGAATACATTAATATCTGCAGGAGGGATCTTTCTTACAGGAGAATTCCAGATATACTCACAAACGTACTCCTCTTTGGGCACTGTGCCTTATTCTCTTCGCCTTGAATGCAAGCTCTGCTTACTCACTTCCAATGAATACAGTATGGCGGGGCACCTGGGTGGCTCAGTTGGTTAAACATCTGACACTTGATTTCAGCTCAGCTCTTTATCTCAGGGTCTTGAGTTCAAGCCCCTCATTGGGCTCCACACTGGGTGTGGAGCCTACTCAAAAAATAAAAATAAGTAAATAAATAGAGTATGGGGAAAAAATGTTAACTTCACAGTAGAGAAACCTGGTCAACACTACCTCAGCCAGGTGATCAAGATTAATGTCATTAGTGATAAGTCACTATTGGTAAGCTGATAAGTCACTCATTATAATGTACCGCCCAATATGACCTAATGAGAAGGGCACTTCCCCTCTGTGGTATGCTTTCAAAAAAAGTCCATAAACTGAGACTAATAATGAGAAACATCAGACAAACCCAAATTGGGAAACATTCTAAAAAGACCTGACAAGTGTTCTTCAGATTTTTTAAGGGCTTGAAAAAATAAAACAGAAAATGCAGAGAAACTCTCATAGATTGAGAAGACTCGGAAACATGGTAACCAAATGCAGGGTGGTAGCCTAGATTAGATTCTGGAACAGAGAAATGATCTTAGTGAGAAAACTAGTGAAAGCTGAATAAAGTGTGTAGTTCAGTTAATAGTATTGTAGCACTGTGAAATTCCTCACTTTGAAAATGTACCACAGATGATATGATGTCAACATTAGGGGAAGCTAGGTGAACTGTACACAGAAACTCTATACTATCTCAGCAAGTTTTCTATAAATTAAAAACTATTCCAAACTAAAAAGATATTTAAAAATGTTAGTAATTTCTTGACAGCTTTTTTCCTGCAAATATTCTTTTCAAAGAAAGGACGTGTTTGTGTTTTCTATGTGACAGGCCATTTATAATCTTATATGTGTTTTAATATTGTTAAAAGTTTTAATAAAAGCCTTTAATGGGAGCACAACATTCTAGTATATGAACAGCTGAATTTATATAACTCTTCCAATATCACTAAACATAGAGATTTTTCTAATTTTTTTCATCATTATGAGTATTTCTATGATTAAAACATTTTGTGCAGAAATCTTCCTTTGCCATTGGGTTTATTTATTTAGACAAGTATTTCAAAAAGTGAGAGTGATAAGTCAAAAATAATATGAACTCAGAAAGATGAAAAGGTTTCTAATATATGCTATTGATGTCCTTTGCAAAGGGTTCATTGACTCTTTTTAAGAGAAATAAGTGATATCTAGAAGAAACTAGAATTCTAGTAACAACATGAATGAGGCAGTCAAATCTTAAGAAATAGGAGAAAGGGAAAGTTGTATTCCCTTAGAAGGAGGAGAAGTATTCCAGCCCAGAAGATATTACAGACTTTGGAGAAAGATCAAATGCAGGGGCCCAAGAGAAGCAAGAAAGTAAAAATAAACTTAATCTTTTTTTAAGATTTATTTATTTATTTGAGAGAGAGAGAGAGGGAGAGAGAAAAAGAGCTTGCCTGTGAGCACATTTGAGGTGGGGAGGGGCAGAGGGAGAGAATCTCAAGCAGACTTCCCACTGAGTGCAGAGGCCAATGTGGGGCCTGATCCCACAACCCATGAGATCATGACCTGAAAGGAAACCAAGAGTTGGACGCTTAACTGACTGAACCACCCAGGTGCCCCAAATCAAAAAAAAATTTTTAAAGGAAAATATGTATTGCTCAGTTTTCTAAATTTTTGCAGGGGGATTTACAAACAACCACTCATCCAGTTTCAAGTGTATTGAATATGGAAGGACTGGCACCTGATCCAGGTGCTACGGATTATAACTCAGGTTGAGTCATAGCACTTGGCTCAGCCTTTGTTTCCTCAAATTAAAGGAGACATCATTAAAGTAGATATCTTTGAAAATCCTTTCCTTTAACATTTCTAGGCTCGTAGTCACCACTGACTGTTCACACAAATCTTTTTTTTTTTTTATGATATGTTATTCACCATACAGTACATCATTAGTTTTTGATGTAGTGTTCCATGATTCATTGTTTGCATATAACACCCAGTGCTCCATGCAATATGTGCCCTCCTTAATACTCATCAATAGACTAGCCCATCCCTCTACCCCCCTCCCCTCTAAAACCCTCAGTTTGTTTCCCAGAGTCCATAGTCTCTCATGGTTCATTTCCCTCTCTGTTTACGCCCTCTTTCTTTTCCACTTCCTTCTCCTACCTATCTTCCTGCTATTCCTTATATTCCACAAATGAGTGAAACCATATGATAACTGTCTTTCTCTGCTTGACTTATTTCACTTAGCATAATCTCCTCCAGACCCGTCCATGTTGCTGCAAATGTTGGGTAATCATTCCTTCTGATGGCTGAGTAATATCCATTGTATATATGGACCACATCTTCTTTATCCATTCGTCTGTTGAAGGGCATCTCGGCTCCTTCCACAGTTTGGCTATTGTGGACAATGCTGCTACGAACACTGGGGTGCATATGGCCCTTCTCTTCATTATGCCTGTATCTTTGGGGTAAATACCCAGTAGTGCAATTGCTGGGTCATATGGTAGCTCTATGTTTAACTTTTTGAGGAATCTCCACACTGTTTTCCAAAGTGGCTATACCAACTTGCGTTCCTACCAACAGTGTAAGAGGGTTCCCCCTTCTCCACATCCTCTCCAACATTTGTTGTTTCTTGCCTTGTTAATTTTGCCATTCTAACTGGCATAAGGTGGTATCTCAATGTGGTTTTGATTTGAATTTCCCTGACGGCTAATGATGTTGAACATTTTTTCATGTGTTGGGCAGCCATTTGTATGTCTTTATTGGAAAAGTGTCTATTCATATCTTCTGCCCATGTTTTGATTTGATGATTTGTTTCTCGTGTATTGAGTTTGAGAAGCTCTTTATAGATCATGGATACCAGCCTTTTATCTGAAGTGTCATTTGCAAATATCTTCTCCCATTCTGTGGGTTGCCTCTTTGTTCTGATGACTGTTTCCTTTGCTGTGCAGAAGTTTTGATCTTGATGAAGTCCCAAAAGTTCATTTTTCTTTTGTTTCTCTTGCCTTTGGAAACGTGTCATGAAAGAAGTTGCTGTGGCCGATGTCAAAGAGGTTACAGCATATGTTCTCCTCTAGGATTTTGATGGATTCCTGTCTCACATCAAGGTCTTTCATCCATTTGGAATTTATCTTTTTGTATGGTTTGAAAGAGTGGTCAAGTTTCATTCTTTTGCATATAGCTGTCCAATTTTCCCAGCACCATTTATTGAAGAAACTGTCTTTTTTTCCACTGGACGTTTTTTCCTGCTTTGTCAAAGTTTAATTGACCATAGAGCCAAGGGTCCATTTCTGGAGTCTCTATTCTGTTCCATTGGTCTATGTGTCTGTTTTTGTGTCAGTACCATGCTGTCTTGGTGATCACAGCTTTGTAGTATAGCTTGAAATCCCACAACGTGATGCCCCCAGCTTTGTTTTTCCTTTTCAACATTTCCCTGGCGATTCAGGGACTTTCCTGGTTCCACACAAATTTAAGGGCTGTTTGTTCCAGCTCTTTGAAAAGTGTCATTAGTATTTTGACCAGGATGGTATTGAAAGTGTAGATTGCTCTGGGTAGCATAGACATTTTAACTATGTTTATTCTTCCAAACCATGAGCATGGAATGTTTTTCCATCTTTTTGTGTCTTCTTCAATGTCTTTCATCAGTGTTCTATAGTTTCTAGAGTATAGATCCTTTACCCCTCTGGTTAAGTTTATTCCGAGATATCTTATGATTTTTGGTGCTATTGTAAATGGAATTGATTCCCTAATTTCTCTTTCTTCGGTCTCACTGTTCGTATATAGAAATGCAACTGATTTCTGAGCACTGATTTTGTATCCTGCCATATTACTGAATTGTTCTATGAGTTTTAGTAATTTGGGGATGGAGTCTTATGGGTTTTCCATATAAAGTATCACGTCACCTGCTAAGAGAGAGAGTTTGACTTCTTTGCCGATTTGAATACCTTTTATTCTTTTTTTGTTGTCTGATTGCTGTTGCTAGGACTTCTAGTACTATGTTGAACAATAATGGTGAGAGTGGGCATCCTTGTCATGTTCCTGATCTTAAGGGAAAGGCTCTCAGCTTTTCCCCATTGAGAATGATATTCAGTGTAGGTTTTCATAGATAGTTTTTATGAGATTGAGGAATGTACCCCCACCCCTACACTCTGAAGGGTTTTAATCAGGAAAGGATGCTGTATTTTGTCAAATGCTTTTTCTGCGTCAATTGAAAGGGTCATATGGTTCTTGTCTCTTCTCTTATTTATGTGATCTATCACACTGATCGATTTGTGAATGCTGAACCACCCTTGTATCCCAGGGATGAATCCCACTTGGTAGTGATGGATAATCCTTTTAATGTACTGTTGGATCCTATTAGCTAGGATCTTGTTGAGAATTTTGGCATCCATATTCATCAGGGATATCGGTCTGTAATTCTCCTTTTTGATGGGGTCTTTGCCTGGTTTGGGGATCAAGATAATACTGGCCTCATAGAATGAGTTTGGTAGTTTTCCTTCTGTTTCTATTTTTTGTAAACAGCTTCAGGAGAATAGGTATTATTGCTTCTTTGAATGTTTGGTAGAATTCCCCAGGGAATCCATCAAGCCCTGGGCTCTTATTTTTGGGAAGGTTTTAGATCACTGCCTAAATCTCTTCATAATTAATCAGTCTGTTTAGATAATCAATTTCTTCCTGTTTCAGTCTTGGTAGTCTATAGGTTTCCAGGAAGGCATCCATTTCTTCCAGGTTGTTTAATTTATTGGCATATAGTTGTTAATGGTTTCTAATGATTGTTTCTATTTCCTTGGTGTTGGTCGTGATCTCTCCCCTTTCATACATAATTTTATTAATGTGGGTCCTTTCTCTATTCTTTTGAATAAGTCTGGCCAGTGGCTTATTGATCTTATTTATTCTTTCAAAGAACCAGCTTCTAGTTTTGTTGATGTGTTCTACTATGCTCCTGGTTTCTAAATCTTTGATCTCTGCTCTAATCTTGATCAACTGCCTTCTTGTGCATGGGTTAAGTCTGTTCTTCTATTCCAGCTCCAGCTTCTTAAGGTGAGAATATAAAGACTGCATTTTAGATTGTTCTATTCCTTTTGGTGAGGCTTGGATGGCTATGTATTTTCTCCTTAGTACCACCTTTGCAATGTCCCATAGGTTTTGGACCAATGTGTTTTCCTTCTCATTGGTTTCCATAAATTGCTTAAGTTCTCTTTAATTCCCTGGTTTACCCAATCATTCTTAAGCAGGATGGTTCTTAGTTTCCAAGTGTTTGAGTTTCTTCGAAATTTTCCTTGTGATTGAGTTCCAGTTTCAAAGCACTGTGCTCTGAGAATATGTAGGGAATAATCTCAATCTTTTGGTATCGGTTGAGACCTATTTTGTGACCCAATGTATGGTCTATTCTGGAGAAAGTTCCATGTACATTCAAAAAGAATGAGTATTCTGTTGTTCTAGGGTGTAGTATTCTGTATATATCTATGAGGTCCATCTGGTCCAGTATGTCATTCAAAGCTCTTGTTTGTTGATTTTCGGCATAGATGATCCATCTATTGCTGAGAGCGGAGTGTTGAGGTCCCCTACTATTAACATATTATTATCTATATGTCTCTTTATTCTGGTTAAGAGATGGCTTGTGTATCTAGCTGCTCCCCTGTTGGGGACACAGATATTTATAGTTGTTAGATCCTCTTGTTGGATACACCCTTTAAGAATAATATAGTGTCCTTCTGTATCTCTAACTACAGTCTTTAGCTTAAAATCTAATATGTCTTATATGAGAATTGCTACCTCAGCTTTCTTTTGAGGTCCATTGGCATGAAAAATGGTTCTCCATCCCTTCACTTTCAGTCTGGATGTATCTTTAGGTTCAAAATGAGTCTCTTGTAGACAGCGTATGAATGGGTCATGTCTTTTTATCCAATCTGCAACCCTGTGGCGTTTTATGGGAGCATTTAGGCCATTCACCTTGAGAGTGATTATTGAGAGATAGGATTTTAATAATGTAATGTTGCCTGTGAAGTCTTTGTTTCTACAGACTGTAAATTTCTGTTCTGTATCATTCTTGGAGTCTTTTTACATTTATAGAACCCCCCTTAATATTTCTTATAGGGCTGGCTTGGCAGTCACATATTCTTTCAGTTTCTGCCAGTCTTGGAAGGTCCTTTTCTCTCCACCCATTCTCAATGACAGCCTTGCTGGATAAAGGATCCTTGGCTGCATGGTCTTCTCACTTAGTGTTCTGAATATGTCTTACCAGCTTTTTCTGGCTTGCCAGGTCTCTGTAGACAGGTCTGACATTATTCTGATGTTCTTCCCTCTGTACATGAGGATTCTTTTCCCCCTGGCTGCGTTCAAGATTTTATCCTTGGATCTAAGATTTGCAAATTGTACTATTATGTGACGTGGTGTTGGTCTGTTCTCACTGATCTTGGGAGGGGTCCCCTCTGCCTCTCAGACAAGAATGCTTGTTTCCTTTGCCAGAATTTGTTTAAATATCTCTTCTAGACCTCTCTCTTTCTCCACCCCCTTGGGGATGCTGATGATTCTGACACTGGAACATTTTACTGAGTCAGTAATCTCGCGTATACTAATTTCTTGAAATTGGAGTTTTTAAAGCCATGTTCCCTCTTTTTCCTTCTTTTCTATCATCTCATCTTCCAACTCACTAATTCGTTCTTCTGCCTTGTTTACCCTGGCCATCAGAGCATCCAGTTTAGACTGCATTTGATTCATACCATTCTTAATTTCTGCCAGATTCGCTCTCATTTCTGCCCTTAGAGATTCTATATTCTCATTAATATTTTTGTTAATATTTTTTTCAAGCCTACACATCACCTTGACCATTGTTACGCTGAACTCCATTTCTGACAATTTGGTTATATCCATATCCATTAGTTCTGTGGCAGAGGCCACAGTCTCTGTTTCTTTCCTTTGTTGGGGGTTCCTCCTCCTTGTCATTCTGATGAGGTGTGGTTGCGGGTATGTACAGAGCCCAAATTATTGACCAGGACCCAAGCAATGTGCACTTGTTTTATAGGGACCTTAGGGATGTGGGCTTCTTGATTTTTCAGCCTGCCTTCTGGAGGGAGGGGCCTGCCATGCTGATACTCAGGCAACCCTGTTTGGGTAGAGTTGCCCCATCCCCTGAGAGAGGGGCTGGGGATGGGCACAATATGAACCGGTATTTCCGGGCTTTTGTTCTCTGGTGGCTTTCCCTGGTGGCTTTCTTTGATTCTTCTGAGAGTCAGAGGAGTAGTGGCCGTATCCTAGCCTCTGTCTCAGAACAGAGAGACCGCAGTCTGCTCTCCATGAGCTCCCCTGGCCACCTTAACTCTGTTTTCGTCGGTGCTGCTAAAAACCCCACAGCGTCCTGGGATGTGCGCCCCACAGCCACTCTCCCAGCCCTTGCTTCCAGGGCTGGCACATCTCTGTCCTTTGTGTTTCTAACACTGCCAGCCGCCCCTGGTTCCCACGAGTGCTCCCAAGCTCCCTGTTTCAGTGTGGTTCCCGTGCTCCAGAGTGCCAGTTTCCAGTCTGGTCGCGCGTGCGCTCCTGAGCTCCTGGTTTCAGACAAGTTCGAGTGCATGCTCCAGAGCAACCGGTTACAGTCTGGTTTCCCAGCGGCTACCGGTCCACAAGTAGCCCGCTCCCCAGTGCAGGAGGCTACTGCTTCCTGGTGCCCAAGTGGGGCGGCTCCCTCCCCCTTCCATTTATCTTCCGATATCTGTGAGCAGATTCATGGCTCCCTGCTTCATACCTCAATACACAGCGCTGGAGATGTTTATTTGTAGAGATCCAGATGTATCTTCCTGCATCTCAGGCTGATTCTGTGGGTGTTCAGGATGGTCTGGTACCTATCCGGCTCGACTCAGGGGACCAGCTGAAAAAGGGGTCCCCTACTCCTCCACCAGATTTCTTCTTTCTTTCTTTCTTTCTTTCTTTCTTTCTTTCTTTCTTTCTTTCTTAAGATTTTTATTTATTTATTTGAGAGAGAGAGAACAAGAGGTGGGGAATGGCAGAGGGAGAGAGAAAGAGAAGCAGGATCTCTACTGAGCAGGAAGCCTGATGTGGGGCTCAATCCCAGGACCCAGAAATCATGACCTGAGCTGAAGGCAGATGCTTAGCTGACTGAGCCACCCAGGTGCCCGAGAACATGGTTTTCAATGCAGTCTGACCAGTGCAGTGTGGTGAGATGACTGTCTCCCTTCCCTACAGACAGAATTGACATGAGGGGTCCTGTTACACTACTGCCTCACAGGGGGTGCTGTCAGTGTAATCTTCACTTTTCATTTGTTTATCACATTCTATTAACTACTTTTTGGTTAAGTCATCTCTGTGCGGAACATGAGGCTCCAATTCACAACCCTGACATCAGGACTCCCATGCTCTACTGACTGAACCAGCCAGGTACCCCTCTATCACCTGCTTTTGAGCCAGATCTATCCCAGCTTCTTCCTAGACAGCTGACTATTTTTAAAGGGCCAAATTAAAATATTTTAAAATACACTCTTGCAAATCTTTTCTTCAGTTACACCAGATAATAAATATTGAGATCTCTGATTGTCATTGTATGACTTAGGTATTCCTGACACTACACAGACAGCCTCTGTGTGTTTGATATGCTTGCCTTCTGTGTGCCCTCATGTCACTGAGAAGCAAGTTGACTGGGATGCAAATAGAACTCACTGAGGGTGATTGTTCGGGCTACTTACTTATGTCATTTTTTATTCATTCATTCATTTATTCACTCAGTATACATTTTTTGAAAGCCAGTTATGTATGAGAGAGTGTGTTATGTACTAGGAACATAAATAAATAGAAAATACGTCCCATATCCCCAAGGAATTCACAAATGAATGGGATACAAACAAAGGAACAAAATATTATGATGTGGATAAAAAGTAACTAAGACAGTGTAAAGGAGATATTTCTAGAGAGAAGAGATTGATGTTTTTCTCTTTCCAGCAACATAGTGCCTGACACAGAGAAAGCACTAAATGCATATTTTATGAATGAACATCTACTGTCCTTAATAATAAACAACATGTCATTTCATTAGGGAATTTTCTTCTGCAATAACAACTTTAAATCCCTCACATTTTTTGAACAGCGATAAGCAAACATTCCTACCACATCTGCTGAGGAGTGTACCATCCCTTTGCCAAGAACTGCTGTTGAAATATCATCAACTATGGTCAGGTAAATCAAAATTTAGTTTTTTACACCTACTCTGTGCTCTGGCTCCTTTTTTTTTGCCAAAGGCACAATGTTTTTAACTGGGAATAGGCACAAAACGCCACCTGTGCTCCAAGATCTTTACATTTATATCCCACACTTCAAAATGATAAAGGGTACATTCCCAGACGGTTCTTTTACTTGTGTTGCCCTAGAAGGACTTCTTCACATTTTGTATCAGTCAAGACATTTAAGTACAAACAATAGAAACCAGCTTTGGCTGATACAAGAATAGAACGAATTCATTAAAATGATATTGGGCACATTACCAAACAGAGGGGACAGCTTTAGAACCAAGCTTTATAAACAGACACAGCAGTGGAAGCCAGGTATCAACCAGAACCACGGCCAAAATCATCCACCAAAAGCAGTAGAGTGAAGACGAGCTGAGCAGTGGATAGATCCCAGTGCTTGCACCAAGCACTTCCTCTGCACACTTGATTCTGTTTTGTCATTGGTGCCCCTGGAAGCTTAATCTGTTGTTGCTTCTATTTACCTTACCAGGATGGACCCCCTTTGATTGGCGAAACCTGGGTCATGTGCTTATCTATATCTTCGTATCAGGAGGCTGAGATAAATGCAATCTCTTCCACCTACAAAGGCTTATAATAGGAGGGTTTTTCAAACATGAATGGGGTTCAGATGCTGGAGAGTCCAAGGTGGGGAAAGCAAAAGAAAAATGTCTGATACCTACTTGTCCTAAGTGAAGTATGTGATAAAGAAAAAAAGAAGATTATAATTTTTTTGGCAAATAATACCAGAACAAAAAATGGAACAGAACATTCCAGAAAAGCATACTCCCTAGTTATGCTAGGTATCAATATAACAAATGCTGTATATCCCTCTCTCTCTTCAAAGGGTGTTTCTATGTGTCATTAGAGGCATCTCCATACACAAAACACATTCCCTTAAAACTCATAATTCTTGAGAATTTTCTGTGTGTTGTGGAAAGTTGTGGAACCTTCATGGGAAGAGGTACACACTTATGTTATGAGTAAGTATTCCACGTTCACTGTAGACAATAGAGAGGGCGCAATTTTGCAAATAGAAGGAAAAAAATGACACATGATTCTGCCACACCCAGACAACCATCGATACCAGGAATGATTGTCCTTCTAGACGTGCATACCCATATACGTATTGGGCTTCTATAGTCATAATACAGAGTTTGTATGTATTTGTGTGTAAGTTTATGGTTTATAGCCTCATACAATATGTTGCTTTAATCCTGAATTTCTAAATTAACAACTTATTAACTGAGAAAACATTCTCAATATTAAAGCTTCTGTATTGCTTCTATATGAATATTTCCCCTTTTCTTTTCATTCTCTATCATTTTTTAAATTGCCCACTCTTGAAATTTTTAATTTGTCTCTGCCTCCTCAGGGGGGAAAAAAAAGTCTTTTTGATATTTTCATCTTGTATGATTTTTGCATACTATCTCTGGACATTTTTATTTTCTTAAGAGGTATTACTCAAAATCAGGTAAAGAAACCAGTTGGCATTTTCACATAATTGGTGAGATCCTCAGGCAAGAAGATAAATATAACACATCCCCTGCAGGTTGCTGAAACATTTCCCTCAGTGTTCATACCCCCAAGGTACTGAGATGGGCTCTCAACCTTCTTGTTAACCAGTAGCAAACCCTACCTATCACTACTGCAGGGAGTAGCTGGGTTTTGACACCTTGGACCCTTTTGAATTTCTAGGAGGTTGGACTTTCTGGAAAATGCTGCTTTCCCTCCCTTCTCTACTCTTCTCTCACTAGGGTGTGTTAATAAGGGCCAACTGGTTTCCTTATATGAAAAGAGAGTGAGTCAGTTCAAGAACAACTGTTTATAGTCTAGTAGGATGAGGTTGTGTTGCAGTCAGTAAGATACTCATATTAGCTGAGCCTCCGTTTTCTCATCTGCAAAATGGGGATAATAATACAGACCTCACTGGCTTGTTGCATGTACACTGCTGACCCCATAAACAGTAATTCACTTGCAGTAGTATTTAGGCCAAAACGATGTTAACATATACTGGATCCATAGATACTCACTCCTGAATATTTCCAAAATTCTCTTACCTGTTGTTTGCTTTTTTAGCTTTTCATATTTACTGTGGGTTCTCCTACATAGCTAATTTTAAAAATAAGGAAAATAGTACTTACCTCATCTTTGCCCCATGTTAAGGATATATACAATATATTAAACTGAAAGGTATTAGAACCAACATCCTCTCACCAAGTTTTGCCTACGCAATAATCTTTCAAAATATTAGCTGTTTTTCTCCACAAATAGGACATTCAGGATTTGAGTTTTTCTTTTTCTTTTTTTCAATTTTTTAACTTAAGCAGCCTACTGCTTCATAACCCCTGCAACTTAATAATAGCTATTGTTTGTATAATGCTTTAAGTTTAAAGTCTCATTTAAGCCAGTATATTATCTCTGCTTTGTGTGTTTCTAACTACAGATTTGTTCTCGTTTCCCTAAGTTGGTTAATGAGAAATGGCTTACTTACATTTCTTTGTTGGTTTCCTATAGATGTCTTTATGTAACATAGCTATATACGTAAAAGTAAATGCAATTAAAATTTTTTTCACCGAAGTTAATATTAAGAACATAAAAATACTTCCAGGAAAAATGAACTAAGATCCCTATATAATTTAGCTAACTAGTTCCTGTGATCATAGGGGTAAGAACCGGCAGGACCAATATTCGAACCCAGGACAGTGTGATTCGAGAATCTGTCCCTTTTCTAATACTTCATGTTAGTTGTCACTGGACACTAAACAGTATAACAAAATGCCCTTCATAAACTAAATGAGGGCAAAACATCGCTACATCCCTCACACCGTTTTAACATAAAAAATAACTACCTTAGAATTTGATGATGGGTATCAAAAGTCTTTGAAACATACATGTCTTTTGACAATTATCCTGGTGAAAATGCTAACTGAATATAACCATAAATATATGTCCACAGCAATCTCAGAGTTGTTCATAATACCTGAGGCAGTCATGTCAGCCCTGGAACTCAGCACTTCTCCACTTTCCATCATAGCACTTCAATAGGCTTGTCTGTGCTACATGGTTATTTGCATTCGCATATTTGGTAGCCCTTTCCTTGATCTTTTTGTGAAGGCTTCGCCTGATCCATAAGTGCACCCTAGAGCAACCCTGCCAAGAAGGGCTGCGTGTCAGAAGCAATAGAGGTGATATTGGAAAGGTTCCTGTGACTAGCATGCCTGATGCTACTCTAATGCTTAAAACTTTCTGGTGATTTCCAATCAAGTATGGATGAAGATTCTTATTTATTGGGGCGCCTGGGTGGCTCAGTTGGTGGAGCATCTGCTTTCAGCTCAGGTCATGATCCTGGAGTCCAGGGATCGAGCCCCATGTCAGGTTCCCTGCTCAGCAGGGAGTCTGTTCTCCCTCTCCCTCTGCTCCTCCCCCTGCCCCTTCTCTCTCTCACTCTCTCTCTCACAAATAAATAAATAAAGATAAATAAATTTAAAAAATGATTCTTGCTTATCTAGACCTGCCTATGTCTTTAGCCCTGTGGAACACCACCTGTCTTTTCTGAGTCCCAGCTTTACTGCACCATCAATTCTTAAAATGCACTAATGCTCCCTCCACCTCAGAGTATTGGCAAGTGCTGCCTCTTCTACCTCAGAAAAGCTCCAGCATTCTGCACCCCTTTTGCCTTGACAAGATGCTTTCTTATTCTACAGTTCTCAACTCAGGAACTAATTCTTCTTGGACAAGTCTCTCTAAATTTGAATTGCTGATAAACAAATATTTCAGGTGAACAAATACTTTAGGTATTTTGGTATAAATATGCCCCAAATATTGTATATAATGTTTTGTATTTGTGACTGTATCTCAAATCAGAATAGATCTTCCTCGTAAATACTTTCTTAACAACTTCACTTTGAATTTTTGGCCATTATCATCATTCTAGTCATGTATATACATAATTATTATCTCTTTCTCCCTGCCACTTTGAAAGCTCTATAAGAAAAAGACTACGTCTATTTTGACCACCATCCTACCCCATGTGCCAGCACAATAAAAGGAGAGTAGAAGGGTTCAATGAGTCTTCTAAGAATAAATGAAAAAATTAATAACATAAAAATACCTAGGTAAAGGTGAAATCACAAGCTAATAGTGAAATATTTTTCATGGGATGAGAGAGTACATCTTGCATTCCTTTAATCATTATTGAAGTAATAGTTTTAGTTATTATTATATTAAACATTTGTTGAGTATTCTAGTTCAGATACTAATTAATTTGAACACCAATAAGTACTTTGTGTGACATTATTTCTTTTAATCATCATGACAACTCTATGGGGTAGTACATTATTAACACTTTTATAACATGAGAACGCTAAGAATTAGAGAAGAAATGTCATTTTCAACAGTCATACAGCTGGTATGTTGCAAGCTGGATTGGAACCTTTGAGTCTAATTCCAAAGCTGGTATGTTTAATAACTGTGCTATTTATGTGTCATACTCAGACATACTTTTTGCAAGAAGTGGTGCTTAACTAGGCTTCCTACTTAGGGCAGCAGAAACTCCATTCTTTAATACATATATAAATACTATCCAACAAAAGCAGGAGTGTGTGTGTCTGTGAATGCACGTATATACAGGTACATATGGTTGCACAGAACTAAGGTTTTGTTTTGTTTACTTAAGAATTTTAGGGAAGCTATCCAAAGTACTTGTTGAGAATAACTGTAGTCATAATCTACAAAACTATTATATGCACCCATCAATCCACACATACATATGTACACACACCCTGGAATATCTACAGCAGGAGAGGATGACTTTGTACTTATTATGTACCAATGAAGTTGTGACTCTCGATTACATATACGGAAAGCTGTTTCCCACTAAAAAGACTTTAAGTTTCACATACTTCTCTTTTCTCTAAATTTAAGTCAACCCTGTGATTTCTGATACAAATTTCCTTAGTACAAGTTAACTTAAGGTTACCGACAACTCAATATTATGTTAATTGTTTTTTCCTGCTATGTATCTTGGTGGGAAAAAGATTATTCTAGATTATTTATACTTTGGCCATTAAAAGAAAGAGTTATCACTGTTTTCCTTGTGAGGAAAATCTAGAACTGGGTGTCGGAGCTCACCACATATCCTTTAACATTTGTTTGATGTCAATTCGAGTCACATGAAGCAACACACATTTCCTAACATGAATGGTTAGTAGATTTGAACCCCCTAAGACATGAGGCTAAGTCAAGGTTATGATCTGGAAATAAGGCAGCCAATGATATGAAAGCTCCCAAATCCCCAGTTGGACTACACTCTATCTTGGCATTGATGTGGAATATTATTTGCCTAAGTGTGCATATGGCATTTATTTAAAGCAATAATAAATAACAGATTCAGAGTTCCTCTGTGGGAAAACTGCCAATTTTTTTCTGTGAGTATTTAGTGCATCCAGGTACTAAAAGTGTTCAAACATGTTATTTTATTAAGACTTGGTCTCTTGCCAAATGAGAGTAATTTTAGCTTAGTTTGAATAAATCTTACCATATAGTTATTTAGTTATGAAGGAGATGTTAAAAAAAAAAAAAAAGAAAGAGAGAGAGAGAGATCATAAACCTCTCACTGAGTTGAGGGAACCAAGTGAGTTAAAACCATACCTCTAATAAAAAGAGAAGGCCCTGAAGGGTTTCAGAGAGAACAGCACTTCATACAGAGTGCTGTATGCTATGTGCTCCTTCCGTGTCTGTGTGCCTTGTGCTGTTCATTCCATGTGACTCTTCTGGATGCTGTGTGACACATGGAATTAAAAATGTCTAATAAATATAAATTTTGCTGCTCAAGGCTCATAATAAAAATGATTATCATTAATGTGAGCATCTACATAAGAATAAATTATTAGAGCCAGGAGAGAGAGCTTGATTCTCAGGCCAACTGCAGAAAGGTATTCTACCCTCTCTTTGCCATCTCTGAAGAGATAGAGAACATCTTTGATTTTGAAATACACCTGAGAAAAAAGCAGCATAGTTTGAATATCTTTTGAACTTTCCTCAAAATTGATTAAAGGCAAGGAGAGAAATCTTATAATTTGGGTAAAATAAATAAATAAATAAAAGAATGTAAACATCTCACCCTAGGAGGCAGTAGTTTGGTTGAAAATAGTTGCCGGGTGCCATTTATTTTGCAAGGGGTTATCTCTACAGCACAGCGGGACCTGCCCCTTCCAGGAGAGAAGGGCCCTTAAAGCCGCCATTGGCTGCAAATTAGGTTATAGAGGTATTAATTTATTAAATACCAAGAGAAAATTTTAGTTAATACTAGAATTTCAACACACTAACATTACCCAGTTTCTCTGGGAAAGACTATTGGATTCGGTATAGTCCAAAAGGTACCTTCAAGTTAGGAAGTGGTTAAGAATTCAACTTACCTTGGGGCGCCTGGGTGACTCAGCCCTTACGCAGCTGCCTTCTGCTCAGGTCATGATCCCAGGGTCCTGGGATCAAGCCCCACGTCGGGCTCCCTGCTCAGCTGGAAGCCTGCTTCTCCCTCTCACACTCCCCTTGCTTGTGTTCCCTCTCTCGCTGTCTCTCTCTGTCAAATAAATAAATAAAATCTAAAAAAAAAAAAAAAAAAAAAAGAATTCAGCTTACCCTGCAAAATGTGATCACTGTAAATGCCGGAAGTGACATCAATTGCCCAAGCCTATAAACATTGGCAATTTTAGGCCCCTGCAGGTAAATATTTACTGCACAACTAGCCAAATTACTTTTGTAGATATGTAAGTACAAACACCCCTTAGCTGAGAATTTAATGAGTCAGTTCTGATACCAGCAGAGTAATGATCCATGAATGATATATGTCAGGCAAAAATCCTAAGTTTAAAGGCTGAGAGAAAAATTTCTGCTGTGGAATTTTGTTAGGATGGTACCAGGTTGAGAATTAGATAACATGGCATGGCTTACACCTTGTTTGTTCACAGAGCATTGAATATTTTTATGTATTTGACTTATTTTCTGCCTTTCAAGATATGTGAAATATAAGGTGAAATGTATCTATTCATTAAATTGTTAGTTATGCTACTAATTAAATTAAATGTATTACACTACCAATTGAAAGTCAGTATGATGAATGCCATGTTAACTTCCAAAGAGGATTCAGTTGGAGTTCCTAGGAAAGAAATCTAATTCAGGGTAATGACATCAGGAAATTTACCAGGAAAATGTACATTTAATCATGGATTTAATAAACAAAACAACCCGCCCCCAAAACAAACACTTTTAAGAAGGTTTAACATGTTTCCAGCAAGGGAAACAGTACAGGCAAAGTCATGAAAAGGCAAATATAATGAAATGCAAGCAGTAGAATGTGGTTGAACCCAAACCCAAATATCCATGTTAGGGACTGAATGTTTGTGGTCCCCCTCACAATTCATATGTTGAAACCCTTCCCCCAAGGGCGATAGTATGAGGAAGTCAGGCCTCTGAAAGGTAATTAGGATTAGCTTGAGGTCAGGAGGATGGAACTTTCATGAATGGGATTGGTGCCCCTGTAAGAATCCTAAGAGAGAACTTGCTTCTCTCTGCTCTCTGCCATTTGAGGATACAAGGAGAGAATGGGCACCTGTAACATGAAAGAGGACTCTCACCAGAACCCAACCATGCTGGCACCCTGATCTTGGACGTCTAACTTTCAGTGCTGTGAGAAATAAGTTTCTGTTGTTTAAAGACACCCAGTCTGTGGTATTCTCTTACAGCCTGAATCCACCAAGACAATCCATGAGTTCTTTTTTTTTTTTTCTTTTTGTAAAGATTTTATTTATTTATCTGACAGAGATAGAGACAGCCAGCGAGAGGGGGAACACAAGCAGGGGGAGTGGGAGAGGAAGAAGCAGGCTCCTAGCAGAGCAGGGAGCCTGATGCAGGGCTCGATCCCAGGACCCTGGGATCATGCCCTGAGCCAAAGGCAGATGCTTAACAACCGAGCCACCCAGGTGCCCCTTAAAAGGAGAATCTTGCAGTCACATTAAAGTGTCCTAAGTGCATGTGCGTGTGTGTGTGTGTTTGTGTGTAAATTAATATATTTTTTCTCAAAATCAATATGGGTAATATATTCTTTTTTATTTATTTATTTATTCATTTTAGTTATGAAAGTACTCGATAGATATTAGCTGGTACAGTAGTCCCTCGCTATCTGTAGAAGATATGTTCCAAGATCTCCAGTGGATATCTAGAACCCTGGATAGTACTGAACCCTACATATGCTATATTGTTTCCTATACATACATACCTATGATAAAGTTTAATTTATACATTAGGCGCAGTAAGAGATTCACAATAATAATAAAATAGAACAGCTAGAACAATATGCTGTAATAATAAAGTTATGTGAATTCGGTCTCTCTCTTTCTTTAGAAATATCTTCCTATACTGCACTCTCTCTTCCTCTTGTGATGCTGTGAGACAATACAATACCTCCATGATGAGAGGAGGTCAGGTGAATGACACAGACATGTGATGCAGCATTAGGCTGCTGTGAACCTTCTGACAATTTGTCAGAAAGAGTATCATCTGCTTCCAGACCCTGGTTGACCATGGAAAGCAAAACCACAGATGGAGGTGGGGGGGGGGGGGACACTAGTATATTTGTTTCACTACATATTAGGCACTGTATTGGGGTTAGAAAGAAAAAGGTGAGTAAACAAAAGTTGATATCCTGAAGGAACTACACGTAATTATTTGGCAGTTGAGCTGATTCCAAGTTGAAAAGTTCTTGCCTATGTCAGGATCCTACTCCTGCTTTGTTGAAATAAACTCAGAGCACATTTTTCATAATTGCAGCATAAGTGACAGCTTCCTACCCTCTTGAAAACAAAGCCAAACTCTTCACGCTGGCAAGCAAGAGTGATGATGTGGCAGGTAGGGGAATAGCAGAGGGCCAGAGAAAGATTTATATTGCTTTTTACTAAATTTGGATAAAAGTTCAATAGGAATTAAATTCTTTTCCTCTAAGTACACTGTGGGGAATTATGGAAGACAAGGCTAAGCTATGCTGAACTTGGCAGCGTATTTATTGTTTTATAGATTTCTATTCAGGGAAGGACACAACCAGTAATGCACTTGCCACCGTTTCTCATCTATTTCGTCTTACTTCTGAGTGTGCAGATCCCACTGCATGTATCTGATCGAATTTAAGTTTTATGGCCCTCCAGATTTAGTGGGAATTTGAAAAACAAATTAAGTTGTACTTTTCAATTTCAACCAACAAGAGGGAACATATTAGGCGTTTGATATAAATGACCTGCCCTATTCAAAATTATCTTTTAGTTTAGGTCAGTAGTTTTCAACCTAGGGTCACTTTATCTCCCAGGGGCCATTTGGCACTGTCTGGAGACATTTTTGGTTGTCACCATGGGGGATGTTGCCGGCATCCAGTGGGTAGAGGCCTGAGATGCTGTTAAACATACTCCAGCATACGGGCCAACTGTTTCTCAACAAAGCATTATCCTCCCCACCATCAATAGAGCCAAGTGAAGAAATTGATGGAGACGAGGCCTGAGGGACGAGGAAGTGCATCACCTGTGTTTCTGAGTCAGTTCAAAATGAATGGTGTCCCCCCCCCCCTTTCTTTTACTTCGTTAACTTTTCCTCTTTGGTTGTGGACTATTTAACATAGACTACTTGAAAATCTAGTATAAATGTAGATACGTGCAGACACTAATTTATGGTGATAAAAGGTACAGTATTAACAACAATACTTCTAAAATCAGACAGAACTGAAGTTGAGATCTAGTTCTGCTAGTCATTGACGTTGTGCCCATGGTTATAGTACATTCCTATATCTGAGTTCTCTTATCTTTTAAAATGTCTGCTATAAAACTTATCCCATCGGGTTTTGTAAAAATTATTCGAAACAGGACTATGATGGAATAACTTGTAGCAGACCAACACCCTCACCCAGAACAACTAGAAAAGCTGAATAAAAAATGTATACTTTTCAATGTGTTAGAAAGCTGCCAAATGGGTTAGGGGTTGAAGGCCAAGATCTCTGAGAAAAAGAAATTTATTAAGGGGAGCCCTGAATTCTGCATGCTGATTTTCTCTCTGGGATAGTCAGCGAATTAATTACACAGTGGCATAAGATTCAGAATCCAGGCAAAAGCCAGCAGAACTTTTGACAATTTCACAAGATTGGGATGGTAGAAATTGGAATTTGGGGCTTTCAGAGCAAGGAGGACTTAAAGGAAGTGAGGCAGAGAAGCAAGGCAGACACTCTAAGTTTGCCCATGGAGGCATTTGTCATACATAAGATGCAGTGTGAGGGCTTAAGAAATCCTGCAGAAAGGGGCTGAAAGTCTAAACAGAAGTTTTAATAGTCTTGTACTCCTCCAGGGAGAAAAAGTGGACCTCAGACCTGCCAAGGAGGAGGGATATAGTAGGTTAAATACTCCTTAAATGCTGCACCCTAGAAACAAGGGAGAGCAAGAGTTGGACTGAACCTTCCAAGGTCTGGGTCTGTGGCTCAGAACGGATTACTAGAGCCTGTGCTAGGGGTGGAGGGCCCAGAGGAACCTGTCAAAGACTTAGTGAACAAGGGGGTGTCTGTACAGGACTAAAGGCAATTGCAGCAGTGATGTCAAAGCCCAATGGAATGAGGAGGAAAGGTGCCTACTGCAGTGGGAGTGTCAACTTGTAGTCCAGTATGAGGCACCAGAGCAAAAGCAAGGTGAGCAGGGTACTATGCAGATGAGAGCATCAGGGCCTGAGGAGTGTGAGGAAGCCTCTTCACTGGGAGGCGGTGGTGGAGACAGATGTTTGTTAAATACAACGGGGGCTGATCAATTAAGTAAATAAACTGAGAGTGATGTCAGCCAGGCTTCTCACTGTCAGAGAAACAAATTATAAAAATAGGAAGGGGAAAAGCCAAAAGACTCCTGTGGTGTTAAATTATAATTAGAAGTATTAAATTACAATTGGTGTGAACTCATAGTTCATATAAATGTGTGAGTATGGAAGTATGTGTTTCTGAGTAATATGCATGTGTGTATGTATATATATACACATACACACATGTATATATGTATAAAGGTAAAATAAAAATATCTGTTATATCTATATTATGCATTTTATATTCATATGTGTGTGATATATATAATGCACATGTATTTAGGCACACATTTATATGTGTATAAACATATGGGAATGTGTACATATATACATATGCATATCTATATTTATATTCTCTCTGTCCATTGAGAGGACCTAGGAGCAGAGACATCTCAATGTCAGTGAGCACTCAGCATGCCTGCATTGTTGATTTCCTTCAAGGATCTTAGAAGTTTATAGAGAAATGATTTATAGTAGGACAAAGGCAGGAAAGCACAAGATCTTATGCTAGAAAGTAGGTGAGACCTCAAAGAAAAAGACACACAAATCAGCTTGAAATGAACTCCACTTACTAAATCTGAGAAAACCTGAACATTGGCATAAGTAATGATGGTATCAGATTATAATCCAGTGAACAAAATCAGACAAAAAGTTTACATTGGTATAAACAAGTGGATAAGTAAAGTAAGTAAATAAGTGGTAAAGTAAATGCAGAAAAGGACATTTTTCTTCACAGAAGAATGCAACTATACATGTAATAAGAATGGTCAAGTTAGAGAAATCACAATTTGGCAAATATCATAGAAATAATTAGTTTAGCCAGAAACACTGACAGTCAAATGAGTAGGTAAAAGTCTGTAAAAGTAAGTAAATTAGTAGGTAAAAATCTGATGAGGAATGGAATTTTTACAGGGTCTCAGAATACCTCCCCACAGGGTATTTATTAGTTACGAAAAGAAAAAGAGTAGTTTTGCTGTGGATAAACATTTTAATTACCTTTAATCAAGTGATTAAAATTAATATTATCAGAAATAAGACAAATCAAAATTGTGTAGTAGTAGAGAAGTGACAATGAGAAGAACACGACATTGGTTTTATGATGTAGTTATTGAGAACCCATAACTCAAATCTGATGCACATAAATTCCACCTGAGGGACATTCTTCAAGATAACTGGCTGATCATTTTCAAAAGTGATGAGGTCATGTAAGTCAGGAAAATTTAGAAATACTCTTTCAAATTAAAGGAGACCACAGAGAATGGGCACTAAATGCGAAACATGATTCTGGGTTGGAAACTTTTTCTACAAAGGATATTATTTGGGCAACTATAAATTAGATTGTTGTTGTGTACCTATATATATATATATATATTTTTTTTTTTATTTTTTTTTATTTTTATGGATGCATTGTGATTATGTAGGGGATGCACTTGTATGTAGGAAAAACACACTGAAGTATTTGGTGGTAATGGAGTACTACGGTGGCAAGAAATTTACCCTCAAATGGTTCAGGGATAAATGGTTTTTTATACTGTTCTTGCAACTTTTCTGAAATTTTCAAATTGTATCAAAATAAAAAGAAAACACCAAAACAAAAACACACTCACAGGTAGATCAAATTGTGTTCAAATTAATTATATATAAAAGAAGGAATTTCTAGAATAAAAAACACAATAAAACTCAATAATTGGGTTTAAGAATACAACAGACATAGTAGAAGAGAGGATTATTTATATGAAAAATAGTTCAGTAGAAAATATCCTGACAAAAGCATAAAGGTCAAAAATGGCAGAAAATACAGAAAAAAACAAACAAACAAATAGAATACAGTGGGAGAAAAAATATACATATTTGTAATAGAAAACTTTTTAAAAAATATTTATTTATTTATTTGACCCAGAGAGAGAGACAGCAAGAGAGGGAACACAGCAGGGGAAGTGGGAGAGGGAGAAGCAGGCTTCCCACTGAGCAGGGAGGTGGACGAAGAGCTAGATCCTAGGAAGCAGATGGCTTAATGACTGAGCCACCCAGGTGCCCCATAATAGGAGTATTTTTTTTTTTTTTTTTTAGGATTTTATTTATTTGAGAGAGAGAGAGAGAACACAGCAGAGGGAGCAGCAGATGAAGAGGGAGAAGGACCCTGGGATCATGACCTGAGCCAAAGGCAGACCCTTAACCGACTGAGCCACCCAGGAGCCTCCATAATAGGACTCTTTAAAAGGAAGAAGAGAAGGACTTAATTTAGAACAGCAATATTTGAAGAGATACAAAGATTTTTTTAAGATTAATGAAAGACTTACAGCAACAAATCCAGGATGGAGTATAAACCCCAAACAATGTAAATACCAAATCAATCCATGTCAAATCAGTCAAAGAAAGAAAGAAAGAAAGAAAGAAAGAAAGAAACTACTCAAAAGAGTCACCAGAGGGAAGAAAACAATACTGTACTTCAATGAAACAATAATAAATCCAATAGCTAGATTCTCTACAAAAATAATGCAACACAAAGGACAATTACATGATATATTTAAAATGCCAAAAATTTAGAATCACACAGAATGCAAAGGTGGCCTAGAGTTTTCTCTTGATCTGGCAACATATATCCTTAATTCATTAAAGTTCATTTACAGTCAGTATTATAATACTTGACACTTAGTATTTCATGCTACATGGAATCAGAAAAATACAATTTCTATATTTAATCAAAATATAATATTTGATGATACTCTTCGTAGTAGCATTAAAATTCAAACACCTAGAATTAGTAAGATAAATGTGCATTGTATCTTAATGTATACAAAACTGCTACACAGAAATCCTTAGAAGTTACTGAAAGAGGGGGAAAGGTTGTAAACAAATTGTGGTATAAATCATGCCCACACATTGGAAGACTCAATATTGTAAAGTTGTTAATCACCCTCCTCCATTTCTTTGTAGATTCACTAAAAACCCTTCAAAGTCCTACCACTGACAATTTATCAATACTGACAAGCTGATTCTAAAATTTTAACGTAAAGAGCCAATAACAGAAAAGATCATCACCTGAAAGAGAATAAAACTAGACCATTTGCATGAGCAGGTATTGACACTCATTTATAAAACAACAGTAAAGACAGTAGTCTTGGCACAGAATAAATAGACCAATAGAATTAAAGAGAATCCAGAAACAGAACATGCATATGCAATCATTTAATTTGTGACTAATATGAAACTGTAGGACAGAGAAAGAATGACCTTTTCAATACCTCCCTATAAATATCAATCTATATTTTTCCCTATCCATATAAAAATATCATGGAGTATGTAAAAGTTTTACACCATATATAAAAAAATTCCTACTGTACATTTAAAATATAAAAGGTAAAAGAATAAAGCTTTGATAAGGTAATAGAATATCTCCATGATCTTAGACTAGGTAAAGACATCTTTATCAGGACACAATTCAGAGCCATAATACCAAAATATGAAAAAAAATTAACTACATTTAACTAAGAATTCCTATGTATTAAAATATAACATTTAAGGAATAGAAAGCCATAGAGTGTGTGTATGTGTATATATATATACACACATATCTGTATATATCCATATATATATATATATATATATATATATCTGTAGTATATATATGTAAACGGAAACACTTAATAACTTGAACAGGCTCCACTTCAAAAAAGAGATAAAAGTTCTCAACCCTTGATATATAAAGGTAAATAGTACCAAAGGTTGATGTCGTGCCAATGGTAGAAGTGTAAACTGATACAACCATTTAGAAATCTCTTAAGGTATCTACTAAAGTTGAACATGTATGAATGTTCATAGTAACATATCACTTTAAGCCAAAATTGTAGAAATACTCAAGTGTTCATCACTTAGGAGAGTGGATAAGTCACCTATGTAGTATTTATTCAGTGAAGTACTAGAAGAAATAAGAATTTAAAATTATGTCTAAACACAAAAACATGAATGAATTTCTTTTTTTTTTTAAGATTTATTTATTTATTTATTTATTTGCCAGAGAGAGAGAGAGAAAGCCAGCGAGAGAGGGAACATAAGCAGGGGGAGTGGGGGAGGAAGAAGCAGGCTCCCAGCGGAGGAGCCAGATATGGGGCTCGATCCCTGGACCCTGGGATCATGTCCTGAGCCGAAGGCAGACGCTTAACGACTGAGCCACCCAGGTGCCCCAAAAAAACATGAATGAATTTCTTAAGCACATTGTTGAATGAAAAATAAATTCACACAATCATAGATCATATATATTCTATGGTGATCGAAATCAGAAGGGCAGTTACTATAGCAGAGGAGTTAACGATTGGAAGACAGCATTTGGTTGCTTCAAGGGTGCTACTGATGCTCTACTTCTTAATATTGCTGATTGTTAAAGAGTGTGTATATTTTGTGAAAAATCATGAGCTCTTCACTTTGGGCATGTATTTTTCTGTATATATGCTGTGCTTCAATAACATTTATTGAAAATTAAATGTAATAATTCATTTAGTATTTTTAAACCCATCAATGATGCAATAGTATAGATACTGGGACACACTAAATGCCCAATAAGTGGTCATTGTTACTACTATTATTATATTTCTTCAATTGATATACAGCAAAACACATGTGGATGCACTTCTAAATAAAAGAACAGGTTTTCATAAGATTTGAATGGAGACGTTCTATTTTATAAGGTTTTGAGCTTTGGTGTTTGATCCCAATACGTAATTTTCTCTTTTGCAAATCTGTGTTTTGTTGGACCATTTAGGGGCAATTGTTTATGGTCTGTTTCCGTATTAGCTGGGACGTGAAGCTGACCCGCATAATCAGAGAGGAGTAGCTGATTGAATAAGTACACTCAGTTTGTTGTGATGAATCAAATGTCCAAAACTCCTTTAGGTTTTCAAATGAAAGCTTTCATAACAGTTGACTGCTAATGTTGGCTAAACATTTTCTGTAGAGAAATATCAAAATTACATGATCTCTTCAATTTTTAACAAGAAAATGCTCAGTAAAATCTCAATTACCTCAGAAATTGTGGAAAGTTCAAACAAAGCATAGGCTCAAGTGAAAAATAAAAGTTAATTTAAGTATTCCTTTGATTTGTCTGTTTGGATAAGATGGAGTCTCTGTATATGTTTGGAATTCTAATAATGAGAAGAACGTGCAGTTTTAATTTGTTGGGAGATCATTTACCAAGCACTTTAATAAGTTACCTACCAATAAGGCAGCTGTTACATGTTCCCAGACCAAACTGCCAGCTGATTTGTTTATAAGCTAATGAAACTGTAAAATCTAACAAGACCAAACTTGGTATGTTTGTTAAACTGTTTAAATAAAATTTAGAGGAGAAAAATCTTGGGAAGACTATAACAGGTAATAGTTGAACCCTCTAAGGGCTGATGTTGAATTGCCTCATTCCCTCAATTCTACGTAATTCTCCTCTTTAAATGGAGTTGTTTTGTTTTTTTTTCTTTAAAGATTTTATTTATGTGACAGAGAGAGAGGCAGCAAGAGAGGGAACACGAGCAGGGGGAGAAGCAGGCTTCCTCCTGAGCAGGGAGCCTGATGTGGGGCTGGATCCCAGGACCCTGGGATCATGACCTGAACTGAAGGCAGATGCTTAACGACTGAGCCACCGAGGCACCCCAAAATGGAGTTGTTTTTTTCCAAATATAAAAGTTGTACACACTTTAAAGATAACTTTAAAAAACTGTTAATGATAAAAACAAGTAAAAATTTCACATTTCATTACACAATGCAACCACTGTTAATAGTTTAGTGTAATTTCTTTCAGTCAATTCTGGATATACTTGTAAAATTGAGATATATGTCATATATAATTTTAAAACTTTGTTTCACTATAATATTCGTGTTTTAGTGACATTATAATTTTCTCTAAAATTTTAATGAGTTAATAGTATTCCATTATATGGTTATATAATTATTTTTTGGTGCATTAAATACTATTGCGTATAAAACTTTTTTTCAGTATTGCAATTTTGTCTTAATTAAAAGATTATAGGAAATAAAATCATTGGGTCAAAGTGTATTAAAATTTTGAATATTTCATTTTGATTAATCCCTTTAGAGGATCATTTCCTAAACTGATCATGGAAATAAGATAGAATGTTGACTTTTGTATTTCTATATTTAACAAAGATATTCAGATATTGTGCACAAGGTGTTACCTCTGATCCTTTCTACATATACTGTGTATACCTGTTTGTTCAAAAGCACATAATTTAAGAAAATTGTTTTTCTTAAACCATTTTATATTACTCCACTTGCTTTTGGAGTCAAGAACAATACTATATTACAGTCACATTTAAGATCTTTATCTATTTTGATATTAAAATATGCAGGTAGCTGGAGAGAGAGTTGATAGCTGGATAATAGATAGATAGATGGATAAACATGAAGGACAGATGATTGGATTTCCCTGCCATCTGCCATTTAGTTAAGAAGACCCATGGAAACCCTCTCTGAGCACACCAGACAGAAAGGTTTTATAAAGACAAAGAGTCTTTGTGGCTCAGTGTTTGCAGATAAACCATAAATAATTAATATTACTGCTCTTCAATTTTAAAATTTTTGATTGGTAAGTAAGGACCACTTTATGACATTTACACGTGAAGCTAAAGTATGTGAAATCTTCTACAGGTATAGTAGGGGTGAAAGGGGGAGGAGACACTGGAGAACTTAAACAGGTTTTACTTTGGTCAAATACACATTTTAAAAAACCACACTAACAGCAGTGTGGTTTACCCTCTGGATTTAGTGTCCTAGCGAGAGAGGGAGTAAAGGTAGAGTGAGCCAGGGGCCAAAATCATAGAATTACTGTTCATTTCTTGGCAGTGTATTCTGATTTTAAACAAAACACTCGAGAGGGAACACAGAGACACATGAGGTGGGATATGTGAAACAGCCAGAGTCACTGGTGGGAGAACACTAATGTAAGAGAAGCTGACTTTTCACAATAACATTGAGGCATTTGTCTAATAAGTGCCTTGGTTTGGGTTCAAGAATAATTTGTCTTATTTAAAGTCTTTTATACACATGCCATGGTTAGTTCCATCCAAAATCTTAGGTGGGGTTTGACTGCTGGACAGATGGCACTGTTTTTCACGCAGTGTTGGTGCTCCTTGCTGGCTCTGGGGGCAAGTTGGGAAGCAGGCCACACTGATTAGTATTTTTCCATTCCTAATAATGGCTGGGCACATCTGCTGCTACAACGTGAAGGATAGAAAAAGGATTCAGCATTTTGTACAATCTCCCGTCAGAGCTTTAGGAGGGAGAGTCAGCTAAATAGTTATCAATTATCCAAACAAATCATCCTTTTTTTTTTTAATCTTTGCAGTGTTCTTCATTAGCAAGAAAGGAATGCAATCTTACTTTTTATTTATAAGCACAGTGGTTCAGTTAAAAACTGAAGCAATCTCATAACACAATCGTGCCCTTATCTATAAATCTGAACTTGGTTTTAATAAAACCTTACTTGTATACACTATGCAGATTTTCATTCTTCATTATAATTAATATTAAATAAAACATTACAAAATAGCACCATCCCTTTTCAATAGCTTGCACTGACTTAATATTTACCATGAGTAGACCTGACACATGGTAAGATTTAGCACTTGTGCATACACACTGCCTTTGCTTGAAATAATGAGTAATCATAATACCCTTCTAAGTAGGGTTTTGCACATTAAAAAAAAAAAACACCTATTGATACACTAATGTCTTCTTTTTTATTTATTTACTTTTAGTCCAACAAAGAGCTTTCCTATAATAAAGAGCAGAGTGTTCTCATTACATATATATGGATATGTAATATATAGAAGGATATATATATATATACATATATAGTATATTAAGGTCTCAATGAACAAGTCAACAATCCTGAAATTCTTCTTTTTATTTGTAGGGTTAAATCACCTATGAAGGGTCTATTCAGGTGGAAGACATTAGATGCATCTTAATGATAAAACCTTTTACAAAACAAGTAAACACCAATTACTTTTTGATCAACACCCACTCGATACATTATTTTTTAAATAACTTTCTAAATTTTCAATTTAAAAATGCCTTGAAACCCTGGATAAAGAACACCCGTTTCTTATCATTGAAAATTCCACTATAAATTAAGAAATCAACATGCCTGTCTGTCTTATATAAATTTTTATCATGTGTCTGCCATCCTAGCGTGTGATCTATGGTAGAATATTCATAAAGTTATATTTTTTGAATCTGCAATTCTGAGAATCAGACTCTTGCATTTTCATTTATAACAGTTCTGAAACCAAATGTGTGGGTTTTTTTCCCCCCACAGCAGTCAATTCTCCAACTGCCCTGACCCCAAGTGAGTGATTTACAATTCAATTATGATACTACTTGGAATTAGCACAAGATCCCACAGTTTAAGGAGGGTTCTAATGTTTAAGTTCATTTTCATAGAACTGTCCTCCACATTAGATACCAATCCTAAGTTCCAGCCTCCCACACTGAAGACCAGCGTAAATTAGGGGTTCCCATGACCTCCCTTTGGGGTTTGATAATTTGCTATAACTACTCACAGAACTCTGATAATTATTTACTGTTACTGGTTTGTTATGAAGGATCATAATAAATAGCCAGATAAATATGGGGCAAACAACAAAATGGTCCTAGGCACAGGAACTTCTGTCCCTGTGGATTCAGGGTGCACCATTCTCCCAATATGCAGATGCATCCACCAACACAAAAACTTTCCAAACCCCAGAATTCAGGGTGTTGTTTTGTTTTGTTTTGTTTTAATGGAGGTTTCATTACACAGACAAGATTGTTTAAACCATTAGTCATTCATGATTGAACTCGACCTCCAGGCGCTCTTCCCTCCCTGGAAGTCAGGGGATGGGGCTGAAATGTTCTGACCGTCTAATCATGCCTTGGTCTTTCTGATGATCAACCCCCAATTGGAGGTGACTAGTGGTCCCCAGCCACCAGTCATCTCATTAGTATACCAGACACTCATTACTCTGGAGATTCCAAGTGTTTTAGAAGCTTCTAAAAGGAAGGCACTAGAAACAAAGACCAAATATACATTTCTAATTATATCACATAGATTTTAACCTTAGTGAAAACAGTTAATATCATCAGGCTCTCTGGAAGGTAGTCCTTTGACCTCCTGCTTCCATGCCTGCATTCTTTTTCAAACCATTTACCTTATAAATAATACACAGGGCAAAGACCCTAAACCGTGAAAAAGGAGACCTAGATTTTAGTCCTTCTATTGCCTTCCTATTTAGTCCTTCTATCTATCAACTGAATGATATTGGACAACTGTCATTAACCAATGAGGTTCAACATCTTCATATGCAACACATGTAGAAAACTGTATAATCCTCAAGATCCCTCAAATCTAAGACTCTATGATATCGTGCCCTGTTGGATGAGACAACTCTCAAGAGTGCACACGGTTCAAACAAGCTAGCAGTACTTAAGATACAATATGAGTTTATTACTGAAATAATATGGTGTTCCTTTGTCCTGGGATCACAATAAAATGCTAAAGATGCCAGGTAAGTTTAATTTCCAAATAAATGATATTTTTTTCTTCTGTTCTCTTGAATTTACTGCTTATGTATTCAAGACCATATCAAGATTCAGGCAAGAGGTATTCCATAACTACTTTGATATATGAAAAGTAAAAGGTAGTTAGTACCCCAAACCAAAGGACTGATGGAGTCAGATGGGTGCAAACAGAAGCTGACCAAACTGCGTTGTAGACATGTGATGTTGAGAAAGGGATGTAAGTCACAATGTTCAAAGACCATAAGAAGTGTCAGTCTAATTCAATGTAAGAGCAACATAAAAAGAAGTAGTGGAGTCTTACCAGGTGAGTAGAGTACAGATGAGGAAAAATGGAGTAAGCCATAGTTAGAAGTCTGGGCTGGCAGGGGGTCTTTATTCAGGGGATCTTAGTGGAGATTAGCCCACTCACAAAGTGCCCTAGGAGAAGTAATTATATGGACAAAATTGACATCCTGCTGTATGATAGAATAATGGTGGACACATGTCATTATACATTTGTCAAAACCCATAAAATTGACACCAAGTGTGAACCCTACTATAAACTGTGGACTGTTGGTGATTATGATGTGACAATGTAGTTTCGTTGATTATAGCAAACATACCATTCTGGTGTTGGATTTTGATAGTGGGAAAAGCTGTGTGTATGTAGGCAAAGAGGCTTGATGGGAAATCTATGTATCTTCTGCTTGATATTGCCGTCAACTAAAAACTGCTCTTAAAAAACGTCCACTTTTTAAAAAATCACACCCTGTTCTTTATAGTCAAATAATTCAGGAAGACCTGGGGGAAACGTAGGCATCTAGCAATTGACCCTGTATCCCAAATGTAACTGTAACAAAGAATATTTGGAAAATAACACAAAAGATCATGGCTATGAGCATGGACTTTGGAGCTGAATTCCATAACTGCGAATCTCGTCATGATTTCCTGCTTGAATTGAAATTAAATTGAGAGGTGCCTGAGTGGTTCAGTCGGTTACGCATCTGACTCTTGATCTCCACTCAGGTCATGATCTCAGGGTGGTGAGATTGAGCCCCACAGCCCCACACTGAGCTTTGTGCTGGATGTGGAGCCTGCTTGGGATTCTCTCTCCTCCTTTCCCTCTGTTCCTCCCGGCTTGTGTTCTTTCTCTCTCTTAAAAAAAAAAAAAAATTAAGAAAAATGAAAATAAATTGAGAATATAATGGATCTTCAGATAAAATGCACATATTGAGTGGGAAAAGTTCAGTGGGTTTTGCTATTAGAAGAGAGTAAGGCAGAGTCAAGTGCCGATGAGAAAAGAGCACTAACCACTCACTCTTCTCAAGAAAAGAACTGAAGGGCATAAGCTAATGTTGTCTGACAACAGTATAGACCTTAGATATACCTTAGCACAGGGCAAATAAAGCCCAAATTTTTTTAATATGAAAAATAATAAGTAAAAATGTTTTATAAAATGTGCCAGGATATTAGTACAATAGTAATTGGAAAACCATACACTTGTTTTTGTTTCCTTTGTTTTTTCCAGTGGGGGGACACTGTTTTGTTTGTTTGTTTTTTATAGAGGGAGAGAGAAAGGAGGGAAAGGGGTAGAAAGAAAGGGAAAGAGAATCTTAAGCAGGCTCCATGCTCAGGGTAGAGCCCAAGATGAGGCTCGATCTCACAACCCTGAGATCATGACCTGAGCCAAAATCAAGAGTCAGATGCTTAACCAACTGAGCCACTCAGGCGCCCCCTGAGTGATTTTATAAAGTGCAGCTAGAAATATATAACATTTATACTTTAGTGAAAATGTTGTCCTTTTCTTTTCATGTTGCAAATTAGAGCATGTATTTATGCCTCTAAAATTATTGCTAAGTTATAAAAATTATTACTAAATTCCTCAAAAGTTATTACTAGCATTAGAGGCTGTACTTATGTCTTTAAAAGAAATTGACCAAGTTTTAAAAGTTTGAACCTCTCAAGGTTACATATGTATAATAGGGAAGGTACATTTAAGTAATTCTTTAACTTCTAATCAGGCTGGCAAGAAATAACTGTTTTGAGGTGTATACATACAGAGCAAATGGAATTAATTCACTAATGGAATAACTTAGAGATTTTTTTCAACATATAGTATACTGTCATTCAAATGAACTTTTAACTGTTTGCATTTTGAACTCTTTCATGGGGAAGGAACCTTTGGCTTCTTTTACAAGAAGAGCAGGAGAAATGCATTATAATGATTTTTATATGGGCACAGTCTGCTTTCACCTGCCTGGGCAGGACTCTAACTTCAGCTTTGCCACTCCTGGATAAGGATTTAAAAGCATCATCAGTCAATAAAGATTAAGGTTAAAGCCAAAACAAAAAAAGACTGTAATACAGGGGTACTCTTGTAAAACATTTAGGCTGACTGCTCTCCTTAGTCCATACTCAGTGAGTCTCCCTAGACTTAACTACTTTTGGTTAATTACCTTATATCATTATTATTGTGTTTGTAAATGTATTTTCTGATCATTTCTTCAGAGGATTTCATAAAAATTAAATGTGTACATCATTTTAAAATGTATATACTCAAAATTTATTAATCAAGAAAACATTCTCATTCCCCATTAAAAGAAGAAAACACAGACTTTTTAAATGTTTATTTTGCTATTTATTTCCTTATCTCCAGACAGCATGTTCATCAAATGCTGATTTATTTTAATGATAATGAAGCTTCAGTTCCTCTCACTTGGATGAGCTCCTTGCAAGGCCTCTTCTTTTTTTATTCTAGGTAAATAGTCCCTTTTGTACTTATTTTTAAATCCATGGTTTCAATTTTTTTTTTCCTTAGAGAAGCTCTCAAATATAAGCTTAAAGCCTCATTAAAAACTGGATCCATTCTTGGGGTGCCTGGGTGGCTCAGTTGGTTGAGTGTCAGACTCTTGATTTAGGCTCAGGTCATGATCTCAGGGCTGTGGGTTCGAGCCCAGGCTCTGCACTCAGCGGGGAGTCTGCTTTGAGATTCTCTCTCTCCTTTTCCCTCTGCCCCTCCCTCCACTCACGCACGTGCATGCTTTCTCTCTGTAAAATAAATAAATAAATCTTAAAAAAAAAATGGATCCCTTCTTGAGGCGAATGCTACTAAGTCTTGATTTTTTTAGTTTGAGACACTATTATGACATTTTTACCTCTGCCTAGTCTCTTTTTCAGCTAAATTTGCTTGGTAATCGTTTTGGCCTTTTTCTTTCATGTTACAATCTTTTTTCTCAGATGCCTAGAGACATGTGGCCACCTGTTTATGTTTGAGAATGGGCCACTAAAAAGCTGAGGGCCCGGGCTGGGCTTAGATACAGAGGAGGACATCACTTAAAATTGACTAGTTTGGATTGTTCCATTAAAAAACAATAATTGCATATATTTATTTATTATGTTGGTCTTAATTTTCAAATAAGAGAGAGGAAACTAACCATACTCTGAGATGTAGGAAATCATTGCAAGATGAATGGAACTCCCAAGATGGAAGGAAGGAAGGGAGATCCCAGCATAATGGCCATGCAGCAGGCCTGGGGAGGAACATCTCCAGAATGGAATAGTTCATGATATTCCAGTAAAGATGTCTACAATAAGATCAAAATGATGATATGTATGATATGTCCAGAAGGTTGGAAAGTGATTTGTATAATTGGTGGGAAGATTCAGGGATGAGTCATAAGTAAATTAAAAAACAAAACAAAATAAAAACCCAAAAAATTATTGTTTAACCAAGGAGACAAACTGAAATGATAACATAATTAAGATTAGGATATGTAGAGAGAATAAATATTTGCACTTGAAAGTAAAGATAATTATAGAGCACTGTATGGCTCATCTATAAATAGCATGTGTTTAGCCACATCAATATATGTACTGAATACCAATATAACAAAAATTATAACTACATCTGGATAGAGGTCATTGTGTGTGTGTGTGTGTGTGTGTCCAGTGAGGGATGATGGAGGAGGAAATTTTCACACTCTCTGTAGGAATTGAGTAGGTAATTTCTAAAACAATAAAAAAAGGAGCAGTACAAATATCTTTATAGAGATGCACAGGTAAATTTTAAAAAAGCAATGAAAGGTATTTTAAGTATTAAGCATGTAAGCATTGTATTCATGTAGGTTAGGGTTGTGAGAAATGGAGGTATATAGGAGATAGTTCTTTTTCCTAATAAGCCTTGTGCTGCTGTAAACTGTGTGCAAGTATAACAGAATTCTCTCCCATTAAAATCCTCAGAGAGATAAGAAAAGACATTGTATCCATGAAACAAGCACAGTGTGCTAAGAGAAGTGTGTGGGACAGGAAAAACAGCTCAAGATTAAAAATACGATATTACAAATGAAAGGCTCAATAAAATGACCAGAAGGTATAGTTGAGGAAATCACTCAGAAAGTGCAGCCAAAAGAAATAAACAGATATGGAAAACTAAGGAGAGGAAATAAGAAAAACTGTAGATATCATTCTAAAGAGAATATTAATAGCAGACCTTTCTAAAGCAATCTCAAAATGTCAGACACTATTCTAAATGTTTTGCAAAAAAATAATTCACCCAAATATGACACAATTCTATGAGGAGATGCGAACATTACAAACAACATTTGACAGGTGAAAAACCCTAAGTACAGAGAAGTTAAGCCATTTGGCTCTAGCCACACAGCTCATCTGGACAGAACTTAGATCTGGGGTCAGGCACTGTGACTCTAGATTCTGTGGTATCAACCCCTCCCTATAATGAAATGGAAGAGATGATCACATAAATAATTTAAGAATATTTTCTACAATTGAAAAGTATGAATTTACAGATTGAAAATGTACAGTAAGTACCAGAAACAATATAAGAAAATAGACCATTCTAAAACTTTTTATTTAAATTAAATTAATTAACATATAATATATTATTAGTTTCAGAGGTAGAGGTCTGTGATTGATCAGTCTTACATAATATATAATATATAATATATAATATCCAATGTTTGTTACATCACATGCTGTCGTAAATGTCCATCACCCCGTTATCTCATCCCCCACACCCTCCCTCCAGCAACCCTCAGTTTGTTTCTCATGATTCAGAGTCTCTTATGGTTAGTCTCCCTCTCTGATTTTGTCTTATTTTATTTTTTCCTCCCTTCCCCTATGATCTTCTGTTTTGTTTCTTAAATTCCACATATGAATGAGATCATATGATGATTGTCTTTCTCTGATTGGCTTATTTTGCTTACCATAATACCATCCAGTTCCATCCACGTCATTGCAAATGGCAAGATTTCATTTTTTTTGATGGCTGAGTAGTATTCCATTGTATATATATACCACATCTTCTTTATCTATTCGTCTGTCCATGGACATCTGGGCTCTTTCCATAGTTTGGCTATTGTGGACATTGCTGCTATGAACATTGAGGTGCAGGTGCCTCTTTGGATCACTACATTTGTATCTTTGGGGTAAATCCCTAGTAGTACAATAGCAGGGGCCTAGGTTAGCTCTACTTTCAACTTTTTGAAGATCCTCCATACTGTTTTCCAGAATGGTTGTACCAGCTTGCATTCCCACCAACAGTGTAAGAGGGCTCCCCTTTCTCTGCATCCTTGCCAACATCTGTCATTTCTTGACTTGTTAATTTTAGCCATTCTGATTGGTGTGTGGTGATATCTCATTATGGTTTTGATTTGTATTTCCCTGATGCTAAGTGATGTTGAGCATTTTTCACTTGTCTGTTGGCCATTTGTATGTGTTCTCTGGAGAAATATCTGTTCATGTCTTCTGCCCATTTCTTGATTGGATTATTTTTTCTTTGGGTGTTGAATTTGAAAGTTCTTTATATATCTTGGATACTAGTGCTTTATCTGATGTCATTTGCGAATATCTTCTCCCATTCCATCAGCTGTCTTTTGGTTTTGTCAACTGTTTTCTTTGCTGTGAAAAAGCTTTTTATCTTGACAAAGTCCCAATAGTTCATTTTCCCCTTTGTTTCCTTTGCCTTTAGAGATGTATCTAGCAAGAAGTTGCTACGGCCAAGGTCATAGAGGTTGCTGCCTGTGTTCTCCTCTAGGATTTTGATGGAATCCTGTCTCACATTTAGGTCTTTCATCCATTTTGAGTCTATTTTTGTATATGGTGTAAGGAAATAGTCCAGTTTCACTCTTCTGCATGTGGCTGTCCAATTTTCCCAACACAATTTGTTGAAGAGACTGTCTTTTTTCCATTGGATATTCTTTCCTGCTTTATCGAAGATTAGTTGACCTCAGAGTTGAGGGTCCATTTCTGGGTTCTCTATTCTGTTCCATTGATCTATGTGTCAGTTTTTGTGCCAGTACCATACTGTCTTGATGATTACAGCTTTGTAATAGAGCTTAAGTCCAGGATTGTGATGCCACCTGTTTTGGTTTTCTTTTTCAATATTTCTTTGGCTATTTGGGGTCTTTTCTGGTTCCATACAAATCTTAGGATTATTTGTTACAGGTCTGTGAAAAAAGTCAATGGTATTTTGATAGGGATTGCACTGAATGTATAGATTGCTCTAGGTAGCATAGACATTTTAACAATATTTGTTCTTCCAATCCATGAGCATGGAACGTTTTTCCATTTCTTTGTGTCTTCCTCAATTTCTTTAATGAGTGTTCTATAGTTTTCTGAGTATAGATCCTTTGTCCCTTTGGTTAGGTTTATAACTAGGTATCTTATGGTTTTGGGTGCAATTGTAAATGGGATCGACTCCTTAATTTCTCTTTCTTCTATCTCATTGTTAGTGTATAGAAATGCAACTGATTTCTGTGCATTGATTTTATATCCTGCAACTTTGCTGAATTTCTGTATGAGTTCTAGCAATTTTGGGGTGGTCTTTTGGGTTTTCCACATAAAGTACCATATCATCTGCAAAGACTGTGAGTTTGATTTCTTCTTTGCTGATTCAGATGCATTTTATTTCTCTTTGTTGTCTGATTGCTGAAGCTAGAACTTCTAGTACTGCATTGATCAAAAGTGGTGATAATGGACATCCCTGCTGTGTTCCTGACCTTAGGGGAAAAGCTCTCAGTTTTTCCCCTCTGAGAATGATATTCGCTGTGGGCTTTTTGTAGATGGCTTTTATGATATTGAGGTATGTTCCCTCTATCCCTACACTGTGAAGAGTTAATCAAGAAAGGATGTTGTACTTTGTCAAATGCTTTTTCTGCATCTATTGAGAGGATCGTATGGTTCTTGTCCCTTCTTCCACTAACATGGTGTATCACATTGATTGACTTGAGGATGTTGAACCAACCTTGCTTCTCAGGAATAAATCCTATTTGGTTGTGGTGAATAATCCTTTTAGTCTACTGTCAAATCCTATTGGCTAGTATCTTGGTGAGAAGTTTTGCATCCATGTTCATCAGGGATATTGGTCTGTAGTTCTCCTTTTTGTTGGGGTCTTTGGTTTTGGGATCAAGATAATGCTGGCCTCATAGAAAGAGTCTGGAAGTTTTCTTTCGATTTCTATTTTCTGAAAGGGCTTCAGAAGAATAGGTATTCATTCTTCTTTAATCATTTGGTAGAATTTCCCTGGGAAGGCATCCAGCCCTGGACTCTTGTTTGTTTGGAGATTTTTGATTAGTGTTTCAATTTCTTTGTTGGTTATGGGTCTGTTCAGGTTTTCTACTTCTTCCTGTCTCAGTTTTGGTAGTTTATACATCACTTGGAATGCATCCATTTCTTCCAGATTGCCTAATTTTTTGGCATATAGTTGCTCATAATATGTTCTTAAAATTGTTTGTATTTCTTCAGTGTTGGTTGTGATCTCTCCTCTTTCACTCATTATTTTATTTATTTGGGTCTTTTCTCTTTTCTTTTGGATAAGTCTGGCCAGGGGTTTATCAATCTTATTAATTCTTTCAGAGAACCAGCTACTAGTTTCATTGACCTATTCCACTGTTCTTTTGGTTTCTATTTCATTGATTTCTGCCCTAATCTTTATTATTTCTCTTCTCCTCCTGGGTTTAGGCTTTATTTTCTGTTCTTTCTCCAGCTCCTTTAGGTGTAAGTTTAGGTTGTGTATTTGAGAACTTTCTTGTTTCTTGAGAAAGGCTTGTATTGCTATATACTTCCCTCTTAGGACCATCTTTGCTGCATCCCAAAGGTTTTGAACAGTTGTGCTTTCATTTTCATTTGTTTCCATGAATATTTAAATTCTTCTTTAATTTCCTAGTTAACCCATTCATTCCTTAGTAGGATTCTCTTTAGCCTTCATGTATTTGAGTTCTTTCAAATTTCCTCTTGTGATTGAGTTCCAGTTTCAAAGCATTGTGGTATGAAAATATTCAGCGAATGATCCCAATCTTTTGGTACCAGTTGAGACCTGATTTGTGACCCAGTATGTGATGTATTTGGGAGACTGTTCCATGTGCACTTGAGAAGAATGTGTATTTTTGTTGCTTGAGGATGGAATGCTCTAAAAAATATTTGTGAAGTCCTTCTGGTCTAGTGTGTCACTCAAAGCCTTTGTTTCCTTGTTGATCTTCTGCTTAGATGATCTGTCAATTGCTGTTATTGGGTGTTAAAGTCCCCCTATTATTGTATTATTATCAATGTGTTTCTTTAATTTTGTTATTAATTGGTTTATACAATTGGCTGTTCCATGATAGGGGCATAAATATTTATATTTGTTAGATCTTCCTGTTGGATAGACTCTTTAATTATGATATAGTGTCCTTCTTCATCTCTTACTACAGACTTTGTTGTCTGATATAAGAATTGCCACCCCAGCCTTCTTTTGATGTCCATTGGTATGCTAAATGGTTTTCCACCCCCTCACATTCAATCTGGAGGTGTCTTTGGGTCTAAAATGAATCTCTTGCAGACAGCTTATCAATGGGTTTTGCTTTTTTATTCAATCTGATACCCTCTGTATTTTGATTGGGCATTTAGCCCATTTACACTCAGAGTAATTACTGAAAGATATGAATTTAGTGCAGTTGTATCTGTAAAGTCACTGTTTCTGCGTATTGTCTCTGTTCCTTTCTGGTCTATGTTACTTCTGGGCTCTCTCTTCACTTAAAGGATCCCTTTTAATATTTCTTGCAGGGCTTGTTTAGTGACCACAAATTCTTTTAGTTTCTGTTTGTTCTGGAAGATTTTTATCTCTCCTTCTATTTTGAATGAACTCCTAGCTGGATAAAAATATCTTAGCTGCAGGGGCGCCTGGGTGGCACAGCGGTTAAGCGTCTGCCTTCAGCTCAGGGCGTGATCCCGGCGTTACGGGATCGAGACCCACATCAGGCTCTTCCGCTATGAGCCTGCTTCTTCCTCTCCCACTCCCCCTGCTTGTGTTCTCTCTCTCGCTGGCTGTCTCTATCTCTGTCGAATAAATAAATAAAATCTTTTAAAAAAGTATCTTAGCTGCATATTTTTTCTCATTTAGCACCCTGAATATATGATGCCAGTCCTTTCTGGCCTGTGCCAGGTCTCTGTGGATAGGTCCGCTGCCAGTCTAATATTTCTACCCTTGTCCCGAGCTGCCTGGAGGATTTTTTTTCTTTGTCTCTGAGATTTGCAAGTTTCACTACCATATGTCAGGGTGTTGGCCTATTTTTATTGATTTTGAGGGGTGTTCTCTGTGTCTCCTGGACTTGAATGCCTGTTTCTTTCCCCACATTAGGGAAGTTCCCTGGTATAATTCACTCTAATATATCTTCCTTCTGTCTCCCTCTCTCTCTCCTCTTCTTCTGGTATCCCAATTATTCTAATATTGCTTCATTTTAAGGTATCACTTATCTCCCAGATTCTCCCCTCATGATCCAGGAGTTGTTTATCTCTCTGTTTCTTAGCTTCTTTATTCTCCATCATTTTGTCTTCTATATTACTAATTCTCTCTTCTGCCTCATTTATCCTAGCAGTTAGAGCGTCCATTTTTATTGCATCTCATTAATAGACTGTTTGATTTTGACTTGATTCAATTTTAGTTCTTTTATTTCTCCAGAAAGGGATTCTCTAATGTCTTCTATGCTTTTATCAAGCCCAGCTAGTTCAGAATAATGATTATAAACTCTAGTTCTGACATATTATTAATGTCCGTAATGATTAGGTCCCTGGCAGTCAGTACTGGCTTTTGTTCTTTTTGGGGGGTGAGTTTTTTTTTGTCTTATCATTCTGTCCAGAGATGAATAGGTGAATAAGAGAACAAAATACTAAAATGGCAACAACCACCCCAGAGAAATATACACTAAACAAATCAGAAGAGCCTCAAAACCAAATGAAACCAAAACAAAACCAAAAAGCCAAATTTATTTAAAAAAGAGAATATAGGGATGCCTGGGTGGCTCAGTTAGTTAAGTGTCTGCCTTCCACTCAGGTCATGATCCCAGGATCCTGGTATCGAGTCCCGCATCAGGCTCCTTGCTCAGCGGGGAGCCTGCCTCTCCCTTTGCCTCTGCCTCTCCCCCCTACTCATTCTCTCTGTCTCTCAAATAAATAAATAAAATCTTTAAAAGAGAGAGAGAAAGTATAGAGGTGGACAGAACAGATCAATACAGTGGATCCTGTGTGTATTTTGGTCCGTTCGTTAGAAAACTAGATCCCAAAATTGTAAAGAAATAAAAACTTATATATGTACAAAAATAAAATTAAATGCACTGAAAGGATAGAATGTAACTGTAAAGATGAAAATTTTAAAAAGACTTTAACAAAAATAAAAGAGAGAGAATATGATCAGACAGGTGAAGAGAACAGAGCCATACACTAGATTCTTGGTGTATTTTAGTCTGTTAGAAGAAACTATATTCTAAAATTGTAAAGAAAGAAAGACTTATATATACAAAAATAAAATTAAATACAATGAAAGGATAGAATGTAACTGTAAAAATGAAAATTAAAAAAGATTTTAAAAAAAAGAGTTGATAAAATAAGAAATTGGTTGAAAAAGAAAAGAAGAAAAAAACTGAAAGACTAGAGAATCATGGGGGAAAAAACATGAATTCTATATACTATTTTCTCCTAGCGCTGGAGTTTTGCAGTTCTGTGTGCTTGGTAAACTTGGTCTTGGCCAGATGTTCTTGCTGATCTTCTGGGGGAGGGGCCTGTTGCACTGATTCTCAGGTATCTTTGCACCGCCCATGCCAGAGGGCCAGGCCAAGTAAGTGGCTCTGGATTGCTCTATGTGGCTTTTGTTCCCTAAAGGCTTTCCATGGCACTTTAGAGGATGATAATGAAAATGGCGGCCTCCCAATCTCCAGCCCTGGAGCAAAGTATGGGGCCGCACTCCTCAGTGTACCCTCAGGGAAAATTAGTCAATCACTCCTGTCTCCTTTGTCTCTGTCTGACCTCTGTGCTCACCAAGCCTATGACTGAGCATTTCTATCCCAGGCATGTGACCCCATTTAGAGCCTCCAAATCCTGTAGACTCCTGTGGCTCACACCCAGGCTGCTCCTCCTGCATCTCACCAGTTCTGCCGCTTGCTGGGTGCATGCTCAGATGGAGAGCAGTTGCCCAGCTGTGCCGCTGGTGGAAGTTTATGGCAGTCCCAGCTGAGAGCCCACACCTGACCTCACTGACTGGAGCTGGCTTCCTAGCTCCGATGCCTAGGAACTTTGCTGTACTCAGGTACCCCTGGTCCTCCTGTGACCTGGAGGGTCCTGAGACCACACTGTGCCACCTAGGATCCTGCCCCACTTTGCCACCTGAGCACCTTTCAGACAGAGATGTCCCTCACTGGAACGGACTCCTAAAAGTTCTGATTTTGTGCTTCTGGGCTATAACACTTTCTGGTAGCCAGCTTATGGAGGCCCCCTCCCCCTGAGGTTTATCTTCCCATATATTGCCTTGGATTCACTTCTCTGCACCTCCTACCTTGCAGAAAGTAGTCGGTTTTCTTTTCTTTTTTTTTTTATAAAGATTTTATTTATTTATTTGACAGAGATAGAGACAGCCAGCGAGAGAGGGAACACAAGCAGGGGGAGTGGGAGAGGAAGAAGCAGGCTCATAGCAGAAGAGCCTGATGTGGGGCTCGATCCCAGATCACCGGGATCATGCCCTGAGCCGAAGGCAGACGCTTAACCTCTGTGCCACCCAGGCGTCCCAGTGGTCAGTTTTCTATTTGTAGAGTTGAAGCTGTTCTTTTTTTTAGATCTCTGGTTGAGTTCACAGGTGTTCAGAATGATTTGATAGCAATTTAGCTGAATTCCTGGGACCAGACGAAACTAAGGTCTCCTACTCCTCCACCATCTTGGACTCCTTCATCCTAACACTTTTTATCTAGGAAGTTCCTGGCAGCAAAAACCTAATATTTCAGAAAAAAAAAAAATAGATACATACCCAGTAATTAAATTTCAGAATGATCTTGTACTTATTAACAACAAGATGGGAAAATATGGATAGAAAAAAATGGAACAAATCTTTTTTTAAAAAAATATTTTCTTTACTTATTTGACAGAGAGAGAGAGAGAGGGAGAGCATCAGAGGGAGAGGGAGAAGCAGACTCCTCGTTGAGCAGGGAGCCCGATGTGGGACTTGATCCTAGGACCCCAGGATCATGACCTGAGCCGAAGGCAGATGCTTAACTGACTGAGCCACCCAGGCACCCCTGAAACAAAATCGTTTTAAATATAAGGAAAATTTATCTCCAACCTAGAATTTTATACTTAGCAAAACTGTGCAATGTGATGGCTAAATATATTTTCATACATGTAAAATCTCAACACTTTATACCCCCAGAAAAACATTTTCAACCTTTGACAGAGTAGGCTAGATGTTGTTTCTGTACATTCTCTTGGATTTCAGAAAATATCTGAAAATTCTAACAAAATCCCATTGAACAGATCCTTCCTGTCTTCCTTCCTTCCTTCCTTCCTTCCTTCCTTCCTTCCTTCCTTCTTTCCTTCCCTCCCACCCTCCCTCTTTTATCAAATATATTTGAGAATCTACTCATTGTTAGGTATGCTTGATGAACAAAATAGAGGACGCATTAATATAGAGCCTTTCTTCAAGTTGGATTTGTAATGAGGATCTGGTTACCCTTCCCATAAAGAACAGAACAAGTCATACCTGACCCGTATTTCAGTTCATGCCAAAAGAGAATTGCCCATTGTTTAAGACTCACCTCTCTGAGTTCCCAAAGTTTATTGCAATAGGATGCCTTTTAATACATGCTGTTGTCTATGCCTGTCATTTCTTCTATGTCAAGTATACTAGGTAGAATAGTGTCATCCAAAAATTCAGACCCAACCAGAACCTCAGAATGTGAGCTTATTTGGAAATACGGTCTCTGAAGGCACAAAGATGAGGTCATACTGGATTATGGTGGACCCAAATTTAGTATGACTGGTGTTCTCATAAGAAGAGAGACATTTGTACATAGAGCTACAGACATAAGAGAAAAAGATGGAGGCAGAGATTGGAATGACTCAGCCACCAGAGGTGGGAAGAGACAATGAAGGATTCTCCTCTAGAAACTTCAGAAGGAGTTTAGCCCAGTCAACACCTTGATTTTAGACTTCTAGTCTCTAGAACGGTGAGACAATATGTTTCTGTTGTTTTAAGCACTGCCTCTCCCACCCTATTGAAAAAACAAACAACCAAAAAACAACAACAAAAAACCCCAAATAGAGCCCACAAGGGAGAAGAGTGTGAAATACTAAACAAATACATATACATAAAGCTTTTTAAAAATTATGAGGAAAATAAGTATGATATAGTCTGCACAGACCAAATTTTAATTTCCTCAAAAGTTATTTATTTGTGCATTCCCATGGCCTAGAACAGTGTTTTCCATTGAGTAGTCATTGAATACATTTTTGGCCAACTATAAATACATGTTGAATATATATGTTTATTTTCATAATAATCAAAGCCATTTTATTTTGCATTAAAACCTAGTGGAAAAAAATCTCAACAGTTTATGTGTGCACATCAAAGAGTTAAATTTTTAATTCTGCCATGTATTAGACTTCTTAACATATTTTTTAGCCTTTCAGGTTGTTTTTGTAGACTATGATTTTAACACAATGCACAACAAAATTTAAAACAATTATCCCTTTGCCATTTTTGCACCTGTTCAGTGGAGATGATAGTGTCGATGATCTGAGTACCTCATTAATTCACAGAAAAGATTGCTTTCAACCTGTTTTGCAATTCCCAAACTCCACGAGCAAGCTGAGATCTAGCTATAAGATTCTACAGCACTGACGGTGTCATGCCCAGTTTAACAGTAGATAGATAAATGTGATTAAATAGTGGTCTAAATGTAATGCATTGTGGTGGAAAATGGGTAGTAAAGCAGATCATCATGACTACATAATGGGCTAGCAATCTTTCTATACATTGTTTCTGCATATACAATAGTCAAGCCTTAGTCAAGTCTCTGCATATTTAAAATATGTAGCTGGTAAGTCTTTTGTTTCATAAGATTTCACTCAACCCATCATGGGAACAAATCCAAAAGGTATAAACAGGAAGGATTTAGTACTTGGAGATAACAATAGGAATCAAACAAATTATTTATGCTAATTAATGTTATTGGTAACTTTACTATTGGTTTGGAAATGGCAATGAACTACACCTAATTAGTTTTGGATTTTGTGTTGTGTGTTCTTTGAAAATAGCAAGGAGGTTTTTCTCTAAACAAAGACATTAGGGAAAAAAAAACAGTTGATTTGTAATTCATTTTGTAATCTTCTCTCTTGACACTGTGGATCTCTGAATAAAAACTAAATTATATTGATGTATTTGCCTGTGAATGCCAAATGTAAGTAAAAATGCTCATACTGATTTTTATCATCCCTGGAAACTTTGGATAAATTCTATGCTAATTTCAAATTCAAGATATATTGTTTAAAATTTAAATTAAATCTGCTAATTTCTCCAAATACAGAATTAGATATATGTACCTCATCTACATGAAGAAATAAGGTGAAAGTAAGCCATATTCTGTCATATTTTTGTCATGATATTTTTGTTCTACATAGCTCATCTCCCCTTCACAGGATCCTCTCCAATCCTAGTATCCAGTTCTCCTGAACTATATCCCAACTCTACCAGTGACCTGTGCTTTCTTTCACTTTGTTCCAAGTTCTCTCTTCACATGGCTTATTTTAACTTTCTGTGAACCCAGTGGCACCCTGAATTCCTCTATGATAGCATGCTTTAACCTCCTATCTTTCCCCGCTCACTAGGTTGAACATTTCATGAAACCAGAGACTCTGTCTTGCCCTTCCTTATATTCCAAGCACAGTAGCTTAGTCCTGGCACATCATAGACTCAAAGCACATCCACTGAACAAATGCACAAAGCAAAGAACTATTAAAAATATCTAGCATTATGCTAAGTTTGAACATTTAACATATCTATATCTCTCTCTATATTTTTTACTGTGAGAACAATTTCCGCATGGGAAGTCTATTTTATAGACTGTCAAGGCCAATCAATACATTTGGCCCTGATGGTTAGATGAATCAGTAATGCAGGCTAAGAGAACACTGCAAAAATATCTAGATTTTCATTTGTAACATGAGTCCATTTTACCAATATCCCAACTACAGACTTAAAAAAAAATTTTTTTTATTATTATGCTATGTTAGTCACCATACAGTACATCATTAGCTTTTGATGCAGTGTTCCATGATTCATTGTTTGCGTGTAATACCCAGTGCTCCATGCAATACATGCCTACAGACTTTTGAATAGTTCATACTTCTCTTGTTCAGGTCAATATGAAGAAATTAGACACTTTCAGATTTGTGGTGTGCTATCCCTCTTTTCAAAAAGCTTTCCAAAAGTAACTTAACATGGCATCCAAATAAAAGAACAAAGAAAAGGCTGGTAGGACTATGGCAAGATTAGCTCTAGGTCAGCCATTGCATTTTCACGGCAATGAAAAATGCACTTTATGGTTAGTTGTGGAACATCCAGAAGTTGTATAAGGCTTTAGAGGTAAAAGGATAAAATCATAGTATAATATTTTTTAAAAAATACTGCAAGATTAGCTCCTATAGCATTAGTTGCTCTTCTCCGTTCTTTTCAAGTCCTGAACAGAGCCATTTTCTCTTACAGGCAGCTCATGAATCTGCTTGCTTCTTACTGGATAATACTAGCACTATTTGATGTACAGTCCTTCAACATTTCCTTTTCAGATTTAAATTGGTATGGATTCCACTTCTGGTATTTTTTTCTATAGAAATATTAATAAGTAGTGCTTATAGATAGGCACACTAATTGCAGTATCCTAATAACTAAAGTTAGAAATAAATGTACATCATACAATTTGGTAACTTAGAACCTGGGGTATCTATAGAGAAGGTCTTCTGTGTGGAGCTATTAAAAAAGAGAGCTCTATAAATAATTGACAAATCATAGTAAAGAAAGCAAATAGAGAACAATATATATATTTATGATCCCATTTGTGTTAAAAATAAACAAATTATGCATGTTAATGCATGCCCAGAAAACTATAGCACTGATGCTGTTTATCAAGAGTTGTTCTTGGGGATATGATACGGTTATGGGAGAAATTCATTTTCCCTTTTTCTAATTACTATAGTGTCCAACTTTAATATGTACAAAGTAAATTTGAAATCAGAAAAAAAGTATTTGTAAAAATGCCATATAATTATCTCTTTCTTCTCTTTTCGAATTTGTCTCAAGGATTTTAACGATGTCATACTTAACCAGGGCTGGTTCTTCCATTAACATTTATAATCTCATCCTATCCTGACTTCTCCAGAGACTCACTTCCTCAATTATCTCACCATGTACCTGCATCTTCCGAGTTTTACCATGGTTCACAACATCCTTAGATTTTATAAAATAAATATTTGACAAAATAAAATATAAGAAACAACAAATAAATAGGTAAATGAGTAGTGAATCTCAAGAACATGTTTTTCTATTTTCTTCATCAGCAAACTTCTAGAAGGAATTATATCTACTTCAGTAACCTGTTTTCTTATCTACCTATCATTATTTCCCTCATTTGGTCTATATCACCCACTCACAACTCAAAAATCATGACTAACTTTCTAATCATGTCATCCTGGGGTTGCAAACTATTTCTGAAAAGAGTCATGCAGTAAAGATGTTAGTCTTTGCCAAATAGTCTTGACAACAACTAAACTCTATGGCTGAAACACAGACACAGCCATAGACAACACATTAAAGAAAAATGAAAAAAGAGAATCCTGTATTTCAATAAAACTTTATTCATGAATACAGGCAGAATGCTGGATTTCCCCTGTGGGTTATAATTTGTAGGCTCCTAATGTAACCTAATAGCTAATTTTTAGTTATCTTTCATCTTTCTTTTTTCTGAAGGATTTGACACTGTCTTCTTCCTTTCTGAATTTCTCCTCTCTGGGTAGAGAGAGTTTGGGCTCACCAAATATTCCAGGGGCTGTACATTTCCCAGTCACCCCTGCAGATAAACTGAGCATACATGACTCATTTTGGACAATGGGTTCGAGCAGAAGTGATGCATATTCTTTTTTGCCTGGCATTGTAAAGAACTAGGGTATGAATTTTCCATGATATCTCTCTTCTTGTCCTTGAGGGAGACAAAGAATACCAAGATGACAGAATTGGAGGATGAAAATATCCAGGATTCTTAAGTAACAGTGGACATGAGTTGCTAAAAAAAAAAAAAACCCTACTCACACCAGACTTTTACATCAATGAAAAATAAACCTTTGTTGTGTTAAGAAACTGAGATATTAGGGCTTCTATTCAGATTTTGATTCAGTCTTCTTAACTTTCCTACTAATGGAAGCCTCAGGTCATGCTACTCCTCTGCTATAAGGTGTCAGTTATCTTCTTTTTTCTTATTGAACATTAAACTTTCAGAATATTTAGCTTGGCATTCAAAGGCACAACTTTACCTGTATTTGTTTTCTATTGCTGCATAACAAAGGAACACTAACTCAGCTACTGAAAAAGCAGCATAGTTTATTATGTCACTTTTCATGGGTCCAAGGCCCAGGCACAATTTAACTGGGTCTTCTGCTCAGGGTCTCACAAGGCTGTAATCAAGATGTTGAATGGGTCTGGGGTCCCACAAGAGGCTTGACTTGGGAAATAATATCTTCCAGTCTCCCTCAGGTTATTGGCAGAATTCATTTCCTTGTGACTATGAGACAGGTCCTTGTGTGCCTGCTGGCTCCTAGGTGGAGGTCATTCTCTCATTCTCAGCTCCTAAGGTCCATCTTTACATCCTACGCATGTGAGCCTTTTACAACTTGGCAGCTTACTTCTTCAACACCAGCAAGAGATTCTCTCTCTTCAGTTGAGAGCCCATCTTCTCTTTTGAGGGATTTCACCTGATTAAATTAGGCCCACCCAAAATAATCTTCTGAGACCTTATTGTTATCTGTGAAATCCCTTCACCTTTGCCATATAAAGTAGTCTAGTCAGGGTGAGCTATCCTATCATGTTCATTGTCTGGCCATACCCAGAGGAAGTGGACTATACAGGGCATGTACACCAGGAGAGGGGAATTTGGGAGTCTATGTTAGAATTCTGCCTACTGCATTCCCTAGCCTGTTCCCCTAGTATTACTTCCACATCCTCCCCTTGGTTCCATACATCCAGATAAAAGAAAGTACCTGGATTTCCTACAGTTTATTCTTGATCTTTCCTCCTGTTGTTAAACTAACAATTATTGATGGATATGTTATGTGCCAAATACTTTCATTGTTTTTTAGTGCTTATAATAACTCATATACATTAATTATAATATCTCCATGTATGTATATGTATATATGTGTGTGTATACATGTATATATGTATACATGTATATGTATATATGTATACGTGTATATGTACATATGTATACACACATATATATACACACACACATATACATATGTATACACACACAAACACACATACATATATACACACACCGAGGACTGAAAGTTAAACAATTTCCATGCTTACAACCCAAGTTCTAGAATATTTAATCATAACATTCATAGTTCATTGACTAATCTTTTATCTTTTCCATCTGCTAGCTTCTTTATCTAGAATTCATCTGACCATGCTCACCTACATAATACCTACCCATCTTGTAAAACAATTTCCCCAAAATCGTATTATGAGGTTTTTCAAACATATAGCAAAACTGAAAGTATTTTATAGTGAACACCAACATATTTACCACTTGTAACTACCATTAACATTACTTCACTTGATTTGTCATGTATGTATATACCCATCCACCCAACACTTTATTCAAAACTACATTGTAGCTTTTGATGTGTTTCAAACTAATTTGCTGGCATCAGTATACTTCCACCTAAAAAATTATAATAGGTAATCCATTAGGGAAATTCCAATATTTCTTTACAGATTTTCTTCTTTTGATGCAAATTTTGCATACAATGAAATACATAAATATTAAGCGTACGTTGCTGAGTTCTGGCAAATGCTAACATCTGTGAAAGCCAGATGCATATCAACATAAAGGATATTGCATTGACTCCATGCATTTTCCCAGTTAAATCCGATCCTACAATCTCTCTTTTGATCCTTCCTAACCATTAATCGATTGTGTCTAGTGAAGAACTCCATAAAAGTAAAATCATGTGGTATGTTCTCTTGCATTGTTTTTACACAACAGATGCTTTTGATATTGATTCTTGCTTTTGTGTGAAACGGTAGTTTGTTTCATTTTGTTGCTGAGCAGCATTTCATTGCATGAACATACCCTGGTTTGTTTATCTATTATGTTATTGATGGAAACTGTTTTCTTTTTGTGACACTTCTGAATGAAATTTTCATGAATATTAGTATACAACAAGCTTTTGTGTAAATATTTGTTTCATTTTTTATGAGTGGATACCTAGAAGTGAAATTTCTGTGACATATGCTAAGTGTATGTTCAGTTTTAGAAGAAACTAAGATGCCGCCATAATGTTTATGAAGTGATTGTATTATTTTACATTTCCACAAACAATAAATGGAATTACAGTTGTTCCACATCTTCAGATGCATTTTATTGTCAATCTTTTCCATTATTTCAATCTATTTGCTGGGTTGTGAATTTAATTTCCATTTCCTTAATGACTTACAGAATATCTTCTTTTGCAAAGTATCTATTAAATACTTTGCCCCTTTTTAATAAGTCATTTTTCTTTTAATTATTTATTTGTAGGAGGATATTATTCTGTGTATCAGTCTTCTGTGATTGTATAATATATACTCACATATAGTCACATATATATACATTCTAATGCATATACTTTTGCTTTCATAGTTATTGATTTCTGGGACTTACATAAGAAACACTTGGCTCACTGCAAGTTACAACTATATTCTTCTGCATTTCTTCATAGTTTTAATTTTTCCATTTTGTCCATGATGGATATTAAACTATTCTTGCATTATTTCTTGGAAAAAAAAATTTAATCCATTGGGTTACCTTGGTGCTTTTGTTGAAAATGAAATGACTATATAATTATGTGCCTATTACTAGATTTCTTATTGTGTTACACTGATCCCTCTCCTTCTTCCTCCCTCCTTTCTCTAATATTTATGGTTTAATCTTACCATCTTGATTATGTAGCTTTACTGTTAATTCTGAAATGAAGGGATGTAAGGACTCCAACTGCTTTACTTCTTTCAAAATTGCCTTGTATATTCTAATTCCTTTGCAGTTCAATATACATTTTAATCATCCCATCAAATTTAAAGAAAAATTTGGGGTTCTTTAGGATGACACTGAATATATAAAGCAAAATGGACAGACTGGATATCTTAATAATATCAAATTTCCTAGTTAATGAAAATGGTATATATATCTACTTATATATTGCTAAATTTATCTCAGCTATGTTTTATTTTTGAGGTTTTCTTCATCTTTTCTTAAAGTTGTTCCTAAATATCTTAAGTCTTTTGATGTTATTATAAATAAAACTGATTTTTAAATTTTATTTATTTTAATTTTTAATATTTTTGTTTTTTAAGTCAGCTCCAAGTCCAGTGTGGAACCCAACATGGGGTCTGAACTCATAACCCTGAGATCAAGACCTGAGCTGAGATCAAGAGTCAGACGCCCAACCGAGTTACCCAGGCACCCCTAAATTTTAACTACTTGCTAGCAGTATATAAAATGCAATTGCTTTTTTTAAATGCAATTGATTTTTGTTTTACATCCCTATGAGCAGTATGTGAAGGTTTTGATTTCTCTGTATCATTAACAATACTTGTTATTGTCTGTCTTTTCTTATATCCATCTTAGTGAGTATAAACTGGTATTATAGTTTTGATTTGTATTTCCTTGATAATTAATGATATTGAACATCATTTTATAAGCTTATGGCCACTTATTTATCTTCTCTGGAGAAATATCTACTCAAATAACTTGCTTATTTTTTGAAACTGAATAACTTTTGTCTTTTTATTATTGAGTAATAAGAGTTCCTTATATTCTGAATAGAAGCAACTTAAGAGATTCATGATTTATAAATATTTTCTCCCATTCTTTGGATTATATTTCACTTTCTTGATGGTATAATTGCAGTGAAACAATTTTTAATCTTGAAGTCCTGTTCATGTATTTTTCAAATGTGGCTTATGGTATTAGTGTTATACCTAACAACTATTGCCTACCCCAAGATCAGGAAGATAGTCCATTAATATTTAATGCAATTATTTACATGGTTAGATGTAGGTCTATAATTTTACCATTTTGTCTCTGTCAGTCTCTTTTAATTTCTCCTTTTCTGCTTTCCTTTGGATTATTTAAATATTTCATTTGGAATTCTATTTTAAATTATGTATATCACCCATATTAAATTATCTTTTGATACTTTAGCCCATGTATTTTTTTAATCTCCTGTATTTTTAAGTAACTGCTCTAGAGATTGCAATAAGCATGCTTCACTTTGCAGTCAAACTAGGGTTAATGTAACACTTGATTTAAAATGTTGAAATCTACACAATATGTAAGTCTAATAAATTACCACTGCCACACACAAGCTGTATGCCAAAGTCATAATTCTTTTCGCATTTTTCAAATGGATTTTTATTTTATTTACTTTATTTTTTATTTTAGTAGAGCTGACACACAATGTTATATTAGTTTCAGGGGTAAAGCATAGTGATTCAACATCTTTGTATGTTATGCTATGCTCACCACGTGTAGCTACCATTTGTCACCATACAATGCTATTACAATACCATTAACTATATTTCCTATGCTGCACCTTTTATTTCTGTGACTTATTAATTCTATAACTGGAAACCTATGTCTCCCACTCCCATTTCATTTTTTAAAGTAGTTTGTTTGTTTGTTTATTTATTTATTTTAGAGAGAGAGGGGAGGGGCAGAGAGGGAGAGAGAGAAAATTTTAAGCAGATTCCATGCCCAGCATGGAGTCCAACACAGGGCTCAATCCCACAACCCTGAGATCATGACCTGAGCCAAAATCAAGAGTCTGATATGTAACTGACTGAGCCACCCAGGTGCCCCATTTAGGTCTTTATTTAAATTCCAGTTACTTAAAATACAGTATAATATTAGTTTCGGGTGTACAATATAGTGATTCAACACTTCAATACAACATCCAGTGTTCCCGATAAGTGCACTCCTTAATCCCCATCACCTATCTAACCCACCCCCGACCCACCTCCCCTCTGCTAACCATCAGTTTGTTTTCTATATTTAAGAGTCTGTTTCTTGGTTTACCTCTCTCTCTCTTTTCCCCCCTTTGCTCGTTTGTTTTGCTTCTTAAATTCCACATGAGTGAAATCATACAGTATTTGTCTTTCCCTGACTGATATTTCGCTTTGCATAATACTCTCTACCTCCATCCATGTCATTGCAAACGAGATATCATGTCATACATGTCAGAATGGCTAAAGCCAACAAAACAAAAAACAACAGGTATTGGCAAGGATGTGGAGAAAGGGAACCCTCTTGCACTGTTGGTGGGAATGCAGACTGGGGCAGCCACTCTAGAAAACAATATGGAGGTTCCTCAAAAAGTTAAAAATAGAGCTACTGTATGATCCAGCTATTACACTACTAGGTATTTACCCAAAGAATACAATGCATTCAAAGGGATATATGCACACCAATGTTTACAGAAGCATTATCTATAATAGCTAAATTATGGAACCGGCCCAAGTGTCTATCAACTGAAGAATGGATAAAGAAGATGTGGTGTGTATACGTATATATACACACACACACAATGGGATATCAGTCATAAAAAAGTCAGAAATATTTTAATGTAATTACTTAGACTGCAAATATTCTAGACTGCAGGCTGCCAATGGTTTCCATTGCATATTCTGCTTTTGTTTTATTTTGTTTTTACAAACTTTTAAAATGTAAAAAAAACCAAAAAAACAAAAACCAACCAAAAAACAAAAAGGCAATTTAGAGCTTGAAGGCTATACATTTACAAACTGTAGGCTGGATTTGGCCCATGGCCATAGGTTTGCTTTATCCTGTCATTATAGATATTATATGCATGTACTTTATAAATTATAGAAGAAAATGCCCTCTTTTTTGTTTAAAAAATATATAATAAATATATAAAAATAATTATAATATATAATATATAAAAATAATTATTATATATATATATAATGTAAAGAAAAAAATAGTGAGTGTTAATATTTACCCAATTGTGTAACATTTTCTATGTTTATCATCCTTTTTTAAGACACAGACTTCCAAATTGTAACATATCCTGTCTGCCTGGAGAATTCTTTTTCTTTTCTTTTTTTTTTTTTGCATGGGATATTTAATGTCAAAAACATATATTCTCTAAAGTCTTCTTATATCTAGATATCTTCATTTGCCTTTAGCTAAAATTCCCTTGAGAAAAAAATCCTTGAGAAGGAATATTGCAATAGCAGGAGGATTATGTACTCCTGATTTCCTCTTTACCTTCCTTAAAGAGACCTACAGCAACTCAACTGGGTAACCTTGCCTACAGGAAGGAAATACTGTTGGACACCATCCTAATACTAATACTAATACTAATAATTGGGAAACCAAGTTCAAGATGATGAAAGGAGATCTGACCTAATCTTCCTCATGACAGGATTGGTAAAACAGAATGTGTAATCTGAACATGTATCCTTAGGACCTGGCAGAATTACCACAACAGCTCACTGACACACCAAGTAAGGACTATTATGGGTGAAAAATACAATTAAAATCAAAAGCAAAACCAAATCCTGGGGGAACTTCAGATATTAGAGTCAACATCAAAACTTTAAACAATCAGGAATGGTGGTGCTTATCACATTCCCATTTAAGTTTTCATCTTGGCTGATGCAAAAGATAAATGTCTCCTGGAGAAACACAGTGGAATATCTTAAGTTTAATCATATCATCATTCCAATGCAGCTGTCCTTCCAGATATGGTCTTATTATAGGAACAAATCAATTTAGCTGGCAAGCAGCTATTGACCTGACAAATACTTTTCCTCCATTGCAATAAGATAAAAAAAGCACAAGAAGATTGCTTTCACCCAGCAAGCCCAGCAGTAAAACTGTATCACTTGCTTCAGGATTACTCACCCTCTATCTAGGGCTACTACCACTGTTTAAAGCACTATTTTTTTCTCTCAATTAAAGAAAAAAAAAAGCCTCTTTGTGTGGACAAATTAGGAAAAATTTCACATTGGGAAGTACAGTTAGAAAAATCTCCTCTCTGAGGGGAGACGGAGAAATTTGATAAAAGACATATTTTTGTGAGCCTTCCTATGGGCAGGTGCAGCCCAATTCCAGAGCACAGGGCTGAGTGAGGTGAGATCAGACGGGATTTCAGTCTGCCCTCCTTCCCTTAGCTCAGTGCCTTTGTGCAGTCCACAAACTGTGCAATGCCATGTGACAAACCAAATTCTTTAATACAATTCAGACATCAAGGAATTTGAACATTTAGCTGGTCAACAAAATAAATCACTACTAATGATACTATATATATTTTAAATTTTTTTTTATTTATTAGAGAGAGAGGGAGGGGGAGAGAGTAAGGGCAGAGGAAGAGAGAATCTCAAGCAGACTCCTCTTTGAGTGCAGAGCCCTACATAAGGCTCCATCTCACAACGCTGAGATCATGACCTGAGCCCAAATCAGATGCTTAACCCAGGTGCCCATAATGATAGTGTATTTTAAGAATGGGATTATAGGAAATTGTGAGAGAATTTTCTGAATGGCTAAAGATCTGGAACATGCCAGTTTCCTTCTTCTAAGGGAGTGAATAAAGGTGCTGTAAACTTGTGCTCTCAATCACTAAGAGGCTTCCTCACTGATTGTGGAGGAAATACACATCCCATTTTAGGGGACTGTTCCCAGTGCAGTTACTAAATTACCCCTTAAGTGGCCAGCTTTGTAGAAAGCCCCATGCCAGTGAAGGCTCTTCAGCTGCCCAGGCTGTTATCTCTTGTACTTTGCATTTACGATTCTAACGATTCAATGTGCTCAAAGTCTCTATGTTCACAGATGCTCAATTTGAAACATGTTCTTAATAATAAAGTTGATAGAGTGTGTAATGTGTATATTTATATATATTAATGAATTATCCTTGTCACTCTGTCTCCTTCAATATTTTATATATTTTGGTGGTTAATTTTATAATTGACTACACGATTGTTCTATAATTTTCAGAATATAAGAATGATAGAACTTAAAGACGAATATATGTGATCTAGAAATTCTAAATCTAGACTGCATGCAGTAACTTGTAACAATTTTGTATATTCCTTGAGAAGAGTGAGTGCATTTTTAGTTATAAAAGGGATAGTTGCATTATATAAAGTGGAAACATTGTGTGTGTGTGTTGGTACCAGGTCCAAAGTATAAAATGGACTCATACAGATGTTGGACAGCTAGAGGGATATTTGTTCCTTTTTGTGCCAGCATCCCTATAAACTTTTTATTTATGTGGCATTCCAAGATAAGTAAAAGTTAAGATCAGAGTCCCATGTTTATTTCTTTTTATACATCTGAAACAACAGCTTCTGCAAATATTGAAAGTGTGGTCAGCCAGATGCTTTCCCTCAAGAATTTAAAATCTAACAAAGATGTTATAGATTGAGGGGCCCCTTGACACAGTAGCAAGCATCTGGGGGGCTATGAGGTCCTACACTACAGCAGGGAATGTGCAGTGGCAGGAGTCCAAATGACAATATACTGAGTAGACGACTTACCACTCCTGTGGACAGTGGTTACTTGGTTCCTGAAAAACATAGTTCCTTGATATGCTTCCTTTGCATTTATTTTGCATTTATTTTCTATTTAGGTTCATGACAGCCCTTGTGTTCCTGATTAAAATTGTGCTGGAGTTTTCCAGGGGATGGTTTTCAATTATTAGAATTCTATGATGAAACCCTATGGACTTGGAGTTTTATTGGTAGAAGGACTTTAATTACAGTTTCACTTCCTTTACTAGTAATGAGATTATTAAGATTTTCAAATTCTTCTAGTGTCAGTTTTTGTAAGCTGCATTTCCAGATACTGTTTCCAGTTTGGTAGCATACATTATTCCACATATAACTGATAAACTATATTTGTCTAAATATTTCCAGATATTTAATTCATTTTAATTTTTAACTTCATTGACATAAAATTATTTCACTATCTGTTTTTGTTCTCTCTTATATTTAATCCCAACATTGGTCATTTGTGCCTTCCTCTCTTGCTCTGTCTTACTCCATCTGTACCTTTCTGTCTCTGCCCCTCTCTGTCTCCCTCTCTCACTTCCACTTTTCGTCCCTCTTGCTTGCTTTTGCTCTCACTCTCATTCTTTCCTTTAAGTTCATAAAATTTGCTTGGCGTCTATGAATTTTGTTAGCATTTTGAAAAGAAAATTGGCCTAATTTATGCTGTTTACTGTTTTTGTTTTCTATTTTATTAATTTCTGGTGTTATCCATATTATTATTTTCCTTGTATTTTCTTAGTTTTCTTCTTTTGTTAATATTTTCCTAAAATGGCTGCTTATCTCATACATTGTGAATCCTTTTTCCTTTATATTGTCTTATTTAATAGCATATTTCTGTCTGTTTTCTTGTCATATGTCTTCTGCTCTTCTAATTTTCTTTTATTAAAAAAAATATTTTATTTATTCAATAAAGAGAGAATGACAGAGAGAGAGCACAAGCAGAGTGAGGGGCAGAGGGAGAAGCAAACTCCCTGCTGAGCGAGAAGCCCACCATGGGGCTTGACCCTGGGACTCCAGAACCATAACCTGAACTGAAGGTAGATGCTCAACTGACTGAGTACCCACGTGCCCCTAATTTTCTCTTTCTTTCTTTCTTTCTTTCTTTCTTTCTTTCTTTCTTTCTCAGATTTGTTTATTTATTTTAGATATCATGACCTGAGCCAAAAGCAAGAGCTGGGTGCTCAACTGACTGAGCCAGTCAGGCACCCCTGCTCTTCTAATTTTCTATTTAATTGTATCTAATTTACTGCCAAACCCCTCCATTAATTTCTTAATATTAATTAATATAGTTTTCAATTTTAGAATTTCCATTTGCTATATAGCTTCCCATTCTCTGATGGCATAATTTTTCTTTTTTTTTAATTTGAAGTTGTTATTATGATTTATTTTGAAATCTCTGATATTTTTATGGCTTCATTGTGGAAGTTGTTACTTTTAGATTTTCATTACAAATAATGTCCATCATATGCCTTTTAAATTGTATGTCATACATTATGTGTGAAAAAAATTAAAAATTATGCTAGGCTTGGGATTCTTCTTTGAAGATTTTGTTAGCTTCTTGCAGGTGGCTAGAGGCACTAGCAATACCGATTATCTTAATTAAAGGTTTTGATGTTTTGAATATATACTTCACTGCTTGTGAGGGCTGTACTTTGTATGTGTGTGTGTGTGTGTGTGTGTTGAAACAAAAAAGAAATTTCTTGAAGCCAACACTGGGAAGACAGCAGACTAGTGTCTCAAAGACTATTTCTCCAAGGGCTATACTTTTTTCAAGTTTGACTATCCTCTTGGGTTATTGTTCTTAGGGGTTCCAAATAAACCATGGAAGCTTTACCTAATGACCTATCCCTTGATACAACACATTCACACCTAGTCCCTGGAGATGCTTGATCCCTCTGCTCATCTTAGCCTCTCAGTGAGTCATTTTCACATTAAAATCATTGAAGAGTCTTTCTTGGATAATCATATGAGTCATGCATACAAAAGTGCTTTTTAGAGTAAGAGAGGGGCACTAATAACAAAGTATATTTATATTTATCCAGAAAACTACAGAATAGTTTTACTTAAAAACTAGCTTCTCTATTTGGTTGATATCTTATATATTTCCTGGTGTGTGTGTGTGTGTGTGTGTGTGTGTGTGTGTGTGTGAAAGTACATATGTGTGTTACTGTTCTGTAAGTTTTACTTCCTTTAGGCTTTCTCAAATCCCGTATTAAGACAGATCAAGAGTTAAATAGATCTATAGATAGGTAGGTAATAATTATCAATCATTTAATCATTATTTTGACCTTTTCCAAATTCATAGGTGAAAAGGGCATTTCTTTGTTGAAGTAATTTACATTTTGTTCGTTCCTGATGCATTAGAATATTTTAATAAGTTTACTGGCAATTCACATTTCACTCTTTCATCATATCTCCTTATATGGGTACCAGATTTTGCTGTCACTCATTCTGTTTAATCATATAGTTTGTGACATAAAATAAGTGTCTACTATTCAATTATTATAAGTACACTACATTTTAAACCTAAAAAGTATTTTCTACTAAGAAAAATGGTAACCATCAAACAGCAAGGAGCTTTTGCTTAATTTTAAACTAATTGTTCGTCAGCATGTGCTATATCAAATAGGAAGTGAAGATGATGATGAGTTTACCATATGGTTTCATGATTTCATTTAAATATCACATATCCTTACACCACCTTTTAAAGCTCTGTATACAGACTTTCTGAAACAGTAGCATAATTTTTTCCAGTACTACTGTGAATTTTTAAGAACTGATTTTCTCATTCTTGGCTTTGCATTGATAAAAAAATATCTTACGTTGAAAGTTACAGAGATGAAATAAGAAAGGAAGAATTTTTTTCTTGGTTGAGATTTATGTGTTGTATTTCCTAAAGATTTGTTCATTCCAACAAATAATGACCCAATTCTCTTTGACAGAAATCCCTTAGAGTGTTTCTACTATCTCATGAATAAATAGTGTTAATTCTTCATGTAGCATAGAATTACACTATGGTGTAAATGAACTTATTGCGAATAATTTGTAACTGCTGCAAGTTCCTGTCGGAACACTGTCAAGATGCATTTGGCAAATCTTCCTAGATAATTGGTAAACAGAAAAACCTAATTACATTTGGGACAATCAGAATGTGAATGCATGCAAATCTAATCAGAGGATAAAGTGCTCTAAAAATGCTTTGTAAATCTTTAAGTGGTTTCTACTGAGTTCCATGTTACACATGACAAAAGTCAACATGACAGTCTCCAGACTACCACATGTAACTTCAGAGAGAAAAAAATGCTGATGAAACAAAAGGACAGCAGTTGAGTCGGTCACAAGAAATAACTCTTAGTTAAATACACTGTATTTTCAAAAAGACAGATAGCTTGTAAGGAACCCACTCCTTGTGTTTCTGAAGATGTTGAAGTTAACTGCCCTGTGTGACTTTTTTAGTGCCCAAGAATTCATAGCAATCAAGAGAAACAGAACACTCCTCACAAAATGTTAGTGAATTTGCAGGCTGAAAAATTATTGATCAAGCTATGATCCTGCAATAAAACTTTGCATTTGAATATTGCCCTTTGAATACAGTGTTTGAAGCTTAAGGTCAAGGTGGGGAATATTAGAATCCAGGATGAATCACTTTGCATATCATCCATATTCCACTGACCTAGAAGTTTTAGGCAGTTGAAACATTATAGAAAAGAGTTCTTATTTTGAGTCTTTGGGCCCCTAAACAGCTTCAGGTGATCCATAAACATGCTGAAGGCTTACATATACAGTGTGTGTGTGAGAGGGTATGTGTATGTACTCATATACCCAGAGAGAGGACTCATGTCTTCATCAATTTTTCAGACGGTCATGATCACCAAAATATAAGAAATACACCCAAGTTTAAAATGACTCATTGTTCCTAGTCTTTAAGGAAAATTAACTGATTATAATAATGCATCCTTTTCAAAGGATTTTCACATCCAACAAATAGGTCTAGTAATTCTACCAACTTTCCTGTAGAGGTAGTTGTATTTACTTATTGTATGGTTAAATGCACATTTAGATAAGCAATGGGACACTTGAAAATGACATGGCAAAATAATAGTGTGTGAAAGTATTCCTTTGCTCTAGGGAGGGGAGAGGTTATGAAAATTTCTTTATGGGTATATATGTCTGTGTTTGTGCATGTGAGAGTATGCGCGTGCCTATTAGGAGCAGTCCAATTTGATAATTATGAAAGAGGGGAGGTTACAGTAACTATAAACATGAAACTTGAATCTTCATCTTAAAAGTTATTTTTTCCCCTTATATCCACTACCAACTAGTTGTTCTGTGTCCATCTCTGCCTCTGCCTCCCTATCTGGGTCACATTTAAAACGTGTGTATGTTGTATAAAATCTATACTTGGTACAATGGCCTGATTTGCTGTACCACTGCCACTTATTTTGTTGGGATTCAAGTCCTATCTATAATATGTTGTTTATATTAACTGCTTTATACCTGCTGGTCTTTCTAAGGAAGATAATTAAAAGACAGGGCAAGTTAATTATTTTTAAGCTTGAAAAAATAGATTCATCTGAGACACTATTTCCAGAATATTTAGGATATGCAAACATAATTTATATGATTATGATAATTATGATCATCTGCCTGTTACACTTCATATTCTGGGTGTTTCACAGATACTACTTGCATTCATGAATTTCTTTGGTCTAGGGAACAAAAATTTAAGTGCGTTTTAGGTGCTCTGATGTAAGCAACTTATCATGTATCTGACGTATAAAATACCATACCTATGTCTCATATTTCCAGTCTATAGGGTCTCTGAGATTATTAACAGTTTGCCTTACTAAAGGAAACTGCTTTTTCTTCGTCAAAAATACATTTTGTCAAGTTTACAAAAATACTGTTTCTTGAAATAATAGAAATCTTCCGAGTTTATAAAATGCCCTCTATCATTCTCCCATCATCTATGCTCAGGGAGAAATTATTTATTGGAGTCTTTCAGCTTTAGCGCAGTAGGAAGAAACCTACTCTACAGATGAGATTTGGAGTTTCCAACTTGTTAAACTTATTTTGTAAAGTCCCATTGCAGCTTTATGGAGAGCAATGAATTGGCTACATTCATTGCTGTCCACCACCACATTTATTAAACTTAAGTAGAAAAGTAACAGCTGCCTAGTGAGCCCTTGCTATGGCTGGGCAACAGCAACATAGATTTAAATAACAATAACAAATATATGATAAATAAAAATAAAAAATAAAAATAATAGAAAGTTCCTACATTGTTTATTCCATATACCAGGACTCTTCTCCATATAGATATAGATATAGATATAGATATAGATATAGATATAGATATACATATAGATATAGATATCTATATCTATAGATATAGATATAGATATAGATAGATAGATAGATAGATAGATAGATAGATGATACTCATTTATTCCTTACAAAATTCTTATCAGTAGGTACTATTATTAGGCCCATTTTATAGACAAGAAACCTGAGACATGGAGGGGTTTAATAATGCCCAAGATCATGCTACTGGAAAATGAAATGGAGTAGCTAATGATTCAAAACCAGATTCTTTTGATTGAGTATCCATTTTGTAACTACTGTGTTATGCTGATTCTAAGAAACACAGCATCTCAGAAACTCACACTATCTCAGAGACAGAAAAGTGCACATCCCAAGTACAATGTGGACTTATAAGCAGAGTGTCCTAATAATGCAGAGGGAGAAAAGACATTTTTGTGGGAGCTATAAAAGCCTTTAAAGTAAGCTTTTATTAGACCTTGAAAAACAAGTTAGATTTCAAAAGATAATAGTAACAGTAAAAAGGGACAGTATTGGCAATAGTGATAGACTAATACATTTGTGAAATGTTAAATATTGCCATATTCTTGAGTGTTTCAGTTATTCAATGCAAAAAGTGATGTATACATCCATGCAGTGAGATAACAATCTTTCACAGTTAGTGTTTTTGTTTATGTTTTTTTACATTTAGATTTAAAGAAATATTATGAAGACAGAACAGAAAATTCTCATTATACCCCACATCCGGTTTCCACTATTACCAACATCTTATGCTAGTATGTATATTTGTTCCAATTAATAAATTAATACTGATATATTATCATTAAGAAAAGTCCATGCTCTATTCCTATTCCCCAGTACTTACCTAATGAACTTCTTCAGTTCCAGGATCACATCCAGGATATCACATTTCACGTAGGCTCATGTCTCTTTAGCCTCCTCTTAGCTGTGACGATCTCTCAGACTTTCCTTGTGTTTGATGACCTTGACAGTTGGGAAGAGGACTGGTCAGGTATTTTGCAGAATGTCCCCCAACTGACATTCATCTTAAGTTTTTCTCATGATTAGAGTAGGATGATGTGTTTTGGAGAGGAACACCACAGAGGTAAGGTGTCATTTTCATCCCATCATATCCAGGATACATACTATCAACATGACTTGTCACTGCTGATATGAACCATGATCACCTGACTGCTGAGATGTTTGTCAGATTTCTCTACTGTGTGTTTATTATTTTTTCCTATACTTTACTTTTTGGAAAGGGCATACTATACTTTGGAAGGAAGTAACTATGCACTCCCCTCACCAAGAATGGAGAATTATGCCCACCTCTTTGATAATGGAGTAGCTACATAAATTTGGAATTCTACATGGGAGATTTGCCTATTCTCCTCCATATACTAATTTATTCAATCATACATTTATTTTAATGTAAGATATTTATTTTACACTTTGGATTACACTACAATAGAATTTTATGTATTTGTTCACATTGTCTCAGATTTGGACTTTAGGAACTCTTTCAGTTGATTCCTCTATCACTTAAACATATTCCCATCATTGTTTTGTTTTGTTTTATTTTTGGTTAGTTTTGCCACTTTGTTTTCTTTTTGCTTGTTTGTTTAGCACTTCCTTATTTTTTGGTGCTAAACAAGCAGGCAAAAACAAAACAAAACAAAACAAACAAACAAACAAAAAAAAACCAAAATGGCAAACTAACCAAAACGAAAACATTTGCTCCAGGCTCACCTTGTATATTTCCTACCCCAGTCCTAGAATCAGCCATTTCTCCAATGAACCCCAATTCATACTATTAAAGAATAGATTTAGAAATAATAATCTAAGTACTAGGTTTGCTCATTCCTACCAGAATGCCAAGGTTTCCATGTCCTCTCAGCTAACACAACAAGAAAATATATGTGTATGTACTAACAAGCATGTATAGTCATAATTATAAATATTTCTGTATGTAACCATCTGTACCTATATTAAGTGAAGATGAATTCAAACTGGTATCTCCAACTCTAATCTATTGTCACATGATTCAGTTGAACCTCTTCCCCTTGCTCATCTATAATGTCCCACACCAACAGTGAGAAGCTTGTCTCTCGCAGTTCACAACCCATTTACATAATTGTTTAACTCCAGTATACACATTGTTAACCCATATCTCCAGATGAAACAACTTTATCAACTAGAGTGCACTGCTATGTACAGTTCCACATGCCTTTAGTTTTACAGACTACACTCGTTTCCAAAGGTACTTAGGTCAGCATTATTTTGTCTACCCCCTTTGATGAATTGTTTCCTGAATTTGTAATAAAGTTCAATTCATTTGTCACATTTTACATTCCATCCAAGAATTCTCTGATCTCCAAAATGATTCTTTTTAATTTGCATATATTAAGTTTCACTCTTTGTGGTATTAAGTTTTATGGATTTTTGACATATACATAGTGTTTTGTATCTACCACTGCAGTATCATAAAATAGTTTTACAGCTCTAAAAATTTGCCCATGCTTTAGTCACCCACTCCTCCACACCTCCCTGAGCCACTGGCAACATTACCATCCGTAGTGGGTTGAACGCTGCCATATTTGCAAAATGGGGTTTAGCAGATGCAATTAATTTAAGGATTTAAAGATTAGGAGATTATCCTGAATGACACAAGTGGGCACCAAATCCAATGACAAGTGTCCTTATACAAAACAAACAGCAGGAAGACACACAGAGAAGAAGAAGCAATGTGATCACTGAGGCAAAGAGTGGGGTGACGTGTTTACCAATCAAGGGATATCTGGAACTGATACTGGAAGCCAGATGTGTCCAAATGTTGGAAGACGCAAAGAATGGATTGTTCCATACTGCCGGTGGAAGAACTGCAGCCCTGCTAAACTCTTGATTTCAGACTTCTGGCCTCCAAAATTGAGAGAACAAATTTCTGTCATTTTAAGCAACAAAGTTTGTGGTAATTTGTTATACTAGCCACAGGAGACTACTACACTGTCATCGTAGTGCTGCCTTTCTCAGAATGTCATATAGTTGACTCACACAGCACGCAGCTTTTAGACTGACTTCTGTCACTTAGTACTATGCATTTAAGATTCATCCATGTCTTTTCACGGCTTGATAGTTTCTTTCTTTTTATTGCTAAATAATACTCTACTGCATGGGTGTTTCACAGTTTGTTTACCTATGCACCTATTGAAGGACATCTCATCTTACTTTTTTTTTCAATTATGAATAAAGCTGCTATAAACATTTACGTGTAGATTTTTGGGTGGACAGAGGTTTTCAGATCCACTGGGTAAATATTTGGGAGTGTGTGATTGCTAGTGTGTATGGCAAGACTATGGTTATTGTTTACGAGAAACTGATAAACTGTTTTCCAAAGTAGGAGTAGCATTTTGCATTCTCACTAGCAATCAATGAAAAGTCCTTGTTGGTCTGTATTTTTATCTGCAATTGGATCTTGTGATGTTTTGGATCTTAGCCCTTCTAATAAGTGTGTAGCGTCACCTCACTGTTGGTTAATTTGAAATTCCTTAATAACAGATGATGCCAATCCTCTTTTTATATGCTTATTTTATATTGGTATATCTTCTTTGTTAAGATGTTGATTCATAATTTTTGCCCAGTCAGTTTCAAATTGTTTTCTTTTTGTGCAGTATTAATAGTTCCATGCATAACTTGGACAGAAGTCATTTTTCAAATATGTGTTTTTCACATATTTTCTCCTAGTATGTAGCTTGTTTCTTCATTCTCTTTACAGTGTCTTTTGCAGAAGAGGAGTTTTACATTTTAATAAATTCGGACTCATCATTTTTTCCTTTCACAGTTCATGATTTTGGTGTTCTATATAAAAGCTCATCATCAATTCCAAAGTCACATATTTTCCATGTTATCTTCTGGACATTTTATATTTAAAGTTCTATTTTTAGATTTATCATCCATTTTCAATTACTTTTTTGTGATAAGTGCCAAGTCTACGTTTATGTTGGCTTATCTACCTATGCATATATTTTTCATATGGACTGCCAATTATTCCAGCACCATTTGTTAAAACAATTTTCAATTCTCCATTGAATTGTCTTTGATCCTTTGTCAAACTCGATTATATTTGTGTGTCTATTTCTGGGTTGTCGATTCAATTCCATTGAGCTATGCGTCTATCTTCACCAATACCATTGTGTCTTCATTACTGTGGCTCTAGAGTAAGCCTTGAAATTGGGTAATATGAGCCCACTCTCATCTTCCCTTTTTTCCTTCTTTTGTCATCCTCGTACTCCACTTCCTCCTCCTATTCTTCCTCATCTTCCTCTCCCTCCATCCTTTCCTACTCCTTCTTCTTACTGTGTTGTCTATTCAAGGTCTTCGGGGTCTTCATATAAACTTTAGAGTAAGTTTTTTAGTATCTAAAATACAGCTTCTTGTGATTTTGACTGGTATTTTCTTATCTCTACACCAAGTTGACACCTTAAAAATACTTAATCTTGTATATTTTTTAAACTAAAAAATGTCTCAGAGAAACAAAAGTTATTTAATATGAGATCTCATTTTTAATAAATGGTAGGATGTGGATTCGAATCTTTAACAGTCTAGCTCTCAAACACAACTTTAAAATTACATTCCTTTAATTACAGCAGTCATCACACTATTAATTTCCAATAGCCTATATGTGTATAGGTACAGATATGGCTATCTGTTTCATTTTTGTTTCTCCAACATTTAGTTAAGTATGTTACACATATTGCAAATATCACTGTTTACTACATTTTCCACTGCTATCAGCCCTGCTCCGGACAACACATCTTCGGAATAATGAGTCTCTGGGAGGCACTTATCTTCCCCTACTGTTCATTTGCAACCTACCTGCAGCCAGTTTGATCATTAAAATAGTAATAATAATAAAATGAAGGTCAATCAAATATTTCTACTTCTCTGCTTAAAATCCCCCTAAAGTGATCTACTGAAATTAAATTAAATATAAATATATAGCATGGCTTGTGAAGTCCTTTGCAATCTGAGTCTGTTGCCTCTCTGACCTCAGGTGGAAATCCTATTCATCTCCTCCAGTCATTTCAGTCCTTGAAATTGCTGGGTTCATCCTTTAATAGACTTTTGCATTAACTAGTCCTTTTGCTTGATATGTTTCCCTTAAATGTACATGAAGGAGGCTCCTTGTCATGCAGATCTCTATTCAAACACCATTTCTTCAAAAAGCCTTCACTGACCACCCTGCCTAAAGCAACTGACCAACTGCTTATAGCCCCCACACCACCCCTACACTGTCTTCAGGTGACCACATCAAATGTTTCAAATTTACCTCTCCGCCTGGACAAATCAATTTCTATGTTTTAACTGAAAACCTTTATTTCAAGCCTCAAACTATAATATCCCTCTACCTGCCAGATAGATTGTCCTAGATATTTTATAGGTATTTATAAATCAACAAGTCTGCCTTAAGTTCTTTTCTACATTATTTTGTTTGAGTGAAAAGCCAATATGTGTTTTGAAAGAGCAAACATATGCACATAGCTTTTTAAAAAAATTATTTGCCCATTTTGCCTTTTTATTAGGGGAACAGAACCTTCTTGAAATCTGAAGAGATGGTTCATCCATATCTCTACAGACTCAGCATTCCGTCTGCAAATTTTAATGACACTTGTGCTCAAACAGTTTTGGAGTACTTTGTCATAACATGCTAACTGCTTTTAAATTCAGCATAATGAAGTGCAAGGCATTCCCCTGTGAAAACAGTTTTGGAATAAATCTACAATATGATCAAAAAATCTTACCAAAGGATTGTGGTTAGGTTCATTGCAAAAAACCAAATAAACCAGTAACACTCCTTATACTATTTTAGGAGCCGTAGGAAGTTATATGTTAAAAGATATAGAACTATGACTCATCTTCCTTAGTCTTTCATGATACCTATCGGGATATTAGAAAATTTGGTCGTGGTCAAAATGTGTAGCAAACTTAGATGATGTGTTTTTTGTCCCTTTCCATTTGTGTGCTTAATAAGGAGCAACTTATAATACAGTTCTCCATATAAAGATAAATCTAAACTCATTTGGAAATAAGCAAAAGGAAAGAGTAGTTGGTTCTATCAAACACTGAATACTGAATACCTGAATTAACTAAATAACATTTTCAGACTAACATTTTTAGAGCGCCTACCAAGTGTCCTAGCCTGGGAATACAAAAGTCAAGAGTAAAGGAAAGCTCTTTTAACAATCTTGAAATCTAGAAAAGAAGCAAGTATCTAAACAGCCACTACAACATTATGTGGCATTTTCTATAATGATGATAACTAGACTATATATGGGGTTTAAATGTGCTTGGAGAAAATACTTAAGATTATTAAAGGTGATAATTGATCTGAGAATGAAAGAATGAGTTAGTATATTTAGTGGAAAATCAAGAGAAATAATTTGAAGCAAAACATTTAGCAATTGAAAAGGAATGGAGACACTGGCTTATCTTGGCATAAACATGAAATTTTAAATAGTTCAGTGTTGTTGGAAATGGAAATGGTAAAAAATGAAACTAAGCTGACACTAAATCATGGAGTCTTATGGTCAGATGAAACATTCTGTATTTGCTTTTTAGGAACTTAGGAATATTGGGAAACATTTAAATAGATACTGACACAATTGCATTAAGTGTTGAAATATCAAACTGTCATTTGCTTCAAGGACAGGATGATGTAAGACTCAAGAAGAACAAAGAAAAATAGGAGATGAAAACAATAAGAGTGAAATAAGTCAAGCAGAGAAAGACAATTATCATATGGTTTCACTCATTTATGGAACATAAGAAATAGGAAGATCAGTAGGAGAAGGACGGGAAGAATGAAGGGGAGGGTAAAGAGAAGGCGGAATGAACCATGAGAGACTGTGGACTCTGGGAAACAAACTGAGGGCTTCAGAGGGGAGGGGGATTGGGATAGGCTGGTGATGGGTATTAAGGAGGGCACATATTGCGTGGTGCACTGGGTGTTATACACAAATAATGAATCATGCAACATTGCATCAAAAACTGGGGATGTACTGTATGGTGACTAATAAAACAAAATAAAAATTATTAAAAAAAAAAGAAAATGATAAGAGGTTACCATAACATTCAAAGTTCAAATTCAAAAAGATATATGCACCCTTGTGTTTACTGTAGCGTTATTTACAATAGCAACCCAAGTGTCCATCAATAGATGAATGGATACAGGAGATTCGATACACAGACAAACACATAATGGAATATTACACAGCCAAAACAAAGGGTGAGACCATGTCATTTTTGACAACATGGAGACCTAGAGAGAATTATGCTAAGTTAAGTAAGTCAGACTTAGAAAGACAAATATCATATGAACCTCATATGCTGAAACTAAAATACAAATGAATAAACAAACAAAAAGCAGAAAGACTCATAAATACTGGTAACAAACTGATGGTTGCCAGAAGGGAAGGGTGGGAGGATGGACAAAATGGGTGAAGGGGAGTGGGAAGTACAGGCTTCCAATTATTGGAATGAATAAGTCACGGTCATAAAAGGCAGAGCATAAGGAATACAGCCAATGATATTGTGATAACGACATTTGGGGCAGATCTAGCCACATTTGTGGTGAGCATTGTGTAATGTATAAACATGTGGGCTATTTTGTACACCAGAAACTAATATTACATGTATGGTAACTAACTGGAATTTAAATAATTAAAAAATAAAATAAAATTAAACAAATAAAAAATTATGACAAAGTTCAAATGAAGAGTATGTGGAAATAAATGAAGACCACCCAAATGCAAACAAAGAAAATCTATTCAGTTTGTTGTAGCAAGAGATTCAGCCATTATCACTAACATTTGGCAGACACACAAAGATATACAAGAAAGGAGAAATCTTTATAGTGGAAAACAAACAAACAAACAAACAAACATGGAAAGCTTCAGGTATGCTCTAATTAGAAGTTGTTGGCATAGGGAGTTGGAGGAAGGCTAGCAAGAAGGAGCATTCTATGTGATTGGATTGAAGAGCATATTTGGCTTTCTCTCCTTAGTCCTGAGTTGGAAACTGGGGCAAACATTAGGGAAGTTGGCAAGTCCTTACCTTTCTTGGCTGATTGCTACAAGGTTTCAGATGGCTCCTTGGGCTGGTAACTACAGAAGTTGTTGTTTGGCTATCTGGAGCGGTTAACGCAAAGACGTCAGTCAGAGTTCTGTTGTCAAATATGGTCTATCTTTATCCTTTTTGTATATTTAGCTTCTCAGATGGGTAGACATAAAAGTAGACCGCATAATTACATGACTTGAGTACTGATTGTCTATGAATTTGAGGAAGGGCATCTAAGAGACAAAGCAGGGGAACAGGTTTGAATAGTAAGGACAGGTATCCTTTGAATAATGCTACTTGCCAGGTGCTTTGCTGAGATACACTTTACGCTCATCTTTTTAAACCTTACCTCACATTTGAAGACAAGGATAATGGCTAAAGCAAGTTATTCCTAGCATAAGAGGACTCATAGAAGCAATGCAGAGGTAAGTAATTACTGATCAGACATGTAGGTCTAGAATTTTGAAAAATATTTTATCTTGAAAATAAAGTTCAATCATAATTTTCAGGTTGTGCCTTCTGGAAATTTAGTATTTTATAATCAGATTCAGGGTAACTTTAAAAACAAACAAATAAACAACAAAAACAAAAAAGAGCTGAGGACAGTGAAAAGGAAGGAAAGATGATAAAATTTATTTCCATTTTTTTTTCCTTTCATCTTTGGACTTTTCAATGGTAGAGCTTCGGGGGATATACGGTGCTCCATTCTTTGTAAAAGACCATTTCTCATTCTTTGAGCCCAAAGTAGCATTAGACTAAGCAAGCAAGAAAAATGAGCTAGCTGCCCTTTCCAACAACAGGCCGACCTGTCTGCACTACATGAATAATTGTTCACAGTGTCAAGGGGACTTACACATTATATTGACTAAAGAAGAAACTTTCTGGATATGCTTACTAAGTGATCTTAAAAATGAATTAATCCAGACAAATTTTGAAGTAAACTCTGAAAGTAGTGAGCATGTTTTTGTTTGTTTTTTAATATCATCCTCTTGTGATCATCAATTTCCGAATGTATAACTGAGCTCCTTCCCACAGCTCAGTTAACAAGTCAACACGTTTACGGAGAACCTACCATATGCACAATATTAAGGTCAAGATGCATAGAAATATAATGCAGGGTTCTTGCCCTTTAGGAGCTTAGAACATGAATAAGGGGTGGAGGTGGTTAGCTGGAGGCAGAATATATTTATAAAAAGGAATCATTAATAATATAAGAATAAAAATATAAGAATAATATAGGAAAAATATCAATGAATTGATTACGGGAAATTGTTCTCAATATCTGATTATACTGGAAGAGATAACATCAGACTTTATGTTTAGCAAAGCACAGAAAACATATTGAATTTCCTCTTCTAATATTTAATGGCATTAGTTTTATTATTTTTCCAGAAGAACCAGTTTTGAAAGTGGAGAATATATACTGAATATTTTTTGAAAAAGAGATGTATTGAATAATACTTCTTGGCCAATAATTGAATTTGGCTCATTATATATCTGTTTTATTGAATCCTTAACACAAGCCTAAAGAGTAGGTAATAACAGGCACATTATTCAAATGAGAAAATGGAATCTTGAAAACATTTCTCAGGTCTCTAAAACTGCTGGTTTCTCTAAAAGTCAGAGTTTGCATGAGGGCCTAGAAGGTATGTCTTACTGGAAAGATATGCATTTAGAATGTATTTGACCACAGATGAAGTGTGACGGAAAGGGCTAGGCTAAAGAAGAGATCCCCACCCACCCTGGAAATGTAACTAATTTTATTTATTTCTTTTTCTTTTGATTCTGGAGTTGAAAGTTGGAAGCAAACAAACAAACAAACAAACAAAAGAACAAAAAAACAAAACAAAACAAAAACCACACCATTTTTGTAGTTGTTGATTAAAGAAAAAACCAAACAAACAATTAAACAGAGAAAATTTAAATGTGAAGTGCTAATTCATTGAACCAAGCACAACGCAGGCGCACCTCCTGGGTGTCATGTAGTACTCTACACACCAGTTATACCATAATGAACAAAAGGAGTGTCCCTGAGAAGCTTGCATTCTAGTAGGGAGACTGACCAATAAACAGGTAAACAAGTAAAAATATGATTTAATAATATGAAGATACAATAACAGGTGAGGAAGAACACGCTTCTGGGGCAACTGTCAAAACATACATTTTTATTAATTCAGGCTTACTGATACGCATTTACATCAGTAAAACTCATCTTTTTTTTTTTCCTGTACAGTTCCATCAGGTTTGAGGAATGCAATCAGATATATAATCACCCACATAATTAAGACAGGAAGTCTTTCCACTACCTCCCAAGCTTACCCCATCCCCCTTGTAGTCAGCATCCTTCAGGTCACTCCCAGTCCCTGGCAAGTGATGATCTGGTATCTGTTCCTATCCTTTGCATTTTCCAAAATATCAAATAAATGGAAACATTTAGTCTGTAGGGTTTGTTTTGGGTTTTTTTTTTTTTTTTTTTTTTGAGTTCTGGCTTCATTCCCTAGGTTTTTGGACTTCTTTCATGTTGTAGGATATGTCAGTAGTTGGTTCTTTTTTATTGTCGAACACATTTTGCATTCCTCCAGCAGCATATGAGAGTTCCAATTGTGTCACATCCTTGCCAACACTTTGTATTGCTTGTTTCATTTTATTTTTTAATCCCAGCCTTTCTAGTAAATGTGCATGAAATCTCATTGTGAATTTAATTTGCATTTCCCTAATGACTACTGATGTTGAACACTTTTTCCATGGGCTTATTTGCCATCTCTTTCTTGGGGGGAAGCATTTGTTCATACTTTTTGTCTATTTGTTGTTGAGTTGTTTTTCTTCTCATCATTAACTTTAGGAGTTCTTTGTATATTCCTTATATAGTTTATTTATGTTATAAAAATAATTTGTACATTAAAAATGTATTTAGATATATAATTCTTCATATAGTCATTGAAAGGGGCTTTTTCAAATGTGTTTTGAAAATATTTTCTCTCATTTGTGCCTTAATTTTTTAAGTGTCTTTTAAAGATCTTTTTCTTAATTTTGATAAAGTTCAACACTGCTTTTTTAATTTTACATTTTATATTTATTTTCTGTCAAATTGAAAAAAACAAAACAAAACAAAAACAACTCTGCCTGGCCCAAAGTTTCTCTACATATTATCTTCTAGATGCCATTAATAGTAAGATTTACATTTTGGTCTATAATCTAATAATACCAGGTCATGTTTGTGTGTGGTGAGTAGAGCAAGATAGGTCAAAGGTTTGTCTTTTTATTTGACTGTCTTCTTTTTTCCTTTAAAAAATTTTAGACCATCTAACTGTTCCAACAGTTTATGGTGAAAAAAATTATTTTTCATTGAATCATCTTGGCATCTTTATTGAAATCAATTAATCATATAACTGGGTGTCCCGAACTCTACTTTTTTTTCATTGATCTGTATGTCTACATAACATATCAAAGCATAGTTTTTGATCAAATGTCTGAGATTACATGCAAAAAAAAAATGATCTCTTGGCTAAATCAGCAATCATGGATGTCCACCCCATTTAATTTTTAGGCAGGTGGCAACACTGCATAGGTATTCCCCAATTTCTTAAAAATGCATAAAACAAATGCATAAAAATAAAATAAATTAAATCTATGTAGAGATATACTTTAAAACAAAACAAAAAAATAAAAGTAGACCTAGAGGATGTACCCTAAATGAAATATTATCCTAAGAAATGGAATAAACATACTCTTCTATATTCAACAAAATTAACATTAAGCAATATAATATTTCCCTCAGGAAGGAATTATGAGAAATATATAAAGGAATTAAAAAAGAGAGAGGATAAAGCAAACTTGGAATGTGAACTAGTAGTGATAAAAAAAGAAATGATAAAAATATTTGCGAATCTGAGTAAGAACTTGTCTCTGGAATACATAAAGCATTCTCAAAACTCAATAATAAGAAAACAAATAACCCAATAAAGATGGATAAAAAATCTGAAAAGGCACTTCATCAAAAAAGAGATGCAGATGGCCAATAATCACATGAATTATGCTCAACATTATTAGTCATCAGGGAAATGCAAATTAATACCAAAATGAGATACATACTGATTAGAAAGGCTACAATTTAAAAGGCTGATCATAGGAAGTGTTGGGCTGTAGCAGAGTTTGGGAATGTAAAATGGTAGTTTGTCAGTTTCTTGAAAAATTAGACATACACTTATCACATGACACAGCGATTCCACTCGTTGGTATTTCCCCAAGATAAATGTAAGTGTATTCCATAGACGGGCTTAAACAGAAATGCTCAGAGAAGCTTTGTTGGAGACAGAAAGAAAAACAAAAACTGGTAACAACCTCAATGTCCATTAATAAGTGAATGGAAAAACAAGCTCTAGTATATACAAATGAATGAAATGCTACTTGGAAATAAGAAGGCATGAATCATTAGTAGATACTACATCATGGATGAATCTTGAAATAATTATGTTGAAAGAGAGAAGCCAACCAAATAAAGTATGTGTTGTATGATTCATTAACATAAAAGGCAAGAATGTGCAAACTAACCTATCATGACGAAGTAGGACATCTGCTGCCTGTAGGAGTGAAGACTGGCAGAAATAGGTGGGGGCAAAGAATGACAGGCACAAGGAACCTTTTAGGGGAGTTGCATGTGTTTATCACATTGATTATGGTGGCGGTTTCATGGGGGTATACATATGTTAGACTTGTCAAATTACACATTTTATAAATGTGCAATATATTGTATGCCACTTATACTTTAATAAACCGGTAACAATAAGCAACCTCAAATTGACATAGGTACACACAACAGGCACACGCTAACATATTCAAAAAGGCTAATTTAAAAGGAGAAACTTAAATGTGAAAGTGTAAGTCTAAAAGGATAGGAAATTCAGTTGAAAACAAATGATAAAAAGGATGAATGAGTAGCTCACAGAAGAGATATTCCAAATGGCTAATATATTTACAAATAGATTCTCAGCTTTACTAATAATCAGAGAGATGCAGTTTGATAAATCACTTATCAGAGTAGCAAAAATTGAGGGGAAAAATAATACAAATGATAATAAGGAGATGGGCAAAGAGGACCCCTGTCATGCTGGTGGGGGTTTTAACTGATGCAACAATTTGGGAAAGCTGTTTGTAGTGTTTATAGGGATTACAATTAGTTATTTGTACAATTAATTATACAACCAGCATTCCAAATAGCCCAGAAAAGCTCTTTCACCTGTTCACAGGAAAAAACTACCTAGAATCTTTAGAGTAACATATTTTATGTTAGCAAAGACCAGAAACAGCTTAGGGATTCATGGAAAGGGGAATGAAAAGCAAAGTGTGATATATCCCTATGGAAGAATAGCCCATACTGGTCAGAAAAAATAAAAATAAAAAGAGATTAATCTTCCCCAAAAACATAATATTCAGCAGAAAAATTAAAGTATTCTAAAAGTAATTTATAACAAAATATCATTTATATAAATAAAAATCATATGCTCATAGAGCAATACAATATTTTTCAGGGCTCTTTCTCTCACTCTCCTTTCCTCTCTCTTTCTGTGAAGTGTTAGTTCTGATCATCCAAGAGGCACAAACCAAGAAGGAATTAAAGTTATACAGGGATTATTGGTGAGATGTCTATGAAAATTACGAGAGGAGTATGCAGGAGTCTTCAGGGAGGACTGTCAGACTCTGACACGGTTCCATTCCTGTGAAAGGTGAGAGGGATTAAAAAAAAGAAGGGTTTGAGAAGTTTCTTGGACCACAGGCAGATGAGCAGTCCCCACGCCAAAGGTGCCGCATTTAGAGGAATCCCACATCAGGTGGGAATGGTCGAGGTTTCATAGCCCTCTGTGTTCTGTCAGTACATGGAAAGAGCCTGGAGGAATGTGTCCAGGGATGAAGGTTATGGTGGTGGCAGCCGTGCTCCCTCCACTAGGTTCTCCTGAACAGAGACCTCAGTGACGCACTTCCATGGCCACCGCTAGGGACGGTAATGTGGAGGACATAATTTAAATGCACAGATACCTGAAGAATCTAAGGAGTAAATGTGTTCACACACACAGAAAACGAGAGTAGAGTTCCATAAACCAAAGAGCATAAACTTACTCCATTTTGTGAACCTCAGCTCTACTCAAAAATAGCGCTGGAACTTGTTTAAAAATTATTTTCTGTTACATCACTTTGTGACAATGAAGAAATTAAAAACAGAAATGTATAACGTACAAAAATAAGTATAATCAAAACTTCGTGATGGAGCTAACATGAAAGTCCTTGTGAAAGCTCAAGTATCTCTCCAAATCCTGAGATGAGCATGTGAAGGTGTACTTACGTGGGCCAAGACCTAAGACTGAAGCACAGCATTTGGGCTTGAATTATATAAAGAGGTTAAAACACTTGTTTTGTTTTGTTTCAGGTGAAGATCTCTTTACATCTCTCAATATCATCAGTGGTCTCTTACTGGCCTGTAAGAGGTTTATCTCTCTTCATAAACCTAGTATGGTCAGAGTGGTTAGGCTCTGTAATACATGGATACATGCTTAGAAGTTTAATCAAGAATGAGGATAGAGACCAGGTGAAGATGCCAAATAGATCCATTAGGTTTGCTGCCTCTAATGGGAAGAACCTCCGTGATTGGTTGAATAGAACAGGAAACCAGATAAGAATCTTTGGACAAAACTTTATCATTAGTTGGGGCATGAGCCTCAGCTTTTTCTAGACAGCCCTCGTTTATGCTTATAGTCCTGCTGTAATTATGGATAGGATTTCCTTTCTGTCTCAAGGTGTTCCATTTTGAAGGGTAAATTACATACTTCCCCTATGTCTTCATTTTATAAGACCTGCTTGATGTGTAATTAGAAATGCAAAGTTCTCTTTTGTGCCACTTACTGGTCTAGGGGTCCTAAATACATTTGTTCTTCTCCTCTACTTTTAGGCAATGTTATGAGTGAACAGGAACTTTTATATTGGCCAGATTTCTTAAACAAGTCACAATAAGTGCTAGTATTGCTGAGGGAAATGATGATTTCTCAAATATATCTGAAACCAGTCTGGATGTATTACTTTCCAGGCAAGGGAGACCTGTCTTTGCAGAACAAATCAGAGAGCTAATCTTTGTACACTTTTTTGGGGAAGCACAACATTCAAGGATGGGCTAGTTATAGAAACAAAAGTAATAGAGCACAGGACCCTAGTCTTAATGGGACCGTTGTTTGCCAAAGACAATACTAGAGAAAGGAAGGAAGAGGAGAGGAAACACCCAGACTCCCTCTCCTCTGCTTTTTAACTTGTTGCTGGTGATTTCCTCTAGCTGAACCCAAGTGGAAGCCAACTTGTGAAGGGGTCCCGTTGATATGTTCTATAGTATTTAATACCCTTTTGCACAAAGCAAGACAGAAAAGGATGCGGAATGTTGCTGAGAGACAGAGGTGAGAAATGGAAAACAACACAGTCATTATGCAACCCCATGCGTTTCATTTTTTATAATACCCAATGATTATAATTTGGTAATTATAATTATATAATGATAATATTAGCATCATTACATAATTATCAAATTATTAGAGAGCTATATCTCCTTTTGCCAAAAATGTCAAATTAAGTTTGAAATAATATGGATTTGAAATTAAAAAAAGAAATTGCTCTGGAATAGTTTAGACTGAAAAAAACAATTTTTCTGTTAACTGCATGCAATAAGGATTAATAAATGCTTACTGTATGACAGACACTGTCCTAAATGCTTTGTATATTATAATCTAGTTATAGATTATTCCCCATAAAAGAACTATGGGATTAGTCCACTTATCTTAACCTTTCTTTCAGATGAAAAAAGTGAGTCACAGATCAGTTACAGTAAGTTGCCTAAAATCACACAGCTAGTGAAGTCTAACTCGGTGGTCTGGGTTCAGAGCTGTGCTCTGTATCATTAAACAAACTAAAATGGGGAAAGGAAATAGCACTGATTGAGAAATGACTTGTCTTAGTGGTGTAGACAGTGCTACAGATGGTCTCCAACTACAATGGTTCGACATATGATTTTTCCACTTTACAACCATGCGAAAGCGATATGCATTCTATAGAAACCTTTCTTTGAATTTTGAATTCTGACCTTTTCCCAGGCTTATGACACGCAGTACATCACTCTCACGCGATGCTGGCGACAAGCTGCCGCTCCCAGCGACGCGCGCAATCACAACGGTAAACAGCTAATGACTTACAACCGTTCTGTACCCTATTTTGTTTTTCACGTTCAGTACAGTGTTCACTAACTTACCTGGGACAGTCAACATTTTCATATAAAATAGGCTTTGTGTCAGATGATTTTGCCCAACTAATGTAAGTGTTCTGAGCACGTTTAGGGCAGCCTAGGCTAAGCTGTGATGTTTGGTGGGTTATTTGTATTAAATCTGTTTTGACTTACCATGTTTTCAACTTAGAATGGGGTTTACTGAGACTTAACCCCATGCAAAGTTGAGGAAAATATGGATATATATTTTTAAGAGAAAAATAGTTAAAATATATGTCCTGATGCATTTTCCCCATATAAGCTTTTCTTTCCTTTCCTAAAAATCCTTTCCTCTTCTGAGGATAAACCTTCAGGTTTCTCACCCACAATGATGGACATATTAGTGAAACAAAAGGTCTATAGTTCAGAACAGAATAATAGATTCTTAGAGACATAGTAATTCAACAAAAAGGGGTAATGCATGTAAGCTCTGCAGATGGATGTTGGGATGGTTGTACAGGACCAGACTCTGAGAGCACAAGAAAAGGGCCAAGTGAATACCTACTTGGAACACTCACGGTTACCAGGGAATAAATGTGCAGTTCACTATCCCAAATCATTTTCAAAGTAAATTTCTTAGTGTACTGCTCCGCTCCCCTCACTCCCAGGGTAAATATTTATAGATTTGTACAGATCAATTATCTATGCTTAATTCTATGTCCAGGAAATGTGCATCTAAGCCCAGAGAGCATTTTTAGTATAATGCCATGATTAAACATTTAATACATACACTTAAAAAAAAAGGTTATTTGGTTTCATGTAGACAGAGCAAACAACCATGATTAAACTAACGAATAAATCTTAACTACCTCCCATAGAGAATTCAAGATTATCACCAATGGGGGGGGGCTCTTTAAAAATCCATGATGTTAGGCGGTTGTATAATCTAAAACCTTATTGTATTTGGCAAATTATACGTGAGGTTAGGAGTAAAATTGTCTTCATCAGCAGAAAAGAAAGAAAAGTGACTTTTTAGTGACAGGTTCTCAATATTTTGAAGAATAGTAAAGTAGGAGACCTAAGCATCCCCTAGGTGTTACCAGGAAACTCATTGCAGACTGTCAGTCAATGTAATTGACATAAAGAGAAAATAAAATCTATTCTAATGTAATGCTGGGAGTCAATGTTAATAAAACATGGCAGAGAAGTCCAGAGAGTCCAGAGAATGTCCCAAACGCAAGCCCGCTGAGAACGGAATGGTTCTTACTGTTCTTAATGCATTGGCCAGAATATGAAAGGGGCTTTCCTGCAGGACTTTCAGAAGGAGTTAGATGTGCTGATTCCATTAAGAAGAAACAACATTATATGGTATGGAGAGATGACCATATTCTACCGTTAAATCAACAGAAAGGACATTTCTCACCCTTGTGTGAAGCAGAATTCGGTTAAGACAGAAATAGCAATAACAACTTAGAGAAGCTGCAGGGTTTGTTGTTTTTTGTTGCTTTTTTGTTTTGTTTTGTTTTTAGCAGAAAGCTATATACGTCGGCATGTCTTTCAATGTTGCCGATTTTCTCTTATGGTGAAAAGCCTATTTCTGGAATTGCTCCTATTTAGCTACTATTCTGGCAGCAGAGAGAGGCATTTTCAATCAACTCTCCCTGTGAACATCAGCCTGCTGCCTTATGAGAAGCAGAGCCAAGCTCCTAGAATAAACACCAAGGAGGCACTTGCTTTCATTTCCCATTTCATCGTCTCCTCGATGAGAACAAAATGGAATAGAATCAGAAACTGTAAAACACATAAAGCACTACATGAACGCAAGGCAGTGCGATTACTGACATTGATTCTTGCTCTTCTACTTTTCCCCCTCTGATTTTTCAGACTTGTTTCTTAGGTTATGGTAGGTGTCCTGCTGGTTTCTGGCCTGGTCAAGCCATCCGGTGTGATTTTCTGGACTCCTGGTGCTCCAGGCTTTCTGCTTGCTCTGACCCTCCCCCAGTTTTCTGGAACCTGCAGTACCATGCTTCGGCCTCCCTGCTCCTGGTCTGTTACGTTCCTTCCAGAACTTGCCACCAGGTTTCCTGACATGCAGACCTGCAAAGTGTTCCCTATTCTAACTTTTACATCTCCAGCCCAGACCTCATTTCGGAGATATAGGCTGGATATACCCAACCAATTTCTAGAAGTTTTCATGTGGTAATCTCCTAAGCACTTACGTGCAAAATTATAATTTTGTGATGAAGAGGCTGTTCTGGAGCAGGAATCTTTACCACTTAATAGTTAAGTGACTTTGAAGGAGTTTCTTAATCTTTCTGCATTTTTGTTTTCTCGTCTATAAATGAGGTTAATTATAGCATCTATCTCATAAGAATATGGTAAGGATTAGCTAAATGAGTTACTTTGAACAGTGCCAGCACATAGTAAGGTTTTAACATCGAGCTTTGTTAGTTATCCCTCTTTATCTTTCACTTGGCTGGAATGCATCTTTAAGAATTTGATTCAAGGGGCGCCTGGGTGGCTCAGTCATTGAGTGTCTGCCTTCGGCTCAGGGCGTGATCCTGGCATTCTGGGATCGAGCCCCACATCAGGCTCCTCCGCTGAGAGCCTGCTTCTTCCTCTCCCACCCCCCTGCCTGTGTTCCCTCTCTCGCTGGCTGTCTCTCTGTCAAATATAAATAAAATCTTTAAAAAAAAATTTTGATTCAAGAAAAATTTATAGACATTTTATTTGTCAGATATTATATATGTATCTTATCTTTCTAATGCCATAGAACTAAGAGAGCTTCACCACATAAGTATTTTACATGTTTCTGTCACTTTCTTCTGGGAGGAAGAACCACAGAAAAGCAGTATGTGACAGACCCAGTGGTGGTGGAACAGTCATCTTGCCCACTTCCCACCACAGAAGATGGAAATCCAGATTGTTACTTTCTCCACAGTCTTTGCATTTAGGGTACTAGATGCATAGTTCTGGTAAGTGAGTTATAAAAGGAAATCTGCCTGAGGCTTTTAGGAAATATTTCTCCTCTCTGATAAAAGGAAACAGGCAATTCAAGAGAGCTCTGTCATCAAACTGCAATCCCCCCCCTCCCCCCGTGCTGGGCAGAATAATAATCCCCCCTCCCAAAATGGCCTTGCCCTAATCCCTGGAACCTGAGAATGTGTTACTTTACAGGACAAAAGGAATTTTGTAGATGTAATTAAGGGTATGCCTTTGGAGAGATTATTTTAGCTTATCCAGAATGATCAATCTAATCACAAGAGTCTTCAAAATCAAAGAAACTTTACTAGTATCGTTAGAGAGAGAGATGATGACGAAGGAAGGGTCCTACAGGTAGGATGTTAGAAGGGTTTAATCTGCCATTGCTGGCTTCAAAGATGAAAGTGGCCATGAGTCACGAGATGCAGATAACCTTCACAAAAGCTAGAAATGGCAAGGCAAAGGATTCTCTCTAGGAGTCTCCTGAAAGGAAAACAGCTTGCCAATATCTTGATTTTATGCAGTGAAACTTGTATCAGATTTCTCATCTCTAGAACTCTAAAATAATACATTTGTGTTGTTTAGACTACTAAATTTGTGGTAATTTGTCATGGCAGCAACAAGACACTACTACAATCCCCTCTTCCTGATTTTTATACAACCACGTGAGAATATGAAGTCTGATGTCCACAGCTATCATGATGTCAAAAGAAATACAGAGATAAGGATCCAACATCATGGAATTGATGAGACAATTCTGAAATTGTTTACATCCAATTGTCTTTCTCCTATAGAAATAGTCAATATGTTTATGATTTAAGTCCCTATTGGCTGTTTGACAGGTTATATTTTATCAATTTTCTTGGGAGATATGTATATTGTTTTGTTCTTTTTGATTATTAAGGTTTTATTTATATACATTTTGTCAATTAGAAGTATATAATTAGGGGCGCCTGGGTGGCACAGCGGTTAAGTGTCTACCTTCGGCTCAGGGCGTGATCCCAGCATTCTGGGATCGAGCCCCACATCAGGCTCCTCTGCTATGAGCCTGCTTCTTCCTCTCCCACTCCCCCTGCTTGTGTTCCTTCTCTCACTGGCTGTCTCTATCTCTGTCAAATAAATAAATAAAATCTTAAAAAAAAAAAAAGAAGTATATAATTAGATATATTTTGGTAACTGTATATAATTGTGTAAACACTACCATAATTAACATCTAGAATAGTCCCTTTTTCCTAGAAAGCTTGCACTAAAATCTCCTCCCATCTAAGCACTTGAAATGCTGATCTACTTTCTGTCACTAAAGTTTTGTATTTCCTAGAATTTCATGTAAGTTGATCCACACATAGTCTTTTGTATTTAACTTCCTTCAGGTAGCATAAGGTTTCTGAGATTTGCCCATGTTATTCCGTGCACTAATATTTCATTTTTTTAAAGATTTCATTTATTTATTTTAGAGAAAGAGAGTAGGCACATGAGCGGGGGAGGAGGTCAATCTCAGGACCCTAAAATTATGACCTGAGCTGAAATCAAGAGTTGGATGCTTAATTGACTGAGCCACCCAGGTATCCAATAAATCCAATATTTCATTTTGTATTATTGGGTAGCATTCCATTGTATACACAAACCATAATTTGTTTATCCGATCACGAGTTGAAACATGTTGATGTGTTTTCCAATTTAGAGCTATAATGAACAATGTTGCAATGAACATTCACATAAACCTCTTTGTGTGGATACATAATTTCATTTCTACTGGATGACAATTGCTGGGTCATATAACAAATGCAAGATAAACTTCATAAGGTATTTCTATACCTTTTCACAAAATGATTGTACCATTTTACAGTCCTACCAGCAATATATGAGTTCTAATTTCGCCCAATTCCTAGCCTATTGTTGGTATTATCAGTCTTTTTCACTTTAGCCATTCTAGTATTAGTGGCATCTTATGTGATCTTAATTTGCATTTCCTTGATGACTAATGATGTTAAGCATCTTTACATGTGCTCATTAGTTATTCATTTATCTTCTTTTGGAAAGTGTTCTAATGTTTTTGTGTACTTTTTTCCAATTGTAAGAGATTCTTATAAATTCAGTATATCTCTCATTTGATATATGTTTTACAAAACGTGTTCCGAAATCTATGGACCACCTTTTTATTCTCTTAACTATCTTTTTTAAAAGAGAAAATTGTTTAATCTTGATTAAGTCAATTTACTAATTAGTTTTCCATTCTGTCTGTGCACTTTTGTGTTTGACCCAGTATCACAATATTTTCCTCCATGTCATATCTTTAAAATGTTTTTAATAATTATTTTGAAATTGTTTCAGATTTACAGAAGCGTTGAACAGATATTGTAAAGAGTCGCTGCACCTCTTTCATCCACCTTCCTTCATAGTAAGATCTTACGTAATTGTGGTATATGTACTTCAGCTAAGAAGTTAACAGTGGTATGGCACTGTTAACCAAGCTAGGGCCTTTGTTTGTATTTTACCAGTTTTCCCTCTAAGTCTTTTTTGTCTATTCCAAGATCTAATGCAGACTTACATTAAGTTGTAATGGCTTCTTTGTTCCAATCTTGACAGTTTCTCAGCCTTTACTTTTTTTCATAATCTTGGCACTTTTTAAGATACTTGGTCAAGTATTTTATAGCATGTCCTTCAATTTGTGTTTGTCTGCTTTCTTATAATTAGACTGGGGTTATGATATTTTCCGGAAAAACATGTTGTCTGATGACAACATGTCAAGGAGTCCTTAACATCAGCCTGATTATGGCAATGCTAACCTCGTTATCTTGGTCACTTGGTTAGGGTGGCAGCTGCTAGATTTTTCTCCAGGTGCAGTTATTGTTTTCCTTTTCCATATTATATTGTTCGGATGTCATATCATTTTAAAATTAATTTTAGAACCTGTGTTTTCCTTAGTTTCAGTGGAAGTGCAAAGCACACACTATCTAAAATATTTTTCTTCCAGAGACATTTTACATTTGAAAATTACCAGGCAATATTTTCAAGTACGCTAGAAATGTTTTCCTCAGAATCCCTATATAGTTTTGCATTATTTCATACAATATATATGGTTGTGAAAGTAAATATGTGCAATCGTACTATGTTGTAATAATCAAAATGGTCCATGGTTTCTGTACTTTTAAAATAACTACTCCCTATTTTGGATTTCATTTCAGCCTCAATTTAGTTCAAGTTAGTTTAATGGAATTCCAGCAGCAACAGCAAGCTGTCTTTTGTTTTTCTTTTCTTTTTAAAAGATACTTGCCTCTCGTTCAGCCTCACTCTCCCTTGGTAATTTGTTTATCTAAACTTCTTTAGTTTTCAAAAATGAGTCAGCATTGTGATTTGAAGTCTAATTAAAATATAAGTGAGAGATTTTGTGCAGGATTTTAATTCACATATTTTTGGAATTCTTTTGGACTTTTATAAGCTTCCCTGTCCGACCACTATTGCTTCCTCTGAATTTCATAGAGTCTTGTGTTCTAGTTAGGTGATGTTTTCTAATTACTTTTCCCACTTGATGGATATATAATGGATGTTTATTAAATACTTGTGACTTGGTGATTTTGATGACAAGGGTGATACTGATATTTTTGTAAAGGATCTGTATCAGTTTGACTAGAAACAAATGTATGATTTGAGTTTATTTTCAGCCTTATTCCATGAATACAAATGAAGCAGTAGTGCAGGGAGAGGAAATAGCATGGCAGTTGGAATCAAAAGAATGAATTCTTGGTTGTGACTGTGGCATTTATTATCTGGTTGTCCTTAGGCAAGTCATTTATTAAACTGAACTTTATTTAGTGGTTTCCTCTATGAAAGGTCATGCAAATGATGTTTATATTAATTCTTGTAGTACTGATAATTATAAAAAAATTAAAAAATCAGGTCAATTACCCATAGATTAGTCCTCTTAACTATTTCAGTTGTTTTATGATAATCACATCATCTCTATATATAATAATTATTTTCCCAAAGATAATTGATTAGTCTTAGAGATAATTATCAGAATTTTGTAACGTAAAAATAAGGCTGACATTTTTTTCATATTTTAGAAAAAAAAAATAATAAGGTTGTTTTCTTAAGTGTCCACATGGTAAATTACTCATGTTAAATAGTATGCAACAGTGTTTAATTTTTACAGAATATAAGGGCTGGAAGATACCTAGGATAATCACCTAATCTAAACTACTTATTTTATGCATGAATACACAGGTGACTTTTTTTCTTATCCAGGTAAGAAACCAGGTAATTTTACAAACAAACTAGGATTCTGTGAACACAAATACACTGCTCACATGTCCATGTCACTCATGTACATGTTTAGGCAAAATAAACAGAGATTACATGTATTTTAATGAATGGTGCTTCCTTAATCTCAGCTGGAATTATGCTGTATTTCATATCCTCAGAGAAGTTCATTTTAACTCTGTTGACACATAGCACAGCCTGCCTTGTTTGAGTTTTAGGCTGTGAACCACTAAAGGAGTCTTATACATCTTTTTTCTTCACGGTGTCTAACACAGTTTCTTAACATATAAGGGGCTCAATATAGACCTTTTCATTTGATGCTTAAATGTATTCCTTTTGTTATTTAGTATTACTATATGAAACAGCTTGAATTTCCTAGAATGCGGTGTTTAACATGTAAAAATTTCTAAATTATTAGATAAATTGCTTAATAATTTTACATTTGTTTCATATTCTCAGCTTATTAATTCTGGGTGATCATTTGCAGAATGTTCACAAAATATACCTGTAACATTTGAGCTGTAAAGTCAGATGCCAAAATCAGCATACTACTTCACATTTTTAAAATAAATTAACTTATGTAGAAGCAGTTAATCCTTGATGTCAAGCAATGCTGCTTTTTTCCCGTAAGTAATTTAAAATATAATTTCCCCCCGGATTTTAAAAGCACTGAGATATGCTATATTGAATAAAATCAACTCTGCTTGGGAAAAGAATGACACACTTCATATAGCCTAAGAATAAATTGCCACAGATGAATGCAGCTTCTCTTAGAATCCATCACAATTCAACATGTATATTTCAAAGAAAAAAATTCTAATTCTGAAGTTAATTCAGAAGCCACAACTACTGAAGTTAAAATGGTTGCAATGGTATTTACAAGGTGCAGATATATATTCAAGGTGAAATGCATACTTAAGATAACCAAGAGATATGATTAATATTTTTACTTCTCAATAAGTATACTGCTTGTATGCCATATTAATTTAATGATTATATCTGAAGCCACTGGAAGACTGTCTGTAAGGTATGACTGATTAATATTATGAAAGCATTTCTTTCAGAGGTATATATGCTGTGTCTATCCATACATCAGGTATAATTTTGCACCCGGGGATAATTATTTTCATGATGTTAGTTTATATTTCTAGCATTTTACGTATTATAAATGCTAATACATACGTGACCGACATTGGTTCTTAAAACAATCCTGTGAGGTGGTCAGGATACGATAGAATCATTCCCATTTTTTTAATTGGGAAACAATACCAGAAAATGTAAGCAACTTTCAAAGGAATACTCAGCTACAAAGAGCAGAACTAAAGTTACAAATCAGGTCCCCTACGCTGCAGCCAGGTGCTCATTTAGAAGGAAGTAATATTCATGTGAGATACATACACACACTCCTTTTGCATGAATATTCAATATTTACAGTAATTAAGAGCAAAGCTTCACACACTGGCCTTGCTACTTTTGGCTATGTCTCATGAAACTGTTCCTTATTTGTTTATTTTTGTGGTTCAGTGTCCATTTCTGCAAAATAGGGGTAATCATCATAGATACCTAACCACGTTACTGCAAGGCAGTACTGACACATTCAAACTAAGCAAAGCAAGTGTTCAGTAACGATAGTCCATCGTCACAATCATGATCATCACGATCATCATCATGTACCTTGTGCTGGAAAAGTCATACATTTCTCTGAGATGTCATTGTCTCATTGATAAGATGAAAATGTAAAACAATCTGACATAAATATGTGTGGGAGTTAAAACAGAAGATCTTATAAAACGTAGACATTATTTGGTCCAAACGCCTAACCAAATGAAATGCAAATATTTTTAAATTTATTTACATTTCATTTTTTAAAAAGATTGTATGTATTTATTTGAGAGAGAGAGAGAGAGCGCGCGCACCAGTTGGGGTAGGGGCAGAGGGAGAGGGACAAGCAAATTCCCTGCTCAGTGTGGGGAGTCAGATCAGGACCCTGAGATCATGACCTGAATTGAAGTTAGACACTTAACCTACTGAGCCACCCAGGTGCCCCAAATTTATTTTCATTTCAATATAATATTTAGTATACACAACATAATTTATGCAATATTTTGTATATTTTGAAAAGTCTATATATATATATGCATCCTGCCTTTGCCCATAGCCAGCTTTCCCTCTGGAGGAACTACTATTCTCAATTTTGTGTTTATCATTCTCTTATGTTTTCACCTTTTTATTATGAGATATACAGAAATGTGCCCCACATACAAAATTCAGGGAGCTAATCACAAAGTAAAGATCATGCAATTATAACCCAAGTCAGAAAACAGTGTATATTCCCTAGCCTCTCTAATGTTCTTTCTCAATCACTACCTCCTCCCTCTCACAAGATGGTAACCATTACCTTAGCTTTCATATAAGTATATTCTTTTTTTATTGCTTTAATCTCTAGATATGCATCTATAATATTATGATTTACTTTTATCATTTTTTAAGGATTTTATTTATTTTTAGAGAGAGAGCACAAGCTAGGGGAGGAGCAGAGAGAGAATTCAAGCAGACTTGCACTGAGCGTGGAACCTGATAACGGGTCTCAGTCTCACCCTCACCCCCTGAGATCATGACCTGAGCTGAAATCAAGAGTCAGATGCTTAACTGACGGAGTCACCCAGGTGCCCCAACTATTTTTTAAAAACAAACTTAAATGGAATCACATAATATGTATTCTTCTGTTTGGTTTCTTTTTTTTTTTATGTTTTTTTTATTATATTATGTTAGTCACCATACAGTATATTACATGCAACTAATGAATCATTGAACTTTACATCAGAAACCAGGGATGTTCTGTTTGGTTTCTTTCACTCAACATTATCTTTGTGAGATGTATCCATATTCTTTTATTTCCAGAGTTGCATAGTAGACTTGTAACAATGTTCCTGCCTTAGCCCTGACTTGCTATAATACAATACCATAGACTGTGTGGCTTAAATAACAGATATTTATTTCTCACAGTTCTGGAACTGGGAATTCCAAGATCAAGGTGTCGGCTGATTCCATTCATGGTGGGAATGCTCTCTGTGGGTTGCAGCCTGCCACCTTCTTGCTGTGTCCTCACACGGCCTCAACTCTGTGTTCATGTGGAGAGAGAGAGCGAGAGAGCTTTCTCTTTCATTTCTTATAAAGTCACTAATACCATCATGAGGGCCCCATTCTCATGACCTAACTTAACCCTAATTACCTCTTCCTGCCATTTGAGAATATAGAAGATGGCACTCAGCAAGCCAGAACGGGACTTTCACCAGAACCATACCATGCTGGTATCCTGATCTTGGACTCCCAGCCTCCATAAATGTGAGATAATACATTTCTATTGTGTGAATAAGCCACCAAGTTTGTGGTACTTTTTAATAGCAGTCTGAACTAAGATGCTATTTGAATCGATTTGCATTTTTCCCACCTGCAGAATGTGAAACTCCTATTCCTTCACATTGTGGTTTTAATTTAGCCATTCTTTAGGATGAATGAGGAATGGCTTATCACTGTGCTTTGAATTCACAGTCTTCTCAAAGGTTGAACAACTTTTTATAGTTTATTGGAATTGGGTTACTCCTTTGGGGGGGTTGTTCAAGTCTTTTGCCTATTTTTGTTTTGATGGTCTTTCATTTTCTGTATGATGGTAAAATTTCTAATATACTCTGGATATGAATTTTTTGTTGATTATATATGGTGCAAAATTCCTTACCCACTCATTGGCTTTCTTTTTCACTCTCTTAAGGGATGCCTTAGATTTACAGAAGTTTGTTTGTTTGTTTATTTGAGAAAGAGAATGAAAAATGCCTTTCATGGGTTTATGATTCTGGACATCACTGTGGAAAGAATCAGTGAGCTGGAATATTGACCAATAAAAAATTCTCAAACTAAAATGCAAAAAGGAAAAAAAATTAAAACAGATTCAGGAGCTATGGGACAATTTCAAAAAAAGTGACACATTCATAATTGGAATATCAGAAGAAGAAAAAAGAGAGGATGGAACATAAGAAATATCTGATGTAATAGTAGCCAAAAATGGTCCAAAATTAATGAAAGATGTAGAATCACAGATCCAGGAAACTTGGAGAAAAGCAAGCAGAATAAAGTGTTGAAAGAAAAATTAAGCAAAGTGTGGAAAGAAAAAATATCCAACTTCTTAGAAATCTATTCCCAGGAAAATTATATTTCAAAAATGAGGGAAATATAACAACTTTCTCAGATAAATAAAAACAAGGAACTCATGGCCATAAGACCTTACTTTCAAGAAATGTTAAACAAAGTTCCTTAGGCAGGTGGAAACTTACACAGGTCAGAAATTTGGACCTACATGAAGAAAGGAAGAGTTCAGGAGAAGGAATAAGTTGTGATAAAATGAAATCAATGCAATATTTTTCTTATTATTGATTTAAACTATAATTATTTGTATGAAGTAATAATAGTAATAATTTTTTTTAAAGATTTTATTTATTTATTCAACAGAGATAGAGACAGTCAGTGAGAGAGGGAACACAAGCAGGGGGAGTGGGAGAGGAAGAAGCAGGCTCACAGCAGAGGAGCCCGATGTGGGGCTCGATCCCACAACGCCGGGATCATGCCCTGAGCCGAAGGCAGACGCTTAACCGCTGTGCCACCCAGGCGCCCCGATAATAGTAATAAATTAGATGCTTATAAAATATGAAAAAAGCAATGTCACAGAGATCAATGTTATAGGGATGAGGGAAAGAATTAGGAATACTCTATTGTAAGTACACGCCTTACATGTGGAGTGGTTTAGTGTCATTTGAAGGTGGATGTAGATTAGCTAGAAATGTATATTGAAAACTCTAGGGCAAACAAAAAAAATTAAGAAATGTACATATGTAAAAAGAAGAAATAAAATAGAATCATATAAAATGCTAAATTAAAACCAAAAAGGCAGAAAAGGAAGAAAAAAGGAAACAAAGCACAAATGCAATTAATAGAAAATAGTTACACAAACACAGTGAATATTAACCCAACTATGTCAATAATCACTTTAAGTGTGAATGGCTTAAATACACCAATTAAAATACAAAGATTGTTACAGTGGAAAAAAACCTTTAAATATAAAACTTCAAGTATATTAAAAGTAAAGGAGTAGAGAAAGATATTTCATGCTAATATGAATGAAAAGAATTGAAAAGAGGGGAATTATATAATGATAAAAGTGTCAATTCTCTACGTAGACATGACAATTCTAAACACGCATGTGCCTAACAGGGGGGTAATCAAAATACATGAGGTAAAAACGGATAGAACAGCAAGGAAGACTACACAAATCCACTCTTATAGTCTAAGACTTCACTTTTCTTTCAGTAATTGATAGATCGAGCAGGCAGAAAATCAGTGAGGATATAGCTGACCTCAACGGCACTATCAATCCACCTGACCTAATTGGCATTTATAGAATACAGCATCTGACGACAGCAGAATACACATTCTTCCCAAGCTCACAGAGAACATTTATCGACATAGACCACATTCTGGGCAATAAAACCACCTTAAGAAATTTAAAAGAATTGAAGTCATGCACATATGTTCTAGATCAAACTAGAATGAAACTAGAAATTAATGAAAGAAACAGAGTATGATAATAGACAAATATATGGAATTTGAACTCTAAAAGCATAAGAGTCAAATAATAATTCTCAATTATTGAAAAAAATTGGGGGGTAAATGAAAAGAAAAAGACAACTTACTGAATAATGTGAGATGAAGTATAAACAGTGCTCAGAGGGAAATTTACAATACTAAAATCATACATCACAAAAGAAAGAAGATCTCAAGTAACTTGTGTTCCCACATTAGGAAACTAAGGAAGAACAACTTAAGTCTAAAGAAATGTAGAATAATAGGAATAATAACTGCATTAACTCAAAATCGATCATGGACCTAACTGTAAACCACAAAACTATTAAACTTCTAGAAAATAACATAGGAGAATATTTAGGTGATTTGTGTATGGCAATGACTTTTTAGATATAATACTGATAATACTGATGGTGCACCAGAAAATAAATACTTGATAAGCTAAACTTGATTAAAATTAAAAACTTCTGCTCTGTAAAAGACAATATCAAGAGAATGAGAAGTCACAGAATGGGAGAAAATATTTGCAAAGACACATCTGTTAAAAAAGACTTATCAAAAATATACAAAGAACACTTCAAACTCAATAGGAAAACAAACAAAATGATTTAAAAATGGGCAAAAGATCTGAACACGCATCTCACCAAAGAAGATATATAGATGGCAAGTAAATATATGAAAAGATATGTAACACCATAAGTCATTGGGGAGTTGATTATTAAAATACCAAAGAGGTACTACTGCATACCTTAGAATAACCAAAATCCAAAATACTGACAACACCAAAAGCTGGCAAGAATGTGGACCAACAGGAACTCTCATTCATTGCTGGTAGGAATACAAAATGGTATAACCACTTTGGAAGACAGTTTGGCCGTTTCTTATAAAAGTAAACATACCCTTACCATATGATCCAGCAATTATGTTCCTTGATATTTGCCCAAATGAATTAAAACCTCACATCCACACAAATACCTGCCCATGGAAATTTACAGCATCTTATTCATAATTGCCAAAATTTGGAAACACCCAGTACATCCTTCAGGAGGTGAATGGTGTATGCAGACAATGGCATATATTCAGCACTAACAAAAATAAGCTATCAAAATAGATGAAATATTTAGGTATAAATCTAACAAAATGTGTATAGAATCTATATTCAGAAGAGTATAAAACTTTGATCAAAGAAATCAAAGATCTAAATAGATGGAGAGATAATCTGTGTCCATCCATTGGAGGACTAAATAGTGTTAAGATGTCAATTATTCCCAATTTGATCTATAGATTTGACACTATCCCAATTGAAATCTCAGCAAACTACTTGGTAGATATTTTACTGTAAACTCATTCTAAAGTTTTTATGGAAAATAAAAGATCTGGAGGAGCCAACATTATACTGAAGAACAAAGTCATACGATTCACAGCAGTCAATTTTACCACTTTTATAAAGCTATGTTAATCAAGACAGTGTGGTATTCGCAAAAGAATAGACATATAAATCAATCACTGGGACAGAATAGACAGACCAGAAAGACTCATTCGAATATAGACAAATGATCTTTGATAAAAGAATAAAAGCAATTCAATGAGGCAAGAAAAGTCTTTTCAAGAAATTGTGCTGAAATAATCAGATATTCGTATGCCAAAAAAACCCCAAAACAATTAAAAATTTTAAAAATTAAAAAAAAACAGAAAGAACCTAGATACAGAACTTACATTTTTCACAAGAATCAACCCAAAATAGATTATAAACTTAAAATAAATATGTACATGTAGAAGATAACATAAAAGAAAATCTATTGTTACCTAGTATTTTGTGATGAATTTTTAGACAGAACATCAAAGGCATGATCCATGAAAGAAAGAAAAATACATAAGTCTGTCTTTATTAAAATTAAAAACTTTTGTACTGAAAAAGATACTGTTAATAGGAAAGTAGGGAACGAAATGAAAAATCCCATCAGGCTTTCATCAAATTGGAAAATGATAACTCCCAGAAGAAATTAAAGTTCCATAGGCAAAGTACTATTCATGATTATACCAAAACTCAGCATGGTTCAAAGCCTTGCACAATCTGTCCCTGATCTATTTTTTTTTCATCTTAATGAACATGCTTTCTTGTGACTGTACTCCAAACACACCTTATGTCTTGGTCAAATATGCCTACATCTTTTCTAAATGTGTTCTATATGCCCCTCTGCTTGCTCGCTTTTTCTTTCTTTTCTTTTCTCTTTCTTCTTTTCTTTCTCCCTTCCCCCTTCTTTCCTTCCTTCTTTCTTTCTTTCTTTCTTTCTTTCTTTCTTTCTTTCTTTCTTTCTTTCTTTCTTTCTTTCTTTCTTTCCTTCCTTCCTTCCTTCCTTCCTTCCTTCCTTCTTTCCACCCTTTCTTTCTGTAAGTCATAAATTCCTTTTTTCCTCCCCCCAGCATGGCAGAAACCCCATCCTAGCCCCCAGAGGACCAGTGCAGGTCCGTGCCACACCAAGTCCCTGAAGTTTGGAATTCTATTTTATTTTGTTTTAATATTTTCAAATTTTTATTTAAATTCCAGTTAGTTAACATACAATGTCAGATTTGTTTCAGGTGTAGAATTTAGTGATTCGTGACCTACATACAACACTCAGAGCTCATCACAAGTGCCCTCCTTAATACCCATCACCTATTTAACCCATCCCCCCCACCCACAGTACTCAAAAATTCCTCACCTATCTTGTGGAAATCCTACTTAAGCTTTTGTGGGCAGCATGAAGTTTATTCCCCACCTCAAAATAAAAACAAAAACAAAAAAACAAAAAACACACTTTTCCCCCTAAATCATCTCCATTGAAATTACTTTCTCCCTATGCTGTAATTTCTTAATAGCACATTCGCCTCTCTGTTTCAGCTACCATTACTATATCTCTTTTTCAGACATGATTTATGTATATTTTCTTCCCTCCTCAGGTTGTAAGATGTATAAGAGATGTGAATTTAACCTTTGTCTTTTATCTCTTCAAATCCTCTCTGCCCCATATCTCATTCTACTCACAGATACAGCCGATGGTTCTCTTTTAGGCAGATGAGATCTGAAAGCACCACATTTTGATGCTGCACTGTATGCTTAGCTTCCTGCCCCAGGTTTTTCTGTTGCCATATCACTGGTCTACCAATGGGAACCTACTTAGCACACAAGCTCGTGCAACCCAGAAGTGTGGGAGAATTAATACCTGATGCACCCCCGTTGACCACTGGGAGTAGGAACACATAACTGCCGTTCTTTTTTCTCCCTTAGATAGACAGTTCTAAAATACACTTCATAAGGATCCTCCGAAAGTCTTGAAAGATCAATGCTGGTTTCCCATATAGTGTGCAACTCAAAATTACTTATTTTATTGGATTTCCCTCCTGCTCTGATTCACTGCCCCATCACTCACTTCTCAAACAAACATATTCTATCCAGTCCTTTGTCTCTGACTCTGCTTTCTGGGAAACCCAAACTAAATACGCCATGAATATATCTTATTCATCCTTCTCTTTTTCATAAAAAAACTTGAACCCAATGCTTCTTCAATTTCATTGTCCTGTTTTACTGTATTATAGTTTTTGAAACCTTAACTTAATTTCTAATTATGTTTAACTGACAATAACTGTTGGTCATTCAGCTTTGTAGTTTCTTGGACATTTTACAATTCATTGAAAATTTGAAAAGGTTGATATATAAGGAAGCTTACGGTCAATTTCTTTGTAAAGCCAAGAATTCTCTTCCACTGTGAGTAATCACTTTCTAATTTAACTATTTTCTACTTCTGAGCCTATGTTTAGTACACACCTGGGAATGTCAAAATTACAATATAAATACATAGTGATTATGTAACACTAATTTTTAGAGTTTATTTTGTACCTTCTATTGTGGTTCTACAAGCTTTCCTTCCTACTTGAGAGTTTTCTCACCAGGTTCTTTCTTTTCTAGATATAGAATATAAGTTATTGACTATTCTTGGCAATAACTCTTCTGCCCCTGGTGGCTTTCAAACATGCAAATAAGACATCAAACTCTGATGTTTGAGGATCGTGCATTTATGCATGATCTGGCAGCCAATGTCCATTAATTTTGCACAAACTCTCCCTTCCTTCTTCATTATTTAGAAAAACTTTCTATTTTTAATAGAAATAATAATGGCTAATATTTATAGAGTACTTTACAAGTGTCAGGAAATATTCTCTGTACTTTCCATCATTTCACTATTTTTTCACAGCCATCCCACAAGGCAGGTGTTATGATTTATCCCATATTAAGGACGGGGAAATGGGACTCTCAGAGGTGAAGCAGTTTGCCCAATACATACCGTCAGTATATGATAGGGCAAGCATATGAATGCATTTGGTATCATTCCGGAGTTAATTACTGTGTTCTGCTGTGACTCAATCCTATGTTATTTGTAGCATGCTGTGCATGCTTCAAATTGAAACAAAAGTCTAGTGTGAGGCAGGTTGATTGTGGAATTGTGGTACAAAGAGGCATAGGGAGAAGGCTATAAGAAGAGAGATTTTTGGTAGATGGAGTTTCTCACCCCACTTGGAAATACTAACCTTGTAAAATGCAAATTCATGAACACTTCTTTGGTGCTTGTTACTTAAATCAAAGTAAGTCCAGGATTCCAAAGAGTAGTGATTCTTAATGCCTGCCTTGGTTAACTTTTTCTCTGTCCATTTTTGAAGGCATCTCATTTAAACTTCAATAAAAGGATAACTGCAAATGAGAATCAAGACCCTTTTATAAAACAAATTCCTGTAATTGCAAATCAGTGCTCCCGTGGCATGAATCATACTAAGGCATACATCTGTTTCTATATATTTCTAACTGCAAAAGTACGTCTGTGGGACAGAAGAGCAGGACACAGCACGGTAGAGGAATTCTCCAACCCTCAGTCCTGGTTGCAGAAGACTGTTAAATTAAAAAAAAAAAAATGTGGGGGGAGGTTTGTGAATCCTAACAATAGGAAAAGTTAAACCTAGAGGAAAAAGCAACTCCTCCAGATGGTGTTACAGAAAGGGGCACGGTAGAAAGAGGGTAAGTTCAGATAGCGGAAGTATCTGACAAAGAGTTTTCTTGTAATGCCAAGTGGGGCTTACAGAAAGTAGTCAAGAGAACTTCAGTGGGTGGAAATAGGGTCCTTGCAATAGCAAGTTGAGTTGGGTCAGAGAAACAATTTTTTTCCAAATAATAACACAAGTATTAGATCACTAATTATAGATCACTAATTATACCTGTCATCAGTATAGTCTGTCATCTGTTTTAGATTTTAGAAGGTTCATCTATCTTTTCTTGGTTTATCACTTGGAGTTAAAGGTACAACAGTCATGGTTATTCTATCACTGCTATTGACTGACCATGTGGTCTCCAAGCAACTTGTTTAACTTTTCAAGGCTTTAGCTTTTCTCCTGCATAGTGGGTGAGATGTTGGAAATGTGTTGGAAATGGAATAAGGTAGTACAGACGTGATAGCAGCCTTTGATGACCCACTGGAACTCCTGGGATCCCTCTTATTAGTTCTCTTGGTGTTTTCAACTCAGCTGCTGCCAGTGCTTTGGAAAATGTCTTTACCTGTATGAATTGCCCTTCGATGGTTGAAGTCACCTCTGTGGAAAGTGCCTGGGATTAGGCCTTGTATCCTACCCCAAGATGTGTGTGAGGAGTGCCTCCTTGGGCAGGGAAAAAGATTGACTAACACTGCTCTGTTGACTCAAAGTAAGATGAACTCTGAGGTTCAATGTGCATTCCAGATTTGTGTGGTGCCTTCCACTTTCCCCATCCTGAATCCTTTACTTATTTATCAGTTCCTCTGAGAGCATCCCCTTCAGGAATCATGCGAAGAATTCCCAACTGAGACACTGCTGCTGGGGAACTCAACCTAGGAAAACAAGTAAAGTGCCTAGCAGAACACTTGCCAAGAAAGAGAAGAGGCGGTTAAATAACACGGCCACAAGCAGAATTGGGTCAGGAAGCCAAGCCAAGCAAGTCTTCTGTTTCCTGACTTCATGCCATTTCACTTGTAGTAGATATCACAGAGCTCTTGAATCAGAACCTGCTTCTGAAGATAAGGGGTTGGGGCAGAGATGCAGTTTCTTCCCTTTGTGCTTAAAAATGCCTATAAACTTCATACAAGAAGGATGCTAAAGTTTCTCTTTAAAATGTGGCATGCATAATTAATTTGCAGAAGATATATTCAATACTCTTTATTCCCAGGGTCTTACAGTGCTCAACAACAATAACAATGACAGTGACAGACTTTTGGAAGTATATTGGATCATAATAACCTATTTGGAAAATTAAAGTGCTTATTCAGGCTTAATATTATAGGCCTCATTTGCACAAACATCTCAGCATGGGTTTGAAAGTAGCTGAAATAATGCCAAATGCTATTAAATTTACTTTGAGGTGGAAAAAATCTATCATAGTATACATTTTGACATACGTACATTCTTCCAAATTGAGTCAAGGAGAAAAGGGATAAAATAAGCAGCAGCATAATGTAGTGGGAAGGTCAATGGATATGGAATCAGAAAATACAGAATTAAGTATTCTTTGACTTGCTTAGCTGTTGTCAAATTATTTACTTCATATCTTAATTGCAATAAAAAATTGATCCTCATTTAAAATTAAAAGGAAAAACAACACCAAGTGTTGGAAAGGGTAGAGAGCAACTTGAAATTTCATACATTTCATTCATTTGTCATTATGGGACTGCACAATGGTTCAGCCACTTTGTAAAACTCGGGCAGTTCTTTATAAATTGGTTCTGCACATACTTACTATGCAACATAGGAATCCCATTCCTAGGTATTTATAAAACAAAACAAAAACAAAACAAAAACCAAAGGGACATGCCCCAAAAAGACTTGTACATGAACGTTTGTAGCATTTTTATTCCTAATAGCCCAAAATGAGAACAATCTAAATGTCAATTAATTGGTGACTGGATAAATAATTTGTGATATATCCATACAGTGAAATACTATTTAGGAATAAAACGAACCAAACACTGGTAGAACAGGTGTGATAGCAGTTTTTGATACATTCAACAACGTAAAGGAATTAAGAAATTTGCTGAACCAAAGAAGCCAGACATAAAAATGTATTATTATATTATTCAACTTATGTGAATTCTAGAAAAGGCAGAAGTATATACAGTGCCAGAAAGCAAATCAGTGGTTTCTTGGGTAAGGGATGAGGAAAGGTTGTCTGGGAAGGGATGCAAGGGAATTTTGAGGGGTTGGAAATTTACATATCTTTATTTTAGTGGTGGTTACATGGGTCTATGTATTTGTCAAAACTCATTGAACTGCATACTTAAAATAGATGTAATATTGTGTTTCAACGGGTTGATTTTTTTTTTAAACCACCCTTAGCTCTCAGTATTTTTGTGGGATTTAAATGAAATTAGGTGGGTTAGGACTCTGTAAATTCTATAGGTCTAAAAGTTGTTAATCAACACTCTAGTAACTGGTATCTAGTAGTCCTCCTGGTGTATTTGTGGAATGGATGAATTCATAAAATCAAATAATACATATAAAACTAGTTCATTTTCCCCATTAATTATCATTTTGTTCTGGCATAAGTTTGAAACAAGATCCGTGTCTTTAAGCAATGAAGCACCCATCAGACGCTAAGGAGATAACTGGTTTGATTTCAGTACAGGAGGAATTAATGAAAGCCAACCTCGGATTTTTCTGGTTGGCTGTTATTTGCATGCATTTAACTGCAAATTAATGTTCTTATGTTAAAAATTCATTTATTAAATTTAACAGCTATTAAAAGTTTTTACTTATTTCATTACAGTTTATTACCAAAGAAGCTATAAATAAATGTTTTCAATGGTGTCTGGGATAAAAACACTTGTTCTCTTCCCTGGGCTACTGATTCACCTCCTTCCTTCACCTCTATATGGTATATCATTTACAATGAAGTAAATCTCTTAGGAGGCAAGATTCATTTATTTAATATGTCTCATTAAACTTTTTGTTAATTGATTGTGATCCAGAAAAAAAATAATAAATGTAATTTGACAGGCTGTAATAAAATGGATTCAGCCAATGTAAAACATGAAGGAGTTAATGCTAACATGATTTTTGTGATATGCGTATTACATTTAGACTCAAGCTAATGGAACATAGACTATTGTGATATTTGAAGTCATAGAGTTCAGACCCAGAAGGTATGGTCACTGTTAAACGTCACTTGCAAAATATGGTAATATAAAATGGTCATATTCTATAAATAATTATTAAATTAAACAATCCCTGATAAATCATGGAAGCCTAAAACAATACATGATTATTTGGAATTATTTGGTGGGTGTGGGCAATTTTCTGATAAACCTGGACTTGAAAGGTTCATTGCTTTTTTCGCAGTTCTGCTTCCCCAAGATGGCACTTGCTCATTTCTCGTCTACTGAACTGTATCCTAAACTAGAAAGAAGACAGATATTTGAAGAGCTTTAATGGTAGGATTATGAGCCTTGACCCAAGCCAAATGTGCCCAGTAGAACATTTCTAGTATGGGATAAAGGAATCTAGGCTTTTTTAAAGTACAACACTACAAGATGGGATACCTCCCCAGAGCAGAAGGTATCCAGTTCAAATGAGCCCAGGGATTTTCTGGAATAGTAAATGAGCCATGCAGTGTCAGATAATCGCTCTTTATGGTGCCCAATTACTAAACATATAATTAGATATTAGAAAATGACTACCACAACTTCTCTGTTTAGTCTAGGGCACCAAAATAAACATAAATGAATCTACTGTAATGATACACTTACTTACCACATGAAAGTTAATCATGTCTAGCAGTTATGGAATGCTTACCATGTACCAGATGAGTTGTACACATTCACTTAGTTAATGCTCACTACAGCTCTGTGAGGGAGTTGCTGTGATTATCCTCATTCTGCAGACAAGGGTGCTGTGGTATTACGAGGTTAAGGAACTTGCCTAAGGGCACACAAACGCCGTATTGCCGGCATTGCACTTTTATTCGCGTAGTACTCCTCTAGAACTCACCTCATAACTACCACACTGTAGTTGCTCTCTATCTGTGGTGGAAAATAAGGCATCATTCACACCACCTGGGGAAGCAGAAGAGGCGATCCGATAGCAAATGAGGGGTTGCTCCCTAAGATTATATTCCTGATGGCTGAAGTATCAGAGAAATATTCACAAGGGGAAGAGCTTTTCATGAGGGATGAGACTTCCGATAAAATAGGTAATTTGACAATGTGTTATTATTATTATTTTTTATCCTGTGGTCTTTAGTGATTTTATTGTGAATCAGAGAAAGGTGGCATGAAATCAAAAACATGTGCTAGTGCACAGACATTATATTAAAACCATGAATAATGGTATGATGTTAAATTATGCCCTTTAATTCATAAATAGCTCAATGACATAAATCATGTATTAAAATGGTCAAAAGACACTGTCTCATTTATAATAGAGGGTCTGACAGCTTTGTTGTCAATCTTTTAGAGAAGAATCATCAATATGGAGGGAAAATGTTAGTATAAGTAAAAATATGTGTCAAAGGTTGACACATAGTAGAAGTAATGATGGGAATGAATAAGTATAATAATCTATAAAAAGAAAATCAGATACCAAAATGGTAATAAACAACTTGGTAAAAAAAAAAACTCATAATAAATTTTATTTGTTTACCAATTTTTTTAAATTTGGGAGAATATGGGGGTACATGACAGCCTTGGTCAGTAGAGCATGCAACTTTTGACCTCAGGGTCATGAGTTCAAGGCCCACATTGGGCATGGAGCCTACTTAAAAATAAATAAATAAAAACATGCACACATACATACATAAAATTAAAATCTTGGGGAGTATGGTAAGTTGTGTTTCTCTTGTTAATTATATATCTGCCTATAAAGGTAGCTATATATTTCTGTCTCATTACATAAATAGTGTAAGGTAGAACAGAGAACTACAAAAAAGCCATATAGTTATTATTTTTATGTAAGAACTATTCCAAGCACAGGAAGAAATAATCAGGGTGGAGGGTCGTCACACACCAGTAAATAGACAGAAACAGGACCCCACAGAATCTATCAGATGACTGAATGAAAGGTATCAAGAGGAGATCTGACTGCACAGATTCATCCTCTATCTCTGGAGAAATAAAACTGCAGTAGCCCCTCCTTTATCCCCAGGGAATGCATTCCAAGACCCCCAGTGGATGCCTAGAACTATGGATAGTACTGAATCCTACATATACTATTTTTTCCTATACATACTTACCTATAATGAATTTTAATTTATAAATTAGGCACAGTAAGAGATTAAACCAATAACTAATTATAAAATAGAACAATTATAACAACATAGTTTAATAAAAATTATGTGAATGTGGTCTCTGTCTGTCAAAATATCTTTCTGTACTGTATTTGCCCTTCTTCTTGCGATGATGTAACATGACAAAATGCCTACATGATAAGATGAAGTGAAGTGAACGACATAAGCATGTGATGTAGTGTTAGGCTACTATGGATCTTCTGACCGTAAGTCAAAAGAAGGATCATCTACTTCTGGACAGTGGCTGACCATAGATAACAGAAACCATGGAAGGCAAAACCGTGGATGAGGGACTACCGTTATTCTAATAAGATGTTAATGAAGCATAATGATAAAGATGATGAACTAAGGTGTCAGTCTAATGACCAATTATGACAGATAGTGAATAAAGGAGGCACTGAGGATGATGTAAAGGGCAGGAAAGGAGCTGAGAGAAGGCTTCTGTTGGATTCTTTCCAGTTGTTCTCAAATGTGAGTGTGTATGAGAATGACCTGGGGAGCTTGTTAAATCAGATTCCTGGGCCCTACCCCCAGAGTAATAAGTATGGCTTAGGGGTTGAAAATTTGCATTTATAACAAATACCTAAGTGATGCTGATGTTGCCAGCCCAGAGAAAACACTTGGGAACTACTTTTCTACCTGAACTAGCAACTACACTGTCTCATTCAGTTTTCCCTAGGGTTTAACTGACATATTCTTGAATGGACAGCCCTAAATTGTCTTTCCCATCACTATCACTCCATGTACCACCATGGGAAAAACCAGGTCAACAAAGCCCGATCTGGAAGCAAGGGTGATATAACAAATGTATATGGCAGATAAAATACAAGGCAATATGATGGATCTATGTAAGATGGCAACCTGATATTTGTTCTCAGATGAAAATTACAGTATCAAACAAAAGTTAACTATTTTTAATTCAGATTCTTCAAGTCTCAACCTCTGCACACTGACAAGAAGCAAGTCAAGAAATCTGTCAAGAAAAGATGAAAGTCACATTTTATGGGGAAAATACAAAGGAGTTTCTCTTCTGTCCTCATCTTTACAGCGATGGACTAACTGCCCCATGTTTGGCATGTTTGAAGCTGCACTGCTTGTTAAGATATCTTTCCTTCATGCCATATGAATTTCTTTATGGTTTTGTTTGTTTGTTTGTTTGTTTTTCAAGCACAAAGATCATCTGGTTGAAAATACCCTTGGGGGAAATGGGTAGTATTTGAAATGGGCCTCACTTTTCTTTGGAGGGAGTTAGCAGTGCTAAAGCAATTAGCAGTGCTTTAAAACCCTTATCATGAAGATGGGGACTGGAGAGTTTGAGTGGTTTGCTGGAAGCTGAATGAGTTTATTTGCATGTTGACAGGCACTGGGGAGAAACCCATGCCTAGACTTCAACTTATTCACTGGAGGATTCAAATACATCTGGGCATGTTTAGATGGCAAAATCACCTATTTTGAGAGAGGGAGCAAGGTATTCCCCTGTAAGTAAAGTAAATCTAGGGAAAACAGGTACATGGACTTGGACTCTCAACTTTCTTCCGTTCATTGAAGACAGAAGGTAGTGTTGGAGTCTGTCTCTGAGATTTTCTGCCCATGAGTGCTCTCTGAATCCTTGGTGATTTGGACTCAAGAAAACTTGACCGTGTTTTTCAGTAAAAGAGAAAAAAAAAGTCATTAGGGCATGCCAGACCACACAAGCTTGGTTCACGCAATGGACAGTGACTCTAAGGTGTAAAAGAGGGTCGTTCCCACACCAGCAAGGGATACTGCATGATAAGGCCATGTGGAGAGCACCAACAGACAGCAAGGGATGCCATCAACATGACCTGTAGCAGCCTGGCTCGGAAGAATAATATTGGCTCCAAATAAGAAAAATATTCTGCTTTTGATATTCCTGTCACAGACAGGAGGTCAAATGTCTTTGTTTGTGTAGTATTCACCAAAGAATAGTCTGTGTTATGTTTTCTACTCAAGCACAGTAGAATACTTGTGGGTTTTAAAAACAAGACATACATTTGTTTTATGTATGGGCCTGTATCATAACATTGATAACACTGTGCTCTAATTGTTGGTTTTCACCACTAGACAGTGAATTCCTTAAGGATAGGGGTCAGATTTTGCATATCTTCATCACTCAGCAACTGACACAGAGGCAGTGCTGAAATATATATTTGCATTAATGAAGAGAAATTAAATCTTGGCCTATAACTTTGCATTCTGTAATGAATCAGATTGATTATGCTCCCTTGTTACTTGATCATAGAAAAAAATGGAAGTCCCATGAAGTATTCATAGATGCTTATAATTAATTATTGGTTTCAGGTTTGTACCTCTAGATGGGAAGCTCCAGGAAATCAGTAACTTATGTTTTGCTCATTACTACAGAGCTGATGCCTGTAACACTGGGTTATCAATATATTTTTATCGGGTAGTATACACAATTAAAAAGCATACCTCCCTCACTATTTCCCCAAAATAGGGAAAGTCATGCAAAAAATGCCACTCACTGTAGGAAAAGATGCAATGTGTAATAAAGCCACGTATCTCCCTTTAATTCTTCCTTTGTTTCAATTTCTGAGAGGCGAATATTCACTTCCTTTTAGAATTAAAATATATAATCTGGAATATCAAATAAAAATAAAGTGATTATTCCCTGAACCTGATTCATTTTGAAACATGCCATATTCTCGGATGATTCAACTGATAGACCACAGAATCATCCATTATCAAATCAATTATTCCTTGATAACTCTGCTACTCAATGGAGAATATGGCTGTGAAATGAAAACATTATTAGGTTTATTATAGCATATGAGGATGATTTGTGTGCGTATGTGAGGAATCTATCAGACTTGTCTTTACCCAGGTTTTTCTACAGGGCAACAATATGCGACGGTGTTGTGTGAAACTTGCAGTTAGCTGTTGTTTTATACTTCATGCAGTGACATAGTGATGAACTTGGAAATTACTCTTTAACTGTCTTTCTCAAAATAGTAAATGCGGGTGACCAATAACAAAATCACATGGAGGTACTTGTTTAAAATTCATAAACCTGAGCCCTATTCCAAACACCCCATCTGGACCTGGAAACTCACTCTTCATTTTAGCAATGATTACTGGTTATACTTAAACATTCCAAGTTTGATAATTACTCCTATAATATATGAAATAGTCACCAACTTTTGATTTTCAAATTAAGCCAGTATACATTTTTTATCACTTCACTGTTACTGTTTTGAAAGACCTAACAGAGAGACATAGATGATTGATAAGGAGGAACTAAAATTTTAAACATTTGCTATGATTTAAACAGTATGCTAGATTCTTTCATACAAGCTATTTTTATTAAAACCTGAAAAAAACCAATATGGTCTATTAATATTCCATTATCTATGGATAAGTAAACAGAGACTGGAGATATTAATTCACTGTGCTCATTTAGCTAGTAGGATTCAATCATAAGATTCAACTCAGATTCTCTATTCCACATAAGCCCATAACATCCTTTTAGCTTCATCTTTCTGGACACATTATAAAAGTCAAGATTAATGCATGAGAAACAATACTGCCTTTCATGGGAATTCTAAAGAAACAAAGATCAGTGAGGTCTGGAGAGATGATACCTAAAGTAGTCCTTGAAACTGCGTAGGGATTTCAGATTGGTGTTAATAGCAAAGCCTATTAATAGTAAAAGAAGTGACTGATGCAGTGAATGTATGCATGCATGCATATAACTAAATAAGCATAATCTGGAACTTCCTAAATTCTCCTTCATATTAATGCCATAATTGTACATATGGACTCAGTAACAGACTAAAATAGCTACCTGGTATTTCATTGCAAATTTGAACATATTCCTTCATGTGACAAAGGCAATAAGAGATCTATAATATAAATCTATGGGAATTGGAACCTTGTCTTTCTTACTTAACAGCATATCATCAGTGCCAAGAATGTTGTTTGGATTATACAGTGGAACACAAGGTAGCATTCTAAGTTAGAAAGATGGAATGGGTGATTATAGAGCAATAGGAATGAGAACTACCTATTTAAAATTGAACCAGAAAAGTAGCTAGTTTATAAGCCAGGGTGTTTGGAGAGTAGTAGTTATATATGTATTTATAACATATCTTATGACTATAAAGCACTTTCACTGTCTCAATCATTTGACACTCACAAAAGACCTATGAGTTATGAATTATTACTCCATTTTTCCCTTTTATTTGAAAAATATTTTTTTTTAAGTTCATACATCCTAGCAAAATTGGAGTTTAGACTCCATCACACCTTGTTTATCTCTTATTAGTCCTGTCTTTTTACTTATTCTATGGCTACCTCATATTTGAATAGAGAATGGACTCAAGTTCTAGAGCAAATTAAGAGTCCATTTATAAATCAGATATTTATTGAGTTAAGTGACCAGTCTCTATAAATATATTTCAGACTGGTTTCCTGGATCTCAGCCAAGGTTTGATGTCCAACAACAATATCCTATTATCAATTGTTTTACCCCAAATGTATTTTCTACTAAGTTCTGTCTTTGAGACAGCAGCACTGGGGACTCTTAGAATAATCATTATTGAAAGACAGTAGGCTCTGTGCAGAGTTAGTGGAAAGGAACTAGTCCTCTTCCCTTTCTTCACTGCTTAGAACTGCCCACATAGCCTCTTTATCTCCAAAGCCTGCTCCTTTACCTATGCTCCAGTCAATGCTCAAAACTCAAAGAACTTTAACTGGGAATCCTGATTCTAACCCTTCATCAGCTTTATTCACATGGGTTGTGTATACTCTTGTTGGCGTTTGTGCAGGTGGTGGAGCTGCTTAAGACAAATTGCTATGGAGACTTTCCTTACTGGACATTTCAGAAAATGTAATAAAGTTGCTTACTACCGTAGCAATGTTGTTTTTAATTCAATCAGTTATTCAGCCATTCTGGGGTGAACAGTGAGTAGTGAATATCCACTGGGGTCCAACCAGATACGTAGTTAAAAATAAATGGTGATTGTTGTAGAAATTCTCTGAAAGAAGAGGACAGACAAAACTTGGATAACAAAGGGGAAGACTGAAGATAGTCCAAGTGGGAGGAAGTCTGTGAATAAAGATAATGGAGCTAACAAAGGTGTTATATGGGATGAAGGATGGGGGAAAGAAGCATTTAAAAGAAATATCCAATTGAAAACAAGTCTAATCTGCGGCCATTTTGGAAACACAAGACTCTGCATGTGATTTCTTCTATTAGACTGTAAGAATGAGGCAGCTACTCCTGTAAATCCCCATATCCATAACCTTCAGTATCGTGGTCATCATTTATAATGCTTAGGAAAGGGGAGTAGTATAAACTAATTATTAAAGGCAGAATTCTTTAGAGAGTACATTATTTTTGCAATATCTGATGTTTAAATATCAAGGAGGGAAAAAGAAAAGGATTTCTCAAGTTAGAGATTTTAAAACAATGCTTTGCCTTAAAAAGCTCTTGTTTGGGTCAGTCATTTCTCTTTGTATTACACATAATTCTCAGACTGGGAGAGAGTTGAGAGCAATGTTACATTTACTGAAAACTTTCATTTCACAGTGCTTCACAGAGGAGTGTATGCATTCTGCAGAGGCCATATTAGATCCATTTCCAAAACTCAGTAGACTCCCAACAACATGGACCTGTGCTATGTACCTATTAGGAAATTGTGATATAGAAGGCTCAGGACTACACTCAGAAACAAGCAGCACAGAATGCACCTCATGGAGGAGATGATGTAGAGATAAGGCTTTCCTATCACATCTGATTTTCTAATCTTGACTTAGAATGTTTAATGTTTCTATTTGGGTAAATGAGGATGAACACCACAGTGAACTGGATGGGGTCTGTTAAAAATAATAACTAATCAATTAATAAGATCTTTTGGGAGCAGGAATCAGTTTCTCCAGCCGTCTTCCAGTACCTAAATGAGGAAGAAGTCAATCAAGTGGCTGAGAATGGAGTGATGCAAAAGCAGGGTGGGCACTGTCACTGAGACCTGTAGGGAGTGGAGGGCGACATGGTTTTGAGAAGTACACAGACTGCCACAGAAGATAAGAAAGAAGCTCAAAAGGATGAAGGAAACTTTAGGTCAAAGAACAATATTTAACTCAATGACCCTAAATTCTTTTATGAGGGCAAAGTCTATTATACTTATTAAGAGTTAAATACCTTTTGACTTCTATAACCCAAGATTCTATATGAAGGTTGTTTATTGCAGTAAGTTGAATGATTGCAGAATTTCAGTAAAGTATCATGTAGGGAAACTGTGCCTAAAAGGAGAATTATAAAATAAATAAGCTAGAGGGGAATAGTGTTTCCCGAGTCCCACTGCGACCTCAATGGAAATTGGCTATTGTGGAATAAACCACAGATGTGCTAGCAACAGTAAAAAAAAAAAAAAAAAAAAATTGAGGAGCCATGAGGCAATTGTCACTCCATTGACACCATTCATTAAAATTTGAAAGTTAGAAAAGAAAACCTTACAGAATTTTGGTAGAAGTGAGAAATAGGGGTGCCTGGATGGCTCAGTCGGTTGAGGAACCAACTCATGTCATAATCTCAATGTTGTGGGATCAAGTCCTGTGTTGGACTCCACGTTCAGCAAGAAGTCTGCCTGAGATTCCCTCTCTCTCTCCTTCTGCCCCTTCCCCCACTCTCTATCAAATAATTAAATAAATAAATAAATAAATAAATAAATCTTTAAAAAAGAAGAAATGAGAAGTAGACAGGGTTTGGAATAATACAAAGAATTTTAGAAGTATGATGTAAACAAGGAATTTTCACAGTAGAGGCTGTGACTATCAAATCCTTTCATTAGATGACATCTGTTAGGCATCATGCTAGATTTGAAAGGAAGTTAAAAAGGCACAAACTATTCTCAGAAGTTATAATTCTAAGAGGAGTAAAGAATTTGAAGATTTACATAATTAATTTAAAGCACAATGCTTGAGGTCTACAAAGTGAGTAAGTTTCTTCTCTGTTAGAATAAGATATAAGGTGGAAATTCGGTCTAAGTTGGAGAGCATCTTAGAAGGCAGAATTAGAAGCAGATATGAGGACAGAAGGATACGACAATGCTGGAAAGGCAAGGGGCAGAAGGCTATTGTATTTTTTGCTTAGATCTGGAGATATGAAGGAAAGGAGAGCTGTGGTTGAGCAGCAATTTTTTTTAAAAGATTTATTTATTTGAGAGAGAGAGAGAGCACAAGTAGGACAGGGCAGAGGGAGAGATCATCTCAAGCAGACTCTGCACTGAGTGTGGAGCCCATCATGGAGCTCAGTCTCATGACACTGAGATCACTACCGGGGCTGAAACCAAGAGTTGGACACTTAACTAACTGTGCCACTTAGGCACCTGTCAGAATGGCTAAAATCAACAACACAAGAAACAATAGGTGTTGGTGAGGATGTGGAGAAAGTGGAACCCTCTTGTACTGTTGGTGATTCACATATTTTAAATAAAACACTATGAACACGATTTTTCTGAATATCTCCGTGACGGGGATTTAAGTATCTTCATACTGAGTTGTGCAGCTGGAAATAAACGCCTAGTTAGCACCACTTTGTCCAACATCTATATTCAAGATAATCAGAAAGTAAAACAATTTCAAACAAGGCTAGGGAAGTATACACAGATAGTGAGAAAATGAGCAGTCAATACAACAGAAAAAAATAACACTTTCTCTAAAGTTAAAGGATCATTTATAAAATGTAAAGGAAGAGTAGGTAGAAAGATGTGCCATAGCAAAAAACCAAAATGTAGGTTTCTGGAAGAAAAGAAAAAAAGGTAATTAACAGCTGATACTGTTTGAATTGTCAAAGGAAAAAAAACCCCATGAAATGAAAATAATTATTTTACATTATTTCTTAAATAGATATTAGTGTTGTATGTATTTATATAATGTCTTTGATGTGCACCCTTGGACATAGTCTCATTTGTGAAAAACCTAATGCAACACATTAATTATTCTGGACACAAATGAATTATCACCCCCAGGTGGTAAGTCCGGGGAAGCAAGTATTCTTTTCTTATTTATCAGGTTTTATTACTATAATTAAGTTATTATGGAACTTTAATATAACTGTTTTAATTTCAATCCCATTACCAAGGAGCATATAGAACATCTTGTGTGTGTGCGAGAGCCAGATGGATAGTTTTAGCTAAATTTACCTTTGAGTGAAGTCATAGAACAATATTGCCTGATTTTAAATATGAGTGGTTAGATTGCAGAAACTTTCTTGTGTGTAGTGGGGGGGGGGGTCATATGAGGGACGAAGATGCAGAGTGGAGACCCGGGCTGGAGCTGAGTTCAGAAATAGGCTGTTGGACTTTAGATAACACTTGGGCTTAATCTCCTCATCCTTAACCTAAAATGAGTGCTGTTTAAGGAGGCTTCTAGTTTTAGAAACTACTAAAGTATTTTTTTTCAATGGGCAAATACAATCTCAATATCCACCTTGAATCAGTGTTGGAAATATTTAACCTGGATTAAACACCTGACCTGTAAAACATTAAGCTCCATCCTGACATGCTGATCAGATAAGTGAACATACTCACAAACACACAATACATAAATATGCACAAACATATATATATATATATGTATGTACATATATAATATATAAAATCTATGATTCTAAAACAGTTGGATTAAAATGCCAAGCCTGAAAACAAATACAATAGGTTTATTTGAAAAGGAAGTTCATAGGATAAACATGAAAAGACTAAGATTAGGTTATGCTTCAAACTGAAAAACTATGTACCCCTTTGTACTTCTCATTTGACTTTCATAATGATAAGATGTTATATCTATACACTATGGCTATATTCCAGATATCTCAGCATGGATCCTATTTCAAGTATGTTTTCCTATTGTGAAACCATGTGTTAGGTAGAATTTCCATATAATCAGTTTAGGCAATCTGGTCATTATGTTTCCACCACATGTAAATCCACCTTGTACTCATGTAAGGCAGCTAATTACTAGAGATGAGAAGCATGCCAATTGCATATTCTCAATATATCTAAGAAGAGTATTCTGGGTAATTTGCTTCCTGTGTATTTTACTCTGTAAATTGTGATAATTGTCAACATTTAAAATCTTTCTGAGAGTGGACTATATTTGTGGACATTATAACGTGGACTATATTTGAGACTCTATTTCTACCAAATAAATCAATAATGTAGTTAAAAATGTTTCACTCTCTATCTTTGTGTCAAATAAACACAGACATTAATTCAACAGAGTTTCATTAGACATGGCTTAAGAGGAAAAAAGAAGGACAAGGCTTTAGGTACACCTCAAAACCTGTACCTTTGTTAATAAATCTTAAAAAATTGGGTGGCTCTGTTGGTTAAGCATCTGCCTTCGGCTCAGGTCATGATCTCAGGGTTCTGGGATGGAGCCCCATGTCGGGCTCCCTGCTCAGCGGGGAGTCTGCTTCTCCCTGCTCCCTCTACCTGCCACTCACCTTGCTTGTGCGTGCGCTCTCTCTCTCTCTCTCCTCTTTCTGTCAAATAAATAAATAAAACCTTCTTAAAAATTTAAAAAATAAATTAAAAAAATAAAGGATATGCACAGAAATATTTAATAACACCCTCCTTTTGCTTTGAGATTTGTTTTTCGCAATAAATAGCTACATGTCATGTAGCAATAAAGCAAATACAGAAGAGAAAAGGAGTGTTTCTGTGCAGCACTTCAAGGCAATTTGGAAAGTCATAGGTTCATCATATAAATAATGGCTTCTGAGATTTGATCCTTAGAGTTTCATAAAAATAAATTGCTTTTCAATAGTTAGTGCTGAAGCATTCATTAAGAGAAAGAATTCTAGACATAAGAATTGAGTTCAGCATTACACAAAAATGTTCTTTAAAGGCACATGGAATAAATGGCAAACATTTAACTACCAGACTTAATTGGGAATAATCTTTGAAGAAGTTCTGAGGAAAAAGTTGCTATGTTTATAACTCTGAGATGGAGTTTTTTGCGGCATAAAAATAGTCAATTCTCCATTTTTACCTTCCCTGACTATACCAACAATACCTGTACAATTTTAAGCTACTTGTCTTCAAGGAAAAGTTCTCTGCAACATCAGGATTAGATTCAAGGTGAAAGCAATACTTATAAGTGACATAAACACTAAAATGATCCATGTCTAATATTTAATCACAAGACAAAAGGTGTTGATAAAAGACAGTTTAATATATTCTTTAAAAGATGGTTTGTGTTTTTAGAATGAAAAATACCTAACATGTTCCACGTGATAACTGTTTTAATGTGGTAGTTGAGCTCCAAATAGTTTGAGATCTTTTTTTTTTTTTTTCTCATTGCTAAACAGTGGTTTGGCACTGGGGGCAGGGTGATACTGAAAATTGTCTATCAGTTATCAGCTAAACAGTAAGAAAGAGACCTTCACATATCCTACTGACGGACTGCAAAATTTATCATTTATCGGTGCACTCTGGAGTAATGCAAAATTCCCCACAATGGGCTTTCTGTAACTCAATTGACCTCGCTAGGGTACTGCAAGAAATTCTTTATCACACTTCAAAGGATACCAGAGTGCCGTGTATTCTGAACTTGGACATTAAAAAGAGGTAAATACGCTTACATTACCCCTTTGATCTGACAGTACTTTAAAAACTAGAATATAACTTTACTACTTTTCCACAGAGATCCATCTAGATACTCACAAAGCATTGGTTTTTACCCAATGCACTGTCAGCCTTCAATGAATTAAGTACTGAGCCTGAATCTTTGGTTTTTAGTTCCTAGTTGTAACTAAAAGATGTGCAATCACTCTCCCCTGGGCATTGCCATCTTCCTCTTGTTGCATTGCCTTGTTTTCCTTGTAACAAATTCTGTGTGATTGGAAATGAAAAGCAAAAAGCAAAAAGCAAAGGGAAATGGAAGAAAATAGGGCAGGATAAACTTTATCTATCTTGTTGCCTTTTTAGAGAAATCACAGATCAATCCACTGGGACACCCAAGAGTTAGAAATTTCACTTCAAAGTACTGAATAAATGTTATCTCATTATTTTGTCCCTCACATTTGAAGGTATTTGGTATAAAAGATGACATATGAAAATAAATTGAATTCGATTTATCATTCTAGCTATGTTGCTGATTGTCCTGGTAAGAAAACTGATGTCTTGTTTTTTTTTTTTTTAAGATTTTATTTATTTATTTGACAGAGATAGAGACAGCCAGAGAGAGAGGGAACACAAGCAGGGGGAGTGGGAGAGGAAGAAGCAGGCTCATAGCAGAGGAGCCTGATGTGGGGCTCAATCCCACAACGCCGGGATCACGCCCTGAGCCGAAGGCAGACGCTTAACCGCTGTGCCACCCAGGCGCCCCTGATGTTTTATACCATGATTAAAATGTTTTCCATCTTGGCCTATGATCATGGCATTTCCCTTTAGGAAACGGAAGAGTCTTTGTATATGCCAGTCAATCCCTTAAATTTTCGAAGCTGTTTTTTGAAGCATTTTAAGTTCATTACATTAGATTAATTAGAGGACATGGTATGGCAAGAGTTAGCTCTACAGCCTCAACTCTATGTGGTCCGGTCTGTTTAATTTTTATTTCCCACTTCAAACAATATGATTTCACTTCCTCCTTTAGACAGTCCTATCAATCTCCTGGCTCTGGTTGCAAAACATACAAGAATTTTTACCTTAGGGGAAGGAGTATAAAATAGAACCTAATGTGGGGGCTGAAAAACGGAGTGGTAAAAATGATTAGAGTTAAGGTACTAATCACACTTCAGAACTGATTACCCCTAGAAGAAGGGAAACTTCCCAACATTCTAAATTCAATCAGAAATCTCTGTGTTTTAACTTCCCGGTGAGAAAACCGTGGTAATAATTATAAATGACAAAGAGGCAGAGCAGTTAGCAAGAAAAGTCACTTAAACTTTTTTCAACTGAATGCTGTGCTTTGTTTTACATGACACAGTTTAATAGGCCCTATGCATAGAAAGTATATGTCTCAGCAAATAGCTCAAGACTAACGTGTACAACAATGAAAACACAGACATGTGGTAGTAATAAGGATGATGTATTAAGTATATTCTAAGTGTGTCAGGCTGAGTCAGTTTGCTCCTGTAGCACTGAGATGAGCAACCAGGTATTTGGATTAAACTGTAGGAAGTCTCTAGGCAGGACCAGTGTTGGTGAGATGCAAGATAATGCAATTTTCTTTTCCCTAGGGATATCTGTTTAGGATGGAGGAGGATGCAAAAAAAACAAAACAAAACAAAAAAAAAAACTAGAGACAGTAGACCAAAGACCAGGGAAGGATTAACATTTTTATGAGGATTGCAACTAGACAGAAAGATGTTATTGCAACATTCCAGCCCAGGTAAATCAAGAAACTAAAACAAAATAGAGCACCAAAGATTTGTGGAAATATTTTGGGGGATGAGTTGGGGCAAAGTATAAGTGAATGACCAGGACCCTACTTCAGAATACCATGTGTGGACTTGAAAAAGCAAGACTACGTGAGCGTCCATACCTCCATGCAACTACACTCCTTTCCCATTTCCGGGCTTCACAGCCATGTTTTCCCTACCTGAGTGAGGCTGAGTCTCCAAATGGAATTTTTCAGTAAGTGCAGCTCCTCACATATGAGGAACTTATTAATGGGCAGATGCTGTTCAAAAGTACTCAGCTCTTTAGGAATACAATTGTTTATGAGAAATTCATCACTCAGGAGTCTGTGATTTCACCGTCTATTTTATGGAGATTGCACACTGGTGGCCCATTGGCCAAATTCAATCTGTGGAACTGCTTTATTAGACTTCACAGTGCTTTAAACCATTTTGAAATAACTCCCATTTTTAAAATCAGAGTGTTTTCACATAAATATATGGATGGCAGGCCCTTTGTGAGAAATTGGTGATGGTGTACTCACATTTCTACATGATATGAATCAATATCATTAAAGCCCATGCTCTCTAGTTACTCATAAGCCCCACCATTCTTATGCCTATTCTGTTTTACACATTTGTGTTAATTTACCTATCAGGCGCTTGGGCCTTTGGGTTAACTCCACAGTAAACCAATTTCAGCTTCCCACTTCTCTTAAAAATATTATTTGGCTTTATTAAACTAGAAGTATCATCTGTTCATTTACTTGGCTCTTTGAATTATAAATTACACCTATTAGAGAAAGAATCCCCCTCATGGACTACATGTGCACAAGTCAAAGTGGTAGGGCGTCATGCTAACTAACTGCTTGGGTTTGAGTTCCACGTCCCTTGAAACATTGGCAAGTTTCTTAGCTACATTAAATCTCAACTCCTTCACCTATGAAATGGGGAAATTGCTATTGTGTATATATACATCTATATATGCATATACATATATTTAAATAGAGTGTTTTATAGTTTGTCATATAATGGGATATTACAGATTACTATAATATGGCACAGCATAATAGTAATAACAGTAATACCTAATGTGTACTTTTCTAAATGCCAAGCTCTCCTCTAAATGCTTTGTATCTGCATCTTATCTATTCATGATAGCAACCTTGTGAGTTTGGTATCATTACTGTTGTGGTCTACACTTACAGATGAGGATTTAAAGTCACCACTCTGACTCTGGAGGCTATATTAATGCTTTCAAGGAATTTAACAACGTTCCTGACACATGCTAAGCACTGATATTCTGATGGATACAGCCGAGGTTATTTGATTTCTTTTACAAACAGTTAATTACACTAAACATCAGTAGTTAGCCAAAATTCCTGGACAAGTCACTAAGAGAAGAAATTGCCTACTTTCACATTACTAGAAGGGAAACACATTATATTAGACCTACATCCGTGTACAGATTAGGGAAGCCAGTTAATTAAGAGAAGTATTAAATTGCTTATTCAACTAATACTATTCTTAGCTACTGTGATATTTATTTCCATTGTAGTCTGAGATTTAAGCTACGTCTACATGACAAATCTAAAGCCAATTATTACTTTGTTTTTAAAGCAGAAGCAATAAGGATGAACCTGGGATCAATAAGGCAGTGATCTGAAAACTGTTCACTTTTGGAACTGACAAAATCCAGGGACTCCAGCCTTCACTGACCCTAAGGGCAGACAGTCAGCACAGCTTCACAGGTTGCTGCCCTCCCTTTGATAGATGCAACTGGCATCTGGCTCATGTGGAATAGGAGGTGCTCTGCAAACCCAAAAGAGATGATTTCTTGGAAAGGGAATCACACACGAATGCTTGTTACTCAGATGGAGCCAGAATTGCCACTAATTAATTGATTTTCTATATCAAAACATCCACTCCAAGAGCCCTTCATCTCCTGAAAATGCTAGTCTGAACACTGGTTAAATGGAGGTCCTGGAAAACCTTTGACAAAAACATTTGGTTGAGTATCTCCAAACGAATGCCATGTGAAAACCCTATATTGTAACATCTTATTAAACTAATTATGGTAATAATGATGATGCTAGAGGCAGAGCACTTATCTAGGAAAAGAGAGTCAGAGGACGTTATCCTTTTTCCCCAGCTAAGTCCTGTGTTCTCCTCATTACCTTACACTGTTTGCCACTATTTTATGAGTCCCTACCCATAAGAAGTAAACAAGCAAGCCCACGAGGCAAGATTATACACCCCCACACAAAAAAAGTTGTAAAAATAATCATAAAATTTTGAGGACATGTTAAGTGCTAGGTATCATGAGTAAGTGTGCTTCACGCATTTTAAACGTGATAGTCATTTAAACCATCCTATGGACTATATGTTATTTTCACCTCCATTTTATGGATGCAGAAACTGAGATCTAAAAAGGTAACATAACCCCCTTTAGCTGGGGCAGCTGTTAATGGCAACATCCAAATGCTTGTAGTCTGACTCCAGACCACCACCTCTCCGTCACTTCTCATACTGCTACAAAAGATTTTGTTATATTATTTCATTTAAGCATCACAAAAATTGTATTTAGAAGGTTGTTGAGAAGTCCGGAGGGGTTAAGTAGCTTGCTTGTCCATTAGAAGTAGACCATCGAAAACCTCGATTGTCTACTCAAACCCCCATTCTCATTTCTTGACACCACATTTCATAGTAACCATAGAAAACTTCAAAATTGATCCGTGGCACTGTTCAACATCTCCCACAGGCAATAATATTCATTTCCTCACAAATGAATGCACTATTGAGAGTAGGAAGCATGCATTCTGTGTGAAAAAGCTCAAGGCTGATGTCAAGTGGGCCTTCAAGACATTGGAAGAGCTTCTGGGGGTGCCTGGGTGGCTCAGTTGGTTAAGCATCTGCCTTTAGCTCAGATCATGATCCTGGAGTCCCGGGGATCAAGCCTCACATCAGGCTCCCTGCTCAGCCTGGAGCCTACTTCTCCCTCTCCCTGTCCCTTTCCCTCTGCCACTCCCCCTGCTGGTGCTCTCTAGCTCCCCCAATCCTCTCAAATAAATAAATAAATAAATAAACAAACTCTTATCAAAAAAGCCATTGGAAGGGCTTGTGTGTTCTGAAAGGAGGGTGCCTGGTATGCCCTGTAGTAAGCCCGGGATGCATAAAACCTGTGCCTCAAGAAAGAACATAACACGTTCTGGAGCCAATGATCATTGAAGGCTGCACCTTTATACTTTTCCCTGAGAGATATTTTGCACAACGTGGCAAGGTATTGGCTTCTTAGATGTTTAACATCTAAGCGTGCTTTAAAACTGTCCCTTGTTTTCTGAGGCACCATTCTAGAATTGAGTCCAAGTAGAAACAAAGTCCAGGTTAGAACTGCCACTAAATGTGGTGCTCATAACTCAGAGTGCTGAGAATTTTTCAACAAGGTGGTTGTTTTTTGAGCATCAAACATTAATTTGTGAAGTGCCACATATATTTATGGACTGTATTAGTCGTTCTAAAAGACAGTTTTCTACATCTGTCTTGATTGAATTCCATCACCATTAAATAAGACTATTCTTTTAAAATGCCAAGAGCCAGTTTAAAATGCAATTTACCTATAGCCTTTCTATTACAATCCAAACAACTTGCTGTGACTGCAAAATCATACATGAAATAATAGATCAATTCACACTCCCCCTTTTTTTTTTCTTTTTGTCTTGTTTGTTGTCAAAATTTAAATCATGGTTTGTAATTTAATTCTGTGATTCTAGAAAGCATGATGATCTGATGCTATTCATTTGCTTTTAAATAAAATCCTTCTGATGAATATGTATTGAAAATTAGTTATTTTCCAATTTTATGCAGCTCTTGTAGAACTCAATTGCTAACAATTAAGCCAGAAATACTTACTAACAAGAAGCATTTAAAGAGATATAGCAAATTCTAGAGAAAATAGCAAGGAGGGCCATTGAGCTCAACTAAGAAGTAGATTATCTGATACGATGATTTGTATGTGGAGGCAAAAGAAATAAACTATCTTAATGAGGCACGTACCATCCGAGATGAACAACACACTGTAACTGGAGGCCTCCTTTAAGCCCAGCACCAGGCTAGGGACTGGAATTACAAATTTACTGACTGGGAGACGCTTTTGGTTTGGGTCTTTTGAATCGCATTTATTCCTACTAGTAAAGATCTGCAAAATTCACTTTCATTTACCAGCTTTATTGTTTGATGGAAAAAGAAAACTTGGCACCTGATTCTGCTCTGCCTGACTTCCAACTGGAGTTCCTTCTAGCTTTCTAAATTACTTGGCACTGAGCAAGGCTCTTCTGCCAAAACGTGAATGACTCAATATTTGAAACCAGGCACATCAGCAAAATCCAGACTGAACCTTGAAATCACTTTGATTCAGATAAAATGAGTCACCTGTACCCGGAAGGAAATTACTTATTACAAAAGATAATAGACTGGAAAATGGGGAAAAAAATAGAGAAGGGGCTGTAAGTAGCTTTAGTAGCAGAATTTTCATTGTAGATGTTGATGTGTTCTAGAAGATGACTTACATAAGCTCAATATATTTTAGAATAAATTATATTAGTAGACGTTTGGGGAAAATATGAATATATATGCACATTTATATAAGTATATATATATATGAATATATACGGATATGAATATATACACATACATGTGTATACACACACACACACACACACACACAGAGATACATTCATATTTTCCCTAAGGCTCTTACTAATATCATTTATTCATAAATAAATAATTAAATTCTTGAATTCTTATAGGACGTACATAGTGGGATCTATGTATTTATCAATCTATCCATCTACCTACCTATTTCCTAATATGTATGTCCCATAATATACCCAGATTAATTTGAGCCTACAAACTTTTTTTTTTTTTTGAGATTACTGGCATTTTAAACAAGTGAGAATGGGGAAAACTACTACACTTTTAACTAATTAATTACTTAATCAATCCATCTATTCATCTGTTCATCATCCACTCATCCATTCAGTTCAATATACTTTTATTGAAAGCATACAATACATCAATAATCTGGGAGTGCTGAGGATAAAGAAAAAAATAAAAATCATACTCTTTTAATGGAAGACACAAACTTGTAGCTGAAAGTGATTTGTAAATAATAATTTGCAATACAGAAACGTCTATAGATCTGTATTCTTTATGTTTATGGTGTGTCAAGCAGGAAAATAAAATTGTTGTCTTATGACATGGGGCCTATCTGAGACCCTTGCCACATCAGCACTCAGTGTCTGCATACAAACCCTACACATATACCCTCCCAGATTCAGAACATCTTTAAATTACCAACCAGTTGGGGCACCTGGGTGGCTCAGTCAGTTAAGCATCTGCCTTCAGCTGGGGTCATAATCCCAGGGTCCTGGGACGGAGTCCCACATAGGGCTCCCTCCTCCTCCTCCATGGGGAGCCTGCTTCTCCCTCTCCCTCTGCCTGCTGCTCCCCCTGCTTGTGCACTCTCTGTCAAACAAGTAAATAAATCTTTAAAAAAATTAAAAATAAAAATAAACAAATTACCAACCAGGTACAGCAAGACAATAAAGAATTGTTTCTTCTCATTCTCATGGACTGTGGTACATAGTGGGATATATATGATATATAAGATATAAATGTAATATTACATTCTCAATCTCAAAAAAAGTAATACATATCTGAGGAACACATAGGCTTGCTTGAAGTTATAAATTACTTCCCATGAAACTATAACAAAACTTTTCAGTATAGTTACTAAATAGTATTATGAATTTTATATACCACATACTGAAACTAGCTTCCTAAATTACTTCCTATATTCCTTTTTTTTATAAAATTGTATATATACAATTAAGAAAATGTGACTCCCAAGGTGCTAAATTCAATACTTTGTAGAACTTTACTATACAATAAACAAGGGCATAGAGGGCAGTCTATGACTGTTGAGTAATTTATCAAGGAGAACCTGTACAAACAAATTGAACTGGATCTTGTGGACCACATTTCATGGCTTAAAGATAATAGTTCTGAGGTCTTGGGGTTTTTAAAGCACCTTTTTCATTGTTATGTTTATATTTACATACAGTAAAATAGATTTTTTTTTGTACAGTTCAATTTTTTTTAATGTAGAGTTTTAGCACATGTATAAATTCATGTAGTTACCATCATGATCAGGATACAGACCATTTGCTCATTTCCTGAAAACTCCCTCACACTGTCTTTTGCAGTCAAACCTTCCTCCACTTATAACTTCTGGTAACCACTGACCTGTTCTCAATCACTATAACTTTGTCTTTCCCAGAATGTCAGGTCAGTCTGGAACATCATTTCTTGCCGGGAACATTCTTCCAACCTTTAACCATACTTTTACTTCCATTCCCACTCTCCTTCTGTCCATTTTCCATAGTTCAATAAGAGTACTCGTAAGTCATAATTATGATCATATCGTGTCATTACTTGAAGGCTTCAAAGCTTTGCATTGTACTTAGAATAAAACCATTATTTTCCCCATGAGTATGTGGTAGAATGTTGAAAATGGTTCTAACAAATGAACTTTAAGATATAAAATAGAGCCCAAAGATAAGACCATTTTATTTCCTGTCTAAGTAAACATTTGTTTTTTAATGGAAAGGGGACTGTCCTGGAAGTATTTGTTCAGGAATTCAGGCTCCCCAGTGTTGAAATCTGCCATCCTCTCTGTGCAATACCCAAGTTTGACATGATTATCTTCATCAATCACCTAGACTGAAAAACAAGCAATAGCTCCTTTCAGATGAACTACACTTTGCCTATTTACTTAGTTAGCTTCTTGTTTCATCCTTGAGATAAGGGCATTAGTGCTCTATAGTGTCAGAGACACTTTCTGTGATGACCCTAAGACTGCCTTAGCCACACTGCCCATACTTTCGGTCCTTACTGCAACACTTGTTTCTTTGAATAAGTAAATGAAACATAATAACTGAATTAGACTGTATGTGCTTCTCCTCGATTTCTATCTCTTTCCTTGTTAGAATGTAACATACAAAGCAGCGAATGTGTCTTTCTCACTCCCTATTGAATCTTTAAAGTCCAGTACAGTATCTGGCACAGAGTAATCCCCCATATAAATACACTTTAACAACTGGACTTGATAAGGAAAACCAACAAGGCTCTTCTTCTTACTATCAGGTCCTTTGCCTTGTCTGTCAGTACTTTGTTCTAGGGGCATAATCCTTCACTCTACTGTGTTGTATATATAACAAGCAGAATCAGTAAGCGTGGACTGGAAAAAAAAAACATATAACCATTATTTTGAGTACAAATTGCTTTGAGTTGAATCTTGCTCTCAAGATTATATTGATTTAATAAACAATAATCACACGAATGGTGGGGGAGAGGAAAATAATGTAGTGCAAGTGCTCTAAAGCCCTAAGGCAAGAATGTGTTTTATAATCTTTCGGGTCTATGATAAAATTATGTATAACTAACAAGCCAATATTGGAGAGGAAGAAAATATTCTAAAACACTAAGCCAAAGCAAAAGGAGAGAAATAGAAATGAAGAACACATGTTGAAAACTAATAGTAAGATGGTAAATTGAATCACAGAAGAAATCATGATAGTATGACAGGAAATCTGACTAAATACTCCAGTTAAAGAGACAACTAGCTACAACCACAATATGCTGTATATATGAGGAATATCTTCAATAAATACATACAAAAAATAATGGAGAAAAGTTATATCACATAAACAACAGACAAAAAAGAAAGCCTATGTATCTAAGTAATAAAGTAAATAAAAGTACCAAAAAAAAAACCTGCAGGAAGAAAAAAGAAGAAAAATGTTTCTTTCTTTTTTTTTTTTTAAGATTTTTTATTTATTTATGTGACAGAGAGACAGCCAGCGAGAGAGGGAACACAGCAGGGGGAGTGGGAGAGGAAGAAGCAGGCTCCCAGCGGAGGAGCCCGATGTGGGGCTCAATCCCATAACGTCAGGATCACGCCCTGAGCCGGAGGCAGACGCTTACCGACTGCGCTACCCAGGTGCCCCAGAAAAATGGTTCTTAATGTTAAATGTTTTGAATTCACAAAGAATATAAATAACATAAACATAAACATATAACATACAGCAGAATTGAAAGGAAAACCATACAAATACAAGATAATCTGGGAAATTTTTCATATACCTTTCTCAGCACTTGATAAAACAAACAAATTAAGATCTTAATAGAGATTCGATCACAACAAGCTTGATCTAAATGATATATACACACAACTGACAACAGCAATTGAAACAGTTGCTTCAAGTACACAAACAACACTCCTAAAAATTGTCCATATGCTAGGTCATAAACCAAGGTTCAACAAATTCCAAAGGCCTGACACCATATAATGTAGTTCTTCGGCCAGAGAGGAATTAAGCTATAAACAAGCAGCAGAAAGGCTCTAGAGAAGCCCCCATATGTCTGGGAATTAAATACACATTTAAGCATTGCTTTGATTTTCCCTGGAGAGTTTATAGTCTCAGCTGGCCTAATAATTACTTTAACATATTTGACTAGGTTTGAAGATTAAATCCAGATCATCAGCATAGAAGAAACAGACTATAGGATCAGGGCTAATAGTATGCTAAATAGTTATATTTAGTCTAAAAAAAATCACCTAACCAAAAACTTGGTTAATATAGGTAATCTGTTTTAGCATCTATCTGCCTATCATCTATCTATCATTTATGTATTTGTGTATGTGTGTATGTATGTATGTATTTAACTATGTATCACAAAAATTGAATTGGATAGTGTTTTTTAAGCACTTAGATCAGTTTCTGGCACATATTAACCACTGTATATACTTAAGCTCTTATTATCATTTTTTTTAAAGATTTTATTTATTTGCCAGAGAGAGTGAGAGAGAGCACAAGCAGGGGGAGCAGCAGTCAGAGGGAGAAGCAGGCTGCCCACTGAGCAAGGAGCCTGATATGGGATTCAATTCCAGGACTCTGGGATCATGACCTGAGCTGAAGCCAGCTGCTTAACCAACTGAGCCACCCAGGCATCCCTCTTATTATCATTCTTGTTGTATCATCATCATCATTAATTTGTCTTCTGGAGGGAAAATAAGGTCACAATTCTGTTAAGCACTGCAATCAACTGACTCAAGCCCACATATTATCTGTCACCTGAACAATCTCTTCTCCATGGATGCTACCTTCACCTTTCTTAAAATAATCCAAGCATTTCTTAGGGTGCTTTCTTTTTTCCAAAGGGTTAGTTTGTTACTGTCTTGACCTTGGACCCTTTTCTCATCCACTTAGCCCTTTATGATGCCAGGGAGGATAAGCCCCCTGTATTCCTTTGCTATTATATTAATGGATATTTCAGATAAAAAATATTACATCTATTTGTTTATAGCCCTAGGACTTTCACAAGAGGGCTGTCACTGCAAATTCTGTCATTTGCTGAGTCAGAACTAGGGCCATTTGACTACTTGATTTGTTGTAGGAGTTGACCTAGTAGTCTCACTTCTTTCTACCCAAAAGGTATCTTGCCACCCCTCCCTGACACTACGTCCTGATTCAAGTTACTGTCTTTCAAACCAACAAAGAAGAGATTAATATCTTGGTCTTAATACTGAAAGGATGCTTATGTAGTTTTCTGACCTATTGACCATTCTTTTTAAAAACACATGTGTTCAGGCCCCTTGGGTGCCTGGGTGGCTCAGTCGGTTAAGAGTCTGCCTTCAGCTCAGGTCACAATCCCAGGGTCCTGGGATTGAGTCCCGCTTTGGGCTCCCTGCTCAGCGGGGAGCCTGCTTCTCCCTCTGCTTGCTGCTCCCCCCTGCTTGTGTGCTATCTCTCTCACACAAAAATAAATAAATAAAACCTTTGAAAAAAATAAAAATAACACACATGTGGTCAGGCCCCTTAATCAGAATTTTCAAACACCTGGAAATCCATAATTATAACATAAGACTGTCTTTTAGAATAATTGTTTCCTAGTAAGATTACCTGCTTTCTACTAACTAAACTGCCGTAAGAGTTATTACTGTATAGATCTAAGTATATATTCTACTCTCCTTTTTAACAAACCTGGGTCTGCTTGATACTTCAACCAAATAAATTCCAGATTTCTTAAGTGGCGAAGTCTTTGACAATATTTTAACTCCTATTACCACCTGCCAAAAACTCCTCATTCTATCTGCCAGAAACATTCATTAATTTTTAAATAAGTGACAAAATTTCACGTATCAATTCATCAAAACATGTGGCTTCTCCCTACCTTAAAGTATCCTTCCTTCTTCTATTTGCTTAAGGAATTGTGATTCATCTACCATAAACTACCTCAAACATCGTCTTTCTTGTGTAACTTTCTTTGACACATTCTTTATATTCTCATTGAAACAGAAACAAAATTACAACAATTTTATGTTGAACTGCCATTATTTATGTGTACGTGATTCCAGGTCAACAATTTAAGCCATGTAACCTGTGTAAATTCAATCTTGCTTAAGTATGTTTGTCTGCCTTCCTGAAAATTGATTTGCATAAGTCATCGTTTGCTTTTATTGGAAGGTCTAGGATGAGATGCACTGGGTGATGGCTGTTCTCCAGGATTATGAATTAAGAAGTCAGAAAACACTGGCTAACTCTTAATCTCCAGGCAGAGCACATGTAAAAGAAGGTATCCATCCCAAAGCAAGTACATAGAAATTCAGGTTAAAAATAAGAAAGTGGAGTCATTCAAATGATCTCTTGATTTATGTCTCCAGGGAATTTGTGTCAAATTATTAAAGATAGGAGAAATATAATGAATGAATAAATGAGCAAAAATAAAGCACTGTAGGAAACTTACAGTGTGAGTCTGCCTGCTTGCTAGTCTAATAATAAAGTTTAACATAATTGGGAAGAAGGTATGTATTTCTCACTAAAACTTGGCAACGAGAGGAGATTGCTTACAGCAATGTCAACATGGGTACCACCGAGAGGGAAAGACAGCAGCAGAAATTGCTGCAAGAGAATGGATGCCAGTACAAGAAGCAGATAACACTTGGCCGGGAAGTGTTAGCACTGAAGCTGGAGAATCATCACATAAAGTAGAGGGAAACATCACTTATGATTTACAGGGACTTCTTAAATGAGAATAAATGATATGGTGGTAGATCAAATACAGTAACTCTATATCCCAGTTTTCACTGTTGTCCCATATTCTATTAAGTTTAGCAAGTGCCCTCGATTCTTCTTTTTTTAAAAAAAATTGAGCACTATTACTATTAATTGCATTAAAATGAACTGAGATATAATTGGTGGAAGTCCACATTGAACTTTCAGTTTCTGCTATGGTCTTATATATTATCAAGTGAAATACATGTGCAATGAAAATATGGTGGTGAAATGTGGTGAAATCTGAAAGAGAACAAATGATAATTTTTACCATACACAAGGTAATTCACACCTTTCTTTTAAGGACAGTATGCAAGACACCCTCTGATATAGCAAAATGTGCTCAGAAATACCTAGCTGGGAACAGCTAACTCATTCCCATATTGAACGCTGGTAAAGTATTTAATGCTGCTGCTCCTTACCAGCCACTTGTTACCTGTTTACTGAGCAGTTGTTCCAAGCTCATGCCATGGTGGCCTGAAATGCATGGAGCCACTAGGCCATCATTCAAGAGTTAGTGGGAAATAAGAACAAATATTTGCTAGGAAAGAGAGACTAAGCAGACCATATGTAAGATACATTAGTTAATGAACATTTTTGCTGTGTGGTTTTAGCATGTCTGATGCAAATTTGTAACACTACAATGTAAATTTATAATGTAAACATTACAGTGTCTGATACAAATCTATAACACTACAATATAAATTTACAATGATGCAAACGTATAATGCTACAATGTAAATTTACAATGATACAAATTTACAATTCTTTTATCTAATTCAACTTTTTTCACCCAGAATAAAGTTTTAGAAAATTTATTTTATTGAAACTATTGAAACTGAAGCATGAGACATTACTGTGGATACTCATAAAAATCTGCTAAAATGTTCAATACTAAAGATAAAATCTTTAATCTTTGTGTTTGTAGTGATAATATGGCTGTAAATTTTAGTACAGCATAGTATCGTGGTTAAAAATGTTGCTTTTAAATTAATAAATTGGAATAGATTGTGGTGCAACCTTAATTCATTAATGTTCAAATAAACTAAAGCATTTTTCCAAATGAAATAGAAGTATAATCTGTGCTTATTAAAAACGTAAATGCATATTTGTACATAGATAATCACACATTACAGTTAGAATAGCTGAACTACACAATTTTTGCATTGAAATGATATTGAACAAAAGAAGCCAAAAAATTCTCAGCATGACAGATATGAGCATGTGTTTTCTCTTTTTCCCACATAATTAGATTTTTGACATATTTTAGCCTGACCCTTTGAATAACTGCTTTGTTAATCAAATGATCTTGGATATTCTTGTAAATTAGATTTTTTTTTAAAGATTTTATTTATTTATTTGACAGAGAGAAAGACAGCCAGCGAGAGAGGGAACACAGCAGGGGGAGTAGGAGAGGAAGAAGCAGACTTCCCACCGGAGAAGCCCAATGTGGGGCTCGATCCCAGGACTCCGGGATCACGCCCTGAGCCGAAGGCAGACACTTAACAACTGAGCCACCCAGGAGCCCCTGTAAAATAGATTTTTAAGTTTTGGTACTATTTGGCTCAAAATCAGCAGACGTTTACAAAGTATTCAGTAAATGAAATTTCTTTAAAAAATCAGCTATTGAAAATTTTAGCCAATCTCAATTACTGAAAACAAAGTTTCGAAAGAGCAATAAACTGAAATTTATCAGTAGAAATATAAGGGATATGTACTGGATATGTATAATTCAGTAATTTTACTACCGGGTATTTACGCAAAGAATATGAAACATTAATTTGAAAAGATATATGCACTCCTATGCTTATTGCAGCATTATTTACAATAGCCAAAATATGGAATCAACCCAGGTGTGCATCCATAGATGAATGGATAAAGAAGACACACATATATGACATATATATTCCCTCTCTCTCTCTCTATATATATATATTTATATATGTATGTATATGAAGTGTCTATCCATAGATGAATGGATAAAAAATATATATAAGGAATATTAGCCATAAAAAAGAATGCTATCTTCCATTTACAACAACATGGATGAATCTAGAGGGTATAATACTAAGTGAAATAAGTCAGTCAGAGAAAGACAATACCATATAAATTCATTCACAGGTGGAATTTAAGGAACAAAACAAATGAACAAAGAAAAAAAGAGACAAACAAAAAAAAAATCCCAAACTCTTAACTATAGAGGACAAACTGATGGTTACCAGAGGGGAGCTGGGTGGAGGGATGGGTGAAACAGGTGAAGGGGATTAAGAGTACACCTACCATGATGAGCACTGAGCAATGTATCGAATTGTTGAACCATTATATTGTATACCTGAAACTAACATAACACTGTATGTTAATTATATGTGAATTAAAATAAATAAGAAAAAAGTGATTAAATTGTATAAAAGTTTAAATTTTGCTATTCTACCAATTTGCTTTGAAATATCCATATTTATAGAAATAAATTTTTGATTCTTTTGATTCTTTCAGGGAGCTACTGTTTTTATTTGGATAAAGCTATTGTTCATTTAAAATGAACTAGGTCTATAATATAGCATTTCATATTTGTGAAAGAGCTAACATATTATATATAAAGACAGTTTATTTAATAAGTTATTTGTGTAAAAATACTTATTGAAGAAATATACTGGAAGGGATGCAAAAGATAGTACATGTGAAAACATTTGGGCTGAGGCATTTATGTAGTTCAAAACACAATGTTAGGAATGAGACTATCTTGTTTTACAGAATCTGCTCTCAATTTACAAGGTATCTCAGCACTTGTAAATAATGAACTAAAAATATTATTGTCTACTTATAGAGAAGGGTCAGTTTAAAAATTTTAAAAATTCAACTTTGAAGTCAATCAGAATGCATTTTATGAGAAATTTCTACAACCTATAAGACAGTACTGAAAGAAAAATTCAATACTTTTCAGGAAAAAAGAAATCCAGCCATACAGTTTTAGACACAGATATATAGTTAAGAAACCAATGTAAGTACACTAATAGATAGCAAAATAACTTCCCAGCTTGTGTCATGTTAATATCTAGATAATTGGTAAGAATTTTTAATGTATAGACATATGCAATTCAAATAATCAACAGAGTATGTATGAAATATATATAAGTACACTAATAGATAGCAAAATAACTTCCCAGCTTGTGTTATGTTAATATCTAGATAATTGGTAAGAATTTTTAATGTATAGACATATGTAATTTAAATAATCAACAGAGTATGTATGAAATTTAGGAAAAATTTTATTTTTGAAAATGTTTTTTTAATAAACTCTGTAAAATATACCAATATAATAATGTAAATTTTATGCAATAAATAAATGTTTCTTGAGCATATATGTCTGTGTGTGTGTGTCCACAGTATGTCTAACTATCAGTGCATTCCAATGGAGGTGATACATTATATAATCATGTTAGATCCAGATATTAGGGTTTTAACTCTGAAGCAAAACGAAGAACAAGAAGTGTTTACTTTTATTGTCATCCTGGAGAAATACGAGTTTCATTTGTTTGGGAGTACCTCTCTCCTATTACCTCTCACAACAGATTCCATGCTATAGTTATTGTTGTATTCCTAAGCTCAAAACAAAATAGGAAAGGGGTGCCTGGGTGGCTCAGTTGGTTAAGCATCAGACTCCTGATTTTGGCTCAGATCATGTTATCAGTGTCATGAAATCGAGTGCTACAGGGGGCTCCCCACTGAGTGTAGAGCCTGCTTAGGATTCTCTCTCTCCCTCTGCCCCTCCCCCTGCCTCTCCCCTGCTCTCTCTCTCTCTCTAAAACAACAACAACAACAAAACAAAATAGGAAAAAGAAAGAAAAACCCACACACAGCAAATGCTTGTTAAATTATTCAACTGAATTATTCAACTTAAATTTGGCTATCTCCACTTTGGCAACCCATTCAGTGTTTATTCATTCATATTATTAAGAGCCACTGTGAATGGAGGCACTTATGTGTTATATGAAAATGACTGCTGTCTGAAATACCATGAAGACATTGCTGAATAAGATTTGACTTAATCACTGCTTTTGGTTCCCAAATCCTCAAATTATTTTTGCAAGACCAATACATAGCTTATAAGCAATTGTCCTAAAAGAAAAATCTTAAATTAAATATCCATTAAGGACTTGCCAGGGGACTTAAGATATTTTTAGACATTTCCTAAATATATGACCCATCCAAATCTAAATTTCTGGGATTTTAAGCCAAAATGATGCTTGAAAAGAAGCACTGGGTGTACACACACACACACACACACACACACACATATAAATATACACACACACATATACATATATATACACATTTTTCATAGTATTTAACCAAAAGAAGGAAGCTCTTTTGGATTTATTATTTCCATGAACAAATGTAAAAAAAAATGAGTTTGATCATTTGTGATATTACAACTTCACATTTGCTACCAAAATAACTCAGAAATCATGTTCAATTGTTTAACCATTGTGATCTTTTAAAGGAGAATAATGTCTTAATATTTTTAAAAAGAATATCCTAATTGTTGCACTTAAATGAAAATACGTTCTCTTCTAAATGTCTTTGTCTGAGGACTATTCTGCTTTTTAAATAGTGTATGCACATATCACTAGCATGGTATTCACAATTTCTGTGTGTTGATTCATTCAACAGAGACTCAAATAGGATAGGTAAAGACATTTTGTTACATGGACACTCATTATAAATAACAGATAAACAACATAGCTAGTGGAAATGTGGATATCAAGAAAAGAAAATTTAAATTATTTAATACTGAATTTCAGTCATCCTCACAATGCATTCGTTTTCAAAGCTTGAAAAGAAACATAGAAAATTACCCTTATAGAAGAATCAACGTACATACTGTATTCATATATTTATTTTTGAAAATGAGATTCAACTATCTTTTAGTCATTGTGGATTAAAAATAAATAACATGTCTTTAATATCAAGGAGGCCACATTTTGTGTGTGTGAGGCAATACTAAACAAATAAATCATAATAAAATTATGTCCAAAATTATATAATGCAAAAAAAAAGTTGAGTTATATATATATTTTTTTTAGTCCAGTGGCTCACTAACATTTTTTGTGAATAAGAATCACTAGAGGAGCATATTCAAAAACACAGTTTTCTGGATGTACACCAGAGAGTCTGATTCAGTATATCTAGGGTGACAGATCATGCCAGTTTTCCTGGCAGTAAGCAGTTTCTTGGGATGCAAGAGTAAGTGTTAAAACTACGATAAACTGGTAACTGGACTGGGCTGGAAATAAAAGTATTACTCTGAGATTGACTCGAGATATTTTGGATGCAGGATACATGAGAACTAAGATGGTAGACATGGTAGGAGACAATTAAATAGTTGTAGGTGATGAGTAAAATGTTTATCTTTATGTTTTATATAAATGTAAATGTTTAGCAACTGTGAAAAGAATACCATGTAATGGAAGAAGACATAAGAGTCACAGCTGTTAGAAAACTAACAGGTAAAACAAGATGGTAGAGTGATGAAAGAGCAGAAATGCCAAAATGGGTTGGTATCCAGAGATATTTCTAATGCAAAATATATTTACTAGCACTGGAAACAATACACGTGGAGAGTCACAGAGTATTATATAACTTGGTGATAGTGTTAAAAGTAGACATATTACCTAAATTCTTGAAGAACAGAAAATAAATAGTTTGTGAGTAGTGGGCTTTCTGAAATGAGTAAATGTTTGATTGTGATATTTGTGGAGTCTCCGTGACATCTCTTCAGGGTTCATTTTAGTGACTGAGCAGAAAAATGTCTGCATCCCTGGCATAGTACCAGATCTCTTTGCAAAGGTGTGCTGGTGAAAAAAAAAAATTTCTTATTTGTTTATTTATGCTTCCTTTATCAAAATCCACAATGACAAAATGCTTGAGTTATCCAAATGCTTGATTTACTTAAATCCATTATCAATGATCAATACATGTAACAACAGTATTTTGAGTACCACATATCATTCATTAAGCAATTTAAATGAATCCACCACTTAATCTTGGCAAACAATATGGAACTGATAATGTTTATATCCTTAGGCATACATTAGGGAACTGATGCTCACAGACATCAAATAACTGGTCTGAGATTTACAACAAATATTAGATCAAGGATTTGAGCCCATGTCATGAAACTCCAGAGCATTTGATTTTATGTTCCACACTTGACTTAAACTCATTGTCACCCCTGAAATGTGGTTCTTTATATTAAATTCAAATTTATTTCTGCATTACAATGGATCTCAAGCTTTAGAGACCTTAAGTATAGTCTGGGAGAATAAACCACTTCCAGCTATAACAGAAGGCTTTAAATATACCAAAAATCCTGCTGAGAACATCTAAAAGAGTTGGTCACTATTTAAATTTAAAGAAAATCTGATGAAAGAAATCAGAGAAGATTTAAATAAATGGAGAGATATTCCATGGTCATGGCTAGGATGACTCAATATTATAAAGACATCAGTTCTTCCCAACTTGACCTATAGATTCAATGCAATCCCAATCAAAATCCCAGCAAGTTATTTTGTGATTCTGAAATTTATGTGGGAAGCCAAAAGACCCAGAATAGCCAACAAATATCAAAAGGGAAGAACAAAGTCAGAGGACTTACCTGACCTAAAGCTAATAGTAATCAAGACAACATAGCATTGGTGAAAAGATAGGCAAATAGATCAAAGGAACAGAATAGAGAACCCAGAAATACCCACACAAATGTAGTCAACTGATCTTTGACAAAGGAGCAAAGGTAATATATTTAAGAAAGGATAGTCTTACAAAAAATGACGCTGGGACAATAAAATATCCACATGCAAAACAAACCAAACCAAAATGAAACTAGACACAGACCATACATCTTTCACAAGAAATAACTCAAAATGGGTCATAGATAGAAATGGAAAATACTAAACTATCCAATTCATAGAACGTAACATAGGTGATGGGTTCAGCAATGAATTCTTAGCTACAGCAACAAACTCATGATCCATGAAAGAAAAAATTGATAATTCCAGCTTCATTAAATTTAAAACTTCTGCTCTGTGAAAGACAATGTCAAGAGAATGACAAGTCACAAACTGGGAGAAATATTTGCAAAAGACATCTGATAAAGGACTGTTATCCACAATACACAAAGAAGTCTTTACGTTCAGCAATAATAATCTGATTTTAAAAATGGACACAAAATCTGGACAGATATCTCACCAAAGAAGATATACAGACAGCAAATAAGCATATGAAAAGATGCTCCACAACGTATGATATTAGAGAATTATAGATCATTAAAACAACATTATGTCACCACTACACCTATTAGAATGGCCAAACTTTAAAACACTGACAACAGCAAATGCTGGTAAGAATATGGATTGACATTAAGTTTCATTCATTGCTAATGAGAATGCAAAATGATGTACAGCCGCTTTTGAAAACTGGAAATACCTTACAAAATGAAATATACTCACACCACGTGATTTCACAACCGCACTCCTTGATATTTACCCAATGGAACTGAAAATTTATACCCACACAAAAACCTGCACATAAGTGTTAATAGCAGCTTTATTCATAACTGTAAAAACTTTGAAGCAACCAAAATGGCTTTCAATAGGTGAATGAATAAATAAAGTATATCCATACAATGTAACATTACTTAGCAATAAAAAGAAAGGAGTTATTAAACTACTAAAAAGAAACTCAAATAGCAGAAACTCAAATACATATTACTAAGTGAAAGAAGTCAATCTGTAAAGGCTACATACTGTATGATTCCAACTATATGACATTCTGGAAAAAGCAAAACTAGAAATATGGTAAAAAGACCAGTGGTTCCAGGGGTTTACGGTGAGGGAAGGCTGAGTAGGTGGGACACAGAAGATTTTTAGGGCAGTGAAACTTTTCTGTATGATACTGTAATTATATATTTATCATTATATTAAGTGTGATATAATATACATATATACATATACATACATATAGATCTATACATATATATACATACATATATATGTTATATATTATACAATATACATACCATATACCTAAAATACGTATGTCACTATTCATACGTTAAAATTCATAGAATGTTCAACACAAAGAGTGAACCCTAAGGTAAGCTATGGACTTTAGTTAATAAGTTGTAATTTCCGACTCATCAATGATAGCAAATGCATCACTCTAAGGCAAGATGTTAATAATAGGGGAAAGTGGGCAGAGAGAAGCTTATATGGGAACTCTGTTCTTCCCTTTCATTTTTTTATAAACCTAAAACTTCTCAAAAATAAAGTCAGATACGCATATAAAGAATCTGTAATGACATTGTAGAGGGTCTGAAACAGGCAGGATTTAAGGGGAACAAACCCCAGGCTAATAGAAGGCTAGAAACAAATGAGATCACCACACATTGGTTTTTCCTTTGAATCTCTAGATACATATTAAACATACAATGGTGAAAAGATAAGAAGCCAAGTAGAATACTCCTGAAAAGCAGAGTAAACCTTTTGAGAGTCTTACTATAGTAGGGAAACAAGCAAACAAAAGGGAAAATTTAAAACCCTTCCAGGAAGGGCTTAGGAGTAAACACTTCAAGGTGTCACTTGGGACACCAGGGGAGCTGTACCCTAGGAGAGGGCCTTATGGAGATGCTGGTAATGTCCTATTTCCTCATCTGGGTGCTGGTTACAAAGCAGATCATTTTGCGAAGTTCATCGAGGTCTACACTCGTGATTTCTGAAAATTTATGAATGATGTTAGACTTGAATAAAATATTCATAATGAACTATTCAAACATAAAATATACAAGGACTGAGGAGCCTGCATGGCTCAGTCGGTTTAGCGGCCGACTCCTGATTTTGGCTCAGGTCAAGATCTCAAGATCCTGGGATCGAGCCCTGTGTCAGGCTCCATGCTCAGTGAGGAGTCTGCTTGAGATACTCTCTCTCTCTCTCTCTCTCTCTCTGCCCCTTCCCCCTGCTCATGTGCACACCCTCTCTCTTCACAAAAATATTTACAAGGACTTCAGGGGAGTAGTTCACTCTAGGGAGGGAAAAAAAAAACATCAAAAACTGGTCATGAGGGTTTAAATGTATCTGTAATATTTTCTTTAAAATGTGTCTGTCTCACATGGCAAAAAAAAAAAATTACTTGTGCTTAATCTGAATACTACATAAGCTAACATTTCTTTCTAATTAATTCTTGACTTTTTGAATGTTTAAAACATTGTGTAACTTTAATAATATGAAAACAGATAATAAATAAAATGGAAAGCGTTGAGGAATATCCATCACCTGGAATGCTTCCTGAAAATGCATTTCTGACCCCAAGCCTCAGAATTTCCATATTCCCTATCGCGAAAGTGTCTGGGTTGTAACTTAGGAATCTAACATATTTAATGGGTTACACAAATAAAAACTCTCTTCAGAGTTTCTGCCATTTATTTTTACTTAGAAATTAAGAGGAAGTCTGCCTGCAAGTTTTTGGACCAGAAGTCTCTTAAGGAACTCTTCAGACATAGAATTTCTATAATTACCTTATCTATCCTAGACTAGATATGTGGTGAGGTGAGAAGTGAAGAATAATTTGCAGGAGGCTTAATGCACGAAGGGGTAAGTCGTCTTGTTGAGAGAGAAGAATTCAGAAGACACCAGTGATGCCAAAGACAAAATGACCTTTTTCAAGAGAATAATTTGTGGTGGGCAAGTGCTTGGTTACTTAGGGGAAAAAAAAACCCGGTGTTATACAAATGCAAATTATTTTATTCCTAAATTGGCTCCTTCTACCATTGTTTTCTCTCATCTTTCCCTTCTGAGACCACCATTAATGCAGGTCACATTATTGGACTGAGAAATGGAAGAGTAGAACTAAAACACTACCTTTCCCCCTGGGTAAAGAGTATCGCACTCAGAATGCACAAAAGCTTCAAGTTTTTCTTTCCCCCCACATCTCTACCTCCACTCCCAGGGCTCACATATATTCGTGTTCTTTAAAAAGTCACCTTTGTAGAATTGATTATTTGATTGTCCCCAGTTAGACTGGTGTTGGTGTGAAAAGCAAACAAAGATATTTCAAACAAGCAGGGAGTTGTGCTGATAGCCTGTTGCCTAGGGATTTATTGTATTATTCTGACCATCTTTAATATTGAAACTCTACAGTCAAGGTCCTTTTATTTTTAATCCTGAAAGCATTTTAAAAATCACGCAGGCTGAAGGATATACACAATAGGTTTAGTTACAATTGTCCTGTCATGTACAGCCTTATTACCTGGTACATTGCAATGGGAATTTCATCCGCAAGTCTAAAAAGCCCCTATTGGTAAATTTTGGTTACACAGTTATCTTTGAGATCCCTTTAGAATCAAATTTACATAATAATGGAATGGTACAGTGTGCCTTTTCTAATTTAATCTGAAGTGGACCATAAGAGGGCAGTATATTCATAGCTAGCTTTAGAGAAGCAGGGCCACCTGTGGACAGTGGTTTAGAGAACTCATTCTAATTCAGTTTTCTTGTTTCCCTACAAATTGAGAAATATCAATTTTTAATGTATATATTCTTGAATTTATTCACGTATTCAATAAATATTTATTAAGCATATACTATATTTCAGGAATAGTGGAAATTAAGGAGGATACATCAGTGAAAAAAATAGGCAGGTTCCTTTTGCTTGTGGATTTCAAAAACATCACACAGAGAATAATTACATGTATGATTACAAATTGTGATAATCTGCCAATGGAATATAATTAAAAGAAATGAGGAAAACTTATATTTTATTCCAGCTCTGTCACTAGCGAGAATCTGAATCATATAATGAAAAGAATATCTACTTGAATAAATCTATGTAAAAAATTGTCTTGAATGTGTCCCATGTGCTGATAAGTTGTAGCCACTGGGGTTACAGGAGTGAAAAAGCCCTTCCCTGACTTCCTAACTTTGAGTGTTACATTCCATTGGGGCATTTATCATTCTTTTTCTTTCTTTCTTTCTTTCTTTCTTTTTTTTTTTTTTTTTTTTTTTTTTAGTAGGCTCCTTGCTCAGCATAGAGCCCAACATGGCACTTGAACTCATGACCCTCAGATCAGTACCTGAGCTGAGACCAAGAGTCAGACACTCAGCTAACTGAGACACCCAGGAGCCCCAAGGGGGCATTTATCTTTAACAAGGAAGCAAATAAATAATGAAAACTTCAAATAATAATAAAGACTATAAAGTGTATTAAAGTAGATCAAGGAAATAGTGTTATGTGGAAAGAGACTATTTTATATAAAAAGATCAAAGAAGGCATCTTTGAGAAGCTATCAGTTGCACAGAAATTTGAATGATGTGAGCAAGTCAGTAGATTTCAGGGGCAATGCATTATAGGCAGACGGAAGGGCAAAAGTGAGGATCTTGAGGCTGGACTGATCTCATAGTGTTAGAGAAACTTCATGAAAACCAAAGAAGCTACAATTAAGTGGGCAGGAAGGGCTAGAAGGGATAACTTTAAAGGGACAGGCAGAAGGTATGTAGCATATGGCTTTAAAAACAAGAAGTTCCATTTTTATTTTAAGTATAATAGAAAGCTTTTATAGAGTTTTGATCCTTACAGAATAATACTATCTCATTAATGTGAACTCAACTCTTACTCTGGCTGCTCTGTAGTACACCAATGGAAGAAAGAAGGAGCTCTCTCAGATTTGTGATAGTTTTATGGAAGACCCATTTAGGTGTGGAGGGGAGAAAGGAAAGAACTGATGCCTAAGTTTTTAACCTGAACAATTGTTTGAATGATTGCATTATTTATTGAACCGAGGAAAACAAAGATATTGCTGCATAATGAATCATGAATATTATTTTGCACCCAAGAAGCTGGATCTAACTGGAGAATCACAAAATTCTATTTGTCATCTCCATCCACATAATTGCTCAATCAAAAATCAAGGAGGCCATCCTTGCTACATGCCCTTCCTCTCACCCTCTAATTTCACAGCAACTTCTGGGATGTAATTCTGAAGCTATCCACTCCTCTTCATCTCCACTGCTAACTCTCAGGTTGAAGCCATTTGCATTTTCACCCTGGATTACTTAAATTGCCTCTAAACTAAATTCCCTTGCTTTTCCTTTTAACACTTTCCAACATAATGTTCATGAGTAATATTTTTCCATATATAAATCAAATATACTCAAGATTCTTGGTTATCTACTGATCTTATCTTTATTTATAGAAAAAAAATCTCTACTTTTTGCAAATTATCTACCATCTCATCTGCTGCATACAAGTCCTCTTATGCTCACTTTGCTTCTGCCTCGTCCTGGTTAGTAAGCTCTCATTTCTCAGCTTGAGCTGAGGATAGTGAAACCACATTTCTGCCTCACTAGCTGGATCCCAGTTAAACTATGCCAGTATGGGGTGCAAGAGGGAGAGTGGAAACTGAAGGATTAGAAAGACACAACCCCTTCTATGTGCTTACACTTCTTATCAGTGTCACCCTAGTAACACTCTTTCACTGTAGCACTGGCAGTTGATTTTAGTTTCTAGTGTTTATCCATACTCCCAGAACCATTGTTATTATGCCCCTCAGAGATACCAATATCAACTGTACAGTGACCTGTCCTCAGGATCTAAGCCCCAGCTATACAGGACCACTCTTCCAAACCTGGAACTTGAAAGAACCCTACTGTTTTGGCTTCCACAGCCCTAGGGGTAGAATTGGCTTCTTACCATAAGTAACCCTGTGATAATACAGCAATTACCTTTTGCCTATTTTGTCTTCCATTACATGGCTAACCAATTTCAAAACTAATTTATAGTTCTTAAAATAAAGAATGGTTTTTGTTTACCTGACTAGAACCTAACTTATAAGAGAGATAAGGCCCAATGGTCTTCTTTTGTTTTTGTTTTGTTTTGTTTTGTTTTGTTTTGTTTTGTTTTAATAGCATGAACCAAGCTGCCCCTGGGTCTTCATATGCTGGCTCTTCATAATATTCAAGGCTCAGCTAAAATATAGCCACATAAAAGAGGACTTCCCTAATGACCCAATAAAAAGTAACTCTCAGCACTCCCTACCAGTCTAAATCACATCCCCCTGTTTTAGGTTTATTTCTCCCATGAATTCCAAAAATTATATTTTATGTACATACTTGCATATCTCTCCTTCAATAATATGTAAGCTGCATAAGAGCAAACAGCCTTGTTACCTGCAGCATTTCCAGTTCCTAGTATTGTGCCTAGTATTCAGTAGGTAATCAATAAATACTTGTTGAATGATAAGTGAGTGAATAAATTCTGAACAACGTGTTCTCACTGATAATATTGGTTTATAGATTAGTTGATGGTTTCTTCATGAAGCAGGATGCCTGTAAACTGGGTCTTGAAAATTAAAAAAACAAAAATAAAAAACAAAAAACAAACATGAAGACCACATAACAAAGGAAAATAGACCAAGGCAGAATATATATTTTGTGTTTATTAAGTGTAAGTATTGGGTCTGATCATTTTGATGAATAGCAGAAAAAAAAATTTGGATATTTCATTTCACAGTTAGGTAGCATTAACTAAATGTTAGCAAGGTTCTAAGGACTTTTTATTTATATTTATGTTATGTTTTACATGTCTTTTTATTTTTATTTTATTTTTTATTTTTTTATTTTAATGTTTTTTTATTATGTTAGTCACCATACAGTACATCCCTGGTTTCTGATGTAAAGTTCGATGATTCATTAGTTGCATATAACACCCAGTGCACCATGCAATACGTGCCCTCCTTACTACCCATCACCAGTCTATCCCATTCTCCCACCCCCTCCCCTCTGAAGCCCAACGTTTGTTTCTCAGAGTCCATAGTCTCTCATGCTTCATCCCCCCTTCTGATTACCCCCTTTCTTTATCCCTTTCTTCCCCTACTGATCTTCCTAGTTCTTATGTTCCATAGATGAGAGAAATCATATGATAATTGTCTTTCTCTGCTTGACTTATTTCACTTAGCATTATCTCCTCCAGTGCCGTCCATGTTGCAGCAAATGTTGAGAACTCATTCTTTCTGATAGCTGAGTAATATTCCATTGTATATATGGACCACAACTTCTTAATCCAGTCATCTGTTGAAGGGCATCTCGGTTCCTTCCACGATTTAGCTATTGTGGACAATGCTGCTATGAACATTGGGGTGCATATGGCCCTTCTCTTCACTACGTCTGTATCTTTGGGGTAAATACCCAATAGTGCAATGGCTGGGTCATAAGGTAGCTCAATTTTTAACTTTTTAAGGGACCTCCACACTGTTTTCCAGAGTGGCTGTACCAACTTGCATTCCCATCAACAATGTAGGAGGGATCCCTTTCTCCACATCCTCTCCAGCATTTGTTGTTTCTTGCCTTGTCTATTTTTGCCATTCTAACTGGCGTAAGGTGGTATCTCAGTGTGGTTTTGATTTGAATTTCCCTGATGGCTAATGATTTTGAACATTTTTTCATATGTCTGTTAGCCATTTGTATGTCTTCATTGGAAAAGTGTCTGTTCATATCTTCTGCCCATTTTATGATTTGTTTATTTGTTTCTCACGTATTGAGTTTGAGAAGTTCTTTGTAGATCTTGGATACCAGTCTTTTATCTGTAGTGTCATTTGCAAATATATTCTCCCATTCCGTGGGCTACCTCTTAGTTTTTTTGACTGTTTCATTGGATGTGCAGAAGCTTTTTATCTTGATGAAGTCCCACAAGTTCATTTTATCTTTTGTTTCTCTTGCCTTTGGAGATGTGTCACGAAAAAGGTGGCTTTGGCCGATGTCATAGAGGTTGCTGCCTATGTTCTCCTCTAGGATTTTGATGGATTCCTGTCTCACATCGAGGGCTTTCATCCATTTGGAGTTCATCTTTGTGTATGGTGTGAGAAAGTGGTCAAGTTTCATTCTTTTGCATGTAGCTGTCCAATTTTCCCAGCACCATTTATTGAAGAGACTGTCTTTCTTCCACCGGATGTTTTTTCCTGCTTTATCAAACATTAGTTGCCAAAAGAGCCGAGGGTCCATTTCTGGGTTCTCTATTCTGTTCCATTGGTCTATGTGTCTGTTTTTGTGCCAGTACCATGCTGTCTTTGTGATCACAGCTTTGTAGTATAGCTTGAAATCCGGCAACGTGATGCCCCCAGCTTTGTTTTTCCTCTTCAACATTTCCTTGGCGATTCGGGGTCCTTTCTGGGTCCACACAAATTTAAGGGCTGTTTGTTCCAGCTCTTTGAAAAATGTCATCGGTATTTTGATGGGGATGGCATTGAAAGTGTAGATTGCTCTGGGTAGCATGGACATTTTAACTATGTTAATTCTTCCGATCCGAACATGGAATATTTTTCCATCTTTTTGTGTCTTCTTCAATGTCTTTCAAGAATGATTTATAGTTTCTAGAATACAGATCCTTTACATCTCTGGTTAAGTTAATTCCAAGGTAACATATGGTATTTGGTGCTATTGTAAATGGGTTGGATTCCCTAATTTCTCTTTCTTCAGTCTCATTATTCGTGTGTAGAAATGCAACTGATTTCTGAGCATTGATTTTGTATCCTGCCACATTACTGAATTGCTCTATAACTTCTAATAGTTTGGGCAGGGATTCTTTTGGGTTTTCCATATAGAGTATCATGTCATCTGCGAAGAGAGACAGTTTGACTTCTTCTTTGCCGATTTGGATACCTTTTATCCCTTTTTGTTGTCTGATTGCTGTTGCAAGGACTTCTAGTACTATGTTGAATAATAGTGGCGAGAGTGGGCATCACTGTCATGTTCCTGATCTTAAGGGAAAGGCTTCCAGCTTTTCCCCATTGAGAATGATATTTGCTGTAGGCTTTTCATAGATGGTTTTTATGAGATTGAGGAATGTACCCTCTATCCCTACACTCTGAAGGGTTTTAATCAGGAAAGGATGCTGTATTTTTTCAAATGCTTTTTCTGCATCTATTGAGAGAATCATATGATTTTTGAATTTTTCCTTCTGGATAAAATCTAAGACACTGATAGATTTGTGAATGTTGAACCACCCTTGCATCCAGGGATGAACCCCACTTGGTCATGATGGATAATCCTTTTAATGTACTGTTGTATTCTATTAGCCAGGATCTTGTTGAGGATTTTGGCATCCATATTCATTAGGGAAATCGGTCTGTAATTCTCCTTTTTGGTGAGGTCTTTGCCTGGTTTGGGGATCAAGGTAATATTGGCCTCATAGAATGAGTTTGGTAGCTTTCCTTCTGTTTCTATTTTTTGAAATAGGTATTATTTCTTCTTTGAATGTTTGGTAGAATTCCCTAGGAAAACTGTCCGAGCCTGGAGTTTTGTTTTTTGGAAGGTTGTTTATCACTGACTCAATCTCTTCATAATTAATTGGCCTGTTTAAAAAATCAATTTCTTCCTGTTTCAGTCTTGGTAGTTTATAGGTTTCCAGGAAGGCTTCCATCTCTTCCAGATTGCTTAATTTATTGGCATAAAACTGTTGATAAAAGTTTCTAATAATCCTTCCAATTTCATTGGTGTTGGTTGTGACCTCTCCTTTTTCATTCATAATTTTATTAATTTGGGTCCTTTCTCTATTCTTTTGAATAAGTCTTGCCAGTGGTCTGTCAATTTTATTAATTCTCTCAAAGAACCAGCTTCTAGTTCTGTTGATCTGCTCTACTGTACTCCTGGTTTCTAATTCATTGATTTCTGCTCTAATCTTGGTCAACTGCTCTCTTGTGCATGGATTAGGCCTGTCCCTCTGTTGCTGTTCCAGCTTCTTGAGGTGAGAATATAAAAACTGCATTTTAGATTTTTCTGTTCTTTTGAGTGAGGCTTGGATGGCTATGTATTTCCCCCTTAGGACTGCCTTTGCAGTATCCCATAGGTTTTGGACTGTTGTGTTTTCATTCTCGTTGGTCTCCATAAATTGTTTAAATTGATATTTGATTTCCTGGTTATCAAATCATTCTTGAGCAGGATGGTTCTTAGTCTCCAAGTGTTTGAGTTTCTTCCAAATTTTTGCTTGTGGTTGAGTTCCAATTTCAAAGTGTTGTGGTCTGAGAATATGCAGGGAATAATTTCAGTCTTTTGGTATCGGTTGAGACCTGTTTTGTGACCCAGAACATGGTCTATTCTTGAGAATGTTCCATGGGCATTAGAATAGAATGAGTATTCTTTGGTTCTGGGGTGTAGTGTTCTATATATATCTATGAGGTCCAACTCATCGAGTATGGCATTCAAAGCCCTTGTTTCTTTGTCGATTTTTTGCCTGGGTGCTCTGTCTATTTCTGATAGTGGAGTGTTGAGGTCCCCTACTATTAACGTATTTTTATCTATATGTCTCTTTATTCTGGTTAAGAGTTGGCTTGTGTATCTTGCTGCTCCCCTGTTGGGGGCATAGATATTTATAATTGTCATATCCACTTGTTGGATACATCCTTTAAGAATAATATAGTGCCCTTCTGTGTCTCTAACGATAGTCTTTAGTTTAAAATCCAATCTGTCTGATATGAGAATTGCTACCCCAGCTTTCTTTTGAGGTCCATTGGCATGAAAGATGGTATTCCATCCCTTTACTTTCAGTCTGAATGTATCTTTAGGTTCAAAATGAGTCTCTTGTACACAGCAAATGGATGGGTCATGTCTCTTTATCCAATCTGCAACCCTGTGGTGTTTTATGGGAGCATTTAGGCCATTTACATTGAGACTGATTATTGAGAGATATGATTTTAATGATGCCATGTTGCCAGTAAAGTCTTTGTTTCTATAGATTGTGACTTTCTGTTCTGTATCACTCTTGGGGCATTTTTACTTTTATAGAACCCCCCCCTTAATATCTCCTGTAGGGCTGGTTTCGTGGTTACGAAATTGGTCAATGACTGGCGATTCCGGAAGGTCTTTATTTCTCCATCAATTCTGAATGACAGCCTTGCTGGATAAAGGATCCTTGGCTGCATGTTTTTCTCTGAAAGAGCTTTAAAAATGCCCCCCCCCAACACTTTCTCTCATTCCAGGTATGTGTAGACAGGTCTGACGTAATTCTGATACCTTTGCCTTGGTACGTGAGAAATTTCTTTGCCCTGGCCGCTTTCAATACTGTATCCTTGGATCTAATATTTGCGAATTGCACTATGACATGACGTGGCATAGGTTTGTCGTGGTTGAGCTTGGGAGGGGTCCTCTCTGCCTCTTGGACATGAATGTTTGTTTCCCTTGCTAGATTAGGGAACTTTTCAGCTACAATTTGTTCAAATATCTCTTCTAGACCTCTGGTTTTCTCCACCCCCTCAGGGATGCCGATGATTCTGACATTGGAACGTTTCATTGAGTCAGTAATCTCCCATAACCTACATTCTTGAGCATGGATTTTTTTGAGTCCAGATTCTATTTTAGCTTTCTCTTCTACTAACCCATCCTCCAATTCGCTGATACGTTCTTCTGCCTCATTCACCCTGGCCATCAGAGCCTCTAGTTTTGACTGTATTTGGCTCATAGAATTTTTAATTTCTGCTAGATTTGCTCTCATTTCCGCCTTTAGAGATTCTATATTCTCATTAACATTTTCGTTAATACTTTTTTCAAGTTCACACATCATCTTGACCATTGTTACTCTGAATTCCATTTCTGATAATTTGGTTATATCCATATCCATTAGTTCTGTGGCAGAGGCCACAGACTCATTGTCTTTTCTTTGCTGGGGGGGATTTCTTCTTCTCGTCATTCTAATGAGGAGAGGTTGCAGGGTTGTCCAGAGCCCAAATTATTGACCAGGACCCAGGCCATGTGCCCTTGTTTTATAGGGATCTTAGGGATGTGGGCTTCTTGATTTTTCAGCCTGCCTTCTGGGGGAGGGGCCTGCCATGCTGATACTCAGGCAACCCTGTTTGGGTAGAGTCTCCGTGTCCCCTACGAGGGGGGATGGGGGTGGGCACACTGTGAGCCGGTATTTCTAGGCTTTTGTTCTCTGGCGGCTTTCCCTGGCGGTTTTCTGTGCCTCTTCTGAGAGTCAGAGCAGCAGTAGCTGAATCGCAGCCTCTGTCTCAGAACAGAGGGATCGCGGACCGTTCTCCACTGATGTTCTGGCCACTTTAACTCTGTTTCTGTTGGTGCTGCTCAACCCTTCAGCATCCCGGGATGTGCACCCCACACCCAGTGTCCCAGCCCTCACTTCCAGGGCCGGCGCATCTCTGTCCTTTGTGTTTCTAACACCGCCAGCTGCCAGCCGCCCCCCCCCCCCCCCCCCGCGCTCCGGAGCTCCCGGTCTCAGTCTGGTTCCAGTGAGCGCACCAGAGCTCCAGTTTTCAGACTGGTTGCACGCGTTCCCAGCTCACAGTCTCGGTCTGCTCTGTCACGGGTGCCGGTCCGCGAGTCCGCCCGCTCCCCCGTGCAGCTGGCTACCGCTTCCCGGAGCCCGAATGCGGCAGCTCCCTCCCCCTTCTGTTTATCTTCTGATATCTGTGCGCGGTTTCACGGCTTCCTGCTTCATACCTCAATACTCAGCACTGGAGATGTTCATTTGTAGAGATCCAGATGTATCTTCCTGCGTCTCAGGCTGATTTCGTGGATGTTCAGGTTGATCTGGTACCTATCCAACTCGACTCAGGGGACCGGCTGAAAAAGGGGTCCCCTACTCCTCCGCCATCTTAACTCCTCCTATTCCAGCTGCTCCATTTTCTGTAGCTGACCTCATCTTCTTGATGACATCTTAACCCCAGTCAAAACAGGGAGGGAGAGGATTTTGATGTGCCATCTATTGGCATTTCAGTGTCTTCCTACATGTCTTTTTAAATAAATATTTTTCTCACTGACTAGTTTTTCCATCTGCTCACTCACTATGTCAATTTTTCCTTTAAATCTTTGAAAACATTAAAAATAGTTAACTTTAGGTTTCTCTCCATGAATTCCATCATCCATATCATATTTAGCTCTCTATTGACTTTTTGCTCCTGATACTGGTTCAATTTTCATCATATTCTCATGTGTAATTAGTATTTTTGCTGTACATTATGGATACTGTTAATAAGATTCTGAATTTTATTGTCTTCTAATAAATTGAATTAACCTTTGTGTTAGAAAGCATTTAAATTACTTGTCAATAAGCCTGAGCCTCTCAAGGCTTTGCTTTAATCTATCTATCTTTCTTTCTTTCTTTCTTTTTTCTTTTTAGATTTTATTTACTTATTGGACAGAGAGAGACACAGTGAGAGAGGGAACACCAGCAGGGGGAGTGGGAGAGGGAGAAGCAGGCTTCCCACTGAGCAGGGAGCCCAATACAGGGCTTGGTCCTGGGATCAAGAACTGAGCCAAAGGCAGATACTTAATGACTGAGCCACCCAGGTGCCCCTGCTTTAATCTTTCTTTAATCTTATAGCAGTGTTTAGTCTGAAGATATTCCTGAGAACTGCGTACATTTCTTTTTGGAATTAAGAGTGAGAATAAAAAGACAGATAGCAGTAGGAGATAATTTAACTAGATCTGGTGAAGGTTTTATTATAGAAGAGGTAATACAATCTTTTAAAATATCAGAAGAGTAGCTCCTCGTTGGCTCAGTCAGTTAAGTGTCTGACTCTTGGTTTCAGCTAAGGTCATGATCTCAGGGTTGTGAGATTAAGCCCTATGTTGGGCTCCCCACTCAGCAGGGAGTCTGTTTGAGATTTTCTACCTCTCCCTCTGCTCCTCCCCCACTCGTGCACACACGCTCTCTCTCTCTCTCTCTCTCTAAAATAAAATAAATATTATGTTCCATTGATCTCTGTGTCTGTTTTTGTGCCAATACCACGCTATCTTGGTGACCACAGCTTTGTAATATAGCATGAAGTCAGGCAATGTGATGCCCCCAGCTTTAAGATGTGGTACATATATACAATGGAATATTACTCAGCCACCAGAAAGGTCACTCAGCCACTATTTGCATCAACATGGATGGAACTGGAGGGATTATGCTAAGTAAAATAAGTCAAGCAGAGAAAGACAATTATCATATGGTTTCACTCATATGTGGAACATAAGGAATAGCACGGAAGAGCATAGGGGAAGGGACGAAAACCGAAGGGGGAAGAAATCAGAGAGGGAAACAAACCATGAGAGACTATGGACTCCAGGAAACAAACTGAAGGTTTCAGAGGGCTGGGGGTGGAGGGATGGGTTAGACCAGTGATGGGTATTAAAGAGGGCACGTGTTGTGATGAGCACTGGGTATTATATACAACTACTGAATCACTGAACACTACATCGAAAACTAATGATGTACTATATGGGCTTACTGAACATAATAAAAAAAATAAAGTGAAATAAAAATAAAATAAATTAAATTAAATCTTTTTAAAAAATAATAAAATACCAGAAGAAATCACTGACAACACTTAAAGAGCATCTGGATTTAGGGAATGAAGAGACTAATCATGTTCCCCCCCATTTTTCCCAATGTCTAAAAGGTATATAAGAAGCAATGCACCTGCAACAAATACCATTTCCCCAGAGTATGTAAATTAAGCAGGAGAGAGTAATTTATGTTGCCTAACAAATTAAATCATTTCATTGTTTCATTGGCAAAGCAAAGCAGTTTTATTTCTTGGTCACAAAATATATCCAGAAAAAGTCAGTGGGATATAGCTAGGGAGGGCCATGCTCCACAAAATCACTTAGAAATCCACCCATCTTTTATCTGAGCGCATTATCTTGTATAGTGTCCTCCATCTTATATCTGAGGATTTTTTCTTTAAGCCAACTGAAGTAAAAGGAACCAAATTTATACAATTGACTGAAACAACTAAAATAACTGGACAAAATACATGAAACAATGGTTTTTTAGGGACTGGACATGAGGCAGCACAGGACAGTGATTTTTGAGATAGGGAAAACAAAGTAAGACCAATTAATTGCCTCAAATTACTGCCTACAGGGAGTTTACAAGTTGTAGTTTAGAAAGGGAAATCCGGGGCGCCTGGGTGGCACAGTCGTTAAGCGTCTGACTTCTCCTCAGGGTGTGATCCCGGAGTCCTGGGATCGAGCCCCACATCAGGCTCCTCTGCTGAGAGCCTGCTTCTTCCTCTCCCACTCCCCCTGCTTCTGTTCTCTCTCTCACTGGCTGTCTCTCTCTCTGTCAAATAAATAAATAAATAAAATCTTAAAAAAAAAAAAAAGGGAAATCTAAGAGGAGTTTAGTAATTTCACTCGAGTGAGAAAAAGGAGCTTGGATTGTAGGGAAGCTAAGACAGCTAGAGTTTTTAAGAAAGAATAGTGGCAACACAGAAGATCTTTGGATATCTGCCTTTTCAAATCTTTAACTGAGTACAATCAGTACATGAATACAAGGAAAGTAATCAAGATTGGAGAAGGAATCACCTGAAACAAACAGAGGGAATAATTCTCAGAGTTCACACATAATAACTGTTTGTTTTCCTACAAATCTCAAAGTAAAAACTCACAGTCCAAGAAACTCCCATTAAAGCATATTATAAATAATCAAATGACTTTGTAGGTCTACTAAGCAAAAAAGCACCTCACTGTCTCTTAGTTCTTATAGTCCTTGAAGCTATTAATGTCACAAATGAAATTTATATTTCATTTACAAATGAAAAATCTGAGGCTCAGAGAGGATGATCAGCTTGCCGAGATCATACATTAGAAAATTTTCTACAATGGGTTTTTAACTAAGGGTTCCTAAGTCCAGTGTCTAGTGGCAGAAACCATATATTTTTGTTGTTATTTTTTTTTCCCAAGTGAGAAAGTCAAACTGCTGATGAGCAATAGCTTTCTTCCTTCTTTTCTTTCTTGTTTTAAATTTTAATGTCAAATTTCAGCTGAAATTTTACATATTTTTGAAAAAAAATGAAGAAGCTTCATAGGACAACTGAACCCCACACACTTTAAATAATAGTGTCAGCCTATTAGAATTCATAGAAAATGTAAGTGTATTGAATACATAATTGCAGACAGAAAGTCACAAACAATCAATGAGAAGCATTAAATTGTAATTATAGTACTTTATATTACAAGCCAGGAATTGTGTTAGTAATTTTCTCAAAAGTAATATATACAAAGGGTTTTTTGGTATTCAGGCAATGGGAGTGGAAAGATCATCATCAAAGATAATAGCTTTCAGTCAATAAGCCTAAAAAAATATCTTATTTTCAACATTATATGAATGTAATTTAACAACCAAGTATCTTGCATGTTCAGTCAGTCAATTGTTTCACTAAAGCACTGTGTGAAATAATGCAATTTTACTCAAAAAGTCCCTCCCATAAATTTAGGAAATGTAATTGATTTTTATCACCTGGAAGATAGTATTCACCTGAATACCCTAAAATGGAGACAGGATAGCAATATCTTGAAAACGACCTTGTACTGATTTTGAAACAAAACTCTCATATTATTTTTTAAAAAGAAACAAATATGTCTTTATTCATCAGAAAACATCTATTTATTGCCTACTGTGTGCTAGACATAATGCAAAGCACTGGGGATACCTAAGTAACAGAAGTCTCAGTTCTTGTTTTTTAGATCTCATAATACGTTTGGAGAGGCAACAGATAAATCATATGGGACATGAAATAAAATATATTTAGACATATTCTGCATGATACTATAATCATGTCATTATACATTTGTCCAAACTCATAGAATGTATAACAGCAAGAGTGAACCCTAAGATAAGCTATGGACTTTGGGGGATTATGATAGGTCAATGTGAGTTCATCAGTTGTAACAAGTGTACTGCTCTGATGGGGGTGTTGATAATAAGGAAGCCTATGCAAGTGTGGGGAAAAGGGGTTTGTGGGGAAAAGGGGTTTGTGGGAAACCTCTGTACCTTCCTCTCAACTTTACTGTGAACCTAAAACTTCTCTAAAAAATAGTCTTTAAAAGAACACATTATCAGGAACACAGTATGTTCAAACATACCATGGTTGATATAGTCTTTTTTCTTAAAGATCCACACCTTAACCCTCTTCATCCTGCTCTTTTCCTGGGAGGCTGAACTTTAGGGATTGAACCAATGGGAGCCACTATCAAGAAATGGGAGGGCAGAAGGCAACTGAGGTATTTATTCTCCCAGTCTCCTTTGGCTGACTTGCTTCAGAGTGGTTGTGCTGCGGCCAACTCCATATTGCTACTCTCTTACAGATTTAGCAATGATCCGTGATCTCTCTAAACCTTAGGCTGGTGAGAGTGATTTACTAATGCTAGTGCGAAGGCATTGTACTCTGTCACTTTAGTTTCCCTAAATTGTATCCACATCATTAAAAATGGGTGCTTTATTAAATTGTCTTCAATTATTGAGTCAGTATCCTATTAGTTTCCTGCTGTGACCCTAATAATATAAGCATGTACAAAGTGACATGGGCAAATAAATGAGGCACGTAAAAGAGTGAGGACCTAGCACTTTCTGGAGAGTCAGAGACTTCTAAAGCCCCTCCAGTCTATGAAAGAAAGAATCCTGAAGCTTGAGAGTACCCTAGTTTTGCACAAGTCCAAAACAAAACAAACTGTGTAACTTGTTGGAGGAGAATTAATTGGTAAAAATTAAAGTTGGTGGATAGTTTTTTGCAAATTACAAACAGCGCCTTTGAAATAAAATGACCTGTACTTCCACTATCATAAGAACAAAATGTTCTGTAAATCTGTAAGACTTCATTATAGATATTCTTGACCATCATTTTCAAATTGCTTTGCCAAAATAAAATCAATGCCAAGATGAGACTTTGATAATTGTACCCAAATGCCATGTTGAAATGACATTTTCTTTACCATCTTGGTTCGAATGTTTGCCAAGAATGATGTTAATTAGGCAAAAACAAAAAACAAAAAACAAAACCCAATTTGCCAACTTTTAAGTTTTTCCTCTACTTCTCCATAAAAGAGACTCTTATTATCACTTTCATGACTTTTCATGACTAAAATGACTTATAATAATCATTTACAATACATCTTATCATGTTCTGAAATTTTGGAAAGAAATCTTAAAGACTACAGAGCAAGCTGTCTTTTACATACTTGTGAGTATGGATTAATGGAAGAGATAAATTAGAAGGTGATTATTGTGGTAGCACCGTCTGATACAGGCTAAGGCTGGACAGGGGTTCAGAGAATTGGCCACCATAGTTAGCTCCAGAAGGGCATTAATTCAGGCCTGGTGTGTGATAGAGTGAAAATATGTCAATGCTAATTCTGGAAATGGTCTTAATTGATATATTCAGCCACACAGGGCACATTTGGAATCAGTTATATTAGAGAATAAGACAGATGGCAAAATATTGGTTGGAGGTCATGAAAGCTGGGTCCAATCCAAGGGAGGGGATTATTTTCTTAGGAGGTAAGTAGGCTGTCCCAGTCCTGGTGAACAGACTGGAATGCAGAATAAGACAGGACTCCTTGTTGAGGGCTGTGTGAGGGAAAGTGAGAGGAGGTGGTGTGGATTCTAGACTAAGTAGTAGACAAGAAAACTATTCAGGTTCAAGAAATGAAGGCAGTAAACTCCAGTGCATGGGTGGTCTGATATTGAGATAAGGAAGAATAAGATTAGAAGGGGCAAACATTGATTCAAGGTAAAAGATCACCCAGTTTTTCAGGACCAACACCAGAGCAACTGGAGCTTGCATTTGGCTGTCAGCAAAGGATGGAATGGAAGACCAGTGTCTGGGTGTATTAGAGGCAAGACCCATACGGCTGGAAAATAAGGCAAGGATTACAAGAGAGTTCTATAAAAATACCCTTTGCTTCTGTTGTACTGGGTCCAGGAAAAGAAACAACCCCAAATCCCAAGGAAGGGACATGGTACAGGGCAGTAAACACCACTGGTAAAGAGATAAGCTCATGTATTTGCAGACAAGTACACCTAATCACTCTGATGGAAATGCTTTTTTCTAATGTTGCTATACCTGAAAGGTAGTAAGTTTTATTTACATACTAATCTGTAAGGCAGTGATTTAGAGCCCTTCAGAAGGGATGGGAGATTAACAAACATATCCAATCAGTAGATCTATGATTGTGACAAAGAATTTCCTTCCAAAGAAGTACTGCTTATTTTTTGCATAGGTATTTTCACCCTACATATTAGTCTTCTCATTCTGGGCAAAGTATAATGACTGAAAATTACTTCCAGAATAAATATCTATTTTTAAGGACATATAGGAGGAATTAGGTAAAAAGACCACTCTAAAATAAATCATGCAATGTACAGATATATGAACTACTTTTCCAAACATAAGCAGATCTACTCAAGTTAAGTTACAAATGACAGTCACTAACTAAAGGTAAATAACACGCTGCAAATTGAATCCCTCTTTATCAAGTGCTTTTGAGTCCATGGGGCTGAGAGAAATTGTCTCGGCCCTGATAGTATTTACATCCTCATCTTCCTTCCAGCATCCTTTTCTGTCCCTTATATTGTGACGGACGTAAACTGCTTCTGTAGGGTGACGACTTTTACGAGGGTTCTTATACTGATACAGAGATTCTCAGCCTTTCTGAAACCTATGAAATTTCATGTTTTGAGTAATTTTTAACAATGCACAGATTCCTTAGCCATGTTTTCATAACTCCAGGTGTCTCTGTCATAGCGCATGTGTGCCCATATTCTTAAGGAACTCGTCTGCTCTATTCCAATATGCAGACTATTCATCATACAGGTATCACAAGGCAATTCTCCCATATTGTGTGTTCTTCCTCTGTCTATGTCCCTGCAGAGAAAGAGTGTGCTCTCTGGAAGTTTCAGTTGCCAGATCTTTAGAGTGGGACAATAATTTTATTTACCCTTCTTGTTGCTATGCAGATAACATTACCATAAGGAATATGAAATGAGTATAAAACCTCATACAAAATGAGAAATGAATGTTAGCTATTATTGTTGTCATATATATTGGCAATAAAGTCTATAGAACACCTAAAGTCTATAGAACTTTATTATTAGTTTACATCTTAATGTTTATTATATGTATATTATATATTTTCTACAGGTTGGGAGCAACAGGAATAATATGCCGAACAGTAACTATGTATCAACCCCACACAGTAAGATAATTTCACAGAAATGGTGAACTCTTGATACAAGTAAAGTTGTATCTATAGACAATAATATGTTACACTTCTAAGCACTTATATGCTAAATATATCACATATATTATTATCATATTTAATTTGCACAATAAAATGTGAGGTAGGCACTATTATTATACCACCTTTATACCTTAGAAAATTGAATTGAAATCAATAAAATAACTAGACCAGAGTCACAGAGCTAACTGGACACAGAACTCCTATTTGAATCATGGCCTACTGGTCTAAAGCATATACTCTTTACAATAGGAACATAAATAATTTTAAAAATAATATTTAAGCACACATAAGTTCTTTCACAAGCTAGAAAGACCTTTCAGAATGTGTTTATTCATCTGACTAAAAGATGCCAAGAGTCTATAGTGCCCTCTACCTCATTTGTGCTCACCATCCAAAATTCCCATGGATAATTCAAAGGACTTTCAGCTAGAATTGAACCCTTTCTTGTGTTCAGAACTGCTATTAATTTAATCATACTAGCTGAACTTCCTCAAAACTACTTTACTAGGATAACAAATCAGTGCTTTCTTCTGATAATTTAAATCCAATATTTAATAAATTAGACTTTTTTCAACTTCAGTTAGATGTTTTTCTCTCTTGTAGACACAAGCTCCAGAGTAACAGTTTTCATTTTTGTTTTTTATTTCTCTTAAAAGGAAAAGTTAATTTCATTACTGTTTTAACTGCAAATTGTTCAACCTCAATCTTTAATCAAGGACTTTGTCATATACTTAACCTTGTCCCATGAGGATACACTTGTATTGTCAGTAATGCATTATTGAGTTGATTAGTAAATTATGTCTTGTCCAATTCTACAGTAATCTAAGAAACTAAAAATTAGAGAATAAAATGACAGCTGTTTAACAATAACTGTGTTTTAAATATCTCACTCTTTGTGAATAGTGTGTGGTAAGCAGCCTTTAAGGTGACCCCCGGTGATCCCTACCACTTGGTATATATACCCTTGTATAATTTTCTCTCTTTACTCAGGTGTAGACTGGACTTATTCATTCACCTAGAACAAAGAAGATAATAGCAGCAATGGTAAGCAATCACTTCTAAAATCAGCTTATAACAGCAATGGCGTCACGTTGGGTGCTCACTCTCTCTCTTCTCTCTTGGATTCTTCACTTTGGGAAAAGCCCCACTGCCTTGTGAAGCAGCTCTGTGGAGAGACCCATTAGGTGAGGAACGAAGGTCTCCTGACAACCACACAGTGAGCTTATAAGTGGATTCTCTTGCCAGTGCAATGTGCAGATGAGACCTCCCGAGAGACTTTGAGATAACCAGTTATGCTGTGCCCAAATACCTGACTCACAGTAACCGTAATTTAAAGCCACTATGTTTCAGGGTGATTTGCTGCACAGTAATGGATAACGAATACAAAGGTATCTGAAAGAGCAATGCTGTTCCATTGTGTTTTTCACAACAGCTAGATTACCATGTCTCTCAGTCAAAATCCTTTTGTTCATCTCTTAAGCCGGAGTTATGAGGCAGCCTGGTATAACAAATAATTTTGGACTTGGAGTCAAAAACTCAAAGTTGACTCCTGGCTTTCATATCTGCTTAAATAACACTGAGTAAGTTACTTCAGTTCTTGAACTTTGGTTTGCTCATCAGTGAAATAAAAATTTTGACTACACAATGGTTAAGACATTTTTTTAAATGCCTATTGAAAACCTTTTCTAATAGTCACAGAAGTCTTACTGTCTTATTTCCTAAAATACCAATGAAAGATAAAGTTTTCACTGTTAAGGACTTTGTTGGAGTGGGGAAATCAGAGTAAGAATAAGATATTCAACCAAAATACTTGACAAAATCTTGTCACTCCTTGTTTGTAAAGTTTAAAGGAATAAATAGTTGAAGGAATGACTTAACCTGATATGGTGCATCATAATGAGAATTTCAAATGCTGAAAAAAAAAGAGGCAAGTCAGTTGCCATAAATGGCACAATGAAGGTACACACATGAGAATTCAGATGGAGGTATTTACAGAGGAGTAAGATGATGTGATGTACCAGCGAGTGAGGATAATAATGAGACATGAAGAAAATACTGGAGACAAATAAGTTATTCATCTTTGCCAAAAATTTTACTGGATATGGCATTGCCAATTCATATTCATAAGTCTGAAGACAATTCATTAGCCACAGGATGAAATGGGACAAAGTAAATTGGAATATGAACTGACATTTTGAAAATATATAATGAAATATAATAATTGGCCATGTCAAATTCTGTTTCTAGAGTTGACAGCTGAAAGCACCAAAATATCACAGTATTATTGTAATTTTGCAGTATTCAATCATTTTACTTCCTTTTTAAAGAAGATACAATAAATGCTGATGCAATATGAAGCATACCTGGATAGCTAGAAGTCTTGCTGAGATAAATTTTCATAAGATTTTAAAAACTCATCAGGTTTTATTCATGTAGAATACAATAATACATATTTAGAAAAAGCATATCTTAGTCAAGTATCTATAGTAACCCATGGAGGAATTATTTAATTTAGGACTTTGGACAACAGGATGATGTATTGGTACTAATAGAACTGATACTGTGAAATTAGGATTGCATAATTTATTACATACATAAAAATAGGTATATGCAAACATAAAATTAATTAATTAACTAATTAATTTATTGTCTCAGTAAGTAATTGATAGGAACTATAGTAAGCATGGCTAAAGAAATATTACCTGTCTGGCCAAGTCTGAATTCTTTTGTGTGTGTGTGTCTATCCTCTTCCGTGCCCCATATCACTTATATTTATACTTCATCCAGGCTGGACTAGTCATTCCATTATATCTGAGCCTTTAGCTCAATTTCTGCTTAACCAACTATTTAAAGTGAGTCTAGAAAAGCCTGGGTGGCTCAGTAGGTTGAGCGTCTGCCTTCGGCTCAGGTCATGATCCCAGGGTCCTGGCATCCAGTCCCTCATTGGCTCCCTGCTCAGCAGGGAGCCTGCTTCTCCCTTTCTTTGCTACTCCCCTTGCTCCTGCTCTCTCTCTCTGACCAGTAAATAAAATCTTATAAAAAAAATAAAGTGAGTCTTGAGTACTGGTTTTTATCAACTTGATTTGTATAAAGTTTTTTTTTTTTTTTTTCTGGGAGTTTTACTTATTATTTCAGGAACAGATTCTGTTTACTTTCCTTATGGAGTAGCCCTGCTCTCTAACCTTGTTTTTCTGACTATGTCAAACTTTCTGTAGAAGACAGGTTCTACGAAAGCAGATTCTTTCATTAAATTGCTGAAAGGCTAACATTAAGATCCTCATAAAAATATAAAATTAACACATGCCAAAGATTTAACTCTTTAATGAGGAAAGGAGTAAAATATCACAATTAGTCAAAGAAAAATCCAAACACACACACACATACACAAGTGGTCACAAACACTAAAATGAATGCGTTAAGGGGTACAAAGCTGGTCCTTATCTATAGGAAATAATTGTGCCCAACCAGACAAAATCTATTTTCATTCCTCTAGACAAGGATAATTTGCAGTACTATCAGTTTTCCACAATTCATAGAGGTATGGGATGGCTCAAAGACTGATAGACAACCCATTTTGAAGATTTTCTACAAAAGACATCTAATAATCCTCCTTGCACATTTCAAACTCTCACTAGTGTTCCTTAGAGAACAATGACAAGAATGCCATGGCACTTCTTACCCGGCACCATCAAAGTATCCTGGCATCAGCAGTGTGGAGAAGTTAATTGCTTAACCATTTTATAAGCACTACTATATATGCTACATGGTTTAATACTTTGGGGACCAGTATATTTTCTTACTACATGTGCATGTGTTTCATTCGCTTCTTTTGTAGTGATCATTACACGGCACCAAAGAGGCTATTCATCACCATTTTATTTGTGCTTTGGAAATCTTGACATCCCGGCCTATCCTGTTACAGCAGGACTCCCCTAAAGGACATCAGAATTGGAGAAAGTTACTTCTTAGTTATATTATTCCTGCTTCATTAATCTCGCTCATTTCTTTGTTCACGCCATTATATCTTTTCTTCCAGACGAAACCTGACAGATTATGTATAGTACTGGTCATTGGTGACATGCTTCCAGCTCATCACCAGCTCATGGGAGCTCTTTCTCTCAGGAACAGTATTTCCACTAACTTGCTTCTTAGTCATGCGGCTCAGTTTTAAAACTTCCACTTTTGTGTGTTCTTTTCTTTCAATGGACATTTCCACCCATCATAACCAGCTTCAAGGTTGGACTTGAGTATTCAACTTGGGCATGAAAACTCCTAGTTCATTTGGTTGCATACCAGTATTGCTTTTCCATGCAGAAACATCAGCATTTGCTTTCCCTTTAAATAAAAGGATTACAAATAAGCAATGAATAACTATCTCCACAATCCCAATTAGGGTAAAGGAACCAGAGGGCCAGAACTAATAAATAACTTATCATGTTAGTTTTTGGCTTGGTCTCCATAATACCAGGCAATTCCCCCAGCTTGCCAGATGGAAATAATTCAACATCGTGTTAATGAGATAAACACCAGGGGAAGAAAACATTTTTAAAAAATAAAAGAGAAAATAAGGTAGAAAATAAAAACCAGAACAATTACACATTTCTTTGAAATAGGGTGATAAATGCTCTTATTCCTACCCATGACATTTGACATATGCAGGAATCACTGCCAATTAGCCTGAAGTGAAGGGAGATTTGAAACATCCACGTATCAGAAAGGCATGTGCAAAGCCGACATCCTGTTGAGCAGGGTTTCCGGCGAATGGTTTTCTTCCTTTGAGGGACCTGCTTTGCCCAAATCATGTATTTCGCAGTTTACTTGGTAATTGGTTTGCATGCATCCAGTTAGATCGCTATGAAAATCATGTCTAGGTTTAAATACTTTTCTTAGCAGCTGGGACATTAATTTTTTTTTTTTTTTACAAGAACAGGGTAGCAAAAACTGCTCAATTAAAATGCTCTGCATATTCAGATCAACACCCCTTGTTAAAAAGGATTTTTCCAATCCCCCTCAGTAACTGAGAAAGAAGGCAATCAAAAAGTTTATAGCAACCACATTAGGGAGAGGATATGATAGCTAAAAGGCAAATCACTCTTTTACCTAAGGTACTGGAGCGTAATTTCAAATACCGCCCTACCTCTCTCCTACAAAACCAGAGGGAGGAGGGGGTCTAAGAAGTGTAATGACAAAAGCATTCCGTAAATAACCACAGTAGAGGCAAAAGAGAAGGCAAGAGTGGCTACTTCTCTCAAAGCCCAAGACTGAGCCAAAGTCTAGGGTGCAGATGAAGAAAAAAAAATCTTTAAACGCCTCATGTGAACACATACCAATCATATCAAGGGAATTAAGAGAAATCTTTTCTCAGAGAGCCATTAGAGGGAGAGAGAAAGACAATGAATAAAGCATGCAGAAAAGGATTTTTTTTTTTAAACAGGAAAAGTCTGGTAATGTGACTTCAGCTACATTTGCTCTCTATTCTCCTCTACTTAAGTGGGAAGAGTGAGATAATCTGATTACAATTTGGTTTGTAGCATGAGAGGTTAAAGGGAGCGCATTTTTGTTTCCCCAGGCAAGTTTGACCCTCCGTTTTTTTTGGAAAACCTAGGGTGATGAAACAGAATGCTAAAGCAGTTACTGAAATGCAATTGCATCTGAAATCTTGTCAAAAATGGAGAAATTTTTGTGTGTATTTATGAGATGGGAGAGAAAACTGTTTCCAAGGTAGGAAAGGTGGGATGCAACTTTTCTATGTCCAGTGAAATAAAAAACATGGACAAGAATGCAGAATTATGAAAATACGTGGTGATTTGAATTTTTTTTTTCCAGGTAAGTAACCAAAAGGAGTGTGTGTGTGTGTGTGTGTGTGTGTGTGTGTGTGTGTTTGGATTAAGTTAACCAATGTCAAGTCAGCTGAAGGCTTCTGTATGGGGACTGGCCCTCTTTACAGAGATTTGCATGGTTGGACACTGGTAGTGGAAATGGATATTTATTTTATCTTGAAATAAGATACATGATTACTGAATATAAAATGACTCCACGGATTCACCTAGCAGTTAAGAACAAAGTAAATTATTTGCCGTCATGATTTGGTATTTTTCTCTTGGAAGTTAAGTTCCATTTGCTCTCTATTTTCTTTAGCTTTCCACTAGCCCAATGACTCACACTGCCTGGAAATCAGTTTGCATGAGAGCCCTGTGAACCTGGGGCTGAATTTCCAGTAACCTTAGATCACAAAGACAAGAGAGATTCTTTAGATGGGGTACCCCACTGTGAATTTTTATTAACTTAGAGGAAATGCTGGTTCTGACTGTCTCCTTTTCACCAAACAATCCCTGACTACAAATGTGTTTCCCTCACAGACTGTGTGCCATTGGCTGTCCTGCCGCCAACAAATGAAGCCCTTCAGGAAGTGCGGATATTTTCTACATCCCTGCCTGAGTGCATCTGAGCTGGCAGCGGATTGCAGTCAAGCAAATGAGTCTTGAGGATATTCTGGCCATTATAAAGCTTGCCAACTGATGCAGAGGTCTGGCTCCTTCCTGGGGAACCAGGGCTCTGTCGTTTGCCAGACAGGGTCCTTAGGAACTTGAGAATTCAATAGGGAACTGGAGGGGAAAGCATCTTTTGCTTTAGCTTAAGATATTCTGTAGAAGGCGTTGTACAGATATCTCTTAAGCAGTGGCACTTTTATTTAAAAAAATTTTTTTGGAAAAGATTTAATTATCTATGAGAGAGAGAGAGAGGGAGAAAAGGAGAGAGGGAGTATGAGGAGGGGGAGGGCAGAGGGAGAGGAAGAGAGAGTCCCAAGCAGACTACGGGGAGCTCAGAGGTGGATATGGGGCTGGATCTCATGCCCCTGAGATCATGACCTGAGCCGAAATCAAGCGTCAGTCGCCCAAGACACTGAGCCACCCAGGTGCCCCACAATGGCACTTTTAAAGTAAAGCTATGTATGATTCTACCAACCTATCTACCTCATCCACTTATTTTTCTCTTTTCTACTTATTTTTAATTTTCTATAAGTTTACTCAGTTTGAAAGTGCCATTGTAATGTAGATACAATGCTATACCCAGCTCATTTTACTTCAACTTGCATCTTAATCATATGTCATAATTTCCTAAAATAAACTTTCACAAAATGGAATTTTAGCTGTTTCCAACCTTTTATTACTAATAAAGAATATTGCATGTGAACATCTTTCTGACTGTAAATCTCTACTTACTTCCTTAAGTTAAATCCAAGGGACCACAGCACCTTAATAAATTGATAAGTTGCTTTCTGAAAAATGTGCACTGGTTGCTAGTAGTATATATCTTATCAATTTCAACACAAAGGCAAATTTTCCTATATGCAGAACTTCTCATGGACTCCCTCCAGCAATATTATTTTCTGGTGACTAACTGTTCTGCAATCAGGTTACTATGTTATGTTATGGCCTATTAGGAAATCACACAATGTATTTGGCAGATGGTAAGAACTTAGTTATTTTTTTGTTTTAAATCACCCTGTGTCCTCTTGGTAGACATAAAATTCTACTTAATTCTAACACCATTTATTATAGTTTTTATTCTAACTTAAAAGTTAAAAAAATCAATGACTTTCTATCATCAGGGTTAACATTTACCTAAGTCAAATCTCAGGAATACAACTTTCTGCTCTCTCTGTCCTGGTTCTAAGGAAAATAGTAACTATATCACAAACACGCTATTGTTCGGGAGGACCTCTCATTCAGAATCTGAATAGAACTGATCCTAGAAACAGCAGTCAGAGAAGGACCAAGGAACAATAATTCTACCTACTCATTTTCAATAACGTGAAATGAGAGGAAGCCAAAGTTGCAGAGATTCTGCTATGTTTAAATAGGCAACATAGGGGTACCTTCGTGGCTCAGTTGGTTAAGTGTCTGCCATTGGCTCAGGTTATGAGCCAGGCGTCCTCAGATCAAGCCCTGCAGGGAGCCTGTTTCTCCCTCTACCCCCCTCACCCTGTTTGTGTGCACTCTCTTTCTCTCAAATAAATAAAATCTTAAAAACAAAAACAAAAACAAAAACAGGCAGCATGGTTCACATGCCTCTGTGCATTACATTTTCAGATTTTCTGTAGCACAAGCTATCCCGGTTAAAAAAAAAAAAAAAAAAACTTGCCTATGCTTTCGAGGTAATATCTACAAAATGAAAATTGCAAAACAACTAGTGATTCTGCGGGTGGGTAGGGAACAAACCCATCAGATCAGATTGTAGCTGTGTAAACAAAGCCTTTGGTTTAATGGCCCACTCTGTGCTTTGTTTTTCACCTGGCTATTTTGGCAACAGGCTAAGGTAGTCTGGAGTGTTTCACCTGCTTCTTCTGATTATTCGCAGATATGGTTTCCCTCACAAGCCCTAAGTGCTCGGATGTGCTTAGCAAAGCCATAACTAAAGGTCTAATTTATTGAGAAAGGGCAAAAGTAGATTTTTTTCTGTTTATTTTTCATTATAGCAATACTAAGTTACATTTCTACCACTGTTACTTTTATTATGCACATTTAAATATGAGTGCGTATAATAGGTAGAAGGATATTTAGAGATAGAGATAGAATACTGTGGCTCTGTATTTTATTACTTGCTACTATTTCATTATGTCATCGTCTCCCCACCCCCGCCCAGGAAGGTGGACGTGTTCTTCTCCACTGACCAAAAGGCTAGAGTATGATTTTCTGTCACCTGAAGGTCTTCAAAGCCAATTGGCAACATTTCCAGTCGGGCAGGTAATTATAACCAGCTCTAGCTGGGTTCTCCACACTGAAGGTTGCTGATCTTGCAGTACAAAAAAATATTTTCAGCTGTGGACAATTAACAAACTCAGTAGACCAGGCAAAAGTGCAGCCCTCTTCTGCACAATTCTGTTGCCAGCACTACTTTGACAGCTATATAATTACATGGACCATAAATTACGCTCAGTAATCACCTTGTTTATAATTTCATTCCCTGTAAATTAGTAGTGTAATGAAATGAGATTTCATAACCACCAGATGCATAGTGAGCTGCTCACCAGAGACTCTGGCAATAGCTAAGAGGCAACCCTGTCCCAAGAAGTGAGGTTTTGGTGGGCTGCTGTGTGTTGGTCATGCCATTGGCAAGTGATCCAATGCACCAAGCTGGGGGCTGCCAGTGACATTCAGGCAATTCCAGGATGGAAGCCATATACCAGCAGCTGTGAGAAACATGGCATCCTGTTTGAAAGGAAAACTTTGCTTTTTTTAAAAAAATATATCATGTATTACAGCAGCTCCATTTATGGATGTTGCATCTTATCTAATGGGTGCAGGTAGAGATTCCTCAAGAGTTCATCTTAAAAGTAATGATGGTGGGCAAATGTTCCATAAAGAAGATACTCACCACGGGTAAGTGGGTGGTCTGTTATTATGACATGGGAATTGGTAAATGAGCAAGAAATGTAAGCACGTTTCCCAAGGTTATTTTTTTCCTCCATATGGAGAAATCTTTCTTGAAAATCCTTTGTATTATGCTCAGTTGCTGTGACAGAGAAGGAAATAAGAATAGAAATAGTAATAAAAATGCTGGCCATCTTTGTTCTAGGGTTTGTTCTAGGGTTTTCACAACTTCTGAGACACAACTACCAACTATTTCATACTAAAACAATGGCAGATTATAGTTTTTAGAATGAATAGCATACAACCGAGAATTATGTATTTTTTAAGAAAAAGAAGAACAAATGAACAATCGATAATTTTTGTCTTATATTACAAAGCCTCGACAAGTTATTTGCAAGAGATTTATTAGAACTTGAGCCATTACTGCAATAAGAATTGTGCTGGAAGGAAAAATACAAATTATCTGCCACTGCTTCTAAGAGGGCTGGGAGGGGGAAAATGCATGAATCTAGAAGCTTTAATTACCTGCAGAAATGTGAGTTGGTTATGCAGCACCTATTTTAATTACCATCTGATTAAAATTAATCCTAGCTAGGAAAGGAGAAAGCAGAATAAGGAAACTGCAGTCTGAAGGTTAATGTACTAAATGCCACCAAATGCAGACAAGTAGAGAAGAGAAAATCTGGTTGAAGGACATGTACTGTGAGTGACTATCTGAAATGTGAAATATGTTTCTATGTATTTGTTGTTTTGACACATGCTTTCATATTTCCTAAGCCTCTGGAAAAGCTGGATCGTTTATTCTTTCACCAGAGGACTCTAGATATGGTAACATTTTCCTCAAGTAGAAGCATTTCAAGTGAAATAAAATTATTCCAAGATATTATAAGAGACATGCCTGGGACTTCGACATCAGTTCTTAGTGGCTATTCCTTCAATGACAAATCTAGAATGTAAATGAACAGCAAATAATTTGTCTTTTTGTCACAGTATGATATTTGTGACTTTTTCACAGATGGAGAACGCCAAAAAGATCCTTATGTGTTATAGAAATTGACTGTTAGTCACTTCTTTGAAAGTCATGACAAATTGCTTGAAAAGCTGAGATTTTTGTATTAGGGCTGTGTGCACACATGTGTGTTCACTCATATCACCTGCCTTGACGTCAGGGACCAGACAAACATGGGACTATCACGAACAGGTCAAATAGTTCTTGGTCAACACTGGTAGCTTAAAAACAATGGATCATTTATGTAGACAGGTCATTTTCAGCTCAATTGCCATTGATAGGAGTTGAACTTTGAGTTGTTTTTACATTTGAAATGATGGATTAACACTCAAATATCTGTCCTCAGTCACCAATCACTCTTTTGCTGAAAGTGAGCATTTCAAGAATACAGTCAAGAATTAGAGTATTAGCTAGAAAAAAAAAAAATAAAGAATAAATAACTGATTAACACAGGACTTGAAACTGACTGCAACTTTGGTTGCCATTGTCGCCATTACTACATTACACCTGAGTGAACTATCTTAATCAGTACAAGTTCTCTCACTATCATAATGGCAGCCAAAATCATAAGTAAGTTGTTAACAAAATTTTGGTGGTTGGCAGTTTGAGGATTAAATAAAAATTCACAGAACCTAGGGGTGCCTGAGTGGTTCAGTCGGTTAAGCCTCTGACTTCAGCTCAGGTCATGATCCCAGGGTCCTGGGACTGAGCCCTGTGTCTGGCTCCCTTCTCAGTGGGTAGTCTGCTTGTCGCTCTCCCTCTGCCCCTGTCCCCTACTCACTATCTCTCTCCCTCTCTCTCTCTCAAATAGATAAAATCTTTTTAAAAAATTAAAAAATAAATAAAATAAATACTAAAAAATTCACAGAACCTATACCACCATATATCTAAAGGAAAATAAAAAATAATAAAAATAGCAAAAATAAATAAACAGCATTTAAACTTGTGAAAGAACCAAATTCTCTATCACAAATCTTGAAAAGTATTATCTAGTAGCAAAAGAATGAGCAGATCAAAACTGAAAACTGGCAGCAGTAATCCACAGAACTGTCTTCCTCCACCAGTACAGAACCACCACCTTCTACTGGCACCCCCCACCACCAGACTTCAGCATTGTGGGGAGAATGAGAGGTGAGGAAGTAAGAGAAATTCTACTGATGTGAGAAGTGACGTAGATGAGTGGTCTGAGAAGAAGGGATGGTGAAGCTGTGGTGGGTCAGATGGGAAGGAAGTGAGGTTAGAAAATGAGTGAAAGGAAATAGAAAACATTTCTTCATTAAAGTGACTTGCTAGAAACTGACATCATTAATAAAATTTGTCATTCAGTTTCCTTCTGACAGGGAGAAAGGTGATAATGCTAATTATCCCCAATAATTAAATAATTGATTAAATAAATATTATTTTTTTAGAATTAAGAAAAAATAAAATGTAAAACAAATGCAAATTTCTATAGGTGTATAATAATGTAGTATCTCAAACATAAGGGCAAAATAATACCCCAAATGAAAGGGGCAAACATAGTATCCCAAATTAAAGTCATCTACTCACCATGAATGACACAAGAGATGACATGAGTCCCCTGTTATGCCCTGTTACACTGGCTTAGAAGGAAACAGGAATGGATGCTGGGTGAACTCGAATATTAGAACCACATGAAACCAGGGTAGTGGTGCCTAGTGGCTCAGTCAGTTGAGTATCCGACTCTTGATTTCAGCTCAGAGCATGATTATCAGGGTTGTGGGATGGGGCCCTGTGTGGGGCTCTGCACCCCACAGAGAATCTGCTTGAGATTCTCTCTCTCTCTCCCTCTGTCCTCCCCCACCCTTTCTCTCTCTAAAAAATAAAGAAATAAGGTAAACAAATCTTTGGGAGAAAAAAAAAAAGAACCATATGAAACCAGGGTAACCATATGAATCAAAGCTCTCCCATCATCAGTTCCCACAATACTTTATATCATTCTAACAAGGCAGTATGAAATTTAAAATATGAGAGATCAGTGAAAAATATTCATGGCTATAAAACCCTTAATGTACCCTCACCACCACCACTAAAAGTTGATAGAAAATCAGAATATGGAATATGAAACAGAACCTACAACCTTCAATCTTCTATCTGAAGCTCTGATGTAAAAACCCAAACACAGAGCTTCCATTGACACCTGAAGTTGGGATATTCTTTGTTACTTTTGTGTAGAAGTGGGAGTTCTGGCTCACTTTATGGTCCCATGGACACCGTGGTGACAGCTGTCTCAGTATTGCTGGGTGATAGTCAAAGTCTTGATTCTCCATTGGACCTCCTCTCGCACCCCCGCCTCACTACTACTGGGCGGGGGTGGAAGGCCAGGGTCTCCAAGTGGTTTCCACTGAAACCTGGGGATGGATGGCTTATTACTGGACAATAGGTTGAAAATCCCAGCTCCTTTTGTGGTTTTCTGTAACCATCCCAATGAAGATGTTAGGGAAATTTGTTACATTCCAGTAATGATGTAAGTCTAAGCTCCCCTACTTGGTTTTGCTGGCATGGGTGGGGATAGGTTCATAGTTTTTCTGTGATGATTGCCTGGAGTAGAGAAGTTACTTTCTAAAACTTTCCTGTTTTTACCAGGCTGTCACTTTCTTGATCCTTTGGCTGGAGAAAACAAACTTTTTTATTACGCCTGTGGGTGTGTCTAGTTATATGACGTCTTCAGGTACAAGTCTTCTGGAACAGAAGACAAAAATAAAACCCAGGGAAATCACAGTGAGTTGTTCCTTGGGCCCAAGGTCCCTAGCCAGTCTGCCTTACTCTCTCCACCTCTTGGGGTCTTAACATTTGTTGTATATATAATGTCAATGTTTTAGGCTGTTCTTAGTGGAAGGAATAGAGGAAAGTACACATATTTTATCTTTCTGAAAGCAAAAATATGAACACGTTTTTGAAAGGCTGAAAGTGAATGGAAGAGTGGAAGTTGAAACTCAAGTGCCTACAGAGGTTTCTAACAAAAAGTAAAAAACATCAAGTACTGGCAAGGATGGAGAGAAGAGCCCTTGTAAATATCATATATTGCTGATGAGAATGCAAAATTATATATAGGTGCTTTGGACAAGCTTTTGGCAGTGTTTTGAAAGTTAAACATGTATTTATCATATGACCCAACAATATGGCATTTGCTCCAGATAACAAAACATATTTTCATACAGAAAACCTCAATTTGAATGTGAATTTCCACTTGTTGTTTGTAAGAAACAACTCAAGGTCTATCAACTAATGAATAAATTATAAAATTATGGTGCATCCAGAAATATAATACTCCTCAGCATTGAGAAGGTATAAACTTTTGATAAATTCAACAGCATAAATGAATCTCAAACCATTTTGCTATTGAACAATGCAATACACAAAATACTGGCTATAATTTGATTCCATTTATGTAACATTCTGGAAAAGGCAAAAATACAGAAACCAAAATCATATCAGTGGGCGGGAAAAAGAGACTGATCAACAAGGGGAGATAAGGGAACTTTTTGCAATGATGATAATGGCTTATACTTAATTGTGGTAGTGGTTACTCCATTGTTTTATAAGCTCATAGAACTCTACATTTAAAGAGTATAAATTCCAATGAATGTAATTTATAAATCAATGAATTTAACTTGAAAATAATAAAGTTAAAATGGACAATAAAATCCTTAAGAGAAGACATAAAAAATAAAGGTTTTTAAAATTCTTTTAACAGTTAAAAAATAAGCTAAGACAAATCAATGGGGTTGTCTTTTAAGTTCCTGGACCCAATTCCAACATGTGTGTGGGTGGGGGTGGGGTTCATATGCCTTCAACAAGCAATGCTTGGTACACCAGTTAAATATCCTAGAATTTAACCCCATCTAACACTATCTACTTGGGGATAGTATCAGATCCCATAGGTTAAGGGCTCAGTTTTTGATACAAGCAGGCTGGGTCTGACAACCCGGAGAGGGGATCCCACAGGATTAGCCAAGAGGGTCCTTGGCTTCACACAGGATGGAGATCAAATGTGAGCCAGGAGGAAGTGAAAGCAATTTACTGAAGATCACTCTCCTTCTCTTTCTATATACATATATATGACTAGTTATATGCCTACATACACACACACACACACACACACACACACACACATATGTCTATACATAGAGATAGACAGACAAAGAGTGTCCAGGCGACTTGGAAAGGAAAAGAGCATGAATCTTGTCTTTGCTTAGGGTCTGGGGTCTGGGATTTTTACTGGCAATTGTGGTCTGATGTATGTGTCCTCTTAGCCATCCAGGAACTGGCCAGAACAAGGACAAGGCCAGGTGTCCTTCATAAGTCACTCATCCCCTGAAGCCAGGAGTCCTGGGTCAAGATGTTTAGAGTCAGTGGTCTTGAAGCATATCTATGAGGACCCTGCCTGGTCACTCTTTAAATGTTACCTATTGTGCTGGGAGTCTCCAAAGATATTGTTATCTCTTTGTCCTTTACAAGAAGGAGATATGCTATTTGCATTACAAGGCATGTGTAGAGTGGGGTGGTGGTGCCTGTCCTAGCAAGATGAGAAGCTAGAAAAGGAGCAAAAGAAAGAAAACAACAACAAAACCCCACAGCTTTTTTAATGGGGTCCCTTCAGTTTCTCTGTCTCAGTTCCACAAGACTGCCCCCTACTCAGATACCAGTCACAAGTAGTAGGTCCTCAGGTTACCTATAACTTCTATCTGATTTGGATTTGTTTCAATGAATTTGCTAGAGCAGTTCACAGAATTCAATTAAACAAGTTTACTTACATTTACCAATTTATTATACAAGGAAATGTAAAGAATACATATGAACATCCAGGTAGAAGAGATACACACGACAAGGCATGCGGAAAGGGCACAGATCTTCCATGCCCTCTCCCGGTGCACCACTCCCCCACACCTCTACATGTTCACCAGCCCAGAAGCTCTCCAAACTGATTCCTTTTTGAGTTTTTATGGAGGCTTCAGTTCACAGACATGATTGATTAAATCACTGGCTATTGGCAATTGATTCAACCCCCAACTCCTTGCCCTTCCCTAGAAATTGGATGAGATGGGACTTAAAGTTCCAACCCTCTAATCACGTGGTGGGCTCCCCTGGCAACTAGCTTTCATCTTCACCTGCAGGCCAAAAGTCACCTCATTCACATAACAAAAGACACCTTTACAAGTCTCATCACTTACAAAATTCCAGGGGTTTTAGGAGTTTGTGCCAGAAACAAAGAACAATGAATCATGGAACACTACATCAAAAACTAATAATGTACTGTACGGTGACTAACATGACATAATAAAACATTTTTTAAAAAAAGAAACAAAGACAAAGACAAAATACATACTTCTTAGTATAAAGCACAGTATCACAAATGGACATAGGTGAAAAAAGAAAACTAAAGAAATAATGAGATCAAAATTCACTAAATATAATTTCAGAAGGACAAAGAGGATTAAACAAGGAGAAGGAATCTAAGAAAGATAATACAAGCATATTTCCCAGGACTGAAGGATCTGAGTTTGCATATTGTAAGGTCTCACTCCAAAGAACAGTAAATGAAAAAAGAACCACAATAAGGCACACCATAGTGAAATACTAGAACAAAAGAAATAGAGAACACCTAAAGTTTTCCATATGAGAACATTTTTAAATGAAATAAACAAAGCTTACACATATAAGAAAACCTGTATCAAAATTGTACTGGTCCTCTTAAGAGCAGCATGCCACCTCATAAGAAATGAACAATGTCTTCAGAGTTCTGAAGAAAAATTTTTTGCTAATATAATTCTATACCCAGCTAGATTATCAATCAAGATAAACATTTTCTCTAATGTAAGACCTGAAAAAAAGTTTACCACTTGTAAAGAGGAAGCTAACGCATCCAGAAAACAAGAAATCCAATAGCAGAAGGAGGTGAAAAGAATCACAAGAATAATGTTAAACACAGTCTCATATTACATTGAGACTGTATATACCTAGGGAGCAACCAGTTAAGTTTAAAGCAGGAGGATGTAGAACCCCTGAAGGTGAATATACAGATTGTCTTTGGAACAATTACACTATCTGATATATTTCAACATTTAGAAATAGTTGGGATTCTATGAGAAGAGTTAGAAAGAATTTTGATAGGTACATAGAAAATGAAGCAAATTAAAACTTAAGGAAAAATAAAAAGTTGTTTATTGTATGTAATTTAATATCAGTACTAACACAGCTTGGCATGGCAATGAAAAAATATTTATATGCTCAAAAATAATGCACACACTATATACTGGTTTAATATAAGAATACTTTTGGGGGATAGGGGAAGCAGAAGTGCTTCATGTGATAATGCTTCCTATTTCTTAATAGGCATCAATAAAATATTAATAAAATCAAGATAGTAAGCATGCTTATATGAATATATTAGCTGGAAATAACAGAGCTAAATATAAGAAGTAGCAGTTCAAATAATTGGCAGAGGTTTCCTTTACAGAACAAACAAGGCATGTGAAAGAAGGCAAGGACATATTTTTCATTATACACTTTATAATTCCATTCAATAAAATGGGAGAATTGCTAAAAAGTTCCTTCTGCCCCACTTCCCTAATTCCTAAATCCAAAGTGCAAATGATTTGGAATCGGAGACAATTTAAAATCCTTGCTTTACTACTAACTATAGGATTTGGAGTAAATCATTCAACTTAAGTGAGTCTCTGTTTCTACTAAAGTATAAACAATAGAAACTAATTTAATGGATTGAAATGAGAATTAAATGATGAAAGAACAAAAGCTCTCATTCCAGGTAGAGGCATATTAGAGCTACTTAAACATGTTACTTTTACTTTTGAAGATTCTCTTCTCCCGGTCTCAGCATAACCTACCTTTATGACTTTATTTCTTTGGAAAAGATTTTGCAAGCTCATTCTAATTTTAGAATTTTGTGCAACTACATTTTATGTGATTTTTTTTTTTGCTTTAGTGTTTATGTTTAATAAAGAATTGCTTTATTTTTTATTATTATGTTCAATTAGCCAGCATATAGTACATCATTAGTTTTTGATGTGAAATTCTAATATAAACAATTTAAGCTTAAATTTTTATGATTGAAATGCCCCATTAACAATACTACATAAAATGACTGTGAGATAACATTGAAATAACATTATGCCACATTACTGACTTTTCACGCCAGATATGATACCTACATACAAAAATACAGAAGGAAAAGCATCATTGAAACAACATAAAGATAATATCCAAAATGCCTTAATTATTTGATTTTGGTGGTAAAATATGGAATTTTTTCTCACTTTATATTTATACATTTACAAAATTTTCTGTAGTAAACATTATCCAATTTATAATCAAAAGAAAATAAGCCTTATAAGGATAGTGAATAATGTTTTAAAATTGCCTTTTTTCGTTACTTTTTAAATATGAATGATATCAATGTTAATACCATTAGCGAAATACTGATTTAATAATACATATTAAATAAAATAATAAAGTAATATTTATTTTAGAATATAAAATCAGTTGTTGTGCTTGTGATTATCTTAATTTACCTTCTGCTTTCAATATTAGTTTCTAATATGCCCAAAAGAATCATAAATGAACATTTTAAAATGGAAGAGCCTGAGCTGAGATACTCAACTTACATACCAAGGAGGAGACTTTAGTTAGTAATTAAGCAATAATAATCAAGGCAGATTAATGGCTGTCTCAGAAAGTTCATTGCTGTGGGCCATTAACCCTAGTACAGCAATTAATTCCCAAGGAAATGACCTATGCTTCAGAGGCCATTTCTGTAGTTAGAAATTATCAAAGTAAAACCACACTAAAATGTCCACTGTCAAAAAGCAAGCATGCCATTTCTATTCCTGTGATGATTAACTGTATGTGTTAATTTGACTGGACCATGGGTACCCAGATATTTTGGTCAACACCTATTCTAGGTATTTGATGAGATTAACATTTGAACTGGTAGACTGTGTAAAGCAGATTGCTCTCCTTAATGTGAGTGACCCTGAATAAAACAAAAAGGCCGATCCTTCTCCTGAGTAAGAGGAAACTACTCCTAACTGACTGCCTTGAGCTAGAACATTGGTCTTTTTCCTATCATGAGACTGGAATGGAAACACTGGTTCTTCTTGGGTCTCAAATCTGCCAGCTTTTGGACTAGAATTTAAATCATGGGCTCTCCTGTTTCTTTGGCCTTTAGATTGGGACTGAAATTACATCTTCTGGATCTACAACTATCTGACTGCAGATTTTCAGACTTCTCAGCTTCCTTAATCACAATAAGGCAATTATCTACCTATCTACCTACCTATCTTACTAGTTCTTTCTCTGAAAAACCCTGACTAATAAAATTTCCTTTCTTCCCTCCCACGCTCTCTTTTTTTTCTTTTCTTTTCTTTCTTTTTTTCTTTCTTTCTTTCCTTCTTTCTTTCCCTCTCTCTCTCTCTTTCTGTATATATGTAAAGGGAAATTTGAAAATATGCACACTCAAAAATTCAACAACCAATAATTTCTTAAGCTCATGAATTGTATTCAATTTTCTTTTTTAAAATTTTTTATTATGCTATGTATTCAATTTTCTTAAATTGTAATTCAAAATTATTTGAAAAGAACAAAGAAATTAGTATTAATTTAGAATTTATGATTTGACAGTTACCTTACATATATCATTCAATTAGTTCACAAGACAAATGGTAAAAAATAAGGAGTATGAACATTATTTTATAGATGAGAAAACATGGGTTCAGAGTATTTAATCGACTTGCTCACAGGCACACAGTAAGAATCATCTAAAGAAATCTGATATCAGAATTTCTGGCTTTAAAACCTACGATCTTCCTGCAGTACATTACTGCAGTCTTTTTGAAGGGCCCCGCTTTAGACTAGCACATAAAAAGAATTCTTACTAGAACTTGCTTTATGTAATGGTTTAAACAAACATCATGCTAATATATGGTATAATAATAATAACAATTTAATATAAATTAAGTAATCAAAACATATTTACAGTTAAGTTTAATATCAAGCAATATGACAAGAGTATGCATATGTATTATATGAGGGGACATTGACATTACCACCTAAAATTTTATATGCCAAAAATGTATCAAACTTATAATAAAAAACAAATATGATATTGGCATGTTCTTAAGATATAACTTCTAGCCATAGCAATAAGATATGAAAAAAAGGTATAATTCACACAAGGGAAAGGAATTACAGATTAACTTTATCTGTGTTCTTGAGCATTTTTATTTATTCCTCATTTTTGTAAGGGCATAAGTTATTTTTAAATTCAAACAATAGTAATTAGACCATGGTTTAAAGTTAGGTGTGTGTAAGACTTACCCAATCCAAAGAATTTTTAAATCAGAAGTTAAGAGAGCAAGTATAATATTTATTAAAAGATTAACATATAAAGTAAGAATTAGCATATTTCCTCTCTTAGGAAATGTAATATTCAATCCAATATTAATTTTTGGTGGAGAGACAGAAATAAGATGTTAGAGAATATCATCACTACAGATTAGGACTTCAGTAACACTTATGGTGATAGAGAAAAAACTTAGAAATGATTACCACTGAGGTGACACTTGCTAATTTTATATATTGGGCTACAGACATCAATAAATACATAATCTACATGTTTTTAAACTTTCAGAAATTTTGGAAACTGCTTGTGTTATGTTGTTTTATTTTCTTTGCTTTTTTCAGGTACACTCCCTCCTTTAAATCATAAATGAAAAGCATAGTATTTGTGTAGGTGCAAACCTACAAAAGTTGCTGGCAGTGGGCAGGGTTGGGGGGGAGGTTGTGGAGAAGGAAGCCAAGGAGGAAAGGAGTGTTTTTCATGGAGACAAGTGTTTGTCAACTGACTCTCGTTTTATTACTCAGTCATGTATACCTCTCAAGAGAGATACTGTTTGAAAAATGAGAAATAGCTCAAGAAAGGAATTTAATCCATTACATATTTATTTGCATATTGTATTATTCCTGTGTTCTTTTTTTTTCTTCTTTCTTTATTCTTTAAGATATTGTGGTCTGAATGTCAAAAACTTGTGAATTATTGTTAATAGCTAATAAAAAGATTATTGTTACAGGAACGGACTTTTAAATTCATTCATCTTACAGAGAAAATACAGGTGATAGTATCCATCTGCTAGCCTCAGTGTAGCATCCCTTTTACCTTGACATTATACCATCAACATACTAATCCATAGGTCACCTTTAAAATGATCCATATTCTCTCCTTTCCTAACTTTATGCCTCCTTGTCTACCTCTCTACAATGAACATAATCTGACCCTTATCATGATGGTTAGCTCTCCATCAAAGAACATGAAAATCTTGAAGCTGATGCAGAGTTCTAGTTTCAGTATGTACTGGATATAAAGTTCTTTCCTTTTCCTTTTCCTTTTCCTTTTCCTTTTCCTTTCCTTCCTTCCTTTCCCTTCCCTTCCCTTCCCTTCCCTTCCCTTCCCTTCCCTTCCCTTCCCTTCCCTTCCCTTCCCTTCCTTTCCTCTCCTCTCCTCTCCTCTCCTCTCCTCTCCTCTCCTCTCCTCTCCTCTCCTCTCTTCTCCTCTCCTCTCCTTTCCTTTCCTTTCCTTTCCTTCCTTCTTTTCATTCCTATTCTTTTTCTTTTCTTTTCTTTTTGACAATATGCCTTTTATTTAAACACCAATGCCTCCTTAATTTCATAATAATCCTATAAAATACCTTTGTTTTGAGTAGGGCTAGAGTAAATCCTCATTTGTGCCCTCCAATGGCATCAGAATCTTATATTCCTCTGAAGAGAGTAATGGTTCAGTTATCGCCATGAATTAGCACCTCCCCTAGGAGTTTTGTTAACATTAGTGGGAAAGCCACTCCACTTTTGGTGGGATTTTAAGCTGTAGAGAGAATATAAACTGTAAGCTACTTGTACATCTTTACCATTAGTTATACAAAAAATATTTCCAAGAATGGAAGACAATGCTGGGAAGAACAGAACCCAGTGATGAAATGGTGCAGAACCTTGATTCTGCTATGCCTGAAGAAAATCTGCCACAGGACTTTATAATTACATAATATAATAAAGTTTTATTTCATTAAGTACATTGAGTTGGATTTCTATAAATTTCTGTTAATTCTGTAACTTTAATGACTCCAACTTTATTTAGCAACTAATGCCTAGAAGTCCTTTATTACTAGTAATAGTTCTAGTAATGAAAGTGGCTACATTGAAAAAGGATAGTGTGGTGAGGAGCCCCAACTCAGTTACTACTATATTCAAGGTGATGGCTAAAATATTGTCCACTGTCTCTGTGAAAAATATCATGTACCCATCAATATTGAAGAGTTAAGAGACTTGGTAAAATCTTTCAGAATGTTGGAGTCTTTCTGTAATGTCCTTTTGTAAAATCCCATCAAAAAAGAGAAAGTTACAATCTCAGATGACATGTTGGAAAGCAAAAAGTAAACACAGCATGTGTTGTTATGAGAGGTCCTATGTTCCTTCAATCAACAATCAAGATGGAACAAGTCATAAAATCATGCAGACTGCTGGGCTGAAAAACAACAAACAAAATAAAACAAGAACAAAAATCTCTGTTTCCAAGCTAATACAAATGGAAGAAAAGATTTAGAAGAATCAGAGGATGCAAAAATGGAACTTGTAGGTGTCCAGAAACTCTCTTGTTAGGTGTATCCTGCCGTTTAAATTAAACTATCATCCAAAATTTGAAGAGCCATTGTATTTGATGCATCCTGGGTTCAAGGAGCATATGAGGCCTCCTATAGCAGGTAATATATACCTGAAACTATTGTTTCTTTTTTTTTTTTTTTTTAAGATTTTACTTATTTATTTCTGAGAGGGAGAGAGAGAGCAAGCACACAAGGGAGGAGGGGGCAGAGGGAGAAGCAGACTCCCTGCTGACCAGGGAGCCCAATGTGGGACTTGATCACAGGATCTTGGGAACATGACCTGACCTTAAGGCAGATGTTTAACCCACTGAGCCACCCAGGAGCTCCCTTAAACTATTGTTTCAAAAGCCAAGGCCATGATGGACCAGTTATTTTGAAAGTCTGTGAAGTTGGGCTGAAGACTGCAGTTCAGTGGAAGGCAACATAAACCACAACGGTGAATTCCACTTTTATAATCTGTTGACATTGGATTTGAGGACATTTCTTAAAAAAGATTTATTTATTTATTTTAGAGAAAGAGAGAGCTGGGGGAGGGGCAGAGGGAGAGAGAGTCTTATGCAGACTCTGCACTGAGCACAGAGCCCCACACCAAGCTTGATCACACAACCCTGAGATCATAATCTGAGCCAAAACCAAGAGAGTTGGATTCCTAACTGACTGTGCCACCCAGGCATCCCAAGGATTTGAGGCCATTTTTAAAATTTAGTTATTAGCCCACAATGTTTTCAGGTGCCAGATATAATGATAACCTATTTGCTAAAAGCCTAAGATATTCCACAGGGCCTAAATTCTCAAGAAAAAGAAATGGGCTCCAGAATCCATGCTGGCCCCCAAAGGCGTACAAAGATAAGGCAAGGAGGAAAAATATCCTCTCAAGAACATGAAGTGAATGAATTGGCTGATTAGAACTTATTATTGGTAAAGAAAAAATGTTTACTCTTCCTTTCCAGGAAGAAATGCTATATATGTCATAGATCATGAATATTTAATGCTGTTTCTTTAATCCCCTTTAATGCTGTTTTTTCTAATGAGAGATCTTAGTAAAGTTGTTCTGATTACATTTCATTTTTGTCAGACATATATATTGGACACAAATGATTTTATCATTTAGCCTCTTTCTGACAATGAAGAAGACAAAACCTATACTTACTGATTTGGATCTGGATGCAGAATCTATAGGCAGGTTTAGATAGGCCCCTTTTGGAAGAATGGGGATATTTTTAAGTTGAACATAGGTTTATTCTAATTTGTTTGGTTGAGATATTTAAAACATTTTACGTACAGAAAGAAATGGGTCTAGGTTTTGACATATATACGCAGTCACAAGCATAAGCAAATGAAAAAGTATGCCATTCCTTGGACAAAGTGATTGGTTCATAGATGGTGACATGACCCAAATCCTGGCAATCAGAATTTGAATTGTTTTTCCAGAGCTAACCAGAAAGATGCTCCCCTTCCTTTAGCTCCATATGTCATAATACCAGACCTCCCATCTGAGGACTTAAGACACTGCCATGTCTAAACTGACCTATTTTTCTTCTTTTAATTGAGTTAATATTCTTCTTTGTTCAGTTATTTGAATAAGATGCCAATCATTTATAACTAGAAGATCTCTAATAAACATCCTATAATTCTTAGTAAGAGCTAAAATAGTATATTTCCTTGATGTCAAAGATGAGGTCTATAAAGCTAAGATAGCATTCTGAATTAAACATGTGTAAAGAATAGTTTTATTTTTTAATCATACTTTGTTCTGCTTTAGTGACATCAAGAATGTTGTAAGAAGATATTTGAAGGCCTATTCTCATTCTTATATTTACTTACTGTTAAACCTATAGGCTGAACTACTGGTTCTTTCTTCATCAAAGTTTTCCCACACTTACTTAGGTATAAATTAAATAGACCATCACTGGGCTGAAAGCAAAACAATCTATTTCAATCTAACAGTTTTATTTGCTTTCCTATCAGTACAACCCTATAATAATGTGTCTTCAGATAAAATAAATTTGGAAATATATGATGAACTGCTGTCTTCTACAGTGAATTCAGCCCAGTCACTCATTTACCCCTTTAATATATGAACTTGCACTTAATGAAATTGATTTCTGAACTCCTGTAGTATAATGGTTGGCTTTACTATATTTTAATCCCCTTAATAATTACCTAAAATTAGGAAGATGTCTAGAAACATAAAATAAGGGAATACCTTTCTGCTAATAACAACTATACTACCCACCAGGTGAAGAATATACATTGTACTGCATTTTCTCATTCCTGAGTGACTTAGTGAAGGAGTACTGAAGCTGTTTTTCACTAAAGCTTGTTTTTCTCTTCCCAGCTTTTGTAAGATAAAGCTCTTTTAAATCTAGGACAAAACGATAAGCTCCAGAAATGCCATATTAGAAAGTAATTCATTCCTCTGTGACTTTTCTCTACGGAGCTCTTTTTACTTAACACCCATTATAACTGGTATACCTGTTGGCACTGGATCAGGGGCAATATTTTTTTGTGGTGGGGGGAGCAATGTATAATTGGTATCTGCGATGTGCAAGATGTTGGTGATAAAATAAACAGAAACTATCCTTAACTTCAACTATCTTACAACTCATGGGAAGGCAAGCTAATGAACAGACAATAGCAGTATAGCATATATAATGCTGTGATGAAGATAAGCAGTGAAGCATGTGTACTCTAGTTAGAGACACCAATGTGCTGATAAACTGGGTCTCTGGGGGGAAAATTAAAAACCTGATTTTGTCATGTTTGTTAATTTCCATGTTGTACATATTTCCACCATGGCCAATTTCAAGCTACCAATATTTTAACAACTGTTCACAAAGTTCTTGAATATTTGTTTTTGAACCAATGCAGGTAGTCTCTGGCCCACCATAGTAGGGAATAACACCAACACAGTGACCAAGTAAGATTTCCAGAAGGGAGTGATATCTAAATAAATAAGAAGAAAGAACATTAATTAGTGAAGCAGAGAGAGGAGGGGAAAGATTTGCAGGCAGATAGATCAGCAAAGATAAACATCTGGAAGTGAAAGAATACATGGCATTTGGGGGAAGCTGCAAGGAATTCATTTCTGACTTGAAAATACTTTGATACATGAAGTAGATAAACACGTACTTAGAGAAGTAAATGTGTTCTAGGTGGTGAATGTCCCCACTAGCCACAATAAGCAATTTGAATTGTTTCCAAAGACAATGGTAGGTAGACCATCAGAATGTTCTGGGGATGTAGCATGGGCATAATCTGATAATTAGAAATATCACTCCAGGTGGATCTGGATACAGATCCAGTTGGAGAATGGGTCAGTTCTATGAAATATCAGTTGGAGAAGAGAAGACTAATGAATGAAAGAGAAGACTAATGAAACTAATAAAATATTAGTAACTCAAGTACAACTGCTAGCAATGGATCTTAAAGCAGTGGCAGTACAGGTGGACAGACTGACACTGGAGATTTGAGGACACATGAAAGGTGACAGATTGGCATGGGGTAGGGTATGGTGAGGGCAAAGAAGTGTTAAGAACAATTTCGAAGTTTCTGTCTGAGAAAACTGAGTGGATACTGTGGGTATTTACAAAAAGAATGGATATAGAAAGAGAATAATGTTTCGTAAGGGAAGCAAATCCCAGTTTTGTACAAATTGACTTAGAGGTATCTATGAGACATACAAATGGAAATAGATATTTTATACAGAAGGATGAGAGTCAGGATCTGACCAGAATCAAGCTATAGTCTGATTCAATTATGACCGAGATATATTCTCAGATACGTTCTCACCTATAAGGTCCCATGGCCTCATGAAAGATAACTGTAATAAGTCAATGATTCAGTTTTGCACAGTGTAAAAAGCGTACTGAACTGTGGAACACACAAAATGCTTTTACAAAATGTAATTTAGACTTGATGGAATGAAGTCTTTCTTAAAAGTTAAGTGGGAGTTAAATGATAAAAAAAGGAAGTGAAGGATATTCTTAGTCGATGGGATGATACTTGTAAATATGCACTGGCATAAAGCAACATAAGTCTGAAATGAAGCCTGCAAGAAAGAAAGTGACAAGAAATGAAGTTAGAAATAATAGCAAGGACTTCATCATAAATGGACTTTTCTGCTAAGCTTAAGAACTTAATATCACTGAAACTGTAATAGATATAGACACATTTAAAGCCATGATCGTATAGGCATTTCAAAAAATTAACTTGAGCAGAAATATAAGGGATGGGAGGGATTTGAGGAGATAAGAAGAATTTAGTCAACCTTCTTTACATTTTATTATAATTATGGGTAAATTCTTGATGCATAAAATATGAATGCATCCCGCCCAATTAAGAAATCCTAGCAGATCTGCAGGGAGAAAGAAATTAGAAGGAACATACTGTCAGCCATCTGGGAGTCAAAGAATTTTATAAAAGAATTAGAGGTTACTGGCAAGAGGAGGTCCCTGAGAGGTCTGAGGCTGGAGGAACAGTAATTTCCACATTTGGTATAAGCAAGGAAGAAGGAATGAGAGAGTGCTATTTCAAACTGTAACAATTAAGGTCTCAGGAAAGCTTCAGATAATATACCAAGAAGGCATTAAGTGGCAGGTGATCATCATCAATTTATTGACAATCTAACTTGCAACTAGCCTTGATGTTTGCAACTAATCTTATTGTTACTCTCTTTTATTGTTACAAATCAGGAAGCTAGCTGATAAAGCAGACAGGAGTGACTGCCTTATCTATATACATCTAAAATATGTTCTGCTTTCAACCAATTTTATTCCCATGATTGAATGAGACAACACATACAAAGTTCCTGCTGATAGTAGGTGGTTAATAAATGAGAAAACAGAATGCTGAAAAGGGTATCAAATAAACTCAACGTACAGTTCTAGCGGTGGCAATACTGTGGTTCCATACTGCTAAGAAGAGGGCTCCACTACTGAGGTTAAATTTCAAAGGTGGGCCTTGAGGTAGGTATGAGTATGAGTGATGTTGTGATAAAAATGAATGATGCTGCATCAAATCTAAGGTGAGACAGGGAGATGATAATACATGTGCGACTTATCTTGATGAGCACTGAGAAATGGATAGAGTTGTTGAATCATTGTGCACCTGAAACTAATCTTAACACTGTATGTTAATTATACTTGAATAAAAAAAAATCATGTGTGATTTTTTGATATAGACAAATGAAAATAATGATCTCTTTTCCAAGGGGCATCAGTCCATCTTTTAGCCATAGATACTTTATTTTTTGTAATAATTTCTACATTTTTCCTTACAATGTAAAATATGTTTTCTGTAACTATTGTAAGGTACTGGTAGTAGAGAATATCTTTTGTATCTACTCTGAGTAAATCTAATACTACGACGATGATGACGATGACTAATTTACAGCAAGTGATGTTGGAAAAAGCTTTTTGAAAAAACTAACTTCACCTGCAAAGAATAGTACTTCAAAGAGTGGAAGCAACATCGCATTCATATTATAATGCTTAACAAGATGCCTACAAAAATGAAAACAGATACTGGGCCCATTTAAGGCCTCACTTAAAATACAAAGACCAGAGGGAAAAAATCAAATATGTCTTAATCCTATGATTAGTTGATGGTCAATAAAAAGTTTCAGGGATTTAGCATCATGGAATGTTTCGTGTTTATTTTTATTTATTTGTTTGTTTGTTTTAAAGATTTTATTTATTTGTCAGAGAGAGAGAGAAGCACGCAAGTACCAGCAAGGGGAGCAGCGGGTAGAGGGAGAGGGAGAAGCAGACCCCCCCACTGAGCAAGGAGCTTGATGCAGGACTCAAACCCAGGACCTCAGCCAAAGGCAGATGCTTAATCAACTGAGCCACCGAGACATCCCATTGTGTTTAAAAAAATAAAATGAATCAAGGCACATACCTCAGATCCCATGTTTTACATTGGAATTACAATACCTAAAAAGATTATTTGATTTTCCTGTAATTGTTTATATAGTTACTCTCAGTGAAAGGAACTATTATCCAGATCTCTTCAAACTTTAAATTACAGTGTATAAGTGAATACTGATTAACATATAAACATGTGTTATAAAAATGTGTTATTTTTGTCAGGAGAAATAATTGCTAACTTAGGGAAAACAATCCCTGCAACGTAAGTATTTATAATCAAAGAAAGTGTTAATTAAAAAGCTAATAGAATGGCTTTTGTCTTTTTTTTAAAGATTTTGTTTATTTATGTAGAGAGCATGAGTGTGTGCATGCCAGCAGGGGCAGGGGCAAAGGAAAAGGGAGAGAGAATCTCAGGCAGACTCCATGCTGAGTGTGGAGGCTGACACAGGGCTCCCATCTCATGACTCAGATCATGACCCGAGCCAAAACCAAGAGTCAGATGTTTAACCGACTAAGCCACCCAGGCGCCCCTAGAATGGCTTTTGTCTTTGTGCATGTGGGCAAGAATTGTGGCCTCAATTAGAAAGCACATTTGGGGTCAAATTCTTGCTTTGCCATTTATGTAATTTAGGGCATTCCATATTGGCCTTAAAACTTAGATTTTTAATTTTTTTCATTTGTAAAACGGGAAATAATGCTTATCTTAATTTGCTGTGAAACAGATAATTTTTGAGGAAGTACTTCAAGAAATATCAACATATTATACCTGATGTTTTTTATTTTCTTGCTTTTATTTGGTCTATCATTGGAATGGCCCACCAATCAAATATTTGAAAGTCTTTAGCATAACAGTGTTAAGGTATTTTGCCTCCCTAAGATGCATAGGCCATTCAATGGGTTGGTGACAAATTTTGTACTTAGGTCTGAAAGAGGTAAAAACAAAGCACCCCTCCTTGAAAAACATAATTTGGTATATGCATGTGGGGCACACTATGGAGATAAATTCTTTGGGGATAAAAGAATTCCACCAGTTTTTTGTTCAGTGGTATAAAACTAAGCTGCTCAATTGGGACATCAACTTGAGATTTTTAATTAAAAACCCAGACTGTTGTCCAAGATATTGTTAACAAAACTAAGGGAAGTTAAAAATAAAACCCTGTTGGGTGAGCACAATAAAAAAAAAAAAAATCCAGACTCCTCAAGGAAGAATTTAGATTTGTCTGGTGAATATCACTAGGACCGCCTTGTGCATATTCATCCCACACATTTGAGTGGGTTTGCAGAGCTCTGGCAGAGGGGCAAGGAATTTTTCATCTATCTCTATGACAGTACGTATACAGAAGAAAATTTCCCAAATCCAGTCAATCATGCTCTTTATTTGTGTGTTTCTGGGTGTGAGTGTGTGTATGCGTGTGTTTATTTGTGAAAGTGCACAAATACTTTCTTCTGATGTATTATTACCATCAAATTCCAGAATGTTTTCCCCAGGTCCTCAATGCTAGTTTTGCTATTTGCATCAATCACTTGGTATCTGAATTAACAGCCTGGACTGCATATGTATTTTCGGATATATTAAGATTCCACTGTGGTGTGAGAACTGTGAAGTGAGAATGAGCATGTGCTAAGCATGTATACTCAAATACTGTAGAATCTTTAGAAACCTTAGTTTAGCCGATCCCCATAGCAACTCAATGAGCAATGTGTTATCCTCCCTATTTTGTGGATGAGAAAGCTGAGTGAGGGTCAATCTTTGGAGTACTTATCCCAAGCTTACAGAGTAAGTGACTGACAGATCTGAGACCGTAATTCAAGTTTCTCTGGCTTCAAAGACTGTGTTTCCTTTTAAATTTACTGTAGTATAGTAAGCACCACTCTGAGCAGTGTTCAAGATCCTATTTTCAGCCAGAGTCTGAAAGATGGAAAGAGCCATATCTAAGAAGAAACCACGGAGGGCAATGCTCATACTCAGGATCCTTTCATTGTCATGTGAGATCTGTGTTTGATTTGTGCAGCTGCTGTAATACATCACTACAAACTTAGTGGCTTAGAACAGCAAAATCTGATATCTTACAGTCCTGGAGGTCATAAATCTAAACTCGGTCTTACTGAGCTAGAATCAATGTGTCAGCAGGGCCACATTCCTTCTGGAGGCTCCAGGGAAGACTCTGATTTCTTGGCTTTTTCAGCATCTTAATTCTACTCACATTCCATGCCCTTGGCTCTCTTCCTCCATCTTTAAATCCAGCAGTGGTGGATTGGGTCTTCCTCATGTCTCATCAGGCCAATGTCTAGCTCTATAAGTCAAATCTCCTTCTGTCTCCCCCACCTCCTGCTTTCACTTTTAAGGACTCTTGTGATTACCCAGGGCCTGTCTGGATAATCCAGGATAATGTTCCCATTTCAAGATTCTCAAAATAATCACATCTGCAAAGTCCGTTTTGCCACATAAGGTAATATATTTATAAGTTCTGGGCATTAGGATGAACATTTTTGGATAGGAGGAAAGTTTTTATTCTGCCTATCACAAGAACTTTCAAAGTCATATATTTGCCAAAATATTTCCACACATTGAACTATCAGAGGTTCTTCACTAACTGGAGAACATAGTCCAGACCCTACAAATCTGTTTAACTCTTCTTATAACACCCACCGTTTCAATTCCCCTTACTGCAATGTTTTCCACTTTACTCAAAATGTTTATATTCTGCTATAACAGTGTCTTTGGCCTTCCTCCACTGTTTCATACTCTTTCACACATCTGTGCCTTGAGATGCTGGTTCCACTGCCTTAATGCCCCTTTGTTTCGTCTTTCTCTCCACAATGCCTACTTATCATTCAATTCAGTTCAAATGTTTTCTCTTCTACAAAGTATTTCTAGAATCACCCCAGATAAGGTCAGTTCTTTCCTCTGTGGACCCATAGCACTTCATAGATACTTTTGTTTTAAGCACTTTCTATACTATGTTATGATGATCAGTTTAAGTAGCTGTCTTCCGTACTTTACTGTGAACTCAGGGAAGACAGAGTTTTGTTCATCTTTTTATTCCCAGTGCCAAACACAGAAGCTTTCACTTAAAAATCTGCTTTAGAGGGACAGGAAAATGAGGTCGTTGTAAACTTTACTGAAATTAATTATCTCAGCAAGTTGATGTAACTCACATGGCATTCTTTGTCGACTTATAAGAGCCTTTTGTTGGAGCCACCTTCCTGTACAATTTCGTTTTGCCCCCTGCCCAAGCTGTTATAAGCTTTCCCTGATCTTGGACTTGTCAGAGCCATGGCTAATACATGGCATATACAAAACATCCAGATATTTAGAACAGGCTAGGTTATTAAAATTTTTGCTGTTATTAATCTGTTCTATCACCCTGAGGAAATTTCCCTGAGGACCAAAGCTGTTTAACGACTTTTCATTTGCTTATTGATATTTGCATACATATTTTTAAGAAGTGTCTACTTAAGTCTTTGCCTTTTGTTTTTTGGGTTTTTTTAATTGGGTTGGTCATCTTTTTATTTATTTACTTTTTATTTGTAGGAATTCCTTATATTATCTAGAAAAAAAGTCTTTTCCAAATAAATGTATTGAGAATATTGTTCCCCAATATTGCTTATTTGTAGGAATTCCTTATATTATCTAGAAAAAAGTCTTTTCCAAATAAATGTATTGAGAATATTGTTCCCCAATATTGTTCCCCAGTCTATATCTTGCCTATTCAAAATATGTGTACATGCACACACACAGGTACAGATATACATCTGGATACATACAAATGTAATAAAACTATATAAAAATTAAACTACAGACAAAAATGATCATGTGAATCAGGAATAGCTTTTACTTGAGTAAAAGAAGAAATAGATGGGATGGGTGGGGGCATGAAAATTTTTTTTAAAGAAATTTGGATTTATTCTCAATGCAACAATAAGCTATCGAAATGGGGCAGATGGTTGTCATGGTTAGATTTACGTGTTTCTGTAATCACTCTGGTTTCTCCTTAGTAACTGTTTATAGTAGAGAAACATGGGAAATGGAGACTGGTTTGGAGGCACTGCAGTCCTCCAGACAAAAGATGATGATTGCTTGTACTGGGTTGGTAGAATTGGATATGGTAATAAGATAGATCTATTTTATGGGATGAACTGAGTTGACTTCCTAATTCATTGCACATTAGATGGGTTAAGCCATTTTCCAAACTGAGTACCAAGCCTCCTTTGTTGCCTTTTTACTTGTGAAGAACTGCTGCCTTATGGCTCCTTTTTACCCAGTACCTTATTTCCAGTGGAAGATCTTTCTAATTGCCTGGCCTAAAAAAATAGCCAGAAGAATCAGGCAAAGCCTTTTAGAAGACCTGGTTACCCTTCTTCCCAAAATACTGGGTGAACAGAGAACACATGACAGACACGATCAAACATGTTTGTCTTCTGAAATTTTTGAATACCTTCCCTATATTGGGCAAGGGTGATCTGATCATTCAATAACACGGGGAGCGATCAAGCACAGTGTCCATATCTGCTTTAGCTAACTGTTAAAAGGGTTACAAACACAGCTGACTGTCCAAACTAAGACATTAAAGGCAGTTTTCCTTATGTTCAATTCTTGGTTGAGAACCTTAAAAATCTGCAAGTACAGATTTTAACTTTACCACCATCACCTCCAACAGATTTTCATGATATTTTTCGGTAAATTCTTGACGTAAGTTCTTTTGTTTTTGTTCTGATACTACTAATCATATTTGCAGCTGAATTTGATTTGAAAAAGAGTCCCGTAACAATTGACAATGAAGGGTGAGGCATCCGTTGGTTTGGTATTTCCTTCAGCAAGAGTGGCTTTAGATACAGCATTTAAGGGATACTGGGTGGAGTTGGACCATATGATTATTCTTAAATTCCCCAAATGCTTCCTAGAAATTCTAAATCTTATCTCCAAAAGTCCATTCCCAGATGACGAGCAACACAATACATACATTATAATCATGGATAGCTCATGAATTAAGCTAAAGTAAGCAAATAAATAAACTTCTATGTTTGGTTTTCAGTGATTTGAACTGCTAAAGGCAATAGAACACTGATTCAGCAGTCATATTCTACAACGCAATCAGGAGCAGTCATCCAATTCCACAAAAATATCATTTGTCTCTCTTTCAGTATCTTCTATGGGGCCGAATCTCCTAGAGCATCATCCTCCAGTGATACCTGTAATGGGCTATTTCTAGGTCACTAGTTTTCTTCCAGTAACATAGAAGATAGTCTATTCACCTTCCATATAATTGTCTCCAATTCTAAGTAGCCCACATTTCCCTGAAGGTCTATCTATACAACACACTCTTCTGTACATATTTATGTGTTAATGTTCTTTTAAAAGCACCTGAACCTCTTTCTAGCTCAAGCAAAAAAGAGAAAAAAATGCATAAATATTGATAGGACAGGATAACGGTGGTTTATCATGAGTTCAGAGACAGAATCAGGAGACAAGGAACAATGCCAGCTCTGGAAACCTCAGCAGCAAGAACTTTTCTTTCTTCTCCTTTAAGAGTTTTCTTGTAACAGGATTAAGACGGAATAGCCCCTAACGTCTGTGTCCTTCCTATTCTTAGGGCTATTTTCTGAGAGAACCTGATTGGCTCAGATCAAAGCTGCACATCCATTAGCTTCATCCAAGAATAAGATCAGGTGGTACAGAAATGGCAACTGGAAGACCACCTTTGTGTCTTCAGAACTTGTCTCAGAAGACAGGCACTGGCTGAGGCGGATGACCATTCATAGGAGTGTCTCCCACAGCCAAACACTGTTCTAGGAGCTCCATTTGCCTCATAGCAGTTAGTCTTCACTATCAAATTATTTCACAGCTGGAGAAACTGAGCTACCAGCTTTTCAACAAGCTGCCCATATTAAGTGGTGGACCCACCCCTGAAACCCCACTCGACCTGACTCCCAAAGTGCTAAATAAAGACAAGTTATAAAATCACTCTTAGTACACAGACACATTTTCAAAGCTCACTAAAGTAACATGTGTACTCAAGTTGACTGAATTACTATATCCACAACTGTGTAGGAAAAAAAAGAAGAAAAAACTTCTGTCAAATGTTTTGAAATGGGAAACAAAATTTCTAACACATAGTTGAAAGGGAACTGTCAAATCAGACAATGCGTCCAAATAAAATTAAATGAGTTTAAAATCTTATTGCACTTTAGTTAAAAAGAAAAAAAAAAGGAAAACTAAAAAAATTAGATCGTCAACATTTAAGAAAAAATGTTTATTCCTGACTAAACAAAAGGACTTTGTTGAAATAAAAATAAAAACTATGTTTCCATGGATATGTTACAGACACAGTCTCTGTGTTACAGTTGTGGTTAAATATGTATTTTATTGTCTCTAAAGATGCCTAAATCTTTGTGTAGTTTAGGGGCATTTTCGTCTTTTGCATCTTCATAATCATTTCCTATTTGTGTAAGAAAATGGAAAGAGAGATGAAAGAGGCTGATGAGGATAGAAATAGTGAGAAAAGAAGCATAGTGGGATGTGGAAAAACAAATTATGTTTCTTCATATTCTAATATTAGCTCTTTGGGTTTATTTTAGAATTCATCCAGTCCACTCTTAAGAACTTGAATTTGGTCCCTCCTAGTAGTTCAGCCTAACTGTTCCCATGAGAGTAAACTGAATTTCAGTTAACTTGAATTTCTCTCTCAAGTTGGGATTATAGTGTGCTTGTAAGATATCTCTGAGGCCCAATTGGAATTCCATTTCTATGGAGATTAGATTGGAACCTGCAACCAGGAATCATAAAGCAAAATACTAATGAATTCCTTCTTTCAAGGACTGTTATAGGGCATTTTCCTTTACTTGCTGTGAAGTGTTATTTCAGGAACTTTCAAGTTTATTGTGTTTTGCATGATAACACTTTGAGAACAAACTGTTTATTTGATTCACTGTCTTCATTAGTGCCCCAGTAATTAAAAACTGGTGTTACTTTTTTTCCCCCTGAGTTCACTTTTCCTTTTCTGCTACCCCCCCCCCTTTTTCCCTTTTCTCTATATTCATGAATTGTTTTGGGCATTATTAGTGATTTGTGCAAATCTGGGCAAGAAGCCAAATGAGAATATGAGAAGTAGGCCAGAACAATTGTTAACAATGTTTTTTTAATGACTGGCTCTCTTAGAAAAATTTCTGTTGCTGACCACCCTCCCTCCCCCCTGGAGGTCTGGTGTTAAATCAAATTTCCAACAAGTAGGAAAAGATTAAGATGACACTGCTTTACAACTTTAATTATATTTCACCTTTTTGTAGTTGGGGTATTTTTGAATAAAGATGCTGTTGGTCACTGTGATATATGGACGTTCGTAAAAAGATTAGATACCATTTTCCTAAGTAATTTGTCTAAATTTCAACAATGTTGCTTGAGGTTCCTCTTTTGTATCCTTTCGAGTTTTGTTTCCTAACTCTTTAATGTGAAAATTAGTTTACAACACCCCTGCGTTTATCAATTAAAGTTCCTTCCAGCAATTGGAGGAGGCGTTATTATTTCCATTTCACAGATAATGAAAATGAGGCTTAGTGACCTGACCAGGAAGAGATAGAGATGGGGAGTGACAGCAAGCTAACTGAAGCCTAGGGGAACTGTCCAAAATAAAATAAAACTGGCTCAGAATCCATCAGATGAGCCAGTTTAAAGTTGAAAAATAAGTCTTGTAGCAGCAACAGAGTGACTAACTCAAACCACATTTAGAAAGAGGGAGAGGTCACAGATGAGCAAGATATATTGAAAATACCTAGATGCAAAGAAAGACCAGCAGAAACTAGGTATCAGGTGCTTGAATATTTGTTCCAAATTTCCTTTATCTATATCTCAGTATGGCTTTTACTTTTGCAATGCAAAGTACAGATTATTTTTTTAAGATGTATTTATTTATTTTAGAGAGAGAGTCCACATGTGCACACAGAGCGGGGTGGGCAAGGGGAAGAGACGGAGAGAGAGAATCAAGCAGACTCCCAGCTGAGCCCAGACCCAGAGGTGGGGCTTGTCTCAAGAGCAGGAGATCATGACCTGAGGCAAATCAAGAGTCTGATGCTTAACGGACTAAGCCACTCAGGTGCCTCTAAAGTACAGATTATTTATTGAACTGAAAAATACCAATTAATTGATATTTTCATATTGCACATATGTTGAATTACTAAATATATGATTTTGGTAGGAAAAATGCAAACAATGAAAAAATTATAGAGTAACATAGTTCAAAGTGCCTCATTATTCTATTCCTATAGGTAAGCATATGTGGTTATAAGATAGAGTAGTACTTACAGTAGTATTTACAGATTACAGTATTTATAGATACAGTAGTATTTACGGTAGTATTTACAGTATAAACAGAAACATAAATAAGTACATAGTTTCAAGCAAGATAATTTGATTTTTATTTAAGCAGTAAGACAATTAATTAAAAAGCTGTTTGCTGCTTCAACAGATTACTAGAAAGACTTGTTTATACATGTATGTTCGGGCATACTTTTACTCTCACATGTATATTGGTATGAAAAATAAGTCATATCACTCTACCTTTAGCACATTTTCACAACCACTTGTCCTTACAACCATTAAAGGCTCATTGCTATCATCTGTGAACTGACAAAAAACTGAGGTGTATGTGTACAGATCTTCCTCAATTTACCATGGTGCTACATCACAACAAACCCACTGTAAGTTGAAAATACTGTCAAGTTGAAAATGCATTTCATGCACTTAACCTAACAAACATCATAGCTTAGCCTAGCCTACTTCAACCATGCTCCAGAACACTTACATTAGACTACAGTTGGGCAAAATCATCTAATGTAAAGCCTATTTTATAATAAAGTGTTGACTATCTCATGTAAATCATTAAATACTGTACTGAAAGTGAAAAACAGAATGGTTGTATGGGTACAGAATGGTCATAAGTTACTGGTTGTTTACCATCGTGTTCGGGCTGACTGAAAGAGACCGCTCACTGTCATTGCCTGGCATCACGAGAGAGTATCATACTGCATACCATTAGCCCAGGAAAAGATCCAAATTTGCAACGAGAAGTACAGTTTCTACTGAATACATATTGCTTTTGCACCACCGTAAAGCCAAAAACATCACAAATCGAAGCATCATAAGTGAGGGGCTGTTTGTATTTCATTGCATATGCACAAAATCTACGAAATTACCCAACCTGAACTGAAAATTTTATTTCTTTTCTCTATACAGCTTCTTCTAGATACCATGGCTCCACACCCTCTCTTATACTTGGAACTATCATTCTTGTAAATTTTAGCTCTTTTAAGGGATGTATAGTGTAATCTTATTACAGTTTTAATGTGGATTTCCTGACCACTAATGTTATCTTTTTCACGTATTTTTTGCTCTTTATTTTTCTTTGTGTAATTTCTGTTTAATTCCTCTGACCATTTCTATATTACGCCATCTTACAAGTTTGAAGAATGTCATATATTTTGGTTACAAATCCTTTGTCAGCTCTATGTATTGCAAATATGTTTCCCCCAGTCTATGAGTTCCTTTTCACTTTCTTAATGGTGTCTTTCAAAAAGAAAGTTATTTATTTTTTGTTTTAATTTTTTGTATTTTAATGACATATAATTTATATTTTTTTTCTTATATGGTTTATGCTTTCTGTATCCTATCTGAGAAATATTTGCCTAGCTAAAATGGCAAAAATTTTATTTTTCTAGACCTATTGAGTGTTAGCTTTTCCATTTTGACTTAATTTTTGTTAAGGTTCAAGGTCAGGGCTGCAGTTCAGTTGTTTCACATGGACATCCAGTTATTGCTGCATCATTTGTTGAAAAGACTTTCATTTCTTCATTGAATTTTATTGACACCTTTGTTGAAAATCAATTGGCCAAATATGTGTGGGACTATTTCTCAAGTCCCAGTTCTGTTCCATTAAAAGTCACTACTTTCACTAATGCCTCAATTGCTTTGATTTCATGGTAAATCTTAAAATCAGGTGGTGTTATCCTCTAACTGCATTCTATGACAAATTGCTTTGGCCATTCTTGGTTATTTGAGTTTTCATGCTTTACAAATATATTCTCAATTTCTTAATAGAAAAGTCTGCTCTGCTGAGATTTTGTATGGAAATACCCCAGATTAAATCATAAAGATCAGAAATAATAAGAAAATCATGGCACAGTCATATGGTAAAACAGCATACATCAATGAAAATGAACAAACTAAAGACAGAACATGGGGAAATCTTACAAACCTATTGTTCAGGACAGGAAGCTAAATTCAAGACAAATTATTCCATTTTAAGAAAGTTGAAAATAGGCTACATTCAGATATGGCTTAAGAAATCAGGATCATAGGCTCTTTGAGGAGGAAAGGAGCTAATAACTTGGGAGTAGATTGGAGAAGGGTCTTCATAAAATTAGATAATCTACTCCTTGACCATGGTGGGTGTGATTTTTGCACGTGTGTTTACTTTATGAACAACACAGATACTTGCTCTTTTCTCTATATAGATAGTATTTCAAAATTATTTTTAAAAAGGAAATAAACATACTTTTAATTGTGTGAGGAAATGTGATCAGTAATGAACATACATTTTATTTGATGAGTAAATGTGTGTGTGTGTGTGTGTGTGTGTGTGTGTGTGTGCGCGCCATCTAGTTGCAGAAGTAGCTTTTGAAAAGAATTCGCGTTAAAGGAATTATTGAGAACACTAATCCCCAAAGTCCTTCTAAAAAGTTTGCCTTTGTTACTTTCCATCTGTATTTTTCAATCTCTTTTCTAATTCTTCTTCTTTTTCTGACCCTTTCCTTATAGGTTTCAGTATGAATCTTCCACCATATTCCCCCAGAGCTGGAGTGTGATACAGCTGTCATACTTCTTCAAAATGTTAGTTGATAAAAGCTTATGGTGTCACTCTCCCGTAGGGTGTGTACATTTTAACAGAAATCCTAGAAGATATCAACCAGCCTTTAAGAGACAATTGCATGTGTCAATAATGCTGAAATTTGAAGCTCTGTGACAAAGAGAATGAGAAATTCTATCTGTCAGGGTGAATTCTAATTGGTTCTTAAATTATACTTTAGTTTTTTGTATATAGCATTTACCTTTCAAGCCAGCTCTAGCAAGTGGCCTCAACTTGTGTTGAGCTGTGCAAGTTCTCCTAAACTATCTTCAATGAAGTTTTAAAAATCTCTTGAGCTCCATCCTGTTGTAAGCTTTATACAACTTCATCTTAAGAAATTTCACAGATTATTCATTATTGTAGTATGTAGTAGTTGGAGGGAGAAACTAAAATTGATACAACTCAATCACACATCGCTTGCTGAATCCTTCCACATTACCGTGAAACATTTAGCCTTCTCTTGGGACATTTATAGGACACTTCTTACCTCCCTGAGAGCACATTATATTTTAGACATCTCTAACCATGTATTCTCTTATTACCCCTACAGTCATCTTGCAGAATATAAAACCTGAAGACACATATGGATCTTATAACAGTTTTTTCTATCTGAGTTTGTTCATTATCCATGCTGTCTATCATTGAGCAGCCTCTGTTTTGTCAATATCTTGTTTTAAATTTATACATAGAGCCTTAGGTAAACCATAATGACTTTGGTTCATGAGACTGCTTTTCAGAGTTGAAATATTAGCTGATTATGATATGTTCCCTCTTTTAAGTGTCAGTGTAGGAGGAACAGCTAAAATGCACCTGTCTTGAGAAGATCTGTGACTAGTGACAATGTCCATGAGAATTCTATATTCTGTACTTGGAATTATAGATGTATCTAACTCAGCTTAACTATATATTGTCTAGGTATTGTTTATGTAACATCCTCAGCAACTTCTTAGATTCCCCAAGCCTTAAATTGTTGATCTCATAAACAGGTAAAAATAGGAATTTTGTTAGGACTTTTTTTTTTAAGATAGCATATGTGAAAGCCCCTGAGAGAGCACCTGACATATAGTTATAGCTCAATAAATGTTACCTGACTCCAAATCACAAAATAATACTAAATCGATATTTTGGTCACAGTGACCTTTCAATACCCTCCAAAAATTATGCCAGATGGCAGCTGCTACCTTCTGGGCATAAATAGAACTGGTCATAAATAGGACTGGTCATAAATAGAGGGTGTGTTATTCATGCCCTGTCTGACTTCACCACCTGCTATCACTTGGCATGAAATGTAGACTTGAGAAATGGGAATTTTCTCTTTGGGGTATAATTTACACTGACACCAACTCTCTTACCAAGTTCTGGGTTTGAAAATATCTCCTCACCAGGACTGCGACGTTAGAAATTGCTGACTAACTGAACACTTAAAAATTCAGTTACCATTAAATTCTAATGAACGTAAAATCCACATTAACATCTAATTAAGCCATTATGATTAGTGCTGCACAATGCATACTTTATCATCTTGGATACCTTAACATACTTTTATCTTTCAGGCAACTGAGCTCATTAAAAACTGCTATTTGCTGAATATATCATAAGAACTTTATGATGCAGAGTGACCAACATCATTAACCTCTTTATAAAGTTTTTCAAAAACTGAATATTCTACCATTGGGGGATTACTCTAGGGAAAGGATGTTTTGAGAAAGGAAAACAAAAACAAAAACAACCCCCACCCCCAAAACCCGCAATCTTTACTTGGGTAGAAATTTTGGAAGGACTTATGCCTAGATCAATATGATAAAAATAATTCACCTCAAAGGAACAATCTGTAGACATTCTAGATAACTGAACAAGCCATTTGGTCCAATGGAGGTGAATGTCTGTGTTTAGAATGAAATCTTAATTTTCATCCAGATCATCGGTACTACATTTTTATTGATATTTTTTAACCAGCATTTTATTATCCAGGTACAGATGGATCCATGTCACAACTCTTGAAATCTTATGGGCAGATACATTTTTACTTTAATAGAATGCAAACTTTGCACCTCTGCTTCAATCCCAACTCTGTGTTTATGGGATATGAAATTTGGATTTGTGACTTATATTCTGAACTTCAATGTCACTATCTATAAAATGGTTATAATAAGGCATACATGTTATACGGACCAGAAACAAGTTAAATATATATTACTCATTAAATCAGATCTTTGGTTGCTGTTGACTTGTAGTATTAGTACTGATAACAGATGAGATGTTCACTGAAATTGTTATTAAGTTCTAACAGTGTCTCTCTTTCTACTAGTTTCTTTCATATCTGTCTCTTTTATCACCTGAGATTCTATAATTTTTTCACTTGAGTTGACAGGTACATTTCCCCAACCCCAGGAAGAGAAAAGGAGAGAATTAAAGACAGTAATTGTTAGTCATCTGCACCTAAATAATAATTAAGATATTAGGTTATTTCCTCTTGAGAGCTCCTGATTGCTGAGTAATGAGATATTGGAAATTAAGATAGAGTAACATTTTAGGACCCATGCCAGCCTTGGGTGGAATGCTGCAAGGAGTAACATGAAAATGCTTAAAAAGCCACAGATTATAGAGAAGAGGAAGGGGGAGGGGAACTAGGAATAATTAATCACTAGAAACCTTGTTATTAAAAGTTTAATGATCTCAGAAACCTATTTTTGTCTTCCTTATCTCTAAAGACCTCTGTCCACCATCTCTGGCACATGAAGGACTGGTCCGCCCTCACCCTGACATCACTCATGCTGGGCACAGCTTCACATGGTCAAGCTGGGGAAGCTGTCTGGATCTGGGCTCTGCCTTTAGCTGGAACTTGACAACCAGACATTGGAGAAACTCAGCACGTCTCTATATTTTTCCAACGCTTCATGCTGCCCCATGATTTGGATATCTAAGTGGAATTCCTCCATATTTGTATATCTTATTTAATCCTATACCTATTTAGTATCATGGACTATTACAATGTCATTACTATTTTTAAGTTTTCTTATTTTTAAGTGCCTTATAGCAACTTCAGGATAACACCTGAATGTATATGCTTTTCAATGTGGCCAGGAAAGTAACTTAAAATAAAAGCATGTTAGAAATTCTGTAATTTGGGGGCTCCTGGGTGGCTCAGTCGATGAAGCGTCTGACTCTTGGTTTCAGCTCAGGTCATGATCTCACAGTTCTGAGACTGAGGTCCACATGGGGCTGCTTGAGATGCTCTCTCTTCCTTTGCACCCCACCCAGCTCACGTGCATGCTCTCTGTTTCTCTCTAAAATAAACCTTTTTTTAAAAAAAGAAATTTTGTAATTTTAAGTTCACTTTCACATGCTGTATTTCCTGTTTATAACACCTCTAAGTACAGTTATTTTTATCACTCCCATTTGGCATTTTAGGAAACTGAGACTCAGAAAGAGACTCTTTTGTTTCATTAAATAGTTTGCAGTGGCACTAAGGTTTAATTTATTTAATAAATATTTATTTAATGCCCAGCTAGTATTCTAGTGAATAGGATAGAAAAAGGAATTGCTCTGATATTGCCTATGAACTAATGAGGGAAAACAAACAAATGTACCTATAGAAGAACATTAAAAGTTGTAATGCTAAGAAAAGAATTTACAATGCAATATGATAAATTGGGTCTCAAGAAGCTCCTTTTGATTAGGTAAGGAAAGAAATCCAGAATATTTAGATTAGCATTCCTGTGAAATAGGAAAGATGAAGAACATTTGATTGAACAAACAGTAGGTGACCAGGCATGGTTTTGCTGTCAGAAACTGGGCATTTTGGCAGATTTGTTTGTTTTGGTCCCAGTGCAGAATGAGCTGGGCATCAGAAATTAGGCACACAAGCTTAGCATGAAAGGCCATGGGATTAGTTTATGATTATGAAAGATAAAAGGAAGGGGACTAGGTAAGAGAGTAGATCCTAGGAGTTCTCAAGAAGGAGAACATTTCTTTTCTTTTCAATGTAGCTATATTACATGATGAATGTTAACCAAGTTCTTTGTGGTCGTCATTTTCCAATCTAGGTAAATCAAAACATCATGCTGTGCACCTTAAACTTGTCCAGTGATGTAAGTCAATTGTTTCTAAATAAAACTGGAAAAAAAGAAGGGAACTGGATTGTTAGGCAGAGTTCCCAGTGCAGAAGCATATTCTGACGGGCAAAGCTGAAGTGGCAAGTGTCAGGAGAAAAATGCAACTTGAAGGCAGGTTGCTTGTCGGTTTCATTCACTAGGATTATAATAGGGATGGAGTGGGCATTCAATACATATTTGTTTACTAAAGTAAAGATTTCAGTGTTGTGCTATTTGAAAAGACAAACAAACAAGGGACTTTATGAGTCTGAGAAAATACCAAATAGAAGATGCTAAAAACAGCTGTACATAGTGGGTCAGGAGGCAGAAACATGATACGTCACAGTGATACAAAAATTATAAGGTCATGAGGGCTCCTTCTAGGCACATTGGCTACCAGTGATTGAAAGACTATTTGGAGACACCAACATATAATGGAGCTCAGACTGAAAGCTAATTCACACTACAATTAGGACAACATCAAGCACTGATCAAGTCTGAGCAATCGGTGATAGGCATTAACAAGTTTTCCTAAAAAGGATCCATATTAAAGGGCTGGATGGGAACTGTTGGGTCCTAGAGCAAGTTGTTAAATTAAATAAAGGAGGAAAATCTTGAGTATAGTGGAGGTGACTCATCTAGAATGATACCCATGTTTTCACATAATGAAAGATATCAAATTCATATGCCATAGACAAAAAGACTAAGTGGACCTAAGTTGCTAAGAAAATTAAGACATAAAAGGTAAGAAAAGCCACATCAACCAAAGAAAAAGGTTTGTTTCTATACTGACTTTAACCATATAAATCAAGGGACAGAAAGCAGTAAAGATGTGATTTCTGAAACTTAAAGCTTTTAAACTGTTAAATAAAGACAAGAGTTTTAGAGGCACATAAAGAAACACTCTTTTTATTGGCAGAAAATTTACATACACTTTGATGAGTCATAGAACTCATCGTTTATAGCCATGTAACTACCACCTCGGTTATGATATAAAACACGGTTGTCATTGACTAAATCGCTGGCATCCCTTTCTACCAATCCCCTCCCACCTGAAAGGTAACTAAGATTCTTAAATATAGCCCTAGAGTTTAATTTTCCTTATTCTCGCTTCATATGAATGGAATTATCCAGTATATATTCTTCACATTTGGCTTCGTCTCTCAACATATGTTTGAGATTCATCAGTTACGCATGTTTCAATGGATACATTCGTCTAGGTGCGGTGGAACAGTCCGTGTTTGATTATACCACCGTTGTTTATCCATTTTCTGCTTGATGGACAGTTTTTTATTGTGGAGCTGGCCATTTTCAATGTGAAGTTATAGGATTAAAGCCACAAAGCATAGTTTTGTCCTTTGATAGACATGTGTTTTAACTTTTGTTGGATAAACACCTAAGAGTGGAATTTCTATGCCATAGAGTAGGTGTATGTTTAAGAACTGTTAAACTGCTTTGCAAAGTAGTTTTAAAACTTTACACTACTAACAGCAATAGTTCCACCTTCTCCTCATCAGCATTTGGCACATCAGTGGTTTGTAACCTTAACTTTTGTGTGTGTGTGTGTGTGTGTAGGGTTGTCTCGTGGTTTTGTTTTCTTTTGTTTTGTTTTGTTTTTAACTTGCATTTCCCTGATGACTAATGAGGCTGAGAAACTTTTCATATATTTACTGGCTTTTTACATATCTTCTTTTGCAATGTGTCTGTTCAAGACTTTTGTCCTTTCTATTGGATTGTTATCTTATTATTGTGTTTAAAGCTATAGTTATATATTCTAGATAAAAAATATGCTTAAGATTTATGTACTGTAATTGTTTTCTATTAGTCTGTGACTTGTTGCATCTACCTAGTGAGGTCTTTAGTGGTGCAGAAGTTTTAATTATTTTTATTTTTTTTATTTTTAAATTTTTTTAAGATTTTATTTTTAAGTAATCTCTACAACCAACATGTAGAACTTACAACCCCAAGATCAAGTGTCCCATGCTCCACCAACTGAGACAGCCAAGTTCCCCTAGAAGTTTTAATTCTGATAAAGTGTTTCTATATCCTGTATAATAAATCTTTTCTAATCTGAGGTCATACTTTTTTCTAAAAACATTGTTGTTTTATATTATTAAAAAGCCCTTAAGTTATATAATTTTTGCTTATCTATTTATCTGCCTTTGATGATATTAAATGAAAATAAATATACAATCTTTTTTACCTACATACTCATCATTTCTGATGCTCTTCATTCTTCTTATGAAATGAATTTTCACTGAATGTCATTTTCCTTTAGACCAAAGAACTTTCTTTAGCTTTTCTTGTGTTGCTGGTCTACTGGCAATAGTTTTTCTTTTCTTTTTTTTTTTTTTTTTCCGTTTTAATCTAAAAATGTTTTTATCTTTCCTTCATTTTTGAAGGATAGCTGTTCTAGATATAGAATTCTTGCCTGACAGCTGTTCTAAATATAGAATTCTTCAGCACTTTCAAAATGCTTAAAAAATTTGGAATTCCATATGTTCTAATGAAAGGTCAATGCTATTTTATCATTTCTATGTAAACCATCATTTTATTTTTGAGATTTTCTCTGTATTTGACTTTTATCACTTTGTTTATAATTTGCCTAGGAGAGATCTGCCTTATTAATTCGTCTCTGTTGACCATTTCAGATCTATACATTAACATTGTGGAAATCAATTTTTCAGTTATTATTTCTTTATAATACACTTTGTACTCACTTTTTCTTCTGTCTCATATCCTTCTAGGGTTGAAGTTATGCATAATTTTCCTGATAAGTTATGAAGAATCTGATCATTTTTAATCTCTGTTCTGCAGATTGAGTAATTTCTACTACTGTCTTCAAGTTCACATATTCCTTCTTCTGTCTTCCTCAATCTGACATTGATTCCATTTAGAGATTATTTTTTCTGTTATTCTACTCTGAAGCTCTTGAATTACCATATTCTATAGCATTCCCAGTTTTCAATTTAGATTCCTCATCTATACTCACTTATGTCATTTTTTTTTTAAAGATTTTATTTTATTTTATTCGACAGAGATAGAGACAGCCAGCGAGAGAGGGAACACAAGCAGGTGGAGTGGGAGAGGAAGAAGCAGGCTCCTAGTGTTGGAACCTGATGTGGGGCTCAATCCCAGAACGCCGGGATCACGCCCTGAGCCGAAGGCAGACGCTTAACTGCTGTGCCACCCAGGCGCCCCTCACTTATGTCATATTTTGTGTTTCACTTCATAAACATTTTTATGACATGTACATTGGAGTGTCTCTCCTAAATCCAACATCATTAGAGTTTCTATTGATTATTATTTAGCCCCATAATGAGTCACCTTTACCTGTTTGTATGCACGTCTAATAAATTTTTGTTGAAAAATTGGACAGTGTAGCTAATGCATTATAGTGGTTTGTGATTATGTCGTATTCTGTGGATTCTTGGTTTTGCAATAGTAGGCATATACCTGGGTTCAAACTGGAAATTATAGTTCCCTTGATATGCAGTTCCTGATAATTTTGCTTTGTTCTTATGCTTTTTAATCCTGGCTCCCTGTGGATCTTCTCTCTGTGAAAAATTTGAGCAGAGATAGACTACTTTTCTCTCTGGTTTCCTTGCTTCTGGGGATTCATCCTAAATTTCCAGCTCCTTTGCCACCTATGGACTCTGCCTCTTTTATGTCAATCTTCCTGCTGCTTCAGTGGAGCGTGATTCGGGACTACACCCACATAAGGAAAGCATCAAACTTATAGATCTGGCTTCATGTAGCTCTGTCATGAGTAGATTTGTCTCTAGTCTCTGGCTGCTTTCCTGCCATGTCTCTGGGTCTCCCTGTACATTTTTTTTTAATGATTTTTTATTATATTATGTTAGTCACCACTCCCTGTACATTTTTTTAACCTATCAGGCAGGAATATGGGCAGTTTATGTTGAGATTTGGGTCTCATTCCTGAGATAACTGTGCCCTTTACATTTTCAGCTATCTTTTGGCTCTGAGCTTCTGATCTCAAGTATCGCTAGCCAAACAGGCTGTGAATTTTTCCTTCTATAGTTTTTCACAGCTATCATTATGGAGGTTTGGCCAGACTACTGGACCAGCAAGGAACAAATTCACAATTCTTACCCCTCTGGTTGCAAGTTTTTGAGGCAAAACTCCCTTCTGAGGTCTATCAGCAACTGGATGTATTCCTATTTTTTGTAAATAATTCTTTCTTTTCAAAAACTTCATCTAGTTTTTATGCCTGTTACCTGCCAAGGATTTGTGCAGGAGGGTACTTGCCTCCTCCTCCATCATGACAAGAAATCTCTGCCTCATAAATTTTTGTGTTTTTTTCTATCAATTACTGAATTGAATGTATTAAGATGTTAGTTTCTCCTTTTAATTCTATCAGATTTTACTTATTCAGAGGTTGTTTTGTTAGGTGTTTGCAGTCTTCAAATTGCTGTTTTATTTCAGTGAAGTTACATTCTTCTTCTCACTATAAAGTGATCCTTTTATCCCCGAACTGTGTTTTGCCTTAATCTATGTTTTAAAACTAATATTAATATGTGTCAATATTCTATTTTTGATTGTATATTCATAGTACCAATTTTACATCATTTCAATTTCTGTCTGTATCATGGTTCAGATAAATCACTTACAATATAAAGCTTATAATATAATAAGCTTATAATATATAATATATATCATAATAATATATATAATATATGATATGATATATAATATAATTATATTATATTATAAGCTTAATAATATAATTCATTTATTTTGTTGTGATGAAGTGAAATATTTGGGTTTATTTCAACTATCTTTATTTTTGCATCATTTTGTCATATTTAATCTTCACCTTTAAAAAACAGTTTTATCAACTTTTATATATAACTCTTTAATCACTCTACTTAATAAATTTTAATGATTATATACTAATATTTATGTGTATATTTGATATAATGAAATAAAAAGTAAACCATCATCTTTATCATCCTTCCTGAAAATACTCATCTTTTATCTTGTATATAAATTTAGCTTTGTTCTGATTTAAAATCCTGCAAAACAAGCATGGATTTATTATTTTATTATTTATTATTATTTATTTTATTATTACTTTATTATTTTTCCTTATCCAGTGCTTTTTAAATTGCCTACATATTTATCAATTTATTTGTTCAGGTTTGATTCTTATGTCAAGTCCTTCTTTCCTATGGAAGCCAGAAGACTATCTGAATTATAGTATTTAAGTGCTAAGGGAAAATGCTATTCATGTAGAATTTTATATACAACCACTGGAAGTCTCTCCCTAAATGCTGGGATGTTATTCAGAAAGAAGGAAGTTGAACTACTTATCATCCATTTTAATTTCATGAACCACAGTTTTATTTCTAGAAATTCCTTGGGTATATTTCTCTTTTTAAATGATATTTCTTTCAATCTGCATAATTTCTATATCTTTATCTACATGTTTAATCATTTAGTTATACTTATTGTATAGTCCTTATCCACATTTTAAATTCTGTACTAGATTTCTTGGGAGTAGAATACTATTTTGTTTTGTTTTACATGGTTGACAATTTTCTTGTTGTTGTTTGTAATTGCTTATTGTTTACTTATTAACTGTAGGATTTCTTTTCTTAGGGAATACTGGCCTTCTTCTCCAGGTGCTATTTTTTTTAGGTTAATGTCTCAGTTTAGTGTTTGCTACACCATAGAGAGCATATAATTTGAGTGTCTAAACCTGCATCCCTCCAAATTAGTAATTTCTCACCGGTTTTTAATTTTCTTCCACCCAGAGCCAATGTACGTTCAAATGCTGTGATTTGTTCCACTGGTTTAAGATTTATAATTCTGTGTGCTAGGCTGTACCATTTTGAAAGCTGCAATGTTAGGCAAAGATTCCATGTCCAAATTTATGTACAGTACTAGCCTGAGATGTCTCGATGCACACTGTATTCCCATACACTTTAACTTTATTATTGTTGCTTTCTATAATCTTTTAATTCTTAGCCTTTGCCTATATATTGTATATTTACAATAAGAGCCTTAAAATTTTATATAAAGCATTTTCTGAAAAGCTCAAACACCTCATAGAAATTTACTTTATTATTCACTGTCTACCACTTCTCACTAGCAAGAACTATCCTATCATATATTTCAGTGTCTTTTATATCAACAAGTATTTACTATGCCTGCATTATTTATCTAGAATAGTAGACTCTCTATAATTTGTAATTGTCCTGTAACCTGTGGAACGGGTGAATTCACTTGCTCATTAATGGGTTAATTATAGCTAATCATGTTATTTTGAAACATCGTATGCAGTCTAGTACAGTTTATTCATCATGTGAAAGACAAGAATAAACTAAGCTGATAGAAATGTTTTCTTCATTAGCCTATCCTTGTTATGAAGATATATTAACTTTCTTTCACAATAGCCAGAAGCAGCAGCCATATAATCAGGCTAAACTTTCTTCATTTCTAATCTACAACTTGCACATGATAGTTTATTGAATGTGAATACAAAGATAGATTCCTACAACCATATGGAAAAGTTATGGGGACAAATTTTATCTACCAATATAAAATAAGCATCATTTTCTTATTTTGATTATTAGTGAAATCACAATTCTGCCACAAATTTTCTGATATATAAGGTGTGTTAGTAAATTGCATTTTGCAAAGAAAAGATTAACAGTATATAAGTGATTTGTCACTTACATGTATTTGCATAGTTCTCATTAGAATATGAGCTATACTGAGTTAGTGTCCCCTCAAAACTCCTTTTCACCAAAAACTATGAGTGTTACTTTATTTAGAAATAGATTCTTTGCAGATATAATAAAATTAATATAAGGTCATACTAGATAAAATTTATATAAGGTCATACTAAATCAAATACATGACTGATGTATTCATATGAAGGAAAAAATATGAACACAGAAAGACACCAGGGGAGAAGGCCCTATGCAGATGGTGGTGGAGACTGCAGTAAGAACCTCCAAGCCAAAGAATGCCAAGGATTGCCAACAGCCATCAGAAGTCTCAGAGGCTTCTGGGAAGAATTTTTGCCTGGATTCATTGGAGAGAGCAGTGCCCTGCCAAAACCTTGATTTCAGACTTCTATACTGTGGAACTATGAACTTAGTTTATTGTAATTTGTTATGGCAACCCTAGGAAACTAATGCACCAGCATAAAACATATTTTGATCCCAAATAAATGCTTTAGATATATCCAACCAGAACTTCTGTATGGTCAAACAGAAGACTTTATAATATAAATCTCTTGCTTTAAGATGCCCGTATGGCAATGATCAAAACACATTTGAATAGTTGTCTCCATCCAAACTTTTTTTTTTTTTTTGGATCCAAACAAATCTAGCCATGCTTGGCCTCAACGACCTTCCCAATTTTATGCCAATTTCTTTAAATCCCCAGCTTTGCAACCCCCATGCCCAAACCAGTGGTTCTCAAACCAAATGTAAAAATCACATGAGAAACTTTGTTTCAATAAAGATCCAGGGTTCCACTGCAAACCTATTGAAAGAGAATTCCTAGGTGTAGGATCCCAGAATCCAGGATTCTGTTGTAGATGGTCCCTATATTCCACTTTGAGAAAAATCAAACTGGTTTCTTTTTTTTCTTTTTTTTAAGATTTATTTATATATTTTAGAGGGGGGGGGCACATAAGCAAGGGGAAGGGGCAGAGGGAGAGAGAGAGAATCTCAAGCAGACTACCACTGAGCATGGAGCCTGATGCTAGGCTCAATTTTTGGACCCTGAGGTCATGACCTGAGCTAAAATCAAGAGTCAGACACTTAAGCAACTGAGCCACCCAGGAGCCCCAAGACCAGTGTTTGGAAGATTTAATGAATATATCAATAATCTAGGGATTATATTAAAGCATTGGTTCTAATTTAATATGGCTACATTTGGACCTGCGATTCTATATTTCTAACAAGATTCAAGGGATAGTCAAGGCTGCAGGTACACAGACTATATTGGGAATAGCAAGAACCTAGAAACAATGCCTTATTCATAACAGTGCTCAATAAGTTTGTGTTAATTGAAAGAGCATTTGTATCACTATATTTATACTTGCCTTAAAGTGTTTACTGCATTCTATATTGCACTATAAATCTCTCGTGCCTGATAAATTCTTTTAACAAGTCTTTTCTTGCATGAAAGAAAGGATCTTATTCCACATTTGTAGCTTCTTCAAAGCACCTAGCATAATATCTGAGAACCGGAATAATTTCTCCTGAATAAGTGTATAAACCAAAGAAGAAATAAACTAGCCAACAATCAAGAAACTACAGAGGACGGACTACACTAGCATGGGGTCTTTGGAACTAAATAGTAACTAACAAATATGTATCATGCTTATCAAATAATAGGGGGGCTTTTAAACTATCTCTAAGAATAGCCAAGATCAGTAAGGGACACTAGCTAAAACAAATATCCAATAGGTTTTATGTTTTTAATTACTCCCGCAACTACCATCTCTGATCACACAACTTCATGATAACTCATAGATTTGTTGCATTTTTTAATTGAAGGGATCAGCTAAAGAATAACACTTTCATTTTTTAAAAAATGGGAAAATTGAGTCTTACACAGGTTGCATTACTTGTCTAAGACTCAACAGTTTAGTTGGTAAGACAAATATTATTAACAATCCTGATGTGTTCAATTGATGTCTAATGTCTAAAAGTAGGACAGAAAATCTGTTAACTCAGAACTGTTGTAGTGAGTTTCCAGATAAGCCTGTTTTATAGTGAGTACCAGTCAAAAACAATAGGCCCATTACTCTGTCAACATTGAGATGATGGTTTACAGATGATGGTATCTATCAAGGGGAAATGTATAGGGAAATATAAATGATTACACAGTAAGTACAACCAAGAAATACCAAACACAAGGCTGTGGAGTTTTTTGGATAGTCTTTGACTTTTAGTTACAAAGGCTTTCTAGTTACTTCATAATTTTGGCAGATTTCTTGTTATTGATAGAGATTATAGAATGATGTTCATGAGCTTCTTAAACTGAGATGGATATGAAAGACTAGAAGAAATACTTTGGAATCAGACAGAACTGGTATCTAAACCTCTGCTCCTCAATTACTAGCTATGTTGAAATCCTAAAATATTAATATTAAAAATATGTAATATTTTCAATATCTATGTTAAACAATGTTTTGAAAGGGGAAATTTTTAAAATTTTTTTCATTTAAGGTATAATTTTATTTAGCTCTCTACCCATTCTTGCCCTAATTATTTAACTACATTTGTTCTCCGCTATTGAAAAAAAAAAAAACTTGCTACTTTTTAAATAACCTTTAAAATTATTGTCCCTTTAATCCAAAGAAATCAACTTGATACTCTTTACCTCCATCACTTTTCAGTAAGACAACTGCTACTTCCACCTTCTCCAACCATGCCATACTGCCCTTCCCTAGCTACATTAACACCATCAGACCTTTATTGATTTCCTTAGCCAAATTTTACAAAACAAAAATTTGTAGTCACTCTCCCTACTTCTCATCACTCCTTCACTCCTCAACACACTCTATCAAGCTGGCCTGCCCTAAGAAGTACCTTTCTAAGGTTACTAATGGCCCCCTAGTCTAAGACTAATTAACACTTTACTGTTCTGAACTTAGATCATTTCTTCATTGCAGCAAATAATATCTTGAAAATCTGTTCTTCCTTGGCTTTCATGACTCCACACTTTCCTAATTCTTATTAAGTCTCTTTAGCATTCCTTCTGGCCTCTTCCATTGGCAAGTGTTCCTCTATTCATTCCTGAAATGTCGATACAGTGTAGATTTCCATCATTGGTCTCCTGCCTTTCTCATTTCACACCCTGCCCCTGAAGAACAATACGCATTGGTGTGTTTTTAACCTCCCCTTCAAGACACTGATGACTCTAAAATTTATACCTTCAAATTGCACATCTTTTTCAAAGTACTGACCTTTTATATTAACTTGCAAAGTATTGAACTGTTACATTCACTTGCTTGCTGACCATCAACATTCAGATATACCACGGGCACCCTGAACTCAATATGCTCATTTGGAATGCATTATTTTTTCCCTTCAGGTTATTCAATCTCTTACCACTTCTAGTTGAATTAATAACATCACCATTTGCAGATTTTTCCAAAATAGGACTCTGGGCACGATCCTAGATGTCTCCTTGTCTCCGTTCTCTTTCATTCTCTTTTCCAATTAGACAAGTCCTATTGATTTATTCTAAGTAATTATCTAATTCAATGCTTCTTAACTTTTATTAGGTATCATAATTACCTGAGGAGCTTAGAAAAAATTCCAGTACTTGGTACCCAACTCAGACCAATCAATGCTGAACCTTGTTGATGGTGCATGAGTAGTGGTCCTATTGCCCTATTATAGTTCTTCATTATCTCTCAAATTAGTGCAGTAATGTATCCACTATCCTTTGTCTCCTCTCCTATCTGCCTCAACACTTTCCTCCTCACAGCTACCTAAAAGAGATTTCTCAAAAAGTATCTTCTATTCTATAAAAAAATATTACAGTTCTTACATAATTGCTACGGTCCTCAAAGATCCAGTCCCTGCCTTTCTCCTGACTCACAGATGATAGCTGCTTCTTGAGATTTTCCACACATATATCTTGTTCATATTCTTTTTTACTTGTTCCTTCTCTATACTTCTCTTTGCCAACAATCCAATGCCTCCCTGTTGGGAAAAGCACTCATTTCATGCAGTCTTTTCATGATCCCTCCTTGGCTACATTAAGATTGAGCCTTGAGATAGAAACACACCCTTACCAAGAGATGAAGAGCCCATACAGCCTGTGCCAGGCTTATCACCTTGTGTGGGAACATCTTTCCCTGTTACATGCTCAGTGAGTGTTACTTTTTTTCTGTTTAAGCATGTATGTCAGTGGCACTCAGACACATCTTCAGATTTCAGTACTTCGTATTCCATGGGTGAGGGTTGGTATCCTTCTATCACAGCAGCAGAAGGCTGCATGTAGGCAACCTGCCTTGCATTGATGGCCTGGAGATTCATGCTGGCCACAGGGTACCAATGTCCACTATTAAACTGATCTTGCTCTGTTTTTTCTCTATGTAAGTAAATACAAGTAACATGTTGTGTCACCCATGCCTGACTACATTGTGTTTTCCTTAGTGACTGCAATACCAAGATGCAGTGGGCAGAAGCCTTTGAACTTCTATCCCTGGTGGTCTTTATAGTGATGATATTTGCTATCTTCCATGTAGCTGGAGTCTTCCCCTGGGTTTTGTAACTGGTTACAATTTTCTCCCCTGGGACTGCTCAACACTCCCTCTCAGCATCATTTGGCTTGCCAGATCTTACCAGTAAATTAAGTTCCAATCAGCCCATCTCCTCTGAGACGTCTTCCCCAGCTCACCTTTCCTCCACACTTGATTAGATCCCCTCACATGTAGAGTTGAACTTGCCTCCTTGTCTTGGAATAATTTATATATGCATCTCTTTCTCCTACCAGAGTTACTTGCTTTGGGGGATAAGGGACTCATTCTTTTGTGAATCTCCACCCCTACTACAGTCTTATAGTTTCATATTTATTATATGCCTAAATGAATTTATTAATCAATTAATTTATTGGCTTGTCCCTTTTTCTGATTCTATCAAAATATTTTATCTGTACTTGAATTTGTACTAGGGCCGTCAGTGATTAAGGAAAGTATGTCCTCAGGGCCTTCATTCTCTTCTTTTTCAAAGGCCTTCCTGAGTACCTTCCCATATTCCAAGTTCATTCTCTTCCACCTTATCCTGTGCAATGTTCTTATCTTATAACACATATATGTAAATAAAGCTATCTTTATTATCTTGCATTAAATCCATAATATCATTTACATTCACATTTAATTTTAATGCCTTAATTAAAATTATAGAGGATAAATAAAAGGAAAGTAATTTATAATAAAATATATATCAATAGGTAAAACCTTGAGGATGGCTACACTAGAAGTCACAATGAAGGAGAGGATAAACACATCTATATAAATTTGCCAACAGTGTGGCATCTGCAAATACAGGCTGATAGTTATATTTGTGAAACAAAACAACAAACATCATTATCACCACCAGTGACATGTATTTCTGAAATTGCAAACAATTCTGGAGCTCAAATTAACATTTGACTTAGACTTCCACTGCTCTACTGCAAAGTTCATTGTATAGTAGAACCATGGACAAAAAAACAAAACATGTCTTTATAAAATGGAATACAGATTGGCTCAGGTAAACGTTTTCTGAATGTCTAGCAGGGCATTCAAAAGTCAGGAACAAATGGGTCAATATTTTGTTCTATTCAACAGTCTGACCATCAGGGGCATTTAGCATCCCTCTCCCACTCATTAAATGAATTAGTGACCCACCATCACTGGGATACAAAATTCACAAAATGTCCCTAAACTTTCAGATCTTTCTCTTGGTTGTGATAAGTTCTTCGTCCACATTCTTCCATGCCCCTCCTGAAGCCATCCTGACCTCCTGCTCTCATCACTTTCCCTCAGTTCCCCAACTCATTTAGTATTTCCTCTCCATACTCATTCTGTCATAATTTGATAAACTAACCCACAGTATGCTGTGGCTGATTAATAATGGTCCAGGCTGGAAATTTCAAGCCCTGCAGAAGGCATATTAGCAAGGCAGCCTTATACTGATAAAAAGGGAGAGAGAAATATATGGGAATTCTTTTCTGCCCCACACTTTATAGCAAATATCGGTGATTAAGAAAGTTCTGAGCATTGTTAAATCTACTGAAATCTTCAACTGGCACAGATTCTGGGAATAGGTTTGGGAGTTTTAATCTCCTACCTCCATTAATAACCTAATATAGCTTCATCAACAATCAAGTTTTTGATGGCAAATAATTGTAAAGATAAACATATGCAGAACAAATATTTAAAACATGATAATCCTACAGTAATCATGTAAGATCAAGGAGAGGCACACTAAATGCTTGTTGTGTTTTTTTAGGTGGAGTTAACTCCAGAGCTTGATTCATGCTAAGAGTGCTTCTGAATCTATTTAAGCATAAATAAAGAATTTTGCAAATCTGTGGAATTTGTTTTAACCTTCATATCTGTAGCCTTGTAGTAGAGTTCTCTGGAGAGTTTAGCTGTAATTAGTACCATTCTCTTGCTGTGACCCATTTTCAGCTGAAAGCTAGTCTTTCCTAGGCTTACCTGAGAAACAGAAGCCTAAAAGCTTTCCAAATCTCTGCTAAAACCCTACTTATTTCTCAGCAGTAAGATTTAAGAATGTCCTCACTGCAAATAACTCAAGTTCTAATTTCTCATGTAATAATTTAATCACCCATCTTGTAATAAAGCTTATTTTAAGCTGTTTCAAGGTATCCTACAAGTTTTCTCAGAATGTTTTTTGTTTCTTTTGTGTATGTGTGATTAAGGTACATCGGCCTTAGATTCCAGCAGAGCCCTTCAATATTTCACAAAGCTTTTACCAGTGCTGATTCCTCATCTAAACAAGGGTTCTTAGAAAACTGCATTTCTGTAGAGGAAGGGGTCAAAGGGTAGGAATGAATGGTAGAAGGTATAATAAACTGAACAGTGAATGAGAAAAAACAGAGTGCTCAAATACCGTTAAAGCTTCTCTTGTGGTAAATAAGATTGAAAAAAAATTAATCAAGTTCCCTACCATCTAAACTCTGTGATAGCCAACAAGATGTGGATTGATTTAAAGATTTAAATGCAAACCCTTATTTTTGGTGGTACTTCAAGAACAGCTGTTCAAACTATAACACAATCTTTGATAGTTTGATCAATACTAGTTTAAGCAAAGATAAAACTAGCTGCACAAAATGTCGATTTGGTACACAAAGGGGTCAACTGAGAAGCTTCTAAACAATTTTTTCTACAACCAAAGTGTTTCACTCTGCCACCTCAAGAGAGATCAATGTGCAGACGCTTGCCATCTGTTTTGCTGAAGCCTAAGTCAGAAGAAAATATACCTACTATGGGATTTAAACCAAGATGAAATACAACAATCACAAATACTGGCAAGTATTAGTCACTTGGAAAAAATATTGATTCTGTGCCTCCTGTGAACAGGTGCTTGACCAAGGCAATCTGGACATGTAAATGAATTGAGAGACACAGGATCTGGCTTTGGGGAGTACATAATAGAATACAAGAAACAGAGAAAATGCTGGCCCATGGGAACATGTGGGAAATACACATTTAAATAGAACAAATTGATAATGAAAGTCCTAAGGGCATAATAAATGAGAAGTATGCAGTCAATCATGTAAAGATTCCTGGGCAATATGGGATATGAACCAGCTTTTGAAGGACATGTCATAGATCAATATCACAAATAACTAGATTATGTATATTCAATAAATTTACTTAGCATAGTTTGGTTAATATTACTTGATTTCTACCATGTGTGAGACTTTCCACAGGCACCTGGGGATGTCAAGTAAGAGTAAAAACTTGCCTCTTTTAGGGGGCTGTAATCACAGTACATGGAACGAAGAAAAGATTTCCCAGAACTCTATTATGCTATTCATAAATTTGTCTATTGGGGACTCCAGGCTGTCAACTCAGATGAAAAGACTCTCCAGCCTCATAGTTCTCCAAGGGGCTTACACAATCCAAAACTACTGCCTAAAGTTGGTGCTCAGCTCCAACAATGCTTCTGCTTTCTACCCTCTTCTGGAGGTTTATAGGGCCAACAAACCCTAATCTGAAGATTTCATTAACTGGGGCACGTCCTCTGAGGAAGTGAAATCACATGATTTATCGTATGTATTTATCCTCCCCAATTTGATCTGATAGTCAACTATCAAATGGACATAACAGTGTATCATTCCAAACAATATAACCAAACTTAATGCAGCTTCAAAAGTATAGTTTAAAAATTATTTTTACAGTGTTCTGTGAAAAAAAATATACAGAGAAACTATACCTGTACAAGAAATCCTTTGGAAAAATCTTATTTTTTTAAAAAACAAGTTAACCCTCATAATTTTTTTTAATATGGAGACATGTCTAGAGCAAATCTTTATTCATGAGGCAATTTGATCACCATTTTACCTAAGTCAGTTCTGTTATTGTCTTCACTGTCTCTTATTTTTCATTAGACTTACTTACTTTCTTAGTCCAGATACATCAAGTTTCAGCTTCAACACCTGGGTAAGGGTAGGGGTCTCAAATATATTCAGACTTACTACTGACTGATGGTTCTCAAAGTAATTTATCTGCCCAGGTCTTGTTATCCATTTTTCCTGAGGCCACTCTGAGAATGTTCATAGTTTCCAGGCATCATTTTACCTTAAGTCCTTATATATTTTTCAATTACTGCATAAATACCACAAATTTAGTGACTTACAAAGAACAGATTTATTATCTCAGTTATGTGGGTCAGAATTCCGGTTTAGCTGGTCCTCTGTTCAGGATTATACCATGCTGAGTTCAAAGTGTGGGCTGAGGGGCGCCTGCGTGACTCAGATGGTTAAGTGTCTGCCTTCAGCTCAGTTCATGATCTCCAGGTCCTGGGATTGAGCCCCACATCGGGCTCCCAGCTCAGTGTGGAGTCTGTTTCTCCCTCTGCCTCTCTCCCTTATGACATGCCATCTTATTTCTTGAAAGCCAAGAGAGAAATGACTATCCAATCTGCTACTAACATGGAATATTATGTAGCAACATAACCATGGGAGTAATTCTGACATCACCCTTGTCATATGTCCTAATGTAATCAAAGGAACTACTATCCCTTCATACTCAAGAGGAGGTGATTACACATCAGGAGACATGAATCTTAGAATCTCAGAGCCACCTTAGAATTCTGCCTACCATTCCCCAGCAACATCAGCCTTTCTGTGTGACAGTCATTTTGACTTAATGCTCTTGTCCTCCTTTCTTTTCCAACATCTAGAATTAAGTCTATAAGTAAATTTACAATGAAATTTAGAATATATTGGGGATTTGTGTGTCTATCAATCGATATTTATTTTCCAGGTTGTTAAACTCTGTGAAAATCAACATCGTATAAGTTATCTTCATCCTTGTAAACATATATTGTTACTTTCACTTTGATCATGAGTAAAGTGAATCCTAGCTTATATGATGAACTTTGGGTCATAGAACTCTTAAATGGCCCATCAAAGTTCTGAATACAGAACTCCTGATATATTTTTTAAAAGATTAATTTATTTATTTTAGAAAGAGAGAGAGAGAGAAAGCATGAGAGCAGGTGTGTGGGGAGGTAGAGGGACAAGCAGACTCCATGCTGAGCACAGAGCCAGACGTGGGGCTCAATTCCCCGACCCTGAGATATGTTTATACTACCTGAGCCAAAATAAAGAGTTGGATGCTTAAATTGACTGAGCCGCCCAGACGCCCCAGAACTTCTGACTTTTTAAACCTACATTGTTTCCACCCCATCACTGTTTTCTATAGTTTTCTCAAGGATGTTGTTGAGGACAAGGACAAGTAATGAAACAAAAGAGCTTTGGATACTCACAGGATCAATACAACACAGAGATAGTGTCTTAGTCCATTCAGAGCTATGGGATGTTGAAAATATGCAGGGATCCTCTCCATGCCAGATCCCACTGGGAAAAGGGAAGACTTGGTTTGGATAAGGAGAGCCATCAGTTCCACTTAGCTCTTTGGTAACAAGGGAAGAGCCTCCAAACTCACTCATTGAACCATCCTGTCTGTTCATACACTGACACAGAAAATACACTTTGTCTCATCTGAATATTTTCTTTTTCATCTACTTTTCATATGCTCTATTGTTATTTCTTTTCTGTCCCAAGTTGGCTTGCGATCTCTTTTTTTTTCAATAGTTGTCCCAAAAAGTTTGCTAGCCATGTTGAGTATTTTGCATACTATTTCTATTCTTTCTGTGGTTACATTTACATCATTTAAAAATGTGTAGTATAAACATATTGCTTAATCAGTATCAAAATAATAATATTGTTATCAATTATCACCCTTCAAATAACACACTATCCTTTGGACATTTTCATTTGCTCACTTCCTCTTCCAAACTGTTATTTATATAAAGCCTCCATGAATGTTATTTTCAGGTTATTTTACATTTGCCTTTTCTTTCCTACAAATCATTTCTTAACAAGTACACCAATGCTCATAGCTGCCATACTGATAATTATTTATACCCACCTATAATATTACTAACGTTTCTGCTCAGCACTCTCATCTACACATTAATTTTTCTAAACTTCTAGCGTTCATTTTCACTTAGAGAATATTTTCTATAAATTCTTTCAGACAGAGTTCATAGTAGTAACATTTTTAAAAGGTTTCTATATCAAAACGTATCTTTACTTTTTCCTGCACACTTGAATGACAGTTCTGAAAAGGAGTGGAAGATAAAGGTTTATCTGGGATGGAGTAGGGTTTTTCAATATATTCTGCCATTTTCAAGACTTTTTGCCTTTTTTTATAGATATCAATTACCTCCAAACATTATCATCTTCTTTGACTACAATGGCCAATCTAGAAGCTGATCTCTTGTGATATCCTAGTTTTAAAAAAGAAAAACAAACAACACAAACAAGAAAGAAAAAAAAATGTGTACTCTTGGGTTTTACCTGGAAGCAAATACTAGTAGTAGCAGCTCTGAGCTGTAGGAGCTGGTTGGCTGGGCTGCAGTTCCCCCACTCATTGTATCTCATAGGACACAGACCACAAAAACATCAGTGATGAAATAGATCATTATTTCCTGAACAGTAACAAGCAAAAATTGCCGCCAACTGACACTGCATGATTATAAGACACTTTTAGATTATTTAAATAAATATTAACATGTGAAAAATTCTAAAGCTAAGAATTGATGAAATATAATTACCTGGTTGACTGTTCACGGCCCTCTTTTTTCTCCCCCCGGCTTTTGCTCTAGGGTATCTTGGAAGAGCTATTCTTGAGAATTTCTGTGCTGTGGAAAAGCATTATTGTTCTTGAAGGCCTCCTCTTTTGCTACCTTCCTTAATTCTGTTAGATTTCACCATTAATCTTACTCCATTTGCTTTTTAATTTCCCCAAATTTCTAATGAATGTGATTGTGGCAACCCTTCTAGTCTATCAGTGAGGCTGTAGATTTGTTTTTATGTGTATTCTGTCATATTGACCCATACTGAACAATAATCAGACTTTTTCAAAATATTGTCTCTGAATATTCTTATCTCAATTGTGTATACTGTCCTTCTCTTCCCAGTCTCATCTTTCCTTCATACAGTGCATCAGGCAATGAGCCAACGATGATTTTCATCTCAGGGAGATGAAATTTTATTCCTCTAGGCAAAATTTTATTTTAAAATAAAGGCAGTCAAATTCCTCAGCCAGGAGCTCAGGTTTTCATAATTAACACTAAAGCACAGACATCCATTAATTCAAAACTTATATAACATCAACAGCCAAGCAAGGAAGTCACTCAACACTTTCTGCCTGGAACATGTTGTAGCTACTAGCAACCTACCTCTCTATTCAATCCAGAATATAAATTACATGGACAGAAATTGGTTTTAAATATTTTTTCAAACCTTGTGTTTATCTTGGGATTGTTAGTGCAGAACCCCTAGGGACATGATACTCAGCTACGCATTCTCAACCCCCCTACGCATTCTCAACCCCCCTACGCATTCTCAACCTCCAAGTAAACACTTCTTTCTTTTGGAAGTAGTTTCCTACACCACTTTGAGTAATTCTTTCAATGATTATCTTTCCAAAGTTTGTTCTTATTTATTTATATTGTTCCTCATTTACTAAAAACTTAGTTATCATAGAAAATCCAGACAATTTAAAATACTTTAAGAAATTTGGTGGAAAGAGAGGAATATAGATGGCAAAATAAAATCAAGCCAAGGATAAATTTAGTACAAAAAAAGAACATTCTAAAAATGTTTTTGGAAAGATTAGGAATAGATCACAAATGTAGCTACTGAACAGGTTACGATGATTACTTTGAATGAATGTTGTAGCTGAGTGGACATGCTTTGATTTGCAACTGTGCTCTCCCACTTACGACCTAAAACCTTGAACATGTTTCTAAACCTGCCCAAGCTTTGGTTTCCTTATCCTAAAATGCTAGATAGTAATGACATTTTCTCACAGGTTTGTTACAAAGTTTAAATTAGGTAATGAATCTAAACCTCTTGACAGTTTCTGACATGTAATTAAAGCTCCATAAATATTAGCTATTACTAATATTACCGTGTTTGAGATAAAAATGTAGAGATGAGCGGCACTCAGTTAAAATGCCAGACACTTTTGTTTAATATAAAAGTGATAGGCTCATTTTAGAACAGATATATTGCTTAATTCTTAGACTTTAGGTATAATTAGCTATTATGAATTTGGCAAAGTTGTACAAAACTGTAGAGTATTGTAACTCAAACTATAAACTAATTTGAACTGCACTTCATAATACCAAAGAATGCAACTGCTTTGAAACAAATCTATAGAAAGAACACAATAAAAACAGATTGCTAGTTGACATTATATTCTCTGATCTCCTTTGATTATAGAAGAAAAATGATATTGAGGTTAGTCAACTGCCATTTAAGAAGACATTTACATGTACAGTTACAATTTGGGATAGTTTTATAAAATATTGTTGTATCAATTCTCTAGAACATATAATGAATTTTTATGTAATTGACTTCAAGTTCACAATGACATAAATGAGTTGAATTCAGGTAGTAGAGGGGCATAAAAGGTAGGACAGAAAATGTTCAGGAAAGGAGAGCTTTCTATTGTCAATTCAATCACACGAAACGATGAATAGAAAATGTAGGTGCATAATGGATCAATCAGTGAAGCATCTGGATGAATGTCGAGTTTTTTAAATTACTGTGGTAAAATACATACACAATTTACCATCTTTACCATTTTAAGAGTACAGTTCAATGGTGTTAAAAACAATAATAATGTTGCCCTACCATCTTCACCATGCAACTCCAGAACTCTTTCCATCTTTTAAAACCAAAACTCTACTCATTAAGCAATTACTCCTTCCTCCTTTCCCCTCAGTCCCTGGCAACCACCTTTCTACTTTCTGTCTCTATGACCTTGACTACTCTAAGAACTTCGGTAGATGGAATCATGCAACATTTATCTTTTTGTGGCTGGCTTATTTCACTTAGCATAACGTCCTCAAGCTTCATCCATTTTGTAGCATATGTCAGAATTTCCTTCCTTTTTAAGGCTAACCAATATTTCAGTGCATGTATTTACCACATCTTGCTTATCCATTTATTCTTTGATGAACACTGAGTTGCTTCCATATTTTAGCTATTGTAAATAATGCTACTATGAACACGGGGGTGCAAATATCTCTTAGAGTCCTTGCTTTCATTCTTTTGAGTGTATACCCAGAAGTGGAATTACAGGATCATATAATTCTATCTTTCATTTTTTGAGGAACTGCCATACTGTTTTCCACAGTTGTTATAGCATTTTACATTCCCACCAACAGTTTACAAGGATTCCAATTTCTTTATGTTCTCACCAACACTTGTTATTTTCTGTTTCTTTCTTTTTTTTTTATACTAGCCATCCTAATGGGTGTGAGGTTGTATCTCATTTTTTATTTGCATTCCCCTGATTATTAGTGACATTGGGTATCTCTTCATGTTCTTACTGGACATTTCTCTCTCCTTTGGAAAAATGTCTATTCAAGCTCTTTGCTCATGTTTGGTTCAGACTATTTGTTTATTTGTTGTTGAGTTTTAGGAGTTGTTTATGTATTTTGGATATTAATCCCTTACCAGATATATGGTTTGCAAATAATTTATCTCACTGTGAGTTGCTTTTGTACTCTGTTGACAGTGAGAGTATCTTTTAATACATTTTTTTAAAAAAAATTTTCAAAGTTTCTGTTTTTTCTCTTGTTGTTATACCCTTGCTGCATATACAAGAAACCACTGTCAAATCCAATGTTGTACAGCTTTTGTTCTATATTTCCTTCTAAGAGTTTTATAGTTTTAAAACTTGCACTTAGGTTTTTTTGGTTCATTTTGAGTTAATTTTTGTATGAGCCAAGGCTTCCACTTCATTCATTTGCATGTGGTTATCTAGTTTTCTGAGCACAGCTGAAAGACTGTCTTTTGTCCCACTAAATGGTCTTGGGACTCTTGTTAAAAATCATTTGAGACCATATATATAAAGGCTTATTTCTGGGCTCTCTATTCTATTCCATTGGTCTATTTGAGGTCCCTGGAGATTCCATATGAATTTTAGAATAGATGTTTTCTGTTTCTTTTAAATATATCATTGATATTTTGATAGGGATTATAGTGAATTTTAGATTACTTTGAGTAGTATTGACAATATTAAGTCTTCCAATTCATTTATATGTGATGTGTTTACTTTTTAAGTCTTTTAAATTTTTTTAAATTTAAATTCAATTAGCCAACATATAGTACATCATTAGTTTTAGATGTGGTGTTCAATGCTTCATTAGTGGCATATAACACTCAGTGCTCATCACATCACATGCCCTCCTTAATGACCATCACCCAGTTACCCCATCCCACCTCTCTTTCCACAACCCTCAGTTTGTTTCCTGGAGTCAAGAGTCTCTCATAGTTTATCTCCCTCTCTTATTTCTTCCCATTCAGTTTTCCCTCCTTTCCCCTATTATCCTCTACACTATTTCTTATATTCCACATATGATTGAGACCATATGATAATTTTCTTTCTCTGATTGACTTATTTCACTTAGCATAATACCCTCCAGTTCCATCTACCTCAATGTAAATGGTAGGTATTCATCCTCTCTGATAGCTGAATAATCAGTAATGTTTTGTATTTTTTGTTGTGTAAGTCTTTCACCTCCTTGATTAACTCAATTCCTAAGTATTTTATTCTTTTTGATACTAATATAAATTGAATTGTCTTCTTAATTTCCTTTTTGCCCTATCATTAATGTAGAGAGGTGCAATGGATTTTCATGTATTGACTTTGTATCTTGCTGCTTTGCTGAATTTACTTATTAGTTCTAACAATTTTTTTGTGGAATCTTTAGGTTTTCCTACATCTGCAAACAGAGATAATTTCACTTCTTCCTTTTAAATTCAGATGGCTTTATTTTTCTTACCTAATTGCTATGGCTAGAACTTTCAATACTATGTCAGATAGAAGTGGCAAAAATGAGCAGCCTTGTCTTGCTTCTGATCTCAAAGAAAAACTTTCAGTATTTTACCATTGAGTATGATGCTCACTGTAGGCTTAATATATATACATATGGCTTTTATTATGTTGAAGTAGTTTCATTCCACTTCTACTTTGTTGAATACTGTTATGATGAAAGAATGCTGAATTTTGTCAAATGTTTTTTCTGCATCAATTGAAATGATCGCGTGTGGGTGTGTGTTTTCCTCATTCTGTTAATGTCATCTATTACATTTATCAATTCTCATCCTGCATTCAGGAAAAGAAATGCAACTTGGTCATGTTTTATAATCCTTTCAATATGCTACCCACATTAAGTTTGCTAGTATTTTGTGGGGGAATTTTGCATCGATATTTTTTTTAAAGATTTCATTTATTTATTTGACAGAGAGAGCAAGAGAGCACAAGCAGGGAGAACAGCAGAGAGAGAGGGAGAAGCAGGCTCCCCACCAAGCAGGGAGCCTGACGCAGGGCTCGATCCCAGGACCCTGGGATCATGACCTGAGCCAAAGGCAGATGTTTAACCATCTGAGCCACCCAGGCACCCCGAGGGAGGGACGTTGTTCTATGGTTTTTGTTCCTTGTCATCTCTTTGCTATGGTTTCACAATAATGCTGGCCTCAAAGAATGAGTTAGGGAGTGTTTCTTCCTGTTCAATTTCTTGAAAAAATTTGAGGATTGTCAGTTCCTCTACAACTGTTTGATAAAATTCACCAGTAAAGCCATCAGATCCAAGGTTTTTCTTTGTCAGGAGATTTTTGAATATTGATCCAATCACCTTACTATTTATAGGCCTATTTAGATATTCTATTTCTTCCTGATTTAGTCTTGATGAGTTTCATCAAGATTTGTAGGAATTTGTCAATTTCGTTTAGGTTATCCAATTTGTTAGTTTACAATTATTCATACTACTTTCTTATAATCTTTTATATTTCTTTAGAATCCAAACTAATGTTCGCACTTTCATTCTTTTTTTTTAAAGTAATTTGAGCCACATTTTAGTGGTCTGCTTTTAGGTATTTAAATGCTTATAAATGTCATATCCTCCTGCTGTTTTGAAACTTTTATTAATACATAATGCTCTCCTTTTCTCATATAACTTTCTAATTTTATTTGATATTAGTATACTTATCTCTTATCTAATACTTATATTAGTATAGATATGTATAGCTAGTATATAACTTTAGTTACAGTACAGTTACAGTTTTGTATTAGTATCTCTCTCTCTCTCTCTATACATATATATATATATATATATATATATATATATATATATCTTTTATTTACTATTTGCACAGAATATGTTTTTTTTTTCCCATTCTTTCACTTCCAATCTCTTTGTGTCTTGGAGTTTCTTATAGACAGCAAATAGTTGCATTATCATCATTAATATTTAACCCATTCTGCTAATCTTACTGATATGGGAAGACTTTCTTCTGCCATTTTGATGTTTGTTTTCCATATGTTTTATAGTTTTTTCTTGTCTTTGGTTTCCTGTATTACTTCATTATCTTGTGCTTAGTTGATTTTTTTAGTAAAATACTTATATTCCTTTCTCATTTCTTTTTGTGTATATTCTGTAGATATTTTCATTTTGGTTACCATCAGGATTACATTTAACATATATCATGAGGATAACATTTAATTTAGAGTATTATAATACTCTAAAATGAATTTATACTTAACTTCAATAAGATATAAAAACTCTGCTCCTTTATAGTTCTATCCCTACCCCTTTTAGTTGTGATGTCACAAAATTAAATATACATGTGTGCATCCCAAAATATAAATCAATAATTCTTTTAAATGCTTTAGTCCCATAACTTATGTAGAAAATAAAATGTGGAGTTACAAACCAAAATTATAATAATACTAGCATTTAGATTAATAATTCTTTTCAAATGTATTAGATTTTTAAATCATATAGAAAATTAAAAGTGGAGTTATATACCATTGTTACAACAAAATCAGCTTTATCTGCCCATATGGTTTCAAGTCTGTTTAGTTTCTTTCATTGCAACCTGCAGGACTCCCATTAGCATTTCTTTCATGACAGACCTAATGACAATGAACTCCTTCAGCTTTTGTTTATTCTCCCAAACTTAATTTCTCCCACACTTTCCAAAGATGGTTTTGCCACATACAGGTTATTGATCAAGGTTTTTTGTTGTTTTGTTTTGTTTTTTAAGCACTTTGCATATATTGGCTCACTGCCTTCTGGTCTACAACTTTTTTGTTGAGAAATTGACTCATGATATTATTGAGAATCCCTTGTATGTGATGAATCACTTGTACCTTGCTGTTTTAAAGATTTTCTCTTTGTCTTTATCTTTTGGAAGTTTAATTATGATGTGTCTCACTATGGGTCTCTACTTTCATTTTGGAGTTTGTTGAGGTTCTTGGGTATTTATATGCATGTCTTACATCAAATTTGGGATATTTTCCGCCATTATTTCTTCAAATATTCTCTCTTCCCCTCTCTTTCTTCTTTTGGGACTTCTACAGTGAAATATTCATCCATCTGATGGTATCATACAGGTCCCTTAGGTTCTGTTCACTCTTCAATCTTTTTTCCTTTGTTCTTTAGACTTGACCTTTGTTCTTTGTTCTTTTCTGTTTCTTTGTACCCCTAGTGATTTTTGTTTGTTTGTTTACTTGCTTGTTTTTGGAAACTGGACATTTGAATCTAATAATGTAGTAACTCTAGAAATCAGATTCATCCCCTTTCCCAGGGTCTAATGTTTTCATGTTTGCTTTTTTTTTTTTTTCTTTTCTTTCCTTTTTTTTTTTTTTTTGGTTATAGGCTGCCTCTGTGCGGAGGACCAGCCTGAGCTGTTAACTTAAGGTCCTTCTAGGTGTCTTCTGAGCCTGCATTTTCCCTGTGCATGTGTGTGACTTTCTAATTTCCCCCATATATGCAGTTGCTTTTATTTTTTTATTATTATTTTTAAAGATTTCATTTATTTATTTGACGGAGAGAGAGACAGCCAGCAAGAGAGGGAACACAGGCAGGGGGAGTGGGAGAGGAAGAAGCAGGCTCCCAGCGGAGGAGCCTGATGTGGGGCTCAATACAAGGACTCTGGGATCACGCCCTGAGCTGAAGGCAGATGCTTAACGACTGAGCCACCCAGGCACCCGTGCAGTTGCTTTTAAATATCTACATTTGGAAACAAAAAAATGAAAGGGGAGGGAAAAGGGTGCCAATCTTCAAAATCCCTTGGAAGTCAATTCTGCTGGAGGTGGGGAAGGGTTTACATCAGTGGAGGGAGATGCAAAAACAATGGCTGTCCACCATTTTATCTGCACATCTGAGATTAGAGTTCAGTGATCAGAGTACTGATTTACAATATTTGAAGGACAAGGTCATTTTTCCCCACTCTGGTTCCTGAAAGCTGCTCCAGGAACACATACATAGGCTGCCTGCCATGGGGGCTGAAGAGTGGAATATGAGTAGTTGCTACTGTGATAAGACTTGAAATTGGTGGAAATTAACTGCAATTTACTGTCCAACCCTTCCTCTGGAAGTTGCAAGCCTTCAATAGACTCCAGAGTTCTAAAATAGTTATATCAGACAATTTTGCTAGTGTTATTGTTATCTAGGTGGGGAGACAGATTCCTAGTGCTTTCTACTCTACCATCTCCCCAGAATTCTCAATAACCTTAGAGTTTTTGTTAACTGATAATTCTCTGGTTTGGAAAGTATTTATCTAAATTATAAAACTCTTCTGATATTTAAATGGAGATTTTCTTTTAATTTCTTCTTTCTTCTTTCATTCTTTCTTTTTAAACTTAGAACTGGAAGAATCCAAGTATTTGTGACAAATTGTGGTTTTGATTAGTAGAAAAGTATTCCTTAACAGAACTCAAATTAGTGGGCTAAATATGCCCTATGGAACTATTAAAATTTGATAGGATTTGCCTAATCATTCTGAAAATCTGCATTGTAAATGTGTTCGGGTTTAGGATATTAATGACATCCTCATAAGCTTGATTTCCTATAATAATTCTATTCAACATTATTTATTCTTCTTTACTTAATGACATATATGGAAAACAATGGTAAGAAATAGTCATTGCTTCTGGCTTTGGTAGTATAGTTAAATATGGATTATGTACATGAGAATTTAAACAATCTACTAGAAATTTTAGGTTAAAAAAATTAATACACTAAGTCACTATTAGCCTAGATTAAAGAATAATCTCAATCTCAGACCAAGATTATTTTTATGGGATAATACCTATCATATTCTCACTTATATCTTATCTAAATTTGACTTATTTTCAAGTCTGATAGATATAATTGACCATTTAGAATTCAAGATCCTCTATCAGATTCTGGAGAAAAAGCAAAGTTGAACAAGATATTGTCCTTAAATTTGAAGAAGTTCACATCTCTTATAGCCTTAAAATAATCCCAGTGTCTAAATGACCGGTTTCAAAAGCTTTGCATGTATGCATGTATGCCCTCTCGTAGGTTACTTCCCCCCCACCGACATATACACACAGACACATAAATACACACAAACAGAAATAGTTTTGATTCATAGCCTAACAGAATACTGGGAAAATATCTCCATAAAACATAAACTACAATAATACATTGTTTTCCTGAATTATCCGCTTCCTTGTAAACTTAGTATCAACAAGCCAACTACTGTTTGTTTGAGATGACAATATGTTAATGGAAAATATCAATCCCATAAGTGACTTCACTATCTTCTTTCTGCTTGTTACCTATTGGAAAAGATGTGTTTTTCATGTTTGGATTGACAGATAAATTAGTGTCCAGAGTTCATTCTGAATGCAAATATTCCATTATTTTGGCCATAACTATAATCCAGCTCAAGTAAAGAAACTATACAACTTTATGGATCAGAGATTATAGAAGGAAAATGGCATCTTACTTTTAGAGTTCCAGCTTCTGTGATCCAATTCTTGGTTTTATTCCTGGCTAGTAGGTTTTATTCCTGTCTAAAACACTGATAGTCTTCTGAAACCTCCATTGGGTGAGATCCATCTTTTCTGATTAGTGCAGTATTCCTGTGGATAAATAAATAAATATTAAAAAGATTTATTTCTGGTTAAAAGTAATATATACATATATTTTTTAATTTAAGCAGGCTTTGCTCCTGGACCTAAATTTTAGTAACATAAATATCACACAGATGATTTGTGAAAAATGCTTAGGAATGAGTACTACCCATTGAGCTTTTGATTAGTAAAGCTAGCATAAATTTAGTGTTTCTGATGTAGTTGAACTGAGTTTCATATACTTGTGAAAAAAATACATTTTAAAAGGAAATGAAATGGACTGGTAGAAAGGAATAATTCAGAGACTAAGATCTAAACATACAGCTGCTGTTTCACATGTACTTGAAAGTGTTGGGGGAAAAAAAGAATTAATGACATTTGTTAAAGAATAGTAAGGCAGACTTTATTCAAACCATCTGAACAGGGCAGGGGATGCTGTAATGGGGTTTGGCAGTGGCTGCAGGGGAGATTGGAATCAATTCCAAATACAACAAGCAAAAATGGGGATTTAAAGCTGGGGTGTGGGGTTGCGGGTGTCAGTGGATGGAAAATTACTAAGAGAATTACTTATATCAGAGGTGAGGGAGGATCCTGGCTAAACTGACCTAAGAAAATTCTTGCCAAAGTGATTAATCACCTCAAAGACTGAAGGATGAAGAAACTGATCAGATATTGAGGGTGATCAGATGTCAAGGATGGTTGATTCTAGCCAAATAGACATAGTAGGATTCTTCCTAAAATTGAAAAATGCAGAGACAAACACAAAAGCCCAAAAGTCAGTGCCTTTGAGAAGTGAATTCACAGGAACCAAAGGAATGTTTGGCCAAGCAGAGCATCTTTGTCATAAGTAACAAGCAATTACAAAGAAAGCATGACTGCACTCTCCATCATCATTGTTATAGAACCTTAAACTAGTTTAATAATAACCTTTTCATTAGAGGAACAAAGTTTTTCCTGTGTGTATCGTTCTATACAGATAATCCCCATAACCACATTTATCAGACAGTCTTCTATAACACAGAAGGAGAGCTGAGAGTAAATTATATAATGGGGTTGTTGGTGGGATTTTTAAAGCAATGTCAGCATCAATATAGGATTAAGAGTAGACTTACTAAACCGGTGGATCTCAACTGTGGCTCCATATTGGAATTACCTATAGAGCTTAAAAAAAAAAAAAATGAACTTGTGGGACTTCATCAAGATAAAAAGCTTCTGCACAGCCAAGGAAACAGTCAAAAAAACTAAGAGGCTGACCACGGAATGGGAGAAGATATTTGCAAATGACACCACAGACAAAAGACTGGTATCCAAGATCTACAAAGAACTTCTCAAACTCAATACACAAGAAACAAATAAACAAATCAAAAAAATGGGCAGAAGATATGAACAGACACTTTTCCAAAGAAGGCATACAAATGGCTAACAGACACATGAAAAAATGTTCAAAATCATTAGCCATCAGGGAAATTCAAATCAAAACCACACTGAGATACCAACTTATGCCAGTTAGAATGGCAGAAATTGACAAGGCAGGAAACAATTAATGTTGGAGAGGATGTGCAGAAAGGGGAACCCTCTTACACTGTTGGTAGGAATGCAAGTTGGTACAGCCACTCTGGAAAACAGTGTGGAGGTCCCTCAAAAAGTTAAAAATAGAGCTACCCTATGACCCAGCAATTGCACTGCTAGGTCTTTACCCCAAAGATACAGACGAAGTGAAGAGAAGGGTCATATGTACCCCAATGTTCATAGCAGCATTGTCCACAATACCTAAATCGTGGAAGGAGCCAAGATGCCCTTCAACAGATGACTGGATTAAGAAGATGTGATCCATATATACAATGGAATATTACTCAGCTATCAAAAAGAACGATATATCAACATTTGCTGCACATGGACGGGACTGAAGGAGATAATGCTAAGTGAACTAAGTCAAGCACAGAAAGACAATTATCATATGGTTTCACTCATTTATGGAACATAAAAAGTAGGAAGATCGGTAGGAGAAGAAAGGGAAGAAGAAAGGGGGGGTAAACAGAAGGGGGAATGAACCATGAGAGACTATGGACTCTGGGTAACAAACTGAGGGTTTCAGAGGAGGGGGGGGAAATGGGATAGGCTGGTGATGGGTATTAAGGAGGGCACGTATTGCATGGTACACTGGGTGTTATACGCAAGTAATGAATCATGGAACTTTACATCAAAAACTAGGGATGTACTGCATGGTGACAAACATAATATAATAACAAAATATTATTATTAAAAAAATAAAAAAATACACAAAGTGCTTTTAAAAAATCAGTAAGAAAAATACTAATAATTCAATAGTAAAATGGGCAACGAAGACAAAGAGGAAATTGAAATGAAAAATACAAATAGCCAATTATGAAAAACAAAGTACAAAATGCATATTAATGAAACTGTATCTTTTTTTTTAATAATCCGATTGACACAAATTGTATAGGTTGGTAACATCTGGCCTTGATATTGGCATAGGAAAACAAGTTCTCATATATACTGCTGGTGGGACTAAAACTGAAAATTTTGGAAAGGAATGTGCTAGTATTTCTTAAATTATTTAATGTACACACACAGAACCAAAAAACCTATTTTCTAGGATGCCATCCTACGGAGTTATTTGGAACATATAAACAAAGAAAATTTACTGCATTTAATAGGCAAAAAATTAGGTGTACTAGATGTCTAATAATTATGGCAATGGGAAAATAAACTGCAGTATATCTACATAATCTTATACAGCCATGAAAAGAAAGTAGTGGATATTTTTGTACTGACTCAGGAAAATGGTCCTGGTATCTAAAGTTAAAAAAAAATCAAGTTTCAGATCAAAATATAAAGCATGACTTTTATATTTGTTTAAAAAACAAAAATGAGAGAATTATTGAGGAGTGTGTGTGTGTGTGTGTGTATAAAAACAATGCGGGGAAGTTTTATTTCCTTTATTTAATTTTTAAAAATTGTATTAAACTGTTAACAGTGGTTATTTTGTATGCAGCCCAGACTGGAGAGAGAAGTTTTGTTTTATATTTTATATATTTTTGTTGAACCTTAAATATATATATATATATATATTTGAATATATATATATATTTGAATAGACTTGTTGAATCACTATGTTGTACAACTAAAACTAATGTAACATTGTGTGTACTTTAATAAAAATAATTATGAAGGAAAAAATATATTTATAACTATGAAAAAATAATCATGAAGAAAAAGAAATATGGAAATGTATATATTGATTCCCCAGATATTCTAACTTAATTGACCTAGGGCACAGCTTGGGCATCACTTTTTAAATATCCCAGGTTATTCTAACATGTAGACAAATTTGGGAAGGCTGCTTGAAACCAATCCCTTGCCCCAACAAAAACAAATTTCCAACAATAGACAGTGATCATATTTCTTCACTGCATGCTCATAACTGTTTTAACAGTTATGTACTGTTTGTTAAGTTATTAACTTACTTACTTAATTACTTTTTAACAGATTACAAATGTGTATTGTTTGTTTGTTTGGTTTGCTTGGAATTAACTCGTTGTTACTAAACGCAGCCAAGTATTTTGTTTTGTTTCTTCTTCATGGCTTGCATTCCATAAGAGTGAAATAAAGTTGACCAAAAAGTTGACACATACTTCTCTATTCTTTTAGAAGTACAGAATAAGACCAGCCCTAATGAAGGACTGAGAGCTAGAATATTGACTCTTGGGTTATTGTTAATTCTGAGATCCTATTTTTGAATAGAGGGAAGGAAAATGACCCTTTATACTTAAATTTCTTGCTTCTGTCAGTTAGACTGGCTTCCTAAATTTGATGGTAAGGAGCTAGGTATCTTTTCAATATTAAAAAAAAAAAAAAACCCTCAGGTACAACTCAATTTTTGCATGCCATGAAACAAAATATGCTGAAGGGGTACATTTTTAAATTAAGGAAGTCCATTAGGAATTTTGTGACATTTTGTTGAAAAAAAAAAAATTTGTGACAAACTGAAATCTTTTGAGACTTTTCTTTTTCCTTTGTCATCATCTTCGTATCTCAATTTTTGGTTGTACTATCAATGTTTTCTAAAGTTTCATGGAAATTTCTTCAAGTGAATATTACATAAAGATATATGAAATACTCAACTAAAATACTTCCAAAATTTTATACATCTTCAATAAATTTATGAGCATGTAATCAAATTGAGTGTTTTTCCAGAAATATATTCTTGGCACAAAGAGGGATACATGAGAATTCAGTATTAGCAACATTTAATTTGTTAAAAGTTCTGTTTCTTATTTTCTAAAAATTATAAAGGATAATTGATAAGTCTGCTTCCATAAATCCTCTAGGACTTCAAAGTTAAGTAAAGTCATTTAATCTCTTTGTGCCTGAGTTGTCTCAACCATTATATGAGGACAATCATAGATTTGAAGTGAGGATTGATTGAACTAATATGGAAAGACATCTTGTGATCTAGTACCAATGTTCTAATAGCCTCTGCTTTGCATTGGCCTTCAGCAGTATTAGAAAAGAAAGGTCTTGGCTGTATAAAATGATTCATAAGAAACATGGGAGGAAAGGAATCTAAGCGTAGTAGAAGACAAATATTGGCTGCAGATGACTAAATATTGTAAACAACCTCTAACTTGCAGAATATTTTCTTTGTAGAAAACATCTAATTAAAATTCAAAAGTAGCCACAAGACTTTCACATTTGGGAAATTTGAAAGGTACCTTTTTTTTTTTTTTTTTTACCCCCAGGAGGATCAGAACTACAGTCAGGACCTACCCATACTTTCAACTTTTCATCCATTTTCTGCAGATAAAAAGTGCTATCAAGGGTGTTATGTTCGTGGGTCAAACTCATCCCATCCATCAGCCTTCCTGAATTCAGGAAAGGTCTTCTCATTCTGACCTCACCCAGATGGTGACTTGTTTTAAGAGGGACTTCCTAGTACTAAGCTCTCTTTTAATGCAATTGATACATTTCTTAATCTGGAAAAGCATCTCTGAATCTAAATGTGTTATTTAATTCGTGAAATACAAAATCCCACAAATTCATAAACTTTTCTGAACTTAACATTCAGTATGTAAAGATGTATAGAAAAGATGGGCTTCATTTCAATAGAGGAAATAGGGAAACAACAAACATACAAAAATTTTCATTTGTTAAATTTAAATTGTTAACAATTTGTTAAATGTTATACTTGAGGCAAGATCAAGATTTTAAAATTTATTTATTTGTCAGAGAGGGAAAGAGAGAGCAAGCATAAGCTGGGGGGGGAGGGGAACAGGCAGAGGAAAAAGCCCTGCTGAGCAAGGAGCCCAATGTAGGACTCAATCCCAGGAACCTGGGATCATGAACTGAGCCAAAGGCAGATGCTTAACTGACTGAGCCACCCAGGCATCAAAAGATCAAGATTTACTATGAATGAATAAAAGAGAAAACGGTTTTAGTACCCAGAAAACAGAAGTGACATCAATAATTTGCTTATTTGATCATGTGGTAGGCTGATAAAAGACCCATTTAGGCTTTTTTTTTTTTTTTTTTTTTTTTTACCTCTGGAAAAACAACTGGCAGTGTTTGAGAAGATAGCTACTCCAAAGACCTAATGCTTGAGCGACTATGATGAGCAGAACTCTCTTGCTTACTTGTGGCGGTCAGGCAGCGTGCATGAGAAATAAACATACTGAAATTAGGAAAATTTGAGGTTGTTTATTACTGCAGCATTTCCTAACGCAGTACTTCTCAAACCTTTGTGTGTATATGAATCACCTAAGAAATATGTAAAATATAGACCTTGATTCAGTATAGATGAGTACAAAGTTTGTATTAAAAAAAAAATGAGATATCACCATACACCTGTCAGAATAGCTAGAATCAAAAACATAAAAAACAACGAGGGTTGACAAGAATGCGGGGGGAAAAAGGAACCCTCGTGGGAATGCAAACTGGTGCAGCCACTGTGGAAAATATTATGGAGTTTTCTTTAAAAAATTTAAAATAGAATAACCATATGACCCATTAATTCCACTACTGGGTATTTACCCCAAGAATAGGAAAACATTTATTTGAAAAGATATATGCACCCCCTTGTTTACTGCAGCATTATTTACAATAGCCAAAATATGGAAGCAACCCATGTGTCCATCAATAGATGAATGGATAAAGAAAATGTGGTACACACACACACACAAACACACACACACACACACTAGAATATTACTTAGCCATAAAAAAGAATGAAAACTTGCCATGTGTAACAACATGGATAGATCTAAAAGATATAATGCTAAGTGAAATAAGTCAGTCAGAGAAAGAAAAATTCCACATGATTTCACTCCTATGTAGAATTTAAGAAATAAAAAAAAAGGAACAAAGAAAAAAAAGAGAAACAAACAAAAAAGAAACTCTTAAATATAAAAAATAAACTGGTGGTTACCAGAAGGCAGGTGAGTGGGAGAATGGGAAAAATGGGTGAAGCATATTAAGAATACACTTATCATGATGAGCATTGAGAAACGTATAGAATTGTTGAATTGTTATATTGTATACTTGAGACTAACATAACAATGTATGTCAATTATATAGGAATCAAAAATAATAATAATTTTTAAAAAGTCCCAGGTAATGCTGATATTGCTGATCTAAGAACCACACCTCATTTACCTGACTGATACACTGACAATGGTTGAGTTCTGAAACCAGCATTTTTACTCTAACCTTAGGGTTTATTTCTTGGTTCACAACCAGTGAATCACCTTGATTTTTTATCTACAGGTAGTAATCTTTAAGCAGATTATAAGATCAATATCATAACTGAAATCATAACCAGCAGTTAAAAGGTAAAAAATGAAAAATAAAAAGAATAAAATAAAATGAAATAGAGTACAAAATTATCAGGTTCTTACAATAAGAGCAAATATTGTTTTGTGAAATTTCACAACCTATATATTCCAGATGGCTTTGAAAAATGTGTAACAGTCAAAAATGTTTAAACTCAATAAATCATCGGATTTATTAATATTCAGAAATGGTTGGAAATGTTAAACTAATTATTGTTCAATTTTTTGGCACACAGCTGAAAACATTTCCTAACTTTCCTTGCAGTTAGCTGTGTCAGGATGATTAGGTTCTAGCCAATGGGTTGTGTGCTAAAGTACTGAATGATATTTTTATGCCTGACCCATCAATATTTCCAAATGCGATCTTCCAGGCTTTTACTCCTTTTTCCAGGTGGATGATGATACTTAGAGTGGTTTCAGAAAACACATTTTGATGATGACAGCATCTCCATAAGTTTCACCAACCTAGAAACACCTTGATCTCATTAAAGCATGGACTATCCTAGCTTAAACAATTTGTGTAAACATTACCAAAAAATCTGTAATGATATAACTGTTATCAACTTCTGGAGTTTTCCCATTGCTTTCAAATAAAAACAAAAGTACCTCCTATAGATCATGTCTTGAGTGACCTGACCTCTGGCTAGGGCTCAGACCTCATTTTATGCCTCTCTCCAATTCTGTTCACCTGGGCTCCAGTCACATTAATTGTCTTGCTGTTCTTTAATATACTGGGAATTCCCCTTTCTAAAATTTTGCACATGCCATTTCACCTGCCTGGAAAACTATTCCCCTAAGTATTTACATGGCTCATGGTTATGCATCTATATACTCTCTGCCCAGATGTTTCTCTCATGCCATGAATGCTGGGCACTGCCAGAAAGTGCAGCAGATTCATGTCCCTGGAAGCAACTCTCAGTCTCAGGGGATGTATATAAATTCATCTCTCCATCCTTCAGGAAGAAATGTGGGATCTTCTCAGGAAATCCCAAGAGGGTCAAGACTCCATTGCCCACAGTGGCATCCTCGATAATACCTTATGACTCCTCTTCACTGCCTCATGCTTGCAACATGCCTTCTGCATCTAAATCCTTTTTTCCAAGATTTGCTCTCAGAAGAATACAAACTAAGATCCCTTCCCCACCTTCGGCAACCTTTCAGAGCCATTCTTTGTAGATACTATCTTTATCTTTCACTTTGGTAATGTATAATTACATCAAAATGTGTCTAGCCATGGAATTTTTTTTTTCAAATTGGGCTTCTTGATCTAGAAATACAGGCATATCATAAATTATGAAAAATAATCAGAGAGAGCTAAGATGGTGGTGTAGTAGGAGGACCCTAGGCTTGCCTCATCCCTCAAACACAGTTAGGTAACTGTCAAATCATTCTGAATACTCAAGAAATAAACCTGAGGACTGAGAGAACAAACTGCACAACTAGAAGGAGAGAAGAGGCCACTTTAAGGAAGGTAGGAAGTATGAAGATGTAGTTTGGGGGAGAAATAGATCAGAGGTTCTGCAGAGGAGAGGGTGCCATGGTTGTGGAGAAAGGTGAGAGAGAGTGGAGCACACAGAGATAAGCACAAGGAGAATAATTCCCTAAAGGCATTGGCTGGGAAAATGAGAGGGGCTGAATTTCATGAGTGTTTGCAAACAGCAGTGTTCAAAGACTGGAGTATCAGATGTCCCCAAGTTTGGCTCTGATCAAAACCTGAGGATGCTACCCTACTCCTGGAGCACAGCTAGACAAACAATCTCAGGGCAGACTGCATGATCTGAGGATCACCTAAGTGGCATGGAGAGAGACTGTTCACTCTTTTTTGGAGTGCAGAGATGCAGAGATACCTGCTAAGGGTGGCTAGCCCAGACATTGGCTGTTTTTAGCCTGCTTTGCTCTAAATCCCACATCCCTGAGCTCTTGCTTGGCTGCCCTTTTGGGTCAAACCTGCACTGGCCCCAGGATGGTGCAATCCTTACTCAGAAGATCAGCATGGGTCCCCACCACACCAGGTCCCTAAAGCTTGTGGAATTTTGAAAGTCAGCAGGCCTGGTTAATGTAGAGTCCAAGGCATGCTGTGCTGCACCAGGCAGGCAAGTGACCCAGAGACAGACAGTATGAAATCAGCGATCTGAAAAACACCTGTGATGCATGAGGGGAAAATATTTGATCCTCTGAAAATGCTTTCCTGAGAGCAGCAACCCACTCCAGGGACAAAGGAATGGATTGGTGCCATTTCCCTCCCCCACCCTTCAGCATAAACCAACTTTAGCAAACAGCACAGTGCCAACACTGGCTGCCCAACCTGCTTACACAGGTCCTGCTCCCATATGCTCTGCTGGTACTCCTTTTCTAGGGAAGGTGTTCCTACGGACAAGGACAAGGTTCCCCTTTCCCAGAAGACCAGCACAAACCCTTGCACACACCACACCTACTGACCACAGAGTGCTGCAAAGCTTCAGTTTTGGTGGAAATGGCATCAGGTCTCATTTAACAACAGACCAGAGCACATATAGGTAAAACTCAACACACTCTGGCCAAAGGTTCAAACAATATACACTACAGGCAAGGAGAACCTTTAAAGATGACTGTCCTGAGGGACAGAACAGCCAAACCACAGCAGCAGAGTGCATGAAACACACACCAGAGACATTCCCTGAAGTGCCAGGCCCTGGGCACTACATGACCTCTTCTTCATAAGGCCATTACTCACAGGAACAGGAAACAGTACGGGCTTTCCTAACACGTAGGAGGACACAGAGACCTAGATAAAATGTCAAGGCAGAGGAATTCATCTAAAAAGGAAAAGCAAGAAAAGGTCACAGCCAGGGATCTAATTGAAACAGATATAAGTAATATGCCTGATCCAGAATTTAAAGCAACAATCATAAGGATACAGGCTGGGCTTGAGAAAAGCATAGAAGACATCAGAGAGACCCTTACCACAGAGGCAAAAGAGCTAAAAACTAATCAGGCCAAAATGAAAAATGCAATAACCAAGACTTGAAACAAACTGGATCAAATGACCATAAGGATGGAAGAATCAGAAGAACGAATAAGTGATATAGACGATAAAGTTGTAGAAAATAATGAAGCTGTACAAAAGAGTGAAAGAAATATCTTGGATCACAAAAGTAGACTTAGGGAACTCAGTGACTCCATAAAGTATAATAACATTCTTATCATAGGAGTCCCAGAAGAAGAAGAGAGAAAAAAGTGGGCAGGAGATTTATTCAAGGAAATTATAGCTGAACACTTCCCTAATCTGTGGAAGGAATCAGACATCCAAATCCAGGAGGTACAGAGAACTCCCATCAAAATCAACATAAGCAGGCCAACACCAAGACACATTGCAGTTAAATTTGCAAAATATAGAGATAAAGAAAAAATCCTAAAAGTAGCAAGACAAAAGAAGTCCCTAACTTACAAGCAAAGACCAATAAGGTTACCAGCAGATCTCTCCACAGAAATGTGGCAAGCCAGAAGACAGTGACATGATATATTCAACATGCTGAATGGGAAAAATCTTTAGCCAAGAATACTCTATCCAGTAAAACTATGATTCAGAATAGAAGGAGAGCTAAAGGAGTTTCCCAGACACACAAAAATTAAAGGAGTTTGGAATCACTAAACCAGCCCTGCAAGGTATATTAAAAGGGATTCTTTGAGTGACAAAGACCAAAAGAGACAAGGACTAGAAAGGAACAGAGAAAATCTTCAAAAACAAGAAGTAATAAAATGGCACTAAATTGGTATCTATCAATAATTACTCTAAATGTAAATGGACTAAATGCTTCAATCAAGACACAGGGTGTCAGAATGGATTAAAAAAACCCAAGACCCATCTATATGCTGCCTACAAGAGACTCATTTTAGACCTAAAGACACCTGCAGATTCAAAATGAGTGGATGAAAAACATTTATCATGGTAATGGATGTCAAAAGGAAGCCAGAGTACCAATATTTATATCAGAAAAAACTAGATTTTAAACCAATGATTATAACAGGAGATGAAGAAAGGCACTATATCATGATAAAGGGCTCTATCCAGCAAGATCAAACAATTGTAAATATTCATGCCCCCAACTTGAGAGCACCCAAATAATTAATAACAAACACAAAGAAACTCATTGATAATAATAGAGTAACAGTAGGGGACTTTAACATCCCATTTACATCAATGGACAGATCATCTAAACAGAAAACTTGAACAGATTAATAATCAGCAAAGAAATTGAATCAGTAATCAAAAATCTCTTAAACAAAAGTCCAGGGCCTGAAGGCTTCACAGAGGAATTCTGTCAAACGCATAAAGAAGAGTGAGTATCTATTCTTCACAAACTATTTCAAAAACACAGAAATGGAAGCAAAACTTCCAAACTCGTTCTATGAGGCCAGCATTGCCCTGGTTCCAAAACCAAAGACTCCATTAAAAAAGAGAATTACATGGGCGCCTGGGTGGCTCAGTTGGTTAATCATCTGCCTTCAGCTCAGGTCATGATCCAGGGTCCTGGGATTGAGCCCTGCATCGGGCTCCCTGCTTGTTGGGGAGTCTGCCTCTCCCTCTCCACCTATCTCTCCCCCAGCTCATGCTCTTTCTCTCTCACTCTCAATCTCTCAAATAAATAAAAAATCTTTAAATAAATAAAATAAAATATTTTTAAAAAGAGCAAGAACTACATTATCCCTGATGAACACGTATGCAAAACTTCTCAACAAAATACTAGCAAAACGAATCCAACAGTACATTAAAAGAATCATTCACCACGATCAAGTGGGATTTATTCCTGGGCTGCAAGGGTAGGTCAATATTCACAAATCAGTCAATGTAATATACCACATTAATAAAAGAAAGGACAAGAACCGTATGATACTCTCAATAGATGCAGAAAAAGCATCTGACGAACTACAGCATCCATTCTTGATAAAAACCCTCAATGAAGTAGGGATAGAGGGAACATATCTCAACATCATAAAGGCCATATATGCAAAATTCACAGCTAATATCATCCTTAGTGGGGAAGAACTGAGAGCTTTTCCATTAAGCTTAGGAACAAAATAGAGATGTCCATTCTCACCACTGTTATTTAACATAGTACTGAAAGTCCTAGCTTCAGCAATCAGACAACAAAAAGAAATAAAAGGCATCCAAACTGGCAGAGAAGAAATCAAACTTTCACTATTCTCACACAATATGATACTCTATGTAGAAAACTGAAAGACTCCATCAAAAAAATGCTAGAACTGATAAACCAATTCAGCAAAGTTGCAGGATACAAAATCAACATACAGAAATCTGTTTCATTTCTATACACCAATAATGAAGCAGCAAAAAGAGAAATCAAAGAATTGATTCCATTTTACAATTGCACAAAAACCGTAAGTTACCTAGGAATAAAGCTAATCAAAGACGTACAAGATCCATACTCTGAAAAACCATAAAACACTTATCAAAGAAATTGAAGATGGCATAAAGAAATGGAAAAACACTCCACGCTCATGGATTGGAAGAACAAATATTATTCAAATGTGTATACTACCCAAGGCAATCTACACACTTAACACAATCCCTATCAAAATAACGCCAGCATTTTTCACTGAGCTAGAACAAACAATCCTAAAATTTGTATGGAACCACAAAAGATCCCAAATAGCCAAAGCAATCTTTAAAAAAGAAAAGTAAGTCTGGAGGCATCACAATTGTGGACTTCAGGTTATATTACAAAGTTATCGTCATCAAGACGGTATGGTACTGGCACAAAAACAGACACAGAGATCAATGGAACAGAACAGAAAACCCAGAAATGGGCCCACAACTATATGGTCAAATAATATTTGATAAAGCAGTTAAGAATATCCAATAGAAAAAAGACAGTCTTTTCACCAAATAGTTTTGAGAAAACTGAATAGCAATATGCAAAACAAATGAAAGTGGACCGCTTTCTTACACCATACATAAAAATTAGTTCAAACTGGATGAAAGACCTAAATGTGAGATAGGAAACTATCAAAATCCTAGAGGAGAACAGAGGCAGTAACCTCACTGACATCGGTCACAGCAACTTCTTACTAGACACACTGCCAGAGGCAAGGGAAACAAAAGCTAAAATAAACTATTGGGACTTCATCAAGACAAAAAGATTCTGGGGGTGCCTGGGTGGCTATGTCGGTTAAGCATCTGTCTTTGGTTGAGGTCATGATCCCAGAGTCCTGGGATTGAGTCCCCCATTAGCCTCCTTGCTCAGCAAGGAGCCTGCTTCTTCTTCTGCCTGCTGCCCCCCACAACTCACCCCCCCCCCGCTTGTGCTCGCTCTCGCTCTCTCTGACAAATAAATAAATAAAATCATTTTTAAAAAAGATAAAAAGATTCTGCACAACAAAGGAAATAACCAACAAAACTAAAAGGCTACCTTCAGGATGGAAGAAGATATTTGCAAATGGCATATCAGATAAAGGGTTAGTACCCAAAATATATAAAGAACTTATCAACTCAACACCCAAAAAACACATAAGCCAGTTAAAAAATGGGCAGAAGACATGAATAGACATTTTTCTAAAGACATACAGATGGCTAAGAGACACATGAAAAGATACTCAACATCACTGATGATCAGGGAAATATAAATCAAAACTACAATGAGGTATTACCTCATACCCAGCAGAATGGCTAAAATTAACAATACAGGAAACAACAGATGTTGGTTGAGGATGCAGAAAAAAGAGAACCCTCTTACGCTGTTGGTGGGAGTGCAAACTGATGCAGCCACTATGGAAAACAGTATGGAGGTTCCTCAAAAAGTTAAAAATAGAACTACCATATGATCTAGCAATTGCACTACTAGGTATTTACCCAAAGGATAAAAATATACTGAATCAAAGGGATACCTGCACCCCAATGTTTATAGCAGCATTATCAACAATAGCCAAACTATGGAAAAAGCCCAAATATACATCGACTGATGAATGGATAAGAATGATGTGAGGGGCGCCTGGGTGGCGCAGTCATTAAGCGTCTGCCTTCAGCTCAGGGCGTGATCCCGGAGTTCTGGGATCGAGCCCCATATCGGGCTTCTCCACTAGGAGCCTGCTTCTTCCTCTCCTGCTCCCCCTGCTTGTGTTCCCTCTCTCGCTGGCTGTCTCTCTCTGTCAAATAAATAAATAAAATCTTAAAAAAAAAAAAAGAATGATGTGAGATAATGGAATATCTCTCTCTCTCTCTATATATATATATGTATGTATATAAATATAAAATGAAATATTACTCAGCCATAAAAAAGAATAAAATCTTGCCATTTGCAATGATGTGGATTAGCTAGAGTGTATTATGCTAAGTGAAGTAAGTCAGTCAGAGAAAGACAAAGACCATATGATTTCATTCATATGTGAAATTTAAGAAACAAAACAGACGAACATTGGGGAAAAAAAAGAAAGGCAAACCAGAAAAGAGACTCTTAACTACAGAGAACAAACCGACAGTGATTGGAAGGGAGGTGGGCAGGAGGATAGGTTAAATGGGTGATGGGTATTAAGGAGGGCACTTGTTTTGATGAGCAGTTGATGTTGTAAGTAATGAATCACTGAATTCTACACCTGAAACTAACATTACACTGTATGTTAACTAACTGGAATTTAAATAAAAACTTGAAAAAAAAAACAAAACAAGCAAAGGGGAAAAAAAATAAGAGAGAGAGACAAATCAAGAAACAGTCTCTTAATTATAGAGAATGGATGGTTACCATGGGGCAGGTGGGTGGGGAAATATGTGATGAGGACAGGGTGAAAGTGCTGAATTGCTATGTTGTACACCTGAAACTAATGTAACATTGTATGTTAACTAACTGGAATCAAAATTAAAATTTAAAAAAAATTATGAAAAAAAATCAAATAGCTCTTCAAATGTATCTTTCCTTTCTCTCTTCTGGAAAGCCAATAAATATTATATCTTTTCATTCTACCATTTATAATTCTTCATTTCTCTCTCTTTCTTAAAGATATATTTATTTATTTGAGAGAGAGAGAGAGAGCATATGAGCAGGAGGGGCAGAAGGAGAGGGAGAAAGAATCTCAGGCCGACTCCATACTGAGCACAGAGCCTGACGTGGGGCTAAATCCCAGGACCCAGGACTGAGAGCACGATTTGAGCTGAAACCAAAAGGTGGATGCTTAACAGGCTGCACTGCCCAGGAGCCCCTTCATTTCTCTTTAATATGTTAAATCTCATCTCTCTTTCTTGCATTCAGAATTAATTTTTTTGTCAGATTTACCCATTTGTTAATTCTCTTCTTGGCTTTGTCTCTCCTGCTTTTTAATATATCCACTGACTTCTAAATTTCACTTATTTTTTATTCTTCATTTCTAAAAGCTTTTTTTTTTTTTTTTGGTTCTTTTCAAATCTGTAGATAACACATTCCTTAATCATGCTTTTGGTACATTCTTTTATTTCCTTGAATATGTTAAACATGCACATTTTGTGTTTCCTTTTACATAATTCTAATATGCTTATATTCTTTCATTTTGTTTGATAGCTCTCAGTTGTGTTGGCTAATTTCCTTGTTTGCTTTGTGATTTTTGGTAACCTCAAATCCTACGGAATTTATCTATGCAAGATATTTTTGGCCCAAGTTTAATGCATATTCCTCCAGGGAGCTTTTCTATTGCTTTTTCCAGGTGGTTGGGGCCCTGTAGTTTTGGGGTCATGTAACACTAGTGAATTCTGACTCTATGCCCAATGAGGGCAGATGAGGTATTTTAGGAATACTTTTTTTTTTTTTTTTTTGCCTCCATCCAGTATGAAGGCCATGACAGGCAAGTCTTCCATTGCAGGACATTTTCTTTTCTTATTATTCACCACACAGGGGACAATTCTTTGGCATATTTTTGGATATCCCCAGCTTTGAGGTGGCATCTTTAATCTGAATGTTTACCATGTGGAGGGTCAGGGATTGTCTACTGTTCTCATGCTCTAGGTTTTCACTGATGAACGGTGACTCCAGGCATACATGGTGGTCTCAGAACTCACATGTATCTTATGATGTTTCTTGTTTCTGATCCTATCCATGATCTCAGTGATTCATTTAAAAGGTTTTTTTTTTTTTAATATTTTATCTATTAACTTATGGCACCTTAATCTCAGAGGGTTTCTTCACATAACTCACTCAATATATTGCCAGAAATGGCTAGTTCTCAGTTACCTGTTAGTACATAAATGAAATATATTACTTTGTAGAATCATGTTCCTATTACCTATAGATAAAGTTCCTATTACCTATAAAGATAAAGATAAATTACCTACATTTATCTCTGTCACATGATAGCTACACTAGGTAATTCCCCTACCTTTTGCTACAGACTTGCACAAAAATATTTTCTTTGCCCTTCCCTGACTACATTATTTTTTTTAACTCAGCTTTAGAGCCAATCAATGTAAACCTCTCTATAGTTACCAGAGATGAATTTTTTTCTGGTCTTTCATACATATCTCTGCCATGGCCCCCATAACTTTATTGCTCATCTTTATTTACCTTGAATCTTCAAAGGTAAGAATTTTACCATTCTCATCTGACTTTCACAGCTAACTACCATATTTCCTAAGCCACGGTAAGTTCTTGTTTATAGTTCATTTTTGATTAACGAATCTTCACTTACCTTGTACATAATAATTTAACTCATACAAAACTCTCTAATAAGGACATAATATTTTACTCTTTATTAATGAGAAATTATAGATTTCAAAGAAGGTTGGTAATTTACCTGAAGGTACCCAATTAGTCAGCAGAACTGAGGTCTGGACAGGATTCTATCTCATTCCAAATTTTATGGTATTTTAATTTTACCACGCCTTCTGCTAACATTTGCAAGGCCCAGAGAAAAGTCCAAATTGAAGCCTATATACATATGACTATTAAACTGTTGAATAAAATTTATCTAGCATCCTATATTGAAGAATATATATTTACAATGACCTGAAAAGTCAGATCACCTTTAGAAGTTTCTTTTCTTCAGTGTGCTCTGCTAGACATGGTAGTGTTGAAAGAATGGGCCCTCCAACTTAGGCCAATGCCGTCCCTGATTTCCTCCCTACTTTGGCTCCATTCTGTACCTCATATCTAACAAACCCATACTTTGGCCACCCCTTAAACCTAGTGCAGACAGGCAGTTTGGTCTACCTAGATCTAGGGAAGAGGCTCATGAGCCATTTGGGATAGCGCTCTAGAATCCCAAATACCCAGAGAGTAATCTAGAAAAGGAGTGTGTGTCTCTTATTAGATACAGCCACTGGATCACAGAAATGTTTACTCCACGGCAAGGGGCACAGGTGGAGGAAAAGCAAAGGAAGATCTCCAAGGCATAGGACCCAGAGAAGGAATTCCTCCTGCCTGAGTGTAGATGAGGAACTACATTGCTTCAGAGGAACTATATGACTCTGTCAAATTTCAAAATAGAAAAGGTTAGGCCATTAATCAATTAATTATTAGAAATACACTCAGAACATCCACATTGTAATTAAAAGTTCCATACACCACACACTACCCAGGATAAATAAATAAACAAACAAACAAACAAACAAACAGTGCCTACAATCTACAAGACTAGAATTTTCTTATGTAGTTTATAGTATTCATTCTTTTTTTAAAAATATTTTTTATTATATCATGTTAGTCACCATACAGTACATCCCTGGTTTTTGATGTAAAGTTCAACGATTCATTAGTTGCATATAACACCCAGTGCACCATGAAATACACGCCCTCCTTCCTACCCATCACCAGCCTATCCCATTCCCCCACCCCCCTCCCCTCTGAAGCCCGCAGTTTGTTTCTCTGAGAAATATAGTAGTCATTCTTAGCATTTCCATTGAAATGCTTCTCTAAGAAATCCTCTTCACCTTAGAGGTATTTTGGGGTGGAGCATTATTTATTTCCCTACTAACGTTCTATCAACCATAGAAGAATAAAATGTGGAAATAATATTGACTGTGATCATATATGCTGTTATACTATTCCACAAGTCATAAGGTTAATTTACATGTACTTTAAGCCATTTTATTCCTGCCAGCCAAAATTTACCTGCCTTTCAATATACGACAGAATGGAGTTCTTAGATATTGTTGGAGCCAAAACAATGGCATAAAACGGGTATTTATGTCTTCCATTACAGGGGATATTCTATGTATGACTTTAGACAACTGTTTTTCCTCAGTGCTTCTTGTACAGCCCTCCCTGATTTAGACCTTTGTGCTTCTCCTTGCTAAGATATGATCATTAAAAGACAATGTTTGTTTTCTTTTATTTAAGAAATGACCTTCATTTTATTTTTCTATTTTCTGCAAGGTTTTCGTAAAATATCTATCACAGGCTTAATAAAACCCTTGAATAAATAAGCATTGGGGCAACTGGAAATATGCACCTCATTTTTCCAAACATACAAAAGCAAAGCTGGTTTGTTTTTCTAGGCTTATAAGTCAAAGATGAGGCAGTTTCACTGTTCGATTTGGCAGTTTGAACATCTGGCTTTAGGACATTTCAATATATTACTGAAGTAAATTAGTTAGAGATACTAGGATTACTATTTCATCTAGTTACCACAATTGTATCTTGCTGCCATTAAAAAAATGCATTACTATGTCCTCAGGAACATATATCTGGACGGATGTAGAAGAGTGTCACATCCCCCGGTATTATAGACCTAATTGAACTGAAGCATTTCCAACTTTCATTTACATTTGGTCACATATGAAAAGAAGTATGTTCCAAGAATAACTGGGATCTGAGGGCTTTATTAGTCTCATTTGGGAAGAACATAACATTATTTTTCCTCCAGGATGTGGTTAAAGTAAACAACAAAAAACAATTTGAATGAAGACATTACAGAACTCTGCTTTAATGCTGGCTTTAGTGGCCAAAGTCAACAACATATTATGATCTTCCTTGCTCTTCAGAACTATATTCTCACCCTGTTAGTATTAGTAGTGACAAATAATCCAACTTCCTGCTTAGCTTCTTGATATTATCCCAAATCTAATTTCAGAAATGTCTTCACTTTATAGATGAGGAAACTGAAACCTACATTCATTCACTAATTCATTCATCCCATAAATAGTTATTAAGGTTTAATATTTGTCAAGTACTTCCAGTAGGGTTATAGCAGTGGGAATAAAAAAAATCAATCTGCTTACATGGAACACTCATTTACGATAATTTTAGATAGAGATCAGAGTCTTGAAAAGCAAGAAAATAGTAATGTGATAGAAGGACAAGGGGGTCATTAGGAAGGAATAAGCAAGGAAGACCACCCCCAAAGAGATGTTCAAACTCTGATCTGAAAAACCAAAAGAAAACCATAAACAGAGCTTGAGAATTTGAGAACTAAATGCTGACTGAATCTACCATTAAATAATGAGCAGTGAGAGGGGGTGCCTGATTGGCTCAGGTGGTAGAGCATATGACTCTTGATCTCAGGGGTTTTGTTTTTGTTTTTGTTTTAAAGATTTTATTTATTTATGTGACAGAGAGACAGCCAGCGAGAGAGGGAACACAGCAGGGGAGTGGGAGAGGAAAAAGCAGGCTCCCAGCGGAGGACTCGATCGATGTGGGACTCGATCCCAGAACGCCAGGATCACGCCCTGAGCCAAAGGCAGACGCTTAACGACTGCACTACCCAGGCACCCCTGATCTCAGGGTTTTAAGTTCGAGCCCCATGTTGGGTGTGGAGATTACCTAAAAAAAAATAAATCTAAAAAAATTAAAAATTTTTAAAAATATGGGGTGCCTGGGTGGTTTGGTTAGTTAAGTGTCTGCTTTGGCATCAAGTCCCGAGGCAGGCTTCTTACTCAGTAGGAGCCTACCTCTCCCTCTCCCTCTCCCCCTCCCTGCTGCTCCTGCTCTCACTCTCTCTCTCTCAAATAAATAAATAAAATCTTTAAAAAAATAAAAATAAAAAGGGGTAGGAGGATAAAGCAAAGAGAAAAGCAAGCTCCCTGCCAAATAAACAAATCCAAGGACATGAACAGGCATAAGTAGTGTTTTTTGTCTCCATTTTCTCACTGTCCATCTCTAACTACTCCCTTGTTACAAGAATCAAACTCAATGGAAAAATGGAATGAGACTTCTTAAATCCTACCTCTAGTCTTCCCCCAAATTACTGAAAATACAATTTTTTGAGTACTTCTCTAGAAAATTTCTGTGAATACAGAAACACACACACACATTTTTTAATTTTCAACAAACTGCATCAGTCTCTACGTTTTGTTCCAGAATGCACCTTTTTCAGTTAAGATAACCAAATGTCACAGAGGCTAATATATATTATTAGTACATCTAAATCTACTCTAGTCCTCTTAATGAAAATACAATCTAAAATGTAGCCTGAATATACGATTAAATGTAAATAATCCTCTATTGATCAACATTCAGGTTATTATTATTTTTTTTATTTGAGAGAGAGAGAGAGCAAGAGAGAGCGAGAGGGATCACAGAGAGAAAGGGAGAAGCAGACTTGCTGCTGAGTGGAGAGCCCAATGCAGTACTCGATCCCAAGACCCTGGGATCATGACCTGAGCCGAAAGACAGATGCTTAACCGACTGAGCCACCCAGGCACCCCCAGTCAGGTTATTTCTAATGTTAACCATTTAAAGTGATGCTGCAGTTGATATTCCTGAATGTGTATCAGGAATATATATCAGGAGTATATTTACTCCCATGTGCAAGCATTTCTTAAGAACAAAGTAATAGCAGTGTGATTTTACAGATTTAAGGATATGTGCTTATGATTTGGATAGATACAGTCAGATATCTAAACATGAAGTTGTAATTTTCATTCATAATAATCATGGATGAGAGTGCTACTTTCTATACAGCTTCTCTCAGGCTATTATCTATTATACATTTGACCCAACTGAAAAGTAACAAATAGTAATGTTTTTTATTAGCATTTCCCTGATGACTACTATAGTTGAGCCCCCTTTTTGTGTCTTATTTATACATTCTATTTTATATGTATTATCTCCTGTAAATTACCTGTTTATTTCACTTTCTTTTGCTCATTTGACAATTAGCGTTTATTATTTACTGAAAAAAATTAAAACACTTTCTATGGAGCTTTATAGCAATCCCCTAAAAAAATACACACTGTATATGAAAAACTATGTACACCTAAATATGCTTTATTGATTTCCTTGCTAACAAATATACCCCATGCTTTCACCTCTCCTGTTTTTTATGGAATCATAATTTGTTTTTTGAAAATGCACTTCAAGTAATTCTTCCAGAAATGTGTCCCTGGTCATAACATTTCTGAATCTTTGCATGTGAATTTGTTATTTTTCTCTCCCATTTGAATGCTAGTATTGTATAGTACAGAATTTCATTTTTTAAACCATTTTCCCTCAGAATTTAGAAAATGTTTTCTACTGTTTTTCAGCCCCTGATATTGTTAATTTGTTTCTCACCCATTTATACATAACTTGAGTTGTTTCCATTCTGGAGATTTTTTGGGTATCTTTTCTGTTCGCACAATGAAACTTCATCATAGTGTATCTATCGCGATGTTTGGGAGTCTTTTTGGTTTTGTTTGCTTTAAAGTTTATCTTCGTGGTTACATTGTGGGTTCTTTCAGCATGGATACTCATGTTTTTCTTCAGCTATGAAAAGTGTTTTACTTAATAATTGATTATTTCTTACCCACTTTTTATGACCCCTCCTTTTAGAAATCCTATTAGATACTGGAGGATTAGATTCTCTCAAACTTTACTTCTGAGTTTTTTGCCCATATGTAACATTGTTTAGACATTGTGTGCTTCATTCTTGGTTTTGACTTGATTAGTTCTCAAGTAATTTGCTCTTCGATTATCTCTTTCATGTTACTCAATTTTGAGTTTGTTCTTACTGCAGTTGTTACTTAAAAAATCTATTTTTTCATCTTTAGTTTCCGAGCCATCTACTTGATTCGTTCTTATTTATGCATTTCATAATGTCTTCTGCCTGTTTTAATTTCTTCCTTCAGTACTAATTATTTTATTAGATTCACGCCCACTTTGATGACCCTGGTTGTCTTCAAATATTTGATAATTCCACATTTTTGGATTTAATTTATTTAATTTTGTGAACCCTGTTTACCTCCGTGTTCATTCTGTGACTTACAGAAGCCTGTCTACTTCTGGTGATTTTAGAGAGAAGGGTGAATGTTGTGCTGGCAGTTTTTTGTCTACATATCAGAAATTCTAGTGTCAGTTCGGGGTCAGTAGATCTCAGGATCAGTTCATCCTCAGCTCTGTCATCTATTACAAAATCTTCTATTTTCTTGGCTTCTTTTTGCCAGACATTATGCTGTGAGATTTGTTATTCACTGTATCAATAATTAAGTCTTTCTGTCTTTCTCATTGCAAAATACATATTCATATATATTTTAAATATATATTGCATATGTATATTCCACTGTTAAAATATCAAATTTTACGTATCCATTTCAATGTTAGTGAGCATTGGGACTGCCTCTGGTTTGGGCTTATACAAATAGTACAGCTATGATCATTCTTGTACATGTCTTACAAAGAACATATACATTCATTTCTCTTACTTACAAACTTACTGGTTAATTTGTTTCCATGCACAATCCTACCTTCAGCTTTAGTAGATACTGGCAAAAAGTATTACATAATATCTGTACTTAAATTTCACACCCACCATCAGTATATGAGAATTGCAAGTATCCCATATTATTCCTACTACTTGATATTTTCTACCTTTTTTTCATTGTACTCATCTTTGTAAATATGTAGTGGCACTGAATTGTTTTTAACTTTTTGTATTAAATTTTATTGGTGTCATATAAATGTAGTGACCACCTCAAACATTTACCTTACCCCTAATCTAAAACAGTAACTCTACCATTGTTGTTTTAATTTTTTCCTTGATATCATAGTTGGTCATTTTTCATGTTTATGTCTATGGATATTGTCTTTTGTAAAGTATCAATCACAGGTATTTCCCCTTCTTTTCTACTGAGTTGCGTATTTTTTTAAAAAATGAATTGAAATTATTTATACACTCTGGGCATTTTGCTTCATACATGATGCAAATTTACCCACCCACTCTGTGGCTTGCCTTTCTATTCTCTTAATGTATTTGTTGATAGACAGGTGTCCTAATTTTAATGTATTACTTATCAGGTATTGTTTCAGGGGTAGCGCTTTTTGTGCTGTAGGTCATAAAGATGTTTTTTCATGTTTCCTTCTAGGATATTAATGTGTGTGTGTGTGTGTGTGTGTGCGCGCGCGCGCGCGTGTGTGTGTGTGTTATGTTTTATACTTTATTGGATGATCCATTTGCAACTGATTTTTATTTATGGAGGTAGGTGTCAAGACTTGATGTTTTTCCATATAAATATCCAACTGACCCAGTTCCTTTTTTGAAAAGATAACTCATAACCCACCACAATAAAGATTAATCTTTGTCATCAATCGAGGTAACCATCTTCAAAATAAAATTGAAATCTATATTAAAAACAGAAAAAATAAAATATTTGACTTTTATTGTAAATAAGTTGAAGACCACTTCTCTGTGTAAAATGCGTTGCTGCTTAATTCATTTGAAAAATTTCATTTTATAAAATACAAGAGCCCATATGAGACTAACCATATTTAACAATTTACTAGCTTATACCATCAGTCAATTAAAGACAAAAAGAGGAAGCTTCAAAGGAATAGTGCTCACGAAAGCTGTTCTTAGGATTGTCATTAAAATTATATGTTGCTGCAGCGGATGCAAGCTATGTAGTTTCTGAAATTGTAGCTCAAAATAAAACCCTTCTTTGATCAGAAAAAAAAAAATCATCCTTAAGCACACTTGTAGTTTGATAATGAAAGGAGTATAACTTTTAAAATAAAGTGTGGTTTACAACCATATTTTTTTTCTTGAATTGAATTTTGTGCATAAATGTTTGCTAACCACTGTGGCACAATAAGATTTTTTATACAAAGTCTTCTTTAAGTTATTGAGTAACATTGGCAATATATATTTTTTCTAGGCATTTTAAACTTTTATTGTTGCTATGATAGGGGTGTGTAAGATTATAACTTGAAAAAATTGAAAACTAATCACAGGAATTTGAGGGTTTTATTCTAAGAAAGGTTAAGAATGTTATTTGCTATTATCAATGCACATTATACTACAAAGTGTGGGATACATCTGCGTAACTTTGGGGTTGGGTTCCCTAAAACCTTATCTTAAATGTCTAAATTCTTTACATTGATGATTAAAGCAAACGATTGCTCAAAACAATTTCAAGACAGTCATTTCTCCTATATGATCAGTATTCTTCCTTCTAAAATTTCAGCTCATTTTATCTTGCTCTTCTTAGAGTGACAGTGTTGCTCAGTTCACCAGTTTGCTCCATTAAACTCTAATTCTGATAAACACACACACACATAGAATATGCCTTAAATGGGTGGGAGAATAATAGAAGCCTCACTTTAAGAGCGAAAGACCCTTTGTTTTTCTTGGAAATAAGATGTTGACTCCTGGGAATGAGTGAACTCTGTTTTGGTAAGTTCCTCATTTGACTTTGATCATCTATTTCTTGCCCTGATTTAGAAGCACTTCTGCAGGAATTCCTTGGCTTTGTTCATTCTGGGCATTTTAATCTTAACTGTTGTGGTTAAATAAACCCAATTAAGCCAAGGCAATTATTTATATGTAACAATATCTGGGGGGTTAGAGCACGCCGGACTTTAAAAGCAATATAATTATTAAGTATTATTAAGAGTTATTGAATTCTCACTCTCTGAGGAACGTATATATTATTTATGTGTATAAATAAACATATGTATTTATATATATGCCTGTCCATTAACTCAAGAATAGTCTGAATAATTATATCATATAATTTATATATATAATTATACTTATATATAATTATATACTGCATCATAGGTATTAACTAGGTGTCTAATATCAATTTTTATTTCTTACTCACTGAGGTCAATGATGACATTCTAACTCAGAAGGTCATGAAGCTAGATATTAAGGGCCCCACATAGAATCGTCTTTACCCAAATATCCTGTTAATCTCTCATAGGCTTGGTGGTGCCTTTTCCCATATCTCTTTGATATGAGATGTTGCTCCCTCACAACAGGACACATGTCAATACCTACAGATAGGTTTTGATTTTGCGTGTGTAAAAGCACTATTTTTGACCCTGTGAGTTTGTTTCAAAACACATCATGTTTCAAAATGAACACCTTCCTGATACTGTCACTAAGGGAAACGGCTGGGAGATGCTACTGTTCTTTGACTCTGTGTCTAGTTGGAATGAGCTACATCTGTGTTATTAAAATCATACTTAATCCACAGTGGGGGTGGGAACTATTTTGGAGGGAAGACTTTTCCTCCTTAGGTCCCAAACAGTAACAGACACTTAAGAAGTCCCTATCTGTAGAAGCTATGTGGCATTATTAGAATATATCTTTATGGCAATATTGTTTTGATGCTGTAGGCATCCAGCAGAATTTTACAGTTTAAGTTTAGTAAAAATATAATTGTTTCCCTTTAATTTAATAAATTAGCTCCATGTCAGTTATAAGATACGCTTCACAGTTCTTTAATTCGGCAAATATTATCAAGCACCTAGGTCCATGCTTACCACATTCCTTTCTGTAAACAAAGACTATCTTTTTATTGTCATTTTAAGCTACCAAAAGAATGAATCGAGTTTTGCTGGCAATGTTCATTTCTTTCCTTCTATCTAGGAGGCATTTTGTGGTTGAATGATCAGGGACTTTGAAATCAGATAGACAGGACTGTTACTCTCAGCTTCATCCAAAACTAGCTGAGTGACTGTGACTTTGTGACAATCACTAAATCGCTCTGGTCTTTATTACCTTTAAAATTATTTGACTAATACACAGTCTTAGATCTTAGGTGAAGGTTAACTGAGAACATATGTGCATGGACAGAGTTCCTATTACATAGAAAGGAAACAAAACTAGATCTTTTTGTTTGTTTTGTTTTTACTCTAAACATGACAAAAACACATGTATTTATGTTAACCTGGAAAATATTTCTACGTTAGTCAACATATTTTATTGAAGATATCAGCGTGGTATCTAGCATTCCATTCCAAGGAAAATAATTTGACACATATTTATAGAGGACAAAAACTCTATCCATGCATGGGCCTCACTGCTTTTTGTGGCCATGAGGTAAAACATTGCTAAAGTCAAAACTGTACTTTTTAGCCATTTCACTATTTTCTAAGTCAAGATCATAATGTGGGTCCTTATCGGAGAATATTAAATGCCATAAACAAGAAAAGTGCAGGAAATTAGCAGGGATTTGCTAAGATGGCAAGCTGGAACTTCTCCTCAATCCCCTCCCTGTCATACACATACTATTCTTTGCCCTCCATCACTTTCACCCTCTAAAAATAAAGAAGCCGCCACAGGAAAGACTCAGTGCAGATGTCTGGCTATTTGAGCTATTCTTTTTTTTTTTTTTTTTTTTTTAAATGATTTTTTATTATATTATGTTAGTCACCATACAGTACATCCCCGGTTTCCGATGTAAGGCACAATGATTCATTAGTTGTGTATAACACCCAGTGCACCATGCAATACGTGCCCTCCTTACTACCCATCACCGGTCTATCCCATTCCCCCACCCCCCTCCCCTCTGAAGTCCTCAGTTTGTTTCTCATAGTCCATAGTCTCTCATGTTTCATTCCCCCTTCTGATTACCCCCCCTTTCTTTATCCCTTTCTTCCCCTACCGATCATCCTAGTTCTTATGTTCCATAGATGAGAGAAATCATATGATAGTTGTCTTTCTCTGCTTGACTTATTTCACTTAGCATTATCTCCTCCAGTGCTGTCCATGTTGTAGCAAATGTTGAGAACTCGTTCTTTCTGATAGCTGAGTAATATTCCATTGTATATATGGACCACAACTTCTTAATCCAATCATCTGTTGAAGGGCATCTCGGCTCCTTCCACGATTTAGCTATTGTGGACATTGCTGCTATGAACATTGGGGTGCATATGGCCCTTCTCTTCACTACGTCTGTATCTTTGGGGTAAATACCCAGTAGTGCAATGGCTGGATCATAGGGTAGCTCAATTTTTAACTTTTTAAGGGACCTCCACACTGTTTTCCAGAGTGGCTGTACCAACTTGCATTCCCACCAACAATGTAGGAGGGATCCCCTTTCTCCACATCCTCTCCAACAATTGTTGTTTCTTGCCTTGTCTATTTTTGCCATTCCAACTGGCGTAAGGTGGTATCTCAGTGTGGTTTTGATTTGAATTTCCTTGATGGCTAATGATTTTGAACATTTTTTCATGTGTCTGTTAGCCATTTGTATGTCTTCATTGGAAAAGTGTCTGTTCATATCTTCTGCCCATTTTTTGATTTGTTTATTTGTTTCTCGTGTGTTGAGTTTGAGAAGTTCTTTGTAGATCTTGGATACCAGTCCTTTATCTGTAGTGTCATTTGCAAATATATTCTCCCATTCCGTGGGCTGCCTCTTAGTTTTTCTGACTGTTTCCTTGGATGTGCAGAAGCTTTTTATCTTGATGAAGTCCCACAAGTTCATTTTTTCTTTTGTTTCTCTTGCCTTTGGGGATGTGTCATGAAAAAGGTTGCTTTGGCCGATGTCGTAGAGGTTGTTGCCTATGTTCTCCTCTAGAATTTTGATGGATTCCTGTCTCACATCGAGGTCTTTCATCCATTTGGAGTTTATTTTTGTGTATGGTGTGAGATAGTGGTCAAGTTTCATTCTCTTGCATGTAGCTGTCCAATTTTCCCAGCACCATTTATTGAAGAGACTGTCTTTTTCCCACCGGATGTTTTTTCCTGCTTTATCAAATATTAGTTGCCCAAAGAGCCGAGGGTCCATTTCTGGGCTCTCTATTCTGTTCCATTGGTCTATGTGTCTGTTTTTGTGCCAGTACCATGCTGTCTTTGTGATCACAGCTTTGTAGTACAGCTCGAAATCTGGCATTGTGATGCCCCCAGCTTTGTTTTTCCTTTTCAACAGTTCCTTGGAGATTCGGGGCCTTTTCTGTTTCCATACAAATTTAAGGACTGTTTGTTCCAGTTCTTTGAAAAATGTCCTTGGTATTTTGATCGGGATAGCATTGAAAGTGTAGATCGCTCTGGGTAGCATGGACATTTTAACTATGTTAATTCTTCCGATCCATGAGCATGGAATATCTTTCCATCTTTTTATGTCTTCCTCAATGTCTTTCAAGAGTGATTTATAGTTTCTAGAATATAGGTCCTTTACGTCTCTGGTTAAGTTAATTCCAAGGTAACGTATGGTTTTTGGTGCTATTGTAAATGGGATGGATTCCCTAATTTCTCTTTCTTCGGTCTCGTTATTCGTGTATAGAAATGCAACTGATTTCTGAGCATTTATTTTGTATCCTGCCACGTTACTGAATTGCTCTATAACTTCTAATAGTTTGGGAGTGGCTTCTTTTGGGTTTTCCATATAGAGTATCATGTCATCTGCAAAGAGAGACATTTTGACTTCTTCTTTGCCAATTTGAATACCTTTGATCCCTTTTTGTCGTCTGATTGCTGTTGCAAGGACTTCTAGTACTATGTTGAATAATAGTGGCGAGAGTGGGCATCCTTGTCGAGTTCCTGATCTTAAGGGAAAGGCTTCCAGCTTTTCCCCATTGAGAATAATATTTGCAGTAGGCTTTTCATAGATGGCTTTTATGAGATTGAGAAATGTACCTTCTATTCCTACACTCTGAAGGGTTTTAATCAGGAAAGGATGCTGTATTTTGTCAAATGCTTTTTCGGCATCGATTGAGAGGATCATATGGTTCTTGAGTCTTTTCTTGTTGATGTGATGTATCACGCTGATTGATTTGCGAATATTGAACCACGCTTGCATCCCAGGTATGAATCCCACTTGATCGTGATGGATAATCCTTTTAATGTACTGTTGGATTCTATTAGCAAGTATCTTGTTGAGGATTTTGGCGTCCATATTCATTAGGGAAATCGGTCTGTAATTCTCCTTTTTGATGGGGTCTTTGCCTGGTTTGGGGATCAAGGTAATATTGGCCTCATAAAATGAGTTTGGTAGCTTTCCTTCTGTTTCTATTTTTTGAAATAGCTTTAGGAGAATAGGTATTATTTCTTCTTTGAATGTTTGGTAGAATTCCCCAGGAAAACCGTCTGGGCCTGGAGTTTTGTTATTTGGAAGGTTGTTTATCACTGACTCAATTTCTTCATAATTAATTGGCCTGTTTAAGGAATCAATTTCTTCCGGTTTCAATCTTGGTAGTTTATAGGTTTCCAGGAAGGATTCCATCTCTTCCAGATTGCTTAGTTTATTGGCATATAGCTGTTGATAAAAATTGCTAATAATCCTTCCAATTTCAATGGTGCTCGTCGTGACCTCTCCTTTTTCGTTCATAATTTTAATAATCTGGGTCCTTTCTCTTTTCTTTTGGATAAGTCTTGCCAGGGGTCTGTCAATTTTATTGATTCTCTCAAAGAACCAGCTTCTAGTCCTGTTGATCTGCTCTACTGTACTTCTGGTTTCTGCTTGATTGATTTCAGCTCTAATTTTGGTCAACTGCTTCCTCGTGCGTGGATTAGGCCTGTCCCTCTGTTGCTGTTCCAGCTTCTTGAGGTGAGAATATAAAAACTGCATTTTAGATTTTTCTATTCTTTTGAGTGAGGCTTGGATGGCTATGTATTTCCCCCTTAGGACTGCCTTTGCAGTATCCCATAGGTTTTGGACTGTTGTATTTTCATTCTCATTGGTCTCCATAAATTGTTTAATTTGATTTTTGATTTCCTGGTTTATCGAGTCATTCCTGAGCAGGATGGTTCTTAGTCTCCAAGTGTTTGAGTTTCTTCCAAATTTTTCCTTGTGGTTGAGTTCCAATTTCAGAGCGTTGTGGTCTGAGAATATGCAGGGGATAATTTCAATCTTTTGGTATCGGTTGAGACCTGTTTTGTGTCCCAGAACATGGTCTATTCTTGAGAATGTTCCATGGGCATTAGAATAGAATGAGTATTCTTTGGTTCTGGGGTGTAGTGTTCTATATATATCTATGAGGTCCAACTCGTCGAGTATGGCATTCAAAGCCTTTGATTCTTTGCTTAGTTTTTGCCAGGGTGTTCTGTCTATTTCTGATAGTGGAGTGTTGAGGTCCCCTACTATTAATGTATTTTTATTTATATGTCTCTTTATTCTGGTTAAGAGTTGGCTTGTGTATCTTGCTGCTCCCCTGTTGGGGGCATATATATTTATAATTGTCATATCCACTTGTTGAATACTTCCCTTAAGAATAATATAGTGCCCTTCTGCATCTCTAACTATAGTCTGTAGTTTAAAATCCAATTTATCTGATATGAGAATTGCTACCCCAGCTTTCTTTTGAGGTCCATTTGCATGAAAGATGGTACTCCATCCCCTTACTCTCAGTCTGAATGCATCTTTGGGTTTGAAATGAGTCTCTTGTAGACAGCAAATGGATGGGTCATTTCTTTTTATCCAATCTGCAACCCTGTGGCTTTTATGGGATCGTTCAAACCATTTACATTAAGACTGATTACTGAGAGATATGATTTTAATGTTGCCATGTTGCCAGTAAAGTCTTTGTTTGTATTGGCTGTGACTTTCTGTTTTGTATCACTCTTGGGGCCTTTTTACTTTTATAGAACCCCCCGTAATATCTCCTGTAGGGCTGGTTTCGTGGTTACGAAATTGGTTAGTGACTGGCGATTCTGAAATGTCTTTATTTCTCCATCAATTCTGAATGACAGCCTTGCTGGATAAAGGATCCTTGGCTGCATGTTTTTCTCTGAAAGAGCTTTAAATATGCTCCCCCAACCCTTTCTCTCTTTCCAGGTCTGTGTAGACAGGTCTGACGTAATTCTGATGCTTTTGCCTTGGTACGTGAGAAATTTCTTTGCCCTGGCCGCTTTCAATACTGTATCCTTGCATCTAATATTTGCGAATTGCACTATGACGTGACGTGGCGTAGGTTTGTCATGGTTGAGCTTGGGAGGGGTCCTCTCTGCCTCTTGGACACGAATGTTTGTTTCCCTTGCTAGATTAGGGAAGTTTTCAGCTACAATTTGTTCAAATATCTCTTCTAGACCTCTGTTTTTCTCCACCCCCTCGGGGATGCCGATGATTCTAACATTGGATCGTTTCATTGAGTCAGTAATCTCCCGTAACCTACATTCGTGGGCGTGGATTTTTTTAAGACCATCTTCTATTTTCATTTTTTCCTCTATTAACCCATCCTCCAATTCACTAACCCGTTCCTCTGCTTCTGCGACCCTGGCCGTCAGAGCCTCTAGTTTTGCCTGCATTTGGCTCATAGAATTTTTAATTTCTGTCAGATTCGCTCTCATTTCTGTCCTTAGGGATTCTATATTCTCAGTAACCTTTTCGTTAATAGTTTTTTCAATTCTACTCATCATTTTGACCATCGTTACTCTGAATTCCATTTCTGATAATTTGGTTACATCCATATCCATTATTTCTGTGGCAGAGGCCACAGAATCACTGTCTTTTCTTTGCTGGGGGGGGGCTTCTCCTTCTTGTCATTCTGATGAAGAGAGGTTGCGGGGTTTCCAGAGCCCAAATTATTGACTGGGTCCCAGGCCGTGCCCCTTGTTTTATAGGGATCTTAGGGATGTGGGCTTCTTCTTTGAAGATTTTATTTATTTATTTGTGTGGCAGCCAACCAGCGAGAGAGGGAACAGAAGCAGGGGAGTGGGAGAGGAAGAAGCAGGCTCCCAGCGGAGGAGCCCGATGAGGGACTCCTTTCCGGAACGCCGGGATCACGCCCTAAGCCGAAGGCAGGCGCTCAATGACTGTGCCACCCAGGCGCCCGGGTTGTGGGCTTCTTGATTTTTCAGCCTGCCTTCTGTGTTCTGGGGGAGGGGCCTGCCGCGCCGATACTCAGGCAGCCATGTTTGGGTAGAGTCTCCGTGTCCCCTGCGAGGGGGGTTGGGGATGGGCACTCCCTGAGCCGGTATTTCCAGGCTTTTGTTCTCTGGCGGCTTTCCCTGGCGGTTTGCTGTGCCTCTTCTGAGAGTCAGAGCAGCAGCGGCCAAATTTCAGCCTCTGTCACAGAACAGAGGGATTGCGGCCCATTCTCTACTAATGTTCTGGCCACTTTAACTCTGTTTCTGTTGGTGCTGCTCAACCCTGCAGCGTCCCGGGATGTGCGCCCCACACCCGGCGTCCCAGCCCTCACTTCCAGGGCCGGCGCGTCTCTGTCCTTTGTGTTTCTAATGCCGCCAGCCACCAGCCGCCAGCCGCCAGCCGCCCCGCGCTCGCTCCCGGATCTCCCGGTCTCAGTCTGGATCCAGTGAGCGCACCGGGATTCTGGTGTTCCGCGAGATGCCTGGTGGCGCGCGCACCCGGCTCACGGTCTCAGTCTGCTGTTTTGCGGGTGCCGACCACGAGCCCGCCCGCTCTCCCGTGCAAGTGGCTACCGCTTCCCGGCGCCCGAGCACGGCGGCTCCCTCCCCCTTCCGTTTATCTTCCGATATCTGTGCACAGTTTCATGGCTCCCCGCTTCGTACCTCAATACTCAGCGCTGGAGATGTTCTTTTGTAGAGATCCAGATGCGTCTTCCTGCGTCTCAGGCTGGTTCCATGGTTGTTTAGGCTGGTCTGGTACCTATCCAGCTCGACTCGGAGGACCGGCTGAAAACGGTGTCTCCTACTCCTCCGCCATCTTAACTCCTCCTATTTGAGCTATTCTATTTTAAGATAATATTAAATTTAAATAACTGAAAGAAATTGAGCAATACAGGATTATGAAGTTTTCCACTTGCTTATATTTACTCAAATTCATTTTAATACTAAGTTTCTATAATCTTAATACTTGCCTCAATATAAACTTCTCCTTAACAGCAAGACTTGTGTTCAAGGTATTATTTGGTCTTCTCATTAGCTTATATCTTTTTTTTTTTTTAAGATTTTATTTATTTATTTGACAGAGATAGAGACAGCCAGTGAGAGAGGAAACACAAGCAGGGGGAGTGGGAGAGGAAGAAGCAGGCTCATAGCAGAGGAGCCCGATGTGAGGCTCGATCCCGTAACGCCAGGATCACGCCCTGAGCCGAAGGCAGACGCTTAACCGCTGTGCCACCCAGGCGCCCCGTCATTAGCTTATATCTTTATTCATAGGTATATCTCTCTTCAAAATTTCCTTTTAAAACAAAGTAAACAGATACCTGGGTTGGATATTCTCCATTTTCCTCTCTAAATCTACTCCTTTTCTAATCTGATCGATGTTCCATGGGGCTTACACCTCTGTGGCCTGCGCTCCTTCACATGCTGACTTCAATTTGGATTAGACTAACAGGAGGCATAGCAGGAAATCCAAAAGGTGAAGGAGCTACAGAGAGACCAGGGTATTTATTTGCCTGCCCCCCTCCCTGCTGTGCTGTGAGTTGACAATTACTATGTTCCTTCACCGAAGGCCCAGTTCATGTGAGTAGTAGCTTTCCCAAATAGACCTTTCCAGAGTCTACAGGTGGTAACGGCAGCCAGTGTTGCTAATTTCTGGATGCTTCTCCATCCCTTAACCTTGAACCCATTTTCCCCCCCTTCATGGAACTATTCAGTCTCTGCATTGAGTAAACTCAGAATTTCCTGTTGGTGTCCTGAATGATACAACCAACACTGAAAATCTCCTATATATAGGAAATTGTGCTTGGTTATTAGACCTATGATTTTATCTCATTTACTTACTTTAGCAACACCTCAGAGTATGAAGTAATATAGAGGTGAAAAATCTTGGGTTCTATAGCTAGGAGTACAGAAGCCTAAGTTTTAACCCAGTTTAACTGTCAATAAAACTTTCCTCTAAACCAAACTATTAAGTAAAACTGTCATATACAGATTTAGGAATAAATACAAGTGACTCTTGGTAAACACACAACTTAATTTACATTCTGCTGAGCATCATAGCTGGGTTTAGAGTTTAGTTCTCTACCCAAGCCTGCTTTGGAGATTCATTCAATATTGCCGGATCCCCACACCAGGGAAGTTTTCTCCACTCCACTTTAATCTTTCAGAGATTTTTAATAGTTATGATCATGTCACCTCTTTACTAGCTACATCTTCACAAACTGCTTTTTTCACATCACCGTGTTCTCCGACAATTTTGTACACCATGTATCTTCTTGGCTAATTTCTACCTCTCAATGCTGACTCTTTCTTCCTCTCTGTCCAGTATACGGTAGTATAAATCTAATCTAACTTGGATGGGAGTGAAGCTTCTCTTGGATAGGAGATCATTCACTTAAGACTGATGATAGTGTGTCATAAAAAATATTCAGGCCGATGTGCTGTGACCTTCCTTTGATTATCCAGGGCTGCACCTGTAATAACTCCACCAAGACATGTCAGAGCACATTGCAGATACAGCTGTCTAATCTCCACACCTTGTACCTATCCTATATTGAGCAGAAATTCCCCATTTCAGTTAATTGCCCATAAAGACCATGGAGGCATTTTATCAGAACACCCATAGTCAATGTCACAGTAGCGTTGCAGATAATTTTTTTTCTTCCCTTCAAATCCTTTCTGGCACCTGAAGAAGGATAAACTTGAACTTAATGGGACAATGGCTAGATAAAACACATTTTCTCAAACAGTTTCATATAGGAATCTACCATTTATGATATGGCTGCTCAAATTTTACTAGCCATGGATTACTATACGAGATAACTTTTATGCAGTGAAAGAAAACCATGCTTTAAATAAGAGCACCAGGGATCCAAATTTGCATATGTCATTTGTATAAGTTCATAGAATTCTCATAACCTCAGTTTATTCATCTATAAAAAAACTGCTCTGGAAATAATTTTCATCCACTATTTATCAAATATCTACTATCAGCAAGACCTTGTGCTAACACTGAGAATAAAGGCAAAGAAAGAAAAAAAAAATCCTGCCTGCAAGGTAAAACAAACAATAAACCATAAGCACTTATAGACTATTGTGGTGGGAATCAGTTCTCTGGAGAGAAATAAAATAAGATGTAAAGGAAATAGAGAGCACTGGTTGGACTGGTAAAGGATGCTCTCCTGCAGAGTACTCAGAATCAACTTGCCGAATGACATTCAGCTGTGTATTTGTTTTCTATTGCTACCGTAACAAAATGCTACAAATTATGTCTTTTAAAACAATACAAATCTATTATTTTCCAGTTTTAGAGGTCAGAAGTCCTAACACGGGTCAGCAAGCTCTAGGGGAGAATCTTTTTCCTTGCCTTTTATAGCTTCTGGAGGTCACTACATTCCTTTACCCACAGACTCATCTCCCACTTTTCAAGGCCGACAGTGTACAATCTTTCAATCTTTGTCTGTTCCTCTGCTTCTGTTGCCATGTCAGCCTCTGTGACTCTCTCTCTCTCTTCAGAACTCTTGTGATTACACTGGCCACGCTGGGTTAATCCAGGAAAATTCCATATTTCAACTCTTACTCATACCTGCAGAGTCTATTTTACCATTGAAGGTAAAGTATTTACAGGTTTTGGGGATTAAGATATGGACATCTTTGCAGGGGCAAAAGATAGCAGGTAGAAAGTATGGGAGATTACTCATCCCACCACAAACAGTGATCTGAAAAAATGAGAGTATCATTTTAGGAATATCTGGGGAAGAACATTCATTCAGAGAGAACAATAAATGAAATGACTCAAACGTGAGAGCGCATCGGGGGATTTGAGAAATAAATGAATGCTAGTACCCCTGGAAAAGAAGGAGTAAGAGACAGTTTGGTAGGAGATAAGGTCAAGAGGTTAGTGGAGTGGATGCAATGTCAAATAATGTAGATTCTTAGAGAGACTTACTCTAAGGTATATGAAGAGGTTTTGAGTAGAGAAATGACATATTTTGACATGTTTAACAATGATGCTTCTATTGCTTGACTAAAAAATTAGTCACAGGCTGTTGCAATAATTCTGGGAAAAGACGATGGTGGCTTGTATCATTGAGGGTATTGGAGCAACGAGAGCAATAAAATATCTTCACACACTAAAAAATATTTTGAAGATACAGACAAAAAAGTTGGTGACTGACTGATATACAGAATTAATATAAAAAATTAGATCATTACTTCACAATGTCGACTCTAAAATTCTGAAGGATGGAAGAATCATATATAATGTACTATCCACTAAAAATTAACATTAATATTTTCAGATCTTTTAATTAATTCTTATGTAACTGGCTTACTGAATTCTTACAACTGACAAAATATTTTTTAGAACTTTCTTTTCCTTTTTATCACTGAGGTTATATGTTTATCAACAATTTGTTGTATTTATTCTTAAATTTGTGCATGGCAGTTTATTTCTTATCATAATGAAATATAAATGCAAAGGAGACTTATACTATATATAAAATTAAGGTCAATGATTTGTACAAAGTACAAAGTATCTAAAACAAACTTTTGATCAAGACAACTATAAAATATTGGGGGGGGGTGTTTTAAAGACCTGTGAATCTACACTTGACTACTGCAGAATTTTCTTTAGATTTTCTTTTCTCTATCAAGAAACCAAGAATGGGAATCAAAGAAAATACAACTGGGTGTGGTTTATGCAAGAAAGACAATGAATAAGCCCATTTAGCAGACTCAGTCTCAAAGGAAAGGCCTTAACCCTACTACAGAAGTTTTACAAATAAATATGCAATTATGTTACAAATTAAATTAAACTATTTATAGTATTATATTTTTTGAATGAACACAAAATAAATTGGCTGATTTCCTGTGTTGTTAATGTCTGAGAATTTTCTTTCTACTTTTTTAATCAACTGAAAAGGAAAGTAATCTCTAGTCCATGAAAGGAATGAAAAAAAGATACAAACAAATAAAAAGTTTTATCTACATGAAATTAATATATCTGTATTTGGAAAAACATATACATGATAAATTTTTCAAGAAATGAAGCAAAAAGTATTTAATTCTCTCTATATAGAAAGATGTACTAATACATTAGGAAATTCTACTGCTTAGTAGCATGGGTAAAGAAACAAACCACAGAGGAAATGCAAATTGTTGAAAACATGAAAAACATTTCAGCTTCACTGGTAATCAAAGTGAAAGTGTTTTGTTTATTGCAAATTACAGGGTTAATAATAATTATGAGCAGTTACCTAGGTATTAGCTATCTTTTGCTCCATAATAAATTACCTTGACATTTAATGGCTTAAAACAATAAACATTCATTATCTCACAGTTTCTGTGGGTCAGAAAGCTGGGTGTGATTTAAATGGATATCTTCATTTCAAGGTCTCTTGAAGCTGTCATCAGTACAACCATATCATCTGAAGGCTCAACTGGTGGGGGCTCCACTTCTAAGCTCATTGATTTGGTTTTTGTTCCTTGCCATGTTGGTCTCTCTACAGGGCTGCCTCAAGACAGGACATGTGGCTTCTCCCAGGGTGAGTAAACCAAGAGATAGTGAGAGAGATCACTGAGGACAGAAATGCAGTATAACTTAATCTTGAAAGAGACATCTCATCATTTCCGCCTTATGCCATTTTTAAAAAGAGAAACAAGTCCAACCCATACTCAAGAAGAAGGGATCCTGGAGACAATTCTTTGTGCATAGATATCTCACATTTCTGTACATTTCTGGGTGGTCTTTTCAAATATGTCTGTGGAGCAAATAGTCTTGAAGGATATAGCGTCTGCCTTCAGAGCAGAGGGAAAGTTTGTTCCATCCCATAAAGACAATATCACCTTCAGGGGCAAAGTTTATGCAGGCTTACTGGCAATTATGAAAGATCTGTTTTTCTTTTTTCTTTTTTTTTTTATATTTTTTATGATGTTATGTTAGTCACCATACAGTACATCCTTAGTTTTTGATGTAGTGTTCCATGATTCATTGTTTGCGTGTAACACTCAGTGCTCCATGCAATACATGCCCTCCATAATACCCATCACCGGTCTATCCCAGTGCCCCCTCCCCTCTGAATTCCTCAGCTTGTTTCCCAGAGTCCATAGTCTCTCGTGGTTCATTCCCCCTTCTGTTTACCCCCCCTTCATTCTTACCTTCCTTCTCCTACCGATCTCCCTGCTATTTCTTATGTTCCATAAATGAGTGAAACCATATAATAACTGTCTTTCTCTGCTTGACTTACTTCAGTAAGCATAATCTCCACCAGTGCCGTCATGTTGCTGCAAATGTTGGGTAATCATTCTTTCTGATGGTTGAGTAATATTCCATCATATATATGGAACACATCTTAATCCATTCCTCTGTTGAAGGGCATCTTGGCTCCTTCCACAATTTAGCTATTGTGGACAATGCTGCTATGAACATGGCGGTGCATATGGCCCTTCTCTTCCCTATGTCCATATCTTTGGGGTAAACACCCAGTAGTGCAATTGCTGAGTCACACGGTAGCTCTATTTTTAACTTTTTGAGGGACCTCCACACTGTTTTCCAAAGTGGCTGTACCAACTTGCATTCCCACCAACAGTGTAAGAGGGGTCCCCTTTCCCCACATCCTCTCCAACATTTGTTGTTTCTTGCTTTGTCAATTTTTGCCATTCTATCTGGCGTAAGGTGGTATCTCAGTGTGGTTTTGATCTGAATTTCCCTGATGGCTAATGATGTTGAACATTTTTTCATGTGTCTGTTAGCCATTTGTATATCTTTATTGGAGAAGTGTCTATTCATGCTTTCTGCCCATTTTTTGATTTGATTATTTGTTTCTTGTGTATTGAGTTTGAGAATTTCTTTATAGATCTTGGATACCAGTTTTTTATCTGTTGTGTCATTTGCAAATATCTTCTCCCACTCTGTTGCTGCCTCTTAGTTTTTTTGACTGTTCCCTTGGCTGTGCAGAAGCTTTTTATCTTGGGGTGCCTGGGTGGCTCAGTCGTTAAGCATCTGCCTTCAGCTCAGGGCGTGATCCCAGCACTCTGGGATCGAGCCCCACATCAGGCTCCTCGGCTGGGAGCCTGCTTCTTCCTCTCCCACTCCCCCTGCTTGTGTTCCCTTTCTCTCTGGCTGTCTCTCTGTTAAATAAATAAATGGAATCTTTAAAAAGAAGAAGAAGAAGAAGAAGAAGAAGAAGAAGAAGAAGAAGAAGAAGAAGAAAAAGAAGAAGAAGCAGCTTTTTATCTTGATGAAGTCCTACAAGTTCATTTTTTCTTTTGTTTCTCTTGCCTTTGGAAATGTGTCATGAAAAAAGTTGCTGTGGCTGATGTCAAAGAGGTTACAGCCTATGTTCTCCTCTATGATATTGATGGATTCCTGTCTCACATCGAGTTCTTTCATCCATTTGGAGTTTATCTTTGTGTATGGTGTGAGAGAGTGGTCAAGTTTCATTCTTTTGCATATAGCTGTCCAATTTTCCCAGCACCATTTATTGGAGAGACTGTCTTTTTTCCACTGAATGTTTTTTCCTGCTTTGTCAAAGATTAGTTGCCCATAGAGCCAAGGGTCCATTTCTGGAGTCTCTATTCTGTTCCATTGGTCTATGTGTCTTTTTTTTTGTGCCAGTACCATGCTGTCTTTGTGATCACAGCTTTGTAGTATAGCTTGAAATCCAGCAATGTGATGCCCCCAGCTTTGTTTTTCCTCTTCAACATTTCCTTGGCGATTTGGGGTCCTTTCTGGGTCCACACAAATTTAAGGGCTGTTTGTTCCAGCTCTTTGAAAAATGTCATTGGTATTTTGATGGGGATGGCATTGAAAGTGTAGATTGCTCTGGGTAGCACAGACATTTTAACTATGTTAATTCTTCTGATCCATGAGCATGGAATGTTTTTCCATCTTTTTGTGTCTTCTTCAATGTCTTTCAACAGTGATCTGTAGTTTCTAGAATATAGATCCTTTACCTCTCAGGTTAAGTTAATTCCAAGATATCATATGATTTTTGGTGCTATTGTAAATGGAATTGATTCCCTAATTTCTCTTTCTTCAGTCTCATTGTTCGTGTATAGAAATGCAAATAAGATCGATAAGCCACTGGCCAGACTTACTCAAAAGAATAGAGAAAGGACCCAAATTAATAAAATTATGAATGAAAGGGGAGAGATCATGACTAACATCAAGGAAATAGAAACAATCATTAGAAACTATTATCAACAACTATACGCCAATAAATTAAACAACCTGGAAGAAATGGATGCCCTCCTGGAAACCTATAAACTACCATGTCTGAAACAGGAAGAAACTGATTATCTAAACAGACTGATTAATTATGAAGAGATTGAAGTGGTGATCTAAAACCTTCCCAAAAACAAGAGTCCAGGGCCTGACGGATTCCCCGGGGAACTCTACCAAACATTCAAAGAAGAAATAATACCTATTCTCCTAAAGCTATTTCAAAAAATAGAAACAGAAGGAAAACTACCAAACTCATTCTATGAGGCCAAAATTATCTTGATCCCCAAACCAGGCAAAGACCCCATCAAAAAGGACAATTACAGACTGATATCCCTCATGAATATGGATGCCAAAATTCTCAACAAGATCCTAGCTAATAGGATCCAACAGTACATTAAAAGGATTATGCATCACGACAAAGTGGGATTCATCCCTAGGATGCAAGGGTGGTTCGACATTTGCAAATTTATCAGTGTGATAGATCACATCAACAAGAAAAGAGTCAAGAACCATAAGACCCTTTCAATTGATGCAGAAAAAGCATCTGACAAAATACAGCATCCTTTCCTGATTAAAACCCTTCAGAGTGTAGGGATAGAGGGTACATTCCTCAATCTCATAAAAACCATCTATGAAAAGCATACAGAGAATATCATTCTCAATGGGGAAAAGCTGAGAGCCTTTCCCTTAAGATCAGGAACAAAACACGGATGCCCACTTTCGCCATTATTATTCAACATAGTACTAGAAGTCCTTGCAACAGCAATCAGACAACAAAAAGGAATAAAAGTTATTCAAATCGGCAAAGAAGAAGTCAAACTGTCTCTCTTCGCAGATGACATGATACTCTATATGGAAAACCCAAAAGACCCCACTCCCAAATTACTAGAACTTATAGAACAATTCAGTAATGTGGCAGGATACAAAATCAATGCTCAGAAATCAGTTGCATTTCTCTACAAGATCTGTTTTTCTTAATGTTAGGGTTACTCTCATTTAACATAATCTGCTGCAGGTACAGATGTCACCATGGACGAATTGAATCTTAGGGAATAGGTACACAAATTATATTACTCTACCTCATGCTATTGCTCTAAGCAATACATTATCCTTTGTCTCTCACCTGGGAGTCTCGTCTTCTGCAAGAATCCATGAGCCTTTGGCAAGCTAATCCGCAAGTAAGATAAAACCTCAGATCCTTCTCAATTTATACAAGAAGATTACACAAGGTGTGAATACTAGGATGTGGATCACTGGAGGCCATCTCGAGGCTGCCAACATTAACCATTTTTTCTTCCCTCCCCTCCCCCCCCTCCCTTCCTTTCTTCCTTCTTTCTTCTCTTTCTTTTCTTTTCTCTTCTTTCTTTATTTCTTACAGCCAAAGAACAGAGGGAAAGAAGGAAGAGAAGGAAGGAGGGGAAACTCTGTTATTTATTGTGTTCATATTTTATCTAGAAATTTTAACATACATTAATCTCCTTCATGTTTGGTAGAGCAACAACAGTAAAATGAAACTCAGGGGGAAAAAATGATTATCTTCCCAAGGTTACTCAGCTAATTGATAGGGACTTACACTCAAAATCTCATTTTTTTTAATAATGCAAGAGACACAAATTCTCAAGTGCTTATATTAATGAAGTCTGATCACTAGTAATAGCAGATCACAACAGTTCAATTTTCTATAGAATGTTATAGAGAATGGTAATCTAATTTTATCCCACTATCCCAGTAAAAGTGAAGGTTATTATTGAAATGATTATTCCTGATAGCTGTTTTCCTGACATATTTATCTCTAAGAGCTCAAAAATCTGTATCAAAGTTTTACACAACTGCCTACTATTTGGTGTGGAAATCATCTTTCTAATGAATATTTAAGTAAAATCTTAGGTTAAACTTCAAGGCTCTTATTAATCTCTAGTGCAGAATAATATTAGATATAAAATAATGTATGCACTTCACAGGTCATTCATATTTTAGGGAACTCCTCAGTCTATCAAGCTTGCTATCAGGGAGCTGACATTTTCATTTTTGAGATTGTTATTCAATATTTTACTATCTCTAATACTCGGGTTTGACTATAGTCAGTGATGTTTAGTCATTTGTTGTCTAGTTTATCCTATATTTTAAAAAGTGCTAAACCCATAGTCTGGTATGTTATGGCACCCAAATCTTAGTTGCTTAATCCTACTGGGATTAAATGGGCCTTTATATTTTAAATCCAGTAGGTTTAAATCAAGCAACATTTTTCACTATAAGCCTGTATCTCTCATAATGAAGTCAGCTATACTTTTTAGAGAAAATGTGTAAATTTTTTAGAAGGTTGTTATCCTTAGCTTAGTGAACCACTGCTGGTTTCTGACCAACTTACACTTAAATTCCAACAGTCAGCCATAAGGACACATTTTAAAATTCTGCTGCATGTTAATTTCAAATTCATTTTTCCATCTTACCAGCTCTGCCTTTTCCCTACCTTTTACATGTTTGAGCTTTTTCTTTTCCTTTTTTAAAAATGTTTTAATTCTTCCCATTATGCTTTTGAATACTTCTTCAATTTTAGTGATCATTTCACATCATTTTGGTTCCCTGTGACCTGGGTTTCCCAGAGTAGGTGACAAACTCAATGCAACAAGGGGCTCTCTTATCTTTTCTCTTAACTTGAGCTTAAGTTCCTTTATTCCAAATCTGTGTTTTACCCTCCAAGTAAGGCAATTATTCTCCTTGACAGAAAAGTCAGAAGCAAACTGGGAGCTAAATAATTGTGCATTTTCACCTACCTTTACAATCACACCATCTGTTCAAAGCAGCCCAACTATGTCTGGCTTCTTTTTTGTTTTATTTTGTATTTAAGCATAACTTTTATGAATAAAAAGTCAAGTCTGATTTTGTTTATAGTTTTTGCAACTTATTTGGGGTTTTATATAGCTACATTTAGCCATATTTATATTCATAAAATGTAAGGTCTTCATCATTGTTTCATTCACTTTGGAAATGACATTACTAATCAACAAATTCTGCTAATACTGGAATACATAAAATATAAACTAAAACTAGTTTCTCTTCACCCACCCCCAACCCTAGTACTTTCCTCAAATGTAACCAAAGCTGACAGTTGATTACCTATTCAGTTATACCTTTCTCTCTGTACATTTTATTAGTAATACACAGATACACATACACACACAAACACGTATGTGTGCATATATATACTTGCACACCCTTATGCACATGTATGCATAAATTATACAGACATGTGTACATGAAGTGTGTGCCTCACAGCTAGATATAGACACTGTGTAAATGTCTGTATATTTTATGTATACGTATATTTTTTTCAGAAACCTGTCTTTAAGAATTGACAGTATGACATAAACTTATTTCCATCTCAGTAAAGATCTTCCTCGTTCTGTTTTAGAGCTGTATTTCTATATACTATAATTTATTTAGATGTTTTCTAACGAATCATCAATTTTTAGTTGTTCTTTTTAAAGTAATAGCTGTCAGTTATTCTTAGGTATAGGAGAAGGGGGTCGGCAAAAGTCTGAGATGGGGAGAGAATGAAGAGAAACCCTACAAGTACTCCAGCTCATACTGAAGACCAGACGATGGTCATTCACCACTTGAATGGAGCTGGGCAGGAAACCTGAGAGGGATCCCCAGAGGAACAGATACTAAGGGCTTACTGACATGTAAGGCAAGAACGAAGAACTGAGAGAAACACCACAGGTACTTAGAACCTTATACTGAGTGCTAGGGAGCAGCTGGCATTGTGGCTGGAGACTGAGCAGGAAACCTGAGATACCCATGAAGCACTAGTGAGTGAGGTAGGCTGATATCTGAGATGAGGCCATGACAACTAATATAAACTCTCCTGGTGATCAAAGTTTAAGCCCTGCTGAAGAGATGATTCTGATCCCACCTTCAATTCATATGGTATCTGTGGTGAATCTACCACTAGCATCAATAAATCCCAAGCCCAGTTTGATCACAGACCAGCTTGAAACAATTTCCCACACTCATTGCTTACCAGAGAAGAGGTGTATTCTTTCAGAATGTAAATATTATTTACCATAGTCTTCACTGCTTTTTTAATACACAATACCTGGCATTGGTTCAAAGATTACAAGACATGAGAAAAAGTAAGAAGATGTGATCCACAACAAAAGAGGAAATAGTCAATAAAACCAGATCCAGAAATGGTCTAGATATTTAAATTATCAGACAGATACTTTATAATAGCTATTATAAGTATCTACCCTTTGATCTAGTAATTCTACTCCTCATTTTACTTCAGGGAAATAAAAATGCATATACACACAAAAAAGAATTACACATAAACGTTCACACCACCTCTATTTATAATAAATAGTCCCAGTCTGGAAACAGACCAAATACCCATTGACAGATAAATGGATATGCAAATCATCATATATCCATGCAATAGAATTATCATTCAGCAATAAAAAGAAAGAACCAATGATACAATGCAATTAACATACACCGAACAAAAGAAGCCAGACATAAAAGACTGTGATTCCATTTACATGAAATTTTAGAATTTTCAAAACTAATCTACAATGACAGAAAGTAGATCACTGATTGCCTAGAGATTAGGATTGAAAAGATGAATGACTCTAGAAGGGCATAAAGGACCTTTTTGGGGTAATAAAATATTCTATAGTTTGATTACGATAGTGGTTACATGAGTATGTGTATTTGTCAAAATGCACAGAATTGTACAAATACATGTTAAATATATCTTAATAAAATTATTTATATTAAAAAATATTTTTTGTACAATACATAGGCAATACATATACTGGAAGAAAATCTTATCAACACATACAGTTCACAAAGGTTGTATGTCCAGAATATATAAGTAACTCTTCCAACTCAATAATAAAATGACAAAATGGGCAAAATAAAATGACAGGAAGATACCACTATGCATTCATTAGAACTGTCAAGAAAAGGAATGTCATTACCTATTATGGAAAGACTGCCAACACCGAATGTTGGAGAGGTTGTGAAACAGCCAGAACCTCATACACTACGGAGAGGGGTGTAAAACAGTACAACTAATTTGGAAAATTGTTTAGGAGTTTCTTAAAAACTGATGCATTTATCTCCCCCATGACCCAGGTATTCCATTTCTAGATATTTAAGAGAGAGGAAAACATGTTCACAGAAACATGTAAACAAATATCTACAGTAGCATTTTTTATAAGTGTCAAATACTGAAAATAACCTAGGAGTCCATCAATGAGAGAATACTAAACACACAATAGAATAATCAGTAATAAAAAAGAGAGGAAATAATTGTTTTTACACACAGAGCTAAGATGAATCTCAAAAACAACATGTTGAGTGAAACAATCCAGGCACAAAAGAGTAACTCAATTTATATGACATTTAGAAAAGGGAAAACACACCCTTGGTGTTGGAAATCAGATCAGTGGTTGCTTTGAAAATGGGGGAGTAGAGCTGATTGTCAGAAGGCATAAAGAATGATGGAAATATTCTATTCTTGATTGTGGTATGGAATAGATGGTTTATGTGTTTATAAAGCTGAAGAAATTATATCCTTAATATCTCTGTGTTTTGTATTATTTTATGAGATGGTCAATCAGGTACAGCCACGAGAGGAGATAGAGGGAAGGCTAAGCAATAAACAAAGTTTAATATACTCACAGGTCCTAGACACACTATGCAGGGCCACTAGGAAAAATGTTTCGATGGTCAGGAGGCAGAAGACAGGAGCAAGAAGGTTTACAGTACAGACCTTACTGGGGGTTTTGTGGGAAAGACAAGGCAGGGCAGTGTGAACAGTTTAGGATTACCTAGTTCTGGGCTATTGGGGTGGTCCCTAGTTGCCTGACACCTGGCCTTGGGGTGATTAATTCAGAAGAACATTGCCTCCTGGGTTGTACAGGCCAATCAATCAATCCGGGACTGATTTGTCTGCATATCACAAGCATGTCCCTGGCTGGGCCCTTTGCTATCTCAAGAACGACTAGACCCAGGGGGGACCACTTCTTTCCAGCCAGAAAGGTTTTTTTAAGATGTCAAAACAGCATAACATACCAAAAAAAATTATATGTGTGTGTGTGTGTGTGTATATATATATATATATATATGTGTATATATATATATATATATATATATATATATATACACAGTATCTGTAGATAAATACATGTATACACAATATATGTAGATATATACACAATATACTATATCTACTATATATTTTATTATATGTAAATTATATTTTAAGTTTTAAAAATATCTGAGGCCATATACAGAATTTTAGGCAGTGTTTCCAGGTGTTACACTGTCTCTGAAATCTGAATGATTAGCTTGTCTTTGTGCTTCACTTGTCTAAAGTGTGCTTGTGTATGTTTGTGTGTATGTTTGTATGGTGTATGTGATTGTGTTCCCATCATCTCAATAGTCCTGTTGGCAATCCCGTAGGAATTAAAAATGATTTCATTAGAAGACTTCTTTTCTCTCTTTTTTTTGTGTGATTTTTTAAATTTAAATTCAATTAACCAACTTAAAGTACATCATTAGTTTCAGATATAGTGTTCAATAATCTATCAGTTTTATATAATAACCAGTGCTCATTACATCATGCGCCCTCCTTAATATCTATCACCCAATTACCCTATCCCCCCACCGACCTCCCCTCCAGTAACCCTCAGTTTGTTTCCTACAGTTAAGAGGCTCTCATGGTCTTTCTCCCCCTCTGATGACTTCCCATTCTGTTTTCTCTCCTTTCCCCTATGATCCTCTGAGCTGTTTATTACGCTCCACATACGAGTGAAACCACATGATAATTGCCTTACTCTGATTGACTTATTTTACTCTCATAATACCCTCCAGCTCCATTCACATCTATGTAAATGGTAAGTATTCATATTTTCTAATGTCTCAATAATATCCCATTGTATGTATATACCACATCTTCGTTATCCATTCATCTGTCCAGGGACATCTCAGCTCTTTCCACAGTATGGCTATTGTGGGCATCACTCATAAGAGTTATTTTCTATCAAGGTATATTTTGTCAAGACATGATTCCCCAAATTAAACTTTATTTTTTAAACAATTCATATAATTATATTCTGTAGTTAAATTATCATTTAAGGTTCAATGTCACAGGCTTCTCATTTAATATGACTTGATATAGACTATCAGTTATTTATTATGGGTCATGTCCAAATACCGATAAATTCCCTGGCATATTCATAGACACCATAGCATGAAAGACATGCCTAATCCTCTTTTATTAAACAAACAATAAAAATCAGTAACTATAATTCACTTTGCATTTGACTAGAAAAATATCCTGGGTGATACAAAGATGATTTTTTATTTTTACTTTTTTCTTATCTGAGTGTTTTGATTTTTTTAAATTAGTGTGCACAACTTCTGTAAATAAGAAAATTCTCAATAAATGTTCCTTTAAAAAAAAAAAAAACTATTTCAAAAGAGGGTATTCTTTCAAACTGCTCCAGAGGGAACAGAATCAGTCAAGGCATGGAGAAACTCTGGATACAGGAGGAGGATCCACTCCAGGGTGAGCTCTTAAATACAGACACATGAGAAATAACCATTGGTTCAGGCATGTTTCAACCAGTACTCCCCTCACCTAGTGATCTACACATTGGAAAGCAAAGAGGCCTGCAACAGCCCACACGGAAAGCCTTTGTTCCAAAGAACAGTTTCTGTGCTGTTCTATTCATTGCTGCAAAGAAAAAATCCCCTAGCCCATGATTTACCTTAGACCTATGCTTGGCACAATGTAATAAGAAATTATACAAACAACAGTACCATGCAAAGGCATGCTTTTTCTTAGCATATATATGATGAACTAGATTGGATTTTATGGAATAATAAGGAATCATTTTACTTAGACTACAAGCAAAGCTAAATTGTGCAGTTTAATACATTGGGGGGGGGCAGTAAATATAGCAGGCCCACTGGCCCCTTCTCCTTAGGCTAACACCCTAATATTTTCCCCCTGGATTTTCCACTCCAAGGAAAAAGACAGAAGTCTAGGAAAAATGAATCTAAGGGAGAAACAGAATCTATCCCTCTTGCCTTTTCCCATTCTAGGCCTTCTCAGGGCAAGGTCACCTTCCGTGAGGGAAAGAATCTCAGACCATCTTTTTATACCAGAAATTGGAGAAGACAGAGAACAACAATCAAAGGGAGAAAAATCCAAAAAGAATAATTCCATATAATAGCTTGAGATTTTATTATACCTCCATCTTACTGAAAGCTTCATTCTATAACAGTTATAGTTTATCACCTAATTCATTTTGCTTGATTCTGACACAATGTTGGCAAAGGAGCGATGGGTACAGGGAGGCTTTCATCTGTGCTGACCCTCTTCCTGGCCTGAGGGCACCAGTGTACACACAGTGTAAGACATAGCTGGAAAGTACTGCCACAGGCGAAGAGGTGAAAATTCAGGATGTATCATTCTCACCTTTATAAGCTGCTTTAACCTCTTCTTTCAATGAGCAGAATAAATATTATACATTGAAAACCAGCGCTTCAAATGTTTAAGAAAGAAAACAAGAGAGGGGAGCAGAAACTAATATTTACTGGGCCCTATCTATATTCTAGGAACTGTACTAGGGGAGTTGGACTCATTTTATTTACTACTGATGTCACTCTGGAGAACGCTGGGCACATTTTCCCCCACAACCTGTCACACTACTATGGCTTCTTATGAATGGGTATGAAATTCATGGAGATATGTGTTGGATCCAGGACGAATTTATCAACACCATCATGACAGCATTTTAATTTGTCCAAAGTATTATGTCACGGGCACTTGATAGTTATGCATGAGAAATCTTACTTTGCTGAGAAGACAGCCCAGGAGTACAAACGATCAAGAAATGAGAAATTAGCAAAATATTTAGTTGTTTCAGGAATACATATCTGCCACCAGGTAACTGTTCTGGTCCAGGTAACTGTCCTAGTGGAAGAGAATCAAATGCTCTTTCCTTCTCTGGCAGGAGCAGTGGCAGGAAAGCACAGTCTGCTTCGTCAAGTCTGCCAGTGTTAGCCGTGCCACCCAACCACCTCTATTGCTTCTGAGGAAGGTTACTGGCATCGTATATCCTCCAAATTTGTCATCTTTGAAATCACAAACTCCAAATCAGAATTTCACACAGACTGGCATTTCTTTTTTAAAAGTGGGGGAGAAATGCAAAGTTTAAATGTTACATCATACATTTCTTTTTATAACTAGAAAAATATTAACACTCAGGTTACTTAGCTAGGTCTCATAAGGGTATGAACACATAAATAAATACAATTAGTTTATCGGTGTGTTCTATTCCAGTGATTTGCTCACATTGGTACAGAAGTTGCTGACGTTTATGAACCTTCTAAAACACAAAGTAGTAGAATACCACATTAAAATTTCCGTCAATAAGCTTTATGAAAGTATCATGTACTTTCATCAATACATATTTCATATATAGCTTTGTTTACAAAATTACAAGGACAATGTGGAGAACATATGTAACTCCAGCCCTCCATTTGATGGTATAGCTCTAAATGCCAGCCCTTCTAGACTCAAGATATAAATGTTTGACTTTATGAAGTGACATCTGTAGAATGTGTGATATTAAAATTCTGATTGAAGAGTCTTCTGTAATATATGCATTGTCTCCTGGCCAATAAAATCAAACATCATGTTATACTATCGAATATACTTAGCATTAAGGCATACACAGTTGCTCCCTTTTTACCATAAATTTGCTTCCTTGTTTAATGCTCACACGATGTGCATGAACTACATGGGTAATTTATTCCCAATTTACTGTGAGGCATAGCATTCTCAGACTGAATCTTTGCTTGAATATTCTACTGTGTATAAAACGTTGATGTGAATGTGATTTAAATGGGGTGTAGATTTGGAGGGGGAAGGGAACAGTCTTCACAGTGGTTTGAGGTAATAAACAAATCAAGTTATGAAAGGAATACTTTTAGGTAAACCCTGGGCAAAAAGATAAGCCTATAAATCATAGTTTTTTTTGTGTGTCTATCACTACACACATTGTTATAAACCATATACCTATAAACATGTACACATTTTTTTTAAAGATTTTATTTATTTATTTGACAGAGATAGAGACAGCCAGCGAGAGAGGGAACACAAGCAGGGGGAGTGGGAGAGGAAGAAGCAGGCTATAGCAGAGGAGCCTGACGTGGGGCTCGATCCCATAATGCCGGGATCACACCCTGAGCCGAAGGCAGACGCTTAACCGCTGTGCCACCCAGGCGCCCCAACATGTATACATTTAAACACTCATGTGGGAAGAAATTTAATACCTAGGAGATTTCAAACCAAATGCGTGTCTTAACATTGGCAAAGTATCTGTAGGAGGATGGCACTTGCAAGATAGCCCTGGACTCTCCTTCCCCCAACAAACGCACTGATTCAACAACAATTCATGGACAAATTTTGTCAGAAATCCAGAAACTAATTGAAAGACTCCTGCACCCCAGGGGACATGAAACCGGATTCACCAAAGCCGGTAGGGAGATTCAGGGTATCCTGATTCATATACCACATTTTCTTATTATCCACATTGGGTGAGTGCCAGAACTTCTGCATAAGCAAATAAATCTTTATTAAAAGTTTTCTTCCTGGAACCAAATAAATATTTTTGCTTAAACCGAATATATGCCATGGATTTTGCCTAGTCACATATTGTCCAGGGTAGCAAGCTATACCAGTTATATAAATTAACTATAGCAATTCCATTTTGAAGGCTAAAAATTTTCCTTTTCCTCCTCTGCTTCCTCCTACTTCTTAAGATCGTTCTAAGATTAAGACCAAATAAAAAGACTCCTAAATTAACCAGGCTTGCTCTTTCTTCCATATATCTCAGTTCCATAGTTCTCATGATTCCACAAAATTTACAACTTGTGTGAAAACAGAGTTTATAATTCTTACATGAATATAGAAGTGTATAACTCCTGAAAACAATAAACATAAGAGCAAAGAAAATGAAGTATGACTAGAATATTTGACTCTAACATTAGAGTTTATTGTCAGAGTAGGCAATTGCCAAGAAGATTTGAATTGTTTTAGACCTATGCCCTTCTGTCTTCAATAACTGACTTCAGCTTGGCCCCTGAATTCTAGCTCTTATTGTCTCTTAGTCTGGAAGTTTTCTCAGGCACTTCTGTACCCTTACCTTGGTGATGGAGTCATACATACTATTTCTCTCTGGCACTGCGTATACATGCCATTTGCTACAGGGCAAAAGACATCCAATGAAACTTTGTGATTAACCAGTTCGAACTTTGTAAATGGCTTGGAAATAGTAGCATGATAATTATTTTTTTGGAAAATAGGAACCCAATCTCTCCTTCCAACCTCCTCAAGAGTGACTTACCCTGGTCATTTTAGAATATTCTTGTATGCCTTACAAACACTTTTCATTACTAGTAGTGGAGTCAAATCAATTCATGGCTTTTTACTCTGTCCTGGCCCCCTCTCCCGTTATGTTGGCTAGGTGTCCTGACCACCCAGTACAATGACCAAGTACAATCTTCTACGGGTTGCCCTTCATTAAACTCAAAAGGACTGGCTAAATCATGCTTTTCTCATTAAAAATAACAGAGTTCAACCCCTCTTATACTATACTTAAGTAGAAGGAGAATTGGATTATTTGTTATGAAAAGAGCATTTGGGTGTGGAAAACCATTTAGGAGTTAGAAGAATGGGAAATAGAGAACCACATGGGTCAATATCAAGGCCAATTTTTTTCCCACTTTATATGTTAATGACCTGGAAGAAGGAATATGCCACAAGGTAGCAAGAATTGCTGAGAAGGCAAAACAGAGGTGAGAAGTGTCGAGGATGGAGAGCAAATACCAATATAGGAAGGTAATGCAGTATGGAATGAGCAAGACATCAATTCCCTGCTTTAGTAGTTTAATGTAAAGGACTGTGAGGTAATGAGGCCAGAGACAAAAACAAGGGAAGTTAATAAAAAGCTTAAGAGTGACTAGCTACATCACACAAGTGGGTGGGAACAAGGAGAAGGCTGACCTAGGAGGGCTGTGGTGAATAAACATTAAAACTTAGGATTCCAGATCGAAACAAAATTAACAGGCATTTGAAGTGGTATCTGGGGAGGACTCTGGATATAAGCTCTAAGTGACATGGCTAATTCATCAAAGTGTAAATGCAGAGCTTCAAAGTGAGGCTGAGGTGAGGGAAGCCAGCTGCTCCAGGGTGAAATGAATTGAAAATGCACTATTCACAGTAACTTCTGTGTTTGGCCTTTCTTAAATCCATAGAAAAGAAGACAAATCACCTGCCGTGTAGGGATGGAAGACTGAGGTCTAGTTTGTATTTTTTCTTAATCACTGAAGCTTAGGAGACAACAGTTAAATGTGATGACTTTCTTACATTCTGAACAGAGGGACAAGTGGCTGACTGCAGTGCTGCTCAATCTTTAACGTGGATATGGATCCTCTGAGAATCCTATAAAACTGATTCTGATCCAGGTAGTAGAGTTAGGGGGAGGATGCTGAGATCCTGTATCCCAAATACTTCCCAGGAGACAGTAATGCTATTAGTGCAAGAACCATGCTTTCAATAGCAAAGTATTTGTCCCCTAAATTTTTTAAAAATTCCCAAATCTATCTCTATTCCCAAATCTATCTCTCTTTCCACCCCTACCACAGTTCCAGGAAAATCTGAATAGTAGAACTGTATTACTTACTACCTTGAAATACTCAAATATGCTTTGCTGCTCTTCTCTCCTTCTGATTTCACTCTAATTTAAGATTATATACAATGTATTATATACAATAGCCCCTCTTGTCTGGGGGATACATTCCAAGATCCCCAGTGGATAACAGAAACTACAGATAGTACCAAACCCTATGTATTGTGTTTTTTCTTATATCTGTATACCTATGATAAAGTTTAGTTTATAAATTGGGCACAGTAAAAGATTAACAATAATAATAAAATAGGACCATTATTGCAATATACTATAAGTTATGTGTTGTCTGTTTCTCTCCCTCAAAATATCTTATTGTACTGTACTCACCTTTCCTGTGATGATGTGAGATGATAAAATGCCTATGTGGTGAAATGAAGTGAGGTCAATGACAAAGGTGTTGTGACTTACTGTTAGGCTACTATTGACCTTCTGACATCAGGAGGATCATCTGCTTCTGGACCACCACTGACCACAAGTAACTAAAACCAAGGATAAAGGGAGACTAGTGTGAATGACAGAAAAATAATTGTGTGGTATGGAAGTCTTTTCTACAAATCCCCTAAAGAATATATAGGTTCCACACAAATTTAAGGGCTGTTTGTTCCAGCTCTTTGAAAAATGTCATGACATTTTTTTTTCTTTTTTCAAAGAGCTGGAACAAACAGCCCTTAATTTTGTGTGGAACCAGAAAAGGCCCTGATATGCCAAGGAATTGTTGAAAAGGAAAAACAAAGCTGGGGGCATAACGTTGCCTGATTTCAAGCTACACTACAAAGCTGTGATCACAAAGACAGCATGGTACTGGCACAAAAACAGACACATAGACCAATGGAACATAATAGAGACTCCAGAAATGGACCCTCAGCTCTTTGGGCAACTAATCTTTGACAAAGCAGGAAAAAACATTCAGTGGAAAAAAGACAGTCTCTTCAATAAATGGTGCTGGGAAAACTGGACAGATATATGCAAAAGAATGAAACTTGACCACTCTCTCACACCATACACAAAGATAAACTCCAAATGGATGAAAGACCTAGATGTGAGAGAGGAATCCATCAAAATCATAGAAGAAAACATAGGCTGCAACCTCTTTGACATCGGCCACAGCAACTTCTTTCATGACACATCTCCAAAGGGAAGAGAAACAAAAGAAAAAAATGGACTTGTGGGACTTCATCAAGTTAAAAAGTTTCTGCACAGCCAAGGAAACAGTCAAAAAAACTAAGAGACAGCCCACAGAATGGGAGAAGATATTTGAAAATGACACTACAGATAAAAGACTGGTATCCAAGATCTACAAAGAACTTCTCAAACTCAATACACAAGAAAATAATCAAATCAAAAAATGGGCAGAAGATATGAACAGACACTTTTCCAATGAAGATATACAAATGGCTAACAGACACATGAAAAAATGTTCAACATCATCAGCCATCAGGGAAATTCAAATCAAAACCACCCTGAGATACCACCTTACACCAGTTAGAATGGCAAAAATTGACAAAGCAAGAAACAACAAATGTTGGAGAGGATGTGGGGAAAGGGGACCCCTCTTACACTGTTGGTGGGAATGCAAGTTGGTACAGCCACTTTGGAAAACAGTGTGGAGGTCCCTCAAAAAGTTAAAAATAGAGCTACCGTGTGACCCAGCAATTGCACTACTGGGTATTTACCCCAAAGATATGGACATAGTGAAGAGAAGGGCCATATGCACCCCAATGTTCATAGCAGCATTGTCCACAAAAGCTAAATTGTGGAAGGAGCCGAGATGCCCTTCAACAGATGAATGGATAAAGAAGATGTGGTCCATATATACAATGGAATATTACTCAGCCATCAGAAAGAATGATTACCCAACATTTGCAGCAACATGACGGCACTGGAGGAGATTATGGTAAGTGAAATAAGTCAAGCAGAGAAAGACAATTATCATATGGTTTCACTCATTTATGGAACATAAGAAATAGCAGGGAGATAGGTAGGAGAAGGAAGGGAAGAATGAAGGGGGGGTAAACAGAAGAGGGAATGAACCACGAGAGACTATGAACTCTGGGAAACAAACTGAGGGCTTCAGAGGGGAGGGGGGTGGGGGATTGGGATAGGCTGGTGATGGGTATTAAGGAGGGCACGTATTGCATGTAGCACTGGGTGTTACATGCAAATAATGAATCATGGAACACTACATTAAAAAGTAAGGATGTACCGTCTGGTGACTAACATAATATAATAAAAAATTATTATTAAAAAAAAAAAAGAATATATGGGTTTCGGGCACCTGGGTGGCTCAGTTGGTTAAGTGTCTGCCTTCAGCTCAGGTCATGATCCCAGCGTCCTGGGATGGAGCCCCACATCAGGCTCCCTGCTCAGCAGGAAGCCTGCTTCTCCCTTCTCCTACTCCCTTCTTGTTCCCTCTTTCGCTGCCTCTCTGTCAAATAAATAAAATTAAAAAAAAAAAAGGAATATATAGGTTTCAACTTCCCACTATCTGAAAACCACCATATTATAAGATAATTTCTCATATGCACAATAACTGAATGCTTTTTGGTACATTTTTTATCATGGAACTCTATCTTTTTGCAACACTTTAATCACTCATTTAAATAAAATCCAAATAACAGTTTTTAAATAGGAGAACAATTACTATTTTATTGTATGCTGAGTTTAATTATGACAAATCAAAAGGAAATTGATACATTTCAAGAAGCTCACAGAACTAAATTTTATTCTCTATAATAACTGCTAACAAGATAATATGTGCTGCACAGTATATATTAAATGTTCAACATGAAGCCATCAAGGAAAGACAAATTAAAACTACAATGAACTACCACTGCATAGACATTCACATGGCTAAAATGATAAAGAAAGAAAATACCAAGCGCTGATAAGGATGTGAAACAACTGAAATTCTAACGCACAGAGGGCAGGAATGTAAATTGGTGCAACCACTTTGGAAAATGGTTTGGCAGTTCTTAAAAAGTTAAACATAACTTCCATATGACCAGTTTCAAGAGAAGTGAAAATATAGGTTTAGATAAAGACTTATACAAAAATGTAACAACATCCTTATTTGTAATAGCCCCAAACTGCAAACAACCCAAGTGCCATAGGTAAATGGATCCAGAAAATATGGTGTATGTACTACTCAGCAATAAAATGAACTAAATAAAAACATGCCAGAACATGAATGAATATCAAAACTATTATGTGGAATGAAAGAAGCCAGACACAAAATAGTATATGTTGTTTGTTTCCCCTTATATAAACTCTGAAAGGCATAAACCAATTTATAATGATTGAATAAAGATTAGTTTCTGTCTAGGGACTAGAAGTAAGGTAATGATCAACAGCAAGGGGACAAGAGGAAATATCTATGGGTGATGGGAATCTTTAGTATCTTTTTTTAAAAAAGATTTTATTTATTTGAGAGAGAGAAGAGAGAGAGAACATGAGTGGAGGGAGGGGCAGAGGGAGAGGGAGAAGCAGATACCCCCACCCCTGGCTGAGAAGGGAGCCCACCATGGGACTTGATCCCAGGACCCTGAGATCTTGACCTGAGCACAAGGCAGATGCTTAACTAACTGAACCACCCAGGCACCCCAGGAATGTTTAGTATCTCGACAGTGGTGGCGGCTTCATGAGGTTGTCAAAACTCATCAAATTTCACATTTTAAATATCTGCCATTTATTTTAAGTAAATTATACACCAACGGATTTGTCATTTTGTTCTAGACTATGATAATAACAGAACAGAATAAAGAATAAAACCATTGCGAGTGGGGAAAATTGAAAGAGGGACCAGTGAGTAACTCAGAATTAGGGTAGGCAGGGACTTAATAATGGTGTTTTTTGTTTTGTTTTTCTGGTGAATTGAACCTATTGCTCTTGTTACAGATATTAAACATTAAAATACCCAAAGTCATCTAAAAAGTGCACAAAGATCAAACGAGGGGGTACAGAAACACATTTTTTTAACTTTCAACTGTGAAGTTTTATCCCTAATCTTGCCTTTTAAATGATGCTGAAATATTTTACGGTGAGCCAATTTGCGAACAGAATAGTTAGATTGAAACAGTGTTTGTGAGATGCTGAGCTCGATGCAGTAAGCAAACTTCTCAGCAGATTCAGAAAGAGCACCATATTCCTTTGATGGCCAACCCTCCTCCAAACTGTTTTGTGCAATTTCTCTTATTTATTTTTCACAACAACCACACAGAAGGTTTTACTGATAAAGGGTTTTATAACAGTGACTTGTCCAAGCTTACATCCCTCATAATTGCTAAATGCACAATTTAAACTTAGGTAGCATGAACCACTATATTGTAATGATAAAACTAAAGTCCAGAGAAGACAACGTCCTCTAGACTTTGCAATACTACTTGGTGGAATAAAGAGCATTAACACTAGGTTTAGCTGATTCCCAAATTATTTTTTTATAAAGAACTTCCCATTAACACATGTTGGATTATGCATTTCAAAGTGAGCTCATTTGCCACAATCTTAGTATTGGGGTTGATAGATTTCTCACAAGTGTATGACCAGAGGCTACTGGCCCAAGTGGACAAATACCTTCCCTCTCCACCACCCAGATATTACCCAAGGCAACGTTACATCAGCAGCAGAATCAGGAAATGTGGATCAAAAATTCGGTATTTGTCTGTAAAATGGTAACATATTTGAGGTATGACCAATAAGAGATCAATTTTTTGTTCTCCAGCATAAAAATTGCAACTAGTCATATTGAGAAATATGGTTTACCAATTCAATTCTTTCTCCAGAAGTCAGAGTATCTTACTTCCTCTATCAATGCTTGCTTCTTCCTCTATGAACAGAGGAGAAGCAACTGCTTTACAGATTTTAGGTTACGATTTTGAAATTTTAGATACATAGATTTTGGTTGAATTTAGAACTTCACCATCTCTGATATACTGTAGCAAAAACTGTTAGAGCTCAATAAATATTCACGGATGCTTTATGTTGTTGTTCACTTGGGCTATATGACTGGGTTCTGGCCCTGAGCATGTTGATGGAAGCAATGTAAGCTTTTTCTAAACTTGGCCTTTTTAATCAATCCATGTTATCTCCCAGCCCTTTCTTCTCTCTGAAGCAATGATATTAAATGTCATGAACTACAAATATTAAAGACACAAGATGGAGGAAGGATATCATCATCTATTACACTTTGTGTAATCAGAAACAAACTTGAATGAAGCCAAGTATAATCTGAACTATCCTGATTAAGAATATATCTTCATATAAACTGTTATCTTTAGAGTAATTTCTGTTAAGTCTAACACCAATATAGAAGAATTACTTTGACAAATAAGAGCTTAATAAATTACAAAGGGGAAGAGAAAATTGTGAGGTTTCCATTACATTTTTTTAAAAACTTCAAACTAATTTAATAGATATTTATCAATTACCTACTAATTGCAAGCCACCCTGAATAATAGCTAATAATAATAGCTAATAAGAACTTGTATTTATTAAGGACTTCCTGCTACCAGGTACTCATACAAGCATTTTATCTACTTTTAAGTCATCAGTACTTGTAAAGGTTCTTCCCATGATATCGATATCCAGACAGTAACAACACAGAGGAAACATTTCAGAGTCAGACCAACATGGGTTTGTATCTCTTATTAAGTGCATGAGATTTTTACAGTAATGATTCCCAATAAATCATGGCTTCCCTATATCCTTGTCCTTGCATAGTCCCTTCCCAGATTGACTCTGGGCTTGGCCACAGGACTTGCTTTGACCAATTAGGCACTAGCAAACTTCACACAAGGAAATCCTTAAAAACTGTTTGTGCATTGGGTCTTGCCTTCTCTCTTGCTGCTTTTAGAACTCAGCTCTCATGTGACAAAACTAAGGTGGCTTATGGGAAACACATGGCTATAATCATCACCAACTATTAGACATGTGAATGAGGTCATCTCAGACTACCCAGCCCCAGTTGAGCTAACAGATGATTGGTCTGCAGCTTCATGATTGACCAACGGGAAGCTAGGTGAAGAACCAAGGCCAAAGTAAGGATCCACACAACCATGGGGGGGGAAAATGGTTAATATTTTAAGCCAGTAATTTTTATGATGATTAATTATGCATCAATATATGAGGTCAAATTATGTCAACTTTGTTAGCCTCAGCTTTTCCATTTTTATTTTTTAAGATTTTATTTATTTTTTAAAAGATTTTATTCATTTATTTCTTTGAGAGAGTGAGAGACAGAGAGCACGAATCAGAGGGAGGGACAGAAGGAGAGGGAGAAGCAGGCTCCCCACTGAGCAGGGAGCCCGATGTGGGGATCCATCCCAGGACCCCGGGATCATGACCAGAGCCAAAGGCTCCACTGACTGAGCCACCCAGGTGCCCCCAAATTTTGTTTTTTTAACATAATCTCTACAATCAACATGGGGCTGGAACTCACAGCCCCAAGATCAAGAGTCACATGCTCTACTGACTGAGCCAGCTAGGTGCCCCTTCTCCATCTTTACAATAGACATGGTAATATATCTATCAAGTTGTTGCAAGAATTATATGCAATATATGTAAATGTGTCAATTACAGTTCCTGGCACAGGTAGGTAATACTAAACTTGACTTCTCACATTCCATCCTTCCCCATGGCCACCTTCAGCAGAAGAACTTGTGTTTGGCCATATTTTTTTAAAAAATTAAAGAGAAAAGTAATTTCCATGAACCTGTTGGTAACATAGTCTCTGTTGGCTGATGTGAGAGAAGCTACAGTATAGGAAAATAGTTGTAATTACTCTGGTCAACTAAGGGATTGCTTGCTCCAAGATTACAACTCTATAGAGCAATAATATCTGGCACTCTAAGTGAACTAAAGCAACCTGGTAATGTTCAAGGTTGTTTAAGGAGCTGCAGCCCAGGTATTACCAAAAGAAAAAAGAGAAAGGAGTTAATTAGAAAACCACCAACATCAACAGCTTAAATGTTGCATAAATGTATGGATTAACTCCCAAGACTTTTCTCCCCTTAATAATGACTGCACTTTAGCAGAAACTTCTGGCAGAAATGTGTTTCCCAACTCATTATCCTTTATCTCTCTCCTCTTCATGACCTCTTTTGGGCTGTACTGTGAGTGGTGAATACTTTTTTTGTGTGTCTTTTTTTTTTAAAGACTTTATTTATTTGTGAGAGAGAGAGAGTGAGCGAGGACAAGCGGGGGGAGCTACAGGCAGAGGGACAAGCAGGCTCCCCGCTGAGCAAGGAGACCCGATGTGGGGCTCGATCCCAGGACCCTGTGATCACGACCTGAGCCGAAGGCAGATGCTCAACCCTCTCCGCTACTCAGGGACTCTTTTTTTTGTCTTTCAACAAGATACTCAGCATTTTCCTGGGACAATCATGTAAACTCCCACCCATTTCAGAAATTGATTGAGATAGTACAAGGCTATCATTTCTCTGTGCTTCCAGCAAGTATTGGTAAGTACTCACTACATGTCAGACATCACGCTATCTGGCTTGCAATACAAATGTAAATAAAACATGAATTTTACTCTTGATGAACTATTTCTAATGAAGGTGACAATCATAAAAATAATTATAATAACATGCTGTAATGACAAGATTGAAGTACGCATGTAATGTAATAGGAATATAGAGGAATACCAATCTTAGCGGGTAAGTGGAGAGAGGTTCTTCAGGGAAAACCAAAACAGAGGCTTTCCATATGAAGTCAAGTTACCCAAAGAAAAAGGAAGATGTCATTCCAGGAAGAAGGTAGCATGTGAGCCCAGAAATAGCATGGTGTGTATGGAGAAGCAGGAGAAGGTGAGTGTTACTATAACCCAAACTGCAAGATGGCAGTGATAAGAATGAAACTGCAACAGAAAATACAGAAACAGATATGAAGGGTTTCATATGATATACCAAATTCCATGGACTGCTTGAAGCAGCAGTGTGTCAGGTTGATGGTACATAGGAATGTACTGGCTGGTGTGGGGAAGATGGATGTAAGAAGGGAGAGAATTGTGTTTATTGCCTCCCTGGATAGGGCTTCCAGTCGGTGGCTTCCTCTTTCCTTTTTTTTTTTTTTTTTTTCCTCTTCCTGGCAGAAAGAAACCTTTCACAAAAAGCTCCATTCTACCAATTTCTAAGCCTGCTTCCATCTTAAACTTTTTTTTTTTAAGTTTCTATAACTTCTTTGGAGAAAAAACAAAACAAAACAAAACTACAGTCCTCTTTTGCCCAAACACTGCCTCCCATCCTTCATCTCCCGTCTTTCCTCCAACTCCCACTTCCCACTCTGTTTCCATAACACATCTTCCAAAACTGGCACCCTCTCTAAAATTAGGTTTTCCTATGCTCAGTTTCAGCCAAGAACATCTAATATGGATCTCTAAGTCAAACTCAAATTTGGTCCTTTTTAGAAATAAATCTTTTATTCTTTATTTCATTCATGACTTTGGAACTGTTAAACAGTAACCAACAACTTGCTTTTGGTGAACCCTATTTAAAAAGAATCTTTACATGTTCTAATCTCTAGCTTATTTATTGGCATGACCAGAAGGAGCCTCACTATGGCCCCTCGGGGTTCCCAGTATCAGCTGGACAGTGGCTTAAAGACCCCAGTCTCAGCTCCAGAAGGCAACTCCAATTCTCAACTCTGTATTGCCTTGTCTCCAAGCTTCTAGGTTCTGATGATTCCAAACTCTTCCCTTTATTTTCCCAACATGGGGAAGGTGGGCAGTTGGGGAGAATACAGTTGCCTCTTGTAGTTACTATTTATATTATAATTCTGTTTCTTTTTCACTTTTTCAATTTCCCAATCTCTTGTATTAAATCAATACCCAATGTAGTTTCTGTTTTCCTTTCCAGACTCTGACCGATGCACTGGGTGATTAATTCTATCCCTATGGATTTTGCTTCCTCATCTGTCCTAGACAGGGCCATATAATCTTCCAGATTTGAAATTGAGGTAAAGAATCATACTCTGAAGTCTCTCAAGTAGCAGGAGTGACTGCTGTACCAGCAAGCCAACTCCTGATCAGCTTATTTACATCTTACTATGTACGTGCAGGCAATTGTTCTAATGCTTTATGTATATTAATTCATTTAATGCTTTCAATGTCTTTCTGGTTGATATCATTGTTATCCCCATTTCAAAGATGAGTAAACTAAGGCACAAATACACTAAATAACATAGCTTAGGTCACCTGAGCTAGGATTTGAATATATCCAGACTGGCTTCCAAGTCTAGGGATTGGAAAACTTTTTCTGTAAGTGGCCATGCTGTAAATATTTTCTGCTTCGTGGGCCATACCATCTCTGTAGAAACTACTCAGCTCTGTTTTTAAAGCAGCCATAAACAAAATGTAAAAGGATATACATGACTGGACTCCAATAAACTTTACCAAAACAGGTGGTAGGCTGGATTTGGTCCACAGATCATAGTTTGCTGATCCCTGATCCAAACTAATATGCTGTATTGATCAACAGAAATTTCACAAAGGTCATTTGACATAGCTTTTTATTATATCATCAGTCCATTAACTTAAGGTTATGTTCCCTCTGATGAGTTTTTTTCCCCAATCTTCTATGGTCTATGAATCCTTTTTCTCTGAATGTATAAACATCTGGGGATATTCCAGATACATCTTGGGTGTTGCTTCCCAGGTCTGCATTTAATAAATTCATATCTTTGTGAACATATTAAGACTGGATATTTCCTTACGTAATTTATCTATCAATGTGTGGGATAGCTTTGTGGAAGTTACACACAGAAACTTACTGGCTATCTTTACATCTATGACCATGTATGTAAATGCCCCATGTTATATTTATTTTTACATGCACAAAATTGTTTCAGTCCCAAATCATCTGAGTCATGAAACATTTCACTGAGCAATCCATCATCCAAATTTCGAGTACGTCCTACATTGTCACCCTCAATAACAACAGGGCATCCCCAGATGTCAAAGGGAGCAGCTTTTAGTATTCTCTTTGTAATAATGACAATTTTTTCCTTCCTCTATTGTATATTTTTTTCATTGAACTTAACATTAACACTGCTCATTTTTTTGTTTCTGTATATATATTTAAAATTATATACTGTAACAGCAGCCAAACTATTGTCTTATTTTTCCCTAAAATAAATTCACTGCATGCTTATTCTTCAAAAACATGTATCTATAACTGCAGATAAGCTAGTTCCTTTCTGTCTACAGTTCTTGGTTATGTGACTGAAGGCAAGTTGCAAGTGATGCAAGTTAGAACAATCTGCTTTTATTCATTACTGCAAAATAGATGGCAGTTGGGAATTTCATATCGTCAACTCTATTTCTGTATCCTAATCATGCCAAACATTTGGTCTTCAAAGACTGAAATAAAACCCATCACCAAGACTTTCCCTTCTGCATTACATAAGAATGTAAACATCTTTGATAATAAATTTACTCTGACAGCTGCTAAAAAATTTACCAAGCTTGACAACACACTCTAAAAGCAAAAGAGAAAATAAGAGACCTTGGTTGATTATTTACCCAAAACATTTATCATTTCAAGAAGAAGAAAATAAATAAATAAATAAATAAATAAATAAATAAATAAATAAATAAATAAAATGAAAAGTACATTTAAGTGCCTGTGTAAGAAGGTATTAAGATACTATTTTGTCTGTCACTTTATGGTCTATCTTGTAAGGTTTGTTTTAGTGGCAACCCATTTTTCATGAGAAGAAGAATAAATGACTTGGAAAAGCAAAGGCTGAATTTGGAATGCAAAGTGAGTCTCTGCTAGTTCTCTCTAGGGAAAAATACAAAATAAAAGTTTTCCCATGGAGACAGACAAAGCTGAAGCAACCCCTTTGGCAGTAATGTTTACAGTAAATCTGGCCGGGTAGAGCCATCAGCAGAAGTGAAATTCTAAGCAGCTCTCCAGTGTTTCAAACAGATTAGCTCTCACAGTTACCCAGACAGATGTGAATCCAGCCCACCTGTAGTCTTAATGCTTCCCTGTTGCTAATGATGTTCCAAAGGTATCAAGGAATGGAAATAAATAGCTGGCCTCCTAGCTGCCTGGAGCTGCCTTAAGTGCTGGGCCTGCTGGGTATCAATTGTTTGTTTGGTGGCTTTCAAGGTGGAGCGGTGTATTGATTTGTTTAAACGCTACAGTGCATTAGTGCCTCTTGTCTCCTCCCAAGCCTTCAGCCTCATCTCATTCAGCAGAAGATAAACTTACTTTATAACAGCGAGAACATGTGCTACTCAGTGACTTGAAATATGATTGACTGCAGTGTATTGATTTTTACCAAACTATGTCTCAGAGACACTTCTGAATGGACACTGTGGAGCCCCTCAGTACTAGGGAAGGGGATGAACAGAAAGGATGTGGTAAGGGGGAAAAAAAAGTATTCAGACAGGGCTTTTGGCTAATTTCCTGATTCTCTCAGAAATAACTTTCTCAAATTAGCAGCCCTAGGAATTTGCCACTTTTTCTCCTTCCTTTTTTTTTTCCCCTATATCTTTACTCCCTTCCTTCCTCCTTCATTTCTTCCTTCCCTCTCCTCTCCTTTCCCACTTTTTCCTTAATGATATCTCCTCAGCTAATCTTGGACTCAATCCCTCAGAACATATAACTTACACACAATGAAGTACTCCAGAACAACAAGCGTGTAATAACTTCAGAGAACACCAAGGAACTTGGGGGCCAGATAACAGTCATGAATGCAAGTTGTCGTTCAATGTCAGCATGTCAGACATTTCAGCTGGGAAACTGCCTTCTGACCAAGTAAAACAGGAATGCATCTCTATCTTCCCTTTAAAGCAAGTAACTTTGGGAGCAACAAATGCTTTCTTCCCCCACGTTTATCTCATCTCCTCCTCTTTGGTGTCTTTTATAACTCCTTCCCACCTCTTCTTCAGCACAAATCTTTCTTTTGCTCTCTCAGATTTATTTTTATTTCCCTTAAAATAAAACACAAAACAAGGAAAACAGTAGAAAATCAAATGCAGAGGGCATCATGTTTGTAAGCTTCAAATCCAAAGTATGAAAATATATTTTAATATGCTTTATATATTTATATTATAACATATTTGTTTCATAAATATATTTATAAATACAGAAAAAATTAAAAATGTATTTCTAAATTAAGTTCCCATTTTGTATGATAGGAATACAATACTGTCACTACCTGATATACAGCTCATTGTGATTTAAACTCAACAAATTTAAGGTTTGTTTTTTGTTTTGTTTTGCTTTGTTTTTTTCTGCTTCTCCTTGATATGCTCTGTCAGTTCTAAGAAGGCTTATGTTAAATTGTGGTATCAGAGAAACTACCTGATCTTTGGTTTTCGGAGGCTGACATCTGGTCTTCAATCTGCTTCTATTTCCACTGACCTATGCAGAGATGGCCAGAAATTCCCCCACGATGATGTCTGAGCAACTGCATCTGGCCTGTAGCTCAGAAGGTTCCACGCTGGCACCTACAGCTGGGCCTCCTGCCTGGAATATAAGGCCCTTTGGGGTTCTTAACTTCTTCCCCTAAGAAGCTTGCTTCTTTCCCTAGGAGTGTGGGAAAAGTCTGCTATTCTCCACCCACAAGACAGAGAAAGACCTTAAAAACCCTGAAAAGATTCATAATGTAGCTGATGCCTCTCCTTGTGGGGTACCATGCTGCACATGGGTTCCATCCAGGCTTCGAAGTCAAAAACCATGAGAGGAAAAAATTTTCTGGAGGATATTCTTCTATATATTGCTTATGCCCAGACCCAGGCTCATAAAAGTCCCAAAAGCTTTACACCATCCTGAAAATTATATTGAGTTTTGAAACTCAAAATCTCCTAATTGACAATTTCTCTTTGTTTTTTCATTAGAACAATTTTTCTCTTCTCTGATGTCTGATTGGACGGGGAGAGCGCTCCCTTGAAGTGAAGGGAGAACCACAACTAACTTCTCAAAGTTCTACCTTATAACTCCCCTCCCTCCCCATACTGAGGGCTGAGTTCATTCCATGCAGCTGGGCAGCAAGTCCTTTCTTGAAGGGAGATCAGAGTAGCACATCTCTGTGTTTATCACAAGGGAATTCATGGGAAAAGCAATGTGGCACAGAAAATATTTAAAACTGCAGTCTAAATCCCCAGGGCCCAAAAGGAAAGCACTAAAATAATTAAGGAATTAGGCGATTCTAATAAGAACATATGAACTTGTATTTTTACCTTAGAATGAAATGCAAAAAATTTGTGCCATTGATATAATTAATGCAATTAGCTAAGTGCCTTCTTTTTTTTTCATAATAATAATTTTTTTATTATATTATGTTAGTCACCATACAGTACATCTCTGGTTTTTGATGTAAAGTGCCTTCTTTTAAGAGTTTTGTTCCAGTAAAAGGGAAAGGAATGGGAAGATATTTAAGGATTAGCCAGTTTCAGATAAGTTCCCAATATCTTGGTCTTCATTCTCTTTCACTTTTGTTCTGAACATGGTTCAGTAAAGAGTATGTTTTCATATGTGATTTGGACACCATCACCTACTGATTTGAACCATGGAGACCTGAATTCAAACACATCTCCTCCTTGACTTATTCTGACTGCATGGCCTTGGATACTTTAACCTTTCATAATCCATTTTCTCATTTCTAAAGTAAGCATGATTGTAGTTATCCTTTCGTGGTCTTATGAGGATCAAATGAGGTATTATAAAGGCCCAGGCAGCAAGCTCAACACAGGCAAACAGTAAAGTCCTGTGTTGTACCCAACTCTTCCCATTCTGGAGAGTAAGATTTAATTGTTTGTAGTAAGACCCTGAATCGAGCTGTTTCACTTTTTCATAAATTATAGGTGTGTACCATTCTGGGTTGAATTGCCAATATTTATGGTAAAAAAAATTTAATTCACAAGCACCAAATAAGACCCAGCTCCATGTGAATTCATGCTGCCTGTCAGAGATGTGTTTCTTCCTGTCCGTGAAAAAGCAGACCATTGACTCATACACCTGACTCCTTTATCAAAAGTCAAAGAACCAATTAGTTCCAAACAAGAATTCTAATAGAGCCAATGCTTTTTGCATGCCCTAAATTATGGTGTGCTTGGTCAGGGATCTGTCCAGGTTTTCTCATTGTGGTGATGTTGAAAGAAGCAACGTAGCCCTGAGTGAGAGTAATCAATGCATATTAAATCAGAAATAAAAATATAATTAGTTATAACTGTGTGTGTCACTATTCTATTTTTACCCTTTATTTCTGAAGGAATGAGGGACTGGATTCTTCTATTTCTTTTTTGTCTTCTATTTTCCTTTTGTTCTTTAAATGTGCTATAAATTTTAACTTGTGCAAGAGGTATAATAATTACCAATGCTCGTGGATTAAAGAGTCTCATATAGTCTTTATCAGACATACCATTTTATGTCTACACTTATCCAAATAGGATGCAAAAGAAGGACCTTTAAAGAGTCTTTTTCTGTTTTTTGTTTGTTTGTTTGTTTGTTTTTTCCTTACCTTTTCAGAATAAAGAATCACTAAGCTTCCATTAGAGTATCTTTTTTTTTCTCTTTTCTTTTTTTTTCCCCCTGTGGGTCGTTCCCAAACCCAGGGCATTCATGTTTTCCTTCTCTGGGGTAATGAGTATGAGGCTGATTGAGGGAAAGTCTCATAATTGATCTTCCAATGGGAGCTACAGGACTCTCAAAGACAGGTTTGAGTCTTGGGGCAGTATGTAATTAAGACATTTATTTAGATTAATTGCCCTGGCAGTCTAAACAAGTGGAATCTGAAATACAGAATGTTGTTAAAGACAGGCTATTTTATTAGTTTCTTGTACATAGAGTTCAAATTAATGACTAACACAGGGATACCAAGCAAGGTACAGAAGAGCAGTAATAAATGGATAAGGAGACATTGTAATATCACATTAGCTGACTCAATTTATGGATCATTGATTAAAATTCTTGAAAAGAGTTTGTTCCCTTAAAGTAAAATTTCTACTGCATCGGTTAATAGGTACCACTGGGCTTTGAATTAAAATGTTAAGGGTTCAAACCCAGGCAAGACCTAACAGAATATTCTGAGAAAGCTTTCCTCAGCTTATTTTCTTCATTTAGTTTCTACTCTATCCCCTGGCACAGTATGTATTCAATATTTTTAAAATCTTCTCTGTATTACCATACAGGCCTGGTTTTATGCTACATTCTCTGAGTAAGCACCCTAAAGGAGCTTACAAGTAGGTTTATGAAATAACACTTAAATTCACAAAATAACTTGATTTATAGGTAATTGCAATTAAGCATTAATTGTAAGTAATTTCCAATACACTATAATTTGTTGAAAAACAAATACTTAAAACCAAATTAAAGTAAGCTGTGGAAAGGAATCTGGGTATGTTTCAGAGTGGAGATTAATCCAAACAGTGACTTTTGTAGTCAGTATGGGTTTTGTTTGTTTGTTTGTTTGTTTGTAGTGGATCTGATTTAAAAAAAAAAAAAGTTGGCAGAGCTTATTGTATAACAATAAAATTATGAGTAAGTGAGTAAACTCCACCTGGCAGAAGAGACACCAAATCAGGGAGAAACAGTTACACAAGACTGATAGTATCAATTAGAAGAGGATGTGGAGTATGGAGATTAAAAGTATATTCGATCTGATTAATTATGAATGGGAGTCCCAAAGGCTTCACTCCAAAGAGTTGTAGGTGACACTAGTTGGAGTGTCTGCCCAGCCCAGGATCCCTGCTCTGAGAAGACTGGCCCCACTCATCCAAAGTTGGGCCCAATAAATGTATTTATACAATAAAACCTTGAGCACCCCTTCACCACTCCATTCTCCACAATTCCAGCAAAATATTAGAAATGAATACCTTATATGAAAAGAGTAGGAATAGATAGGTTGGTTGTCAGATCTTATCATCTCTCCAAGGAATTAGAAAATGAGAGTTATGAATATTTTTATTAGTCTCTGTTGGGCAACTAAGACCATGGGAAGTCAAGTGCATAGGGTTACTCTTTTGTGCCACATGCCTGTGCCGCTTCTGGGAGAGAAGGTAGAGTGGGGAGCGGGAGGGGAGCAGGTAGGGAGAAGAGGAGAGGAGGCAGGAAACAAAAGAGAAAAGAAGTAATCTTTGGTTACTTTGTTATATCTTCGCATCCTTACATTATATCCTTTTTCCCTCCTATTTATTTTATTTGGAATAGGATTTTGTTATTTGGAACCAGAAAAGCTTTGATTGAGATAGAGTAGTGTTGTGCAGGCTGGATGGAAATAAGGATGGACAAGGAAAAGTATAACTGTAAGACATCTGGGAGGGAGGAAAGGAGGCAATCAAGAAGTAACTTGGGATAGAAAGTAAGAGACCAATCCAAGAAATATAAAGGAATGCCTGACAAGAATAAATACATGATCATATATGAAACTGTATAGGGAAAAGTAAAAAAATAAAAAAAAAACCCACAAATGTGAATAAATTAAAAAACATATACTATGTGCAATACCATAATGCTGAAGGATTAGAAGATTAATAGATACAGGGAATCCAGGACATTGGCCAACTGATTTGATTCTGGAGGAATAATAATAAATTTCATTGAAGTTTTTATTAAAATGTAAACTCAGTGAGGGTGAGGATTATGTGTGGGTTATTTATCACTGGTGCCTAGAAAAATGCCTAGTGCTTTATATTTGCTCAGTAAACATTTTCTTGAATAATTAAAAGTGCGTTTTGAATGACAGCAGGGCACTCAGAGGAACATAATGAGCAAGAAAAGAGTTAACTTATTCAATCTTCATTTGCTATATGAGCATTACATTGGTGCTAGAAATCACTGAAATGTGGTAAACCCTAATAGAGAGGATCTTGGAGTCCAGGAAGGAAAAGACCAAAGGTGTAGACATGAGGTTTATTGGTATAGGAATAGCCATTAAAACTTGAGAGTGGGAGGTTTTGGCAAAACGGGTTCCAGTTTAGATGTAGGGGAATTTTTGTTCAATAAAAACTATTACATTACTCTCCACCAACACTACTATAGTTTTGAAAAAACTGTGGTGCAACTAGGAAAAGATCTAAAGAGTAGCAGCTATCAACCATACTGGTGTTTTGTAATGCAACATCTAATGCATAGGTCTTTAGTGTGAGCAGTTTTGCAGGGTCTAGGCTCAATATTCAACCATCCAGTGTATGTCATCTGCATCTGTAAAGCTGACGATATTAAGCACCACCAGTAATGTCTACGGGTTCCTCTCAGAAGTGTAGGTAGCCTTGGCGCACCTGGGTGGCTTAGTCGGTTAAGGTCTGCCTTAGGCTCAGGTCATGATCCTGGGGTTCTGGGATCAGCCAGCATCAGGCTCCCTTCTCAGCAGGGAGCCTACTTCTCCCTCTCCCTTTGCCACTCCCCCTGCTTGCGCTCTCTCAAACATGCTCTGTCAAATAAATAAATAAAATCTTAAAAATAACAACAACAATAACAACAAAACCCACAGTGTAGCCAGCCTTGCAAAAGATCCAAAATACCAACAAGGAGATAAATATGAGAGAAAAGTATGGTGCACCCAGCTCCTTTGAGGAAACTTTATATTAAGGCAAGTGCAAAAACCATAGTGAGGAGAACCCAGGCACCAGTGGGAAACAATGCTGAGCAGCAGGAATAAAGGCAAAGCAAGAAATGAAGGGAGAGATTAAACTAGGAGGCTAATCATGGATATAGTGAAGATTAGAGAAGAGTAGATTGAGAAGAGCCAGTCAAATCAGGGGTTTGAATGGTGAAGTCATACTCAGATTCCGCATAAATGTGGTACCTACTTTGTTGAGTAGATACAGTATAATGGAGCTCTGTATGGCTGAACTGGTGAGGTATATCCATAAAAATCCACTAAGTCACTACAGATGAGTCTATATTGACGTATTTGATAATTACTAGCTGCACATATAATATATGCAATATATATATGTCACAATATATATAAAATTGTATAACAGTTATATAATAGGGAACCCTTTTTTCAAAGCTGAAATTAGCAAAGCTTACACAAGAGATACACATGAAGTAGTTTGGAACATTCAGAAGAAATTTCTTCTGTAGTAGGAAGATTTTTACTAAAGTAAACTCATCCCTGAAGAATGGAAAGCCTCTGTTCTATTATTACTAAGAAAAAAAAAATCCAGTTAGTATGAATGAGGGCCCAAGTTCATATCTATGCCCAAGAAAGAGGCAAGAACTGATAGGAGGTCAGAAAATAGTGGAGGAGATGTTTAAAATTTCATTATTTAAAAAAAAAAAAAAAAAAAAGCCAAGGCATGTGGGAAACAATTACTCTGCAGGCTCCTCAGCTAATTCACAGCAGATTCATGATGCAGTTGGCCAGAGAAGGCCAAGGCACTGGGGAACTGGTATGGGCTCTTCCACGTACCTTCCTTCCCACGGCCTGGAATTAGGAGCTATTGAAAAAAATGTCTCCACCTTGGATGGAGTCCATTCTGCTGCTGTTCCTCTTGCTGCTGCTATCCCCAGGCTCCCACAGGGCTTACTCTTCCATGACCACAAAGCTGAGTGGCTGGCAGGGGGCAGATTGCTCTCAATAGAGGGGACCAGATGTGGTTTCTTTGCTGCTGTGGCAGCGACTCAGGCAGCAGCTCCATTGAAAGAGGCTCCACCCTAAACCCTTTAAGGCTAAGCAAGTGATTAATGGGCCAGCTTAAGCCAAAGAAATTCCAAGCACTCTGCTCTAGAGAAGATTAAGTCAGTGGGAGACCCAAATAATGAGAGCCCCGAGGAACCATTCTGAAAATCAGAGGAAATTGAAAGAAAAAGTTTAAATAACATCATTTTAAAAGAAAAGGAAAAAGAGAGAGAGGTTTAATAAATTTATATGACCTCTTACTGGATTGTAAACATTAGAGGTGATAAGTAAATAGAAGAGGGAATGGTTCAAAGGAGGAAAAAAATTAGATGGTGCTTACAACTCTGCAGTGTTTGCCAACCGAAATTACAGTGCAGACCAGACTGGCAAACTAGCTGAATTTCCTTGGGGATTCCCTAGGGTGTGAAGGAAGGGGAAGGAAGAAGGAAGAAAACCTGAGCTGCAAGGTAAAAAAAAAAGAAAAAGAAAGAAAAAGAAAAAAGAAAAATACAAACTCTGAAAATTTACTCCTGAGTTATAATAAGCAAACACTGCAAAAGAGGGCTTAAGGGATAAGAATATATACTAGAGATGCAGATAAAGAAGGGATGAAACAGTACACGAGTAACTACAGCTGATGAGTTCTGAAGATTCTTACCCAATATCTGACTTACTGGTCCCAAGTCTTTGGGGCTCTGGGAATAGAGGTAGCCTCCAAATCTCGGTGCTCTGACTTGATCCATGTAGTCCTGGAGAAAGGGCAAAGGAAGGGTCTCTCCTCTACATTTAAACTATTTCAACTCTCCACACTCTCAGTGCAGTTTCTGCCTTAATTTTTGTTTTGTTTGCTTCATTTTTACCAATTTCTCTGGCAGCTGCACAAGAATGACAAATAACCATCAGGCAGATGGCAGAATGGACTTCCATTTCTCTGTACTCCTCCTTCACTCCAAGCTCAGGATGCTCCTCATGGAACCTGATCAAATCTCTTAAAACCCTCCTTCTCTCTTTCTCTCTTCTCCCTATCCCTGTCTATGGGCTTGGCTTAAGCCGGTCTTAGACGACATGTAACTGAAAGCTGACTTATGGATGGGAAAGGTTAGAATACGTCCATGAACTACCAATGTTAGTCTAATTCACTTCAAGGTCATCACACCAACCAACACTGGATCAGAGTCTGCATTTTCTAGGTGTTTTGTAAGTGTCGTGGGAATCCAAAGATGACACAAACACAGCCCCTGCAGCAATGGAGTGGGAAGAGCCTGAAACTGGAATGAGGAGAGTTGACACCATTCTGCTGCTTGCAGTTATGCCTGTCTTCCCTGCATGTTCCCTTCTTTAAGACGGTACTCTGCAGTGGTCCAGGGTGACATGGTGGGCCTAGCTGGACAGCTTCTATTCTGTGGCACCAACCCACCCATTGACAACAGGTTCTCAGCTCAGGGATGAGGTTGGGCTGAGATGATCAGATTTTACCTCGAAAAGGTAAATTTAGAATGTTAGGACTTAGAGTGCTAGATTTAGAGCCAGAATCAATGCTATGATGAAGCAGAGCTCAGGGCAGGTTGGGGGTGAAAACTACAGAGACTAAAATTGTTGCAGAGAAAGCCCATGAATAGAGAAATGAATACAGCAAGTAAGCAGAACGAAGCAAAGATATGAGATGACTATTGTCAGAGATTAAGATAGAGGGTAAGAGGGGGAGCAGGAGACAGGGAGATAAGTGACTACAAACAGACTGTTTTATTAGGCCTTGTTGTATTTCTCCTGGAGTACTCTGTGGCATTATTAATATCCTTGTATTGACCCTTGTTTTGTCTTCAGTTTGTAAATAAATATATATAAATATATATATATATATTTATATATATATATTTATATATATAAAATTAGCTTTTATATATATATAAAATTAGCTTTTATATATATATATATATATATATATATATATATATATATATATATATTAGCCCACTGCTTTTTTGACCTTATTTATGGATTTGAATTTCAAGTTGGTTTGGAGTTCATTCTCTTTAAGGCATACTCAGTTAAAAAAGAAAGAAAGAGAGAAAGAGGGAGGGAGGGAGGGAGGGAGGGAGGGAGGGAGGGAGGGAGGGAGGGAGAGAAAGAAAGAAAGAAAGAAAGAAAGAAAGAAAGAAAGAAAGAAAGAAAGAAAGAAAGAGAAAGAAAAAGAAATTAGTTGAAGGATGTAACTCCTGAATAGCTTATAATATGAAACAGAAGGTTGTACAGGCTACTAATCTCCATTATACACATACAAAGTACACTATTAACACAAAGTTCTCAATCTTTTACATTCATGTCACCCCAGTGTTTTACTCCTCTAATTCTTCAGGGTTTTATTGTCTAAAATTTGCATTTAAAAAAGGATTGGAATTTTTCCAAATATAAATTTGCATTATACTCTTCAATATATATATTTAATATTATCCCAGCAGATTAATATAAGAATCCGAGTTAACTTCTCCTCCCCCCAATCATGTCCTCCATTTCAGAATCAGCACATTTGAAATGCTATCCTCATGGGCAGTGTTCACCCAAACCAGCTGCATGTAGTCCCACTACCAAAAGCAAGATTTTCCCAAGCCATATTTTAGCACAGTGCCTGACCTGTAGTAAGAGTTCAGTAGATACCTATGGAATAAACCAATCAGTAATATCCCTTCTTTGTTTCCCAAGATTCACTCCAGATATTCTGATTCTATACAGAAGAATGAGGACTAGAAGGAATGGAGTGGGGTGGGAAGAGAAGGAAAAGCAATCTTTATTTCTTTTCTCTGAAGAGAAAATTGAACATTCCAATCATAAAAAGACACTGCTACTCAAGTAAAATTGGTTTACTCCTATATCTTTACCCCCCACCATTCTATGATGGGCAACCCTGTGCATATGCTTTTGATTTTGTCCTTTTTTTAAAAGATTCATTTATTAGAGAGAGACAGAGAGAAAGAGCAGGGGGAGGGACAGAAGGAGAGAATCTTTAAAGCAGACTTCCTGCTAAGCGAGGACCCCGATGTGGGACTTGATCCCACAAACCATGAGAGCATGACCTGAGCCGAAACCAAGTCAGATGCTTAACCACCTAGGTGCCCCTTTTCTTAACCTGTTGATTTTTTATGCCATTGGCCCTAATGAAAAAAATACCATCATTACTTCATTTAAATTAAAGGAAAAAGACAGATGTTAGAAGATATGATAAAGGTTTTATTCTAGTTATAATAATGATACATATTCACTGCAGAGAAAATAGAAACCAAAATCTAAGCATAAAGGTATTAAAAATCTGAAAGCATTAATTTATGAAAGGGAAAAATCAAGGCAAGGACAAAATATATTTTAGCTTGGTCCTATGATAGGAATACAGATTACAGAAAGAAGAGTCAACAAAGACATTTACAGGGTGGGGGATACCCATCCAGGTCTCTACATCTTGCAGCCCCAGGACCCCTTATGGCTTATTATTGTTGTCTTTTTAGTTAAGTATGGGTGCTGGTAGGCTGTGCACATCAGAACATTGACTCTGCCTTATTATTTTTTAAGATTTTATTTATTTGACAGAGAGAGAGGCAGCGAAAGAGGGAACAGGCAGGGGGAGTGGGAGAGGGAGAAGCAGGCCTCCTGCTGAGCAGGGAGTCCGATGTGGGGCTCCATCCCAGGACCCTGGGATCATGACCTGAGCCGAAGGCAGACGCTTAATGACTGAGCCACCCAGGAGCCCCTTGACTCTGCTTTAGATTAATAAAGGTTTTGAGGGGTCTTTCATCATCTGCAGCGTATTCCTTGGGCCTACTTCTCATGCACACATGCACACAGACTGACTAGAGATAAAAATCCCAACTTTTCATGGCGTCTCTCTTAATTTCTTGCCATCAAGGCAAACACATAAACCTATTTCTTTTAAGTGTTTGAACACTGTGAGAAAATAATTAGGATGACCAAAATAACATTTGTGGAGAAAGTTTAAAACTCACCAAGTTCACATATTATTCCTTGGTCTTTTCTACAGATCTGACTCCTGAATAGCTTATAACATGAAACAGAATGTGGTAGAGACTACCGCTCTCCATTATTATTTTCCCTTTTTTTCAGAAACTACGCGTCACAGCCCCCTCCTTCTGGAACTGCCTTAGTGAAGGCATCCCCTGAGGTAGGTTTCTAGGCATGCCGGGCGTTTTCACTCACAGGGAAATGGAAAGGAACACACTGTTCTCTCTGCAATTACAGCAGGCTGGTGTATTGACACACAAGTGAACGAAATGTTTATGCCCTGAGAGGGAGCCCCTGCATCATTCTCAAAATTATGGGCCCTCAGATCACCACTGAATGTCTAGCCTAGAAAATTTGCAGAGATAGACAAAAATAAGGGAAAGAGAACATAGCAGGCAGCAGTAAATAGCTGTATTTATGGCATTGTGTCATAATGGAAACATCAATCCTGTTTTCTGGGGAAACTATTGAAAATCCTAACCATAATATTGTCCTCTACTCGACTCCAGATTGGTTTATAACTTATTCTTTCAAAAAGCTAGAAGCTAAATTCTCAGTGCCACACAGAGTACAACCTGATGATGAAATTGTACACAATTTCCAAGGCTCGTTTAACACAGAAAAAGATACATCTAGGCATCAAACCATCGATTCCAAGGTTGGTTTCCGAGCAGTTCTCAAATGTGATGGACAGATGAGATGGAGGGGTGCTCCTCGCCTGGTATTGGGCACACAACCAACAATTTTAGTAATACTGACTCATTGATTTGAAAGTGATATTTCCCAGTGAATTCAGAATATGACCACTTGTGCGACGAAAGTTTCTGGAGCAAAAAACACATTTGAGAGAATCTTCTCTTACTTCACATGTGTGAAAAATACTTTGGGATAATGTTATTTGTGTTCAGAAATAGTCTTTTCCAACCATAAGTCTGTGATCTAATAACCACACCAACCACAAGTTCAACACGTAATGTTGACAGCTCAACAGGGCTTCATAAAAAGAAACTAACAAATAAGTAATGAGCAGTGTCTGATGACTTCATCTAAGTATCCTGCTTTTTAAAATCTCTTGTCTCTCCTTCACACAGGACAGCTTTCTATCTCAACCTTTCAACTACTACACACATTAGATGGGCCCAGACAGCTTCAGTTTAGGCTTTTCTCCTGAACTTTAGATTTCATACAAATCGGAATTTCAGCATTATGGCTCATTTCTTCTCCCTCCTCTGCATTCACCCAAATCTGCACTTTTTTAAAAAAGATTTTATTTAATTATTTGAGAGAGAGAGAAAGAGAGCAAGCACACAAGCAGGGTGGGGGGGCAGAGAGGGAGAAGAAGACTCCCCATTGTGCAGGGGCTCCATCCCAGGACCCTGAGATCATGACTTGAGCTGAAGGCAGAAGCTTAACCAACTGAGCCACCCAGGCACCCCCAAATCTGCACTTTCTTTATTATCTTTACTAGGAATTCAAGAAATAGGAGAGGCACCTGGCTGGCCCAGTTAGTAGAGCATGTGACTCTTGATCTCGGGCTTGTAAATTCAAGCCCTGCGTTGGGTGTAGAGATTACTTAATACCTTTAAAAAAAAAGAAACAGGAGCTGACTTTACACACACACACACACACACACACACACACACACACACACACACCAAATTGGAAAGACTCAATCACTTAGGTCAAAAATCCCATATTCATATTTGTTTACTCAGGTCTTATTCGTCAGTCTCCAAGTCTTATAATTTCTACCTTTTAAACACCTGTTATATTCCCTCCTCTCTACATCTTCTACCTCTGCTTTAACTTTGTTCCACACTCCTTTAATATTATTTCATATTTCATCCTTCCTTATAGTCCATCTATTAAAATGCCACGAAATTACTGTTCTTATATGTGGATTCCATCATGCCAGTCACAAGCTTAATGAAACCCCAGTGGGTTCTGAATTTCTATTAGATGAACCTCCTTAGAATAGCATTCAGGTCCCTTCACAGACAGTTAATGTAAGCCTACTAGAATGTACGTTTCACAAATGAGGATATTTTTTTCCAGTTTCACTCACTGCTGTATTTCCAGTGCTTAGGAAGAGTGACTGGTATCAATAACTATTTGCTAAATGAATAAATACTTCCACCTTACCCTTTCTCCCCTCCTTCTAAGCCCCTAATGTTGATTGTTTCTCACGTGCTCTACTCTTACCCACCAACTTCCATTCCCCATGAATCTCTTGAAACTCCAAGTTTAAATGTTAACCATTTCTGTGGAATTTTCCCCACCTTTTGCCATAAATAGTTATAAAAATTTTGTGCTCCCAAAGTATTTTGTGTAGATGTCTACTGTTCTACTTAAAGACTTTACTGCAGTTATTTCCATATATCTTCAGGGACTATCTTATACATCTATCCACCCTCAAATGCTAATCAAAAGCGAGATACATAACAGTAATTCAACAAATATTCAGTGAATGTAATTATGAATATACATGATTTCAGAGATCTATGAGAAGTATTTTTAGAAAACTAAAAATTTAAACCAAAATATAAAAAGGTAGATACGGTTCTTCATTTAAGGGAAACACAAATACAGTTAAAATAAATTTATAATAGAAATGTAAATTTCCCCCCAAAATCTTTACTTATTTTAATCAAATGTGCTATGACAAATCTGGGCGAAGGCAGAATGCAGCACCAAGATTTAAGAGAAATCCTAGGGAAATAAATAATGAGTAATTCTAAGTAGGCTCTATTCCAAAAGTTATTTTGTAAATGAGTCGTGTAGTGATTGAAACATATTTCTTGAAGGAAGAAAGGGAGGAAGGGAGGAAGGAAGAAAAAAATAATGCTTATATTCTCAGATCATTTCACCGAATATAATTTAATCCAAAATATACTAGGGAAGGCACATATGGTACTGCTGAAAAAAATAAAATTTAGCAGAATATATTCTTCTGACCACCTGCATATTGCCTTCTATCTTGAGAAATGTTCGTTAGCAGAAGTTGCACATTGTTCCAAATGATACTTTATAGATCTGGCTTTGCTCTGAAATGCAGGATAAATGGGAGAAAGAAAACTAACGGTCCATAAGTATCAACAACAAAAAAGAAGAAGGAGGAGGAGGAGGGGGATGAGGAGGGGATGGCAAGAACTCAAAAATTTCCATCCACATGTGTACATACTTACTTGCCCTGGGCTCAGAATACAGTGGCTATTCCTTCACCACTGCTGTTAGTGCAGGCCACTGATAGCATAAAAGGGCTTAGAACTTCTCCTCCTAACTTCTGATAGAGAAAATACACACACACACACACACACACACACACACACACACACCAGGAGAAATGTGCTCCAGCCTGTTTCTTGTACCTTCTTTTTCATAATAGCTTTTGCTTGATGCATTTAATCAGTGAGGTGGGTTTTCTGTTTGATCATTTGAGTTGCTGTTCAATTGTGACCAATTAGCTGGGATTATGCATGGCTACTGTTGTGATCATGAGAATCACTCACTGAAAAAGACTGGGTGTCTGTTTTCTCTACACATACATAACTGGGTTAGCCAAGTATAAAGAGAATTTTAAAGCAGCCCCCAAATAAGGATTTTGAATCAAGAGACACTTGACATACAATTTATATTATTTCTTTATTCTCTCCACTTTCTCCACTTCTTCTCTTCCTTGTGCCCTTTTCTTCTATCTGCACATCATTCTATTTACTCTTCTTATAGTACTTGCTCTCTCCTCTCTTCCCTCCTCTCTCTCCCCCTACTTCCCTCCTCTCCTTTCCTGTCTCCTATCCTTTTCTTCCCCTTCTCTCTCTCTCCTTGTCTTCTAGAGAAGATTGACAATGAATCAGTGTATTTCTCGCAATTGCCTTTACCTGGTTTCCTTGACAGATCACAGAACATTCCCTAAGACTAGGCAGTACAAAATGTATCCATAAACTCCAGAGGAGCAACTTTTATCTTCCTTGTCTTTATCATTCTCCAATTTGGGGCACATGCCTTGCTAGAAATCTCTCTTAAATGGAGTATTAGCAAATATAAAATCGGATCATGTTACCTAATGGAGATAAGTAGTGGAAATGGAGAGCAATGTAATCCATTTAGGCTCTGGAAATACATAATCTTGGATGGCTTGATGACTACCATGCTTCCCCTTTCCTTTTACCTCAAATTTAAAATCCCTGCTACCTTTCCTAAATGGTGTCTGGATGCTTTTTTCTCTCTGCCTTCTTCCTCCTTTGGAATACCCCCTGCAGATGGTGTGATAAGTTGCCAGCCAATTTAAATTAATTTTGCTAAATTGGGAAGAAGTAAATGTCCCTTTCTGAGACAACAGAATTTCTCCTCTAGATCCCAGAAATAACTCAGGAGAATGATTAGCCCTGTAATAGATTCCCTTGGTGTGTGCCACTCCTTGACTGTCACAGATGTTTGCTGCTAATAGGATTTTGTGTTCCATGCCAAACATTCTTATGTCACTGTTACTCTTTTTAAAACCATAAAATTATGACTAACATATTTGGCTTGTATTTTCAAGAAACTAATTTTCTCCCAAAGGGGAGTCTTGGGAAAATATTCGGGTAAATAAAATAATGCATTTCTTAAATGTTTCAATACAAACAACAACAACAACAATAAACAGTGCCAGTGTATTAAACTTTTAAATAAAATAACTGATCACTGACAAAAAAGAAGCATTTCATTTAAATTAAAAAGTTAATTTACTCACATGGTAGGTAAAAAAATACAGAGCTGAGGAAGTCACCAGCAAGGTGAAGGCCTGGATGTGAAGATACCAGTGTATTTTCTAAAATAACCAATATTATTCTATGGAATTACTTACAATCTTTATAACAACATCTATTTAGGAAACTAAGATACACTATGGGAAAACTATTTTTCATCTAATTATTTAAAACTTAAAATATTTATATCATCTTTAATTGCTCAGTAAAAATAAAATTCAATTTCATTTTTACCACTTCAATGCTATCAAAAATATCAAAGAGAATAAATACCAGTAAGAACTATCAAATCAGGGCACCTGGGTAGCTCCGTCAGTTAAGTGTCTGACTTTGACTCAGGTCCTAATCTCAGGGTCTTAGGATCCACCCCACATCAGGCTCCCTGCTTAGCAGGAAGTCTGCTTGTCCCTCTGTCCCTCCCCCAGCCTGTGATCTCCCCCTGCCCCCTTACTCTCAAATAAAATCTTTAAAAAGAAAAAAAAAAAAGACCTATCAACTCTAACTTTTCCCTGTTGAATTTTTGGTCAAAGATGAATTAAAGGGCGCCTGGGTGGCTCAGTCATTAAGCATCTTTCTTCAGCTCAGGGTGTGATCCCAGGGTCCTGGGATCGAGCCCCACATCAGGCTCCCTGCTCCGCTGGGAAGCCTGCTTCTTCCTCTCCCACTCTCCCTGCTTGTGTTCCCTCTCTCGCTGGCTGTCTCTCTCTCTGTCAAATAAATAAAGTCTTTAAAAAAAAAAAAAAGAATTAAAGTTTACTTCTGCCCTATACAGGAGTTCTCCCCTATCCTGTTTGAGTTACTCCAGATCAACTGAGGTGTGGAAGGAGATGACCCTCCTTCCATTGTCAGAAGGTCAAGAGAGGCCTAATGCTAATGTCACAAGGACTACATCATTCACCCCATTTTGTCTCATCATGTAGGCATGTTATTTCACATCCTCACAGGAAGAAGGGGTGGGTATAGTACAATAATGTATTTTGAGAGAGAGAGAGAGAGACCACATTCACCTAACTTTAATACAACATATTGTTATAGTTGTTCTATTTTATTGTTATTGTTGTTAATCTCTTAGTGTGCCTAATTTATAAATTAAACTTTATTATAGATATGTACGCATAGGAAAAAACAGTATATATAGAGTTCAGTACTGTCCTTGGTTTCAGGCATGTACACAGGGTCTTGGACGTATCCTCTGCAGATAAGTGGGGGGACTACTATAATAATAATACTTTCATTTTCTAGCACTTTATAACTTACAAAGAATTTTCAAGTGCATTATCTCCTTTATTTTTTTTTAAAGATTTTATTTATTTATTTGACAGAGAGAGAGACAGCCAGCGAGAGAGGGAACACAAGCAGGGTGAATGGGAGAGGAAGAAGCAGGCTCCCAGCCGAGGAGCCTGATGTGGGGCTCGATCCCAGACCACTGGGATCACGCCCTGAGCCAAAGGCAGACACTTAATGACTGAGCCACCCAGGCGCCCCTATCTCCTTTATTTCTTAAAGAGCTTTTGGGGCATCTGGGTGGCTCAGTCGGTTAAGCAAATGACTCTTGGTTTCAGCTCACCTCATGATCTCAGGGTTGTGAGATGGAGCCTCACAAGGGATGGCTCCATGATCACTGGACAGTCTGCTTGGGATTCTCTTCCTCTCCCTATCCCAAGCTTGTGTGCGCCTGTGCTCTCTCTCTCTCTAATAAATAAATAAGTCTTCTTTAAAAAGGGCTTTAGAAAGTTGGTGGCAATTTACACAACTTTACAAAATGAAAACTAAAAGACTATATGAGAAAATAGAGCTAAGGGGTATGTGGGTGGCTCAGTTGGTTAGCCGTCCAACTCTTGATTTTGGCTGGGGTGATGACCTTGGGGTCCTGGAATCAATCCCCATGTCAGGCTCTGCACTTGGTGCAGGTCTGCTTGAGATTCTCTCTCCCCCTCTGCCCCTCCCCCTGCTCTCTCTCCCTCTGAACGAATAAATCTTTAAAAAAACAAAAAAGATAGACCTGAGTTTATTAGATATGATATCTAGGCAATTTAAATAATACACAGAGCATAAAAATTCATTCATACAGCTAAAGTTTGTTAGTCTTTTTAAAAAAGTAACATTTTCCCCTCTTTTTTTGTATCTATATGAGATGACAGATGTTGACTAAACTTACTGTAGCAATCATTTCACAATACATGTAAGTCAAATCATTAGGTCATATACCTTAAACTTATACAATTCTGTATGTCAATGATATCCCTAATAAACAGGGAGGAAAAGGAAAAAAAAGTTCTATGAAGTAATATAATGATTTTTATATGAAAATACCTGCTTCTGACCTCAAGTGTTAGCCAAAACAGAGTAACTAGTATTAGACCTAGCCTCCTACCAAAAATAACAGTAAAACTGAACAAAATATACGAAGGAACAGTATCCACTGACCTCGAACAACAGGTAGCATGGGATATGATCCTTTAAAGAAGAAAAACATGTAAGGTTAGCTTATCAATCATATCAAAATTGCCTTGGCTTTCTGCCTTGAGCACTTTCTGGTAGTACAGCAGGAAAATGGACCAGAAGTGCAGCAGCAGTTTTGGTGAGGTAAAGAGGCAGAAGCAAGAGTTCCAGGATATTTAAGCAAAGCAGCTAGAATTCGTGACAACACACCAGTAATTCTGGCATGTATGCAGAAAGAGTAGCCCACACATCTGTGTGGGCATTCACTGTGGGTGAGATTATACAAGGCTCAGCAGAGAGCATCTGTCAGAGGACTGACAGTTGAATAGTGATGTCAATAACTTAGTAGAAATGGAATATATGAGAGTTCCAGCTCAACCAAAGTGCTGAGACCTCATTGAATACATCAGACATTCAGTTAAGACAGCAGAATGTCCATATTAAGGAATTAGAATCATACAGTGCAACTGTGATATGCCCTGGGAACTGAGTTCACAACTTAGAGATCTATCCAAATAAGGAATGGAATCACTTCTTTTTTTTTTTTTTTTAAGATTTTATTTATTTATTCGACAGAGAGAGACAGCCAGCGAGAGGGGGAATACAAGCAGGGGGAGTGGGAGAGGAAGAAGCAGGCTCATAGCGGAGGAGCCTGACGTGAGGCTCGATCCCATAACACCGGGATCACCACCTGAGCCAAAGGCAGACGCCCAACCGCTGTGCCACCCAGGCGCCCCAGGAATGGAATCACTTCTGACAGAACCAAATAATGTCACGATTAAACAACAACATAATCTACACTCTGTTTCATATCTACAATGTCCAACACATAACCACACATCATTAGATCTCTGAAGAGACAGACAAATGTGGCCCATAGTGAAGAGAAAAACAGTCACAACCGAGATAGATTTTTCACACAGGTCTTTAATGCAGAGTTCTTTTAAATGTGTTCAAGGACTTAGGAACTTAATCATAATGAAATAATATATGGGAATATCAGCAGTAAAATGGAAATTTGAAAATTTAATTAATGGAAATTCTAAGATTACAAAGTACAAAATCTGAGATTTTAAAAATTTAATTACAACAGATTAGAAATAGTAGAGAAAAAAAATAGTGAACTTGGATATAGAAATTATCTAACCTGAAGAACAGAAAGAAAAAAAATGGTTTAAAAAATAAAAACTAACAGAGCCTTAGTAACTCATAACTCATTTCTTTGCTTGCTAGAGGGGATGCTGCTCTATTCATAAACTGCTTAATAAAGCCAATTACATCTTCAAATTAAAGAAAAAACAAGAAGAAATCAAAAGAAAGATAACTTTTTTCTCATCAAAAAATCATTCAGAAAATAAACAAACCATAAATTGAAAGGAAATGTTTGCTAAGGATGGGTAGACAGTATAAATAATTCTTACAACTCAATAAAATAACAAACAGTAACTTAAAATATCTAAAAACTTGAAAACACTTTCTAGAAGATATTCAAATAGTCAGTAAGCACATGAGATCATCAGCCAAATGCAAAATGAATGCAAATTATATTTATAATGTGCTACCACACACATACTAGCACGCCTAAAATAAAAATTAAGATATAATTGAAAAACAAACAAAAACAGTAAAAATAAATAAATAAAAAATAGAAAAGACTGATGCCACCAAATGGTGGCAAATGTATAGATCAGCCAGACTTTCATAAATTTCTGGTGGGAATGTAAAGTGAACCACCCTGAAAAAAAGCTTTAGAATTTTCTTATGAAGATAAATATAAACCAATTCTATAATTCTGCAATTATACTCTATGATATTTACTCAAGATATATATATATATATACACACACACACACATATATATCCATAAAGACTTATATATGACTATCAGCAGTAATATTCAGAATAATCACAACTAGAAACAATACAAATGTCCAAAGAAAAAAATGCATAAGGATATTAGTATTCATTCAACAAAATATGACTCAGAATCTATATCTATAGATAGATAGATAGATAGATAGATAGATAAATAGATAGATAGTTGTATTTTTTATATATAAAAGATACAACAATGCTGTGGATCTCACACATATGCTGAGAGAATGAAGCCAGAAACAAAAACAAGAAGCACATAATGTATGGCTCCATGTACATGAAATTCTAAAAATAGGCCAAGCTAATCTATGCTGAAGAACTTTTCAGAGAAATGGATCTTCTGGAGAGAGAAGAGGGAGTTGATATGAAGGCAAACAAGGCAACTTTATGCAGCAATAAAATGTCCTATACGTTAATAGGGGTGAGTCGCATGGGTATTCACTTTTCAAAACTCATCTAATTGTACATTTAAGATCTGTGCATTTCAATGTGTATACATTTTATCTCCAACAGAAAAAGAAACTAAAAATATTCTATTCAAATTTATTTTGCTTTCCGCAGTAGTATGTGTTTGCAATTCTAAAACTAAGTTCTGAACATTCTAGGTTTGAGCTTAGAAAATTGAGGATAATGAGAGCCACTGGAGAGGAGGATTAGAAATAAGCTTAAGAGGGGAAATTAAATTGCATCCTATGGCTTAGAATCATTTTTTCAGACAGATGCATGATAGATATATAGGTATATGAATAGATACACAGGTATACATAGACAGGTAAGTAGATATCTAATCTTATCTAATCCTATCCTTTGATGAAAGGGCCTAGATAACTTGATACACAAATAGTAATGAGTTCATGTAACATCCAAATTTTGTTTCCAAATCATCATTTGCCACTAAAGGAAATCAGGACTGGCTCTATGACCTGGTCCTGTCAAGTATTCTTGCACCAAAAAGGACTAAATAAATAAATAAATAGTTCCTGAAGACTGATTTCAGGAATAAGATAAAGTTGATCCTGAGACATCTTGTTAAAAGAGAAAGTAAGAAAAGGCTCAAAGAATGAATCACGTCAAAAAGTACAAGTAAACAGTTTAGAAGGATCCTGAGTGGCCAACTTGAGGGAAATCTGAGCTTCAAAATAAATAATGATTGTAACAAGTTATAAATCATTGAATAAAATAAGAACTTATAAGTCTATACTGATTTAAAGATTTCTTTAGTATCAGTATAAGTCTATACTGATTTAAAGATTTCTTCCTACAGTATAATATCAACTATAAATAGAATGAATAAATATAAAAAGAAAGAATGAGAGATTTAGAAAACTATCAACGTATGCTAATACTACTTAATGAAAGTTTGATATGGAACACTGATATTTACAAAGTTTCTAAGTATGATCTATAAATTAATTATTAATTACAGAAGAAAAACAGTCACTTTACATTAAAGAAACCTAATGAATACTACCTCAATCAAATGATCAGCACCAACATCACCAATTTTGACAAACCAACATCAACTGTCTCTCCATATGATGCATTCCAAAAGATATACCATCACTTTTGTTAGGAGTCCTAATATTAATGAATTACCTAAATATAATCGTGAGAAAACATTAGACAAACCCAAATTAGAGACATTCTTCAAAGTATATGGCCTGTATTCATCAAACATGTCAAAGTGAAAAAAAACACAAAGAAAGGCTGAAGAAGTGTTCCAGTTTAAAGAACAATAAAGAGACATGACGAAACACTCACAAACCTGTATGAGCCCATGGCCCAGGGAAAAAGAAAAATAGCCATAAAGAATATTATCGGGACAACTGAAAAAAACTGAATATGGGATATAGATTAAGTAGTATTGTATCCAGGCAAAATTTCCACATGTTATTAACTGTAATATGGCTACATAGGAAATACTAAAGCACTTTGGAGTAAAGGGGCACTGTGTCTCCAACCTACTCTCAAATAGATCATAAAAATTTTCATTTGCATATTTACAGACAAAAATGATAAAGCAAATGGGAAAATGCAAACTAATAGTGAAGGTGGATCAGACTTCTTATGGGAGCTCCTTTTACTATTCTTGACATTTTCCCATGAGTTTGAAATAATATCGTAATGAAAATTGCAAGCAAATATATATATGCTAATTACAGATAATTATCTGTATGTTTTAATGGCAAGATTTTCTACCAGTAGACATCAGGTTAACAAATGACATTACTGGATGTACATATACCATTAATTTAAAAACTTGCTTCATAATATTAAACTCACTGAGATGAATAGATATCTTAATTAGTATGCACAAATTTCTTTGGCATCCACCCACATTGTTTATAAGATGGTTTGCACATTTTTTCCAAATTATATTGCACCTTTTTTTTTTTTTTTTTTTTTTTAGAAACTAGAGAGTCAAGGAATTTAAGAGACTGGCATCCAATTAAGCATCCTGAATTAAAAAGAAAATGTCTCCCAACTTCCTAAATAAATTGACAATTTAGGAGTTTTACACAGGTAGGAGTGTGGGAATAAAAATTCCTCATTGTATATTGAAATGACATATTTTAAAATGCATACTTTACATTGTGGAAATAAAGTTTAACAAGTTCTCTTGGGAGTATCGTGCTTGAAAAAGGAAATTCTATAGCTCTGACTTAATCCACTTCACTAAACATAACTTTAAAAGACTTCTTTTTCCCCTTGAAATATGACACACTGGAATTTTAATTTAGTAACAGAATCTGCTATATTAATGGTAGAATGATGTAAACGGAATAAACCCATGAACTTAATTTCAAGTGCAAACTCTGTCGAGTGTTCAATTAATTGTTTAAGCCCAAGTTAGGATTCCAACTATTATTTCTATGTAGAAACACAACTGGTAAATTTGAATTGTGTTTTTATTTAGTTTTCTCCTAGCATAGTTACTTGTTTACATAAAAATTTCTGCCTCTTTTGAATGTCCTTGTATATTTAGCTAGGTGATTATGGCCAACATTAACACTGTAACACTAAGAGAGCATCAGGAAGAAGGGACAAACAAAGCAAGCAAAAATATGGGTAAAAACAGCAGACTTTTCTTCTCTTCCTGAGATTTCTAACTTACATTTGACATTTGAAGAAAACAGTGAAAAGGACGTCTGATGTGGGTCTAAATGTATGCAGAGGAAATATTTAAGGCACTAGTGTTATAAATAGGGTAGAGTAAAGGAATGTAAAGAGAGGCCCAGTTCCTAAAAATACACTCAAACATGTAAAATGGTGAAATCACTAGGCGGTAGTAAGTTATATATAGATTACATAACACCTAAAGCAAGGACTGATTTTATATAAAGAGCAAAATAAACCCAAATCTAGCAGAAGGAAGGAAAGAATAATGAAAAGAACAGAAATTAATAAAATTGCAACATAAAACTAAAGGAAAAAATATTGAAACAAAAGGTTGGTTCTTTGAGAACATTAATAAAATTGACACATCCTAGCAAAATTAACCAATAAAAAAAGAGAGAAGACACAATTTACCAATATCAGGAATGAAACAGGGGATGTCACTACAGATCCTATAGACATAAAAAAAATAATAATTAGGGAACAGTAGAAACATATCTACATACAGAGTCAACAACTTAAAGCTGGCAATTTTAATAATTCATTAAAAAGCCCTAACTACCACAGTTCACCCAATATCAAAGTGATCTACCATGTTAACGGTCTAGAAAAGAAAGACATGATCACATCAATCATACAGATAAGACATCTGTCAAAACTCAACATCCACCATAATAAAAACTCTCAGAAATATAGTAATAAAGGAAAATTCTTCAATTTGATACAGAGCCATCTTCAAAGTAACAACAAAACAAAAAAAATGTCTATAGCTAATATCATTCCTAGTGATCTAAGACTGAATGTTTTTCTTTTTTTTTTTTTAAGATTTTATTTATTTATGTGACAGAGAGACAGCCAGCGAGAGAGGGAACACAGCAGGGGAGAGGGAGAAGGAGCAGGCTCCCAGCCGAGGAGCCCGATGCGGGACTCGATCCAGAACGCCAGGATCACGCCCTGAGCCGAAGGCAGACGCTTAACGACTGCGCTACCCAGGCGCCTCTGAATGTTTTTCTAATAATATCAGGAATAAAGTAAGTTTTTCTATTCTAACCACTCTTAGTCAACAGAATACTAGAAATCATAGATAGTGTAGTAAGTCAAGAAAAAAAAAGTTCATACAGATCATACAGAAAGAAATAAAACTTTCACTTTTTGCAGATAACATGATTATTTACATAGAAATGCCCCAAAATCCTACAACTAAAAAGATCATTTAGCAAGGTCACAGGATAACAAGATAAACACAGAAAACTCATTTGTATTTTTATATATTATCAATGAACACATATATACCAAAATTAAAAATACTATGCCATTTACAATTGTTAAAATAAATGAAATCTTAGAGGTAAATCTAATAAAATATGTGTACCATTTAAAAGCTGAAATTATTCAACCTTGATAAAGGTAAACAAAGAAGATCTAAATAAGTCAAGATACATATCATGTTTATGAATTTGAAGAGTCAATATTAATTTGAAGACTCAATATAGTTAAGATGGATATGCAGGTTTAATACAATTAATGTCAAAATTATAACATGATATTTTATATATTTAGCCAAGAATACTCTAGCACTTTCATGGAAAAGCAAAGGGAATAGAATACCTAAAAAACTTTTAAGAAATAATAATGTGAAAAGAATCAGTCTACATATTTAAGACCTTATACAGCTATAGAAATAGAGATCATTTTATCGGAAAAAAGATAAGCATATAAGTCAATGGAACTGAAAAGAAAACTAAGAAGTAGACCCACACAAATATGCCTGATTTCTGACACAGGTGAAAAATTATTTGAATATAGGGGGTAAAACAATTTTGGCTTAAGTCTTCACACTTTAAAATGTTAACTCAATATAGATTGCAACTTAAATTTACAAAGTATGAATTTAAATTTAAAGTGTAAATTTAAAACTATGAAACTTTTGAAAGAAACAGATTATATTTAGATTCTAAGGCTAAGCAAGTATTTCTTAGATTTGACAACAAATTCACAATCTCCCCCCCAAAAAATTTGGTAAACTGGACTTAACCAAAATAAAACCTTTCACTCTGCAAAATACCTTGTTAAGTGAACCAAAAGCCAAATTTGCTGAGAAAAAAATATTTCAAAGCTACATATCCAACAAAACACTAGCATCTAAGGTATATAAAAAACACTAAAACCTCAACAAGAATAACAAATCCAATCCAAGAAACAGATCATACAAGAGGATATCCATATGGCAAATAATCACATGAAAAGATATTTAACATCAACATTATAATCAATGTGCAACTACCGTTTTCCAAAATGAGATATACAGATGATCAAAAAGTACATGAAAAGTGCTTACCACCACTAATCGTCAGGGAAATGCATATTGAAACCACATTGACCATTACCTCACACCTGTGAAATGGTTACTATCAAAAAGACAAAATAACAAATGCTGGTGAGGATGTGGAGAAGAGGGAACACTTGTGCACTGTTGGTGGGAATGTATATTGGTAAAGCCACTGTAAAAACCAGTATGGAGGGTCCTCAAAAAATTAAAAATAGAAATGTTATATGATCAGCTACCCCATTTCTAGGTATTTACTCAAAGCAAATAAAATTAGGATCTCATAGATACATGCACTTCCATGTTCATTGCAGCATCATTCACAAAAGTCAATGGAAACGAATTAAATGCCCATTAGTGGATGAATTAAAAAAATGTGGGATGAATATGCAGCATACATATGGCTATGCAATATATATGTAATTTATGCATATCACACTGTATTACATGTGTTATGCATATACGCATATGCACATTACATATACTATACAATATATATGTATGTGTATATCATATGGAATATATGCATATGTATACTGTATTACACACATTATATGTATACATGCATATATTATATGTAATATTTATAAACATAATATATACATATATTACATATTTGTGTGCACATTTCATATTCATATGTGTGCATATGTTATATATATTATTCAGCCATAAGAAAAGATGGAAATCCTGGGGTGCCTGGGCAGCTCAGTTGGTTAAGTAGCCGACTGTTGATTCTGGCTCAGATTATGTGAGATCGAGCCAGTGTGGAGCCTGCTTAGGATTCCCTCTCTCCCTCTCCCTCTGCCCCTCCCCCTGCTCCTACACTCTCTCTCTCCAGAGGGGGAAAAAAAAAAAAAAAAGATGTAAATCATATCATTTGCAACAACATGGATAGAACTTGAAGAAAACATTATGCTAAGTAAAGTAACAGACATAGACAAATCCTGTATGATCTCACTTTATGCAAAAATAAGAATAGAATAGAGAAGAAAAGAAAAAAGAAAAGAAAAAAGAAAAGGCTGAACTCATAGAATCAAAGAGCAGAATGGTGATAAGGAAATATTAGTCAAAGGCTACAAACTTCTAATTATAAGAGAAATAAATTCTGGGTATCTAATATATAGGATAGTGAATATAATTAATAATTCTGTAATTCTGTATTGTATACTTAAAAGTTGCTTTTAAAAAGTAGATTTCATTTTATTTATTTATTTTTTTAAAGTGATTTTTTTTGTTTTGTTTGTTTGTTTTTGAGAGGGAGTGGGGGCAGAGGGTAAAGGGAGAGAAAGAGAATCTTAAGCAGGTTCCATGCCCAGTGTGGAGCCCAATGTGAGGTTCCATCTCATAACCCCGAGATCATGACCTGAGCCAAAATCAAGAGTCGGATGCCTAACTGACTGAACCACTAAAGTACCACTAAAAAAAAAAAAAAAAAAAAAAAAAAAAATCTTAAATGATCTCAACTTAAAAACAACAAAAGTAGAAAAGTAGTAATTATGTGAGGTGAAGGATGTGTTAACTAACCTTACTGTGGTAATCACTTCTCAAATCACTTCTCAGTCCATACATGTATCAAATCATCACATTATACACCTTAAACTTACATAATGTTATAGGTCAGTTATATATCAATGAAGCTGGAAATAAAACAATCTTCAATGCATCCATACCATGGAATGCTATTCATTAGTAATAACAAATGAACTATTGATACACACGACAACCTAGGTGACTCTCCAGAGATGTGCTAAGAGAAAAATCCAAAAGGGTACAGATTGTATGATTTCATGTATATAAAATTTATATATATAACACATGTATATCACATATATAATTTATAGTATATTTATTTAGTTTTGCTCCTTCAGTAATATACAACATATACCACATATTTATATATACATTATTTTTCTAAAATACATAATATATAGTGCATATTTATATATACATTGTTTATATTTATATATATAATTATTATATATTAATATATATGTTTATATATTATATAAAATATGTATACTTGAAATGACAAAATTATAGGAAATAAAGAACAGATTATTGGCTGCCAGGGGTGAAGGAAAGGGGTGGTAAGAGGGAAGTGGATGTGGTTGTAAAAAGGCACTTCAGGGACCCCTGCAGCGATGAAAATGTTCCACAGCTTATCTTTATAGAAATCAGTGTCCTTGTTATAATATTCCACTATAGTTTTGCAAGATGATAAAACTGTGTAACAGAAAAATGAAATCTTTCTGTATTATTTCATACAATTATTTATGAATCTAGTTACCTCAATTTAAAAAGTTTAATCAAGAAAAGACCTTTTTTTTTTTAAGATTTTTTTAATTTATTTATTCGACAGAGATAAAGACAGCCAGCGAGAAAGGGAACACAAGCAGGGGGAGTGGGAGAGGAAGAAGCAGGCTCATAGCAGAGGAGCCTGACGTGGGGCTTGATCCCATAGCGCCGGGATCACGCCCTGAGCCGAAAGCAGACGCTTAATCGCTGTGCCACCCAGGCGCCCCAAGAAAAGACCTTCTAAAAATATGTGTTAAGTGCAAACATATCTAGTAACTAAAGGAGCAAACCTAAATAATAACTGAAGTTTGATTTCTGGATTTAGTAACTGACCTTTTCTGCTATGACTTTAGGTTTTTGTTTTTAAGTCCTATATAAGCTCACACCTGTGAACAGACTCAAATGCACACATAACACATATATTAACCTGAAAAGGAGCATGAGTGGATTTGTATTTTTACTACAGGGTAGGGATTATGTCTAAGTTATTTTTTTATACTGTGACTTTGGCACAGTGCCTGGAATGAAAATGGTAATGTTCTGTAAAGCAACAATCATATTGACTGATAAATCAATAACTGTCAACACATATTCCCCCACACAAAAAAACTCTGACCCAAATATCCTGACATCGTGGCAGGAAACATGCAAATAAAGGGAAGAGGGTTGATGTTGATGTTGACATCCTTTTAGGAATCTGTATCAAGTAGCATTCACTATAACCCCATTTATAGAAAACAGGTTCTTGAAGCAAAAGCTACTATGTGGCAGAAAGTCCTCCCTTTGGTCACCAAACCATTTCAAAATTTGCTTATGGCTCTACACCTTAAATTATAAACAGAATTGTGGCACTTTTATATTGTGGAATTATTTGAATTTAGAGCGAAATGCTATATTTACATTGTAATTAGCTTTAGTGATATATTTGAAAAGAACTAATTTCATTTTGTTGATGTAGGCCCTGAATACCTGACTGATTGCAAATAAAAACATTTGATGTCATAAACGAGAAGCCTCCAGTGTTTTTTCAATATTGACCTGGAAGAATGGGGTAAGAAAGCTGGTAGTGTTTCATCTGCTAGTGTCCACTGAGTCACTTTCCCTGGGACTAAAAAACTTAGGCTTAGTGTTTCTTGGAGGCAACCTGACTTTCAAGATATTCCTCACAATATAAAATTATTGCAATATCTGAGTTTATGAACTCCGTATAGGCTACTTCTAGCTGTGCTATGTTTAAAGGTCTCTATAGTGCAGTGGTTCTCAATGGGCAGGAATCCCACACCCACCCAGAAGACATTTCACTATTTCTGGAGATATTTTTGATAGCTACAACTGTCAAGATTCTAGTGATCTCTAAAAAGTAGAGGCCAGGGGTGCTGCTAAACATCCTACAATGTATAGACAGTCCCACTCGAGAAAAGGTTGACAGTCCTAAGGTTGAGAAATGTTGCTATAATGGGGAATGCTTGACCATTGGGGCAAAAATTGTTCCAAAGTAAAGCACTGATAATCAGCCATCTCTGAAAAAAGATTCTGCTTGCCTTCAGAAGCCCAGGTCTACTGTAATTCAACATGCACCCCTATGTTTATTGCAGCATTATTTATAATAGCCAAACTATGTAAGCAGCCCCAGTGTCCGCTGATAGATAAATGGTTAAAGAAGATGTGGTGTAAACACACACACACACACACACACACACACACACACACACACACACAGAGGACTATTACTAAGTCATAAAAAAAGACTGAAATCTTGCCATTTGCAATGACGTGGTTGGAGCTAGAGAGTATAATGCTAAGCAAAATAAGTCAGAGAAAGACAAATATCGTATGATCTCACTCATATGTGGAATTTAAGAAACAAAACAAACAAGCAAAGGAAAAAAGAGAGAGAGAGAAACAAACCAAGAAACAGACTCTTAACCACAGAAAACAAACTGATGGTTACCAGAGGGGAAGTGGGTGGGGGGATATCATCAGGTCTAAGAGTACACTTATCATGAAGAAAAAACAAAAACAAAAATAACAACAAAAGAAGCCCAGTTCTTTTTCTTTAATATTCATACACCTTCAGTGAAATAATATTGAAAAGTACCTCCATCACTTCAGTAATTAACCTGAGATATTTTGGGATCCTAATTCTTTACCTTGTTTTCCCCATAATATATCTCAGGGTAGGGATGTAAACACAAAGATGAGAGCCAGGAACAAGCTACAGTCGCCAGTAGAGAAGCATGGCCAGAACAAGGAGGTAGTACTCCTGAAATTCCATCCAGTTTTCACTGTGTGGTCACATTCCATGACGCAAAGCATAAACTGTTCACATCATTTAACTGTTCACCTAGAGGCAATGCAATCACTTTATCAAAATTTATAACTTCCAAGATTAACTTTCTGTGCTTTTGCTTCTTGAGAGAAAACTTCTCTTAGGCTTAAGATTATTCTTTCTCTCAATTCTTTCCCACTAGCCTGGGTATAGAGATATCATTGGTCTGTGTTTTACATCAAATTCCACTCGTTAGATAAGTTCTAAAAAAAAAGGGTTTGAACTTTCTCGGTCTCACCTTGCTCACTTTTAAAATAGATGTGATAATACTAAAATAACAAGTTTAGTAAGATTATCAAATGAGACAATAATTCATAAAGTAACTAACACAGAATAGGTATAAAGTAGGTACTTGGAAGTGTTAGCTCTCTCCCTTACATCTTACTAATGAAAAGACAATCTTTCAGGACCATCTTCTGACTTTTGTGATCTAGTCTGAGGACACTGGATTCACAAAACCCTGATATACGGAACCCTACTGCCAAAATACATACACATGGAAATAGAGGGACTACAGAATCATAAACAAATCCTGGATTCTACTCTTCCCTCTTCCTTGACATATTGCTGTACTAACACAATATGTAGAGAGAGGATGAAAATAATGGAATCCCTTTGAATTTGTGTATCCACATAAGCTTCCTTTGTTCATTCATAGATGTTCAACTATATTTAGCATTTTCTGTACAATTTACTTTGAATACTTCCCTGTCCTTGGGTTTCACACTCAACGTTCAAGGTCAACAATGCTTTCTTTGAAAAATATATGCAAATGATTCCTGTAATTGTATTAAGTATTTAATGTGGCAACATGATATAGGCCCTCATATAGGGCTAAGAATTAAGTGAACTTGGAGTGACATTCTAGAAATTATAATGCTAACAGTGAAAGAAAATGATCTCAGTAAATGTCCAACTGTTTTCTAGATTTCTCTATGTTTTATTTGATTTGCCATATAAAGATTTCTGAAACTCAAATTCATTAGGAAACTTTGAAACTTAGTTAAGCCTCAACCATTAAGCTTTAAATTGTATAGTCTCATTTAGAAAATTACTACAGTAATATTCTAGCTAAATGTATATTGATAATACACATAAATATGTAAATATATATTTAGCTAAATAATATATTTCTCTAGAGCTGGAAAGCATATTAAGAAGTTATCTAATCTCTCCCTATTTAGTTTAGAGATGAGAAAACTGAGGTCTAATACATTTAAAAACTAAATACATTTTAAAACTATTCTAAAGTCACAAGACTAAGGTGATATCCTTATGTCCTAAGTCTAAGTTCAGAGTTATTTGCACAGCCTTCTCTATATTCATAAAACTCTAGGGCCATAAATGAAATGTAATCCTCTAGATAGACTTTCAGAATCTGTCGGGTTTTTTTTTTTCAATTAATTTTCTCAGCATGTTAAATAGGCAACAATGGAGATATACTAATGATTATGCTTTTTAGAGAGAAGCTAGAACACTAAGACAAAAGTTAACTCTACAGGGGCGCCTGGGTGGCACAGCGGTTGGGCATCTGCCTTCGGCTCAGGGCATGATCCCGGCGATCCGGGATCGAGCCCCACATCAGGCTCTTCCGCTATGAGCCTGCTTCTTCCTCTCCCACTCCCCGTGCTTGTGTTCCCTCTCTCGCTGGCTGTCTCTATCTCTGTCGAATAAATAAATAAAATCTTTAAAAAAAAAAAAGTTAACTCGACAGTAGAAGACATAACTGAATAGAAAGAAACACCTGTTCAAAGAGTTGTTTATGTGATTTGACTTTCAAAAATAAAACTCCTTCACTACCTATATGAATAAGTCTGATCATGCACTGGGATAAAAGAGTAAGATTTGGGGGAGATAAAACCACTTTAACAAAGTAGACAGTAGCATAAGCACTTACTGTGGTTATAGATTTTATTAGATAAATGTATAAACCAAATCAAGACAGTGTTATTATACCTATTGGTCTCAATATTTTTCAGCCTCAATTCAGATGAAGGATAAGTCATATCTCATTACAATGAGTTTATTTTTAGCTCAACTTTAGTAAGAACTTGGAGAAGGACTGGGTAAAAGCAGGTAAACAGTTTGCATTTTTTAAAAACCTTTCCTTGCTAGATAATTTTTACACATCCTATGTGACATATTCCTTCTGACTTAGGGTTTTAAGGAATTCATGCATGAAGAGTCTAACAAGTTACCAACTTCCAAATCCTTGTTGTCTTTACGTTCTTCCACAAATTATTCCTTGGAGTTTATGTGAGAGTGGGAAATTTGAGCTGGATTGATATTCATCCACTCTAGACTGACATTTTTAAATCTTAAGGTAACTGAAAATCACAATAGGGCTAATAATGAAATGATAGTGAAAACAGATTAATTCACATAACCTAGTTTTGTAATGATTGTAGAATTCATGTGATTGATTTACTTTATTTGCCTTTGTTTCTACCAAAACTCTTCCAGGATTAATCAACTGGTGGGTTAAGGAAATGTACACAGAAAAGAATTAAATAGGCAGATATTAATTTAAAGGAATTACATTTTTACTCAAGAATCATCAAGACACTAAAAAATGTATAACTCTGAATACCACCCGTGTATATTTTTCTCTAACTATATTATATCACATAATGTTTGAGGCGTTTCATTTGAGAAGCATTTTATGATACTATTTTTTACATAACTCTTAGTCACCTCCATCTTTTCCCCAGATCAAGTCCTTTTCTTTGATGCAAGCACTATATACAGCTAATTCTCCATGCACAAAAAAGTCCTAGGGAAGTGTCTTTGCTCTCTGACTCTTGTAGTTTTACCATAATGGTCTTCTGTATTCTCCAGCCCAGCACGTGCATGTTCTCTCTCCCTCTCCCTCCCCTCTCTCACTCTCCTCTTTATTACTGCTGCTGAAGAGGCTGTGTACCATGTGCCATCTTGAAGGGGCTTCCCAATGTCCAAATATGAGACAATTAGGCAAAAAAATGATGACAGCGATAGATGAGGATGCATAGAATAAAACAAATATCCATGAGGTTATACTGATGTAAATAAATAGACTAAATAAATAGAATGAATAGACAGCTCTTTCTGACAGAATATCCCAAACTAAATATAGGAAAAAGGACTGAAATAGAAATCACCTTTTGGTAAACCCACAGCAATAATTTTTGTATCAAGAGATAATAAAATCAATAGGTAAAAGAATGATTTAAAAAACAGGACATTTACATTGTCTCAATGTATCTTACCACTTATTACTTATTAGGTACAATGGAAAAAAAAATAGTAACTTTACAGTGCAGAAACCTGGCAGACACCACCTTAAAAGTTATTATTACTAAAAATGAGACAAACTGACATCCTGTGCTTCTTGATATGATGCACTGAGGCATAATATCACTTGGATAATATTCCACCATAAAAATAAATAACTTCCAGTTCTGCATGTAGGCAGCCTGGGAGTTGCCACTCTGCCCTAACAATAAGGGAAAAACTGAACAGATGGAAAAATCAGTAACTCTCCTTGGATCTACAAGACAGGGAAGGACACTGGGCAAACTGCTTCCCCCACGACTGGAGACAGATAGGTGAATACAGGGAGTCACAGCTTACTAGAACAGAGACTGATGAGCAGAAACTGTCATGAGAACCAGGACAAGAACAGAAAAACCTGAATTATAATTGATGAATTGCTGGGATTCTGTGTGGACATCTCTGAGAGGTAAAAACAAACTAACAAACAACCAAACAACAAAACAACAAAACTTCAGGGGGTCCTAGACATAGGGAGTCCCCCAAACTTTGTGAGATTTATATTCAGGAGATCAACCAGAATCTCACAATAAACATCAGAGAAAAATCCTCTGATGCTTCTGGCAGGCAGTGCAGAGCGCAGAAGAAGAACCATTAGGAAATACTGTGGAGCACTATTCTTAACAAAGAGTGCCTCCAGGAGAAAGTAGTTACCTAGAGCCTAACTTGTAGGCATGTGATCCTAGCCAAACTGACATGGGGGAAGAAAATGTCCAACTCCAGTCAGCTCTAGCCTTTCTAATGGATAAGGTAGACATCATAAGAGAGCAGATAGGTAAGGCAGGCAAAAGACAGGAATCTTAAAAAGGAATGAAAAAGAAATGCTAGAGAACAAAAACACCATGACAGAAGTGAAGAAAGCCTTTGTTGGACTTTTGAGTAGACTGGACACAGCTGAGGAAAGAATACCTGTGTTGGAGGAAACATCAATAGAAATCACCAAAATCGAAAAGCAGAGAGTAGGACGCCTGGGTGGTTCAGTCAATTAAGCGTCTGCCTTCAGTTCAGGTAATGATCTCGGGGTCCTGGGATCGAGTTCAGCATCGTGGAGCTCCCTGCTCAGTGGGGAGTCTGCTTCTCCCTCTCCATCTGCCCCTCCCTCTGCCTGTTCATGCTTTCTCTCTCTCGCAGATAAATAAATAAAATCTTTGGAAAAGAAAAAGAAAGTATAAAGATGGAAGAAAGGAAGGGAGGAAGCGAGGAAGGAAGGAAGGAAGGAAGGAAGGAAGGAAGGAAGGAAGGAGAAAGAAAGAAAGAAAGAAAGAAAGGAAGGAAGGAAGGAAGGAAGGAAGGAAGGAAGAAAGAAAGAAAGAAAGAAAGAAAGAAAGAAAGAAAGAAAGAAAGAAAGAAAGAAAGAGAAAGAAAGAAAGAAAGAAAGGGAAGAGAAGAGAAAAGAAAAGAAAAGAAAAAAAAGAAAAGAAAAGAAGGAAGAAGGAGGGAAGGGAGGGAGGAAGGAAACATCCAAAGACAGTGGGACAACTACAAAAGATATAATATACATTATATAATGGAAATGCCAGAAGAAGAAAGAAAGGAACAGAAGAAATATATGAAATAATAATGACTGAGAATTTCCACAAATTATTGCCATACTTCAAACCACTGATGTATGATTTTATGAAACAAAATATGTGACAGAAATTATACAAAGAATGGAAAGGTAAAATTAGGATTATTTTGTTATTATAAAATATACAATCTATGAAGTGATACAATGATATTTGAAAATGGACTTGGAGTAGTTGTAAATGTGTATTGCAAACACAAGGACGACCACTAAAGAAAGGGGAGGAAAGAAGTGCAACTGATATGTTAAGAAGAGATAATGCAATTATATAAAATGCTCAACTGAAACCACAAAAAGCAAAAAAAAAAAAAAAAAAAGTGAAAGACAAAAAAAAAAAAACGAAGAACAGGAGCAAGAAATCAAACAACAAATATGATAGATATTAACCCAACTATATCAGTAGTCGCTTTGAAAATCAATGGTCTTCATGCACCAATTAAGAGATTTTCAAACTTGGACAGCTATATACCGAAGAATGAAACTCGACCATTCTCTAACACCATACACAAAGATAAACTCTAAATGGATGAAAGACCTCAAAGTGAGACAGGAATCCATCTAAATCCTAGAGGAGAAGTAGGCAATAACCTCTTCGACATCGGCCACAGCAACTTCTTTCAAGACGTGTCCCCAAAGGCAAAGGAAACAAAAGCTTCATCAAGATAAAAAGCTTCTGCACAGCAAAGGAAGCAGTCATCAAAACAAAGAGGCAACCCACAGAATGGGAGAAGACATTTGTAAATGACATATTACAGATAAAGGGCTGGTATCCAAGATCCATAAAGAACTTCTCAAACTCAACATCCAAAAAACAAATAATAAAGACAAAAAATGGGCAGAATGGGGCGCCTGGGTAGTGCAGTCGTTAAGCGTCTGCCTTCAGCTCAGGGCATGATCCCGGCGTTCCGGGATCGAGTCCCACATTGGGCTCCTCTGCTATGAGCCTGCTTCTTCCTCTCCCACTCCCCCTGCTTGTGTTCCCTCTCTCGCTGGCTGTCTCTCTGTCACATAAATAAATAAAATCTTAAAAAAAAAAAATGGGCAGAAGAGATGAACAGAACAAAGAATACATACAAATGGCTAACAGACACATGAAAAAATGTTCAACATCATTAGCCATCAGGGAAATTCAAATCAAAACCATATTGAGATACCACCTAACACCAGTTAGAATGGCAAAAATTAACAAGGCAGGAAACAACAAATGTTGGAGAGGATGTGGAGAAAGGGGATCCCTCTTACGCTGTTGGTGGGAATGCAAGTTGGTACAGCCACTTTGGAAAACAGCATGGAGGTTCTCCAAAAAGTTAAAAATAGAACCACTCTATGACCCAGCAATTGCACGACTGGGTATTTACCCCAAAGATACAGATACAGTGAAAAGAAGGGGCATATGCACACCAACGTTCATAGCAGCAACGTCCACACCAGCCAAACTGTGGAAGGAGCTGAGATGCCCTTCAACAGACGAATGGATAAAGAAGATGTGGTCCATATATACAATGGAATATTATTCAGCCGTCGGAAAGGATGAATACCCACCATTTGCATCGACATGGATGGAACTGGAGGGGATTATGCTAAGTGAAATAAGTCAAGCAGAGAAAGACAATTATCATATGGTTTCACTTATATGTGGAACATAAGGAATAGCATGGAGGACATTAGGAGAAGGAAGGGAAAAATGAAGGGGAGGAAATCAGAGGGGGAGATGAACCATGAAAGACTATGGACTCTAGGAAACAAACAGGGCTTCAGAGATGAGGTGGTTAGGAGAATAGGCTAGCCCAGTGATAGGTATTGCAGTGAGCACTGTGTGTTATACGCAAACAATGCGTCATGGAACACTACATCAAAAACTAATGAAGTACTGTATGGTGACTAACATAACATAATACAAATAAAAAAATACATAAAATAAGGGAGATTTTCAGAATGTACCAAAAAGCAAGGTTCAATTGTATGTTGTCTACAAGAAATTCCCTCTATATATGAAGACATAGATGAAAAGTAAATGGATGGAGAAAAATCATGCCATGATGACATTTATCAAAAGAAAGCAGGAGTTCTATATTAATTTCAGACAGAGCATGTTCAAAGTAAGAAAGGTATCAGGAATAAAGAAGGGCAGTACATAATGACAAAAAGTTCGATTCGCCAGTATCACATAATAAACCTCAATGTGTGCACCTTAAAATAAAACATCAAACTACTTGAGGCAAAACTGATAGAACTACAGGGAGAAATAGATGCATCCACTGTCATAGTTGGAGAAATCAACACCCCCGTATCACAAATAGACAGATTCAGCAGCAGAAATCAGTAAGGATATAGTTGAACTCAACAATACCATCAGTCAACTGAATATAAGTGACATGTATAGATGACTTCATCCAACAACAGCAGCATACATTTTCTTCTTGAGCTCAAATGGAATATTCACAAAGGTAAATCACATTCTGGGCCATAAAATACATCTTAACAATTTAAAAGAATGGAAATCACATAATATCTGTTCTCAGACCACAGCAGAATTAAATTAGAAATCAAGAATGGAAGGATAACTGGAAAATTCCAAAATACATGGAGATTAAACAACACACTTCTAAATAACACATGGGCCAAAGATGAAATCTCAAAAGTAATTTTAAAATACTTTGAACTAAATAAAAATGAAAACACAACTTATCTAAATTTGTGGGAATCAGTGAAAGTAGTGCTCAGAGGGGAGTTTATGGCATTGAATGCATATATTAGAAAAGAAAAATCTAAAATCAATAATAATCTGAGTTTCTACCTTAGGAAACTAGAAAAAGAAGAGGAAATTAAATCCAAAGAAACAAGAAAAGGAGTAAGAATAATTAGGATAGAAATCCATGAAATTGGAAATAGGAAATAAAATCAAAAACTGATTTTTTGAAAAGATCAATAAAATCGATAAGCCACAAGCCAAGCTAACTAAGGAAAAAAGAGAAAAGACAAATTTCTATTATCAAAAATGAAAGAAGAAACATTACAAATCCTATGGACATAAAATGGATAGTAAAGGAATACTATGAATAACTCCATGCCCAAAAATTTAACAACCTAGACAAAATGGACCAATTTCTTGAAAAGACACAATTTCCCAAAGTCACATAAGAAAATATAGACAATCTGATAGGCCTATATCTATTAAAGATATTAAATTAATAATGAATAACTCTGCAAAACAGAAACAACAGCCCAGATGGGTTCACTGGTGAATTATACCAAACATTTAAGGAAGAAATTATATTAATTGTCTACCATCTTTTTCAGAGACTACAGGAGGAGTACTTCTGAACTCAGGATGAGACCAGCTTTACCTTAATACCAAAATACTTTAAGGACACAGATTAGATTATATGGAAAGCCTAAAGTTAATGAATTAAACCTTTATCTCAAAAAGATAGTAAAAGGAGAAAAATAAAACTAAAAAAGTAGGTGAAAAGCAGAATCACAACTTCCCAGATGTGTCCACATCTTAATCCACAGAACCTGTGGAATTAGTCTGTATAGTAACAGGGAATTGAGACTACAGATGAATTAAGGTGCTAACAGCTAACCATAAAATAGGAAAATTATCTAAATGTTACCTGAGTAGGCCAAATGTATTCACAAGGGTCCTTTTTTTTTAATGTTTTTTTATTATATTATGTTAGTCACCATACAGTACATCCCTGGTTTCTGATGTAAAGTTCGATGATTCATTAGTTGTGTGTAACACCCAGTGCACCATGCAATACGTGCCCTCCTTACTACCCATCACCAGTCTATCCCATTCCCCCACCCCCCTCCCCTCTGAAGCCCTCAGTTTGTTTCCTTACAAGTAGAAGGGAAAGGCAGAAACTGAGGTCAGAGTAATGCAATATGAAGGTTTGACCTAACACTGCTGACTTTGAAGACAGAGGCAGGATGCCACATATCAAGCAAGGTGAGCAATCTCCAGGAGCTGGAAAAGTAGAAGAAAGATTTTCCCCTAGAGCCTTCAAAAAGTATCCCAGCCCTGTGGACACCCTGCTTTAGCTCTGTCAGACTTCTGATCTCTAGAACTGTAAAATAACAAGTTTGTGTTGTTTTAAACCACTAAATTTGTGAGGATTTGTTGAAACAATGATAGGAAACTAATGAAAAAGTACAAGGAAGAAAACAATAAGGAATAGACCTGAAATCAATTAAATAACAAATGTAAAATAAAGATGATCATCTTGGTTCTGTAAAAAGATATAAAAAGAGAGATGGTATGAACAGCTAATGTCAGGAATGAAAACGTGCATCAGAGCAAATGATAGAAACATTTAAATAAAGGAGACTGTATGAACAACTTTTGAAAATGTAAGCAAAACAGATAAATTCTTAGAAAAATATAATTTAGTAAAATTGATCCAAGACAGAATAAAAAAGTTGAATAATCCTTTACCTCTTAAAATCAATAAGCAATGAAAACATCTTCCCTCAAAAGAAATTCCACGCAGGCTTTTTACCAGTAGAATCTAACACTCAAGGAAGATATAATCCCAGTATTACGAAAAATCTTCCAAAGAACATGATATTTGACCAGATATTCATGAATAAAAGGTAACTGCAGGCTAATATCACTTATGAACATAAATGTAAAAATCCAAAGCAAACTATTATAAAATCAAATCCAGGAATAACTAACGGGGAACAAAAACTCTGAGCAAATTTAATTTATTCAGGAATGAAAAGTTAATATTAGAAATTAGACTAAGCAATCTCCTTTTAAATTCATGAGTCCTCTCTGCTTCTACTGTGTATTAGCCATGAGGTGTATTTGGGGGGGGGAAGGAGATAGTTGTTCTCCCCTCAAATCCAGAAATATGCTGATAGGAATAAAATGAGAATAGTTTTAATGTCTTGGCCACAGTTGAGACATGGTGAGCAGACCACTTTGAAGCCAATTGTCAACTTTGTTGCACATCATACCAGAGACAAGAGTGACAGGTTTGGGGAGAGAGCCAAATAATTTAATTCAATCACTGTTCAAATCAGCACTTCTGTCTGATGTTTGGGAGGAAAAGCACTATCTTTTTGAACTTGGATGAGAAACAGTCCCCAAAGATGAAGCACACATCTTGTAATCATGGGAAGTTTAAGATACCATTAATTCTAGGGAAGGCAAGGGGAGGGCATGGAAAACAAAACAAAACAAAAACAACAACAAAAAACACACATCAAAACATCAGTGACAGCACTGCGCCACTAGCATAAAACAAAACTCAAGTCTGCCCTACCTCTGGACTTTCAACATATTTATAAAGTATTTTCACAATGTAGGTTTTTTTGTTTTTTGTTATTTTAGTGCTGAAACTTAACACAGACCATGTGATTCATAAATGGATGAATTGTTCTATAGGCAAATCATTTATTAAGCCAGTGAATGAAAATTAATGGAAATTGGTAAGGATGGATCTTAGTATGAACCATCATAGAAACACGGTAAGCAAGTTGAATAGTGAGTGGTTTGATAACTATGGAATTAGTTTCCCTTCATATGAGGCCAAGGTAAAAAGAAGATCTGCAAACACAAACAAATGCATCCTTCACATTCATCATCAGCCACGATTGTCTTAAATACAATAAAAATATCATTTAAAATTTTAACATTACAATAAGAATGAAATTGTTATAAATCCCCATGTTTGAGTCTATTTGAAAGTTCTCCACAAAGATTTTTCACGAAGTGTAGAACAATATATCTTTCTGCTAAAAGCTCCCTTCTTCCTTTAATTTCATGAATTTGCCTAAGAATTACATTAATTGCAACACATACTTTCATAAAAGGTTATAGTACAGGACTTAAACAGTATAAAACTCAGTCTAAAGTACAGTTGAAACCCCAACATTATAAATAAAACCAATTGTTCTGAATATGAATGTAACTGTTCTGAAATATTTCCTATGATGCTGTGTCATTATTAACCTTAAGAGTGCAATATTTGCATTTAAAAAAAGCCTTCATGCTGATGTAAAGAAATGTCTGAACTCGGAAACCAGTAAAGTGGCCTATTCTCAGACAAAACACTATAGGAAAAATATATGTCCATGCAAGGTCAAAAATAATCTCTAAAAATATTATCCTTAACCCTAAGCAATTCAGAATTTCTTGGTCAGTAAATAAATTGTGTGGGTATCTGGGAGAAGGAAATATTCTTCCTACCTCTCTTGAGTTCCTTTGGTCTGATAATTAAATTGACGTAAGACAGATTAACAGAAGAAAAAAAAATGTGTACATTTGTACAGTGGTCTCACAGATATAGGATCTAAGAAATGACCCTGGCAGGCAGCTTTTATACTTCTTAGACAAAGAAACGATAAATCTGTGAGGAACTGACAAGACAAGGAAACTTAGATTTGGGTATTAATTAAGAAAAACTGAAGCAGAGTGTATTTACTGAGCTTTCTCAGACCTGGGTTCCCTGTGGTGATAAGGACGCCTGTGGGACTAAGGAGACAGGTACAGGGAGGGTACCTGTCACATGGGAGATGTATTTCCCATTTTCTGAAGACAAAGGAGGGTCAGTGATCCTTTTGCAGTGCACCATAGCATATCTTGGGTTGTCCTGCCCTGAGCCCCAACACAAGGAAGTGAAATACATATCAGCTGCTTCATTATTCTCAGCTCTGTTGTCTAATGACCATCGGCTATTTAAATGCCCAGAAGTCTACCATCTTGGTGTAGTAGGGTCATATATTCATTAGCTATAGACAGGGCTATTAACTTTTAAAAAGAAAATGTTATGGTAGCTAATTACAGTAAAAGCACCTACTCTTGGTTGTGTGTTGACAATGGTGGTGGTTCTAATGGGTACAGAAAGTGGAGATAATAGGTTATTCCCACAGTAGATGAAATGCTATGCTTAGTTCTGTATTTGACTCATTTGCTTTTTGCTAATTCACCTAAGATTGGAGTATTATTTGGTACCAGGTAACAGCAAACTCGGCTAGTCTCAAGGGAAAAGAAATTTCTAGTGTGGCCTCAACTGAACTGGGACCTAACCAACTGAGTTAAAGAGGACTGTTCAGGGCACTGGGTGGCTCAGTTGGTTAAGCGTCTGACTTCGACTTGGGTCATGATCTCAGAGTCCTGGGACTGAGTCCTGTGTCTGCTCCATGCTTAGCAGGGAGTCTGCTTCTCCTTCTCCCTCTGCCCCAGCTCATACTCGGGCAGTCTCTCTCTCTCTCTCTCTCTCTCTCTCAAATAAATAAAATCTTTAAAAAAAAAAAAAAGAGGACCCTCTAGCCCAGTTAAACCTATGAACAGCTGCAACTCTGGTCAACACCTTGACTGTAACCTCTGAGATATATGAAGCTACAACTGCTCTGCTAAACTGCTTGCAAATACCCAGCCCATAAAAACTCTGAGAAAATAATTATTTTAAGCAAGTAAGTTTGGATAATTTGTTACCAAGCAATATATAAATAATAAATTGAGCTCACTCTAGAAGAACTCCACTAAAGGGAGATTCAAGATGTTTAATTTAGGTGAGTATCCTCACATAATATTAAGGCAATAGGCCCAAATAAAGTTAGTGGCTTATAGTTCTCTAGAATCTCAGTTAAGTGCATATCATCTCTCTAAATGGAAAGGAAAAAAAATCACAATATTTTATAAACCACAGATAATCATTAGCAAGAATCACATTAACACATTTTGCACATGCAGGCTCTTTTGTTTTCAACCTATCTGATAATTGTTCGACAGTTTCCCCTGGAAGTTCTTAACCCATCAAAACGTCACTTGGACATGCAAACCGTTAATGAAAGAATATAAAGACACACTATTGATTTTTTTTTCTTGGTTCAAATTAATCTTGTAAGAAAACAATGATTTCTGTCCTTTCTTAACATTTACAGAAATATAAATGTGACTCAGAATATCAAGTTAAGCATTGAGAGGTAAAGTGATAAGCAGTAATGAGAGGAAGACTAAAGTAGGTTCCTGGACCCAATTTCAAACTGTGTGTGTATGGGGAGGGAGGTCCCCCACACCAAAAACAAGCAATGATCCAGACACCAGCTCGGTGTTCTACAAATTCAACTCAGTCTGACCTCTCTACCTGGAGATATGTCAGTTCCTACAGGTTAAGGGGTCAGTCCTACAAGACTGTCCCCAATTTCCCCATTTCAGACACAAGTTGCAAACCCTAGTTGTTACCTGTGCTCTGACCAACTGGGTACAGACTTAAAGGTCCCCATAACTACCTTCTTGGACTTCAGACATCAGTCTCAAGTGCTAGTTGTCACCTGTATTTCCGATCCACCAGCTATAAATCAAAGGTCCCCAAGACCCTGCCCTCAGGTTTAATTAATTTGCTAGAATATGGTTCACAGAACTCAGAGAAACATTTTACTTTCTAGATTATCAGTTTATTATAAAAGGATATAACTCAAGAACAGCCAGATGGGAGAGATGCACAGACCAAAGTATGGAGAAAGGGTGCAAAACTTCCATGCCCTCTTCAGGTGCACCATTCTCCCAGTACCTCCCTGTGTTTACCAGCTTGGAAACTTTCCAAACCCCGCACTTTTGATTTTTTATGGAGACCTTATTACATAAGCGCGATTAATGAAATAACTGGCCACTGGTGACTGGTTCAACCTCAAACCCCACTCTCCTCACTGGATATCAGAGGAGATAGAACTGAACCTCTAACTGTATGGTTCCCTCCCTAGCTACCATCCCTCCCTCCCCTCCTTAGGTGGGGGTCAAAAAGTCACCTCATTAATATAACAGAAGACACCTCTCTCATGAGTCATGAGAGACACGTTGCTCTCATGACTTAGGAGCAATTCCAAGGGTTTTGGAAACTATGAGCCAGGAACCATAGATAAAGACCAAATGTAAATGAGAAATATATTTTGGTCAAATATAGATTTCTTATATATCATAATATTACAAAGGCATTCAAGGATTAAAGTCAACTTTTCAAACTAGAGTCAGAAATATTGAGTGGAAATCAAGTAAGGAGACAGAGTGAACATTATTTCAGTGAGGTTTTCTAGAAATTGAGCTCCTTTTTGATAGAACAAATAATGTCATGCCCCTTCATTACATGTTGCTATACCATAAGAATTATTATAGCCTTAGAATAAAAACTGCTTTGTACCATAAGAAAGCCTGAAATAAAGTTTTTTTGCATTATTTCAAGAATAAAGACAGTTTTCAATAAAATTCGAACACTGAATCTTCACAAGTAATGTTAAGTCACTGTTCCGTTTTTCTCAATTATTTTTGTCTTAAATATTGGGAAAAGTATTAATACAGTTTCCTAGACTAGTCCATATGCTATCACAGTATTATAATAAGTTGGAAACTACTGTATTAGAGTCACCTTGTGTTCACATACACATGGAAATATAGCTCCTGACTCTGGTTTATGGGTTCACATGAACCTAAACTCCATTGCTTCCACAAGATTTTGCTATACTGTAGTTTTGCCGCCACCAGTGAAATTAAAATAGGTCTCTGTAAACTAGCTGAACTTCAAAAATGGTTCACCACTTATAGACACTTGCGTTCCTAGACATTAGTTATGCCATAGTTTGCTTTTACATGGACAATTCACAATAAAGATGCTATATTAATTAGCCTTATGACTAATGGACAAATTTTTGTCATTAGAGACATTACCTTAGGGAGTGTTTTTGTTTTCTTTTGTTTTGTTTTTGAGACGTGCGATAGGGATGCAGTTTACTAGATTTGGAAGCTCAACTTCCTGCATAAGTGGAATAATTGCTCTCTGTGTTGGAAAATATCAGTGTGAAAATGAGATTGAAATGCTCTTGGTTTCAAAAAACATAAATGAGCAAACAGCTGTAAATCTAAGGACTGTATGAGAAACCAATCTGAAATCCGAACAGAGAGGACATCCATTATTCAAATTGCTATCACTAGACAAGTATAAAGTTTATTTGATGCAAACATTAATTTCTGAGAGGTAGCTAAGAATTTCCCTCTTGAAATGAAAAATAAAACTCTATCCGCAGAGCTTTGTCCTAGAATAGTCTTACATGACTGTAGTATCTGTGCTTTTCAAGTCTTGTATATCAATTGATAGAATGAAAAGAAATATGGATATCTTTCTTTCTTGGTAACACTATATTTAATAATGATTTCATGCATAAAACTTATCTTGGCAATAATGAAAATTCTGATCCAAAGGAATAATATCCTAACACTTGAGGTAATTAAAACATATCTTTGTTCTTTGCTGAAGGAACCTAAATGAACAGGTATGTAATCAAAATATGATTTAATACTATTTACCAAACTATTAAGTAGAATTCAAAAGAATCAAACCATTAAGCCAGAAATAAAATAAAATAAAATAAAATAAAAGGAAGAAGAAATCAAGTATCAAGTAATGAAGTTGAGATAAAGCATAGGAGTTTATGAGTGTGAAGAGGGGAAAGTTTGGTGAGAAAATTAAACCAGAAATCTACACACAGAATGGAAGAACATTTTCTCAGAAAAGACAAGACAAAAATCAACTTAAAAATACAATCATTTAAAATCTCAGGAAATTGCGGGTGCCTGGGTGGCTCAGTCAGTTAAGTGTCTGCCTTCGGCGCAGGCCATGGTCCCAGGGTCCTGGGATGGAGCCCCGTATCTGTCTCTCTGCTCAGCGGGGAGTCTGCTTCTCCCTCTGCCTCTGCTGCTCCCCCTGCTTGTGTGCACTCTCTCTCTTTCACTCTCTCTCTCAAATAAATAAAAAATCTTAAAAAATAAAATCTCTGGGAATTGTTCTAAGGCCATACAACAAATGCAGAAACATTCATTCAGGAAAATCTACTAAATCTCAGTAGGTGAGCGTTTGTGGCATTGGAGACTTAACCATTCACTCTCCCTGAACTACAAGGTATATGCTATGGAACCTCTTGCATGGGTGCTCTCTTCTAGGAAAGCATGGCCAACAAGATAGGGGCTTTCTCCCCACTCTCCAAATCCCAGTCTAGAGCTTTAGTTTTACTCTAGAAAAAGAGAACTACCTTTGACATCATCATGTTTCCTTAGTAAGAATAAAACGACTACAACTTTCCCTCAGGAGGACGTGCTGAAAGTCAAGCCACTATAGAAAAACAAGCATATGAGAAAAAAAAATCTTAACAATTAGAAAAATGGTAGACTAGGTTGCTACAATTATCATAAAATCATATTAATTAAAAGTACTTGAGTGTGGTGGAAAAATAGGCAGGGACTTCCAGGTAGCCAAAATAAAGAGTTAAAACATAGATTAAAATACGTAGAGGTACATATTCATTGATAGAGATGGTGCTTCAAATGAGAGGTTCATTTACCTTTTAATCATTAAGGAACAGAGGTTTACAAGGCAGTGGAAAATATAATAGGCAATTTATGAACTCACATGCAACATAATTAGAAAAATAAAAATAACCACTTTGTTTTTACCACACAGACAGCTACCAAAATACTGGATAGTGTACACAGAGCTGAAGGAAATACATTACTGATAGAATTACAAATTGATGAAATCTCTTGGAAGGGAAAAAAGGAAGTTGTATAGCAAATTGAAAAGTACACCTGCTTTTGACTTGAGGATTCTAATCCACAGTTTTATCCCATATTGTGTTCAAATATGCAAGAGGTAATCTAATGTAGGTACTAGCAAAATGCTTTTGCATTCAGGCTACCACCTTCTAATTCAAGCTCTGCCATTTACCATGTGTGACCTTTAAAAAAATGTTGAAAATTTCTCTTCATTTCCCCCATATACAAAATGGAAATAACCTAGAGTACCCTCTTCCCAGAATTGAATTATTTAATTACATATTTAATACTTTAGAGGAGTGCCTGTTATGGAGTAGGTGATATATAAGTGCTTATCATTATTAAAAGTATACAAAGAAATGTATGCAATGAGGTTACTTATACCATTGTTTTACAATATGAAAAACAAGAGGAAAACAGTAAAACAAAAAAAGGGAAAATCTATGACTATCAATAGGGTAGTGTTATATATTTTTACAGTACAATATAAAATAGAAATATCATATAAATATATGTCTGCTGATATAAAACTATCACCAACATATATGCTTAAAATAAAGCTGTGGACTAGAGCATGTAGCATGCCTAAGTTTTTGGAAAATAAAGAAAAAATCTACTCGTATATCAGCTATATTTTACATGAAGAGCCAACTGCTTGAAGAACAACAAGAAAATGTTATCAGTGTTTTTGAGGAGAAGACCCGGGTATCTGGGATGTGAAAGAGACTTTGTTTTCATTATATACTCCTTTGCTTTATTTGAACTTTTGTCATTTGTATAGATTCATTTTAGAGTATTTTTAATTAAAAAATAAAATGATCCTTATTTTCAACAAAAATAAAGAAGACACTTTTATGACCTATGTTCTTAATTATGCTGCTAGCTTCTAATGCTACTCATCCGACTGAATCTAGGATACCGTAATTTATAAGCAGTTTTATAGATTGGAGAGTTTTATAACTGTTTCACTTGAGGTAAAATTCTTAAGAATGATATCCAGACAAAAATATTGCACACTAAATCCGGCACCAGAACATCCCTGCTCATATTACCTCAATTACCCCTCCTTCACTCTATCTACATGCCATTAAATTCCTTTTCAGCTCCTGAATATATATCCTCCTGACATCAGCTTCTTTGTATGTGTTATATTCACTCTTTGACATAACCTCCTTCCGGCTACCAATTAACTCCGACATATTCTTTAAATATTAGCTCAAATATTACCTCTTAATAAATGACATAAGTCCATGAAGTTCTATATTACAGAATATTACAATTTTACATTTCAGTGATTTTCATAAACATGGCTTCCCTCTAATTTATCCAACAAGAACAGAAACTGCACCAGCACATCATTTTGACCCTCAATTTCTAACACCACATTTGACATGGAGTAGACACTCAGTGAAATGGAGGTAATATTTCAAAATAGGGAATGCATGAGGAGCACATGAATTATATCAATCAATCTCATATACTCTCACTTTGCTTCTGTATGCTTATTTTCTTAACTTTCTAGGACATTTCTAATACACTATCATTTAAAGCATCTTCTCTTTTCACCACAGAATAACGGGGTTTTTTTGTTAGGTTTTTGTCACCAAAAATGGTGCAAAAGCCAAATTGGTTTAATAAGAGGACATGCTGTAGTAATGCATGCCACTGAATTGTAATGAAGAAGAAAAAGCTACTCACTCATTGTTATCATAGTGAAAAGTCCTTACCTTGTGAAATATAAATAACAATTTAAGAGAAACTAATAACCAAGATATCATTTGTCTCTATTATTTTAAAGGCAGGCCTGAAATTGTTCTGCCATTTTTTTTTCAACCTCATGTAGAGGTAAACAGAGACGGATTGATTAGGCACTGTGTTAAACCTGAACTCACTGGTTTCTCTTTGAAACACCTTCACCTGAGCATTCAAGGAGTCAGAAAACTTCAAGACTTTCTGAATAAACTCTTAAGTCCACAATAGTGTATTTACCATTGGGTGTGCCAAATGAGCATGAATTGAAATTTTATTTACTCATCTGACAATTTCTTTTTCTTTTATACTGAGTTTCTATTGTACCACATTTGCAAGTCACAGTGAATATGTTGTATCAAAACTGGAACGTTTTCCTCAGAGTGAGTTGGATGGATTCTTTTTATTATATGGGATAAACAGTTATAAAATCATCTGAAAACTTACTGGATATATTTGAATACTACGAAGAGAAACTTAAAATATGATAAAAGTTTTTCATAAGTATTCTTAGACACTGGAGGGTAGAGGCAATGGAGGAGTATCTTCTCTAATACTCATGTGTACATACCAGATAATTTGACACATCAAAAAAAACCCCACATTCTTGGAGATTTTAGAAACTTTTGAAACAAAAGTAACATATATGAATTGGATCATTTCTTTTTAGTAAACTCAAAACTAAAAATTCCATTATTTTCTTAAATTAACCAACATATTATTAGTAGCAAACTATAATAGATTATTTTCAAGTATGTTGCTTTGAAAAGCACATGTTTTATTACTTTAAATTTATTATTTAATTAAAATTTTTATCCTGATATAAATATAGATCCATACACAGTTGTAAGGAATAGAAAGACTGCATATACCTCTTACCTGGTATCTCTAATGGTGCCATCTTGTAAAACTACCTCACAACCAGGATTCTGACACTGATAGTCAAGACACAGAACAGTCCCATTACCACAAGAGTCCCTCATGTTCCCTTTTATAGCCAGAGCCGCTTATCCTCTTACTCCCAAACCCTACTTAGATCCTGGCAACCACAAATATGCTCCCCATTTTTATAATATTTTCATTTCAAGAATGCTATATAAATGAAATCATACAGTATGTAAATTTTTAAGACTGACTTTTTTCATTGGAGATTCTCTGAGATTTCACGGATTCTCTGGAGAATCACCAAAGTTGCTGTATGTCTCAATTGTTCATTTAATTGCTGAGTATTTTTCCATGGTATGGATGTACCACAGATTGTTGAATAATCCACCTCCTGAAGAACATGTAGATTGTTCCCAGTTTGAGGTCATTATGAGTGAAGCTGCCATAAACATTTGTGTACAGTTTTTTGGGTGTTTTTGTTTTTGTTGTGTTTTGTTTTGTTTTGTCTTTGTATGAACATATGTCTTTATTTCTCTGGGATAAATGGCCAGGAGTGAAATCACTGGATTGTAGGGTAGATGTATACTCAGTTTGTTTTTTAAAGAAACTGCTATTCCTGACTGGCCTGGCTGAAGCCTGGAACGGTGTTATACTATGAGACTCTTCCTATCCAGTTTGCCTCCCCCCCACACACACACCTTTCAGGGGTGTCAGAGCTATGTCACAGTTTAAGGGATCTCTTGGAATCTATTCTCTGTCTCCCTGTACCTTCTAGGAGTTTCCCCATAAATCTCTTGTACAACTAATCCTGTTCTAGTGTCTGGTTCTCAAACGTCACAACCCAACACAAATTCTCTTTAAAACAATTGTGTTTATATGGGGGAAAAAATGGATCTATGGACTAGAACACATTAAACAGCAAAAATATAACTACTGTGGAAATTTAGAACAACATTATGAATTTTGTGAAGAAGTGTCTTAACTTTGAGGAAAATTGCTTTAGAGAGCCCAGGAAACACTAGAATAATATACCTTGCTAAAACCAAAATGAGATATCGCCTCAGACCAATCAGAATGGCTAGTAGCAAAAAGACAAAAAAAATAACAAGTGTTGGCAAGGATGTGGTGAAAAGGGAATCTTCATTCACTGTTGCTGGGAATGTAATTTAATGCAGTCCCTATGGAAAGCAGTACGGAGGTTCCTCAAAAATTAAAAATAGAAATACCATACAATCCAGTGAATCCACTTCTGGGTATTTACCTAAAGAAAACAAAAACACTAAATTGAAAAGATGCAGGCACACTTCATGTTTATTGCAACATTATACGCAATAGCCAAGATATGGAAGCAACTTATGCATCTATTGATAGATGAATGGATAAAAAAAAAATGTACACACACACACACACATCCTACTATGGGACATTACTCAGCCATAGAAAAGACTGTCATCTTGCCATTTCCAACATGGATGGACCTAGAGGGTACTATGCTAAGTGAAGTAAGTCAGACAGAGAAAGAAATAGTGTATGATTTCAGTTACATATGGACTCTTAAAAAAAGAATGAACAAACAAAAACAGAAAACCGACTCATAAATACAGAGAACCAGTGATTCCCAGAGGGGTGAGGGATAGGCAAAATAGGTGGACTAAGAGGTACAATTTTTATAGTTGCAAAATAAATAAGTCATGGGGATGATAAATACAGCATAGGAAATAGTCAATAATACGATAGTAACTTTGTATAGCAACAGATGGTAGCCACACTTATCATGGCAAGCATTTTGTGACGTATATAGCTGTCAAATCATGATATCATACACCTGAAATTAATATTGTATGCCAGCTATATGTCAACTTAAAATAAAAATTTTATATATATGCTTATGCTTTAGTTATATTAATATTTATGATAGAAAATTCAGATACTGGTGTGGTTTTAAATATGTCTCAAATCCTCTGAATTCCTCTCATCAAAAAGTAGCCTGATCTCTTTTCCACTGATAATGGGGTGGTTTCAGTGACTTGTTTTTTAATAAAGAGAATGAAGCAGAAGTGCCTAGATTATAAAAAGCAATATCACTTCTGCTTGGTTCTTTCTCCCTTGGGATATGTGCCTCAGAAGCCCTGAGTCCACATGTAAGAAATCCTGCTGTCCTGAATCCACTATGCAGTAGAGACCATGCAAGGAGATCATATAGAGATATAAAGAGAAACCCCAGAAGTCCCAGTTTCCTCACCCCCAAACATGTGAGTCTTCCTAGCCCAGGTAGCAGATACTTAATTCCACCTTCTAGCTTTCAAGCCACCCTCACCAATGCCAAGTGCATCAGAAGTAAGCAGTCTCCACCAGAGCTGCCATTATTCCTGAGCAGAACAAATGTTACTGTTTTAAGCTACTAAGTTTTGGGGTGGTTTGTTATACGATGAAGAATTTCTGGAACTATTAGTTTCTGGATCTTGCTCTTTTATATTTAGAGTTTGAAATAATTTGGCCCCACTTTCCATTCCCAGGTAGATACATAATTTTATTTATTTTTTTAATCATTCTAGATTAAATGTAAGAGGATAACCTTATTTAAGTTTTAGGAGTGACCGCATATAATCAACACCCCTGGATCCTCACTATAGAATATGATAAATGTATTTCTTTATGTAATATTCAAGCACTAAAAATGAAACTAGCAAGAGATAATAAATGTAGCCTGGAAAATGGGCTTAACAAATTCACCAATTTGTAGAAATGCATAACCCAGGACCCATTTTCATTTCATATAATATTCAAGAAACAGAATCTGTAACTATGATATGCTCTTCAAACATACTGTAATCAATAATACGTGAAGGACTGTATTATCTCAGTAGGAGTCTGTAAAGCTCTAAACTTAAAGAAAATGCCACACAGGAACAAAGTTCTATTACTGCATCAACCACACAATTATCAGCCCTCTACAAACCTCTCATCAGAACATTTGCCTTTTCCAGCTTTTTTTTTTAGCAAAACAATGTTTAAAAGCAAACAAAGAGAAACTAATATTAATAATGCCATTCTCTGGGCAGTTTCAAATAGATCCAATTTCCATTTCTCCTTCTGTAAAACTGACAACTCCTATGTTTGATCAGGCCAAGGACTTAATAAATGTCAGCTTAACTAATTAAGTTTTTATCCCACACATTTGAAATATTTCTTTACTTCCTCAAATAAAAAAAAGTATGCATCCATTTTTAAATATGATTGATTATTGAAAATAACAAAATGACACAAGGAAAGTACAACTGAAATATAATTTGCTGACCTGTAACATTCTCATGAAATGGGATGAATATAGGTGCAATAAACTTAAAATTTTAAAAGTGTTTCATTTTCTGAGCTCCTTAGTGACAGAAGCTAAATTAAATAAAAATATTAATGTTCTCAACCCAGAAAAACAAGATCATAAATCCCACTTCATATCCAAGTATTTCAAGTGATGCCCTGAAAGTCAGCCCACCAACACAAGATAGAATTAATCTATGGAATGACATGTATATTGGAAACATACAATAGTGAAAAAATCCAACTGGTTTGAAAATTTAAGATGTTAGTGAATCTGAACATGTCTTAATGCACACTTAACTTAGGCTGTGTCTAATAATCACATAACACCATTTTCTTTTTCTCTTGTATATAAGTTTGAAGTGACAGAATTAATATTGAGATTAAGAACATTGTTGCTGATATCGTTATTTTTATTTCTGAGATCCCTTCTGAGCTTCTGGGGTCTCTTTTACTCTTTTTTCTCTCTTTTCTTTGTCATTCTTCTTACTCAGTTTCCGTCAATTTGTTTCATGTACCTTCTTTTTTCCTCTTATGGGCTCAAGGGCTATGAGATCTACTTATTCTCAAGAAAATATCAAGATACAGATAGAGTCAATGAGTAAATAGATGTCAATAAAAACGGAAGAGGAGACTGGAAGGGAAAAAAATTGGCCAAAGTAAAATCAGGGAATACTGAATGGAGAACATAGACATTAGTTCAGGACTTACAACCTAAATAGAATGAGGGAGAAGAAAAGCAAAAGAAACAGATCAGGTGGAGTATGAAGCATAAAGGAGAGAATTACAGATGGCAATAACCTACAAACAATTAAGTTCTAAGTTAAGGAAATCTCATTGAAAAAATGAGACTTGAGACTGAAGGAAAGATATGCAATTAATTAGCAGAGGGTAAGACATACTCAAATTTTACTGAATGTCCATTCAAAGTCATATTAAAATTGAATTGGGCCTAGGAAAGAAGAGGTTGTTAATCATGAAAAAAAAATGAGGAACAATGCCAGAGACAAAGGGGTGGGAACCAAGAAACTGAGTCAGATGATAAGTGTAGACAAGAATATAGGAAGTTTTTGTGTTCCCTCTCTCACTGGCTGTCTCTATCTCTGTCAAATAAATAAATGAAATCTTTAAAAAAAAAAAGGGGGGGGGCGCCTGGGTGGCACAGCAGTTAAGTGTCTGCCTTCAGCTCAGGGCGTGATCCCAGCGTTACGGGATCGAGCCTCACATCGGGCTCCTCTGCTATGAGCCTGCTTCTTCCTCTCCCACTCCCCCTGCTTGTGTTCCCTCTCTCACTGGCTGTCTCTATCTCTGTCAAATAAATAAATAAAATCTTAAAAAAAAAAAAAAAGAATATAGGAAGTTTGACAGCCAGGCCAGATATGTAGAGTTAACTGATAATAAGAGGACATTTTTGGCTTTCACGGGTCTCAGTGTGATTTCTTTGTGATGGATATTTCTATCTCAAAGCTGGAAAAGAGATACTGAAGACAAAAATATTAGTGATTCTCTAAAAAGGTTCCTCCCCAGAGCCATCTAAGCCATTTGAATTCTTGCGCTGATGCCTATGTGAGGCATCAGAAGGCTGGGAGTCAGATCCTACAAGACATGAGACAAGTATGCTCATTAGAAATGCCATTTCCCTTATCATAAAGAATAGGGAAGAAGTCATCTGGAAATTATAAGATGTGATCCCAAAGGGAAAAAGCTTTTCAAGAAATGTATTGTTCATGGATTAAATGTTAATATGCTCAGAGGTCTGGCTGATAATTAAGATGGAGGCTTTGTACGATATATCAACCTACTGGCCAATGCAAGAGCAGGAATCTTTCAAGGAAGTTCCTGAACTATTTGGCAGTATCCTAAGTTTACCACCTTTTAAAATATCAACCGTCCTCCATTTCCCAAAGCAGATATATTGCCTCGCTATTATGTAAGAGATGGATGGTTTCTCAGTCTGAAATAGCACTGCTCTAGTTCATAGGTGAAAGAGGAATCTGTGACATGCTATTTTAGTTTTGTCAGAACAGCTCAGGTGGCACTTGGCTGACACCTATCGGAACAGTCACAAAGCTTTTCATGCTCCAATGGCCTAAGTGGCAATTTGCTAAGGATTCAGCACCATCTCTGCTCCATTTATATTCCTTAGCAAGACTTGTTTTCTTCTCCTACTACCCCGTCTCCCTAAACATTATGATGAGCAATGGATTTGTATTGGTTGGCCTATAATCAATAGGTTAACCTATGATGAATTGCTCAAAGTGGCCAGGTTAAGTCTTAGAAAAACATGTTCATGCAGGAGATAAGCTTATCTTGGCAGATAAATTTACTTCCTTTACAAACTGCTGAGACTTTTAGTTACATCTTGAAAGTTTTCCCTCTTTAAGACATGGACATTGCAGGAGGGCTTGGCCAACATTTCTGTTGGGATAAGCAATCAGTGTTACCAAAGTAATATAAATTATTCACCTACTCATTCAATCATTGATTTAATAAGCACATTTATCAGAGTTCACAAACTGGTTGCCAGTGAGCTGCATTCAGTCCTCAAACATTGTTCACCTATTAATTTTTAATTGAATGAGTCCCTCAAACTTTCAAAGAGGAAAATGTCACCTCAGGATCTGAATTTTGAAGACCCCCAGAAAAATCATAAGATCTGTTGCCATAGTCAGCACTCCTGGAAAACAAAAATTAGTTGGAGCTCAGCTCAGTACAAGCTATCTCCTCCTGGAAAGCCCTGATGAGCTCTCTCATTTCCCCATCTCCCCTTTCTGCCCCATTCCCCATTAAATTTACAGCAGACATTTTTCAGGTAGGTGTTTAACTACGTTATGTGTCTGACCTTGAACATGTAGGATTTAAAGAGCTTTGCTAGAGGGGCGCCTGGGTGGCACAGCGGTTAAGCGTCTGCTTTCGGCTCAGGGCGTGATCCCGGCGTTATGGGATCGAACCCCACATCAGGCTCCTCCGCTATGAGCCTGCTTCTTCCTCTCCCACTCCCCCTGCTTGTGTTCCCTCTCTAGCTGGCTGTCTCTGTCTCTGTCGAATAAATAAATAAAATCTTAAAAAAAAAAAATAAATAAAAAAAAAAAAATAAAGAGCTTTGCTAGAAAAGTATACAGCTTTTAAGATGGGAAAATAAATTGTTGGAGAAGAAACAGTGTGTTACTCGCTGTGCCTGGAATGTGGATGATAATCACTGAGCAGACTGGGTTTCTTCTGAAGATTCTGTTCTCGAGGGGAAGAAGGAAGAGTTTGACCAGTTTTTGTTAAACCTCATTAATGAATTTCCAATCCAAAAGGATAGACCCCCATTAGCCAGAACTCTACTATGTCATCCTGTTCCCATTGAATACATAAGGAAATAGATACAGAGCTAGGCCAAGATGATTCTCTCTCCCAGGTATTTGGACATGGATTTTAAAGCTCTCAACTGTCTGCATGAGACAAGAACTATAAACTCAGTTTCTGTGAAGCAGCCATATTTCATAATATAGATCAAATGCCAAGAGAGATAGTCTTCAGAGAGCTACAGCAGTAACAAATATAGTAGACTCTTGGAGGGAAACAGATTGGAGAAATAAATAAAATCTTGAAGACTTTTAGGTTACCAGCACCTCCCATTTCCCCTACACACATATACATACCTTTTTGAATTCTAAGAGATGCCCATGTATTCTTAAAATAAAAGTCTTCTTTTTGCTTACTTAGCTTAATCTCCACTAGTTGAAACTAATACCATCTAAACTATTACAATGGAAAGAGGAAAAAAAATTTTGTTACAGTAAGGTTCTGACAGATAAAATAATAATAATCTTAATGTTCTTCAACATCCATCAGATTTAAGGGGCAAGGAAAATAACACAAATTCCTCTACTTAGTTTAATTCTGTTTGTGTAAAATCCCCTTGGTTTTCTAAAATTAAGCCACATTCTGCACAATACATATTTTCAGTCTTAAGCATGCAGAATTATAAATCATCATTTTCTTATTGCTGTGTTATTCTCTTTTATTGTTTGTTTCTCCTGGTTTGAATGTTATCTCTTCTAAATTTAAATATAGCAAGTTGGAGCCATAAATTAATATTTATTTTATTAGAATTCCAGTAATAGATGTGATGACATTGAATGTTTCCAAGGTGGTTTTTAAAACCTCCTTCCGAGGAGGTAGTTTAAGACATCTCTTTTCATGAAAAAACAAAAGCCAACGAAACAAAAATCTATTTATCATTAATGAATTATTTTGCATATGAAATCTACACAGTCCTGGTATGGGAACCATAAAGATTATTGAGATAGGAGTAAAGCAGTGAGCTGAAGTGATATTCAACTCCAATGACTATTTATTTAAACCAACCTTCAAATGTTTTAGTGTAACGTATCAGATGGGACCATTCCTTAAAATTCATGGTGTCTTTTTTGTTAGTTAACCTTCCATAAATCTTACCTTTTAGCAACTCACTGTATAAATGAGAGGGGTGGGGAGCAATTTAATTGATTTAACCATAAATCAACACGTGTGCAAAACACACAAAAGATAAATAAGTAGTTTGCAAAAATCATCTTTTTCCACAACGTTTTAATGAAAGATGTATTTTTATCAGACCAGCACTCAATATGCCTAGAGGCGAGTTCCACCAGTCACATACTCCCTTGACCACATGCCCCTACGTCATATTAAAGAGCAGTTTAGCCATTTTCCTTTTTATACAGGGACCACTAATGTTTATAACATTTTCACTTGTTCATTTATTTTTAGGTAGTGAAATAGGGTATATTCTTTGTATGCAACAAACCCTTATACTGAACACAAATACATGATTTTGTTCATAGAAAATATATTTCTCATATCTTCACTAAAAAAAAGAGTTGAAGGAATACTTAAAATATATTGGTTTTAAGGATGTGAAATTATGATTTTTCTCCGTTTCATAGAGGTAAAATTGACAATTAAAAATTGTATATATTTAAGGTGTTCAACTTGATATGATGTTTAAAAATACATTATAAAATATTCACCAAAATCAAACTAATTAACATATCCATGATCTCAAAGTTATCATTCTTCAAAAATTTTTATGACAAGACACAAATCTACCCTCTTAGCAAATTTCAAGTATATGATACTTTATTGTCAACAATAGTCATATTGTTGTATATTGGTATATAGGGTGAGGTCAAAAGATCAAATCAGGCAGGGAACTAGAAATCAAGAGGAGAAAAAATAGAAGAGCAATTGGTATAGCTAAGGCATAGAGCCTGTGAGAGGAGGAGTAGGCAGGAATGCTAGCAAATTTTGAAAGATTGAGGAAGGTCATTTAGAGGCTAAAGAGTTTGCTCTTACTCAGTATGAGGCATTTTTCCATGGAAGCACTTGAAAGATGGAAATGCCTTGAACAAAGCTTTGCTCCAATATTGCCTTGCTGCAGGGCAGCATATGTACAGCTGCAGGGGCACATCATGACTTTCAAGGGCCCTCCACACTTTTTTCTTTATGGTCCCTTTGTTTATACATATTTGTAATATGTCACAATTACGTTAGCATAAAGACAAATATATTAGCATTGCAATACAAAAATTTTCTTTAAAAGTTCATTTTCTTTCCTTCTGACTTTAAAAGAAATTAAAACATTTTCATGGAACCTTAAAAGTATCATGGACCCCAAGAACTAGATTTACTCTGGCAGGTAAGTTGGCCCTACCTGGCCCACAAGACAAACTATACCGTTTAGGGGACTGTGTAGTCTGAAGATAAAGGTATGATCCAAATTGGTGACAGATTAATTAAATGGGGCAAAGGGAACAGTCAAAAGCTAATGTTAAGGAAGAATTAACAGGACATGGGAATTATTTGGAGATGAAAGTAAAAGTCAAAGATCTCTAGGTTTCCCTGATCAATCTTCAGGAACACTGTGTAATAGATAAGGTTTCCCATCTCCTTTGTCAGTCCCCCCTCTTTCCATAAACTTCCAGTATCTAATATTTTTCAGCTAACTCTGCCCTCTTCCCACATGGCCATCTCTACTGACCTATCAAGGGCACTTGACACAGTTCATCATTCATTCTGCCCTAAAATATCACACTCCTTTGGCTTCCAGAACACCCACTTGTCCAGTTTTTAATCATCTTTCTGGTAATTCCTCCAGACTTCTTGCTGAATTTCCTTCATCTTCCCAACTTCTGATGTTGAACTTCTTTTCTTTTCCATGTATATTTATTTCCATATATAAGGTAATCCAACTCCATTTTGTGGCTTTAAATTGTATACATGACAAATTTCTATCTCCAGGCTGGATTACTGCCTTGAACTTTACACCTGTATGTGCAACTGATCACTCAACATGTCTATTTGGACATGAAATGGGTGGGTCAAGTTTAATTTATCCAAAACTGAACTAAGGGTATGCCTTCAGAATGGAAGTAAGTTGTAACTCCCTCTTTATTCTCTCAGGCTAACTAAAGCTTTGTTCATTTTCTTCACATTATTTTGTCAGATTTATACCTAAGTATTTAATTTTTATTGCCATTGTAATTTTTTTAACTTCAAATCCCATTCATTTCTGGTATATAAGAAAGCAATCATCTTTTGTATATTGTATTTTTTTTATTTTGTTATACTTTCATATTCTAGAAGGTTTTTTTAATTATAAATTTGTTAGAACTTTCTGCATAGGTAAGTCATCTATGAATAATGACAATTTTATTTCGTTCCTTCCAAATTATATACCTTTATATCTTTTTCCTGGCTTATTGCACTAATTGGGATTCCCAGTATAATATTGAATAGGAGTATTGAGAAAGGATACCTGTTCTTCATTCTCAGAAGGAAAGTGCCAGTTTTTCACCATTTTGTATGGTGTTAAGTTGTTCACTTTTTGTAGATGTTCCTGAACAAGTTGAAGAAGTTACCTCTATTCCTAGTTGGCTAAGAATTTTTCTCATGACTGGGTCTGACTTTTGTCTAATGTTTATTCTGCATTTACTGCTATGATCATATGACTTCTTAAAAAAAAGTAACTTGCAGTCATCCTATTAATAGTGGATTACATCAACTGATTTTGAATGTTAAATCAGGCTTGCATAGTTAGAAAAAAATCCCACTTGTTCATGGTGAGTAATTCTTTTTACAAATTATTGGATTGGATTTGTTAATACTGTGTTGAGGATTTTTATATCTATAATCATGAAAGATGTTGCCCTGTAGTGTTCCTTTTTTGTTCTGCATCTCTGATCCATGACCTTTGTGATTATTTCTTTAGCAGTGTATAGGTTTCTCCCCTAGTTCCCTGTTCATTTCCCTAGATTCAGCATCCCAAAAATATTTTCCTGAAGCCTTGAACTCTGTTTACTTTAGGTTTTCTGTTTGTTCATTTTCTATACATGAGAGAGTAAGGCTGGAGGGGACTGACAGGAGAATTCCCTTCCCCTTAGATGGAACAGGTTCTGGAAAAGTTTTTAAGTATTTTCTCCCCTGGAGAAGAGCTCTTTGTTATGGAAAAGACTGTGAGAGTATTTCAAATGATTTCAGATGATTACTCCTCCCTCTTCTTGACAAAGCAATTAGGGAATCCTTTTCAGATTCCCAAGTCTGAGTGGTATAGCTCCTGGAAATATATCCCATGAAAGTTTGAGGTCCTCCCTACTGCTACTAAGCAATTTTTCACTCTCAAGGTAGTCCATGCTTAGCCTCCAACATTTTATCAAAGTTACCACTTAAGCCTTTCTACCAGTTTATGACTACAGGACTTCTGGTCCAGTTACCAGTATTCAGCTACATCTCCCTGGATACACGTCTCCAGATTTTGGCTGTGGCCATTTGCCTGCATCCTCAGTTCTCTGATCCAAGAAAAGCCATTGATTCTCACTTTGCCCAGCTTTTTCTTATTGTAAGGTTGGGAGTGACAACTTCCAGACTCTATGCGTCAGATCTGAAACTAGAATTCTCTGTCCAGTGCATTTTTCATCTCAAATAGTTCTCATCTCTTGAAGTTCATGTTGAGTGTCTTCTATATAATCCAGGTATGTATTTAACTTTTTGAACATAGAGAATTCAGTGTAGAGAATGTTGAGTATATAAAATACAGCTGTAATAACTGCTGAATGTCATTGTCTACGATTTAAGAGCCATGACATATCTGGGTTGGTCTTGATGAATTGATTTCTCTCTTCATTATAGGTCACATCTTCCTGGCTTTTTTTTTTTTTCCCCTGTCTGATTATTTTTGTTTGGATGACAGATATCATGAATCGTACATTGTTATATGATGGACATTTTTGTATTTCTACAAATATTCTTGAGCAGTTTTGTAGATGAATATCAGTTACTTGGAAAAAAATTTAGTATTTTAGGGTGTTGTTTTTAAGGTTTGTAAGGTGAGAGTATAGCAGTGAATAAGTGAATTAGCTGTCTAGAGATAATTATTCCAATCTCATGTCAATACAGGACACTGTTACAGCTAAACGTTTTAGGCAGCTCTGCATGCATGTCTTGACCAAGGCTTAGCTGATGACTAATGGGAGAACCTACGCAGATATCTGGAGTTCTCTTTCTGTGCATCCTTCTCTTCATAGTATTTGTCTTCGTCAGACACTAGTTCTATGTCCTCAACTAAGGGATTGCACAAGGCTCTGCCTGCATTTCCTTTCCCTGGATACAGCTTAGAAACTCTCAAGGCAGTAAACTGGGGCAATCTCAGGACTTACCTCATTTTTTAAACTCTCAGGAATCACTCTCCTTAATTCCCCCAATCTACTGTCTTGAAAACTGTTGTTTCATATATTTTGTCCATTTGTTTCAGGTAGGAGGACATATCTAAATCTGGTTATTCTATCTTGGCTGCAAACCAAAATCCCTTTAGTAATATTCTAAAATATATTAGAATTATATGCACACATGTGCACATATATACATAACCATTTAGTAGAAATACATATGTATTTTTGCTCATTCTAGTGTGTGTATATATTGCCCTGTTTCTCTCTACATAGATATATATCCAGTCTGCCCATGGCAAATAATAGCTTGAAGCAATTTTGTCTGTGATATCCATTAGGAGTATGAAAATAAACATTTGAAATATGAAAAGTCTGTGTGTATATAACAGAAATGCTCCTTTCTCCTCGTGTCTTGAAACAAACCAAAAAACCTGCTTTATTTGATAATGGGATAGTTAAAAAGTCATCTGTTCTTGGGGTTCACTAAGCAGCATTCTAACAGCACAGAGGCGTGTAACTTAGGTGAGAAAGGTTCTGGAATATAGGTTTGAATGTTTTTTTCTCTTTTTGCTACTGCCCAGACTTTGGCACAGTATCCATTCACAATGTATTTCCCTATGTCACCAACGTAGATTTCATTTAGATTATCTGGACATAACATTGTCAAACTACACAAAACCAAAAATAAATAAAATATCCTCGAGGAAACCAGAGGAAGAACACACCTTACCTATAGAGGAAAAAAGTAAGAATTACACCTGACTTCTACTTAGAAACCATACAAGTAAGAACAGAGAGGAGTTAAATATTTAAAGGTTTTTTTTTTGGAGGGGGGAACCCAACAACCTAGAATTCTGTACTCTGCAAGATTATCATTCAAAAATTGAAGGAGAGGGGGTGCCTGGATGGTGAAGTCTGTTGGGTGTCCAACTCTTGGTTTCAGCTTGGGTTGCAGTCTTGGGTTCATAGAATCAAGCCCCAAGTAGGGCTCTGTGCTCATTGCAGAGTCTGATTGGGACTCTCTTCCTCTCCCTCTGCCCCCAACTAAAATAAATAACTAAATCTTTAAAAAACTGAAGGAAAAATAAAGACTTTCTCAGACAAACAAAAACTGAGGGAATTTGTTGCCAGTAGACCTGCCTTGCTAGAAATGTAAAAAAAAAAAAAAAAAAAAGTTCTTTAGAGAAAAGGAAAATTACATAGATCAGAAATTTATGTACATAAAGAAAAGCATAATTGATCATTAAGGAAACTAATGTCCAAATTAAAACCACAATGAGATACCACTCAACAACTATCAGAACGGCTAAGATTAAAAAGAATGGCCATACTAAATGTTGACAAGTATGTGGATTAATTGGAACTCTCATAACTGCTGAGATGGTAAGGTAAATTGGTATAACTACTCTGTAAAACATTTTGGCAGTTTCTTAAAAAGTTAAACATACATTTGTTATAGGATACAGCCATTCCATTCCTAGGTTTTTAAGCCAAAGAAATGATAACAAGTGCTCATACACAGATTTGTACATAAATACTCAGGGGCTTTATCTGTAATAGAATAAAAATGGAAATAACCTAGTTATCCATCAACATATGAACAGAAAATGAAACACAGATATACACATTGAGATACTACTCAGAAAAAAGCAGGTAAACTATTGGTAAGTGGAATATGTATGAATTCCAAAATACCTTTGATGAGTGAAAGCAGCCTAAAACCAAACAAGAAAAAAAAAGCATGTTCTGTATGATCCCATATTTATAAAATTCCATAAAATTTGAACTAATCTATAGTGATTGTAAACAGATCTGCATTTTTTTGGGTAAGGAGGGCAATGGAGAGGGGCAGGAGGGAAGGACTACCAAGGGTATTGAGGAAACTTCTGAGGGTGATAAATGTATTTGTTATCTTGATATTTGTGATGATTTCCAGGGCATATAAATATGTCAAACTTACCAAGTTGCTTTATTTATGTATGTATGTATGTATTTGGGAGAGAGAGCATAAGGGGGAGGGGCAGAGAGAGAGGGAGAGAGAGAATCTTAAGCAGGCTCCATGCCCAGCATGGAGCCCAGTGCAGGGCTCAATCTCACGACCTTGAGATCATGACCTGAGCAGAAATCAAGAGTTGGATACTTAACCCACTGAGCCACCCAGGTGCCCCAAACTGCTTTTTTTTTTTTTAATGTATAGTTTACTGTATGTCAATTATAACTCAATGAAGTTCTTTAAAAAGAAAAAGGTTAACTGAAAGCCAGTAGAAAGGGGAAAGAAACATAACTAATCCAACTGAAATTTGAAATGGAATCAAAAGGAAAAAAAATACACTGTACATAAAAGGGAAAACAGTATTCAAAATAGGTACAAGTATATTGGTAATCTCAGTAAATATAAGTGGTTTAAATTCTCAAGTTAGAAAACAGACTCTCATATAGAAAAACAAATTATGTTTTGTCACCAAAATACACCTAAACTATAATAGCAGAGAGAAGCTGAAAGTAAAAATCTGAAAAATAACTCAGCCTGCAAATATTAACATCAACAACAAAAATGTAGTGTAGCAATGTTAATAAATGACAAAATAGTATTTATGGCTCCAAAAAAAGGAATTATTAGGAAGAAAGAGAGTCATTGGCAATGTAAAACAAAGGTTTTACATTTCTACACATTTATACATAACATTATCTCTAAGTAAAGGTTAAAATCAACAAGCTGAAAAACTTCTGAGATCATATTCATCAGAATTACCTACAGAATTCAGTGTTTCAATTCCATGTCCAAAAGAGCAAATCAGAACTGCTGAATTTAGGGTCCAACATTATGTAATTTTTAGAATCATAGTAATGGTTCTTAAGCTCATAGATGTTTAAGAAACTGATATCTCCAGGTAAGCTGTTCCCTGAACACATTTCAAAGTTTCCAGAGAGTGGTGAGAATGATATGGAAGCAGTGGTTTTCAGACTTGGGCAAATCCCAGAATTATCTGTAGGGTTTATTAAAACACAGATTGCTGAGCCTCACCCCAGAGTTTCTAACTTAGTGGATCTGAGCTGAAGCCTGATAATTTGCACTCCTAATAACCTCTCAGGGTATCTGGATGCTACTGGTCAAAGGACTATACTTCAAGAAGAACAGATATAAGGAGATATCAAGTTCATGACAATGTCCAGTGGGGTGCCATTCTTCCTACCTTGTATTAGAGGACAATGACATTGAAAGAGAAAGTGCTTAGAAAAGACCCTATGAGAAAAGAGAAATTTGTCCTCCTTAAGATCTTGTCAATTAACTTTCGATTCTATCTTTAATGCTACTTGTGTCACTGTTGGTATGTAACTCCTCACCCTCACATCTAACTACATTCCCAATCCTATTGGTGCCACTTCTAATAGAGCCTCTTAATTCGGGTGGTATTCTCAACTTCCATCTCCCCCACTCAGAATTTCTCAATTGAATATTGCAATAAGCTTCTGACTGATCTCCCACCTCCAGATTCTCCTACAAAAGCCATTTTACAAGCTATATGTGCTAGTTTCAAAGTATGGCTTGAGTTATTTCACTTATTTGTTCAAAAGTGTTTGTGTCTTTCTGTGCAGTTGGATATTTTACATGCAACATGGAGTAACCATGAAAAAGCTTAATATGACATTAACTCATTCATTAATAAATATTCATTAATTATACAATATGTGCAAGGCTCTATGGTAGGCTCTGGTGATAAGGTGCTAAAAGAGATAAAAACTGTTCCTTCCCTCATTAAGATATACACAACAGAGAAGGCAGACATAGAAGAGATGATCACAAATGGTAAGCTAACAACAGGGAAGCTTAATGCCTTTCATGATATGGCCTAAATTCTCTGTAGATACAAATTTCTTCCTACACCTATACCTATTTCATATGAATCATTTCATATTATTTTCCTTCCCCAGAAAATGCCTAATTATTCCTTGTCTTTGTAGTTGTACTGCTATCTGGAATGCTTTTCCTTTATTTCCCCCATTTGGGATCCCACTCATCTTTTAAGATCCACTTCAAAAGTCTTCCTTATCCCCTAAGTCAGAATTGATTGCTCCATCTTCTGCACTCCTACAGCATATCGAATTTCAATTTGTATAGTGACTTACTTATCAGTCACTCCCACTAGATGCATCCTATGGGAGGCCAGAGCTGTGCCCAACATGGCCAGCACAGCATCTTGTGCAGAGCATAAATTTAAATCATGCTTGTTGAATAAATGAAAAATGTAATTTAAACTTTTTTTTTTTGCCTTGCAGACAAAATAGCAGTTGGTGACTACATTGTTTTCACTTTTTAACCCATTGCTAGAGGCTTAGAGATAAGGGAAAATAAGTCTTTATGTTCCCAGCACAAATTAAAGTGAAGAACTAAAGTCTCAAAAATGTACTCTTTTTTAATTATCCACTAATCAAAATCAATCGAAATCACAAGTGATAACTACTTCTGATTTTTAGGGGCAATTATATGTATAGCACTCTTTTAATTAACTTAAACTTAAATATATCTATTAATAAATCACATCCACAACTGAGCTGGTTTTTATTTCTCTGTAATACTTCAAGTCACCTACGATCAAAATTCCAGCATCTTAACCAATGACTCGATATATTATTGTTTTGCAAGAAACCCAAAAGCTTTGTCAATCAAACTTCTGTAGTCAAAAATCAACAGAAAGGAATTGCAGATTGTGAGGAAAGGTGGTAACTGAAATCCTGATGATTTTACAAAATGACAAGAAGTTAGCCAAATTTCAGCCTAATCTATATTTTATTAAAGGAAATAGTACAATTTGAAAATCCATTAGTGTACTGAACATGTTAATTTTAGGGCCTGCTATGACCATAGCTGTTTCTAGATAAAATACCTTTGCTCGCAGCCCTCATTAGAAAGCAGTGCTGAACATCTACATTGTGTATTTGTTTTGTCTTGTTTTTGAAGATTTATTTATTTATTTATTTTAGAGAGAGAGAGAGTGCATAGGAGTGGGGGGGGGCAGAGGGAGAGAATCCTCAAGCAGACCCCCTGCTGAGGGTAGAGCCATATGCAGGGCTCAATCCCGGGACCCTAAGACCAAATCGACACCAAGAGTCAGCCACTCAACCAAGTGAGAAACCCAGGTGCCCCTCCATGTTGTGTGTTTGTAACCCCATGAAGGTGCAGCCAGCTGGGCCAGGACAATGTATCTACACACTATCGTGGAACAAAATCCTCTGTACAATCAGGGGAAAAAAAGAGTTATTAACTGATCCAATCAGGCATCTAAAATGAGAAGCACTAAAAGTTAGTCTGATATAAGCTTCAAGATGCAGATGATGGTTCATAGCAGCATTGTCCACAATTGCCAAATTGTGGAAGGAGCCGAGATGTCCTTCAACAGATGACTGGATTAAGAAGATGTGGTCCATATATACAATGGAATATTACTCAGCCATCAAAAAGAACGATTTCACAACATTTGCAGCAACATGGACAGGACTGGAGGAGATAATGCTAAGCGAAATAAGTCAAGCAGAGAAAGACAATTATCATATGGTTTCACTCATTTATGGAACATAAGAAGTAGGAAGATCAGTAGGAGAAGAAAGGGAAGAAGGAAGGGGGGGGAAAGAAGGGGGAATGAACCACGAGAGACTATGGACTCTGGGAAACAAACTGAGGGCTTTAGAGGGGAGGGGGGTGGGGGATCGGGATAGGCCAGTGATGGGTATTAAGGAGGGGACATATTGCATGGTGCACTGGGTATTATACGCAAGTAATGAATCACGGAACTTTACATCAAAAACTTGGGATGTACTGTATGGTGACTAAAATAACATAATAAAAAATTATTATTAAAAAAAAAGATGCAGATGATGGTTGACAAAAGGGAAATGGTGATCCACATTAACAGTGAAATAGAAATGCAAAAATCAATCCTACCACAGGATTCCTAAAGCTTAATGACCTCTCAGTCTTCATGTGCTTTTCTTTTTTTTGTTAGGTTTGTTAAGATATAATTTATGTGTGGTAAAATTCACCCTACTTAGATGTATAGTTCTATGAATTTTGACAGATTTATACTATCACTTCATCACTACCAAAATCAGGGGATAGAATATTTCCATCAGCCCCAGAAAGTTTTCTTGTTTCATTAATTGTTCTACTAGCTGTCCTAAGAAGTATTCTTGATTCCCATCAAGTCTGGTTACATTAAGCCAAAAAGATCAGACTCCAAAATTTACACACTATATGATTTCATTTATCTATGTTATTTATATTACATATAACATATCAATATTACATTTGTCTGTATTTTTCCACATATCTATAATGTTAGAAACCAGGATTATTTTTTACTCTTGGGGACATGAAATGAGGCTAATGACTGAAATGGGACCTGAGTAGAGCTAACAAGATATCAGTAATGGTATTTTTTTGTTTTGATATGAGTGATGGTTACACAGGTATATTTGGTATATGAAAATTTATTACTAGGAATATGACTTTTCAAAATTTTCTGTATATATGTTACACAGTGTATAAAAAGCACACTCCTCTCCAAGGGAAAAAAAAAAAAAAAACTTCTAATAATTGCCACAACGTCTCTGAGTAAAAGTCAAAATCCTGGGGTGCCTAGGTGGCTCAGCTGGTTGAGCTTCTGTGTCTTGGTTTCAGTTCAGGTCATGATCTTGTGGTTGTGAAGTCCAGCCCCATGTTGGGCTCTGCGCTCGGCATGGAGTCTGCTTCAGATTCTCTCTCCTTCTGCCCCTTTCCTGCTCACACATGCTCCCTTGTTCTCTCATACTCTCTCTCTCAAATAAATAAATAAAATCTTTTTTAAGTAAGTCAAAATCCATATAACATGCTAAAAGGCAGTGCATGATCTGATCACCCTTTGTTACTCTGTTCTCTTTGTCCCTTCATTTCCAGCCATATCGACCTCTTTGCTGTTCCAAGCACACACAGGCTATGCTTTTCATTCAACCCTTAGTACTGGTTGTTTCCTTGCTTGGTACCCTTCCTACCTGTAACTCCCTCACATTCTTCAAGTCCCTGTTCAAATATAATCTCAATAAGGTCTATCTTGACCATTCTTCTTTGTAGAGAATTTATGCTTCACTTCACTAAGAAATGGAAGAAGCCATAAGTTCAACAGAATTTTGGGGAAAGTCAGACATTCATTTTTTTAACATGATTGAGTTTTCTTTTAGTCACCACATGGGGATAATGAGTAATCAGCTGTAATTACAAATCCAAAGTTCAAGAGAAGTTAATCAGGATATACACATTTTGGAGTAGTATGTTTTAGGGATATTTAAATCTTCAGAATCATGATGTTACAGAGAGAGAGAGAGAGAAAAGAAGAAGGAGAAGGAGGAGAAGGAGAAGAAGGAGGAGGAGGAGGAGAGGTGGGGGGGAGGAGGGGGAGGTGAAGAAGAAGAAGAAGAAAGAGAGAGAGAATGAACATAGAGACCAAGAACTGAACACTGAGGGAAATCAACTTCAGGAAGTGCTAGCACTAGGGAGAAGAGGGAGGGGAGTCAACAAAGAAACTGAGAAGAACAATTTTTTTTTTCTTGGAGAGGAGAAAAACCAAACTATCATGTTGACCTGGAAATTAAGTTAATAAAATACATGAAGAAGGGATGACAAGCTATGGAAGATACTGCTTAAAGTTAGTGGAACCAATCAATATTTTATCCAAACTAAGACACTTTTTGAGGGCAAACATAAGGCCCAGGTTGGGTAGCTGTTTTAAAACAGAACTATCTTGGGAAACCATGACCATATGGTCATAACATGTGTAAGTCAAGTAAGATGAGGACTGAGAATTGCCGGTTAGAATTAGCAATGTGAAGGCAAGTATGGAAATGCAGATAATGCAACGTGGGGGAGTTGGGAGAGTAGAGTGGATTGGATAGTAGTGTCTCTCCAAATTCATGTCACCTGGATCCTGAGAATGGGACCTCATTTGGAAATAGAGTCTTGGCAAGTATAATAAGTTAAGGATCAAGATGAAATCATACTGGATTGGAGTGGGGCTTAAATCCAATAATAAGAAGAAAGGTCACAGAAAGACACACCAAGAAGGTGGTCATGTGAAGATGAAGGTAGAGATCAAAATTAAGCTGCTATAAGTCAAGTAATGCCTGGGACCACCAGAAGTTGAAGGAGGCAAGGAAGGCTTCTCCCTTAGAGCCTAGAGAGGGCACCTGGACATACTGACGCATTAATACCAGGCTTCTAGTCTCAAGAAGTGTGAAGGAACAACTTTCCGGTGCTTTAAATCACCAAGTACTTTGGGACTTTGTAATGGCAGCCCTAGCAACTAATACAGGAGGGCAGTAAAAAGCAAACTGCAAAGGAGTTTCAGAAAGAATAGGAGACAAGAAATTAGAGGCATGGAAGAGTGGTCCTAACTGCCTTATAAACTAATTATCTCTGTTTAAGGACAAGCTTTTTATTTTCTGATCTATCACAAAACATTCTTTGCATAAAATATGACAGAGAGAAACAAATTACTCCAAAAATGAAAAAACCCAAAACATGCAAAATATGAGTCTTATTTCCATCGTTATTTGATTCAACTGATGCGTAAAATAATTCTACAAGCAGTTGCTAAAAGTTGTTTCTAAATGCTAACTTTCCATCACTGTTTATCTTTTCACAGAATGGGACTCAAAGTTCAGGGACTGGACTGGGTCCACAGGCCACCAATGTAGAATGTCGCTGGTGCAAACAACTTCTTTAAGGAGATCTTAGAGAAGAATCAAGCCTGATTCTTTGATTTTATAAAGATTACTCTATTAGAATATTGTCTACATTTCTCTTTTACATTTTCCTAGAAATTCTGGTGACAACTATATATAATCTTAAATGTATAACTTTATAGTTCTGGAAAGAGTACAACTTTGATGAAAATAGGTCCATCTGCACCAAATGTGCAGTGTCTATTGTATGTCCCCTGCTTGGGTACCCTGACATCCGTCTTGCTATTTCTTTGAGCTCCGCCTCTAGCTTCCATGTAAATTTGCTTCTGATGGCCTGCACTGCAACACTTCTTTACGATACTGTTCTTTGGGTATTGCAACTACTTTTTTCCACAAAGGCCTCAGACTTTACTTTATCCTACTGTGCAGGCGCAAAGGTATGAAAATCCAGCTCCCTTGCGTCCAGCAGGATCATACACTGAGGTACAATTTACACTCCAGAGCATCCCTTGGGAGCAGGCTGAGACTAGACTTTGTAATCACACACTGATTTGGTTTCTTGTCCTGTTTTCTCTACTTTCTCGTTTTTCATGGAAGTGCTTCCACAATAAGCACTTGCATATGAATCCTCATTTCATGGTCTGCATCTGGGCAATCTGAGTTAAGACCAAATATAGTCATCTGCAATACAGAAAATGATTCATGAAGTAGCTTCCTATTTCTGATGTGTGATGACATTCATGAATTAGAATAAGTAAGCAAGCTACCGTGACTTGATTACAAGGGCTAATGGAGGAAAAGTTTTGCCAAACCTTAAATCTTTTCCATAAAATCTGAAATGCATAGAAATATAAGAGGAGTTTTATTTATTAATAAATGTTTAGAGTTGTAGTTGTAAAAGGTTAGTTCGGTTTTAGAAATATAACATGAACTGTAATTAATATATTTTCATTTTTTGCTGTGCTTTTGGATATTTTCATTGGTGTTTTGATGTTTTCTTCCTCTAGCTAGCATCTTTATATACAGATTTTTGAATTTCATAATATACACATATAAATTGTGCATATACAACAAATTCAGTAAAATATATATTATGTTAATATAATCAACTATAGCTTAAAAATACCCAATCTATGTGTCTTTGTGGGGAAAGGCCAATAATTATGAAGTACTTTTTCCCTTGGACTTTTACATTCTTGGTAGATTTTAGTGGAGAATTGAGAAAAAATGGATATAATTTACTTGATCTGCAACTAATTCAATTTTTATACAATAAACTTAAGGCTCAAACCGAGAATGCCTTATAGTTTTTCACTTAATATAGCCTTAATATGAATTACTTCTGCCTGATTCTTAAACATGATTATTTAGGAGCAACACAATTTTAAATTGCTGCACTATTAGTTAATCTAAAACTCTAGACTACTGTAAAAAAATCTGGATAGGAAGTCACATAACTGGAACCTGCCACATTGATAATGTCCTTCCATCACATATAAAGACTTTGCACCAATGTAACCAGACACTTAAGATGTTCTTAGAAGCATCTTTTGCTTAATAAAAAGATAAATTACAGTTACTAAGAGAGATCGTTAGATTATAATACATTACGAAATTCATCTCCACTACTTCCAGCTCTGAGAGTTTTCCTCACGCCCTGGCACTAATCAGATGCTTTTGGATGAAACGCCATCTACAAAGTTCACAGGCCAATCAAGGGAAAGAGAACTAATTTCTGACAGAAGCAAATTCCGATTCCGGCTTATTGTGGCAGCTTTTGAAAAGCCATTTCGTATTTCCATTTTTTTCCTCCTGTGAAAAGATGTGAATGATAAAAATGGAAATGTCTTGCAGGAAAAAAAAAATACAAAAACGTTCTTCGATAGGAATGTTATAATAATCTAAATAAAACCATCCTTTTGCTGCTTTGTGGAATTTTTAGGGGGGCATTGCTCATGCATCTCCAATTATGCTAAATTGGTGACAGCAAGCCAGGGCTGGATGGGAATTCAAAAGGCCCTTTTCCTTTAGGTCATAAAGATTCTGAGAGAGATCACAGCTTTGCAGGCTATGGAAAGTCAGATGAACAGAAGAAAAGCATTTCTACAGTAAGTCAGTACAAAACGAATTCATATATTAGTAAAGGTAACAATTTTAAAAGAAGAAATACTATTCTGTGTGAAAGGTAGCACTGACTCTAATAAGTAGCTTATAAAATGTCAAGAATTTCAGCAATAAAATTATATTACAGTGAAGAACTGGAGAAGAAATATGCCTTAATTTCTATTAACTCATCATCATATACTTTCCAACCCTAACTTGACCCAAAAGGAACCAACAATTAATGAGACTACTAATGTTAAAATCTAGAAATCTGACATTTAGAAATTCTGTAATAATCAGGTTATCTTTAGTATATGCAGAATGTACAGTTACAGAATGAAACTCTATGTAACTCAATGTTGTCAAATCGACATTAGCCTTAGAGTTTGTAGGAACATCTTGATAGGAAGGTTCAAAGTGTGTCTGGGCTCACAAAAAGGCAATGATTGTTAGACAAATGTAACAGTAACACTGCAGGATGGGAATTTTTGTTGTTGCTATCGGTGCTTATTTGCCTACTTTGTATTTGTTTTATATGCTGAAATGATCCCATAAATTAGAAGACTCAAACTCTCAGTAGTCATTTTAGCTTCCTGATGCCCTACAACCCTTGGCCTTCAGCCAAGCGTGAGAAACATTCCTTTTGTCATTCTCAGTGTGTTGCTGCAGCCCTTTAGTCCCTTCTAACTGGTCTTGGTAACACCGGCAACGTGCCTGTCTTGACAACAGATGCGAGCATACATTCATTCCTCAGCACTCACTGTTAAGCCTGGTAAGTTCAAGGTCAATGTCCAGACGTCTCTAGGTATTTTACCAGAAGTAGGTTCAAGCCTTCTCTGAACTTCTGTTTATTCCATCATCTACGGGATTTTGATAATACGTTTGGTCTAAGAACAAAGATTATAAATCTATTGTCCCAGAGTCGTTAAGTCACAATTATTTATTGAGAAGTTGATGCTATCCCAGGAGAAAAAGTTAAGCTTTTTCTATCTGAGCCAGGAAGCATAGCGCCTCCCTGACATGAGCTTAAATGTGGTTATCTCTTCCCTACCCAAAAGGAAACAAAGATCTTTTAAAGTTGAGAAAGTTATAAATCAATTTTCTAAAGACCATATTTTATTTGGGCAAATAATTCAAAAGAAAAAGGTCAAAACTGAACATAAGGATTACCCTGATAACGAATATCTTTTTTAAAATGATGCTGGCTAACTGAACATAATAAAATAAATAAATAAATAAATAAATAAATAAATAAATAAGCCAATAAATAAATAAATAAAGCAATGATGGTGAACGAAGTTTAGTGCCTTAGAGAGCAGAAGGGCAACTTGGTTTTGTTGGTTCTGTTGGCTGAAAGTGTGTAATCTGCACTGTTTATCTCAATGCCACAGAGGAATAAGTCTCTTGAACATTTGAGTGTTCTTTAGAAAATAGGACTATCCTTTGCCAATTCAGGGAAGTAGATCCTTTTGAATTTGTTTTGGTTTGCCAAGCACACTATGCCTTTCTCTCCTAGATTCAACCTACTTTTTTTGATGATGTCTTTATTTTTATGTTAATAGGAAAGAGGCATAGCCCATTAACAGATCTGATGTGTATTTTTAAATGTTGAGTATAAACATAAGTTATAAAACACCTAATTCAGTGCTTCAGCAGTTACAATTCAAAACTACAGCAGCTTGGGTTTTTGCATGTAGCTAAGATTTCCATAGCTCTTATATTATTAATCTTTCCACTTACGCTACATTAGCTTGTCATGATTTGTGCCATTACACTCATTTTCCCCCCTTATTCTAGTCTTTGTGGTTTCAACTTGGTGAAATATAATTGCAGTATTGCAATATTAAAACTGTTTTGCCCACTGGCACCTTGAAGAAGCAATGTGTAGGCCAGTGCCCTGGTTAGTGAGAGCCTATCTTTTTCCCTAAACAATATTTCACTGGACATTCAATGTACCAAAGGGAAGATTTGAGGCTGTGCAGAGCTCTGTGGTGTTGCTAACAGGCTATTTTAATACCTGCAGGGTTACATTTAGGTTACAGGTGAACATTTAGGATCCCACAATTAGACTAGGTAAACCAAAAGATGGGTTGGACTCTAGGCTAGTAAGGGGTGGGGGGGGGAGGAGTCAGAACTCAGGCTAGACAGAATTGGCTATAGTACTCGATCCTGAAGGGAAAATTCAATAACACAAATTAAAATGTCCAGAGGGCAAAATTAAATTCCACCTGAACTAGTACTGGTATTTAATTTTGTGGCCAGAATGAAGTTTTACCTTCCAGAGAGATAGGTCTTGAAATAAGAACAACGGCAATACTATGGTTCTGTTAATTCCTTTTGTTCACTTCTGGTTTGTAGGCTAGTAAACACATACTTTATTAGGAAGATGGGGGTCCACTCCAAGTGACAAGGTATTAGCAAGAGTTAGGCAAATTTTCATTTCCAATGCTTTATTTAAGAAGGCTGAGAATCAAGTCAGGTATTTGCATTTCCATATCCCACCTACAAGTCTAGAAAACCACCAGTGGGAGAATTGGCACTTGCATTCTCTGGCAGAGATAGTTTACTATTAGGCTCAGGTGGACTATTTACAGAAAGCCATTAACAGTTAATATAAGGGATATATTTGAGTCAAAATTGATGAGCAAAACCAACATATGTCATCAGAGAGGAGTATCATGGACAAAGCCAAGGTGTAAACTTGGGATGAAGTGACAAAATGGTAAGAAGATTCTGAACAGTTTGTAAAGCAGGTGTAGGGAAGACCAAAACAAAATAGTTCAAGATGTAGAATATTACCAAAGGGAATATTGTTTGGGATATGCTGTTTGGTTTAAAGAATCATAATTGGGCCGAGATTGAACCTTGCTGGTCACAGAGAAGATTTCTGACTACTATCCAATGAGTAAAAGTGAAATCTAGTTCTATACACTGAGTACACTCAGTATAAGTCAAGGAAAATACTTTTTTGTGTGTGAGCAGATGGATGGCAGAATTTACATGGACAGGAGTCTTCCTGAGGTTAATTCCAGCCCCATCCAGCCGGGAGGTGAAGGAAATTGTTAACAGAAATGGACGGGCTAAAGCCAAGGAGAGAAGAGATTACATCAACTGATAGGACTGAGAAGTAATGACTGGCCATATATTGGCAGACACTGTCCCATAAAGGTCTTGTAGTCTAAGATATCCATTAAGCCATATATGTAGCTGTTAGAACCATCTTTCTTCTTCACCTACATCAAATCTGCCAGCTGGTCCAATCATTTGTATTCCTGAAATAGAACTGAAAGCTGCCCGTTTTCTCCAGCTACACTCCCACCATGGTAGGACATTTCTGCCCTTGGCTTCTCCAACTGCTTCCTCATCAGTCCGTCTGCTTTGCCAAGTACCCCACCCATCTGGGTCCATTTTCCTCAAAACAGTCAGAGTAATTTTAATGTATACGCAGGTCATACCACCTTCTATATATAACCTTCTGATACCTTCTTGATGCACTCAAAAGAGTCCTACCATCTTATTCTGGCACATGATTTCCTACCTGACCTAGCCTCTGCCTCTGTCTCCCATCTCCATCACTCTCCTCCTGGTTTACCATATTTCATCCAAATGACCTTTTCATTCTCATGGATTTCTATTCCTCCAGCTCTTAGCAAGGCTTACCCATATAACTTCAGTTTTCAGCTCAAACACCAGTTCCCCACAGCCTGCTCCTAAACTTCTAGTTCAGTTACTCTCTCTCCTATCAACCTAGTATTCCATGCCTTTATCAATCATATGCATTATTCTTCCTCTGTCTCCTACCACTAAAATATAGTATCAACAATATTATCTCTCATCTCATTACCCTAACTCCAGTTCCCAGAATAGTGAATGAATGAATACAATGAATAAATGAAATAGTACAAATCTTATTACCACTTTTGCTTAAGTGAAGAGATTTATCTTGATACTTGTTCATCCTTACATTTCCATCTTTTTTCCATAAAGGCAGCTAATCTAGTTTGACATCTTTTTCCTCTTAGATTCAAATGTACCGTGAATTAATGCCTACCCAATGGTAATAATTGTTATCACTTGTAGAACAAATGCTATATGTCAGGCACTGCCCAATCACTTCACATACACCAATTTAATCCTTATTGTAACCTAATAAGGTAGGTACTACCACCAGTAGCACCATTTTATAAATGAGAAAATTGAAGCACAGGCTAAAGTAGGTGTTGTCTCAAAGTTTGAAAACTAGGAAACTTTGCTCATAGTCCATATACTTAATAAAACTGTTCACTCTTTTGTGTTGGATGACTCCTTGATTTCACTTAGAAAAGTCACAGAATGCATTTACTATAACCTTTTAATATAAAGAATTTAGACAAATCCAAGTGTTATGAAAGGAGGAGCAATCAGAATCTGGTGTGTGTGTATGAGACATAGTCATCTTTGCAGTATTCATGAAATGTGCACTCGGATATTTCTTTTGTGATGCCCAGAGTCACTTGACAGATTCAATAAAAATATGGTTTTGTGTGAGGCAATGGGGTGTAGCTTATTCTCTTCTTCTGAAATTATGATACTACAGATAGAGTAAAAAAAAAAGGGGGTGACTCTCCAGAGGACCATAAATATAAATATATGCCACGCTTGTAGAAATGGCTAGCCATCCCTTGTGTCCAGTGATATCACAGATTCTTACAGGGTGAATATCATCCATGTTATCCAAGTTATTCTCAGTAGTTTGGGGGGTCACCAGCTTAGCAATAATCCACATCATTATAATGCAAAGCTGTGAAGAATAAATAGATAGGCCGCAGTACAGAGGCCCAAGTTTGGTCTGCATTTTACTATTTTTAGCATGTGTGTGTATGTGTGTCTGTGCCTGTGAATCCGTAAGAAGCAACTTAAAATGAGATCTTGGATTTTTCTAAGTGCGAACTACGTAGCCAGTAAAGCCTGAGAAATATAGGGTCTAAAAATGATGCAGAATCTGTCAAGGATTTTCTCAAACACTGGAAGAGGAACTGACTCATCTATGACTTCCTTCTCCTTAAAAAGAGAAAATGGAATTGATATGGTACGGTACCAGTTAAATTGCCAGGATGGGTAGTGAATTCTGAAGAGCAAGAAGCCCTTACTCAAGAGCTGAAGGAATAAACCAAGCTAATGTCTCTACAGGAAGGATGAAGTCCATATACTAAGGAAATTACGTCTGAATAGGGTTAGAATAATACAACAGGGGTGTCTACATTTTATGTTGAAAGAAGGTTTACCAGCTACCCAATTGTACAAACAGCATATTTTTTTTTCTGCTCTAGTTTAGGTACTTCAATCAATTTCTATATTCTTATGTATAAATAAGCCATTTAATTTTAAGGAAAATGTGCTTTCTTTAGAAGACTTGTAATAATAGAATGATCATTCAACTGTCTTTTATTTAGTGTATATCTGTTAATGTTTGACACTGGAGAAGGCATAATGAGCCCAAGTAGCATCTGTGATTCTAAGAGGTAGGGGATCTCAGAATGCTTTCCAGCAGTCACTGGAAAATACTGAATATTAGACCAGGTCAGGTTTCCAAAAGAAGAACATATGATTACTAAATATGCACAGATTAGAAAAAGAAGAAGAAGAAAAGAAAAAATAACTCATGTGAGAGCAGTTCAAATTTCCAGCTTTCATTCCTGATAATGCCACCATAATATATTTCAGGTTGTGGCTTGTTAAAGTGATGACCAATGACAGCAAAATTTTAAAAAGTCTTTGAGAAAATGCTGCAATGAAGAAATTAATAGCTTACATAATGCATCATCAATACATACTCCTTCACTGCACCATTATCCTGGCTCTGCTTCAGTGCATCAACCCACTGACACTCTAGTGGGCTAGCAGGACACAACATGCTTGCAAGGGGCAGAGGCAAGAATAGCAGCACTTTTGGTAATAAAGTCAGGATATTCAGAGGAATACAGTGGGCTTAAAGTAAAAAGAGACAAACACCTCAATGCTGTTTAAACACCAGGGAATCTACAAATATCTGGATAACAGAGTGAATTTTTTAATGTCAAGGAAACACTGCTTTCGAATAGGGTTAACAGGAAGGCAGAAGTATAATGAGAAAAGAGATCCATTGCATTGCTACCTCTAAAAGTCCTGCCTGGTGAACTGGAATCATGGAAATGTTCAGCTTACTCTATGAAGGTGACAGGACCATTTATTCGGTCTAATTTACCAGAGCCTCTTAGGTTTCTTTACTGTCTTCGGTAGATTCCATTTGCAATGACAGAACAAGGGGAATAGGACCTACAGGAGGAGACTCTGCCCTTTCCTCAAAGACAACATGGATTCACTCTAACAAAATAGTAAAATAGAGATGATAATAATACAATGGAAAATAGGGACAATGCCACAGTGTACTTCATAGGTTGTCAGCTGGACAAAATGTGTTGATACATGTAGATACATTTAGAACAGTTTCTGGCCAACACAAAATGCTATGTACATGTTAACTATTAGTACTATTTCACTCCTGCATCTCTATTTATTTGTCCAAAAAATAGATGTAAAATCCTCATTAGTAAGTTATGATATTTGTGCTGATAATGAGATTGTTTGGATAAGGGCCAACTGGTAGAAGAAATTGCATCATTGGCATAATGATATCACATAACACATAGATTGATTGGAAATCCTGCATACCATACAATCTTTGGGACATACAATATTTTATTCATTTCTAAAAATTCCTAAAAGTCAGACAACAGGTAAATTAGCACAGGAAGCCTGAACAACTCAGAACATTTTAATTTACAGCATCTTTCCCATGGAGATTTGTCCATTTTTACCCACTGTTGCAACCTAGACTTTCTATGGTTAAGGTGAGTTCATAATATTTTGAATTGATCAGAGGCTAACCAGAGAGTCTATAGAACTTATCAACATTGAAGAGCAATGCTTTATCTTCCAAGTATGGATTTGTAAGCCTGGAAACATTGGAGAAGGAGTAATAAGATTTAGGCCAATACAACCAACATTTTCTATTTATCTCTCTTAGAAAAAAAACAAGTTTAGTTGAGGGAAACCTTGAATGAACCACTTTAACATTACATTATAAATGGCTTAAAAACAATGAGCCTTGTGAAAATTAAAACAAAATTTAACTGAATCTTACATCTAGAACATTAATAAAATGTACAAAGATCAATCAAAGATCATCTGAATTGTAACAGAGTAAAACAGTAAAGGCACCAGGCCAACAGGTGCTTCTCAAAGTGCAGTCCCTGGATTGTGACCAGTCCACAAATTGTTATAGGACTGGGATAAGGTAAGTACAGAAATTAAGTTAGCATGTGGCAACGTGCAGAGCAACCTGACACTGCTGTGATATTTACACATGTGATACTTAAATTATTTTCCTCGTAATTTCCTTTTATTTCATATTTTAATTGGAGATTTTAAAAAATGTTTGAGAAGTAAAAACATAATGAAAGAATGAAAATAATAAAGGGAAGGGTAGGGCAGAACCTAAGCTAAGTCACTAAGTACTAAGCAGGACTCATAACTCACCATTAGGAGAAGGCATGGGAATAACCATGATAATTAAGGCAGCCAGACATGGTACTTTTATACCTATTTTCTGGCATGAAATTTGTGCTGAATTGTGGAAACATTGGCACAATTATGAACCCTTCAAGAGCTCCCTCCATCCTAAGCCTTGATCATTTTATCATTTTGACACTGACTGGTGCTGGAGATTTCAAGAGCACCCTTGTCCCCTTTTAGTAATGATATTAGAGCCCTTATTTTCCTGGTTACCGGCCACCTACTTTGTCTCCTTCATCTGTGAACTCAGGTGGCTGTCAGAGTAACTCAGCAGACTGACATGCAGCATTGACCATCCAGTTAGTCTTGCTTTGTTTGTTTCTGCTTTTCTCTTTGGAGAGTTTTAGCTCTGTTTTATAATCTGTTTCTCCATTTTTCTAGCTCTCACCTACTACTATCAGTAACCTGACTTTTTTTTTTTTTTTTCCCATTTGCTGTCTTGAGTTTTTCCAAACCACCGGGGGGCCAGTACCTTTCCTTGATGTATCTCCACAAGGTCACACAAGGATTCTACTAGAGTATACCTCTGTTCTCCAATTAAGCAATATTATGCCTTCCATATCTCAGTCCCCGTAATTCTGTAAACGTGAATTTTCCAATATCCTGATCCAAGTGGTCCTGCAAAGGCACAGGAGAGTTAGGAATTGCAGTCTTGACTTTGAGGGTGCTAAAAGCTGTCCATCTGTATCCCTCAGTGTCTTGATGTTATTTTCAGGGACGGGGCTTGGAGTTGACCAAAAGTTGTTCGGTGATACTTCATTTTACTTTATGTGAGGCAGATTGTTCTATTAGAAAGAGCACCCAGCCTGGAATCTGAGGATCTGATGTCAAACTCGAAAATACACTGCCTACAAGGCCACTGATTTTGGACAATTTGCTTTATCTCTGGGTGGGTTATTGTATTTTTTTTAAGTATATAAAATTTGGGCTCAAAACACCCATTTCTCAAGGTTGTAATGAGGATTAACCAAGATGATATTAGGTAGTAATTTGTCTTATAAATGTTAGCTGATATTTTTATACCTAATGAATATGCAAAACAGGGGATTAATCTCTATTGTCATACATGTTGACCACTATAAACTGAAACATACCATTGAATAAATGTGTATGCTTTCTAAATTTATGATTGAATAACTCTTCAGCAATGGAGAATAATAGCTGAGACAAAGAAAGAGAAGTTTGTTCACTGGGGCAAGAGTTCACAGATAAAAGAAGGATTTTGTGTTCAAAAACACAGGAATAGCAAATAGGTACTATATGATCCAAAGTAAATAAGGTAACAGCACAGTATTTGCTATTCCTGGTTAATAAAGAAGAGCCTGGAACAATTATTGGTGAGATATCTTCATCAACCATCTATTCTCTTGGTATTATTTAACTAATTTGTATACAGTAGCATAATAATTTTTACACCAAAATTCATCAAAAACTCCAAATTGCCTTCCTAAATGATCACACAGAATCCCATATGTTGTAAAGGGATTAGTAAGGTAGGGACTTATGATTCTTAGTCTTTGATTTTTCATAGAATAAATTAAATGAAACTGACAAAGTAAAACAGCATTTGTAGGGACATCTCCTATTTACTACATTCTCCAGTGTGAAACACCTCGTTAAAAAGTATTAAATTATATTTAGGAGCAAGATTGGTGGATCTATCTAAACCTCAGTAATGAAAATACATTTCAGTGCCAATTGTTTCCTGGTTAAAAATGACTAGCTGGTGTAAAATAACAACATGCACTTTTTCACAGATCCAAGTATAACTTTTTTGTGAAATGCATGACTACACATCATTAACTATCCCTTTGTTTTATTTTCTTAAGCCACTATAACAGATAATCGGTTTTTCCTGTAATGAGCAAAGCTACTAATCAATAATTAGCTATCTGCATACAAAGCTAGCAATCTTCAAAATTACTTCTCTGTACTTGAACATTAAGACCCAGAGGCAAATATTATATTGTCTCTATTGTTGAAAGATGCTCATAAAAACATAGGAAAGGTGAGATGCATTTTCGTTTTATTGTTCTTAGTTATTTAATATCTGTCTACCACAGTTTCCAAGTTCATTGAATTGAATTATTTTAGAGTACAGAAAGTGTATAAATTTGGAGATAGAAAATCTATTTTAGCTTCTTGTAAATAACTGCCCTTGGTGATGACACATTTCATTTATGTGCTATGATAACTCAGAAGAAAAGACTTTTCATAAAGTTGATCAAATTCCATCTCCTTCAGACTCAATGAGAGAACTTTTAACAATTCAAGTATACCTATAAAATTTTAAGAGAGGGACGAAAATGGGGAAGTTATGTTAGTAAGCGAGAGTCACAGGCAGCCTTTTACAAACTTTGTTGCTTTTCACCTTGCCATCTTCAGGTTGAGCATAAAATTTTAAATGTTATCGAATAAAGGAAAACAGTAATCATTTTCCAGCATTTTTATGTCAACAAATAGATACTACAAATACAAAATGAAAAGTAAACTTCTGGCAAAAACTTAACTACTTAATTCATATATGGAATTTTTTTAAGTTATTTCCCTCCCTCTCAGTGGCACCTGGGTGGCTGAGTCAGTTGGGAGTTGACTCTTGGTTTTGGTGTGGGTCATGATCTTAGGGTTGTGGGATTGAGCCCAGCCTCAGGCTCCACACTCAGGGTGGAGTCTGCTTGAGATTCTCTCTCTCTTCCCCTCCCCCTGCTCACATGTGTGAGCTCACTTTCTCTCTCTAAAAGAAACAAAATCTTTTTTTAAAAAGTCATTTCCTCTCAAATATTTAGCTTGTAATTATTCAAACACATAGAAAAGTTGAAAGAATTGAAAAATGAACACTTGTAACATTACTTCACTAGATTCACTAATTATTAATCTTGTCTCATTTGCCTATTCTTTCTGTTTTATATATATATTTTTATATATATATTTATATATATATATATATATAAATATATATATATATATCACTCTTGGATTCTTCACCATTCATATCCTAAAACTAAGACATTCACCTGTACAACCACAATACCATTACGACAGTAAGAAAATTAATTTAATATTATTATATAATATGTAGTACAATTAAATATCTTGACTTGTCCCCCAAGATGTCTTTTAAAATTGCTGTTTGCTTGTTTTCTTGTTTTATAATTCAGTATCTAATCAAGGCTTATCTATTAAAAGGAGAATTTCTATTTTTACATTGCATATAATGCAATATCCTCTGTGCCTTTGATACCCCATTTTTTCAAACAGAAACTATATTTCAGACCTAAAATAATGAATAATTAAAGGATGATACAAAGTTAATTAATTCATTCATTTAACAAAGTTTTATTGGGCACCTATATTATGTCATATACTGTTTCAGACTTGAAGATACAATGATGAATAAGATAGAGAAGTTCTTGTTCTCATAGAGATTGGGCTTAGGCAAAATTAGAGAGACAGACAGATAAATGTATTAAAAAACATATCCAGATAATAAGTACTATGAAAGAATGAAATAGGATATGAAAAAGATGACTTTGCTCTTTGCTTTTAAATAACAGGTTGAGGAAGTATCTCTTTGAGCAACTGCTACAGATGAAACATTGCCATTCAGTTAAAATGCTGGAGGGAAAGTCTTCCACAGGGAACAGCTACTACCACAGTACTGAGGCAGGAGGCAGGGATATACTTAACAAAGGTGCTAATAAAAGCATTCTATTTATATGACGTAATCTACTTGGGAGTCCTATGGGAGATGTTTTACTTCCTGGAGCTTATATGATGGTATGGTTTTCTCTAGACTTCAGAATTTTGCCCAATAGGCCCTGGTATCCTACAGCAATGGGCCATGGAGAAAAGAGCCAGCTGTAATCTAACGTCTCTGAATCAATTTCACACTCTACATTATCTTCCCATATTAAGGCAGGAAAATGTGGAGAAGTAGAGGGAAGAATGGGCAGATATCAGTGCACTCAGCAGAGGAGTTATTTTCTCAAAAATATCTTTCTTTTTCTTTCCCTTATTTAGGGATGCAGCAGATCATTTTGCAGGGTAGTGGTGACTATCAGAGTCAAGCAGAGATTGGTGGCAAACCACAAGGGGAAACAGAATTCAGGGGAGGTGTTGGGAAATGATAGAATAAAAGGTTGGAGGAGGTAAGGCCACAGAAGACCAGATAATCTAGAGAAGCTTGACATCTTTGTCAGCTATTGTGTTCAAGAGAGCGGTAAGTACATAGGAAGCTGTTTGAATATGGAATTCTACCCATGCAAACAGGGGCCAGAGAAATCAGCAATGTTTTGCTGTCTGTGTGTATGTAAGGTGTGTGTGCTCCAGTGCCCACTACTCACAGAGTATCTGTACTGAACTAAAACCCAGCCAACTCAGTCCATTATGTTAACTGCCAGGCTATACAGGCATTTGAAATCAGACCCGGAATTAAAGGATTCCTTACTTTCTTTCAATTTTTGGTTAGCAGATTTTATAATGTGAATGAAAAATATGATCATTAATATAAAACAGCTAACATTAGCATAGCTGAAAGATCAAGGGCTATGAAGCTCTGAGAAAGGGGATTTATATTTTGGATCTTTTACTTTAATAATAGTCACTAATATTTATTGAACATATTCTCTTGAGCTAGATACTCTGCTAAGCACTTCACATGCAGCATCTTATTATCTCTTGTTTTTAAACAAAAATAGCCCTATAGTTTTCACATGGAGAAATGGGCTTTGAGGGGTACAATAACTTGGAGATTTCACACACAGCCAGTAAGAGTAAAACTGGCACCAGAATTCTAATGTCTCTTACTCTGGTGCAGAGTTAGCTCATCAATACTATGCTATAATGTTGCCCATTTGCTACCCATGGAACCTTGGGAGGCTTCATTATACTCTGTAACTCTGTTTTGTAACTTTTTGTCTAGGGGGTTAATATTATCTCTCACAAGGCTGTTTATGATGATTAAATGATACACAATAAGTAAAAAATCCAAGTATAGAAACTGGAATATAATAAGGACTCAACAAACATCTGTACCTATTTCCAAGCTAGGCACTTCCTTAGAATCTATGATTGACTCTAGGAGAGAACTGGTCCAGACTGCAAAGAAGCTAATGGTTACATGAAAAATGCCTTAGGCTTCCACTGCTGTTAGACCAAAGAATTATTTACAGACATTAGAAAGATAGCATCAGGGGATCTGTCTAGAATGGAATGAATAAACACATTCACTATCAAGTGTCCACTTTGAGAGAAGCAGTTTTGAAATAAGCACCAGGTGGACAAACAGCATGTGTAAATCTGCCATTGATCCACCGACTTTATCAACTCAAAACTAGAGTCTGGAAAGAAGGTATGCTGCCCAATGCAGCCAGCATATGATAAGGCATGAACACTATGGCACCAGCCAGAGCGGGGAAAAAACGTCTGTGAACACTGGAAATCAAATGGTTGTCACGCTATTCTGTGATCCATCTTGTCTTCTGCTCATGCAAATGGTTAAAGTCACAGTTTCTTCCAAACACTTCTGCAAAGAAACATGTAGGAGAGTGTCTGCTGCCCACGCAGGCTCTGTGAACCAAGCATGAGATAAAGTGCAGGTACTTAAAGGGTCATTTTCTCGGTCAATATAAAGGCTTTCTCAGATAGATGAACAGATAGATGATAGAAAGAAAGACAGACAAGTAGACAGAGATATAGAGAGCGAGATTAAAACTTCATTTGATGTTTTAAGATAAAGAATATCATATTTCAGTTTAAGAATACAGAATATCAGGGGCGCCTGGGTGGCACAGCGGTTAGGCATCTGCCTTCGGCTCAGGGCGTGATCCCAGCGTTATGGGATCGAGCCCCACATCAGGCTCCTCCGCTGGGAGCCTGCTTCTTCCTCCCCCACTTCCCCTGCTTGTGTTCCCTCTCTCGCTGGCTGTCTCTATCTCTGTCAAATAAATAAATAAATAAAATCTTTAAAAAAATACAGAATATCAAAATATTCAATAGACACAACATATACTTTAGTTCAGAGGTCAGCAAATTGTGGCCTGGAGGTCAGATCCTGCCTGTTGCCTGGTTTTGCAAATATATGGGAACACAAATACATTCATTTGTTTACATTACCAATGACTCCTTTCACACTGCAGCACTGTTGAGCTGTTGCAACAGAGACCATCTGCATACACAGTCTAAAATATGTACTATCTGGCTCTTTATAGAAAAGGTTTACTGAACCTCTGATTTGGTTCAATACCACAGTCCTCTCTGTTTAATGTCACGTCTTTACTCTTCTGTTGGGAAGAGGGAGAGAGAAATCTAGGACATGCCATAACAGAAAAAAAATCAAGAGCAATGGAGAAAAAAATGAGAGATATTCAAGGACAGTGATTAAAGAAAATAAATGACCTTATGACCAGCCTCTCATAATCATATAGCCTTTAAAATCATTTTCAGAGGGCATATGGGTGGCTCAGTCTGTTAAATGTCTGACCCTTGGTTCCAGCTCAGGTCATGATCCCAGGGTCCTGGAATCGAGACCCACATTGGGCTCCCTGCTCAGTGGGGGGTCAGCTCCTCCTCCCGCCCCTTCCCCCCACTCATGTTCTCTCTCTCTTGCTCTCTATCTGAAATAAATAAATAAAATCTTTAAAATAAATGAGTAAATAAATAAAATAAAATAAAATCATTTTCAGGAAACCTATTCCTTATAATAGATCTGGAGTTGAAGGTGGTCTCAGGGAGAAGCACTGCAAAGAGGACATCCCTGTGGCCACAGATACCTCTTGGTCCTCTTGGCCTTGGTTCCCCAACAAGCCACCGGTGGCAGGAAGAGATAGAAGAGGAAAGCAGCTCCTGCCCTGGGAGCCTCATAGGCTGTATCAGGAGAGTAGCAGCCTGGGGTGGAGGCAGCCGGATCCCAGGAGTGGCTAACCCACATGCTGTAGATGCTTTTGTTGGGTGGCACCCCCAGAAGAGGACATCTAGATCCCAGAGCAGCCCTGAGGGGCCATGGGTTTCAGAAGTAACCCCCCCTCCCCCACAGCAGGCTGGGCTGGTTGAAGGTGGGCACTAGGGACAGGATGTGGGTGGTAGTCATGGCTCCAGCCTAAAGTCCTGTCTTCCGTCACCTGCCTCAGAATGAGGTAGCACAGTTTTTGGGAAAGGAAATCAAGACCCTACTTGGTTTTGGTGCTGGTAGTGGGGAAAATAATAGCAAAAGAGTAGAAAACATTTGAAAGAAAAGGAGGAAAGGAAAGGAAAGGAAAGGAAAGGAAAGGAAAGGAAAGGGGAAAGGGGAAGAAAGGAAGGGGAGGGAAGGGAGAGGAGAGGAGAGGAGAGGAGAGGAGAGGAGAGGAGAGGAGAGGATGAAAGAAAGAAAGAAAGAAAGAAAGAAAGAAAGAAAGAAAGAAAGAAAGAAAGAAAGAAAGAAAGGAAGGAAGGAAGGAAGGAAGGAAGAAAGAAAGAAAGAAAGAAAGAAAGAAAGAAAGAAAGAAAGAAAGAAAGAAAGAAAAGGAAGGAAGGAAGAAAGGAAGGAAGGGGGAGGAAGGAAGGGAGGAAGGGGGAAAAGGAATGTCCTTGAATAGGGTGACAAGACACGGGTCATTCTATTGAACTTTCAGATACAAGAACAGTTCAATTGATTAAACTGACCCAACTAGAAGAATTGGGGCTGACAAATATGATGTGTGTGTGTGTGTGTGTGTGTGTGTGTGTGTGTGTGTGTGTGTGTGTTTTAAGATGTTATTCATTTATTTAGAGAGAGAGAGAGAGAGAACAAACAGGGGGAGGGGCAAAGTGAGAGGGAGAGAGAGAATCTCAAGCAGACTCCATATGCTGAGTGCAGAGCCGGACAGGGGGCTTGATCCCATGACCCTGAGATCACAACCTGAGCCAAAACCAAGGGTCAGACGTTTAACCAACTGAGCCACCCAGGCGCCCCAATATCATGGTTTTTCACACTAGCATAGATTGGAGTAAATTAAGGCAGAGGCTGATCCAAGCCCCCAGGATCAAACCCACTTGCTTCAACTCTTATGTTATGACACTAGTAAGGGCAGCTTCTTTTTAAGCAAGCACTGCCCAGAGATATTTCCAACCTAATCACAAAATGGTAAATTATTGAAACTTATTAGGTCCCCTCAACTAAACGGCCAATGAAAGGAATCACTGAATCTGAAGATTAGAGGTAATCTGGAAAGCAACCCAATACAGGCCTCTGACTTCAGCCAGCTCTCAAGTATGCCCAGCATTACCTTGTGCTGTGACGTCCTGCTTTGCTTACATTAGCTGACACTGCACCCACCCTTCCATTTCCCTTCGTATATTAAAAATCTTAACTGGATCTAAGCTATTTTTATCCGCAAATATTCCAAAAGTATTTTATATCAGGAAACCCAGATTTCATCTTAATACAAGCATTCTAGAAAAAAAATATAGAAGTAAAACCCAGATGAAGCCTAAACTAGGGCCCGGTGGCCAAAACCCACTGACCACCTGGCTCTGTGAGGCCTGAAAGTCGTGAATATTTTTTAAATGGTTTTAAGGGAAAAAAAATCAGAATATTTCATGACACATGAAAATTATGTAATATTCAAATTTCAGCACCCTTAAATAAAATTTCTTTGGAATGTAGCCATGCCCATCTGTCCATGTATTGTCTGTGGTTGCTTCTGTGCTACAACAGCAGAGCTGAGTAGTCGTGACAGAGACCACGAATGTGAAAATGCTTATGATCCGGCATCTTACAGAAAAAGTTTGTTGGCTTCTGCCTCAGAGTCTTATATTATTTATGATAAATAATCTTCCCTATCCTAGACTTCAAAACAACTTCGACAGTTATTCTAAGTTTTCATTTTTGCTCAATTGGTGTCATTTATTTCTTAGGGAGCATGCACTGGAGCACATAATTATTTCAGAAAGCAGATTTTAAAATCAATAGTCAATTATTCAGCAAACATTCGTTCATTCATTCATTCAATAAACTTCTGTGGAATAATTAAACCAGACTACTTACACTAGTCATAAAATCTTGTGATCCTGAGTTTACTAAAACCATAAAATTGCATACTTTCTTTTGTTTATCTGTGTTGTCAAAAACATGGTGCCTGGCATGTGGCAAGTGTTTAATGAATGTTTATGTGAATGAACGACCATGTGGTTTCTGTCCCAGAATAATACGTAGTCCAAGAGAAGAGACAAACACATAAAAAGCAGAATTGCTTTTTTTTTTTTTCATTAGAGAGAGTGCACAGCAGGGGTTAGTGGGGGAGAGAGGGAGAGAAAGAATCCCAAGCTGGCTCAATGCACAGTGCAGAGCCCAATGCAGGGCTCAATCTCACAACCCTGCGATCATAACCTGAGCTGAAATCAAGAGTTGGATGTTTAACCAACTGAGCTACCTAGGTGCCCCAAAAGCAGACTCGCGTTAAGGACCATGAAAAGGATATAAAACACCCCTCTAATAATGGAAGAGTGAGGTCTCACAAAGGTGGCAGTTAGAGGGATCTTGAGGAGCAGAACACATACACACACACAAATACACACCCTCCACTTAATTTTTAGCTCCATGTGGGAGACAGTATAAAAAACTAGGGTTTGGAAACAAGAATGCTAGAACTAACCAAAGTGCTAGAGTGCACAAACTAGAAAGACTCATCAGAAAAAAAGACTGGCAACCAAATGCAAAAGCAAAGGAGTTAGCTCTGCAGAGGCAATTGGTGTCAAAGAGGATATCTTGGCAAGCAGAGAATTGTCAAGGCTGTCTGGACTTCGGTGACAGACTGACATTCCAGGCAGAAAGGCAGTAGCCACGAAATCTGGCAGCAGCAAAGCAAGTGACAGGGTCTCAGCAAAGGAGTGAATTTCTGAGACAGGTCCCCTCCACCTAGCCAGTGAACCAGAACCCAGTGTCTGGAGATTATGATGATAAGCGATGGGTGCCAATCTAAGCAGGCAGGAAATGTCTGGGAAATTTAGCAAGGATAATAAGCAAGTGTGCAGAGCATAATAATGAGGAGTCCTGGGATGGACAAGAAGCAGAGAACCAGTGAGACAAGCCAGCTGGAAAGTCAATAGGGTCAGAAAAGTTCATCAGCTGGAATGGTGTTCTTGCTCCAATATTGTGAGTCAGACAGCATTCTAGTCTCCAAAGGATTCAGAGGACTAGACATCATACCCAGCTAAGAGGATCTAGTCATCTAAGTAGGTGTCTGGGGTAATTTCATACACACACTCAAACACAAAATGGAACCCAGATCCTAGAACTGAAGTTGGTGGCACATATTTTGTCCAAAGAAATAAGAAAAAAAAACTTAAAAACCAAGCAAAAAACAGTAAGAAAAACTCATTAAGTTTAACAATCACTGAATCATGGCAGAAACCTGTATCATCAGATACCACCAAAATGCTTCACTGAATGCAAGCCCTGCTATATTCACTTTATTCCTCTTTCAAAATTATTTACCCGAGTGACAAACAGCAGTGAAATACCTGTAAAATTAAAATACACATATATATGTTCTTGTGAACAAAATACTGAAAGGGTGACTAAGAGTTTTGTTGGGTGCTTCTACACCTGGTAGAAAGTAGTTCACTCAAAAAAAAATTTTTTTTTTAAGATTTTATTTATTTATTTGACAGAGACAGCCAGTGAGAGAGGGAACACAAGCAGGGGGAGTGGGAGAGGAAGAAGCAGGCTCCCAGCGGAGGAGCCCGATGTGGGACTCGATCCCGGAACGCCAGGATCACGCCCTGAGCCGAAGGCAGACGCTTTAACAACTGCGCTACCCAGGCGCCCCAATTCACTCAAAATTTAAAGATAAAAGCGAATGGATTTTCAAAAGACTTTTTGGGCATTGGCCCTTTACCCTCTTTTATTCAAACATGTTTATCAGTTACTTGGATGAGGAAACAGAACTTCTATATCAAAACATTTTAAAAATTGCACCTATAGTCTAAGGCTGGAAGGGAAAGCCAACATGATAGATGAAACATAATTGTTTAAAAAATAGCAAAAACGGTATTCATGAGTCTCTAAGAATGCAGAAGTTTGAAGTAGGTCAAAATAAACTTCGCTAGAAATTTGGGAGCATTAACTGTTTACTTCAAGGGGACCTTGGGTTCTGGTTTCATTTCTGCCATTTTGCCAACGTTGTGACTTCAAATGAGACACTAACCATTTCTGAAGCCTATGTTTCTCATGTTTCAAGGCTAGACAAGTTTTAGTTCTAACGGTAAAATCATTCTCCTATGATCATCAAGAATGGATAAAATTTGGGTAGGTAAAAGGAGAACTGGAAGGCATTCCAAGAGAGAGGCACAAAAAAATGATGACCCAGCATTAGGAATTAAAAAATATTTTTAATTTAAAAAACCCTAAAATTTTAAAAATAAATAGAAATTAAAATGAAAAAAATAAAATAAATTTAAAAAATTTTTAAAGAACACAGAGTTAGGAATGATCATGCATGTGAGGAAGTAAACTAAAAAGGCCAGGTTTCTGACTAGAAAGATTTTACAGAATGGAAGGAAGTACAATGAACAGCTATAGTGTGGCCAGATTTTTGAGAACACAGCAAGAGAAGCAGGGGGGTTGATCCTTACAATAGCGGTTAATAGGTAATTCAGTAAGTATTTTTGAACAAGTGAGTGGCAATGTGGAAGTCAAGCTGAAGCAAAGGGCAGGTTTAAAGAGGACAAGGAGGGGACTGTGCCAGCAGTCCAACTGAGGGGATACCAGGTCTTCGCACCATAGTGGAAATATGAGAGAGACAAGTGGAAAAAAGAATTAAAAGTTCATAGAATATGGCAACTAAATATACAGATGGGAACAAGTGGTTACCATGGTAACTGGGAAAAAGTGGTATCATGCACAGAGATCCTTAAGTTAGGAGGGTCTTTCAGTCTATTTGGGCTGCTATAACAAAATACCACAGTCCGCATGGCTTATAAACAATTTATTTCTCATAGCTCCTGGAGCTGGGAAGTCCAAGATCAAGGCACCCAGCATGGCCAAGTTCTGCAGAGGGCCCTCTCCCTCGTTCATAGCTGGGACTGTCTTTGCGTCTTTACATGGTGGAAGGGACAAGGGATATCTCTGGAGCCTCTTTTGGAAGAGCACCAATCCCATTCATTAGGGCTGCACTCTCATGGCCTATTCATCTTCCAAAGGCCTCACCTCCGATTACCATTAACTTAGGGGCTTAGGACTTCAACATGAATTTTGTGGGAACACAAACATTCAGACAATAACAAGAGGTGATTTTTTTCCAGTGGAAAGTATGTTAAGCATGAATATGAACACATAGTATGATGTAATTAAAAAACATCCAAACAGAAATGTCCAGGAGTGAGTTCATGATAGAGTACTGTATTTAAGTGAAAGTTTCGTGGAGACCCTATGGGAGTCTTCAGAATAAAAATAATGAAAATGGTTGTACTCTCTGAAGAAGTGAATGTAGGGATAAAAGAATAGAGGGCAGAAATCAATCCAGGCAACTCTTCTGGATTTTGCAAACAACTTTTCTCTGGATAAGGGAGAAGAAGCAAGACAAAGGAAAGGGAAAGGAGAGAGAGTTTGCTGAGCCATGTTTCCTGTTTATTTCCAAATATGTACCAAACAGCTTTACCAAAATCTATTATTTTGTGAACTGTAAGACTGCCGAGAAAGGCAAACTAGGATTCTTGTAGGCAAAGGCATGATTTCAGAAGTGGAGAGAGAGAGCACCAAACTTCAAAAATTTAAAGAAAAATTGAGAATTGGTATTTTCTGTTACTTTTGGATTTAAGAAAATAATTCAGTGACAGCTAGAGTTCCTCAGTGCTGCTACTTTTTAAATGTACCAGATAAATAGCATTGCTGCTAGCTTGACCGGAGAACATTCCCTCAGATGCTAAGATTTCCCCTTCCTTCAACATCTGAAAACAGATTTGGATCCTCCATCACCAGCCTGACTACTGCTCACAATGTCATCATCAAAATTCACCTGGACTAGGAATTTGCAAAAGAGAAGACAAACTGATGAAAATATCATCTGAGACTGGACAACTTTTGTATAAGACACAGTAACCAAGAAAAATGAGAAAATTTAGCCAGCCATTTGGCTACCTGCTCTCTGTGATGCCAACTGTCACTGAAGATGGTATAATCCAGTGAATTACGTCAATGTCCCTCATCCCCAAGGTGCACTAGAAGGAGCCCTTTTGAGACAGTGACCAGATGGAGAATCTTTTATAGGATTTCTTTTGGAAGCTCCAAATTGAAGTTATAACCTTATGTGAATTATGGGTTTTTTATTTACTTTCACAAACAAAGGGAAGTGTTATAATAACGGGGGGTATAAATTACATGAGGGTCAATTTCTGTGACTGTCTTTAACCACAAACTCCCTATGTTCCTTGAACAGGGAAAGAATGGGGTCAGACAAAGAATGATAAATTAATATTTATTTTGTACCTAACACATGCTGCATCTGTCTATATATTCTTTTCTTTTAAAGATTTGTTTATCCAGAAAGAAAGTGGAAGTGGGGAGAGGCAGAGGGACAGAGAGGACCCTGAAGCAGACAGACTCTCCATTGGGCACAAACCCTGACACAAGGGGGTCCATCCGAAGATCCTGAGATTATGACCTGAGCCAAAATCAAGCTGCTTAACCGACTGAACCACAGATGTGCCCCTGTTTATATATTCTAAGTCAATCTCTCTTTCTACATCTCACTTTCCTTAGCAGTGCAGTAGGCTAATCATAATGACCCATAAAAAAGGACAAATGATTTAATTAAAAATAGGTAAATAATATTTACATACAAGGTATAGTAAATATTCAAAAGATAATAGCTAGTACTAGTGAGTATAGGCAGTGGTGCACTGGTAAATAGACTCTGAAGGAAAAAAAAAAGCCCTCATTTATAGTATTTGTCAATTTCCACGGTACAGATACCCTCAATATGGCACATTTCCAACTACCACTGTGACATCACTGCGCATGGAGTTGAGAAGAGACGCAGAATCAGTACTCACAAGCTCATATGAGCCAGTGCTGTGTTAACTGCAGGGACAGGGAAATGGACACACTGATACATGACTGGTACCACATTCTGTTTTGTACGCTATATGGCAACAAGATTCAACATCATAAAAACAAATAGAATTTGATGGGCCAGCATATCATCAAAGTATCTCAACGTGGAAATTCTTGCAGACCAGCTCAAGATATCAGGCTATATCTGTCCCTCATAATGGAGATTTTTTTGCAGCTTTGTTAATAATAGTGAGGCTGATCAATAAATGGCTACATATGCTTACATTACACTTACACTAAAAACAATTATTTTAAAAGAAAAAACAATTATTATTATTATTATAAAGAAAAAAAGAAGGAAAGAAGGAGAAAAGAAAGAAATTTGGAAGGATAAATTGTTGCTTCTCAGGAAAGATACACAGGAAGGAGGTGTTATGGGAGCCTTTCAGATTTACTCTTTATATTTCTGTATTTTTGAATTTTTAAAATAATCATTTGTCAAAAAATGGAGCTAGTAATAATACTTAATCACAGCCTTAGTGAGAACCCAAAAATATTTGATGTATTATTTAAAAAATGTTGGTTAGGTTATTTATTTTTTTAGGTCTCATATTCTTTATCCTATAATTCAAAAACCCTATAATCTTTTATCTGTAATTATAAAAATCTTTATTTATACTATAGGTCATATAATTATAAAAATCCTGTAATTCTTTAAGCTATTGTTTCTTTAATGCCTGTGGTGATGTGCTGAAGCTGGCTCATACTGGTTAATGGGAAGATCTGAATTTTAAATTTTTTAAAATTTTGTTAAGCCAGTAGTTACAGCCATTATTATAAATAAAATTACATAATCTTATAAATAGTGCTGAAGTTAAAATTGGTTTTAGTTTAATTTCATTTATTTGTATGAAGGTAAGAAACAGTTTAACAGATCACATATTAATTTTAATGATAATAATTTTATTGGAAAAAGAGACAATTAAGATGCAACTCCATTGGTCATGGTTGAATCGCAACCATAGGTTGGCTATGGATACAAATGTTATTTATTTTATTGGCCTAAGTTTGGCCCAAAATTTATAGTTTGTGGCAACAGGATGGGTGAAAAAAAAAATAATGTAAGGAAAAAAATGCTAGAATAAAAATGACTACATAAAAATATTTTTACATAGATATATTGATATGTTAAAACGTTCCTTCATAAAACCTCAAGAAAATATTCTGAGAAAAAGCCAAAGTGTAAGGTATTAAATACTCGGTATAAAACTGATAAGTTCTTTATTTTAAAAGAACAAAATTTAAATCCCTTCAGATTTTGTATATCGAGGACCTATAGGTGCTAGGGATTATGTCAGAGACTGAGGATACAAAGACAAGAGGGACATGTGTCCCAGCCCTCAAAGGGCTTTGTAATGACGTGAAAAGGGAATCTGATCACATCCACACTACAGATAAGAACAACATGCTAAGCAAGTGTTTAGCTCCCCTAGGAAGCTAGCCTCGGTCTTCCCAGAAAATGACAAAATATGCTTTAAATACAAAAAATATTTTTCAGTAATCTGAAGCTAATGATTCTCTTTCTCGAGACATAAGAGAAACAATCCTTACCTGCTCAATTGACAGAAAGCCATAAAGCAATCTTATTTCCATGAAAACTTTCATAAAGTTTTCTTTCGGAAAATATAGGAATGTTCTTCTGCAAATTTACATATCCAAGATGACTACCATTTTTTTAATCTGTTATGATTTTGGAAATTCAATAGTGCCACTTTCTAAATCTAGTAAGCCCTCTTCTTACTGGAAATTAGTGAATCTAGTTGTTTTTGAAAATGATAAGGTGCTGCATTAAAAAAAGAAATGCACGATTATTATTTTTGGAAGTGATAAATTGTTTATAAAGTAAACCAAAAAAAAAAAAAAATTCCTGAACGTTCCAAGTATTTGAGACTTACAGACTAATGTCTTAGTCAAGAGCATATGCTGATCCCAGAGGGAAATGCAGGTATGGTGGAAATCACAGAAGGAGTTAAAAATTGATGATTGGAAATAAGCGGTGTTTCTAAATTGGAGGAAATAATTCAACTATTAGTTGATATTCTATATTTTAAAGTCTTATTGTAAGGAGTGCTGACTTAAATATGTTTTGTAAACCCAAACCAAAAGCAGCTCCTCACAGGTCTGATGGAAAATAATGGCATTATATTAGAAGCCAGAAATTTCTATTTTTATTTACTATTTTTACTAATATTTTTGTTTTATTTTCATGATGTCCCTTGAACTTAAACCAACATCTAGCACACAGTAAGATCAAATATTTACCAAATAAATTCATGAACAAAAAAAGGAATGATGAAAAGAAGTACAAAATTCTATGATCGCTACAACTAGGTTCATTTCCAAGAATAACATTACATCTACTGTAACGTAATTAACTAGCTAACCCAGCAGATAATGAATTCTGGCTACTGGCTTCACACTCTCTTTAAAATAACTTAAAGATGGCATTGACAAACACACTGTCTACGCATTTATTATGGAGAATTAGCTAAGCAACTTTGAGTTTTAGTTTGTGGAACTCACATACCAGAAGAGTAAAAAGACTTGAAAATAAAACTTTCATTTTCTTTTGTTTAAAGTCCTACTATTAAGAAACTTGAAGATATGTTAGCAATCCTCTTCCTTACTTCTTTAATGAAGGAACAAAATCAAAATACGATCGAGTATATTGATAGTTGTCAAATACACGCTACTTTTAAAAAATCAGCTCTATCTCTTCTGAATTATAATTGTCAAAAGTCCATAAAAAAACAGAAGTAAAACCAAGGAATCACTGAAATATTAATTAGTAAAAGTCTTTTGAGCACACACTGAAAAGACAGTTTGCAAACCGGGAACACTCAGACCAAAACATGGAATGAGGCTCAGAGGTGTATTGTTCTAAAGCAGCTTTATGCAGTGCAAAGGCTGTGTTTGTTCTTTATGCTGTTTGCTTACAATACCAGATTTTCCTTAAAGGAAATGGAATAGGTTAGTGGTGACTTCATATCAGTTTTGGGGTACTATCTGAGTTTCACTTACTGATTTTCAGACGCTTAAGCAAGAGGTGATCCAGGTCAAGTTACTCTCGCTTATCCTGCAAAATAAGCTAAATTAGCTTTCTTTGTGTGACTAACTGGTTTTGTCTTCTCAGGGAAGTTTCAAATCTTGCTCCATTTAAGTTTGATTATAACATAATGTTCATTCTTTCTTCATTTTTCCCACAATCTTTATAATTTATCCCTTTACTTTTCCTTTGTTCTCTTGAATTTCCCCATTTTCTTCCCTTCTTCATCTTCCCTGCACCGAAGTATAGGATATATTCCCTTTGCAATTCCCAGGTTTTCTGTCTTTACCACAGCTGCAGGCTAAAGGATGTAAACTCTTGGCCAGATTTTGCCACCAGCTTCCCCAAAGAAAAGAAGATATATTCTTTGTGAGTGATTGTGATAGGCAGAGGAAAATGACTTTTATTCAAGGTTTCTTCCTTTAAAAGCCTTCTAGAAGAATCAACATATCCAAACACTCTGCACGAAATCAAGATTAGATTCATGATGTGGAAATTATTCCTGGTAGAGCTTTGTGGAATCTTAGCTGTGAATAACTCTGATTGTCATTTATCAGCTTCCCTACTGCCTAACTTTTTGTGTAGTTATAATTTTCCCCTCAAGTTTATTTTCCTCTTCTGTCTTACTCAGATCATAGCATGACCTGCTAAGAGAGACGGCACATATACTGAGTACAGTCCAAAACTAGATTCCTGATCATTACCTTCTTCAGACCTAATTTGATTTAGTTTCATAAACTGTGCCCAAATCCCAACTGTTTGGGTCTTCCCGGCATGAGTGACACATGAATTAGCAATCGTTCGGATGATTCCAGCTCCCAATTTTTAAGCTGTCCCAACAAATGCCAAGTGGAAGGAAAGCAAGTCTTCCCACTGTCCCTGGCCCAAACTCCTTACTCACAGAATAAATTCTTAAATTTGGGGGTAATTTTTATACGGCATGTTAATAACCGGAACACTAAGCTTTTATCACTTTTATTAATCTTTTAAACATGATGTATAACTTCTTAAAAATATAATTGTGTGCTGTTTTTACTTTTTAGATTTTCCTACCATCCACCTACCTTGGGTTTAATTTGCACTTGTTTTTTTTTCTTTTCTTTTTTTAAATGTAATAACTTTTTTTTCTAATGTAGACATTTAAATCTACAAATTTCTCTTTAAACACTGCTTTACCTATAGTCCGCAGAGTCTTATATACTGTGCTTTAATATTTATGCAATTCAAATATTTCTAGTTTTCTTTGGGTTTCACGGGCCTGTGCATTATTTACAAGTTTGTTGATTAATTTGCAAACAGTGATTTTTGGAGAGATCTTTTCTCATTGTTCTCCATTAATTCCATGAGAAAACAGTCATAGAAATTATTACAATGCTTTTAAATTTTTCAAGACATTTAGACATTTCCGGTCTTTTGTGATGAATGTTCCACAAAGATTAGAAGAAAAAAAATTCTGCAGTTTTAAAGAGTTTATATAAAACAGTTTTGTATAATTTGGTTGCCATCATTGTTCAAGTCTTATATGTCCTTTTTCTCCACATGTTCTAATGGCTACTGAGAGAAAAAAACTTCAAATGTTTGCAGATTTGTCTTGTTATCTCTTTAGTTCTATCAGTTTATGCTTTGTGTATTTAAAGCTTTGTTACTAGGTGCACACTTTGGACTGTTATATCTTCTCAATGGATAGACTTCTTTTTTTTTTTATCATTTTGAAAGGGCCTCTTTATCTAAGATAATATGCTTAATTCCAGAATATTTTTTGCAAGTTAAAATAGTTTCTCTGTCTTTGTTATGGATATATTCATTCTGCAATTATAGAGTAAAATTTAGTAACATCTTTTTTACCACTTGTTTTCTCTTTTACCTCTTACACAAACATTGGAAAATATTATTTTTCTCTGTGTTTTTATTAATTCTTTTTTATATTTCTAATGCTTAATTTCTCTACGTTGAATAATGGGCGATTTCCTCATATTTTCCAAATCACTGATTTTCTTGAATTATACCTAACCTCTTATTTATATTCTTCTAATTATTCTTTATATTATTTAAATTACTATTTTCCTATGAGTACTATTTTTCTTCTAACTAAGCCTATTTTTTCGTCATGCTGTTTTGGGCTTTGATGTTTTGTAGCTTATTTTATCTATCTACTCCTTCTATTAATGATCTCTTTCATATTTATTACCTCAAGTCCTTGGGAGTAATAATACCTCTCATTGTGGCATCTGTTTGAGTCTGCTTCTTATTTCCACAGCGTATTGTGATTTTCCTTTGGGGGATCATTTTCAGTAGAATTTCCACACCGTAAATCCCCAAAAGTCAGAAGTGATCTTCTAGAACTGTTAAGTGTTTGCGTCTAACAAGTCCCCCAGCTATAACATCAACCAATAAACAATATTTATAATACTCATTATGGGGATATTCACAGTATACAGGTAATATGTTTTCCAAATCAACCTTATTGAAGTACAATTTACATAAAACAAACTAAATCCAGTTTAAGGATATGGTTAAATGAGTTGGATAAATGGATTTCTGTCATCCAAAAAGTTTTCCTTATTTTTCTTTCCATTCAGTTCCCAACCCACCCATGACTAAGAAACCACATATATGCTTCCTGTCATTATAATTAAAATTTTTCTTATGTTCAGTTTCAAGTAGAAATAGAGTTTCAGATGAAAAGAGCACGACTCTTTTATAGCTGCCTTGTTTTGATCAGCATAATATTTTGAGGGTCATTCACGTTGTATGTGTCATTAGTTTGTACATTCATATTCCTGAGTAGTATTTCATTTACTGAACACACCACAATTTGATTATCCATTCACTCACTGACAGACATTTGCACTGTTTCCAGTTTGGGTCTATAATGAATAAAGCTGTTAGGGAGATTGTTGCTCAAGTTCTTGTGTATGCATATGTTTTCTTTTCTCTTGGACTGGATCTAAAATTGAAAATTTTATGTGATGACTGTGTTTAACTTCGTCAGAAACTGACAAACTGTTTTTCCTAGTGGTTGTACTATTTTACATTACATTACTAATAGAAAAAGCATTAGTAACAGAAATGTCTGAGAGTTCTCCTTGTTCCTCAGTAACGACCGGTAATGACAGTCATTTTAATTTTAGCCATCTCATTGACTATGTAGAAACAGCTCACCGTGGAAATTTTATGTTTTTAAAATAAAGGATAGAGCAGTTTTATCACCCCTCCACATCTCAATTCCTTTGTAACCATTTTTTAGACCATATATTTCCTCCTACCTCCAGCCCCTCACAACTGACCTGTTTTCTGTTCTTATAGGTTGACTTTTCCAGAATATCACCTAATAGATTCATACATTATGCAGCCTTTCTTTTACTTAGCATAATGCAGTAAGATCCATCCATGGTACTGTGTGGGTTTGTAGTTGGTTCTTTTATTCCTGAGTGATATTTGATTGTATGAATGAACCACAAACTGTCTTTCCACTCACCAAATGGGGGGGGGGGTATTCATGTTGTTTCCAGTTTTAGGTAGTTACAAATAAATTATGTGTTTATTTACCATCTACTGAATACCCAGGATTACCAACTCATTCATGTTAAAGTTAGGGCACTGATGAGAAAAATGAGACCTTGACCTTAAAATGGAGGCATCGGTTGAACACAGTCAAAATGGAGAAACTCCCCCCCCCCCCCCCCCACTGAGATTTCCTTGTCAATGGAAGCAGCTTTGTTTAGTCTGCCTGAAGAGACCTAAAAGTTCTGGGCAAAAACAGCACACAGGAAACATCTGTAAATGATATTGTACAAATGTTGTTCTCAAAATAACAACAACAACAAAAAGATGAAATACCAGTGTTCTTCATGATTGGGCATGGTCTTTTGTTGAACCCTAATCCTAGATGAAAGTCAGACCAGAAAGGTGTTAAGACCACTATATAACTGGAAATACTCTAAAATGTGCCACGTTTGAGGAGTTTAGGTTTTATCCCCTCCCTTGGTTTTTATACATTACTGGCTTAGCATTTGGGAAAGTAATCATAGCTTTTAGGTAGTGAAAGGGTCATGACAGCCAATATTCCTCTTATTACTGTCTCATCACATACTCTAACCACATCATTTTCTTGACTAGTTGTTCTGTTTTCTGCTAAATCACTAAATCTAGTGCACTGCTGTCTCAGGTGTGTAACTGCAGTTCATTTATCTGGCCTGCTACAGCTGAATACATAATAATGTCCCTTTCTGTTCTCGCCTCGCCCCTTCTTCAGTGAAGAGCCTAAAGAGACTTTTTACATATTTAGGAACAAAGGTTCTTTTATTTAATGTTCTTGAGATAACTGGGGAAAAAAAGGCAGAGAGAACAGGAACTGGGCTCAAGTGACCAAGATTCAAAACTCTACCTCCATCTTGGGCCATAAGCCAAAGTTTCTCCACAATTTTGAAATAAATATTGTAACATCTATCATATTCTATTACTTCGAATAGTAAATAGATACTGCCTATGCCAGCATCTAGCCCAAACCCTGATCACTTATTAATCAAAACTATATGCACTGAAAAAAATGGGGTATCAGTCTGGGTTTGCCTCTGTATCTTTCATTCCCTTCTTCGCACTGTCATTCATAATTCATATTTTAAATTAAAATTCACTTTTTATAAACAAATATTCCATATTTATTGTTTATCAGGTTACGGGTGAATTTGCTATCGTGAATAAGAAATCATGACTGTGTCTGGAGCGTTCACTCTAAAGTAAACAACCAGCTATTTCATATGAAGAATGCTAGAAAGTAGTACGTTCATAATACTACAGGGTGATCTGTAATCAATTAATGATACTTATTCAGTATACCTCGTCTGCCACGCTCTCTCTGAAGGAGATCTAGATGAGGGCAGAGGTATGTAAGCAGGAGCAATTATGATCCTTCATTTTAGGATCTCACAATTTATCATCTCTTGTGGTGAGTGTGATTTTTCCTTCCAGGTATAGATTTTGTCAAAGGCAGCCAGCATCTAAACCATGCCTAATACATATTAGGATTTCAAAAAATATTTTATCAAAGAATGAATGAGTTTAGAGAAATGTAATGTCTTTTCTTTAGTTGTAAGTGAACTCGGGGGGGGGGGGGGGGGAAAGCACCACAACTGTTTTCATTGAAATGCAGGGGAGAGAGGAAGGTAAAACAGCCAGTGAAATTTTATGTGGGGGAGTATTTGAGGGAAAGAGTGCTTGAGAAGGAAAACTGAGCTACTTTTTAAATTTTTTATTTAAGTTCAATTAGCCAACATATAGTACACATCATTAGTTTCAGACCTAGTGTCCAACAATTTATCAGTTGCGTATAACACCCAGTGCTCATCAAATCATGTGTCCTACTTAATGCCCATCATCCAATTACACCATCCCCCCACCTACCTCCCTCCCAGCGACCCTCAGTTTGTTTCCTATAGTTAAGAGGCTCTCATGGTTTTTCTCCCTCTCTGATGACTTCCCATTCAGTTTTCCCTCCCTACCCTATGATCCTCTGTGCTGTTTCTTATATTCCATATATGAGTGAAATGATATGATAATTGTCTTTTCTCTGTTTGACTTATTTTGCTCAGCATAATACCCTCCAGTTCCATCCACTTCAATGTAAATGGTATGTATTCATCCTTTCTGATGGCTGAGTAATATTCCACTGTATGTATGTATGTATGTGTATATATATATATATATATATATATATATATATATATATATACCACATCTTCTTTATCCATTCATCTGTTGATGGACATTTTGGCTCGTTCCAGTTTTTTGTTTTGTTTTGTTTTGTTTTTAAAGATTTTATTCATTTGACAGAGAGAGAGACAGCCAGCGAGAGAGGGAACACAAGCAGGCGGAGTGGGAGAGGAAGAAGCAGGCTCATAGCAGAGGAGCCTGATGTGGGGCTTGATCCCACAACGCCAGGATCACGCCCTGAGCCGAAGGCAGACGCTTAACCTCTGTGCCACCCAGGCGCCCCTCCAGTTTTTTTTTTTTTACACCATACACAAAGATAAATTCAAAGTCGATGAAAGACCTAAATGTGAGACAGGAATCCATCAAAATCCTAGAGGAGAACACAGGCAACAACCTCTTCGACTTCAGCCGCAGCAACTTCTTGCTATACATGTCTCCAAAGGCAAGGGAAACAAAAGCAAAAATGAACTATTGGGACTTCATCAAGATAAAAAGCTTCTGCACAGCAAAGAAAACACTCAACAAAAATAAAAGGCAACCTATGGAATGGGAAAAGATATTTGCAAATGACATAGCAAATAAAGGGCTAGTATCCAAGATCTATTAAGAACTTATCAAACTTAACACCCAAAAAACAAAGAATCCAGTCAAGAAATGGGCAGAAGACATGAACAGACATTTCTCCAAAGAAGACAACCAAATGGCCAACAGACACGTGAAAAAATGCTCCACGTCACTTGGCAAAAGGGAAATACAAATCAAAATCACAATGAGATACCACCTTACACCTGTCAGAATGACTAAATAACAAGACAGGAAACAACAGATGTTGGTGAGGATGCAGAGAAAGGGAACCCTTTTACACTGTTGGTAGGAATGCAAGCTCGTAAAGCCACTCCGGAGAACAGTATGGAGGCTCCTCAAGAAGTTAAAAACAGAGCTACCCTATGACTCAGCAATTGCACTACTTGGTGTTTACCCCAAAGATACAGACGTAGTAAAAAGAAGGGGCACCTGCACCCCAATGTTAATAGCAGCAATGTCCACAATAGAACACTGAGCTACTCTTGAGTGAAAAAAGAAAAAACTGTAACACAGTGATAGATGAAGTACAGGAATCAGTCTCATAGTATTCAAATTAAAATGGCCAAGTCTTACCGAAGGATACAAGAACAAAGAAGGTCTTTCTGTTTGGTCACATTCATGGCAGTTTTTAATCTACTATTCCTCCTGATTTTAAAGCTTCCATAGAAGTTATTTTATACTTGAGTTACTTAAAATAAATTTTGTAAGTAATATAAAATAAAATAAAATAAAATAAAATAAAATAAAATAAAATAAAATGAATTAAAATAAAATGAATTTTGTTTTGTGGACCCTGAGAAACTTGCAATGTAATAACCATGTAGTGATGGTAGAGAGAGTCTGGGTTGTGGATCACAGAGCCTTAGAAATGTCTAATTCCATTTCCTGATAGAAAGTTAGAGATTCTGGCACTGAATGATGTTACCATTTTTAGTACTGAATGGCTGTGTTAAACAAAAAGGGTGGGGTGGTCTTTACAAATGTCTGGCCTGATTTCCTCCACTGACAGAATCTTTTTTGTTAAAAGAATAATGTAGCTTTTTTTATTGATCCAAAATAATGTGTCAAGTAAGATTTTTACTGTGACAGTTACTATAACCCTGGAATTCAATAGGAAAATACACATTAATTCTAAATGTTTATTTCTTAAGCGAGTTTCTTTCTTTTATCTTCATTTTTAGAAGTCAAAGGCATTGAAATTATTATTTAAATCCAGATATATTTCAATGTGATTATTTTAAGTTACTTTGCATGAGCTATAAATCTGAGTATAAAAGAAACACTTGAAAAACTCTAATCAAGAAAAGATCAGTGATGGGAGGTGAACATTTAAGTTTCTTATCAAAGCTGTTAAAATATTATACTGGATGACTGAATTAATATCTTTAAAAACAATGACAGTCAAAACACGTCTGTGCTTATTCAGTGCTGGAAGAGAAATTAGTGAAGAATGAATTAAAAGTTAATGTGAATAATGAAATTAGTTAATGAATTAAAAGTTAATGCAATTCTACCTTTTTACAAATGCTAAATGGATTTAATATTTGGAAAATTCTCTATAACAATAGTAGATATTAATAAAAAATATATAATTTTAATGGCATTTTGCCAAATATTGCTAAGTAGATATCATATTCTAGAAGATATGCTTTTTAAGTTAGTGTGGTATTATTATGCCAGCAAAATCTTTATCTTCCTTCCAAGCAGTTTTTAGGTCTCTTTTTCCCTGTGGTCAATCCTCAGGAAAAACTAAGGAAGGAATTAATAGAGAGATTTCCTGCAGATGTATTTTTCAGCATTTTATCCTCCCTCCATACTGGTGACCCCGTGTTGGAGCAAATCATCATAATCTCTCTGTCGTTACATGTCTACAAACTAAGTCAAGAGAAACACACTCTTTTCATATTCAGAAAATAAAATAACTTTTTCTGCATCTGGGAATCCATATGTAAGTTCACAAAGTTGAGTTTGGATGGGAAATTTAAGAGAAGAATCATGATTCTCCATGGCAGACTAGGTAAAAAATTTACCCTTCTTGAAAAATGCAGAAAATAGTTACAGTTAAATTTATATATGAGTTTTCTAGATGGAGAACTAATTAATGCCATGTACATAAAGTAGTAGACAAGAGACTGAGAAGAGCAGAAAGTGGAGAAGTAGTCAGGATTAAGGTAATTAATGTAGGACCCTGTGTACCATGTTGAAGACTGGTTTTCATGCTGAGTGAGAAAGGTGGCCATTGGAGGATTTTAAGCAAAGGATTGATGTGGTTGTCGTCTTACTAAGCTGCATTTTAAAAGGATCATTCTAGTCTCTGGAGAGAACAAACCAACTGCTAAAATAGCCCAGGTGATGATGGCATGCACCACAAGGGGGAGCCCTGAAGACGATGAGCAGAAACTAATTCTGATTATGTTTTTAAGGTATGGTTTTGCTGCTAGATTAATGGGATTGTGCTAAAGTGTACATACTGAAAGAGTTTAAGATGCAACTATGTTGTGCTTTTTGTAAATGTGGGTGACAAATTCAACTTACAATATGAAGATACAAATAGACACTTATTATGTATTTTTAATAAGATGTTACCTATCAGATCGGTTATCTGTGACAAGTGCTAAGTTCAAGTTTCATAAATTCCCTGAAATGTTAAAATAGTGAAATGTAAGTGTATATATGACTCCAAGGGAGAAATAAAAAGGAAATGCGTGATGCATTCCTCCCAATTCTCAACATACTAAAATAATTTTTATTTAAAAAAAAGAGAAGTGCATAAGAAGAAATATATTTTAAGAAGTAAGTCTTAGGAAAAATTGGATTTCTAGAAACATTACTCTTTTGGTGCTAAACAGGTAAACCATTTTCAAGAAGGGTAGATCCTTATGTTTTTGAATGAGTAACCACCTTAGGAAACCCTTGTGAAGTATGGATTTTTACAGGGAGTATCTATGCCAAGAAAACTGAAGCAACTGACTCTCCTACTCTTAGATCACAGGCAAACCACTCCAATAGACCCACCTGATTTATCACTTTCAGGCAAACATCTGGCAGGCACATAAAAGTGAATAGGTGCTGAGGTACCCCTTCCTCTGCGGGAAGACTGAACTAAATATGGCCTGCTCTGAAAATTTATAGATTGATAACCCTACAGTCGATCAAGCAGGATATGTTCAGAAAACAAGCCAATAATGAAATTCTGATAGTCACTCACAAATATTATTTTCTGCATGACCAATCTAAAAGTAGCATAATTTAGTGAGGTCCTGTTTACTTATCGAAGCAACAAATATTCTTTTGAATGTGTGATAAGGTAGTAGACACACCAAGATGATTAAGACAAGACTTCTGCACAGGAGAGTAAATAATTCATGGCAATACACCATGAAAAGTGCTACTGTAGCTGTCATTAGGACTCATTAACATATTTTACACATATCTGCTCTCACCTTTTAACTACATTGTGATGACTGTACTTCCCCATTCCATTTGAAGTTAGCAGAGACCATTTGAGTTGCTTTGGTCAATGAACATGAGTGGATGTGGTTTTGATCATTACTGGTTAGGAGTTCTGGGAGTCAGGCCATGATCTACCATGTCCCTTTTTTGCTGCCACAGTGACTGCAAGGGCACCGGTACAACCCTAGGCTCCATCATCTGGGTTCCTCAATACCTATTTAAGCAGAGCCCCCTTGCCAACCTCACTGGCTATGTAATGTGGCAACAAGTTAACAGCTATCGTTTTAAGAACTGGCACTGAAGGAGCAATGGTGCTATGAGAAATCAGAGCACAGGCATCATCCAGACTAAAGACTGTAAGGAAAATATCCTGGAGTATAAGAGCTCTGAGCTGAACCTTAAAAATTAGTAGGAGTAACATGAATGGAAAGGATGTGGGCCTCATGTAAGCCATACAGAAAAAAGGAGAATAATATGCTCAAAAAACTGTATGTAGTTCACCATGACTGGAGGATAAGCATCAATAGCCTGCCAATAAATAATCCTGGAAAGATATGCAAAGATCAGTTTAGGTGAGCCTTTTTTCACAAGCTTATTCTCAGTTATTCATTTTTGTTGAGACCATTAACTATTTAAAGCATGCAAAAGATCTAAAGTATGATATAATAAACACTATGTGCCTGCCACCCAGATAAAAAGTTAAATTAAAAATACATTTAAAGTACTGTCTATAAAATTCTTCATTCATCTCCTCCTCATCATCACTATAGGTAATAACTGTCCCCAATTTTGCTACACAGCTATATAACCCTAAACTATATTATTATTGTGTCTATTTGTAGATGATACACAACTATATAACGCTCTGTGCATTGTTTTTTATTGTCCTATTTTTTTTTAGAAAATAGCCTATTTTTACATGAAGGCAGGACATTCATTTAAAATGTATAAAAATGTATAGTGAATATAATTTTTCTAGTCATTGCTCTGAAAAAAAATGTCATTCAGGTCATTTACCATTTTTCACTACTACAAACCATGTTACACTGAACATTTTGTAAATGTCTCCTGGTAGATATGTATAAGAGTTTATCTAGGATATACCTGAGTGTGAAATTACTGTGTCTAAGGATACACAAATCTTAAATTATGTAGATGTTGCTAAATGAAAAAGGACATTTAGATTCATTCCAGAAGCCAGAGAAAACTCTTGAAGGACACTGAAGCAATGATCAGATTTCTGGTTTAGAAATCTCTGGCAGCAATATACAAACTTGACTGGAGTTGAGCAAAGATGTATGAAGACCTGAACTAAGGTGATGCCCAAAGGAGACGGTCACAAAGAGGAGAATCGTCAGACATTGGTGATTTCTCTTTCTTCACATATTAAGTTGAAGGTAGAGAACTATCACTGCTAACTAACTATATGCAAGAGCTTTACAACGTATTATACCTTCAAGAGTTACTGCATTGGGAGTTGAAATGACTGAATTTGAATCCTCAGTTTCATCAATTATGATGTATAACCTCTCTTTGCTTTTCTGTTTCTTCTTCTGTAAAACAGCTATAATAATAACATCAACTTCATTGGCTGGTCATTACTGTTAATTAAAATAATACACACAGATCATTTAGACAACATGTGTGGTATATAGAAGTTACTGATAAGTGTCAACTATCATTATGATTATTTTAATCCCTAAACCAAATCAAAAAGATGATAGTATCCCATACTGAAGAAACTGAGATCCAGAAAGTCTGTAACTTAGCCAGAAGCTCTGCTAGAAATCAGTAGATTTAGGATTTGGAAACTATGCTGTTCTTATGCCACATTGCCCATAGCTTTTCCCTACTCATCAGGTTTCTCTCCCTTCCTTCCTTCCTTCCTTCCTTCCTTCCTTCCTTCCTTCCTTCCTTCCTTCCTTCTTTCCTTTCTCTTTCTTTCTTTCTTTCTTCCTTTTTTTTTTTAAGATTTTATTTATTTATTTGACAGAGAGCATGAGAGAAAGAAAGCATGAGTGGGAGGAAGGGGAGAGGGAGAGGGAGAAGCAGTCTCCCCCTGAGCGGGGAGCCTGATGCAGGGCTCGATCCTAGGTTCCTGGGATCATGACCTGATCCTAACGTAGAAGCTTAACCAGCTGAGCCACCCAGGCACCCCTCCCTTCCTTTCTTTTACGGTAGGAATCAAGGAGACTGAGTACCCAGGACAAATGATATTTAAATCAGTGACTCACCCTTCACCTTTCTACTCCACCATTTTTCTATTATTGATTATTTTTTATTCTTCAAGGTATAATTTATACTCTTCCACTTTCAAAGAAGGCAGTTTTTATGCAGCTATAGCTTTTTTTTCTAAATTAAGATCATGACATTCTTAGAAAAGAGTCTGGACTTGTTCTCAAATTTTACCCCTTTCCCCATACCAGATAAAGAGAAAACAAGTTAGTGTTCACCAATGTGTAGCTGGGAGAAGAAAAAGAAGCTGCACACTAATCTGAATTTAGTTTTTGTAAAAATCCATTTGAATATGGAAATCGAATGGAATAGAATATGCTTAGTTAGCAAAGAATTTATGTGTAAAGACATGTAATTTTGGCTACTCCAGCAAGATAATGAGGTTAATTGTGCCAGTGATCCAGATGGATGGATAAAAATAAGGGTTAACTGAACACCATTACTGATGGGCAAAAAGCCAAAATATATCCCTGTACATTCATGATTTAGTTCTGGCTAAAACTATGTTAGTGGATCTCCTGACTTTGTTTGCAACTGTTTACTTTGAAGACTGAATAATTAGTGGTAAAAACACATGGTGGGTTATTCCATTGGTGTAACTTTCAAGTGAAGGGATGTCTTAATGTTACCTTGTATCAGTGGCAATACTGGGCAATGTCTAGAGACATTTTTGGTTGTTAGAACTACAGGTGAGTGCTGCAGACATACAGGAGGTAGAGGTCAGGGATGCTGCTAAACATCCTACAATGATTCATGTCAAAATTTCAATAATACTGAGGTTGAGAAAACCTGTCCTCTATTTATGGCAGGTTGGAGTTCCATATCCCCTTCACCCTTCATCACAAAGGTGGTTAATTCTCTGTAATCCTTGGGCTCTCGATACCAGCCTGATCCCAGTGCAGAAAGCATTAAAAGGAAAATTTTTTATGGATGCCAGGTGTTAAAATGCTGTTTAAAAATAATAATAATAAACAAGGGCATCACTGCTCAGTTACAATCAGAACATCAATAAATGCTCATCGCTCATAATGTCCCTTTGGCATTAAAACATGATATGATAAATGGTCACATAGTTAATTATTTCACTACAGCTTCAACATTTAAAATACAGTTTTGGAAGCAATTAATCCAAAGTGGATTAGTGTTTGGGCAGGATTGTGATAAATAAAATGTCAACATCTTTGGCACAGAAATATAACTGCTCCCAGCACAGGTAGACTCTCCTGTACCATGAATATCCTGCATTCTTTATCTTTCTCATTTCTGTTATTGTCAACAACATTATAAAAAGCAATGAGCATTGTTCAGACAAAACAAAACAAAGACAAACTTATTTTTCCTGATCCAGCAATTGAATTTGATTTCTCTTTTATTTCCAAAGTAATGTTTTCATGACTCCTTATTAAAAAGACTAATACCTGGGTCAAAATGTGTGTGTCTACATCATATGCATCTGTGGAATACATCTCATTTATGCTCTACCATTTCTCAGTGTATTTGTTCTGTCCTCCCTCTAACACATTCTCCTCCATATTACCAGTTATCATAAATATAAACACAGAGCGCCAAGCATGTTAGTCATATATTTCAAAACTATGAATTTCACTCCCTTGCTAGTAGGATAGAGTGTTTAGTGGGGCACATAAAACTATTTTCTTTCAACACCAGACTAACTATCCAGTTTTATCTTCAATTAGCTTTCTCTTATATCCCATCTGCTTTAACTCTATGTTGCCATCCTTGAACAAAGCAGGCTGTGATCTATCAATCCATTTTTAAGACCCAGCTCAAATATCATTTCCTTTCTGAATTCAGCCTCTACTGCCTTAGAGTTTAGTCTCTTTTTCCTCTGTGTTCTAATAGTTCTGTATTATAGTATTTATTACATCTTTACAACTATGATATTAACTACTACTTTACTTTGACTTTAGGTCTACCTTCATCACTGTGATTTCCTTAGACACTGGCCATATCCTATTCTTTGCAGCACAAGAACCTCGCCATTTTGTTGCTTATGATCAGTCTTCCCACAATGTTTTTGAATAACTTAAATACTTCAAATCATTTATTTCATCTTTGCAATATTCGCCCAAGCATCTATTATATGGGGAAAAAAACTGATTATCAGTCTATTTGTTTTTGTGGCACTGGTATGGTCATCAAAAGAACAGGGAGAAAACCCAAGGATTCAAATAATATACATCAGTGTACACTCTTCCTGGATAACCGATGCCCGGCTTACCATGTGTACTGTAGGTTAGAAATCAAATCTAAAAGTCACCATTTTAATTTATGGGGCAGACTGTCATCTTTTTCTTTTCTTCTCTGCATTTGTTGTACAGTAATTTTGATGTATTAACATGTTGCCTTTGGTGAATCAGCAACTCACTGCAGGGGGGATTATAAATAATTTTGAATGTGAGTGGTTATTATTATTCCATGAATGTTTTAGAAAGCGTTAACATTAAGTGAATGTTGATAGAAAGGACGTATGCATTTTAGCCATTTAATATATTTGTACGACCCATTAGAAGTGGCATAAAATGAGCCATCAATATTGAATAAATGTTTTAGCAACATACATTATAAATTTTAAGTGGCTGGCATAAAATATGCATAACACGTGGTGCTTATTAGTAGTCTTAGACAGTTTCCTTTTTAAGAAACCATTAATATTGTGATGACCTTAGGTATACAGTAATAGGCTTTAGAGAGAGCCATCCATTAAGCCATTCTAAATTTAACTAAGAGAGAGTAAATTCCATAATTACAGACGCTCCTCCACACACAAGCATGCACTGAAGAGAATTTTTAGGTGAAAAAAATCTTCTGTGAAAGATTGGGAACCTCAAAGTGATGCAAGAAAATCTTTGGTCCCTTATCTTCTATCCTCTGTTTTCTGTGTCATCACTATCATTTACTCAGTATCTACAGGAATATCCTTTTCTGTCCCTTTTTCCCCCTTGTCCATGTCCTAGTCTAAACAAGATAATTTTTTTCCCCCAGTTCAGTCACAGAACAAGCTCTCTGGTAATTAGAGCCAGTCAGATTAAGTTTAGAATTCCAGCTCGCCCAAATCTTGCCACAGGTATGATGTCCACAAATTACAAAACCTCATTAGACCCTTAGCTATAAAATGGGGACACAACACGACTAAACTATCCAAACTGCTTTAAGTGTTGAATGGAACATGCCTAGTATGCATTTAGTATAGTGATTGTTCAATAAATGAACAATTGCTACTATCTTTATTTTCCCTTTATTTACTTGTTTTTTGTATTTTCTATTCTAAATCAAGCCTCTAAGGAAATATGTTTCCAAACTGCATATGATTTTTATGATTGATATTTTTCCACGAAATAACAAGGCTGGGTTAATTTCTAATTACAACATTTTGCTCATTTATATACAAATTACCATTGTTTAAACGGTTTGGGTTAACAGACTCCTCTTAGAGCTGTGCTATCTAATACATTAGCTTCCAGACACATGTGGCAATTGAGCATATGAAATGTGCCTAGTCCAAATTGAGATATCTGTGAACATATGATATCTGTGAATATGTATAATTACACACAGGTTACAAAAATTTGGCATGAAAGAAAAAAAGAAAACATCTCATTTTTGTATTAATTACATAATGAAATGATAATATTATAGATATAGTGAAATAAACAAAATACATCAAAATTAATTCCATCTGCTTTTTTTAACTTTTAAAAAACATGCTTTCTAGAAAATTAAAAATTTCTAGATCAACTAAAATTAAAAATTTCCAGAAAACTAAAAATTAATTCCTAGAAAATCTGAATATAAAAATTATGTTTTGATTGGTCCGCTCTAGAGCACTTTGGTGAAGTGGTATTCTCTGAAAGGTAGGCTAGAGGACATGATGCAATCATACATTTGGCTAGAAAGTACATAAACGCTCACCCATTTCAACAACCCATTTTTTTCCAGAACTTAATTATTCAAGACTGCAATCTAGAAGAGGGTTGTGGCAAGACCTAAATGAAACCCTGAATGAAATGTGAGATGGTTGATGGAAGAAAGTCCTGAAGCAAAGGCAGAAAGGTCAAATTAATGTAAGATTGTACCGAGCCCGGCTGAGTTATGCAGTGGAAGTCATTTTGTGTGCCAGATGCTGAAGCAGCAGAAAAACCAAGCAGCCAAATACAAAGACTCAGAAGGCAGTGGGGGGTAGAGGTGGCGGAGCAAAAGAGGGAAGAGTAGCTGGAAAGGGTTGCAATGTATTCCTGTCTTGACAACTCTTATCATCTCATGATTCAGGTCACTCCATCCTTTTTATAGGCAATTTGGCACATTCAAGAGCACATCTTAAAGGTACAGACTTTCAATTGTTCACCTAATATACTAAAAATACTAATATAAAATAGTATTAGTTTAGTTTGAATAATAACTAACATTTACTGAGTGCTTATTATGAGTCAGGCACTCTGCTTAAGCTCTTAAATGTATAATGTCATTTATAAATGTCCCTTTGATGTAGGTATTATGCACAATTATACAGTTGATCCATCTGAGGTTTAGTAAGGAAAAGGATTCATTTAAGATCATACAGCGAGTAAGAGATGCACTGTAGAACAGACAGACATTGAGGGGATGGGCTGCGATTTAAACTCAGATTGATTCCCAAGTCCAAGTTCTTCAGCATAAGGAGATACTATATTTAAAATGCATAGGCTGGCATATCCAGGTAATGCTTTAGAAAAATTTAATGACAGGTAACTCAATATGTCTTACAATACCTCTTCAATTTTTATTAGAAAAATTACAAACATTAAAAAAAGATCAAAACAAAATCCTTATGAATCCTTCATCTAACCTGAACAACCATCCACATATACCATAATTGTTTCTGCACCCCACTCTCATGTTTGCTTACACATTTTAAAGGAAATCCAGATGTCATGGTATTTCATTCCTAAGTATTTCATTATACATCCAAAACCACTGTAGAATTTCCTTACCTAACCACATGACATTATTATGCAAACCACTATTAATCATGACTTCTTGAAATCATCTAATATTAGTCCATATAAATTTCCCTGACTACCTAGAAATATCTTTTTATAATCAATTTATTTGAATCAGGATCCAACTATGTACTGCTCATTATGTTTGTTGTTATATGTCTTAAATACTTTTAGGTTTTTTTTAATCTACACCAGTCTCTCTCTCTTTCTTACTCTCCACCCCCACTCTTTGGTTATGACATCAACTTGCTGAAAATAATTCAGCAATTATCTTACAAAACATCTATACTCTAGAATTAGCTGATTTTTTTCTTGTGGTAGCAATCACACATGATCCTTGCTCTACTATTCTCTGTTATCTCCTGAACATAGGAAGTTAAATTTAAGGACTTGATTAGATTTGGGCTCATTATTTTCCTTTGGTCTGAATAGGTAGTCTGTGGAATCATACTATATCCCGTCAGAAGATTTGTAAATGTTTACCGTCTCACTTTCCTTGATGTAAAAATAAGCAAGGGATTCAAGTTTGGACTGCTTGATCCCTTCATTGTAAGATCCCTAATTACCTCTACAGTTATTGATTTTATCATCTGAATCAATCAGAATTTAATAAAAAAACTGAGCCATTCTTTCTATTTATGGTACTAATAACAGGTAAAAAATGTGACCTTTGCAAATGAGGGGGGAGCTGGAAAGGCAAGAGTCTGGAAGGGATGTTTGAGGACCAAAGAAACAATCAGTAACCTATCTGCCTGAAAATCTGCAACAGGAATGTCAGAGAGGGCAAGTGTGCACAGCCACTGAAGCCAGATGAAAAGGAGGCTTCAAGAGAGGTAGGTGGAATCTCTGGGAGACCATGCTTCTCTAGCATTCACATCTATGATCTGCAGCTCAACACCTTTCAGTTAGACTGGGGCCACTGTTGATCCCCAGGCCAGCACTTAGGAAAATGAGCTGAACACATAGCAAAGGAAAATGAGGATATATGTGGTTGGACAGGTATCTTGCATCTATCTGTCACCATGTTTATTCACACTGACCCTCTGAAATTTATAGTTTTGGCTTCACATTGCATTCTAAGTTTTGGACAAATTACCTTTTCTACTCAACTCTAATGTGTACCCACACAAAGAAGAGAATTCTAGTAAGCATAATTGTTGGCCTTAGCCATGCTGACATAACACAACCCAGCACACCATCGATTGATGGTATTTAATTAAGGGCTGTAAAATTGTGATTTTCTAATTCTATAATTTGACATTCTAATTCTGCATTTCCTTCTGTATTTATTAGCTTAATCCTTTTCTATAGAAAATTTTTCCTCATTCACTAGACCTATTTGGTAACTCAGAAACATATGTCACAGAAGTAGAATAAACGCTAAATTCCTATTAATTATAAATTTTCAGGATAATGAGTTATTGTCCTAACAACTTTCAGTGGTGTCTGATGACCAACACTTTGTTTTCTCTCTCATTTTTATCCCCTCCATCTCCTCCTTATGGGGGTAGAAGGTCTGCCATTTTGAGCTCCTGGCTTTCCTATACGTTCTTTTTAAGTCAACTGCAATATTTGTTATAATGTTCAGATCATGCCACATTTGTCCAGTGGCTCCCCTCTGTCATTTTGTACTTAATCTGCATCTTGTGCTTTGTGCTAGTTCTCAAAATTTTCTTCCCAAGTTACCACTCTGCATGTAGCTCTCTCCCATAGGGGTGATTTTTATTGGCTCGCAGTACCATTTCTTCTTACTTCCTTTTATCTTCCCTATTACAACCACACAGCTGTTAATATTATGCAGAGTCTGTTGCTAGTGAGCATTTTGGCCAATTCTACCCTTGTCTGAGATTCCTAGTGAATTATTTTTTATCTAAGTTTGTTGAAAATATCATTTAGGTTTTTCTTTTAATATTTGTTCTGTCTGTTTTATGAGAGAATTTTATGAAACACTACATTACCATCATGATCTTCCCATCGAAATTTCAACCATAATCTTTGGAGAGCTTTAAACATTAGGAATCTCTTTAATAAATTTATTCAGAAATCTACGCCCTTGAAGCCTTCACCTAAGATCGTCAGCCTTGATTCCCTACTTTTAGACTCTTAAGTTTAATTCCTTTGCATAAGACACGTCTTTAAAAATCCAACCAAAAATAATTAATTAATTAATTAATTAATTAAATAAAAAATAAAAATCCAACCAAACAGTTACCATACCCCTACTGAGTCTTCTTTCCCCTGGGCATTCTCTCATTTCCTCTGAACACTTCTTACATATCCAACAAAAGGACTGTGGACTAATCTGCATGTCCAGATTTGGAGCTCTGCAATAACAAGGGTGACATGGAGAATTAATTTTTCATTGAAATTTTGACTTCCCATTGGAAGGAACAGAGAGAAGGAATAGAGATAGATGAGCTAATGATTATGGCCAGAAGCATCCAAACAAGCTTAGGATAAAAAGAGAAGAGAACACCATTGGTGCAACAAAATCAAGGACATAAAGGAGTATCCAGGAAGGAACTCATTTTCATTTAGGAGTAAGATAATGATGTGTGCTTACATTCAGTCATTTGGCAAATGGTTAACGAGCGAGGCACCCTCGTAAACATGACAGGCACTGATCTGAGTACCAGTATAGTCAATAAGGAAGGTGCTTGATCTAAATCTGGTAGAGTTCTTCCAATGTTCTTGAGAAAAATAAAAACAGAAAGAGGAAGATAATATTTTGGAAGGCTAAAAAGATATTGGTGATGGGAAATTCCTCTTTGAAGATTCTTGATCAGCAGTGTCAGGAGCTAGCCAAGACAGATAAAGAAAAACTTACAGCAAGATATTTAGCAGAAATGGTTAAAATGGGGTGGGGGGGAGGCACCATAACATGGTACTATTGGAAAAGGAGTTGTTGAGTGGCTACCACAGGCATAGTAGAATATTAGTTCTGGGATCCACAAAATGCCAAGACTGCTAAGGAAAACCTGATTGTTGGGCCTCAGTCACTTTAAAGATTTACAGATTGGAAACAATATTGTAAATATAGTATTGTCACTCATGGCCATTTATACCTCCAGGCAAGCATTTTGAGTTTCTTCTCCATTGTTCTCCAGTTTGTTATCCCAATCCTCTCAACATGAACGTACATAACTAAATCCAAACTGCAGGTGTGATCTGATGATGATAGAGGTAAGTGGACTTAAACAATGTTGCCATCAGCCTTACCGATGAACTGGTGAGGTTTTGGTGAGATTTATTTTTTCTTTCTTCAAATCACTGTACACTCCCTACACTATGACACAATCTATTCTTTCAGTTATGAGAAATAAAGGACAACTGTTCTACATGGGTCCTCAGATCTTGTCTATGGAATCCTACAGCTCTGATTTTAAACAATGTATGAGAATCAACATTGGTAACTGATAATATGAAGTATTTATAGATAAAAAGTGGCCATTACTACTCCTTAGACATTTAGTGATAATTCTTAGTATCATATTTATTCCACTAAGCTTTTACTAGGTTGAAATCTTGTTGTTATATAAGATTTGATGATGCTATTGCTATTGACAGAAATCTGAGTTATGAACTATAACTGATTAAAAATCATTCAACAGGATTTTATTTAATTGGCTTCTTTTACTTTAAAATAAAGTAAGCATAATTTATACCTCTAAAATCGAGACAACTTGTTTGATAGATTTGTATGTGTGTGCATGCATGTGTACGTGTGCGTTTACATAAGTGGGTAATTTGTGAATTTACACAAATGGTATTGAAGACATGTAAAAATCAATCCTCTTTTATTTACATGTTCAACATCTCATTTACACTGAAAACAGTCCTATTTAACGTAAATTCAGGACTCCTTCAGTGTCACTGGCCATCCTGATGACAATGGTCATCATTAATATTACTACTTTTAATCAGTATTTTACAAACTATGGTCAACAAAAATTTTGTCTTGATGAATATCAGTATCCTTCTATATCCTGCCCTCATTCAATAAAGATAAGTGTGGTAAAATCCCAAACAGGACAAGAGGTTTATAAAATTCAAGGATTTAAAAATCATGAGATTAAATTTAAAAATTAACGATAATTATGGAAAACTTAATTAAAGGCCAACAACTTCATGGGAGGTAGGAATAGTTGAGAAGCAAAAGAATCTTTTGCAATGTGCTCCTTTACTTCTTTTGCTCCTTCTTTAAATATTAAATAGGCATTGATTACTATAGAGACAAATATCAGACCCTATTAAATGAGTAGTTAAATATTGACGAATGTAAAGTGGAGACCAATACTTGCTGCAGGGGACAACAGGGATTGATATTCACTGGGAGTAGGTTTAGTGTATACCCATATTATTTTCACCAAAATAATTGCAAATTCTCTCTTTTAGCATCTTTAAAGTTTATAATGTAAAACATTATTTTTTCCAAATTTATTTTGGGGCAACTAGTTTAAGAGGTCAGAAGCCAATTAAGTATTTCCTTCTTGTAGCCAAAACAAACTAACATACATATAAATATTTAGGTAAGTCATGAATTATGTTAAATATAAGGGTCCTAGAGACCTTAAATTAGGCATTTAGGGCATTTCATTTTTATACACATTTGATACAGGTGTTACTCTCTTATGGAAATCCCTTGAGTATAGATGTTCAGAATTTTTCAAATTTTTATAAAAGAAATATGAAGGCACATGCCAGCTATTAAGCAATAAATACCCTTTTGTGAATAGAGCAGCACTACACAACCACATGCATTACTATTTCGGCAGCAAGGGACATTGATACTCTCACACGAAGCAAGATAAAGGAAAACAAAACAAAGCACAGTCTCTTTTTGGTTCAGTTTAGGTCTACGTGGCAAAATCAATTTTTGCTAATTTAAGGGGAAAAAACTTCGTTTTAGGTTATTAAATTGCTTAGATGCATTTTAAAAGTTAGTCCAAAACTTTTAAATCAAGAGTCACATTATTTTTTAAAAATAGTATGGGAGGAGTACTGTTTTTTTCCTCATCCAATTAAATAAACATTCTCCGTAGCATCTTGATAAGAAGTTATCCCACCCATTAAATCACATTCAGCAAGGGATAATTCATCAGTCATTTCTGGAAAGACTTCCCAGTCATGTGGGAAGCAGAAAGGGAGGTTTGCTTTAAACATACAGAGAAGGTAACCATGGTTGGCTCTCACGCCACCCACTGCACCCCTTGGGTTCAGTGATCTTTCCTATTACCCATGTTCTCTGGATTCTTGTTCCTCCAATTGTGGTCTCAAGACCAGCAGCATTTGCAGTAACTGAGATCTTACAAGAAATGCAGAGTCTCAGTTCCTACTCCAGATCAATGAAACCAGTACCTGCATTTTAAAAAGATTCCAAGAATTTTAAGAACAACGTAAACTAATAAGGATCCACCAAGTCATGGAAAAAGAAAGTCTCAGCTGCTTCTACAGAGCCCTCTCTCCATCCTTATCATTGTTTCTGAAATTTCCATTCACTCACTTTGCTTAATGTTCGTACTTTAGGGAAACTTTCATATAAATGATAAAATTTTCCCTGTATTAGGATAAAGTGTTAAACCCTTAGCATCCATTTAAGCTTCTGGGTGGATTTCCTGGGATAAAGACTATACCTGGCAGGTGCACACAATGGGAGGGAGTCTACATAATCCATGGCTTGGTAAGGGGGGGTTATTATAGAGACTAGTACTATTGTGGTCTTTTCTTAAAAAGTCCAAAGGAACAGGGCCAATTTATGGGTCTTGTCCTTCGGTGAATAAAACTGGCTAGAAGAAATCTATCTGCACATAAAGCTACTATTTCAGAAAGGCCTCTGGATCTAAGATTCATGATAATACAGAGTTTTATGAGATGTTGGAAGCACTATAATTCCCTCTTGGTTTTCTTGTTATTTCTTGGGTTTATTCCCCAGCTTCCCTTTCCTTCACCAGAGGGACCTTTAGGTTTCTCTTAAGGGGCAGTCAAAAAAGGAGGAAGCTGTGGATACCATATTTTTCTTCAGAGCCAGTTTCCAAAAAAATAGAATCACAAGAACCACTGACTAAGAGGCAAACAGTTAGAGTCCCTGCTGCCTATAGCAAGAGAAAAAAACAGATGTGATAAATAGCCCTGAGGCTTAGTGATATAAGGGCTAATGTGTGGTCCCCTGCAGCATACGTTTTGGCTCTAAAGAAATTTTTAAATATTATTTTTTTAGAAGATACCTTGTTAGATTTTCTGAAAGCCTTAAAATATATTGTGTTCCAGTTGTTACATGCCAAGTGGAATGAGTAAGCAGGTAATGATGTAGGAATGTTGGGGAGGAGAAAGCAGTTTAATTTAGCTACTCGATGATCAATTGAAGAGAAAATGAATGAAAGATTCAGAGTCATGTAATGATGAATTTTATCTCTTACAATCAGGATTAATTACAAAACCTTTGACAATTTGGGGATTCAATTCACCTGAATCCTGATAAATTACAGACAATATATCAAAAGTTTACATAATTTGAGACTTACAAGCTGATTTAAACAAATAATGGTTGCATTTAATGACAAAATGTATTTTCGCTGATAGAAAAAGCAGTTTATATTAAAGAGGAATAAGTCTGACATTTTTCTGCATCTTCCTAAATATACAGGAATCACAGAATTTCTTATTATTTGTTTCTACATAGAAACAATTTGTTTCTACATAGAAAGCCCTGCAAAAATCTTCTCCCAAAGAAAGAGGGAAAAAAAATTAAAGTGTTTCTTCACGGTTGTAAAAGGAGTATAACCCAGAATTATTATTTGAAGTTAGTTGTTTTATTAGGGGTTTGCTAATATAATTATACCTTTAAAAATTCAATTTCACTTAATAACCTAGTTTGTTAATAAATATAGAAATACTGGCAAGCCTTGTTATCATAGAATTTATTTTAAACCACCCCATATAAAGTTGATAAAGTTTTTCAACTGTAGCATGTTCAAGTTTGTATAAATATAAGTTAGTCTTCCATGTGTCCCTGTCATTGTGAGACTACTAGGTGCAATTTCACTATGAAATAACAATAGGGGAATTTGAAGCAGCCAAAACCTGAAATATTTGGAAAACCTTGGTCATCATCCCTGTTTCTCAAAGACTGAATCTAAATCACTTTAAATGATTATGCACTGAGTTTCTATTCTCTTGGACACCGAGTTCTGGGTTTGCGTATCAGATGATGACCTCAAACTTTCACTTGAGAGTATGTGTGAAGAAGGGTGAGAAAGAAGGCAGCCAAACAGATAGTTATAAGTAAGCATAGATAATAAATATATGTCTATCAGTACTATTACTAATAATAACAGCAGACAACCAGTACTACTCTGAATAATTACAACCAATTTTTGGAAGTTTACCTAAATAGGCATCATGCTAGTTATTTTATACATTAGGGTATGTATTTTATTTGCACAAAACAAAAATCTCTCTGAACCAGCTTAAAAAACAAGAGGAAATGTGCTGAATCATAACTAGTAAACAGGATTAAGTTTTGAGACAATTAGGGATAAAATTCCACAGGACTCTCTTTATTGCTCATAGCTGCAATTTTACTTACTGCCTTCTTTATGACTGAGGACTGATTTTTCTTCAAGGGGCTGAGGGAAAAGATTGCCAGGACCTTGAGGGTTACATCTCCTCAGCTTTGCCGCGAGATAAAAAAGGATTCTCCAAACCCCAACTCTACAAAAGTGAAACATCCTTAAGAAGAGTCCTCATGGAGGGATGCCTGGGTGGTTCAGTTGGTTAAGCATCTGCCTTGGCTCAGGTCATGATTCAAGGGTCCTGGGATTGAGTCCCACATCAGGCTCTCCGCTCAGTGGGGAGTCTGCTTCTCCCTCTCCCTTTGCCTTCCCCTCTGCCTGTCGCTCTGCCTGCTGTGCGCACTCTCTCTGTCAAATAAATAAAATCTTTAAAAAGAAGAAGAAGAAGAAGAGTCCTCATGAGTTCTGCCCTAAACCAAGTATAATTAAGAGAATGACCAAAGTCTTACAACATTAGCCTAAAGTGGATTAGGTATCTACCCTTAGGACAATTAAGATAACCAGAGAAATAGCCCAGTTCATATTTGGGTCTCATGAAAAAATGCATATACACTCTGGTAGGGGAAGGATAGGAGAAACGACTGTAAAAAAAAAAAAAAAAATGGTACAGTCACAGCTACTGGTGACCAAGCAAACCATTTCGATTTGTTTCCATTTTGATTTCTGGTTGTCACAAGAATCATTCAAACTTTAAACAGAATTTTATTTTAGAGAGAGAGAACTTGACCTTATTCATGCAATTAGTGAGCTGCAGATCTAAGATGTGAACAAAGATTTATCTACTATTGTCACCAGTACTACTCTGAGAGCAGGGCAAGCATGGTCTGCCTCGATCCATGCCTCAGGGCATCTATTTACCTCATTTTGTACTGACATGTTCAGTAACAACATACCAGTATCCATAGTGGCTTCCTTTTTTTAAAAAATTATTTTTTTTATTTTTGGAGCAAGACAGTGTGCACATGCAAGCACAGGGTGAGGAGGGGCAGGGGGAGACGGAGAGAGAGAATCCCAAGCAGGCTCCACACCCAGCATAGAGCCCAATGCAGGGCTTGATCTCACAACCCTGAGATCATGAACTGAGCTGAATTCAAGAGTCTTACACATAACTGATTGAGCCACCTAGGCACCCCTCCATAGTGGCTTCCTAAAAATGTCTAAGTCCCTCTCCAGAGCTTGGGATTGCCTGGGGCTGATAGTGCCATCCTGGTGGGGTGGATGCTTGTCACTGGCTCTTGCATATCCACATTCTGGTTTCTATTCTACCTCCGGTTTATAGCCTGAGGACGGTGGCAGGCATCCCTTTCCTGTTGGGTATCTCCTACCCTACTTCTGCCATGAACACCAGGATAGTAACTCCAGTCCCTCTGAAAGCTCCATGTCCTATGTCAATCATTCCTTCAGGAAGGTCATGCCTATCTCTTCTGAGGATTTCCAGACTCATGTTCCACATTGCCAAGGGGCTCTTCTGATGCTCTTCTGCCTCGAATCAATGTGGTGAATTTGTGTTCCCCTAGGTCATTCTTGAGCTGTGCCAGGAGAAGGATGGGATTTCTTACGCAAATGGGACTGTTCTTATTCCATCCATAGGCTTCTAGCCTATCCAACCTGTAGGTGGTACAGTGTGGAAGGCAGGAGTGTCATCACACTGAAAGAGATATTCTAGAAACACTATGAATACAGCCTAAGATTTTGAGAAGACTTGTTCAGAAGATATGTTGTTCTATCTTTACAAAGGGTCAAATTCACATCACACCTACACACACACAAACAAAAACAAGTCATCTTTCACATTTTCCTGTGTAGCCTGAATAAGACTTGCCTTTGTGGTCATCATCAACAAAGCACAGTAACAATCTTTGAGAAAGTCCTCAGAAGCCAGTTTTCACAGGAAGCATAAAGGATGATGCAATGTCATGAACAATAATGTAGTCAGCATGAAACAAATTGTATCAGGGAATTGCTGAGGCAAGAAGATCTATGTTGTTTCTCTATTAACTGGTCCCAAAGAGCCATGGCATTGTAAGAAATAACAGCTTTGCTAACTTTTTGTAGTGGTCGGAGATACAAAATTAGCCAAGAAAAGGATATCAGACAATGAAAAACAAGAGTTGGTTCTTTAACTGGAATAGGGAGAGAGGGTGTCTGGAGACTGGGAAGAATCTTCACAAACCCTGGTGGGACAATAAGCAAGCTACCTCTGCTCTGCCCATAATTCTAAATATATATCAATAATCACTATAACTTATATGGGTCCATTAGTTTTATAATATATTTTTAAAGAAAATTGTTTGTATAAACAGGAAGCCCTCAGAAATATTTTCCCGGGGATCTACACACCCTAGAGGCCTAGCGGGAACTCTGGTCGTAAATAATCAGACTTTGAGAATAGGCAAATGAAGTAGCTATAATCTGATGTGTTATGTTCCATAGCTCTCTTTAAGTACTATAGAATGAGTGCATACATTACTATGGGAAATAAGGAACTTTACTGCTGGGGCAGAGAAAGTGGGGGTAAAAAACAGGTGATATTTCTTGAAATATTAGCTGACGTAAAGATTATTTCTTAAACGATATGTATTAAAGGCTTCTTGAAATTTGGTATGAAAACGTAAAGCTTGTATAATATCTCGCAAGACAATTTTTCTCTACAGAATATTGTCAAGATGTTTATCACTTTGAAAATTAAAGCAACGATTGGGTTAATATGGTGGGAATCCTTTAATCCAAACTCCATTGTGCATCACAGGCAAGAGGAAGCATGTACTGGTCAATATACTCTCAAAAGAGAGTTCTGAATTTTTAAATATGTCTGTATAAATAAGGATATTTAGCTGATCCAAGAATAACTTGATTACCACTATTTAACAGAAGTCTTGGAAATAACTGGTTGAGAAGAAACAAAGTATCATTTGAGTTTACCATGTGTAGGAGGAAAGGAGACTGCTGACAGTCTCTTTAATAGAGCATAGCATCCGTACTTGACAGTGAAGGCCCAATACAATCTGTGGTAAAGTGCAACACTGCATAGTAGTCAATGGCTCAGGAATGTGGCAGCCTCAGTTTACATCATGCAATCCTGTCCCAGTGGTCACGCTTACCAGATGCGTCACTAGTGAAAACTACCTATTCACTCAATGCCTCATCTGCAAAATGGGAATAATAGTACCTATGTCATAGAATTGTTATAACAATTAAGTGGAGTAGTATCTGTGAGCTGTTTGGATCATTTCCTGGCACATGCAAATGTATAGTAAATGCCACTTATCATTATTCTGGTAACTCTGAGAACAATGATTATCTAGCAGTTTCTGAGTCAGAAAACAGCAGAAGCCATTAATGCTACCATCAATGTGTGCTACATCCTTCATGTGTGGATAAATTCCAAGACTCATTACTATCTTCTACACCTGGATCCCAAATGGGAGAATTGGCAGGCGTTAAAGTGGAAGGGTTAAATATACGTAGGAAATTGTGCCATCACAAAATTTTCATTTTTATATAAATTGCATTCTTTTAGAAATCCTCACACTATATACAACATCAATTCCAGATGGTTTATAAATTTAAATGTGAAGAGACAATGTAGTTTCGAGATGAAAATATAGATAGAATATTTAAATGGAAAAGACTGACACAATTAGGAAAGTAAAAGGCAAGCTGCATTAAGTAGTATGGCATTTTAACGATAATAGTTCTTCCAGTCCACGAATATGGGATGTCTTTCCATTTATCTGAGCCTTCTTTAATTTCCTCTATTAATATTTTATAATTTTCAGTGTAAAGCCTTTCATCTCTTTGGGTAAGTTTATTCTTCAATGTTTTATTTTTGTTGCTATTGTGAATGGGCTTGTTTTATTAACTTCCTTTTTGGATAAACCATTATTTGTATGTAGAAATGCAACTGATTTTTTTATGTTGATTTGGATCTTGCAACTTTACTGTATTTGTTTAATAATTCTAATAGCTTTTCTGTTGGGAATCTTTAGGGTTTTCTACATGTACGATCATGGCATCTATACACAGAGACAGTTTTACTTCTATTTGGGCGCTTTTTCTTTTTCTTGATTAATTCCTCTGCCTAGGACTTCCAGTACTATGTTGAAGAGAAGTGGTAAGAATGGGCATCCTTCCCTTCTATAATCTTACAAATTAAGTTCTCAATCTTTCCCCACTGATCATAATACTAGCAGTGAGCTTTTCATACGGCCTTTATCATGTTGAGGTAAGTTCCTTCTTTACCTATTTTGTTGAGAGCTGTAGCCATGAATGGATGTGCAACATCATCAAATGCCCTTTCTGTGTCTCTTGAGATAATCATGTAGGTTTCTTGTTTGTTTGTTTCAGTTTGTTAATGTGGTGCGTCATGTTGACTGCTTCTCAGATGTTGAACTATCCTTGTGTCACAGGGATAAATTTCACTTGGTCATGAGGCATGATCCTTTTAATGAATTGTTGAATTTAGTTTGTTAGTATTTTATTGAGGAGTTTTGCATGCATACTTATCAAGGATTTGGCCTACAATTTTCTTTCTTGTAGTATCTTTGTCTGTTCTTGGTGTTAGATGGATGCTGGCCCCATAAAATGAGTTTGGAAATGTTCTCTTTTCTTCTATTTTTGGGAAGAGTTGATGAAGAATCAGTATTCTTATAATGCTATTCTTTTTTAAAGATTTTATTTATTTATTTGATCGAGAAAGAGAGAGAGAGAAGAGGAGGAGGAGCAGACGAGGAAGGAATCTCAAGCAGACTCTGCATTAAGTGTGGAGCCCAACATGGGGCTTGATCTTACAACCCTGACATCATAACCTGAGCGGAAACCAAGAGTTGGACACTCAACCAACTGAGCCACCCAGGTGCCACAAGAAGAATCAGTATTATTCTTTGAACGTTTGGTAGAATTCATTCATAAAGCCAAATACCCAATATGGCCATAAACATATAAGAAAGGGGTTCAGGGGCGCCTGGGTGGCACAGCGGTTAAGCGTCTGCCTTTGGCTCAGGGCGTGATCCCAGCGTTATGGGATCGAGCCCCACATCAGGCTCCTCCGCTATGAGCCTGCTTCTTCCTCTCCCACTCCCCCTGCTTGTGTTCCCTCTCTCACTGGCTGTCTCTCTCTAATAAATAAATAAATCTTTAAAACAAAAAAAGGGGGTTCAAACCAAAATGACATACCTGGCCAGTAAAAACTTAAAAAAGAAAGAAACAAAGAAATGAGATGAGATGAGATGAGATGAGATGAAATGAAATGAAAAAAAAAAAAGTGCTGACAAGGATGTGAAATAACTAGAAATATGGCTACAACTACAACACTGTTGTTGTATACAGATTATAAATTTGTATAACTACTCCAGAAAACTGTTTGGTATTATCCTCTAAAAATGAATACGTACACACAAACACACATGATAACTCATTGGTTCCACTATTTGATATATAATATCTAATCAACAAAAGTGCATTCATATATTCAACAAAAGGAATGTACAAGAACGTTCATACAGCAACATCTATGAGTCAAAAACTAGAAGCAAATATTAATCCATCGTATGTTCCTGGAAAATAATCCAGGAACAAAAGAGCACATGTTATAAGATCCATTCATATAAATTTCAGAAAAGGGGGGCCAAAAACAATCTATGGTGTCTTAACTCAAGTTAGTGGCTACCTTTAAGGTGTGTTCACCTGGAATGAGCATGAAGGGAGATTCTCAGGTGTTAGTAATGGCTTATGACTTGATCTTGGGTTGGTTACACAGATTTCTTAACTCCATGAATGTTCATTTGGCTCAATTTTTGATTTATGTACTTTTCTGCACTACATTATACTTGAATAAAAAGTTAGTATAAAAAATTGCTGATGTTAAAAAAGGGCTTTATTCAATCAAACACTGTTGACACTGTAGATTGAATAGAGATAACAGCCAGATCTGTCTATAATTACTGAGTAGTGTTCTACAAGGAAGGGAGAACGTTGCACATTTCAACAAAGGAGCATCAACAGTCAAGTATGATGGCAGCAGTGGTGAACTCCAGGATTTAGAAGAGTTCCTGGTACATAAGAGCGCTCAAGAAAGGTTTGGAGTAAATGAATGTCTAAAGATGAGAAAGATTTCCAAGAATATCAAGGAGTCCTGAATGCCTGGTACATAAGGTACATGGGAAGAAACTGATGGGGAGTTAGGCACTAAAGAGCATTGCCAAGTTGTAAAGAACATTGTAAAATAAATTTGAGAATGTGAGCATGGTTCTGAGATACTGAAACAAAATGACTGCCTTAATCTTTACTTGAAACTCATTCATTTCTTCCAAAAATGATAATCTTGTTACTGAGGAACTAAAAAATGGAAATTTAATTGATATACATGAATAAGCCATGATTATTAAGGTGATAGATTTTGAGCCAAAAAAAAATGATTTTACCTTTGGAAAAGCCAAGCGCAAATAATTTATCTTATATCATAAATTCATATATAAAAGAAATTCAGAATCAACAGATAATTTGAAGAACCTGCTATGATAAGGAAGTCATGTGTGGAATCTTATATCCTCAATTAATCCTGATAATAATCCCTGGTGGTAATTAATAGTTAGCCCAATTTTGAACAAGCTATTGAAGTCTCCATTCCTTTTAGTTGTATATTCATATTCACAGAACTAGTTGGTGGAATAGCCAGGAATGAGATCTAGATGTAATATTCTCATTATGCTCTTCCCATTAAAGTTTATGGATGTAAAATAAGTGGTCAATTATTCATAAAATCCAGTCTCATACATGGACGAATTTCTCTATAACCATGGAGTGATAAAACTTTCCTAACTATGACTCAAAACTGAGAAGCCAAAAGAAAACAGCTATTGACATTTAATTGTATAAAAGTAAATAATAAATTGCATGGCAGAAACATCAGAGGCAAAGTAAATAAAATGACAATCTTCAGAAAATATTTGTAGTTTAAATTATAAATAAAGTTAATATTTATAATGTTTTAAAGGCTTTTAAAAATAGAGAGGAAAAATATCAGCTAACTTAGAGGAAATGTGCTAGAAATATGAAATGACCTTCACAGAAAAAAATGCAAAAGGAATTTAAACATATTAAGGATGCTAAACCTCACTTATAGTAAGACAGATGCAAATTAATACCTCACTGAGTTAGCATTTCTCACTTATCAAATTGGCAAAAAATCAAAAGCTTGACAACTGACTCTGTTGGCAAAGCTATAAGGAAAAAACTCTCAGATATTGCTAGTGGGAATGCAAAATGTTACTACTCTTATGGAGGGGAACTGGTAATATATACAAAAATTATATGAGCAAAATTAAGGAAAGGCTATTTACTGAACCAGTAATTGTAGTAACAAAATACTGAAAGCAGCCCAATTGCCCACCAAAAGGGGGCCCACTGAATAAAGGATGAAATACCCATGCAATGTAGCTATGAGAAAAATGCAGCTGGAAAGATGGAATGAGGTATCTCTGAGTGTGGCTGTGAAACACTAAATTGACTATATATTCCTAATGAGGTATATCCTGAGTGGTGCATGTCCTAAGGACAAAAACAAGTGTGAAAAACATTAAAACTTGTCAGTCATATTGCTGTTGGTGGTGTTAATATTTTTCTGTAACAAAAATGGGATAATGGAAATGGTTGTTTCTTTTGGCACCTTAAAGAACTCACTTTCAACATGGAGAAAAGGAACTACTGAGGGAAGACAGAAGAGATCAAGTGACAATTCTGAAACCCAGAATTTGAAGTACATCAATATAAATTCATAAAGCATCTCCTGAAATAAAAATACATATATCCCCGCTCTGTCCCTGAAAAGTCTTCAAAACGATGATTGACGCAGTGGCAATAAACAACCACGAACCCAGATTTTGTCTCCAACTATCATCTACCACTAAGAGGAACCAAGGCACCTTGTAGACATGTAACATGACGTCTAAAGCAGGAAATGTAGAAGATGCACGTGGGACATCCTGTCATATAGATGACAAGCAGGGAACATTCCTAATACTGTTTTGGTGGAGTTAAAAGGATTCAGAGTTAACTAGAAGCTCCCACTGGTCTAAGTTGAGACATTTGGCACTGAGATCAATAATAATTGGTGGATTTAAACTGTGTTTAAATCCTTGAGATGTTGTTGTTGTTGTTGTTGATGATGATGATGATGATGATGATGATGATGATGATGTTATTGGTAGAACAAGGAAAGCAACTTATTTTAAAAACTAGTAAATTAAAGAATTAAACATTTACCTTGATTTCCTATACAAAATATAACTTAGTTGTCCAAACCACTGAACAGGCAGGACTGTTCTTAGAGAACTATTTCACCTAACAGATGAGGAAGGCATGATTGTAATGGATAAGCACCATTTTCCAGTCCCTCATGAAAACCTAGAGCCAGGCAACGATCACCAGTGGCAGCTCACCGAGGGCCAGACGTGAAAGAAGTGTTCTTATAAAACAAAACAAAAATCTGATCAAACTTAATATCTAACTATCAATTTACAGGAAATGTTGGGAACAAACAAAAACATGAGTAGATATCACAGGGATGCAATCAGCACCATCCATATTGTGGGGAACTATAGGACAAACTGAATTTTGTCAACAAATTAATTGCAAACAAAAGAACAAACATGGAGGAAGAAATTATAAATTAAAAGATACTCAGGAGACATCTCAACAAAATAACAATTAAGGAGCCTTTTTGAATCATGTTTCAAACAAGAGTGGGGGCAGGTGGGGTAGGGATGGCTTTCCTCCATGCATAAGCATGTATGTGCACATGCCTGCATGTGGATTATAATTTGGGAAATGTGAATGCTGGCTGGATATTTTATGACATTAAGTAATTACTGTAATTATGTTAATCACAATAAATATTATGTTAACAGGAGCCTTTAACTTTGAGAAATGCCTACAGACATATTTATGGATGAAGTGATATGATTATCTGGGATTTTCTTAAAATCTCCTGTGTCAGAGGTAGATGGCAGTGAACATGAAACAAGATTGACCATGAGTGATGGGTACATGGGGTTCAGTGTACTAGTCCCTGCACTTTCACATATGTTTTAAATTTTCCATAATAAAAAAGTCTAAAAATACTTGGCAGTTTCGTTATTAGTGTGACCATGGTTATGCAGTGGCTGTTTCATGGTATGAGTGGTTGAAGAGGTTCATGTCTTAGAGTATAAAGTCAAGCACTCTTTTGTCAGATGTCTTGCAATGCTACAGTGTATGCCCTCTGAATTTCTTTTCCTTTTCATGGAAGCATCTGCAAAATGGAAATGAGAGCTGTCTCAACCACCCTTCAATTTAATTTTTACACATGGTGTTCCCAGCTCTATTACTGTAGGACTATCAGACACACTATTTTACGAGGTCAGAGAATAATCCAGTCTAGGGATCAAGCAGGAGCCAATGTGGGTGCCCCTAACCTCAAATTAGAAATGATGCATCTATATTTCCATCTTTTTAAAAAAGGTTTTATTTGTTTATTTGACAGAGAGAGAGCACAAGCAGCTGGAGCAGCAGGCAGGGGGAGAAGAAGAAGCAGGCTTCCCACTGAGCAGGGAGCCCAATGAGGGGCTCCATCCCAGGCCCTGGGATTATGGCCTGAGCTGAAGGCAGATGCTTAACCAACTGAGCCACCCAGGAGCCCCCGTTTCTCCATCTTAAAAAAAAAACAAAACAAAACAACCCGAAAGAAGGAACAATGCCAATATGAAAGTTTTGTCCAAGTCATTTATGGGTCAACCGTGCCTTTTCTCTGTTAAAGTAGCTTCTTTATAACTGATCCTTTAGAATAAAGTTGTGAGTTTCTAATAAGGACTAAACGAGTCAGCCACACATAAAAACACATTCTATCAGATTATCTAGTAAACTCAAGCCTCAAATGTGTCTTCCCTTACAGGAATTAACGATGAGAGACTTTGACATTTATTAACGAAATGATTGATTCTTCTGTGGAATCTAAAAACACCATTCTTGCTCCCCTCTGTTACTGATTTGAAAACCTACAGAGCCTCAGATAGGTGTGGCTTTTAATCCAACACTTAAACACATAACAAGCTATATTTGAAGAGATAGAATCACTATGGAAAATGAATTTCATATTACGGAGTAGCCCTTCGTTGGTTCAATATAGTTAATATATCCTAGCTTTAAGAGAAACTGAGAAGAATTCCTAGGCCTTTTCCATTCGTGCTGATATTTTTTTTTTTTTTGAGGAACTAAATATATTAGAAATTTTCGTTTCTTCTGCTCCTATACTCCCAAATTTTAAGAATGACACACATGCAAAATCAGGGGTAAAGCAACTTACCAAAGAACTATTTCTTGGTTAAATGGAAACAATAAATTCAGGTCTTAAGGTGCCATGTTTCCCAAATTCATATCCCACCCTAACCTGAAAAAGGAGAGTGTGGTCTGCCTCCTTCCCTCTCTCTCTTTATATATGTGTGTGTGTACACACACACACACACACACAATGTATGACACCCTTTTTCATAATTTTCCTTTTTAAAAAAATCAAAAATTTTGACCACTCATTTAGAGCTAGCCTGTTTGCTTTTCTCCTACAAAAAAAAAAAAAAATTCAATCACATTAACAAATACATTTGGATATATACAAAAACGAAGAAGAGCTATATCTCCATTGACACACTGTGGAAAGCAAATTAGAATTACCTTCATCGATGCACTGAAAAATGCAAACCTGATTTCCAAAATGTAAGTAGAGCTTATAGTATTAGTGGGTATAAAGTTTAAAACAGAAGGAGAGGTCCCAGTCACTGTGCAACCGTAACCATGGAGGACTCAAAGGTCTTCCCCCTTGAGGTCCCTCCCTTCCTGAGGCTCCGGCTCCACCCCCCCACACACCCCTTCCCCTGCCCCCCTGCCTTCTCCTGCAGCCACCTTGCCTCTTTTCCATGGAGGAAAAGAAATCCTACCCTCTGTCCATATGTCCGATATCCAGAACCTCCACTCTTTTGACCCCTTTGCTGATTTAAGTAAGGGTGATGATCTGCTTCCTGCTGGCACTGAGGATTATATCCATATAAGAATTCAACAGAGAAATGGCAGGAAGACCCTGACTACTGTCCAAGGGATCCTTGATGATCACGACAAAAAGAAACTAGTGAAGGCATTTAACAAATTTGCCTGCAATGGTACTGTAATTGAACATCCAGAATATGGAGAAGTAATTCAGCTATAGGGTGACCAGTGCAAGAACATATGCCAGTTCCTCGTAGAGACCAGACTGGCTAAGGATGAGGGCCAGCTGAAGGCTCATGGGTTTCAAGTCCTTTTGGCTCACTGAAGCTTAAGTGAGGATTTCCTTGCAATGAGTAGAATTTCTCTTCTGCCCCTGTCACAAGTTTAAAAACCTCATGGCTGGTATAATGTAACCATTTGGGGTCTGCTTTTGACTTGGACTAGTGTAATTCCCTCATGCAATCATTTGAAAAGAGCTGAGAGAGAGAAACCGAGGGGGGGGGGGAGAGAAGGAGAAATAGCCTACCATTACTATAACCTTCAAAGTAGTTTGGAGTATGCATGTATGCTTGTTTCATGTATACATCTGACCTTGTATAGATAAGTAATCCTATGAATTACCAACTGGTAAACATTCAAATTTTGGAGATCCTATAACTAATTAAAACTAATAAAATTATTAATCCTAACTTTAGCAGATAAAAGGAGTGGAAAAGAGCCCAGGAGGATTCTTGGTCATTTTCCTCAGCCTTTCAAAATTAGTCCTAACTTCTCAATGAAAGATTTCACAAAAGACAATTCCATGTTAAGAGAGATTTCAGTTTCAACTATTAGATATGCCACTTACTAACTGAAGGGGATTATTGATCATTGATTGTGACTCTTTACCATTCCCTGCATCCCTGCTCTTTGCGATTTAACACTGCCGCTCCTCCTACTAGAGGCAGAGAATGCATCCCTCTTCATCAATGCCTGATGAATAGGCTGTGAGTGGAAGTGACAGGGGCCAGCCTGGATCCAAGCCTTACAATGAGTGGTTTTGTGCTTGCTCCTCTTTCATTTCTGCTGTGATCACAGAAGAACAAGTCCTAAGTGACCCAGAGTCCCAGAAGAATGAGAGACACATGAAGCCACATGAACCTGTCCTAGGCTTGGAGCCAAACAGGCAATCCAACCATTTCAAATAAAGCACTGCCGAGCTGCAGCTGCACGAGTAAGAAAACAAAAACAAAACAATGCTTTTTCTAGGACACTGGTCCTGTTTTGTGCTATTTTTGTTAGGCAGCATTACAGTGGCAATTGTTGACTAATCCAGACATCAGTTACAGAACTAGGATACTGTTGGAAGAAAAACCTGAAATATGTAAAGGTGGTTGAAAACAGAACAAGACGGGGGAAAAAAACAGGACCTGATATTGGAAAACATACTGGCTATTCTGTCTCAAGTTCCCAGATAGTAAAATTTGAAAAACATGTAGCTAATTCATAGAAACAATATAAATATTTAACTGAATAACATGTGTCCACTGCTTAACCAGTATTTGGTGCATATAAATTATACTCAAATTTTAGTTATAGACATTTAATAAAAGTTACGTAAAATAAAAATAATAATTACAACATGTGAGTCAGAGTTATGAATCAACATTCATGGACTTCCTAAATGACTCCAGGAATGATTTTGGACATTCTAAAAACCACAAAACAAAATACTGTAAAACAGAGAATAAGCAGAATTCAGATCATCAACCTGCCTCATGCCACCATATCACATCAAATCACTGTAGCCCAAACCCTCTCCACATCTATTAATTTCCCTATGAAAGGATGCAAGAAGTTCTTCTTAGTTAGTATCTACTAAATGCTTATCACATGCCAGTAAATGTGAAGAAATCATGAAATATTAACCCCACAGCAAATCCATCAAATAGGTATGACACATTATTATTCCCAATTGATAGATGAGAAAACCAAGACACAAGGTAACCAAAACCATGGTAACTTCCTCATCATTACAACCATACTGGGTGAAAAGATGAAGAATTGAACCTAGGATCTCAGATTACATAGTTCTTGCTCTTGTCCACTGTGCTCTGAAGCTTCTGGGTTGCACAGGGCTGCACATGGAATCGCCTGGGGAGCTTTGAAAATATACCCGTCCGCTGGTCTAACCTCCACAGATTCTCACTTCATGGTTCTGAATTGAGGCCAGAGATTTTTAAAATATACCGTATGATTCTAGAGCATAGGTATGATTAAAAACCTCCAGCACAATGGGAAGACAGTACAGCACAGAGGGTAAGAGCCTGGCAGCTACCTTCAGACAACACAGGTCTGAATCCCAGCTCTCCTATGCAGAGATGCTCTGTTCCTCATTCTCCTCATCTGCAAAATGGGGATAATGACTGTACTGCTTCAGAGGATTGTGACAATATTTGTCAAGTGCTTAGAATAACATCTAGATACAGTAACTGCCACCCTGATGATTCTTAAAGAGAACAGGTTTGGAAAAAGAAGTTGGTTCAAATGGATATAACTCCAGCAGGTGCTTGGTGACACTGAGAAAATCACTAACTTTATGCCATAACCTTCTCACCTTCAAAGTGAGAATAATTGAGAATCTCCTTTTCTAACTCTCCTCTTCCTCTTCTATTTTGAGTTTAATTTAATTAAATTTAATATTTTTAGAATAAAAATATTGAACCATGGTAGTATACCCTGTTTTATTTTTGGAATGTATTGGGAAATTTGAACATTGATTTTGAATGCTAAAAAAAAATTTTAAGAGTTTTAACATTTAGAGCCAGTCTTTTAACTGGCTCACCTCATTCTCTCCATTCAAAGGGTCCATACAAAAGAAAAAAACTTTTCCCATTAGGTAACTCAACAAGTTGGGTAGTAAACACAGGAGAGCAATGGGGGAGTGGGAGAGATGTAGAACTCAGGATCTCTTGAATTTTAATCAACTCATTTAGAAAACAGCACAATAACAGATTGTCACTGAAATACGATAATTCTGTTCTTCAGGGAAGCTTTTTATTGAGTCATATAATATTTTTTTTCTTATAAAGGAAAATACAGGATCTGATATTATTCAGGTCTGGGCAACTTCCCAGCAAAAGTTGCTGAGACAGGAAGACGTGTGATGGCTTTCATTTTTGTGAAGGTGGAATAATTTCAATTTAGAAGTACCTGCAAATATGGGAGGGGGGGGAGATTACTTCCAGATCCAATCTGAAAGACTAAAAACTTCCTGACTCCATGCTCTGTGCTTTTCTAAACAATCTATTTGGATTGGTTCAGCACAGATAAAGGTAATCTGTTAAAGGTTGTGTTTTGCTGTATTTGTTTTAGGAAGTATTATTTCCACAGGTCTTCAAAGTATTGTTTTGTTACAGCCCATATTTCTATATGGTATCACAATATTTTATAAACATTCATTCAGATTCACTTTCCCCAAGGGACCACACACACAGACTTCTTGAGGTTTATGTCTGTATGCCTTAGATATAAACTAATGCATATGTGGGTCTCCCTACTATGTGGTAAGGTAGCACTTTTTTTTTCCCTTCATTAAGATAAATTACTGATAAGCAAAGCTTGAAGTCTGCTGAGAGGTGGGGGGCAAGGTCATGAGGAAATCAAGAAAAAGGAAGGATACAAACTCTTATCTGTTCTACCAGTCTTTCTGAATGACTCAGGTTTTCTAATCAAGATACATATACAAGGCAACGTAAACAAGGCTTCTCCGATAAATATTACCACATGCCTGGGAAGAGTTGAGGTCAGCGTGCTAGGCCCTGCACTCAGTTGAGGGGTTGTGGAGACAGACAATTTGAGACTGCTGCCATCAAGAAGGATGCAGACCCACGACCCTCTCCTGCTGCAACCATCTAGGTTCCTGGGAGAACTAACAGCATACATGAATATAAAGAAATACAATGCTGAAGAATATTCTGGAATGAACCACTCTTAACTGAATATAACTCCCAAGAAAGTTGTCATCTTGTATTTCTCTTTGGGGAACTACAGTGGTAAGATAATTATCTCCACTAATGGCAGTGAGAAGAACAAGAATAGTATCAAGGTTACCCACAACATGTGATGGATAGCTCTCCCATGTTTAAGATCTGGTGGGTGCAGAAGAAACGAACAGTGACAAGGCTCTGGTGTGCAGATTTTAGTCATGACACCAGGCCTACTCATGGGGGGTATAAAGGCACAGCCTCACCCATTGTGCAGCAACCAGTACACAGTAACAACAGGAGAGATACTACTGAGCTTCCAATCGAGGGACTAGGACTCCGGACACAAGAAGGTATTCCAACAGACACTGCAGTAGATGCAAAGGAAGAGGGCATTTCTTTTCAGGCTTCCCTGGTGTCCCTGGCAATACTGGGCTTCTTATCTTAGCAGTGCAATATCAAGATCGAAGAACTCTGTAGAAGGCCCACCATAAGATGAAAGTTGGTGAGTCCTTGTGTATCAAAGAATTATCTGAGCTCCAGATTTACTGGCAATGAAACAGGCCAAGTGACATGAAAAGATTTAATAGATACATTGATTCCCTACATAGTCATGGGTCTGGAGATGCAGCGTAAGTTGAGAGTTTACATGGAAGAACTTTGGCAGGACCCTTGTTTACTTGGAAATACTTAGTCCAAAAACGTTCTCTGCTCTGTAAACCAGGTATCTGTACACAGCAGTGCAGGACTACGCAGGATCCTCTGACCTGGCCCAGTTAGCACCTCCCTCCTAACCTCAGCTCCCTTTCACCTGGCCACTCAAAGCCCACATGCCTCAGATTCCCTTATCTTTCCAAATGATTCACATATATCTAAATTCTCTCCTACTCTTTTTTGATTGCCTACTTCTTTTTTACTATCTTAAACGATCACTATCAAATATTTAATAAATATAGGCAAAACGACTAGGAAATTTGAGGAATCACCAATTTTCAAAGCAAAATGTTACATTTGTTAATTCTATTACTGGGTGAGTTGAGTCCCTTTCTAACACTTCCAGCAAAGTTAAGCACAGTTTGCATACTTTTTTCTTTAATTCTCTCATTACTCCCTATATATACTGTAATTATAGTACTCATGATGTTATATTGTAATGCATATTTATTTCCAATTAAACCAGGAGTTCTTTAAAAGTGGAATCATGCCCTTAATTTTAGTACTGACTGCATTTAACAAAGTGACAAATCTATTGTGAGCTTTTAATAAAGAGCCATTGAATAAAACCAAATTATCTAGGGTTTCTGGATACTCTCCACCACCAATGAATAGCTTTCCTTTGGCTATTGGTATGAGAGCTCAGCTATTTTTGACTGCCATAAAGATAATGTTAACAGCCCAGAGTTGACAATTGATATTTCAGAAGGCTCATCCATAAAATTTGTCAGTCATTCCTCAAATTTTACAACTACTTTAGAGAGACCACCTAGATTATATGAGATTTAGAGTAGATACAGGTTTGGGGGGGGCAATGACAAACAATTAAGGGGACCCTCCTTAAGAAAAACAGAATAAATTACAAATACAGATTAGGTGCAGGATCTTTGAAAGGGCCCAGGTCTGTGAGGGGCTCTGAAGCTTAGGCATCATTTGCTTTATGGTAAATCCCCTCTTTCTGGTATGAGTAAAATTACTTGTACAGAACAAGATGCAGTACATTTTCTCAAATTTTACAAAGTTTCAACATTACAAATAGTCAATGCAGGAACATTTTTATTTTAAGGGAAAGGAGAAATACAACTATTGAAAATATTATCCATTATTTTTATTCAAAATCTTCTATGTGAATCTACTAGGAAATATTTTTTCCCTCAGAACCCAAACCAAGATATAACCTGTTTTTAATTTATGAACTTACCTGTTTTCTACTAGGAAAAGAATGAGAACTTCATGACACATCAAGTGTCTTTCCTTTAGAAGCCAGGAAACGTAGACATAAATGATGAATTCAACTGTCTTAACTCTTCACTGCCTTGGTTTTCCAAAGTTCCCTGTCCTGTACCCTCCCCCATTATGATCACTTGGGTTTTTATCTTTTCTTTAAAAAATTTTTTTTCCCATCTTGTACGTATGTTTACATGTAAAATACCTCAGATCACCTAGTGTACATAAATAAGTAAAGTCTCAATTATTCCCCTAGGAACTTAGCAGTTAAAGAAAAAAACAAATGGAAATGTAAAACAGGACTCTTTAGAGATGGTAAATAAGAACACAACTATTGAACTTGTACACGTCCAGTCCCCATCTCTATGCACTCACCAAAAATCAGAAATCTCTCTCCTCTCCCTCTTACAATGGGGAGACTGAGAGTCAGTGTGAGAGTCGGGGAGTGAAGCTGGTTTTTGTTCTATGAGTCTTGCAGAGAATCAAGGCAGAGAAGAAAGTCTCAAGACAATGGAGAAGTCAGAGACCGTTATCTGAAATCAAAGATACCAGAAGAGTGAACCAGAAACAGAGAGCAAGGCATGGAGAAAGAGATGGTGTAGGATGGGGTGTAGCTAACGACTGACTCACTTTTCCATCTGTCCTGTGATGCATGGGCAGGCTGGCTTTACTTAAAGAACCAGAGTAAGGAAGGATTTAGGAAAGAGAGTCCACATGGTTTTCAGAGTCCAAAATAGCCTTAGTCAAGGGAAATTAATTTTGGCATTTGCAAAAACTGGAAAAAGCTTTCAGAAATTAGGTATCTTTTCAGCTGCATGAACAGCACTATGTTCATTGCCATCTGCCTCAGAGGACTTCTTCGATAAATCCAGTTCTTCTCCAAGCTCACCTGGCTGCTGGGACATTAGTGAAATTCTATGTTTCCAATGATTTCATGTTTACACTGCTGCCATAATTATTTTTTTTAAGTATCTTAACAACAAAGACTGTGCCTGATCTTTTGTGTAGTCTCAAACCATTAGATGAAAAATTCTATATACCCGACATTGATTTGTTTTATTTTATGTGGTTAGTTAGGAAACCACATTGACATTTATTTTCATTCACTGCACACAAGGACTCTGAAATAGAGCTATTACATTAGTATTTCCTCCCTTTTTTATGAAGATGAAAAGTCGGAGACATGGATTAAGTTACTCATCTATAGTCCTATAGCCACAAACAGATCTAAGACAAGGACCCTGGTTTTCTTTTCCCAAGGTGAATACTTTCCCTGCATGCTACAGAAGTCTCAGTCAAGTAGTTCTGAGTGGAATGCCTTATAGTTCTGACCTTAGCCCCTGTTAGCAGCCAAAATCTACGGTAGGTTCCAGAGGTACCACCCCATCATGTATTCATTCAGTCTATCAGCCTAAAGGGGTAGAGCAGCTTCTGTGTGCCAAGCAGAGGGCTAGTCACTAAAACTGGGCTTGCATGCTAATTAGGTTACATGCCTGAGACTAGAGTGTATCTCATTGCCTTTAGGATAATGACAGAAAGAGTCAACTCAAAAAGCCTAGCATGCAGGAGTCTACATAAAAGCAAAGCATATGGTGTGGTTTAGATGTTAATGGCACTGTGTTAACCCAGCACTAAGTGAACAATGCTCGGATGCACATGACCAGGTCTGGAATCACCCTGATGCCAGCAACAGAGCACAGAGAACTGGCTCAGGAGCCACGGGCATCTCCCCAGCATCACTGCGGTTGCTATCAGCCTTGGAGATGATGCCAGTCCCGACTAGTCCTGCAGCTGCCTCTGCCGGCTGTGCCTCTCGAAATGTTCACAGCTTTTGCTTTTGGAGTGGGCTCAGTAACAGGTGGGATTTAGGGAGACCCAAGTTTGGTGGAGCAGATCCAAACACGATATAGACTTAGTGCATCTGATGTTAATCAGCAGACTGTGCATAAAACAATGAAGGTGGTGGGTGAGTTTGTTCTCTCTGCTCTGAGGGAGACTCCCTGCTTCACAGAAAGGACAGCAGAATGTGGAATAAGGCAGAGTTGGGTCTGTACCTTGACTCTGCTATTTACTTTGTGGCCTTTGGCAAAATTTTTCAAATTTCTCATCTTCAGTGTCCTTGTGGGGGTAATTGAATAGAATCACACTTTCTCTCCAAGGTTGTATTAAAGACTAAATTTGTGTGGCCATGAATGATGTATAATTAAGTGGAAGGAAAAGAAGGAAGGAGGAAGGAAGGAAGGAAGGAAGGAAGGAAGGAAGGAAGGAAGGAAGGAAGGAAGGAAGAAAGAAAGAAAGAAAGAAAGAAAGAAAGAAAGAAAGAAAGAAAGAAAGAAAGAAAGAAAGAAAGAAAAGAAAGGCAAGCTGCTGAAAAGTAAATATGATTTTCTCCCATTTTGTTATAGGTGAGAATATAAGGGAACAGAGACAGAATTAGTAGGAAATGCTCCATCTGAAAGGCATTGGAAAAAGTCTTGAAGAATCTAAATAAAATGGGGGTTGGGTGGGATTGAAGAAGCAGAGATTTTCACTTCATACTTCATATTTTATAAGCATTTTGAATAGTGGTGAGATTGTGAGTGATTTTTACTGTGTGTGTGTGTGTGTGTGTGTGTGTGTGTGTGTCCTATAAGCATAAATCAGAGCTACTACACAGAGAGCATATGGAAAGAGCCTGGATCACAATACATATTCTCTACACATAAATTTCTTTTTCCCCCCTTTCCTTTAAGGTCATTTAAAATGCTGGAATGGGACATCCCTGGTTACTGGGATCTTCTAATAGAGATGCCACAAAATCATTCAATGACACAGGCAGTTGGCAGGGTACAGGACTTCTGAGGAAGCAGAACACACTCCGAGGGGAAAAAAATGGAGTATTCAAGGCCGTTTAAAATAATCAAGTGACTATTTCACTCCTCTCCTGGCTGTGTAGTGAGGAAGCCTATTCAGTTTTTGTCCCAGAAAATCTCCAAGTAAAAATGGAAAGAGGGAAAGTTTGGGAATCAAAACAGCTGTGTTCTAGCCCTGGCTCCATAACTGAAAATTCATGGCACTGAACCCTAATATTCCTAATCTGAATGGCTTATTTGATTTTCCTCTTTGTAAATGTTCAGTTAAAAATCTTTGTAATGGGGGCGCTTGGGTAGTGCAGTCGTTAAGCGTCTGCCTTCGGCTCAGGGCGTGATCCCGGCGTTGTGGGATCGAGCCCCACATCGGGCTCCTCCACTGGGAGCCTGCTTCTTCCTCTCCCACTCCCCCTGCTTGTGTTCCCTCTCTCGCTGGCTGTCTCTCTCTGTGAAATAAATAAATAATCTCGAAAAAAAAATCTTTGTAATGGGGTCAACTGAGATGGCGACTTTGAAAACACTTTTGTTCATTCATTCATTCATTCAGTGTTGTTGGAGGCCCTATTGAGGAGTGCCACAGTAAGAGTGGAAAGCCTCGTGGGGTAGCAAGCTGCCTTCAATACAATCCAGTAGAAGTCATTAGGGTTCTGGGGCCACAGAGAATGATTAAGTACTCGGAAGAGTTGCCTTTGCTTTGGAAACTATAAAACATTCTAACTGAGCAGAACTTGGCTTGTGTATCTCCCAAATAAAGGTTTACCTATAAATTGCCAACCTACTATGTTTTACATTCAGCTGAGAAAAAAGGAGAAAATCTTTTCCTTTCATTCTGCAGTTCTCTGACTGCTCTTTATAAACAGGTCAACAGATGAACAGTCTTCCCCACTCTCTCTCCACAAACACACTTATCTCCTCCACCCATTAAACCTTTCTCTGAAATATTCCTGTTACTTATAACTTGGCCTACAATCATCTTCCAATTACTGGTGTGAGTTGATAGCTTTTAAACAATAACTCTGTGAAAATCAAATGTCCTCCAGCCATACCAGCTCCAGATAGTTGGGATGATCGCTTAACTGCCAAGGTTTTGCTACCAATTAGGGTGCTTTTACTGTATTGGGCATAAGATGGAGTTTGTCTGTCAACTCTTCTCCTTCTGTTAGGGAAGATCTGAGACCAAACAAATTACTGTGGCCATCACTGTTGGCAGACTTTCTGTCTAGCCCTTGGTCAGACTCACAGACTTCTGTGAAAGCTCAAGAATATTTCCCATTTCAAACAGAAGTGATTGTGAAATAAAAATCAGCATCTTCAAACAAAGCCTCTCTAGAAGAGTTAGGTAATACTCCTTTGACACACCTCGGGGAACGAACTCTGGACCCCCATCTTAGAAGTTATGAACCTGTTGGCTTCTAATTCCCTGGATATATTGTAGTATTCCCTTGTAATTTAAGACTTTTTAAATTCGAGGAGATGTTTCCCATCTCATTAATCACATTTGACAAACCAAAAGGGGAGCTAACCTTTCTTATGACACGTAGGCAATAAAAATACATTTTCGGCTGGTTGTTTTATGTGCAAACAATTTTTTCTCCTCTTTAATTCTATGAAGCTCACTGCTCAAAACGAATACCCAGATTTAACCATGTGGAGCTCAACTTATATTATTAGATGACTTTTCCACCATAATACTTTTTCCATTGAGCATGTGACTAAATTATCATTGTTTATGTACACGTGGAATTTGAGAAACTCATGGGTCGAGTTTCTTATTTACTGGCATCATTATTTGTAACTACCCCATTGTTTGATGAGAAAATCTTCACAGAATAGACATCTCCCTTTTGTACCTTCAGCATTTATGATAAGTGGTAAAATATATTTTAGGAACAATTTTCCCATGTAAGTCCTGCTCTAATTGCGGGATGGGGTGGGGGACAAGACTGATGGAATCGCAGTCCTGCCTGCTCCCCTCTCTCCCTTGTTGTAGCAAATGGCATCACCATCTACATAACTGCTCAAGCCAAAATTTTAGAAGTTTTCATTGATTTCTCATTCTCCCGCCCTCCTCTCTCTACATTCACTCATTATGTCAAGCCCACTCGCACATTTTCTGCAAGTAACTACTTTCTCCATCTCTACTAGCAACAAAATTGTCCAAGTCACCATAATTTCTCACTGGAAATAATGCAAGAAGAGCCTCTGAACTGGTCTTCCGCTTGTTCTCTTGTTTCCCTGAAATTCATTCTCCAATAACATTCAGTGATCTTCTAGATCTCACTATTCTAAAGACTGACTGAACCAGCAAGATCAACTGGCAGCTAGTTGGAAATGCAGAATCTCAGTCCCCACCCAAGACCCACTGAGCCAGAATTTACCTCGTAACAAAGTCTCCAGGGGATCTGTGTGCACAGTAAGTTTGAGAGGCACTGATCTAGAACATAAATCAGCTTTGCTGCCTTTCTGATTGAAAGTCGTCAATAGCTTCTCATTTTACCTAGACTACCGCCAATAAAGCTCAAACTCTTTAATAGGACTCATGAATCTCCATTTATCCTGACCTCTGCCATACCCTCTGATCAACTTTTGGCTCTAGTCTCCTCTACACCCACTCTACTTCAGCCACAGGAGTGACTTTTCTGCTCCTAAAACATGTCTTGTGGTCTTTGCACTGGCTGATCCCTCTGCCTGTAATGCTCTTCCCTCATTATGCTATGGCTGGTCCTTTCCTATCCCTTTGATCTTAGATCATATATTACCAAGTCAGATATGATTCCCCTTAACTCCTCAAATGAGGGTAGCGATGGGTAGCCATGGGATTATTCTGTTCCTGCTTAGCATTTTATTGCCATCTCACATTTTTCTCATCTGGTCATGATCCCTCTCCTCTCTTCTAGAAAGTATTTCACCAGTCTTGTTCTCTGCCCTTTCTCCAGCACTTAAAAACAGTGCCTTCCATATATTATAGGCATCCAAACAATGCGTGTTGAATGGAAAAAATGAAGAAAGTTAGGAAGGGATGGAAAATTGGATATATCCAGGACATTTCCAAGAAGGAGTGTAGGAGTGGATCCTGGAGAAACCAGTGAGTAGCAACCTGCGGCTCACTAAAAGCACGTCTACTTTTTCTAAGTCTGGAATCGGAGACAGGAGGACTTTATTATTTAGAGAATAGTGTCCAGGATATTATAAACCTGTTGGGTTCATTGTAGGCACACCCCCCCAACCCACACACACCAACTTTTATATCCTTTTATTCTTAAAAAAAAAAAAAAACTTACATAATTTAGCAAAATTTGATGTGATTCTTGGTGTGGAAAACAGGGTAAATGCTGCTGGTTTGACATGTAAAATGCATTCAGGTTTATGGCATGCTCTCTCCCTCCTTATGCCTGGAAAACTAAAACACAGAGGCTGGAGAGTGGCACAGATGCCACTTACCTGACCCAAACAAGAGGCAGCAGCAGAGACTGTGGGAGAATGTTCTCCCAGCCCGGAATACTCTCTGTTTTCATTCCCTAGCTCTTCTAAACTGTACGATTGCATGCATTCACATGTTCCTTGTTTCCCTCTTCCAAAATAGAACATCACTTTTCCCTTTGTAAGGCCTGGAGTTTTATCTGAATTTCACTTTGCTTCTCCAGGGACTAGTGTAGGAAATGGCACACAGCAGAACCTCAAAAAATGCATATTGAGCAAGTGAATAAAAAGTGAAAATACCCGATGAAAATTTCTAGGAGTGGCATGAAGGGCTCGAATGGAAGTTAAAGAGAAGGAAAATGGTTTTCAATGAGATAAGACTAACATTTCAAACAGCTATTACTAGAGTACCACATTTGTAAAGGTCCATTCCCAACTTTTTAGTAGAAAAAGGAATCTGCTGGATGCATTGCCATCCCATTTTAATATTCACTGTTTGCCTCTAGCATAAATCTATGCTGCGAGTTAGGCTTCTGACTTGGACTCCCTAGCCAGGCAGTATTCCTGCCTCTTACAGCACCAACCCTCACAGGTAGAAGGAGAACAGAGATAGGTTTCCAGTTGGCAAAAGCTCACTGGAGTCTTAATAGAAAAAAGAATGATGGCGCAAGAGCTTACCTAGAGAATGCCTGTTGACTGGAGGGGAAGAAATCAATGGTTTATCTAAGTGGCAAGTTACTGACAAAGACAATGTTCCAGCAGTCCAGATCCTTACCCCTGGTGAATAAAACATTGTGAAAACACCAGGGAAGTCTCCTAGGATAATGGCATTAGATCACTGGAGATGCTATTACAAGCCACTTCCAGAAACAAATGGGTAATCAATTAAACAACCCCTTAATTTGTGAATGTGGTGCCTGGTCAGAGAGGAAAGATTAAACCATTTACTAATAATTAGTTTCATGGGAAAGTACTAGAGGTTTCTTAGACTTGAAGCTTAGAACAGAAAATAAATATTTACATGCCCATTCTAACATTGATCACAAAAAATACGATGGATGATCTCTTCAGTTCCATCAGCTCTCTGGCATAACACAGTGTCAAGGCAACAGGGTTTACTACAACAGGACAAAAAAAAAAAAAAAAAAACTTGTATCTAAGCAATGGCTCTGGGGAATATTAAAAGTATACACTTACACCAGTGTTTTAGAGCTTTTGTTTATTTACGAAGATTGTGATGTTGTTTAGGAGGCTGAGAGTAGGGTGATGGGAGCTATGTGAGAATGAGAAAACTGGGTCAAGCAGAGAGTAGGTACCAAATAAGGCATGAGTGTTGTTTTTGTTATGATTAAAGAAAATTAATTTGAATGAAGTTAGAACTATGGCAAATTAATGAATATAAAGGTGGTTTATAATATATAAATATAGACATATGGTAATGAATATCATTAAAATACGGTTGTACAAAAATTTTGTTGTATTTGCTATTTTCCTAATAAAAGATCAAAAGTTTAACCTAAATGGGTCATAAGCCTCCGAAGTTATTTAAGGACTAAATGAGATAAAGATTAGCTATTATTATTATTTCTCAATATCAATATTCTGATTTATTGAATGAGAGCAAATCTCATGTAGACTTATCAAGATCTAACTTGGCCACATACATTGCCCATTATCGTTTCAAAACACGTGACTTTTTTTTCTTTTTCTCTTTCTACTATTTTATTTTTTATTTTACTTTTTAAATTTTTTATTATGTTATGCTAGTCACCGTAAAGTACATCCTTAGTTTTTGATGTAGTGTTCCATGATTCATTGTTTGCGTATAACACCCAGTGCACCATGCAATATGTGCCCTCCTTAATACTCATCACCGGCCTAGCCCAATCCCCCACCCCCTTCCCCTCTGAAGCCCTCAGTTTGTTTCCCAGAGTCCACAGTCTCTCGTGGTTCATTCCCCCTTCTTTATCCCCCCTTCATTCTTCCCTTCCTTCTCCTACCCATCCCCCTGCTATTTCTTATGTTCCGTAAATGAGTGAAACCATATGACAATTGTCTTTTTCTGCTTGACTTATTTCGCTTAGCATAATCTCCTCCAGTCCCGTCCATGTTGCTGCAAATGTTGGGTAATCGTTCTTTCTGATGGCTGAGTAATATTCCATTGTATATATGGACCACATCTTCTTTATTCATTCATCTGCTGAAGGGCATCTTGGCTCCTTCCACAATTTAGCTATTGCAGACAATGTTGCTATGAACATTGGGGTGCATATGGCCCTTCTCTTCACTATGTCCATATCTTTGGGGTAAATACCCAGTAGTGCAATTGCTGGGTCATAGGATAGCCCTATTTTTAACTTTTTAAGGGACCTCCACACTGTTTTCCAGAGTGGCTGTACCAACTTGCATTCCCACCAACAGTGTAAGAGGGTTCCCCTTTCTCCACATCCTCTCCAACATTTGTTGTTTCTTGCCTTGTCAATTTTTGCCATTCTGACTGGCGTAAGGTGGTATCTCAGTGTGGTTTTGATTTGAATTTCCCTGATGGCTAATGATGTTGAACATTTTTTCATGTGTCTGGTACCCATTTGTATGTCTTCATTGGAAAAGTGTCTGTTCATATCTTCTGCCCATTTTTTGATTTGATTATTTGTTTCTCGTGTATTGAGTTTGAGAAGTTCTTTATAGACCTTAGATACCACTCTTTTATCTGTAATGTCATTTGCAAATATCTTCTCCCATTCCGTGGGCTGCCTCTTAGTTTTTTTGACTGTTTCCTTGGCTGTGCAGAAGCTTTTTAACTTGATGAAGTCCCACAAGTTCATTTTTTCTTTTGTTTCTCTTGCCTTTGGAGATGTGTCATGAAAGAAGTTGCTGTGGCCATGTCAAGCAGGTTGCAGACTATGTTCTTCTCTATGATTTTGATGGATTCCTGTCTCACATCGAGGTCTTTCATCCATTTGGAGTTTATCTTTGTGTATGGTGGGAGAGAGTGGTCAAGTTTCATTCTTTTGTATATAGCTGTCCAATTTTCCCAGCACCATTTATTTAAGAGACTGTCTTTTTTCCACTGGGTGTTTTTCCTGCTTTGTCAAAGATTAGTTGCCCATAGAGCCGAGGGTCCATTTCTGGGGTCTCTATTCTGTTCCATTGGTCTATGTGTCTGTTTTTGTGCGAGCACCATGCTGTCTTTGTGATCACAGCTTTGTAGTATAGCTTGAAATCCGGCAACGTGATGCCCCCAGCTTTGTTTTTCCTTTTCAACATTTCCTTGGCATATCAGGGCCTTTTCTGGTTCCACACAAATTTAAGAGCTGTTTGTTCCAGCTCTTTGAAAAATGTCATTGGTATTTTGATCGGGATGGCATTGAAAGTGTAGATTGCTCTGGGTAGAATAGACATTTTAACTATGTTTACTTCTTTCTACTATTTTAAAGTGAAGCTTTAATAATCATCAATACACTCTCTTTAAAGTTTATGAAAATCATCTGACTGTGGCAAGTTGCAATGGTTTTGTGATTGTTTCTTTTAGTTGTGTTTATTTTTTAAATCTTTCTTTCTTTCTTTCTTTCTTTCTTTCTTTCTTTCTTTGACAGAGAGCGAGCGAGAGAACACAAGCAGGGGTATGGGCAGAGGGAGAGGGGGAGGGAGACGCAAGCTTCCCACTGAGCAGGGAGCCCCATGCAGGGCTCAATCTCAGGACCCTGAGATCATGACCTGAGCTGAAGGCAAACGCTTAACTGACTGAGCCACCCAGGTGCCCCAGTGTTTTACTTTAATTACTAAAACATTGGTAGGTGTTCTGGACTGAATGCTTATGTCTCCCCACCAATTCATGTTGAAATTCCACCCACCAATGAGATGGTATTAGGAAGTGAGGCTTTGGGAGATAATTAAGATTAGATGAGGTCATAACAGTGAGCCCTACTGAATGGGATTAATGCCTGCGAAGGGTCATGAGAAAGCTTGCTTCTCCTCTCTGCTCTCTGCCATGTGATGATACCACCACCCCAAAAACTCCCCTACATGATTTATTTTTCTATTTAATTATTGCCTATTTGATTTTCTAACTCCAGTCTCTTCTCCCTGAAGCCTTCCTTACTTCCTCCACATATTAACCTAGGCCAGGAATATCTTAACTATCCCTTATAATGTACACAGGCCATGGTTTGGGAAGGTAAATGAAAGTCCTCTCACTGCCTAGAATAGTAAAAGGTTTATTTCAAGGAATTATAAGCTTACATGCTTTTTGGAGTTTGAGGAGCGAAGGTCAGTAAAGTAACATTCAGAAAGCCCTTGGTGCGGAGCTCACGCGGTACCTGCTGACAAGGGCCTCTTGCTTGTAACACCAAGGTGGGGCAGTGCTCAAAAGGAGACCTGTCTGTGGTTTAGCACAAAGTGCAAACTGCACCTGAGCAAGAACTGTCCTTGAAGTCATCAGGTTGGGAAACCGGGGACTCCCCACATCAGTAGCACAGAGCAGCTTCAATCCCCCTCTTACGCTGCCCACCTGTGGATGGAGGCAGGTTTCAAACAACACAGCGCTCTCGTAATGGGCAAAAACAAGTATTGGGAGAGTCCTTCCCACGTGACTGGACTGACCTTGGGCAGGCCTTTCAATAGCTAACCCATTAAAAAAAAAATTCTGATACGTCTTTGATTCTTTTTCAATGACTAATATGGAATTGTTACTTTTATTTTTGGTAACCAAATTAGAGCATGATTCTCTCTAAGGTTATGTTCCACACATACACAAACCCTCTTCCCTGGGTAATTACAGAAAATGGAAATGGAAGTTTTGACTTGCAATGCAGTTCCTTTCGTGCATTTTTATTCTGGGATATTTATTATTTTGTCATAAATTGCCTTCCTCTTATTTCTCTTTTATAACATTTCAGAATAGAAAAGAATACTTCTCTACTTCCACAGGCAGGTAGGTAGGCAGAAGAGAGAGCAAATAGACCGGGTTTTTAATGGAAAGAAGCAATTAAGTTTGAAGAGGTTGTGTGAAGCCCTCACGTAACTAGTAGGGAACAGTTTCATTGATATGCTTGTTCCTACTGCAAGCTTTTCTTACCACATTTGCTCAGCACACTGTTTTAAAATTATGTGATGAGCACTGGGTGTTACACACAAATGATAAATTACTCAATACTACATCTGAAACTAATGATGTACTATAAGTTGGCTAGTTGAATTTAAATTAAAAAAATTAAAATGATAGTTGAAAAAAATAAAAATAAACAAAATTATGTTTATGGGTCCACATTCTCAAGTGAATTTAAGCGTCATGATAGCATGATTGTTATTATTTTTACTTTTATAACCCACTCACCCGGCAGGGAAATGAAAACATACTTATAAATAAATACTTAACTTAAAACCTTTTTTTAATCTGACACTATCACAAAATTTTATCTTCCTTATCTGTAAAAAGAAGGTTCTATATCATAGAATTAAGATTTGGGAAGGATTCAATTTGTAAAAACCTACATTTACGACATTATTTGGCATGTGGTAATAGCTAAGTAAATGCAGGTATACTGTCAATGCCTTGATTCTGAAAACCACAGACTCCTAACTCCTCTGACTCTGGTTTTTGGCATCATTATACTTACTACAAACTTTCTATAATACTAAATCCCTGGCTCTATTGGGAGCATCCTGGACCAGACTCTGTCCAGCCTTTGCCTAACATTTCCTAGCCTCTTATCACTGCATTGATTCTTAAAGTTTTGGTTTTTTTTTTTTTTTTAATTTCTCTATGAAACACAGTGAGAGTCACTTTCTAGTCAAAGCCGAAAAAAATTACAATACAACTATTTCACAAATAATCTACTAATTGCATTTTAGGTAATAGGGACTAAATCCTCCCTTTAAAATATTTACAGAGTAGCTCAGAATCAGTGAAATGAAACAAAACAGCTTGTTTGTATTTTTCCTCCTCTTTGTGTTCCTTGTCTCTTCCTGGACTAGATACTGTAGTCAGCCAAATGGGAGAGAGGGCAAAATGGAGGGAGAGATGACAGGTGGATACCAGGGAACAGGTAAATCCATCTCACAAGCTTGAAACTGGCCAGAGTAATACCATTTCAACTAAAACATCGTAGATCTGCTACAATTTCAGAGATTACAAATTTAAAATGTAGGAAGTGCATAATGTCCTTCTGGCTAATATTAAACAATTCTGGTCCAAACGATATCTTGGCAAAGGACATGGGGTTAATATTATGTAACAATAAGTACTCCTAGACCAGTTTTTTTTTTTAATTGTTCCATGAGAAATGAATTCCCTAGAACATTGATGGGATTTCTAGAAAACACAGGAGTCCCCAGGACAAGTTAGGAAATCCTCTAGGCAGGTTTGTTCTTTATGAGACCTACAACAGACAACTCTGAAATACTGAGTCCCCAAGAAGGGGCAGTTTCCTACTCTTTTTGTGCATGTTGTGAAATGAATATCCTGTAGAACAAATTGTGGAAAATGATGTAAATATATAAGCATCACATCACATATCTTACAAGAATTACCATTTCACATGTCTCTTCTGTAGTTGTTCTCCTTTAAGTCAGTAACCATGTTCATATTTCTCCTCCCATCTGTTCTTAACATGGTGCTTAGCACACACAATAAATAATTATGGAATATAGAAATGGACAAATGGACAGGATAAATAAGTGGATGTATATAATGTCCATTCGACAATTGCAAATTAAGTACTTATCCTCTGGAATTGGGACTGGGTACAAGCCCCGCCTCTTCCATATATAAACTCTGTAATTCAGTGTTTTCCTCATTTTTAAAACTGAGATAATATTCCCTAACACGTAGGACTGCTATGAGAATTACATGAACTATTTAATTATTGCTTAGTACAGCATCAGGTACACAGTTAATATATAATAACTTGTATTAAGTGCTATTAATATTAAATAATTAAATTACAATCCAAAAAGATACTTCAGAAAGATATGATATAAAAGAATAAGTAAACATATTTTTGTTCACCTTGCTCATTTTTAAAATAGCTTTAAGTATGTTCATTTAAAAGCTGCTCTGTGTAAGCTAAAACGTTCAAATGTTAGATGAGCTATAAAGCAAACTATTAAAGGCCTATAATATGGTACTTTGTCAAAATGTTTCATCTTGGTGGTATTTATGTTAAGTAATATGATCAGATTTCTCCATGGAAAAATGTTGTCGCTGATTTAGTAATGTTCAGTATTACTCATTGTGTTCAAGGGAGTATATACTTAAACATTAAAAGTTTATCGTATGCCACGGTGAGAAAAATTCTGAAGTGGAGAATCTGGCTTGGAATCCACAAGGATTCTTTTTTCCTAACCCTTAGAATGTGTGGAACTTTTCCCATATGTGGCCTAGAATGAGGTCAGAGATTTGAAAGCAGTGCTTTACACCGGAAAAGCAGCAGCTCTGACTTAAGTCATTATATAAGTGATAATCAATCCAGAGGGATGCTTCCAACCCTCTGTCACTAACTAAAATGTGTAAAGAGTCAGCCTCCTGAGAAACCCTTTATAATTTAGGACATCTATTGTAATGGTTCTTCTGGTAGCTATTGAAGGCAGTAAAAGGCTTCACCATCAGCACGACAAACAAGATTTGTGTTTAAACTGATATCACAAAGAACGGTATGATGTATGGCTTACCAGGGGCCGTAAGCAGTTGACGTAGAATATGACACTAATGCTTTAAGTGACTACAGAGCACCTTTGCAAAGTTTTGCCATCTTTCATCTATGGAAATTAACTTAGTAGCCTGTATACATGTGTCGAAGCTGGCATTTCCTCAACCCTCTTTTATAGGAAATTTGAAACTAAGTGGAATGCAGCTTTTAGCTAAACTGGGTACCTGAGGAATCATGAAAATTGTTTTAAGTTAACTAGGAGGAAATCAGACAGACCTGGATACGAATCCTGGCTCTACCATTGTGCAGATGTGCTATTTAGGGTTAAGCACGACTTAACCACGTGCTACCTCAACTTCCACATCTGTCACGAGAAGCTCTCCTTGAACAGATAAGGGATATAGAGGCTGGCATGAGACTGCCTGGGTCTGAGCCCCAGCTGCTCTGCACAGGAACAGTTTACCTATGTATACGCAACCTCTCTGTGCCACTGCAGTCACCTGTGTAATGGTTTGACGGGCTGCCGTAACAAAATACCATGGCATGGATGATTTCGACAATGGAAATTTATCTTCTCACGGTCCTGGAGACTGGAAGACCGAGAACAAGGTTGTCACGAGATTTGGTATCTTCTGAATCCTCTCTCCTTGGCTTGAAGATGGCCTCATTCTAATTCCATCTTCGATGGGCTTTTTCTCTGTGCATACCCCCCTGGTGTCTCTCTGTGTGTTCAAATTTCCTCCCCTTGTAAGGATATTAGTCATATTGGATTAGAGCTCACTCTAAGGACCTCGTTTTAACTTAGTCACCTCTTAAAAGGCCCTATCTCCAAACACAGTCAGATTCTAAAATACTGGGGTTTAGATCTTGAACATATGAATTTTCTCGGGAACACAATTCAGCTCATGACATTTGTAAAATGGGAAAAATAATAGACTCTATCTCACAACAAGCATAAATAAACCAAGTTATCTAATGTTTTAAAACAATGCCAGACAATTAGTAAGTACTCAATATATGCTGGCCATTACTGTTATTCTAGCTCACTTTGGACAAATAAAATAATCTTTATGAGCCTTGTTAAAATAGAGAAAAGAACAGTATCTTCATCTTATAGAGTGTTTGCATGGACTAAAGATCTTGCATGTGAAGTGCTTAGCTCAGTGCATGGCATATCTCAAACTGAACAAAGGTTAGTCACTAACAATAGTAGTAGTATTGTTGCTATTGTCATTGTAAATTATTATTTCCATGCGCAAGATATTTATGCTTATTTCACATTATTTATAAAAACTGGTACTTTGGATCAGTAACTGTTAGTCTATATATTTTGTGTATGGGGAAACTGGATTTCAAAAAGTAATGGATTTAATCAGATTTGTATAAATATGGATGGCAAAGCCATGATTTAACCCTTCCTGATTAAAACTGAATTGTCTTATGTCTGCACACTACCTTTTTACTGAACAAATAAAGAGATAAGAATGCAAGCCCCCATCCCAGAAAATCAGATCAAATTGAACTCCTGGTACTTTTTTTCCCTAAATATATCTCTTTGTTCATGTCCAAGTGAATGTTTTGCATAGATGCCTTTCTCCATTTGCTTTTTGTAACATTTACCATCAACTATCTCACTCTCTTGTAATCACATGATTACCAACTTACTTCCAGTAGACTGTGAGCTCCTGAAAGGAAGGGGTTGTTTCTCACTCATTTTTACATTCCAAAAGATGGTCAACAAACATTTGTTTGGCTAATGAGTGGGTGAACTACAATTAAAACCATAAATATGCAGTAAGGCCTCTTGATCATCCTTTTGAGTTGAGAATCTATTAAATATGGAGTCATTAGAGATTACGTAGTTCCCCAACCTCTTAATATTTCTAATGACCTTAACTCAAGCTATGATTAGAATAGGGGTTTGATGTGGGGCAAGGAAGAAATTCAGAATAGCAGTTTTGTCATATTCAGTAATTTTTCAACATAAGCCTGCCTAAATTACTACACAATCAGATATACTGGATTTCTTTTAAGATTGATTTTAGCTCACCATCCAAGACCTCTGGTCTTATAGCAGGCTTGTCCTGTTTTCTCCTCTGAGTCTACTTAACAACAGTCATTGAGAAGCAGAGAACTGATAAAATTTTCATGTGTGCTAGGGAAAACAATACTATCTATAAGTTTCCCACCTAAAATAATTTATTCACTATGAATCAGTAACATTCATATTTGAAATGTCAACTAAGGGGTCCATTCTCATTAATAGGGATTCTAATGAAGTATGGTAAGTGGAAGGTTGACTTTAGCAAATGCATTCTTTTTTTTTATCTGTCTCTTCTTTTATTTTTTTTATTTTTTTATTTTTTGATGTAAAGTTCGATGATTCATTAGTTGCGTATAACACCCAGTGCACCATGTAATACGTGCCCTCCTTACTACCCATCACCAGCCTATCCCATTCCCCCAGCCCCCTCCCCTCTGAAGCCAAATGCATTCTATGTAAATATATAATCTTGACAATTCTGAGGGAATAAAATATCAGTGTTAAATGCAAAGGTTTGGTGCCTGAACAATTGGAAAATTGGCAATGTTTTGATAGATTCAGGCAGCACTGCCGCTCTCTACGTAATGAGTGAGTTGGTACATAGTATATTGGTGAATAATATAGGAAGAATGATGGCTTTGGTGAACTTGAATCACTCATTCAAACAACAGATTCTAGACTATAGAGATAGAAATGATAAATTGATCCTTGTAGTGGTTTCAACAGGAACATCTCTTTAAGAAGATTTAAGGGCATTGCTTAGAGAACATTATTAACACAGAACTCTCAACTTTTCACATAATCAGGATTGAGTTATTATTGTGGCTGCCTCTCTATATTATTGGTTTTGTCCAAATTCCATAAATAGTGAAAGGGACTTCTCATCTCAAAGCAGTTCCAAAACCAATGGCACTAACAGCTTACTACAGAGTTGTAGAAGACCATTTTCTCCGTCAATCAAGATTAGAATGAACAGGCTAATAATGAGAATATAATGCAGCTTTTTATGGAATAAGACGTAGATTGCCACTCCACTGGCTGCATAAGCCATCCTTTAGTACAAATTTGGTAGGAAAAAAACACATATATCTACTCAGCTTTGGCAGAAATAGTTTTAGAGTCCTTCTAAGATTCGATTCCTTTCTAGCTTGGAATCTTTAACTCTGAACAAAACTCATAGGTGTATTCTAATCATTATCTCTCCTATAACATTTAGCATATCATCTCACCTTCACAAACTTTTTTAAAAAATAAGACTGAACAATATGATTCTATTTCTATAATTATTTAAGGACAGTATTTTTCATGGAGAAAAATCTTGATGAAAGTGCACATCTATGAGTACTGTGAAAATTTGTCTTAAGGAGAAATTATTATGGATGCAAAAGTATTTAAAAATTGCTTCACTAAATATTAAGTCACATAGGCAAAGCCTCGCACATTAACAGTGTGTGATCAAAGGAAAGCTAGAAGCTTCCCTGCTGGCCCCTCCTTTGACAGCTTTGCTCCCACTCTCTTGCCACTGTACCTAATATGGACAGCATTCAAGTCACTCCTGTGGGGGCTGAAATAGCACTTTCAGAAATCTCTGCTAAAATGCATCCATAATACCCATTAAGATAAAGGCAAAGATATTCTTTATTCCTATTAATAGGAATTATTTTATTACTTACGATCTTTATAACTGAAAACACTATTATATAAGTGGAGCACAGGATATGCAATTTTTACTGAGGAAAGATAATGGGAAAAAATTAATTCAAGAGCATGATATGTGTATATGGCAGGGTGGTAGGGGCTGGAAGCACCGCTGGAGAGGGGATCACTGTCTGTGGGAACCACATGGCAAAGAGAAGGCTCAAAGTAAATGATGCAGGGGAAATAAATGTCGTGTACTTTGCAAATGTGTCTGGGGCTGTTTTGAGACCTCATAACATAGTATATTAGGTATTTTCAAAGCACGGAACTTAAGGAAAGTACTATAATGGGCTCCCAGCTTAATAAGATTCTAGCACTGTTGTTTGAATATACGATATCATCATGTTTAAAATGTAATATTCATTCCATTTACGCAATTTCTTTTCCCTAGATGTTTGTGCTTTCCAAGAGGATGTAATAAGAAAATAAACAGCTCAAATGGCTTTTCCTCCACACTTTTATCAGTTTAGAGAAATGGGATGTCAATAAATGAGGAGATCTAACATTTATAAAGGGATAAAAAGGGGTGGGGCATTATTCCTAGGTACTTTATATATATCATCTTATTACATCTCACACCTCTCCTTTGAAGTAATAAGTATAATTATCTCCATCTATGGATGACAAAATGGAACCCTGAAGACCTTAAGTAACTTGCTTGAAGTCATATAGGTCATAGGATGAAAATAGAGAAGCAAATACCAGACTGTCTAATTTCATAATATTGCTCTTTACACTATCCTAGATTTGGAGAATCATGAGACTTGGAAGTCATCGACCTTATATCCCTTCCTCTAAGCAATTTTCTTAAATACTGGCATCTGTCAAGTTACTCAAAGGATATCCTTTTCACTCACAAACAACAAAACTGTAATAGAATGGTTCCTCTACCACCACCACCTCCTTTATTAAAAGTTTTAGGGTATGGCACTGCCAAAGCATGGCCTTGTTAATACGTTGTCCATGGCAAATCTGCAAGAACATGAGGAAAACAGATGGAATCTCTCTCATACTAGAACAGTAATCACCTCATCAGCTGCCTGCCCCAGGAGTGAACATTCAGAAAAGGAACTGCAAGCTATGTGTTAGTTAAATAGAGATCGGACCTACGTGGTCCCCATCAAAACAGAATATTGGTGATTATCCCTTGTGCTCAGAGAAAAAGTAAGACAAAGTAAGAAGAATTTCCTCTGTTTGGTCTCAAAATTCAAGCAGCTTCCTATTCAAACAACTGTGTTACACAGACCTGAGCTGGATCTACTGCGAAGCTCTTGTGAAAACCTGCAATTTTTGAAATGTGGTCTGAGGACACATCGTATAAACGATCCGACCACAGAAGTGTTTCTCGAAGTTTGATGTGTGTAGGAATTACCTGGGCATCTTGTTAAATTACAGATTCTGACTCGAGAGTTCTGGGGTCGGTCCTGAGATTCTGCATCTCTAACAAGCTCCGAGGTGATGCCTATGATGCTGACCCCATGGTTCTTACTTTGAGTACAAAACACCAAGATTATTTTTTACATCTTTCTGTGGCTTGCTCCTATTAAGTAGTTGTGAAAGTCCTTAAACCAAGCTAACCCATTGAGTACCATTAAAAAAATAAATAAATAAATAAAACAGCAACAACAACAACAAAAAACACTTTTTTCTGATATTTGAAAATACTTTTGTCCAGTCCTGAACCACCTAGTTTTTGCTCCTTGTGACCTAATTGCTTACCTCGTATTGATCCACAGGCTTCTGAGGTTGCAACTTGTATTCATCTTGTGTCTTTATTCCTTTCTGATGAGGAATACATACTCCTAAGACACCACATCAATATCTAGTTCACCTGTCCACTAGTTTCCAGTCATTGTCGTCATGTCACACTTTTTCTCTAGAGAGGAACACGTTCAGAAATTCACTTCCTTTATTCTTCTGCTCCATGGAAAGGAGCTCTTGTCCAATTTCTCAGGGAACAACAAAAGAGAATTAACGACAACAAAAAAAGCTGTGTCTAAAAGTTCCAAAAACTATATGAATTCATTGAAAAATATGGCAGCTGTCATACGTAGAGTTCAAGTGGAACTAGGTTGTTAAGCTGTAATACAAAGTGTACTGGATACAAAAAGTGAGTCTATAATACCTGTCTATCTCTTCCCATTAGACAATAAGCTTGAAATGAGAGTCTATGTCATCTTCATCTTCATATCTAGCACAGAATCTGACAAATAAGAGAATGGAGGTATGCAGTATATTTGTTTTTGGTTTTGTTTTTGTTTAAATGTCTGAAAGAAGAAATGAATGGCCATCTAGGCTGGAGTTTTGAGTCAAGGCTCTCATCTATAAAAGGAGCTATGTTAATCTGTATAAGTACAATAGAGGTCCTATGTAATATAAGTATGATAATAGCTATTATACTAGTTTAAAAACTTTAAAGCACTAGGCATATGCAAGCACTTTTTTATTGTATCTATTACTAACCATATTATTGGTATTTCTCAAAATATGGAGGGCTGCTTTACAGCCCTCTAAACAGGCAGACTGTTTTAGAAGTTCAGGAAAGGCATCCCTTAGTTATCAAAATCCTATACATAATGCTTGCTATTTGAAATTCAATGATTAGAAATTATTTGTTTTATTTAAGTTTTTTTCCCTACTAAGCTTTCTTTTATCTTAGAGGAAAGTATCATATTAAGTTTTATCAGTAGGCTGACATATGTCCAATTCTCCTAGACAATGTCACTTCATGTCTCTTATCCTAACATCCCATTTGTCCTCCATTTAATGCCCTGTATTTAATTTAATCTTAAAGGGCCTTTATTTAACAATCCTACTTATTAGACATATTTACATCTTGGTGTCAAAGAATAAGTTCCATCTTTTGCCTAAGTTCACAAGCTCGAAATGGAGAGATGAAAACAGGGAAGAAAAGAATATCTTGATGGGTCTAACATGACAGGATAGACTGTGAGGTCTGTATAATCTGGAAAGAATGGACAGAATATAAGGATAACAAAGGAAAAATATTTTAGCAAGGGAAGTCTGGGATCAGTGAATACCCATGTGGCCTCCCCCAATTCTTTGCTAAGAAACCACTTTGCTATGAAATGTCTAGGGCAGAAGGTAGCTATTTCCTTGAGATTGGTGAGGGGGGTATTTATTTAGAAAGGTTGGAAAATCAATATGTCTCTGAGGTTTGCCATCAGAGTCATTCAATTACTAATATAGATAACTGCAGCATTAATCTGTTTCTGCAATTTAGAGAGAAGACCAAACACAGAATGATTGATTTTAAAAGGAAAATAAAGTCAAAGGGATATGGTATTTAATCTGTCAGTAAGTAGACCTCTACAGTGAAAAAACAGAGCCCATTTTATTCTAAGGAGGTGGAATGAAAATACCCCTATATACACACATCTATTTCTTTGAAGATGTCCCAGCTCTTGGAAGGAATAGTAGGCAGAAAATGCTACATCAACACAATTCTTCCACTTTTAACAGCCAGGACAGGACAAGCTGAAAATCAGAGTTTTGTTGGTATTGGCTGGTAGTATCAGATTTTATATAAAAGCTTGACAGCCTGCCCTGTTTGTACTGCAATGGGCTACAGGATATGTCACAAGAATTTATCAATGTGTTCTGCCCTTTGAGAGCACTTTTTCTCATATTTTCAATTTAATATTCACCATTGAACTATTCTGTTTTATAAAAGGACTGAATGTTTCAAATCTAGAATTAGACAATTCAAGACAACCAGCCTCAGGTGAATATCTGATTTAGAATTTAAAAGGCTTGCAAAGTTACAAATCAGGTTATCTATGCTTATCTCATCAGAAAATTTCTACACCCAAATATGTCACCGGTTCCTTAAGTTGCAATTCTGATAGAGACACTAGGCATGTGATAAGATTCTTCCAGCAAATGATGACTCTTGATGGTTGACTTAACCAGGGGTCATTCCCTTCAGGAAAAACCATCCAGAACAAAACGGATTATCCCTCAAATTTGAGTACATCATTCCTTCCCTAGAAAAATGATGTCTAGTTCTTCAAAGCAGGTCTAGGACAGCCTGGTGAGGGTGCAGTCACATGACTTTTTTTAAATTATGAAATATAGTGTTCTTTTTTTTAATTTGCCTATTTCAAATAATTTTAGGTTTACAGGAAAGTGGTAAGGACAATATAATGTATTAGTAACCTTCACCCAGCTTCCCCTAATTTTACATCATACAAAACCACGGTATGTTTACTGAAATTAAGAAATTCATAATGCTGGTATAATACAAACATACAAAATACTTTATTTAGATTTTACCAGTTTTCTCACTAAAGCCACTTTTCTGTTCAGGATCTGATCTAGGATATTACAGTGTTCTGTCATGTCATGTCAGAGCATTTGTCATGTCTCCTTAGTTTGTGATAGTTTCTCAGTCTTTCCATGTTTTTCATGACCTTGATGCTCTTAAGAGAACCAATCAGTTATTTCCTAAAGTGATGTTCAATTTGAGTTTGTTTATTGCTCTCTCTTGACTATATTGGGTTTATTGCTTTTTAGAAGTATACATGGAGTGAAGTCCCCTTTTCATCATATTATATGGAGAATCTTGTATCAACGTTACTGAGGATGCCAAAATTGATCATTTTATTAAAGTGATGTCTGCCAGTTTTCTCCATTGTAAGGTTAATTTTTTTTGATGCCATATTTGCTCCAAGTGAGTCATCAAGTAGAGTTCACATCTCAATAAACATGTTTGTTTGTTTGTTTGTTTTTAATAAATGATAGTCTCTGTTGTGGTCACTGCCATGCGTATGCGCAAGCTATAGGACAGAACTGAACTGACAGGAGCCTCCCTGAAAGAATGGCTCAGGAAATTTGATTTCTTTTGACCCAACCCCCAAATGTAAGTGTCTCAATCATACACAGGTAACTACAAGCAAAAATTTAACAGCGGTTTCCTATGACTGTTCTAAGACAGTGGAGAACAAACAGCTCTGATCTGCCATTACGTTTCTGAGTATAATACAAAAAGAAAAAAGAAAAAGCATTTCTCCTATTTTGTAAAACATATGTGGGCAAACCAAAGAATTGAATTCAACAGTGCAGACGGGAGGAACCTGCACAGCAAGTGTATTCCATGACCAGTAGAATGGGCACAAATACACAATGTGTGCAGAGCACGGAAAGGATGTGTGCTATGTTGGGGTCATGATGGAATCTGAAGGAGGGTAAAGGAATAATGAAGGAAAATGAACCTGGGGGTCCATTACTTAGGAGGTTAAGAAATAAAAAAAGAGGAGATTAATTGCCTGAGGTGGGGGGGCAAGTATAAAACCTGCAGAACCCTCATGGTAAATGTTCAAAGCCTTCCAGATGCTTCCAACAATACTGTGAAGAAAGGAGTAAGGGGGGCACGACAGTAGCTGAAGTGTCTACGTCAGAAAGTAGAACCCAAAGATTCTAGATAAATTATTCAAAATGTGAGAGAAATTCACTTGGTATATATCTATATCTATATATAGAATTTTGTATGTATTAAAAATCAAGATAATCACTCTATCACAACTCATACATTTTTTTTTTCCCTTTGGAAACAGTGACCTTCAAACTAGGCATGTACTCAGCCTCACAGAATTCAGTTTTTCCCTGCAGCAAGCTTGCTGAAGAAATTCTAGTACTCAAAACCGATTTTACAATAGCTAAAAGTCTAGTGGGTGAAATTCAATTAGAGACACATTTAGATGGATCTTACTTTTCATCCTGTAAGTCCAACTGCTCTCTAAATTTCAGAGGAACAATGTCAAATGCCCTACCTAGCATGTTTGGATCTTCATTCAACATATTAGAATAATGTCTCCAAATACAATTCAAGAAGAGTAGAAGAGTCTTTATGTTGTATAATATATAAGTAGTAAACCACTTAAAATGAGCATATTTTGGTTTGTTTACTCATTACTACTCCTAACTAAATTATCTCTTCTCTAAAACAAATTATTAGACTCAGGTAACATGGCAGACTGTACTCAAACAGTTTACTCTATTTACTACAAACACACACACACACACACACACACACACACACACACACAAAAGATGCTTGATAATGTATTTAAAACGAACAGCCAAGTCAGACAAAAAAAAAGACAAATCAATCCCCCAGGTCCTTGAAACAAAGAAATAAAACCAAAATGACAGGCAAGGTTGATAAAGCAGGTATCCATGAGGTGTTTAGACCAGGAAGAAATTCTAAGGATATAACTATGAATAAGAGTTAGACAGGAACTTCACCAGTTGCTTAAGCCTTGAGCCCTCAAGATACTACCAATATTTATAGGAGAAGGAAGGGAAGAATGAAGGAGGGGTAAACAGAAGGGGGAATGAACCACGAGAGACTATGGACCCTGGGAAACAAACTGAGGGCTTCAGGGGAGGGGAGTGGGGGATTGGGGTAGCCTGGTGATGGGTATTAAGGAGGGCACGTATTGCATGGAGCACTGAGTGTTATACGCAAACAATGAATCATGGAACACTACATCAAAAACTATGGATGTACTGTATGGTGACTAACATAACATAATAAAAAATTTAAAAAAAAAAGATGCTACCAATATTTATGATCTAAAAAAATCTCATCCAATATCCCAACGAAGAAAGGTTACAAAAGTTTTTCTTCTTTCTGGGCTTTGGGTGGGGAAATAAATATAAAAACAGCAAGCACTGATGTATGTGAGGATGGAATCCTAATTTATAATACACACATGATATAAGAGCCAAAAAATAAATATATAAAATCTAGTACAGCCACTAAAATTCATGGGATCTCTAATAGAAACCAAACAAAGGTATTTAAATGCTTTGATAATTCAGGATACATAGAAACCATACAGAATAAAAAAAAAAACTTAACAGGGTGCAGGCAAGCACACACACGCGCGCGCGCACACACACACACACACACACACACTAAGTAGAGTGCATGAGGAAAGAAAATAATGTAACAGTCTCCCCATAAACAAAAATAACACAAAAACTGAGACTAACTGAATAATCTCAAAGTGACTATTACACGCATGCTTAAAACGTTGACAGGTATAGGGGTGCCTGGTGGCTCAGGTGGTTAAGCACCTGACTCTTGATTTTGGCTCAGGTCATGATCTCTGGGTTGTGAGCTCAAGACCCCTCAGGCTCTGCACTGGCCAAGGTTCCTGCTAGGGATTCTCTCTCTTTCACTCTCCCTTTGCCCCTCCCCCTCAAAAAAATGTTGACAGGTATATTTTGAAGGACTAGAAACCAAGTCAAAAGACTAGGATACTATAAAATAAGTGTGGATAGATTTTATATAGACACACACTGAATTTCTAGACATAAAATATAATTATTAAAATAAAACTCATAGGCATATTAAACAGAGCCAATGACTTAATAAAGTAAAAGATTAACATTAGAAAATTATAAAAAGGAATATAAAGTTACAATTATTTAAAAAAAGAGAAAGAGAGAGAAAAACTGGGGCACATGGGTGGCTCAGCTGGTTGAGCATCTGACTCTTGATTTCAGCTCAGGTCATGATCTCGGGGTTGTGAGTTCAAGCCCCCTCAGGCTCTGCACTGGGTGTGGAGCCTGCTTGGGATTCTCTCTCTTCCTCTCCCTCTACCCCTCCCCCGCCTCTGCCTCTCTTTCTCTCTCTCTCTCTCTCTCAAAAGAAAAAAGAGAGAGAAAAATAGGTGAATATAGTACAAAGAGATAGAAATGAAAGACATGAAAGAGAGGTTAAGAAAACTTGGAAGGTAGCAGATGATCCAACACAATTTGAATTGAGTTTCATAAGAAAAAAATGGAGAAAATATTTTTGACAGAGAAAGCTGTTATTTGACGAGACATTGTCTGTGAATTCTCATCATCTAAAAAGGCTAGAGTTCTTGGATAGAAGAAAGATACCAATTTCTAATTAGGCAATATAAATAATTATAAACCCATACTAGGAAACTTCGTGTGGAACCTACATAATTGGGCAAAGAAAACTTAAATGATTAGGAAGGCAGGAAGCAAAACTATTTTTTTAAAACATAATATATTAAAAGTAACAAAAAAGACATTTGTAAACTAGGTCCAACTATATGATGAAAACAAGTGATTAAGAATGTCTGCTTTGAATTTCAGGACAAAATGAAATTAGGTATTCCAATGACTCACTTCATTAAAAGGATATCTCCTCTACAGTAATAAATCCAGCCTTTGATCGCACTGTCTTCAAAATGTGGAGGTCCTAACCGTCCTGCAGAGTTGCCTCAAGCCAGCAAGATATGCAAAGGCCAATTAACAGGACTCCTCTCTCATACCCACTTTGACTTAAGCAAGTATACAGTTATCAGTCTTATATCTTAAGTTTCTCTGTAAGTTTTTCTTGCATGAAAGATTTATGTAGTTTTTTTCAACAAAGTTTGAATATCAATATTGTGTGCCAATCAATGTCTCAAGCCTAAAGCCAAATAAAAAATAAACATAAAATAATAATAGTAGTAACAATAATCATGGAGATTTTTTATAGAGGTTATATAGTAAAAACCTTACATTTTAAAAAGTATTAATAATTATCATATGATGACTGCTAGCACTATGCCAAACACTCTTCTGGGTACTTCATACACATCATCACATTTAATATTATAGCATTTGGATGTGTTGTAAATGACTATGCCTATTTTCTGTCTCTACTTATTTTACTTATATTCATCATTGAAATGTTCCTGACTTTCCCTTTATCGCCGGTGCTCACTTCTTCCCAATTAATGACTCTTTCCTCTGGATTTTAAAAGAGGCTACCCCTATTAGGGTACTTGTTGCATTGTAATAGACTCAGTTGTGCAATGTCTGTTGCCTGTCTTCCCCCTTGTCTGCGTACTCACTGAAGGACACCACCACATTTTGGTTAATGATATTGTTGAGCAGAAGGGGACAGGAGTAAGGATGTATATGGAAACAGTCAATGTAACTTCTATTTGTTACATTTCTACGAAGTTGTTCTAGGCGCATCATGTTCCCTCCTTTAAATTTGAGAAATAAGTAAAAGTAACCACATTCTACTAATGAGGATGCTGAGGCCTCAAGTGGTCAAAGGACTTGTCTCAAGTCACTTAAGTATGCTATGTTTGAACACCAATTTGCCTGGATCCTAAATCCTTCCTCCTTCTGCATTTCATGGAACTTACTAAACATTTTTAATGAATTATATTTTTATTCACAAAGTTGTTGTGACCCCCAAGTCTAGCATTTCCTTTATTCTCTTCATAGACGTGTATTGATTATTTATAGTGCAAGAACAGGATATAGTAAGCAACCTCTGCTGCCTACAGAAGCCCTCTAAAATACAGGTTAATGTTCCAGAGATCTTATTGGATAGCTGCGGCAGCTTAAGTAATGATCCCAATTTATTTCATATACCCTCCCCCACCCAGATTCCCTAGTTCTATCTCACTAGCTCTGGCCAATGGCTCCAAGTGCAAGTAATGTTTGTCACTTTGATGCCAAAGAATATGAAAACAGTGTGAGAATCCATGCATGATCCTCCTTGCCTCACCAGGCAGAACATCCATTTGGGGGAATATCCATCAGCCTGGGTCCCTGAGGGGCTGTGTGGAGCAAGCACTCTGCAGATGTGAGCTGGACAATTAGCAAGAATGAGAAATAAACCTTATGAGCGAAGTCACTGATGTCCAGGAGTTAATTTGCTAGCAGGACACAACCTACATGATCATGGCTAAAACTGTAGCAACTGGCAAATGAAAACTTGATACCTTTTAAAAGAAAATATCCCCCAGTGTATTACTATGTACACATGTGTACGTAAATATTATATGCCTCTTTCCAAAGAGATTTTAGGCATCTACCTTTGTGCCTGTTTTATGCGATGAGTCTTACTCCCAACAGATATCTGATTTTTCTTTATGATATTCTAAAATTTCTAAAATAAAAGACTGGGTCAACTCATAGTGTTATTTGTAATACAGATTACAGAGAAGAGAATTTTAACTATTATAGTTTCAAACCAAAAGCAAGTTTGTCCCAGGGGGACCCGACACAACAACTATTCAGTCAAAGAACTGCTGCTGATTTTGGAAATCAGAATCCAAATTATGACTATTGTTGTCTTTAAAGTAATAGGTGTATGGATCTCTGCATTATTTAGATATCAAATAGAGATTTCAATAATCTTTGTAACATTGGACAGTATCTCCACATCCTGTCAAATACTATGTTTCTATTAGTTCAGTTCAATTCAATAAATAATATTAATTGAACACCTACTCTGTATTAGGAACATCACTATGGATAAGATATGAGAAACTAATAATCCTTTCTTATTTTGTAAGAGTTTATAGTCTAGAAGAACAGTAAGACACGTTAGAAAGTCATACCAAAACAAAATGGGTAACATCACACAGGGAACATACATGAAGGAAAACATTACTCAACCTATGTGAGCAGGAGGATAAGACAAAGCTCCTCTGGGAAGGTGGCACTTATGCTGTGGAAGATCAGTAGGAATTAGGAAGTTAGTCGAGGAGAAGATAAATTTTAAATAAAGAGAACATCATGAACTATAGCAGGAAGAGTCAACATAATAGCCTGTTCTGACTGCAAGTAATTCTATACTGTTAGGTTATGACACATAAAGCGCAAACTATCAGGAGACATGATTGTACAGGTTTCCCATCATTTTGTAATCATATGTAGCCACTACAAGTTTCTATGAAGAGAAATAATATAATCAGATTTATATACCAGGTAGATCACTCTGGTGACAGTATGAAGGAAACTTTGGAAGGCTTTTTTTTTTTTTTTTTAAGAAAATAGTTTAGGGAGAGAAATAAACTTCATGAAACACTAAAAACAATCAAAGATTTATTGATAGCACAATGAAGTTTGTTTCATGATGTACTGAAACCATGTGTTATTCTCAGAATAGACTCAGACTACATAACTATTATAATAATAATAATCACCCCCCAAACTATGTCGATTACTTTAAATTCCAATAAAGTTTTTTTATACATATATAAACATTTGATGAGCTAAAATTGATGAAGGGGTTAGACAAAGTCAACAAAGGAAAGTGGAATGGCAAATCCCATGAATCTGATCATTTTCAAAACCAAGCAGAGTAATTCGGTCTTCTACTGTGGTGTTTTCCTAGTCTTTTTTTTTTTTAGTCTTGGATTATTAATCCTCTTCTGCTTTTCTAGCTAGACACCACCATATGGATACAAATATCTACATATAAATATATTTTCTGAATAACTCATAGAAAATAATACATTTCATAATACAATCTTGAGAATATTACTTAGCAAGCAATTAGTAAGTGCTTACTCTGAGGCCAAGAAAATATAACATGATATGAAACACTTATGGGAAATAGAACACAAATCCACTGAGTAATGTGCTCTCTTTCTTAAAAAAAAGGAGGAGGAGGAGGAGGAGGGGGAGGAGGAAGAGGAGGAGGAGGAAACATTGGGTTTATAAAAGTAATGCCCAAGTATCAGGGGATGTAAACATATGTTGAGGTTTAAATGGATTTTATGATTTAAGACAGTATGGGATGGAGGGGGTGGATGATTTAACACAAATAAGAGTCCAGCTTACCCCTTTTCCATTGTGGCAGAGACTGACTCATTTCCCTTTCTTCCTTGGTACAAACCAGATAACATTTGCCACTTTCTCATGCAGTTTTGGCCAATTTTAACTATAGTGGAGTTGATATGTGTCATTTCTGTTCTTAGTCCATTAAAAAAATTAAAATAAAAAACCTCACATGCAATCATTCACACCCTCATACCCCATTATCTTCCAAATGAATCCAGTGGTGCAATGGAAGTCACTGGAGCCATGGGTGATATCAGACCACACCCTACTGGACTTTTTTTTTCTTTTTGGTAGATGCCAGGTTTAGTAAGCAAGGGAACTTACATACAAGGCTTGTCTCCGGAGCCAGAAGACCACCAGTACATCTCTGACTGTCCTGGGACATCTTAAAGCTTTGTACAGAAGCTCATCCACTGGCTTTTACATAACCAAGGAATGAACTTCAGTTGGATTAAATTACTAATTACTAAGATTTGGGGATCTGTTTGTTAAAATAGCTAGTATTATATGCCCTAAATAATAGAGGTAATACAACAAGAGTACATGAGTGGTGAGAGAACCCATCTTTCTCTTTAGAGTGTATGTGTACGTGAGTGTTTATCTCTTTGTGTGTATTCGTGTGTGTGTATATATATATACATATGTATATATATATATATTCATAGTTATATATATCAACAAGACTAATGCATAAATCGAATATCAATGAATAATGCATTGTGAGAACCCATTATAAATTATTCACTGATATGAAGACAAGAATATTCTTGTATGATTAGTGCATTTTTCTCCCTGAAAAGAGACATATGTGGGAAGATAAATTGTATTCAGATGTTTCTTTGGAGAGTATGGAATAAGAATGAGAGAGAATGAAAGAACTGAAGTAGAGGATCGGGAAGATAAATACTGGTGGTTTCAGGCTGCTAGGAAGGCATAATTACTGAGAGCTTGCCAGAAATATTCAAGGAAAGAGACTTTTGTTTTGTAATAAATTGTAATTAATCATATTTTGGGGGTAAAAAATAAAGACAGACAAAATACTGAACAATCAAGGAGAGTAAGGGAACAAGTAAACTTAAGTTTGCAAAACTTTAAATACTCACAGTGCAAACAAGATAGCAAGGGCCAGGCAGGAAAGTAGCCTGATACTGTGATTAAAATGCCATCATCATGCATGTTACACCAAGACAGCACTGTTCTTTACTTAATTTTGTTATCCTTATGAATCCATTGTGACTTTTTAAATATCATAACATTAATATATCTAAACTTAAGCTTATTTATGTAGCTAATTTTCTATACTTTTTCTCAGTTCTTTCAGTTTATGAGGATAATAAAATATTATTTTTTCCACTAGGATGTGGGTAGAGCACATCCCCTCCCAGGATGTCCCCCTGCACTATCATTATTATAATTGACTGAAAACTGGGAGTTATTTATGTCTGAAAGTGGAGTATTTTCAGCAGAGATGTAGAGAAGTAAATGGATTAGAGAACCAGTTAGAGATAAAACAAAGAGGACTTGGTGATCAACTGAATGTAGTTGATCAAGGAGAGAAGAAATTCAAGATTATGTCCAGATTTTTGACTTGGGTTGGGTGACTTGGGTTCGGTGGTACAATTTATTGAGTTAGATATCATAAGAAGAAGAGCAATTCTTGTGAGATACGTAACTTCACTTTTGGACAAAATGAAATTCCATTGTTTGTGCAGTATCCAAGCGAGGATGTCAAAAAAAACAACAGAGATGGATATAAAACTTAGAACAAGAAAGTATGACCTGAAAGTATGCATTGATAGCCATAAAAACATAAGTGGTAAGTGTAGCAGTGGGAAAGGATTCTATCACCTGTGAATGATGTCAGAGTGACCTTAAAAGGTGACAAATAAAAACACCAGCATTTTAGACATGGGAAGAGCAACAATGGATTGACGAAGATTAAAGTTAGGAGAACACAACGTGTTAGTCAGGATGTAGAACAGGACAACAGGTACTCCTGTATGATGCTGATAAAAGAGAATACTGGTACATTAATTAAAAAATTCACCTTGGAATTCTTCTGTAAAGTTGAAAGTATTCATATCACATAATTTAACAATTGCTATTATAAGTACATACCTTAAAAAATAAGTATATACCTAAGTGTTTATGCATGTGTGTGTATCAGACGATGTGTATAAGAACATTTATACCAGTACTGCTTGCAAAAGAAAAAAAAATGAAAATAATCCAAGAGCTCATCTAAAATAAAATTGATAATGTGTGGAATTTCAATAACATCTAATAGTGGAAAATTAATTACAATTTCAAGATGAATGAATCTCAAATTATATTGAGTAGGAAAAGAAAGGGAAGAATACATACAGCATGCTGCCATCAATATGAAATTGAAAGCATGTAAAAATTTCAGTTTTTTGATACATATGTACATATATAGAAAAACTATAAAGAAAAACAGAGCAAGAATCGTAAATATCAGAATGATAATTAACTGTTGGGAGAGAGAAAGATACAGAGAACACATTATTTTATATGGATGAAGTATTAGAAAATAAGAGCAGATTTTTGAAAAATGAGATGGGAAGATTAGTTAGAACTTATAAAGAAAAGTGAAAGAGAGCTACCAGAGAAGGAAGACAAAGAGTTGGAGAACACTACTGCAGAAGCAATGTCCAGAGAATGGCAATATTTTGAGATGAAAGAGCAGTTGTCAAAATCTGGTAACTAGGGGCTCATGGGCGGCTCAGTCAGTTAAGCATCTGACCCTTGATTTCAGCTCAGGTCATGATCTCAGGGTCGTGAAATTGAGCCTGAGATGGGCTCTGCACTGGGAGTGGAGCCTGCTTAAGATTATTCTCTCTTACCCTCTCCCTCTACTCCTCCCCTCACATCACTACATGCACCTGTGCTCTCTCTTAAAAAAAAAAAAAATCTGATAACTAATCAGGAAAAATAAATCAGAAAGCTATTAAGATATTTAGCATCAAATAGGTAACTGGTAATATTAACTAGAGGAAATTCAATAGAGTCAGTGGATTGGAAGCCAAACTGTATTTTTTTGAGGAATAAATGGAAGGTGAGGAAATGGGAAGAGGAGAGTCAAAAGGGTAATAGCTGATCCTGGGGCGTTTAAAGAACAGATGTTTAAAACTGGAGAGCTTTGGCTTGCCTAAATATTCATGAGAAGGAGCACATAGAATGGGGAAGACTCAAAAATACAGAAAGTAAAAGGATTAATTCTTGAAGTCAGTGAAATGCTTGAGATGGGGGTAGATGATAATGATCTAGACTACAAGTCAGAAGCTTCAGCTACATGTCTTAACAGACAAGCATCTACCATGCTGACTCTTCAACTCAGAACAGTTTTGAAAACTGAAAGCAAACAAACAAAAATATCTGAAGACTTAAAAGAGGAGCCAAATGAGCCAGGATTTGAGAGGCCCAAGATGGGCTTTTGCTGGTTCCCAGCACAAGAAATAGAGGCCAAACAAAATAGGAGAAATTAACAGTGTAGTGATGAAATCAAAATAGCAGTTTTCTTTACGGGATGATATTGGCTACCAACGGCATAAGGGAGCTCTGGCATACTGGTTAACAGGCTTTTTTTTTTTAATTGGGATAGTTATTAAATGGGTATATTTACCAGGTAAAAATTAATCTAACTGGACACTCTGTTTATACTTTTACATATGTCCTAATTCTATGAAAAGTTTACTTAAAATAAAAGCCCATGAAATTTTTGTTTTGAAATCTGACAAGATGATTTTATTTTTTTTTAAGATTTTATTTATTTATTCGACAGAGATAGAGACAGCCAGCGAGAGAGGGAACACAAGCAGGGGGTGAGGGAGAGGAAGAAGCAGGCTCCCAGCGGAGGAGCCTGATGTGGGGCTCGATCCCATAACGCCGGGATCACGCCCTGAGCCGAAGGCAGACGCTTAACCGCTGTGCCACCCAGGTGCCCCTGACAAGATGGTTTTAAAATGTATAGAAACCCAAAGGGTTAAGGGTGGCCCAAATACATTTGAAAAAAGAGAACAAAGGGGTGGAATTTTGCTTTACCAGAAATCAAGGCTTATTATAATATTGCAGGAGCTAGGATAATGAGGTATTTTTTAGGAATAAACAAAACAATGAAAAGAACAGAATAAAGCCCCATGCACATCTGGCCACTTGATATATGATAAAAAAGGCATGGCTAAACAGTTGGGAAAGTCAGTCTCCCCCCCAAAAAAAATTATACTAGGACAATACTATATGGAATAAGCAAAAAAAAAAAAAAAAAAAAAAAAAAAGGAAATTAACCTCTATTTCACACTCTATACAAAATTTAACTTTGGATTACAGTAAATTAAATTGCAAAAGAAGAAAAATTAAGTATCTAGAAGTTAATATGGAAGAATATTTTAATATCTTAAAGCAGGGAAAAACCTAGTAAACAAAACAACAACAAAAACACACAATGAAAAATAAAATATTGGTCAATTTGACCATATTAAATTTTTTAGTTTTCTTTATTAAAAAAAAAGTCACCCTTTAGAGACATAGCTAAGTGATTCACAGAGGGATGGGCGATATGTGTGCTGTACATCAACAAAAGATCTTCCAGAATATAAAAAGATCTCCTGCATAACAAGAAAAAGACAAGCCATCGCACAGTAAGACTGAATATTTGAATACCATTCACCAAAGAGGGTATACAAATGGCCAATAAACACACCTGCTCAATCTCCCTAGAAAAACTGAGAATTGGAAGTTAAAAGCATATTGAGATACCACTACACACCCATCAGAATGACTACAAACGAGAAAATAATAGCTGGTGCCAGAGAGGCTGAGAACCAGTGACAACCCTTATAATTCTGCGAGGGCTAAGATGTATACAGTCCCTTTAGAAAATCATTTTATGTTTATCTACCAATATTGAATTAAAGTCATACCCACAGACCCTTAGTTCCATTACTCATTATGTACCTAATGTGAAAGCACACATATGTACACAAAATAAACGGACAAAATATTCATAGCAGCAATACTCATATCGCCATACTGAACATAACCTGTATCTTTCCATATAGTGTACATAAGCTGTGCTATGTTTATATAACTCAGTGCTATACAACAAGTGTACTAATTTCACAAAAAACTGTTGCACGATTTCATTTGTATAAAATTTAGAAAATAAGCAAAATCACAGTATTTAGTGGTTAAACCAAACTAATGCATGAAACTGATAGCCGTACCGTAGTGTGGGGCTGCCTTTGGAAGAAAGGAAGGTATGAGGAAGACTCCGGAGTCCTCGAAACATCTATTTCTTGAACCACGTGAGGGCAGACTTTGTGATAAATCATTGAATGGCATATATTAGTGTGTGTGCACATGCATGTGTACGATTTCCCTGTACTTGGGTTATTTGTACAAAATAGTTAAATGAATAAAAATTATAAAATAAAATTAGTTAATATATGTTGGGATTACTTTATGAGTAATAAAAAAGAGGTATAGCTTTCTCTTTTCATAAACGTTATTAGTTTCAATAAGTTTATTATTACCTACTAAACATTTTCATAGTAATTCTTAATAGATAACCCAACGTAAAGAACAATTTAAGAATGTGTAAACACAATGTTTTTCTTGGACTTATAATAGGTATAAGTGAGGAGTGTAAATCCTGACCAAGGAGTCATACAACATTCTTAATGCAGTTCTGCCACACATTTGCTGTTCTGACCACTGCAAAGTACAATGAAGCAACCTATCCTGCTTTTTCTCCACCTGTGAAATCAGTTTACAACATATATCTAACTCACTCTGGAGATTAACGTAAGAGTATACAATTTTCAAAACAAATCCTGAAACATGTTGGAACCACGGAGATAACAGCTACAAAAGTCACTGATGATTATTAGAACACTTTACAAAGGAACTACTGAAATTTATTCTGGAGTCAATATTTGAAAAGGCAAAACTGTAGCTATTAAATCACCAGGTACTTAGTTAGCTATAGTTCTATACCAACAGTAATTTCAAGAGAATTCTTCATTTAAATATTTCTGGGGTTGGCAGCAAAACTTTGGTGTTCCCAGTTTCTGAATCCCTTAGAAACCACTCTATTATTTGTTCTATGCTGATGCTTATTGTACCTTAGAATATATGCCTAACACTCCTCTAAAAGAGATACATTAGAAAATTTATAATAAAATATATACACAATATAGAACAAAGGTAAAAGAGAGCAACTACCTAGAGGAAGGAGTGAAAAAGTTTAAGAAGGGCTGAGATAATTACTGTAATTAAATATTAAATGTTCTATTGCCATGCTGAGTGTAATACATTGTAAGAACATTTGTTTCCCAAAGTGTTCATGTGACTGCTAAGCATACTGTCACAACCCTCTATAATCAGCTACGTGAGAAATCTGGCTTATTCTCTACCGCGTAAATTAGAGCACTAGGACTACTGGATCCGGTAGTAGAACTAGTTCATAGGCCAAGCTGTTGTACCTGATTAGTTTTGTATCACAAAGCAAATTACCATTTCTTTGGTCTCAGTTTTCTCTTTGGTCTAATGAGGAATTTATTCTTCTTATCCCAATAACCTATGATTTGGTTATTTTGCATTACAGGTCAGCAACCATTTTTGCCAAGTTCCAGGGAGGCAATATTTATACAGTTTCTGTGGCAACTACTCAACTCCAATGTTGTAGAGTGGATGTGGGTAATATAACTAACAAGAATTGTTGTGCCCTGATAATATTTTATTTACAAAGACAGGCTATAGGCTGGGTTTGGCCCTTGGGCAGTAGTTGGCTAGTTCCTGACATATACTGACATATTATTAGTCTTCTATCAAGTGTTAGGTCAAAATTAGGTATAGGCATAAACCTGAATAAAGCGGCTAATGAAAATGAACTCACAAACAATGCTAACTTGGGGACTTGCAAAGAACATGAATTTGTTTTACTTGCTCACTTATGCCAAAACCTTCTGCCAATCTCCTTGCTAACAGGATTTCTGAGACCTTATTTCAACTTGCTGGATTTATAGCCTGTCATCATACAGGAAAGAGATGGCATAGAGAAATTAGCAGTATGTTCTCTGTCTTATGCTATGCCTTCGGTCACACATAATGCCAACCTTTAAGCATCTATAGGTAAGTGGAAGTTGAATAATCATCTGTAAAATAAGATCAGTGCAAGCACCCACATGACTAAATCAGGTTTCCCAAGTAAGTTTTCCTCAAAAGCAAGTTATATTCTGACCTTTTGAGATGGATTACAGAAGGGATGGGGGCACTTCAATTTAAAGACAGTACGTCATTTTGGTTTTTAGTTTCTTGTCTTTTCCACCCATGGCTGTTTCTTTCGGGGGCTTTTGTACTATGCACTAAGGAACTGCTATGACTCAGTGGTTTTGGAGCACTCCATGGGAATTTCCCACATTAGGAAAGCAAGTAGATATGCCTAACGCTTCTACTTAGAATTTATAATTTGTCAGATCTCTGAAGTAAACGTAGAAAAAAGATAAACCCATACTACACAGGGATAACTGGACATTAGAAAATTACTTCCTCTGAAATCCGTCATTGGATCATAATTTTACCCATGTGTTGTTTTGGTTACTCAAACAAACCACTAAAAATAATGGTTCTAAGAAACAATTAGTACTCTCTCTTCAGTAAATTAGATCCAAGCATTAAAAGACAAATGAATCAATTATAGTATAATTTCAATAGTAAACTCAGTAAAGATACTTCAAATAGTAAGATACAAACTCTCACTAAAACTCTTGTACAGTTTATCCAAACTGTTTTACACTTTACAAGCCAAAGTCTGACTCAAGAGTATATTATAGGTTATATACTTAAAGACATTTTGATTACAGTTACCAAGTGATTTTCACACATATCACCCATTGGCTTTTTAAAAATCATTCCCAAACTGTGAAATGTTGATTTTGTAAGGATTACTTATCTCAGGTAATGTAGCCCCATTTGTTCAGATTCAGGATGTTTAGCCTTTATGGCATTTTGTAAGCAGGGCCCATTAGCCTATGGGTTTCCCTGAAATACTCACTTATTCTATTGTACATAATTTATACTGTTGTTAAGTATTTATTGATTGATATCCCTTCTTGCTATTGGAAGATTTATAGCACCAACACTCAGGAGTTCAGCATTCTCAGAGTAATAGTAAAGAACAAAGTTAATGCACTAGAACATTTTATAAGAAATATACATCACTTCTGCAAAATCAGTGTTTGGGGTATTCTTCTTATATAAAGTCCTATCTCATAAAATTCTTTCTGAAGACTGTTTCACATAAAGGCTTGTTCCCAGAAGTTACCTTTTTGATATAAGCTGAGGCATCTGATTCACTAGATTTGTATTTCCTAGGGACAACTTTAATCTATGTAATCATTCACTCCTCAGTGGTGGCCCACAGGACGTACAGTTAGCTTTGCCCAATGGATTGGTGGAGTTCTTTCACAAAGGAACCTGGGAACAAGTGCAAAAGGAAGTATGCTTCGAAAAAAGACATTCTTTCAAAGCTGATCAAAATAACAGTAGTCACCATGGGCCAACACTACAATGTATAGTTTGGACAGACAATGAAAAGTTTAACAAATTATCTTAAGATGGAGTAACTAACACATTTTGCCCAACAACTGATGCTGTTTCAAATCAATATATGAAATTGTAATATGCAGATCAAATTAAGTAATATGTTCAGCCACTGATGAAATGTAAAAACCCTGGTTGTCCAACCAAAGAAAAATAATTTTAATTACTGTAGTAACTTGAATAATAATAGTAGTGAAGTAATAACTCTTGCTATTCTTTTTGCTATTATGTGCCAACACCATGTTAATCTTTTTATAGATCTAATTTTACTGTATTCTTGTTATAACTATGTGAAAATAACAGAATATTATTTTCTCTCATACATGGAAGAAATAGAGACTCAAGGAAGATAAAAAAAAATTTGCCCAAGATCACACTGCCTGTAAGCTGTTTGGGACTTTTGGATTGCAAACTCTATATTACTGTTTTTCCAGCTTTATTGAGTATAATTGAAAAATAAAACTGTATATATTTAAAGTATATGGCATGATGATTTCATTGTGAAATTAACGCCACAATCAAGTTAACACATTGATCACTTCACACAGTATTTTGTTTGTTTGTGTGTGTGTGTGTGTGTGTGTGTGTGTGTAGCAAGAATGCTCAAGATCTCTTTCTTAGCAAATTTTAGCGACACAATACACTATTATTAACTATAGTTTACTAGGCTATACATCAGACTCCTAGAACTTATTAATCTTATAACTGAAAGTCTGTTACCATCTAACCATTATTTCCTGAGTCCCAGTCTCTGGCAACCACCATTTTATTCTCTGTTTCTATGAGTTTTGCTTTTTGTTTTTTTTTTTTTTAAGATTCCACATATGAGTAAGATCATACAATATTTTAGAACATTATGCTAAATGAAATAAGCCAGGCAGAGAAAGGCAAATTCCATATTCTTAATTGCAAATATTATAAACTAAAAACGAACAAAATGGAAAATTACAAAACTTCAGAATTTATGAGCTAGAAATAGTATGATCAGATGCCTAGTTTGTATGTCACAGTCCTGGCTTTTGGCCTGTTTTCTTTGTGTAATTTCTAATGGCACCCACTTTTACTCTTAAAAACATCCCAGTTTGGGCAATATATTATATGGTCAGTCTAGCTAAATGCATCCTTTGAGAGCATTTTGTGTAACACATGAATTTTACAAATAAAATTCAGCTTCAGAAAGATGATGATTTGTCTGTGATCTCATAAGTAGTTATTGGCAGCATGCTCTGAAAACTCTGTGCACTCAACCTTCCAAAAATACTACTGGAATTCATTTCAGCAATTCAATGGACATTTGATAACAGCCTACTTCATGCAAAGCTCTGTACCAGTCACTGTGAATACAAAGCAGTAGACAAGTTTTCCATTGCCTTTAGGCAAGTGAGGATAGTACTGGGGAAACAAGATATATGTCAAAGGCACCACGTGGAGACTCACCTGCCAGACTGATAACTGGAGTACTGAAGATGAAACAAGATGGTAAGCTAGAGAAAATGTCACCAATCATACAGTGAACATAGCACTGCCTTGGAACCAAATTCAGAAAATGAAAGCTAAAATGCTTTTTAACTTTCATGTTTTAAAAACAAAAGTTAAAAGCATTGTCACTGCACATGCATACACAAAATGGTAACTATGTGAAGTGATGGATATGCTAACTTAATTGTGGTAAAAATTCCACAGTGTATGTGTGTATCAAGTCATCATGCCATATACTTCAAACATACACAGTTTTATTTGTCATAGCAAATATTTACACAAAAACTAAATATAATCTTTACAACCTTTGCATTGTCAGTAAATTAATTAATCCATTTTTCACTATCTCTGAGAAATCAACAATATGCCAAATAAGAAGCACTATTGGGGTGCCTGGCTGGCTCAGTCAGTAGAGCATGTGACTCTTGATCTTGGAGTCGTGAGTTCAAGCCCCACATTGGGTATGGAGCCTACTTTAAAATAAAATAAAATAAAATAAAATAAAATAAAATAAAATAAAATAAGGCACTATCAGCTGATGACTTTAAAAATAACCCTATGGATGTTCTCTCTCTACTTAATTAGTGAACTCTCTGCAGCCAATGAACATAGTCATTGCTACTTTTGGACCCATTAGTTTATCTAGAAAAAATATATATATTATAAAGTAGCAAGCTAAATTAAGAGGTGACACATTTTCTCGGATACTTGCTAGTATTAAGATACCAGTTGAGTACCATAATCCAAAACAATACTGATATCCAAATATACATCTAAATCTAGGTTATACTGATTGACTTTTATGTAATAGTTCTGGGATAATTTCAACAGGATTATATTTGAACTATATCCAGTAATACATCGCAGAATAGAATATAAAATAAGAGAAAAATAAAACAGTTTGTCTAGAGGCAGGACAGCAAAGGATTAAAATAAGGAGCAACTAAGTCGGCTTCATCTGGGCTTGAATGTCAAACTCACACCCACCTCTTCCTACTACCTCACTCTAACATTAAGCAAATAAGACAACGCTTAAGTCTTAGTGTCAATAGTTTTAAAATGTAGATCTTAATGGGAATCCCACAGGGCTATTGTTAAGACTAAATGAGAACACACAGATACACAATCCATTGCAATTTCCAGCATGTAAAAATTAAGTAAATGGTGGCATCATTTCTTAAAGGCCAGTCATATCAGGATCAAAGCTTTCTAAAAATGCAACTGAGTATTTCACAGTAAAATAAAATTAAAATGTGACTGGGTACCTAATAATTTGCTCTACAGCACCTCCAAAGTGTGGTAGTAACAAGCAAGAAGGAAAAAGAGATGTTTAATGTTCATATTGAAATTTAGTGTCAGAGAAAGAAAAGGTATATGATAAAGAAAAGCTTTGCGAAAAAGAGAAACAGATTAACCAGCTTTGAGTTGCAGTGATCAGAGACAAAACTCATTCTGAGCAAAGGATGAAAGACTCTATAATACAAAGAACTACACATAACCTCAATATATCCCCAGTGGCTACAAGCAAAAGGCTGCACTAATATGTGAAACTGAAATGCTGGGCAAGCCTCTTTCGTGAGTGTCCCTTTCTGAATGATGGGGAAAAGGAGAGGTGTCTAATTTACTTACTCATTTTCATAGGGGCCAAAAGCCAGCAGCCTTTTGATACAGTGTAGGAAACCAGAGGACAGAGACCTGAAGTAAGCTTGAATAGCAAGGATAATTTGCACATGTCTGCAATCTGCAGAGCTAACTGTGGAGGGAGAGGTTCGTAGAAAGAGAAACAAAGGAAGTACAAATGAATGAGCAAAGGTGAGATGTCCTGCAGAAATTCCAGATTTGGCATGCTGTCTTCTACTGCGGAATTTCATAAATTCTTAGTACTAGTCTGAACGGGCAAGCTAAACTTATTTGTAGAAAGTAGAATATTTTTAAACTGCCCACATCTCTGCTGTCTCATATGTAAAAGAGAAAGAATATTAATAGCCTTGCCTACCCTCGTGAACATCGAACATAACAGATTTGAAAGTGATTTCAACTGAAGGGAAATTTCTAGTGGTCTTCAAAGTGGAGTGAGAGGGATGATGTAAATTTTTCTAACACATACACATATCTTTCATCCTTTACCATGTATAATTTGTGTATTTTATAATATCCCTAACATAGTTTAACAACACATATGTAATATATAAATATATGCATATATATGCTATAGATACCTGCTCAAAACAATTTAATAATGTCTTCATTTAATCATAGCACGTCTTCAAAAGGCTTTGAGCCCACTGCTGTAGATACTGAATTTCACCACCAAGTTGCCACCAAAGTCACAAATACATTGAGTATCCTGGAGTTTTCTGTGTTATTTTACAAACACTTAGAGATATTTTATTGGCTCAGCAGTTTTACTGGCTCAGCACAATGGAGTTCAGGACAAAATCTTATACGCGTTCCAGTGGTATTTTTCAGACTCCCATCCCCATACAATTGCCATACAGTTTAGTGGTATCCATGCTATCTTCTCATCGCGAGGCATCATGTTACTCTGGCAGGTCTCAGCAATCTCAACCTATCTCTTATTTCCTTCTGCTTCCTCCCGCACTCACTCAATTCAGCTTTTTCTGCAACACTGAGTTAGGCACACAGCTGTAAGACTTGTCACATCATACTTTTATCCCCTTCCTTTATCCACAGTCTGCACTATATCCATGCAACCACTCCTTCCTTACATTCAGCTCCCTCTTAATCTAATTATTACCAATGCACTTCAAGTATTATTTATGTGTGCCCACAGCTCAGGAGACACAGCTCACATCCAACATTTTCCAGCGTTCCCCGCCGAGTCATATCACCTTCCAGCAGAGAAGACAATGACCTACGTGTAGGACAGTTACAAAGACTGCTGAGAAAGAGAGTCAGCCAGAGAAACACAACAATAAGAATTGTAGTACACGCCCCACTATGAAGCCAGTGGTAAAAAGCAGTCATGAATGGATTCTTAGCTTGTTACTTAACGAGCGCTTCAGACGAAAGAAGAGGAATTGTGGAATCTCTCACTTGTTCCATTAGCAGGTACAGCACGAAGAGATACGGATGGTGTAGGTACACGCAGTCTCTGCGATTCCAAGTGAGCAGACGCTTCAGTGTGGCTATGCCATGACTGACGGGTCCTTGCTGCGACAGCACTGTTGCCACCACCCTTTCAAACGAAGACCGTCCCCTGGGACGTCTTGTCAACTCCTGGCATGTGGACACTGCAGCCTGCCAGAGCACTGACTTGCCTCGTGGCCTGCCCTCTGCTGAGCAGGGGTCACTGTGTACAGGTTTCTGAGGGAAGGGTTAAAACAGGGTTCTGCTCGGTATCATGTTGGGCAGGGTAGTTCCCAGCTGCTCTTTCTCTCAAATAGAAAAACACAACCCACTTGATATAAGCGATAGTTCTCTGCCTCGGCTCTAACCAGACTGGGAATGAACAAGGCGTGCCTCTTTTTGCCATGGGGCTCTTCATTTACCACCATTATTCATGAACAAATTCTGATTAAAAAATCTAAGAGCCACTAAGAACTATATTTAAATTTTGGTTACAAAATAAGTGAGTGATTCCTACAGAACCCCCATTAAACATATACCAAATACACTGTGACTAAAAGTTTTTCAAACAGTAGAATAAAAAGTAACCCAAAGCAAATTAACTGTATAAACACACACACACACACACACACACACACACACACACGAAGCAGACACAAAATCATTTGAAGTATAAGTTGTTAAAAACAGACATAAATGTGGAATTTACATTGCTCATAGTCTACCATCAAGTCCACACATAAAAGATACTGAAAGTGTTTGACTGGAGGAAAACACAAGTTGGAAATGGGGGAAAACCAAGCCTGTGGCCCTGGTTCCAGGGAAAGCAATCATTCTCCCTGTGGTTCGTTTTCTCATCTACAGGAAGGGTGAATGGGGCCTGCCTCAAAGTGCTCCTGTAAGGAGTTCATTCAAGAGAATCCTTTGTATTTTTCTTATGTTAATAAATGTGAAAGGTATCATATAACTATCTTGATGCAAAAAAAATGTGCTTTTCTTGTCATTTCAGAATTTTCTCTGAAGCTCCCAAGCTGAAAACAATGAAAGATAAATACAGCTTTCCCATTTCTAAAGAAATGTGCTAGACACATCCAGGTGAGATTTACTGGAATAGAATAAAAGCAGCCCTTCAAACACTGGTCATATGATTTATCCAGACTGTGAAAGAATAAAATGAGATATCTGAGAGGAATTCATTTAAGCAGAGAATGTATAGGAGGTGAGAGTCTGTGTCATTTTTCTGTCCCTCACTCACGGAGAGCGAGGTTCTCCCCACTACCACCCCTAGCCAAATGACTAGGCTCCCAAAGAAACCTTCATCGAGATGGGAATGGTTGCAAAGAACAGAGACCATCATCTTATTCCACAGGTGGACCTTCATGAGCTCTCCTAACATCGAGGGGGTAAAGCACAGCTTAGTGAGTGAGATCCTGGGACAAAGTAACCTATGTCTCCCAGATCTGGAGAAATTCTGGAACAGAGAGGTACATGAGATGGCTGCTTCCTACCCAGAGAAGACTGAACCCTGGAGGCTGGCTGGAGTAGACACATGGTAGAGTAAGATACAGAGAGAGGAAGGCCACAGGAGCAAGCAGCCAAGATCTTGTGACAAGGCAGGGCTGTACAATGTTTTCCATAGGCCCAGGAGATACAGAAGGAATAACTGTGTGAGATCTCTTAAAAATGATCCCTACAAGAGGACTGCCTGACAGGGGGAGAAAACTCCAGCAGAGAGAGGCTGGAGACAGTCCCCAGTGTGCAAGAGCAGAGGGTCCTGGTCATGGAAGAGATCCAGTGGAGAGTGCCTCTGCTATCACAGAAGGATGAAGTATGAATGGGAATGAGGTCACTAAAGAATCCTTCATGGCCTTCCGGAAGAGTCAAGGATGAGACTAACAGAAGGCATGAGAGCAAAATGGTGTATACCAACTAGAAAGTATTTTTAATCCTCTTGTTTCCATTGCCCTTTTCATCCTTCCAACTCTGGGGGAACTTGCAACTGGACGTGGAAAGGAGAGGAGTAAGAGGGAAGACCAAGTCTCCACTCGCTTTCTTTCTGCAAACATCCATGCCAACAATCAGGCCTGTGCTAAGAGGGTGTGAAGATCACCGAATTGGATAAAAAATGGCAGTGGTGATTCAATGTAATTTAGACTAAAATCTAAAAAGTGAGACTATTTTTATATTTCAAAGGGACTAGTGAGTTATGAGATCTTTCCAAAACATTGAGAGATGGGAAAAAAGATTCAACAGTGTATGTTTTGGGGGGGGGTTGTTTGTTTGTTTTAAAGATTCTATTTATATTTATTTGGGGGGTGGAGAGAGAGAACACAAGTGGCATGAAGAGCAGAGGGAGAGGGACAAGTGGACTCCACGCTGAGCACGGGGCCTGATGCGGGGCTCAATCTCAGGACCCTGAGATCACGACCTGAGCCAAAATCAAGAGCCAGATGCTTAACCAACTGAGCCACCCAGCTGCCCCAACAATGCATGTTTGAAGGCACTGGTAAGAAAAAAAAATAATAAGTTGTATTATAATTATACTTTAATAAGTTCAATCCTATCAATGTATGTACAAATATCTATATCATCTATCTACCTATGTATGGGACACCTGGGTGGCTCAGTCAGTTAAGCATCTGCCTTCAGCTCAGGTCATGATCCTGGGGTCCCAGGATGGAGTCCAGCATTGGGCTCCTTGCTCAGTAGGGAGCCTGCTGCTTCCTCTGCCTGCCATTCCCCTCTGCTTGTGCTCCCGCACACTCTGACAAATAAATAAAATATTAAAAATAAATAAACATAAATAAAAAGATACATACATATCTTTTTTATCTAAGCATAAGCCCACACATACACAAACACACACACACATAGTGTGCACATATAATTTAGTATCTTACTACAGTGCATTTTTAATATTTGAATATTCCCCTTCACACATTACTGCTTCTTCGTAACAGCACCCTAATTTAAATGGGGAAGCATTCCCTTATCTACTCTGTCCTTATAGTTTGCATGGGTTGGACATCTTCCAACTCCAGGGTTGGAAAGTGTCCCAGATTTGTTCACTCGGTATATGCCCTGTAATCCTGTCCATAGTGATTGTTCAGGAACAGGCATGTGACCCAAGCAAGACCAACCACAGCCAGTAAGACCGAGTTCTAAAAATTTAGCAAAATAAGCTTTTGTTCTCTGGACTTGAAGCAAACAGAATGTCAGCATGGAACTGAGGTAGTTCGTTACCGAGTGAAGGCAGCCCACCTAGGGATATAGCAAAAACTTGGAAATGTACAGCAAAAACTGGCAAAAGAAAAATTACTTGGTAATTGATGGATTGTTTGAGATCCTGGGTTCAGTTGTGCCTGAAATCAAAACTAATTCTGTAGTTTCAAACTACCTAAGCTGATAGATTCCTTTCTCAAGTCCACTCGAGTTGCTTTTTTTCCTATTTGCAATTAAAATGGTTCTTAGAAATATCCTCCTTAAAAGTTGTGGACTTTCATGTGAACATGGTTGATGGTTGTTAGGAAAGACTATTAAGTAAGGGTAACAGTAGAAATGTTAAGTGGAAGGGACTTAGATAAATCAGTAAAAGTTCATTCCAGTTAAATGAGCACCACAGTCTAACGCTTTTGAAAGAATTTCTTTTATCTACCACATATAAGCTGTCCATGTATGACTAAGTTTAAATTTCACAATCTTCTGGCCTACCCATTAAAAATATGCATTTTGATTTAGGATTCGTGGGCAAGAGACATTTCTGGATGACAGTACATTTCACTCCATAAGAAAAGTTGCTCTTAGAGTTATTAAATATTTTACAAATTGTGGTGTCAAAAATACTGAACCCAAGCAATGTGAATTTGATTTTCTGGCTTTTTTCAATATTGTTTTGATGTTTATAAACCAGGAAAATCAGTAATCGACATAAGCCAATCTATGAAAGTTTGATTATGTTTTGCCTGGCTGTGCTGGTGGAGAAAGTTAAGAATACCACGCAGGTAGAGAAGGAAGCATGCACGACTTCTGTCAAGTTGAGCATAAAATTTGTAAATCCTCTTGCCAAGGGAGCTAAATTTGGAAACTAGAATTCTCTAGCTTTTGCCTCACACCCACTGATTTGAAAATAGAAAATAGAATGCACGAATTTTTGATAAGTGAGTTTCTGCTAGTTATCTGCTGTGATTTCATTATAAAAATATTACTAATTAAAAATATAGAAAATACAATACAGAAATAGACATCATCAATCATCCAAGTTATAGCTAGTGTTTGCATAGTGTTTATTCTGGTATAGACACTGTTCTAAATACTTCATATGTATTAATTCATATAATAAAACAATTTAGTAAAACAATTGCTCTTATGATGTAACACTGATATTATCCCTCATTTTACAAAGTTGAGGAAATTGAGGAAAAGACATATCAAATACCTACTTAAGTTATATATAATACGAGTCACAGATAAGACATGCTAACTAATTTAAATTCCGGTCTCTATTCCATAACTATGCTTTGTTTTCTACCATTCCATCCTCCCTCAAAACGGACACCATTAACACGCTGACTTGCTGGGTCCTTCTTATCTGCATTTACTTATTAAGAATTATAACTGACTGCGTATAATTCTTAACTTACTTAACATTATTTTACAAGCATTTTCAAAGTTATTATATGGTTCCTTGTAAACATTTCAATGATTATATTGTACTCAAATGACTGGATAAGCCAATTAATTTAACTATTGCCATATCCTGGGGCAAAGAATTGTCTTTGAATTTTCACAATTAAAAAACAATGTTGCTACAATAAACATATTTTTTGGCATAAAGATTTTTCTTCATTTCAGTTTATTTCCTCAGGAAAGATTCCCAGACTGAGAATTGCCAGATCAAAGTATTAATACTGGTTTGAATCACATACTGCCAAAATGTTTATTTCAAAGGAATTGTCCTAATTTACACTTTCACAATCTGTTGACGTTTCCTTTTGTTATTATTATTTTTTCAAGGGAAACATAATCTAAACTCTTCTATAGAAGTTCTCTAATATTATTCGAGGTAACACTAATTTAATGATTTTTTTTTTCAAAGAGTGGAGATAGCTTTCTGTGAATGTCTTTTGGAAATATTACTACACTTGACCGATCCACACAATGCTAAATAAAAAGTAATTTTATAGCTCAAATGTCCTTATCCTGAACTCTTCAAATATTCTTATGCCAAACTCTTCTCCCATGCCTCCCCTTAATGCAGAGTTGCTTAAAAAAAAACAAAAACAAAAACACTATATACACTATTATTTAACAATCTTGACAGTGTTGATCAATTATTTCTTCTAAAAACAAGCCTGAGTAATTTCTATAGAACTGTGTTACTATTTTGTATATGGTGTCTTTTTTGAGCATTTTATAGCATATAGTATTAATCCATTAATAATTTTTTTAGTGCTTGATTTTAAAACTGAAGTTAATTCTTTGGCAAGAACAATAAAATTGATGAAACCCCAAAGCCAGACTGATCAGGCAAAAACAAAAGAGGGAGAAAGCACAAGTTATCGATTATAGGAATAAGGGAAGTGACATCACTACAGATTTTACAGATAGTAAAAGGATAATTAGGGAATGTTGTGGATAACTTTAGGCTTCATAATATGGATCCTAGCATACTGCAATATTTTTCCACTTCCCTGGATATGAGTATTCATGCGTGTATGTATATCAAATAAAGGAGACTTTTTAAGATTTCAAACAAGAGAAAAAACCATGTGTTAGTGCATAAAAAGCCAAATACAATGGAAAAAAAACAAAAGCTGGAGAAAATATTTGCAATATAATGACAACCTGAGGATTATTAGTCCCAATACATAAATAGCTCTTGGAATCAATATAAAAAGATAAACATTCCTATTAGGAAAGAAAATGTTAAATATCCAATAAAAAATGTATATATATATAAATATATGAAATAATCAAGATCAATGTCAAGTAAATATAAAGTATTAAGACATCAGGTAGAATTTTCAGGTGCCACCATCTCAAAACTATTTTTAATGCAAATATCTAATACTAGAAAGGCTGTGGGTTAACACACTTATACACATGCAGCACAGACTGGTTTAGTAGGTCTAGAAGGGCTTTATGTAGCTGATAACATGGGTCACAACTTAAGAAAGTACACAGTCCTTTTTGATGAAGAATTCCTTTTCTAACATTTATATAGAAAATTGTTTATCAAACTTAATTTCATGAAATAGTAGTCATCAAAATGAATACTAATAAGGAATTAGTTATATTATACATGGCCATAATATGCAAATGTTAGAAAAATTCTTTATAAGAACATGTAATAAAAGAAAAAATTCTCAATTTATATTTCTTTAAAGATTTTATTTATTCATTTGAGAGAGAGTGAAAGAGCACACAAGCAGGGGGAGGGGCAGGGGGAGAGGGAGAAGCAGACTCCCCGCTGAGCAGGGAGCCCAATGTGGGGCTCCATCCCAGGACCCCAAGATCATGACCTGAGCCTAAGGCAGACTCTTAACCGACTGAGCCACCCAGGCACCCCGTCAATTTATATTATCAATTAAAAACCAAACTACAAAACAGCATATAGAGTCTAATCTCAGGTTTTTAAAAAATCATTTGAAGAAATCAGAAAAATTTAAAAGAATGCTTACTTTCAGCTAGTGTTTTGGGTGAGTTTTATGTAATTTTGTTGGTTTTTTTTTTCTTATACAAATTTCTACAATAAATGTGTATTAATTTAATGAACACTACAGAACCAATAAAAGCTATTTTCTTAATAAAAATATTTGCTTAGCATTCTTGCTCGCTTCCCCTTTGTTTACTGGATGGATTATAGTAGATGGTGTGTCTTTAATTTAACGTAATAAAATGTACATGCCTTGGGGTTTTCCATTTTATGATTTTCACCCATGGGGCCATTATTTCCTTGTTAAGTGTCTTTACTTAGAAAGAGCAGTCAGCAAATATGGGAGAAATGCCTTCCCTAAGTAAACAGAATGAGAGCACTGAATATAGCTACTGGGCAGAGAGGCTTATTTTGGGAATTCTGCTGTTAGGTCTCTAGGTTCCCATCCAAAGATGCAGTGCAACACTTTTACAATTGGAATCTAAATAGTATGAATAATCATTCTATGCTTCCCCAAAGGAAGCAACGTAGTTTCTTCCCACTGTCAAGGTTTGTATGGCAGAGGAAAGAGAAAATTTTTAAAGAAAAATCCATGAACGCTGCACCTTACTGCTTGACTATTGGCTGGGCTGGATGAGCCTCTGTGCCACACCAGGCAAGCTGAGGGAACTCTCTGAACCTCAGTTTTCTCATCTGAAAACATGTAAACTAAAATAAAACAACAACAAAAACACATGCGAAGACACTGATTCTTAATTCGCATAATTTTGTGACGATTAACATTAAAATGCTGAAAGCACCAGGTTTCCTATTATGGTTTATTATGGTGGGTCTTATGATGCTGCTATCTTTCAGGGAGCCTGAATTTATGTAAAACTATGTGTCCTTTCTAGCAATGACACAGTAAGCTCTAGTGGTCCAGCTACGTACTAAATATGTGTGTGTAAATTTGTGAGACTATTTTCCTCTTGTGCCCTATGGAGAAAGAGTCTCGATTTTAAAGCCATTTGTATAAGGTCTGTAAAATGAGACTGATTTTACTTTACAGTTCAATATATCTCCTGAGACTCTTCTCGATTAGCCATTACATTAGTAGTTTAGATTAGACATTCCTAAATATGTTTGCTAAACAAATTTTAGAGTAGCATACAATGGCATTACCCCAGGCAAAAATCTTTGATTGATATTTCCATTGCACTGACTTTCTCTTATTTAACTCAATAACACTTTGTTTATATGTGTTAGTTTTGTGATGGGAAATCAAATTTTGAAAATATGATGATGAACCTGTCAGGCAAAATAAATAAATAAATATGCATATTTAATCCTGTTTGGTTCTCAATATCCACTGAACACTTGAATAGACTGGCATAAAACTTCAACAAACCATACATTAGCTCTTACACATTCCATGCACTGGCCAGTCTGGACTGAGTGGCCGGCATAATCCGCAGAAGGATAAAACCACTGGTAGACCACAGCCATGAAACACATTTCTCTTTGTGATGTTCATGAGTGTGAACTAGTTTGATACGGGCTTATTGAAATGCTCATGCTGCTCTGCTTGCAGTCAGAATGTGCATCAAACTGACAGCCAACTAGCCCATGAAAACTGATACGGAGAGCTGCACAGCAGTGCTCTCCCCTGGAAGTGGGGGAAGGAATGGGTGCAGAGTAATGAAGGCAGACACCTGGACCATTCTCTAAGGACCACCTTCATTCAGTGCTCATTCACTGACAGCAAATAGCACCTACTAAGTGCCAGACACTGTATAAGGGTTTCTTAGTGATGCAATATAGGGAATTACCTATGCTTCCAAAGTGACAACTGTGTCTTTGTTTACTTAAGTTTGTGCTTAATGGCCCCAAAGGTTTTGTGAGATGGATTTTTGCCTACTCCCATCACAATTTTACCTGCTTGGATGGGCAGAAAACTAAGACAAGAAAGGCAGGTTAAAAAAGAATATTAAGAAGCAATTTCCTACAATCCCTCCACTAAGGGATATATAAAACAATTATTTTAGATATACATCAAATACATATATATTAGGAACTTTATATATATGTGTGTATTTATATATACATATATAAAGTACAGGAAAACTTTACTAATATGAATATTTAAAAAATAAATATGATATATATATCCTAAATATTCATATTAGTAAAGTTTTTTTGTACTTTCCACCAGACAGTCAGGACTGAGCCTATATACATATGAATAAAGAGGCCATGAGGAACCTTCTTCCTGATCTGGGCTGTAGTTACTGCTGCTAAGGAATTCCTTCAAATTCCCTGTGCTCCCTCTGGTTTGAAGGACATCTGTTTGATTCAGACCTAGTGCACAAACCATAACACTGTGAGGTTTGCAGAACTGCCAAGACTGCAAACAATCTGGTTCAAGAATATGTGAACCAGGATATCTCTGCTTTTGAAAGAGAGATGGCTCTTCACTCTGCTTTACAGGCATATGCCGGGTCATATGTTTTGTGATAGAACGGCCCACAGTGGGAAGGAGATTTTGAAAGACAAACCCACCCTGTCATATGTTATAAACCTAGACCTGTTTCATTTTATTTTCATTTTTCTTTTTTAAATCCTCCCCCTCCTTTTTCTCAAAAATTTTAGGGTGAAAACATGAGAGTATGTTGTGGATTCGAATGCTGAAGAATGGCAGATAATGAACACAAGGAAAGAACGGATAACTATAAGGGCTGCCAATTGACATCCATTCCACCTACAAGTGAATCTAGCCCAGTTCCTTGTGTGTTTCCAAAGCACTGCCTTCTTTTGCAATGCATCATATTGCAACAGTGTCTCTAATTTTTAGTTTCCATTGTGTTTTTGATATAGGCAAAAGCAATTACCAAGTCACATGCTTTCTTTTTACCATTCCTCACAATTTTAACAGCTAATATGAAATGCCAAAGCACCACTAATTGAAAATTGATTTTGGAATCAATTAAACAGCCAGCTCAGTTGAGAAGAACACATGGAGAAGTTTCATCAACTGCCTCTGTCCCCTGTGGAAGTCTCTGTTAGACTCCTCTGGCTGGGACCTAAGTAGTAATTCTCAGTGGTACTGCAATCCAAAGAAGTCCAATTTGCAAATTTAGCTATCGATCATGAAGAACAACTTTACTAGGGGGTACCACAAGATAAAATTAACTGTATTTTTTAAGGCTAAGGGAAGTTCAATTTATTAAGTTATGGTCCAAGAAAAATATTTAAGGATGCCTTATCTTTTTCATTCCTAACCCTATGAATTTTACGACTCTTGAGTGTCAGTCTAAATGTTTTACCTAACAGTTCTAAGGTATGGGCTTTATCACTCTAATTTAACGATGTCAAAAATGAGGGAAATAATGTGAGTAGGGCTCAAATCAAGAAAGCTTCATCTTCTGATATACCAGGCTGGGACTTCTAATTACAATACTTGCCCTTTGTTAAGAATTTACTGTTTCTATACTCTATACTGTTTTATGTGCATTATCTCATTTAATGCTCACATAAACTCTATTGTGTAGTTACAATTACTTCCCATTACTTTCTAGATGATAAACCTGAGGCCGAGAGAAGGAAATTAATATCCCCAAGGTCACAGAGCTAGTGAAGGGTAGAGCAAGATCTTAATCATCCTTTGACTCTGCATCCTTCAATCTCATCCACTAGGCTGTGCCATTGCCACTATTTCATTGGTGCTTAAAAAGGGAGCTCATATAGATTGTCATTAATAACAGAATGGGCATGTGGACACTGAGAAACAGTAAGGGAGGTAAAGTGGATTATAGCGTATGAGTACTGCAATTCGGCCTTGAGAAAGACACAGGAAAAAGCACTGAATTTCCCAGAGCACTGGACCACCTTTATCTGTTAAGAAGGAGGGATGTGCAATTGAAAGGGTTGGCCAGACAACGTCCTGAGTTTTCCAACGAGTTCTATTTTGCTTCTTCATGTTTACTTGGGGGATGTCAGAGACATAGAGGTCTGTCTATAGAAGAGAGGAAGTAGAGCAATCCTTGCTCACTCACATACCTCCAGAACAAAAAAGAGATTTCCCCTTTTGGTCCAGCCTTGCTAAGTATGTCAGTAACAAAACATAAGCAGGGCTTTCTTTAAGGACATCCTAGGTACTTATATAGGGGAGATGGAAGACGCAATCCAGACAAACCAAATCCACCCACTAAACCAGCCAGCCAGAAGAGTATTTGAGAGTTCAGGTAGCCACGTGTGTTTTAAAGGCCGGAAGATGACAGATGCCAAAAGTAGCAGCGATGATTTGAAAATGTTGACTTAACTGATAATATATAGACAATCTGCTATGCTATTTTCCAATATCCTTTAAAAACAGACCATTCCCCTTCCTCCACCGGCTGCAGCAGCATCTATTACAAAGCACAAAAATCAAGCACAATATCCCAAAACCAGACATTTCTCCTGATGTACACCTGATGGTCTGTGATGAAATAAATTAAGTATTGAGGGAAAAGGCTTATCTCTTTGGGGCTAGATATAAGAAAATTGGGGTATAGCCTACAATTTTTGCCCAAGTACTTAAATGGACCAAGAGCCTATTTGAAGAGGAAAAGTCAATGGCAGCAGGTTTTTTACTTCACGCATTGACTACATTTAATTTTGTTAATGCTAACTTCTGAAAGATTTCATCCTCACACCATGACCCCAGCCAAGGTGGTCTGGCCCAAATGCACATGAACACAAAACTTGCACTGATCTATGATTCATTCTTGTCACAGTTTACTATTAATATTGAGCATTTTCACACATTGTTAAATTATTCACTAGAAGAAGTGGCTACGTGACACTGTCTCATCCTGTGTCAGACGTCGTTGAGTCAGACCAAGATCCTTTGCGTTTCTGGGCATTCTTTATTTTTCCTGGAGAACTCAAGTAGCCATGTGAGTACAGAGAAAGCAACTTGAAATCCTCCTTAGATTCTGATATTTTCAAATTGATGAGAGACAGTATAAAGAATATATTTTGGTATGTCTTGGTTCAGAAAAGGGCTTGACCCTTGATCAAAGCCTTACGAAACAACAGAAAACAGAGTAAACTGGAGATACCAAAATAACGAACACTGACGTCAAGGTACTATAAAATTAAAATAATAACGAATATTTATTAAGTGCTGAACATGCACCAAGCACACTGCGAATGTTCTCAGGGCAGACGCCCCATCTCACAATGCTTCTGTGAGATAGGGACTCTCACCGGCCTCATTGTGCCACTAAGGAAACTGAGGCTCACAAAGGTGATGTTAACTCGTGCAAAATCACAGGGTAAGCAGCAGAGTCAAGATTAGATTCAGGTATTCCAGCTCAAGAGCTCACGATTTTAAACAATAAGCTGATTTGAGTCTTTCTAAGGCTAGGATGCCAAACCCCCAATTCAATTAAAGGATGCTTGAAAATCATCTGTAATCGAAGGGCTTTGCTGAAATGAAATCTGTGTTACAGAGACAAAAGTTAGGAATGAATGATTATATCCTGGTCAGATTCCAAGGGGTTTTATTTATAAAGTGCCAAAGAGCTATGTTAGTAAGTAGACTGCCCTCTGAGAATGAGTAGAAGCCCAGTGTATTTTCAAACTCTTGAATGCCCCTCTCAGAGGCAAATTAAAGTCGTGTGTATAGAGCAATGGACTAAGACATCTATTTACTAGGTATATAATGTGGGGAAAACTGCTTAACATTTCTAAATCTATTTCCTTGTCGGCACACGTGTGCACATGCACACAGACACACAGACATACACAAATATCCTATTCCAATGTCAAACGGTGTTATGAGGGTGGCATAAATGTCTGCAAAAGAGAGCTCTGCTGCTGGTAATGGTAAAATAAGTAGTTTGTGCCCACTTGCACACCGAAAACGAAAAGAAAATCTGGATTTAAAAACTCTGCTCAAAAGCATCGGAGTGGTAATAAGACAATAAGGAATGACTGGGTAAGATGCTAGAGACAAGGAAACCTAGAGGAAAAAAAGCTCAATATTTGGAGCTACTTTTCCTATAGGGCATTTGGAAGAGGCAGCTAAACAGCTGAGAAGTTGAGTGGAGTTTTGGACAGACCATGGGGGTATGAAAACGAGCTCAGACCCACTACCCCAGGACATCGGGTTGAGAACCCAAAGGTTTAACCAGGAGTAAAGACACACCAAAACTAGACTGGCCTTCACAGGAACTGAAGCTCACATTGGATACAGGAAATCAGGGTTGACTAGTGTACCAAAGGCAGGGGTTCTGATTGGAAGAGGACAGAGTGGGGCATCTGGGATGCTGAAAACACTTGAATTCTTGGCCTGACTGGTGTCTCCAAGAGTTACTGACTTCATGACAGCTTACTGGTCTGTACACTTATGATTTGCACGATATTCTCTACTGGTTTTATATTTCAATAAATGCATTTTTAAGACATTTATTTTTAAGGAAAGGAAAACTTTACAATATTCTCCTGTGTGACAGATGTTTATTATTCTTTCTATGGTATTTTCAAGACTTTTGTCAGGAGTACTGACATATATCCCTGATCTCTCTCAGTTTCTCTCCCCCTCTCCCTCTCTCTAACTGCAATACCAAACTTTTAGATAAAAACAAATGTAATAAACTAAATAAATTATCAGAATATGTCCTGAAAATCCAGGATTGTGTAATACTAGACTGAGGTTTCCACTTCTTTCCCAAAGTTTTGATAACGTGAAGCCACAACATTCACTAATGGCAAAGCAGAAAGCAGACAATTCAGGACAGCATACACTGTTGCCAGGTAGGAAGGAAGGAAAGGAAGACAGAAGGAAGGCGGGCCCTGAAAAATAGGGCCCTAGGGCATTAGAACCATTCTATTTCCAGGAAGATGCATAGTTGGCCTGTATGTCCATTTCCCCAAAGACTCCTCAATGATCTACCTTCCCCCTAGAGCATCAGATTATGTGGACATAACCAACTGTTTAGAAATCTCACTGAGCACAATCCATTAATGTAAAATCCTTTTGCCAAGATTTCTGGAATACAATACCATGAACTTATTTTTCTTTTAAAAACGTCTACCTCTCTTATGCTTAATCACATACAGTAGAAACAGGGTTAGCCTAATTTCCTAGAATTTAATGTGAGGTGGAATAGAAATTCCAGCTATCTCTACCATTCACAAGAGCTAGAGGATAAGGCTACCTTTTCTCTCATCCTCACTCCCAAGATCCTGTCAATTTCTACTCAACTGAAATTGTTCATTTTTCAGTCCATGACTCGATGCTTTTAGAAGGTAGAATCATTAAATGCTTTGATCATGGTGTTTGGAAACCAGACAAAATTAAACCCAAATATCAGCTCTGCCAGCTATTCTACTTCGAGACATCAGGCAAACCACACGAGAACCTCACTTTCCCAATCTGTTAAATTCACAAGATCACCAACACACCATGGTTAGTACTAATGCACACACAGCACACAGTGCAGGGCCTCGAACACCAGAAACCTCAGCAAATGCTATTCCCTTCTCTTTCTCATTGCACTTGTTTTTGCAAGAGACTCTGTTTGTCAGTGGCTGTTTTGCTATATTCCAAAGCAGCCAGTTGATTTGGCCAATGCAGATTTTGAGTTACATTCAAACCATGCCTCATGTTGCATTTTGCATCCAAAAAAAAGAACACTTAATGTTTTGGCATCTAAACTGGGTAGGCTGTATGGTGACCAAGACAGCCTTGACATCTCCCTCCATTTGATTGACTTCTTCCTGACTCTAAGCCCCTGACCTTTCTTTTCTTAGAGCATTTACTTTACAAACTTCTGATTACAAATCCTTTCTCTGTCCCTTTGCAATATAAACCCTTTTAGAAAGTTTCTTGCCAGTTTTACAACCCAGGAATGTCTTTCTCAAGGACCTGGGAACCATTTCTTCGAAATGTAATCATCAAGGAATACAGTGTTCTTGTTTCTCAGTGTCTGTGGAGAAGTAGTATAACTTGCTCCAAGCTGTCACCACCTCTGATCATGAACATATGAGAAAAATGAGAAAATTGACTTTTCCTTTGGGTAAAGCCAATTAGTAAACATAATTGGTCTATAATCCCCTATGGAGTTAGGTATTCCTAGGTATTCAGATTTGGTCTATGCTCTCTCCCCTTCTGCTGGCAATAGCTTTGGAATATAAAATCAAGTTCTGTCTACTAATTTTGTACAGTATTTTTGTTTCTTTAACAATGGATACATAATTTTCTTGCATATTGATATTAGTCATGAATAAATATACTCCTGTAATGATTTATTCATACTGTACACCTGTAAACTTATCAGAGCTTCTTGAGCAAAAAGACTAGAAACACAATACTGAAGGAAGATTACAGGTATAAATCGATAAACATATCATTGATTTAATGTATCAGTGAGTTGATGAATGCATCAAGAAATATTTAATAAATTCAGAGAATTTTGAGGTAGTGTGAGTCTTTCCTATTGTCATAAATCAATTTCTCTCTCTCTTTCAATCTCTCTCTCAATTTCCATTCCCTTTCCACACACTTATTTCCAAAATCATATGTAAAGAGTATTTTAAAATAAAGAAACATGTATAATACACTAATGAACGATTCAAGTGAAACACATATTTTTAAATAGATATTAGTAACATACCACTTAATATGTGACTCACTCAGAGCTCAGCACAGTAAGCAGGATCTGCTCTCTTGTTTTTGACAGTGACGTCAAGTTCCTCTCCCCTTTCTTTTGCACATTTCCTATGGTAGTGCTGATCTTCATCCACAAGAAGAGTTCAGTTTTGCTTACCAAGTGTAGGTATCATCAGCCACCTTTGATATGTCTGTTTGCCCAACTGCTTTCAGCTGTAATACTGTCATAAATACCTTCCAACATACTTTCCTCCCTAGGAAGCTGTGTATTAATAATTAGTGAGTTACACCTGTTCCATCTGTCACATCAGATTCATTATTTTCATAACAGGAATCTGCTAACAGACTATGCAGGAATTACAAAGGTGTTTTTTTTTTCTTTTATTCTTTTTCTTTTTTTTTCTTTCTTTCTTTCTTTTTTTTTTTTTTTTTTTTTAACATGACTCTCAGTTAAATCCTCCACTAGGCAGGGTTGTATCTTGTATCTGTGGGATGTTGTTGCTTTAAAAAAAGAGAGAGAGAGAGAGGGAGAGAAATCAATGCCTGTTTGTTCAATAACAAGGCAAAAGAGAAGAGAACACGTTTGCAAACAGCAGGTGAGGCTTTCAATTTGAAAAGCAATCAGAGTATCAGTTGTCTGGCTTCAAGGGCAGAGCTCATAGCTATATACCAATGGAGGGGAGGAGATCTGAATGCAGCTCTTCTTAGTTTTGTGATTTACACATTTACAAAGCCATTCCTGACACTCTTACTTACATTCGGATTCTGAAAGCTTATGCAATGAGGCTCAGTTTTGACTGCTTGGACTTGTTGCTTGCTGCTTGATATATCTTATCAAGTTTCAAATTTATTTAAAATAATAGGTCTTTTAAAATATGGGCATATGTGGACCACCTTAGGAATAATAATAATAATAATAATAATAATAATAATAAAGCCCACTTAACCCTGAAATTCAATAAACATTTGCAGAGTCCCTACTCTTTACCAAGGATTGTGGCAGGCATTGAGGATGCAGAGATGTTTTGCTTGTGAGGAATGTCGATCATGCATTTTTAGAAGTTAAACTTGAGTGTGGATTAAATCCAGAAAAATACAATGCTATATATAAAGTCAAGAATTCTATACTTCGCCTGCCTACTAAAACTGCAAGCTTATCTGTTAAAAACAAGACAACAGGCCCAAAATAGTGCTGCTTTTTGTAAGCCCTACATCACCAAACCAAAACTTAACAGTTACGGCTCTCCAGAAATGAAATCTTAAACCAGTTAATCAGAAATTGCCTGATCAGCTTGATAAAACCCCTGCCAATCCCTAAAGGAAAGTAACCCTGCGATAACCAATACACTTTTTTTCCTTCTTGTTCCCGCTCCCTTCTGCCTTTAAGTGTTTCGTTTTGTACAGCTCAGAGTTCCTTTCTATGTGCTAGATCGGATGCTGCCCAATTCAAATTGATTTCTGCTCAAATAAACTCTTAAAATGTTTAATATGCCTCAGTTTATCTTTTAAGAGTCTGGGTGTCCCAAGAGGAAACAAAAGGAGACACCCCACCCCACAGCCCCCAGGGGCAAGGAACAAACAGGGGCACCTACCTGTCGCGCCGCCTGAGCTGGTGGCTTTCCCGCTGCCTCGAGAGGTTTAAGGCCCTCTTGGATCCTGGCTCTGCAGCTTTTCCACGAGGCGCTTTCAGACTTCGAGTATTTCCTTTTCTGCACCGGATCCGACTTAGAAAACAACTGGGTCTGGGGTCAGCCTGGGTACAACCCAGAAACCAAGGGGGTCCGAGGTCAGAGGGCATCAGACTTAAAAACCGGAAGTCTTGGTCCGACTTAGAAACTGGACCAGGTCTGCGGTTGGACTGGGTCCGACTTAGAAAACGGACGGGAGGCGGGACTGGACTGGGTCTGACGTAGAAACCGGACCGGAAGTGCGGCTGGACTGAGTCTGATGTAGAGACCGGACCGGATGCAGGGCTGGACTGGGTCCGATGTAGAAACCGGGTGGAGTTTGTTAAACTGGGTCCACTTAAAAACCGGGAAGGATTCCGAGGTCAGCCTGGGTCTAACTTAGAAACCGGATTCGATCCTGGCTGGATTGGGTCTGACTTAAGGTGGACTGGGGCCATTTTGAAGCCTCAGGTAAATAAAATTGTATTTTAAGCCTGAACAAGCAGGCTAGCCTTACCAAAGATAATCTTGAATTACTGTGGCCACAGTGGAGAACTTTTAACCTACATAAGCTTTTCCATTTATGAGGTGCCCTGGAGTAAACGAGGTCTCAGCCAAGCACTCACTATAAAGAATAAAGGAAAAATTATTTTTCCTCCTCTGTGGTTTCTGGTGGCCAGGATGAGACCCACTGGGACACCCCACTCACTCTGGAGCCTGCAGACGGGATCCTGAGAAAACACGAAGCCAACAAAGGGTGAGAATTCTAACTAAAGTCAGCTCTCCCATTTCTATGTCTCTATTTGTAGTCCCTCGTCAAGAAAGGAAGGTAAAATTTTACACTTCCCCTTTCTTTCCAAATTCAGATCAGCAGGCAAAAACATTTGTAAGACTTAGATCTTTGAATTATGGCACAGTTTGCTTTTGGGTACCCATTTGGCTGTCCATCCTTTCCCTCCAGGGACAACTGTTGCTTTCTTGTTAGTCTCATTTTGTGTCCTGAGAACATGTCTTGGTAAAGGGTTGAGAGCCCAAAAATGACCAGATAGAAATGTGGATTGCATTTGTGGCTAGATATGGGTGGACAGAAATGTGGATTACACTGCTTCTGGCTGGGGTCCTACAGAATGTTGCCAGCTCTCAGAGGAATTGCCTAAGTCTGTGAAAGTGGCTTTCAGTCTTGGGTCTTTTGCCTCCATGCATTCACCGAGTGGTTCAGTACTGCCAGGAATATTTACTATTTGTCCTGGCTGAAACCTGACAAGATATTTGAAAAGCTTTATTTTTAAAGTGTTCCATGGTGAAAAGTTGGCCATTGGAAGCTGAACGTCAGAGCTCAATAGAAACTTTTTCTTTCCCTAATCTAAAATGAACTGTGTGCCCAGAGACAAAAGAAAACATTGTGAAACCTTTGTGGAAGGATTTGCTAAAATATTCTACGGACACACAGCTCTAAATCTAAAACACAGGAGACTTTTGATTTCCATCTTTATTGAAGATCTTTCTGATATAAAGAAGCAAACTGGAGATAATGTGTTGGATGGGTGGGGCAGTCGCTTGATATCATGCAGGTTGCAACCCAATTCTTTGAGGAATTAAAAACAACTGTATTTGTCTTACAAATCTAGTCTTTACAGGAATAAAAATGTGACTCTAGAAATAACTCAAAGCCCACCTATCTTTTTTACCAATCCCCAAACCTTCTCTATTCATCTCTGAAAGTTTGCAGATACTGTAAAAGATCTGGATTTAGTCCTTCTTGGTGGAACTCGCATTCTTCCTCTTTGTCTTTTGAGATGTAAGTATTCTACATGGTCTTCTCCAGGATCCAGGGTGGTTCTTATCAGACGGAAAAAAAAAGAGAGAGAGAGAGAGAACACTATTTTGAAAACTAAGCATATTAAAAATCTTAAAAGTCTCTGCCACAAACATCAGTTAAAAAAAAAAATCCATCCAAGCAGGTAAATTTAACTTCTTACGTCTTCCAGAAACACAATCTAAATACCACTGTTCTTTCATAAACTAGTGAGTTTTGCATTATTGTACCTGTTTGTTGGCTAAATTTTTTAAATAAAAACTATCAAGTCTTTGTATCTCTCTGCATGTTCATGTATGTTTAGATATGCATGTTATAAATATGCAGTTTTTTCTACCTCTGGATGGTATTGCCAAAATTCATATGTAAATACCTCTATTTAATGTCTTAAAGAAAATTAAGCATTTATAGAAATCAAGTATAGTCTCAGATATATAGAACACCTAAAGTGTAAGCTTACAAAAGCAAAAATAAGTGGCACCACATCAAACTAAAAAGCATCTGCAGCAAAAGGAGCCATCAACAAAATGAAAAGACAAGCTATGGAACGGGGGAAAAAAGTTGCCATCCATATATCTAATAAGGATTAATGTCCAAAATATGTAAAGATGTCATAGAACTCAATAGCAAAAAAACAAATAACCCAATTACAAAATGGGCAAAGGATCTGAATACACATTTCACCAAAGAAGATATATGAAAGGCCAAGAGGTACATGAAAAGATGCTCCACATCACTAATTATTAGGAAAATGCAAATTAAAACCACAATGAGGGGCACCTGGGTGGCTCAGTTGGTTAAGTGTCTGATTTGGTTTCGGCTCAGGTTATGATCTCAGGGTCATGAGATTGAGCCCCGCATTGGGCTCCACGCTCAGTGGGAAGTCTACTTGAGATTTTCTCTCTCCCTCTGCCCTTCCCCCACTTGTATGTGCTCTCTTTCTCTTTCTCAAGTAACTAAATATTTCAAAAAAACATATCTGCAGCCTCCTGTTCATAGCAGCATTATTTACAATAGACAAGATATGGAAACAATTACATGTCCTTTGATGGATGAATGGATAAAGGAGTTGTGGTATATATGTGTGTGTGTGTATATATGAAATATATATTGAAATATTGTTCACACAATGAAATATTATTCATTCTTAAATACAAGGAGATCCTACAATTTGCAACAATGTGGATGGACCTTGAAGACACGCAAAGTAAAATAAATAAGTCAGACAGGGAAGGACACATACTGCATGATCTCCTGTCAGACTCTATTTAATAAAGTTTGATTTGGGGGATGTTATCAGAACATCAAAAGGTTTGAATATTTGAATAAATAGGATTACTGATCATTATGAAATAAAAATTATCTACTTAATGAAAGTGACAATAGAAGGTGTTAAAGGCAAACACAGAAAGTTACGTAGGTGTGAATAAAACCCAGCTCTTTTAATACTGAATACTGGGTTTTCTTAAGTAAGCAAAGACAATAAAGCTCATGGCTCCCAAACTGCTTGTATTATTTGTGTGTCTCCAATGAAAAATCAGTATTGTGCTAAGTACAGTTTAGCCCATTTTTGTTTTCATATATATTAGGTTAACAGTGTTAAAAGATAAATTGAGGCACATTAAAAATTTTTAAGAGTTTGAGCAAAAATTGATTCAAATCAGGTAGCATCTAATCCAGCCATATCAGTGTCAAGAGTACTTGGTAGGGTGCTTTCTATGAATCTTACTTTTGCAAAAGCATCAGAGTAAAACACTAACTGGCCGTAAATAATGAAAGACTTTAAAAGGCCCATGCTTAAAGATCTGATGAGACTTCATTATCATGGAATTGACAAGTAAATTTGGTATTTCTCTGACACATAACATTTTAAGATGATAACTGAAATTACAACTGATAACATTATACCAACACTGTTGCCGGATTACAAAGTGTCAAAACTTGGGTGGATATTTCACAACTGAAGAAGGCTCCACTTGACATCTGGTCCTGTGCCAGTGCTGGAGACCTCAAAATCAAATTGGCTAGGAAGAGAACAGGCTCACAATGAGGTAGATTGCTTCTTCCCAACATGTCAGATCAAAAACATTTCTTTCCATTCCTCCTTCCCTCTCTGACCATCCTTTTCCTAATTCTTACATCATGCAGGTCTTTACGATTTGTACACCTTTTGTCTTGCTGCAGCCTGCCACTTATCTTAGGCCATTGCAAAGTGTGTGTGTGTGTGTGTGTGTGTTTGTGTGTGTGTGTGTGTAATGCCACCTCCAGATAACTTCGGGATCTGCCATGACGCTGGTGATCTTATAGCTCTGCCCATCACAAACTTCTGAATTTCCAGTGCCTCACTTTCTGTGGAACAAACTCAGCCTTCTCTTTATCATGCCAGACTACTTAACCCTGGGGTGCATTTCTTTGGCTAAAAACCCCAAACTTGGGGAACTTTGCATCCAGGCTCTCTACAAAGAAAGGGACAGAAGGCAAGGGAAACAAGAATAAAACTGTGTAGTCTACAGACCCTGACATTATATTGGCCTCCATGGCTGTCATCTTTTTATTCCCAAGCCACAGACTCAAATGGCAATCACCAGGAGGCATTCCTGACTCAAAATGTGCTTTCTTTTTGGCAGATGCCTACTTCCCTGGCTAGGAGTCAGTCAAAATGAGGCTATGATTAGGAACCTCCCCTTAATTCTTAAAGCTACTTCAGAGTCTTCTGCTAAAGCAATAGCTGCCCAAGGAAAATCCCTAGACCTCCTGTCCAAAGTTGTTCTTGATCATAGGATAGCCCTTGCTTATTATTTTAGCTGAGCAAGGAGATGTCTGTGCTATGGTCAACAACTCTTTTGCACTTGGATTAACACTCCTGGTAAAGCTGAGACTCCACTATACAAGATCACTGAACAAGTCAGTTAGCTTAAGAGACTGATTCCTTCAAAGGGGTCTTTTTTTGACTTACTTGCTTCTGATCGTTTTGGGTCGTAGAGACCATGGCTCTGAAGTACACTCATTGGTAATTATCCCACTTAACAATCATCATAGTTAGGGCGCCTGGGTGGCTCAGTCATTAAGCGTGTGCCTTAGGCTCAGGGCATGATCCCGGAGTCCTGGGATCGAGCCCTGCATTGGGCTCCCTGCTCCGCTGGGAGCCTGCTTCTTCCTCTCCCACTCCCCCTGCTTGTGTTCCCTCTCTCGCTGGCTGTCTCTCTCTCTCTGTGTCAAATAAATAAGTAAAATCTTTAAAAAAGCAAAAAAACAAACAAACAAAAATCATCATAGTAGTCTCCTGACATATTGTACTCACTCAAAAGGCTTAAATGCATGTTTGAAAAAAAAAAGTGCATGTTTGTACCATTAACCAGCAAGCAAATGATCTCCCAAAGAATAGAACATCAGAAAAGGAACGAAGAGAATGATCAACTTAAAGAATGTGCACCTGATCTCATGACCTGTTGATGCCATGCAGAGGTTCAGCAAAAATTGTGAGAACTCCAGAGTAGTAGCAGGGAGTAGTAGTTACTTTACCTTTTTTTTTTTTCTTTTTAAATCATATCTCTCAGGCTGAGAGTCTGATCAAAATGGGGGGGAGGGGGCTGTGAAAAATAAGACAATAGACCAAAAAGCCTTATGTCACCAAACAGACTGAATTTAATTACAGTTCTGTCTGTGTCAGAAATGGACTTAAACCAATCAGGAATGGGGTGCCTGGGTGCTCGGTCAACTAAGTGTCCAACTCTTGATTTCAGCTCTGGTCATGATCTCAGGGTCATGAGATCCAGCCCCCATTGGGCTCCAAGCTGAATGTGGAGCCTGCTTAAGATTCTCCCTCTCCTTCTCCCTCTGCCCTGCTCATGCTCTCTCTCTGTCTGTCTCTCTCTCAAAAAAAAAAAAAAAAAAAAAAAATTTAGGAATCACCTGATCAGCACTAGTTAGGTAATCTGCCTAATAAATCCCTCCCGTCCCTTAAAGGGAAGTAACCTTGCAATAACCAACCTGTTTTTTTGCCTAGTGTAATTTCCTTGTTCCTGTTCCTTTCTGCCTATAAACGTCTTTCATTTTGTACAGCAATTTGAACCTCTTTTTATCTGCTAGATTGGATGTTGCCTGATCTGAATTAATTTTTGCTTAAGAATTTAAATATGCCTCCGTTTATCTTTTAACACCATTAATGTATATGAAAACAAAACCAGGCTAAACTGTATTTAGCACAGTATTGATTTTTCTTTGGAGACACATAAATCATATAAGGAGTATGGGAGCCATGAGCAGACTTAGTACTAAGGAAAGGGGGCAGAGTTGCTGTGGTTTTGCAAGCCCTTCAGAACTGTAAGAAAATATCTGGTTGGGCTCTGAATAAAATGTGTGAATTGGACATTGATTTCCTTCCTGCCGCAATGCAAGAACATTATTTTCAACACTATTTGCCAAAGGCAGCCTCTGGTTTCTTCTACATAAAAAAAAAGGCAACCTTATGATTTGAACCCAAGAATTCTGACAGTGACTCCTGTTGTTCCTGCATATTGAATAGCATCCTAGCACAGCACATCTACAAGTTCGTGTCTAATAAATATTTGTCAGTGGGATTTATTCTGAAAACCACTCCCTTATTTCTTATTTATATTTGCAGAATTATATAGACGACAAGCACTTTCAAATATGAATGGGACATAAATATTCTGTTTACTATGTAAACATAACACAAATGCACAAACCCTTCTTCCTAGACAGATAATGTTAGAAATGCAAAGAGAACAGACAGGAAAGATGAAATTTCAGGTCTTTGATAGCTCACATATTGTATCTGTGGGAGATCCTGGCTAGAAACAGAAGGCATGGTAGGATGGAGGTAATTGAGAAGAGTTTAACAAAAGACATTATTTACAAAGATATGAGCAGAATTAGGAAAAGCCAGCAAGAATTGGGGCTCCATGGAGAGGAGAAGAAAAGGGGAAGGTATTGCCCCTCATGACCTAAAAGGGCAAGAGGAGGGAGGGAATACTGCAAAGAATGGCTGCCTGATAGGAGTATGGCTTGCTGTTTTCGTTGGCTAAACCCAACGTGGAAGCTGAGGGAAGGAAGCTCATTGATACTGTCCAGACAAAGGATCTGGAGAGGCAAACAGAAAATGTCCATAACAGTCCACCTGTTTGACCTTTAGCATCTACTCTTGTCTTTTGTCCAGATGAGGGTAGCCAAAGTCTCATCAGTTTCTATATCGTCACAGAATGGTATCAATTCTTCCATACTTCCAATGGAAACCAAAACCTTTTTTCATTATTAGTGCGTTTTAAATAATTGAACAAAGAGGAAAAGCAAGGAGGGAAGCAAAAATATTCACCTAAAATATAGCTATTACAGTCCTGACTTCTGTACCTGTTGTATTATCTGTTTCCAAGGCTTAATTTGATAATCAGCCTTCCTTCTCCAATCACCCATGCAGTGTCTTCCTTAACCCTCTGACAGCATCTCTGCCAGATGGATTCCTTTGACCAAACTTTCAGTACTCTTATCATAATCTGTTCAGGCTGTTATAACAAAATAGGACAAGCTGAGTGGCTTAATAACATCAGAGATTTATTTCTCACAATTCTGGAGTCTGGGATGTCCATGATCAGGGTGCCAGGAGATTCTGTGTCTGCCAAGGTCCTGCTTCCTGGTTCACAGAGGGTATGTTCTCACTGTGTCCTCATGTGTTGAAAGGGACATGGGATCTCCCAGGGTCTCTTTTATAAGGGCATCAATTCCAGTCATGAAGCTCTGCCCTCATGACCTAATTACTTCATAGAGACCCCACCTCCAAATACCATCATATTGGGAATTGGGTTTCAACTTATAATTGGGGGGGGGGGGCACAGATATTCAGACTGTATGCTATGGAGTCTAAGTCCTAGGTCCTTGGAATCTAGATTGTTGTAATCTTCCACTGTCCAAAACTAGTGGGCAAGAGAGTAACAAATAATCCAGTGTTTCCTTAGGGTTCCAGCCATAGTCTTCTTTGCTCTCATTGTTTGATAGCAACCCAAATTCTCCAAGGTACTCAAATAAATCACCCAACTCCTATATCTCTGTTGTTTAATAAGTCTAAAATGGCCAGGAAAGATTTCAAAAGGCCAGGCCTTAGCTCCTAATTTAATAGAACCGTGCTGTGAAGTAGAAGTATTTCTGTCATGAGACTAGGGTTTCTAACCCACCCAGGACAACTGTGTTGGTATAGAAACCAAAAAGTACTTAAGTGGGTTATACATATAGTGATGATGATGTCAATATCACCTATACGTCTTGATTCATGGACTAAGAATTCAGGTTTAGAAGTTACTTTCTAGCCCTATTGATTGAAAACCTATATCCCAGGTGCCTGGGTGGCTCAGTCGGTTAAGCGTCTGATTTCGGCTCAGGTCATGATCCCAGGGTCCTGGGATTGAGTCCCGCATCAGGCTCCCTGCTTAGTGGGGAGTCTGCTTCTTCCTCTAACCCCACCCCTGCTAGTGATCTTTCTCTCTCTCTCTCAAATAAATAAATAAAATCTTAAAAAAGGGGGGGGGATCTATATCCCATCTTGTGGGACAGCATCCTAACCTCATGGAGTGTTGCCTCCAAGATAGCACTCCAGTCAGTCCTTTACCATACCATTTTACTATTCCTATCAAGCTGTCCCTTTCTGGATAATGAGGCATATGGGAATAATAGGGATTTCTATGAGAATGAACCTTTTGCTCCTCATTCTTTGCCATAAAGTGAATGATGTCATGATCAACAATATTGGATGTCAGCAAATCATGCATGCTTCAGACCCAGAAATGATAATGCCTGCAGATCTGCTGCAAGCAGGGAAGCCTACAGTAAACCTGTAACTAAAGAGTAAGGGTCTTTTGCTATGATGGACAAATTAAAGACCTCTCCAGAATGGAAAAGAATGATGTCAATCTAGGGCTTAGCACCTGCTTTTGCTTTGCTTTGCTTTTTCTTTTCCTTCCTTCTTCCCTTCCTTCCTTTGTTCCTTCATTCCTTCCTTTCTTATAATGAATTTATCTAAGTATATTTTACTAAGTATAATGGCTTCTTCTCCATAATATCTTATTTATTTTTCATTTAATTACAGTGTAGTTAACATACAGTGTTCCATTAGCTTGCTTTATTTATTTATTTATTTATTTATTTATTTATTTATTTATTTATGTCCTTCCTTCCTTTTATCCTTTGTTTTCCTTTTTTGTTCCTTTCTCACTTCTATATTGCTGGGATGCTTTTTTTTTTTTTTTTTTAAGATTTTATTTATTTATTTATTTATTTATTTGAGAGAAAATGAGAGAGCATGAGCAGGGAGGAATGGCGGAGAGAGAGGGAGGAGCAGGCTCCCCCCTGAGCAGGACCCTGGGATCACCACCTGAGCCCAAGGCAGATGCTTAACCAACTCAGCCATCCAGGTGCCCTTGGGATTCTTTTTAAATGAGCATTTATCATTTTTCTAAAACAAAGTCAATACAGTGACCATTCTTTTTTAATGTGCTTGTAAAACAACAACAACTAGCCTAACCATTACTTAAGTGAACTCATTAAAAGAAATCAAAAGGGAAGAGATTGTAATGAACTAGCTTGCACTTTATTCCCTTTACTTGTCCCAGAAAAGCTGATATCACCATGAGTCTTATAATAGTACAGTCAAAGGGATCACGGAATTGTGTTTTCTAATTTATGCTCAAGATTTTCTTCAAAGACAGCTAAGTCTTTGGTAGTTTCCAAAAAGAATATAGCTAACACCTTAGGGATGATATCAGATGCTCTTTCAAACCAGGCAGATGCCATTTAGTATGCTGAATTATTAAATTATTTCTAGTAACCTAATGGCTTAAAAGAGTTATTGGATCTTCCCATAGCATCAAATTACTCTTCAGTAGGAACTTAAGATAGTAGAAATTGATTCACCGTGTAAATAAACAATGTGCTTGATATAGCTAATTGCTTCTTGAGGCAAATTGAAGGTAACTGTTTTATGCTACTCAAAACCTGATATCTCTATTTCTAGTCATATATTTTAAAAAGATAGTATTAATCAAATATTTAAACAATTCTAAATTATCTTATCATTAAAATTATATTTCTATTATGGAACATTGATTTTTTTAAAAAAAGGAATCACAATATAGTCATTCAAAACTATCAAATACAAATGAAATACAAATAGGATTTTAATAGTGCATAGGAGGCATCTTTAACAGATGGTGTGAAGAAAATTATTTTAATTAATTGTGCACTACTGTTTTGGGTTGAATTCTGTTCCCCCAGATTCATATGTTGAAGTCTTAACTCCCAGGAGCTCAAATAGTGATCTTATTTGGAAATAGGGTCATTGCAAATATAATTAGTTACGATCAGAATGGAATAGGGCGGGTCCCTCATCTAACATGACTGTTGTCCTTACAAAATGAGGAATGTGGACACAGAAACACACATAAGAAGAACATTCTGTGTTTGGACTTAGACATCACAATCAAGGAGAGAGACCTGGAGCACATCCTTCCATAGTGCCTTCAGAGGGAACATGGACCTGCTAACACCTTGATTGCAGACTTCTAGGACTCCAGCACTGAGACAGTAAGTTCCTATTGTGGAAGCCACTCAGTTTATTATTTTGTTACTGCAGCCCTAGAAATCTAATACAAGGACCAAAAGAGGTTGGCAATGATACACCAATATTTTATGATAGATTTCAGTTGCATAACTCTTAGTCATGAGAAAATTACTTGAGGGAGAAAAAGAGAAAAATGTGGAGAAAAAAAAAATTAACGCCAGCAAACTAACAATGTCTCCAAGAAAGAGACACTCTTATCAAGGTTTCCAGTTCAAAGTGAGGCCAAAGGACTGAGTTCCATAGGAAACAGTGTCATGAAGGAGTCAGCAGGCAGAGAAAATTAATGACCAAATTGTCACATTAAACTGCAGGTCAGTAACTATACTGAATCAGCTCCAAGACATTGCTCTAATAAATAATATACACATCTCATCGGAGTGAGATTTAAATATTCAAATAGTTGAAATTTAAGAACATTCTTCTAAAGTCTTATTAGACTTCCCAAGAAACTAGTCATTTCTATCTGTTGGCCATGGGAGGCTCAAATCCTGCACATTTATCATCAAAATGAGAATCAGGTTCCAGATAACATAAACCCACAAAGATTTCCAGTGACCCTCTATGAAGTCTAACAACAAAAACCAATGAGAAAAGATAAGCCCAATGTTATACCAACATGAAAATGTACAAATAGCTTCTATTTCTACATGTATGTGACAAAATACAAAAATTTTTAAAAACACATACATGTGAGAGAAAACAGTATTTTGGGATAAGGTTTCCTTATCCCATGGTTTCTGAACCTCTGGAATATTGCTTTGTACATCTGAGAATATTTGTATTTTATTGTGAAAACAGGAGTTGATCCATTTTTTAGAGACGGTGTAAATTTTATCCATGGATTAATAGAAACGATCTGAGATTCATGCACATTACAGAATTGTTTTTGATGAATTACCCTTGGCATTCTGGTTTTACCCTACATTGAAGGACATTACAGGAAGGAACTGTGTAGACTGGCTATTATTCCTGGCAGGAAAAAAAAAATGGTAATTCCCAAGGGTTGATGGAAGAGAGCCTGGGAAGGAACTGCAGAGTAGACAAGAATTAAAGGAACCAACAAAGGACAGCAATACATAACTGAATATGAAGGAGCAAGGGAGAGAATGGTGTTACCAGAACCATGGGAGAGCTGTAGGTATGGGTGAGGGCCACCACAAGAGCTCTTGCCTGAAGCCAAGGAGTGTAGTCACTCTTGGAACCATAGGCCCTGCATGGTGGGAGCAGAGTAAATCAGTCCCCTGAACTATTTCTCCTCTGCCCTTGGTCTTTTGTTGGTTTCTCTCAAAGTGCAAGAAAGTCCAAGACAGGGAACTCAAGGAGGCCAGCCTTCAAAGGCTTTATGAAGCAGGCAGGGGGGGAAAAAAAAAAGAGTGGAGAAAGGATATGGAGGATTCACTTGGTTACTCCATTTAGTTAAGAGAATGTTGCAAATACTTCTGACCACAATGCTACAGTATCCTTTATGACCACCCATTGAGAGGAATTTCCTATAAGGCTCACTTCCAAGAATGACTCCACTTACCTTGTATCTCTCCTTGTCTAATAGAGAGCTATTTAATATATTCTCTTTGTTTTGGTTTATAGGAAACTTCAAGTTAAATGTGTGTCCTAATTTTAACATCATATACGGGTCTTATGGCATCAAGGAGCTGTAAGCCTTGTTCTTGATTTTGTTAATTATTTTGTTTTCAATTTTCCCATAATTTGTCACTTGCTTTGGTATGCTATATATGTTGTGTAAAAAAATAACTAATTCATCAGAATGAAAAACTTCTGTTCTTCAAAGGACTATTTAGAAAATAAAAAAGCAAGCCACAGACTTGAGGGGAAAAAATGCAATACATATATTTGGCAAATAATATATAGGGAGAATATGTGAAGACACCCACAAATCAATACTATAGACAAACACCAAGGGAAAAATTGAATAGATACTTTACAAGAGAAGATATGAGAAGAACCAAAATAACATAAAATGGCATTTACTGTTATTAGTTATTAGAGAAATAAAAAGCAAAGCCTCCCAAAGATACTACATCAAACCCACAAGAATGGTTTTAAAAAGCTGACGATATGTTAGAGAGCATGTGGAATAACTAGAATCTCATCCATTGTTGATGGAAGTGTAAAAGATTAAAACCCTTTCAAAAACTATTTGGCAATTGTTTATTTTTTTTAAGATTTTAGTTATTTATTTCAGAGAGAGGGTGCGTGCAAGCACAAGTATGGGAGGGGTGCAGAGGGAGAGGCAGACACCCTGCTGAGCAGGGAGCCTGATGCAGGTCTCCATCCCGGGACCCTGGGATCAGGACCTGAGATGAAGGCAGACACTTAACCGACTGAGCCACCCAGACGCCCCTATTTTTTCTTTAAAATGAAATGTGTACCTATACTATGACTCAGAAATTCTATTCCCATGCATTTACCCAGGAAAAATGATAATGTATGTCCCCTTAAAGACTGATATTAGAAAAGTCAGAACAGATTTATACATCATGGTAAGACCTGGAAACGACTGGAATGTTCATAAACATGGGCAACTGATAAACACATTGTAGTTCAATGTGATATAATACAATGTAATACTACTTAGCAATGAGCGGAACAAACTATTGAAACATATGGCAGCACTAATAAATTTCAAAATTATAATGCTGAGTTAGAAAGTCTTACTCAAAAGAGTTCATGTTGTAGAATTGCATTTTTGTGAAGTTTACAATAGGCAAAATAAATCCATGATGACAGAAATTGGATCAGTGAATGCTTCTGGTCAGGGGAGCAGATTGACTAAAGAGGCACAAATGAAGTTTCTAGGATCATGGAAACATTGTAAATCATGATTGAGGTGATGGTTAGACTGGTGTATACATTAGTAAAAGTTTAATGAACTCTGCGCTTAAAATATGTATATTTTATGATATGTAAATTTAATTAAAATATTATAAATTTTAAAAATGTAAAAAAAAAAGAAGAAGAAGAAGAAGTAGGAAAACATAATAAGAGCCCTGAATAAATCTGTAGGGCTACATTTCTCAACTATCTGTCCAGGCCCTCAAACCTCTGCATTAAAGTACACTTTCAGGAATATATGGTAGTAATTTTTGTGAGCCATTAGCCATTATTGGAGGTCAATTTCCTTTAATTCATTTCAACAAACATTTACTAAGTTCCTACTCCAAAAAAGACACTGAAGAATATTGGTGAGAGACAAAGGAAGATTCCTTATCATCAAGTAACTGCCTAATAGAGTTTGAAAGACTCCAGAGAGAACTACTTTAAAGGCAATTTTTAAAATTTTTTAAATGTTAGCTAGGACAGGTTACAAAGTCATAATCATGATAGTGGTCCTTGCACCTACCTAGCATAGTGTGAGATATGGAATGAGAGGAACTTGTAAATCCAAGTATTATTAAAGAATAATAAAAGATAACCACTTTAAGGCAAAATTAGAAAAAAAATGGGTAAAAATTGAGCCTTTTACTCCTCTTTGAGTCCTTTAGTGCAGCAGCTTGTCCAGAAACTGGTGACTATGATATCTTAAAACAGCTATGAGGTGGAGCAAAGCAGCAGTAAATTAATGTCCTTGAGGCTTTTTTTTGGGGGGGGGGGGCTCCTAACTAGTCAGGTAGATTCTGGGGAAGACGGATTGAACTTTCTAGGTAAACTCTGTAGGTAAATGGGAATATGAGTGTTTCCCTCTGGTGGATTTTGATCTATTATTTACTTTTAAGATAGTAAAGCAAAAATATACAATGGCAATAATAATAATACAATACCTAGAGGAAAACGTAGTGTTTAATCGGCTTAGAATCCTGGCTCTGTCACTCACCAGCTGTGATCAGTCATTTAGTTTCTTCTTTGCCTTAGCATCTCATCTGAAAATGGGAATAAACTGCAGTACCTACATCATAGGGTGCTCCTGAGAATGATATATTATATTCATATAAACCACACGGAAATTCCCTAGGGCATAAACACTCAATAAATGTCTATTTTATTACTTTAAGAGTCAAAGAGCCCTTTTGTGTACTGCCTGGCATTGGTGGCAACTTAATATACATTACTTGTAATAATATTCATTATTTTTAATTTCAGTTTAATTATTTTAACCTCAGTACTGTCTATGATGTCTGGTACAACAAATATGTGTCCAATAAGTAAGCAAATTCTCACATCAAAAAAGAAATTGAAATTGTCAAGTGGCCTGACTTTTTTGTTTGTTTGAAAGCAAACCAACACCTTTCAAAATAAACTCTGGGGATATAATTAAATGCTCCACAAATGACATATAGAGGAAAGTGAAATAAAAACAGACATTTTGTGTGGTGAGAAAAAGAAAAAATTCTCATGCAAAATGGTCTGAATTGATCAGGAAGGATAATGGAACAGAGAGTCCTTTTTAAAAGCAAAATCAATACTCTGATGGAAAAAAGACTGTAGCTCATTTTAAAGTGAGAAAGTGGACAGAAAAAACAAGCCAAAACATACGTGATAGTGTTGGAAAGCAAATCAGGACTTGTCAAAGGAAGAAAATATCAGCAATTGAACTAGTAATATAATAGCTTCCCATTTTTCCCCATACATCTTAATTTAGAGCAAAATGACATAAGGAAATCAACAGAATGCCAAAACAGCATAAGAAGGTACAAGTAGCAACAGCAGGTACGTAAAAGGGACACATGGCAGATGAGGTTTTGTTTGATGCCAGATAATCCAGTTTCAGTTATTGATCTTTACTGTCTGCCAGTCAATATCCTTTCTCTGTTTGCCAACTGATTTCTGCGTCTGTGCGCATGCGTGCACGCCCGCGCACGTGCACACACACACACACTCTTGAACAGGACATGCAACCCAACCCCCTCGAAGGGAGAAGCCATAACAGAACTCTGGAAACCACTTTGTATGACGAGACGGTGAAGAGAGCACCAAGTTGCCTCCACTGAAGAAAGGCAGCTGTTCTGAAGTCTGTCAGAAGTCTATTCCGGCTATTAGATTTGAGAGCTGAGGACTCGGAGACATTGTCAGAGTGTTTCCACAGGGATGAAAAGTTTTGCAAACCTACCAAATGGTTAAGTGTTAGTGAGTGGAAGCACACCATTCCCTCAGAAGTGTGGGATTTAAGGACAGAAAGGTCTACACAGGAATGCCAGTCATGTCACTTAACAGCTGAATGGCTGGCTTAAAAGTACCTGATGTAGGGGCCCCTGGGTGGCTCAGTCGGTTAAGCATCTGCCTTTGCCTCAGGTCATGATTCCAGGGTCCTGAGATCGAGCCCCACATCAGGCTCCCTGCTCAGCAAGGAGTCTGCTTCTCCCTCACCCTCTGCCTCTCCCCCTGGCTCATGCTTGCTTGCTCTCTCTGTCAAATAAATAAATAAATAAATAAATAAGTAAATAAAATCTTTTTTTATAAAGTGCCCAATGTATTTAACCTCCCAGACGTTGTTCCTCTTCTGAAAAACAAGGCTATTCATTTTACTCAAAAGAGTTGTTGGGAGTTTTAAATATAAAACTCTGGCTTACTACTCCATCAGTGAATGTTTTATATATGTTTTTATATGTTGCAGAGAAAAATTGATTTTATTTTAGTTTAGAATTTCTGTGTATTACTTTTCCCAAAGAATCCTACTACACTAGTTTTTTGTTTTGTTTTGTTTTTGTTTTTGTTTTGGGTGGGGGGGAGTTCCTGCTGTTACTGTTTTCATTTTACTTTGTTTTGTTCTGTTTTTAGAATTTCTGCCTTTTTTAAAAAATAACTGTTGCATAGTGTCCCTAAGGGAGAGGACGCCAGAGAAAACAAAGAAGCAGAGAGGGAAACAAGGAAAAGAAGAGGAACAAGAAAAGAGTGATTCCTGACTATCTGGGACACCCTGGTGTCCAGGTACACCAAGGAAACTTCTGCAGCTGTGGACCTTTGAACCCTTTGGAATGGTTACTACCTACTTTCCATTAATTAGTACAAAGACAGCTGTTAATAACATGTCTTTTTTGTGTGTGTGGTTGAATATTATTTACATATTAGTCATTTTTCTGATTCCTTCTCCCTTTTTCGTTTCCATTCTTTCTCGGAAGATGATCTGTTCTGTGCTCCTTATCTTGGAAAAGGAATGTGACAACATGAATCATAAAAAAGCCTGGTAAGCTTTTACTTTTAACTTCGAAATGTTTAAATGTTTAGACACCAGGGATGACACAACTATTTGGAGAAACATGAGGGCGGAAAAAAGTCCTTTCCAAAAACCTTTACCAAACCGCTCCCACCACTGTTCAGATTAAAGAAAGGATTTCTTCAGTCTTGGAAAGGAGTAGGAAAATGAGAAGAGATCATGAAAGGTTTATGGGTCTAGGAGGAAGCATCAGCCTGTAGAGGCTTAGGGGACTTTTATCCACTGAATTCAGAGTATTGGTGGTAGGGACGTGAGAGTGATAAATGTGAATGACCAGTGTTGGGCTCTCTGCCAGGGAGTAGGTCCTGTAATTCTTGCCATCCCTGGGGCCACTCTTCCCTTCCACTGTGTCCTCTGACACAAAGTTCTCATCTAATCCACTAGTTACACAACATTTTTTATTACATTTCTGCTATGGTCTGAGTGTTTGTGTCCTCTTGAAATTTATATGTTGAAATCCTAACTCCTATGGGGAGGGTATTAGGATGTGGGGCTTCCAGGGAGCTGACTAAGGTTATGAAGGTGTATCCCCCATACATGTGATTCTTACATTATTATATGTATGTATGTATTATTCTGATAAAAGAGGGTCAAGAAACTCCCTTGCTCTTTCCACCATGCGAGGGCACTGTGAAAAGACAGCCATCCAGGAAGGGGTTCTCACCAGACACCAAATCTGCCAGCCTTAGCTCATGGACTTACTAACCTCCCTAACTATGAGAAATAATTCCCAATTGTTTATAACACACTCAGTCCAGGGTATTCTGTTATAGTAGCCCAAATGAGTTGAAATTCTAATGATTATCTTGGATGATTTTATAGATGAGAGCTCATTTTATGATAAAATTTAAAATGAATTTTGGCATCTATATAAAGAAATAATGTTGATAGATTTTAAATGAGTTTGGATTAACCCACAACTCTACACTATTGAGATTTTCCTTGTAGGAATATGATTCCTCTGTTCGTGTCTTGAAATTTTCCTTTGTGTCCTTCAGTTGAGTTTTGGGATGTAAGGTGAGCTCTGTATTTCTTAAGTTTATCACCAGGTAATTTTGATGCTGTTGATATTGTGATTTGGTAGTAACGATTCTACTTAACATTCACTGCAAGTTGATAATGTACCAGGCACTGTGCCGAGCAACTTAATAGTATTAATTTATTTAATTCTCACAATAATCCTGTGAGTTAAAAACTATATGAAACTCATTTTGAGACTATAGAGTTGATTCTCATATAAATTAAGGAATTTGCCCAAAGTCATGCAGCGAGCATATGGCAGAGCGGGGATTTGAAACTAGATTTGTCTCTACATCATACTATTTTTTTAATCATTATACTATTCTATTCTGCCTCATTGATTTAAGGAAACACACACACACATAGTTTTTTTTTTAATTAACAGACTACAAAAATCTTCTATAAGATAACCCTAACTTTCTAGGACATGTTGATATAGAAACAGTTTGTAGATATTGTTTAGAAAGTAATTAGTCTATTGGAGTTAGCCTTATAAACCTCAGTTGATTGACTGTAAACCTTTTTCCACTTCATACCGTGGGTAATTTGGGGGAAATTAATCTAAACATGATTTCACTGACTATACTTACCTAAATTATAGCTCTTAACCTGGAAATTCCTATATATTAATGAGGCCCTGCTGCCATAAAATTTTGGAGGAAAGCCTTTCATAGACTTATGTCACTATGTTTGTCAGTTGGACAGAAAAAAAGGGAAGAATTGAGCTCATTTTATATTTATAATGCTTACTTCAGTAATAAACTGTAGATCAAAAATCCTGCTAACTTCTCTGTTTTTAAGTTTCCACAATTTACAAATTGAGGTGGTAATACCACAGTCCTTAGTAGCTGCAAATGATGTATAGTATTTATGTTCTATTATTCATCAGGTATCTCTGAGTAGCATTCTTACCGGCTAAAAAGATAGCAACAATCTACTGATAGAATGATGTATCTCTTAGTGCTTTGTTGAGAACCTTGACATGAATTCCTGTGAAACTGCACAAAAGCAGAATTATTTTTCTCCTTTTTAAATTTCCTACTGGTATAAATAAAAAGGTAACTCCAAAGAGCATAAGTGAATTTGAATCTCTGGCTCAAGCTACATTAAGAGCTATTGGGATTATTATTTAGATAACTTGGTTCACTGCGCACAGGTTTCAGGAGGAATGAATTACTAGGGGCTGCCAATAAATGATCAGCTTTTTCCTGCAAATACAGAACAACTGTACTTGGGAAGATAGCCTAATACAACCGTCATTGATACTATAACCAATTCTCTACTGTATATTTTGTTATTAGACTTTATCATTTCACTCAGTTATTAGGCAGGAATAAGTAGTCAAAGACCAAAATTTACTGCATATCAACTGTGGCAGAGCTCTGTATGAGACACTGAGGACAAATATATACATATACATATACATATACATACATATATATATTTATGCAACAAGATGTCAGATCCCTTAAAAGAAACATATAAAGTGTTATGGTAGTAATTAGTAATAGGTAAAAGAAACAAGCCCTCGTGAGATATAATGAGATAACAAGTCTCTCTCTCTCTTTCTCTTTTTCTAGCAAGAGCACCCTATTTATCATCCCACAAATCCCAGGAATAGAAGGCTGGGGACATTTTGACAAAGGACATATTATCTTTACAAGTACAGACAATAGACAGGAACTTCCTCAAGTTGATAGTTAATATCTACACAAAATCAACAGCTAACATCATCCTTAATGGCAAGAAACTCAAAACTTTTTGCCTAAGATCAGGAACAAAACAAGAATGTTCCCTACCACCACTCCTTTCCAACACTGTACTGGAAGTCACTGTCTTAACAAGAAAATAAAATTTAAAAAGTAAACATGTTGGGAAGGAAGAAAAAACTCTTCATTCGCAGGTGACATTGATTATCTGTGTAGAAAATCTGTAAGAATTGACAAAAAAAAAAATCCTAGAACTAATAACATATTATAGTAAGGTTGCAGGATACAAGGTTAATATACAAAAGACAATTGCCTTCCTATATACCAGCAAATAATTGAAATAAGAAATTAAAAACATGGTATCATTTACATTAGCACCCCCCCCCAAAGTAGAATATTTAGGTATAAATCTAACAAAAATATGTACAAGATCTATATGAGGAAAAAAGCACAACCCTCATGAATAAAATCAAAGAACTAAAGAAATGGAGAGAGGTGCTGTCAGAGACAAGGTTGAACAAGATATCCTTATTCATGTCCCCCTCTCAGTGACAACAATTTGGCATCTTTTCACAGATGATAATAATACCTCTGTGGGAGCTGTGGAATTCAGCAACATATGCCAAGGGACCCAAGAGGACTCTCACCCACTCATGTGTATAGTAATAGGCATAAAGCCCTTGGTCTTGGCTATGGACCATGGAGTGGCCCGTGAACTGGCTTCAGCCCCACCCAGCTACGGTCCAGGAGCCCCTGGAGAATCGTGTCTCAGACAATCACCTATGGACAAGAGAGTCTTTGTGGAAGTCCAGGTTTCCAATGGAAAAGTGCCAGCACAGTGTTGGAACAAAAATGCATGAGATTGGATGCGCTGGAGGGGGTAAGAGGGAACATTTGACTTTACCTATATCGGTCCTCCTCCAAGGTGACACAGCTCAAGGCCAAAAGAGATCTTGGCCTGTAATTTTTCCCACTTCAGTACCTCACCTTCAACAATGGTTAATTCATCAAGGCAGAAAATCAATGAGGAAATGTTTGACTTGAACTACACTTTAAACTGACCTAACAGGTATAAACACGACATTTCCATCCAGCAGAGGCAGAATACACATTCTGCTCAAACACACATGGGACATTCTCCAGGATAGATTATATGAGAGGTCACAAAAAAAGTCTTAGCAAATTTAACAAGGTTGAAATCATACTAAGGATATTTTCCAACCACAACTTTATAAAACTAGAAATCAGTAACAAAAGGAAAACTGGAAAAGTCCAAATATGTGAAGATTAAATGACATACCCCTGAAAAACCCATGGGTAAAATAAAAAGGGAAATCAAAAAATATATTATAAGAAATGGGGCGCCTGGGTGGCTCAGTCGTTAAGCGTCTGCCTTCGGCTCAGGGCATGATCCTGGCGTTCTGGGATCGAGCCCCATGTCAGGCTCCTCTGCTGGAAGCCTGCTTCTTCCTCTCCCACTCCCCCTGCTTGTGTTCCCTCTCTCACTGGCTATCTCTATCTTTGTCAAATAAATAAATGAAAATCTTAGAAATATATATGTATTATAAGAAATGAAAATGGAAGCCCAACATCACAAGATGCATCAAAAGTGGTTCTAAAAGAGAAACAATAAAGATCTCAAACAACCTAACTTTTCACGGTAAAAAAAAACTAAAAAATAAGAGCAAACTAAGCCCAATTTAATAGACAAAATAACAAAGATCACACACACAAAAAATAGACCAGACAGAAAAACAATTTAAAAATCAATGAAACTAAAAGTTGGTCTTATTGAAAAGATTTAAAAAAAAGAAAGTTTTAGCTATAATAACTAAGAAAAAAGAAAACTCAAATAAATAAAATAAAAAATTAAAAGGAGAATTAAAACTGATACCACAGAAATGCAACAATCATGAGACTACTATAAACAATTATATGCCAACAAATTGAATAAACCAGAAAAATATTTAAATTCCGAGAATCACACACCCAACCAAGACTGAATCATGAAGTAGCAAATCTGAACAGCTAATAATGACTAAGGAAATTGACTCATAATCAAAAATCTAATAAAGAAAAGCCCAGGGCCAGATGGCTTCACTGGTAAATTCTACCGAACATTTAATGAATTAACACCAATTCTCAAACTTATCAAAAAAACTGAAAAGGAGCAAACACTCCCAAACTCATGTAAGAGGGCAGCATTACCTTGATACCGAAATCAGACAAGGACAAAGAAAAGAAAACTACAGACCAATATACTTGATGAACATAGTTATGAAAATTCTCAAAATATTAGCCAACCAAATTCAACAATATGAAAGGATCATATACTATGATCAAGTGGGATTTATTGCTGGGATGCAAGGATGACTCCACACACACAAATCAATAAATGTGATATACCACATTAATAGAATGAAAGAAAATCATATGATTATCTCATTTGATGCAGACAATGCAGTTGATAAAATTCAACCTCCTTTCCTGAAAAAACTCTCAACAAACTGGGGAGAGAAGGAATGTATTTCAACATAATAAAGGCAATATATGACAAGTTCACGACTAACATCAGACTTAACAGTGAAAGGTTGAACATTTTTCTCTAAGATAGGAAAAAGACGAGGGTCCTCACTCACATCTCTCCCATTCGACATAGTACTGGAAGTCCTTGCCAGAGCAATTAGGCAAGAAAAAGAAATAAAAGGCAACCAATTGTAGAGGAAGAAGTAAAATTCTCCTTTTTTTGCAGATCATATAATCTTATGCATAGAGAAACCTAAGGACTCCACCAAACATCCGTTATAACTAATAAATTCAGTAAAGCTGCAGGATTCGAAATCAACATACAAAATCAGTTGCATTCCTTAACACTAACAATGAAATATATGAAAAAGAAAACAGTTCTACTTACAATAACATCAAAAAATGCTCAGGAATAAATTTAACCAAGGAGACAAAAGATCTGTACACTGAAAACTGTAAGACTTTGATGAAGAAATTGAAGAATACAAAAATAAATGGACCTATATCCTGTGCTCATAGATCAGAAGACATCATATTGTTAAAATACCTGTACTACCCAAAGCTATCTGTAGATTCAGTTCTTATCAAAAGTTCAATGGCGTTTGTCACAGAAAAAAAAAAAAAAATCCAATATGTGTGTGGAACCACAAAAGACTTTGAATAGTCAAAGCAATCATGAAAGTAAGAAAAAACTGGAGGCATCACACTTCCTCATTTCAAACAATATTATAAAACTGTATGCTTTGAAACACTATGGTACTGGCATAAAAACAGACACAGACCACCAATGGAACAGCATGGAGAGCTCAGAAATAAATCTTATATATGGCCAACAAATATATGAGAAGGAGCCAAGTACAAAGATTGGTGTCTTATGGTCTCTTCCATACATGGCATAGGAAAAACTGGATAATCACATGCAAAAAAATGAAATTGAACTCCTGCATTATACCACCCTAATTTGAAATGGATTAAAGATTTACATGTAAGACCTAAAACTGCAAAATTTATAGAAGAAGGAAAAAACTTCTTGATGTTAGTATTGGCAATGACTTTTTGAATATGACACCAAAAGCAAAGGCAACTAAAGCCAAAATAAATAAATGAGACTACATCAACCTAAAAAGCAAAAGAAACAACCAACAAAATGAAAAAAAAAAAAAACCTTATGAATGGGAGGAATTTTGAAAATCATATACCTGGTAAGGGTTTAATATCCAAAATATATAAGGAACTTACACATTTCAAAAGCAAATAAAAGGAATCTGATTTAAAAATACTGGGCGGGGGGGTGCCTGGGTTGCTCAGTCTGTTAAGCATCTGCCTTCAGCTCAGGTCATGATCCCAGGGGTCCTTGAATCAAGCCCAAGTTGGGCTTCCTGCTCAGCAGGGAGTCTGCTTGTCCCTCTCTCTCTGCTCCCCACACCCATATCCCCTGCTCATGCTTTCTCGCTCTCTCACACACACTCTCTTTCTAAAATACAGAAAATCTTTAAAAGTAAAAATAAAAATGCCAAAGGAACTGAATAGTCTTTTCTCCAATGAACCCATATAAATTTCCCCCAGATTTGAAAAGATGCTCAATATCACTAATCATCAGAGAAACTCATACAACCCCAAACCGCAACGAGATACCACCTCCCACCTGTTACAATGGCTAGTATCAAAAAGGCAAGAGATAAGTTCTGGCAAGGATATGGTGAAAGGGGAACCCTTGTGCACCATTGGCAGGAATGTAAATTTTTACAACTATTATGGAAAAAAAGTATGGAGATTCCTCCAAAAAATTAAAAACAGAGGGGTGCCTGGGTGGCTCGGTCAGTTAAGCATCTGCCTCCGGCTCAGGTCATGATCCTGGGTTCCTGGGATCGAGCCCTGAAACTGGTTCCTTGCTCAGCAGGGGGTCTGCTTCTCCCTTTCCCTCTGCCCCTGCCCCCCTCCCATGCTCTCTCCCTCAAATAAAAAAAATAAATAAATAAAAATAGATTATGCAGCTAAGAGTTCTGTACCCCAATTCTACCAGAAGATAGCATCAGATTTCACTTATTAAGGGCTCAGTCCTACAAGACTGCTCTCTACTTCAGATACCAGTTGCAAGCCCAGGTTGTTACCTGTGCTTCAAACCAACAGGCTACAGATTGGAGGTTCCCACAACCCTCCACCTGGCTTCAATTAATTTGCTAAAGCAGCCCACAAAACTCAGGAAACCCACTAGATTACCAGTTTATTACAAAGGATGTTACAGGATACAAATCAATAGCCAGATGAAGAAATACATAGGGCGAGGTGCTGAACAAAGTAGTTTCTGCCCTTGCAGAGTTTGGGGCCCAGCATGCTGGCATGTGTAATTTTCTGGCTCCCCAACACAGAAGCTCTCTGAATACCCTTCTTTTGTTTTTTTTTTTATGGAGGCTTCATTATATAAGCAAGATTGATTAAATCATTGGCTGTTGGTGATTGATTCAACCCCGAGCCCTTCTACCCTCTCAGAAATCAGAGAGTAGGCCTGAAAGTTTTAACCCTCTACTCGTGGTTGGTTCCCCTGGCAACAGCCCCCATCTTTAAGGCATTTCCAAAAGTTATCTCATTAACATAAACTCATTTGTGATTGAAAGGTGCTTGTTATGAATAAGAAGACGCTCATTTCACCATTTCACCGTTATAGCTTTGGAGCATTTTCAGGAACTGATGATGAGAGACTAAATATTACAACAAAAGATGCCTGCCTTACTCATATCAGCTCAGGAAGTTTCCAGGGTATTGGGAGATGTGAGCTGGGGACAGTGGATGAAGACCACGTATATATGAGACATATATTATTGTCAAATGACTTGCACATGGATGTTTATAGCAGCTCTATTTGTAATTGCCAAACTGGGAAGCAACCAAGATATCCTTCACTAGGTGAATGAATAAAAAGCTGTGGTAAATCCAGACAACGGGATACTATTCAGCACTAAGAAAAAACAACCAACAACAAAAACAACTATCAAGAGATGTAATGTTAGGGAAGACACTTTAAATGCATATTACTAAGTGAAAGAAGCCAATCTGAAAAGGGTACAGACCATACGAACCCAAGTATATGACATTCTGGAAAAGGCAAAACTATGGAGACAGTAAAAAAGAGAAGTAGTTGCCAGGAGTTATAGGGGAGAAGGATGAATAGGTGAGGCATAGAGGATTTTTAGGCTCATGAAACTACTCTGTATGATGCCATAATGGTGAATACGGGTCACTATACAATTTGTCCAAATCCTCAGAATGTACCACATCAAGAGTGAACCCTGATGTAAACTAGGGACTCTGAGTGATAATGATGCTACAATGCACATAGCTCAATTGTAACAAGTATACACTGGTGGGAGATGTAGATAATTGGGGGGAAGGGGCTGCGCATGTGGGGGGTGCAGGTAGTGGTTATATGGAAAATCTCTATACTTTGTGCTCTATTTACTATGAAACTAAATTTAAAAAAAAAATAAATTCTAGTAATTTTTTTTTTAATTAAGTAAGGTGAAAAAATCAAGAGAAACTTATTGTGATGTCTGTATTATACCGTACAAATGGGTGGGAAGTCCCGCCGCACTGGATAGCAAAGTGTTAGAGGCAGAGATTAATGAGTCAAAGCTAATTAAAGAAGTAATTGCTTCTGGGAATGTACCCTAGGTAGGGAGGTAACTGTTTTGGAGGCTAAAAATATCATAGCTTAATAAAATAAAATTGCACAACTGAAAGGTAAGTAGAACAATAAAATGCCAAACATATTAAAATGTACTCTGTTTATTAGAAAAATAAATTGTATTCTGGAGTTCAATAAAAACCTAATTAAGGATTTTGGCTGGGCTTCACTGTTGTTGCAACTATTGTTACTTATTAATTGTTCTCTGGGGTCCGAAGATCTCTACAGCTGAGGGTATCTGAGACCCTAAATTTCCTAGAGCAAGAGTAATTGGATATAGGGTTTTAAGAAATTTTGAAAGTGTCCAAAACACTAATGAAAATTGCACCTTTATTCAAGATGCAGCTGTACAGACTAATTAAAACATTAGGTTCCTTGGCTTTGGGGTAGAATTGTACCTATCCACTGTGGGGAAACTGGCTTTCTCAGATATTTGTTCTTTGTGTTCTATTAATAAAAAGGAGAAACAAATTAAGTATTCCCTGAACAATGCAGTTTGGCAGTCAAGATTTTTCGAAGCACGAGACGCATTCCGAATGGGCATAACCAAGGGAGTATTAGATAGTGGGAATGTCTCCAAAACTCTCTTAAAACTTCTTGTTTGAACTTTATGTCACCCAGATCCTTCCAGCCACTTGCAGTCCTGTTGGTTTCTTGTATGCTACAGACGCTGTCGTGTATTCTTTGCATGAGTGAGATTTCAGTAAGGGATGATTAAATAGTGGGTAATTTAGATTAAGCAAATATTATCAAGATACTCGGCTGTCGTATAAGTGAACTTTTAGTTCTAAATTATTTGGACTGCTTTGTTTGCCTTATTTTAAGTCCCCCAACATTTTACCCAGTCGGGGTTATCCTTCCTAGTTGTGTGAAGAAGTTTATATAAGTTTACCACGTACAGTAATATTTGGTCACTTCCTAACAAATTATTCAGAAGTTCCCATTGATCTTATTTTAGACATAACTTGAATAAAATAGTTTTGTAATTATGCTTCCCACTTCCTCCAGAGGCTGGGAGCGCTCACCAAACAAGAGCAACAACGAAACAAAAAAACAGCAAAAAGTCCTGTCCTTAGCAAAGATCTTAAATTAACATTTTGCACTCTATCCATGTCTTATGCCTTTACCAGAAGAAGGGCTGAAACAAAAGAAAGCAAAAGAAAACAACAGTTACATTATACTATGGTCAACTGATTCTTATAAAAATCATTTTATAGAGTGCAAAGCCTTTTCACAATGCTTTGTCTCCCTGTTTGTTTCTCTCTAGGTAGTAGAGACACTTTTATTCTGATCTTGATATTCCCACTGCTCTGAACTTGACATATCTGTCTGCCATTACTTCATCTGGTCTCTGACTTTTAATCAGAGGTTCATTAACTGATGATTAAGTTGATAAACATTGATTCATCCTCTGTTACTTCATTAAGCTCACCTGCCAGTCTACTGAGATTTATTTTCCACCATCTTGATATTCACCTGTAAAATCTTTGGTCTCCAGCTTCCAAAAGTGCTTTGGTAAGTTTTACACACATTTCATTGTCCTATCTTTTTTTTTTTCACTCATCCAAAAGACCTGATAGGGTTTTTTTTTCCTTTTCTTTCTTTTTTAATTTTGCAACAGAACACCAGTAACTTCACACTGAGATCTTTCTCTTTAATTTAATTTAATTTAATTTAATTTAATTTAATTTAATTTAATTTCCAAAGGGCAGGTGTTTTCCCCACATCACTTCTTTTCCAGGGGAGGACAAGTTTCATTTGCAATTCTTTGGTGTAACTTTCTTCAGTGGTTCCATGTCAAGGAAAAAAAATAATTCAGAGCACATATCACCTCAAAACTTATAGCTCAGTTTTGGGCTCAAAATATGATCTTTTACAGCAGGTGCTAAACTGGAAAAATTCAATTCTCCAATTGACCAGATACTCCCCAATGAGAAAGAAACTGGGCCAGCAACTATGAAGTGAAAAAATTGCTACCTGTTTTTTCCCTCCTTGCAGAAATCTTTGCTGTAGAAGTCTGTTACTGAAGGGAAGAGCTTCTGCAGATTCCTGTGTGATGCAGCTTTCTTACCTCTTAGTTATGAGCATTTTCTCATATGTATGTAATATTTATGAAACATGAATGAGATGCTACAGCTATCAGAGAAAATAAATGTAAACAAGATATCCTAATCTTGGTTAGAAGAATTACCAAGAAGGAAATAGGAGATTGAAATCCCATAGCTATTTGCTTATTTGTTTGTTTGTTTGTTTTTAAAAGTTTGACTTAAAAAAAAAAGTCTGACTTTTTTTCAGCTTTGAGATATAATTGATATAAAACACTTGTAAGTTTAAGGTGTATTATGTGATGATTTGATATGTGTATATATTGATAAATTTTTACCACCATAAGGTTAGTCAATACATTCTTTACCTCATGTTATTACCATTTTGTTGTTTTTAAGGTGAGAAGATTAAAGCTGTATTCTCATAGCCACTTGCCCATGGCTTTTTCAACAAAAGGGTAAGTGCTCACTTCAGCAGCACATATCCTAAAATTGGAATGACACAGAGAAGATTAGCATGGCCACTGTGCAGGGATGACACACAAATTCATGGAACGTTCCACATTTTTGAGTGCTGGGTGATGTATGGAATTGTTGAATCACTCTATTGTATACCTGAAACTAATACAACACTGTATGTTAAATATACTGGAATTTAAAATTACACTACATCAAAAACTAATGATGTACTATACAGTGGCTAACTGAACATAATAATAAAAAGTAATAAATAAATAAAATTTAAAAATTAAATTAAATTAAAACAAAACACAAGAGGGTAAAATACAAGGGCAAGCTCACTTCCAGGATTTAGGATAAGATCTACCTTTCTTCAGATAGAACTATGGGGAAGGATATTCAAAGCATCAGAGAAACATGCCTTCTAACAGGTGTGCAAGAAAAGTGAATAAAAAGGGATGGGGTGATGCAAAGGAAGCCTTTTCACAATGCTTCATCTGGAGGCACAGGACTTCAGATGAATGACTGGAGACACAGGAGAAAGAATGAGGAATTAAATTTGATAAATTTATTAAATTCCAAATAAGAAATCCCACCAGACTCTTTCTGTTCATTCTCCACAAAACCACCCTAGATCAGAGCCTAGGATATTATCTTTGGAATAAATGAGACTTCGACTGTTCCAAGTTTCACTAGAAAGAATTCAGTTTCAATTGATTTTATATACTTTGGAAAAAATAGATGTGGTGGCGCTATGCAAGTTTTAGCAATTGCCTAATAAGTTCCCTAGCCTATTTCAAATTCAATATACAGTATTTCTGGAAAGTATTAAGTATGATAATTATACTGCTCATATATTTCCCTTTAATGTTTGCAATAACCAAAAGAAAATTAATGCAAGAGAAGAAATATAGATAATAATACTTTTCTTCTTAAGACATATCTCTCCAAGAGAGATATTCTGGACACCAGCTATAAATTACTGTACCCATTTAAAGTGTTATAAAAATAAAAACTAGTAGGTAGTGAATGGAGATTTGTGCCACAGACTGTACTGCAGAAATAACTACTTTCTCACAATGGGGACATTCCCATTTACGCAAAATAATTTCAGGTTATTTTTTTTCTTTGTTTGACACAGCAATGTTGTCATGACCTTCATCTACACGGTGAGTTTTGGTAATATTTTCATTTATATCTTCTCTCCATGGGGATAAATGGTTCTAACCTTGAAATCTCAGTTCCTGTGTGAAAAATAACTTTATAAATACTTCAAACACTTACATTTTCAGCAACAAATGTTCCAGTATGAATACAAAACAGCATTTCTGTCAAACCCAGCAATACATAACTTGAACTCAGAAGACAGGAGTCCCTATGCCCACACAGTTCACGGTCGATTCTCAGAAATAGCTTACATATTCTTCAGTGGCATTACGATTATATATATTTCTTATTAGGTGGTGCCTGACTTGGGGTTCCTGGAGCTGTTTACTGGCAACTCTAAGCATTTTTTGATTCAGCTGTAACCTTTGATAGACTTATAGTCATCAATATTAATTAAATATTTAAAAAGCTATCAATTTTATCCACTTATACATTAATTTCACAAACATTCTTTGAAGAGCTATCATTTGCTAGACACTTTCCTAGGCCCAGGAGATAGGTAAATTATACCTGATATCCTTTGTCCTTAAAGGACTCACATTCAAGTAAAAAAAAAAAAAAAGAAAGAAAGAAAAGGAAAATGCAAAAATACATTTTATCTCAAAACAACAACTCTGCTGTGACTGTTATTAGCATGTTATTAGGACTATAATGCCTGTGTGTGTGTGTTGACACAATGTAAGTGCATTGTCTTAATTTGGATTACCTTCAAAGCAGACACGAAGCAGGGATTTGGGTTCAAGTAATTTTTTAGAGATTTATTTATTTGAACAGGGGGAGAGAGAGAGAGACGGAGAGGGGAGGGGAGGGTCAGAGAGAGAGGGAGACAAGTAAACTCCCTGTAGAGTGGGGAGCCTGACGCAGGGCTCAATCCCAGGACCCCGAGATCATGACCTGAGTTGAACGCTTAGCTAATGCAGACGCCCCTCAAGGAATTTTTAAGGAGGTCATCACTAGAAGTCCTTGAAGTCAGTAACCTCTAGGTATGAACTTCAGGACATCCCAGAATTACCTGAAGGGTCTGGTGTAGCACAGATGGCCAGGCTCCACACCCAGAGCTTCTCCATCAGTAGTCTGTGATACAGTACAAGGACTTGCATTTTCAAATTCCTGTTTGACACTGAGATTGAGGGTGTCCAGACTGCATTTAAAGGACCACTGATGTGGCACGTATGAGCAGGGCATAACAGTCATGTGCACATACATTCAAATATTTTTGATGTCCTTGCTCTTACCCAAACATCACAATTTCCTCATGCTTTCAGCCATTTATTGCATCAACGATTGCACGTGTGTGAGTTTGAGCCCTGCATGAACCTGGAAGGCTTTGCCCCTTCATTAGCTAGTTAGTAACCAGGTGACTACATACAGGTAGTTAATTAGAAAATATTGGTATCATACACCCATTTTATCTTATTTTATTTTTTTCTGGGATACCTGTAGCTATCAGGTCAATGTCCATGTTGGGTTTGAGAGGAGCAGGATGCAAAGGTTACATTTACTGCACGAAAAATGTCCTCTTGGATAGTTCATGCGAAATAGCTTTCAGCTGCTTATCTAGATTGGGATGATGAAGGACTGAAAGCGTGCGTGCACGCATGTATGTGTATTAATGATATGCGCATGTATAGCAGGAATAACTATTTTGTGTTCATAAATATTTGATGAAATTCTTCCAAGCACGAAATCGGAATTTTCTCTGCACCAAGCAAAGTGTTTCCGTGAGGTTCATGGAGCTGGGATAAAAACAGAAGTCTCGTAAAAACAGTTTGGCACAATAACCACATATATACCTTATTGCCTTTGAATAAAGAACATTTTGTGTAGAAAGCTTACCACTCCGGTTCTTGCCTGTGACTACACTACAGGTAAAAAAAAAAAAAAAAAAAAAAAAAAGCCATTTATGGAGGGACATTTTTAAAACAAAATGAATGTTTGTACTTATGCGGGGAGCATAGTAACAAAGAAATGTATTTAACTGTGGAATGCTATTTGTTTCCACGGAATACACATGCAATTTTCTATTCTGAGTGCACATTTAAATCCACATAAAAAGGGCACTTTATTTTCCAAGGACACTGAGTGGGATAATGTAAACCAACTAAAAAGAGATGAACTCTACCTTCTGCATGTACTCTGGGCCTTTCAAGGCATCAGAATTAGGAGAGGTAACTAGATGATTTCAGCTCTATGATCTGTTCGTTCTAACATATAATTTTAGAAGGTAAGGGGTCTGCGATAACTATACTCTCTTCTCACTGAATGTTTAATTATTTCAATAAAATGTACATAGGAACAGTATACAATAAAACAACTGAACACGATAGTCTCTTGACTCTAAGCATCAACGTGCTATATCTCTTAAAATCCACAGGCTAAGAAGCTAAAGAATAAAATAAAATTTCTCTTATTATTAGCTGCACTTAAACAACGCAGCTTAAATATCTGGCATGAAAAATAGAATGACAGTCTTCTTCTGGTCAACATATACATAGTAAATATATACATAGTAAATATAACTTAGTTATACATATATACAGGTATATATGTATACATGTAAATAAATAGTACATACATAGTAAATAAAACTTCCCTCTCCGAATCTTATTTTCAAATCGATTTCTTGCTTGTATGACTGAGTCTCTTCCTTTTTGCAGGACCCCTAGTCATTCCAGTGCTCTAGTTTTCAGCCATCTGTTGTATTCCAATTCAATCACACGCTTCAAACTCCGTGGTCTTTAAAAGAAGCCTCTGTGATCTGCCATACCTTTTCTGATTTTACCGGGATTCCACGTAGGCCAGGTTTTTAAAAGCCAGGTATATAGAAAACTTCACTGGTCCTTCATTAACTATTGAGGCCTACGGCCAGGAAAGGGGAGGAAGCGGGGAGGAGGCTTCACAGATTCATTCAACTAATCACCAAGCTCCTGCTCTGAGTTGCTGTCGAGTCTTCAGTGTGTGTTCGCTTCTTCAGTCCACACAGCAGCGCATTGAGGTTGTTATCTCCTTTAATGTGTTCATGCCTGTTCACACTGCTTCCTCTCCCCAAACACGCTCTTTCCACATGCCCCACTTCCACAGCGGGCCCTTTGACCCTAACACAAGGCAGGTCCAACTTCAAGACCCTCTCCCAGTGTCCTTTTCTTTAGAAAACCATGTCTATTCTACTTCCCAATATGAATCATTCTCTACTGTGCTCAGTGAACACTGTTTATAGATTTAAATCTGTATTACGGCACTTACCACTTTGATTATAGTTCATAGCATTTGTACCTGCTACTCCACAAAGTCTATAACGGATTGAGGGGAAAATGCTAGAAAATAATGTCTCTTTCTTATTAGCTAACAAGGTATGAAGTGCTTCCACGGACTGCCATCTTCTTTGTAATTCAGTTCTGCTTGGTTCAGCCAATATTTATTGAGTACCCTACTGTTGTCCTAGGAATTGAGATAATCCTCAAGAACTCAAAGATGGATTAATATTGAGCATTGAGGAGTGACAGGTGTATATTCAGGCTGTTTCATACACCAGATATATGATGGAGTTTTCCTGAGCAAGAAGTGTTATATATCCTGACACAAGAAAGTAGGGTAGACTCTGGGCTGGAAGCAGGAGGGTCTTTACCAAGTCTAGGTATCAGAAGGCATAGGGAGGGCAAGAAGTCACTCCCGGTCGAATGTGAGAGTCAGCCTGCACCAAAGCGTGTGTATATACTAAAAGAGCTGTGTACTAAGGTTTCATGAAGATCTCACAGCTAAAGATAAACATTACCCAATGATAAATGACTGCCTCATCAGTAAAATCATAGTAGTCCTAGGCCACTGAAATGCTTTTATCCAGTGGAGAGAAATCATAGTAGGTAGCCAGTTTGCCAGGTTTCAGGAACAATGGCCATCTGAGGCCCACTCAGTCCAGCTCAGTGATGGTCTTACCTCAGTGTTACCTCCATTTGAGGTAAGACCACCTCCATATCTGACAGTGGAGTTCAATATCTTTCAAGACAGACCTATTCCTTGCTCCATTTTCCAGCGATGTTTTCTCTTCATAGGAGTGATTAAGTCTAGCCATTGGGATTGGATAAGCACCCTGCTACTTGGGTAGTACAAAGCCATAGGATAGCAAAAGGCAGAGTAAAAATCATTTAATTTGAATTGGGAAACATTAAGATTAACTGGCAGTGAACTGGGAAAAGGTAGCTGCATAATGCTATTAGTGACTCAGCCAGACTCATAATATTTAAATGCTACCAAACATTTGGCCAGTGCTCTTCCAAAATCTTTCTTCAAATGAGAACATTTCTCAGTCTTAAAAAAAATGCATGTTTTATTATGGAACAGTAAAATTCACATGAGTGCCCCCAATCTCTCTTTCTCTTTGACCTCCAGACTAGGCTCAACCTTGCTTCCTTTGTTTCTGAGACTCCCATCCTCCCATTCCCATTCAGAAGCTTTCTGTGACTGCCACACTATGTCTTTAATTTTTTTTAAACTGGAGAGTGGGGCAAAACATTGAAAAAATAGGGGAAGGGAAATAAAATTATCATAGAGCAGCAGGGAAAAAGAGAAAGCAATAGAAAGATAAGGTTAGTGCTAGTTAGGGATATTTGCGGCAAAGGTGGGAGGAGAAGTCATGAAGAAAGAGGCACTGGGAAAGAAGGAAGTACACACAAAAAAGAATGTGATTTTTGAACAAGGATTACATGTGCTCTTCATTGTATTTAAGAAATATTTTTTATTTTTATTTTTTCAAATTTAGGTTTTAATCACTGGACCATTTTTTTTTCAACTTAAGCAGCACTTTGAACCCGAACTATGTGGGTCATGGTTTCAATAGAATTGTAGGTTTGTTTTCTTTCCCCAGATTGAATATCTGGCCTCACTCAGCCACCATGCTACTGTGAATGAGAACTTCAAAGTAACACTGAGGGACTTCCAAAAGAGGTCTCAAAAAAGACTTTTGAAAACTACATCAAAAACTAATGATGTACTATACGTTGGCTAATTGAACATAATAAAAATAAAAAGACTTAGGCAACCAGTAACATTTTGTTTGTTGAAAAAGTGAATTAATGATTGACACTTACAAAGTAGTAGAATTTTTCTACCAGAAACTCATGTGTATTAGTAGAATCCTTGGTAATCCAACACTGAAAACTAATTAAAAGTGTGGTATTACTGGGGCGCCTGGGTGGCACAGCGGTTAAACGTCTGCCTTCGGCTCAGGGCGTGATCCCGGCGTTATGGGATCGAGCCCCACATCAGGCTCCTCCACTATGAGCCTGCTTCTTCCTCTCCCACTCCCCCTGCTTGTGTTCCCTCTCTCGCTAGCTGTCTCTCTCTCTGTCAAATAAATAAATAAAATCTTAAAAAAAAAAAAAAGTGTGGTATTACTGACGGTATGTCCAGTGGTCAACATACTTATGATTGATTTAACAAAATGTATGGATAGTACGTATTATATATTCCTAGAAGAGGTGACTGGAAAGAGAGGTAATACAAGGTATATCCTATTCTACCTATTTTTAAGGCCACCATGTGCACCCAAAACTTAAATAGCTAAATATGCAAAAAATGTTAATATATGTTTATGCTTATGGTCTTTTTTTTTTTTAAGATTCTTTATTTATTTACTTGACAGAGATAGAGACAGCCAGCAAGAGACAGCCAGCAAGACAACACAAGCAGGGGGAGTGGGAGAGGAAGAAGCAGGCTTCCAGCGGAGGAGCCTGATGTGGGGCTAGATCCCAGAACACCGGGATCACGCCCTGAGCCGAAGGCAGACGCGTAACGACTGAGCCACCCAGGCACCCCTATGCTTATGGTCTTTGATGGGGTCTCTGGTCTACTGGTTTTTTAAACAATACTTTAATTCATGCTCATTTTGACCTCTAGAGAAATTTACAAGTTATGCATGCTGAATTTCTTATTTCATAGTCAGAGATGTTGTTTTGTCTTTGTATCCCCAGTGCATATTACTATGCCAGGCACTGCAAATATTTGGGAAGATATTTGGCTTATACATGAATGAATAAGTGAACAAACACCACTTCATTTTTTTTTGCAAAGGAAGTGCATGGGAACACCTGAGTAGACTCGTAAGTGGCCCTTCTGCAGATTACAAGTGCTTATTCATGGATTCCCTAAAGAGCAAGCAGTACGTGGCAATGAAAGAAATACTTGTCTGTTTGGTGATGTTGAAAGATTTTGGACGTTAGCTTGTCCAACGGTATTAGTTCAGATGTTATATGTCTGATGCTTGAAATGATGTCTGTGATACAACAAACAGAGTCCTCTAAATTGCCTTTGGTGACTCACATGGGGATCCTGGACAACGAAGTATCAGGGACCCGAATGCCCCTGTCCATCTGGCTGGGGGGTGGGGCATATATGAACTGAACACGTCCCAGGACCAATAACTTGCTCTGGCTGAAGGAGCTTCAATATTCTTCAGGCCCAAAGGGCTCCTGAATTTGTCTGGCTTTACTATACAGTTCTTGCAAAAAGCTGGCATCTAAACACAGGCTGCTGATACCCACGTAGTCAGTTTTTTCCTTCACTGACAAATTTGGCTTCACATTTGTTCCATGAGAAGAGAAAGCAACATAGAAGCAGGGTTTCTCCTTTTCCTAGGATGATTTACTCTTGCCATGACCAATAGAATACTCTGGTTCTAGAATCTCTCTCCCCAGCTATATAGGGATATGAAGAATCATTTCCCTCCTCTTTTTGTTAATGCTGGCTTTATAAAGTTCCCCAATAAAACCTGTTGTCTACACCATATCTTGTGACATGGTGAACTAAGTCCCAGTGTTTCAAGTCCTGTTGCAAGATAGATGGTGACTTTAAACAGATCTTCCTTGTACAACAAAATTATTCATTAGGTGTAAGCATTTCCATTGTATTTTCCACTGAATAGAACAGGTGCAGGGAGGCCTCAGATGGTTACCTTTAAAAATAAAACTCTTTCTGGGAGAAGTTGCTATACTCTAAGGGAGTCTTTCAAATCATTATTTTCCTTCATAAGAGAGCAATTCAGCCCACATGAGACATTCAGAAAGTGATATCTAATCACTGTTACCTCATTGTGTTTCTACAACAACACTACACAATGGGTAGTCCCAAGTCAATTAAGTAATTTGGTCAATGCCTCGAAGTTAGAATTTGAACCTGAATCCATCTGACTCTGAGTTTGATCCTTCCAGTCCTTGTTAACAGAGAACACCTAGGGTTCCGTATTCAGTCGTTACACAAATAATTATAAGCGGTTGCTGAAGGGTCAGGGAGATTTTCCCCATGAAAGCAAGATTTTCATTTCTCTTTATTGGAAAAGGTAATGCACATGTGGTAGGTGCTCATGAATATATGTAAAATCATTAAATATAAATGTAAAATTATACATGAAATCTCAAGTATATTCTACCTAAACTCTAGTGGAATTTGCAGTGATTTAAAGACAGTGTTTGTTTTATTTTTTTAGATATTGGTCATGGAAGTAATTTAGCACAACAGATAGAATGCTTCCTCTGAAGTCAGAAAGATGGCTTCAAGTTCCTGTCTCAACCCTTTACCAGTTAGGTGAACCCGAGCAAGTGTTTGACCTTTCTGATGCTCATTTTCCTAATAATCTTACTGTCTTCTTGGGGCTTATGTTACTTATGCCAGACTGCACCACTGTGTACCAAACTTCATTGTGCACAGACAACACCGAGGGTCTTGTTAAAATGCAAATCCTGATTCAGGAATCTTGGTGGAGGCTCAGACTTTCCGTTTTTTACACACCGTCAGCTTACACCGATGCTGCCAGATTTTGGACCACATTCTGTAGCAAGATAGTCTCATCATCGGCAATACTGACATTTTGGTCCAGATAATTCTGTGTTCTGCAGGGTTGTCCTGTACATTGTAGGATGCTTAGGCACAGTTCCTGCCACATAATAGAAATCAAGAGAGTATTTGTTCCTTTCTTTTCACATCTTCTGCTTAGACTTGGTAGTTGTCAAGAAGTTTAGACTAAAGGTCACCTCTAGGATGATAATATCCTCTAAACCCAGAGTCGGCAAACTACCACTCACAGGCCAAATCTAACCTACCACGTAATTTTGCAAATTAAGTTGTGTTGAAACACATCTACAACCATTAGTTTATCCATTTTCTTTGGCTACTTTTGCACTAAAACAGCAGCGTTGAGTAATTCCAGCAAAACCTGTGCAGCCTACAAAAATCTAAAATATTTACCATCTGGTCCTTACCAGAAAAAGTTTGCTAGGACCTGTTCTCAATACCTGAAAATCCTGGAGCTTTATAGCTTTTCGAAGCTGTAGAAGCAGAGTTTCATCAGCAGTCTTCCGGGTGTAATTCAGTCGCTGCTGTGTCAAGAACATTTCCTTGGGGTTGGTCCCAAAGAGAGTGGCTCGATTCTTTCCATTTTTCAATGAGCCATTGGTATCTACAACACAGGCACTAGGCAGCCTCTTCAGACACAGTGGAAATAAGAATAAATCTCAGGTGCCAGAGAGCCCCGGAGAGGTTTCCCTTTAAAAAAAAAAAAAATCTTTTTTTCCAAGCACAGACAATTTACCTTCTTAATTATAATTGACAAGAGTCAGTCACAGGAGAAAAATGGATCTCCCATAGCTGCCAACTTTACTTAACCTAGTATGTTTGTGCTGGTGACTGTGATTTGCATTTGTGCAAGGTCTCACAGGAGCCAGACCACTTTTGAAAACAAACTTGGAGAATTTTGATGGACAGCACATAAGCAGGGATTTTTCTGAGTAAAGATGAACAGTGTTTGTTTCAGAAGGAATGTTTTGGGAAGTTATAGGGGTAAGCTGTGCTTGGTTGCTTCCTGCAGAGGAGAATATGGTATGTGTAGCTTTTAAAGTACTGTCTCATTGTAATGTGAGTGATCATCATAGGTGATCTTTATTATAGCTGCTTCATACACTTTCATGCTTACTCTGAGGCAGTAACGTGTGTTAGAATAGGCTAGATAGGGTCTCTCATTCTCAAGCACTATTTGGACCAGATACTTCTTTATTGTGGGGTCTATACTGTTCAATATAGGATGTCCGGCACCATCCCTGGCCTTTACCCACTACATGCCAATATTAATCCTTTCCCCTGTTGGGGCAATCAAAACTATCTCTAGACACTGTCAAATATTCTTTGGGTGTCAGAATCACTCCTGGTTGAGAATTACCAATCCATGTTATACCACAAGAAGAGATAACTCCACAATCTCAGTGGCTTAATACACCAAATGTTTATTTCTTGCTGACATAAATTATACTGGACAGCTTTCCAAGGCAGTTGTACTCTATGTAGTGGCTGTGTATCCTAAGTTACTTGGATCTTACGGTATTTTTGGCCAACACATGCATCATGGAAAGTAAATGGAGAGTGTAGAATTGAATACAAGCTCTTAAATATTTATGCTCTGAAATGACATTTCCCACTTCTGTCCACATTTCATTGATCAAAGGAATTCATATGATCATGTCTACCTTTAAGAGTGTGAGAAGTAAGATCTCCCTCCAAGGAGATTCATGAACATTCTGGTGTCAAGCCCAATTCTTATCTGTTAATCTCTACCTTCTTCAGTGAACGTTTGCTAATACTGAGAACTAACACATTATCAAGGGTGGAGAGGCAGGACAGTACTGTAGCTGAGAGCATGGATGCTGGAACCACCATGCTTGGAGCCGAACCAAGTTTTACAGATTCACATCTGTGATCTGAAATGAGTTAGGTAACCTCACTGTGCATGAGTTTCCTCATCTATAAAACAAGGAAAAATAGAAGTACTTAATACATGAGGAGGCTACAAGGATGAAATGTGTTAGCATTTGTAACATCTTAGAAAAACGCCTGGAACATGATAAGCACTTTGTAAATATGTTTGAATCTAAATAAATAAGATTCAGAGAGAACAACTATACGTTTTTAAAATAAAAAGTATTGAGAGCCTGAAAAAAGTATGCAGTGTCATGCGTCATGTGTATTCAGAGGATTTTATCAACTCTCAAACAGGGCACTGCCACTTCTGTACATTAGAGATATACTGCAAAAATAAAAAAGTCCAGAAAGGCATGCTTTCCTGCTCTATCTTGGAGCCGCTTACCAAGTTCACGGAAGTAAACCAATAAATGTTACAAAATGTTTGAAAGTATATTTTAAAAGTTTAATGTAGGCAAAATAAGATACACTTGCTCTCTGTTCATCCACGTCATGTTACAACTGTTAAATGTTGCCTGTAGATGAAAGTAGTCTTCTCTTGCTTATCAGAATTCTACTGGAATCTTTCCCTTAAAAAACTATTTGATACTATTTTTAAAATATCCACCTATTTCGAATATCATGAACGTACTAAGTGCCTAACTCTTCCCGCTATAGTAGCATTTGTTCAGCGTTTCCTTTCATGCAAACTCATTCATGTTCTATCGCTATTCGGAGAGCACCACCTCCTCATTACCACCATTTACCATCAGGGGGAGCTTACAGGGCCAGCACCACTGATAGAAAATAACTGAGTTCCAACACACGTTTCTCTTGTGGCTTTTTTATTTCCTTTGAAGGCATTTAAGGAGCTGTTTACATCCTAACTGCATAAAAATAAATGTTCTTCCATGTGCCCCTTATTTGTTACTCGATTTCCCGAATTTCCCAGTTTCATCTGTTTTCCAACTTCCAGACCATTCAGCGTACTCAGACCTTGGCTTCTCTCTTCTCTATCATTTTAACTTTAAGTCACCACTTCAGCAGAATTCTGATCTGGTCTTTTTGATCTTGACTCCTTTTGTCCCTTGCCTCTTTGATTGTTCTAATTACATAAAACTTCAGGTGAACAAATTTCCTATCATCCCACAACTTCCAAGTATCTTATTAACATGGGTCTGCTGGAGCTTAGAAGAGAGGATTCAGAAAGAGTAAGTTATTTATCTCATTAGATCATGTTTTTCAAAGTGTGTATCAAGAAACACTTGCATCAGAACCATGTGAAGGGCTTGTTAAAAATATATGTTCCTAAGATTCAGCTCAGACCTGGTGAATCAGAATCTCTGGGGATGAAGCTGGAAATCTGTATTATTAATAAACTCTCCAGCTGATTTTTCTACCCACACCACATAACTATAGCTAAATTCCTATAGGAATCTATCTTAGAATTCTTCTACATATCTAAAACTCATTCATAGAATAAGTAAAATGAGCAGAAGAAATTGCTTGAAGCATTTGTCATCATGCATATGAAATCATTATTATAGTCCCTTTAAAAAGTCACATACATATGTCTTTAAAATGATTAGTCAAAGTTAGGTCATGGTTTGGCCTGTTCAATCCTTTTACTAAGTTTAGAAATATTGTCAGTAGAAAAATATCACATGGATATACTTAGAGAAAAGAATATCAATAATGTGTCTGTGATTGTATGCATGAAGTTTTTAGTGTATTTCCCCCTTCCTTGTGGCTTTATCTTCACAAAAATTTCAGAAACATTTTAAATAATAGATTATAGGTTTTTGGAGAGCAAAGGCAGTGCTTCCTTCCATCTCTAAAATATCCTGGTTTGATGAAATGTCCTGAATTCTCTTTAAACATTAATGGTGATAAGCAAACTCTTCTAGACAGTCCTAGGCCAGACCATTTTTATGAGAATTTTCTCCTGAAATGATCATCTATAACCTATTTATATATTAGTATAATTGACAAGGAAAGAGATGACTCTAATGTCAAACTTTGTGTTTTATGTTGGGACTGAGACTCACTTCTCTTTTGATCGTGAAGACCCCTGGTTTTAGAATAGTGATCGACATAAATACTTTAGAATAGAAACAATCAGTAGTTTCAAGGTCAGCTTGACAGAGTAAATTTGTACAAAGTTATAAGCTTATGACCTTTTCCTATATTACGACATTTTCCAGGCTCAACCTTCCTTTATGTCAGCATAACAATCCCAGCCCCATAAGAGGCAGTGGCATTGTTAGAAATGAGAAAATGAGACTCTAAATAAAACCTTTCCTCACAATTTGAAGACATTCGTCCTTGGACATCTCACTTGGATTTTAGCTTCTTAACAGTTCTGTCCCCTTGTGGTATACAATATCAATACATTTATCTCTGTGAAAACCACCTGAGAGATTTAGGTGGTACTAACATCTTGACACCAAGGATTTTACTTAGATCATCATGGTCCTTTCACCAATACCCAGTATCAATAGATGAGATATAGCCTAAAAACACATTAATCATAGATACCAAATAGGAAAAGGTGAAGAAGACTGCTTTACAAAAGGAAATATGCAGATGTTCCAAGATCCCCCCAAAAATGTGGTTACAACAGAATTTTCTATTATCTGTGCAGCAGACTTTTCTCCTTTTTATACATGAGAAAAATGTAGAGAGTCAGAGATTTCTTTTTTGGACAGAAAATCATAATCTGAGTATTTGCTTAAAATTTATCACTTCATACTTAGTATGCACTAAAATGTGCAAGAATGATTTATAATAGTGACTGGTACACAATAAAAACCCAATAAATGTTAGTTTCCTAGCATATTGTTAGTGTTGTCAAAAACTTTCAAGAATAAAAAGAGCCATGGCAGTTTTGAAATGGAATTACTATCAGACGTATACTCTTAATCTAACCATGTAGCAAAATGTACCTGATGTCAAATTGCCTTTAAATACACATTTAAATACACACACACATACACACACATACACACACACATACACACACACACACACAAATTTGGGTCAGCTGTCTGAAAAATAGAATGAATAATTATCTACGGAATGTGCTGATACAACAATATAATACTTGTGTTGTGTCTAAATATAGCATTATAGCTAAGTGTAATCTTAAAATTTCCACCATTACTTTTATTTAAACATTATATCCTGATATCCCTCTATAAAATCTAAGTACACTGGGTAGAACGCACTATGCTTTCTCACAGATGGACTATTAGAGGAAGCTGAAAAGTTAGGCAATTTAATTTACTGTAGTGTCTACTTCAGTGTATCTATCTATCTATCTCACTAACTTGGTTGGGTTCTTCATCTCTTCTTACCAAGATTTCTCTAATGATCTCCAGTCTTTCATTTCATTTGTCTTTTCTCTATGTTGCTACTATATGATCTCTACTGCTTAAAACCTTTTGTGGTTTCCTGAAGTCTTTAGTAAGAACTCCCAGCTTCTTGATGGCGTGTAGAAGATGTTGGATAGGGGTGCCTGGGTGGCTCAGGTGGTTAAGCCTCTGCCTTCAGCTCAGGTCATGATTGCCGGGTCCTGGGATTGAACCCCACATTGGGCTCCTGGCTTAGTGGGGAGTTTGCTTCTCCCTCTCCCTCTGCCTCTCCCCCTGCTCATGTTCTCTCTATCTCTCTGTCTCAAATGAGTAAAAAAAAAAATCTCAAAAAAAAACAAAAGATGTTAGATAATCTGATCCTGCCCAATTCAGTAGCCATGTTGCTCAATCCCACACAGCCCACATGCATACAAACACACATTCCATACCTTGGTCAGTCATATCAAGCTTTTTTTGCTACATGCACTGTGCTTGTTTGTATACTATTTCTTATGAATTCGTCTATGCCTGAAAACATCTCATTTCTCTCACCTGTTTGCTGCATGTAACTCATCATTTGCCACTGAACAGCAGCACTTGGAAATTTGTCCTGACATAAACAGGATGAATTAGATGCCCTTCGTCAATAATCCTCCCAGCCCATACTTACCCCTACACAGCATTTATCACATTATATTGAAAGCTTTGGCAGCCTTGTCTCTCTTCTCCTAGATTGTGGGGTTTAGGAAGGTGGGGGAATTAATGCTGTTGTGTTGGTGTCTGCAGTGGTTAGAGAAGTGCCGTCTAATAGAAACTCAATGAATGCTTACGGAATGTGTGTACATAAAAGTGTTCAATCCTTAGAGGAAGGGAAATGGGGGACAGGGAGGGATGATATGATGATACTGCTGAATTTGCAAGGGCAGTGTCCTTTATTTCTCCCCAGAGCAATGTAGGTAGCATGATAAATGTCTCTTAGTACTTGTGGGAGTAACCAGCCTCACATTTATGGGGACTGTCAGATCAAGACTCTTGAGTCACACATAAATTTGCAATCTACTTCTCTTTCAAACCTTTCTTTTCTGTTTAAGTGGTATCATAGGGGGCACCTGGGTGGCACAGCGGTTAAGCGCCTGCCTTCGGCTCAGGGCGTGATCCCAGCGTTATGGGATCGAGCCCCACATCAGGCTCCTCTGCTGGGAGCCTGCTCTTCCTCTCCCACTCCCTCTGCTTGTGTTCCCTCTCTCGCTGGCTGTCTCTATCTCTGTCAAATAAATAAATAAAATCTTTTAAAAAAAATAAGTGGTATCATAGATCCTACAACACTTACAGTTGCCTATTGATAATTATGAATATGTCGTAATAACAGTTTGAGTTTGTTAACCTTGCGTTTCTGAAATTGTTTCTATGGAATACTGGCTGTGATGTTTATAATTATTCCAGTTAAAAGCAAAAGAGTGAGGGATTCTATGATCAAATATATTTGAATAGTATTGAGTTAAACAGAATTAAACATGTTACATTAGTGCGGGATTTGGGGCTTATTGCTATGCCGCTGTGCATTGTGAATATAAAAATAAGAAAGATGATAAGTAGTGATTCCCAAATTTATTTGACCATGAATTTTTTTTGTCGCCCCCCCCCCCCCACCAGGGTAAATCTAGCAACAGTAGGTTCTGTGGACATATTATAGAACATTCTGGAAGAATGCTCTCGGGTATGGATCAATGAGAAGGATAGAAATGAGAGAACCCACTTCAGTTAAACATGCTCTTTTCTGACAAAATATAGCTTGATTTAAAGCAATTCTATAAATACAAATTATAATATATTATGCTTATATATGCCTAGAAGAGAATATGCCTTTGAGTAAGAAAAAAGGATATATTTTGCTATGGAAGCCTTAAATTGGTGATTTATCTTCAATTTTTGCTTTTTAATTCATCCAGTTTTGTTATTTACTATTTATGCTTATGTATTGAATGTTTTTGCTCTTAATCTCTGCAAAGAAAACCTATTCTAAACTAGTAGCCAGTCATGTCTGAACTTGTCCCTCTTGCCTTGCTCTCTGGGTAAAGCGAGGAAACATTTACAGTACAAGTCAGAGGACCTAGGTGAATTTCAGTTCTACTTCTTTCTAATTTTGTAAGATGGGCAGCATGCAAACCCTTTCTGAGTTTAAGGGTTTTGGTTCTATTTTGTTTTTAGTGAGTCAGGGTATCACTGACTCATCAGGTTTTGGTGAGGATAACCTGAAGCATGATATGATGATGTGGCAATCTACTTAGTCAGTGCCTTGAATATTTGGGGCACTTAAAAGTCATTTAGTCCATCATTTAATTATCCATTCATTCAGCAACCTGTAAGTACAGCTCTCCCCAATAGCTTTTTCTTCCCAACCTTCTCCTCAACTTATCTTGGGTCCAGAGACTCTGCCATGTCCACAAATCTTTCTCCAGTGAGGATCAAAAGCCATCTTAGATATGCTTCAATGAGCATTGATTTCTATCACCATTCACACCCTCACTTCTAATAAATGTTTCTTTTCCATCAAATGGATTTCATAGACAAACTCAATTCTATAATCTGGCTTTCTATGAAGTTTTACTATTTCTAGAGACTTTGTGTATTTGCATATTTTCACATTAGCCAGAATTTAGCCTTTACTGATACACAGTCAAGAAGGGAAAGAATCAGGAAAATTGAGAGAAAAATGAGGGATGGAAGGAAAGAAAATAAGAAAACTATATTGAGGGGCGCTTGGGTGGCTCAGTCGTTAAGCATCTGCCTTTGGCTCAGGGCATGATCCCGGAGTCCTGGGATCGAACCCCACATCAGACTCCTCTGCTGGGAGCCTGCTTCTTCCTCTCCCACTCCCCCTGCCTGTGTTCCCTCTCTCGCTGGCTGTCTCTCTCTCTCTGTCAAATAAATAAATAGAACCTTAAAAAAAAAAAACTAAACTAAAAAAAAAAAGAAAACTATATTGAGAAGCACAAAAGGACAAGTGAATTATAATAGCAAGAGAACAAACCCATTTGACTGGCTGGTTTTACTGAAAATGCATCATTTCAACCCTCTGTGCTTTTTTATACTTGATATGTGTAGTGCTCAATTCCTTGATCATTCTTCAAGCCATACTAAATCACGTACAGATTTCAAATTTATGCATCTTCTGTATAGTTAATCACATTTTTAATACTTTGGCTTTAGTATAATTATTTTAATGGGTATATGAAAATATAGACCTATCAAAGATGATAGCTTTATAGGCTGGTTAATATCTTAAATTGAATATTGTGTCATATTGAATTTGGAGAATTTCTGAACTTGGAAAAAAAATCGCTCAACTTTCCATGGTTAAATGAATATACTGGCTACCTGAGTTTGGAAATATTACAGCCTATTGGAGTTTATTGTCTTGGGAGTTATCGCAGGCACAGTGGAAAATGAAACAAGTAGTCCCTTATAAAATAAACTACAGCAACTTTCTTGCTAAAAGAAATGGTTAGAATACCAGCTGGAAGAAATTTAGAATGATATGGAATTCATGTGACCTTTATTATTGTAACACTTTGTAAACTGCATTTCCATGGAAACAAGGTGAAAAAAATAACAGGGAATTTGATGGGGTTGAGAACAGGGTAGAAAGAAGGAAGCTTTCTTTCATGCATGTCCTGCATGAAGCCTGCAGCAGGAGCCATATGGGGCCAAAAGTCCAGTCCTACATGTAGCAAATCACTAAAACCTTGTGTCTACTACTGTCCCTGCTATAAGATCCCATCAGTACTATATCCACCAAGTCTAATGTCCCTGTGAATTATGCCAAATTACACACACTGTTTTGTTATCTATTATATCTTAAATTTCCCAATTCTCATCCCCATACTATTACTTATGTTCCCTTTATTAATCAAACCTTCCCTCCCCTCCCAAACTCTGAAGCTGGAATCATTATAGCCAATAATCATATAACCCTTTGTACCTTCATCCTCTTCTTCAAAGGTTCCCTCTATCTTGATGTAACTTAAACCTAGAGTTTCCTGAAGACACCACTTTCCTTCCATGACGTTAAGTTGGGATTTTTTTTTCTTACACTCTATTTATCTAAAGACCTAGAAGTCAAGTCAGAGTTCCCCAAGTTCCCAATTGCTGTTTCCAGACAGCCAAATACTCTCACCTGAGCAAAAACCATGTTCCTTTGAGGCTCATCTAGCTTTAACCCACTTGCCCTCTTAATAGTAATGATCTGCAGACCTGCTCACCACCATGCCTGTGCCTCATTTATTGAATATGTTAGCATTTCATTCACAGTATTATATCCTCTGCAACTTCTGTCATCATTCCAGGTTTGTTTGATGGGAATCTGACACATGGCATTGAGCTCCTGGATGCCCTTTCCAACTGCATTTTCCTCCATCCCAATATACTTTAAAGGTCCTTTCCCAGCACAGGTAACCCCCGGAAGCCACTTAGTCCTTAACCACAACCTTCTGTTCTCTGAGTTGCCCAAGCAGCCCAAAGCAACAATTATTAAATTCATAAGGGTATCAAGTTTATTTGATATTTTCTCTCTATTCTTTGACCTTCTCTTGTATATTCTTCTCTTTTGCCCTGCTTAGAATCTATGACTTAAAATTATAGTCATCCCACTGTAGTTTCATTTACTCTGTCACTTGTTTATTTCTTTGAACCTGTTTTTCAAAACCTTACCCTCAAATGAAGCCTGGTCATCAACATTCTCACATGTACCTGTGAACTCAGGCGAGGCAATAGAAAATTACAAAACCAGATTGGTATCATTAATAATTTAAGATTTTCTGCCTCAGACTCTAAAAATCACAAAAAAAGTTTCAAAAATTTATGATAAATTCATGCTCCTACCCATTACTGTGATATCCTTCCCATTTCATTTTGACTAAACGAGAACCTCTCATCTTCCCAGATCCACAAACCTATCTTTTTTAGGACTCCATACCTCCTTCCCTTCCTGTTTCTCTGGGAGGAGTTTCCCTCCACCTGTGAGAGCGCAATTCTATATATTCCCTTAAGGAAAGGCAATCAGACTGATCCCATCGGCAGGCTGAAGGAAAGAGATTCAGCCTGGATTTTGAGACTTCAGCTTATAAATAAAAACAGAAAACCATGGAATGCTTGCAAAATAGAAAGTGAAGCAATGGCATTGTCTGATTCCAAAAAGAAGAATAGTCAGAATAGAGAAAAAAAGAAGAAAAATCAGAAAAGTTAAAGCCAAGTTTTTCATGAAGGAAGTAGGTAAGTCCTGATACTCTGGTGACTATGAGAACTGAAATGTGCCCACTGGGTTTTCTAGTAAGTAGTTCGTTGGTAATTTCAGCAAAGAGTTAATGTTTGGTGTCACAACATGCTTTTGGTAGGCTGATAAGTAGATTAAAATATTGATAATACCATGTAAAGAATTTGTTCAGTAAGTGTACTTGCAAAAAAGAGAAGGAGGTGGGAAGGTAACTTGAAGGACTGTGAGCATGAATGAGTTTTTTGTTCCTTTTCTTTATAAGTGACTTGAGGATATGTGAATGCCAATGGGAAGAAGCCAGTAAAGAAGGAAAGTTTGGGAATAATTAGAAAAACTGGGGTATTGAAGAAACATTATCCCTGAAGGAGCAAAGAGGGTTACGAGTGAAGAATTACCTTACAGCAGTGGTCTCTACAGAAGCGGCGTCAGCATCACCCGGGTCTTCTTAAAAACAAACTCTCAGGTCCCATCCCCCAGACCTACTAATTCAGAATTGCTGGGTATAGGGCCAATAAATCAGTGTTTTGCTCAGGCATCCGTTATCTCCTGATGCACAGCAGGTTTGAGGACCACTGGATTAGGAAAATGAAACTAACTCTTCATTGTCATAGAAAAAAGGAGAAAAAGTAAGATGAGGGTAAGTTAAAGATGTTGAAACCCAGGCAAAATGGGGGGATGGGGGTTAAGGGGTGCAGATTTCCAGTAATGGAGTGAATGGACCATTAGGATGTGGTGCCCAGCATGTGCTGCATATTTGAGAGTTGCTACAAGAGTAGATCATAAAAGCTCTTATCCCAAGGAAAATAAAAATTCTTCAACTTTGTATAGTAATGGATGTTAACTGGATTTACTGCGGGGATCATTTCACAATGTAAGCAGATGTTGAATTGCTACGTTGTACACTTGAAATTGATGTAATGATGAATGTTGATTATATGAGTAAAATGGGTAACAAAGTTATCTGCTCCAAGTGGAGAGGGTAGCACTGGTGTTTTAAAGATACTGGAAAAGGTTTGTGATTGCTATTTGGGAAAAGGGCTAATTGTGAACATACGGTAGAATTCTGAGTTGTGTGATGACCTGAGGTTGAGAAACATGCATCTCTACTGCAGGTGATAGCTATACGCATGATTATCTTCCCAGGTATTCAAGGAGTGTGAGGGTAGGAGAAGAGAAGGTAAGTGGATTCCAAGCTGAAAATTGATACTAAGTTGAAAATTTTGTTAAGGTGTATCTGAGTGAAGCACAGTAGGTTTAAAATTTGGGAATATTGGCAGGAGAGCAAGGTGATGGACTTGTAATTTTAGCCTGGTTGGAGAAAAAGTAAATATAAAAGGATCCTAACAGACTGAGAGAAAAATAGGAAGTTTCTCTGCCTATTTTTCAATCAAATTGTTTTTGCTGTTGAGTTGTATGTGTATTTTTTATGTTTTTTGGATATGAACCCCTTATTAAACATATGACTTGTAAATATTTTCTCCCATTCAGTAGGCTGCCTTTTCATTTTGTTGATAGTTTTCCTTGCTGTTCAGAAGCTTTTATTTATTTAAAGCTGTTTGTTTTTGCGTTTATTGCTTGTGTTTGGTGTTAGAGTTAAAAAAAAAAACAAAAAAAAAAACGCCGTCAAGACTGGTGTCAAGGAGCTTAGTGCCTGTGTTTTCTTTTAGGAGTTCTATGGTTTCTGGCCTTACATTTCAGTCTTTAATCCATTTCGAATTTTTGTGTATGGTGTAAGATAATGGCCCAGTTTTGTTCTTTTGCATATGGCTGACCGGTTTATCCAGCACCATTTTGTGAAGAGACCACCCTTACCCCATGATGTATCCTTGATTCCTTGGTCATAAGTTAATTGACAGTGTATGTGTGGGCTTATTTCTGGGCTCTCTATTTTGTTCCGTTAATAGCTGTGTCTGTTTTTATGCCAATACCATACTATTTTGATTAGTACAGCTTTATAATATAGTTTGAAATCAGGGAGCATGATTGCTTCCAGCTGTGTTCTTTCTACAGCTTGTTTTGGTTGTTCAGGGACTTTTGTGGTTCTATGCATATTTTAGGATTGGTGTATTCCTGTGAAAATTGCCTTTGAAATTTTGATAGAGATTTCATTAAATCTGTAGATTGCTTTGGATAGAATGGACATTTTAACAGTATTCTCCCATTCCACAAGTACAGAATATCTTTCCATTTACTTGTGTCTTCAATTTCTTTCATGAATGTCTTATAGTTTTCAGTGTACAGGTCTTATCACCTGTGTAGTGATGAAATGTAATACATCAATTATGCTCATTTAAAAAGGGGAGACTGAAGTACAAGGTAGAGTAAAAACAAAGTCCTGGAAAGACCTGAGGTATTAGTGAATGAAATATATTGCAAAGAAAATGGTGTCTTCAGGTAAGGGGCAGGTTTTAATGATAATGCATTTTTAGTCAAAAGTTGAAAATGTATGGGAATGTGTTTGTCATGGAATGGGGGTCCCAAAGGGGCACAGTGGAAATATTTGGAATGGAAGAGAGCAATATAAATTCAGGTGAAAAGAAAGAAGCATAGAGCAATGTGGAAATTGAGACAAGGGGAGACAGGTGTGTAAAGAAATTTACAGTGTGAGATATGAACAAGTAAATGAACCAGATGGAATTATGGAAAACATTAATCAGTATGACCAATTGGTCACAAGAACAAAATGGTCAAAAATGACTCTTTGAAGCCTTTGATTCCTGGAGTGATTGAAATATTTTCTTTAGTAGTTTGCTTACATTTAATTCTTTTTGGGTTTTGTTTTAAATTTCTGACTCATTTTATTCCATATAGTGACTGCCCTTGTTTGATGTGGACTTCTTGAATTTTTAAATTACATCTCCTGCATTAATGGAGTTGTCTGAAACCAAAGTGGTCAAAAATAAGCATTTCTCACTATCAGTATATACCATAAAATCTCTTGTGAGCCCCAGGGGAGCTTAACAACTTTTTCTGGTTAAAAAAAAATCTGTTTAGTTTTAAATTATTTGCCTTTATATCTTAAATTCATTTTAGTTAGCAATGACTACTTTTTAGCTGGGTTGTCAATTTATTCAATTGTTTATATTTTCAAATGCTTTGATTAAAATTACTTCATACGTCATGGGGAGCACTGTAATGTACAAAACTATCGAGTCACCATTGTACATCTAAACCTAATTTTTATGCTTCACTTAAACTACTTTATATAGAAACTGTAAATAAATAGAAGTATCTTGTTTATGGATAGAAAGACTAAATAACCTAAGGATGTTTTCTGACCTCCAGTTAATCCATGATTATAAAGCAATTGAGATAACAATCCTACTAGAGTTATGTTCAAGTAAAACTTGACAAGTTAATCCTGAAATGCATATAGAATTGTAAAGAGCAAAAAATCAAGACTTTTTTTTTTAAAGATTTTATTAATTTGACAGAGACAGCCAGCGACAGGGGGAGTGGGAGAAGAAGCAGGCTCCCAGCGGAGGAGCCTGATGTGGGGCTTGATCCCAGCATTCTGGGATCACGCCCTGAGCCGAAGGCAGACACTTAACGACTGCGCCACCCAGGTGCCCCAAAAAATCAAGACTCTTGAAGAATAAGGAGAGACTCAGATTATTAGGCATTAATAGCTTGAAAAGTTTAAATTAATAAAAAAAATGGTCTCAGTGCACAAATAGATAAAAAGCCTAATAAGAAATAGAGAAGTAAGATATGGGAATGAGTGCTTGATAATTGATAGAAATTTGGCATATGACAAAAAAATTCAAAAGACATAAATGAAAGGTTTTATAAGGGACTACATTTAAAAATTAATATTTCTAGGGGCACCTGGGTGGCTCAGTCTGTTAAGCATCTTCCTTTGGCTCAGGTCATGATCCTGGAGTCCCAGGATTGAACCCCACATCAGTCTCCCTGCTCAACGGGGAGTCTGCTTCTCCCTCTGCTCCGCAACCCCCCCCCCCCGCCCCCTGCTCATGTTCGCTCTCTGTCTCTCTCTCATTCTCTCTCTCAAATGAATAAATTTAAAAAATCTTTAAAAAATAAATAGTATTTCTATAGCATAAAGAACACCAGAAATAAAATGGAGAGAGACAATGCTAGTAAAACATGCAACTAACAAATGACTTGTACACGGAATATATGTAACAGAAAGGAAAACAAATGATCCAGTCAGTAGCCACTAACTGGTCACATAGGTAAATAAGTTACCTAGAAACAATGTTGAATTTCTAAGAAAGAAATGGAAAGATATCCAATGTTTTCTTAACCAGGAAACTGCATATTAAAATAAAACTATTTCATATCCATGGTACTATTAAAATTCATGTCTGATTAAAAGTGTTAACTATAACAAGTGGAAATTGAGACTGTTCTGCATTGCTGATGGGGGTATAAGTTGGTACTACCACTTTGGAGAACAATCGAACAAATCTCTAACAAAAGGAATACATGCATATTCTATATCCAGCAATTCTATTTCTTTCTGCTTTCCCTAGAGACCTTTTTGAGCATATGTCCAGGAATATTTATTGCAGTAATGTTTAAAGGCAAGGTGGTGTTGGTGATAGAACTTTTTCAGCAAGGGAATGAATAAGTACACTATGATTTATTTATAATAGAATACTTCTTTTGCAATTAAAAAGTGTCAGCTCTATGTAAAAAACACGGGAAAATTTAGAAATACAATTCTGGTGATAAAGCAAATTGCAAAATGACAGTAATGGTTGATATCATTTATATCAAGTTTTTAAATACCTATGTGATAAAAGTATATATATACAGGATGATATATATATAAAGAAGAATAGTTATCTGTGGGGGAGGAAGGCTGGAAAATGGATTGGAAGGATGGGGCTTTGGCTTCATCTATGAAACGCTGTTCTTTTAAAAGTGAGGTTACAGATGAATAATGTGAAATAATAACTATTGGTGGTGGGTAAGTATGTATGTTATATTTATGTGTGCTAGAACTATTTGATAATGGAAAAAAGGCACAATAAGAACTCTGAAATTATAGTAAATATGCATCCCTCACCCAAGCTTATGCAAACTGACATATCTAAAGAATAAATAGCATCTCACCCAATGGTTCACAATAGTACAATAGTTCTTAAATGCTGCTGTATACACCAGGGTGGAAGAGGTCAGGGAAGACAGCAAAAGTGCATTGGTTAAAATACTGCATAGTCAACTTCAGAGATGTGCTTCTTTTGCCTCAAGCCATGATCTCCTGGAGTTAGTAGGACGGCTAATCGAATCAATAACTTGCAAAGAACTTAAAACGGTGCCTGATTTGGTAAACACTCAAAAAATGTTGGTTATTATTACTATCATTCTACGAGAGAGGTCGTAGAAGTAACCAGCTCTAAAAATCACTAAGAACAAGTCAAGGATCACAAGATAGCTGAGAACTGAGGTTAGAAGACCACCTAGAGGGGCGCCTGGGTGGCACAGCGGTTAAGCGTCTGCCTTTGGCTCAGGGCGTGATCCCGGCGTTATGGGATCGAGCCCCACATCAGGCTCCTCCGCTGGGAGCCTGCTTCTTCCTCTCCCACTCCCCCTGCTTGTGTTCCCTCTCTCGCTGGCTGTCTATCTCTGTCAAATAAATAAATAAAATCTTTAAAAAAAAAAAACACCTAGATATAAACATTCCATAGTTAAATATCATTCAGTCTGAGTAGCTCAGGCAAAGAATTCTGATACCCAGACCTGTGCCTTTATTATCTTGTAAATAACCGAAAGGAATAGGAACAAAGGCTTTGGCACGGGCAATGATTCAGAATCAGCAGAGTGGTGGATGTCCCTTTCACAATTGTGCGTATCCTTCCTCCCCATGCTGGCAAAGTGCAAGTATTGATAGCCTTGAGAAATGGGGCGGAAAAAAGTGTGAAGTTTGAAACTAGTTTCAGGGTTCAAATCAGAGTACAACTTTTTTTTTTTTACTAGGCAAATAATATTGAAAAATAACACTTAAATAATCTGTGCTTCAGAAAATTAATCCCATAAAAATAATGCTATGACTGACTTTCCAGGGTTGTTGTGAGGTTTACGGTAATATAAACATAACGCCACAAGCCCAGAGTCTGGCAGGGCTGTAGGTAATATTAGTTCCCTGTGTTAAAATATGGCTTTCACAATATTTAATGTCTCCTTGTTTAATATCTTCCATTATTACGACTCAGCCATTTCTGTAAGAATCACTTATCAATCACAATCAACTTAAAATATACCCTTGTAAATCAGTATAGCTATTCGTTTCCATGACACCATCTAGGAGTTCCACATGTATTATTAAACATCTGCTATGACCACCTTCTCCAATTCAAATCATTCAACACACACACACACACACACACACACAGCAATTAGATTAACTGGAAGTTTTAAGAAAATGTAAATTCACTGATATGACTACTACCCATGTAAACCTCTCAATACTTGAGAGGAAACATGGAATCCACCTGAAGGTATTTTTCCTTACCAGGTATGGCAACAAAGAAAACCAGGGCTCAGTCTGTTGCTCACTTGCTCTCTAAACATCCCTTTCTATGCTTCTCATCTGTGTTTCTTCACTAGAAGCCCGTGAAGGGTCGATAACAGGATCCATGCTAGTGACTGGTATCAATTTGCAGTTCAAGTTTCAGTGCTTCTCTATCATACCAATAGACCATTAATTGAGAAAAGTATATAGCCTCCTAATACCATTCTCATTAAAAAAGTAGTAAGACTGTTTAGTGTCAAGACATTTGCCGAGATGGCAAAGTAGGAGACCCTCCATCCCCATGCAAATATCAACAATTAGCTGCACACAGCACGCGTGCGTGGACACATTGCTCTTGGAGAGCTAAGGAGTCACTTAAACTTCAGCAACACGAAATTGTAAAATTCGAACCCGTACATTCCAACGTAGGGAAAAAGCTGCTTGATCTTGGACTTGGCAATGATTTTGTTGGTTATGACGCCAAACTGCAGCAACAAAAGCAAAACTAAATGATAAACTCAAAAGCTTCTGTACAAGAAAAGAAAAGGCAGCCTGTGGACTGGGAGAAAACACTTGCAAACCACATATCCGAAAAGGGGTTAATACCCAAAATATATAAGGAACTCCTATAACTCAGTAGTGAAATAGTAATTTGATTGAAAAATGGACAAAGGAACTGAATAGACCTTTTTCAAAAGAAGACCTATAAATGGTCAATAAGGCTATGAAAAGCTGCTCAACATCCCCAATCATTAGGGAAATGCAAATCAGAGCAACAATTAGATTATCACCTCACACCTGGTAGAATGTTATTTATCACAAAGACCAGAGATGGCAAATGTTGCCAAAGATGTGGAGAAAAGGGAACCCTTGTGCACTGTTGATAGAAATGTAAATTGATACAGTAAATATGGAACACAGTGTAGAGTCTCCTAAAACAATTAAAAATAGAACCACTATATGACCCAGCAATCCCACTTCTGGGTATGGTACCCAAAGGAAATGAAATCACTATTTGAAGAGATACCTACACTCCCATGTTCATTGCTGCATTATTCACAACAGCCAAGACACAGAAACAACCTAAGTATTGTTCTATGGATGAATAGATAAAGAAGATGATATGGGAGATATCTAGATAGATAGATATTTATAGATCTCTCTGTATATACCTCTATTATTCTTCAATAAAATAGAAAGCCCTGCCATTTGTGACAACATGGATAAATGTTGAGGGCATTATGCTAAGTGCAATAAGTCAGAGAAAGACAAATTCCATATGATATCACACATATACGGAATGTAAAAAAGCCAGACTCCTAGCAACAGTAGAATGGTCATTAACCAGGGGCTTGTGGATGGGGCGGAAATGGGGAGATGTTGTTCAAAGGGTATGAACTTTCAGCTGTAAGATGACGTTCCAGGAATATAAGGCACATTGTGGTGACTACAGTTGACAATACCCTATACTTGAAAGTTGCTATGGGAGTAGATCTTCGCTGTTCTCGCCATAACAGCAGCAGCAGTTAATTGAAGTGAAGGCTGTGTTAACTACTTACTGTGATAAACATTTCACATTATACACATGTATCACGTCATCACCCTGTATACTTTAACCGTACACAATATTATGTCAATTATATCTCAAAGCTGGGATAAAAAAAGGAATGATCATATATTAGTAACTTAGCAAAGCAATATCAACTGCCTTCCCCTTCCCCTTTTTACCTCCGCTCAGCCACTCCGTTTCATCGTAGCATCACAGAATGTGGCTTTAAAGTTGTGAAATTTAATAGGGATTTCAAACATCTAAGGAGTTATGCTTTGGAGCTTTAAAATAAGTCATTTTAAATATGAGTTTTATTAAAAATAAAAATCATGAGGAATCAGTGAAGAACTAAGGAAGAAGGGTAGCAGCCTAATCACATTTATTATTCTTTAATTTGAAGCTTTGAACTGTTAAACTTTTGTTAAAAATAAATGCATACTGTAGATAAATGTGTACATGGCACAGTGTTCTCAGGTGTACCTGTGTTCTGACAAACAATGATTAATTAGCTAATGGTGTGGCTAATTTTAAGTTTAAAGTACAATTTTGTGAAAAACATGCAGGTTCACTGGTAAACAGAAAATTATAAAATCTCAAACGTGGAAGGAACTTTAAAATACCCCTCATCCCAAGTCCTTGGCAACATGAAATGCATCCCTCAGTAAGTTGACAGTGCTTGTCATGGCGCTTGGCACCTGCTTGGTACTTAGTATTACTTCCCTAGTATCTGTTTGCTATGCCTGTGACATTGAACTCTGTCTACACTGATTTAGTAGAACTTTCAGAAGGATCTATAGAAAATTGGATCTGTTTTTGGTGAACTTATGCCAGTTGGTGGAAACTTCTCTGTCTCTAAGAATGTATCACCTGGATGTTTTATAATTCTTTCCAAAATGCATTGAGCCTTAATCATCAAGACAAACCAGGAAGTCTTTAGATTTTCAGCCAATTTCTCCTCTTTCACATGACAATTAGAAATACCTTTAAGTTAAAAAAATAAATAAACCCTCCCTTGGCATCCTGTCTTCCATCAGCCATTATTCTAACTCTTTCTTCCTATTCACACTTCAGCCTCCTCAACAAGCATATATCAGTTCATCTTCCACTCCAGTTTTTCGCCATCTCCCAAGCCTTGTGCCCCCAAAGAGCACCCGCAACACAGTCAGTTGTGAACGTGATCACTCTGAAATAAGCACATTTTCTCTCCTTTGTAATACTCCTCTTTAAAAACCCCATTACGTTGTTTCTTGCTTTAATTACCCACCTCGTGAACCACCTTTCTTGCATTATAAAGCATTTCTTAACACGAATGCCTCTACTTTTTCAGCAGTGCCGTCGCTTACATTTGATGCTGTCTTGCACATCACATAGCCTCTTTCCGAGCTCTCAACATCCACATGCTCACGTACTCCCCTTTTCCTGGACATGGACCTCTGTAGCCCAGTTAATTGGTTTCTGGTTCTTAGTTATAAGTAATTATGAGGAGTTTTCTTCAGCAAAGATTCCCTGGGGCCGATAATAGTCTTACTGCCCTAATTTAATCCTTTTCTGATAAATCTAATAAATCTATTCTTGTTGAGGTGAAAGGTGTTTAGGATTATTATTCTTGCTTTTAGAATCTTCAGACTAGGAGGAAAGATTAACCAACCACAGGGGCGTCACACATATAAATGGGATCTCATTCCTTAGCAACTAGGCAGGATTCAAAATTTTTTCCTTTTTTTTTTTTTGTCTTAATATCTAAGAAGGCAAATGATACATTTATTACTTCTTTGCAATACTGCATTGAAATAACAAAAAAATATACAAATAAAATGAATCCGTAACTGTGCTGCAAAGTCAGGACAGGACCCATTGACAAATGAAATGATAGAGAATTTCTTGAAGATAGAAAGGAAAGGAGACCAAACACATACCTGAACACCTTGAAATCCTATTCAAGTTAAAGAAGAGGCCATCAAAAATAGTTTTTCAGAAGACCTCCAGAATAATTTAAAGATGAGAGGAAAGAGGGCAAAGGAGAACTCAACCGTGGTGTAGTCAGCAGAGGAATTAGAGAGATGGAAACAGTTGCATAAACCCTTTATTCTCAGAATGCACTCTCCCTCTGCTATGGTTTGCCCCCAGGATAAATCACAAATAGAGCAAACCTATCGAAAAATAAACTGAAATAGTAGCCTAAGACCCCCAAAGATGTCAGGAGTTATGCAGACCCACACATAGAGAAGGCAATCTACCCACAGTTGTATTAACCCAACTAAGTGTGTGTTGATTTCACCTGTGGTTTGACAGTCTAGCTCTTTCATGGATTCTGTGAGCTATCCTTTTTTGTGTGTGTCAGAGTTGTTTTCTGTTGCTTGGATTTTTGAGAACAGATGCTCAGAGAGATGTGGGTATATGAAAATGGTTATTGGGTTAACAGAAGGCAGAAGTGGTGAGACAATATCTTCTGCCAACCCAGATTCCCAGATGGGAAATTAGCAGCAAAGGCAATAGGAAAATGATTTAACTGATCATATAATTAGCTGGGTCCATATACACACTAAGGATGATGTGTAGGGAATATATAGAAATGAGTTCTATGAAATGCTGAACTTCTGTTTTATTTGATGTCACAACTAAGTCTTCTATGTTGCCTATATTCATTTGATCATAAGAATATTTTAAGGCATTTATGAGAAAATAGTGAGATCCCAACAATTGGAAGAAGGCTATCTGGAAGAATCTATAGAACTTACCAAGCCAAGGAATGACCCAACCACACTGAAACATCACCCATATTTAGTGGAAGAGAGTTAATAACTGTTCCTATATGCTATCACTCATTGTTTTTCAAAAAGTAATTATAATCAGAACATAATATGGCCTGAATAGTTGGATAAAGACACGAGATAAGAAGAAAGTGTTGCATTTAGAATGAATTAGAGGAATTTTTCAATATATTCTCTCAACAATTTGGGTTAAATATATGGTCATGGATTTCCTGGGTAGAAACCCAATAAAGAGAGGATGAAATAATTTGGGATTGGACTGAATTGATGTATGTGCTCTCACCAGAGGTTCTGCATTTCATGTGCTTTTGTTTGAGCGTTTGTCAGTGATTAAAACGCTTTCTGGATTTGCAACACAACTGGAACGAAACAATTGACCAGTAAGCCTTTGAGTGACCCAAGTAAAGCACTCAGGGATTACAGGCAATAGAAATGCTGGATTAGATCTGAGAATATTCAGCGTGCCACCATGTCCCATGACCAGTTCCAAATCTCCTTTCATTTTGATCAAGTGAAACAATTTACCACAATCTTTGAAATCCTGGTTTCTGTAGGCCAGAAATGTTATGAAAGATTTGGGATTTCTGATCTCCAGTTGAGTGGAATGAGTCTGGGATCTTGTTCTCAAAAACAGTGAAATGCCGTTAACAAAGTGGGCATAGTCATTGTAAAAGCAACAGTATGGATGTGATAATCTGGGTCCAGGGAATGGTCTGGCATCAAGAGATCTCTCTCGTTAACCAATCAAGGATTCACCAGGAACAAAATCAATACTTCACAAATCCAGAGAACAAAGGGCCAATTTGAGTTATAGGGCTGTGGAGCCAGACCCTTCCTCCTCATTTCTAGTCCTGAGTTAAGGAGTACCTCAGAGCCCTCTAAACTTCCCCACGGCCATTGGGTTGGTTAGCTCTTTGCTTAAAAGGAAACTTTTGAATCCTAGAAATAGCAGAACACTAATTGAGACTCAAAATACTATAGCAATGTATCTGTCAGAATGAGGGTTTAGAAGGAGTTGGTGACAAAGCTCTCTTTTACACTCACTTTATGATAGGTCCAGGGACTCCAGCTACCCCTTCTGGCCACTTCATCAGTTCCTGTGTATATGGTAATAAGAAAGAGCCTTGGCAACTGACGAAAACCTATCTCCATGAACTTAACATAGGGGCTAATATAGCAATTATGGCAAGTGGAAGTCATTGGATTTTCTTCCCTACAGAAACAACAAATCAAAAGAAATATTTCAACCTTGATGCAATTGCAAAGATACTGCAGAAGAGTTGAATGATACAGAGGTGACAGTTGTAAATTCTCATTTATTTTCTGTTTTTTCTAGTACATGTGATTGACAGTTCTTCAAAATAATAGGATTATGGAGAACTTAATCAGATGGCAGCTTCAATTGAAATGAGTGTTCCATATATGATTGCCCTAATGGAGCAAATTAATAATGCTCTTAGAACTTAATATGAAATTATTGATCTGGCACATGAACTTTTTCCTAATTTTAGAGTTAATTTTCACCCAGGCAGAACCTATTTTAATAGAACAGTACTATTGAAATCGTGACTCCGGAATTTATCAGTTGTCTTCTTTCTCCATCACCTAGACAACGGGGACCTTGACACTACTATCAACCCCATGAAGGCATTCTCTCTACTATATTAAAACTACCATGTAATGAACTAGAGAGCAGAAGGTAACAGATACCGTAGACGTCTTAGTCAGATGCATATAGCCTATAATTAAAATATAGTCCTTGGAAAACATACCACCTCCTGGAATTTCCTGCAAATCTACTGTTTTTAAACATGTTAGAGTATGTCCTCAAAAGTGAAGGATATATCCCTCAAAAGATATTGTATCTTGTGCCCTCTTTAAGAGGGAGGTGGAATACCTACACAAGCTCTGGATTTTGGAGGCTGCAGAGACCAGTGAGCTTCAACATACATGTTTGTCTCTTTTTTTGCTCATCTACCCCAAATTAATTTGAATAATTTCATCATGAGCTTTAAAATCTGCAAATGATACAATTCCTACTAAGCTCTAAATACTGACATTTCAAAAATAAAACTGTTATATGCTTCTTTTAAAATGTAGCCCATGGAATCAAAATACCATAGTAACTTGATACCTACCATCAGCAATTTATAAAAAACACATTAAAAAGGTTTCCTTTGGCACCCGTAAATTTTACATCTCTCCTTATCCTCCTTGAACTTGTGTTTGCATTCTGCTTCTCTTACCGAACTGCATCCTGATATATCATCTTTTATGCCTGAATGATTTTATTGATCACACTCATGCTTTTTTGCTACAAAAATATCTTAGTAATTTTTTTAATTCCCTGTTATCATAAGACTAAACATTAAATAATTCCTTCTATATTGAGTCGTCCTAACAATTTTAATTAACAAACAATTGAAGAAAATGACACAAACATATTACGGACTTTAACAAATTACTATACATGTATTGCATAATTTTTTTTAGAAAGTAATCTCTTAATGAAATAAATAGGCCATTTCTTTCCAATGAGTTTAGATATCTGTGGAAGAAAAACACTTACTGCAAAAATGAGACAAGGCTCAATATTCTGTCTTTTGCTATATTTTTTTAGACGTTTGTACAGAGAAACATGGACAAATAGATTGGAATAGAAGGAATTTCTTTATTGTAATGCCAATCAATTTTTAAAAACCCCTTTGAAATATAAACCCTCCAAAACCAAGAAGACCAAATAGTGATATATTGTCAAAAATTATTCTTAATTATACATCAGCAGGCAACACGATTATGTCCTCCATCAATTTTGTTAATAGCAAGGAATTAGAAACTCCATTGCTTGCAAAAAGGATATAGTTAAAAAACAAAAACAAAAACAAAAAACGCAAAAAACAACTCCATCACAAGAACTCATTTCCTGAATTTTGGAGAAAAATACAAAGAATTTAAAGTGGTAAAATGACTATCGATTATACCTTTGACTCTTTCACCTAGAGGCACCTTATTTCAAGCCAGTATAGTCAGAAAATTTTTATGAAGTAATTAATTTCAAAATGCTTTCCAATAAAATATTTTCAATAAGCTGTTTTTATATTACCAGCTGCATTAAATGTATCTTTGTCAAAACTTTGGGAATACAATCTTAGTTTATTCAATATATGGAAAGAAGTCCATACAAAACATATTTAATTGCTTCTCACATGTCTTACCTATAGGTTGGTATCATTCTAATTAGTTGAGCAATCATTCTGACTAGTTGTTGGCTACACAGTACTGAATACTTAACCTCATTTAACCTAGTTATCAGGGCTAATGGACCCTATCAGACATTCTAAACCAATGTTACCAGGTAATGACATGTCACTTCAGAGTTCTGAATCTAAGCAAGGGGAAAAGAGGAAGAAGGAAGAGAAGAAGGAAGGATAGACAGAAGAGGGGAGAAGGGGAAGGAAGAGAAACATTCTGGGGAGGGTCCATAAGCTTCACAAAATTGCCAGGAGTCTACAGCAGAAAAAAGGTCAAGACTGCCTTTATCTGGCATGTTTCAGACAGAGGCTGTTGCACTGGCTGGGTCCTGGACAGAAGACCACAAGACACAGAGCAGTGACTGACTCTGGGGGATGCTGGGAGGGGCCAAGCAGTCTCCAGTTGTCACTGAGATGAACATTGTCCTCACGGCCTAATCTACACTCCCTGTCCATCAGTTGTGTGGATTCTCAGATGACGGTCCAAATCGTTCATGCCATGAACAGTTTGTAAGTAAACAGAACACTCCCCTGGAAAAGGTTCACTTTTTTGACCTTGCTCTGGGAAAAGCAAGCCTTGAGGTGGTTTAGTAAAAACTCACTGCTCTTATCCTCCACTCTATATGTGAATTCAGATAATACCAAACCATGCAAAAATATCCCATTTATAATACTGCCCTTGTATTTTAGCAGAAATACATACAGGGAAATGTTCTACAGGTTTCTGGTGCCTAGATTTAAAAAAAAAAAAAAAAAAAAAAAAGTCCCAGATACCAATATTTGAAATTGTCCCTTTGTTTAGTGCCCCTCAAATAATGAACCATGGTAAGCTTTGGCATGACTGAGAGGTATGCCTTTATTTTGTAATGTGGAAGAAGGGCTCTCAAGAATATGAAGAGGAAGGTGAGAAAGGAGAACCTGCTTGATGACTCAATAGATGTATTTTCAGGTGGATTTGTTTTTTTGAGAGTCCCTTGGACTCCATGACATAGAAATTCTCTTTTTTCTTTGTCTACATATCCTTTGTTAAGACGTCAGCATAGCTCTGGAGACCTATGTGCCCAGTTAACCTCTGCCAGTTTTAAGGGTTCAAAACAAGAGACCCCTTTCTAGATGTTTGCAGCCACAATCTAAGTGGCTTTCCCACTCTGTACATATACCCCATTAGACCCAATGATGTTTAAAAATCTCTCCAGTAGCCTAGAATAAAACATAGGGCCCATAGCAAGGCCAATCAAGAACATGGAATTGATAACACCTAAGATTTTGCATCAAGGTCATGTCCTTAAGTAATTTTTCTCCTCTAATGTGTCTCTAGCATTTTGTCCATCTTACTCTTTCCTAGCCCAAACAACTCCCCCCCCCCCCATCCAGACTTAAGCAGCCTCTGGACTGAAACTGATTCCATTCCTATCTTCTTAATGATCTGCTCTCAGACCACGAGATTTTGGTGTGTTTTTTGTTTTTGTTTTTGAAAGCTTGATCAGGTCACATCAACTTCTTCTAAACTCCCAATGGTTCTACAAGCAAACTTCTTATTTAAACTTCCAAGTCCTGACCTGATCTGGCTTCTGCCCACATCTCTACTCTGATATCAGAGTGTTCTCACTCTAGATACTCTATCTACATGAACTTCTTTCTGTCCCTCAAATACTTGAAGTTCATTCCAGCTTCGGAGTGCTTGGTAGGCCATGTTTACAATCTTGGTGTTTCCTTCTCCTTCTTTACTTTTCATTCTTTATTCCCCAACTTGGCTATTATTCATCAGAGTGATATTATACGTGTGTGTTTGGTTCATTTTCCTTAGTTATTATCCTGAGATAGTATATTTTGTCTGTTTTTTCTCACTGATGTGTCCCCAATACTTAGAACCTGACATATACTTGAGTGTCCAATAAATATTTTAGCAATAAAGTTGAAAATGCGTATGCTTACCTCTGTATAGTTATAGTCTATCTTCCACTGGATTAGTATGGAAGAGATTTGGTCTAGTCTTTATCTCCATCCTTAACATCAGAGCATTGTAACTATCAAATGAACCAATAAATGAGGATAATAATCCAAACACCTAAAAATTATTAAAGGCAAGACAGTATTCTAAATGGATTACCTTATTGAATCCTCATAACCTTTAAAATAGGTCCAGTTAATGTCCCTATGGATAGATGAAGAAATAAAACATAGCATTATTAGTGTCAGAGCAGCAGTTTGAACTCAGGACTATCTTATTCCATAGTCAAGCCTTTAGCCATGATCTGGCATAATAAATATTAAGTTTTGGGGATTGAGGCAGGTGTATACCCATGTATTACCCTCCACTGACAGTAAACCAAGATTCAAGAAACATATAGAAGTATAGTGCCAGCATCATTAATGATATAGCTAGATTCTCAATGTCCAAAGTCCAAGGCATTTCAATCTTGTAAAAATTTGAGAATGTAGCTTGTGTGTGTGTGTGTGTGTGTGTGTGTGTGTGTGAGAGAGAGAGAGAGAGAGAGAGAGAGAGAGAGAGATACAGGAAAAGGACTTTATATCGCTCTTCATCTAGATCTTAAAACCCACCCATGTGAAAAGTTGGGTCTGCAAGGTAAACGTCCCACATCATTTACAGTCAGCAACCTGGCAAGCCATGGCTTCACTGTGACCATTCAGACAGGACAGAAGATGTAAGAGGAAAAGGCTGTCAATATTGCCATTTTTGGCATAGTATCCACACCTCACCAATAAGATGAAATGAGTCCTTAATCTGTTGACAATGGATGTGAGAAAAGTTCAGAGAAGAGGTAAAATGATAAATCCAATACATGATAAATTCAATACTCACTGAGTGGGATAAGATGGTAAGAAGAATACAAAGAAAAGGGCCTCCCTATAAAACCAACTCTTACTCCACCAGGGACAAAAGCAGCAAATCTTTAATTTTATTTGGGTGTTCACAATAGTGAGACTTACAGGTAGTTTAATTTATAAAGGAAAAGCAAAATATATAAGCTAAATATATTATCAAAGATTATGTCCAAATTGTTATAAATAATTTTGGAAGTTGATAGAAAATTACCTTTCTGGGCATGGAATTGCCTTAGAACATGTAAACCAGTTGTTCAGTTTTGACATATTTAATTTCTGTAGATGTTTTCCGAGACACAATTATCACATTAAAGGTTTCACTGGCAGGGGCCATGGTCTTTGCCTTCGAGGACCTTTCCAACTTTCACAGGAGAAGACAGATTCATAAAAGGGATGTGAATGATACAAAAGAACACAGCCAGAGTGAGCAATAGTGCTTGCTACAGAACAAGGGTGGAGTGTGGGGGAGGGGATGATTGCACCAAGCTTTGGGGAACAGGAGTATTTGATTAGGCAGGGCATCATAGATAGAGGACACATGAGCATGGGAGAGGAAAGTACAAGGCACGTCACAGGAGCAACATGTGGTGGTGGTTCTTGGAGTATAAGAAAATCTATAGGAGGTTGATATTGGCTAAGAAGCAGGGGGATTAAATGTGTGTGCTCCTGACCATCAGACTGAAGATGGTCAATATTATGAAATATTATGAAATGAATGACTCAATAAGGCAGAATGCAAGTGCTTTTGTCCAGGTCAACACACACACACACACACACACACACACACACACACACACACATGATGAGGGTCTGCACTTGGGAACACTGGGAAGGTGGGAAAAGAACTAATCAACCATTATTTATTTATGTGGGGGTGTCTAATCTTTAAGTAAAATGATGGCAACCTTACATGTAAAATTTAAATCCTTTCTTCCTCTCACCAGTTCCATTTGCTTTCTCTGTTTATTATAGGCAACCGTATCATTAATTCACTATATAGCCAACCAATAACTTTATATTATTTCTAGATAGATTTGTATCCATTTATGCTATACATTCTTTTAGAATTGTTTTTGAAATTTTTGTTAAGTGCTATTATTTATGGCTGATTCTCATTATTCAGTTCTGTTCTCGTGAGCCTGACTCCTGAGAGTGGAACATTTTTGGCAACCAATCAATACATAACCTTGTTTTATGTATGTTTCTGTTTAAAGGTACTTTGTTTAATATATATGGTTAATTCATTAATATTGAACTCATACTCAACAGTGCCATTACTCATGCCCGAACAAAATTTATCTAACATGTGTTTTCTCCATGAGGCATATCCTAGGCTTCTTATGCTTAGGAACACCAGACAGCACTTTAGTACTACACTTGGGGACCATTGAAACTGTAAAACTACCAGGAAAAAGCACAAAGATGTAAAAAACATGGCACCAAATACACTGGAAGGAAGACACAGTTATGTACAGGATGGGAGCTGAAACAACAGGGCAGAGCCTTGTTTGACCTCATCTGGGAACATGTCAGTAGGGAACTCAAATGATGCCCTGTACATGTTCACAAGTAACTGTGAAAGTAACAATACCAGGAGTATTGATTTTTAGCTGGTAGGTGAATTAGCCAATGCAGAATCTAGAATAAGGAGGATTTAGGACTGATTTCCTTTCTCCCCCTCCTTCTCTCTCTCTCCAAAAAACAAAAACAAAACAAAACAAACAACAACAACAAAAAAAACCCACACACACATTCATGTACACATAGATGCATATACAAACATGTATACATGTATACACATATATGCATATTGTATATTATGTTTTATTTCATAATTCTACCTTTTTATTCAACATTTTGTTTCTCAGATCTGTCCAGGGTGATGTTTATATATCTAGTCCCTTCATTTTAAAGAAGGTATAGTATCTCATTCTTCACCAATGTAACCTTTCCCCTAGTGATGGAATAAGCACTTTCACAGTGTATAATACTCCCTCACAAACATGTATCATCTCACCATAGCATCATTTCATTGGAAACAAAGAATGAAATGAGTATTTTTTTATTAAAAAAAAAAAAACTTTGGGATACCTGGGTGACTCAGTTGGTAAAGCATCTGTCTTCAGCTCAGGTCATGATCCCAAGGGCCCTGGGATCCAGTCCCACATCAGGCTCCCTGCTCAACAGGGAGCCTGCTTCTCCTTCTGCCTGCTGTTTCCCCTGCTTGTGCACTCTCTCTCTCTCTCTCACATACATAAATGAATAAAATCCTTAAAAACAAACAAAAAACAACATTGAGTTAGGTCTAGGTAGAAAGCTTTATACTAACTAAAAAGGTAAAACTTAAATCTGTATAAAAGACCTTAAACTCCCCACCCTTTGCTAAATTCAACTAAGTATGTTAATAAATATTGCCTACAGCTTTTAGTAGTTAAAGCATTTGAAGTTGCATGGGGCATGTGTAACTTTGATATGTATCAGATATCAAAGATAAATAGAAAGCCACTTTTATGGAATTTCTAGTCCAACGTAGGGAAAATGAACCAACATGTATGTAAGTCAATGAGTTTGGGTATGTAGTCCAAGTTCTATGATTTGAGGAGAGTAATCTGACAAAAATGTAGAGTCACTTAAATATAAGATTGAAAGTCAGAGACATCATTAGCAGCTACTGCTTTAAAAATATGTAAGTGCCTTCTGGGCACGATAGGGTTATATCAGACTGAGAGGACTTCGTGAACTAAAGCAGGGAGGTAAAAAACATGGACCATAAAAGAGAACCTCAAATAATTCAGTATGGCTGGAGCATAGTTGATGGGACATGGGGCGGTGAATGAGGAAGCCAGAGAGGTAACGGAGGGCCAGATAACAGAGTGCATTTTCTACGATGACAATCCATCTGGATTTTATTCTGTAGATAGAGGTGAGCCTATGAAGTGTTCTCAAGCATGGAAATGGCTTAAGATTTGGGTATTAGGAAGATGATGTTGATGGCAGAAAAAATAGATTGGAGAGGGTGGTAAGACGAGGAGTCAGAAATACCAGTTAGGAAGCGATTACAATAGCCCAGGCGAGGGAAAATGAAACCCTGAAATGAGGCAATATTCTCACCTGATGGAAATACATTCAGCCTAATAGCATCCTCAAAGACGGAAGAGTGTCAACTTCATGTTATCAGTAGATCACTCATTTGTTGCTTTTGTAAGTGGTCTGGACCACTATTCTTTCAAAATTATATTTCTCTATTAAGCAGACGCTTATCCATCTCCACAGGTGGGAACTTGACATCTCTATGGGCCATGGCAAACACATCATCTCTAAGTTATCTTTCTTTTATTGCATCATTTAAAGATTTATTTGGTCTTCATGCTCAACTGCCTTTGCCCTCTTCCTCTCATGAAGAGTAAGCGCTATTGTTTTTTTGGAGCAGGTGCTATTTTTTAATGTCCAGTCAACATCATTCAATTTAGAATTAACGCTCTTCACCATGAAACATAAAAAATAAAACGAAGTATCAAAACAAAAGAAAACATATTTCCTTCTGAAATAACCACCAGCCAAACTCAGATTCTAATGCTGGTGATTCTCTTTCCTTTTTCTTTTTTTGACATGTGTGAAACTATTATTTGTGGGGGGGGGGGAACATTATTTTTTAAGGGGTTTTAGCTTGGCAATACTGAATAGAATTTTCCAGATAATGTGAGACTGGGTTCAAATCTTAGAGAATTGGAAACTGGAATTTGCTCAGACTTCCTCCTGGTCCTTATCCACAGGGGATAAGACCCCTATTGGATGCCTGAAACCACAGATAGTATCAAACCCTAAATATACTATGTTGTTTCCTATAATACATATCTATGAGAAGGTTTAATTGATAAAATAGAATAAGAAATTAACAATAACGAATAATGAAATAGAACAATTATAACTATACTGTAATGAAAGTGATGTGAATGTGATCTCTCTCTCTCTCTCTCAAAATACCTTATTGTACTGCACTCATCCTCCTTATGCTGATGTGAGATAATAAAATGGTTAGTGATGAGATGAAGTGAGGTGAATGGCATAGGTATGTGAGATAGCATTAGGCTTCTATTGACCTTCTGACAACCCATCAGGAAGATTATCTGCTTCCAGACCATAGTTGACCACAGGTAACAGAAACCATGGAAAGCGAAATAGATCAGGGGGAGCCACTGTAAAAGAGAAAGCTTACATCTCATATCATTGACCGGGTCACGTTGAACCCCTGGGAATTCTGTGTATATATAGTATACCTCAATCAAGTTGCAAAAATAATAATTCAACCTCTGGACTAAAATCCAAGGTATCTATCACGGGTCTACATTTTTATATTTATCTATGGAGTCCAACAATTGCATTCTGGTATTACCCACTTTTACCATTGAAGTCTATCACATAGGTCTTTCTAACTGCTTCCTATGCCATTTTTACTGCAGCTTTAATTATGGTCCTTTACAAACAAGAAATTCAGTTTATTTATAATCAGATCACATGTTAATCTAATAGTTCAGCATCCAAACTATGATCAGAGTCTAAACCCTATAATAGCCCGATGTAAAATTCTTTAATTGAATCACAAAGGGGAAAAGCTGTAATCCTATAAATCAGCCTCAGGAATTTGACATGCTGAGAATGCTTTTCTGGAAGTTTTAATTGCATGACACAGCAGGCATCATAAGTCTATAAAAAGGAATGCATTTCCTATAAGCAATCATGTTATATAATTTAAAATGCCATGCTAGTAATACTAGTTTTTTGAGCACATCACCCTTAGTAGTCAATACAAATCCTTCAGGCTTACACAAATGTCTGTGTGAGCAAAAGGACAAATGGTTATACTCAAGGTGGTAAAGTGTGCTGGTGATAAGTTCAATAGTTTAAATTCAACAGACGAAGATGGTGTTTGAAGCAAGCCCTGGGTCTGAATCTCAGCTCTCATACTTCCTAGCGTTTTGTTTTGCATTTCAAGCATTTCCTACCCCGTCCAGGCAGAACCAACCGTAGAATTTTCACTTAAGTAGTATAAAAGATCTGGTAGAAAAGAGAAATGAGGGGAATTTTCTTAAGGCTGTGTTTGCAAGACCAATTTGTTGTTTTTATTTATCTTGCAAGCTTATTTTAGATGCCTTGATGGAAAATGTAATGTGTTATATAGTCAAACCATTCAACCATCCCTTAGTCATAGGCTTTAGCTATAAAATGTTATCACCCAGATGTGGGAGGTTGTGAATGTTACAGTAGATAATGTGCTTTGTGCCTCAAACAAGAGTTCAGCAAAGTTTCTTCTTCTTCCCTTTCCTTCCTCTTTTCTCCTAGCCTTCAGTTCAGATCCCAGGAGAGGCAGTCCTGATGTTCTGTTTTCTGCCCAAGAACGTAGTTCTTTGCCAGCCGGCCATGTTGAAACTTACAATGCCAGTCATCAAAGCAACCGGATGATTGAGTGGATGGATTTTTTACTCTGTTGCTATACCTACCCAAGATTGCCAGGCCTGAATAGCAGTCTCTTAAATAAAGAACAGCACATTGGTTTCAAGAGGGAGAAAGGCATACGATGTTTTTTCTTGCTTCCTGAGCAATTTGGAAAATTTAAACACAGGGCAGAAATCCCAATGAGATACTCCGATTATTTTTTTTTCATTCATTTGTATCCAATAAGCTACTAGCTTCATCCAAGGATTGGATCATATTGAAAATGATTTTTAAAGATGCTCAACAGTATGAACAGTTACTGAACAGGCCCCTTTTTGAAAATCTTTTTCCATAATTGCTTCATGATTAAACAAGCCTGGGCATTGGGCTTTTTGATTTTTTTTTTTAAATTTTAACTCCAGTATAGTGAACATACAGTGTTACATTAGTTAAGCAATCATCTTTAATGCATGGATGATCTGGGAATTCCAACCCCCAACAGTGCGTGCCATTGAATGGGATTGGTCAAAACTGGTTGGCAATCACTTCAAAGATGGTTATCACATTCTGATGTCATTTAAAAACCGCATGTAATTCAAGATTTGTTTTGGCTCAGTAACATATGCATGTATGGAGATACCATATAAATGCAAATTTTATGTACAAAATATTCAAAAATATGTTTAATGAAACTCCCGGGTCCATTACCATGTGGAGTTAATGCCTTCCTGATTCTCTCCTAAACCACGCTTTTCTCCCACGTTCTCCTAAAGATATTATTGTCCTACTTCATGCCCAGTTCCAAATCACTTCCCCCTTGGTTACCTAATCTATTAATATTCTCTTTTTTTCATGCTAGAAAGAATTTGTCTCTTCTATGCTCTCACAGAAATTTGTAATTACCATTATGGTACTTTTCACATCATTTTATAATTCCTTACAGATCCTTCTTTCCTTCAAGTTATGTTCTCTTTAAAAGGGTCGTCCATTCACTGTGTATTCATTTAGTGCATTCTAAGGATGAAGACCTCTGATAGGCTTTGGTTCCTGACTTCAAGGATCTTAGAGCCTCATGGAAGAGAAAAATGTTAATACAATTATCACGCAACTCATTATAAAAGTACAATTCTAATTAGTGCCACTACTACAGAAAAATAGATTTTCTGTGGATGCATAAAGAAAGATAAATTTGACCTAGTTAGAGGGATGAGGAAAGGCTTCTCTGAATCAGGGACAATTAGGTGGAGGTGTAAAGGATAAGCGGGCATGAAATAGGCTAAGAGGGACGGGAGACATGGACCGCTCCTATCTCATTAAGCTGTGTTTATCATAAAAATACATATATATATATATATATATGCATATGTATACCTACATGCACAGGTCTACACAGGCACACTCACAGGGCTGTGTGTGATCCTATTGCCTCCAATATTTTGAAATACAGGGCTTGTAGCAGACGCACATGCCCTTGGCCCTGTTTTCAACTGCATCATGTATCATGACCACTTTCTACCTCAAGAGCACATATCTCTTGGAATCCCTAGGGTTTTCTCTAACTCCCCAGGAGTTCGCTATTCCAAGGCAAAGCAATCTTGAAAATGCTGAATTGAATGCTGTCTCCAGAGGAAACCATCAAATGAGTGACAGTTGGTGGATAAATATGCTGCTTCCTCAGCTCTTTGTAGGACAATTCTGAAATGTGACCTACCCAGTTCCCCCAGTGGGATGGAGCCTGTCATGGGAACCTGCTCATTGCAAAACACTTTACTGTGTTCCCCCCTTTCTGGTCCCACTGTCCCCACATCATCACTGGTGCACAAGTCTTTGTTAGGGTGGGATATGGGGTGGACTCAAGAATGGAAGATGACCATCATTCAAGACACTAAGGCGAATAGAAATGTCTGTAAAATACACCGTGAAATTTCATTGAGTACCCTGAGCTTTGACATGACTATAATCACAGCTGGTATTAATCAACAATTAACCTTTGCGTGAGGATTTATTTTTTTCCTCTAAATTTTTCTGTAAATTCCAGTTAATTAACATGCAATGTAATATTGGTTTCCAGTGTAGAATTTAGGGATTCATCACTTACATACAACCCCCAGTGCTCATCACAAGTGGAGGACTTATTTTCATTGGCATGTTTATCTGGAAGATTGCCTTTCCTTTCACATTCTAGTCAGTGTTGTATCTCTGTCCCGTGGTCAACACCAAGCCGTCTGGATCCAGTGGCTTGCTTGACATGTGTTGCCTGGCATCTTCTTATGTGGTTAGGCAGAGTCTGGGTAGGAAGGGTGGGGCTTGGGACGAATAGGTTGTAGGACATAAGAGTGTTTTTCAGAAGAGAGCTTTATTTTCTCTGAATGTTTTAGTGTCATCTCACTAGTGAGATTTACTGCAAGTGGCTCTAGTCCCTTAGACCATAATTCTGGAAGGGAAGGACTGGGACTGCTCTAGCATGTGATGGGGCTTTTTTTTGACAGATAAAGGACAGAAGGCTAAGAAGTCCTGATAGAACATAATTTCTCACTGACATGATGAGGATATGTTCAAACTGTTGAAGGGGTATTGATACCTCTTCCTGCAAATCCTTGTTTGTTGCCTAGATAGGGTACTTTGCATGTCTGCACTTGAGGAAGGTTATATCTAGCAAGGTAAAGTGAGTTGATCCTGATTTTTTCATGTAATTCAACATCTGTTGAGTCTTTGCCCTGTGCATTGACCCTTTTCCAAGCTATCTCATTTAATTTATACACCAACCATACGATAGAGACAGCATCATCCCGTATTACAGATGAAGAAGCCAACTTAGAAAAGTTAAGCTGTCATAAGCCAGTGATAGCAATATCAGGAGGTGAACGTAAACTTGGAGATCCTCCTAGCGTTTCATGATTCAATAGATTTGAAGATGTGTGATCTGGTAAAAAACCAATAGCCAACATAGTTGTTATATTTCTCTCACTACAGGCTCTTGAAAAATAGTTTCTCTTCTTAATTATGCCCTTTATCTTCTGATGGAGATAATAGCTCTTAAAATGGCAGCTTGTACAAGGATTTTGTAGTAAAACAAATGGTATTATTTATTCTCCCACCTTCTTAACGTAGACCCTAGCTGCATTGGACTTACTAATGTAAAACCTACAATTTTGGCTGCCATGGGCATAATGAAACCCAATCACAAAACTTAGCTAATGGTTAGTCATAGGAAATGAGTGCCATCCAAACCATGAGTGGGGAATATCAATTCCCAACATGCCATACAGATCTTCACCTAAATCACTGCAAACTCGTTCTCCCCTCTCCTCCTCTGCTCCCATATAGATTCAGAAGGTTGAAAAGAGAATAATCGTGTCTACGTATTTTAATATACTTAGGTTCATAATTATATACTAAATGATAGCCGTATCAAAAATAAACATCTTGTTTCTAGAGAGTGTAATATGTTCTATAGAATTTCATGTTAACAGAACCCTGAGATAACAATATGTTATCCAGAATGGCATTGTGTTCATATTTCCTCAGATACTCGTACAGGATTTTCTAGAACTCAGATTTGATGTTTATTTTCCCATATTACTTAGTTTGAAATATGCGGGACCTCTGAGTGTGTGAAATCCAATCTTAGAGAATCCTTTTCTTCACAGTTTCATTAATGTTAGAAATGTGTGTTAAAGCTTCCTGGAAATCTATTTTTAAAACCCTCAATTCTGGGGCGCCTGAGTGGCACAGCGGTTAAGCATCTGCCTTCGGCTCAGGGCGTGATCCCGGCGTTCCAGGATCGAGCCCCATGTCAGGCTCCTCCGCTATGAGCCTGCTTCTTCCTCTCCCACTTCCCTGCTTGTGTTCCCTCTCTCGCTGGCTGTCTCTATCTCTGTCAAATAAATAATAAAATAAATCTTTAAAAAAAAAAAAAAAACCTCAATTCTTTCATTTACAGAAACAGGTAACAGATTGCTGCAGGGAGGCCAAAATTAGAGGAGTTTTACTTGCTACTAGAAGAGCAAGAGAAACTTACTAACTTGTCTAGTTAACCCCTTCCCTCCATTACAGATAAGTAGACTGGAGATAAATAAGAGAACTGGTTAATGAGTATATATAATCCATCAACAAATCAAGGCCAGCAATTGACAATTATCAGGCACAATTCTACTTGGGAAATTGCATCACTTTATTTTAGAATATCACATTTGGCAAGTGAAAGAGCTAATCCATATTAGGTCTCTTTGTGGAAAGGGATCGTCTACCAAAAAAAAAATTGGTTCCAGATGGCTAAGCATTTTTGATATGTCCTTGAAGGCTCATACCCATCGCTGTATTCGAAGAACATGTTGGTTATTAGCATCTAAATTTTAAATGAGTGTCTAAAGTAGGTTTGTGAGTGAGAAAGCCTAGCAATACAACAAGAGACATTGTTTTAAATGTCAAGGAAATTTCTAAAGCCAATAGAATATTTAGCCAGTTTGAAATTTGCCGGACAATCTTAAATCTTATAGATGCACAAACTTGATCTTAAGGCCAGATTTTCGAAGTATCTCAGCTTAGTTGAAATTTCCAGGGTGCTCTCAGGACCCGTAGCTTTATAAATGACATAATAACACAGGACATCAGAAAGAATCTTTCATTCTATAGTTAGAAAGACCTGGGCCCTGGGTCTCTTTATTTACTGGTGATGGGACCTATATCAAGTTATTTACTCAATGTCTTAGTTTTCTTATCTGTGGAATAGTTAATAATTATTACCTATTTCATGGGGTTGTTCTGAGAATAAAACAGAATTATGGACAGAGGTGCTTAATTCACACACAGTAAGCGCTCCATTATTCATCTTGTTTTTTATTTGTTATTATATTATCCTGGAACAAGGAGTTTGAGAACTGATTCCTTCCTTTTTTTTTTTTTTTAATCTCTTTTTTTAAAAGAATTATTTACTTATTTTAGAGAGAGAGAGCAAAAGCCAGAGGGGTAAAAAGGGAGAGAAAGAGAATCTCAAGCAGACTCTGGGCTGAGCCCGAGCCCAAGGAGGAGCTCAATCTCATAACTCTGAGATCACAACCTGAGCCGAAACCAAGAGTCAGAGGCTTAACAGACTGCGCCACCCAGGGACCCTTGATTCTTTCCTTAACACTATCAACAGCCCACGTATGTGCAAACAAAAGATATCACCTAATATAGGGAAATGCTTTAATATCCTAATGATAAAATACAAACACTAAAATAAAATCAATTATTTTAGCCCACTCAAACATATAATGTTTCAATGACATAAGTGAAGTTATCGAAATACTTACTTAGGATGTGAAATTTACCAATTTACTGACACATCTATACTGTAACCTATTCCATGTGTTGCACACGTAATAGATGTTAACTTTAAACTGCTACTTTTCATTCTGACATTCATCTTCAGTGTCCATGCCACTGACATCCCTAGTGTTACTGTTTGAGTCACTGAACGGGCAGGTGTCCAGAGCACACATTCTTCAACTTTCTGTGGCTTGAGATACGGCAGTGATTTAATTCCGTGTATAAGGCTCTCCCTGGAAAAGTTACCCAAAGCCATAAGAATACATTTAAAATTTATTAAGAGCTTTTGGTTTTCATTTGTCTGGTAGGTTTGTGTTTATAATCACCACAATATAAGATTTCTAAATTTCTTTTAAAGTGATCTTGTTAAAGTCTGTTTGAAAGCATTGAGTGAAGTGCTTTGGGATAACGACTTTAGTTCCCGGGAGATAAAAGAAGGTTTTCCTGAAGAGGACGTAGCATATGGACTGAGCACCTAAACTGATGACAGTGCTCAGTGGAGGATGGTGGCAACAGCCCGCGAGGTGGGGATCCTGGCCAGGAGCTGGTTCACTAATCTAGAAGCAGACTATTGATAACAATAAACTAGGAACTGAATAGAAAAGTCAAAGTAGTCACATCAACAAGTGAACCACACGGATTTCATCAAAGAGGAAGAAAACGCGGTAGTCAACTGCATGTAAGTGATGAAGGGGCGTTCCTAACAGGTCCACCAAAAATTTGTGAAATGAACGATGAAAGGGTCTAAATAAGCTCAGGGTTTCAAGCCAGAAATGATACAGTTGGCAAAAGGAGTTTGCTCAGTACTCAGAAAGGTAAGACATTCGGTGGGGCCCTGGAGCTGTGTGACTGAAGGAATGGGTAGGATACGACCGAGAGAGACTTGATCTAGAGCTCTTCCATGTGTGGGGACAGGTGCAAACAGGATGCGGTGCATCTGAGATTAAAGCTGTCCATGCGCTGATTGACCTGGGTGTAGCTTTTTTCATTCTTGAGGAGGTATGCTTGAGTGTTTGTGTTACACGTGGAGAAAACAACTGTATAGTAGTGGAAAGAGCATTGGATTTGAAATTAAGAACAGGGTTCACATCTTAGATTCACTACGTATTAGCTGTCTTACCTTCGGCAAGTTATTTAATCTCTCAGCTGGTTTATTTTTCATAAACGGTCAAAAACATGCTCTCTCCCACCGAGTGTGAAAATTAGGTGAGCTAATCTACACTGGCTGCCACATAGCAGCATTAATGTATTCAGTTAACATATTTTTAACCTTAATCTAAAAAGAAAAAAATATTTGAGAAACACCTAGCTTCCCCCCCTAAAAGTACCCATTCAGCTATAGCACCCAAGTTTAGCTAATGCAGACAAGATAGGAAAAAGGGAGCAGCAAGGACAGGAGAAGTATCTAATCTAGCCAGAGAATCCTCTGGGAATCTCGTTAGAAATCACCATTATGGTATCCGAGATGACCATGTACTCATATTTCTACACCCATTCTTTGCCTGGTTAAAGATACTTTTCCCTCTCCCCGTAAGTGGGCATATGATTCATGTTTGACCATTTATCCTAGGCTTGCCCCAAGATTTTTAAAATGGAGAGGAAAAGGCTCGTTTTCTTTTTGAAGTGCTGAGCTGGAAAGTGTGAGCCCCTAGGGAAACAAAATATCTTCTTATAAGTACAGATGCTTTACATCAGCATACTCATAGCACGTTAGCTCTCTTGGAGATTTGAAGAGGAAAATGGAAAAAAGTTTGGCAATATCTCTCGATCAGAGCAGTTGACGTGGCAGAAAGCCCATTACCAGAGGTAGCTATGAAGTCTTTTGGGTCAAGTCTAAAACGAAGAGATGATGAAAAGTGGCTTAAGGAGCCCACAGTCCAGGATAAGGTCCATTCTCAACACAAGGTCGCTGAGCAGGCTTGTTCAGCAAACCAGCCAGTGCACCAAACACCAGGAATTGGGTCCTGAGGAGCTAGCTGGAACATTACGTTTCCAAGAATGACCTTAAAAGCAGAGATGCTCGGTGAATGATTTGCCATGTGTAAGCCTGTGCGTGAGAGAAGCCAATGGAAGTGCCTGGTGGATTGAGACCTGAACAGATGGCCTATGGACAGCAACTCCCTTGGAGGCCACTTGCAGTGGAGGGAAATAAAAGTAGAAAAGCTGGTCACTTTAGCCTTGAAGCTTTCCCTGGATTCAACAATGTGGCAGTAAAGTAGTTCCTGGAACAGAGCTGGAATATCCTGGAGTACCTTCCCATTCAGGTGTCAAAATCTGCATTTTTTTTAAAGATTTTATTTATTTGACAGAGAGAGACAGCCAGCAAGAGAGAGGGAACACAAGCAGGGGGAGTGGGAGAGGAAGAAGCAGTCTTCTAGTGGAGAAGCCTAATGTGGGGCTCGATCCCAGAACGCTGGGATCACGCCCTGAGCCGAAGGCAGACGCTTAACGACTGCGCCACCCAGGCGCCCCTCAAAATCTGCATTTGAACAAGTTCTGCAGATACATCTTCGGCACCTGAAGTCTTGGAGCTCTTATAATACAGTTTCCAGTAAAGGGAATGACCTGAGAGATTACTGGCAGGATATGTACTGAATCTCTTCTAGTTTCTTCGGAGAAGAGTGGCAGTGGGCATTGTCATGCGAACCTTACTCAGAGGCTAGTTCTAGAAAGTATTGACCTGAGCATTGCGTTCTCTGTAGACCCAGAGGCCATCCGAGAGGTTTGACTTCTTGCCTTCTGCTGTGAAATCATAGAAAAACACAATCTTTTTGTTGTTTCTTATTCCGAGGCAACAGGAAAAGGCAATTTATTCTTCTCACCAGTTCAGCTGTATGGAAGCTGGTACCCTGCCTTGCTTGGGTTAGCTTGGCCTCTCGTCATTTATCTGTGCCCAGGAGGCATTAGTATACACTGTTCAATGGCTGGCCTTGGATTTTATGCACGTTTACTCCCAGCGATCAAAACTCTGCTTCTTCAGCATCTTTATAATCTCCTCTGTTCCCACTCAGGCACGAGCCTCTTTTCTTCACCTGCCACTTAGTAATCGTAGCGAGGCTGAGTGACAAACTCTCCAGCCCCTAGCCCTTCCTATTCTGACAAGCTTTCATAATCGTTGCCTTTTGCTTCACACCTTTGCTAAAAGGTGAATATATGTTGACACACCACATTTTTTTGGACACCTCTCTAGCAGCTGTCAGATGAATGTGTATTTTCTGCTTGTTTTACACATTTTGTTATAAAGCCCGGGAGAGCCTTGCTTTCTGGATGTAATGCAATCCCCACACTTGGAGTTTTCCTATTTCTTTCAAATACTGGTGATCTGGTTACTAACAGTGCTTCTAAATTTATTCTATTTCAGGATTAGGCAGTCAGTGACTCCTTCCCAGAAAGATGCATGATAAAGTCAGAATCAGTTGATTGAAGGTGTCATGCTGTTCCTGATCTTTGCATTTATGCTAAGCAATCCTTCATTATCACATTGTGTTATCAGAGCAGCACATGCTTAGAAGACAGTGGGCAGTCGGCCTCCTGCTGGTGAGGATTTCCTCATGTAGATTAAGCTGAAGATCTGGGGATCATGTGTGGGGTAGGTCAACATATATTTTGCTTAGTGTCAGAAGATGCCTGGAGTGATACTCTCTAGCTAATGGGGATTTACGAGCCTCTAAATATTCGTCTGGAATTAACTTTAGCTAATACATACTAAGGATTAATACCAGATTGTTTAAAAATCAGAATGTGAGTCCGTTATTCAGTTTAAAAATTGTGTGGAAGGGACAAACGGTGAGAAGAGGCTAGGAAAAGAACAAGGGGGGACAGGAAGCAGAAAGAAAGAAAGGTCAGAGTGTATTTGAAAGGATATTCAGTCTGGAGAGACAAGGATCTGTCTACCACTTAGACAACACTGAGCGAGGACGTGGATGGCCGTGGTGAACAGGTCACCTGCAAGGTTCTTCTTTTCCTGATTCTTAAAATATAGGTGATAATTCCTACCGGACCAATCACAGTGGTTGGTGACAGAAAACAAAAATAAAAACTACTTTAGCTAAGTTAAACAGGAAAGTCATTTATTGGTGAGATATTAGGAAACTCCCAGAAGCCTTAGGAAGACGGGGGGAAATGAGCAGGGACCAAGAAAACCATGTAAAACTACAGTCCTGCCACAGCAAGCGTCTTGTGCAGTGGTGGATGGAATGTTATCGCAGATGTTCTATGCAGGCACTGCAAGCAGTCCCTGTCCCTCGAGTAACTCCTGCAAGAGTCAGATTTATAGGCAGGCAGACAAACCTATGTACTATGGCTGCGACTTAGCTTCCAAGGAGCAAAGGAAAGGCCGGACACCACAACCCCTAGATTTTGATGGTGAGAATGAACCGTGCCTCCCTCCTATCTTGCAGTCCCCCAAACTAAAAAGAGTGTCCAAATGCTCGGGAGGACTGATATTATAAATTTCGATTACATCACATCACAGGTTATTAAAAAGAAAGTAGTAGGGGCACCTGGGTGGCTCAGTCAGTTAAGCATCTGACTCTTGATTTGGGCTCAGGTCATGACCTCAAGGTGTGGGACAGAGCCCAGCGCTGGGCTCCGCAATGGGTGTGGAGCCTGCTTAAGACTCTCCCTCTCCCTCTGCCCCTCCCCTGCTGCTGGTGCGCTCACGTGTGTGCTCTCTCTCACTCTCTCTCTCTCTCTCAAAAAAAGTAGTATTAATGTTCCATGATTCATTGTTTGCATATAACAGCCAGTGCTCCGAGCAATACGTGCCCTGCTTAATACCCATCACCGGGCTAGCCCATGCCCCGTATCCCTCCCCTTGGAACGCCACATCAAAAACTAATGCTGTACTGTGTAGTGACTAACATAACATAATAAAAAAAAGTAGTATTAAAAGAAGTACTTTGGTAAAGGTACCTAATACCTAGCACATGTCAATAAATATCATTTGCATGGTTCTTTTTCCTCGTTAGCCATTCACATTTTCACACGTAGAATGAGGATTGCTATTTGTGTGGGAACTATGAGAACACTGAGACAGGGCAGAATTTTTGGCCTAGGCCACATGGTAAATTGACGACAGCTGGACAAAAGCTCCAGCTTCTGAGCAGTGCATAGACCACCTTATGCCAAGGAGAGGGAGTAACAAAAAAAATTCTTTTCATTCAGGGACAGCAGAGAAGAAATGAACTTCTTTTCTATTTGGCTCAGAATCCAACTGAATTCTTGCATTTCCATCCCCAGTGTTTCCCCAGGTTTCTTGTAATGAGCAGCAGAGCAGGACAGCGGGAGGAGAGGGTCAATATTCGGACATAACGTGTCACCGACCCCCGAGTGAGCCACAGTTTGGGTTCACGGGTGTACTTGTAAATCCCCCAATTCCATCTGTTTCCTTAATTCCTCAGGTGTTTGGAGGTAGTTAAGAAAGCTCACCTCAGCCTACCATTGTTGAAGATTATTTACTGGTATTTGAAATGTCCAGGTAGCTTAAAGGCGAAGTATGGAAGCAAGAAGGCGGGCCATGGTTCGCGTAACAGTTACTCATCCCCTCTCAGGGCTTTACTGTACCACCATGCACATAAATAAGCACATTGTACTCTTCTCAATTTACTGTAATGTTACCCTCAATTAATATATTAAATTACTGTGTTCATTTCAACCTCACTGGGAACTGTATTTGAATAGGAATGCATGTATTAAACCATATTCGTTCTCTGGTGAAAACTAAAATATATAATCCTTTTTTTTTTTTTTTTGTGCTAATAAGCACAGAGGGAGGTGCTCAGCACTTTTTTAATATGACATCACAACTTCCACTCTTTGCCACACGAGGTTACCCCCCTCCCTTCTAGATGCCTAACTTCTTCTTTGTGTTCCCTGACAAGCTCTCGGTGCTACTCTACCAGGTCCTTCCAGGGGCCGTTGCCGATGTCCCATGGTAACCCTCCTGTTCCAAGGGACACTGTATTCCCTCCCTACATGCCATTGCTCCCCGTGGTCCCTTATACAAATAGCCATCCAGCTGCCCCAGTGCCAACAACACACTGGGAAGGAATCTCTGCTTCCATCAGTTTTATTTTGTTCTAAGGATCCCAGAGGCCTCAAGGTTTTATAAACTTTAACTTCCATTCGTTGTAACACTCTCTCCCTTCAGAGCTGGCATCTGAAGACCTCAACTCAATGTATTTAAGTTTCATTTGTAATGGAGTCTCCCGACTTGTTCCCTCCCCTCTAATTTCTACCTCCTTCTACACACACAAAACACACACTCTCAGTAGAAAGGCTTTATTACTGCCCCTTACCTAATTGAATCTCTGATCCCTCATGCAAATAAACATATGGAGGGCCATTGGTATGCCAGTGACGCACATAGCTTACACTCAAACCAAAACCCCATTATACACCATATCCCATCCTCCAGTATATGAGCGTTTCATGAACCTGTTTCAGCGTAATGATGCTTAGAGGTTTTTGTTTTGGTTTTTTGGTGGTTGATTTTGGTGGCTCTCTATTACAACTCTGGGTGAAGCTGCAGTTGCTTCATCATTTGGAAGGGACCCTTGAAGCAGTTCTGTCCCATAGAACTTTCTGCAGTGATGGCGGAAATGTTCTTTATTCTAACAGTTCAAAATAGCCACTCGCCACATTGAGCACTTGATATATGGCCAATATTACTGAGGAACTGACATTCTAATTCTGCTTAATTTTAATAATAGTAAATTATTTAAACAATGGCATGCGAGCAGTGGCTACTGTATCAGAAAACGCAGCCGAAGGAAAGATCAGGAGCAGGAAATTCTTATTCTTGAGTGCATTAGATGTAGGTTGTAAATTTTGAAAATATGTATTTATTGAAGCAACTGTAAAGAATAAGCGAACTTTAGATAAGACCCTGGCACCACTAACTTACAAATGAAAGAAAGAAAAATTGTGAATTATGAGATTGCCGAGAAGACTGTCAACAACCCATAATTCAAACCATATATTGTCAATAACCCCCCCAAAGTGACTATTTGAGCTTAATGTCACCATGTAAAACATGAAACAATTAAGAGAAACTGTTTCAAGAAGTAAAATAATTTGGTCTTGAAGTGTAATGGCTGGAAGTAATTGCCTTGGCTGGCAGGCATCTATCTAATTTTCTGATTTTAATGTCTTAAATACAAGGCATGCAAGCACTAAAGCTAATTTTAAATAAACCCAGGGTTTTTTTTCCCCTTTGGGTACCAAGCACGTTTAGAATGGAGAGCAGGAAAAGAAAGTTCTAAGCAAAGGTGACACGGACCACCCGGTGGCGTGAACAGAAAGCCGGAGTACAATTAGGAAGTACATAAACTCATAAAGGGAACCACTGTCATCCTCATGCACAGAATTTTCAATTATTCTTCAATAAACCTGGATTGTTGGAATTATGCTAAATTCAAAGCTCCAGGTCATACCACTTTGAAATCTTGAGGTAGAGAGCTACAAACAATTTAAAATTTTAAAGTGGGGTCTCTGATGTGTACCTGGGACATGAGCTTCGCTTCTGATGATGAGCAAAGAGCTATGCTAATTTTCATTTTTATACATTCTGTCATTGCCACCGTAAAGGCTCTGGGATGCTGTGAGGATTAGATGCTTTTGTGCCTAAAATTCATTATGTCCTGACTAATTTGTATGTGGCAGGGAATTATAGATGCAGCACATTGTAAAGCATTGTATGGAGAAGGACTTGGCAGTGGGAAGGAAGAAAGGGACAGATCAATCAAGACAGGTGGCTTTGTTTACCCTGTCATTGTTCTCTTTGACTTTGTTGCATTGCTTTCCAATCCCCAGGGAAAGTGAGCATGTATGGGTGGGAGGAGTCCTATTCACAGCCCATGTGCAAGCCTTCAGTGGGTAATTGCTGAAAGACCCCTCAATTCTTGAAATCAAAATGGAAAGGAAGCAAGATACTTCAATCCTTGAAGAATGACAATAACCAATCCTTCATTTGGGGGCTAGGCACACTGCTTAAAATATCCTTCTAGGTCTGGCTACTATATTTCCATTTCAGTGAATGAAAATTTAAAACAGCCAGCATATAGCAAACAAAAGAGTAGGCAGCCTAGAGTGAAAATAGTTGTTTCACAGGTTAAGCAGACATGGATTTTAATACCAGATCCATAATTATTTGTTGTAACTCCTTCTGAGCTTTACTTAAACCCTTTGAGCCTCAGTTGACTCCACTATAAAGCAGGACCAACACATGTCTCTTAAAGGCTATTAAAAGGTAAAATATCTAAAGCATACCACTGACCAAAAAAAGCACAAAGCCAAGGTCAGGCTTTTCCCCCCCTCTCTATGCCTAAGCCATAATGAGATCAAGTTGCTTGAGAAAAGTGTGTAATTTGTTTTCCTAGTTGGAGCTGTGGCCCTGTGGTCCTGCCTCCTTGCCTACCATGGTGAATCAAGCTACAATGTGAAGGAAAGAGAAAAGTCTCATTTATCAGTTTCTTCTTAAGTGGGATGAGCCCTAAGAAGCCAGCCCCCCTACCAGCTTCCCCTGGTCCCTTCAGCTCAGTGGAGCCAAAAGTGAGGAGAAAAGCAAAAGGCTGTGCCAGCCCCAGAGAGTTACTCAAGGCTCCTCCAACAAAGGTAGTCAAAGGGCATTTCTCCCAACTTTTATAAAAATCCTCAGTGCTCCCCACAGAGTGCCCTATTCCGTTCTTGGGATGGTGACTACCTCTGTCTCCCCAAAGTAAAGAGAGTGGTATATGCCTGCCTGTCTGCCCAAGATTCTGTGCCATTGCGCCCCCTGGATTCCTGATGGCTTCCTTCCACTATCGGGCTGTTTGCAGGTCCTCAGGTGTCTTCCATAAGGGTGGTGACAATGATGACGATCCTAGGACCAGCACTGCTGTGCATAACTTCAGGGCACTGGATGGCTGATTTACATACTTGTAACAACTGCCTAACATGTGGAATATTAGTTTCATGTCCATTGTACAGGCGAGTAAAGCTGAGCCTCTCACAGAGTCGGTAAATGGCAGAACTGCAGCTCAAATCTCAATCAAAAACCCGTATCTGTGTTCTTATTACAGTCATTGTAAGCCTTTTCCACCAAGGTTTTGGCTTCTGAAAACCAGACTCCACACTTGATAAGGTTAGAGTAACCCATGAATAAGGGTATGGCTTCCTCAGAAAAAGATAAATATTAGGGAACCATGGAAAAGAAAAAGAACTAAAAAGCTTTTCACAGTCAACACAATCCTTGAAATGTCTTCTCTCTTTCTGAGCCATTCTGTTCTCATCTTCAACGTGGTTAATAATCTCCTCCTACCTACCACAGAAGTTTGCTGAAAGGATCTAATGAGGTGTTTTATGTGGACACGTGGAAAACCATACAGCCTTCTACAGTATTGGTTTTATTACTAAAATTAGACATTATTAGATTTTAACATCCTGCAGCGGGGGAGAGACTCTTTACCATCATTCCCCGATCATATTGAAGACAAGTGTGCACTTTTCTTTTTCTTTATCCATTTTCATTCATAAGAACTCTATTCTGGCCATGAAGTTGGAGGTCATTATAAAAAGAATTATATGCTTCGCAGTTTGACAAGGCCAAAGAGGTGCAAGGTGGATTATTCACTCAAGTGGCCAATTCCAACACTTGTCTTATACGTCACCATTCTACTTATAAAGCCTATGTCTCATTTCCCTTGATTCTATAATAAGGCTAATGCTACTCCCTCTTTCACAAAACTTTTCTGAGTATTAATGAGATAACCTGACCAAACACTTAGGCTTGCACTCTGCATACAATAGTCAAAAGCTGTAGTCTTTCTCCAGCCTTACTTACCTGACCTGGGAAGACTTTGTACAAATGCAGAAGGATGGTACTTTGACACTATAAAAGTGTTTTTCATTCTTTAAATTCATGATTTTCACATGATAATCCATATGGAAATCCATGCGACAGATACACATGGGAAATTTATTAAAAACACATGGGTCTGATACTCTAAATCTGGAGAAGGGCCCAGGAATACAAGCTTTTAACAGGCTTCCAAGGCAATTCTTATAGGAAACCAGGCTCGAGAACTATGGTCTTCAATGACGAGACTAATAATCTTTTACACCAATATGTTTGTAGTTCTGAATGTATCTCATACCGATCACACTTGAGAAAATAATTTAAATTAATATGTGATGGCATGGTTTATAAATCACCGGAGGAATACTTTGAACCTATCATGCAAATGCTAGGCAGTGAGAATCAGTGTAAGTCAGCATAAAATTGAATGTTACCTCCTCTTGCTCCTCGGGGTCTTAGAGCCCAATTGAGTGAATAATCCGCCTTCCACCTCTTCGGCCTTGTTGGGAAATCAAAATTCCTTGAGACACAGCAAGATCCTGTTACTGATCACTTTTATATGCATGAGGACTTATTGGGACAGTGAAGGTTACTATGGAGACTACGACTGTTTTTTAGTTGATTGACAGGTTCCACTTATGTAGCTCCTTTGCTGTTGTGAGTTAAAACAGTGAAAAATAGCCAAAAACCAGGACTAAGGTTTTCCAAGTCTTAAAATGAAATGTGTCTCCAGTGACACACTTAGCGATTGAAAGGAAGGAAAGATTCCCTTCGGTTCTTCCTTCTTCTTACTTGCACACCTTGTGTTCACTTTTTCTTTGCAGAATAGCAGAGTTGAATCAAAGACATAGGTTTGCATCTCTTTTACTGGACTGTTCTCCACAGGACTCTCCTGACTACCCTCATAGCCTTAAAGGTCTCAAAGATTGGTATGACAGGGAAATTTTCTCCATATGATCTTGTGTTAACCACAATCTTTTAGTGAGTCAACAAGACAAACTTCCTCTTTTTCCAAAGAGGAAACTTCTCACGAAGTTAGTAGGATGACAGGGTAGGTGTAAGACTTTCCCAGGGTTACTATAACAAAAATCCACAAATGGGCAGCTTACCACAACGGAAATGTGTTCTTTCACAGTGTCGGAAGTTGACTCTACCGATTTTCGTGTCGATCCAGCAAATTTACTAGGTGCTTTCATTATCTCTCTTAATTTGTATACTTTCTATATTGAAATTTTCATGTTGAGAATAATGTTTATCTGCACATAATGGCATTTTTGTCTTGTTCGATCATTATGATTTTTATTTCTTTGATTTGTTTTATTTCATCGGCTGAGGCTTACAATAAAAAGCATTAAATATCAGGGGTAGCAGAAAGCATCCTTGTATTCTTCTCAACTTTAATCAGAATTCTTGTAAAGTTTCACCGTGAGGTAAATGTTTGCTATAGGGTTTCTACAGAAATGTTTCAAATTATGTGTGTGATTTAAGGTGACGCTTATTGTAACAGAAACTCTGTATCAATGACCGCAAAATAGGAGGTTTACTTATTGTTCACTGAAAGTATTATTGACAACAGGGACAAGGCGCTCTCTGCCTCATGCAGTTATTTGGAGCCCTAGGTCAGTAGAAGAGTTGTCACTTTAAATCTTTAGTTTCCAGGGTCACTCTGGTCAATGATATCTAGCTAACAGTTGAAGGAAGAGAGGGAGTCCCAAGTGAAAGGATCTTTTAGGCTGGACCTGGAAGTGGTGTGCATTTGACAGAACTTGGCTAGATGGCCACTTTTTCTTTTTTGCAACAGAGGCTGGGAAGTACCACCCAACTGGGTGCCCAGGAAGAGCAAATAGGTTTATTAAGCACAGTTTCATCTAAATATGTCCAATCCCTGCATAGAGATTAAACAGATACAAAGCCTCTCTGGCTGTTTGTTTTAGATCAGAGAGGTTTTTGTTTTGTTTTGTCTTTTTAAGCATGAACACAACATCATCTAGGCTAGAACGGCCACAAATCTTTTTTTAAATTAAATGTAATTTTGAAACACAATGTTTTGGATAGTTGGAAGCAAAACTGCTTTGGTTGAATTAAAGGTCAGAGACCCTGAATACAGTGCCCAAGAGGGCCTGTGTTGCTCCGAAAGCATCCTTGAGGAACCCTCAGGCACCGCGCAAAAGAACGTCGAAAACCCCTGAGTGAGAGACTCATTTATCAGTTACTGGTCTGATTTAAATAAATTGTTTTTAGTATTTCTTGTTGAATAGTTCCTGAAATAAATAACCCAGTTAAGGATTCATTAAGCTCCAACATATTTATTATACAATTATTGTCATCTTACCCCTTCTTCTTTACTCAAACTTACTTAGAAATGCTCTGTATCAGTCCTTCCCATTTAGAATGAATGTAGCTGTGCATTCCCCTTCTGGTGGTAGTTGCATGCCAAACATTTCCTCTCTTAGGCTGGTTTCGAAGGATCTTCCTCTTGTAGTAGGAAAAGAAAGCATTAACAAATGGCTGACGGATATGAATAGTAAAATGGACGGAGACAGAGCCTGATGTTTTTGAAATCACTCACCCTCATCCATCTGTCCCTATGCCCAATCCATGCAACACAAGCACTTTGTTGTTCCTATAGTTTGGAGGAAGGGGCAGAAGACTTTGGGAATAATGTAAGAACTATAGGTGGGCCCTATATATAGATGCTTGTTTTCCATAGATCTCAAAGGTTCTGTACTACTGTTTTCGGGAGTTTCTCAAACTTTTGGTAGATTTCATTTAATTGGTATGCTTTTAATATTTTACATACAGCAATTAACTACTGTAGTAAAAGCACATAGACGTCTATGGTCAATAGTTGTTTTTTTTTTTTTAAATATGAGAGTAACAAATTATTAATCATGATGCCAGAAAACTTTAGAGTTTTAAATAGTTCTTCAACTATTTGGGGGCTTATATTAGAATTTTTTTAAGTGAAATATTGAAAAGCATTGCTATGAGTCTGCACTCTGTTGAGTGTAAGACTTCTAAATCCAGGAGGAAAAAAAAAGATATGTTTGTTACTCCTTGGTCCCTGTTAAAAAAAAAAAATCTGTTTATCATATGTATTCATCCAAGTTGGAATAGCAAAATAGCTATTTCTTAAAACATCCTGAAATTCTTGGCTTCTGGCACACCCGTCCTCTAACCGAAGACACAGTGTATCACGTGACTCCCTGTATCCATGTCATCCTTGGTTGTACTACAAGATAAGTGGTGGTTAACTCAATAAAATGGGGGGAAATACAGTATAGATGGAGGTGTTATGTCTCCCGATTACATTCCAAAAGATCCATTTAGCCGCCAGTCATGGGGAGATGCCTTTCATGGAATTCATTTGAAAAGGAAAGTAGCATATCCCAGGCGACTCTCTCTTGGCTGTAATGCTTTCTGACAGCAGAGCAAAAGAAAACTCTAAACAAGTCAAAAGCTAGGTAAGCACCTCAGGAAAGAATGGTAGAGAGATCTAACAAAACTTTAATATCGGTAAGTTTTCAACTCTGGTAGAACTTTTTTAACGTATGGTAATAATTACATTAAATAATTGCTGACTGGCGTAAATATTTCCTGACTCCCAGCTTCCCATTTCTCCAATACAAATACTGACTCTGACTTCCGTCTCATATGGGTCTTACCTTGGAAGACTAAAGATGTGGGAGAAGAAAGATGTGCAGGGAAGCCTTTCCTTCTCTCTTGACATGTCCCAATACTGAAAAACTACTAGCTGAGGAGAGCTCCTCTGGTCCACAATTCCCATGTAAATTAGAATAATTTACCTGGTCTTCCACATGAGAGAGAAACAAAAACACAACCACTAGTATTTTCTTTGGTGTAAGATACACACGATCAAAATGGAAAGATGAATTTAGACAACAGCTTTTTTTTTTTTTTTAATTGCCGACCCTTTGAAAAGTATCACCCTTACAAGTATGATAACTTTCAGGACCGGAAGATTACTGGCAATAATAAAGGAAAAAGTAATTTGATGATTTATCAAATGTGTACCAAGAATATGTACAGGAAAAAGCAAACAAAAAACCAAAAAACCAAAACAAAAAAGAAAACCATCAGATAGGACAATCCTCCAGCCTCAGCATTGACATTTTCTCATATGCTATTTCCATGAAGCTCCGATATGTTAATGTGTAATGCAAAATTTTAAAAATTAGGTCAGAGCAAAATATCTTAATAACATAAAACGATTCTGCTTCAAATCCTGGCATTCAAAGCGGTCTGTGTTTAATGATAACCGCAGCCCCAACGGCTGCTCTGATGTCATTCTAACAGAGAACTTGTTGGCACAGCGGGCTGCAACACCAAGTTCTTCCTTTTCAACCCCCTCTGTACACCCTGTCTCCCTTTCTCGCAGTGCTGTGATTTATAGGTGCTGCTGATAGGATTTTTTAAAACAGGGAAATGCGTAGCAGATGTGCAAAAATAGCTGTCATTCCCCCATGCCGAGTGTGTCGGCAATTACCCCCAAACCAAACCAACCTTGCTCTGCATTAGAATGATATCTTGATACTGTGCTGTGTTGTTTAGCATTAGCCCAATTGCCGGTTATCATCGTTCTCTGGAGGATGAGTCCTGTGGGTGTCGATCTTTAAATATTCTGGAGCTTCTTGGCCGCTGGGTGATTATTGCAAAGCAGGGAAAGACTAAGTACAGATGGAAAGTCATCCCGGTGGTGCCTCAGACAGATGGTCTTTGGAATTCCATTCAGGGAACTGTGGGACCTGCACGAGAGCTTGTTGCCCATATAGCAGTTGCATTCAAGGACGCAGAACTGCCCCTCAATACAACAGTCCCGTTACAACGCCTCTGACTGGCTTCTTTCTTCCCCTTCAGTTCCTTACACTTAGAGTGTATCCGATGTTAGTGGAAAGATCACTAGGTGGAAGATAGCTTTATTCCTCTCTCTATAGTGACCTCTCTCTCTAGAACCAGAAATTCTCAGAAAAAGCCACCTCGTTACTGGACGTGTGGTCTATGGACCAGGTGCGCTAGCATCACCTAGGAGCTTGCAGGAAATGCAGAGCTTCAGGCCCCACCCCTGACCGACCAAGTAAGAATCCCATTTTAACAGGATCCCAAGGTGATCTCTGTTCATGTAAAATTTGAGAACCCGTGCCTTAGAAATGACCTAACTGTCCTCTTCCTTTCTATAGAGGGAGGGGCAGAGAAGTTATTTCCCACGACCAAACCCACATAGATAAAACGATTGTCAGCAGAATGGGGACTAGAACTCTGAGGCAGTAGAGTAAGTATTGAATTTATTAAGTTTCGTATCAGAGTTCTGCCACCAATTAGCCTTATGGTTCTAGGTATGACTTGTACTGTGACCTCACTGAGGTCAGTTTCCCCTCCTGTGAAGGGGGAAGAAATTTAGGTAGCATCCGGAAAGCAAACAATCTGATCAGTCACAAAATAAAATCAAAGAAATGAGGCAATCAGAGAAGGTGAATACGTGGGGTTACAAATTCCCGCCGTGCAAGGTGGTTTTAAAAATCACAAGAGATGATATATGCCAAAGCTTACAGCATAATGCAGATGCTTTCCCGACTCCAAGATTAATGCGCTTCCTCAGGCTTAGAACTTCCTATCCACAGCCAAAATTTAGACGTAATCAGTGGCTCTTGGGGGTCATCATTGGCCATGAGGACACCCAGGAGTGAGGGCCTGAGCAGCGGATGGAAGGTCCCAGGATTAGTCTGACTTCCTGGAGAGAAAGAAGGGGCTCTAGAGGTTAGGTTGTGTTTTGCAGCTTCTTTTTTATCTTGCGAACAAATGTTTCCGGGCATAGAGCTTTGCAACAATTCCCGATATCCAAATGGGGGAGGAACTGGAAGATTCCCCCCCCCCCGGCCCCCAAATGAGAGGAAACACCCTTGTGGTGAAGGATGAGGCTGGGCCTCCGGGCATGCAGCCTCCGCTCAGACTTTTGGTCCATCCCACGCAGTTCCCCAGCACCTGTTTATGCCAGTCCCTGTGCTACGTACTGTGCTCGTGGGCATGACCAAAACTTAATCTCTGCCTCCAAAAACTCATCATAGGGGAACGAATAGACAACAAAATAAGATCCGATGCCCTTGTGCAAGAATGAAAGATATGTATGAAGTGCTCCTGGAACCGAGGAGGGCTTGGGATGGGTGACGAAGGAAAATTTTGCAAAAAAAAGAGTTTTGGTGAAAACCTGCTCTGAATGCAAGTTAGCGCTGCAGCTGCTTTTTCTTTCCCTCCTCCGCTCTCCACCTCCTCCTCCCTCAGCCCTCCTCCTTCCCGCCTCCTAAGTAATATAGTGAGAAATTTAATTCTAAAGAATTTTGTGAAATAGTTTAGTTGTTTCTGGCTGGGGTGGGGCTGAAGTCAAACTCTGAGACCTTGAAAAATAGAGGCAACTTATTTCTATCTCGGGGGGGGGGACCTCACAAAATTATATAATGACCCAGAGTTGGTTTCTGCCAACTCTGATTTTAACTGGTATCGGGTTGTCTGAGCCACAGCTGTGGTGCGGTGTTTGTCTTTCCCTCCTCTCCAGTGTGTAGATATTCACCCCCCCCCCTTCCGCGAAGTAGGCTTCAAAAACGCTAATGATGCACCAAACCCAAGAATCATTTTTAAATGATAGGCTGAAGATGTTGATTCAGATCAAAAGAGATCATTTACACGGCTGCAAGTGTCAATTAATGATTAAAGTTTCTTTTTTGGATCAAAAATGAGACCTCTTCCTGTCATTATATACAGCAAAAAAACAAAACAAAACAGTGTCCAGTTTCCACCAGGTTTCTCATATGGTTCACCTTAAAGCACTTTGGCTTACATTTATTTTAACATGTGCAGTGATGCCTTTTGCTTTCTAATCAGACAGCTTACAGAAATTAACATTACTCATGTCCTTTTTAAACTTATATTTGAAGATCTGTATGCATCATTTATTACTTATATCAGTTGATACGCATTAGTTTGTCAACAGCAACTAAAATACTCTATATAATTCAGTCTTCGTTATCAATAATCTGGAATCTAAAGAAAAAAATATTTTAAAAATTTTACCAATCGGTGAGCACCTGACTGGCTACGTCGTAAGGTCATGCGACACTTGATCTCGGGGTTTTGAGTTCAAGCCCCATATCGGGTGTACAGATGACTTAAATTAAAACAAAACAAAACAAAACTTTTTTTTTTTTAACTAATGGGAATGTTTTTCTGGCTTTACTTATATGGAAATTCCTGCTATATAAATATACACACTTTATTTCTTATATGTCATAATTTAATTTATAAATGCACATAAAATACAGATAAGTATTGCTCAAATAAGTAAAACTATTTGGGCCATGAGCCAGTATGAATTGATTTTGCAATGTCAGTTAGTGCTATTTTTCATAATCCCTTGGTTATGCTTTCTTAAAATAGAATCCCGTAATTTAAAATAAACATACAGTTAGTTCTCCTTTAGATGTCTCCTTTCTTTAACTTAACCTGATGAACAGCTCTGTATTTCAAATATGCTGTACTAATATGTTTTGTCTGCTGAGGATGTCTGTTTATTTTGCAATTTCAGATAAATATGCTAAAGAGTAGTTGACAGTTTAAAAAGGCGTATTTAAATTACACAAATTATTAACAAATACAGTGTAAAGGGAAAATACTGGTGAGTTTCCCAATTCCTAAAATTTTAATTAAGGGGAATGAACAGTAAAGTCATTAATAATTTTATAATATCATTAAAAACATTTGCTTTCAGAGAAGACCAGTTGTGTCTACATATCAACTTTGGGAAAATCAAAGCAAAGAAATAGATTGAAGTCAGTCTATCATGGAACTAATTATAAAACAACTGACTGAATCGGCTACTGTAAGGTGCTTTGTTAAATCAAATAAGCATATAGTTAATAATTACTACTCCAGTTCTTTTGACCTATCATAACATACCCATGGATTGTTTTCAAACCAAACCTCACTGTATTATGCACAACTGCATATGTCATATAATTAGCATAAGATTTCAATTCACTAAGACTTAATCAGAAACATCTGAAATGGTGATTGTGATATTATTTCTAGTGAATGACTGACTTCTCACCTGGAATGACTATTACATTGTAAGGATGGACCTGGAGAGATAGCTGATGCCTGTGTCAAAAATAACAAAACGAAACACACACACACACACACACACACACACACACACACACACAGTGAAGATCAACTGATACTCCCTAGGAAATTATTGGTTGGATGGGATCATGAGGCTTGATATTTACAAATCATCAGTCAGTAGCGATTGCCTTCCCCTTGGCCATATATCTCTGGACATTTCCTGTCATGTCATCTTCCACTCTCCTATCCACTCCCTGAGTTAGCTGTGAGAGGTGGACAACTGGTGGTTCTCTGAAAACAACAAATTCATTTACATATTTTTGCCTTTACATATGGTTGCCCTTTGTCTAAAATACCGCTTTATTGCTTTCCCATTTCCTTATTCCCTTTTTTTTTTTTTTTTTGATTTCTTAGAAAACACCTTCTCATTTTCTGACGGTCTGCTCAAGCTTCAAGCTTCATTTCCTCTGCGGCGTTTTTGGTTTCCCCGTTGATGAGCATTGAACACTCTTTAACGGCCTTTCCCTCTTCTCGTGTATGAGCTCCTTGAATGGAGATATTTCTCTTACGCCTTTAGCTTTAGTTATCTTTTAATCCCCATTACTTTACACAGTGATTGAACCACAGCCAAAGATCAATGTATATTTGAATTTGAGTTTTGAATTAATCAACTCTCAAATAAAAGTTGGGTCCTCACATTTCAGCTAGGATTTTTTTTTTTTTTGCTACAAATAATAGATAGCTCAATTTGAAATTACCTTAAAAAATAAGGATCACATATTAACTCACATAACAAAAAAGAGGAGTAGATAAATGTACACAATACAGCTGACACCTTTAATGGTCAGTTCATCTATAGGCTTCATAAACTCATTCCTTTTTAAAATAAATATTTCATAAAGTAAAACTCATAGTTGAAATTGTAAACGATAACTAGTAAGCTTAAAACTGGTATTTCATTTTCTGCCTGATAGCAAATTTGGCCGCCATATTTTATAGCTTGTTGCAGGAAGATATGGAATCAGTTATCCTAACAGTAGAATCGGAGCTGGTCTTGAGACCTATTTGACCATCAGATTACATCAGAAATGCTATTTTATTAGCTTTGAGCCTGAACTTCAAGAAGCTTTGCCGTTTCTACTTTTGCTGATCTTGGAATTCAGTGGCCATTAGACTAACTTGGGATGAGCTGCTAGAGTTTGCGAGGCTACACAAAGAATGGTCCCAGACATCTCAGTTGTCCTTGTTAACCATCATAAAACAGCCGTTTGGTCAACAGCCAATAATAGTTGCACAAAAGCAAACCCCACCAATATCAGCCAAGCCTGGTCAAACCAAAAGAAATCCCAAACTAAGCCCACCCCTGATTATTGACCTGTAGAATCTTTTGCTGCATGAATGGTTGCTGTTTCTAAGCCACTGAGCTCTTGGAATTATTACATAGCAAAAGTTGTTGAATATAAATTCTATATAGTTCATTTTCCAACTTTTAACTTATTTATAACACTTAGACAAGATAAATGTATCTTTATGGTATATTACATTTTTATTAGTTTTTGTGTTGAATCTGAATGTTGAAGTTGAAAATTTCAGTAATATATTTTTAATTGATCTTCATTTAAAAGAAAGAAAAAATAGAGCTTCTTCTGAAGCTAGTCACAGGGTATTTTGTAACTGTGGATCAAATGATACTTCACTGCAAGAATTGTTCAGAGTTCTAGGCACACAGTGCAGTAAATATTTCCTCTTTTTCATTGCAAATCTCCTCTTGCAAAGTTGGTAATTCCTAACTTTGCTTGAAGAGCCCTATTTCACCTAATCCCATGTGACTCTTTTTCAGATTTTTTTCCTTTTTCTCCTCAAGCATTAGTGTGCAAAGTTTTAACCTGTAACATCTGATTCAGAGTATTGCTTGTCCTCAGATAGTGGGTGTCGTTTTATGATTTACTGCTTCTAAACTTTTCCTGGAATAGAAGACCTCTTTCAAAAATAAAAAGGTTTATTTTCATCTAAGTTTACACACACACACACACACACACACACACACATACACATTCACACGCACACACAATATAACCCTGGCTATAAACGTGTCCTAACTAGCTATTTCAATGTCACACTTGGTCTAAAATATTTCATTCACCAACCAAACCGATTTCAGCTTATGTGTTATTGGGCAAAATTGTGTCCTATGCCTGGTCCTTTATCAAGAGTCAGTTAACTTTGGTGCTTAGGCCAAATCTGATCCCACTTGTTTTTGTAAATAAAGTTTTATTGGAATACTGACATGCTTATTTGTTCTCATATTATCTGTGGCCACTTTCCCACTGCAATAGCAGAGTTGTGTAGTTGTGACAGAGACTGTATGGTCTATAAAGCCAAAAATATTCTGGCCCCTTTTAGAAAAAGTTTTCTGGGGGCACCCAGCTGGCTCAGTTGGTGGAACATGTGACTCTTGATCTCAGGATCAAGCCACGTGTTGGGTGTAGAGATTACTTAAAATCTTAAAAAAAAAAAAAAAAAAAAAAAAAGTTTGCTGAACCCTGCTCTTGACCAATGTATGAAAATTACCATGAAGAATCTACAGGATTACCATGATAGGTTTAGACCATTCATGATTCATCTCCTAGGCTTGGGTATATTGCTTACTGAACGAAGTTGAGATTCTATAAATTTAAATAGGCCATTGTATTGGCTACCAAAAGTCTTTGCCATAGTTTCTATTGAACTGCAGATCTTCGTGCTTAGGGAAGACACAAAAATAAAATACCCAACACTTGCTCTCAAGTTAGCTTATGGCCTAATGAAAGAGTAATACAAAAGATAATTTTTAAAAAGTGAGACAAATGGTCTTACGATATGTACCCAAAGATTTTGGAGTGTTTTAGCACTTAAGTCCCTTTTAATATTGTTTTTTTTTTCCTCAATGAGAGTCACATTTAAATTTCCTTGTCTTAATGCTGTCCCCTAACATTTCTGTAAGTGCCTTTGCCATTCTTTATAGGAGTTGTTTTATTTTTCTCTTCTCTACAAGGGCTAATACCACAACCTTCCTCCACATTCCCAGCACATGACCTGCCTTTAATTGCAGATAAAATGAAAGTGAACAGCAAAGAAAATCTCTTAACTCCCACACCACACATATAAAAAATATCGAGAGCTGAACTTCCTCCTATATTAGAGGCCACTTCTTTATGACTGTCTTTCATCCTAAAGCTCAGCTCCTTGGAAGAGCATGGTGGACTCCTCTGGATTTTCTCACTTCTCAAGAACTCATCCATTCACAATCTATTTTAACCCTGAAAAGTCTGCAAAAATTACTCTCCCAAAGGTCAGCAGAGAGGTTTCTTAATCATCAAATTCGCTGGAAATTTGTCAGTTCTTCTCTTAACTTCTTTCATTTCTACTGTGATAGTGCAGTCCTCTTTAAATTTCATTTTCTGTGCCTAACTCCTCAATCACACACTCTTCTTCCTTCTCCTACCTTTTAAATGTTACCAACCCCAGGTAGATATTATTTGATCATTTTCTTATTTGGTATATTTGTTCTGATTGATCCCATTAACCTGCATGTCTACCTCTTTAATCCAATGACCTGTAGATATATTAATCCCAGTTTTCTGAGTTCAGGATTCTGTGCTCAGTTTTCCATTGGACATCTCCACTTGGCCATCAACCTGAAAGTGATCAAACAGAATACATCATTATCCTACATCCCAAAATGCCTACATCCCCCTTCTCAGTCGGTAGTCACGATCGTTCTCTCAGTAGGAACAGATCTCTCCCTTTTTCTGCCTCCAACATTGGATTGTTCACTGAGTGTAACTGAATACTTTTTGTATACAGCTTATAAATCTATTCATTTGTTTATATAACTGCTTCTACCTCCTCGAAAAGGTCCTTATCAGCTTCCTTTTTTTGTTTATGATTTAATAGCACCCCAAATGGTGTCCTTATCCCCAGTCACATTCTACTGGGATGTTCCCTCTACATTTCTGCCAAAGTGGTATTTCTAAACTGCAAATCATTCAGTCTGTCATTCTTTTTCGAATCTTTGAGAATTCTAAAGAACTTCAAAAGGAATTCCAAAATTCTTAGCATGTATGGCAAAGTTCATCCTGGTTTGATCCTCTGCCAACTTCCCAGTTATAGCCCTCTGCCATAATCCTACATGCGAGCAACCCTTGGACATATCCTTATGGAAGCATTTGTGATTCTTGGGGCAGAGCATGATTACGCGTGCTTCTATGATTTACCAGTTCTTTTTTCCTCTGGTTGAAAAATCGCTCTCAACTTGGTTTGCCTGAATAACTTTAAAAAAAAATTAAAAATAAAAACTTGAGTATGCCTATTCCTCTTTAATATAGTCTTCATTGCACAATGGTATGAATTCTAATTATCTAAATATAATTTGCATGTTACAGATTATATAAACTCAGAATTCTTCTGAGTTCTACAATATGCGATACTAAATGATTTATTACTTGCAGGCAGTCACAGGTAAAGCTTTGAAGGTTGAAAAACTTAATAGGAGCCTGTCTCTGTCACTTACTGGGTTTGTGAAACTAAGAAAGTCATTTAAGGTCTTAAGCTTGTTTTTTCGATTGTTACTGTGTAATGTGCTTATCGGGGGTGGGGGCATCTTTTTCTTCCTTCCCATATTTGCAATGAGAGAAGAAAACTTGATCTTTATTTTCAGTGGGAGGAGGGGGTGGGAATCACTGGAGAAGCATTTCCAGCTGCTCTCTGCCTCTTCACTCATTCTTCCTCACAGAGTCTAATCTGATTAGAATTTTTGAATAAGCCTGACCAGTCCCTTCTCTCTTCTGAGTCATCTTTTCTCCAGGAGACACGCATTCTAGTCTGTTTCTGGCTATGTTGTAAACAAACTGGGGAAGGCATTGCTACTTTGGGGAGCATTGTCTGGTTTTCCAGCTTCTCTACTAACTGAGAGAGAAATTCATTCACATAGAAGCAAAAAATCATCTAGCCCTTTTGGCTGCAAATCTAAAGCTACATTATTCAATAATCTGTACCAGTAATAAAGAGGATATTTTGTTTACTATCTGCCCTGGTCCTCTGTACTATATCCTTTCTGATTCTGAACTTGGGCAGATCAACGTGATACTGTTAATTCCTCCAGCAGTGCAGACTAAAGTACTGATTCCATGGGAAAGCTAAGGTGCCACACAGAGCACAGCATAGCCTAAGCACTCAATTAATCTTATTACTACTGAATATAATTGGGTCATATTCACTACACATTTTCTTAACAGCAGAACACACTCCTGATACAATAATGGAGATCAGGGGAAATGTTACATTTATTTTAGCAATAATCACATGACTTCAAGAAAGGCACTATTTCATTTTGTCATGACCCTGGTATTTGGAACTAGCCAGATCCCAAGTGCTTAATTTATATGGACAAAATATTAAGGTAGTGGGCTCAAGGTTTATTGCCATGTGGATAATTTGGCATCCTGGTTGAGGCACAATCCATGAGTCTCCATCTTTGAGATGGGATACAATTAGGTTCATTTTCCCCTGAAATCAGTATTTCAATATTTCTTCATCAGGACAAGCTTTATAGAGTTGGCTTTGCATCTTATTACCTCTTCATCTTGTTCTTCAATTTTTATTTATTTTTCTATTGCCCCACACTTGGACATATTTCAGTCATTCGATACTATAAACGTCAAGTGCCTCTGGCAGTCATCACTTTAAGCAGCCTTTCCTATCATCACCATCAGGAGCAGTCAACTCATAAAAGGTGTCAAAATGATGGCTGACTCTCTACAGTGACCTTTGATGCGTTCAACGTACTGGGCTGCGTGGAGGTGAAAAGCAAGGAATCCCACGTAAAGCTATCTGGAGCAAGAGTGATACAGAATCATTCTGTCCAAAAACTGAAAAGCTCTTTTGTTTAAAAAATCAACCAAAAAAAAAAAAAAAGAAAAGAAAAAGAAAAGAAAAGAAAAAGAAAGAAAAAGAAAAAACAAAAGGAAGGAAGGAAGGATAGATAATACATGTAATTTCTAAGTTAACCTCACGTGGACGGTCCTTTATACTTTATAGGAAGAGAGGCATTATCCTCTGAGGTAAGGGCGACACAAGAGAAGGGAAGGAAGGATGGAAACGAGTATTGTCATTGGTATCTAGTGTGTGAAGATCACAGTACTTAGCATGTACTTATCACAAGCACCCTAGAACACATATATTATCCCCCTTTACTTTTTACGATACAGCGATACTGAAGTATGGTTAAATTAAACAACTTTCCCAATGTCACCAGCAAATTGACCTCCGAGACAAAATTCAAAACCAAAGTATCTTCTTCCCAAGTTAGTTAGGAGGATTAAATTAGTCGACATTTGTAAAACCTAAAACATGACTTTTCCGGCATATAGCCCATGCTCACTGAATTGTAGTTATTACCATTGTTATACCCTTGTCTGTAACGGTTGACTGACAATGCCTCAAGTATTGGGACCTGTTACCATCATGCTTAGCAAACATTTAAGAAGTGGCTACTTGGTGCCAAAAAATTAGTGTCTGAAACAGGTTCTCTGCCCTCAGGTAGTTTATAATACAGTAGGCAACATGAATGCCACACAAGAAAACAAATTCATAATTACAAATTGGGATCAATCGTTGGCTCAGGTCTTCATTAGTATGCAAATAAGCTCGTATTAACATTGATGTTATACTCCCCGTGCTCACACAGGACTTTAAGCCCCTGACAACTCTCTTATCTCTTCCTAATAGCTCTCAGAATTCCCAAGGGATATTTAGTAATATTCTCAAACAATGTGAATTTGCTTGTTGCTGCCACTTTCTTACCAGATTTCCACTATGTCTCCACCACATCCACCAAACATTGTCTAAACCAGTGATGCTCCTGTTCTCATAGACACCCCCCCCCCACCTCCTGGGGTATAATCTCTGAGTCCTTCGAACACACCCTTTGTAACTGCCATGACACTATGTTATACCAGTCCTAACTGAGCCAGAGACAAATCTCCCTTCTCTTCAGATTTGGCAAACATATATCTTTCTTCACTGAGACCAACTAGGACCCAGAGTCCTCCTATTCTTCCTCTTTTGTCCTTATTTTCCATGACTCTAGAACTCTATTTTTTTTTATTTAAATTCAATTAACGTGTAATGTATTATTTTCAGAGGTAGAGGTCATTGATTCATCAGTCTTATATAACACCCAGTGCTCACTACATCACCTGCCCTCCTTAATGCCTATCACCCAGTTATTCCATCCCCTCACCCCTCTCCCCTCCAGGAACCCTCAGTTTATTTCCTATGATTAAGAGTCTCTTATGGTTTGTATCCCTCTCCAGATTTCATTGTTTTATTTTTTCCTCTCTTCCCCTATGATCCTCTATTTGGTTTCTTAAATTCCACATATGAGTGAGATCATATGAAAATTATTTTTCTCTGACGGATTTATTTCACTTAGCATGACTCTAGAACTCTTGACACTTGGATGTTCAGTATCCACATATTACCTAAGGCTGACAAAGAGGCTACGTAGTCAATATCCAGTGAACAAATGTTCTGTGTTTCGGAGAAAAGTGGAAAATGAGAAATAGAGACATGTTTGAAACAGTTATAGCTGTGGATATGAATAGTCTCTTCAAATTCTTATAAAAGTCCAATTGCTGACTGACGGTGGAGAAAAAGGTTGATTACCTATGGCTCTCCTGGAGACTCTCACAGTAAAAAGATTGGTGTGTACCATAAAAATGGTAATGCGGAGCTTCTTTATGGGTTTATAACCCCTAAAGCTATAGGTATATGTGAGAGGTTATGACCTGCAGTTGTAATTATGGCTGTCCTCATCTTGTGGAAAGGAGGCCAGCCACTGTAAATACTTCATGGGCTGTAATGGTTTGGAAATGACTTTTAGAAGACCTATTGAAAGGGAAGGAAGTAGAATGCTAATTTTTAAAAATGAATATTTTTTAAAAGGATGAAGAAATGCCCAGTATTAATATGGCTAGGTAATCTCAAAAATTATACACGATTATTTCCTAATGTTTTCCACTCTAAAAAAAAGCATACCTCTCCAATGAAGTCACCTTGAGTTTGAATCATTGGGGGCTGAAACTAATGTTAAAGTCTAAGCTGTAAGTCAAGTTCCTTTCTTGCCCTCCAAAGATTACAGTGTGAAATGTAAAACTGTAAAACTCTCATATTACTTTATCAGCACTCCTCTTCTGGCAGTTAACATTTTCTATTTTGTATTATATTATATTTACTTCATCTCTCCTATTTAACCATAGGCAACAGGGTATAGTACAGAAGGGGTTGAGGGTGAAAGAACTTTAGGAGTTAGCTCCTGGCTTATGTCTGCCAAATGCACAAACTTGTTCAAGTTAATTATTCGGTTTGTTCATTTGTCAAATAAGACAAATAACAACTCCATCATAGTGTTGTGAGAATCAATGAGCAGGAAATACATGTGAAAATACAAAACATCGTTCCTGGTTTACAATAGGTATTTTTAAAAATGTCTGTTCCTTTCTCTTACTTTTGCCTCCTAGAGGAAAATATGTATTTGATTCATCTTTATAGCTGTTGTTAATACCAGCCCTGTGACTTAGAAGTAGCTGGCACTCAATAGTATTTATAGATTGAGAAAAAAAGAAATAAACTACTTTCGGAAATTCCAGAGAAGTTTAAGATCATTGTTATCTTTAAAATTCTGAGTTGGAGGTGCAGATTCATGAAATTTGGGTCATTTTGCCACATGTAAACACTTTACATGAGAGCATTATTTATGAACTTTGAAAAATTGGTACACAAGTCTGTTAAAAAACTAAACAATTTTTCCCAGGTTTCATGAGTGTTTTGTAGTGATCCATTTCCACTGGTCTAATGGAAAGAAAAAAATCAGCAAATGGTGACAGCATTTTTTTTTCCCCAAAAACTCTCTGAAGGAATTATGGTAATTTATCCCATAGCAAAACAAATTTAACATTTGAATAATTTAATTGGCCCAAACTCTCCACCTCTACAGCTCAAAGCAGCATAGTTTCTGGAAATACAATATCTATATACACATGGGATGTTGGTCGATTATATAGGCAAAACAATCATTCAAGTCAACTTTCAATATACACAGTTCAAATGTTACATTATCTGGAGACTTACTACAAGATATGAATTATTCATTAGAAGCTATATGCATATTTTAACATTTTCTGTAAGCATCCTTACTGGCCTTTTAAATGAATTTTAGTTATTCCCCATTTTACTACCATAAGACATCTCATAAAACTTAAACTATTAAAAAATGTGACTACACGTGCTTCTAGTTTGTTTATATACCAGAAAGTCTATTATATTCTAACGTTACTCACTACCAGCAATAACAGTGTATAGTAACAGTGAAGATCCTTATCCTTCCTTTTGGAGATGACTCTTTGTTTTTATATTTGTGTAATGTAATGTATGCTGTAAGAGATAAGAGTAGCTTCAATATTCAAGTTAATACACCAAAGTTACCTTCTTAATTAGGTTTTCAGAAAGGCCAACTTCCATGCATGTACGTTTGATAATATAACCATAATCAAAGCAATTTTAACACTCCAGTTTTATTCAAGGCAACAACAACGCAAAGCCCTAGTACGAGTTCTATGCTAAACCCTGGGAATGTGAAGATGAATAAGATATGAACTCTGATCTTAAGAATCTCACGGAACTGGCAATATATAAAATATACATTACAACCAGCAAACCTGATTATTGATCTAATGTGAAAAAATAAAACCACTGAAGAATCATAACAATATATTGTTTAAATCCTAAAACTTTTGAAGGGGTTATTCCTCTAAAGTAGGATTTTCCATGAGTAGTCAAAATAATCTATTAGACATCTCTGTTAGTCAAGGGGGAAAAATGGGGGATTTGAAGTTGGCTCCTTCACAGCATGCTGTTTTAAGAAAATATAGAATCTAGTTTCCTGTTTTGTACTCTAAAGATAGTTACAACTACCTGGACAAGGGGGCTGTACTGGTATTAATCTCCAGGTGCAAATGCTGAGTGTTTAACAAAAAAGGTAACAAGCTTAAAATGAGATTCCTCTCCTGACCCATGCACAATCCCTTCTGAGAGCTCTTGAAACGCTTCATTCCTATAGCCACGAGCCATACAAAAGTCCTCCTCAGGTTTTGAAAGTTGAGGACAGAGAAGTATATTGAAAGACACATTGTTCTTTTTCTCCCCTCCCCCAAGCCCATTCCATTTAATACTTACAGGACCTAACCCTTAGCTAGCCCTATGGAAGAAACCTTGTCAAGGGGAGACAAAAGATAACCCTGGTCCCTCTCTAGGAGACATGGGAATCAGAGATTGGCCACTGTGAATGAGAATCATTCAGAAGGGAAAAACTGGCTCACGGCACGTAAGTCATTGAGAATGCCAAGAAAGTGTCCCCTGACTTTGGCTGAAGAAGGAACGTGATAAAATAGAGAAGACTTTTGAAAGTCAGACCTTTATTTTGCTAGACCTTTATTTTTTTTCAGACATTTCAAGGATAAAAAGGAAACCCTCTAAGGCAGAAGATGGAGTCAAAAAGAAGGCAAAAGGAAATTCCTGATCCGTATGTACCTGTAACAATGAACCCGGCTTTAAGGGTGTCCGAATTGTAACGGAAGCAGCTGCCTTATGGGTTGGAAGAGAAACTGGTGTGAACACGTGGCAGCTCCTTTTTTAAACAGCTTTCTACAGGCTTTCGTAGAAATCATTTTTAGCAAAGACTGCATCAGTAAGAGTAGCTTGTTAAAGCTAAATACTGTGTTCAGAGTTGTTATGGTTATATTAGTGAAAAATAATTATAGAGAGTCTATTGTATATGAAAATGAGGCAGTATTGTCAGTAATCTGTTTTAAGCATGGAAAACAGGCAGCTTTTAGCAATAATTACTATATTCTAGGAAGTTCTCTGCATAAATCAAAAGGCATATATTCCTGAAATCTTTCTCAACAGACACACACATATATATACAGCTAATATGCAGATCACTGACATTTGTTGAGCACTTAATGTATACCAGCCACTGTTCTGAGTTTTCATGGATTCGGCCATTTCAATCTCAGTACAGTCCTTTGTGATAACATACTGTCCTTCATAAATCTTAAAAAAAAAAAAAAACAAAAACAAAAAAAAAACATACTGTCCTTCATTTAATAAACAGTGGAAGCAAGAGGTTTTGTTTTTCTAGATGAACGTGCTCTAGAATATACATATACACATAGATTCAGACTCTATTTACAAATGCATACACACACACTATTGCAGACTGAATTCTCCAGAAACAGATACTGATGAAGTTTGAGGTTCTAGATGTTTATGAGGAGTCCATATCTGTGAAGGGAAGGAAGGGAAAAGTCAGATCAATCACGGGACAAAGAATTGTGATTCAGACACAACAGAGCCTCTGCCAGTTTTGCAAGGAGCTTTGGAGCATAATAATGCCCGGCACAATGACTGGGACTTTACTACCCCACCTCCCTCACCCACTGATCTGGGCTGCTTCTGGAAGGGCGTGATCTTGGCAGGCATGAATCTCTACAGTTGAGATGAACACCAAAGGAACGGCCAGCTGGAAGCTGTCTGCTGACTGCACTCCCCATACTGGGCAACAAGATCTTCTTGAAAAGGGATCTGGGAGACACATCCGTATGTCTATACTCTGCCCCCAATACACACATATACTGTGCTTGTCTATGTAGACCTATTGTAATACATAGATTTATAAACACATAAAACATTTACATCTACTTTTCAGTCTGCCTAGCATTTTGTCCTTTGGAAAACCACCTTTTCCCAAATTCATGAGGTTTTGAGGGAGCTGACGATCAATCGCGGAGACAGAAAGTTACATTAGTTAACATAAGCATCCGTAGTTGCTACAATGCACAACTCCTGAATCAAACTCCTAAAAAGTTCAATGCAGACATTCCTGGTTGGAGAGTGGCCTTCTGACTTGTTAGTCCGGAATAAAGGTTTCCTTATAGTTTCTCAAAATTGTCTCTAGTCAGTTGGTAGATAAGGAAAGAAAGAGTGGAGAGCGGTTTGGTGGGTTTATGTGGATGAGGCTCGCAAGAGTAGGACTTTGCCTCTGTCCCTAATTCCACTGACCAAAAAACTGTCACTGACCCACATCTAACTAGAAGGGAGGCTTGAAACTATAGTTCCGTACTCCTCACCAAAGGAAAAAATATTTGGCGAAAATAGTGGTTTCTGCCAAAGCAGAGGGATTCACAAATTCAGAGTGATTTGTCAATATCAGTTTCCTATTTCCTAAATTAAAGTGATTGGCCCTAAATGAGAATATAACTCAATCAAGTCAGCTGATTGGTAATGAGCTCTCAATATAGGGACAGCAAATATTAATTTTTCCTCAATTGCTAAGCTGCATATATATATATGTGATTACAACACCAGTGGCCAGCTTCCCCAGACACATAGAGGAATTCCATCTGTTGTAGGAGAGCAAGAGGCCAACATATGAGAAATTCAAATGGAGAGATACAAAAAGACATTGGCAAATTGATAAATTCATCTATTTCAAAGATAACTCTCAGTATCCCAATTACACGAGTCAAAAAATTGCATTATATCTTGATACAAGTTTGATTTGGGTTTCTGTCATTTGTAAACATAAAACCCAAGGTTGTAATCAAAAGACAATTCGTAAAAACATATTGGTAGTGTATTGGCAACTTCTTACAGACTTGTGAAGTTCTAGAACAGAGAAAATCTACCAAAGTTGTCTCTTCTATAAGCAGCGTGTGAAAACCATCTGATTTGTATATAGGAGACCCTTTCTGCTCAAGTCAGCAATCCAAAGCCACTCAGGTTCAAATAAGCCAGTGCTTTGTGAAATAGAGTCTACTGCTCTTCCCTGTCTTTGAGTTGGTAAAAGCAAAGCAGGACAAAACATAATGATATAAAATTGAGACCCAGGGAAAGTGATGACAAGTTTAGGTGACTGAATGAAACATGACTTCTGCAAATACCTCCCACACCAAAAAAGTGAAGTATTAATCTCCCCTATCTTAAATGTCATTCACTGGGGAGCAGACCCAGTTGGAAATTAAAGTTCATATGCTCTTCCATCCCAGTCTATTGTTTAATTTTCCCAAAGACAGGCTAAACTAAAAAGATTTCAAGTGTAGTCTGTGTGGAAGCCTGGGAAGAGCACCAAGGCCCATTACTCTGATAAGATATCCTTAATATGGGGCTTGGATAAAAAAACCAATAAGGTTTTCACTATTTGTTACTAGCTCAAAGGGTTTCCGCTGAGCAGTCTGACTGATGGTTATTAGAGTTTTGAGTGACTGCTATTATGAGGGAAATCTCAAGACTGTTTGGTAACCCAAGACAATTTCCAAATTACATAACCAAGACATCAGAAAGAAGTAGGGAAGCCATCTGAAGACTAATCTTCGTATACCTCCTTTCAACTATGACGATGGCCAACAAGAAACAGGGAGGCCCCTTCTAGCACATGGGCTCTTCGACTGCCAAACTGGCTGACCAAGGAACTGACTCTAACGACAAATCAGACGAAGTAAACTAACAATCACTGTGTGATTATGTTACATCTTCCGTTTTCTATGTAGGAATTTGCATTGTATTTATTGTGACTTATTGCAGTTTGGTTATGTTAAAGAGAATTAAATTTATGATTTAGCCAGAGGTTAAAGCATATGAGGATCCACATTTGGATCTGATCAAGAGAAGTTTGTCCTAGATTGTGATTTTAAACATGAAGCTCGAAGCAAAACTAAATATGACTTTTAGTTGTCCACTTTAGAGAGCAGGTGAGTACATTTGGGTTAGTTTCATATTAAGTGGAGACATTTTGAAATTTTATGAAGGGAAAGAAGATGTCTGTATTTTTATAGCCAAAGGGTGGAATATAGTGGAGATGCACTAGTTATTTCCCAGGCAGCATTCCTTTGGGGGAACTCTATATATTCTATATAGTTTTCTTAGGATAGTCCTTTATGGTAGTCAGCTCCTGACCCCTCATGGTACTCAGTCCAAACCTTCTCATTGTTAATACTGTATACCACTTCCCTAGTAACAATGACTGATCTAAAATAGAGAATGAATTAAGCAAGTGGGGCCATGAAGAGAGAATGGGGCCAATGCATAGGGGTAAGCATAACCAAGAGATAGAAAGTACCATGGTTCACAATCCACTGATTTTAAATGCTGTGCTCCTGAACACTGTGATTCTTGAAGCCAATCTATCACTAGGCTTTCCTATTTTATTTACTCAATTCTCTTTTCTACCAGCTTATTGGAGCTGGATTTCTTTCCCTTGCAATTGAAAGAGCTTTAATTAATATAGAGATACACGGGTTCACATAAACATACATTCAACACATACGTCTTTTAATATAGCCCAGTGCTTTAGAGCGTGTGGAGTCTGACAAACTGCATTCTAATCCCAGCTCTTAACATAGTGCTCACAACATAGAAGGTAATTAATATATGGTATCTGGCATTATTAATATCATTATCATTTAGTCACATACATTCTCATATACATACTCCTACGTATACCCACCTCTTGATTAACAATTCATTTTCAACGAATATAAAATTACTCCTCTTTTTCAGAATGTGTCCTCATTTCAAGTCTCCGAACTTTGATATCGTGGGACTCTAAGTTTTAATGCTCTCCATCTCCTTACCACTCGAAACGTCTAGGACACTGTGATTATTGTGATAAATGAGCGAAGTGGCTGCCATTTTCCTGGGGTACAATAAGGAGGTGATTGCAATGTACCTCACAAGGACAAATATCCATATTTCCACTGGTAGCTTTTGGGATGTTTCACAATTGGGCAAAATAAAGTTTTGTTTTTCAATCATATTTGATAATAAATAGTGTCCTGGGCTTAGATCCAAAAAGCTAGAGATCCAGATTCTGTTCTGCCAAGCCCAGGGTATGTTTTAGAACCTCTCTTAAATGTTGCTCGGTCATTTATAAAGTGGGAATAATACTACCTGCCTTGCAGATTGTTAAAATTATCAAAATAAAAATGGAAAAGAAGTGATTTTACATTATAAAATATTAAGCTAATTTAAGGCATTGGAGATTATTGAAAATATCCAACGCAGGGGCACGTGGGTGGCTCAGTTGGTTAAGTGTCTGCCTTCTGCTCAGGTCACGATGTCTGGGTTGTAGGATCGAGCCCTGTGTCCGGCTCCCTGCTCAGTGAGGAGTCTCCTTCTCCTTCTCCCTCTGCCTCTCCCCCCTGCTGGTACGCGCTCTCTCTCTCTCTCAAATAAAAAAATAAAATCTTAGAAAGAAAGAAAGAAAAGAAAATACCCAACACAGCTTTAAAACTAAGAATGAAGTTTCAGGTCTTCATGTCTGGATTACTTCATGTCTGAAATGTCAAATTGGCCATCCTTGTCTTGCACTCCCTTTCCTCCTTTTCTTTATTTCCACTGAGGTGTCATTCTCTGCCCTCCTTGAAGACTTGAGCAAACTGCTGAAGTCCTACATAAGGCAGGATGTAAACACCCTTGAAACCCCTTTCACACAATGTGCCTTTCATTACACAAGATTAGATGAAGACAATAACGGCACCGTCATTTTTCAATTTTTCGGCTTTCCTTAAGCCAGAGGTGATGATATAACTCAGTTCTGACTAAGGTGACATAAAAGAAAATTTGCGTAGAAATTTACAGAATTTATTTCCTCCACGATAAAAGGATATGATAGAAACACATGAGGAAGTCCCTTCTGTCCTCCTCCTTTCTTCCTACTTGGAATATTACCCACTGAAGATGTTTGAATCAACAGTCATTTTGTAGTTGTGAGAGAGATCAGGGAATCACGGTGAGCATACAGCGACCTGTTAGTGTTACACTACTGGACCAATCTCCTGAAACTACCATCTGGTTTCTTGCTTGTGAGATAATTCGACGCCATATAAATAGATGTATTTATTGCTGATGCCACTGTGTGTGGGGGGGTACTACTTGTCTTGCAGCCAAACGCACTGTAGCCCATATACAGGCATACCACCGGAAGTTCCCTTAAATGAGGAAAGTGGATAAAATTGGAATCTAAGGTGTGAGGATCAAGTGTCAGAGAGAACATTTTCAAATGCCAAGACTAGTTAAGAGTGAGTAGTGAAGAGACTGGGCTGAAGCTAACAAGTCAAGATGAGAAGTTGACTGAACATAGGTGGGAACAAGGGAAAAGGTTTATAATGACCACTAGTAATATTATTGACTATCCGTTTCTTGCACTTATGGGTCAGTGTTATGTAGTTGGCTTATCAGATTAAGAGTAGACTGCTCCCGTCAAATTTGTCAATACCATGGGGAAAAACGATTTAAGTTGACATGTATCTAGATTTTTAATAAAAAGTTCCTGGCGTATATCACATAGCATTTAAAACAAAGTATGGCTGATTCCTATTCAATCATCCTCAAGGAGCACTGAATTGAATTTGATTGATTTTCCTGGACCGTGAGCTTCTAGAGAATGGGTACAAGCTAGAGTCCCAATAAAGATAGCAACAAGAGTTGTGGGGAAATATGTGGATGAGAAGTTAAGGATTAAAAAACCCCAACATTCTAAGGTAGAGTTACTCAAATTTTGGTGTGCGTTAGAATCATCTGGGAGACTTGTTAAAAACAGATTGCTGGATGCGACACTTAGAGTTTCTGGTTTTGACTAGGTGGGGCTAAATAATTTATATTTCTAGAAAAATCCTTAGATGATGGTGATGATGATGGTGGTGGTGGTGGTGGTGGTGGTGGTGGTGGTGGTCTGAGCACCACACTTGGAGAACCACTGCTTTAAAAGGCAGTGCAAAGCAATGAACGTGGAGTAACAAAGGGTAGTAAAGTTACCATGTGGACCATATTGGGCTCCACTTAGTCTGGTGACTTCATTGATTCTGGGAACAGTGAAACAGCATCTCTGAGAGCCAAAATCCTGCCCAGGGTCTGAGGTAGCTCAGAAACTCACTGGCAGCCTATCTTTAGTTGGAAGCATGTACTGCATGTAAGCAAGCTGATATCTGCCCAATCAAAACTATCCCTTAGGGGCGCCTGGGTGGCTCAGCGGTTAAGCGTCCGCCTTGGGCTCAGGCCGTGATCCCCGCGTTATGGGATCGAGCCCCACATCAGGCTCCTCCGCTATGATCCTGCTTCTTCCTCTCCCACTCCCCCTGCTTGTGTTCCCTCTCTCGCTGGCTGTCTCTATCTCTGTTGAATAAATAAATAAAATCTTAAAAATAAAACAACAAAAAAAAACCCTATCCCTTAAGAGAATGTACATGTTCTTGAAACAAAGAACTCTTTTCCCAGGTGTAAAGGTAGCCTCTGAAAAACAATCCCTTTTGTTATATCCACGAAGAGGCCTTCATTCTATGAGACACTTGAGTTGCAATTTTCATAGCTTTTACAAACAGCTCTAGTTTCTCCGCAGGTTGCAAGTCTGCTCCCAAAGCACCAAAATGGAGTGGTGTCAGCATCTATCATCTCACCAACTGGAAGAACTCATCCCCTTCTCTCTCTCTGACTTAGTGTTCTAACTCACGGGTATCGTCATATCTCTACCCTCCATGAAAACATTCCTACTATTTTTCACTGACACAAAGTCTTGGTTAGAAACCTCCTAATTAGTTGCCCACGAACTCTAAATATTAGTAAGATCAGGTCGGTGGTATCAACATCTGTCCTTGGAGTGCTCATGTCCAGCTCCTTCCCATTGATCTCTTCTGGTCCACATGACTTACTCTTTTGGCCTGGCACATAATTCACCTAAACGAAAAAGATGAAATAAATCTCTGGTTGTATTCCATTCTGTCAAGTCATACCACTAAGCCATTTAGCTCTTACTGGTGAATATCCCTTTCCCCTTCTCCACACGGTCATCTAGAAATTGGTTGATGAAATTATAAGAAAATGTTGTCTCTTATTTGGTATGATGAATATGTTGTTTTGCAATATTTATTAATGTGACAGAAATCTATCAAGCAAAGCATCCATTTGAACATAATTAAAGGTGACCGTTTACTGTGGGCTTTCCATATCATTTTAGACTCATTTACCAGAGATAATTTTTAATGGATGATCATGCATGTTATGAACTAACTGAAGAAAGCTGAACTACATGCTGGTACCCTTGGTCATTAACACTAGCCTCAGATGCCTCAACTTGTTGCAATTAAAGTGACAGAAAAGCATTCTTCCCCTTAATTTTGTTATGGTAACCAACATGGTTTCTCCAGTATTTTATCCATACCTTGAATATCACATCAACAAAATACTTGCAGCATTCTCACAAAGTTATTTGTGGTGTATCTTTAGGGAGTTGGTTAAGATTTAGTGTATTATCTATTTAGGGTTGTATAGCACAGGGTTTAGATAGTTTTGGTGTTTTAGATAGAACCTGTTAGAGTTGATTCAATCATTACCCCCATCGTTGTGCCTGTGAGAAGCCAGGGAGAAAAGAAGCTATGATTCCTCCTCACATGATGCTCTTGTGTCTAAAGAAGGGGGTTAATAAAGAAGAACATTGACTTCACAGCTCACACCCATGAAGCCGCCAGGGCTGCCTTACAGCCGAGGTGGTGTTGCTAATAGGGAACTTTCACCTACCGTTAGTAGAAACTTACGTCAGCTTAACTGAAACAGTACAAGATGTGATGGTTTCATATATCTGCTCAATAGAGGGGGGTATGGATTTCATGCACATTTTGGGCAAAACTCTTGTTTCTCTGCAATTCTCTGGGCTCTGCCCTTTGCTTCTCTCATAGTCACATGATGGTTGCCAGCAGCAACTTAGCATTGCTTTCCTTATTACATTCCATGAAGCATAGGATAAGGTGTTTCTCTTTCAGTTTAATTGGACCAACTTCTGTATCTATCCCTGTTCCAGGAACTTTCACCAGGAGACTGATTTGTACAGATTAACTTAAACCTGGGTTCCTAAAGCAAACAGTATCAAGGGGAAAGGAATTAAAAGAATTGAATTAATTGGCTCAGACTAATCAGAGTCCTTGCCTGGGGATAGGGTCAAGTCTTAAGACCGCCCCTAACAAGAGGAATGGAATGAATGTTGAGAGTCCTATGACAGTATTCAAGTGAAAGGAATATCTTGTCTATGCCTCAGTATCTAAAATCCCTGTTCATTCCCATGAGGTTCATCCCAGCTCCAAAGGGAAGGTGGCTGACATATTTAGGCTACTTAAATGTCTTTACTTTTTCAGTTTTTATAGAAAATGCTAATTATACTGTATGTTTCTTGTCTCCCCACTGTACAAGACACACATATTAGCCCCTCTAAACTTCCTTGGATCTTTATTTCTCTATTTATTCTCCCAAATTTTATTATCTGTATTTTTATACTTATTCTGAAATTACATTTTCTGTGTTTTTGTCTCCAAGTTAATTCTACAAGTTGACTATCAATAAAAATATTTTATTTTTATTATGAATTTCCAATTTATTTTGCTACAGAGTCAAATAGTAAGCTGTGATGAAATTTTCTCTCGTATAGCTTTTAATTTTTATTTAGACATTTCTAACCACCCTTTTTTCCCTTTGCCCTGTCTGCCTTTGCCAAATTATTTAGGTCTTCCAGTAACTTGGGCATACTATCTAACCCGTATTTCGGTATTATAATCTCATTCTCTTTCTTTCTTTCTCCCACCTTACCTTCCTTCCTCCCTCCTCCCTTCTGTTCTCATCACCTTTTTTTTTTTTTATCTTTCATTTTCTAAAATTTCACAATGATATATTTAGATTTGGGTAATTTTCATTCCTCCTGATTGGACTTTGATAGTCCCCTTCAGTGCTAAGCTAAGATTAATTTCCTGCTTGCATTGTTTCCTTAATAAGTTCCTTTTTCCTGGTCATTGTTGTTACTCTCTCTTTCTAGAATCACTACAGCTAAATATTTCCCCCCAAATGATCTTGCAGTTCCATTTGTATATATTCTAGACTGTGTCCATGGCCCTACTCCTCTGGTCAACCCTCATTTGTCTGCTTTCATCTTCAAAAAAATTATTGAAATTCCTCATTCAATGCTGATTCTCTTCCTACTTTAATCACCGTTAAGAATCTATGCACTTTTAGTCTATTACTATTATTTTATTGAGGTCCTAGGAGGAAGCATTTATACATGTATATGACAATCTTCCTTCTTGAGTGAGAAGTACTCTTCAAATATTTAAACAACTTAGTAAGTTGTTTTATTGCTTGCTATTTTTATTAACAATTTTAAATCATGTTTGGAGCAAGATGCGTTATATATGAACACAAGCACTTAAAAATATCTGTATATGCAAATATATATGCAAATATACATACAGACATGTGCAGAGGAATTGTTTTCTGGCTCCAGAGCTAAAATTCAAAATTACATCTTCAGAGTAACATTTCAATGAGGGAGGAATTTTGGTCTAGTCTTGCCAAAAAGGGGAAGCCCTTGGTAATATTCTTTGGGTTAAAGGGGTCACCATGAAAATTGAAAGGATTCCAGAACAGCCTGAGCACATGCAGTGTTTAGGAAGAGGTTTATACATAAGGGAGGAAAGTTGTGCCATACATTGCAATGTGAGAAATTGAAAGATTTCGATTTTAGTCTTAACAATCGTATTTTTTAGCTGTGTGACCTAGAACAGGTCCTACCACTCTCTGACACTCATTTTTTTCTTTGTTGAGCAGCATGATACCTCAGAGTTGAGTATGAAATGAGATAATATAATTGAAAACAGTACAGGAGGCAAAAATAAATGCTCAATTAAGTATTAAACTTCTTTCATTTTATGAGCTTTGCCTATGTCTGGCATAGTGTGTTTATATCCCCCTCTCTTGTTGCCAGCTCTAACTCTTTTACCCATAACCCCTAATTTTCCTCTCTGCTACCTAGCTGGAAACTACTTGCTGATTTGTTCTTTGCTGAAAGCATAATATTTACATCCAAGCCCCTGACAAACACCAAGGGCACCTCCTTTGTCTGCTAAGTTCAGGTTACCCTGTAAGGCGTTTCCACAGGTAAACTTAAGTTATCTATAATATGAACGCCACCTGCTAGGCAGTTAACAATAGATCACCACAGAAGCAGGCTGAAGCAAACACAATTATTCTTCTTTGCTTTGGGGTAGACTTTGCGGGAATTCTTTTTCCAACCATGTTGAATATAACTATGCAGAGTGACTTCAATACTCCATACTCATTTATCTTTGCATATATTTTGCTCTACTCTTGTACCCCACTGACAAAATCCTTCAAGGCTGGCTCAAGAATCTGTTTTGTGTGAATTCTTCTCTGATCCAAGCAGAGTAGGATCCCTCTGATCCAAGGGAATAAATAACTCCCTTCCTTGTATAAACCCTAGCTAAATGTACTTATCACTGTCACACACACACACACACACACACACACACACACACACACACACAGAGTTATGAACCCTGAGAGGGCACTGGCCATGTCCTTCCTTTCTTCCTTCCTCCCTTTCTTCCTTCCTCCTTTCCTCCCTTCCTCTCTTTCTTCCTCTCTTCCTTCCTTCCTCCCTTTCTCTCTTTTTCTTTCTCTTTTTTTCTTCTCCTCTCCTCTCCTTTCCTCTCTTTATTCTTTCTGGGTTTTTTAATCAATAGGACCTAGTGCATAGAATGATCCATACAGAGTATGTGTCAAATGATGTGGAATTGAGTGGAGTTTAAATCTAAAAAAAAGTATCTGGTCTTTAAAATGACTGTTGCACAAACTTTAACAAATATTTTGTGGGTTTTATTTTCGAAAAAGGAAGGAGTAATAATAATGACGATATCTGCTTTCCTTCTGTAGAAATTATTCAATTATTTAACTATAACTTTTTAATTTGACAATATCCTTGTAAGTACAAGTATATTTATGTTCCAGTTGGATGCATTACTTAGATGCTTGAATAAAGATTTAAATTAAGCTCTGCATAACTAGAATCAATTAAATCAAATAATTGCTTCAGTAGAATCACTACTGAAGATTGTAGAACTTATTTTTATCTGAGAAAATTATACATTTGCATGTAATATGCAGTAGATTCTTGTTATTCATGGTAGTTATAAAGTTGCTGCAAACATGGAATTAGCAAACACTAAACCATTGCTCCTAAGGGAAATACTGGGTTAGGTTCCTGAGAGCCTTTGGTCACAATATTTTCATCACCCAATCAATCTACAACCTTTTTAGAAGTATGTGCTTCTGCTTAAAGTCACATGATTTAATATATATTGTTGATTCGTTAACATTGAACTCATGGCCAATAGTACTGTATCTCGTGCCTGAAAGAAGCTCATCTAATATGTATATTTCCTCTGTAAGGCACATTAGAACTGTCTTGGGCTTAGGAGTGCTAGACAGCACTTTTAACACTATGCTTGTGGGCCATTTTAAACAACAACAACAACAACAAAAACCCAAAATGAACAAAAAGTGCAAAAATGTTACACTAAATAGAGCACAAAAGAGATACTTGTTTATAATATGACTGCTGAAACAGGAAGCAGAGGTCACCTTGTTCAACTTCAGGTGGAAACATGCCTGTTGGACATCTCAAATTTTCAACATTCTACCCATATCCTCAAATAGCTGTGAAACTGCTGTGAGTATTGATTTTGGGCTTACTAATGAATTTTAGCAAGTGGTCCAAAACACAGTTATGAATCAGGGACTAATTAGAATTGACTACATCCTCCTAATGATAATGTTCATTAAATTGATACATTGGCAGTGTTCTTCTCTCTTGGAAGGCAACATATTTATCATTCATAAAAATTGACTCAATCATTATGTAGTATTAAGATGGACTAAACTGTTGGTGGGGGAAGCAACAATGGAAGGTGGGAAAATATACCAAGAGTTTATGCTTGGGGCTTGGTTTCTGAAGCTACTCTGTCTTCTCCCACATAAGTTGTTACTGGAAATACTTTATTTCTACTCCCCTCTCTTTATAGTTTTCTCCTCTTTTACTTAAACAGAAAAAGCTCAGTAAATGGACAAAATTAACTTGGATTATGGGCTAGTTCATTCATAAATATACTAAACTCAAGTTTACATCTGTACAATCTAAGATAGTTATAAAACAAATTATATCATAACTTTTTTTTGGTTTTTTTTTTTTTGGTTTCCAACTTGATTTTGGTACTAGGAAGCTCTAAGTGATTTTAAGAACATCTCACAATTGTGAAAGATACTCTGTTACATACATATTTTTCTATATCTTACCACATTTATTTTCCACTTGTATCACTACACTGTACTATCTTGAACGCTTTCAAATCTGTTCTCTATTCTGTGATAAATACTTGTGTCCACAGCCACAAATCTTTCTAGAATGAAAATGGACTTGTTTAACTACTTTGATAATATGAAAAGTGATAAAGTAGTGTTTATATTAAAATAGTCAATATACAACATATTTTAGTGAAGTGTATCCATCATTCTTATTAAAACAGTAATCATTACATATAACTTAAAGTCACAGAGTTAGAGAGTACATGAGGATTGGACACTAAATTAGTATGTAAAAAAATGACTATAATCAAAATACATCAGTGAAAATTCCTAAGAAAGTTGGCCAACAAATAAGGTCCCGGCCCAGCATTTAAAAACCATATTGTAGGAAAAATATGGCTTCTAATCTTGGGCTCATGTTACCTCGGGAGATGCTTGTATCAACAGATTCATTTGGAAACTGAGATTTATGGAGGAAATACTTCATTCACAGCTCCTATCTCAAAAGGATTTAGGGGTATAGGTTCATTAACTAAAATGGCAGAAAGAATTACTCATAACATTTAAATTGTTATTTGTCTTTCTCCTTCGAGTCAGTGTGAATTGAATATACACATATTAAGTATGTATGATTTAGATCTACATGCTATATGATCTATATCATACATAATAGTGTATAATCTATATATCACTGAAATATATCCTTCCCATAAGGGGAAGGATTTTACTGTGATTTTTTTTTAATGATTTTTTATTATATTATGTTAGTCGCCATACAGTACATCCCCGGTTTCCGATGTAAAGCTCGATGATTCATTAGTTGCATCTAACACCTTTACTGTGATTTTGATCACTGTTATCCTCCACAGTACCTCTCACATGTTCAGTACTCAAATATTTATAAATGCATGAAGGCAACTTACAGTATATGTAAATGCCCACACAAAATATAATAAATTAGTTTCCAGTCCCATTGCATGAAAAGAATTGAATAGCTTTATTTTAAAATCTGTTCTTTAATGATTTAAACATATTCAGAACAAAAAGAGGCAAACCAGAATACATTAACCTAACTACATTAAAAGGTACCATCTTTCATCTAGTATCTACCAAATATGCAGAGAAATAGCCTAAATGATCTCATCCTCATAGAAATAGTCTTGTACTTTTTGACAAACTTATAGAGAAAAATCTTCATGACCTTGAGATAGTTTTTAGATATGACACCAAAAGCATGACTAGAAAAGAGAAAAATATATACCAGGGGAAAATATTTAGAAATCATTTATCTGGTGAAAGACTCATATTAAAAATATTAAAGAACTCTCAAAACTCAAGAGAAAGAAAAAATAAAAACCTAAGTTAAAAATAAATAGGCCAACACAATAGTGAAGGAGAAGAACAAAGTTGGAGCAGTTAACTGACACTATCCGACGTCAAGAACTACTGAAAGGCTACAGTAATAAAGACAGTGTGGTATTGGTCAAGAATATACAGATAGATCAGTGAAATAAAATAGAAAGCTGAGAAATAGACCCACATAAATATAATCAACTGATCTTTGACATAAGGACCAAAGGTGAAGCAATAGAGCCGAGATCATCTCTTCAAAAGATGGTGCTGGAAAACTAGACCTCCGCATGCAAAAGAAAGAAATCTAGACACAGACCTTACACCCTTTATAGAAATTAAGTTAAAATGGATCAGAGACCTAAATGTAAAAGACAAAACTATAAAACTCCTAAGATAGCATAAGAGAAAAATCTAGATAACCTTGGATGTCGCAATGACTTTTTAGATACAACACTAAGGGTGTTATCCATGAAAGAAATACTCGATAAACTTCATTAAAATTAAAAACTTCTGTTCTGTAAAAGACACTATCAAGAGAAACAGAAGACAAGCCAGACTGGAAGAAAATAGTTACAAAAGATGCATCTGATAAAGGATCGTTCTAGGAAACATATGAAGAACTGCTAATGCTCAACAATAAGAAAACAAGAAATCCTATTTAAAAATGGGCCAAAGAGCTTAACAGACAACTCATCAAAGAGGATATGCAGATGACAAAAAAGTGCATCGAAGGATGCTCCACGTCATAGGTGGAGGGAATTGCAAATTAAAAATATCACCTGTACTTCTGACCAACTCCGTGTACATCTGAGGTTCCAACAAACTCTCTTTGGGTTTGATGAATTTGCTAGAGCAGCTCACAGAATTCAGAGAAACCTTTGCTTACTAGATTACTGGTTTACTGTAAAAGGCTATGACTCAGGTGCAGCCAGATGGAAGAAATGCGTAGGGCAAGGTATAGGGAAAGGGGGCGGAGCTCTCCTGCTCACTCCAGGTGCCCCACTCCCCAACACTTTTAGGTGTTCACCAGCCTGGAGCTCTCCAAAACCCCTCCCTTTTGGATTTTTATGGAGGCTTCATTAAATAGGCATGATTGATTAGATCATTGGCTTTCAGGGATTGAATTCAACCTTCAGCCTCAATTCCCTCCCCAGAAGCCAGGGAATGGGACTAGAAGTTCCAACCCCCTAATCACATGGTGGGCACCCCTGGGAATCAGCCCCCATCCTTAGATGCTTTCTATATCTCACCTCATCAGCATAACAAAAGACACCTTTATGGTTCTCATCACATAGGAAATTCCAAGGGTTTCGGGTTATCTGTGCCAGGAAAGGGTTTAAAGACCAAATACATGTTTCTTATGATAAATCACAACATCACAGACAGTTTTTTCAGTTTATGAATTTAAATATAATCCTACCACACAATCTAGCAATACCATTCCTAGGTATTTATCCTAGAAAAATTAAAACTTATGCTCACACAGGAATTTGTACACAAATATTTATAGCATCTCTATTAATACTTGTCAAAAACTAAAGACCACCCAAATGTCCTTCAATGGGTGAATGTATGAACAGTGATATAGCCATGAAATGAAATCCTACTCAGTGATAAAAATGCAATAACCTGGATGAATCTCAAGTCAGAGCTGACCCTAGCTAAGTCAGGGATCTATCATGGGGTACACAAAGGTGAGCTGCATTCACTCTGCTAATTTCAACCGTGTCAATGGTGTTCCAGTCAATTCCCTGCTCTCAAGGACAGAGAGCCAGATCATGGTGAGATTCCATCAACAGGTGTCACACTGAGTTTTTGAAACACACGTTTGGCTCCTTCCTCGCTGTCTTCCTCCTGCAGTCTGGTTTCTGTTGCCTTCTGCACCCCCACCGTGCTTCCACCAGATATGACTGCTCATGGGCAAACCCGAATCCTGATCAAAGATCTCTTTTCCCCCCCAAATGTCTTCTAAAGCACTGTGTATAGTAATGACTATAAATCATTGCTTGAAACAAGGATGTCAGCTAATTCCACTACAAATGTAGTAGTAAATTTTGCTTCTAATAGCATTCTTTACTGAGAATATACTTAACACTAAAACATAATTCAGAGCAATTGATCCAAAGAGAGCTCTCTCTGTGATCATGTGGTTCTATTAGGTATAGCATTTTTTAGAATATGGGGAAGAATGAATGGATTTCATATTTTTTATGCAGTTCATCTGAACTACTTGTCACTGAGCTTTGAGTAAGAGTTGGGCAGTGGCAGTGGGGAATTTGAAATCTTATGTTCTAACAAGGATCTGGAGTCTAGATTGACGATGGGGCCAATTACAGAGGCAGCTGTGTGCTTTGAGAAATAGACCAAAACAAAACTGCAGAATTCCACCTCAATAGAGATGAATAATGAGAGATGTGAAGGGCAGAGTCAAGACTCTTTTTAGAAATTAACTGCTGATGCCCCAAAAGTTTTATCAAAATTAGCAAAAAATTCCATGGACTATTAGAGATTGGTACAGGGTGAAATGATTAAGAGATCAAGCTGTGGATTCAGTTAGACCTGAGCTGGACTTCAGTCCCAGATGCTTGTCGACTAAATTAAGGTGTTAGCTGATTACCTTGGCAATGGGTTAATTGCACTATGTCTCTCTTTCTCTCTATGTAAAGTGGCAGTAATAATAGTAACTACCGCCTAGGTTGGTTAAGATTTATTTGAAATATGCACATAGAGTGCTTAGCATTATGCTTTCGACGAAATAAATGCTAAATAAATATGAGCAAGTACCAGTAACATTTTACAAACACACCCATTCAGTCCTGTGATCAAATTACTTTTGGAAATTCTGGAGTAAATTAATTTAAGCAGGCTTCAAAAAATATCTTTCATAACCTTTAAAATATTAACACGCATTGTAAATTTGCAAGAGGGTGGTAGTGTGCAGCATTTCTCAAAACAGTTTGAACACAAACCCTGATTTCTCGAAGTATTCCAAAAGGACTAGTGTGCCAGAGAATCTTCTTTAATGCTCACTTTTGCAGGCTCTAGGAGTTTGCCATAGATTTTTATGATGATAGCCATTTTGATTTAGCAGTTTTGATACAATCATTTTTATGCAAAGGATATTTTAATGAAGTATTGACATAATCACATCAAAATGGCTCATTTTTTTCTGCATTACCAGATAATGTGCACAGCACATACCCCTGACCCTCATCCATTACGATGTCCACTTTCTACTCCATTCATTTCTGTCATTTTAGAATTTCCATGCGCCTGCGTTAATTTTATAAACCAGAAAAATGTGCTATCTATTTCTGATTGGGCTACGTGATCTCGGTTATTTATCCTTAAAACCATCATTTTAAAATTTATTCATGGCATTGTATTTTACCGAAACAACTGAGAAAAAATTTAATCGAGGATTGACTATACAGTTGACAGTCGGATTTAAGGGATCTTTTTATGGACCCGCAATTTCCTCTCCCCTTTCGACTCCAGTGCCGAATATAGATTCAATCAAACAAAATTACTACAATTAGGAAGCGTACAAAAAGCAGATTAATTTGTCGGCTAGATTTTCAAAGAGAAAGCAAAATAAATTCCATTAGTATTCTGAAATTATTATTGGAAAGTAAATAAGTACGACCACCGTAATGCTCATGAAGTAATAATTAGTGAATGTGAGCAGCAAATCGGTCAGGATATCAGAGAATTGTTAGAAACCAAGCAAACATTCTGCTTAAAATGACTGAGGAGTTCTTCTAAATTAAGCTGGTATACTACTCATGTCTTATGCTTATACATAATTTGACTTGGGTGGTGCCTAACGATTATGGCCTCCCTCATCCCATCTCTGACCAAACTCCTCCCTGACTGCTACCCATTGCTCTGAGACGCGTCCTTACGTTTATTATCCCTAACCCACGCTCTTCTTTGTCCCTAACAGCCCACGCTCTTCAAGCCTATGCCAGGTCCCGTAGGGGGGCTCAGCAGTGGGATAAGCCTCAGGGATGAAAATATCAGCTTTATTTCCCGGTTCCTCTGACACCACGTTTCCCTGCTGTTTTCTAATATTTCTCTGACAACTGCTTTTCATATTCCTTTGCCAGCTCATCCTTGACCCGATTTTCAATTGTTGGTGTTTTGTTTTGTTTTTTTAAAGGTTAGTCTTGGGTCCTCGGTTCAAGGACACAAGTATTCAAAGGCATAAGAAAAACAGGGAGAAATTCCGACTGTCACTGCAAGTCCTCATATGCTTTCTGGTCACGTTAAGACATATGGGCCATCTATAGTCCCATATATAATCTATGGGAAATCTAAGTGATATCCATATATGTATGACTCAAAAAAGAACGACAAAACTCCAGGTTATGTTCCCATAGTGACATAGTTTATGTGACATTTTCTAGGTTTATCTTAAGCCATCCTGGAAAGACCAGGTAAATGCCCTAAAAGTATTACCTGGAAAAGGACACTCTCGTTAGTTCTATTAGGGTGCTTGCCTGGAACTCTGTCGTTAGCATATCTACAATGAGATTTGATCTGGTTACATTTCTTCCTTTCCTGATGTATTCCTCAGGAAAGGAAGAGAGTGGATTGCAGGCCTGTGGCTAACTCCCTTCTTAATGTACTTAGCCTTGGTGCCATGATGAGCAAGTTGCTTAAACTCCCTGGGACAGTTCTTACTGTAGCCCCCTGTTGTAGCCACGCCCCTTGATAGCTCTTACTGTAGCCCCGCCCCGTGACAGGAGATCTTGTTGTAGTCCCGCCCCTCGGCGGGAGATTTTACTGTAGCCCCGCCCCCTGACAGGAGACCTTTAGCTCTAGTCTTAAATCTCTCATAGTTATAGCTTAATACATCCAACTGCCTACTTGACAACTTCACTGGGATACTTCCTAGGGGTTTCAAACTCGGGTATAAAACTGCATTCATAAAACTGCATTCCCTCAGCCCTCAACCCCACCACAGATTCTGCTTTTCAAACAATATTAGTTCCGTTAGAACATAATATCGGGGGCGCCTGGGTGGCACAGCGGTTAAGCATCTGCCTTCGTCTGCCTTCGGCTCAGGGCATGATCCCGGAGTCCTGGGATCGAGCCCCACATCAGGCTCCTCTGCTGTGAGCCTGCTTCTTCCTCTTTCACTCCCCCTGCTTGTGTTCCCCCTCTCTCGCTGGCTGTCTCTCTCTCTGTCAAATAAATAAATAAAATCTTTAAAAAAAAGAAAAGAACATAACATAGCCATGCACTTAATAGCTCTTGAAAGAAACCTCATAATCCTCCCAGACTTCTTTCCCATATATCCTAACCATCTGTAGTTACTGCTCAAATACATCCACTTCTTTTATTCCTTTGCCAAAACCCAATCCAGGCTCCTTTAGTCTCTGACCTGGATGATTTAAAAAGCCTTCCAATTAGCTTCTCCAAATTCATTAACACACTCTACCTTTCCCTTCACTGAAAGCACAAATCCAACCCTCTAATTATCCTACTGAAAGCGATCAGTGGTTACCCATCACTTTTATTTATTTATTTTTCAATTTAAGCTTTTTAAATACTGGTGAAAGGCATTTGTAGTCCATAGAAACCGTACTTAATGTGACTGATAGCAGATGCTTCTTCATATAAATTATCACTTTAATATACATGTCTTATGGTCTATGAGAAAAGAGAAAGACCAATGTATCTGTTTTGCTACATTTTAATAGTAGTTTTAAGGGATTATTTTTTAGGTCTCATCAGCTACATCAAACAAAAGGTACTGAGTACTCCACAGGGTACAGAGTGCTGCCAACACTTTAGAAAATTTACATGACTTGGAGAAAATGTGGTTCCTGCCCCTCGAGGAGCTGACAGTCTGGGGGCTGAGTGAACAACAAAGTAATTTATTCAGGCAAATTCTTCATCCCCTTCAGCTATTGTGGACGGAATCATTTTGAAATTAAACTAATCAAGACATGACACAAGACTAAATTTGGTTGAGAATTCTTTCAGGCTCATAAAGTTTTAACATCCATCTTAAACAGAACTGACTAACAGACAACTTTTAGAACAGAGACCAAACTCCTCAATGTAGATTCACATCCCTCCATCATCTAGACCTGCTTCCCTCAGGAGACTTATCTGTCATTCCCGCTCCTTTCTGAGCCCAGCATTTTCTTGCCATCTATTGAATGATCTGTTTCCTAAACCTATTATGTTTCGTACCTCAAGGTCCTCACACAATCTCTTCCATATTTGGAACACTCTCTGCTCTCCTTGATCCAGGGAAGTCCTCCTCATGCTTGTGAGCTCGGCATGAACATCACTTCCTCAGTGAACATTTCCTTGAGTCCCAAGAGAAATCAGGTAATCCTATTCCGAACCTATCATTTCCCCTCAGAGCCTGCGTCATGATGAAAATTAAATAATTTTGTAATTCTTAGTAGGCGCGTTTCTGCAACAAAAGGTATGCTCAATAGAGGGAAAGACTTTGTTAATCCTGTCCAAACTACATTCTTAGGGGCTACCTCAGTCTTTGGCTCTTGCTAAAATAGTAGCCTCCCCCCCCCCCTTTTATAATGCCCCAAATGGAATGGCTTGCTTGTAGTCCTTGTAAAAAATATATTTGAAAAATCACGTCATGGTAGCTGTGCCAAAATGTCATGACTCTAATTGTTTCACACTAGAAAAATATCTCAATATTACATATAGGAAACATATAATTGTTTTGTAATACAGACTCCTGGAAATTTTTCTGGGAAATGTTGGCTTCATGTAACTCAAAGACTTTTTTTTTTTTTTTGAGATAAGCACGCACCTCTCTCCCTCTCCCTCTCTCTCTCTCTCTCTCTCTCTCTCTATATATATATATATATATATATAATATATTCAGCTGCCCCAAATGAGAATTTCTGTTTTAGAAATGTTGGTTTCTAAATTGTATTAGATAGATAGGATGGCAAGTTATCTATTGTGGCTTTTTATAATTTAAGACAGTGAAACTATCATCAGCTTGGGGGATAACAGTTATCCTTCTCTCAGTGTATCAGTAGGTCTTGAATCTTGATTTACCAAATATGATTTCACATCCCTAGAATAAATAATTTTTTAAAAAGAGGAAATGGGTTAAGAAACAAAACTTTTAAAAACCAGTGCCTTAAGCTACGTCAGTATGCAATATTCCCATCAAAAGCTAGTCTAGCCCTTATGGTTTTAGTAAGATTCGTGTTCTGTGTGAGAATCATTGCCTGGGAGCTCATTTTTAGGTTGCAATACTTATTTAATCATCGTTTGCTGTCCAGAGTCAAAGTCTGAATGAAACTCAACAGAGAGACCAATACAAGGTGGAAACGATCTCATTTTGTTCCTAACAGATTTCTCTGTGCAGTATTAATGATAGTCAATACTGATCTATCTGCTTAAATTCCGCCTCTTCCTCAGCAGTGGGCTGTCTCGTGAAACCTAGATTAGCAATTTTTTTGGAAAAGGAAACCAAAATACAATTTAAAAGATATATCCAGAAAACTGCCAGATCCATAATTTAGGAGAAATAGAAAGATGTACCTTTAAAAAATAATAGTCCCTTATCTGAGCCTATTCAAAAGTTCTTTATCAAAAAAGAAGATTTAATTGGCAATATATAAACCCTCTAACCTGAATAGACACTAAACCATCCAGGTGACAAAAATATCTTCACTGGACAATTTTTTTAAATTTGAGATTTATAATCAACTGTGGTATTATTATTCATACCAAATCAAAAAGAAGGTTGGGAACCAATAAAGAAAGTTCTGGTCACATTTTCTTGACTGTAAATCTGAAATACATGTACTTCCCACTTTCCACAATTCACTGGAAGCTAAGAAGCATATTTAGTATTTCATTCAGTCTACTCTTTATAGTCCACAAATTCTAGAGATTGGGTTATTCCACGTATTGGCTCTCTGATTTCCTTACAGAATTGAGTTTTTCCAGATGACGCTCTGATAGAAACAAAACAAAACCTTGTCTGTCTGTTTGGAAAGAGAAAATACTGAACATACTTATTCCACCAGGTGCGTAAAGCAGATAGTCTTCTTTTGCACAAACTGTCTATAAAACGAGGACACTCCAGTTCTTGTTTCTGGAGCAGATGATGCTATTTGTGGTAGGTGGAGACAATGCCTTGGCAGCCAGTAATCTCCATGTACAAACCCAAGTGGTCTCATCATTCAGAGTCCTTGAATAGCATTTTCAGTGTTCTTGAACCAAGAATTTATCCATTTTTCAAAGCCACCAATGTCATCCCCAGATTCATTTTTCTTTGCATCTCCAAGTTTTCAGTTCCCTCTCCTTCCAGAGTGATTTCCCTAGCTGGCCACTGTACGAAGGAGAATTTTTACCTGCCGCTGTGAATTAAATTCAGGGAGGACAGTGAAATACACAACCAATCATTTATCAGACTCATAAAGCCACAGAATCCGCTTAGTTCTCAGAAGAACCTACATTTTTCATTAATAGCAATGCTTGTGGGACAAGGCACCAAAATGATTAATTAAAGTCTTCATTCACTTCACATATGTAGACATTTTCAGGTTCTTATCTTTTTAGGATAGGATTCCTTTTCATTTCTGCTCTTCTCTAACTAAATTGTGTACTTTATGAATACCGTCTATGAGTAACTTGTTTTTGAGAAAAACAAAGGATTTTCGGAGGTTAGGGCTGCTATTTTATGGTATTCAATGTTGTCATTTTCTGACTGTGAATATTGTCAGAAGAAGACAACCAGTTCTTTTAACTAAGCTTCTTACAGTGTCCTATGATTGGAAAAGATCCTGGTCTATTTTCCTTGTATGAAATTACTAAGTTCGTTATTGAAAATTATAGCCAAATATCTTCCATAAATCAGCAACGCCTACCATAGGTGGGTAGTATAATCCAATAGTATGTTTTTATGTATTTAAAACAATCTAAAGAAGTAGACCCCAAAAGTCCACAATATACTAATCCCACTTCTCTGTGGGTTTTCTGGGTATGACAGAGTCTGTTGTAACTCAAGATAAAACAGAATGCCTATTAGCAAAACAATTTGCTTAAACTACAGAGGAAATGGAGGAAATTCACTCCTAAACCATGAGTATGTGGACACTGTGAAACACTACTGTGGACGCTTATTTTTACATGAGCATAATCAATTAATGACTTCTGGTTACTAAGATAGCTTTTATTTGTTTAACTAGTCGTTCTTTAAATGTGGTCCCTGAGCCAATAGCATCAGCAACACCCTGGAATTTCTTAGAAACATCAATTCTTGGGGCCTGCTTTAGTCCTCTAGGACTGCTTTAACAAAATACCATAGATGGGGGGTGCTTAAACAACAGAAATTTATTTTCCCACTGTTCTGGAGGCTGGAGAGTCCATGATCAAAGTGCCCACCGATTTGGTTTCTGGGAAGGGCTCTCTTCCTGGCTTGCAGACAGCCACCTTCTTGCTGTGTCTTCATGTGGTGGGAAGAGAAAGCTGTGGTGTCTCTTCCCCCTTATTATAAGGGCAACAGCCGTGCTGGATGAGGGCTTTATCAACTCTTCATAGGCCCTACGTCCAAATATAGTCCTGTTGGAGGTTATGGCTTCAACATATAGATTTCAAGGGGACACAAACATTTAGTCCATAAGGTCCCAACCCAAATGTAATGAGCCAGAAACTCTGAGTAAATCCTCCCGTGATTCTGATGCACACTAAAATCTGAGTGCTAACACTAAGGGAGTGGTATTCAACCTAGTTAAACCCATTAGAACCACCTAGGGGATTTTAGAAACATGCCAGTGTTTCTAAACCTGGGGCTGACCCTACAACAATAAATTCAAAATATCTCTGGGTAAATCTTGGGCATTGATGTTTTTAAAAGCTCCAAGATAATTCTTATTCGCAAACAGCAAACCACCATTCTCAATTCTAATTACCTTCCCCAAACCTCGTTCTTCCTGAAATTTGCTTTATCCTTCTCTTCCATCCTCCAATAACCCACAAATTATAACCCAATTTCTTCAGCCAAATTCATAAAAACCTATAGAGCATAATCATACAAGGTTTGGAGAAAATTCTATTTTCTACTCTCTACTATAGAATCTAGCCTCATCAATAGGCTTTTTTGTTAAATGTGAAGCTGACTATAGCTAATTAAATCTTGTTTTCTAATTCCTTCTCTATGTAATATAATCCAACAGATTTAGTTTATCTTTGCAAATTATCTCATTAGAAGATAATACATGTTAAAGTATTTCATTATCTTTAGAGGTTTGTGTTTTGTCTTGTTTTCCAAAATATTTTATTTATTTGAGAGAAAGAGAGCGAGAGCACACAGAGGAAGAGGGTGAAAGAGAAGCAGACTCCTTGCTGAGCAGGGAGCCCAACGTGGGGCTCGATCCCAGGACCCTGGGATCATGACCTGAGCTGAAGGCAGACGCTTAACCACCTGAGCCACCCAGGAGCCCCTGTGTTAATGTAAGGTATCATTACTGTTAAATGGAATGTAGGTTCCTAGGAGACAGAGAATATGTTTATTTACCCATGTCTTTTCAATACCTCAAAAGTTCTGGGATGTCCAGAGATCAATTTGTTTACTTTTAATTATTTATTTCATTGATTAATACTGTAAATTAAAGTCAACACAAACAAGAATTTTGATACCTTGACTTTAAACTGAGTTACAATAAAACAGGCATTGGATCATGTATAAAGCATTAACACCCAAGAAAGAAAATTAAAAAGAGAACATTTGTAAAAGCTGATGGCAGGATATCAACAGAGATAGTAATTGGAAGAATAAAAGATCTCTTAGGAAAACATGAAAAAAAATCTGCTTCGAAAATTAGTATTTTCTTGCCTGTGACTCAAAGGAATAAAGATAATGAGGAGGAGAAGGAAAAAGCAGGAGAAATACAATGGTTATAATTAATGCAATCTCTCTATAATCCAGACAACACAAAGTTCTAGCCAAGAATTCCTTTACCAGTTATTTTTAGGCCCAAAAGATGCATGTATGTATATATAATAATATTAATGTTAATATATGAAACATTCAAGTTACATATATATAAAATATCTCTCAACTTTGGAGAGATATATAGATGATAGATATAGATATATCTGTCTATTTCAACAATTGAGACATTAAAATTGATCAGATTTGGGATCAAATTCTATTTCTATCCTTGCCTTTGCTTTTCCATGTGACTTTGGGTAGGTTGACTGACTTCTCTGAAACTGTTTTTTTCTTGTGTAGTTTGCTATGGAGCTTAAATAAGGTCACACACATTAATTGCCTTATAAAATGCCTCACATAATAGACACCAAATAATTTTAGTTCTCTTTCCTCTTTTCCCCTGAAGATATTCGTACCTACATTTAAGTAGAATTATGTTGTTTTTTAGGTATATTGCAATTGATCGGTGAAAGCAAAACTTAGAATGTGGAATTAACATTTTGTTTCATAAGCTTTTGTCCTAAGGACTGATTTTATTCTGTTTTATTTGACTGACTGTTTTTTCACACTTGTCTGAAGAGCAGAGAGATGTGTAAGAATTGAAATAATACTGAACTCAACCGTGTTCACTTACTATTTCAGTAGTCAGAACATCGCTATTTTCACCTGTTATTTATTAGTAAGGAGCTGTGAAAAGCCTGGTCCTCCCTCCCTTCCCAGAACATCGTATTTGAATAAGCAATACAATTCAGAGTAAAACACTCCCTGCTTTATATTTTACCAACAACTCCCTGACTTCCTCAAGAGTATTAGTGCTCTGAAAGAAACAATTTCCATTTACATTAATGTGTACTACACGTTATCTTAAATAATGTGTCATGAAGATCTTCTTGCAGAAAAAACAAAAACAAAAAAAAACCCACAGAAAAACAAAAAGCCCAACCCAGCACTAGGAGAGACTACTTTCCATTATCCAAGTAGAATGACTGGGACTGTAGATGAGAAAATGATTTACATATAAACGGAAGAACCTACCTAGACATACATAGGAAAATTCTGGAGTAATTGTCAAGAGTTTGGTAATATCTGCTTGCTATTTCAGTAGAAATCAAAAACACAACTGACCTTCCCCAACTCTCAACAATAATTTGAGTAAAAACCATGAGGAGCTATATAATGCACTTAAAAAAAATAAAAGTATTTTCAACACATTCTAAATATCTCATTTTCATCAGTCTTAGGTGGCTTTAGGGATATGGTATAATGGAAAGAAACCCAGACTGGAAACATTCAGACTTAGACTGATTATTGGCTCTGTTCTCTAGTTTTGTTTGTTGCATATTTCTAGGTATGACTGACTCATCTATAAAGTGAAGAAAATTGTACTCCATGACCTCCAGCAGCATGTTCAAACTTTAACATTTTGGGATGCAGTAAGATTCATCAAAATTTGCTCATTTTCATGATTTTTATGTGCTCTGGAAATACTTAAATCATTGACCAACATTTTGATGTTTGAAGATATGACAAAGCCTTGAATACCTTCAGGGGTATTCAAAGCTTGCACATATAGTTTGAGGGTTATGAAAACACTCCGAAGATAACAAGGTTATTTAATTTAAAATAAGCATGTGCTTGGATATTACCCACAAAACTGAAAAGGAAATGAAAGTAATGGTCCAATGGCTTGAATTCATTAGGCTCCGCCTGAGGGAGGATTTACACAGGCATCTTATGTGAGAGGATAGGAAAAAAAAAAGTCAACCTCTCCTTTCCCCACTCCTCCTAATTGCCTAACAAAATGCCGTTGTTTAATGTTTAATAAATTCCTTCAAGTAGATGGCAGAAGCCAAAATATAATTAGCAAGGTCAACAGAGAAAGAAACCCAGAAAGCCCAGTGGAATATGGGAAGAACTACTTAGGAGAAACCAAAAGACTCAAATCTATTAAACATTAGGGATGCCCCTGAACATTTCCCGGGAGATAGAGAAGCATAGGGGTTCCTTCTTAGCCACTTTTTTACTTTAAAATTCTTAAGGGAAGGAGGGAAAAGTGCATTCGCCTGATGCAGAAATGAAAAGGAAAGAGTAATTCTGTATTTTACAAATAGTCCACAAATTGCAAAGGAATTTCTACCAAGACAAAATTTAACTCATCATTCCTTAGGACGGCAGCCAACAGAGCTGAGGGAAAGCAGAGAATCAGAGGAGAAAGGCAGATTGCTCACAAAATTCCAATATTATCCTGAACACAGCCATAGTAGGCTTCTGAGTTAGGAGCACAGAGATTCCACGATTTGTATCTTCAGACTAAAAAATAGTTCACATTCCTGGTCATATCCAGGGCGAGTGGAGCAGAGCACGTGTGGAAGGGAAAGAACAAGTGAGACAAAAAGAGAGAAGTGTGCTGGGGTGACTAACGCCCAGTGATGCAGAAACTAATTCTGTACACTTGGGCTAACGGGGCTAAACAAAGATAACTTTGAAAAGATGTGTAATATTGCTGAAAATTTAGCTAAGCAACTCAAAATGCAATTAACAGTCATTTCACCCTCCATGACCAGGTTTTTATCATTATCTGAGATTATATTTTTGGGATAAGGTTAATATTTATAGAAGTATTACTACATTAAAACCTAGCATTTGGGACATTCTATGCCTGATTAATGCATTTTATTCCTCTTCTAACGTCTTTCTTGCCTTCATACCAGGCTAATGTAAAGAATGACCCAGAAAGTTCGAAACCCACTAATCATCTTTGTATCTGCAAAAATGAAAGTAATGTGGGTGTTCCCAGTGATTGAATGTTTAATGATGTATAATTGTTCTCTTCTCACTATCTTCTGAATGTACCTAGGAATTTTTTTCTTAAAAGAAGTGTACAGGTGTTAGAAATCATCTTTCCATCTTGATAGTGACGATAGTGACACACCTCTGTGTCAAAAATTACTGAACCTAAAAAGTGGATTTTATAATGTATGTGTATTTAACCTCATTAAACATGACTTTTTAAATGCCCAGAACTTAAAAAAATAAAAAGTATATAGTAAATCAAAAATATCCATGTGTCAGTCAGAAGAAGTTAAGTGACTTATTTTAAAAATCTATTTTGAATAGGTTATACATATTCATGAAGCAAAATTTAAATGGCGCTTAAGGGTATATGATGAAATCTCTGTCCTAATTTTTTTCAACCCACCCAATTTCTTTCCTTCGAAGACAACTGCCCTTCTAGTTCCATGAATAGTCTTTTAGAGAAAGTATTCTCTACATATAACAACCATATGTGTGTTTCATATACACAATGGGATCCCATTCTACACCTTGATTTTGGTACTTAATACATTTTGGAGATGATTCCATATCATCATACATAAAGCTGACTCATCTTTTTGATGGCTGTTCAGTTTTAACAATGTACTATTATAAAAGCATCTCTATTCAGTCCCTTTTATATTATCATTTAATATTGTTTCGATCTTTTGCTACTAGAAATAATTCCAAAATGAATATACTTCCAGATGCGTGTATATAGGTAGAATAAAGTCCTAGACGTGAAACAGTGGGTCAATAACTATGTGCTTATTTAATTTAATACCCATATATCCATATTCTTGTCAATAACAGAATGTCATCAGCATCACATTTTTTTGCCAATCTGATATGTGAAGATGCCATAGCATTATAGTCATAATTTCTATTTCTCTTGACGTGAGAAAAAATGAGCATATTTTCATATTTTAAAAAACTTTTGGTTTGGGGGTGGTAATTAAATCAAAGTTTATAGCAATTCATTAAGCCGTGTGTACACTCATGCTTTAATCATTTGTTTGTAATTAGTATTTTTCATAAACTGTACTTCCTAGCCTCACTCTCATCTTGGGTTATGGGTGAAATTTAGATTCGCCCATCAAATGCATTTGCATAGGGTTGCTTGAAGACAGAAATTAGATGTCATATTTCTTCTGCTGCTGCTTCTGCTTTTTCTGCTGCCAAATATGGTTACAGAGGCACTGGAATTTTCTGTGGCAGCCTTAGAAAAGGTCCCAGAAACCAGCCATATGCTTCAGAGGCAGGAAACAGGGAGTCCCTTTTTGGCCAATACCTCTTGCAGTCGTAGCATGATTCTGCAGCAGATAATTGTAATGCCACCAATCTCTTGCTGAAATGTTTTCCATTTTCACCTACTGAACACTATATAGTATTCTTATAGATCCTGGGATGATATCTTTTCTAATATATATATTTTTCGATCTATGAATAAGGTGCGTTATCCTTGGGCAAGCCATCTTCAGGGATCTTGTGCTAGGGGCAAGAACAAGAGAGCAGGTTCTGAGGAATTTTCCCTAGTTCTGACTGCAGTTTCTCCCAGCCCAGGGTTCTATATTATGTGTGTTATCTCTTCTAGTCTCTTTCTCCCAACAAACAGCTATTTTTCTCATTCACCTTGCCTCACTGACAGACTGCTTCCCACAAATATTGCACATCTTCATGTTTCCCCATCCAGCACTTCCTCCCCTGCTATTCTCGTTAGCCAACGGTATCCAGAAAAGTTTCCATGGCCAGCTTACATGTATCCACTGCTCCAAAGGAAGGCTTGTTCATATCAGTTCAGAGTCAGTCAGTTACATCGGAGAGCTGCGGGAGGCTGCTTGGGAGCCACAACTGTTGGCATCTCTTCTGACCTCTCCTAGTTTCATTGACAACGTTGTTTATTATTCCTGAGAGCACAGACAAGTCCCACTTGACTCTGCCATCTTACTAACCCCAGTTTATTAACTTGCAATAGTGTAAAGTCTTTGCCTCATAAACACATCAAGGAATAGAAGTAAATTTGGTTTATAAGAGTAGTTTGGGTTAGAAAAGGGATTCCAGATGACATAGTTTGAGCTTCAGAATTAGTAGAATGTGACTATAAAACACAGAGGGATTTGAGGCTGCTGAGAACAGCCTTGTCGGGTTTATTCTGTCAAATTAAGTCTGTTTTTTGTTTTTTTTTTTTTCCCAACAAACATTCCTTGGGGGTCCAGTACACACAAAAGTTCATGGTGATGATAATCACGGGATTGTTGTCCTGTTTTTTATTCCCTTGTCCCCCCTCCTCTTTTTTAATCCATATTTGGTTTCCAACAACACTCTAATTGCATAGAAATCACTTATTAAAAAAATATACATGCCTAAGTTTTACTCCAGACCCAATGGGTAAAAATCATTAGGAGTGTGGCCTTGGCAAAATATTTTAATAAACTACTATGGTGATTCTGATACCCAGCCAATTTTGAGAACCACTGTCCTCAATCACAGAATCTGGAACGACAAAAAAAAAAAAAAAAAAAAAATCAAGTCCAACCTAAGTCCTTCAAATTATTTCCATTTTCTACCATCAATAAGTCATAGCAGTTAAACTTTTGAAGGCCAACTGCAATAATTTCTCTCCAGATTCTTAACCGTGAATATAATTAATAAGGTTAAACTGAAGTTAATCTGTCCTCATAAGAACATTTTAGGCCCAGACAAATTCTATTTTATCTACTTTAAAAGATATACCTCTTTGGAATACTGTTTAACATCTGCTTTCAGCAGAGTGACAAATTCAGATGACGGGGTCCATCAAAAGAGAGACAAACTTGTCACTCATCAAAGAGTGCACTTAGTTACAGAAAGAAAATAAAGCTATTCAGAGAAGAAAAGAAATTGGGAATGTCTACAATGAATTCAAGCGCCAAGCCATTATTTTGACAGCATGTAGGAGAAAACACCTAAACATATGCATTTACCGGAGCTCCTCCTCCCCCCCAAAAGCACTAGCTGTTTGTGTGTTTTGTGATTCACAATGCAATGAGGGTGTTTCAGACTCTGTCATTCAACTAGAATTCGTTGCTGTTATGCACGAAGAACTATGACGTGTCTTATGTTGTTTCATCCAACCCTTACAACAATCCCATGATTTAAGTGTCCTCTCCATTCTACAGATGAGGAAATGAGGGATCTGTGGTGTTAAGTTACTTATCCAAAGAGACACTGCTAAGGGTCAAAGGGTTACTCCCATACAATTATTTTGGTGCTTTTTATGCTACAACAAAATTGCCTCTTTCGCTATGCATGTTAGCCTCTCGTAGGCTGCCGCGCTTCTACAATTTGCCCTTCATTTGTATTTTCTCCAGCATTTTCACATCTCCTATTCCTTCTTTGATGCATCTTTTCATAACTGGCCATTCTCACTTCACCTTATTCCCAACCACCAAATACATGAAACATCCTTGGGATCTTCGAGTCCTCCGAGGAACGTGTGAGGAGAGACCAGGCTGGTTTGGAGAATCTTAAGAAAATAAATCAGCTTCACGATGCCTGCTGGTATAATGAAAACGGAACGTGATGTTCAAAGTCAGTTTGGAAATGTAAACATGCACAAAATTTACGTAACGGTTAAGAGCCACTTTCTCATTCTACAGCGTAATCCAGAATGTACCTGCCTTCTAATTATTGTGAAAACTACACACCGTAATAAATAAGATCAGTTCAGGAGAGATAGGAAAAAGGAGATTATGAATGGTAACACAGGTGTCAAGATGAAAAGTCTTTCCCTCAAAGGCCACATTCAGAGATCTTGTTTATTTATTTTCTTACAAGCTCATTTCTTTGTGACAAAAAGTACAGATTCATTAACATTGGAGGGAGAAACCTTACCTGGATGCAGGTATTTTTGAAATATAAGTCACCACACTCTGTCCCCTCCATTGTGTAACAACCACGAAGAGAACATAGCCTTAAGAATTGTGTGCAGTTGGCTTCCATTTTGAGTGGTTAGTTGGTATAGTGGAGCTGTGTGATAATTACATATTTTGACTATGACCTGCATAATGCATAAGAATCCAAAATTAATTATATAGAAAAGAAGAATATTAAATGCCTTCATTAATTCATCAACAATTAAACAAAAATGAGATAGATATTAAGATCAAAATGAGTTTGAGGTCTACATTATGAAATGTTTCCCAGTGCTATTTTTTTTTTCAATTATATCTGTGCATCATTCCTTTTAAGAAGACAAAGAAAGAGGGACACTTGGGTGGCTCAGTTGGTTAAGCTCCAACTCTTGATTTGGCTCAGCTCATGATCTCAGTGTCATGGCCTCATGCCCTGTGTCAGGCTCTGCGCTCAGCGGGGAGTCTCCTTGAGATTCTCTCTTCCTCTCCTTCTGCTCCTCCCCCACTCACGTGCACACTTGCTCACTCTCTCTAAGTAAATAATCTTTAAAAAAAAATACAAAGGAGGAATATGAACCTTACTTTTAGATAAAACAGAATGCAAATCCTGAGTCTATGATCTTGACAACTATTTTAAATCTGTTTCCTCAAAAGAGAAGTTAGGATTATTTTAACACTTACATTACAAAGTGTTAATAAAGGTTGAATTAAATAAACCAGGATCCACCTGATGGGTGTAAGAGCAAATGTTAGCTGTTGTCCTTTTTTAACTACACTTTGGGAAGATGAAGGGCTTTAAGTCTCATGCCCATCTCTATTTAGAACAGAATGACTTTTCATGTCTTGTTTATGCTGACTATAGCCCAGAGAAACAGAGTACCAACAGCAGTCAGATAAATAGGCCTCCTCTTCCTCTACAAAGAGGCTAAACACTACTTTGAACTATTTTTCCTTTTGGTAATTTGAACCCAAGAGTCAAAAATTAAGTCAAACATGTCAGAAATACTCTATTGTTTACTTTTGCTTTTTCTGTGCCATTTGAACGATGGAAACAGGCATTTTATACGTTATCAAAGTGGCACCTCATACTTGCTCACATTACTGATTTAAGAAATAAGAATTCTTGAAAGGAAATCAATTTCGAGCGTGGAGCAATGCTAAATCTTGCCACAAAACAACAAATCTTTGGCTAGACATTTTACAGATCTTCTAGAGCATTAATTTCTATCATACTGTATACGGCGATTTGACACCTTCATTTAGCACCAACCCTCAAAGCAAGACTTTATTTAAGATGCAGCAGGGGGGCACCTGGGTGGCTCAGTCGTTAAGCGTCTGCCTTCGGCTCAGGGCGTGATCCCACGTTCTGGGACTGAGCCCCACATCAGGCTCCTCTGCTGGGAGCCTGCTTCTTCCTCTCCCACTCCCCCTGCTTGTGTTCCCTCTCTCGCTGGCTGTCTCTCTCTCTGTCAAATAAATAAATAAAATCTTAAAAAAAAAATAAGATGCAGCAGAAAGCAGTAACAATTAGTTAACAGATACGTTTGAATTTAATACTTATCAGGCTTATTTCTTAGAAACATGGTAGGAGAGCCTAAGCTTACGTACACCTGTAGAGACTGTAAGATTGAGTTTCCTCTTACCATGTTATTTCTTCTACCACCCACTCTGCTGTTAGCACTGCATTTCACTGAATATTGCTGTATCCATCCCCCATAATACCCAGTCCTCAGCAGCCCTACCATTCTCGATACTATCTCAATCTTAAGACTACCTCATTACTCTCATTATTTAATACTAGGTTGATATTATCTATATTATCACTACCATTTCCACTGCCTGTCTTTACTCTCTTTTTTCCTGCCTCCTTCAGAATTCCTTTGCCTTTGACATGTCTTACAGAATTACATAATAACCATGGTATCCATTTCTTGCTACCTCGTGAATACCCCCCATTATTTTTCTTAATTTCTGGAGCCTGGCTTAGATTTCATGTTTCATCCCTCGAGTAACTTAGTTCATCTGTACCTAAGAGAAGATTTCACAGTGGAGTTATTTGCATGGTGCATTATTGATGCTTTAAAAGTGATGTAGATTTTCATCCATTTTAGGTTTCAGTTGAATGCATGCCTTAGCATGAGGTTGGCAGTGAGAAGGAAAATGCCTTTGTAACAATCAGGTTCTCCCTGGTTAGAAATCCAGGTGTTTGTTTTCTACGTTTTTATAGTTACCTGATGCAATGGGGGGGAAGTTGAATCTGTCATCATGTTCACAAAGAGATTACCCATGGCTGAGATTTCAGTCAATTATATGAAAGCTTCTCCTCATCTGTGAGAGTGGAACCGTAATAGGCTTTTAGGGTTCTTCCTTCCCTATCATTATATGGTCCTCTTTTATAACCAACAGAAACTCAGTGTATTTCAAATGATTCTGAATCTAAATCCTGTTTTCTCTTACTCAAAGACTTTCCTCTTTTGAAATCTGGAAGACTTATCTTACCAAGGATTTGGTAACTTCAGGAATTCTATGTTGGGATTTTAGCCACTTTAGGAAGTGGCTACTGATAAAAATCTAATGATTTTGTTGGAGTTTGGGGTTTCTTTTCTTTCTTTTTTTTTTTTTTTTTTTTTTTGCTTATAGGGTCTGCCTAATGAAGACAATACACACAAAGTCAAAAGGGGGTATTTAAGTCAGCTTTCAAACACTCTGTGGCAAACCTAGGTTGCAGAATGTATCTTGGATCCGAAGTCATCTTGTTGGCCTGCATATCACTGAGTTGAAAACAAAGATGCACAGAACAATGGCTAGTCTCAATCACAGGGAGAGAAGAGTAGAAGATACCCCCATCCCACTTCATTTCTCTCATTTCCAGGAGACCTGGTTCACTCAGGTCAGGTGGATGCCTGGCATTTGGAAGTCCAGTTCCCTTGAGGGGAAATAACCCACTCGTCATTAAGATTATGGATCAAAGAGATAATTTCCCGTAGCAGAGGAAATAAATAGGCTATGAGTTAATGTTGACTTTTTAAAAAATATCCTTTGAGAGTAGAGTAGTACCCAATACAAACACCTTTAGGAAAGGGAGCAGGTGTCTCTTGTGTGTGTGGTCTCTCCTCCATGAGTATGTGGGAATAGTCATGCCCCACAGAACTCACGGGCATACAACCCTGGTACCGCTTCAGGTAGTCCTGTGAGAAGACTGTAAAAACTGAGACGATGTTCACTGTCTGTGAGTCAGACATCCTTCAAAGAAATTTTTAAATCCTTTTAAAAATCTTATCTGAATCAAGTTTCCTGGTACTTATATGATCTTGAAGATAAAAATGTCTGTCTTTTCACTCTGATTCAGTAAATTCCACCAACGTAAATATTCTAGATGAAGCTGAAAGATAGTATTATTTCAATCATGTTTAGAATACTGAGAACAAGAGCTTGCTCTTCCTTCCCTATGGCCCTCTTATAACCAACAGGACTCTGTATGTTTTCAATGACTTTGAATCTAAATACAGTTTTCACTCGTGAAAAGACTTTCCTTCCCCCTCTCTCTTTATGATATGGCTTCCTAGATCATCACAGAAGCAAGTGTGAAAGAGAATGAACACTATACGTGAGAGGCTACCGGGGCCAGACCTGGACATGGCACTTACGACCTCCCTCATATTTTATTACCAGAAGTCAGTTGTATAGCTGTAAGGAAGGCTCAGAAATATAGTCTGTGTGTCAAGGGAAAAAGATAATAGGTTTGCTTAGAGATAACCTATCTGTTATAAAATATCAGAAATAGAAGGATAAGTCGTAACTGACTTAGAAGACAAAAGGAAGCAGATACCTAAGCCTGGCAGAAGGAAAGGGAGAAAACAAGACAGAGGAAAGACTAAAGTGAGTTAAACTGCAGAACTTCAGAAAGCCTCAGAAATTGGAGACACCAAGAACATCTGAAACATAAATGTGTGGCAGGTCTGAAGAGAGATCGGTATGTTTGCATACATAGAAATTAGAACCCCCAAACATCTTACTCCATTCTCCCTGCCAAGTGACTACCCACCCTCAACACCAGAAAAATAACAGAGTTTATTTCATGGAGCTGGTTCTACAACTGAGATAGAAAAGAGGTACCATATTGGAAATAATGTACTGTTTGAAAGTCATTGTACATAATGCTGAGGACTAATTTAGCCCCTTTGCCTTCATTAAGTTCCAAAAACCACTAGCAGCTAGGAAATATGTCCACCTCCAGAGCAGCTCTATGGGTATTACTTCTGGGCATAGGCTCCACATTAAGTGCCTGTAGATATTCAATTATGAGAGGACATTAAAAATGTCAATTTCTGGGGCACCTGGGTGGCTCAGTCAGTTAAGTGTTTGCTTTCAGCTTGGGTCATGATCTCAGGGTCCTGCGATCGAGCCCCGTATTGGACTCCATGCTTAGTGGGGAGTCTGCTTCTTCCTCTACCCCTCACCCCACTGGTTCTCTCTGTCTCAAATAAATAAAATCTTTTAAAAAAATGACCATTTCTTATATAACCACTCTCTAGATAAGATTTGTTCACATGATGGTTGCTCTCATTCCAAATCTCCAATCATCTTTAATATGTTCTTCTCTGAACTATATACCATCAGCCAAGGATCAATACAGATCGGAGGTAACCCCCCTCATGTGAAAGATACAGAACAAAACTAGCAGGGGAACAAATGACCTTGGAAGAAAGACATTACAGAGTGCAGAACAAACATTTTAAAAACACTCTAGAATATCTTAGAGAAAATAGAGTAAGCATTAAAAGAACCTAAAAAGGAACTCTCCGAGGACGGGAGGAACTTTGTAAAAGTTAAAAAGTTGGTGGGAGAAATAGTATAATGAGAGAAAGGACAGGTGCCAAACAAGCTGATCAATGATGAATGCTCAGCATCACTTCCTCACTCTGTGGGGTATTTTTGTTTGTTTGTTTGCATTTTAGATTGGCATAATTTATTACTTTGTTTCAATGATTTTTAGCAGCTGTATTTAACTGAGACTTGGGAGATCTGGGATTTTTTAAAAGTCTATTCTCAATTTTTCTTTACATTTGTTATATAATGATTTAAATAATTTTACTTTTTTAAAAATTTATTTGGAGAGAGCACGCGCATGAGCACGCGTGTGCACACACACACACATGCGAGCAGGGGGAGGGGCAGAGGGAGAGACTCTCAAGCAGGCTCCCTGCTGAGCGTGGAGCCAGACTCCAGGTTCCATCCCATGATCCTGAGATCATGACCCAAGGTCATGACTAAGAGTTAGTGGCTCAACTGACTGAGCCACCCAGGCACCCTTAAGTAATTCTACTTTTTCATTTTAGTTCATGTTTATTATTTATTTTACATTGCTCTTTTTAAAAATTTCTTCTGGTTTGACCAAGTTGCTACGTATTATTCCTTTTCCTGTTGGGAGTATGCAAGTCCTATCACACTTTTCCCTCCATTAATGGCTACCTTCAGTCTTCCTGCTCACTCTTCATTCACCAGACTTTGTTCTTCATTACATTTAAAAATAGGAAAACTAGGACACCCTGGGGTCCTCAGTCAGTTAAGTGTCTGCCTTTCCCCCAGGTCATGATCCCAAGGGCCTGGGATTGAGTACCGCATCAGGCTCTTTGCTCAGTGTAGAGCCTGCTTCTCCCTCTGCCTGCCACTCTCCCTGCTTGTGCTCTCTGGCTCTCTCTGGTTTTAACCTCAAGCCCACACATCCAGCTCTGCAAAAGGTCCTGAGTAGGTTACTGGAACAGTTACTAAAGAATTGGGCCATGTGTCAAAGTGAAACCACTTCTATTAAGACTTTCATTTTCTTCCCCCTCCCTCCATTACTCATTTTAGGTATATTCCTATCTCCTTCCCTATATTTTCTCTTCGCTCTGACCCTGAGTTGCGAGGTGGTATAGTCCAAAGAGTGTGGGCTTAACAGCTGGAAATAAGAGGGTTTATGTTGTGTTGTTACCACTTACTGAATGGGCAAATATTGTCAATAACATAATTCCTTAAACCTCAGTTTTTTCATATGAACAACAAAATTGACAATGCGTATTTCACACGATTAAGAGAATTAAATGATACAAAGTATGTCATCCTTTCTAACACAGAGGCTTGCAGAAAGCAAGAAATCAACAACATGAGGCTTGTTTTTTCTTTCTCCCTGATAAGACGTGTGAAATTGTGTCACGGTCTATTGAAAGGGAGACCCAATGTCATCTATACACATTGACAACAAATTGACCCGTTGAGGGGAAACATTTCTGCCATTTAACCAATTTCTTGCCATAAGAAAAAATAAACAGCTTTGACTGATTATTTTACCAATTGAATTGCTCATTCTGTTGCCATTGTCAACCTGTAATCTAAACTAATTAGTAGCTAAATGAACTCAGTCTCTCTTCCTTTTTGATATATTTATGGTTAAAATACCCAATAAAAACTATAAACATAAAAACCTCTATGTTGGTTCAGAGAAGATGTAATTATTTGATTTCCGAGGGCAAGTCCATAGTTGTCTTTATGCATATGTTAACTTCTCACACAGCATGACTTTCTCTTGCATACAAGGAGAACAGAACGAATTACACTCCTTTTATTTGTGAATAATATTAAATTAGTAAGCATTATCTTTATGAATTACATGTCTAACAAACAAAGCTTTTCTTGGCCATCTAAGGGACAGAAGCATAGTCAGTGAATAAGACAGTATTCCTGCTTTCATCTTCAATGAATGGAGTGCTATTATTCATAGCATTTTGTCCTATACACTCTGCCATAGAACAAATTGCTAGAATATTGAAGAAAGCCAAAATGCAATTTTATTTCACTTTCTAATGCTTGTTTGAGAAACTCATTAAAGAAGACTGCAAGGTCATCAGTTCAAGCTCACAGATCACACGGGAGGCAGGATCTGGTTATTCCAGAAACCACTGCTCCTTTCTACACTCAATAATCACTCGCACTGAAATCAGAAAGAGGAATTCCCTTTCTGCAGCTAAATATATTGTCAGAAATCACACGTGTCAGGCAGAATCTGAGGGTTTTAGCCGAAATGCAGAGTCCAGAAAGAACTTGGAGAGGTGGACTACATTCTCCTCCCAACTGCCAAGTGACCTGAGTGGGAGGGAATCTTGGAACTCAGCTTAAGTAAGATCACAACCTCTAATTATAAATAATAGATACAGCTGGCAAACTGAAACATCCAATTTTAATTAGATTCTTTGCAGCTATATGTCTTTGATGTGGTTTCGTTCAATAAATCACAACAGCCCTGTGTTTTTGTTGTTATTTTCCCATCTTCTGATGCGTGGGTTAAGCTTATATAACATATTTGATTGATAGCACGGGTTGGGGGTAGGGGAGGGATATCAACCAAAGAGGTTTTTTGCTAGTTCTACCAGTGAGTTTAGGAAATTGATATATTCATTCTGAGGCTCAGTTTCCTCTGTATTAAGCTGTTGTAAAAGTAGCCTTCCCTGTGCCCACTTTTTAGCAAAAAGTTCTGACCATGATTTCCTTCTTTATAACTGGGAAATGGGGTCTTTACTGAAAAACAGAACATTAAAATAATTTAGGTTTCTAAAACCAGAATAGAATGTCAATGACCTATTATTTCAGGATGATCAGATTATCTTTAAAAAATTTCTTCATCTATTCATTAGTTATTTAATATGTCTTTTTTGGACATCTACTCTGTGCATGACATCAGGCTGAGTCCAGGGATTATGAGCCAAATTGATTGTATCCTGCTTTCATGGAGCTTATGACCCAATTGGAAAGACAGAAAATTAAACAAGCAATCAAAGTTTCACCCACGGCATCACATTAACAATTCAGGATGTCATGGAATTACCTAGTTGGGAGACAGGGGTCCACAATGCAATGAGGCAAAGACAGATGAGAAATTTTTTAAATTGCATGTATTTAGCCATGAGTACTTACTGATAACTTTCACAGGGTAACTTCATAGGAAAACTTCAATAGAGTAATGAGTGTTAGAATAGTTGGAAAAAATAATTTAAAAGTGAGGAAACAGAAAAGTGTCTAGTCATGTCTTCTCATTTCTTAACTGGATTACTTGTTTTTTGGCTGTTGAGTTTGATAAGTTCTTTATAGATTTTGGATACTAACCCTTTATCTGATACATCATTTGCAAATATCTTCTCCCATTCCATCAGTTGCCTTTTAGTTTTGTTGATTATTTCCTTCACAGTGCAGGAGCTGTTTATCTTGATAAGCTCCTAATAGTTCATTTTTGCTTTTGTTTCCTTTGCCTCCAGAGACATGCCTAGTAAGAAGTTGCTGTAGCCAAGGTCAAAGAGTTTGCTGCCTGAAAACTCTAGGATATTGATGGTTTCCTGTCTTACATTTAGGTCTCTCATCCATTTTGAATTTATTTTTGTGCATGGTGTAAGAAAGTGGTCCAGTTTTATTCTTCTGCATGTCGCTGTCCAGTTTTCCCAGCACCACTTGGTAAGAGACTGTCTTTTTTTTCCCATTGGATATTCTTTCCTGGTTTGTTGAAAATTAGCTGAAACAAAAATAAACACAAATATTTTTAAAGGTTTAGGTCTAAATGGAGGAAAGAAAAATGAGGTGCTAACTAAAGGGGGTAGCAGAGAATGTTTTGAGTCTGTGATCTTTTGTAAAACACTCTTGAGGAGGAAGAACAAGAACATGGTTAAAATTTTTCAAGTATTCTACACGTTAGTATTACATACCTAGTGAATGTTCGTGTTAGAAAATGTAAGCCTGCACAAAAGAATTACTTGTAAAAGTCATCTACAGTCCTCCCACTTAGATCTAAGTGCCGGTAACATTTTGTTGTCTAATCTTGCCGTTTTAAATACATATATACATTAGTAAACATATATACACATATGCATGATTAATTTTCATTAACATGAGTTTATATCATACATATGGTGGTACAACATATTTTTAATGAAAACGTATGCTGAAAATCTCTCCACTCAATAAATGTGTATTTTCTTTAAAACTATATCCTCTTTTCTAATATAGTTATCACAATCTATTTTATTATTCTATTAAATAATTAGGATAATTTTAATCATCAAACAATGCAGCTGTGGAGTGCATACTTGTGGTCCCACTGAGATAATTACACACTTGTCCAATTTTTCTTCAGGGCAAATCCCTACAAGTATGATGGGTTTTACACTAACATTTTGCACAGAATTTGAACACTTATTCTAAGGCTGCCACAGAGATGTACACTGGAAAACCATCACATAGTAGCGAATCCCAGATCCTGGCTGATTTAGAGCCAACCATGTTTGGGGAGGTGAATGGGGCCCCACTGAATACAGACCAGAAAACTGTATTTAGGCACTTGGAAGGTTACAGCAGTTCTGTCCAGTAGAGCTGCCCTGGCAGAAGAGAAAAAGCCAAACCGCTAATTAAACAAGGTGCAGCAGAGAGAAGACTGTAAGAGGAAGAGATTAGTCAGTGAACTTGGCATTGACATTTGTGAAATGAGGAAAACTAGAGTCTCCTGCATGAGAAGCATTGGTTGGTGGTTTAAGATTTGTTTCTGAACTAGAAGCCTGACAGGTAGGCGACAGTCTACCAGGTTACATTTTAGGACTGTTGGCTGGGAAAAAAGCTGCACGATTGACCACCATGCTGCTTAAACTGAAACCGAGAAGGGGTGGAGGGAAACAATGTAACAAAAATAGAATACATGTTTCTGAATTACCAGCATCACTTCCTAGTGTTTCATGGTAGACAATTATCATGAGTTTGGCGTCTCTTCCACAGAAGGACATAACTAGCAAAGGATGTTTTCTAGCAGCCATCCTAGAATACCTAAAGTATATACACAAAGTAAGAAAGTAATTTAATCAAAACAACAACAGTAGGCGTGCAGGATGAAATTATTTTATATTTGATAGTATCCATTTATTTTAATTGTTGTAACCAATTAAAATACGTTAAAAATAAAGAGGCCATCCTGTTTTGCAAATGCATTTCCGAAATACATTAATTCAGAACAGAAGCAGAGATAGCAAAGTACAAAGTATTATACAGCCGGTGTTTTGGAAGTCAGCATTCAAAAATGATAGTAACACATAAAAGGTTTAAATGGGCTGTAAAATATCACGGAGTATAATTACTTATACATAAAGTATCACGCAGTATGATACCACCTCATCTTTGCTTATAATTGTTATAAAGCCATTTACCTATGAAAACTGCATCCATGTTGTGTGGATTTTTAAAAATTTATGGGACTGGGAGATAGTCTGAGAGTTCTGATGTTATATGCTGTCAGACTGCTTTACTCTCTATTTGGCCAAGAAGAGAACAGGCTAGTATTTTGTGTTTTGTGTTGAATTTTTAAAAACTTACATTTAATTTTTTTCCCACCTACCAATGCAGAAGAAAAATGCCACAATAGTGTGATTACTTGAATCTTTGTAAAAACGGCAGGACAGGGGCGCCTGGGCGGCTCAGTCGGTTGAGCATCCAACTCTTGGTTTTGGCTCAGGCCATGATCTTTGGGTTGTAAGACAGCCCCACGTTGGGCTCCATGCTCAGTGGGGAGTCCGCTTGAGATTCTCTCTCTCTCCCTCTGCCCCTCACTCCGCTCTCTCTCTACAGTAGATAAATAAATCTTTAAAAGAATACTTTCAGATAATATTTATTATAATCATAACATAAACACTCCTTAGATTAGAATCCGTAACTTTTCATTTGTATAACGTGTGGGTTTAAGAACTTGACAAAGATCAAAGAAACAGTGTAAAAGAACTAGTTTTACATTTTTTAATAAGATTTTATTTATTTATTCGACAGAGAGAGACAGCCAGCGAGAGAGGGAACACAAGCAGGGGGAGTGGGAGAGGAAGAAGCAGGCTCACAGCAGAAGAGCCTGATGTGGGGCTCGATCCCGTAACGCCGGGACCACGCCCTGAGCCGAAGGCAGACGCTTAACCGCTGTGCCACCCAGGCGCCCCTAGTTTTACATTTTTTATTGTATAGTTTTTTTTTAATGACTGTCATCCTATAGAGTTCTTTTCCAGTCTGTTCACGTCTTTTCTATAGATAATTAAAATTCTCATTACATAGCGTGTCTTTTTCATTACCTACATTTTAGCAGGTAAGGCCTAGCAATTCTTTTATACTCTGCTTTGAATTAAAAAAAATTATCGGCAGGTTTATTGCAAATTAAATAAATAGAAATTTAGCTTTTGATCTAATTATGATGGTCTCGACACATGCATTTAATTAGTGTTTCTCTTCTTAAATGGTACTTCTAAATTTTAATTGTGGTAACATCACTCAACAAGAGATTTGCCCTCTTAAAATTGTTTTTAAGTATACACTAAATTATTGGCTACAGGTGTAATGTTGTACAGCAATCTAGAGCTTATTCATCTTACTTTTCTGAAACTTTATACCTGTTGATTAGGAACTCCTTATTTTTTCCCTAATCCTAAGCGCCTGGCAACCATCATCCCACTCTTTGATTCTCTGAATGGGACTATTTTAGATTCTTCATAAAAGTGGAACATGAAGCATTTGTCTTTCTGTGACTGGCTTATTTCACTTAACAGAATGTCTTCAAGTTTCATTCATTTTGTTGCATATTGCAGAACTGGTTCTTTTTTCAACCCGAATAGTATTTCACTGTATGTATATACCACATTTTCTTCATCTATTCATCTGCCTTTTATGTGTTTTTACATCTTGGCTGATGTGAATCATGCTGCAATAAACGTAAGAGTGTCACATCTCTTCAAGATCCTGATTTCAATTTTTTTTTAAGTTTTATTTTTAATTTTTTTAGTAATCCCTACACCAACATAGGGCTTGAACTCACAACCCCAAGATCAAGAGTCACATGCTCTTCCAAATAAGCCAGCCAGGCACCCCGACTTCAATTCTTTTAGATAAATATGCAGAAATGATATTTCTGAATCCTATTTTGGTTCTATTTTTAACTTTGCAAGGAACCTTCATTTTGTTTTCCAGAGTAGCTGCATGATTTTGCATTCTCATCAACACTGAGCAAGGGTTCCAATTTCTTCATATACCTACCAATACTTGTCTTTTGCTTCTTTGATAATAGCCATCCTGAGGGCAGCTGGGTGGCTCACTTGGTTAAGCCTCCCACTCTTGGTTTCAGCTCAGGTTGTGATCTCAGGGTCATGAGATTGAGCTCCACATTGGGCTCTATGCTCAGCATGGGGTCCGCTTGGGATTCTCTCTCCCTTTCCCTCTGCCCCCCCGCCTGTGTGCGCACTCTCTCAAATACATAAAGCTTTTAAAAAAATAGCCATCCTGACAGCTGTGAGGTGATTTTCTGATTTTGATTTGCATTTCCCTGATGATAGTGATGTTTAGCATTTTTCAAAAATTTATCTGTTTGCTACTCGTGTGTTTTCTTTGGAGAAATGTCTCTCCAAGTTCTTAGCCCATTTTTAAATTGGTTTATTAGTTTTTGTTATTTTTATTTTTTAGATTTAGTTTTGGCTACTGAGTTGCAAGAATTCCTTGTATATTTTGGAGATTTGCCTCTTATCAAATACACGGTATGAAATATTTTCTCCTATTTTGTAGGTTGCCTTTTCACTCTGGTGATTGATTCCTTGGGCTGTGCTGAAGCTTTTTAGTCTGATGTAGTCCCAGTTGTTGTTGTTTTTAAGATTTTATTTATTTATTTGAGAGAGAGAGAGAGAGAGAGAACAAGTAGGGGGAGAGGCAGAGGGAGACGCAGACTCCTCACTGAGCAGGGAGCCTGACGTGGGGCTCGATCTGGGACTCCAGCATCATGACCTGAGCCAAAGGCAGACCCTTAACGACTGAGCCACCCAGGCGCCCCTTGTTTTTTTTGTTTCGTTTGACACCTGTACTTTTGGTGCGAGGTCCATGAAATCACTGCCAAGTCCAATGCCTTGGGTTTTTCCCTTCTGTTTTCTTCTAATAATTTTACGGTTTCAGGTCTTACATTTAAGAATTTAATCCATTTTCAGTTAATTTTTGTGTATGGTGTAAGATAAGGGTCCGGTTTCATTCTTTTGCGTGTGGATGTCCAATTTTAATGTCAGCAGGCTGGGTCCAAGCACCCAAAGGGGGGCCCTGCAGGACCAGCCAAGAGCGTCCCTGGCTGTGTGCAGGATAGAAATCAAACACAAGCAGCAAGAAGTGTAAGCAGAGTTTATTGAAGGTGTAGAGAGTGCAGGTGCTGACAGAATGTCTGGGAGACTCAGAAAGGAGAGGAGGAGTCTTGGCTTTGTTCAGGGTCTGGAAGCTTTTACTGAGGATTGTAGTCTGGTGTAGGCATCTACCCAGGCACCCAGGGACCGGTGAGAACAAGACAAGCACCCAGGTGTTATTCCTTGGGGCCATGGGGTTTGGCATCAAATGTCTAGCTCTGGTGGTATGGAATATGCTTTGTCTGGGCATTCTCACCTGGTCCTTTCTTAGATGTTCTCTATTCTAAAGAAATCATTATCTCCTTGTCCCTCACAGGAGGACATACACTATTTGCATTCTGAGGCATGTGTAAAGTGGGGGTGCAGCAAGAACAGAAGCAGGTAAAGTAGCAAAAAGCAGGTTTTTATGGAGCCCTTCAGTTTTCCTGTCTCAATTTGTTGAAGAGACTATCTAGTCCCCATTGTGTATTCTTGACACACTTGTTGAAGATCAGATGGTGATGTATGTGTGCATTTATTTCTGGACTCTCTATGCTGTTCTGATCTGTCTTTATGCCAGTACCATACTGTTTTGATTACTGTAGCTTTGTAATATATTTTGATATCAGGAAGAGCAACTTCTCCAGTTTTGTTTTTCTTTTTCAAGATCGATTTGTCTATTTTTGGTTTTTTGTGGCACATATGAATTGTAAAATTGGGGTTTTTGTTCTCTTTAAAAAAAAAAACAGGATATTAGAATTTGGTAGAGATTACATTGAATCTTTAGATCACTTTGGATAGCATGGATATTTTAACAATATTATGTCTTCCAATCCAGTATTGTCTTTTTACTTGTATCTTCTTTCATTTCCTTCATCAGTGTTTTGTAGTTCTCAATACACAAATCTTCCACCTTCTTCCTGTTCATATGGTGCAATGCTTGGGGCAAAATCTCTAGTGAGAGGTTGTTTTGAACCTCTCCTCTATTTGCTGAGTCTGGTTGTGCATTCTCCTGAGGTGCAGGAGCCTTTCAGTTGGTTTCTGAATTCTCACAAAGAATTCATCCATGAATTTTTGCTGAATCAGTGTGTTTGTGAGACAAAGGGCTACTTCTTCTGCCAACTTGCTAATGTCATTCCTTTTGAAGTTTTAATTCATATTCTTTAAGTTTGGTAAATGCCATAAACTGCATACACCGCTTTGAAATTCACAATGTACGCTTGCTTATTAAGAGATCTGCAATCACTCCTGTTTACCAAATGCTGTCGAGGTGGTGCCAGCCATTGTCTTAGCTACTTTAAATGTCTAATCCTAACAACTTGCAAAGCTCACATCATGTCTACTTAGTCGGTGAGGAAACTGATAGGTGAAGTAATGTCCTAAATTCACTGAAATAATCACAGACTTAGCGATACTGGGATTCACAAATGTCTAACACCAATGCCTGTACTCTTTCTACAAGGTATTTTGATACATGAAAAATAATTCATAATTTCGTATATATTCATGTTCAATTTGATTCAGGACCTCCAAATCAAACCCTGTAATAAAACCAGGCTTTAATTTTTATTTATTATTGTTTTTGAGAATTGAGAGGCATGCCAAAAGTAGGATGTATGACAACCATATGTACCTAGTAGGGCGCATTGTGCCTACGGCTTTGTTAGACTTTCATTCTTCTTTGCAATTCTTTTACTTTATCTGTATATTTATGAGTGTCCAGAGTTAGGTTCAGGCCAGAATTTTCTTGAGGTCTAGGATGGTGCCTGGCTCACCCATGTGTTCTGGCTAAGAACTGAATAGCTGGCACAGAGTATATGCCTTCAAGGGGCATTGATTAAAGATGTGAAGAGTCCCACCCCAAGGGCTGATTTACCAGTCCCTTCTGTTTTCACTCACATCAACACTGAGGTAGAACTAAAACCTTTCACAGTTAATATAAAAAACCCATTCACTCCCAAAGCTGTACCTAGTGGTCTTGAGTTTAGGGACAATTCTACTCGGAGGTAGAGAAGACTTGCACAAAAAGTGTAACTCAGTTCCAAGCAGCATTGCTCATTCTTGTTCTCTGCAAATTACCTGTAATAATGCTTCGAAAAGTGATCCTCTTTCTGATGCTTCACCGTCCCACTGATTCTGGCAGCCCATTCTTTATAGTCCTGCAAAATATATTTTTTGCTATAATACACAGATATGACATATGATATATATGGTATTTAGTTATAAAGATGACAATCTCAGAATGACTATACATATATATCTGAATATAGAAATATAAAGTACAGCTGAAGAAGTGAATTTTGCTGCTCTACATTATTTTTAATGCAGTAGTTCCAAATTAATTAAATGAGAAAAGTTCCTTTTTGATTTCCAGTCAAGCTATGTCTAAACATTTCCTTAAACTCTGAGCACGTCTTTCTGCAACACATGAATTTTAACTTATAGGTATCATATAATTGCAAGTATTTTGTTAAAGTATTTTTTTCTTTTAATCCACGAGGGAAAAGTTTTCTTAAAACTATTTATCTCAGTTTGAATAAAAAAATTTATTTATTGTTATCTGCAACAATACAATTTTGAGTTAATATTTACCTCCCTCTAAATTCTACACAAATAAACAAGCATACATTTCATATCAAGAAGTTGAGACATACACCGTTTGGACAATTTAACCCACAGCATTTATATAGCTATAAAGGGACTACAGTGCACTTTTATATCCCATAGTAGTACTTAAAGAGAATAAAAAATGTAAACTGTAAGATAATATGCTTATTTTAAAAGTATTCTCTGATCCTGTACCACTGCATAATGGTGTATAAAATGTGCTACAATTTTGAAGTCAGAGGACCTAGAGTATAGTACGAAAAATTATATTAATCATTAAAATCTGCCTATCATTTCTTTTAAAACCTGTATACTTCAGTCATCATGAGAGTTTCTTTAGATAGACTTTGGAAAACACTCCAAGGTAAACTATGTGGCATATCAGAGTATCTTTTGTTAACTTGTACTATTGGAGGAAAAGGCCCCATGGCTTTTGCAATCATACACCCAAGTAATTTTAGGCTCAATGATTTTATTATCATTACCATCATTTTTTCCAGTGGTTTATCTTCAACTACCAAAGCACAAATGGAATCCAAAAAGTGGAACATTTCTCTATTATGTTGTTCTCTACTGTTTAAGCAACCATCTCCTTTAAAGCCATGAGAAATGAGACAAGAGAGCTACTTTGGGGTATATATTTACAGATTTATCTATTTTATCTAATCACCATGAATGCATCTTCATTTTATATGCTTCAGGCCTGCAATTTTACAATAGTAACTAGAGATGATTTTCTGTAACAATGTATGGTTTATAGCTAAGGACCAATTTAATTCAATAAACAGTTTAGTGACTCTATTTGCCAAGTATTTTCTTAAACTCAGGGACACAGAGGCAGATGGGACAGAGGCCATTGCCTTCAGAATGCTTACATTTTGAAGACAGAGATGAGTATCTGGTATGTGATGAGAGAGCTATGCACATAGCCCGAAGGGACCAAAAAAAAAGAGAACCGATGTCAGAATAAGGGGGGCAGGTGAAGGGGAATAAGAACGCACTTATATTGATAAGCACGGAGTAATACAGAGAGTTGCTGAATTACTATACTGTATACCTGAAACGAATGTAATAGTGTATGATAATTACACTGGAAAAAAAAATAAGGGGGAGAGAAAAGTCATGTTTGGAGTTTGATATTTAAGTTAAGTCTTAAAGGGCAAATGGGGTAGACCATGGAGGACGTTGTAAGCAAAGAACAGCACATGCAAAAACAAAACTGTGAATGTTTATGGCATGTGTGTGACATTTAAAGAAATACAGGTAATTCTGAAAGCCTGGAGATGACAGCACAAATTAGGGAAGCAGCAAGAGATGAGCATGGAGAGATAGGATCACTTATGAGTAAATATTTTCAGCTACAATGAGTACCTGTGTCACCTCATGAACTGATTTTAAGAATAACATATAGCCAGCATTACTCTTAAAATCCCATATGTGGCTTTTATCCATCCAACCCTGTTCAGTGCTGTGTGGGTATAAATGTCTGAGACAGATGATGGGCATTGGACATACTCTGATGATCTGTCTTCCTTTTATTCTTACATCACTAAAAACTTTTTAGATTTTTCTCTTTCATCAAAATCAAAATTATTTAACTTGTAAATGCATATATGATACAACCCCATTCTAATTTAAAATGTATCTCAAAGGATAGGAAGTTATTGAGAGATATGAAGTAAGATAATATGAAAGATCGTTTTAGCAAAGTTTGAACAGGATAGAACTGGAGGCAGGACCCTGATTAGAAAAGTAACACAACTGTCCAGTTAAGATGAAACAAGAGAGGGGCGCCTAATTGGCTCAGTTAGCAAAGCATGCAACTTTTGGTCTTGGGGTCATGAGTTCAAGCCCCATGTTGGGCACAGAGCCTACTTAACTAACAAAGAAAAGAAAAAAGATGAAACAAGAGAGAAAAACTGAGGCCGAATGTGTAGGAATGTAGAGGAGAACACAGATATCGGCTACACTAAGACGGCAGAGTAATATTCCTAGGTTTCTGATTGGATTTGGATGTTGAATCAAGTTTGGAAATCTACGCGATGTTCCAATTTCCCACACAGATAACAGCCACAACACCTAAGGACTGTTAGCAGATGTATTCATTGTGCTTTCTGTGCACATCGTAGCCTGGGTCTTCCATACTGCAAATCCTGAGGGAGCACTTGCAGGATAATATTTTATTAGAAGGAGCTAGTGTAACAAGAGTAGGGATAAAGAGAAATCAGAGAAGGAAAACAATGATAAGGACATGAGCTTCTTTTTTAAAAAGATTTTATTTATTTATTTATTTAGAAAGAGACAGCAGAGCAAGAGAGACAGCACAAGCAGGGGGGCAGAGGCAGGGGCTAAGGTAGAGGGAGAAGCAGACTCCCCACTGACCAGGGAGCCTGAGGAGGGGCTACATCCCAGGACCCTGGGATCATGACCTGAGCCAAAGGCAGATGCTTAACTGACTGAGCCACCCAGGCACCCCTAGAACATAAGCTTCTTGATGGCCCCAGTTCTCAAGCCAATGCAACTATACCTGTTTTTCAGTCACGCTGGGTGCTAAAACATATGATATCACTGAGTGTCAAAGTCCTTGACCTGTGGAGGAGTAAGACTGAATAATTTATCTGCTGCATTATTTTCTTTTCCTATCTTTCATTATTCAAAGACTGAGACAACAATATATGGAATGTGGCTAAAGCAGGGTTAGAGGGGAAATTAGTAGCTGTAAATAACTATGGTAAAAATGAAGACTGGTCTCCAACAAATAAGCTAACTTTCCAACTGAAGAAGAAACCAAAAAAATCAAGAGAAAAGTAAACCCTAAGTAAGCAGAAAGAAATAACAAAACAAAAATACATGAAATAGGAAACTTGAAAAAAATCAACAAAACTAGAAGCTTGTTCTTTGAAAATATCAACAAAATAGACACAACTATAGCAAAAAAGGATGGTGGGGGGGTCAAAATTAGGAATGGAAAAGGAGACATGGTGAACAACCTACAGAAATACCATGAGCAGGGGCGCCTGGGTGGCACAGTGGTTAAAGCGTCTGCCTTCGGCTCAGGGCGTGATCCCGGCGTTATGGGATCGAGCCCCACATCAGGCTCTTCCGCTATGAGCCTGCTTCTTCCTCTCCCACTCCCCCTGCTTGTGTTCCCTCTCTCGCTGGCTGTCTCTATCTCTGTCAAATAAATAAAATCTAAAAAAAAAGAAAAGAAAAGAAAAGAAATACCATGAGCAAGTGGGATTTAACCCAGAAGTTCAAGGTTGGTTTCATTCTGAAAATCAATTAATGTAATATACATTATTAATAGAATGGAGAACCCAAGCCACAGGATCACCTGATTTTATCACAGCATTTAACAACATTCAACATTCTTTCATGATAAAGCCCTCAACAAACTAAGATTAGGAGTTAACTTTCTCAACCTGGTAAAGGGCATTTACAAAAAAACCAACAGCTAAGATTATACTGAATACGGACTTGATGTCTTCCTGCTAAGATCAGGAACAAGACATGATGAATGTTCTTGCCACTTTTATACAATATTGTACTGGTGGTTCTAGAAAAGCCAAGTAGGCAAGAAAAACAAAATCATCGATATTGGAAAGAAAGGAACAAATAATAGACAAGTATAAGGAATCTGCCAAAAAAATTTTGACTTCAGCTGGGTTGCAGGATACAAAACCAATATAGAAAAATCAATTGCATTTCTATATACTAGCCGACAATCTGAAAATGAAATACAGAAAACAACTGTATTTTCAGGGCATCGATTAGATAAAAAAACTTTGTAATAAATTTAACAAATGTAGTGCAAGATTTGTAAAAAGAAAACTACAAAGCACTGAAAGAAATTAAAGAAGGGGCATTGGGTCACTCAGTCAGTTAAGTATCTTCCTTTGGCTCAGGTCAGGATCTCAGGATCCTGGGATCCAGCCCTGCACAGGGCTTCCTGTTCAGCAGGGAGTCTGTTTCTCTCTCTCCCTCTGCCCCTCCCTCTCCCCCTCACTTGTAAGTGCATATGCTCTCTCTCTCTCTCTCTAACAAATAAAATCTCAAATTAAAGAAGAGCTAAGTAAATGGAATAGCATCCTATGTCACTGACTGGAAAACTTAATATTTGTTAGGTTGGCAATACTCCCCAAATGATCTACAAATTCAACATAATGCCTATTAAAATACCAGCTGCCTTCTTTTTTTTCTTTTCTTTCTTTTTCTTTTCTTTTTCTTCCCTCCTTCCTTTCTTCCTTCCCTTCTTTCCCTTCCCTTCCCTTCCCTTCCCCTCCCCTCCCCTCCCCTCCCCTCCTTAGAAATTTTCAAGCTGTTCCTAAAGTTTGTAAGAAATATAAGGGACTCAGAATAGCCAAACAATGTTGAAAAAAATTATAATAAAGGAGGACCTACACATCCTGATTTCAAAAATTACTACAAAGCTACACTAATCAAGACAGTTTTTCTAACATAAAGAGAGATATATAGATCAATTAAATAAAAGTTAAGGTCCAGAAAAGAACCCTTACATTTATGGGCAACTGATTTTGACAAGGGTGTAAAAAAAAATTCACTGGAGAACAAATATCTAATCTGTAAAACTCTTCTAAGAAAACCTAGGAGTAAATAATCTTTGCTTTACGTTTGGAAATGGTTAGGTAGATATGTCACCAAAAACACAAGAAACAAAAGTATACACAGATAGACTTCATTTAAAACAAAACAAAAGAACTGTTCAGAAACAATAGCATTAGGACAGTGAAAATACCAACCACAGCATAAGAGAAAATACTGGCCAGTCTTATCCAATAAGGGAATTGTATCCATAATATGTAAACAACTCTTACAATTCAATAATATAAAGACAAGTAACTGAATTTTAAAATGAGCAAGGAATAGAACAGACATTTCTCCAAGAAAGATGTACAAAGACAGTGAGCACATGGAAAAATGTTCACGGTCATTAGTCATTTGGGAAATGTAAACAAAAATCATAGAATTCACACCCACTAAGACAGCTATAATAAAATTAAAAAAAAAGCACAATAATAAGTGTTGGTGAACATAGGGAGAAACTGGAACCTACATATATTGCCGGTGAGGAAGTAAAACGGTGCAGCCAGTCTGGAAAGAGTTTGATAAGTTCCTCAAAAGATTTTTAACTTTTTTTTTTATTTAAGATTTTATTTATTTATTTGAGAGAGAGAGAGTTGGGGGGAGGAGGAGAGGGAGTAGCAGACTCCCTTCTGAGCAGGGAGCCCGTTGGAGGGCTCGATCCCAGAACCCGGAGATCATGACCTGAGTTGAAAGGCAGAAACTTAACTGACTGAGCCACCCAGGCGCCCCTTAACCTTTTTTTTTTTTTTTAACAACATTGCCATACTATCCATTTTTACTCTTATTTATACATCCAAGAAAAATGAGAATATCAGTCCACACAAAAAGGCAGACATGAATATTCACAACAGCATTATTTCTAATAGCCAAAAAATGAAAACCACCTAAATGTCCATCAAATAATGAATGAATAAACCAAATGGGATCTACCCGTACAATGAGACATTATTTGATTAAAAAAAAATGAAGTACTGATACTTGAGTCTTAAGAATGTTATGCTAAGTTAAAGTAACACAAAGACAAAGTACTATGATTCCTTTGGTATAAAATGTGCAGAATAGATACATCTATACTGAAAAATATTAGGTGAGTGGTTGCCTCTGGCTGGAGGGTAGAAGTAAAATGAGGAGTGACTAAATGTCCTGGGTTTCTCTTGGCAGTGATGAAAATGTTCTAAAATTATGGTGGGGTGATTCTAGAAAAACTCAGCGCACACACTAAAAAGCACTAAGTTGTACATTTTATATTAGTGAATTTATGGTATTTGAATATATCTCCAACCTGATTTAAAAAATCAAGTCACTAGGGGGCGCCCGGGTGGCACAGCGGTTAGGCGTCTGCCTTCGGCTCAGGGCGTGACCCCTGCGTTCCAGGATCGAGCCCCACATCAGGCTCCCCTGCTATGAGCCTGCTTCTTCCTCTCCCACTCCCCCTGCTTGTGTTCCCTCTCTCGCTGGCTGTCTCTGTCAAATAAATAAATAAATAAAATCTTAAAAAAAAAAAAATCAAGTCACTAAGTTACAGAAATATGTACAGATAACATAAAATGATGTCTAAAATTTGAGTCCAAATCTACAGAGGGGTATGTAACTGGTTAAACAAGGTTAGCCATGGGTTGATAATTGTTGAAGCTGGTCGAGAGTATCTGGGAGTTCATCATTCTGTTCTTTCTAGTTTTGTCTATGCTCAACATTTTCAATAAAACCAATTAAAAATACAATTTTCCCAACCATTATTTGAAGATCATGCCCCATGTGCTCAGAAACATTGCACTGTAAGAATGATCTTACATTTCGTGAAATATACCATTGATTGTGTCAAATTAACCATCGGCAGAGATTAAGCACGCTGGATATGTTACATAAAAGTCCTAGAGAAATAAAATGGGACAATTATTCCCTTGGTAGCAGAATGATGATTAGGTGGCCTCTTTGAAAATTGGTCACTTCCTTATTAGAGTGAGATTTTAAATTCCAACTCTTTGTTGGAATTCTTTCATTTTTAGGGAATGAATGACTCATTCTGAGAAACTGTAAAATAAAAAAAATTTTTTAAAAATCTATCTTCCTCAAAAAAAAAAAAAAAATCTATTCTTTTCCTCCCTAAAGGATTCCTGCAGTCCCCTCTAGGAGGAAAAAAACAAAAACAAACAAACAAACAAAAAACCACAAAAAACCCTTAGTAAGGAACTCAAGCCCCATCTCTTTATTATAATTAAGATAAAAGCAGGGAACTCCTCTCTTGTTTCTTAGGATCTGCCAGCCATGCAGATCTGGTCACGCCTCCTTCAGGGAGCTAAGGCCAGTCCAGGGCAAGAGTTAGTATCACCGGGGATGGTAAATGCTTGGCATCCGCATTGCAATTCCCGCCTCATAGATCAGGGCAGACATTACGAATGCATTTCAGAATTCTTTCCTCCTGAGCCTTGAAATAATTCTCAATGAACAGACCCAGAGAAACCACCACCAGTCTGAATTTATGTGGGTTGAAACTTCTTTTCCAGGTTTTGTGTTGATGCTGGTATTAAGGATAAAGTTAAGAGAAGGTTAGGATTTAGCTTTATCATGAGAGTAAATGTTAACCTAGTATGAGAGGCTTTAACGAGGCTTAGCATTAATATTAGGGTTTTAGATAAGATTAGCGTTAGCATTAGGGTTCCTTTTAGATGGTATAATTATAAATCTGAGGCTAGAGTTATGTCTTACAACTTTTTGCTTAATATTAGAGAGGATGAAGTTAGAACTGGGTATATTTTACTGTGAGAGCCAGAGTCAGATGAATATCTTGAAAATATCCTAAGACCTCCCAAAGCTGACCTATTTCTTCTCTTAGGGTCGTCTTCAGCCTGTATTTTGGAAGAATAGTAATGAAAGAGCTAAAACAACTGTTAAATGATTCTAATGACTGAGCTCCTAAATCAGTAGGGTTTTATTTTCTAGATTATTCTATACAACTCAGATTTTATGAGTTAATTTTAATATTTGCTTAATAACATTTGTTAGGCTACTTACAAAAGTCATTGCAAAATGTTTCAAATATCTTTTAATCACCATTTCAAAAAAAAATTAAAACCCAAATGAAGGTGATCAAAAGCCATTAATAAAATGAGAAACATAAGAGAACCGATCAGCATATGCGGTGAAATAGTAAGTGAAACTGAGTAGCCACATCTGCAGCGGACTGCATACGTTCATTTCAACCACAATGTAAAATTTACATTCTGTGAACATGACAGCAACATAGCACACATGCATTGCTGCTCAACTCCACCAACCTAACTCAATTTATCATTCTTGTTTCAAAATAGAAAGCAGACAGTGCTTTTATAGGTATTAGGAGCCATGCCAAACAGGATGAAATTTTAAATCCCTTTAAGAAATTTCTCATTTTGAAGTGTAAAAAAAGAAACTGTCTCTTAAGGAGAACCCTCTTACACTGTTGGTGGGAATGCGAGCTGGTAAAGCCACTCTGGAAAACAGTATGGAGGTTCCTTAAGATGTTGAAAATAGAGCTAGCATACTACCCAGCAATTGCACTACTAGGGATTTACCCCAAATACAGACATAGTGATCTGAAGGGGCACTTGCACCCCAATGTTCATAGCAGCAATGTCCGCAATAGCCAGACTATGGAAAGAGCCCAGATGTCCATTGACAGATGAATGGATAGGGAAGGTGTGGTGTGTATATATACAATAGAATACTACTCAGCCATCAAAAAAAAAAAAATCTTGCCATTTGCAATGACATGGATGGAGCTAGAGGGTATTATGCTAAGTGAAATAAGTCATTCAGAGAAAGACAATTATCATATGACCTCATTCATATGTGGAATTTAAGAAACAAAACAGAGGATCATAAGCAAAGAGAGGAAAAAATAAGAGATGAAACCAGAGAGGGAGACAAACCATGAAAGACTCTTACTCATAGGAAACAAACTGAGGGTTGCTGGAGGGGAGGTGGTGGAGGGATGGAGTAACTGGGTGATGGACGTTAAGGAGGGTATGTGATGTAACGAGCACTGGGTGTTATATAAGACTGATGAATCACTGACCTCTACCTCTGAAACTAATATTAAATTATGTGTTAATAATTGAATTTAAATTTAAAAAATAAAAAGGAAACTCTTACACGATGCCATTGAGTAAGTGTAGCTTGCTTGCTTGCTAACTAGTTCTCTACCTATAGCCCTCCATTTTCCAAGAGGATCTGAAATAAGGGAAGTAAATGTAATTAATTTTAAAAAATAATAAAAATATTTTTTAAAACAGAGTATGAGAAAGTAAGGGTAAAATATGTAAGTCAAGACCAGGGGAACAAATAGTAATAAAGAATGCAGGTCATTAGATTATTACATTTACGCAAGAAGACTGCAAAGTGATCTCAGACTTCCCTAATTACAAACATAAAGAGAAAACAAGATGTTATGAGATTTGAATTGTCCACAAGGCAAAATATTACCAGTTACTAAGTGAATCAATTCATTAAGAAATAATCATTTCAAATCTTTGTCCTCTTAAAGCACTCTTTGCTCGTATATGCTTCCATATGCTAAAAGATGGAAAGATAAAATAGCATTATATTTTATTATCTATCCCTTAAAAAATCTCCAGTCTCAAGAGCAAAGTTACAGCGTATTCGTGCAGATTTCTTCAAGTAAGGTAAGGAGCTATGGCATAATAAATCTATTTCCAGTCTTGTAGGCTTTCACAAGAATCCAAAATAGCATCGTTTCATCAGGGGCCAAGTTTCATGTCAAGTAGTGTGTAAAGTCTAATAATACCCAGCAGGTGATAGAAGCAATGCATGGGAAAAAATAAAAGTTACATAAAAAATATTACCAGGGACATTACAGCTGTGACCAAAAATTCTTGAAGTTCTTTTGCTTAGATTATGTAACCATGTAGAGGGGAGAAGGAAAAGGGGTCACAATCTTGGACACTTGGCAAGTGCAATTTTCTCAAATTTTCCCCTTATTTCTCTTCCATACTTGTCTACTTACGGTTTTTCTAGGCATGTAACAGTGTCAGGGGAGATTGGGCTGGAAAGTGCACTTGCTGGGAGTGAGAAAATCAGAGTTCTAGCTTTGGTTTTGCATTCAGCTCGCCTTTCCCTTCATCCTCTTCCAGCTCCTTTTGCCCATCTTTAAAGAGGAGGCACTGCTCTGCTAGCTCACATCCCAAATCTACCCGCCAGTAATTAATTATGTGACTTTAGGCAAATCACTTACCATCTCCTGTGCCTTAACTCTTTGTTCGTAAACAGGACCCAACCCTAAATCTTGCAGAATTTTGCAATTATTGAATACACGAACGTCTCTGGAGAGCTTACCAGAGTACCTAACACACAGAATACGCTCAATGAATGTTATTTCCTTTCCCTTTGTCTTTGCATTCTTCCCTTCAAAGTCGCCTCGATCTCTAAAATGTGTTTATATTGCGAAACAAGAGATGGAAATCACCAGTGAGGGATACAAAATAGGATCATGGTGTTTTTGTTTTTTTTTTTTTTAGTGTTCAGGTTAAATTACACCGTGACTCCACCAGACTATTTATAGGAATGCTGTTTTTCCTTCCTTCAGTTGCCCTGATCCCAAGATAGGTGCATGAACCCTAGGGAGCTTAGTCTTTGTTCCTCAAAGGAAAGAAAGAAAGGAACCTAAACTCGATGCTCCAAATTCACCAAATCCTGTGTTCTTTGTCATGTATGTGTAACTGCCACACGAGAGCGGACACAGGGCTTGTTAGATGGGGTTGCCCAAACTGTCTCATTTCCTTGTCTGGCCTAGCAAAACATCCCTTGATATCTGGTACTGTGTGTGTGTGTGTGTGTGTGTGTGTGTGTGTGTGTGTGACAATGAGGGAGGGTGGGGGGCAGGAAAGAGGTCCCTCCTCCACAGTGTTATGCTAAACGATGATACTAGTCTAGGTCTGGATATCTCCATCATATGTGTCTTTAGTGAGTCTACTTTCTAAGTACGTTCATACATACATGCACAACGTTTTCCCAAGATATGGCAGGGATGCCAGAGTGGCTGAGTTAGGGAAAAATCCAGCAGCACGAATACAGTGTGCCTGGAACTTGCCTTTCTTTAAACCAAAGGGTCATTCTTCCTTCCCCACACTCTTTGCTTGGTGGGACGGGGTCTCAGGCATATGCCTCTGAAGTTGGAGCCCCCCGCCCCCCCATCCCAGCAGTAATACAGGGTAGGTGAGGATGCTCTTCTCCATCATGTTAGCAATCCTCCCTGACCCATCTGGCCCTTGAGGTCAGGCTATCTCTGGCTTCATCCATCCACCCTAACACGGATGGCAGTAGAAGATTCTCTTGTCCTGCCTCCATGGCTTCCAAAGCATAATCACCAAAGAAGATCAATCTGACTTTGGTGTCTATTCAAAAAGCTGGGCTATTAATTTATCATTTGGTTACACACATAGGAAGGAATCTCATATTTTCAAGTGGCTATCTCTATCATAATGGTAAAAAAAAAAACCCTGGATCAAAATGGGGCTCATTTCATACCCCAAGACACAATCGAAACAACTCTTTTTCTTGCTTTCTCATCCCTCTGAACTCCCCCTGCTTTTCTGCTCTGTCAGATTCTACTTCAGTGTTCCCATTTCAGAAATCCCTTTGGAGAAGGGGGAGCTCTTTTGGCTCTAATGAGTGTACCAAAATTGTTTCCCCAAGAATGATGAAGGCAGTCAGACTTTATATGGGTAGTGGTAATTGCTCCCCACACTGCCTTAGCAAGGAACAGAGCTGCTGGGAACAGCAAATACTGCAATGTTATGTAAAGACTCATTACTATCCTTTGCTTCTCGGTTTTGCTGGCTCCCACGGCAGTGATGGGCTGGGCTACGGTATGCACCTATGAGAAACCTTGAGGCCACTTAAGGATATGCCACAAGACAAGCTGCAGAAAAGAAGGAAAACGTAGCTTAGAAGTGTAGAAACAGAAATAAAGGAAGAGATATCACAGGATACAGGTGTGGGTCCCTAGCAGTTGCCTCAGGTGTCAAAAATTACCCCCTTATGAGAAGCTAAATCATCAGCTGATTTATATTCCTAAATCATTTAATTTCTTTCATTAAAATTCTCTCTGCCACCCCATCTCCCTCAGCTTCTGCTTAGCAGGTTTTTTTTTTTTTTCTTTCTTTCTTTGAAGATAGATGGGATTGAGAGCTAAGAAAGAGAAGCCTTCTGAGCTTTTGATACGATGGCGTAGAGGCATCTACTCCAGCCACATGTACTGAAATGTTGACTATGAAATACAGGCTCTAGGATAGGACGTCAGGAGACTCATCAACAACAGTGGGAGTGGCTTAAATGCGAGAGTATTAGGAAGTCAAAAACATAGGACATTTTTCTTAGAGAAATAAGAACTTAAATCCCGAATTTGGTTGAAAGATCAAACTGCTGTGGAGATTTAAGAGGTTTAGAATCTTGCCGAAGCAATGCTTTGTTCTTACTTTTATTATTTAATTTTGGAGCCAGACAAAGCATGACTGGTGGGAGAGGGGAACATTTACTGAGCATTTAGTATGTGTTGGGCACTTTTGAACCAACGATCCAATTGGCCGCAGAAGAATCACTTGGAATGTTTACGACTCTTATTAAATGAGAGATGAGGAATTTGAGGCTTCACAATTTAAGTCATTTGCCCAGGATCACACAAGCATGAGCAAAGGCAGGACTGAAACCCTGTGCTGACTTCAGAGCCCAGGCATCTGCATTGCACCATGCTGCTGCTTCCATAACAGGCCAGACTAGTGGAAGCAGGAAGAGCTGGCTGCCACGGATAGCTTTCGAGTTAAAGCCTGTATCCTCTGTGCCACCCATTCGGCACCTAGAACTCACAGTTCACATCCTTCCTTGTGCTTATGTCTGTTTTGGGTTGCCAGCTCAGGAATGGCTGGTCCAATGTCCAGTGACCACGAAGTACCTTTACGACCTTCGCCTCTTCATGGCTCTGTGTGCTGCCCTTTGAAATCGGTAACAGTCGCACCTACCTCATGTGACTATTGATGAGTTAATATCACAAACCACTAGAACAGCGCTTAGCACGCATTTAACTCTCCATAAATTTAGCTACCAATTTACACCTTTATCTTCTATCCCAGTGGCATGGAGTACCTCCAAGCTGCAAATAATAATTATATTTATAACACTATCTAAGATAAGACTTCCTCTGTTACTGGAGGTGTGCCCTTGAAAAGTCACGCAACTTTTTTGAAGTTGAGTTTTCAGATCTAAGTAAATGGTCATAGTCACAGTCCTCACCTTGGCTAGTTAATTATCAGGATCGTATGAGTTCATGTATGAGGAAAGCAATGCTTAGCAAGAAGCTTGTACGTGGCTGCAGCTCAAAATGATTTTGCTTGTTCTTTGGTTTGACCTTTGAAAGACATTTTATACTTTAGAAGGCACTCTGTTTGCTTTTCTGTGTTCTCATAGTACCTGGCGATGCGACTGTTTTAACACCTACCTTACAAGAAAGTTGTATTTTTGGTCTGTCTGCCTCGTAAAGCTTGGATTTCCCTGAGGCAGGGGCTAGGACTTCTTTATCTTTGACTTACTGGTGCATACGGTGATGGCATGTAGTGTTGTGAGAAATCAATCAGTAAAAAAATGTATGGATGTTCTTCATATTTAGACAAAGAATAACAGAATGAGGGATATTAAAAAGAAAGAGAGGGAAGTAAGGAAAGAAGGAGGAAGGGAAAAAAAATACGTGAGTGGGAAGAGAGAAAAACCACAAGAACAATAACAGAATCATGTTGGTCTGTGGAGTCTGGCGGCAGTCCTTTATGGCGGAAAACTTTGTCTCGTCATAAAGTTCCCTGCAGAGTAACTAATACGTAATTAGAATTTCAAAGGCTTTTTAATGGGTAGCCAAACTTGAAGTCTGCATAGCTATATTAAACTCTATTTGGAATCTCTCCTATTCTTCAAAAGTCTTTCCATTGCATATAGAGCAATCATTTACCCTCCTCTTGTAACTGTGGAGCGTCTCCTTAAAAGCAAGAGAACATGATTGCCTTTGTCTCGTCTCTGTCCCCAACACAATGTCCTTTCAAGATACTTACCTTTGAAGTGAATGAAGAGAAATGTGAGTAGGTTAAAAGCAAAAGAAAGGCCTTGGATTTTTGCAATGGGTTTAATTTGTGGTGCCAAAGAGTCAGTTTAGGTAGCAGGAGGCACCAATCTGTTTGAATAGCGCCTTTTTCTTTCTTTACAATGAAACATGGGAGAAAGGGAATCTAGCTCGGTTCACAAATACAGATCGAGTACCTACAATGTATGCGCACATTCATGCATGGACACAGACAAAAGGCCCTTGGTCTTCCTACCTTCAAGGAACTTACAACCTAGGATAGTTGCAGAAGCAAATAAATTACATCGAAGAAGATATATATATATATATATATATATCATGTCTAAAACTGCATGAGGATTAAAGTTACTGAGGAGGGTGTGCCATAGGGAGCGTCATGAATAGGTTTCCAGCAAGGGGACGTCTGAAATGGGATTTGATGGGATATGTATGAGAAACAAGAGGGTAGGAAGACAAAGAGTATTTTAGGTGGGGAAAGGCACAGAAGCATGACTTACAAGAATATAACTGGGAATCTACCATCAGTTCTGTATGCCTGGAATATAAATCAAATGGACCAAGCTATCAGGTAGTGAGGCTGGAGAAATAACAACTTGAACTTCATCCTCTAGGGAAGAGCCAGGGATGTGGAGATACACAATTAGACATACGGTTTGTTTAGAAAGATCGCCATGTGCTAGCTACCATAAAGGTTATTTTCAAATTTGCCAGATAACTGACTCTACAACGTTGTTCCTCAAGCTTGATCATACACCAAAATCACCTGGGTGGCTTTTAAAAAATAGCAGTGAAAAATATATCGAATTAGAATCTCTGGGCATGGAGCCCAGTCACCAACATTTCTCATGTGCAGCCAGGTTTGAGAATTACTGTGTGTAACCAGTCATGGCAGCTCTCCATGTCAGGGCAAAGATGGGAAGTGCTGGGGCGCAGGCTTTGTTAGTATTGAACTGGTCCACTGATGTCTTTACTAAGAGTAAAGGCGATGGAAGAAATGGAAGCTGACCTGACAGTGCTTTGTCACCTTGGCAAAGCCAGCCAGTTACTATGGGATTTTATTTTATTTTTATATTTTATTTTATTCTATTTATTTTATTTTATTATTTTATTTATTTTATTTACATATGAAATGTGCTTAATACAGTTGTGATGGATGTAGTGAGTAACACCTGACAGCAGCAAGACCTTTTGAGGACCCGAACGTTGATTACAGTGTATCATGCAAGTATCTATATATACACACTTTTCTTTTCTTCCTCTATTTTTTTTTTTTTTAAAGATTTTATTTATTTATTCGACAGAGATAGAGACAGCCAGCGAGAGAGGGAACACAAGCAGGGAAGTGGGAGAGGAAGAAGCAGGCTCATAGCGGAGGAGCCTGATGTGGGGCTCGATCCCAGAACGCCGGGATCACGCCCTGAGCCGAAGGCATACGCTTAACCGCTGTGCCACCCAGGCGCCCCTCTTCCTCTATTTTTTTAATGAATTTCTTTTCTTAAAAAAAATGTACATAATGTGTTTAGGGATAAATACAAGATATAAAGTGCAAAAGAAAACACACAAAACGAAAACTGAAAAACAGAACTCTCCCAGAGAACTATACACAGTGACTCCTGCTAGCAGAATGATCCCCCACAAAAAAGTCATTACGTTTCTTCCACATAACCATTAACCCTGAATATAATTCCTTACATTTCTTCACCAACTTCCTCACCACAGAACACAGCAAGACAAAAAATTTTACATTCGGAGTAAGAGAAGGGCTTCGTTAAAGTGACCCCCAACATACTGTTTTCTGAAATTGTCTGTGTCGTTCCAACAAAGATTCAGATTTTTAAATGTTGATGTGATATTTTAAAGTGAAACTCCATAGAACACAACATTTTTTAGGAAACTGTGCATTGTGAACATAGCCATCCCCCACTGATTATTTTTTTAAAGATTTTATTTATTTATTAGAGTGAGCATGAGTGGGGAGGAGAGGGAGAAGCAGGCTCCCTGCTGTGCAAGGGGCCCAATGTGGGACTTGATCCCAGGACGCCAGGATCATGACCTGAGCCTAAGGCAGACACTTAACCAACTGAGCCACACAGACGCCACCCCCCTACTGATTATTAATCAGTCCAACAGTGCTTACAAGAATGTCTTATTGTTTAAAAAAAAGGTCTACAATGATGACAACATAAAGCTAAAAGGAGCGCCATAATATTGAAACGGTAGCTAGACCAGAAGTCAAGGTTATCAAAAAGAAAAACCTATGGGTTTCAACGAGATTGCAGCAGCAGTGAGTCCTAAGACGGACACCCAAATATCTTTAGGAAAGTTAATATGGTTCGAAAGCAGAGAGTATCCATCGCCTTTGACAAACATCCTCATTTTGCACAGCAACAGGCACGCTGGAGGGCTTCCCGTATTTCTGTTCTCCCTTTTCATTCCTAATATATGCTAGCATTTCTACAAGGTTTTATTGTATTAGAGTAGTGCAAGATTCACAGCAAATCTGAGAGGAAGGTCCAGAGTTTCCCAGATGCCCCCCTCCCTCCATGCACAGCCGCCCTCACTGTATCAGGATCCTCGTCAGAGCGGGGCGTTTGTTACAACTGCTGAACCCACGGTGGCGCGTCAGCAACACCCAACGGCTATGGGTTCCCTCCGGGTTCACTCCTGGGTGTGTACATTCTGGGTCTGAACGAGTGTATACCCAGACACCTGTTCGTCCCTCCATCCCTCCAGTCAGCCACTCATCTTTTTTGTCTCCATGGCCTTGCCAGTCATGTAGTTGTCACTGTGTAACTTAGTAACATGCATTTACGTGTCCACCATGTCTTTGCATGGCTCGATACCTTCTTTTTATTTTTTTTAAAGATTTTATTTATTTGAGAGAGAGAGAAAGGCCTTATCTTTTAGTGAATAAAATGCCACCTTCTAGATGTACCAGTTTATCCTTTCACCCACGGAAGGATATCTTGGTTCCTTCCCAGTTTGGGCAATTATGAGTAAAGCTGTACGTGCAGATTTCTCTGTGGACGTCCATTTTCACTTCTCTCACAGAAATACCAAGGAACGCTGTTGCTGGAGTATATGGTAAGAGTGTGCTTAGTTTTGTAAGAAACCCCCAACTTATCTTCCGAAGTGGCTGTGCCATTTTACGTTCCCACCAACAGTAAGATTTCCTGTTCCTCTACAGGGGTATTTAAAAAAATATACATATTTTTTTACCATAATAAGTAGTAAGAAATACATTTTATATCACAACAGGTTTAAAATTCTTCTCTCTACATACTTGTGTGTGTGTGCGTGCACACACACGTCCCTACATGTGAATATATATAATAATCCACTGTTTCACACAAAAAAAATCACTTCAAAACTAAGTAGCTTAAAACAATAATGAACATGATCTCTCTCAATTTCTGTGGGTCAGGTATTTGGGACAAGCTTAGCTGGGTGATTCTGGCATCAGGTCTCCCACAAGGTTTTAGTCAAGTCTAGGCTGGGGCTCTGATCATTTGAAGGCTTACATGCAGTTGGAGGGTCTACTTCCAAGGTGGTCCATTAACATGGCTGGCAAGTTGGTGCCAGCTTTTGATGGGAGGCTCCATTCAATCTCACAGGGGTTTCTCCACACAGCTGCTTGAGCGTCCTCATGATATGGCAATGGCATCACACAGAGAAAACAATCCAAATCCTTGGCAGACCCTGCAAGGTTCTTTATGACCTAGCCTCAGAAGTCATGCACCATTACTCTGGTAATATCCCGTTGATGACACAAACCAGCCATGAAGGAATATGGGAGGGAACGTACAGTTCCCTGGGATATGAATACCAGGAGGCAGTGATCATGTGGGACCATTTTGGAGACTAGCTACTCCTTCCCATACCTACACCACACACACACACACACACACACACACACACACACACACACACACAATTAAAACTAAACTTTCTCAAGGTAACATGTAGCCTTATATGTGCAACACACTCTAATATTCTCTATTCTACTTCACTTTCAAACGCTTCTTTTGAACCATTAAATAGATTTCACAACCCACTAATTGGATGCCGCCCTTATCTGAAACATAGTTACGTACATGCTGTTGAACACAAACTCATTAAGTTTCAATATCCTCGATACCATATGGGGGGTATCCATAGGTTTTACACAGGTAATATGATGAAATCGAATAAAAGGAACTACTTTTTAAGTTTAGATTCTCAAGAAAAAGTAACTATCCCACAACACAAGCTGTTGGAAACACAAGCTGTTCGCCATCTTATTGCTCCCTATACTCCTGAGGTCTGGTTAAGGTAGAGGCTATTTGCCAAAGCAAAGAAGGCTCTGGCAGGGCAAAGAAGGCCAAGGAGGCAGCTATCTTCAGGTCCTCAAGAAGGTAGGGCATGGCAAGCCGGAGATAAATACAGATCCCATAAGCAGGGGATGACATAATTTATTGTTGAGACTGGAGAGAAAAAGGAAGCAGCATGACCAATGACACTGAAACAGGAAGTACAAACTCTGGATCATCCCAGGCACGCCTTCCTGTAACTGTTGTATTAGAGAAGATGACTGAGAAGCGGAAGTTGAAGACACTAAGTTCTTGTCAACAAACAGTAATCTGTCCCTTTTCCTTAGAAGGAAATTATCTCCTAGTTGTTCATGTGTGATAATTAAATGAAGATTGAATATAAAACACTTAGAAAGTGCCTGTATGTAGCAAGCACTATGGAAGTTCATGCTAACTGTGCTTGGAGATGGCCATCTTAGAAAAAAGGGCCTCATTGTTACTTTCAGATTAGTGCCTAGAACCAAGCATGACAGACTCTTGTTTGAGTCCTAGTAGAGAACACTTATTATCATTTCCTCACAGGGAAGATGTAGGAACCACCACTGGATCCCAGTGTATACACAACAAGGTCAGCTATATTTTTGGTTTATTTGTCTGTTTTGGGGGAGGGGAGAGAGAATCAGGCTCCATGTCCAGCTCCATGTCCAGCACAGAGCCCGATGTGGGGCTCCATCTCAGAACCCTGAGATCATGACCTGAGCAAAATCAAGAGTCAGACTCTTAACCAACTGAGCTATCCCGGCACCCCTAGGGTCAACCGTTTGGATATTCATTACCAACTATGGGTTTAATTATTCCTAACAAAACATCTCTCTCCTCAAGTAAATGTGTACATATGTATATACATCCTTTGGCTGTGTAGAACTCAGCTGACGGTTACTACAAGACCGTGGGTTTCTATTGAGTAAATTCTGTGAAATAATATGCTTTACCTAGCTTGCTTTAACATACCCATGTTTTCTACATGGTGAACAATCTCAGCTTATCCTGATCCTTAAAATTTCAGGATACTCAAATGAAGAATTAGTGGCCATTCTGACCCCATCAGCATAATCCCAGAGGTAAAGTTAACGTGGGCCACTCTTCTAGGGTGCAGAACTGATCCCGAGAGACATATAAATTCAAAGTGAATTTACTATTTACTGAGAATCATCTTTGAGATAGGCACTATACTAGGCTGTTGACCTATCTTAAATCATTTTCTTTTAGATCGAATCATCTAAATTTCAGTTTCTGTAGAAAGATGGTAGAGGTTATAAAAAAGGAAAATAATTTACTTAAATTCAATAATAAGTGATGATAATGATGTGGTCTCCTGTCTATGCAAACTGGGCTTTGTTCATTACTTTGTGCCTCAGGGAAATGCTTTCCAGTTTGTTTATTTCCAAAAAAACATGGTCCTTGGATGTTGGGTGCCAGCAGTACCTACTGACAATGTAATGAGTTGGGGGCATTTTCCTCCCTATGAAGTCAGGTTGCACTTCCTCTGGAATAAATCATCTATAAGAGACACGTTTGCAATCGGTAGCCACCATATCTGAAGATCGTACTCAGTGCAAAACTGATATAAAAATGGTTGCTTTGTGGTACCTGCATATAAAAGGACCCAAAGGAAGTCTGTTCCTCTCTTTCGCCCCACCTTCTCTATATGTCTGTGATAGACAGTCTGCAACTATGGAACCCAAAGACAGAAAAGGACAATGTAAGCATTCTTTAAGTTCACCAAGCACCTCTGTCAGTTCTATAATGAATGCAGATGCCAATATGAAATTTTTATTTTACTCTGTTTTCCTTCCTTGGTGCATTCTCAATACTGTACTTGTAGATGTTTCCCAGTTAAGATTACGCGCAGCACTCAGACTCTCCTTCTCTTCACTAATGCATATAATCTGTTGGCACATTGTTTTGGAGAAGCGTAATGGCCTCTGTAAAAGCAAGGAGCTTTACGACAAAGTGGAAGGTGTTAATATAATGGGTACAATAATTCTGGAGGAGAAAAAAAAAACCTTGTAGCTTACAATTTGGAGTCATTTGGCACCTCCGGGTCTATTCTGGAAAAGATGGTTTAAATGAGACAATAAGAGGAAACCAATTTACAACTTGAAATAAGCAGAGTTCATGTTTCCATGTTGCTAAAAGGCAAGGTTAGACGAACACTCTACAGTTATCATAAAATTTTTATCAAGAAGCTGCAGTACTTTTAATAATTCATTATTTTACCTTCTTGCAAGAACTCCTCTATGTGCTTTTGAAATGTTGTTTTTATTATCCTGGAAGAATTGGTTTTGAAGAGGAATCTTTCTCTAACTACATGGAGACAAGTCTATTATCAAGGAGTCATGATTAGTATAAACTAATTCTGTCCCTCCTCTTTATACATCTTCCAATTGATTGTGTTAACAAAGGCATCCTCCTTCCTACCTACACCAGCTTAATGGCATATTGTGGAAAATACAAAATTGCATATTCAAATCACCTTGAGAGGTTTAAAGAAATTATAATGCATGTGCTGATGTTTCCTATGAAGAGCTAACATTAACAGGCATGTATCTTGTTTCACTAAACAGAGAATTCCTTCTAACACCTTAATGAATGAAATTCTGTAGACTGCTAAACACATAATCTGTCAAGAACCTGACAATCCACCTTAGAAAGCATTTCATTAAAGAATGGTAAAAGTTACATGATACCACACTGATCAGGCTGAGCCAGTCACCCCAACTTCAGCAGAGATGAATGATCAAACATAAGCATGGTTGTCCAATCATTCTTAGATGTAGAGAAGCCACTGGTCCTTTGTTAGATATCATTTAATTGCACAACACATCTACCTGGCTGTCATCCTGATTTCAGTGCGTCTTGTCAAGATAATTCTTGAAGGCATTATCCAGTGACTGAGTTAGCTGGTGTCAAAAATGAAAATATGGCTCACAGTGGGGAAGAACCCAAACCCAACAATTTATTTGGTAAAAACAAATACAAGGTAGGAAGCTTGAAGCCGTAACAAAATGGGCTGGCCTGAGCTTAACTTTCCCCAATTAATCAAATGTGTGCTTTAAAAATATGTTGGAGGATTCCAGCATCCATGCCATGGTCTGATAATTTCCAAATTATGGATTTTAAAACTTAATTAACCCAGGGAGTAAGAAAAGACAAAACAACACAACAAAAACAGTTCTACGGCTTCCTCATTTGGCGATTCTCATAATTAGCAAATGTGTATTAAAAATAAACATCTTTTCTTTCAAATGCTGCATTTATCAAATAAATTCTAAATGTTTTCACTTATGATAGACAAGCTGCTTTTAATTTTCACTGAAAAATCTTAAGAACCAAGTGTTTTTTCATATAAAATCCTGAATTCATCAATAGAGAAATATTTTGTAAAATATAGGCCCCATTCCTGCCCTCTTCACCTCAGTCACACAGCATGCCAAATATACTTTGATCATTTAAAGAGCTAATCCCACACAGAATGTCCAGCACACCAAAGAACATTCACTCAATGGGCCTAAGGAAGAGGTGGGAAGTCATGTGACAGGTCTCCAAAGGGAACTTGTTGAAAATAAAGGGAATTTTTGCCTCCAGAGAAAAACAAAAGCCCATTTTTGTTTTCTCCCTCCATGTCCTCCTGTTGCCCACCCCACACCCCATGGCTGATCTGCAAGAGAGTAAGGGGAACACATGGCTGAGAGGGACCCTTCCATAGGTGCACAAGAGAGTGAAGTCCTCTTTGAACATAGTTCTTTTCTTATCCTCACGCCAATCCTGACATTGGCCACAGAATCAGAGGTATCATAAATCAGGGTAGAAGCTGGGAATACGGTACAGGTGTGTAAGTGTGCTAGAGCTAGGAATGGAGAGGCCTGCAATTATAAGGAACAGAAACCTGTTCGTAGGGCCTACATTTCTGATAATACACTTGGTAGATGGGTGTCTCTCTCTCCTACGTGTGTGTGTGTGCATGTGTGTATATATATGTGTGCATATGTATAGAGTAAATATACACATACAAATAGCTTTTTGCTCTTGTGTATGTATACACACGTGTATGTGTCCATATACATACATACAAAGATTATATAATATATATGTAGAGATTTGGTCTATCAGTTGAAAGTCTTAGTTTACTCATCTGTAAAATGAGGTTAATATCAGAAGCTACCTTACAAGGTGGTTGTGACTATAAAATGAGATAAAATATATAAGTCCACGACTAGGTTTAACATATAGTAGGTGCCCAATAAATGCTATCTTTTAGGAAGTCTCCCGATCTGCTAATGGAAGTTCCATGTGGCATTCTGTTCATTAGTTTATTCCTTCATTCATCACCTAATATATGCTGTGAGAACGTAGTGATCTGTGCATACCTCAGAACACAGCTGTGAACCAGATAAATCTGGCCTCAATGCTATTGGGTCCTATCATGTGGTAACAAATTACAACTGATAAGTATCTGGCACACACGACATGCACAATGTATATTAAGCACCCAGAAGGGAGGTGCTAGGACAGTTTATAAAAAGAGGCTTGATCTGATCTGCAAGAACAGGGGAGAATTCCGTAGGGAAGAAAACTGTAAGCAAAGACCTGAAGGATGAGTTGGTGATTTATGTGGAGACAAGAGGAAGATTGCTCCAAGGCAGAAGGAATTTGTGCAAAAACCTGTAGTAGGAGAAAGCATGGCAAATGGAGAGAGTGCACTGAGGATGAGCACCAGGTAAAGGTGAGGTCCCGTCAGGCAAAGCCTGCATCAGAGAGTTAGGGCTTGATCCCAAGAGTAATGGGTAGCTAGCTATTAAGATGTGAATCATGAAAATGACCAGGTTTTCATAGTCAATAGATTTCCCTGGCTGACCAGGGAAAATGGGTTGGAGAGGCCAAGACTCTAAGCTGGGAGCCCCACGGGGAATCTACTGCATTCACCTGGCAAGAGAAGATGGTGGCCCAGGCAAGCATGTGAAGGTAGTAGAAATGAAGTAAAGTGGATGATTCAAGGGAAACACTGCCAAATTAAATACAAAGAGGCAAGGTATCATCTGTTTAGAAGTAGATCCAGGTCAGCCACTGAGAGACAGTTGGATGTCTCTGGAATCCCCTTGCCTGAAGGACTGGTGAGAACCAGAAAGAGGTTCTAAAGAGCTATCAATGGCTGAGATTCAGCACCCAAGGCAAGACTCGGAGTTCCCATGAAGAGCTGGAGAACAAAGTAAGACACTGATAGAAAAGTTGGCTCCACCCAGGGATTTTAATTAATGAAATGCTAAGACCTGGGCAGGAGAGTGATCCAGGCAAATTCTAGCCTTGCCTAGGTCCACGTGCCTCTGGCTAAGGGAACAAGGAATGGAGAATAAAGGTTCAGAGGCTCAGATGTGCAGCCAGGCTGTCTGGGTTCAGATCCTGAATCTGTTATTTCCTTTGGGCAAGTTGCTTCACCTCTCTCTACCTCAGTCTCCTCCTCTGTGAAATCAGAATGATAACAGTAAGTGCTTCATAGGGTTGCTGAAAGGATGGAATGAATGATATAGAGTATATCGCCTGGCACATATCAAGAGAAGAGTAAATGCTAGCTGTTATTAATATTTTGACCCATCAGCTAACCTGAAATTGCTCTGCCTGAGTCAGAATGAGTTTATGGGCTCGGTGGAGTTGAGCCTGGAGATGGACAGCATCGAGGTCTATCGCTGAGCAGGGAAGGTCAAGCAACACAGACAAAAAGGAAAAGTTATTAAAAAAAAAAAAAAAAAAAAAAAAGGAACCCAGGTTCAAGAGAGACACTAGCTGTGGAGAGCCAGAAGAAGGATCAGAGCACTCTGCCTTCTGTGACTAAGCATTGTTTCTGTTTGGGAGACAGCAGGGGGTAAGGGATCAATCTGCAAGACAAGTCAGTGGTTCAGAGACTATGGGGATGGGGAGACAGATGAAGGGAAGTGGTGGGATGGCCCCTGAATTCTTTTGCATGAAAAGAATATTTAATCTCTTGTAGAAATTGGTTGGAACATGAAGGAATAAAAGTTCCAAAGCACCTCCAATTACCTTGTATTTTTGCAGCCCATAAAGCTCAAGATCTCAAGCTCATTTTTAAAAAGTACAATTTTAATCCATTGTAAGAATTTTGGCAAAGGTACTATATGTCAGGGGGGCAAATTAGCAAAGAAGGATGATTTCAGAATAAGTCACACAGTTTTTATTTAAAAGGAGAAAAAGAATGCTTTGATCTGATATTCCCAATCTAGAAACAGAAAACCGAATTTTCTCTCCATTTCCCAGAAGAGCATTTTTCTGCTTTAAAATACTCAGAAATTTAGCATTTGGTGTGTGGCTGGCTTTGCAGCACTAAATAATGATTATTATTGTTTGGAAATGTTAATTAAAATGACAACATTTTCTACAAATCTCAGCAAGATACTTTTATATCTGCCTTGTAGCTGCAGTTTGTCTTTTGCTTAAGATTCAAAGATAATATCTGGGTGGCATTAAGCTGGATCCATCAACACCCTTGTCACAATAGATGGCTCTGGGGGCTGGTAATGGGCCTCTGAGCCATCCACCCCGGGATCACTAGTTCAGATGGGGCTCAGGCTAAGAGGGAATGAGACTCATTATTCTCCCAGTGCCATGAAGAACTTTCTCTTGGGTAAATCTACAATGTCTGGCCAATTTCTAGGACAAAGAGGATCTAATTACAGTGCTGTATTGCATTAATTAGCTCTATTTTCAAACAATACTAACAGCTCTTTGGAAGTGATGCAAAGGAAATGATACCTACCTGTTTTTTAAGTATTGGAACCGAATCTGTGGGTGTTTACTTTCCAGGTTAGCATAAGGCAGAAAACCTGAGAGAAAAGACATTGGCATTATTCTCAGTAACCTACTTTATTTCCTCCACTGCTACTGACAACATTACTGGGGAGAAAGGACACAGACTGAAACAAGCCCAAGTAGGACTGGTTAAGAATCATTATTCCCCACCTGGCCGGGATAACAGTGTTGAATGGGAATCGTGGTGGGAAGGAAGGAAGTTGTACCCTATGTAATTACTATGGGTCTTTGCCATTCGCCTCATTCTGCTCATTTACAAAATGAGCATCATCATAATGGCACGAGCTCCTAGGCTTGTTATGAGTACTGAGCAAATTAATGACTGCCAAATCTTAGCATATGTCCTGGTTCAGTAAATGGATGATGACGATGATGTTGCTGCCACTCATGGTGAGGAGGAGGAGGAAGACGGCGATGACAGTTGAGTGCATTTGACCTACTAGGTCGCTCTGTGAATGAGTGGTAGAGAAACCGGTCGGACTACATGGGTGAAGCAGATGCAGAACATCAGGGCACTAGACAGTCACAGATATTTTAAAGGGAAGCATGTGAAGGCCTACTTGCCAACTTGAACCGAAGTCATCTCGAAGCCACCTACTTCTCACGGTTCCCCTGCACATCTCCCTTCACAGAACACACCCTCTGTTGTCCATTATGGATGCACGCACGGTATGTGAGATGTGATATACGCCTTGAGTTCTAAGGTGAGTGCATCGTTTAGAAGGAGCACTGAGTTCTTGGTCAAAAGAGCCAGCCATGAATTCCAAATATGCCACTTGTTTGAGATATGGTCTTAGAATTCTTACAACCATGTTGGGGTTTAATTCTCTAACCCTTACAATAAGGACCTCAATAGCTATTTGTTACTGACCACCCGCTATAAATCAACACAAATGCTAAAATTATAAATACCGTTTCTTCAAAACAATGTCGGGGAAAGTGCTTTGTAAACTGCAAATACAGTAGACGATAGTTCCACATTTAACAATCAAAGGGGAATACCACGAAGGAATGAAGATTTAAAACATCAGTAGTACTGAAAGTCAGTTTTGGCATTTAGCATTCAGAGATAGAAATAAAAAACTGAAATTTCTGCTGGTAGATTTCTCTGGAGTTTTAGCTGGAACAAGGGCTCGTGTACAAAAGTGTTATGAAGGAAATATGCCAAGGAGTAGAGGAAGTAAGAGAGTAGGGGAAGTGGAACAAGTAAGGGAAGCAGCCAAACCAGGGTTCACTTGTAGGGGAAGTCTCAAACTTGGCTTATTCCTTAAGGGAGCTCCCAAGGAGCCCTGACCAACAGAACTTTGTACCATGTTGAGCAAGTTCTCTATCTGCACCATATGAGCTTGAAGTGTGGCTGGTACAACTGAAGAAGTAATATATATATTTTTTTAATTTCCTAGGGACTCATCAGGTTGTAATCAGGGGCTTGGTCAGACTATGTTCTCATCTGGGTGATTACTTCTTAAAGGAAAGAATCTGCTTCCAAGCTCACTGAGGGTGTTAGCAGAATTAAGTTCCCTGTGGCTGACTGTCCCAGGGCCCCAGTTTCTTAATTGTCAGCTGGAGGCCACCTCAGGTCCTAGATACTACCCCCAGTCCTCTGCCACATGGCCTTCTCCATAGGCTGTCCACAATAGGGCTGTTTGCTTCTTCAACACCAACAGTCTAAGACTGATGTAACCAAACAGAATCAAGGGAGTAACACCCCATCACCTCTGACATTTGTATTCTATTGTGACAAGTAAGTCAGAGGTTCTGGTCACACTCAGATGAGGAGACTTTTTTTTTTTTTTTAATATTTTAAGATTTTATTTATTTATTTGACAGAGACAGCCAGCGAGAGAGGGAACACAAGCAGGGGGAGTGGGAGAGGAAGAAGCAGGCTCCTAGCAGAGGAGCCTGATGTGGGGCTCGATCCCAGAACGCCGGGATCACGCCCTGAGCCGAAGGCAGACGCTTAATGACTGAGCCACCCAGGCGCCCCAGATGAGGAGCCTAAGAACGTGACTCAGCAGAGGCCCTCTTAAGGTGTATGCACAATACTTCCCCGCTGTAACACTGGATATTTTTTTAGAGACTACCAAATACATTATTCCATTGAATCTTCACCAAAAAAAAACAAAACAAAAAACCCTGTAAATTAGATAAATTGGGAATTATTATCAATATTTAAAAAATGAAGGTAAGCAAGATTAAACCACTTGTCCAAAATGCACAGATAATTATTAGCAAAGGTGAGCATCCGTAAGTTTCGATTCTCTGTCCTGTCTTCTTTCTGCCCCATCGTGTTTCCTTACAGTGATTCAGTTATTTGAAAGCCCACCTTCACAAATTTTGCCTATCTGCTGGCTGCCCTAATACTAAATAGGTCATTATTTTTTTTTAAATAAGTATTTCGTTTTCTTCATTCAAATACATTGACTTTAATAACCATAGTTCTATTGGTACTGAAAACGGAAGACGAAGATAAGTTGCCATAAATAGATGAAAGCAAAAGGTGAATGTCCAGATATTAAAATTAATACTACTTGTGTCCTATCTGAATCCATATTGCAGGTCTAGTGTATGTCACAGAGAGGACAATCATAGCAGCTATGTTGAAAAATATCTCAAAGGGCATCTACCCTCCTGTTCCTAATTATAGCTTACAAGAAGGAATTTGGGGTATATGGCCAATGGACCTGCCTTCCAAGGAAGATGTGTTCTCTATAAGGTGGCAAGGAGCCCAGCATGTGCTCTGGACACTCCTCCTCTGGCTGTCTCAAAAAAGCAACAGTGGTGTCTGTCCTTAGGCACTGCTGCGACTTGGGTGAGAGAGCGTCAAGAGAAGAAAATGCAATTAGCAAATATAATTAGCTCCAACACATTTAGCATGTCTCCTCTCCTACTATCTCCACAGTTACACAAAATTCTTGCCTATCAAGCAATGCATGCATTTTTTAGCTTCCTCCTTCTTCCTGTTTTCTTCAGCATCTTTCTCATGACTCCTTCAAGGTGCTGGCATTCTCAAATTTGGAAAGTGGCAGGGAGAAGCCTCCTGCTTGTTCTAATTCTTCCCGCCCCCTTTTCACAAATGATGTGTCCCAGTGTCCCACCTCTCTAGAGATGGCTCTCTTTCTGTTCCAATTCTGTTTAAAAAGCTCCCAGAACAGTCTTTTGTATGTCATTCGGTTTTAGTGCTGCTTTTCAATGCAGAGTCCTACAACTGTATTTATTACTGAAATTTTATTCCATCAGACTCACCATGTACTCCTAGGAATATGCTTTCCTAAATCAGCATACAGATCTTAAGTTCATATTTTGTCACAACAAATGGGACAGATGTGCTAATTCTATTCTCTCATCTTCGCTGACGGGAAGTGAGGTTCATAAAAAATAAATATATATGCACAAATAGGGACAGAACAAATATGCTGCTTTTGTATAATAAGCACATCTGAATAATTAACCAACCCCAGCCAGCTTCTGCATAATTCTCTTAACCACTGAAGAAACAAGGAAAGAAACATTTGCTGGGTTTAAAAAGAAAGAAGGGGCCCCACAATATCAGTACTTCCTATAATGTCCAGATGGGTCATTTAAATCAAGAATAGTAGTAACAACTGACATTTTCACCGGAAAGCTCCTCTGCATCCACAACATGCTTGTATTTGATCTTTGGAATAACCCTGATAGCATTTGCTCAACACAGGACTCTTGAAAAAAATCAAATCCTCCATGGAAACCAGCCGAGATAATGACCTCTGGATGATTATTTGCCACTACTATGAATCTCCCTATTCCTATCAGATCTATTACTCTTTGCTTGTATCATTTTGGATTGCTGATTTCCTAATCCCAAACCCTGATGTCTACTCTGGAGCACCTATTTATTTCAAGACCCATGTAGACTTTCTTTTCTGGTTGTTTGTCCCACCTCCATCACAACTCTGCACAGTCCTTTAGTTTCCAGGCTTCCAGGCTCCAGCACGAATCATATCCTTCATTAGTCTTAGCTCCATGGAACGGGCAGACTAGAACAACCATCATAACTGCCCTCTGGAGGAAGAGCTTGTAGCTATACACGAGATGCTTATAATTTATCATTGGAATGTAGTTACTATGGATGAAAAGATCAAACCTGAGCTTGCAGGAGTTGGTGGTTGAAGTGGGGTAGAGGAAAAGAAAATCAGAAGTAAGGAAGTCTAGGGCTGGCTCTCAAGGGCTTGACAAATAATCCATTTGGGTCTTGAAGTCACTGAAGTTGGAAAGGAATTAGTGACAGAGAGGAAGGCAATGAGTCAAATGCTAAACCTATAAATTAAAAAGGTTACTAGACAAAAGCAAAAGGGAGGCTACCAAATGTTAAGTTGTAATGGCCAAGAACTGTGAGTTTTGGTGGAGATAGAAAAATACATAGCTTGAAAACAGCAACAGAAGAACTATAGGCCATGAGGTACGTGCAGTATGAAATGAAAATCCGCTTTGACTCATGAGAACTGCAGGAAACATCTATATTTGTGTTAGGGTCATTCTGAGAGATGGTTGAGAACATAGGAAAGATTACTGAATTAAGGCCAAAATTTTTTGGAATACTTTGAGGACTAGAAGATTGAACACGATTATAGTGATAATAGGGTTAAGATGTGGTAACCAATGGGTTTTGGGCTTCTGGAGATGATTGAAGCTAAACTGTATGAGTCATGAAGAAAGGCAAGGAGAAAGGAAATACTGCACAGGCTTTCACTTCTGAAGAGGAAAGCAAAACATCGTGACTTCAAAACTCACATTGGCACAGAATGCCTGTTCTGAGCCGTTGACAGTGTCAGAGCCTAAGTCCAGGAGGGCCACCCAACTCTGTGGGAAGCAGTAATGACCATCAGATGGGTGAGGAAGACAAGTATTCCGAACTGTGTATTTCACTGGTTCTCAAACTGAAGTGTGCAACCAGGAGGGCTTATTAAAAATCTAGCATTCTGAACTCCACATCCAGAGTTTCTGATTCAATACATCTGCGGAAGGCTTGAGAATTTGTAGCTTTAACTAGTTCTCAGATGCTGCTGCTGGTCATGGCATCAGCCTTTGAGAACCTCTAGTGTGCAGTCAAAGGAGGAAAAGTCATGATGGCGTCTACCATGCTCGTCTCCGACAAGGAGGAGGCAAATGTATTTTCCTCAGTGTGGTTGAGCATAGCTGGGGGCTCAGACCATATGTTTGAGCATGCAGTGCAGAACATTTCGAAGGTGACACAAAAATTGTTCACTAAGGTAATCTTTAGGGAGTGGGAATGGAGGGCAGGGAAAAGGGAAGTAGGACACAGATCTTGTAAACTCTTCAAAGCTCCTCAAATAATCCCTCGAACTGCAAAGGCATTAGTATACTATGTTAAGTCCAGCTTTTATAAATCCTCATCAAACATGCCTTCCTTCAGAAGTCCTCATTCTCTGGCTCTCAGCTACCAGGCTTCTCTTCTTTCACCATATATTAAGTCAGGGTCCCAGATGGACATAAAATTTAACCCAGATGTTTCAAATGGAGACTAAACTTTAATGAAGGGACTCCTAGAAATGTGGGTAGAGATAAGGGAGAAAAGAGCAGTGTTGAAACAGCCAGAGCTGAGAGCTAGGGGAAGTCCTGCAGCTGGAGGGACAGGAGAGGAAATTGTGGCTGTGAATCCCCAGCTAAGAGTTAGACCTGAGAGTTGTAATCTTTGAGTTCCAGCTCCTGCCATGGAAACAGAAGAAAATAACCTAAGCTCTCTCCCCTCCTGACCTCTGATATCTGACAGGTAACTTCTACTGGTCAGCAAGGGGTGCAGGTGATACATCTCTTGCACAGAGACAGAAATTGGTGGAGAACAGATTTGGGACAGCCAGCTAAGAACGACCAGCACAACCACCCTTTTCCCACGAGAGCACTCACTCCAGCAGCTGCCCTCCTTCTCCTTCATTATCTAGAGTAAGCCTGAATCAAGCTCCCAGAAAAACTTATGCTATGAACAAAAAATACTTATGGTCCAAATAGTGGCAGTTAACCCACTGAGTTTCAGATAAAGTCATCTACCTCTCTTTCTGCCCCTGCCACCAATTCTGAAATCTTTGAGGGTTTCCTGTTATAAATTCTACAAGAAACCCATATCAGTAGCAGAAGTTGAGTGACTGTTATTTGCAAGAATAAATGAATAAGTAAATGAAAGCTATGGAAGTTCTCCAATTTTCATCTCTTAGTGATTTAATAACTCATTGATTGTGATTTTTATGAAATATAGATGAATATGGGTGTCTCAATCCATGATTTTTGAATGGGTTCCTTCTCACAATTCATTCATCTGCCAGTAGGTCTCGATGCTGAGCTTGAAAAATTATCCTTTCTGAATAGAGGAGATTAATAAGCGGACATTTGACACAACAGCTGTTTATAGTATATACTCTATTGGCAAAAAAGACATTGTAACCCTCTGCAAGTTTTTATATCAACTAATGTTCTCCAACAGAACTTTCTGCCGTGATGGAAAGGTTCTGCCCTTGCACTGTCCAATACGGTAACCATGAGCCACATCTGGCTCTTCAGGATATGAAATGTGACTGGTACATCCAAGAAACTGAATTTTTAACTTTATTTAGTTTGAATTAATTTTAAGAGCCATATGTGCCAGAGGCTACCGCATTAGACTGATCAGATATAGACAAAGCATAACCCGGAAAACAGTGAATGTCAAAATTCTTATTTGCTCAGCAACAGAGAAAATATTAATATATGATCTGTTTAAATCTCTCTCTCTCTCTCTCTCTTTTTTTTTTTTTTGCTGGTGTATAAAAGCAGAGCAGCACAACTTTTTTTTTGTTAAAAATAAAATGTGCATTAGCTTTATTCCCATGCTGGAGATCTGGAACGGTCTCTTATCTCTAGGAGTCAAGAGAAATCCATTGAATTGGAGACAGTACTTAGTGTAGAGCCCATTATATTCCTCATACTTTTTCTACTTGAGGGTATTCTCTTAATTATTTCCAAAAAGTCTGTATTTAGATTTCTTCCAAAACAGATGAAAATGGATTTAAATCTCAGCTCTATTAGTTAAAATTGTGCTCATTGGCAGATTATTCCGCCTTTTCTGCCATGCACGATAGCAATGCTAATTCCTACCTGTTAGCAATACCGGGCATATTGAACAAGACTATGTATGCAAAATACTTGTCATATTAGGTCTGCAATAAGTATGATTTCTTCTTCTTGGAACTTGTTCTTGGAAGGATCCTGGGAACTTTCTCTAAGATGACTGCCTACCCCAAAGACATTTTCCTGTGACCTTAGGTAAGCTAGTTAACCTTTTGGAATCAGTTTATCTAATATTGATACTACTATTTTCAGGGATGATTTCTGGATTCGGAATATTATATGAGCAAAGTACTCCGGATTTAGTAGGTGCTCAAAAGTAGCTAGAAAGATATATCAAGGTCTTAAAATAATGACATTTTCAAGGAAAAATTCAGTGGATAGAAGAGGGTTAGCCTTGATTCCAAACCTCCAAGGGATTCCTGACCTTTTCAGAAAAATAGACCAATTTACTTCTGCCAAGTGACTAAAATGAGGCAGGAAGTATTTATTGATGCCTGCTCTCATACTTGATTCCTTCCTCTTTTCCAGCACCCCCCCTCGCCAAATAGACAAGGAAACCCATTTTTTGACCTTCTACTCTCCCTAAACTATTCTAGTCCACAGTTTAGATCAATAGTCTTTTATATATAAGAAATGCTTTTATTGAGCTCGAAGTATCTTTGACCCATCCTTTGGACAAAGACTGTGTGTGTGTGTGAGAGAGAGAGAGAGAGAGAGAGAAACTAAGTGGTAGTGGAGGAAAAGAGACTATAAAGAGGTATGGAAGGAGAGGGGTTATGATGGAAAGTTCGAGTGAAAAACTAGGCAGCACTAGTAAGAAGCCAAAAGAACAGCAGGTTGAATTTTTCCTTATGTTGAAGGGAAGTCTCAACTTAGCATCCCTAAATGATGCTTTTTTAGAGGTGATGCAAACACTCAGAATGTTCACCATAGCTACCGAGTCAACCGTTCTGTAATAGCAGAGTGCAGACCAAACACACTATACATCAGTACCACCTAAATACCATCCCGCAGACATTTGGGGGAGTCTAATATGTGCCAACTGCAGCAGTAGGCAGAGGTTATTACAAAGTTTATTGGAACAAAGTCTTTGCCCTCCAAGGGCTCACAGCCAAGTGGCAGGGACACACACATAGATAAGCTACTTACAAAAGTGTGATCTGGACCCGCTTAGTCAGCAAGAAGAAAGGGGAGGGATGTACCTATCTCTGGGGAAACAGTGTCTGTACTCAGGGCTTAAACCCATGGCAGAAATGCTGGAGACTACATAAACACATATAAAAAAGGAAATAAAAAACACGTAAAAGCCTACCTCGCAGAGGAACTGTATTAGCGAGGGCTGCCTTACCGAAGTACCACAGTCTAGGCGACTTAACAGGAATTTATTTTCTTACAACGCTCGGAGCTGCAAGTCCAAGATTAAGGTATTAGCAGAGTTGGTTTCTTCTGAGGCCTCTCTTCTTGACTCGAAGATGACACGACCTTCTCCCTGTGCCTTCACATGGTCTTTCTTCTGTGTGTGTCTGTGTGTGCTTTTCTTCCTCTTACAAGGATACCGGTCATATTGGATGGGGCCCACTCTAAGGGCCGCATTTAACTTTACCTCTTTAAAGACTTTATCTTCCAATACAGTTACATTCTAAGGTACTAGGGTTTAGAACTTCAACATATGAATCTGGGGAGGATACAATTTAGCCCATAACAGGAACACACATTAATATTTTGGTGTATTTCTTTAATATTACATAAATACATACTGAAAGTGCATATGCACATAAATAAATAGAACTTGGATGAAAATACTTAAAATATCTATTTTCTTATAATATTCTCTGGCAATTATTTCTACTTCAAATATTCTGTGAAAATTTAATTTTTGATGGCTGCATAACACTCTTTCATTTATCCGTACTATTCACCTATTTAAAATTTAAATTGTATCTGCCTTATCACATTACAAATAATGCTATAATAAAAAGGCTGGTGTATAAATCCTTGATCACAGCTGTTATTAGGTCAAATTCCTACAAGTAGAATTATTGGGTCAAAATTATGCGTACTTCAAAGTTTTGGGTTTTTTTTTTTTTAACCTGTCAAATTATTTACTGGGAAAGACATGCCATTTCACATTCTTACTAGTTGTACACATCAGTGCTGGTTTTAAATGTTTCATTTAGAAATGCAATATGAAAACAGTCATAATGAAAATATCATCTATGGGGTTTTCAGAGAAGGAATATAGTAAGCCACCAGGAAAGAGTATAGTTGATGGACTGCCAGAGAGCCTCTACCCTAATGAATTCACTGAGGTTCAAATACTGGTTCTCAGGGTGGCTAAATAATTTCTTAAATATAATATGGGTTATATAGGGCACCTGGGAGGCTCAGTCAGTTAAGTGTCTGCCTTTGGCTCAGGTCATGATCCCAGTGTCCTGGGATCAATTGAGCCCTGCATCGGGCTCCCTGCTCAGTGGGGAGCCTGTTTCTCCATCTCTCTCTGCTCCTCCCTGCTTCACGTGCTGTATCTTTCTTGCTCTATCTCAAATAAGTAAAATCTTAAAAAATACAGACATATAATATAGATTATAAATGGTTAAGACAGGTTAAGAACCCGGATCTCTATACTCTGATGAGATTGTTGCTGATACACTCATCTCTTGGCCTCAAGAAGCCAATCTTGATCTCCTATTCCAATTGCTTTGAATTTAATACCCACACTTGCTTCCCCCAGTTGCCTTTGATGGGAATTTATCTCAGCTCTCTCTCTGTAGAACCTAAATTCCACTCCTACCTAACCTGGCTCTTGTCCCCATAGTGGTTGTTTATGGTGTCTAAGGGGAACGGATGTTTATACAGACAGCATCCTTGCCTATTTGTTGAATGCAATGCATATTCAAGAGAAAAAAATTCTTAATGTATCCGGGCAAGGCCAATGTTTTGCATTTTAATTTACAAGTGAGAATGAACGTTCAGAGTAGGTTTTCCTTACCCTACTTACATTATTTGCAACACAAAATTGGTGAAATCGTTTGACTCTAAGACAGAAAGACATCCAGGCTTCCTGCACCTGCATAAAATCAAGAAACATAATATAAGAAAGTAAAATTGAATCTATTTCAGACTAAGGAAATCAAATATTATTTAAGTTTTAAAAGCATTATGTATGCAAATTTCAACCCAATCTCAGAACTCATCAGTCAAAGGTCAAAACAAGTCGTGTATTTATATATAAAACTGGGGATATAAATACATAGGCTATTCTGAGGCTAATTTAATTTCAATTATTAATTCATTCAGCAAGTTTTAATCAAATAAGAATATATTTTTAGCACTTGTTATCAAGACGAGTAAGGTATCGTCACTGCCCGCAAGTGAGAGATAGCTATGGCTGTCATGGGGGTCAAAGAAATCAGGGCAGAGCAAGGTGATAACAACAGTGATAGACACACAGATACAGGCGAATCATGAGTGATTCATTTATTCTGGAGTTTTTGCTTGTGAATTGCATGAAGGCCAAGATTAGTGTCTGTTCTTTTTACAGATGTATCCCCAGCAAGTGGCACAGTGTTCACCCACTAGGTTAAGATGACTAAGGTAATCCGTGAAGTACTTGTGCAACCAATGAGGTATATGTTTGAATTAGTCATAGTAGCTGTCTCAGAACACTACCTCTACCCCATGACTATTGAAAGATTTCTTGAACCTTAGAAACGTCGGCATTCAACTTTGTTTCCATGTTATTAATTTGGTTATCTCTCCTTAGAAGAATGAAAATTGAAAGTGTATCTGCTTGTTGAGCATGCACTGAGGGATCAGAAAACTAGCTGAGTGCTTCCAAACCTTCCTAAACAACATTCACAGTTCATATTCTCAGCCTACCAATTCCATCCCTACAGTTCTCCCGACTTTCAAGGCTCCCTTCACACTGACCCCATATCCAACCACGGTAATGATGATGATGGTGATGGTGGTCATACCTACCAGGTGGTGTGATGGACACATGCAACCTATGAAGTAGATACTATCATCCTTCCCATTTTACACACAGGAAACTGAGTATTAGAAGTGTTCAGAGACTTGCTCCAAAACTAGTGGATGGAATGGGATTCAGATGAAGCAATCTGATTAAGAGACCCAATGCTTCTCCCATTCCAGGGTAGATACTGACACACCCATGACTGCATCTTAATTTTCTAGCCTGACTCTTTCTGTTTGACCTGGTTGGGCCTTTTGTTTGTTTTCTTTCCTTTCATTTTGTTTTGTTTTTATAATTTGCTTTGAAGTTATGAGCTTTCAAGTTCACTAGAATCTGACACCAATTCAATAGTTTTATGCCCAACTGCTTCAAGAATTTGTGTTATCTTTCTGACCTTTCTCTGAAATGCAACTGAATTTTTGGAGGTATTCCTATGCCTCATTTGACGAATTTTTTACTATATTCATCCAATGAAGAATGGTAGGGCTGGCAGGGGAAGGAGTGAGGAGGAAAATTAGCTGGTATTTGTGTAGTCACTGCATTGATTCCTTTGTATAAAATTATATATTTAATCCTTATAACAACCTGAGGTAGGTTTCATTACCCCCACTTTACATGTGAGGATATTAGGCCTAAAGAGTTTAAATAACAAGTTCAAGGTCATAGAATTACTGAGATAAGAGAACAGATTCCACATTTGAGGCTCTTTCCCCCATTATTTTCACTAGTGATGAACTCCCTCTTTACTACTTAAACTCCCTGGTTTCATTCCCACCTTATTCCATTCATTAGAAATTATATTCCTCATACCTTCTTGTATTAGTCAGGTTAAGTTAGATTATGTGGCAGTAATAACACCAAAATCTCAGTTTAACTCAATGAATCTTTCTTTTTCATGTTACATAGGCAATGTAGTTATATGGGCATAGAGGTAGAGAACTGCTTCACATGCTCCCTCAGGGATACTAGCTGATGGAAATTTCCACCACTTGATATGCCACTGGTCACTACAGCAGAGGAAGAGTACTGGAAAGTCTTGAACTTGGTATTATATTCTTTAACACATAATTGGTCATATGACCCCTAACACATAATTAGTTGTATGACCCCCAGCACATAATTAGTCATATGACAGGTTACTTTTCTGGTAATCAAAAATCTCTCTACTTTCTTCTTTCCACACCTAGAACATTCTCCTCTCCTCCCAATATAGAGAACCCAAAAGTCCTGGGGTTTCTAGCAATGCGTAATAGCCTTGACATCAAATTTAGTGGTAACTCTTCATGGTCTAGGTTCCTGTTAGTTACCTAGACAGGAAATCCACAGTCCTCTAGTACACCACCTAACACAAGATGCCAAAGAACCACAGTGACTGGTCAAGCTGGAGTCATGCAATGCAGCAGTCAGGTCAGTGCTGCACCACCACTGGGCAGCTGTTGTGAAGAACAGCACCCCCAAGGATAGGGAAGAATTTTCAACTTGGTTCTGATTCTGCTTTCTGATTGGAGTACTCGGATTCACTGTTGTCTGGGATCCCTGTCCACTGGTCTGGGAGGTTCTCTATTGTGCCTTATCCTCCATAGCACATACAAAAATGATTGTTGGGGTCATGTATTCCCTATCCATTAGAAGGTTGTGGCCCAAGATGTGCCAGCCCAAGCTCTTGGTTTCTCTGTCACTCAAAGATGGTGTAGCCTTCGTATTTGTTTGTTTCCTGTCATTTCCAAATGCAAGGAATACTGCCTTCCCCATTACACACAGGCCTTTTTAGAAACTAGATCCTCTTTTGTGCTATATTTCTTTATCTTGACACCAAAACTTCTGCCTCCTGACAGCTAAAGGTGGGTACACTGAGTTTGCCTGACATAGTAGGTAGAAAGGACTTGCTTAATATGATCTTTGCCCTGAAATATTTAATCAATTGATAAGCTTTTCTGGATATCATATCCTTAATCTGGTATTTCTCCTGTGGTACATTAATCCATGGAAGGATTCTGACAGCTGTTTTGAAGGTCATGGCCTTCAACTAATCTTTCCTAAAGGTTGGAACTGTCATTCAAATTTGTCTTTCTCAGAGTTGGCGGGTCATGCATTTCCGGTATTTTTCTATTTGCTTCTATTTCTATTTGCAACCAGCCAGTTCTTTTGTGGGTTTATCTCTTTTTTTCTATAATCCCAAGCCAAATGCAGAAAATAACCACAAATCCACACGACAATCATTTTGTTTTCCACCGCCTTTCCCCCAGAGCTATCGTTCATCAGGTGGACCATCTCCCTTGCAAGTTATGACACAGCACAGTTTTATCAAATGCTTGGCCATTGCAGAGCAAGGATGGCTATTACTCCAGCCTGTTTGCTGGGTGGCCCTGCCCTTCATCATTTTTAGTTTTTTAGGGACCACATCCCACCACTGGTATTAATTTCCTCAGTAATTAGGACAGGCTAGATATACCGCATTGCAAATTAACCTCTACATGCCAGCGCCTTCCCACACAAGTGCTTGTCTCCTGTCCATGCTGCATAGCCAACACAGCTGGGCAGGGCCATGCTCCATGTGGTCTCTCAGGAATCCAAACGGAGTGAAGTCTGCAATCCAACCTGTCACTGCTACAGGGGAAGAGAGAAGCCTGGAGAATTCACAGGGCTCTTCTGTGCTTTAGCCTGGAAGTAATACACATCACGTTAGCTCAGAACAAGTTATATATGGATCTGCTTCACTGCGCAAGTGCTGGAAAGCAGAGAACACCTGAAATATTTGGTGAGCATTTCTGCTTCTGCCACGTGTGCCTTCGAAAAATCCAACATCAGATCTAAAACTTGAAGTCCTGGCTTCAGAATTATTTTAGTGTCCACAAGGAAAACAATATCCATAAAGACGTCCCCCCCCCAACTCCGACCTGCAAATGGAGCATCTTCTCATACAACCTGGAAGTTTGCTTAAACTTCTATATGAGAATGGAGCTGATTCCTCTTGCAGTGAAACACACCTCAATAAAAATGAATGGTTGTGCCTATACTGTAACTGTAGTGTAGGTCCATTTGACTAAAACTTGAGTACATCTTTAGACATTTTGAAGAATCTCTTCCTTTTAAAGCCGCTATATTTACTGACATTTCCACCCCCTGGGAATCTGGTTCTCTTGTTTATTAGAGCTGCTAAAATGAAAGTTTGCCACCTGATTAATTTTAATAGTTTAGCTAGAAACCTGTGGGTAATGTATATTGGCTGCCAAGCTTGAGATAAATTCTGTTGGCTCTGCTGCAAAGATTTTGGCAGAAATAAAGTCTGCCCTTTGCAAGAAAGAAGCACAGAGGAGCTGGAGGGATGGAATTTCAAAAGCAAGTACGGAGCAAAAGACTGTTTTGTCTTTCTTTGTGACTTCCCACTGCGGCCGGGATCTGATAAACCCATTCAGCAATTCCTTTTTAGACCTCATATGTTTTATTTTAGCATTATAGTTAAGGAAGAGATGTAAGCCTTTTGTGTATAGCTGGACCCGATTCAAAGCAGAAAGACTTCAGAGGTGGCTTGGTGAAGCCAGCTGTAGGTTGTTGTGATTTTTAGAGAGATCTGGACAACTAAACAGCATCTTAAGGCACCAGGAGTCTACAATGGGAGATTTGTATTGGAAGAGATCTCACTGTTGTGTGATTTATTCACATCTTAGTTTTGTTTCCTGTTTTTGTTTTCCAATGCTGGTTCTTCTTCAAGGCCTGCTATGTAATTTGCAGGACTCAGTGCAAAATAACAAGGCTGATTCCCTTATTCAAAAATCAAGGGAAAAATGTCATTAGGAGTATTAAAATACAAAGTTTTTTCCTTCCCTTTGTATCATTTTTTTTTACTTTATTTGCTATTCAATTCTAAGTAAAGTTACAATTTTAAATGATTAACATGGGTCTTACCATCCATCTTTACATCATGAAATACCACTTCTAAATGCAAATATCAGAGCATTTAATTTGTATGCTGAATCACTGAAATTACACAATTCTTATTTGCGGCTTGTCTCCAGAGAATGCCTGGAACTGGCAGAAATGAAAATTACAAGCCAGACTCAGGAAGGCTGTAATGAGGGACAGGGGATGCTCTCAGGCATGGGGCGATCCAGGGAAGCACCCCTTGGGCATGGGGGGTATTTGTGGGGTGAGCCAGATTCTTTCAGGCACCCAGGCTCTGCCAGATGATACAGGCCATGTGCATACTTGCTCTGCCTAACAGTGGCCTGAACTACTTACCAGGCATTGGCCAGGACAGCATCTTGAGAAGCTGACCTCCCACAGGTCCACCTTCCCAGCCCGATGTATGGGCAACCTCCTAGAGTATCGTAACCTGCACACCTGGATGCCCTTGGTACCTGGACTGGGGACAGGGAAGAGGCTCTCCACTTATTCACCACTGAGCTATCAGAGCAGGGACAGTAACTACTAAGCCCTGCCCCTACCCCTAGAAGCCACGGAATATCTGTGCCTAACTCCCATCTATGCCAGGGCCAAAAATGTATCAAGGAAACCAGCCCGGGGAAGGAGAGGCCAGGCAAGGCAGGGGACAAATATAAGGGGAGCTGAGAATTTGTCCTGGAGAGGCAGTTAGAGGCGTGACCATGGAGCTAAGAGGGACAGGCTCATTCTCCATTATTCTATTGGGCTCTGTTTATAAAACAGCAACTCAAAGGTAAAATTGTTAAGAATTTCAAGACAGCAGCAACAGAAAATTAACTCTAAGCATAGGTCCTTCTGAGGCCAGGCTCTGTGCAATGGCAGTCGAAACCCACAGAGCCAACCCTGTCCTTCCTTCCTTAGGAAGCAGTCTTCCTGCCATCCCTGAGCAATGCTAGAGTCGTGACCAGCAACTGAAGTTGTGATATGGTGTATGTCAGAATTTGAAGATGAAGAGATGTCGTTAAACAAATTGTCTTTAAGAAAATCTACTTTAACATATATACAATGGAATACTACTTAGCCATCAAAAAGAATTAAATCTTGCCATTTGCAATGATACCGATGGAACCAGAGGGTATTATGCTCGGCGAGGTAAGTCAGTCAGAGAAAGACAAATATCGTATGATTTCACCCATGTGAATTTAAGAAACAAATGAACCCAGGGGAAGGGAAGGAAAGATAAGATGAAATTTGAGAGGGGAAACAAATTCTAAGAAACTCTTAACTATAGGAAACAAACTGAGGGCTGCTGGAGGGGTGGGGGGATGGGGTAACTGGGTGATGGGCATTAAGGAGGACACTTAATGGAATGAGAACAGGGTGTTAATATGTAACTGATCAGTCACCAAACTCTACCTCTGAAACTAATAATACACTATATGTTAACTGATGGATGGATGGATGGATGGATGGATGGAAGGAAGGAAGGAAGGAAGGAAGGAAGGAAGGAAGGAGAAGGAGAAAGGAAGAAGGAAAAAAGGAGGGAGGGAGAGAGGAAGGGAGAAAGGGAGAAAATCTGGAAGAGTAACACACACTATACATCTTCAGGTAAAGGAGAGAATAGAACTTTTCCTGCTCATTTGGAATTATATTTGTATTTAGGATAGGTAAGTTTATTCAGCAATAAAATTTAACTCTGAAATTTCAGTGGTGTCACATCAGAAGGTTGATTTCTCACTCATGGTGTATACCTACCAGGAGTGAGCACGGAGCTTTGATCCACACTGTGCTCAGGGATCCAGGCTGGCAGAGACCCCACCTTTTTGTGGCTGTGCCCTCTGCAACCAGCGGCTCTGGAGTCACCGCTGCACTAGAAGAGAGCAATGAAGGTCTGGGCACCAGGCTTAGGATGGTTCAGCCCAGAGATGGGAAGGCCACTTCTGTTTACAGGGAATTAGCTAGAAATAGTATCAATACAGTAGCTCCATAGGACTGAAAAAGAGACCTGAGCAAGGTGGAGAGGCCCATATTTGGTGAACACAAGTTGCCTCTGCCATGATTTTCACAGCATTAAATGTTATGTAATTTCAGGGGTGATGCACTGTTGTGTTCATGGCTGGGAGTTACACCCAGCTCTCTCTTGGTCAATTTCTTTTCCCTGACAGTTGTGACTATTAGATCTTCTAAATACACTGAGCCAAAGTTTCTTCAGTGTAAAATGGAGATAATAAAGTCCAGGTCACAATATTATTATAGATGTCTGTGAAAGCCCCGTGAAAATCATCACGAGCTATTCAAATAATGGAATGCTATCGTAAATCAGACTGAAAGAAAACCAAAGAGATACATTTATCTTGTCCTAAACATCAAAATTCTCAAAAGGATATTTAATATATTATTTCTTGGAGGCACTGAGGGAGAAGAAGTAAATTAGACACTGTATTAGTCATCAATTATTACGTACCAAATTACTCCAAAAGTTAGTAGCTTAAACTAACAAAATTTATCATAGCACAGTTTCTGTGGGTCAAGAATCCAGTTCTAGCTTAGCTGTGCCTTCTGGTCCAGCGTCTCTCACAAGGCTGCAACAAAGATGTCAGCTAGCACTATAGTCGTCTCAAGGCTCGACTAGGGGAGGATTTGTTTCCAAGCTCACTCATGTGGTCCCTGGCAGAATTCACCTCTTCCTAGGCAACTGAACTGAGGGTCTCGGTTCTTAGAGCAATTCATATCATGGCACCTGGTTCCATCAGAATGGGTGAAGGAGAACTTCCAGACAGACACAGATACAGTAAGAAAGAAAAGGATCAAGAATGACATCAGTCTTTTATAACAATCTCTATGTGACACCCATCACTGTTGCCATTCTAGAGCAAGTCTATTCTATTCCATTCTTTAGAAATAAGTCACTAGGTCCAGCCCATAAGAAGAGGGGATTACCCAAGAATTTAAATGCTGAGAGACTGGGATCATTGGGAGACATTTTAGAAGCAACTTACCACAGAGATTTTAGTCTGCCTTTTCCTTCTTTGTAAGAAAGAAAAAGCCTGTAAACATCCTCTCCCAACCCCCATCTATCACTGTCTCTGTGCAGTTCTAATCCACTCAAGTTCAACTATTACAACTGTCTCTTAACTGATGTGTGTGGCTGATTTGCACTTTCTCCTATCACCTTCTCATATTTACCATGATTGGAAGGAGCCTTCCAGAAGCATTATTATTTATTATTTTATTCTACTCAAAATTATATGTAAAGAAATATTCTAAATGTATTGCAAAGCAGTTCCTACACACTAGAGACTTCTCCACCACCATTTTCTTGGCAATTATAATTTTCTTCTTTGTTAATGAGTAATACAGATAGGATTTGTTTTGTCCTTAAAGTATATTTGATTTTTTAAATTTTAATTCCAGTATACTTAACATACGCCGCTATATTCATTTCAGGTGCACAATATAGTGATTCAACAATTCCATCTATTATTCAGTGCTCTTAATAAGTGTACTCTTAATCCCCTTCACCTATTTCACACATCTCCCACCCACCCCTCCTATAGTAACCATCTGTTCTCTATAACAAAGAGTCTGTTTTCTGATTTGTCTATTTTTTCCCCTTTGTTCATTTATTTCTTAAATTCCACATATGAGTGGAATCATGGTATTCATCTTTCTCTGATTTTCCTTAGCATTATACTCTCTAGATCCACCCATGTTGTTGCAAATGGCAAGATTTCATGCCTTTTTATGGTTGGATAATATTCCATTTAATATATATACCACATCTTCTTTATCCATTCATCTATGGATGAACACTTAGGTTGCTTCAATATCTTGGCTACTGTATATAATGCTGCAAGGAATATGGAGGTACATGTATCCCTCTAATTAGTGTTTTTGCATTCTTTGGGTAAATGCACAGAAGTGTGATTACTGGATTGTATGGTAGTTCTATTTTTAATTTTTTGTGGAACCTCCATACGGTCTTCCACAGTGACTGTACCAGTTTTCATTCCCACCAACAGTGCAAGAGGGTTCTTACTTCTCTACATCCTCACTACCACTTATTGTTTCTCGTGGTTTTGATTTTAGTCATTCTGACAGGTGTGAGGTGGTATCCCATTGTAGTTTAGATTTACATTTCCCTGATGATGAGTGACGTTGAATATCTTTTCATGTGTCTGTTGGCCATCTGATTGTCTTCTTTGGAGAAATGTGGGTTCATGTCTTCTGCCCATTTATAATCAGATCATTTTTGGGAGACGTAAGTTTTATGATTCTCTATATATTCTGGATACTAACCCTTTATTGGATATGTCAGTGGTTGTCTTTTAGTTTTGTTGGTTGTTTCCTTCACTGTGGAGACGCTTTTTATTTTGACGTAGTCCCAACAGTTTAGTTTTGCTTTTGTTTCCCTTGCCTTAGGAGACATTATCTAGAAAGATGCTGTTATGGCTGATACCAGAGAAATTACTGCCTGTGCTTTTCTTCTAGGATTTTTATGGTTTCAGATCTCACGTTTAGGTCCTTAATCCATTTTGAGTTTATTTTTGTGTACGGTGTAAGAAAGTGGTCCAGTTTCACTCCTTTGCATGTAGCTGTCCAGTTTTCCCAATGCCATTTGTTGAAGAGAGTTTTTCCCATTGCATATGTTTTCCTGCTTTGTCACGGATTAATTGACCATATAATTGTGGTTTTATTTGGGGGCATTCTATTCTTTTCCATTGATCTATGTGTCTATTTTTTGTGCCAGTACCATGCTGCTCTGATTACTTACTTGAAGTCTGGAATTGTGATACCTCTAGTTTTTCTTTTTCAAGATTGCTTTGGCTATTTGGGGTCTTTTGTGGTTACATACAAATTTTAGGATTATTTGTTCTAGTTCTGTGAAAAATGCTGTTAGTATTATTGATAGGGATTGTATTAAATCTGCAGATTGCTTTGGGTAGTATCGGTATTTTAACAATATTTGTTCTTCCAATCCATGAGCTTCTAGTATCCCCATTTGTTTGTATTGTCTTCAGTTTCTTTCATCAATGTTTTATAGTTTACAGAGTACAGGTTTTTCACCTCTTTGGTTAAGTTGTTTCCTAGGTATTTTATTATTTTTGATGCAATTGTAAATGGGATTGTTTCCCTAATTTCTCTTTCTGCTGTTTCATTAGTAGTATATAGAAATTCAGTGCATTTCTCTACATTGGTTTTTGTATCCTGTGATCTTACTGAATTCTTTTATCAGGTCTAGTAGTTTTTTTGGTAGTCTTTAGGCTTTCTACATATAGAATCATGTTATCTGCAAACAGTAGAAATTTTACTACTTCCTTATCAATTTGGATGCCTTTTATTCTTTTTCTTGTGTGACTGCTGTGGCTAGGACTTCCAGTAGTATGTTGAATAAAAGTGGTTGAGAGTGGGCATCATTGTCTTCTTCTTGACCTTAAGGGAAAAGCTCTCAGGTTTTCACCATTGAGTATGATGCTGGCTGTGGGTTTTTCATATATGGCCTTTACTATGGCCGTTACTATGTTTACTATGTTCCCTCTAAACCTACTTTCTTGGGTTTTATCATGAATGGATGCTGTACTTTGTCAAATGCTTTTTCTGTATCTAATGAAATTTTTTTTATCCTTTCTCTTATTGATGTGCTGTATCACACTGATTGATTTGTAAATATTGAACCACACTTGCATCACAGGATGCTTGAACGTGGTGAATGACTTTTTAAATGTATTGGATTTTATTTGCTAATATTTTGTTGATGATTTTTGCATCTATGTTCATCAGAGATATTGGCCTGTAGTTCTCTCTATTTTTGTAGTGTCTCTCTGGTTTTGAAATCAGGGTAATGCAGGCCTCATAGAATGAATTTGGAAGACTTCCTTCCTCTTCTATTTTTGGGAAAAGATTGAGAAGAATCTTTTCTTCTGTTACCCTTGGTAGTAGAATTCATGACCTATGAAGCTGTCTGGTCCTGGACTTTTGTATGTTGATAGTTTTTTTGATTACTGATTCAATTTCATTCCTAGTAGTTAGTCTGTTCAAATTCTCTATTTCTTCCTCTTTCAATTTTTGTAGCTTATATGTTGGTAGGGTTATATCCATGTCTCCTAGGTTGTCCAATTTATTGGCATATAATTTTTCATAATATTCTCTTAAAATCCTTTGTATTTCTGTGGTGTCAGTTGTTATTTCTCTTCTTTCATTTCTGATTTTGAGTTCTGTATCTCTCTCTTTGATGTCTTGCTAGAGGTTTATCAGTTTTCTTGGTATTTCCAAAGAACCAGCTCCTGGTTTCATTGACCTGTCCGGGGTTTTTTTGCTTGTTTGTTTCTGTATCACTTATTTCTGTTCTAATCTTTATTATTTCCTTCCTTCTGTTGGATTTGGATTTTGTTTGTTCCTTTTAATTTTTTCTAGCTCCTTTAGGAGTTAACGTTAGTTTATTTCAGATTTTTCTTGCTTCTTGAGTTAGGCCTGTATTGCTATAAACTTCCCCCTTAGAACTGCTTTTGCTGCATCCCAAAGATTTTAGATCATTTTGTTTTCATTTTCATTTGACTCCATTTATTTTTAAAATTTCCTCTTTAATTTCTTGGTTGACCCATTCTTTGTTCAGTAGCATGTTATTTAACCTCCATGTATTTGTGCTCTTCCCAGATTTTTTCTTATGGTTGATTTCTAGTTTCATTGTGTTATAGTCAGAAAAGATGGTATTAACTTTACTCTTCTTGAAATTGTTGAGGCTTACTCTGCAATGTACCATGTGATTATCCTGGAGAATATTCCATATGCACTTGAATGTGTATTCTGCTGTTTTAGAATGGAATGTTCTGACTATAGCTGTTAAATCCATCCGATCCAATGTGTCATTCAAAGTCATTGTTTCCTTGTTGATTTTCTGCTTAGCTGATCTGCCCATTGGTGTAAATGGAGTGTTAAAGTCCCCTATTATTGTATTACCAGGGATCAGTTCCTTTATGTTTGTTATTAACTATTTTAGGTATTTCAATATTCCATGTTGGGTGCATAAATATTTACAATTATTATGTCTTTTTGTTAGATTGTCCCCTTAATGATTATGTCCTTCTTTGTCTCTTGTTACAGTCTTTGTTTTAAAATTAATTTTGCCTGGTACAAGTATTGCTACCCTGGCTTTCTTTTCACATCCATTTGCACGACAGATATTTCTCCATCTCTTCACTATCAATCTGCATTTGTCTGTAGGTCTGAAGTGAGTCTCTCGTAGGCAGCATATAGATGGGTCTTGGTTTTTGGTTTTTGTTTTTTTTAATCCATTCTGTCTTTTGATAGGAGCATTTAGTCCATTTATATTCAAAGTAGTTATGATAGGTATATACTTATTGTCCTTTTATTATTTGTTTTATGTTTGTTTTGGGGCATCTTCTCTGTTTCTTTCTTCCCTTGCTCTTTTCTTTCACCAGAATTTGGCTCTCTTTAGTGATATACCTGGGTTCTTTTCTCTTTATTTTTTACGTATCTACTACTGGTTTTTGATTTGCAGTTACCATTACGTTTATATATAACATCTTCTGCATATAGCCACCTATCTTAAGTTGATGGTCATTTAAGTTTGAACGCATTCTTTACTTCTCTCCTTTCCATGTTTTAGGTATATGGTGTCATACTTTACTTCCTTTTATTTTGTGAATCTTTTGAAATAGAGCTAAAATTTTGAACTCTTGTATCTCTGAAAAGACTGTTCTTTCAATTCAGAATAGATTGAGAATAGGAGTGTTCTTCTATTTTCTTATTCTAACTCCCTCCATTCCATGTAAATTTCATAGAATAGCAGTTATGTAAATGTCTATGGAGTAATACTAAAAACTGAGCTAATTAGGAGCATAAACATAAATGTAGGCAGAATTCTCTTTAGCATCATGTTTTAACCAACCAAATGGGTGGATTTTTTTGTTGTTTATTTGTTTGCTATATTCAAAGAGAATTTTTAAGAAAATACTATTGCCTGATAACCTTTCCTTATATTTGCTCTCATATCTACTGCTATACAAACATTATTAGAACTTATAATCTTCGCATGACTATTATTGTATATAGAATGTGTTACAGCTTATGTATAACTTTGACATACACCATCTCATTTCATCACATTAATACAAGTCACATAAAGATTAACAAAAGATATATTTAAATCTCTTCAAAATATTTCTGCATTGAGCATTATATATAATTTTTTTCCCAAATTTAATGCAGGACTTGAACTCATGACCCTGAGATCAACACCTGAGCTGAGATAAAGTCAGATGTTCAAATGACTAAGACAGCCAGGCACCCCTTTATACATATATTTTTTAAACTACCACCAACTTACCTGACTACCTCTTTGAGCCATTTTTTTTTTAAATCTGAAAAGATCGAATGACTGAGAAATAGATTTTTCCAAATTTATTAATATACCAGTTCAGTTTTTGTTTACATCTAGATATTTAAATGAAGTAAAAAACCACACAATTCTATAATGCTAAAAAGTTAAAAAATTGGGCCACATTCTCATGATACAATAAAACTATAATGTAACAAATGAAAAATTATTCTTTGGAATACATGACAATAGAAATCCAAGGACTAAAAGAGGGGAGTCAGAGATACACTGTTTTAAGAACGTTACAATACAAATGGGATGGCATAATAGTAATTGTAAATTGTAGAACAGCAACAACAAAAACATCAGAGTTAGGACTCATAAGCCTATAGTGGAGAAAAAAATAAAATCAAAGGTAGGAAAGGAGTTAAAAAAAAAAAAAGAACAAATAATATATATGAAAAATAGAAACAAACTACATGGTAGTAATTTTTTAAAAAGTAAACAGACAAACCACTCCAATTAAAAGGAAGATATTGTCAGACTGGATTTTAAGGGAAAAAAAAAAGACCCTATATATTGAATCTCTCTCCTCCCTCTCCTCTTTTTCTCTCTCTCCACACACACACACACACATATATACACACATATACATATTCATATACATTTTACACATAAATACACGTTTGTACAAAGTAAAAAGAAAATATATAAACACAAATCAAAAAGCTGAAGTATATATATTAATATTAGAGAAATTAGACTTCAGAACAAGAAATGCAACCAAAGATAAGGAAGGGCATTTAAAAAAACAATAAAGGAATTAATTCATCAAGAGGACAAATGTGTGCTGCTCAAAAGCAGAAGTACAAAATACATGAAAGAAAAAGAAATTAAATGGAGAAATATAAAGAGCCATAATTTTAACTGGATATTTTAACACCCCCCTCTCAGTAATTGAGAGAGTCTGGTAATTGACATTTTAGAATATTCCACCGAACAGCAGCAGAACACACCTTCTACAGTTTATATACCTTTTAGAGTGTACACAGAAGTTCATAAAAATAAACCACATTTGGGACAATTTAAGACAGCTGAAATGATACAAAGTATGTTCTTTGACTACAACCATACTAAACTAGAAATCAATACAGAATGATATCAGAAAAATCCCCCCAAATATTTGGAAATTAAAACACCTACAAGTAATCTATAGATAAAATAATCACAAAGGAAACTAGAAAACATACTGAATTGAGAGTAAATGAAAATAAAATATCCCATTTGTGAAATGAAGCTAAAGCACTTTTTAGAGGAAAATCTATAATATTAATTGTATATATTAGGAAAGAAATAATGTTTCAAGTAAATGACCTCAGGTTCCACTTTAAGAAACCAAGGAAAAATGATCATATGAACACCAAAGCATAAAGAAGGAAATAATAAAGACTTAAGAAATCAGCAAAGTGAAAAACCAAATAGCAATAGAGAAAATAAACTAAAAACTGGTTCTTTAAATAAGTCAATATGACTTATTATCTTCTAGCCAAACTTACAAAGAAATTTTAAAAAGATGACACAAATTTAAAATATTAGGAATAAAAGAGGCATTACTACAAATCCTATAGACATTAAAAGATCAGAAATAGCAAATAATACTTACGCCAATAAATTTGAAAACTTAGGTAAGAGGGACATAGTCCTTTGAAGACACTAACTCTAGAAGAAATAAATTGGCTGAATAACCTCATATCTATTAAAGAAATTATATTAAAACTTAAAATTCATCCCACAAAGAAAATTTCAGTCTGGAATGGTTTCAATGGTGAATTCAACTAAATATCTAAGGAAGAAACAATACCAATTCTTCACAATCTGAACCAGAAAACAGAAGAATAAATGCTTCCCAAGTCATTTGATGAAGGTAGGATTGCCCTGGTATCAAAATCAGCAAAGAAATTATAGTACTTCATGCCACACCCTCTCCATGAACTATTCTCTGCATCCCACTTCACTGTGACTCCATGTGACCCTTAGCACATAACTCTACCACTGCATTTATCAAATGCAATTGTTTACTTGGATGTCTCGCTGAATAAACTAAAATCAATTTTAGGATAATCACCGTATCTTACTGTTACGGACTGAATATCTGTATCCTCTGGAAATTCATATGTTGAAACCTAATCCCCAAAGTAATGGTATTTGAACACAGGGCTTTGGGGAGGCAGTGCAATCAAGAGGGTTGACTTATGAATGGAATTGATCCCCTTATAAAAGAGACCCCAGAAAGCTCCCTTATCCATTCTGCCATGCAAGGATAGAGTGAGAAGATACCCATCTATGAACCAGGAGGTGGGTCTTCACCAGACACTGACCTTGAAATTTGCATCCTGCACAACTGAAAAATAAGTTTCTGTTGTTTGTAAGATGCCTAGTGTGCCGTATATGATTATAGCAGCCTGAACTGACATTCACTCATACTTGTATCCTCAGCATCTAACATACCATGCATGTTTAATTAACAAATAAGTGGATCAAGGGTACGCCAGTACCCAGAGACAGGAAATTCCAGTTTCCCTGAATTGTAACACCAAGTTAACGCCACCTTTGATCTGCTAGCTTTTTAAAAAATCCACTGGGTTCCTCCAAAGTTTCCTATTAGTTGAATGTTTTGATGAGTTACTATTTACACTTTCCAATCTGCTCATCCTCATCATTTGATAGATGCTTTGTTTTCCAAATCTAATAAAACAGTCTCTCCACTCTGAGAAGGAAGAACATGATGGCCTAGGGAACCATGTGTAGCAAATTTGTCATTTTCTTGTACAGCTTCACCTACATCAAGCTCCTTTTGTAATAATCAATGGTCAGATTTCATTTTCTCCCTGTTCTCACTGTATCCTCCCAGATACATACCCAAGTCTATTAAAATAAACCTCCTGTTTTGTCACTCTTGTGCTACGATTCAACACATGCCAGCTATTAATTTCAAAAGCGCTGGGGAAACACGTAAGACTTCTTCACTCTCCTTTTTGTCCCTGCAGGATTCTTACAAGTGAGCTGGCTTTGTGCAGTGCAGGCCAACAGTCTCATTTGGAGATGAATACTTCATTACGGAATGATGCAAGTTCCCCAAAACTGTACTTGGGTGGAAAATAATTTAAATGGAAAATCCCCTTAGCTGTTTTAATATAAGGGAGTGCCAAGTGTATGTCAAAAAGAAGTAGGTTGCTCACTAACACAACTAATACAATATGTAAATAGGCAGAGATAAAAGGATTAGTTACTAAGACTTGAAATACCAAATTTAAGTAGTTTTTATTGATTCTCTCTCAAAGACAAAACATCGCTTCCTCTTTTTCCCCCCTAGAAAATAAAGCAGCCTTTTATACCTGTGTTTATCTTTCATATGTGACATTTTAATAAATGTTTAAATGTTAATTCAAAAATCAGCATCTCGTCTATGCCAAACACCCTGCCACACATTAAGCACACATACATACAGATCACACAGTTTTTGCCATAATGGAATTCAGTGTCTTGGTTTGACCTATATTGACCATCATTAGCTCAATATAAATTTTTTTTTTTTTAAGATTTTATTTATTTGGGGCGCCTGGGTGGCACAGTGGTTAAGCGGCTGCCTTCGGCTCAGGGCGTGATCCCGGCATTATGGGATCGAGCCCCACATCAGGCTCCTCCGCTATGAGCCTGCTTCTTCCTCTCCCACTCCTCCTGCTTCTGTTCCCTCTCTCGCTGGCTGTCTCTATCTCTGTCGAATAAATAAAATCTTAAAAAAAAACCAACTTAAAAAAAAAAAGATTTTATTTATTTGACAGAAAGAGACACAGTGAGAGAGGGAACACAAGCAGGGGGACTGGGAGAGGGAGAAGCAGGCCTCCCACTGAGCAGGGAGCCCGATGAGGGTCTCGATCCCAAGACCTTGGGATCATGACCTGAGCCAAAGGCAGATGCTTAACAACTGAGCCACCCAGGCGCCCCTCAATATAAATTTTTAAAAAGGTATCAGTATGTTGTCACACCATTTCTGAAACACTGGACGAAAGACAAAGTACTAAAATAGTAAATAAGAAATGGCATTCTAATAGCAGTTCTGCCATAAATTAACGGAAGTCCTCGGAATGCCTAGTACTAAAGTAGTTATGGCACTAGTAAAAGTTAATAGTCATTATGAAGCTAGGAGTTAATAGTAGCAATAGCAGAAGTAGTAACCACTTCCACGTCTTCATCAATTACCAGAAAATAGATAGACCTTATGACAAGGACTTGTATGTGAATCAAAACATTTGATTTTCATAGTCACCCTAACAGGTAGATACAACTAGTATCCCCACTTTACTGTGGAGGATGCTGAGTGTCAGAGAGTATCAATGTTCACATAGTCCATAGATCCATAGTTTGTACCCAAACCGGAATTTTGAATCTAAGCCTCCTATTTCCAAAGCCCACCTATCCTAAGTGGGATTTAGAAATAGGGAGAACCCAATTAAACTCAGTTTTTATCACTTCCTACTCAGTGACTTTGAAAGTTACTTTGGGGGTTAGAAATGTTTTTCTATAAAGGGCCAGCTAATAAATATTTTAGGCTTTGTGGACAATATGGCCTTTGTTGCCCTCAATTCTGCTATTGTAAACAGAAACCAGCAATAGACCGTAGGTAAAAATTTAGTTCCCAAAATAGACCAACCCTTGACTTATATAATCTTATTTTTGTGTGTGTGTGTATAAAATGGAGATGATCCTACTTTTGTGGGACTGCAGTTAACTATTTTAAATAAAAATTATTTTAAATAAGCTGCAAAGAATGTAGTATGACAAATATTAGGTGCTATTTTTTAAATTATTGTTGTTTCTCTTCATTCTAAGCCACAAGATGAAGATGACATGTATATTTTTGCCCTTCAGTAGAAAGTTCACCAAAAACAAAAAAATCCCTTTAAAAATATAATACTGAGGGTGTATGTGTGTGATATGCTGTTATGCAAAGATGTATTTATTTATTCAATTTTGAGGAGAACCTGCTATGCATGGAATCTATTAGGTGCTGGAAATGCAAATATCAGATAAACACGGACTATTTTTACCAAATATAGCAATTCTATTAGGGAAGATCACTTGTGTGCAAATAGCTACCCAAAATTGGAGGATCTATTTTCTATTAATACCACTATAAAACTTATTTGGTATTGTAAAAATTGATTTTCTTATCTCATTTTTCCATTATCAGCCTATAATTTTGTTGAGGCCTGGGATGACTTGCTCCCTGTATACTCTCAGTGTTTACTATGGATCCTTACTCATAGCGTTTAAGTGTTGATACGGGAATGAACAATGAACAGCAAAGTGTTAAGATGTATGCAATCATAAAGAGACAGCTTCCAACTGGAATGATTCAGGAAAAGTTTAATTATCCATCTCTTGGCTATTGTGAATAATACTAAGATAAATTGTGTGTGTGTGTGTGTGTGTCTGTACATCTTGTCAAAATCCTTTTTTCATTTCCTTTGGGTATATGCCCAGTAGTGGAATTGCTGGATCATATGGTAGATCTGTTTCTAGTTTTTTTGAGGAACCTCCATATTGTTTTCCGTAATGGATGGACTACGTTATATTCCCACCAGCAGTGTATAAGGGTTCATTTTTCACCATATCCTTGCCAGCACCTGTTCTCTTATCTTCTTGATGATAGCCATTCTAACAGGTGTGAGGTGGTATCTCATTGTGGTTTTGATTTGCATTTCCCTGATGACGAGTGATGTTGAGCATCTTTTCATGTGCCTGTTTTATAGATACCTAATGCAAAGTATAATGAATGTAGCTAATAATACTGTAGTATAATGTGATAAACATTGCTTCAGTGGCAATCATATTACAACATATAAATGTATCAAAGTAACACGCTGCACACCTTAAATTTACAAACTGCAACATGACAAATTTATCAAATAAGTAAAAAAAAAAATCACCTACCATTAAGCATCTGCTGTATGCTTGATGTAGGTGGCTTATAACACAGAAGTTAAGAGCAGGGGACTTTGGGAGATATTGGCCTGCATAGCAACCTTCTAATTGTGAGCTTGGGTAAAAATACTTAACCTTTCTTTTTTTTTTTTTTTAAGATTTTATTTATTTATTTGACAGAGATAGACAGCCAGCGAGAGAGGGAACACAAGCAGGGGGAGTGGGAGAGGAAGAAGCAGGCTCACAGCGGAGGAGCCTGATGTGGGGCTCGATCCCATCATGCCGGGATCACGCCCTGAGCCGAAGGCAGATGCTTAACCGCTGTGCCACCCAGGCGCCCCAAAATACTTAACCTTTCTATGCCTTATTTTCCTCTACCATAAATAGAGAAAGTTATACTCACTTCACAAAACTGTTATGAGAATAGCAAAATATTTTATTGAAAGAGTTCATACAATGCCCAGCACATAGTATTAATAATGGCCACAATGATAACAATGCTGAAGATTTTGATAATAATGATAAATGGCAACATCTGGACTGGGATTGGCTGAAAGCAAAACAGTAAGAGTGGGCTAAAGGTTTATAGGTTTTTGGTGAGTTTTTTTCATGTAACAAAAAATTTCAAATTCAGGCCATTGCTAGCATTAATTCAAGTGCTCTGCAATGTCTTCGGGGCTCTTTCTACCATCCTCATCTGCCAAGTTTTAGCCCGTACTACTCAATATGTGGTCCATGGGTCAGCAACATTAGCATTACCAGGCTCCTGTTAGAAATATAACGTTATGGGTACCATCTTAACCTAGGGAATTGGAACCGTATCTTCCTAGTTGCTTTTCTTATTCACATTAGCATTTGAGAACAACAGCTTTAGCCCACGTTTTCGTCCTCATAGCAGCAAGATGGCTTCTATAGTTTCAAATAGAGGAAGAATGACTACTGAGTAGAGGTTTTGTGTGCATGTGTGTGTTTGTGTGTGTGTGTGTGTGTGTGTGTGAACATACGTAGGACAGCATGTCTGGAATGCAGTAAAGAATAGAGATAAAATGGAAACTACTGGAAAGACAGTTGTTGGATTCTAGACAGGGAAAACAGGTGAAAGATTGGGAGGAGCCTTCCACATCAGGCCCAAGAGTCTGAATGTTAATTACTGGAGTACTGGAACAGGATCAGGATTGTGCTTCCAGGAAATGAGTTTTTAACAGCATTTAAGAAAGACCATTATAGACCCCCGTTCTCTTGGGTTGTCCCTGTCTCTGGAGTGTGACTCTCCATGCAGATGGAGAGGCTAGCCCCATAGTCCTGTTCTATGTCCCCAGTTTCAATTTGGTCTTAATATATTATCAACAACCACTGTCACCAAGAATAGACAACTTTTTAATGTCCCAGATCACAGTTAAGACTTTAAGGCTTGAAACACCGACTGAAGATTCAGTATAAAGTAAATAAATATAAATATAACCATACAAGTGGTCCAGAAGGTGTGGCTTGCTGGCTGATTTATTGCTGGCCTAGAAAGCAGTCCATTTTAGATTTTAGCACCTTGGACTTGTCTGAAAATTTTTAAGAAGGCTTGAAGTCCCAGGAGGTCCTTTCCCACACGCTAGAGGTCAACCTTTAGAATTCAAGTCTCCTCTCCTAGGACTACTTCATTCCTGTATGATGCAGGACAAGAAAGTTTAGAGTAACACCAACAATTTTACTCCAAGCATTAATGTTGGTGCACAAATTGTACTCCACTAATACTGGTCATGTTTTCATTTTTTAAAAACACTTATCGAGCTATAACTGATATACAAAGAACTTTACATATTTAATGTGTAAAATTTGATGAGTTTGGATCTGTGCAAACACCCTGTTACCATCTAACACCTTCCAGAACTTCCTTGTGTTTCCCTTTTTTTGTTGTGTCGTCTTTTGTGGAAAGAACACTAAGTATGAGATGTACCCTCTTAACAAATTTTGAAGTGCACAGTACCATATTGTTAATTATAGGCACTATACTGTCCAGCAGATATGCAGAATTTATTTATCTAGCATAACAAACTTTATACGCACTGAACTAACAGCTTCCCATTTTCCCTACTGCCCAGCCTCTGACTTCCACTACTATAGCTGTTGCTTTTACGAGTCTATTTTAGATACCTCATATAAGTGAAATCATGCAGTTTTTGTCCTTCTGTGATCTGCCTTTTTCACTTAGCATAATGTCTTCTGGGTTCATCCATGTAGTTGCAACTGGCAGGATTTCCTTCTTTTGTAAGGCTGAATAAAGGACACATAGTGTCATACTAAGTTCCCATATATGTGTGCATGTGTGGTAAGGGATAAATTATCTCCCATGTTGTTATTTTAAACAATATTTTTATTATCATATATATGGAAAAATTCAGCTTTTAATAAATTTTGTCATTTTGTTTCAAATACTGATTAAAAAATACTGAAGTCCCCTTTATACACTTTACCTATTCTATCTCACCCTTACCTTCAAACTAACTTGTCCTACAACTCCCTTTCCTATTAGATTCTATCTAAATACCATTCCCTAGCTTGACTCCCAGAATGTCATTCATGTAAACAGTGTCTCCAAGAGCTGCTCAAAACAGGTAAATGTGTTTCTTTCCTGTTCATGTTTATACTTGTGTTCAACCATGTATCAATTAATTCTAAATGGATACTAATGTTTGCTTATTTGTAAACTTTAAATAAATGCCATCATGCTGTTTGCATATTCAGTGTATTAGGGTAAAGTAGGTTGATTTAAAGAAGCCAAATATTTTGGCGGTCTCACAGTCTTAAGGTTTTGCAGGTTTGCAGAGCAATCATGGAAAGGTGCTCATGAGTGTAAGCTGGATCTCTTCTGTGAGGTTATTCAGACATCCTGCATTAGCTTTCTACTGCTACAGAGCAAACTACAGCAAACTTAGTGGCTTTAAACAGCGTTCATGTATGAGCTCAGTTCCACAGATCAGAAGCACAGACACAGCATAGCTGCGTTCTCGGCTCAGAATGAAAAATCCAAGATATCGGCCAGGCTGCGTTCTTCTCTGGAGGCTCTAGGGCTTTTGTTCTCAAGCTCCTTCAAGTTGATGGCGTAAGTCACGTTCATGGTGAGTAATTGAGATCCCAACTTCCTTGCTGACTGTTAGCCAGGATCATTATCAGATCCTAAAGGCCACCCTCCTTGCTTGCCTCCTCCATTTCAAAGCCGGCAACAGAGGACATCCTTCAAGGTCAAGTCCTTCCTAAATTTCAAATCTCCAGGAAGAACACAGTCCCTTTTAAGGTATCACCTGATTAAGTCCGGCCAACCAAAGATAATCTCCCTATCCTAAAGTCAACTAATTTGGGCCTTGATTACTTTTGCAAAATCCCTTCATGGCAGCACCTATATTAGGGTCTGAAAAATATACCAGGGAGTAGAATAAATCTTAGAAGCCATCTTAAAATCATGCCTCGGAATTATTAACAACTATCTTTTCAGTGCACAGCTTCCCACGTTGTCCTGGGCATCAATATCCCAGTCCACCTGAACGGGACAAAAGTATAAAGAATACGTAAGACTTTTTTTGTAGGCTGGAGCCTGGAAGTAGCACATTTCATTTCCGTCTACATTTCTGTTGGAAAGAAATTAGCCATGTGTTTCATCCTAAGAAGGAAATGTACATTTTTTAAAAGATTTTATTTATTTGAGAGAGAGAGAGAGAGCAGGAGGGAGAGGGAAAAGCAGGCAGAGAGCCTGATGTGGGGCTCGATCCCAGGACCCCGGGATCATGACCTAAGCTGAAGGCAGACTAAGCGAACCACCCAGGCGGCCCAGAAGGAAATGTAAATTTTGGTGGATAGCTAGAGGTCTCCACATTCTTCATGAATTTGAAGTTTCCTCTCTTTTTCTTCCACTGTCTCTGAGTTTACCTTTCTCAGGTCTGGTGATTTTGCGTTTATGTCCACAAATCCACAAAACCCACTTTGCAGAAATTAAGAAAGAAGCAACTTGTGTGAGGGTTTAGCAGCTCTGTGTTCTCTGCCTTTCCTGGAAGAGAGCCTCACAGACGCGGGAGCTCCAGGCAGTGGCTGGCAGCGAACTCCTAGGGTGGCCTGCTTCACATACTTGGCCTGGTTCAGTCCTTCCACTTTGTGTCGGTTGATTTTTAAAAATCTGTAAATTCACTGGAAGTCCAACTCCTAACCTCAGCTTCCTTTTTCTGTTTTAGACTTTGATGTCAATAAATCTATAGTTTTCCTTCTGATCACAGCTTTATTTCCATGTACTCTTTGGTCAATGGAGATACTTCTCTTAAATTTTAAGTATTCTCTTTTTACATTTTAACTACCATTGGTTTATGGCGAAGAGGAGCTGCAAATTCAAAAATAAACTCACAAATGCCATCTTTATCAGAAATATACGAAAATTCCTGTGGGGTTTTCTTACCTATTATTTTTTTCTACTCTTTGGTTCATGCTTCCCTGTCTCCTTGTATTACTTTCCTGGGCCTGCTGTGACAAAAGGTAACAAACTAGATGGCTTAAAGCAACAGATATTTATTCTTTCATGGTTCTGGAGGCTAGAAGTCCAAAATCACGGTATTGACAAGGCCATGTTCTCTCTGCAGGAGCCAGGGGAGAATGTTCCATGTGTTTTCTTTAGCTTCTGGAGCTGCCCATAAAACTTGGCATTTCTTGGCTTACAGATGCATTACATTTCTGTCTCCACTGTCATGTGGCATCATTCTTCCCGCATGTTATGTGTCTCTTCCAGTAACACTGGATTAGGGGCCCACCAAATGGAGTATATCCCAACCTTAACTTAATTATCTCTGCAAAGACCCTATTTCCAAATAAGGTCACACTCATAGTTACCAAGGGTAAGGATTCCAACATTATCTTTTCGAAGGACCCAATTTTACCACCAACACTCTTCATGTGATTTAACTGAATGCCAGAAATTTTATTTGAAAAACTATAAAAATAATTTGAGACCTACAATGATATATTACCTTCCTCCAGAGAAGATTACATTTGATTCCAGTAAGTGGCTAAAGGCATAAGCAATCAAGGATCAGCTTAATCCAATTTCAGTGTTTAAGAAATTCAAAAGTGTCCTTTAGTTACTATGAGGACTAATCTACCATTCACCCTTATTACAAATTGTAGCCATTTATAGTGTAAGCCTAAAATACGAGAGGTTTATCAGACCTCCCCCTCTCCTCCTTTGGTGGGTCCAAAGCTCCATTTTTTTGTACTCATAGCCTGAGAGGTGATCCAAAATACTATTCAGCTTCTTACATTCTTTTTAAAGTCAGTAATTACCAATTGGGGGAAAGTGGCCCTAAATTTAAGTCTCACTTCTTTGGGTTTCTCTCTTGGTTCCTAACTTGTCACTACCTCTTTGATTTTCTCATGTCTCCAAGGCATATTTTTAAAATATATTTTGTCTAATTTATCAGCATTTTTTAGATGGCAAGATGATTGACACAAATTACTTGGTCTGTTAATATTCTGAATATAATTCTGATGTTTAAATATTCACTATCAAATATATGTTATCTCAAAATAATGATCTGCTGTGTCTTACAATGTTAACATTTTGTCACATTTCAAGAAAAAAATAGTACAGGAGCAAAATGTTGCCATAATTAACAAGGATAGTGAAAGTTCTTAATTTTATGAATGAAAAATTAAAAAACTTTTAGATAGAAATAATTTGACATTTCATACAAACAGTAAGAATTATGTATTACAGAAAACTATTATTTTGAACTAACAGATGTCTTTGAGGTAGAATTAATATTATAGGAAAAAGTAAAAGAAATTAGAATATACCCTAACTTAATACATAATTTTTGATGTATTAGCCTTCAAAAATGAAATTATACTTGTATATATGTTTTAAAATATTTAACTGAATTAAGGCCAGGAGTCATGAAAAATCCCTTTTTGGGAATTCTTAACATCTGGCAAGTATGAATTAATAGCAGAATGTCAACTTCGCTACCTTCACGTTTCAAAGGGAGGAATAGTTCCAATTGCATGAGCAACTCGATCCTTTACAGTCTTTCATATATATGGATCAGAGATAATTTATAAAGGACGTGAAATAAAGAAGAGTATTAAAGCAAATTCTCCTTCCTAAAAATTCACATTCCTAAAGCATCCAACCTGAAAAGTGAACATCTACTTAGAATCACAAATGTGCAGTATAATGATTATAGAAACAATCCACAAAATTTGACCACTAAAATTTTAATACTAAAAGTTTAATAATAGTTAAATTTGTGGTACTACTTAAGATTTGTTCCTGTATCCTAAAAGTTCATTCTCTGATAGAAAGAGCGAGTTTCAGCAGACTATTGTTTTTAACATTTAGCCATCTGGCATTTGGCTAAAAAGCACATTCAGTCGCATGTCAAAATATATATTCATATGTTAAACCAATTTCCCTTACATCTTATATTTCTATAGTATATGTTGGTGGTGCTTAACTTTAAATTTTGGTCCACTGCTGTTAAAATATTGATTCAGGATCATAAAGACCTAGAGGACCAGGAATCCAATAATCTGGGCCTTAATGAGTAGACGATTATGAACTGAATATGTACCCCTAAAATTCATGTTGAAATCTTAACTCCCAGTGTGACAGTATTAGGATGTAGGGCCTTTGGGAGGTGATTTGGAGTTCTCAGGAATGTGATTAGTGGCCTTAAAAAGAGAACCCAGACAGCTTTCTCATTCTTTCTGTGTTATATACAGTGAGAAGACAGCCATTTATGAACCAGGAAGCGGGTTTTCACCAGATACCAAATCTGCCATTGCCTTCATCTTGGACTTACCAGCTTCCAGAATTGGGAGAAATAAGTTTCTGTTGTTAAGCCACCAGTCTCTGGTATTTTTTATAGCAGCCCAGACAAACTAAGACACTAATTAATGAGAATCAGAGTCATCTATTCTTTCATATGGGAAAGTGAGGCATATGGGTGTGACATATGCATGCCTTAGTGTGTTTGGTGCGGTCTGAACACTTTGGGCCATATATTTCATCTCAGTGCCCATTAGCAGCTGGAACATGACCATATCCCATAGGCCAGGTAATTAGAGGCTCTAGGACAGGATTATAAACCCTGAGAAAGTGACACAAATATTGAGGGGCACTTGAGAAAGTACTATTTGTAGCAGCATTTGCATTAAGAATGCAGCTATTGAGGGATTGTGAATATGGTAGATGGTGGCAGCCTAGTTTTCAGTCTCTCTGAATATCAACATAAAACCAGAAAGGGCAACTAGATAACAAAACTAAAATCCTACAGGCAATCTATTAAAAAAAAAAAAAAATAGGTGGGCAACTGGGTGGCTCAGTCTGTTAAGCATCTGCCTTTGGCTCAGGTCATTATCCCAGAGTCCTGGGATCGAGTCCTGCATCAGGCTCCCTGCTCAGCAGGGAGTCTGCTTCTCCCTCTATCCCCTACCTCCACTTGCGATCTAATAGATTTTTTTTTTTAAAAAAGTGATGAGACATCCCCTAAACTCCAAATTACAATGGGTAAACACAAACTACCAATAACCATTTGATCTGCACAGTGACCATCTCTGCAGATGAGAAAGCAGAGGGTAAAGTAACAAGGCATCGAATGGACCTGAGAACAGTAGAATCTCAAAATGAACAAGTATTCACTAGAAAGCACAGAGCGCCAGTTGAACAGCGGCTGGAAGGGTTTGTCCAATCCAATAGCAGATGAATACAAAGATTATACAGCAAATACTAAAGGAACTAGAACAGTCTACATTCTCTGAACATTAAGAGCTAACCCATTAGGACTCCCTTTTAGGTAAGAGCCTTGCACTTTGAAGAAACTGCTAGGAGTTGAATCAAAATTGAGCAGAAATGTAACAAAGGCGCAGATAAAAGTTGGGGAGGAGAACAAAGCCACTATCTTAGAAAGCAAGCCATGCTATCTTTGAATACTCCAGGAAAACAAGAGAAGAGAAATTCCTGCGAAGTTATAAAAGCTACACTGAACCACAACTAAACTATAGTATCTAGAAATGCACATTTGGGTAAAATTTTAAAGAAATTCATGGAAATGATTAATATAAAGTGAAGTAGTGATGACATTTGAAAGGGTGAGTGGATTGAGACACAGAGGGAAGGAGGAACACTGGAGGGATTTCTAGGAATGGTGGTGAGCTTTTCACCTTATCATAACTTCTTATGTTATTATATGTTTGTTTTGTGCCACTTCTCTGTGTTTTAATTTAAAATTAAACGGGCTTTAAAAGATTTTGAAAGGAGTAAATAAAAATTCTGTGGCCACAGCACGGAGAATTCCCAAGTTAGAATGCCCAGTGTACTATCTATCACCTTAGAATCTTTTTAATTGCTTTCTTTTGCCAAGTCTAGTTTCTCGGGTTTTCTGTAGATTCTTTGAACTATCTGATCTTGTTCCAATTAAACATGTATTGGAAAAGCTAGACCTTTAAAGTTTCCCACACTCTGGATTTTTTTTATTGTATACTTACAACATGTTTTTCTGTCCTTTGTGTGTATAATACATATATGTGTGTATGGGTATGCATAAGTATAGATGCATAAATACATATATTCAATAGAAATTACTTCCTGTTAAATTCCGATAAAATTGGGAAAGCATGGGCAAGTCACTTAAATCTTCATCAGTCTTATTTTCCTCATTTCTGTAAATTATATAGTAAAATTCACCATACTCAGTTCTCAGTAAATAATTGTTAACATCCTTGCCTTTCATTACTGACTTGTAAAGGGAAGAGTAAAAGACGATGTGCTGAGCTTCAAGTCTAGGTGATTGGGAGATTGACAGATGGTTGATTACACCAGGGTACCTATGAAGAGAAGTCGTTGGGTTGTGCACAAAATGAATTACATGTTACTCATATGAAATCCACGTCACGACTATTCAGCGGTTGATTATCTTAAGAAAATTTGAACCTCAAATGGAATGCAGGCTGTAGTTCTTCTGAGGTGTCATCTGTGTGCTATTATCAAGATTTCGAACATCTCCAATGCAAATGCTCAGATCCAGTCCTGTCTCTCTTGTCAGCACAAGGGGAATTAAAGTGCTTTCTGTGGACTCGTTAACCCACCAATTAACCATAAAAGTTTGATTTGGGTATTTACTACTCCATAATTAGTCAAATATAACAGGCAAGAAGTGGACTGGATAATAGAGAAATTCAGCTAGTTGAGTATTCTTTGCCAACTGGACCTGTATTCGTGACAATAGAAAGGTCCAATGATAGCTAGCCAAGCAGGACTTTCCGCCTCTGCCACTCCTGTCACCATACAGGACTCAATCACTGCATAAATATTCTATCCAACCACTTTTTGGGTGTGGCCATGTTCCTGTCTTTTAAAAATATTTTGGGGGTGCCTAGGTGGCTCAGGCAGTTAAGCATCTGACTCATGATTTTGGCTCGGGTCCTGAGATTGAAACTTCTGTTGGGCTCTGTGCTCAGCTCAGAGTCTGCTTGAGATTCTCTCCCTCTCCTTCTGCCCCTCCCCCCACTTGCATTTTCTCTCTCAAATCTTAAATATTTTTAATATTGTCACTATTGTTTCCAGTTGTCCTCTAGAAGGCAAGGATTACACATATATTAACTGTCCATTACTAATGAACTGAATCCACTTGTGGCAATCTTATATTTAGAAGCATCCTTTACTACAAACTACTACCCAATCTTTTCTATGGCAGGTATTATCAATATAACAAATTACTGCTGAAAATCCTGTAATACCTGGGATTCTAACATAGGTCATGAATAAGAAGGTATTTAAGAACTAGTGGTTTGCTTACCTATCCTTTATCATCAATCACTATCTGGGACATGAGAGAGCCTATTTCCATGTTGGGTCCCTTTGAGTTTCCCCAAATTTTCTTTTCATTCAGTACATTTTGAAATATGTGATTATTTCTCCTATTACCTTAATATCAAAGTATTAGCTGTTTACCCAGCCTTCCCTCTTTCATCTAGTCAACAATACACATAATGTTCAAAAGATGTTTAAATACATTTCCCTCCTTGTGCTAACATATTCTCCCATTTTAATCTTATTTGCTCCACATAAGAAATAAAGAAATGTGGAAGTTCATGATCAAAGACTTAGTTATTCGTCACAGGGGAGAGTAAGGAAAGAAACTTCGTCTAGAATAGAAGGCTCCAACTCAGAGTTCAGTGTTATTCACTTGACACCAGGAACCATGAATTGTCTGAAGTACACAGCTGGTTTGTAATGTGTCTTTTATTGTTGAAAATCTGGACAAATATAGTTTTAAGATTCTCTTCTCCTCTGGGGATAGGAGGCTTCCCTCTTCTTGAGATAAATGAATATCCTTGGGGACAAGGATCAAACAGAGAAAAAGTCTTTTAAAGGTAATATCCTTTGTGATTTCATTTTCAATTTTTCCATTTCCTTAAGTTTATATTCATTTATTTTTCATTTAATAGGCATGCATTCAGAATCTACTGTATTCCAAGCTGGGTGAAAAATTATAGTTAATAGTGAATAAACCAGGCCCCAATCTACTGAGATTTAAAAGAACAATAGATTAAATGGTAATTAATACATAGCAAGTATTTAGATGAGAATACATACTATTGTGATAATTTTCCCTAAAGTTTTAGCCTCCACTGAATATCTTTGCCTGAATCCATTATTATATTGGGGTATACAAAGTGTTGATTTTCTATGCTAATATTCCTCCTACATGTATTAGCCACGTCTTGGTTATCTATTGCTGTATTACAAACTATACCAAAACAGAATGGCTTAAAACAACTACTTTATTATCTGTCATGATTTTGTGCATCGGCAGGGATCAACTGGGTGGTTTTTTAGCTTCACATGATATTAAGTGTAGTCATGCAGGAGTTGGATTTAACTGGGACTTCCAAGATGGCTGACTTACATGGCCGGACTTCCAAGATGGCTGACTTACATGGCCGGAAAAGTTAGCTGTTGGCTGGGAACTCAACTGAGCTTAATGATCAATGTCCCATAATTTAGCATCTCCTTGTGGGTTTGGATTCTCACCACATGGTGACTGGGTTCTGAGAGAGAGCATGATCATGCTAGATCCAATGTTCTAAGAATAAGGAAACAGAAGCTTTCCTAAAGTTTAGACCCAGAATTGCCACTATATCCCTTCTACCACATGTATCCAGCCCAGATTCAATATCCTACCTCTAAATGGAGAAAGTAAATAATTTAACCTTCAATCCATCACAACTGGCATCCTTCTGGCATCCCTCTATTAAAAAAAAAAAATTAAAACCTATCTGTCCTTCTTTATCCTCTTTAGGTGGTGGTGAGGGAACATTACTATAAATCCATACAGATATTTTTATTCATTGTTATAATCTGTTGCCATCATGATTAATTTGAGACTTTATCCCTAATTTGGCTAGCTAAATCCCCTTCACACCAACTTCTGTAAGCACATGTTCTTTGACATGACTTCATTAATATGTGAGCCCTTTCTTGCTCTGGCATAAAAGGATGGCTTTTATTCTAGGCTCAACCTGTACTTTTCCTGAAATTGCCAATTTCTCCTAGGAATTCTGATATCAAAAGTGAGAAATGATATTTAGAAACCAATAACTAAGAAACAGGTGTGCTAATTGGTTTTGCAGTGTCATTCCTTCCAAGTTTCTTATTTGTTTGAGAGAGAGAGAGAGTGCATGAATGGGGGGGGGGAGCAGAGGGAGAGGGAGCAGCAGTGGAACTGGCCATCAACTGAAATAGGAAAAACAGTACATGGAAAAGGTTTGTGTATGAGGGAGGAGATATCCCAGAGCTCAGTTTTAACATGTTCAATTAAACATGTTAAATGCTGTACCTAAGTAGGTCCCTGAAAATATGGGTATAGAATTTAAGAGAGAGGTCTTGGCTAGAAATGAATTTGGAATTCAGGGACGGAGGGTGGGTACAGAGGAAGAACTGCAAGAGAGACTAAGAAGGAGCAATCATGAGTGATGTAGGGGAAGAAACAAAGAGTATGGTTTCTGGAAGCCAAGCGAGAACAGTACAGTAAGTAAGGAGAAGTGGTCCACCATGATGACTTCTGCTCACAGGACATGTAAGATGAGGACTAGAACTGACCATATGGATTCAGAAAATTGGTGGCTTGGGAAAGCAGCTCTGAACTAGTACTGGAAATAAAAGCCTAACAGAAGAGTGTTTAAAAGGGGCACCTGGGTGGCTCAGTCAGTTAAGTGTCTGCCTTCAGCTCAGATCATGATCCCAGGGTCCTGGGATTGAGCCCCGCATTTGGGTCCCTGCTCAGCAGGGAATCTGCTTCTCCCCCCCCCCCACTCATGTTCTCTCTCTTTCTCAAATAAATAAAAAAATATATTTTTTAAAACTCCAAAAACAAAAAGGTGTTCTATTCTATTAGGCCACCCTTAACAAAATAAAAGAAGAAGAGTGTAAAAAAAAAAAAACAGAAGAGGAAACTGAGACAGTGGATCCTTTGAAGAATTTTGCTATACAGGGGAACACAGAAATGAGGTGGTAAATGGCAGGGGAAGTGAAAATAAGAAGTTTTCACTGTACTTGGGGCTTTTTTAAAAGTGGGAGAATTATATACCAAAAGGAATGCCACTTTCTAGTAGAGAGAAACAATGCAGGAGAAACGGAGATTTCCAGAGCCAAGTTCTGGAGAAGAGTGAGAAGAGTTGGGCTCCAGGGCATGGGTGGGAGGCTGGTGTTGGGTGGGAGCAGGTATTCCTCCTCTTGGTTAACAGTCAGTACTACAGAGTAAATGTCTGTATCCTCCCCAAATGCCTATGTTGAAGCCGTAATCCCTAATGTGATGGTATTAGGAGATGGGGTCTTTGGGAAGTAATTAGATCATGAGTGTAGAACCCCCAGGATGGCATTAGTGCCCTTACTAGAAGATTAGAAGAGATGCAAGAGAGCTAATCTCCCTCTCTCTCCACCCCTCCCCATCCTCCCTCCCTCTCTGCCATGTGAGGATATAGCAAGACTTCCCTCTGCAAACTAGGAAGAAACCTTTTCACCAGGAACAAAATCAGCCAGCACCTTGATCTTGGATTTCCCAGCCTCCAGAAGGGTGAGAACTAAGTTTCTGCTGTGTAAGCCCAGTCTGTAGGGTTTTATTACAGCAGCCCTAGCTGAGACAGGCAGGAAGACCAAGGTGATGCAAGCACTGGAGAAAAGGTAAAAGAAGAGTCACCAAGGGTAGGAGACCCACACTGAGGTCTGGAAATAGTGAGGGACTAAGCCAAAGGACCTGAGTCAGTCTTGAGAAAATTCTCTTCCAGGGACTGAATATAGGAGTTAAAACTTTATAGAGTTCTCTAGAGTCTTCGAGCTGGTAAGCTCTACAGCTCTGTGGTTCTAACAGCTTGCAGACTGTTCCTGATACCTTAAATGTAAAAGATGCTCTACCTCCCCTCGAGCTTTGAAGGACGTCTGTTGGTATCTACTCTGTTTTCCAAGAGTCTAGAAACAGAACCTGGAAACCTGTAGGATTAGATACTAGGCTCCAGGACCTTTTCCTCTAAAACTAATTTGCACAAGTGAGTAGAAGGAGAACCTTCACCCCTGAAGCCCCAACTGTGATCTAAAGAGCAAGAGGGACAGCGGAGCAGAGCAGATCCTTAGGACGACACAGCCCGGCTGCTAACTAGGGGAGGCAGGACTCAGCGGAACTCAGCGGCACTCCTTCAGATAATAAATGATCTCCGAGCTCATTTCTCTTGCTGATCAAGTATTGGACAAAGATTCAATTACAAACTGGATTTCATATAACAAATGGGTAAATGAGAGCATGGATTCAGAGAGAGGAAATTTCTGTCGAGGCCTGAGTTGAGAGTCAGCCAGAAGGCAGGTTCAACAAGTAAGAAAGAGGTTTCAGGGCTTCTAGGGGTGTCATTTAGAGTTCTTTAAGTTTACCAAGCTCAGCAGCATCAATTAAACTTAATTAAAGTTAGCACATTAAAAATTAAATGCTTGCAGTTTGAAGGGCAATTTTGGTTTTTTAAAAAATTAAATATCCCTATACAGAGGGATCTTCTGCTACAACTTACCCTGAAGAACTTTCTCTGCAATTACCGCCGTGGTAAACGCTACTGTGAAATAACGCCCATTGAGAACACCTGCACTGATGCACATTTCTTAAGTCATATTAAGAAACGCTGGACCAATTTAAGTTTTTAAACTAAACGAAAGGGTGAAATAAGTAAAGTTTGGCCCTAAAGACCAGAGCTGAAATCCCTAGCTCTGAGATTTATTTAGGCTACCATTTGGAACAAGAAATTTAATTTTTCTAACCCTTTGTTTCTGGTCCACAAGGATGATAATTCCTGCCCTTGCATTGTTCTTTTCAAGGATTTAGTAAGATAAAGTATATAAATCACCTAACATTGTCTGGGAAGCCATAGGTATTTAACAGATATTTGTTGAACCTGAGAATGACATGCATGAGAATCTCTCAATGGAAAAGCTGAGAGGTCTACTATTCTGTAGGAAACGGACAAGCAAGAAGCTTGGGGGGAGTTTCCTGATTTTATGTAAATGTCTGCACTACTGGTAGTTGCCTCCATCCAGAACCTAATATTTTCCTCAATCTTGGGTTAAATCCAACCTTCCCTAGTCCTCTGCCAAAATTCCCCTAATTCAAAGCCTCCAGCTATTAAATTAAAAAAAAAAAAAAGCCATTCACCATCATTAAGAGTTGTGGGCACTTAGGCAAACATGTTGTTTGGAGGGTGGTCTGTTTAGGGACATGTGTGAAGAAGTCAGGTGGGAGAGAAGGAACAGACAGTATTTTACGGTTCCATGCCTGAATTTTCTCAGCAGGAAATCACTTTGGGTAATTGCAACGCTTGCTAAGAAACAGGATTGGCTATTACAGTAGATACTATTTCTCTTTCATGAACAACCTACAAAGTCATGTCATATTAACTAAGAACTCTGACTCTGTTAGCTGGAATAAAACTGGTAGCCAAAAAAAAGAGGGGCACATGTTGACAAAGGTATCACTTCCAGATGATAACAGACCCACCCCACTCTGAAATACAAACCAGTGGCCCACTCTGTTCTTGCTACTCTCATCCCCAGAACACAGCATTCTACAGGGTACTTTGAGTGCTAAGTCAGAAAGCATACTGGAAAAGTAAGCCCAGGGCCTGTCTTGCCCTTCCCAACGATGTTCAAATCCTCATGGGTCAAATTCATTGTTGGAATTGAGAATTTTCAGGAGAAATGGTAAAGTATGAATTCACCTTGGTTCAGGCATAATGCATTTGCATGTAGTCTGGGAGAAGGGTCAGCACCCCCTTGGCAGGAGCAAGGAATAAATTCCTAGGGCTGCTGCTGTACAAATTACCACAGACTGGGTGACTTAAAAATACCACAGATTTGGGCGCCTGGGTGGCTCCGTCAGTTAAGCATCCAGCTCTTAGCTTCAGCTCAGGTCATGATCGCAGGGTCCTGGGATAGAGCGCTGTGTCAGGCTCCATGCTCAGCGTGGAGTCTGCCTGTCCTCCCTCTCCCTCTGTTCCTCCCTGTGGGCTTGCTCTCTAAGTAATAAAATCTTAAAAACCCACAAAGTTATTCTCTCACAGTGGTGGTGGCCAGAAATCTAAAATCAAGGTGCTAGTAGGATCCCTTCCAAAAGTTCTAGTGGAGAACCCTTCCTCCGCTCCTCTAGTGCCTGGTGACTCTAGTCACTGTGGCTCTGTCTTCACATGGCCTTCTCCCTTTGTGTCTCTCTTCTAAGGCCACGTTTCACTGAATTTAGGCCCCACCTGATTAATCCAGGATGATCTCAAGATCTTTAATCACATCTGCAAAGACCCTATTTCCCAAATAAGGTTGAGTTCACAGTACCAGGGTTTAGAATTTGGATGTATTTTTTTTGGGAGCCACGATTCAACCCATCGCAGTCATTAAAACTATCCTCCGTGGCTGGGGTGCAACAGAAGTGAATTCAATCACCACGCAGAAGGATCTATGAATGGATTTTAGATACCTTAGAACTAGGATAGCTCAAAACGGACCACCTCCTCCACCCGCATAGAAAAGGATTAAAAAAAAAAGTGTCTAAATCGATACACTCTCACTTGTTTCCCTATTTTCAAAATTACATCAGTCCTATAGCTTCATTCTTATTAGTGGTTGTGCTAGGTTTGCAGCCCAGCTCAAGTGAAATAGTTTCCCCCAAATCACCACATAAACAACAGCCTATTTTCAAACAAAATGTTGTACATATTATGTAATGCCTAGCTCATAAAAGTCATTGCCCAAGTTGAAATCAGAAGCAACCTCTAAAAAAAGCTGCCGTTTGGCTGGAATAAAGAAACAGCAAGGTGTTTTAAAAACATCACAGACCCAGAGTCAGGTATTCCTGGATCCAAAGCTAATGCTTTATGTGACCTGCATAATCCTAGATACGGTTCTCCCCCTACTAATTCATTTATTTTCTCATTTATAAAATGAAGTTGTTAATACTTCATAGTGTTGCTGTGAGGGTTATAAAAAATGCAGTGTCTGGCATACAGATTATACAGCTATAATTGTCCTGAAGGATTCTGTTGGAGTTCTACGTAATAACTTCCACGGGAATTATCATTCCTATCTGAAAATCTAAATTTTAAGCTGTTCTCAAAAATCAATAGAAGTATTTGTAAAGGCCACTTTTCTTCTTGGCATTTCTATAGTTTTGCCAATTTGGAGACACATGTACTAGAGAGAATACCCACCCGCCGTGTTCACTCCCTAGCACTGGATTCTTAGGCCAGCACCCAGGACGTTCTAGATGTGAGAGAGTTCTCCTTACAAGGTGCTCAAGGTCAGTCTCAACTCTCAGATTCTCTGTCCTTCTGATTGCCCCTGGCAAGTGATCTGACCTCTTCAATGCCTCACACATATCGCCAGTGAAATAACTTCTCCACTGTGACATCTTCTCTTTGTTTTAGAGTTGATCAGAATTGACCTCATAATTAATGTTTCACCCACATAGATGACACTTGGCCTAACTACTTCAGAAATCTTTGATTATTGCCATTGACATTTTAAGATAAATAAATGAAAAGATCTTTCAAATAATTGGGCATTTGGTGTCAGTGAGGGAATTGGGACAAAAAATTGACAATATGGCTTACTTTGAAAATCAGAAATGGACAGAAAGCTCATATCTATAGTTGTAGACTTTCCTTATGTTATCACAGGGATTGGGCCTAGGGCTTGCCCGGGGAGGAGCCAGAAGTGGCGGTAGAAATCAACCACCTGGAAGGCGGACCCTTGATTGAGCAAAGAAGAGTCAAAACCAACGAATCAGGACAAAGGGCAATTACATGCCCAGACGCTCCCAGCGTACGCTAGCTCACATATGACTTGCCATAGTAGGTCTACCACACAGAAAAGAACATTAAGATTTTCTCTCCGACATGTCTACAGGGTAGGGTCGATATTAAGGAGGAAAGAGGCAAAATCTGCCACTGATTAGGGGAGGCTATCCAGTCCAAAAGAAAGAATACTCTGTTCAGAGACTCCAGAGATGAGCAAAAGAGACAGCTTCGCCAATGGATGGCACTAAATATGGTTAGAAGGGATACTGAAATCCCAGCAGGCAAAAACACACATAGGGGCAATTCCCTAGATCAGGAAAAACAGGAGGATGGATATGGATCCGAATCTAATACAAGTAATACTGTTTTCAAGAAATAATTAGCTAAGAATTTCATTCAACTACTCAATGTATTCTGCCATTTACTGTGCTCCTAGTATCCACCTACCTTGAATGGCTCAGCCGCTAGGATGATCCCTCAGGGCTGCAAAGAGGCTGGAAGCCACTTCCATATGTGGAAATAGAAGCAAAATGCGAAGAGGGCCTACCTCTATCTTGATTACTTTTTTAGAGGGGGAGAGTCAGACATTCAGACATTCGTAAAAGTGCCTAATGTATCATAAGCCTTTAACAAATACTTATGTAAAGATGGCATTCTCCATAATGTACTCAGACATTTTCCTTAGCTTTTCTAGTCTATTGTTAAGGAAAAACAAACAGATACAAGGATAAAGGTGAGAAAATAGCATCTAATCCCATGGGGTTAGAAACCGAGCCTTTCTCACCACATTCTCTATTCCATATTTTGGTAATTTCTTACATATGATAACATCACCACTATCAGTGACCACAGAAATGAATTATTTACCCCCTATTGTCATGTGAAATTACCTTCCACTGTAGCTAAATTCAGTACTGCCTTGCCTCACTTCTTAGAACCAAACCAGGTTTTCACCTGCCCAACACCAGGTGAAAACTGGTTCAAGAAGAGGTAGAAAAATTTAACCAGTGGAAAGACCGTTGGCCAAAAATACCCAGGATGACTCGTGTGTGTGTGTGTGTGTGTGTGTGTGTGTGTGTGTGTGTATCAAGAATAGGAACAAAGGGGAGCCTGGTTGACTTAATAGGTTAAGGGTCTGACTCACAATTCTGGCTCAGGTCACAATTTCATTGGTCATGAGATCGAGCCCCACATTCCTCTCTCTGCAATGCTGTACCCTCCCCACTCATACGCTCTCTAAAATAAATCAATCTTAAAAAAAAATAGGAACAAAAAATTTCCAAAATCTTCTATGAAATGTGTATAGGGAAGGTAACCACACTGGTTATTCTTCAGAATTTTTCTTCTTACAAATTTAACTCACAGAGAAAAGGAGACAGAACGGGTGTGTGGGAGGCGACTGACTGATTATAGATGGGATAGGCAACGTGTATCCTGAGAAGCAGGTAATGTCCTAGGAGCCCGTTAGCAAGTACTGGCGCATATCCAAAGAGGTCTGGGCAGCAAAAACTTTTCTCATTGCAATCACTACTTGTGCTCTGGCAGCAAATTATCTCAACTCTCTAGGACTCAGTTTCCTCACCTGTAAAGCAAAAAGGCTGAACCAGATAATCTTTTAAGTTACCGCATCGATTTGCTGGCACTCGATGGGTATCCTTTCAAGACGTGGCCCCCTCCCTGCTAAACCTTCATTTTCATTTATTCAGCTCTAGGCTGGTCATGCTCTGCTCCCTTTCCATGGGGAGACTGTCTTCAGAAGGATGATTATGCTATGTGCATCCGTCTGACGCTTGCTTCTGCAGGGAGCATCTGTTTCCACTCAGGTAAGAGACGGCGATGGATCTGCTCTCAGAGATGTGGGGGTCCACGTACCATGTGTGCCAGGCAGGGGAGAATCAACTGGAAAGACTGAAATGCTTGAAAAAAAATCATTAAATACCCCTCCTACACCTCTAGAAATAGAAAAAAAAGAGAAGGCAGACTTGCGTACTTGTCATCTGAGCGAAATGTGAACGTAAAGAGACTGCTGAAAAGGGGAAGGAAAAAAGCCCCGGTCTCTGTGTTCTCGCTCCCCCAGAACAAGCTCTTCAGATGGAGGGGAGAGTCAAGAGGCAGTTTGCACAGAGTTCAGGCTGAGAGAGAGAAAATTGGATTCTGTAGTGGCAGAAACAGTGACTTTGAAGGGTCAACATCAACACTGAGTGATGGATACAGCTTGGTGCAACTTAGAAATTTAAAAGTACTCAAGAAAATCAAGAGTTAAGGATTCAAGTAAACATTGTTTCAGGGCCTCAGAAGAACTGGCCAGGCTGGGGTAAGCATCTGACTCCTAGAAGATGAGGGAAAAAATATCAAACCACCAAAAATTGTCATAAGTATAGAAAGCACTGTATTAATAACAGCGTGCTGAAGAAGTATAATCGAGGGTCACAGAGGGGAAATTAGGATTCAAAGATGACTCGTGAATGTGCGGGGAGCATACCCAGATGGAGGAAGTCACCGTTCCCGGAGACAGAGGACCTGGGAAGATGATCCATTAGGGAACTCAGAGGGCAGGTGGGGAAAATTACTGGTTCCATTTGGGACATGTAAATTTTGATGGACCCCTGAGACATCCTAGAGTATCAGTCAAGTAGAGTATTGACAGCTCAAAGCCAATGTCTACCTTGAATACAGCAGTAAAGGAAATCTCAGGGTGAGAAACGCCATCAAAAGAACAGCACGGAGTAAAAGAGGAGAGGGCGTAGGAGAAAAGCTTAAGGAATTCTGTCATTTACTGTTGCACAGATGAGGACGAGTCTGCAAAGATGGATACGCAGCCAGAGAAGCAGAACAATGAAACAGAGAGCAGTGTAGCATCACGGAAGGCAAGGAAGGAAGTGGGTTTTTTGGGGGTTATTTTTTTTATCATTTTTTAAAGATTTTATTTATTTGACACAGAGCGAGAGAGAATACAAGCAGGGGGAGCAGGGGAGGAGAGGAAGAAGCAGGCTCCCTGTCAAGCAAAGAGCCTGATGCGGGGCTCCATCCCAGGACCCTGGGATCATGACCTGAGCAGAACAGAAGGCAGGCACTTAACCGACTGAGCCACCCAGGCGCCCCTAGGAAATACATGTTTTAAGAAGACAGCGTCTAACACGGTCAGAAGCTATGGAAAGATCAAGCAAGGTGAGGCCTGAAATTAATAGGTTAAAGGAGATTAACGGTGTGGTGTGGAGGTCCTGAGTGGCAGACTGTGAGCTGCTTCTGATAAAGGGATGAGGGTAGACGTCAGGCTACATGGGGCCGAGGATTAAATCAGAGGTGAAGGAAGGGTGTTATAAAATTTAATAAAGAGAAAGGGAGAGATGAGGTGGAAACTGAAAAGGGATATGAAGTTGAGAGTTTTATTATTATAATTATTTTAATTTTAAAGCTTCATGGGTATTTTTAAATTTTTATTTGGTTGAACTACATTTGACATACAATATTGTGCAGATTTCAGGTGTATAACATGTTCATTTGATGCATTTATATATTGTAATATGATTGCCCTTAGAGTGACATTGTCATTAGTACCTCTACATGTTACATAGTGATCCTTTCTTTTTAGTGCTTGGAACCATTCAAGGGTATTTAGAAGCTGATAGGGAAGATCCAGATTATAGGGAGTGATTGAATACACAAGAGAGAATAATTTAAGGGATATGATAATTTAAAAATTTAGATTTAAGGGGCACCTGAGTGTCTTAATAGATTGGGCGTCTGCCTTTGGCTCGGGTCATGATCCCAGGGTCCTGGGATCGAGTCCCATGTCAGGCTCCCTGTTTAGCAGGAGTCTGCTTCTCCCCCTCCCCCTGCTCATGCTCTCTCACTAACTTTCAAATAAGTAAATAAAATCTTTAAAAAATAGATTTAGATTTAAGTTGGTTATAAGCATATCATGAAATATAATCAGTAAAGACAAACAAGAAAAAAAATGGGTGGAGGAGAAGAGGTATTACCCGTGAAGCTTTAAAATTAAAATAATTATAATAATAAAACTCTCAACTTCATATCCCTTTTCAGTTTCCACCTCATCTCTCCTCTTCTCTTTAATGTATCTTATAACACCCTTCCTTCACCTCTGATTTAATCCTCGGCCCCAAGTAGCCTGACATCTACCCTCATCACTCCATCAGAAAGAGCTCTCACTCTGCTACTCATGACCTCCACACCATTAATCTCCTTTCTACAGGTGTTTGGGGCAAGTAAGATAGCTCTACTTGGCTTGCAAACTCCTCAGGCATTCTGTGGCAGGCAGGCTTGTGGCAGTGGCTTTTGTGGGAGTGAATTCGGGACTCAAACTGCTTGGTTTAAATCCCAGCTTTGCCACTTACCAGCTATGTGATTTAAGCCAAACTACAGAGACGCTCCAAGCCAGGGATCACCTCACCGGTAAAATGGGAAGTTATAATAGCATGTGCTATAAACACACACACACACACACCATTAATTCTGCACACACACACACACACACTTTTACACAAACACACACATATTTTTACTTTTGAAAAGTAACCAGGAATATAATAAGCTCTATGAAAGAGTGTTAGAAATAATGATAGGAGTAATGTTTTCCTAAATTTTTAGTAAGACAATCCTATGTGAATACCTAAGAAGTCAGGTTGTTAACTGATGTTTATGTCAGTCTGTGTTCTTTTCAATCAGGTGTTTCCTGACCACATCTGGGAAATGGAGGCCGCCATGTATACCCTCCACATTCCATACTTGAATGCCTCATTGAAGAATTTTAAGGAGATCTTCTGGGAGCCCACTAAGCACATTGCATGGATTTGTTCACTTAATTCTGTACATCTGTGCAGCCTGTGTGCACTATACTAGGGCCTGGTACAATAAAGATACGAGACAGTCCTTGTCCTCGAGTATCAGCTGAATGGGGGAGACACATAAACAAATTATGGTAAAATAAAATAATAAAGACGCTGTGGGAGCATCAAGAACCAAGGACACCAGATGAAGAGAGCGGGCCATCTATTGCAGTTTTTCCGCTGGGCGAGTCAGGACTACAGCTAGTGCTCAGATCCTGGGGTCAGCGGGATGGGGTAACTGGTCTGCATGCTGTGAAGTATGGAGCCAAGAGAGATCTGAAAGTAGTGTCAAAGTGTGAATCTGGGATCAAGCCAAATAAACCAAAGCCAGACTCCTCAGTTCTGATTATATCCTAGAATTTCCTGGGGAGCTTTAAAAAAAAATATGTCTGGGCCTTCCACCAGAATAATTAGAATTTGTGGGACATGGAATCGCACAACATTATCTTTTTCAAATACTCTCTACTGAATTCCCTGCATCTGAATTCCAACTAGAGTGTCCTGAAGGGTTAAGTCAAAGGAGGAGAGCACAGAAGTAGCAACAAGGTCTGGACCCACCCCAGATCCTTGCTGTTCAAAGATGGTCCATGAACCAACAGTGTCTAGGCTGCGTGGGAGCTCACAGAAATGCAGAACCCCGGGCCTCACCCCATTAAAATCTGCATTTTAACAAGTTTCTTTATAATTCCTTTATGCACTAAAATTTGAGAAGATTTTTGGGAAACCACAGTTACCCTCCCGTCCGCTGCCACCAACTGGTCTTGCTTCTACTCTTGCTCCCCCAGAGTTTATATTGCTGAGGTTGCACTGTTGAGGACTAAGCCAATGCCAGGTCTGAACTTGCCTTAATTGCCCTGAAAAGTACAAAACCATATACTGAGGAGGACAGATGTCAACAACTGTTGAAACACCCTCAGGAAGCAAACCACGTGGAATTGGAAATCAAGGTGGGAAAATGACTCTAGATAAGCCCACCGTACTCAGGAAGAATTGCCATGTTTTGGCAGCCTAAGACCAGGACTTAACATCTGCTTTAAAATCAGGGCAGTAGTCTTGGCAATATACACATTTGTAAATAAAGTTCTATCCCACACTCCTGCCTCCTAGGCCTTCTATCAAGATGACAAATTGTAATCCACACGAGGGCAATCCAGAACATAGCTGATAGCTTCCTGATTCATTATCAGATCAGTGGTAAATTCCAGTAATGAACTTGGGTGCTAAATTCCAGTGATATACTTGGTGTTACAGGAGCAGAGTTTCAGAGGACCTGAAACTGAAATGAAAACCCTCATGAAAAATTGGGTCCCTGTCAACCAAACAAGAAAATGTCTTGGAAACAACTATTTTGGAGATTGGTGTTTAACACTGATCAAATCTTTCTAACTTCAAGACCATAACATATCTATAATTTATTGAATATTAAATCTGGAGTCACAGCAATAGAAATATTTATTCTAAAACCACAGAATTCAAACTTCCTTCTATGTCTGAAATTGGAATTAGAATAGGACAATCAGAAAAGTCCAGAAAGCACTGGCTAAAGCTGTGTTATGCATCAAATATGTATAGAAACATATTATCTTAAGACATAATGTTTCTTTGTTGTTTAACTCAATCATCTATAAAACAAATATATTTTCTCATTTAATTCTTACATTGCCCTGCAGAGCTTGAATTATTTATCACATTCTGCTGTAGAAGAATCTGAGAAAAGAATCTTCACAAAAGTCATGGGTCTGCCCAAAATCACATAATGCTTTTGGTTATATCCATACCCTTGTCAAACTTACACCAAAGCCAAATCCTCTGACTCCAAATCCCAAACCCATTTCATTCCATTAAGCTATCTCTCCTATCCTTGGACTGATCACATTCTTGACAATATGCAACTTTTTTTTTTTTTTTAATTGCCCACAGAGTTTGAAGAAAAGCGTCTGAGGCTCTGAACAACTAGTTCCTACATTTGCCGCTGGGAAAGCAGTTTCCAGCTTGGTTCACCCAACTTCCTTAAGAAGAAGAAAAGCAAGCTCTTCATCAAAGTGTAACCTCCGTTCCATTCAAAGGAAACTGTATTTTGTTGGTGGCTCATTGATAGCGCCCCAGAGCCTTCTTGAGTCAAATTTATTCTTAAATCAGAGTAGCTTTTGTTTACGGTGAGGAACGCTCTGGGAAGAGGGTGTCTGTGTTGGTCCTGTGATAGACGTGAAGCAATTAGTCACCGTCGTGATTTGTGGTACTATTTCAGTCCCAAGCTATAAATACATGAGTTCCGTTTTTCTTGTTGTTGTTATTGTTTATTTGTTTGTTCTGGATTGAATTCAGCACTGATTAGCATAGCAAAATCAGCTCATAAAATGAATGCCAACATTTAAACAACAATTATAGAGATGCAATTAAAACTTAATGTTGGGAGATTTGTGTACCCTACAGGAGAACATCTGCCCAATAGCCAGGTGGGCACATGGGAATGGCGGAAGAGGAAGACCTCCCGCTGACATGATCTTCATGAGAAAAATCTATGCTGAGTGAAGGTGACACCAGAGGGCAGTTCTGTCCTAAAAGGAGAAATTGAGGCAAGGGCCAAATAATATGGATATATTTTAATTTTAAATTTATACAAAGAATTAAAAGCCTTTTCAGATTTAGAAAAGACAGATTAACATAATTATTCCATTTCTATCCAATTAGAGAGCATCTGCTCTGTATTTGTACATGAAATTATTTTTCCTACCTCTGGCCAAATCTTCACAACTTATGAGAGGTATTCAGCCCCTATTCTTAAGTCATCTTATTTTTCTTTTCCCTAATTTCTGTCCTTAATTATATTAACTCTGTATTCTGTATCTTTACAAATTTCCTCAAATTCTTTTTGGAAGGAGGTAGAAAATCAATCACCCTTTTCTTTGGGGGGAAAAAGAAAGGTTTCTGTCACCGGCTGTCTGACTTCCTTCTTGGTTGCCAAAGTCCAAGGCCTTGATATAGCTGTGTTCAGGGCATAAATGATGTGAGGACCTCAAAGAGCCCAACGGAATTCTATTGACAGAAATAACCTAGATAAGGCACTATCCGCCCCAAATCTGCTTCTTTCTTTGAACATTTGGGGACGGAAACTTTATCTTGTTCATCTAGATACGCCCACCAACTAGTAGTGTTTGGTTCAATGCAGATCAATAAAAAGTTGTGGGGCTTTTTGTTTTAATTTAATGGAGAAACTACAGACAAAATGGTAAAAAGCCTATTGAACGGTACACACGCAAGGAACCTGTCCGTAGGACAATTTCTGTGAAATAGTGACTTTTAAGGCTGAGTTTCTGGGCACAGTCAGATTACAGAAATAACCCAGCTCCTGCAACTCTGGAATTAATATTAACCAAAACTCTGAGATGTCAAACTATTATTGAAGCACCTGGAAATTTTAATAAAAATTCCACGCAGCAATAAGGAGTAAGAAATACATCATCATCCTTGATTATCTACAGCTATTCCTCACTGAGCTGGACAGAAGTCCTAGTTCCCTTCCTTAACATTACGGTAGAGGAATCAAGTGCACAAGCCAGTGGACCCAAGTCTGAAATGAGAGTCTACCACTTAACTAATACGGTGTGACCTCGGGGCAAGTCACTGGGACACGAAGACACATTTTCCTCATCTATAAATCAGAAGAAATGGTAGTACCCACACCATGGAGTTGCAGTATGTTATATGGGGAAAAGCTTTGTGGAATGCCTCCACATAGTATGTATGCAATAAATATTAGCTAATTCTGGCTCTCTTCTCAGCAGGGTTGCTTACAAGTCTACCTAGTTACGCCAACATGAATTCATCTGAGAAGACTTTCCCTGCCCACACTCCCTAGCACTGTAATTTCCCCTTTCTAGGATCATTCTCATTATCACACAAAAGGTCTATAATATCTCTCATTTTAAAGTCCCCCCCCAGCACCCTATTACCTCCTCTAGCTCCCATCCTATTTCCCAGCTCCCCCATTTGGTAAACTTCCAGGTAAGGTATGAGTTATCAGTGTTCACTTGTGGATTTCCCCTTCCCCCTCCCTTTTTCTTTTAACCCACTTCTATCTGGCCTCCAACCGCATCACTCTGCCAAACCCCTGTTTGTCAAGGTCATTAATATCCTTCATTTTCCCAAACCCACTGGTCAATGCTCAGTCCTCCTTTTATTTGACGTCTTGGAACCATCTGACGTAGCTGACTATGTCCTCTTTCTTAAAACCCTTCTGTCACTAGGTTGCTGGGAAATCAGTTTATTCTGGTGTTTCTTTCCTCATTAGCTGCTTCTCAGTTTTCATTGACAAAATATACATTTTGTAAAATCTGGTCTTTCCCCCTCTTCTCTCTACATAAGATCCTCTAGGGAAGGAGTCTATCTAAAACTGTCCTCTGTTCCTGAATTCTCCATTAATATCAAGTGGCTCATCTCTACTTGGGTTTTTAAGAGGCTTCTCAACCTTCTCATGTCTTGACTCTATCCTGAAGCTTCATTCATGCCCTTTTTAGTAGATAGCATCACTATGTACTGTCTCTCAGGAAAAAGAAACACACACACACACACACACACACACACACACACACACACACGTGCGCGCGCACTCACACACATAAACATTGAGCTAAAATGTAAACTCTTTCCTGTGCCCCTCTCCACCTTCTTTCTCAATCATCATCTTATTCGCTCAGTGCCACCCACGTTGGCCATGTGACTGATCTCCAACCACACAACACAGTTTGTTTCAGGGCCTTTATCATTGATGGTCTTTCTGCCTCCTTGATAGAATTCACAAGTCTTGCTTCTTCGTTTCAGCACAAATGTCACTTCCTCAGAGAGGTCTTTCCTGATCACTTTTTCTAATATAGACCTTCCATTATTTTCCATCCCCTAATCTTCTATTAATTTGTCACACAGTTTTATTTTACTGTTGCTTATACTCATAGGATCCATTTGTTCACTTGCTTATTGATTGTCTCACATCCGGAAGAATTTAAGCTCACTTAGAGCAAGGTCTTTGTTTCTTTCTTCACTGCATCCCCACTTTCTACTTATAATAAATTCTCCAAAAGTACTTGCGGAATAGATGAACTATAGAGATGGGACTTGATTAAGGAAAGGTCTGATTCACACCTGGACTCTTGAAGGTCATATACACAAAACGTATGTTCTATTTATCTAAAGACTTGCTATTTTCATTTGCATCCTCAAAGCTCTTAGATACTGCAAGAGTGCTGAATCTGAAAGCAAAAACACAATAGTAGCAGCTCTGGCCTGTCATTTATAATCTAAATCCCCCAGGGAAAGTCACTGGAACTAGCAACTCAATTCCCCAAGCTGTAAAATGGTGATCGTAACAGCTGCTATCACTAACCTAGACAACTGCCAAACAAGAAAGGAAGCCATCACTTAGTACACACCTACTATATATCAGGCATTGTACACTCAGATATGTCTTCCACACATATTTCTCTTCTGAATTATTACAATGACTTTCTAACTCATTTCCCGGACTTCACCCAGGAAATCCATTTAGGATGGCCCTGGAGTAATTCTAAAAATATAAATCAGATCCTATCACTCTCTTAATGACCCTCCTGCAGCTCTCTACTGACCAGATAATAAAGTCCAAATTCCTTGGAGTTACAAAAACAAACCTTTAAATTCTGGCCCTTACCTAGAACTCAATTTCCCTCCGTTCCACTATCTGAATTTCTTAAAGTATCGCTCATTCATTTGTACTTAATAAAACAGACTATTTCTCACCATTTGATTCTGTATTTGCTCTGTCCTCTGTCTGGATCTCCTCCCAACCTCTGTCTGATGGTCAAACTCCCATTTATTCTGTAAAGTGACATAGACATGTAATCACCTGTATGAAGCCTTTACTAGAATATGCCCAAACATCCAGAAGAGTCCACCACCTGTATTATTTCTATACTTTTTACATGCAATCATCACCCTTAATACATCACACATAACTAATTTTTTTTTTGGTTGTCTTGTATACTACAAGTTCCTGGAGGGCTATAACCAGTTCTTAATCACCTTCGTATCTACATATAGTAAACATATAGTAAATTCTCTGTGTTTGTTGAAAGAATTAATGAATCACCTCAATCAGTCTTGTAACTCTCCCTGTAAGTAGGTATTGTTTTCCTCAAACTCACCGAAGAACACTAGACAACGTAAGCTCCATCCAAACCAGAACATGTTGGAGCACGGAAAATGAATCATTAATAATTTCTCTAGGAAGACAAGCATAGATTAGGAGTAGTGGAAGACTTAGGGTCACCATTTCTAAAAGACCCTCCATGAGCTGGTGTCCCTTTATCTCACTCGCTGCTCTCCAGCCCTGCGGTCTCCTCCGTGCTCCTGGAGCACACCGAGCACGCTTCCGCCTCAGAGAATCTGCATTAAATGTCCGCTCCTCCAAGTAACCTTCCCCAGCCACTCTCTCAAACAGCACACACACTCCAACCCACCTCATGCTCCATCACCTAAACTTCCTTCATTTTTCTTCAGAGACCCGATCACCATTTGGCATACCTGATTATTTTTATTTATTTTCTGTAGCAGGTGCTGGGAAGTAATCCAAGGTTCAGCTGGCAGAGTGTGAACAGTTAGCCAGAAACGGGATGTTGGTACTAAAATAATGGAGAACATTAAAAGCTTGACAGAAAGGCCTGAATACCATTTTGTTGAAAATGTGAGGCCTCTGAAGATTTCTGACCAGGCAACAGACATGATGAAAGCTCTGCTATAGGAAGATTAACAGGAAACACGTGCATTCATACCAGAGCCCTGGACCCCCAACAACCGAGCTCTATGACTGTGCTCTCACTGTTTAGTAATCGACTTCAAGTATTGTTTATGCCCTCAGAGGCCTCCTGTCTTATAATTAGATATTCTGCATATCAAGAACGATCTCAATAAGCCCAAGTTTACCACATCCTATAGCAACACCTAATAAGGACCATGGACAGGGTCCATGAGACTCTTTCCAAAGAAGGCAGCCCTGCAGAGCTGGAACAGATTCTCCAACACTGGCTCCACTTGGTCCCACCTTCCTTGTATCTCCCATATTCCACAATATAGTGGTCTCAGAATGCCTTGCAGCACAAGCAGGCTGAATGAAGAATTAAGCCAGAAGTAACAGAACTTGACAACATTTTGAAATAAAGGGACAAGGAAAAGAGTCCACAGTGACTGTAAGTTTTCAAACCCAAGTGATGGAAAGAGCAATGATACCATTTGCATCAGTGGGAAAACCAGAGAAAAACTGATCATTCAGTTTGAAACATGTTGATTTTTGAAGACATGACAGAAACTTCAGGTAAAATATCTACTACATATCTGGAAACGTAGGATTCAAAATTAGGAAATAAGTCTGCATCTAGGACTCAGATTGGGGAATCGTTTTCATCGATGTGTTATTTGAAGCTGAGAAAGCAAGTGAGATGAGCAAAAAATAAATTGAGAAAAAAAAAACATTTTAGCCAGATTTTAGAGCCAATTTAAGCAGGATGATGAGGTAAATGAGTACGGGAAGAAGCGTCAGTAGAACAGGGAAGAACGCTTTAATGACACGAGTGGTGGGTATTTCTGGGAAGACGGTGGAGGAGGAGGACCCTAAGCTCACCTCGTCCCAGTGTTATCTACAACTGGGTAACAGCAACATCAGTGTAAATAATCCCAACCCAGAGACCGTCAGAACAAACTCCACAGCTAAATGTAGAGTAAAGGCTACATCAAAGGGGGTAGGGAGAGTGGAGATGTGGTGGGGAGCTAAATGGAGCTGCAGGACTGTCCAGGGAGGGAAGGACCTGAGGGTGCAGAGAGGGAAGAGAAACAGACCCTCACACTGGGGAGCCCACACAGGAAAGATGATTCCCCATAACATTTGGCTTTGAAAACCAGAGGGGACGAATTTTCATGATTTCTTACAACCAACAGAAAAGAAATTTTCTTACAACCAAATCAGTGGCTCCACTCAAGGAGAGCTGGTTGGACAAGAGGAAACTGAGTCCCTGCCCTTAAAGAGACAGCAAAACAAAGAGCCCACAGAGATACAGGACAGAGGCAACAGTTTGAAAAATGCCTGGGGCATACAGGAGAGAGGGTTATTTACTCATCTCAGAAGTGTCCTAGAGGGACAGAGATCACTGGAAAACTGTCCAGGAACAAAGGAGCTGGCAGGAGCCATGTCCCTCCTCTAACCCCCAGCATACATACACGGCCACCTTGGGAACCAGCACAGCATGGACACTTGCCACCTAAACTGCTAACACCACTGCCCCACCACCCTCTCCCCTCTAGCCAGGCCCGCCTCAGCGCCTGTGCTGTAGGTCCTGTCTTCCAGAGGCCTGGCTGTGCGCAGATCCTGCAACATGTCATGTCCTGCCTCTGCACACACTGGGGACTGCCTCCTCAAATACGCTTTTGTCTGGAATCCATCCACACCAGGACCACAAGCCAGGCAGCTCCAACAGGACCAGCACCACTCCAAAGAGACTCTTTGCTGGGGAGAGGGAAAGGTAACCACACTCTCCAGCCAGACTTCTGCCCCAGCAGTGGGCGAGGGACAGACAACTGGGCTGACTGCAGGCCCGCCCACCAGTGAAAGCTGCTTAGGGGACAACACAGGGAAAGCAGAGTGCAGTGTGGAGCTACTGTACCGTGTGGAGCTACTGTACCTTGCAGACACCGGACCTGATTCCACTCAAGCCCAAGGCAGTCCCACACTGGCCCACTAACAGTACAGGGACCAAACACTGCCCACAGCAGGCAGAGAGAGCTACTGCAGATGGCCGGACGGACGGAAGGAAAGAGCACTTCAGCCACCAACAGCAGGGCACATGCGACACACAGGAGACACCTCTGAAGTGCCAGGTTCCAGTGAAAAGGGGACACTGCACCACAGGACACCATAGGACCTCTTCTTCATAAGGCCACTACTTTCAGCAGCAGGACATATAGCTGACTTTCCTAACACAGAGAAACAAACAAAGAGAATTACACAAAATGAGGAGACAGAGGAATATATCCCAAGTAAAAGAACAGGACCAAACCGCAGCAAGAGACCTAAGCAAAACAGAGATGAGTAATATGTTTGATGAAGAAATTAAGGATCATAGAGATACTGGAGTTGAGAAGAGTGGAGGACATCAGTGAGACCCTTAACAAAGAGAAAAAGAACCTATCAGAGATGAAGAACACGAGAAATGAAATTAAAATTACACTAGATGGAATAAATAGTAGACTAGAGAAAGCAGAAAAATGAATCCGTGACCTGGAAGACAGAGTAATAGAAAGTAATCAAGCTGGGCCAGTGAAAGGGGGAAAAAATACGCAAAGGGGTGCCTGGGTGGCTCAGCTGGTTAAGTGTGTGGCTCTTGATTTTGGCTCACATCTGAATCTCAGGGTCCTGCGATTGAGCCCAGTGTAGGGCTCTGCACTCAGTGTGTGTGTGTGTGTGTGTGTGGGGTGTTGCTTCCACCTCCCTTGCCCTCTACCCCTCCCCCCACTTGCAAAGGAAGGAAGGAAAAACTCACAGCCAGCATCACACTCAATGGTGAAAAACGAGAGCTTTTCCCCTAAGGCCAGGATCAAGACAAGGATGCCCACTCTCACCGCTTTTATTCAACATACTGTCAGAAGTTCTAGCCACAGCAATCAGAAAAGAAAAAGGAATAAAAGATATCCAAATTGATAAGGAGGTACTAAAGCTTTTACTGTTTGCATATTACATGATACTATATGTAGAAAACCCTAAAGACGACCAAAAAATTACTAGAACTGACAAATGAGGGGCACCTGGGTGGCTCAGTTGGTTAAGCCACTGCCTTCAGCTCAGGTCATGATCCCAGGGTCCTGGACTCTAACACATCATCAGGCTCCCTGACCAGTGGGAGTCTGCTTTTCCCTCTGCCTCTCCCCCTGCTTGTGCTCTGCCTGTCTCTCTCTCTGTCAAATAAATAAATAAAATCTTAAAAAAAAAAAAACAAAACTGACAAATGAATTCAGTAAGGTCACAGGATATAAAGTCAATGTACAGAAATCCATTCCATTTCTATACACTAATAATGAAGCAGCAGAAAAAGAAAATGGTGGTGAGGATATGGAGAAAAAGGAACCCTCATGCAATGCTGGAAATGCAAAGTGGTGCAACCACTATGGAAAACAGTATGGAGGTTCCTCAAAAAATTAAAAATAGAACTACCCTATGATCCAAAAATGGCACTACTGGGTTTTTACCTAAAGAATATGAAAACACCAATTCAAAGGGATATATGCACCTCTATGTTTATTACAGCATTATTTACAACAGCCAAATTATGGAAGGAGCCCAAGTGTTCACTGATAGATCAATGGATAAAGAAGATGTGTGTGTGTGTGTGTGTGTGTGTGTGTGTATGTGTGTATATATACACACACACACACAATGGAATATTATGCTGCCATAAAAAAGAATGAAATCTTGCCATTTCCAACAATATATATAGATCTAGCGAGTAAAATGCCAGACGAAATCAGTCAGTGAGATAAAGACAAATACCATATGACTTCACTTACATGTGGAATTTAAGAAACAAACTGACAAAGGGAAAGAGAGAGAGAGAGAGAAACCAAAAACCAAACTCCTAACTCTAGGGAACACACTGATGGTTACCAGAGGGCAGGTGGGTGGAAGGATGCGTGAACGAGGTGATGGGGACTAAGGAGTGCACCTGCTGTGATGAGCACTGGGCACTGTATGGAAATGCTGAATTACTAGACTGTATACCTGAAACGAATACAACACTGTATGCTAACTCTACTGGAATTAAAAAAAAAAAAAAACATGTGAGACGTAGATGAGTGTAGATATTAGAGTAGAATATTTAGAAGAGCTACTCTAAGGAGAGGAGTAGAATCTTTACTGGGCAACGCGATCAGCAAGCAGCCAAGAGGACTCAGAGGAGAGCGAGCTATGAAGAGCTGAGGTGGCATGGTTTTATAACTTTATAGAACAATCTAAGAGGAGGCATAGAAAAGGCAAGTAGTGGGAGCTTCTGCACATTATTTACCCAATAACTGTAGAACTGACCTGGTATCTGGGCACTGCCATAGTATACACAACCTAGCAAAACGTAAGGAATTCTAGGAGGTGAAGTCGCACTGGGCTGATGACTCCAGTCGAGAAGCCCCATCCTTTGCTCAAGTACTGGAAAAAAGTCACCAAGGTCAATGAAAATCTAACTATACAATCAGAGGAGGTAATAGAATCAGAGTATCAAAGCTGGGCAAAAATTAATTCTAATCCTTCCGTGGGTTTCTGAGCAATTTATTGGGTGATTGAATGATTCAACAGGTCTGAAGCACAGACAATGTATCCAGCACTTTCCTGAGCTCTAGAGATGGAAAAATCTCAGATGAGCAGAGAGATAAGGCACAGAAATCTGAAGCTACTTAATGAAGGTCCCACAAGAAATTTATGGTAAAACCTCGTGAGTCCCGGTCTACGCTCTTTGCCTTCTGTCCAATTTCTTACATTTCTCTCCAACCAAGTACTAATTTATTTTTTCCAAATCTGCACTAATTTCCTTGAAAGTCCTTGGATCTTTTGGCATTTTCTAATTTGTTCTGATTTTATAGGTTGCTTCATTTAATCAAAATCCTGTTTCTCCAACTATAAAACGGTAATATAGCTGTAACGTGCACTTGCTTATACATGATAATAAGCATTACAGAGACAGTGTCACCTGAGCTCCTTGGAGAAAGGCACTATGGAGACAAAGGCAGATATTCAATATTGCAAATCATCTCATCTTCTCTTACTATCAAATGTTCATTTAAATTGCATGAAATAGAAAAAAGTGCTTCTTTAAAATTCCACTGTAGAAAGATATCCATTCTGATCTAGCGGTGTCAGAAAAGGAAGAGTGGGAAACACCATTGTTTGTATTTGAAACAAACAGAAAATGGCTAGTTCATTTCACTAAAAGGCAACTCAGGGGGATTGGCTCTATTAGCAGTACAGGAAGAAGCCCTCTTCATAGGAACACAGTAACACTATTTTATAGTCATCAGAGAGGGAGAAAAACCATGAGAGACTCTTAACTCTAGGAAACTGAGGGTGGCTGGAGGGGAGGTAGGTGGGGGGATGGAGTAACTGGGTGACAGGCATTAAAGGTGGGCATGTGATGTGATGAGCACTGGGTGTCATATGAAAGTGATAAATTACTGAACAGTACATGTGAAAGTAATGATGTACTATAAGTTGGCTAATTGAACTTAAATAAAAAGAAAACAGTAACACTATTTTGTTATACATGATAGATTCTCTAGAAAGTAGGTGTGCCCTGCTCCGTGCAAGTTAATCCATTTTCCCCACCTTGGTGGTGCTAAATTGTTTTGTTGTCAGCTTGGTTGCACTGGGAACTGCATTTTCCAGAACTTGCTTTCCTGTAAGGTTCTGGGCCAGTCAGATGAAGTTGCATGATTTGGGTGACGAAGAAGGAGTAAAGCTGCATGACTGTTACCCTTTGAAGTTGGTCGCTGGCTGCAGGTAATGAGAGAACAGACACAGATTCCAGTCTGCCCAGATGATTTTCTCAGCTGCCACCCCTGCTGTGGCAGGCAGAATTCTAAGAAAGCCCCAAGGTTCTTGCTCCCCGGTGTACCCTCCTTGTGTAATCCTCTCCCCTTGCGTGTGGGGGCGGGGACTGCGAATATTGGAGGGCTATCACTCCCACAGCCGGTTACTAATCAGCTGACTCTGAGTTAGTCAAAAGCAAGCTTATCTGGGGTGGGCTTGACCTAATCATCCAAGCCTTTAAAAGAAGGTGTCAGAGAACTTCATTCCTACAGGCCTTGACAACATAGCTTCCCTAAGCTCTACAGCAGCGAAGAAAAGAATTCTGCCAACAACCACATGAGCTTGGAAGAGACCCCAAGCCTCAGATGGGACCCCAGCCCTCGCTGACAGCATGGTGGCAGCCTTGTGAGATACTAAGAGGAGGAGAAGGCTAACGCGTGTCCAGACTCCTGACCCATGAAGCCTGTGAGATAGTAAATGTGTGTTGTTTTAACCTGGTAAATGTGTGGTAATTTGTTGCATACTAACAGATAACTCATATATCCGTTGTGATAATTTGTTATATACTAATACAAACATATATCGGTTCACCAAAAGAAACCCCAGGCACGCCCTATCAGATGCCTTGCTGAAAATTCAAAGACAGGAGCTATGAAGAGCAAAGACATGCGTAAACTTCACCAGCCTCTCTGGATGGTCTTACTCCAAGGGCTAGACATGCCAGCTTCAATATTTCCCTGCAAGTTCTAACTCCCCAGCTCCTTCTGTAATTGTGTAGCGTCTAATTTATGTAACAACTTTCTCACTTTATAATACTCATAGTGGCTCTGCTTCCCTGAATGAATCCTGACTGAACGGGGACTAGTACCAGGAGTGGCACTGGGACAACAGAGTCTTTAGAATGGAGATCCAGAATTGGTTTTAACATCTAATTAGACTTATGGACATTAATGACCTTGTCACCAGTGTTAGCACACTGGTAGTCCAAGGAATTCAGTGACAATACAGAGAACTAAACTGTCACCTCTAGACATCTATATTCAAGCACTCATAGAAGGGGCTTTGGGGGACCAAGTGGTTGCTGCTATAAACATTTTTAGTAAAAAATAAGGCATATTGAGGTTACTTGGCCAATTATAAATGCATTAGAGCACTTCGAGAAATAAAATTATGATCCTGTGGCTTTAAATTCCCACTGCAAGGTCCAGTAAAAAAAATCAGAAAGGTTTTGTAACTGCCCTAAAAGAAAACCTTATCTCCTATAACCATAGGCACAAGATTTCCGAAAATCAAACCAAGAGTCTAACCCCATGGGTGACTTAAGTACATGCAGACTGAATCCACAACTGCACGGGCTGGGGTTTTGTTTTTTGGGGGGTTTTCTAATGTTAAATTTAGGGTATTGACTGAGAAGGAGCAGGATGCTGGGAATCTGGGCGGAGAATTTAATGGGAGGAGCCTCATGAAGCTGAGCACATCACTCCCTTAAAATTCTGCTGCGCTTCCTTCTCCAGTAGAAGCAGACCTTGCTCCCTAGTATGGATTGTGTCTTCCTACGGCTGAAACCTGCATTTAATTCCTGTGAGGTAGTTACCTACAGGGGACCGCTGGTCCTCCCCAGGACCTTCTCCCACCACCCGTCCCCATTTCCAGGCCCAAGTCCTGGCACAACCTATAGGGTCAGATACAAAATACAACCCCTGAAAAGGAGCCATATGCCCATAAAAAGAATTGTGAGATTTTTTTTTCAATTTACACTGAATGGTCAGAGCCAAAGCAGTAATCAGAATGGTTGAAAGCACAAAGATCGTTGATGTTGGCCAGCTGATCATACTGTCCTTGGGACTAAAATAAAAGGACAGAAAATTAGAGTTTTGTCTCTTATAAGTGAAAAAAGTTTTAGATCAAAATGAAATCTGTCTTGTCAAAAGACAGCCTCCAACCTGACTTGAGCCAGCTGACAGACCCAGTCACTTGAATAAAGAAGAATCCAAGTCCCCTTGAGAAAGGAATCCATGCAGTACTAAAAATGTATGCCTCAAATCCTTCTCCTGTTCTTCTCCAGTGTGACCAGTGACCATTTACCAAGACGGCTTGGATAGAAGAGGTGGGGGACGGTTATGCTGGCCTTCAGGAATTACTGCACAATAGCTTTGAACTGACACTAATTTCTGGTGACTTAAAATGTTACTGTGATCTACCAGTAGGAGTAGGGGCTTATGGAGGCCCTATGATTATGAAGTTTTGGCCCAGGTCTATCTCACAGCGGGCACAGTGGGCCCCCAAACCCAATCTGTGCTTATCTCCTCTGTTTCATAACATGAAGTAAGTAGACATACTCAGACTGGCAGAGTTCCCACACTGGTTTCCAGGCACACAATGTGATGGCTATTCTTGTAGGAAAGGTCACACAGGAGCCACCAGAATTGACTCTACTTGCTAAAATAATAAACCAAAATGACACTGCATTCTTGGAGAGATTGCAAATATTACTGCCACCCTCAAGGCGTCAGAAAATACCAGAGGGGTGATTCTTACCACATACCTATTCTACCTTCCACGGAAGACAGAGGGATCGTCTAAAAATGTCAGGGGGTTATTGTAAACTTAGTGAGAACTGTAATCACAGCTGATGGAGTAAGTCAACACATCCACTGGCACCTCGTATCCAGCTATCGTTCTGGTGAATGACTTCCTCCATATACCTAATAGCGTGGACCACCGAAAACAATTTACTTTCATCTGGCAAGGTCAGTCCCATTCATTGTCCTACCCCAGGATTAGATTCAACTCTTAATTGCTAAATCAGAGTCTAGTCTGCAGGGCCCACAACTGCTTCTCCTTTTCTTACACTGATCCACTGTATCAATGATATCACATAACATTGCTTCTAACAGAAATCTGACCAGTGCACCAACAGCTTCGCACCCACAGAGTTTACTGGTGTCATCGTGTCGCCCGACACCCTGAAACAGCTGAACTGTAGAATGCCCTTTTGAAGACGCTGTACAAGTTGTGTAGCAACACCTTGCAAGGTTGGGTTGATCACCTCAAAGACATGGTAAGTACCCTTGATCTGCAACCAACATATAATGCTATCTTTCCTTCACAAATCAGGGAGTCAAGAGGTGGAAATGGGGGGGGCGCCTGGGTGGCACAGCGGTTAAGCGTCTGCCTTCGGCTCAGGGCGTGATCCCGGCGTTCTGGGATCGAGCCCCACATCAGGCTCCTCCGCTATGAGCCTGCTTCTTCCTCTCCCACTCCCCCTGTTTGTGTTCCCTCTCTCACTGGCTGTCTCTATCTCTGTCAAATAAATAAATAAAATCTTTAAAAAAAAAAAAAAAAAAGAGGTGGAAATGGGAGTGACCACACTCATTACTTCTCCTAGTGACCATCTAGCTAAGTTTTCCCCAGTCTTACAATGTTGTGCTCTATTTACAGGTCTTCATGCCCAAGAGAAAAAGGCTTCCACTGGGGACATAATAAGGACACCATTAAAATAAAGGCTGAAACTGCCACGTGGTCACTTTGACCTACTTGAGCCAGTGAAACAAAGGGTGAAGACAGGATTACTCTACATCTGGGTGATTGATCCTTTTTTTTCCCCCCCTACAGAAGGAAATTAAATTGCTTCTATACAACAGGAGCAGGGAGGGGCACGCCTAGAACGCAGGAGATCCTCTGGTACACCTCTTAGTTGTCCAGTGTGTGGTCAAAGTTAATGGAAAACTACAACAACCTCATATAGAAATGAAGGTTTTGGTCACCTTCATAAACAAGGAGACATGCATGACCAGCTCTAGTGCTTGCTGAGGGCAAACGGAGTACAAAACATGTATTAGAAAGACGTTCTAACCGCCAGCTACGATCCTGTGAACAACTGCAGAAAAACAAAGGTAGTAGCTATGAATGAGTACTTCTTCCTTATTTTGATATGAACACATTTGCATACAGATGTTAATTCTTTATGTTTTGTCTTCCTTTGTTCTCTTTTCCCCATTCCATAAGTCAAACCTATAACTCAATATTTAAGTAACAGGATGTCAAGGGGGAGTGTGACTTCACCAGAAGAGGGCTAAATATCCAAAAAATGGTTCAAGTGGGAGTCCGTGTATTCTCCCTTGGAGGGAACGTTAGCATGTCTGCGGTACAAAGAAATGATTAGATCATGTTAGGCAGAAGCCTCATTTTGCTATTGTCCTCATTTGAAGTTAAATATAGGTAAAAGAGGTGCGTATGTATGCCAATTTGACAAGGGGTTGACTGGTGGGTTGTTCTATTGTCAACTTGGTTATGCTGAGAACTACATTTTCTAGAATCTCCTTTTCTATGTAATTCTGGTTTAGAGTCTGTCAAAAATTAAGTCATATGAGATTCGGGACACGGAAGCAGCAACCATCATTCTGCAAAGTTAGAGATGTTGAAGATAGATACAGAGGTCCCAGCAGATTCCAGCTGGTCCAAGCTCTTTCCCACTCAGCACCCAGCTCTCCTTCCCAGCTGCTGGTCCTGCTGACTAACAGCCCCGTAGGCCCGCCCCCGGACTCTTTGCTGCAAAGTCACAGAGCTGATAGCCACGAGCAATCTCTGCCTTCCAGAGACATCTACAAGGGCTCTCTTCCCAGACACACAGGAACCCCGGGATTTCCCTTTAAGTTCTAACTCACTCCCTTGCGCCCAGGATGGTCAGTGACCTTTCTCTCTGAGCACCTAACTCCCCCTTTCAATCCTTTAGTTCTCCAGTTTCTCCCTCCAATATATAAGGTCTAATTCCTATAACAAATTCCTTACCAGATACTCAGAATGGCTGTGCTTTAGATTGAACTCTGATACAGCAGCCTAAAAACAGAGTAATCTTCACTTCTTTTGAAAAGCAACGATCATTTTATAATAAATACACAATACCCCTAATATCACTGTCAATGCTAAAAACAGAGAAGACTATAAAGAGCATACTCCCCTTAATTCTATGAACTTGCTAACCTGGCCTGCACAGAATACATCATTCTCTGAAAAATGTTCCCGTGTCTTCCTGGGAGTTTTCACCGGCAGACTGATGAGATCCTTTTCTTGGGGTAGTGGCTGTCTGGCCAACTCAGCCACTGTGATCGATAGTATTGATTCTATCCAGGAGGCCAGAACGGGAGAGTATGAAAATCTATTCCAGCTTATCTGAGTTAGCCTCGCCACATGTACAACTTCTCACTTACTCAGATTGACCACAGAGGTTCAGAAGACAGAGGCAAAAACTGAAGAACCTAAGCACTGCTATCTGGGGGGAAATTCAGGAAGAATCTGCATGTCCATAAAGTAGAACAGAACTGACTTAACACGTAAATCATTAAAGCAGGTGACCCTGGCACAGAGCCCTTCAGTAGGTGCCGCTGACCAGGGCTCACGAGGCTCTCAGTAAAATGTAATCGGCACCTTGAACAGGCATGAGTCATGGAATGAAATTATAAAGCCATTTTATGATGTGTCTCATTGTTTTCACCATTTAGTGAAGCTTTGTCTTCTCCCACCCCTATAGAAAATTCAGGCACACCTCAAGACATTCTCAGTAATTCTGAAGTTATAAAATATTGTTTCAATTTAGGAAATGAAATGTCCACTTCAATGTGTGCTCAAAATTCCAACCCTCTTTGGGTTGAAACATGATGAATAAACACAGAAAAAGGATTAAGGATGGTCCTTACTGGAATGATGGCTTTTCTCCAGAAAATGTATATTTCTTTCAGACAGCTTGTGACATTATCACTATGATTTCTATGTCTTAGCTTCTTTCTTTATTCATTCATCTAAACTATTTCCCCCCTCAGGTCATCTAAGGTACAAGCCACAATGCTCACCAGGACGTCAAGGATCATTAACTAGAACCAACCACACAGAGATCACCCAACTGTTAGAATTATGGGAAGAGGGGCGCCTGGGTGGCACAGCGGTTAAGCATCTGCCTTCGGCTCAGGGCGTGATCCCAGCATTATGGGATCAAGCCCCACATCAGGCTCCTCCGCTGTGAGCCTGCTTCTTCCTCTCCCACTCCCCCTGCTTGTGTTCCCTCTCTCGCTAGCTGTCTCTATCTCTTTCAAATAAATAAATAAAATCTTTAAAAAAAAAATTATGGGAAGAGTACGTGAGAGATATTTGAGTCACGCAGAAGAAACAGGAGTTACCAGAGGAGAGGATGCATAAGCAGAACCTTCAAAGAGGAATAGAAGTTGAGGAGTAGAGAGCCATTCCAAAGAAAACAGGAAAAATGCAGGTCAAATAGGCAAAAGAAAGGATGGAGTAACAATTTTCCAGGGATGGTTCAGTATGCAGGGAACACATGGGGTGTAAGGCAGGCCATGCTGATTGATGAGCTGAACAAGTCTACCAAGGGTACATTTTAAAGGAGCTTGCATGCTTGTTAAAGTCTAAAATTTATGTTGAAGGCAATTGGAAACGCCACATTTTTAGCAAGACTGTGCTGCAGTAAGATTTAAATTTTAGAAAAATTATTCTAACTGAAGGGCTACTAATAATTGGGGGGGAATGAAACATATTATGACAAAGCATGGACATTCTCTAAAAATTAAGATCTCATACACCTAATTTAAAAGCCGAACAGTACCACGGGAGAAAGGGGGAGCACTGAAAAGATATTCATTTTTGGAAAAAAAAAAATCAAGGGAGACAAATTAAAAATGAGTAATACTTTTCATCAATAAATTAAAAGCCTGTAATGTCAAATATGATGATGGTTTAGGGAAATAATCTCTTACAGTGCTGTGGGGGTTCAAGTCGGTCGAGCCATTTTGGAAGACAATTTGGTGGTATCCATTAAAACTGAAACTGCGTGTCCTGTGACTCAGCAGCCCTCTTCCAGAAGTCTTGTATCACAAGTACTCGTGTGCGTAAAAGAAGGGCAGCACAAGGACGTTCAGAACTGCATTGTGTGGGACAATGAAACCTTGAAAACGATTGTAAAAAAGATGCCACCAGGTACAAACAGGTATTTCCTTTTTATTCCTAGAACTAAAGTACACAGCTGAGAACAAAAGACATTAAATGCCTCTCATTGTCTAAGTACAGAGAACTGCCCAATGTGGGGACAAGCCCTCTCCCCCTGGAGCCTGCACAGAGACAAGAGGTCAGGAGAACGGACACATGACATCCCCTCCTACCCCGTGGTCCTATCAGGAGAACTGGGAGGAAGAGGTCCTTTCATTCCCACACCCAGGAGAGAAAAAGCCCAGAGAATCTCTGGGGACAGTATGGGGATGAATACAAGAAAGGGAGACTGACATTTTATCTCTTTATAGAGGTCTGCTTAGTAGACAGCCCCAGCTCCAGATGGAAGGAACACAAGGGAGGGACAGCACAGAGGGGCAGCCAGCTGGGGGCACTGACAATCCACTCAGGTTCCCCACTCCCATAAATCTAGAAAGCAGATTCTGCTTTGGCTCCCTCGACTCAGTTGGGGGCCACAGAAGGTAAGGAGACTGAGCCCTGCTCTCCTGCTGGGGACTGCTGCAGCGTAAAGCCACAGGGCTGTGAGTGGAGCTGTGGAAAGCTGCTGCCACTCTTTTACTGTGAAATCAGCGAGCTGGGAAAGTGCTTATGACCAACCCAAGAGAGGATCTCCAGGCTGGGCTCTTAAACAGATGATGTGTTTTATCGCCCTCTCTCCTTTGGGCTACCACCGAGAGAGAGAGAGAGAGAGAGAGAGAGAGAAGAAGGGAAAGGATAAGTGGAGGCAAGGTGGAGGCTGAGGGTTCATGGGCAAGTTTATTCTGCATCCCCCCTCCCCCAGTCTAAACCCTTAGCACCACGTGATGGTGTGAGTCCAGCAGGGAGGGATACTGCTTTGAATCGAATAGGAGATTACAGTGATAAAAGGTGCATCACTGAGTCTTAAAGAGGTGAAGTGGAGCTGGTTTAATAACAGAAAGGGACTTCACTGGCTCAAATGAGCTGTCATTAAGGGATCCCAGGACTCAGCAGGAGGGGGTGGGAGGAAGCTTGACAGAGCACAGCTATCATAGCCATTGAAAGAAACAAAAATTCTCATAGACCCGGGAAGACCTGAGACTTCTTTTTAAGTAATTATACAAACTAAACGTCTAACACTAGGAGAAAGGATAAATCTATATGGACATACACCATGAATTCAAACAGCGTATGAAGTAGTTCAAAGGGATGAAGTGGTTCAAAATTACCAATACAGATATTTCAGAAGCATGTTGGCTGAAAAAAGAGGTGAAGAACAGTGCAGGCACAAGACCATATTATATGCTTTTCACGGAGATAGATATAGAAATATAGATACAGATGTAATTTTTAGAAGAGGACTCCTTAAGTGCATGTTAGTTCTTACAGAAGAAAAATATATAAATATTGAAAGGTCAAAGTCAAGGGGATTTTAGTTTGATGTACAAGGTGCTTTTTTATTAAGAAACAATGTATTCAGACACTACTTGTGTAACATAAACAACTTACAAAAAAGAGAAATTAACCAAAAAGTGGTTAATTCTGTGTGATGGATATTTGCATGACTGGTATTTTCTTCCTTGAATTTTTAAAAAATATTTTAAAATAACGTTACCCTCCATAAAAGGGAACAAAGTAAGAGAAAAGGACAGAAAAATCCACATGCAAAATGATCACCAACCTCATTAGAGTTATATAAATTCTAATAAAAATGAGACATTTCCCAACATATTTATTTAATTATAATAATGGAAGTGCTCATATACAGCAGGGAGGAGTTTATATTGTCCTGTTCCTCTGGAAGGAATTTGGCAAGATGTATAATGAGACTTTGGGGGGGGGGGGGGAGTTCATGACAACGTATGCATGAAGCATTGCCAAAAGATTTTTTAGTAAAATGTTAACTGTGTTCATCTCAGGGTCTTGGGATTATAGATGATAGTTGTTTATCTGTATGTTTCTTCTATAATAAAAATGTGTTACTTAGATCATAAACATATACACATATGTACACATACATATTTAAATTTTCTACTCTCTCAGTAATTCTACAAGTAGGAATCTATTGTAAAGAAATAATAAGAGATTTCAAGATTTAGTACGAAGATATCCATGGCAACATTATTCATAAACTAAAAATTGGAAACAACCTCCATGCTCAACAATAAGAGAATGTTTAAATACATTATAAAACAACCATATGATGGAATAGAAAGTAGCCTTTTATGAAAATGGTGTTTTCAAAACATGCTGAATTGCATGTGGGAAATTCTTAGGATATAGAATTGTGAGAAAGAGAGAAAGGAAGACAAATAGGGATGAATTACCAGGTAGTCCCAGGGGCCTGACCAAGTTTGAAATCCACACATTTGTGGAGGCACCAAGCACCCTGGTTGCAAGATTTTTCGCGGCTACGACTCAGCACCCCCTCACACACGCACACGACACGGAAAACCTCTGGAAAGCTAATTCAGTGCCAAACGTCATGAACTCTTGTGTTTTCCAGGGCTTTGAGTGTCAGTTTTCAATCACCCTTGTCGTAAAAGCACCATGTTCCCAATCACCAGAAGGTCCAGAAGACCCTTAGCCCTGGAAGAGCATCTGTCAGCAAACTGTAGTCCCGCTGTCACATGATATAGATGCCACGATCTTTATCCAAGAATTTCTGTGAGAGGAAAGTAGACACACAGAGAAACAAAGACCTAAAGCTGGGGGGCGCCTGGGTGGCACAGCAGTTAAGCGTCTGCCTTCAGCTCAGGGCGTGATCCTGGCGTTATGGGATCGAGCCCCACATCAGGCTCCTCCGCTATGAGCCTGCTTCTTCCTCTCCCACTCCCCCTGCTTGTGTTCCCTCTCTCGCTGGCCGTCTCTATCTCTGTCGAATGAATAAAAAAAAAAAAAAAAAAAAAAAAAAAGACCTAAAGCTGGATATTCTTCTGAGGACTCTTGGCTAATATTTTTTGGACTCTTAGAATTAGAGAACATTTAGTATGTCTTCTGAGTAGTGAGGAAGAGCTTCTCTAATTCTTGCTTTGACCTGCCATTCATTTTAATTTGACAAAGCCACTCTTAACACACAATGTAGGTAATGCTGAAACGTCAATACATTTCCCTATTCAGACAGCTCCTTAATGTGCAGTTCCTTCATTCCCTACATTACCATAAGAAAAGCCATTCAATTTACCAAAGGGATGACAACCAATGGAAGCGCCAGTCTTCTTACAAGTGAGAAAATCATTAGCTTTCCCCACCAAGTAATTAGGGCCAATGCCTCCAGAGAGTAGCAAATCCCCCCTTCACAAAGCTATTAGCAGTGTCCTTCTTAGGTCAGAGGCGTGAAGACTGAGGAGTAAGGATGACATATTTCAATGTAACCTTTAAAATCCCTCTTTGAAAGACTGTGTAAAATGAAAATCTCCAAAGACCTGAACTTTTACAACTCAGTAAACAGTCACCAGTTGTTCCCATTAAAGTCATCCCTTAGGGAGATTTAATGAGCGAGAAGAGGAGCATTTGTCAGGATTTCCTACTTGATCTTTTGATCTCCTCATAAGCAGGTTCATGGCAAAATTGTCTCCAAAACAAAGGGTTCAGGAAAAGCCCTACTACCGGTTAGTACTTACATAAGAGTAAACAACATCAATAACTCTAATTTGTATTGTACTTTTTCCATGTATGAAAAAAAAATTAGACCATTTTTCCCTTTAGGTATTGACAAAAACCCCGGGAACAAAGCTAGTGCTATTACCACTATCTACAGATAAGGACTCAAGAGAGATGGAGACTGAAAATAGTTTACATGCTAATTATGCATCAAATTCTCTTTGCAACAATCTTCGGCACTGATGGGCAGCTCCTGACCTAGAACAATATTTCAGTACGACATTAAGACCCTATACCTTCAGGCTACAAACATTTGCTCATTAATTTTATAAAATATTTTGAAACTATGTAGCCTCTCATATAATTAATATTTACACCTAAAAGTTTCCATCATAAGATCAAATAACTGTAAAGTCTATCATTTCTAGCATGCTATAAATATTAATATTTGAAAATAAGAGTTTTTTTTTATATTTTCAATATATTCAAAGGAATCTAAATACCACTCTCGATCTGACACGTCTTTATCCATTTACAGATGACATGAAATAGGTCTTTAACATTTAAAAAATTTGTATCATTTCATTTTGCTTTTGAATTCATAGATCTATTTCACATCCCAATAGAATCATATCCTTGTGTAGCATATTTTTATATTTGAAGGACTGCCACATTGTCATTCTATCGCACTGTTCCATAATGAAAAATTATATGTTGTACGGTTTGCTTATTGCATTTTTCTGTAACCATAAGACTCTAATTGTTAAAATTCAGGTCGTTGGGTGGAAATATTCATACTATTATAATACAGAATTTATTTTAAAGAAGAGAAAAATACTGTTTGTGTTAAAACATTTTTTCATGTAAGTTTTGAAACTTCACTTAAAATACATCTGTTAATGAGGTGGAAGGGGGTCATGGTAGACAGAATAATGCTCCCTCCAAAATGCCCATGTTCTAACCCTGAGAATCTACAAATGTTACTTTACAGGATAAAAGGATTTTCCAGATGTGATTAAATTAAGGCTCTTGACATGGGGAGATTATCCTGGGTGGACCTGGGGTAATCATAAGGGTTCTTAGAAGAAGGAAGCAAAAGAGTCAAAATGCACGCAGGAATCCAGATGCCTTCAGGAGCTGGAAAAGGCAAGAAAATGGCTTGGTCCTCCTGGCGCCTTCACAGAGAACACTGCCCTGAGGACACCCTGATTTTAGCCCTGTGACACTCTGGACCTCTGACCTTACAACTAGAAGACGTTGAGTCCTGTGCTGTTTTAAACCACTAAGTCTGAGATAATTTGTTACAGTGTATAGGGAACTAACCCACAGCTTTTATTTAAAAATGTGTCCGTTTATCCCTGGAGGGTTATGACTTATCACTGGAATGAGAAAGGAAGCATTTATTTTATACCTATGTTTCACTTTATATCAGCACGAAGAAGCCTATTCTCAAAGACAGAAGTTTCATTATAGCCATGGCAATCATTTCTTTGAGCCCGTTTGAGTTCTGCAACAAAAAGCGTGTAGTGTTCTAAAATAAAAACTGTCTTTAATTTTAATTGAGGTATCATCAATTTCAAGTAGGTTTTACCGGGGTCAGGATTATGGATGAGAATGAAGGATGGTGCGACAAGGAAGGAGGCACTCACTGCCAGGGTCATGCAAGGATAGAGTGGATATTTGCATGACACCGATGGCGAGTGCTTTCTTAAATTTTGCTCCCTAGGTGCCTTATTTCACCGTGGTCCTGGCCTTGGGTCCTACTTAAGTTTTGTAAAAAGCAAAGGAAACCAAACAGTCTGACTGGCTTAAAAAAAGTTAACTTTAGTATACATTATTAAAGGAATTCATTGCTTCAATTTCTGAGAAGTATATATATATAAAAAAAAGACTATCTGATAGTTTTTCTGTTAACTTTTCACTTAAAGGCATCTGTTCAATTAGTCTCAGAAGCTTAGGGAAAATGACATAATGTTAATTTCAATATGTGTTTTTAAACACTACATTTTGAGTAACAAATTTTTAGCTTATTCTGTGCGTGTTGAAATGTACTTCTTTCAAAATGGTGGAGATGAACGTACAGCTCATTTTGGTAATTAACAAAGTGACTAGACAGAGTTCAGTGTATCTTGTCAGGAGGGCTGGCAAAATTCTAGATAGTATCCCCCCTAAAAATTTCTGGTTATTATGTGACCTCAAGCAATCTGAGAATTCAATCACCAAAAATCTTTATTAGAAATTAATCCTAACTTGTATGACAAAAACCGTTATTCTTAATGGTTCAGCATCTTAAATTCTGGAAAGCTCTAGGATGAATTCCAGACATAGTCAAGAAAAAAAAAAAACCGGGGCGCCTGGGTGGCACAGCGGTTAAGCGTCTGCCTTCAGCTCAGGGCGTGATCCCGGTGTTATGGGATCGAGCCCCACATCAGGCTCCTCCGCTATGAGCCTGCTTCTTCCTCTCCCACTCCCCCTGCTTGTGTTCCCTCTCTCGCTGGCTGTCTCTATCTCTGTCGAATAAATAAATAAAATCTTTAAAAAAAAAAACAAAACCATAATATTAATATTTGAAACAAAGAGTCTCTGCATTTTCAAATCTTATTTTATATTCTTCATGTTTTATATAATTTAGCCAATTAAAATAAGATTCTACTTTTGTTACTTTGATATGCATAAGTGACTGATTTGGATATATATTTTAAATTGAAGTCATATTCAATTTATGTTCAACACTAGAAAGTGACTTTAGATTCAGTATATTTATGTTTTATTTTTTAGGTTTCTAGGAGTTATATAAGTAGTTGCAAAGGCTTGTCAGTCACCAATTTGAATGCTTAAATTTAAAAAATCCTGTTTATCAATTTTTATACATGTAGAAATGTTTGCAGATATTTAATGACGAAGGTTTGTAAATGGAAGCAAACGTGATGCAAAATCCCCTTACGTGTGATTGCTACAATTCTCTAGACTCACGAACGGAATCATACTGTGTGTCAGCTGAACTTAAAAGCATAAGGAAGAAAGGCATTGGATTTTTTTGCTTTAATAAATTATACATTAATTTCTAAACGCAATTTAAACCTCTGAATAGATTTTTTTCTGAGCATAAAAATTACTCGGAAGGGCACCAAAAAATGAACATTCAATAGCACTTACCAGCAGTATGACTGGCATAAGTTGCCTAGTCCACGGGAGCCTTTTTGTCACCTCCAGATGGAGTTGTCAGTAAAGAATGAAGGACACAGCACACTTAAACTACTAGTCCTGTGTCTCATGTCAAGCAGATACTTAACAATGATTATTTAAAAAAAAAGGAAAGTTTATAAGTAGTAAAAACCCATGTGCACAAAAACTCTTAACCTCTAGAAACCTATCCTAAAGAAATGTGCATCTGTGTGCGTGGAAATAGACGCATGACAATGTTGACTGAAGTTCTGTTTTCACAGTAAAAACCAGAAAACAACTGAAATATCTAACAGCGGGAAAGTATAGTAAAATAAATTAAGGTGCATTTATGCCAAGAAATACTATACAAGGGTTAAAAGGGTGGGGTAGAGCTCTCTATATATTCACAGGGGAAGATTTCTCTAGTATATTATTAAGTAATGAGAAACACTGCAGAAAAATAAATATCCCATTTCTGTACAAAGAAATGCATTATTTAGGGGCGCCTGGGTGGCGCAGTCGTTAAGCGTCTGTCTTCGGCTCAGGGCGTGATCCCAGCGTTCTGGGATCGAGCCCCACATCAGGCTCCTCCACTATGAGCCTGCTTCTTCCTCTCCCACTCCCCCTGCTTGTGTTCCCTCTCTCTCTCTGGCTGTCTATCTCTGTCAAATAAATAAATAAAAATCTTAAAAAAAAAAAAAAAAGAAATGCATTATTTATTTATAGCAAAAGAATGGAAAGGATTCATACAAAACCGTTAACAGTGATACAGTGATCTTATCTGCCTGGGAACAGCATGGTGATGGTTGGAGAACGAGGGCAGGTGAGGACGTTGTATTCCTGTGTACTTATGTAACATACAAACTACTTAGCAGGTAATCACACTCTACTGCACATGCCACATGTTGAAACACTACTGTTGAAACTGTCCCAAGCAGATATCGTTGGGTTTGACAACTCAGGTGATGTCAAATGGCTGGGCTTTTATGTTTCTTCACTATTTGTACAACAGCTAGAAGACATAGGACAGTAACAATAATAATACACCAGCAGCAACAATAAAGGAACGCTTACGGAATGCCAGGCACTGCTCTAAGAACACTGACTTAATGAACTTGTGTTATGCTAATATTAACTGCATAAGGGAGACACCATTCCAATCATCGTATGTAGGGAAGGGAACTGGGCACAGAAAGGCTGGATAACCTGCCATAAGGTCACACAGCTACAAAGTGAGAGAGACAGGATTTGAATCCCGGTTCTGGGTTCAGAGTTGGTGCTCATAATCGCTGCACCTGACTGCTGTTTTAGCAGAGGAAGGATGACAGTTATAACACTATGGATACATTTTTAAGAAAACTGCCCAATAGCGAGTATTGCCAAACTTATGTTGTACTCAGCACTCCACATTTTTTGTAAACTGGGAGACACTCATGCTGAGGCACCAATGAAGCCCCAGGCGCACTTGAGTGAGACCCAGGTCGTGGTGCTCAAGGGGAGAGGATGACGGTAATGTCTCCAACAAAGCTCCCACTGCCACAGAGTCATAAAGAACAGGAGATGATCTTCATTCCTTTACCCCATGTCTTCCACACAGATAAGACAACTTGACCAATGTCATACAGCTATTGAGTGGCAGAGCTCAGATAAGAACTCTAAGTCCGGGCAGGAGGCCCGTGTATCCACTCAACCATTTCTGAGAATGTGTACCTTTAGGAGTTGCAATCTGCTCTTTACAGAGAATGGTGTGCAAAGTAGGCCCAAGGCTGTCCCTGCAACCATGTGAGTTCAGAAGGAAAAGCATATATGCTGGAATTACACAGATCTCAGTTTAAGACCTGCCTCCGTTCCTTACTAGCTATGCTCTACTGGGGGCAGTTTCCCAATTTCTTTGCAAAGGAAGAATCTAATAAGTAACATTGGAAAAAAATACCAATATAATAAGATTATTGTCATTATGTCAAATCCCATCTTAAAGATGAACTCTTTATCATCTTGGAAAAGTTATTTACTCTGTGTTGTCTCAATATTCCCATCCGTAAAGTAGGGATTTAAAAAGTATCCACTGGGGCACCTGGGTGGCTCGGTTGGTTGAGCACTGACTCTTGGTTTCGGCTCAGGTCATGATTTCAGGGTCCTGAGATCCAGTCCCGCATCAGGCTTCTGAACTCAGCAGGGAGTCTGCTTGAGATTCTCTCACCCCCTCTCCCTTTGCCCTTCCCCCAACTCAGGCGCCAAGCTCTCTCTCAAATAAATAAATCTTAAAAAAATAAAAAGTATCTACCACTTAGGGTTGTAGGGTGGATTAAGAGAATCCATAAAAAGTACTGAGCCCCATCTGAAGAGGACAGGAGTCCCACCACAGGCTGACACATAAAGTGCTAGATAAAGGAACACTAGTCTCAACAAATGTAGATTTCCTTTGTTTTAAACTCCCTGAGCAACTACCAAGACCCTTTTATAAACTGCCTTCAGCACTGTTAACAATGCTTCTGCTGTTATGTTGTATTATCTTCCCACAACCAATCTGCCTGATGAGTCGATGTACCTTAAAAAAATAAACACACTGAGATTTCCACATCCCAACTCTTGTTATGAAGTCAGCCTAATTTTCATTTAAAAAGATGACAAGGATAGTAAATGAAAATTATAAGCCTCTTCTCTAATGAAATTACCTGCCAATCTTCTGGAAGAAGGAAGACTGGAAGGAAGGAAGGCAGGTCAAACCTAGTGACAACATGACAGAAAATAAAAAAATAAATAAAAAATTTTAAAAAAGATAATATGCCATGATTAAAGTTTGGATTCTTTCAGAAATACAAATTTTGGTTAAGATTCAAAGTCAATATAACTCACCACATGAACAGATTAAAAAAGGAAAAAAATACGATAATCTCAATAGATACAGAAAAAAAATCATCTGATAAAAACCAACACTCATTCATGATACGACCTCTAAGAAAACTGAGAATAAATGTATATAATTAACAAAACCCACTCCCTCCCAAAAATGTATAGCAAACATCATACCCAATGGTGAAATACAGAAGAACACTTTCTCCCTGAGATTGTGAGGAGACAAAAATACTGATTATCACCATTTATAGTAAATATTTTTTAAAAAACTCAATAGGATGAAATAAAACTATCTTGTTCATAGATGATAGGATTATATAAAAATTCAAAATAATATAAAGAAAAACTATTATAACTATTAAGTACACATGATGAAGTGGTTGGAGGCAAAGTTAATATATTTTAAAATCATCTGTATTTCTTTTCCTTTTTTTTTTTTTTTTCCCCATGCAGGGCCTGAACTCAGGCTCCTGAGATCAAGACCTGAGCCGAGACCAAGAGTAGGATGCTTACCTGACTGAGCCACCCAGGTGCCCTGAAATCATCTGTATTTCTTTCTTTTTCTTTTCTTTCTTTTTTTTTTTTAAGACTTATTTGTTTGAGAGGGTGGGGGACGGGTACAGGGAGAGAGAGAAAGAGTCTTAAGCAGACTTCATGATGAGCATGGAGCCCAACACAGGGCCCAATCTCCGGACCCTGAGATCCTGACCTGAGCCGAAACCAAGAGTTGGATGCTTAACTCACTGAGCCACCCAGGCGCCCCCACCTGTATTTCTAAATATTCACTAAAAGTAAAACATGGGTATTTTTAAAGATACATTTACAGCATATCAAAAGAGGAATAAATCTATGAACAATGTGCAAATTTTATGTAGAAAATTACAGAATATGATTATAAGAAATTAAAGCAGAGCTAAATCACGGGAATGTACTATATTCTTGGATTACAAAATAGTATAAAGATTTTAATTCTCTCTTCATAGATTTATGTATTCAGTGCAATTCCAATCAAAGTAGGTTCTTTATGTTAGAAATTAATAAGCTTCTAATAATGTAAAAATACAAAGGGTCAAAACTGAAGGACTTATGCTACTAGATATTAAGATTTCCAAAATGCATACTTTGACAGTGCAAAAAAAAAAAAAAAGATAAATATACCAAAAAAGAATCTAGACATATACCTACAAAAGTATTAATTTATGACAAAGATGACATTGCACTGCAGTGGCAGTATGACAGTCTATTCAATATGGACCAGGGCAAATTGGATATCCATATGAGAAAATAAGAATCTTAACTCCTAGGACATCTGGGTGGCTCAGATGGTTGAGCGTCCAACTCTTGATTTCAGCTCAGGTCATGACCTCAGGGTCCTGGGATCGAGTCCTGTGTTGGGCTCGCTCAGCCAGAAGTCCGCTTGAGGATTCTCTCTCTCCCCCTCTGCCCCTCCCCTTGCTCACGCGTGCTCTCTCTCTCTTAAATAAATATTAAAAAAAAAAAAAAAAGAATCTTAACTCCCCTCTCTAGATCAACTGAGGATAAAAAGTGAATGGTTGTCTCTCTCTTTTCTTTGTATTTCTCTGCAAATCTGCTTATTTGTTCTCTTTCTGTGTATCCCTCACCCCAGTGGCGCTTTTTTCTGCTTTCTCACTTCTGGAAAAATATTACCACTAGCAGTTGTTGATGCAAATTTACTTCTTTGAAGTGACTAGTCAGTCTGAGGAGAAAACCACTTAAGTCTATTTCCATAACCTTGGGAGCAAGGTTAGGTTAAGCAGGCAATTTCCCATCCCACAACTCATCAGCTGAAACCAGAACATGGGTCACAGTGGAGACACAAAGCCACTCTCACCAAACCACACGGATGAAGAACGGTATCCCAGAAAAGGGAGAGCCCTACCCAGATGTAACTATAGCTTTCTTCATTTTAGCTCAGGTCATGACCTCAGGGTCCTGGGATCAAGCCGTGTTGGGCTCCATGCTCAGCCAGAAGTCCGTTTGAGGATTCTCTCTCTCCCCCTCTGCTCCTCCCCCTGCCCACACGCTCTCGCTCTCAAATAAATAGCTAGCTAGCTAGATAGCTGTTTAAGAAAGCAGATGTCCAGAGTAACTTCCTCTAAGCCCACATTAGGGAATCAACACAGATACGATCTCGGAATCAAGACTAAGGCCATACTAGGCTCTGGGAATACAAAACCGAGTAAAATCCTCCATCCCCTCAAAGAGCTGAAGGCCTAATGGGATAATCAGAAATGTGAATAATGACACTCAACACCTGAAAGCACCAAAATCAAATAGAGACATTTTTACTGATGTCCAAGCTCATCCCCACTTGAGATTCAGATACAAGTGGCCTAGAACAGAGCGCAGGGATAGTGTTTCTTAAAATCACCCCTGGGGGACTCTGATGATTGAGCAATGAAGAGAAAGAATTCAAGCCTTTGGATACTTCAGATAAAGGAGGGGAGAGGCAATCCATGCGAACAGCAAGTACAAGGTTATGGAGGGAAAAAATACCTTATTACCTTCAAGTTTTATTATTAAGTTTTGTGTAACTGGAGCCGAGTGCATCTGGAGGAAAGGGGAGCTGATATTAGGGGGGCAGACAAGAGCAAGATAATGGAAACCCTCCTGTGATAAGCTATTTGAACTTTCACCATTTACCTAAAGTGCTCTAAAAACTACAAAGCACAATACAAATAGGATTTTTTTTTACTATTAATAGTAATAGTATTAATAGGTAGCAGTAATCTTCTGAGAGGTATAGATTTTATTACCTCCCCCTCCCCGTCTGAAATCTCAACCAACAAAGGACAGATCCATCTTCCTTAAGGAACTGAAAGAGGGAGGTGGTCCAAGATACCACCATAAGGAGGACGGAAGGATAAGCCACTTGAAGGAGCTAAAGGGAACTAAACTGCAGAGGGACAGCTGAAAAGCTACTTCTTCATTTAGTTCCAGCCATTCTCCACCTTCGCCCAGCAGCAATGCTACCTTCGGAAGTGCTATGTTAGACCGCGTGGCAGTGGAAAAGACCAACCATCACTGGAAGTCAAATGGCTTTGGCTCTGGCTTTGGCCCCGTCACAAAGTAGCTGTGCGTCTCTGAGTCCCCGCTTCCTCATCCAGAAAAAGAGTTAGTAACCACCAGCCAGCTTTTCTAACATGGTTTTGAGTGATTTACATTAAACTAATATTTACGGAGCTCCTTGGATCTTCTCATGTGAGATAATGAGATAATCTATGGGAAAGTGCACTGTAACTTTAATATGCCATACAAACGTTAAGACACAGTCATTGCTAATAAATACAGTAATTTACACAAACTGTTCGCCACTTAGGTCAAATTACAATGCAGTCAAATAATGATGAAGCATATCATTAACTATGTGTTGGATGATTTCTTGCACATAGGTTCTGATCGCAACACTAAACACATTACATCTGTTAAGCACCCTTTGCTTGTTGCCCAGAGAGCTCGGTTGTCTCCTCACAGCCTTAAACATTAGAAGGAGTGTTATTTCCCTTAGCTCATCTCAGAGAGTGAGCAAACCAAGTTTTAGCAGATCATGAAGGGAGTCAGGAGTGGAGATGGGCTGTAGAAGGAGTCTCAGAATTCTGAGACTATTACTTAGCACAGCAGGTCGGTGTGCCTCTAGGGATAACTGAAACTCTATGCTGCCGATGGGGGATGGGGGGAGGGGAAGAGACCAACTGTACATTTGATGTTTCACTGAGGTTGGGTAATGGGTAATTTTAGGACTAGCATCTCAACCTCCAGTCTCTTTAAGCCTCCAGTTGCTTTTTTTTTTTCTTTCTTGAATCAGGACATTATTTTAGGCAATCATGGGATTCTGAATTGTTCATTCTTTTAGAGAAGGGCTCCTAATTTTGCCTCTGAAGTATGTGTTTCTGAAATTCTGTGAGAAGGAGAGAGACTAAACCTCATCATTAATGTTTGATTTATCATTTAGGGGAAAATGCGCATTACCTTTAAATGGTTCGGGTCAAACGATATATTGGCACAGAATACATGCTGTAAAAATACCAATACAATGAAGATTTAGATGAAATCGCTTTTCTGCTCTAGGAGAGCAGGCAGCTTCTCCCAGGCACATGGGCTCCAGTTTCCTAGTGATAACCTTTGACTCTATACTCAGTCAAGCTGGGTTTGAATCTCGGATTGGCCATTTCTTTGCTGTGGCACCTCATTCTCCTCTCAACCTTTCATTCTTCATCTATAAAGTGAAAATGGTAGTAATACCTACTACACAGGGTTGTTTGGGGGAATTAAATGATATCACACATTGAAAGTGGGTGACACGTAAATGCTCCGAGATGGTGAACTCTTATTTTCATCATACCAGAAAGCTGCTTCATCCTCGAAGTCTCAAACAGTAACTGAGAGTGAGAACACAGAGATGGGGTCTCCGTTCCCTGTAGAGAATGGCAATCTGACTTCAAAGTTTAAGTGTTAGATACTAGCGGGGGAAGTACAACACTTGGACATTTAGGGGCTCGGGTTCTAGTCCCACCACTGTCTTTAGCTGGCTTCCTCTTAAGATGCTGAGATCTTGGGGCACCTGGGTGGCACAGCGGTTAAGCATCTGCCTTCGGCTCAGGGCGTGATCCCAGCGTTATGTGATCGAACCCCACATCAGGCTCTTCCGCTGTGAGCCTGCTTCTTCCTCTCCCACTCCCCCTGATTGTGTTCCCTCTCTCGCTGGCTGTCTCTATCTCTGTCAAATAAATAAATAAAATCTTTAAAAAAAAAAAAAAAAGATGCTGAGATCTTAAGATCCACTCTCAATCTTCTCATCTTTTCTCCCACGCTTTCTCAGAAGCGGTAAATACAATGAAGAAAGCAATGCAGTGGTAGTGAGTGAACAGTTCTCGAGGATGTGTCAGCTCCTTCTTCCAGCTGAAGTGACTAAGGATATATACCTGTGGCTGCGAACCCATCCCAGGTCTACAGTTACTCCTGATCCCCACAATTCTGTATGAGTAGCCCCCGCCTCACCAGTGTGGGGAGAGCTGTGTCTCAGCAAAGTCTCACCACCTTCTGTGAAGACTTCTTTATTACCTGTTGAAAGAGTCCCAGCTCCCTGGATTGGGTCAGACATTCTTTGCAGATCTTGGCCATTTTCATATAGGCCTGAGGACCAAATTTGATCCCAGCCCTGCTGGCACCTTGATCTTGGTTTTTCAGTCCCCAGAATGAAGAGGAAACACATTTATATTGTTGAAGCCACCCAGTCTATGATATTTTATGATGGCAGCCTGGGAAGACTAAGACAACTGGCTTGGACTCTTTGGTACCAGTAGTCATCTCAACTATGGTTCCATTAATCTGTAAACATCTGAGGGCCAAGCTAAGGGTGAAACTTCTTAGTCCCAGTTTTACCGCATGTCAATTTCCTTCCTCATCCCAGCACCCCAGATGATAAGGCATATTGCTTTTGAGATTTCTTGCATCACGAGCTAGCAGGTCAAGGTCTTAAGATAAAGAGTGTCGTGAATGTGGAAGCTACAAGGAATGTGATCGCTAATGATTTATTAATGCATATGCAGAAAAGAAAAGTTACTATTTTAGTAACAGATCTAATTTTCTTTCTCCATCTTAGGATGTAAAAGGTATCTGCAAATAAGCATTTTGAAGAAGAGAGAAATGGTTAAGGTTTTGTCCATTTGTCCATTTGCCCCAATTTGATAAGGCCTATCAAACTGGATGGTTTGGCAGATATGTACAAACAAATCGTCTTCCGAAAGCGTTCCATAAAGAATAGTGGACCCAAAGGAATTGCAGAAAACCCATACAGGCTTTGGGAGACTGGAGGCTGAAGGGTATAGCCTTAAATGGAGGATGTGTTCTGAAGATACAGGACATAATATAACTGCAGTCCTGACTGGACCTTCAGTGATGTCTAGAAACTCTTTCACCAGGACCTTGGATGCCTCCTCCAGCCCTTTACCATGAGCCTTCTAAACCTTTTCCAGTTTATCCAGCCAACGACTCTCCTCTCACACACTAACCCCCTTTGATTGGAAGACCTTGCCTCCTACTTCTTCAGGAAAATAACTGTAGAACTTCAGTTTCAGAATCATATTCCCTCTGGCCTGAAATGGCTGTATCCTTTAAACTTTTCATTCTTTTTGCCTCTCCAAAAGAAAATATTGACATTTTCTTTCTAAAGCTGATGCCCCTACCTATGTTTGCAACTTTTCCTCCTCTAAAGCATTGCTCCATCAATTATTCTGTCTGTTGGATATTTCAAACCTCCTCCATTGCTCCTTCCCTTGATCCTACAGACATGTTCAAATATCTACTACCCTTTAAAAATTCAAAATAAAACCTTGTCTCAACCCTGTTCTCCCTAAAGTCACTCTCTCTCTTTTTCCTTCTTATCCAGGTTTCTTGAAAGAGTCAGTGCTTTATTTTTATACAGTTCTCTCCCATTCTTTTTTTTTTTTTGAATCACAGCATTCTAGCCTCTACTCCAATAATTTAACTGAAGCTGCTTTTTCATAGGCCATTAAAAACCTCTAATTGTTAGGCTCATTGGCTTGTCCTTTTCCTATCCTATTTTCTATTGCATTTTATGCTGCTGAATAAATCCTCCTCTGAAACCATTCCTTCCCTTGGCTTTGGTGACATCGCTCTTAGTTTTCTTCCTACTTTTCTGACAACCATTGCCCTCTTTTGATTCATGTTAATTTGTTCAATTATTTAAATAAGAAATGTTAAGGTAGATCTTTTGCTTTCTGCTTGCCCTACACACTATCTCTGGTCAGATAAGGAATCTTGTAATTTTAACTATCTCACTTTTGCTTGGATAATTCTCAAAGATTTAACAATAACTTTAAGTGCTTCCAAGATCCAGACTTACCCCCCTTTCATATTCCTATGCTAAAACCATCTCAAACTCAAGGAGTACAATTTTAAACTTGCTTTATTTACTCCAAGCTTGATCTCTTGGAATTCTTCACCCAAGTGAGAATCGAGATAGGTCATTTCCCTTCTTGAAAACTCTCACTTTAAAATATTTACATTGCTGGTACAGACTTTTAACCTGGGCACACAACTCCAGGATGTTCCCCAGTGTCCCTTTCAGATAGATTTTTGCTTTGTCGTTTAGTTCTAGCCAAGAGCATATGGATAAAAGTAGGGTCACCTGGGTGACTCTATTTGTTAAACGTCTGACTCTTGATTTCAGCCCAGGTCATGATCTCAGGCTCCCGAGATGGAGCCCTGCATGGGGCTCTGTGCTCAGTGGGGAGTCTGCTTGAGATTCTCTCTCTCTCTCTCTGACTCTCCTCCACTCACTTGTGTACACACACTCTCACTCTCGCTCCCTCTTTCTCTGACTCTCTAAAATAAATAAATAAGTCCTAAAAAAAAAAAATAAGTAAATAAAGTACCCTACCTCCAGGACTGGCTTATAAAAACCTCCTGTACTACCCTCTATGGTTTCTTTTTTTTCTTTTTTTAAAGATTTTATTTATTTATTCGACAGAGATAGAGACAGCCAGCGAGAGAGGGAACACAAGCAGGGGGAGTGGGAGAGGAAGAAGCAGGCTCATAGCGGAGGAGCCTGATGTGGGGCTCGATCCCAGAACGCCGGGAGGAGGAGCCTGATGTGGGGCTCGATCCCAGAACGCCGGGATCACGCCCTGAGCCGAAGGCAGACGCTTAACCGCTGTGCCACCCAGGCGCCCCTATGGTCTCTTTGACTCCCCTTCTGCTGGATAGATGCTGATACCCAGGGCACTGAAGGCAGTGGAGTCGGCTTCAGTGGGGACACCAACACAATCATGCAGAGCAAAAGAACCTCCCTACTGCTAAACAAGAACAGTCGGTTACTTGAATATAATAATTCCAACAGACAGACTTCTACATGTTAACCTACCACGTTTCCAGGGTTTACCCGCATTCACCTTCGACTATAGCCCCAACTCTCGCTAAACAGATCCATATAATTGATTCCTAAGATACCCTGCCCACTAGATTTCTATCTCCCCTCCTCACATAATCTATACTTAATTCAAGCCATTACCAGTTTCCTTTCCCTAACTGTACCCTGCTCTTTCATACCTTTTACCTCTACGTATATTTCTGCAACATGGACATCTTTCATAGCCTTTCCATATTGTGTGTGCTTATTCACTGTTTTCATACACAATTCAAAGATATGCTCCCCTATGAAGCTGTCTCTAATTCTCTAGATGAATTTCTGTCTGCTCTATGTTCCCATAACTCTTTATCAACATTGCTTTATTTACCACATGAATCAAAATTATTTATACTCCAGCATCTCCATGAAATTCTGAGTACATTTTAAGCAAGAAATTTATTTTTGTTTTCCTAGAACACAGCATACTATCTGGAATACTTAGGTACTCAAATAAGAATAACCAAAGTAACATATTTTTTAAAAAAATCAAATTCCTGGGATTAGTTTATATTGGCTTTGTCGTATTTCTAGAAAAAATAAAATAACATAAATGATTATGAAATGTTATTTTTAAGTTTTCTAAAAGATAATTATTATTCCTAGAATGAAGAAACCACATGCTCTCAATGTGATATGAAAGAAGGTGATATGAAAAAGAAGAACAAAGCTGTGCCCTTACAAAAAGGGACTAGTTGTGTCACTCTTGCGGGAAAAGAGGGATGAACATGGAAAGGATTCAGGGAAGTTTACAAAAGGCAGCAAGGAAAGCTGTGAGGCCAAGACTCATGAAGTAAGTCTTAACATCTTACCCAAAACATATAAGAAATATTTCTGGACCTGAAGGAGAGGAGAATGGAAGTGTCTTGCCAATAAAAATAGAAGGTAAAGGTAAATTTCAGGAAGCAGGAAGATAAATAGAATAGTGACTCTTGAACAAAGAGTACAATATGAAAATAGCAGCAACAAGTCTCTTTCTGATGCAGAAAGATAAGGGAAGATTTGCTTTACAAAACTCAGCCTTGGCTACAGTTCAAGAGGAAAAGAAAAAGGGAGGGGGGAGGAAGGGCAGGAGGGGAGAGGAGAATGGGGGAGAAGGAGGAAGGGAGGTGGGGGGGGGGGAGAGGAAGGACAAAGAACCTAACAAGGAATACCAGAGATCATTTGAAGAGGAGGCCCAGGCTTAAGAAGCTTGACTCTTAGATTAACTGGCCTGCAGGAACTGATAAGCAGAAAAAGAAGAGGGAGAAATCCCGGAGGGGAAGTAAAGAGGGATGCGAAGGAGTCTCGATGCTAGGAGGACTGATTCCCTAGCAACTACTGCACAGGCAGAAGACTATAGAAGTTTAGAGTTGTAACCTACAGAGCTCTAGAGACAAAACTAAGTCTATACACATCAGTGGGAGTGTTTTTTGTTCTGTTATGTATTTTTCCCCCACAACAGGACTAACTTGATGATACTCGCAATGGTCAATGAGAGAAGAGCAATACATTTAAGTGTATTGTTTACAAGGATATAGGGCATTTGAGAGACAGGAGTTCAGAGTAGGAAAATGTAGAAGCATCAGATTTATAACTGTACATAAAAGGAAAAGAGCATTTAAAGATGAAGCACCTTCTCTGAATTTGGTCTAGAGGGCAGTGTTAAGAGGGGATTATTAACTAAGTCTCTGGCCAAAGAAATACGTACATTAAGAGGTTAAGTAACCAAAACTCTAGAAAATAAGTCCAAAATGAAAGGACCGCACAAGACGAATGGGCTGCATTTATTTGTGTGCTATTTTACAAGAAGTTAAAAATAATTCCTTTTACGGCAAATACAAAACAAAAAACCACAACTGATTCTTCTAGAGCTGGGATCTTTGTTGAACTATAAGAACAGCATGTTAGTTGCTTTTGGAATAACAATAAATGTTAAGATAGCAAAAGAACCATGTGGGGAGTAAGGATCAAAAGCAATGTTTTCTTTTCAAGATGGCCAAAAAAGGTTGGGTCACTTCACAAACTGATAGGGTGCTCTCAGGGAAGGAGTAATGCCCAGGGCTTATATTAGACTGAAAGTGATCATCAGAGAAGATATATTTATTTTGGAGTCTGTCATAGGGAGTCCTGCATAGAGCAGCAGCCTATAAAAGGTGTCAGAGACAAGGACACCTGAAGTTAAAGGCTGGTTCTGTAACTTCCAAGCTCTGAGATTTTTGGGGTCTGATTTCCCACCAGAATGTGAGCTCCATGAAAACAGGAACTTGGACTTGGTCGGTATTACTCACTGCCCTATTTCCAGAGCCTACAACAGTGCCTGTCACATAGTAAGCACTCGATACCTATGTATGAAACTGGTAAATATAACTGGCCATTTACTTTCATTTTAAAGACAGGCAGGTGATGGACTCAGTTTCTCTGCAGTTCATAGTCTGATATCGAGACACTGACTCCCATTAACCCAACGCATCTTAACTGTAAAAGAGAAATAATTTCACCAACTTCAGGAGTTTGGGTTAGGAGTCAGTGAAAATACTTTTACGTGCACGGACACACAGCAAGGCCTATAGATATTGAATAAATTCTAGTTTTTGTCTTCTTTAATTCAGAACATGTTACACACTCCTTATATGCCAGAAATTCTGCTCATAAAAGCTGTAATATTGAGGACCTCTCTCCTGCTTGAGCTTCCAGAAGAGTGGGGGAGTGACCGTGTTCATAAATACCAAGACAAGAGCTACGTGGGAAAAGCGTAAGGTACAGAGAAGATGGAAGACAGAGACACATCTCATTTGAAGGGACAGTGGGTCTTCCCTGAGAAAACAGAACTGGAGGCCAGATCTGAAGAAATAGTCATCATCATCGCCTGGAAAAAGAAGGAAGCATGAGAGAAACTTCCAGGCAGTGTGTAAAGGTTCAGAGGAAGGGGGAAGCGTGAGAAATTTAGGAGAATGATCTAAGGCCAGTGGGGCTAGAACACAGATAACAAGGAAGAAGTGGTAAAATAAAGCTGAAGAGATAGGCATGGGTCAGCCTGGTTGCAATTCATGATCGGACCTTGGTCAATCTCTCTGGTAACTTCTGAATTGTCTCAAATAAGCCATCCCACACTGAAAGATTCTTTTTCTTTGGAAAGCTCTGCCTGTTTATACCTCCTGTCTTCCTAGATGCTACCTACACTTAAAATTGCTTTGGCCAACTCCCCCCGTTTTTCCCCCCAGCTTGACTGAAATACTGATACACAACACATGAAAGTTTAAGGTATAGGTGGCCACCCTTCTTATACTAAAAGTGCTTTGCCTTTGAAATTCAGTTAAGTTTGTCCCCTAGATGCCCCAGCCTCATTTAAATACTAATTTTTCCCTCAAGAGACCCACAACACATAATTTACTTGAGGATGACATCACATTGCACTGAGATTTTTAGCTTTATTCCTTGCCAGACTCTAAATCCTTTGAGGTAAGACAATGTTTCATGAAACTTCTTTTCCCCCACTACCTGAAACGAAGGCACACAGTATATGGGAGGTTGGATGAATTTACAGACAAATGAATGTTATGCCTCCTACTTAGACAACTTTACCTTGTGTTGAATAAAGAACATATATGGAGGTTCATGGCAGCTTTCCAATGCGGGGGAAGCTTCCAGTATGGGGTAAGAATGGTGCCTAGGAGAACTCTGTTCCCCAATTCCAGTGCAGGGAAATGATAAAAGTGATAGGACTCATTTTGAAAATTTTTCATCATTTGAATCAGGCAGAAATAATTAGCAAACTTCAAAGATGTTTTGCAGTGAATGCCTCCCTTCCACCCCTATTTTGCAACCAAGGAACCACAACAAAAGCAGACTTAAAAGTCATACGCAGGCTTCCCACCTAGCACGTGAATATCTTGTAAGTCGCCCCTCTATCCTAAGAAGTAAAAAGCTAAACAAACTGGAAAATCAACAACTCTTCTTAGATCTGTAAGAGAAGATCACGAAGCGAACCGCTTTGCCCCCCAGACCGCATGGACAAACACTGAGTATAGAGAAGCACCACTTACTGGAACGAAATCTCCACAGGAACCAGCAGCCGGGAGAGGAGAACGTGAGTTATAACGGATGAATTGCAGGAGGCTCAGTGTGGACACGTCTGAGGGGCAAAAACTCCTCGGAGAGAAACCCCACACTTTTGTGAGCAGTACTTAACAGACGCTCCGCCAGTGTCTTGTCAGAGGAACAATCCCCTCCTGCTTCCGGTAGGGGGAGGGGTCAAAGGAACCATTTTGTGATGTGCCGGAGGGTTTGGTTCTTCCTAATAAGCTCTGCCCTCAGGAAAATCTAGTTAACTAAAGCCTAATCAGAGCCCAGTTGACCTGGGGGAGGGGAAAACCCCAACACCAGCCATCTCTAGCCTTCCAGCGAAGAAAGAGGGGGGCGGAATGTGCAACTCCAGTGCACTCTAGCCATCCTGTCCCGCCAAAAGGGAGGGGAAGCTGAGAAGCACATGTGAAGTTCAGTGTCCACTAAAAGACTGAGACCTACCCATAGGATTATAAAACATGTCCTCCGCCCGCACCTCACCGCCACATTCCTAAAGGCCTATTTACTCCAGTTCCTTTTACCCAGTATATCAGATCCAGCCATCAACAAAAAATGACAAGGCACCTAGACTTCACTCAAATTAAAAAGTCTACTTTGAGAAAGATATTGTCGAGAGAACAAGACACACGCACAGACTGGGAGAAATATTTGGAAGACACATCTCATCAAGGATTGTTATTCAAAATATACAAAGAACTCTTAAAACACAACAAGACAAAAATCCAATTAAAAAATTGGCCGAAAACCTTAGCAGACATCTCACCAAAAGATGACACAGAGGTGGTAAATAAGCATATAAAAAGATGCCCCACATCAGATGTCATCAGGGAATTGCAAATTAAAACAACAGTGAGATAGCACAATCTAGATAGCACAACGAGGTAGCAGGGCCCAAATTCAGAACGCTGCCAGTTCCAAATGCTGACGAGGATATGGAGCAATAGAAGCTCATTCATTGCTGGTGGGAATGCGAAACGGTACAGCCACTTCAGAAGACAGTTTGGCAGTGTCTTACAAAATTAAACATACTCTTGTCATAGAACCCAGCAATCGTGCCCCTTGGCATTTACTCAAAGGAGTTAAAGACTTCTGTGTACACAAACATCTGCACATACATGTTTATAGCAGCTTTATTCAAACTTGCCAAAATCTGGAAGCAACCAAGATGTTGTTCAGTAGGTGAATGGATAAACTGTGGGACACTCAGAATATGGAATATTATTCCATGCTAAAAAGGTATGATATATCAAGCCATGCAGAGACACGAAGGAACCTTAAATGTATATTAGTAAGTGAAAGAAGCCAATCTAAAAACACTCCCACTAGATGATTCCCACTAGACGATATTTTGTAAAAGGCAAAACTATCAATACAGTAAAAAGATCGATGATTAACCGGGGTTGGGGGTGAGGGGTGAATAAGGGGGAGCACATAGGATTTTAGGGCAGTGAATACATTCTTCGTGATACTGTCTGGGTGAATACATGTCATTATGCATTTGTCCAAACCCATACAATGTACACCACCAAGAGTGAACCGTGATGAAAACTAGGGACTTTGGGTGATGTCAGCGTAGGTTTATCAGCTGTAACAAATGTACCCTTCTGGTGGAGGACGTTGATGATAGGGAAGGCTATGCACGTGTGGGAGCTGAGAATACATGAGAAACCTCTATACCTTCTCGATTTTGCTGTGAACCAATAACTGCTCTAAAAAGTAAAGTTTATTTATTTATTTTTTTTAACAAGTCACCCTCAAGTCAAGGCCATTGTTTTTGCATCCTTTATCTGAAGAACTCGAAGCCGGGGCCAGCCGATTCCTTTAGTTACAGTGGGTCCCTGCAGTCATTTAGAACCAGGGGTTCTCACCGTTAGGATAATGCACACTGATGGCTCAAGGCACATTCTGTGGCCTCACCGCTCCCCTTCACACCTGTGCATCAAATCTCACACAAACACCACCTTGCTTGCGATTAGTCAAAATATGTTTAGGGTTTTTTGTTTTGTTTTTTTGTTTGTTTCTTTTCTTTGCTTCTTCCCTTGAGAAATGTGCTTTTTGAAGTCCCAATTCCTACCTCGTTTAAGTGGGAAATGATACCCTGATTTTACCATGCCTGAGATCGTAAGAAAAATACGTAAAATCAGAAAGTATACTTCATCCTTTGTTGGTGACAAATTCTTTTTCTGATCTTAAGGAACCCCTGTGAAAATCAAAACCTATTTGGGAAAGCATTATAATCGATATAACAGACTATAATTAGGAACAACGTTAATGTCTAAGAACAGGGGAGGATAAGCAAACAGGATATGCTGACTGATTAAGCTATTTATGAAAATAATGGTTATGAGGAATTCCTATGATACAGTAAATGAAAAGCATGTATGACTATGCATAGATATATTCATTTATGCTTTTCATTCACTGTGTGTATATATATTCACTATATATATTTATTCATTTATCCACTGTATATATGTATATAGTTATTCATTTACTGTATTATAGGAATATATATATGTTTATTCACTCCGCAAATCCATACCACATCCTGAGTACCCACTCTGTTCCTGTGATAGCTGATGGGAATCAGCCATAAATAAAGCAGACCTGCTCTCTGAAGCCATGGTACTTACAATCAACGTCAATGGTTCTCGAAGTGTCGTCTGTGGATCCTCAGTATTAGCATCACCTGGAACTTGTGAGAAATGCAAATTTTGGAACCCCCAACCAAGACCGGCTCTATCAGAAATCTGGGAGATGGGGCTCAGTAAGCTGTGCTTTAGCAAGCCTCTCGGGTGATTCTGATGCAAGCTCAATTTGAGAATCACTGGTCCGGCAGAGCAGACAAACATTAAATGAAGCTATTCATGGTAATTAAATCAGGTATCAGAGAGTAAGAAGTTGTAATGGAGAGTACCGAACCGGATGTAAGGTGTTTGCCTCTTTGGGGATTCAAAGACAGGTTCCCTGAAGAATTGATGGAATGAAAGTGGGCCATTGTATCGAAGGGTGGATAATGGATAGGCATGTGATAAAACCAGCATAATAAATTGTTAAGGGTAGAATCTTGGTAGTAGATATACTGATGTTTACTGTAAAATGTTTCAACATTTGAAAATTTTCATTGTAAAATGTTGAAGAAAAGGGAGTGTGCTTTCAGGAGTATTAGAGATGGTAAAGGCTGCGTGAAAGCATCCCTGATACCAGAACATATTCCATGCTACTCCAGCCTCATTCATCTGTCAAGGAATTGACAGGAACTGAAGGAAGGACACTGTGGCTGGAGTATAGTGACTACAGAGGAAATAGACATGACAAGGTCAAGACTAGAGGTTGATAGTTTTGACAATATAGGGTTGGATCAGAAAGGCCATATTAAGCTGAATTTTCACAATGTATCTCTAGTTTGCATTTTTTATTGCTGAGTATTAAATTATATGAACGTACCAGTTTGCTTATTCAGTCTCCTATGGATAAACATTTGGATTGCTTCCAGTCTTTGATTATAATAAATAAAGCTGCTATGAACACTTACATCCAAGTCTTTAGTGGATGTGTGATTTCATTTCCCTTGGAGTATAATCGCTGAGTCATAGAATAGATAAATCTAAAACACCGCCGAACGCTTTAGCAGCTTTCTGAAGCAGTTGTGCTGTATTACACCTCCACCACAATGTTTAAGATTCGAGTTGCTCCATATACATGCCACAGTTTTCATTTTAATCATGCTAGTGGGTATACAGTGGTATCTCATTTGTTTTCGTTTGCATTTGCTTGACGACTAAGGATGTTGGACAGTTTTTCATATATTCATTGACCACTAGAGTATCTTCTTTTGTGACGTGTCTCTTCAATCTTTTGCTATTTAAAGAGTTATTCATTCATTTGAGAAAGAGAGTGTGCATGAGCATGGGGGGAGGGGGCTCATGGGGGGCAGAGGGAGAGGGAGAGTCCCAAGCATCTTATGCTGAGCCCAACGTGGGGCTCCATCCCAGGACCCTGAGATCACGACCTGAGCAGAAACCAAGAGTAAGACGTTTAACCGACTGTGCCACCCAGGCGCCCCTCTTTTGCTCTTTTTAATGGGGTTTTCTTATTAATGAGTTGTAGGACTTCTTTGTATATTCTAGATATAAGTCCTTTAACAAATATATACATTGTGAATATTTTCACCTCATCTATGTCCTGCCTGTTTTCTTGATGTGCAGAGGTTTTTAATTTTGACGAAGTTCAATTTATCAATATATTCTTTTCAGTTCCTGTGTTTTCTGTATTATTTCTTAAGGAAAAAAAAAAACTTGGCTTTTTCAAAGTTGTGAAGATACTGCTTTATGTGTTATTTGAAAAGTTTTATAGATAATAGCTTTTATGTTTGGGTATGTGTTACATCTCAAATAAATTGTATTATCTGACATAAAGTCTGTGTTGAGTTGCATTTTCTCCATGCAGATACCCAGTTGCTCCAGCACCATTTATGAGAACACTTGCATTACCCGTCGAGTTACTATGGCACCTTTGTATTTTTCCATATATATGTGGGCCCATTGCTAGACCTTCTATTTCATTGATTTATATGTATATCTTTTGGACAATATCAAATTTCCTTGATTACATTAGCTGTATGATAAATCTTAAAATCAGGTGGTGTAAGTAATCCAAACTTTCCTTCCCAAGACTTTTTAGGGGTCTATTCTAGGGTCCTATACAGTCCCACATGAAGTTTAGAAAAAACTCTTTAAATTTTTCTTTGTGGAAAGATTTTAAAGTTTGAATTCAGTTGCTTATATAGATATAGACTCTTCCAATTTTTAAAAAAATTTCTTCTACTGGCAACTCTAGTACATTGTGCTTTTCAAATAACATATTTTTTTCATTTCATCTAAGTTGCTGAATTTGTTGCCATAAAGTTTTTCTCCCCTTATTATCCTTTCAGTGTTTCTGGGATTTGTGATGATGTCTTAGCTCTCATTTCTGATATTGGTAGTTTATGTTTCTATCATTTTTTTCTTAATCAATCTTGTTATGCTTTATCAATTTTATTAAACTTTTCAAAAACAAATTTTTTTATTTTGTTGATTTTCTCAGTTGCTTGTCCATTATGTATTTTATTGATTTCCACACATATTTTATTAAAGACTTCCTTCCATTTGCATCGAATTTAATTAGCTTTCCTTCTTCTAGCTTCTTAAAGTGGGATAACAGATCATTGATTTTATACTTTCTTCATTCCAATATGTTCATTTAAAATTTACATTTCCCTCAGCTTCTTACCATAAATTTTGTCATACTGAGTTTTCATTTTTATTCTTTCAAAATATATTCTAATTTCCCTAATCATTTCTTATGTGATCCATAGGTTATTCTATAGTGAGTTGTTTAATTTCCAAATATTTGAGGATTTTTCAGATACCTTTCTGTTATTGATTCCAATTTAGTACCATTGTGCTAGGAAAATATTCTAAGTATTATTTTGCTCCTTTAAAACATATTGAGATTTTTTATGGCCTAGCATACAGCATATCTTATTAGGTAGTTGATGTACACGTGACCAAGAAGATTAATTTCTCACTCATTTTATCACTGGTCAGTTAAGGCTGTGTCACACATCGTTATTATTCTGAGACCCAGTTTGGTGAGACAGCCTCTTATCTAGAACATTGCTGGTCTCATGCCAAAGGAAATGGAGAATATATCAAAGCATCCTCTAGCTCTTAAAAATTCTACCTAGAAAAGACATGTACTACTTTAGTTAACATTCACTGGCTAAAGAAATGTAACATGGCTATCTCTGATCTCAATCAGAAAGGGATGGGTAATTCCGCAACAAAGAAGAGCAAGGATAATCTTAACACATCTATAATCCATGCCAAAGACATATTTGTCTTAAAGGACCTGTTGATACTATCTCCAAGTATTTTTCCAACCAGTTACTTCTCTGCATTCCCACTGCCCACACTGTTTTCCAAACCACTCTCATGGCCCATCTGGACAGCTGCAAGAAAGCTCTTACTAGATCTCTCTACATCCACTCTGGCTCCCTGACAGGAGTTAGAATATTCAACAAAAATCTGAGCACGCCACATACACTCTATTCCCATCAAATTCATCACTATCCACCAGCTCCTGCTTTTAAAACTTCTTAATAGCTTCCCATTGCACTTAAGTTAAAAGGCAACCTTTTCATGTGGTCTGCAGGACCTTGCAGAGCTCAGCTTCTTGTCTACCACTTCCGGCTCATCTCTGACCCCTCCTGCTCTCACGCAGCAGCCTCATGGCTCTCAGTGCCTTGAATACCCCAAGCTCTTCATAGCACCATGGATTTTGCACAGGCCATTCCTGTGATCTGGAATGTCCTTTCCTCCACTCTTCACCCAGCTCACTTTCACATCCATGTTAGGCTTCCCTACTTCCCTTCTTCTTGTGCATATTTTTATTTTATTTACACCAGCTAGCAAGTTTGTAGTTCTATATTTATTTGCATGGTGACTTTTTTGTCCCCTCCATGGACCCCAGAATTGAATTAATCCTATTCCTCAGTTCAGGAGTACAATTATCTATGGTAGCCAATTCTTTTTTTTTTTTTTTTTTTACTTTTATCCTTTATCATTTTTTTTTTCACTCATTTCCCCCCTTCCCCTGATTCCCTAACTCTAGTCCATTTTCAGGGTGTCTCTTCAATCTCCCCCTAATTTACACAAACATGCACGTGCACACACTCACATAGCACCTTATGTGTATTCTAATTATTGTCTTCCTCCCTCAGTGTTAAATGTCAGGGTGCTGTATCTGGCTGTGGACTACCACGCACTCTATTTGTGGCTCGCCCTTTGTGGAATTATTGCCACTTATGGACAGAGAAAACAAAGCGCAGCTGAGTAGCATCTTAAGGCTTCACAGGTAGGGCTTTGCAGATCCGTGAACGGAGAACCGTGAAAGGAGGCCAGCTTGGTTTCACTTCAATGTCGGCACTTACACGTCCCTTTCTATCAAGTCACCTTTGCTCTCACCACATCCTTACTAGAGATCCAGAAATGATACGGAAATGTGGCATCAGAGAGGTCAGATGGCTTGCCCAAGTGGTAGACACAGACTTAAAATCAACTTCCTTCTTGTTCTTACATAGCTCCCCCTGGTCACCTGCCTCTGGCCACGCACACACTGGATTCAAGGTCTCGTTTCCTGCTCTGATGTTAGAATCCGGGCTTCGTTTTCCCCTCCAGAAGCCAAGTGCGGAAACTTACTGAAAACCCCAAGCCCAGTGCCAGCGCTCAGCTTTGTGCAAAGCTTTCCTGTTTGCCCAGACTCAAACCAGCTATTCAGAGTTGGCAAAGCCGTTTACTTTCAAGCCTCCGTTGTCAATAGATCAAGTAGAAACATTGATAACTCAATGAAGCTCCGGGCAGCCTGCCCGTCAGGAACATCAGCACGATACATTTCTATGTACAGGAAGATTTACCCCTGAAACCTAAGCAAACAGGAATTCCTGATTTGGATCCAGAATGTCCACCCCCACACTCGCCAGGGCAGTGAGGAAGCTGTGCAAACATCTATCTTGGCTAAAATAGCCTTTTGGACCTTGTAGGGCACTAATGGGCTTGGGGCTTATTAGGATGAAAAAACAGCTTACAGGGACGGGAGCTGAGATTCTCAGATGATGGGTGAGGGAAGCTACAGCTCTCCCTCCCTTGGCAATTATTTATGGAGTGTCTACTGGGTGGCAGGCGCCGTGTTAGAAATGAGGGATGTTCGGGGTGGAATACGGAGGCCCTATGCTCAACGCCGTCACAGTCCAGTGGGAGACATACGTAAAGCAAGTGAAGGAGGACAGGCAGCCACGGCAGGCTGTGAAATCCCCTCCAGTGACTAAGACCCGAGTCCTGCCTGACGAGGTACACCCCACAGCGGGACACGGAAGAGTTACTGTCCCTGAAGCCACTTCGGTGTGTTCTGAACACTTCAGCAAGCCACACGGAGGCAGCTCACAACGCTGGAGCGGGCGTGGGACTGATGTTGAACGGGGATGCCGCCCGGGTGAGACATTCTGGAAATTAACCCCCAAGGGGTAGCAGAAAACACATTAAGCCTCCTCTCCCTCAACTGTCTTATCTATAAAACTAAGACACTCAGGTTACTCCTCTGGCAACTTAGCAAGCCACTTGAGAGGACTTGCCAAGGAGTATTACATAGACCCAAGATTGGATGTGTGTCGGTTTCATTGGTATCGGACAGCTGGTTTCCATCAGGTGTTTTCTGGGCATGTTCCCCTTTGTCCTGATTCTCTTCTAAACATCAGTGTCACTCACTGCTGATTCCCTGTCCCTGCCCGCTGTTTCTATTAGGTTTTAATCATGTCCTTCACAGAGAAGGCCGAGTTTTGAAATTAGGGATATAACACAAGTTTTTGCTAGATAACTGTTCGCATCTTCACCCTAGCCATTTATTTTGTAACGAAACATTGTGTTTTAGAAACACGATATACCCTTCGGGCTTTAAGATTTATACTCTTTTGATTATTACACTTTAATTACGATTCTCAGCCTCCTTAGAACACACAGCTACCTCTTCGAGAGGAAACTAAATTAAACACTGCTATGTTGAACCAGGGCTGCTGCCTACAGTTGCCTAGATTATTACAGGGGATGCTATTCACATCATCATCTGATGAAAGACACCTTGCAGTTGTGCAGTGCACAACTTGGGCAGCTGCTAAACATGACAGCCTACTTACTTTAGCAGAACTCTGCTATAAAATTAAGGGACTGTACATGATGATATCTAATGAAGAGACTGAATGCAATGAGAGCTAAGATTTCTCCCTGTTCTAATGTCTCTGACACTGGGAATTCTATGCACTTGAAATAAACAGCTTATGACTTTGTCTTATGCCCAGCATTGAATCTAGAAGATCGAGGAGCACTCAGCAGAATCGGTCATGAAATGAAGGGCCAGACGTAAGATTGAGCTGCCCCCTGTATGCCTAAGAGTCTGCACAGGTATTTAGCCAATTCCTGATGTCACGAGCCAGATAAGAAGTAAGTACCAATAGGACAAGGTCAGTGGTCTGATTTTGGCATTGAAAACATGGAGTGGCATAAGTGAAGTGGGTAAGTAATAGGCAGGATATTCCACTCAGCAAAAGTAGTCACAGGTTGGATTACTTCTTTGTCTCTCTCGCTAGACTGGCCACAGTAAGCACAGAACTCTTTATCACATGCCCACCATCTTCCCCTCTGCCTGGATCTTTCCTCTAGATTCACCACTGAACATTGGCTTATTAAGCATCTGGGAATCTGACAGTGAATAAACTGATCTCATTCGGCCTGAGTCACTGTTTCCAAACTACCATGGCCACAGAATAACTTTTCCACAGACCACGTATTAATATCTCACAAAACCTCCAAGGAATAGCCCGGCACCATGACTCCAAGCACTATCTTTACTGCCACTGAGCTACCAATGCCTACTACTAGGCCACACAGATGTGCAATGGCATTCACAGACGGAGAAGTATAGTTGTTAGAAATGACGGCTTTTGTTCATCCCACGCACCAAAACACTAACTGTCAGAACTCCAGCCACAGTCAAAGGACTCAAGTCAGAGTTGCAGGAAGCGGTTACTAAGCTCCATGCCTCCTCTCTAGTTCTTCCCCATCCTTTCCAACCCATGTCAGGCTTCCAGCCAAAATCGCTCCATCCAGGGCTGCACTTTTCCTACATGTGAGGATACAAGAGTTTGTAGCTGTCATTAAAAGGCATAGAGGCAGACAGAGATGGTGAGATAGTGACACATTTTCTTTCTCTAGTAACTATGATTGGGCACTTAGCTATTTTCTCATTATCCCTAGTTCCCCTTGCCTGTTCTCCTACTAGACTCGGTTACACCTGATATTTAATACTAGCCTTTCTAACTCTCAGTCCCATTACCAAGCTGCTGTTTCTCTCCTCCATGGCTAAAACGGTCTCTGCAAGCAATCATGTTATTATTAATTATTATCATTAATATTATTATTATCTATTTATATTGACCGATAGTTTCTATGCCTCTGTTTTTCAGGGAGCTGTGAGTGTTTTTGTTCACACCTGATCAAAAGAGGCCAGAAAACACATCAGGAAAGGTGACTTTCTGGGGACCCTAGCATGCCGACAGCCCTGTAGCATCTTAGAGAAATAAAGCCTGCTCTTGTCACTCTCTCCTTCAAGCTCTTCACAATCTCTCCAGGGCATAAAGAGCATTTAATAATAATAACAGAGGACGTTTATCGGAGATTCACTCTGTGTGAACCTCTGTGCTAAATGCTTTAACTCTGATTTTCACAGCAAACCTACAAAGCAAATATAATTATTAGTCTGATTTTATCAGTGAAGAAACTGAGGTTTTAGGCTTTTCTACAGCTACAAAACTGTACATAAAGGAGCCAACAGTCAAACCTGGCATCTGACGAGTGGTTGGGCTTTACTAGGAAACACTGCCTAGTTAAGTCTGGACGAAGTACCAGCTCCTTCCCTGGTCACATTAGGACCCTTCAAATTTAGGTCCTAAATTATCCCCGTACACTTCTCCTACTACTCTTATTCATGTAGTCTATAGTCATTCATTCATCAAGCATTTACTGAGCCTCTATGATATGCCAGAAACTGAGCTAAACATCATATAGCGGCCACCCAAATTAGCTCTACACCATGAACTACACACTTTTTTCCCCTAGGAAGCCTTCTGTGGCTGATCTAGGCACAATGCCTCCTGGGCAATCACTGCAGTTTATACATATCTCCTTTTTACTCTCTAAGTGTCTGTCTATCTATCTATCTATCTATCTATCTACCTACCTCCTACCTATATTCTGCTCTAGAATATAAAGGACTTAACCTATGTCTTGCCAATCTTTCTACTTCTTGAAGAATGTCTAACATTTGATAAATATTCTGGAACAGAATCAGCCTGCCATTGGTCGGAGGGTTGTGGGTTATTGTTAGCCTGCTACTCTAACTGCTGAGACAATCTAAAGGCTTATATTTGTGACATCCTTTAGACTACATTTTTAAGAGGCTTAGTCACGGGAACCCATCTTCAAGGGTTGCCAGTCTAGTTGGGAACAGTTGTACAAAAATGAAAATGCAAACAAATTTATCATTGCTACAATAGAGAGATATGTATGGTGGCAAAGGAGATAGAAATGGAGGTTATCAATGCCTCCCGGAGGAATGCAAATACTTCTTACCGGAAATGAGGATGATGCTAAAGCACAGACAGCAAGTAGGTCTTGACTAGGTTGGCGGCAGGGTGAGCCCCTTTTAGGACACAAATACCCAGAGACACATGCGAGCGAGGTCTATTCAGGGACCTAGGAGGTAGATGTCCGAGGGGAATGAAAGGGAATTGGGCTACACTGTAAAGAGACTAACAGACCCTGAAAAGGGGTTTTGATTTTTTTCTGCCAAAGTAAGGGTAAAGGGTCTGATCACCCATTTCCAGTACGGGAGGGGTGCTCTCCATCAGCAAGGAGCAATGCTCTGACACCAGCTGGGTATCCTACAATTCAACTCAATTCTGACCCTCTACCTGGAGATACTATCGGTTCCCACAGGCAAAGGGCTCAGTACCACAAGACTGCCCTTCCACCTCCACTTCAGACGCCAGTTGCAAGCCCAGGCTATCACCTATACTTCTGATGAACTGGCTATAAATTAGAGGTCCCCATAACCCCCTCCTCAGGTTTGACTGATTTGCTGGAGCAGCTCATAGAATTCAGAGAAACAGCTTACTTCCTAGATTGCTGGTTTATTATAAAAGGATATAATTCAGGAACCTCCGGATGGAGAAGCTGCATGGGCAAGGAATGGGGAAAGGGTGCAGAGTTCATGCCCTCTCCAGGTGCCGCACGCTCCCAGAACCTCCACATGTTCACCAACCCGGAAGCTCTCCAAACCCCCTCCTTAAGTTTTTATGGAGGCTTCACTGCATAAACATGATGGACTAATTCATTGGCTTTTGGTGATTGGCTCAACCTCCAGACTCTCTCCCCTCCCCAGAGGTCAAGGTGCAGGAGTTGGAAGCTCCAACCTTCTAATCACATGATTGGCTCCCCTGGAAACCAGCCTCCATCCTTAGGTGACTTCCCAAATCCACCTCATCAGCTTAACAAAAGTTACCTTTGTTGCTCTCCTCAGGAAATTCTGAGGGTTCTAGGAGCTCTGTTCCAGAAACAGGGTCAAAGACCAAATATGCATTTCTTACTATGAATCATAATATGAAAGGGAAATTATGAAAGCATTTTACATTTAAGGTGGAGTAATCAGATGTCCAGTTATAAGGATAACTTCTGCAATAGTAAAAAGGATAGACTTTTTAGAGTAGATGGACTTTAGCCTCCAAGAGACTGTTACTACTCCTCCCCTCTTTGCATATAGAGGTGATTAAAAAAAAAAAAAAAGGTAGAGAAGCCCCCCTGTGTGGAGAAGCATAAAGTCTCTGGCCAAGTCCGCTGTCTTCTGCTGCTCCTGGAGTCTTTTGGTCTGGGTCACTCTCTCTTTGCTCTCGTGGTCTCATTTGTTTTGTTTCCCAAAGAAATTTCAGGTTTTCTTTTGCACACCTTCTATTTAAGGAAAGCCTAATCATCCTTATCTGGGTCCCTGAAGATTTCAAAACTTTCCATTCTCAGCATACAAAAATATAAATCCCCTATTCTAAGACATTCTTTATTCGTTAGGATGAGGATTATTTTGCTTGCAAGTGACAGAAACCCAATTAGCTTATGTAAAAAAGTGAATTCATTTTCTTATGTAATCAGCAAGTCCCAGAGCGCTCAATCTGACCAGGTACAACAAGGATCAGGATTTCAAATTGTCACCTGGACTCTGTCTCTTCACTTCTTGGTTCTACCACCATCTCCCCTTACTTTCACATATACTTTCTTCATATGGTAACAAGGTGGTGACTGGTAGCCCTAAGTTTACATATTCCTCACAGTCTTAGTCCCAGGGGAACGTGTGTGGTACCCTCCCCCACAAGCTGCTGCACCAATCCTTCACAACGCTGTTCATCAGTATTGTTTGGATTTATGTACTTAATCCTGGCCAGTCTCAGTGTCCAGAGGGGTATAAAGTCTCAGGATCAACCTGCTGGCAGTGACCTGAAGTGGGCTCGTATCAGCTTTAAGAAAGCCAATTCCGTGCTTCTCTCCCCCAGCTCCACATTTAGTGATGTCATGTTGGGAGACTGAAGTCAGCCATGATGGGCTGGTTGGAGACAGAACCAACGCAAACACAACACATCAGGACTTTCTTGTTTGGAAAGGCAGACTGTTAGCACACCACATGTGTTCATCCTTACTTTAGGAAATAACATGTTATCTGGCTGACCTTTCCAGCAAGATCCCATGGAATAGGGAAAGTTCGAAAAAAAGAGACATATATAACAGAACAGACCAAAACAGAACCCAGCCATCTATCACTTAAAAACTTTTTCTTTGTTTTCAGCCACAAATGGCAAATCCTACCTTTTTTGAGGGGTGAAAGTATAGTTTTCCACATCATTTCAAATGCATACATCCCAGAGACCTCCTATAAGTACCTTCAGAAAACAGAGGAAGAGAGCTGGGAACAAGACATATCCTTCTCACCCTGGGAGCTCTGTACCCCCAGAACTGATCTACTGGAAAAGGTGAAGATTCATAACAATCATTTTACCCAGTAGAAGTATTACCCAACACATTGTGGAAGTTTGATAAATATTTTTTTTAAATACTATGTCCAATAGTCATCTTACGTCTATCAAATGTGTTATATTTGTAGGCTTTGTCAGCTGGATCAGAGCTAAGCTGGCCATTACACAGACTAAAGTCATACCTTTCCCCAAGATACCTTAGGATATCCTAACTTTCCAGAAGTTATGGAAAGAGTGAAATAGGTATCCAGAAATATCCATTTCTTTAATTGGAGCAGATGGAAAAGAATGTGAAACCTATCTGTAATCATCATTACTTCTGATAAACTATGTTCTATTTTCCCTCCACAACTGGAGAAGCAGATGACTCAGAAAACTCACACACACACACACACACACACACACACACACACACCATCATAAACTAAGGAGACCGTTAGGGTAGGGCAGATTCGCTTCCCTGACCTGTGTTACTACATGCTTACGTTTACTCTCTGACCAGCCCTACCATCCTAAAAGGTCATGCCCCGTGGGAAGAGAATAACTATCACATACAAAGGTAACTTCCCCTGAGATCGCAAGCAGCTTTGCTGTTATCCACTTCAGCGAAAGGCACAAGTGCCAGAGGGTCTGGTGATACGGAGGGGCCCTGCAACATGCACACATCCTGGGACTGCTTGGGGATCGCAGTCTAGGGGAAACAGCAGTGATGGGGAGAGAAGTAACACCGAGCAAAAAGCACCACAGAACAGTAAGTAGCAAGACATCTGTCTCTGTGCCTCACCAAACACAGGGGATACAACGGAAGAGAGAAGCCTTCACTGGTCACCAAAATTGGACAGTATCGACAGAAGGCATTTCCTCAAAATTAAGGATCTTCCTGCTAGTCACTGTGTACAGAGTCAGAACCCATAGATTTGGTTTCTTGCTAGAATGTGACCACGGTTTTAATCACCAGCTAGTGAAGTCTGTCATGTTTGAGTTAAAATTTAATATTATTTAATAGGGTTTAAAGATGGTGAAAACTACAGAGTGATTTGTCATATGACTTTCTGTTTCCTAATTACGAAACTTGATCTACAAATTTTCCTGATTATGCCACTTTGTGTGTAAAATCCTTCATCACCTGCTCATTTTCCTAGAAGGTAAAGGCTTAACTCTAATTTGGCATTATATCCCTGTGGTTGGACCCCTGAATCTCTCTCTAGTCTGATTTCCCTCTTCTTTCTCCTACATATCCTGAAACATGGTCTTCTCAGTCTGAATGTATGTCAAGGAACACACGGTGTACATACCTTCATACTTTTACTTTTTTAATTTTTAAAAGATTTTCATTTATTTATTTGTCAGAGAGAGACGGAGAGTGCACAAGCCAGCAGAGAGGCAGGCGGACGGAGAGGGAGAAGCAGGCTCCCCGCTGAGCAGAGAGCCTGACATGGGGCTTGATCTCAGGACCTCAGAATTATGACTGGAGGAGCCAAAGGGAGATGCCCAACTGACTGAGCCACCCAGGTACCCTGTCTTCATACTTTTAAATATATTTTTCCCTCTACCTTGGATGCCACAGAAGCCCTAACCCTCACAGTGTGGTAACATGTTTTTCATCCTTTAAGAAACAACTCAGTGTTTACCTTTTGCTGACCCTACTTCCTCCTCGTTCATCCCCTTCTGCCTAAACCTGGTTGTAAGCGTTGTTAGGCCTAATGTCTCCTCTCTCCTGTCAAGTAACTCAATGAAAGTATTCACCACAATAATGACATTTTGAGTGCAAGCACATCTTATTGACTAGATCATGAGTTCCTTGAGAATAGGGGTTTCTGTATAAACCTTTTCTGCATTCCTGGAGCCTAGTACAGTGTTGGGTACCCTGTAAGAATTTCATAAACATGCGATCAATTTGAATAGCCAAAAATATGGTGTTTACACTCTTTAAAAATATTATAAACTCTACCAAGAAATATTTCTTAAGTTTTATTTTTTAAAATAATGATCACTGTCCAGACTTTTAACATTCATGTTAAGATATATATTATTTGCAAGGCCATATGTAAGTAGATATTATAGGAAAACGAATAAGTTGTTTCATGTTTTTTTTTTAAATCACTATTCATCAAGCAGGAAGAATGTCCCAAAAGTGGAGTAAAACACGTTACCAAATACTATAATGAATTGCTTTTAGATAAAGGAGACATATTGAATTGCTAATTATGAAGTTCATGTCAACAGAGCAATGGCCATTCAGTAGATAAATGAGTGGGGAAAATATTTCTTCAGTTACATGAGAAAAATATGACCAAAGAAATTCTAGCTGCACCAGAAATTAATCACAATAATTTGCAAATCATTTCAAATACCAAAGGTTCAGTTATTTTTTTTTCCCCAAGAAAAATAACATTTTAATGGTGGAAACCTTCCTGTAGCAAAGAGGAATGTTAAAACAGAATTACTTTCTTCTGAAGAAATGGATATATGTATATATATTTTTTCAAACCAAGAGTTGAATTCATCCTGTGAAGGGTGGTGACGAGACTGCATTGATCTCACTGACATGTGAAAAAACATAGTGTTAATTTTCAGAAGCATGCCATGCTGAGATTAGAGACCTTACGTACTTACTTGCTCTTCTTATTGTCCATAAATGTTACGACTAAATATTGAATGCGGGAGAACATGAAATATAGTAAATAGATGGCTCACCGAGATGCTGCTGCTGAATATTTCATTGACATTAATTCATCAGGATCAAAACCAGATGGAGGCTCACTAGTCATACCTGATAGCCCAAGTATTATGCTTCTCCAATTTCATGATTGTCAGACTTACTTGCTGAATTGAGGTTAAATGTTTACCAAGCTCTTACTATGAACAAAGCATTGTGTACAGCATAAAGATGGAACAAGACATAGTCCTTCCCCTCAAGAGGCAAAGAGTCCAAAAGAAAAAGATGAATAAATTAACAAGCTCATTCCAATAAACATACATTAAGCACCTGTTGTTTCTAAAGCACTGTAGTAAGATCCATACCAGGGAGGTAAAAATGCCCTCATTACTGGAAATGTGGCTCTGATAGGAAGGATACCCCCAATTTCTATGACACACTACTCATCCCCTTGGGTTGAATTGACATTTTTTTTCTATAGCAGTCTTGTTTAAAGTGACTAAATGAAGAATTTCTCTTAGTATTGGGAAGTGGAATCATAGAAGCCAGCACTCTTCAAAGACACAGAGAAGTAAGTTCTATAACCAATGTGGCAGTCTACACAGAACTTGGCGAGGCCGACTGGAATCATCCATGATGCCAAGTCTAAGTTACTGGAGATACCTTCTAGCTAGGATATTTCTCATATTACTGTGTTTAAAGTCAAATGGTCAATGAAAAGTGGGATAGACTCACCTGTATTACAAACTCACTAGAACCACAAAGCTAAATGCGTCAAAACAGACCGATTAATATGTACATCAACTATGTTTGTGGGCATAGGCTAGGCTGAACTGTAGTGACATCTATCCTGAAATCTGTGACTTTATGCAATAAAGATATATTGCCTAGTCATGTAAATTCTGATGGAAGTTGGAAGATAAGATCTTTAAAGAAACTGCCCTGCTTGAAGTGATGCTTTGTTTTTGTTTTGTTTTGTTTTTTAAGATTTATTTATTTATTTGAGAGAGAGAGAGAGAGAGAGAATGAGCACGGGGAAAGGCAGAGAGAGAGAGAAACTTCAGCAGACCCCTCGCTGAGCTCGGAGCCTGACGTGGGGCTTCATCTAACTACCCTGAGATCAGGACCTGAAACCAAGAGTCGATGCTTAACTGACTGAGCCACCCACCCAGGGGCCCCAATTCTGGCTGTTCTGCATGTGTTAGGTTGCCATAGGTACATGTTGCTTCTGTGAGAAAAGGGAAATTAAGAATTGAGCACCAACTCTTAAAAATTTCATCCTGAAAGTGGACATCGGTCATTTCCCCCATATTCCATTAGCCAAAGAACCCCTGCCTGATGTCAAGGGGACTGAGGACTATAGAGGGGTACACGGCTATTCAGTAATCAGTGAACGCTTGCGCCACATGACAAGTAATGCCAAGTCAAGAATGAGATGGAGGCACTGCCCACAGGTAATAGAAGAGAGTGGCAGACAACTGTTGAAAGAGAGCACGCACTGCGTGGGACAAGTGAAGAGAAGCAGAAATTTGCCTCAGATCCAGGGAATTCTGGTATGGCAGGAAGAGAAGAGAAAGTGCCAGGGATCCGTCCACAAGATCCATACAGGTGATAATGGCTAGAGTTCAGATAAAACTCTTAGCCAAGTTAAAGAACAAGTAACTTAAAAAAACAAAACAAAACAAAAACAAAAACACAAAAAACCAGGGACAATGGTACTTGTAAAATAAAATTTTAAGTGCTGGGCTTTCAAAATTTCATTGAGATTTGATTGTTCCAAACCAAGAAGCCCGTTGTAGGGTCTACCCAGGAACTTGATTTTGTAAGTTACTCAAATGACTCCTATGCAGCCAGTCCATGGATCTCCCATTTTAAGAAACACTGGGTCAATAAGCGAGCCAAGTTAGAATTAGTACAGAAAGTAAAGCAAAATAATAAGAACAAAACACCAATTTTGTTAAATTTTGTAAAACTGGTAAATACCAGTACTGAATGGGGGCTCAAGTTGAGTGTAAACTAAAATTGCCAAGGGTCTAAAGTGGTGTCATTGTATTAATTTGTGGAATAATTATATTATATTTTATAATTAATATTCTGTAGGGTAAATAGCAGTTTCTTTTTCTTTTTCAAAATTGGTTCTTCTAAATATTTCTCACTATAAAAGTATTAAGCCTCTATCTTCTTTTGAGTAGTTATGTTCCTCCTTATTTTAAGGACTCCATGCTCCATATTTGGGGAGTTAAAGACCTGAGACGGTCAAAATTCTCAGTTAAGAGTTGTCGATAGTGGGGCGCCTGGGTGGCACAGTCGTTAAGCGTCTGCCTTCGGCTCAGGGCGTGATCCCAGCATTCTGGGATCGAGTCCCACATCGGGCTCCTCCGCTGGGAGCTTGCTTCTCCCTCTCCCACTCCCCTGCTTGTGTTCCCTCTCTTGCTGGCTGTCTCTCTCTGTCAAATAAATAAATAAAATATTAAAAAAAAAAAAAAGAGTTGTCGATAGTAACAGTGAGGAGGTAGGGGAAGGCATAAGGATCCAGAACACTGGCCAAAGAAATCACCTATAATTACAAATCCATTTGAGAAGGGATAAGCAAAAATTAAAACCTCGGTAGGGACACAAATATATACCAGCTCAAACCATGAGAATAACAGGGTCAGAGGTGTGCTAGTCTGTATCCTCGCTAAATCCAACTGGCTGGGAATCCATAGACAAGGTATCAGAGGCAGAGTTTACTCCATGGCTCTTTAAGCAGATGTAGCAGCTACGATTACAGAGCTACGTGACACTGGAATACGAAAAATGTCAAACACACATGTACAGCATGAAATAAATACTAACCTTGATATTTGAGCCGTGCAGTTGAGTTCTGTTGCTAACTAAATATTGTGAGCCTTAGCATAGGGAGAACCAGACAGCCACCTGCCAAAGAAAGAGGTTGGACCCCATCTTACATCATACAGAAAAATTTACTCAAAATGGATTAAAGACCTAACTGCAAGACTCCAGGCTATAAAACTCCTTGCAGAAAACGCAGGAGAAAAGTTTCATGACGTTGGATTGGGCAATGATTTCTTAGATAGGCAAAAGCACAGGCAACACCAGCACACACAGACTGCTGGGTCTACCTCAAGCTTAGGAATGTTGTTGTGCATTGTTAGAGACAATCACCAGAGTAAAAAGGCAACGTAGAGAGTGGAAGAATATATATTTGCAAATCGCATAATTCTTAAGGGGTGGATATCAAGAATATATAAAGAGCTAGTTGTAAACTAATTAGAGAGTTAGTTGTAAGGTAAACAAAAAAAAAGATGAAAGGAACAGTTACTTTTGAGGAGACTTTTATGTGCTAATCTCTCTCTCCCTCCATACCTTCTTTCTTATCTATCATCTATCCATCCACTTATATATGTGTGCATGTATGTGCTATATGTGTGTAAACTCTGGAAGATGACTCATAAAACCCTAGAGTTTCTTGAAACAGAGCAGATAATCACTGGGCAAGAGGCTCCATGAAGTGAATTTACAACCCATCTAAGCGGTGCTGCGACAGAGTTCAGAATATCTCGAAAAGCACGTGATCCTTAGACTATTTTTCCTGAAATAATACCTCTTCTAGCCCGTGTATACACATGACATGCCATGCAGGCAATTCAAGGAAGAACATGAAGATATTAATATCGACAGAGCGTTTTCTCTGCGCCAAGCACTTTATGGAATCCTTTGTAAGCACTTCATTAAGTTTGGGCTGTGCTTCCTGGTGAGAGCTTAAAGCTCTACTTTTTGGTGCAGTCCACACCACCTTTGGATACTGATCCAGCTCGGCTTTCTATTAGACACGGCGAGCAAACTGTCCATGGCATCGTGAGGTGGAAGGCTACTCTACCATCAGACGAAGAGGAACTCGAAGGATGCTCGAAGATAAGGAAAGCTGTTTCAGACCTGCCTCGGAGCCACGGTAGGCACCTGGGCAGGCTGGTGTGCTGCGTGAACGACAGCTTCCTCAGTCTTCCCGGAACCAGGCAGTAAACACACACGTAACCAGACAGACCCTAATAAACACTCTAGAAATTCCTTTCAGGCTAAAAATAAAAAAGGAATACAGCATAAGGAGAGAATCCATGGATTAGAGTTGAGATGGAAATCGTTTTCCCAGCTAAACATGAAATATGTGGTAGGAAATGAGCCATCACCCCTCCTTCAAAGTAGTTATACGTTATGTGAGTATATAAATTTATTTTAATAGAGCTGGCCCCAGTTATATGTCAGACAGCCTCTTTTAGAATTACCCAGAGCACATTCTCTGGCAATTTTTGGTCATTTAAAGATAGATTGAAACTTGGAAAACAATCACTTTACCCTAATGGAAATTTTATTGACTTTGGAATTAAACAAGTCTGAGTGTGACTCTACACTGAGAAGCTTATTGGAATGACAACTGAAAACTGGGGATTATCTCCGGGATGACCGTGCCCGCCTTGAACGTTGTTGGAAAACACACAGCCAGGGACTTAGCATACTTAATAAGTCCTATCCATTATGGTTCTCATGGAAAACAAAAAAAAATTAAAACCAAATCACATGACTGATAAAGTTGGGCCACACAATTCAGCAAACAAATGTAAGATGAGCAATTTTTCTGCTTTTAATTTATAACTGCCTCTGGGATCATACCGACAGAAGAATCCCCAATATTTTGCATCATGGGAATTAACACAGTGGGTAGATTACCAACAAGGTAGCCTTCGGGAGCATCTGTTTTGAAGAGCACCATTATTTTGGATGCTTGAGCGCGGGAGTACTTGTTCAAAGAGCAGTCTCCACGATTTGGAGTAAACCCAGGCTCCCAGATGCAGGCTCAGGGACAGAATCCCACGCAGGCTGGCCTCTGAGGAATCCCATTGGAGGACCTTTGCAAACAGGCACGATCTGGCTGGCAGGATGTTACCTGAACACAAGACTCAATCTGCCAGCTTCGTTCTTCCCCTCTGGCAGAAAGGATCTCCCTGCTTTTATTCTCCTTCCCAGGGACTCAGAAACGGATCTGTTTGAGGAGACTGCATAAACCAGCCAAGGAGAATTGAGGTCACCCTGCTGAAATCACAGTGCAGGATGGCATTCTTGTTTTTTTAACCTTTTAACCATTTCATTAAGGTCTGATTGATATGTAAAGAGGCGGACATATCTAGTGTATACAGCTCCATGAGTCTGGGGCTACTTAGACACCCATGAAATCATCACCACTATCAAAACCATAGGCATGTCCATCACCTCCTGAAGTTTGCTCTTGCCCTCATTGTTATTACTAGTAGTAGTAGTAGTAGCAGTAGTAGTAGTAAGAACACTTAACATAAGGTCTACCCTCTTTGCAAATTTTAAGTATGCAATACCATTAGCTATTATAGTATATAATACTGTCCTTTAATGATATAATACCACTAGCTATATGCTATAGTTAGCTTATGCAAGATAAGTAAGTTCTGGAGAGATCTACTATATAGCAAAGTGCCTAAAGCTAACAACACTGTATTGACTGGCACTAGCCCACGTAATTCTCAAAACCACCTGTGAAAAAGTTTTGGTCATTGTCTTCATTTTTGAAATGCAATCCACCTGAGCAGGCTAAGAACTTGTCCATGATGAAAGAGCCAAGATTCAGCCCTGGGCTGTTTGATTTTAGGACCCAGGAATGTAAATCTTACATGCTTACAGCCAAGAGACCCCTCTGCTTTCCTCCAGACCCACCACCAGTCCCAGGATATCCAAACATCAGGAAAGGTCACCCCCCTCTCCAGAACTTCCCCTTGGGCTTCCAACTGCCCATTTTTAACCTCTGGGAAGTAAGAAGAAAGGGAACAGGGGTAGATATAGAGACCTGAGGTTTCCAGAGTCTCCACACAAAAGACAGCCTTTTTCTTTATTCTCTCCGTTGCATAGCAAATATTTTTCCTCCTTTTATTTCACTCCTTTGCTGTATACCTGTCTGAGGGATCCATAGGCTTAATAAAATAGCCCCCAAACAACGTAAAAGAACACAGCCAGGCTAAAATGGAGTTGTAGGAAACAAGGTAGTGCTGGGTTGGAGGGATTCCTGGAGCTGTTTTTCTTCTTGGTACCGCCGGTATTGACTCTTGTCTGTGAACTCTTGGACCCCTGTGGCCAGCCCAAGCCATTATTTTATTTCAGTGTTTCACAAGTGGGTCCAGATTTTTTCAGGGCTCTGACATCTTCATGAATTGAATTTCCTGGCTTTCCTATAAACTCCTCTTCCTCCTATGTGTACCTTTTACTAAGAGGCAGCACATGCCGTCTTAGGGTGTTAGGTGTTTCCCTGTGTGTTCCCAATATGTGCAGCTTGGATTTTTCTCGGGTAGCAAGGGTTTGGGAAGAGCTAGCTGAGGGGCAAGCAGAAGAGGAGAGTGGTCTGGAAGGCAGAGGTTCTGGGTTCTAATCCTTTCCCTGCACGTATCTCCTTTGTTTCATTTAGAAAACGTCTATGCTGGGGCACCTGGGTGGCTCAGTCGATTAAGCACCTGCCTTCAGCTCAGGTCATGATCCCAGGGTCCTGGGATGGAGTCCCGTGTCAGGACTCCCTGCTCAGTGGGGAGTCTGCTTCACCCTCTCCTTCTGCCCTCCTCCTCACCCCCCACCCCCCCACCCCGCTCTTGCTCTCCCTTGAACACACACTCTCTCTCTCAAATAAATAAATAAAATCTTTAAAACAAAAAAAATGTCTGTGGAGTGCTTGCCCCTTTTCAGTTGTCCTGCTGCTGCCTATGTGAACTGCTCGCCGTCCCTTTCCTTGTCTGTAACATGACATGGTCAGGCTGGAAGCTCTCTCGGGTGTTGTCCAGCTCTTCCTTTCCCGGCTGCATAACCAGACAAACTCCGTAGGGCGCTGCTTGTTTAGATGTGGTCTGTATTTATCTGGTGGTGTAAGAGCCGTGGAGGACAGGTTTGGAAAGAGTACGACAGAGATTAAGAGACAGGCAGATTAGAATCGCCCGTTGCCTCCCTACCCCTCCCTTCTCTACTTCATTTTCTACTGACAGTCAGTCTACGCTAGGGAGGGAAGTAGAGTCATTACCCTCATCACGTGACATCTGATAACGTAGGCAAAGAGCCTTAGGAGTCCGCTTCCCTAACAGGGATACCCCACAGTGGTATGAATAGAGGGTGAGCTTAGGGCACTGAATTATCCTTTGGAATGATTTGTGATCCTCATTTTCTCTGCCATTAACTTAACTCAGGCTCTTATCAGCTCGTTCCTGTATTAATACAACAGAGAAATTTAGCAGGGCTTCCTGCCTCATTTCCTTTTACAGTCCCCACTCCGTCTAATCCACAGTGTGTTTCTGCTTTTACCTTCTAATTCCAAACTCATAACCCTTCACTGGCTCCTTGTTTCCTCCCATTCCTGGACCATCTTTCGCCCTTTGGCTCCCCACTGGGGGCGAGCTCTCCACTGCACACTTTCTACTTAAAGCCGGAAGGTCATTCCCACACGCCTCCTTTTTCTACCAAGTGTCATCCCCGCTACTCCTCAAAGCCCAATACGTGCCTTTGCTTCATCATGAGATTACTCAGGCTACTTCAAAACTTACCTATCTTACTTTTCTCTACACTCCAGTGGCAATAGACAGTATTAATTCACCTATCACTTGCAAACACATATTTTTGAGGCTGGCAATATATGCCTGAACAAGCAAAGATTTTAGCCTTCTTTTGATGTCATACAGTCAATATTAATATTCTTTACCTGGATATTCATATTGTGTGTGTGTGTAACTTTAAGGCTTTTTTCATGGAACAATATGGTTAATGGTTAACTCCTTGCAATATCTTCTATTGTATTCCACATGTATAAAAATGATGATTGCTAATCTACAATATTAATTTCATGGCCCACTCACAGGTTAAGACAGGAGCTTGAGAGCATTGATTTGAAGGAGGAGACAGACATGTGACCCCTTGCTACTCATAGTGTGTCTGTCCTCTGGACGGGTAGCACCAACATCACCTGGAGCTTGTCAGAAATGCAGACCCTCAGCTTCCACCCCAGGGCCACTGAGTCAGAGTCTACAATTCTTGTGCTTTATTAAAGTGTGAAAAGCACTGCTGAAAACAGCCACACATAACACATAAGAGGTGTTAAACGGACATGTGCTTCAGGGTTGGGAGAGGAGGCAAGGCCAAAAGGCCAACTTTTATTGAGCCAGATAGTGGCCTGGGTTCCTTCACATGCCTTGTCCCTCTTTCTCTCTTAAAACAATCCTACAAGGAAGTTGGATATTGTTACACTCATTTTCTGAGACAAGAAAACTAAGGTTGAAAAAGGTTAAGAGCCTTGGCCCAGCTCATACAATTAATAAGAGACTAAGAGACTGAGGCACGGACGCAAAAACCTATTTGCAAAGCATGTATCCAATAAAGGATGCGTACGCAAACTGTACAAAGGACCTTAAAACTCGACAATAAGAAAACAACCCAATGCAAACATGGGCAAGAGACCTGAATGGACACTTCAACAAAGAAGACCTATAGACGGCAAATAAGCATATAAAAAGATGTTCAATATCCTATAGCATTGGGGAATCGCAAATTAAAACAGCAATGCAATACCACTCCACACTGCCTAGAACGGCTAAATCTGAAAACAGATGACACCAAATGCTGGCAAGGATGTGGAACCACAGGAACTTTCATTCTTTGCCAGTGAGAATGAAAAATGGTAGAGTCACACTGGAAAGCACAATGTCTTACCAAGCTGAACACAGTCTTACCCTATAATCCAGTAGTCACATTTCTAGACATTTACCCAAATAAGTTGAAAACTTATGTCCACACAGATGTTTACAGCAGCCTTATTCATAATTCATGATTCTCAAAATGTCAATGCAACAAGATGTCCTTCAGGGGGTGAGTGGAAAAACTAGCACATCCAGACAACAGACTAGTATTCAGCACTGAACAGAAAGGAGCTATCAAGCCATGAAAAGACACGGAAGAAACTTGAAAACATATTGCTAAGTGAAAGAAGCCAATCTGAGAAGTCTACGTACTGCATGACTCCAACTCCATGACATTCCGGAAAAGCCCAAAGTATGGAGACTGAAGAGATAGTGGTTTTCAGGGGCTCAAGGGCAGAAAGGGCAGGATGAATAAATATATCACAAGGCATGTTTAGAGTAGTGAAACTTCTATATGATTCTATAATGGTCCACAGATGACATTAAACATCTGCCCAAAGCCAAACAATGGCGCAGCCCAAGCAGTGAACTCTAACATAAACTACAGACTCCAGTCAATAATTATGTGTTAGTATTTGCTTACCAGTTCTAGCAAATGGGCTACACTATTGCAAGATGTTAAAAATAGGAGAAACTGTGTAGGGGGAACAAGCGAGATAAATGGGAACCCTTTATACTTTCTGCACATTTTTTTTCTGTAAACCTAAAAAAATGCTCTAAAAAAATTAAGTCTAGAAAACCAGAAGCAAAGCTAGAATTGGAACCCAGGCCTGTCTGATATGAAAGACTGTGCCCCAAAAGGGCACTCAGAACGTTAAGGAAATGGGAGTAGGGTTTCCCCAGGTGGGAACTGATCAAGAATGGGAGAGCTTCTGCCTCTTAGGGTTTCTATGAAAAGAACCCCCTCTGCAATAACAGTGATGCAAACAGTGAATGAACATCCCATGAAATAACCCCAAAGAAACCAGCTCCACACATATCCTCCCAAAAAACAGAAGAGGGAACACTTCCCAACTCATATTAGGAAGACAGCATTACTCTGATTCCAACATCAGACAAGGACACAACGACAACAACCAAATTCCAAAAGAAATCTTGTGATTCAAGTAAACATGACCTTTTCTATTTTTCCCTACAAATGCTCAGCCACGGCTCAAAAAGACTCTGACTTCTCTGTGAATTTCCAACAAAATAAACTCAATTACCAACAAAGAAGCCGGGAGACAGGAACAATGACAGTGCCATAAAACCTGTTAGTCCTCGATTTATGACAGCAATAGAATATGTGCATAACATAAACTTCTTATACACCTGACCAAAGGTCCACATCACTAAAACACAGGACTCCGGGCTAGCAAGCCATAAAGGCTGCTCCCAGAAAGCTTTCTCTGGGTGAAAACACTGTGTTTGCAGGAGGAGAAGACACATCTGTGGTTTCTCTCTGGGAGCCTGATCCAACCCACCAGCGCCCGTTTAATCTCGGAGCTGGTGGCAATATTCCTAGGAACTCTATTGTAATTCCATTGGTCTCTGCAGAAATTAAGAAGTTAATGGCAATTATTCTTTTTTTTTTTTGCATAAATTTGAAAACTTCAACTCTGTAACACATGAAATATAAAAGTGCAGCACACCATGAGATATTAGTTATTCAATTGTGGTAAACAGGAACTTATTTTAACACCTTGTCTCTTCCTGGGTTATCTGAAAGAAATTCTGGATAGTCAGCATTTTTCCCCTGCTCTATTACATTCATTACTGCTAAGGAATAACTTGATTTAGGCTTAAGTGGTAGGCTATTGGACTGTAAGCAGAAAGTTAGGGGTCCCCCCCCAAAAAAGAAAAAATGAGATATAGCTTTCCTGAACCTAGAGAAATCATTTTAAGCCCCCAGCTATTTTCCTTGACCTTTGTGCCCTATTTACCCAAGCACACCTCTTGCAAGAAAGGAATGCAAAATTCTCAGCAGTTCAGGATATTAAGGGAACAGAGAGAATGCAAAAACTAACATTCTCTTCCGGGCCTGGAAATAGCCTAATGCATCAGAGACAATAAATCAGTGGTAGAAATTCACAGTGCTGTTTTGAAAGCAGGGGTCCTGCATTCCTTACCTGAGGTAATGAGCCCCAGCCCTCTCCGGTGCTTTCAGAGCAGGCGAGTAGCCCCTCCCCCTTGCCTGATCATTACCTCTGCTTCATTGTAATGTTACAATCTCAGGCCAGGGAGGAACACAAACCTCATTAAAATAACATACATTGTATGTACAGGCATATTTCCTTAAGATGCCTGCAAGATCCTATATCCACCTCTCCAAAGGATGACGAAACTCTCCTTCCTGAATATTCATCCTAGCCCTAAATAAAAGGAACCCACTCACGTGACCCTGCTTGCAGAGTCATGGCTTTGGAAGTTATTCCCCATGATCTCCTTGTTTGCTGCAAACAAAGTTTCCTTTGTGTGACAACTCAGGCTGGTGCAGTCACTCCCTGAAACTCACCAGGGAGCCAACTCACAGTTAGTTCAGTTATAACATCTTTGGCAAACTTCCCATCATTCTGAATTAACTAGAGTAATTTCTGGGCTGCTCCCCAAAACAAGTCTTCTTTCTGGTCTTTCTGAAAATATATTATGCACCCTATTGACTTTTAATTCCTCTGTTTTGTTTTGCTTTTTTTCACGTAGCAGATTCCTTGTCAGTCCAATGCTAGACAATGTATTCAGCCCTGTCCCTCTGTCATCATTACTCAATACCTTTCCCAGCCACCTTCATCCAGATCATTGAAGCGAGTCCCCTTTGTCCCAAACCCCTACAGCTGCAGAATCTTTCGGCTCAGGGAAGTAGATTAGAGTCAACTTTTCCCTGCATCTGGGGGGCTGCTCTGACCTAGCCCCTCTCCCTGAGGCCCACAGAAAAAGTGTAGGTCATTATGAGTGTTCAGAAGTTATCTCCTGAAGTCTTGAGTTTTTTAGAGCTCCTATTTCTTTTGATCCCAGAACTCATCCTAGCAGTGCAGCCCTGGGGGAATATGCTGAGTTTGGGTTTCATCTAGAATCTCTCCTTAGCCATAGGAGTCAGAAGTAAATGTCGGAGACTTTCACAGACTTTCCTACCTTCCCGCACCCTGCGGGACAATCTGAAGGACCAACAGCTAGTACAATGGGGCCCAAGTCTAGGGTTGGTCACCTGGGCACGTGTCCTCTGGAGCCCTGGGCCGGCAGTGTGCCTGCACAGGGTGGCAGGGAGTTAATCCAGACAGCCCAGTATTGCCCCTAACAGCAATGGCATAATAGTGCCCTCTAGTGACAACTGGGCTAACTGTGTCCCAGAGGCTGTGATATGAACCTGAAGCTGGTGAGCCTCCCTCTTTCTCTCTGCTGAAAATGAGATGATATAAATGATCTGATGCCTGGGGCTTATGTCAAAGACATGTGCTCTCTTAATGAGCCGGTTGTTGGTGTCTTTCAGAGTTCATTAGGTCTGCTCTTCCTCTGCAAAGACCCCGTGTGTGTGTGTGTGTGTGTGTGTGTGTGTGTGTGTAACAGTTTTACTGAGATAAAATTTACATGCCATAAAAATTCACCCATTTCAGGTGAGCAAGCCAGTGTTTTTCAGTAAATGCACAGAATTCTGCAATAATCACCATAATCCCATTTTAGAACAGTTCCACCCCCCCAAGAAAAGAAACTTTATGCTCGTTGCCATCCCCAGCCATCAGCCACCACTAATTTGCCTATTCTAGACATTTCATATACATGCAATCGTACAAGGCATGGTCTTTCCCGGCTTCTTTTACGTAGCATAATGTCTTTGAGGATTACAGCTGCCATAGTATGTGTTAGCACTTGGTTCCTTTTTATGGCCAAATAGTGTCCCGCTGGATGGACATCCTACATTTTGTTTATCCTGTCATCCCCTGATGTTCTTTTGGAATAAAACTGGCTACGAGCTGAGGCTTCTACGCTGTTACTACCCATGACTATTAAGTTGATTCTGTACCAAAACTGGACTTCCAGGACATTGCAAATATTAATGTTGTCCTTATGTGGCAAGATGATGGGGTATGATAGCTTCCAGACTCACTTTTTTTTTTTTTTTTAAGATTTTATTTATTTATTTATTCAACAGAGATAGAGACAGCCAGCGAGAGAGGGAACACAAGCAGGGGGAGTGGGAGAGGAAGAAGCAGGCTCCTAGCGGAGGAGCCTGATGTGGGGCTCGATCCCGTAATGCCGGGATCACGCCCTGAGCCGAAGACAGACGCTTAACCGCTGTGCCACCCAGGCGCCCCCCAGACTCACTTTTGCCAGGAGACTGTGGTTCCTTTTGGCCTCTGCAGTATTCCTTGACAGTTAGCACTTCCCGTGGCCCATGAGGTTCAGTAGTTTTGAGTTACTTTGAAAAAACCTGACACAGTTCCTAGACCTAGTGTCTCATGTGTCCTTAGTCCCATCACTTCTTGGCTGTCTCCTGACCATCCCTCGCAGGCCGATGCTAGCAAATGGGTATCTGAGATCTCTCATTGAGAGTTTCTGGGTCATACTTGGTCCATCCAAGCAGCCGTCCATTTGGACAAGATGGTGTCCCTTCTGGAAATACCCAGTCATTCTAGGATTTCCCACATTTTCCAACCTCTACCAGAATCTCTCCAATTCATTTTTATATTCAACTCCCCCAACAGTCCTAACACCTGACATAATGGACCCTCAAGACACGGATAGTTCTACGTCATCCCCGGAAGCCTCTATGGCATTAAAATGACTAAGGATTGAGTTCTATCTCCGGCCTTACAGGGCATATTCTGAAAAAGCCCTACCTTGCATATTTAAGACAAGCCTCTTGTGCCGCTTTATAAGATTTTGTCTCAAAGCAGTGTCCTCGAGACAGAATATCTACCCTGTTTTTATCACTGTAGTTCCTCAACAATATTGACTACTTGTCCAATGACCTTGAAGTTGTCTGGCCATGGTGGAAAAGATACAGTAGAGACAAACACTCAGACATAGTTTCACCAGTACGATTAATCCTAAAGGTTGTGAAGCTTGTATCAGCAAACAAATGACTATAATGTATAAGAAAATAATTATCAAAACCTTAGGAACTGGATAATGGTTCTTTCCTATCACTGTTACAGCTTTGGTTTGGATCTGAAGCCCAAACAGCAAACACCTGTCCTCGTTTTACAGCATACTGAGATTCTCCAGCGACAAACGAGTACAGCGGGCTCTAAGGAACAATGTTTGAGTGGTAGATGCTTCCGTGTATCTGTTTTCTAAGAACCGTACGAAAACAGGAAATTGTCCTTCGGAAACAAGGTCACAGGCAGCCCTGCTCGCGTTTGTCCCGGAAGAGCTAAGGCTCTGTTCTCGCTGCCTAACGGGAGGGAGGTGGTACGTCTAAAAGTAAGTTCAGTTGCCTTCACTTGAGAAGCAAGGAGGAAAATGCCTGTCTCTATCATCTTTGCTAGAACTGATGAGAAGAAAGAGGGATGGGTACAGTTTTAGGATGGCAAGAGACAGGGATTTCAGACACCAGGTTTTACTTTCAAGTCAGATAAGACTGGGATTGATGACATGGCTTCGACTCTCACTGTATCACTGTATCTCAATGAACAGCCTGGGCACTATAATGAAAAACTGCAGGGCAGCCCAGGTGGTGCGGAGTTTTCTTAGGAGAGCAATAGCTAAGACTAAAACTCTAATAGCAATCAAAAGTGAGTCCCAAGGGGTGAATTCCCTTCCTTCAATGCTGCTGAACAAATACGAGCAGCACTTAGGATGTTGAAAGCTGATGAATGGCCAAGGTTGCTACAGCACCGTATAACTTTGCAAAGCCATTTCTGACACTCGAAAAACCGAGACATGTGGTAAGCAAGCCTAAAAACGGCAAAGGCTCGAAAATAGCCTATAAAAAATAATGGTACGCTGAGCAGCTGCAATCATAATACTTAAACAACAGTGAGCCCTGCTGTGCTCGACCCGTTGTGCAAGGCTCCGCAAAAATCCTCACCCCATCCCTCCACCTCTGAAATGCACACCCACTCCCTGCTCCCCGTCACCTCTCCCTCCAAAAAGAAGAACTATCTTACTTAATTCTCATTTTTAAAAACTATGAATTGAGGTATCGTTACTCATACTATTTTATGCATAAGGAAATGGAAGCAATTTGCCTAAGGTTATTCGGTTAGTAAAGGACAAGGACGGAATTGTAACTTGACCCCACCCGTCGTGACCTGCTCATTGCTGTGCTTACTGGCACCCCGTAGTTTTAAGCGAATTTTGCAGATAGAACATATGTGATAACACTGGCCTCATAGTACGTGTTCAGGAAATGTTAATGTTTGCCTTTTTTGCCTCTGTCTGGTGAATCGAATCTTCCGCTTCTCACCTAAATCCTTATTAGAGTCCCTGCTGCCCCGAAGATCCTTCTGAAGAAACTCAAGCCAAAGTCTGCAGAACAAACTATAATTTACACCCACTGGGAGCTATTGCTCAGTAATTGTACTAAAGGTTAGCACTGTTTTATCTTCAAGAGATTCTCAGACCAAAGAATGACACCCTTCCTTTCAACCCACACAGTATTAAGTAGGATGTCAGAAAAGTTCCCAGAGAAATGTCTTCATTAGCGATAAAATATCTGAACCCTAGAATCAAGAGCCAGGAGACGGGGGCTAACGTCTCTGGAGTTTGGGGGACTTTCATCACCACCGGGCACTCTGCTATCTACAGTTTCTCTAACCTTTAATAATAAAGGTATTCTTAAAATCGGTAAAGAAAAAAAATCAGATTTTTAAAGAATCACATTCTATTTCTCCATTACCTTTTATTTGAATTTCAGAGATAAAAGTCTAAGCAAAAGTGGCCTCAACAAATAAAAGCGTCTTGAGGATTCAGCAAATGCTACACTTACAGGAAAATGATACGCATGTCCTGATGGGATGTCGAGGTGCTCCGTGTGTACCTCCATCGAGACAAGACAGAACTTACAGGAGCAGAGAGCAATACAAGACTGACAACTCCCGGTGGGAAGGCCTCCTGCAGACGGGGGTCCACACGCTGATCTCCCAGGTACCCAGCCTGAATGGCTTCCTTGTAGTCCCCTAGGAAACTGGACTCACACCCATCACACCCACATGGGATGAATTGGTATTAGAAAGCCACTTGAGTAAGTTACCAAGGGGAACTTGACTGTTGGGATTCCAGCTCTCCACAGCCGCAGATCAGTGCATCCCCTTCCCAGCGGGGAAATTGGCTTGAGAGACTCTGCACCACAGTCGTGTGCTCGAGAATTCAATCATTAATGCATGACAAGCCAGGGTCTGTGAAAGGATTATTTAAGAGAGATGATATTGAAGAGAGAATCGAATGGATTGTGTAAACAATCTATTCTTCTAGATTTTCCAGGCTGTTAAATCATCAGAAAGCAAACTATAGTGCATCAGAACTATATTAGCTTGGTATCTCCCATCCTGGAAGATGTATTCTGCTATCTCCCAGATTCCCAGATTCCCATTTAATTAATATTGTGATCAAACAGCCCGCGAATCTACTTATAGGAGGGTGTAGAAATGAAGAAATAAAATCTTGTCTCTGCCTTGGAACATTGCAACAGACTTATAGTCATTTGGTCCTTAGTCAGATTGTACAATAGATTTCATGAAGCTCCTACTAGACGTTAGGTAATCTGCAAGATGCTGAAATATAAAGTTGAATGAAGACACAGTCTGTATCCCACGGGAGTTCATAGTCTATAAGGAAGACTCACACTTAAGAGAGCTAAATTAACCAACAGTGGAGGCATACCCAAAGGGTGGATGCGTTAATTCAGCCAGGATGGAAAAGAGAAAATGATTCAGGGAGGCTTTACGGTGGAATTCACAACCTGAGATTCCACAGATGCAGGCTAGACATGTTTTTACTGGTCAGAAGTCTTCTGGTCGGAAGTAGGGTAAACAGCCAGTACAAACTACCTTGGGTGGGGCGGGGGGGGGGGTTATTAGCTTATAAAACTAGAATATCCATAGAGCTACCCAACATGCACTCTTCACTTTAGGTATGACCGAAACCCGGTGTCCGTGCGCATCCCTGGGTTTGTCTCTTTTTCTACACTCCCCACCCATAGGGCCTTGATTTTCAGGGAGCTCGTTTCCCTTGATGGGAAAGGGAACAGCCAGCACTTTCAGGTGTGCATGTCCCTTGCAGCCTTGATCCCGGAGTAACAATATTCAAGGGTGTCTTTCTCAACAAACTGCTGCAGAAGTACAGGAAAGGACTCTCGGTTGGACTCGTACAGCACGCTCAACCCTAGAAGTGTGGGAGCCACTGCTGAGATGCTCTTAACTGGCCAGTGGAGCATGGGATCTGATGAAGATTATCATGACATCAGATGAGGTAGACCCCAGAGGGAGGAAATGAAACTTTTTTGGAAAGAGAAATAATATATTCCCACTCTTCTGTTCTGGAACTCCAAGGTAGGATTACAAGGAGATACACTTCAGAAAATAATGAATAACTGGTCAAGAAAATCAGGTTGTGGGGCACCTGGGTGGCTCAGTCGTTAAGCGTCTGCCTTCGGCTCAGGGCGTGATCCCAGCGTTCTGGGATCGAGCCCCACATCAGGCTCCTCCGCTATGAGCCTGCTTCTTCCTCCCCCACTCCCCCCGCTTGTGTTCCCTCTCTCGCTGGCTGTCTCTGTCAAATAAATAAATAAAATCTTTAAAAAAAAAAAAAGAAAATCAGGTTGTTTTTAATGAAACTTTACAACAGGTGAATAATTTACTAAAGGGATTCGTGTGTATTTTAAACATCAGCAGGAGGCAATTACAACTTGTAACTAAAATACGTCTACAACTTCATAAAGCACTTTTGTGTACATCATTATATTGAATAAATCCCTATAAATTCGGTGTCATTATCTTCATTTGACAGATGCGGTAAGGAAGTTCAGAAATTAGGGGATTTGTCCAAGCTCACAGGATGGCTAAGTAGCAGAGTCAGGATGCAGGTCCCGAGCTAATTCCTCACAAACTTTTATGACAGTTTAGGTGGGTCTGCCCTGAAGAAGGTTGGCTTTAAAATGGCAGGTGCTCAAAGGTGGTTTTTACTGAGAGAAACAGAGAGTTGAAGACTCCAGCACTGACTCAGGGGTCTACTCTGTGACTAACTGGACGCCTTGGCCAGATTATGTTTAGTGGTGGAGTGTGATTTCTTAGATTTCCACAATTTGGCAAATATATATATATACATATACACACACACACAATTTGGTAAATATATATTTAAATATTATACATTTATATATTTAAATAATATTTTATATATTAAAGTATATATAATTTATAAATATGATTAACATATTAAATCATGTATTGAAATATATTTATGTATATTTCTATTAATATATCATATAAAATATACATTTATATACAAACATATATTTAAAGATATTTATATATTGTTTACTTAATAATACAGTTAATTAATACAGAATTAATTAAATTGTAATTTAATATATAATTAATTTATTGATTTATTTAATACTTAATTATAGAGGGGTACCTGGGTGGCTCAGTCGTTAAGCATCTGCCTTCAGCTCAGGTCATGATCCTGGCGTTCTGGGATCGAGCCCCACATCGGGGTCCTTGCTCAGTGGGAAGCCTGCCTCTCCCTCTCTTACTCCCCCTGCTTGTGTTCCCTCTCTCACTGCCTCTCTCTCTGTCAAATAAATAAATAAAATCTTTTAAAAAGATCAATTATATGCAAATATATAATATGTAAATACATAATATGTAATAAATAATAAATATATACATAATAACTATATATTCATTCATTCATTCATTCATTCATTCCTTAAAGGCAGCCGATTCAAACTCTCTCCTCTGACCGATGTCTAACAGGCCCCAGTTGCTAGCACTGGCTGTGCAACCTGGTGTTTGCAGTTGAACGAGCTCCTTGGGTCCTGCTGAAGCTCAGCCACATCTGGGGCGCACTGTGCCAACCATCTCCCAATTCCAGCGTGTCCTCCCCCCTCTAGGTGCACTGATTTTCATCCCCAGGAGCACAGGGTTGGAGTGCTTGATAAAAAGGTCTGGTATTTGACACATTCTTAAGCTTAAGAAAGGGGGAAACAGCTTCTCGTTCACTAGAACTTCCAGTCCCTTGAATCAAAATGAGCAAAACTAATTCCCCTCATCGGGTATTTGTTTTAATTTTCTAATTTCAAAATGTGTTATTCGGAAAGGTTGATTTATCCTAGACCCTCTGAACATTTTGGAATTGGGGCTGATTCATCGCTGCAGCTTTAAATTTCCTTTGACTTTTAAAGGCTGTGATTACCTCAGTATCTCTCTCAAGTTTTAATTTTTCTTACCCTCTGTTTAAAGATGTCTTTGTTGTTTATCCTCCCTCTAATAAATCAGAACTATTTCATTTTAAATGCTTTATGGTTACATTTGGAACCAACATTCATTTCCTTGTTCTGAGCACTTTTTCAGGTGACCATTGTCTGTGCTACCGTTTGTGTGTTAGGCTTCACGAATCCTAGCAGAAACGTAGTGAAGAACAATCAGCAAAGAATCAGAGGACAAAAGTCTATCAGAACCTCCACTAAAATCAGACTGAGAAGGACTGGAAAGGGTACGAATGCCGTGGGTACCCATGTGGAGCCAGCCTAGAAGGGAAGGACGGAGAACACACGGACAAGGAAATCTGTGGGGACAGACATTATTTGCTCTTTAGTTCCTTAGAATGATTCCCCTGCTCAAATTCCCCCCAAATTCTCAGAAATAGGGACATACCCTGGGGAGATGAACATGGAGCAGATGTTTTGATTTTTCAGCATGTGGAACTGTTTGCCAACGAAGGGCAAGTTCAAGAACATCCATTCAATATTTCCAAAGACCTCATTATAAAAACAAACGTGAATTACGAGCTTGAAGATCAAAACACTTTGAAAATGTTATTTGTCACCCATCTATGCGTAAACGGAGAGTCATCACATGCAAGACTATTTAGTGAAGTGTCTATCTCACTAATATCAAATATTAGAGGGAGTTATGTGAATTTGGAGAAAGATTGACTTCTATCTGTAGGAAAAAGAGAGCAAATTTTCAGAATGGGAAGGAAAAGGAAAGTTTAATCATCAGATACTTTCTTTAAGTTAATTTTCCTTGCCTTTGTCTCCGTGAGCAAGCTCTCTATCAGAGAGAGGATTGATGAGCAACGTATTTTAATTAGCAGCGTGGAAATAAATGTTCTGTGGAAAGTTGAACGTATGTCCTCACTTCACAGGGCTGCAAGGGGAACACACTATGAAAGATGTCCTACAAGTTTACTGACGCCATACATTATATTTTCCATTGTTGTTCTTTCTAAAGAATGTTTAGTCTGTGGTCCCTACCGTGGGGGGTTAACCATGAAGCTAATAATGGTGCGAAAGTCCAGAGCCAGAGGTTTCATCACAACCGGAAGGTGGCCTTCAGATCTCAGTAACGGTAGTGTGTGAGCAGTGGAAGAGAAGCAAAGTTCGAATTTTGTGGAGCCGGAAGCTCGTCTCTGGAAGTTTCAGATATCACAAGTGTAAAATTGTAAGCCAAACATTTGTTTCGTAAAACGTCTATTCAAAGCGGACATTTTCTTTTTCTTTCTTTCTTTCTTTTTTTTTTAAAAGATTTTTATTTATTTATTTGACAGAGAGAGAGACAGCCAGCGAGAGAGGGAACACAGCAGGGGGAGTGGAAGAGGAAGAAGCAGGCTCCCAGCGGAAGAGCCCGATGTGGGGCTCGATCCCAGGACCCCGGGATCACACCCTGAGCCGAAGGCAGACGCTTAACGACTGAGCCACCCAGGCGCCCCTAAAGCGGACATTTTCTTCTGTCATGAGCATCCTTATAAAGCAGCTTATACACTTATATGTGTGTCAGTCATTTTTAGGCAAATCACGCAAAATAGAACTTACCAGAATTCTGGTATTTATAGGGGACAGATAGGCTATGGAAATACAAAGCAGGATGTATGCGTGGGAATGTGCACCTTTTATGAAAACTCAATATCAATACTTTTTAAAGAACTAATGTTGGTTATTCATGCTAAAGGAAACACTGGATTCTTTGTCTAGAATCTACATAGGAAATATTTAAAAATCACTGTCCCATAAAGAAGTGGTTTTAAGAGTATGTGGCCAAAAGTCCAGAAAACCAAAACAAAACAGTATCACAGTGATGCATCATCAAGCAATTCATGAACAGAGTTCTAACGGTTAAGTGACCTTTCTAAATGTGGTGGCATTGATGATTTTCATCAGCTTTATAAAATCTGTAATTTGTTCCGTTTTAAATAGGTATTCACTGTCACGGCTAATTTGTGTTTGTTAATCCGAGTGTTTAGTCTTATAAAGAGACCCCAAGTTGAACAAAGTTTCAGGTCCCTATAAACATGGATCTGCCCCTGTAGGCAAGTTTTTCTGGAGATGAGGTCTCTAGAAATGCAACAGATACTCCCTTATTGCAGAGTGGAGTTGTTTTTTCCAGAGAGCATGAAATAGGGTTTGTTCCAGGAATGTAAGAGTGGTTAAGTTCAGAAAAATCTGTGAATGCAATTACTCCATTCATTGATTAAAGGAGCAAAATCATATGATCATCTTAGTAGAACCAAAAAAAAAATATATTGGATAAAATTTAACACCCATGAGAGATAAAATTCATAGCAAACAGAAAAGGGAAGGGATCATCCTTAACTTGATAAAGGTTACCTACCTACCAAGTACAAGACTGCACTTCAGGTAAAATATTAGAATCAATCACTTTAAGATGAGGAACAGGAGGAAAAATCTCCACCATACTGCTAACCAAAGCAAAAAGACAACAAAAGGCAATAAGCAGTAAAAGGATTGGAAAGGAAAAAGTTTTCCTATGTAATCCGCATATTATATGATTGTCCTCCTGGACTATTCAGTATAATCTGCAAGGAAACTGCCAGGAATAACAAGCAAGATTGTTACATTGAAGACAAAAAAACTAATTACAACCCTATGCTCTAGAAACAGCAATTAAGAAAATGTAATAATTGTTTTTAAAGCCACCATTCGTATTAGCAACAGAACCTATCACATAGCCAGAAATAAATCTATCAGGAGAGGTCCAAGACCTATATGGAGAAAATGAATAATATCTTTATTGAAGGACATAAAAAAGCCCTAAATAAATGGAGAGAGATACTTTTGGTCATGGATGGGAAGAGTCAATTTCATAAAGGTGTCAATTCCCTCTAAATTAATCTATAAATTTAATGAATTCCTATCATAATCCCATCACAGTTTTTTATAGACTGTGACAAGCTGGTCTGAAATTGCATAGGGAATAGGGTATATAGCAAAGAATGGTTAAGTTAATTTCAAATAAAGAACGGGGGGGAAGAATTTACCCTACCAGATATCAAGACTTACAAAGTTATGGTAATTAAGAGAACATTTACTCAAAGATAAATAAATATATTTTAGACACATAATAGAGTATAGACTCTGACCCTCAAAAATATGAAAACATTCTGTTTGACAAAGTCAGCATTTTACAATTCAGCAGGAAGATGGACTTTATAATAGGTAGCTGAGACTTGTAGGACCCCTATAGAAAAAGACAAAATTATTTGCGTAGTTTATACCAGTAGTTCTCAATCAGGGTGATTTGGGCCCCCATGGGACATTTGGCAATGTCTGGATCATTCTTGGTTGCATGAACTGTAGGGGAGGATATAACCAGCCTCTAGTGGGTAGAGGCCAGGGATGCTGCTGACCGTCCTACAAAGCATAGGACGGTCCCCACAACACAGAATTATCCAACCCAAATGTCAACACTGTCCTAATTGAGAAACCCAGTTTTGGCCGGAACAGACTTCCCCCAGATAACCACATGGTTAACTCCCTTTATCGCTTCTCAATGCTGTTCAAGTGTCACCTTCTCAGAAAGATTGCTCTGAACCCCTCTATTTAAAATTACCACCTCACTTCCTCCTTCTGTGCCACTGCTGAGCTTTCTTACTTTGCTCTCCTTGTTCTTTATTCCACTGTACTCATCGTCTTCTAACATCCAATAAAATTAGTTATTTATAATGTTATATTGTCTATTATCAGTCTGCTCTTGGTAGGTTCGCTGATCTAACCCAAACACTTAGGATGATGTTTAGCACACAGTAGGTAGTCAACAAATACTTATTTAATAAATAAATAAACAACACCAAGTGCTAATTGGAACATAGGGTAGCAGGATCACTCGTCAACTGCTGGTGGAGAGAGTCACTTTGGAGAGGAATTTGGTTTTGTCACATATTTGGAGATGTGCGTACCAGGGAAGTCAATGAAAAGATGGTAGGCTGAGTCATCTCAGAACTTCCTTTCCCCAATACCTAACCAAATGAGCCAATAAAGTCAGCACCTAGAAAAAGAGTCATCAAGTTACTTTTGAGGAGTAACACAAATCCATAAACTTCAACAACGTGTAGCTAAGGGAAGAAGATTAAGAATGGAAGAAGATTACAGCATAGCGGGGCCCTACCCCTGCTCACCTTCTAATCTGTATCCCGTAGGCTTTTTCATTTTCAAATAATAAATAGAAATTCATATATATATATATATATATATGCATATATATATTTCTTCTAATAAAAACCCTGGTTTTAACAAAAGCTCTTATCCAAGAGCACAATTCTAGAAGAATCACATGGGTACGTGTGTGTGTGTGCATTTATGTATTTATATCCTAATGCCCGATACTAGACCTACTGAACCCAAGAGTCTAGGCATGCTGCGTGCGTGGTTTTTCATTCTTTTTTAAAGCTTTTCAGCTGATTCTGATGATCAGCTAAGTTCTACAACTATTTACCTAGTAGGTTTTCGAATGTGTCCCAAGAAACTCTGAGAATCTAAGTAGCTGTAGAGGTACCCTAGGAGTCATTTCTTGGGTATCCTGGAAAAGCTTTTGTCTCTTCTCTATGGAAAGATTTTGTGTAAGCTATTGCTTGGAACAAAAAGTAGTTTCTTAAAAAAAAAAAGTTTTGTAATCTATTGGTCTAGAGAAACTTGTAAGTTGAGGGTCCGTTAGAGTGTGTGGTAGATACTGTGATGTGCCACCCAGATCTTCAGGAACAAGAAAACTGTCCTCCCAGCGGTTGTGAGGGCTGTCAGAAGATGACCGTCAGCTGCCATCCGTCCTTGAGGATTGCCTCAGGTGAAGAAAGCTGCGTGGGACCGTTGGCCTCCTTCTAGGGAAAGTCACTATCCAATGACTAATCTATGTAGGTGTAGAAGGGCCTGGCCCCTCTTGTCTCAATTCGAGACAACTCTGAAGAGCTGTTCCATGCTCCAGAGCGCCCCCATGGGGTCAACTGAGCCCTTCATGAGGACGGCATCACAGCTGCTTCTGCCCAGTCCTGCTCTCTTTTGCTCCCCACTGTTATACCCTCAGAACACTGGCTAAGAAGCATCCTGTTCATGAATCTGAATCTCAGCGTCTGCTTCTGAGAAACCCAACCCGCCACACCAAGTGAACTGAGATCCTATAATGATATGGTGCCGATACATATCACACGCAGGTGATGAATGGACTAAATGACTGGAAAGGAGGAAAAATGCACCACATGACAAAATCAGACTATTCTGCATTCCGACGGTTCTCCATTCATAACAGATCTAATTGTCTGCCAACGTAAGTTAGCAAAATAGGAATCCTGCAAGGTGCACTGGCATGACGTTGAGATGAATACACATGGGGAGCATTAGCTCCATCCACACGCACTATTTGGAATCTCCATTCATAATAAGAGTTGGAGAAACATAGGCAAGCAATAATTAAAGTCTGAGGAATTAAACTTCTGGAGAAAAAAAAAATCAAAGAGTTTGTTGTGAAGACAGTAGCCCAGTGGGCTCAGTGGGAAGAATTCATTCAATAAACTACACCCACCTTCCAATTTGGGGACAATTAACATACTTGTAATCTATTTATGTATTTTGGGACTACAATGACAATTAAATAAATAACTTAAAATGTATCCGTATTAATATGAGGGAAAAACGCATCCCAAAGTTTTGGAGATCATACACTGGTGACAAGCTTCCATGAAGGGGACCCAACAAGCACCATTTTGAGTAGGGATGTGAGGTCGTTGGTAAAAACCATTCTCTTCCCAGCTTGTCTGTTCTGTTCACATCTGAGGTTGTGCACTCTCTGAATTCTTATGTTTCTGGAGATTTATCTTTGTTGTTACTATTTTACTCTTAAATACATTCTTGTCCAGAGAAACATCAGTTAATGTCACGAGGAAGCCTTCAGATGAAGAACCACTGGAAAAGGTGAAAGGATCACTGTCAACATAGAAAAAAAGCCCCGTCACAGAGATATCTGACAGAGTTGCCAGGGACATGTGAAATCTGGAACAACCGAAGATGGAAGGGACTTCCTACGCAGGAATTTCCAAGGCAGAGAAGATGGAGAATAAAAGAGCCAATAATTTTATTCTGTGGCTGAATTGATCACCGTCTCACACTTCTGTTGGACTGTGTTGGGGAAATAGAGATATCTATGCATTTACTTCCCCCCAAATCTGTGTATTTATCATTTCAATAAGTAAATGTGGCAAAAAGCAAAAATGAAAACAACTGTGACCTAACATTTTTCCAACTTGCTATAACACTGATTCTGCTTAATATTTTTATTTCTCATGAGAATATACATTTAGATTTGAGTGTTTTCCTAACTTCTTTCTACTTTTCATAAATCCAACTAATGCATAAATAAAAAGACAAGCATAATATTGTAAGGAGCCCTAGCCAATGTTCTGGAATTCAACATATGTTAGCTATTTACATTACTTCCCCAAACTTTCTCCAATGCCTGCAACTTGGCTCCATACCACCAGATAAAGAACATTGTTTTGAGTTTTTAAATATAATCAAAGTGCTTAGATTTACTCCAAACATGAATAACTCCTGGAGATAAGATGAAAATATTCTTCTCTTTTCAATGACTCTTTATCCTAATGGGCTATTTATTAAAAGAGAGTATGAATTATTTAACTGCCCACCATAAAAAATGTAAAACTTCTGTGAATTGGTAGCAAATTGAGAATTACAATTAAAACGGTAAAACAGAATCTTCACCTCACGCAGATGGGTAATGGAGAATAAGACACATTGTCTAAGAATTTAATTAGACCAGAGTAATTTTAAGGCTTAAATTCACCAAAGGAGCCCAAAACTAAGCCTGTGTGAAGGGACTAGGAAAAGCTAACTTGCTCTGGATAAGCACACAGAAAGCATTTGTTTTTATGTCTAAGAAAAAAGAAACAGAGGATAAAGGATGCAAAGAGAGAGAAAGAGAGGGAGAGGTGGGCCTCACAGATGGTAAGAAGCAGGATCTGGATTTGTAGCAGTGGCTAACACACTTGAAAATGCAGAGGGTCTAATCATCAGCGAAGAATGTTTGTACAGTTGTAAACCTCTGCTTAGTCCCAGATTTCCAGTAGAGTCAGCTGCACCCACAAATCCTTCAGTGAGTGGTGGGTGAGCCGTGTGTGTGTGTGTGTGTAATAAAGAAAAGGACTGGATTCTATTTATGGACTTGTATGAGGAAAGGCACATGCATAGGATGGTGAACAGAAGCAGGAACTCAGATCAAAGGTGAACGTGAGAAAGGAATTCCCCTGGGAATTTGCAGCCTTCATGGGGAGAGCCTTGGAATTTCCACAAATCATAGAATGCTGGCAGTAGGGTGGCAGGGGCCTAGACAGTCCAACTTAGATGTTACAGATTCACCCCAGTTGACATTTGGGGTCCAAATGTGAGCATGTGCTGGTGCACTTTATAATCCAGAGCTCAACAATACCAGCTGCTGCCGACTGTAACTCCGGCGTTCTCCAAGGACTTGGTTTAACTTCATCGTGAGTCTTAAGGTCAGAAATTCTCTGAGTTATCCTGATTCAAACTTCAATTCAAAGGAGTCAGAACAGCCCCTCTCTCCACTCCAGGTCTCTCTGTTGCATCAAGAGGCAGACGCTAACTCTTCTAGCTAGATCCTGATTAACTGAAGCTTGCCATCCCCAATTTGGGACCTGATCCCACCACCAGTCCCATCATACTAGTAAGAGATTTTTGTTCCAATTCTTTGTAAACCTTTCTTTCCTGACAAACCCAGACACTAAAAAAAAATTTTAATTTTTAAAAAAGCACACATTATCACCAATACAGTACCATTCTCCCATGATGCCCTTTAACCAAGAAAGAACCACGTTGGAGACCTCCATGTCTTGTACTTGTCCAGTCTCTTCCTCTCCCGGAGCAATTATTGCTTATCGAATATGTAATTACTCCTTGCAAATCCTCTTCAACTTTTAGAGATTTTTATCATCTTGCTTTGTATTGACAGGAACTGACTCTTTTTTTCCCACAGAAAAGCAGTTTCTTTTACAAAACACTTTTTAGAAATGGGTTTACTGTTGTTTTGGGGCTCTTCCACATTCAAATAATGTCGTTACTGTTTCTCCCATGCCTGATGTATGAAATATATGCTCATTTCAAGGCTTGGTTGAATACAGATGTAAATAATGAAGATAGTGAAAAAAAATCACACAAAACTAGCATGGCTGTATTACTTGTTATCCAAACTGGGACCCTTTTAGGATGAAAGGGGTGTTAATAACTACTTTGGGACCATGCTAGGTGAGTCAAGACCCAGAGTCACCCTAATAATCCCCCAGGAATTATTCTATGAAAATACATACTATATTCATAGTAAGTAGAATTCCCACCTATTTAGAAAATTTGGACCATACTATGCAGTTTTGTAGGCTTTCCTTTTTTTTTTTTAACATAAAATGGATATATTTATTTCTATGTTAATAAGCACAGAGCTACATAATCATTTCAATGGCCACAGTGACTGATCCTTAGTAAATGCTATAATAATGCTATTTATTCTTATTATTTAAATGACATTCAAATTCTGATAAATAAATCAGAATTTATTTTTAAAAATACTAAATACTATTTGCTACTTAAAGTAATGCCAGTGGGGTGCCTGGGTGACTCAGTCGGTTAAGCATCTCGCTCGATTTCAGCTCAGGTCATGACCTCAGGGTCATGAGATCAAGCCCCATGTCAGGCTCTCACTCATCGGGGAATCTGCTTCGGATTTTCACTCTGCCTCTGCCTCTGCCCATCCCCCATGCTCCCTCTCTTCCTCTGTCTCTCACAAATATTTTTTTAAAAAGTAATGATCAGTATTTTTTCACCTGTTAAGTTTATGCCCTTTCTTAATTAAGACAAATTTGTAGAAGAAGAATTCTGGAATTGAAAATACATAATTTTACATTTAGTAACACATTCACATGTGTATTAACATATGGGCCCATTAGAAATACATGAGAGTGCCAATTTTTATATAATCTTGATAACAATGAATTGTATCAATCTTTTTGATCTTTGCCAATTTAATAAATAGAAATAGTTTTAGTCAGGCTTCTCCAGAGAAACAGAACCAACAGGATATATATATATAGAGAGAGAGAGAGAGAGAAACAGAGAGAGAGAAAGTTTATTATGCATGATTGGTTCATACGATTATGGAGTCTAAGAAGTCCTAAGATTGTCTAGCTGTAAATTGGAGGCCCAGGAAAGTTGGTGCAGTAGTCCCAGTCCAGGTCTGAGGGCCTGAGAGCCAGGAATGCCAATGTCTAGGGGCAGAATCAGCTTCAATCAGTTCAAAATATTTTCTAATTTTTCTCAAGTGTGTGTGTGTGTGTGTGTGTGTGTGTGCGTGTGTGTTTGTGTCTGTGTTGTCCTTTGAGCTATTTAGAAGTGACTTGTTGAAACTTTCAGATACTTGGGATTTTTGCAGACATTGTTCCTGTTACTGATTTTTATTTTAACTTGAGCTATTTAAACCTCCTATATTCTTATTAATTTTCTGCTTATCTGTTTTATTAATTACGGAAAGAGAGAGGGATGTTGCAATCTCCAACAGCACTTGTTAATTCATCCTTTCGCTTCTACTAATTTTTAGCTTATGCACTTTAGAATTCTGTTCTCAGGTATATACACATTTAGGATTGGTATGCCCTCTTAATTAACTGGTCACTTCCCCATCATGAAAGGATGCTCTTTATTTCAGGTAATATCCCTTTGTCTAAAATCTACTTTGTCTGAAATTAATACAGCCACTCTAGCTTTTATTTGTTAGTATTAGCATGGAATGCTTTTTTTTTTTTGCATCTATTTACTTTTAATCTCTGTCATGTCTTGAAAACAGTGGTCCTATAGACCGCAAATAGTTTGATCTTGACTTTTTTTATCCAGTCTATTACAATCCCTGCCATTAATCAGAATGTTAACGCCATTTACATTTGATTGGATTTAAATACACCCTCTAGCTATTTGTTTTCCATTTGTCTTACCTGTTGTTTAAATTTTCCATTTTTATAACGGTTTTCAGTTGATTCTCCTTTTTTATCTCCACAGATGAACAATAATATAACCTGAGTACAATGATAATCTTGCTTTCTCCTTACTTACGGAAAACTTGTTTTATTTTCTAATATTACTACAATGTCTGATTTTTTTTTTAAGGATTTTATTTATTTATTTGACAGAGACAGCCAGCGAGAGAGGGAGCACAAGCAGGGGGAGTGGGAGAGGAAGAAGCAGGCTCCCAGCGGAAGAGCCTGATGTGGGGCTCGATCCCAGAACGCCGGGATCACGCCCTGAGCCGAAGGCAGACACTTAACGACTGCGCCACCCAGGCACCCCATGATATTTTTAATATACACCAAGTGGTACTGTTACTGATAGATATTCATGTTTTAATTTCAAGAATGAAAATGGGTAACACATAAATAGTTAACAAATATGGCAGGCATCGTTCTACATGCTTTACGTGGATTACTCAATTAATCCCTGCAACAACCTTGTGAGATAGTTAACATTATTATTCCCAGGAGAGAAAACTGATATAAAAAGGTGAAGAAACTTGTCCAAGATCACACAGCTAATAAGTGGCAGAAGTGGATTTAGTTCAGGGCAGCCTCGTTCCAAGGCCCAGGCTTCTAACTAGCAATACTACCACTGTATAAAGAAAACATCTAGGAATGCCTGGGTGGCTCAGTTCGTTAAGCGTCTGCCTTCAGCTCAGGTCATGATTCCAGGCTCCTGGGATGGAGTCCCACACTGGGCTACTTGCTCAGCAGGGAGCCTGCTTCTCCCTCTGCCTGCTGCTCCCCCTGCTTGTGCGCTCTCTTTCTGACAAATAAATAAATAAAATCTTAAAAAAAAAAAGGAAAACGTCTAATGATCCTTCAGTAAGCATGGTATTGATCAAATGTAGATTATTTTTATTTTTATTAATTTTTTGACCATATGTAGATTTTTTCCTCTAAGTTAATAAAAGTATCTTTCTATTATTCTATGACTTACATCATAAATAGAGGATAAATGGAGTTATTTCCCCCAATATTGGCATGTGCTAAAGTAAATATAGACTTATCCCTTTTACCTATTAATATGTTAAAAACACGTTAGGGGCGCCTGGGTGGCACAACGGTTAAGCGTCTGCCTTCAGCTCAGGGCGTGATCCCGGCGTTATGGGATCGAGCCCCACATCAGGCTCCTCCACTGGGGGCCTGCTTCTTCCTCTCCCACTCCCCCTGCTTGTGTTCCCTCTCTCGCTGGCTGTCTCTATCTCTCTGTCAAATACATAAATAAAATCTTTTAAAAAAAAAAACACGTTAAATGTGCTCTCTCTCTCCTTTTTTTCTTTTGATGGATGATGTACTTTCCTAAGTTTAAGAACAGAAGCAGGGTCAACTCTTTAATTATAATTTCCTGTGTCATTATAAAACAAATGAAAACAAATCTCATCTTCGATGATATAGGGCCATGTTTCAAGAAACAGACAGTTTCTTTACTGCTCTCCTCATTATTTATCACCCCCCTTGAAAGAGGTAAGTCTTCTATGGCCTTAGCTCATCTATTGGTATGCACAGTCCCTAGCATCTGCCCCGTTTTACTTTCTTTATCTCAAATGAGCCATGTAAAAGTCTTCCGTCTATTAAAGCCAGCCTTCCTCAGCGTGTTTTCTTGTGCTATGTTTATTTTTAACTTAGCCTGCATTTTTTTTGAAATGGCTGTGTATTTCTACATTATTTTAAATTCCAGTATAGTTAACATACGGTGTTATATTAGCTTTAGGTGTTCAATATAGTGATTCAATAATTCTCTACATGACTCAGTGCTCATCATGATACATGTACTCTTAATCCCCTTCACCTATTTACCCCATCCGCCCACCCATGAACCCTCTGGTAGCTAACAGTTTGTTCTCTAGTGTTAAGAGTCTGTTTTTGATTTGTCTCTTTTTCTCTTTGTTATTTGTTTCTCAAATTCCACATGAGTGAAATCATAGGGTATTTATCTTTCTCTGATTGACTTATTTCACTTAGCATTATACCCTCTAGATCCATCCATGCTGTTGCAAATGATTTAACCTGCCTTTTTGAGAGTATTTTCTCACTTATTCCTATGAATGCATCCTTGGTATGTTTACCTTCTCCAATAAAGCCAGTTACTTTGCCCTGTAGCTAGATTCCCCCTGAAACACCAGACTGGGGAGAAAAGCTTTTTGAACACTCGGAACCTAGTGTTCCAACCAAAAACTCTGATCCTTGGTAGACTGAGTAGCTTTTCCCCCTCTAGTATACATGACTCAAGTATGTGATTTTCTGGGGGGGGGGGGGGGAGTTTTAAAATATAAACCCCAGTTTCCTGAACTCAATGGTAGAGTAAAGAAGAAGCTACAGACCTCTACAGATATGCATGTTATTAGAAGAGCTGAATGCCTTTGGCTGATTAGAAGGTAGACCAGAAGAACTTCTATGGAATCTAGAGAAACCTTAGAAAATCTAGATAGTTGTTTAGCAATAAGTAGTTCTTAAATTTATGCCCAGGACCTAGAGTTTAATAATGTACACACATGATGATATAGTATTTGGTAGTCAGGGCTCCTATAAAATCAGTATTTCAAGAGAAGAATAGTCATTCAAAATACAATGGCAAAACAAAATTTGAGGAAAACGATTTTTAGCGCCCCCCAATTTCTCACTTAAGATGTAAGTGATATTGGTATAAATAGTTCAACAAGAAACAGGGTTGTTGTTTTTCCCAGCCACTTTCTAGTTTTACTCTAAGTACAACTGAAATGAAATTCTGCCTGAGTGTCTATTAAAAAAATAATGGGAAGATAGAAAGATCATTTTAAAAGATGCAGGTGGAAATTCAGAGTCAGCTGTTTTAAAATTTATGAACAGCAGCAGTAATTTAACTTGTGATGGGGACAATTTTATTCCCATTCCCACGAATGCTAATGTTCACTTTCAGTTATTAAAATTAATCTGACTCAATTATATTCTGTGGGCTGGTAGCTGTACTGATTGATAATAGCAACAAACAGTAAGTGTGGCTTTGTGATCTGTGACACTCTACGGCCATTAACACCAAATATGAAAGGGTTGAAAGAGTGTCCTTTTGACCCAAAATGCAAGGCCCATTAGGAATTAATGGTAATGATATTCTAAAGATAATGTCATTCATTCATTTGACAAATATTTATTGAGTCTGCCCATAGAACCATGCTTAGGGAAGGGAAACCAACATTGACTAAGTACTTCAATATATGCCAAGAACTGTGTTAGGCTTTTGCTAAATTTTTCTTATGTAATCTTCACAGCAAACACGTGACAACAGGTATCATTAGTGCAGTTTACAGATGAAAAAGTATAAATTTATCAAGGCTAAGTAACTTTCTCAAAGTCAAACAAAGGATAAGCAGTCGCACTGTAATTCACATACCTTCTACAATCCAAAATCTAATTCTTTTTATTACACTATGTTCCCAGTTGTTGGGTGGATTCCAAGAAGTATAAGACATCCTATTGTCAAGAGCTTACAGCCTAATTGAAAACACAAGATATGAAAATGGCCATTCATTCCACAAATATTTTTAAGCCTTTATAATGAACAATGTTTCATAAAGGTGGAGAAAAATACAAGGCAATAATAATTGTAATTTATATCCCCTTGCATCAAGAAATTCAGAAATTTGTTTCTTTTGTTCTTTTGTGGACAAAAAATTATTTATGTTTTAAAAATCTTCTTCAATAAAATGCTTTCTTCTTCAAAACTGTTAGTAATGAAGTAAAGCATGAAATTTCCCGAGGAATGATCACTTTCTGAAGCTTGCAAACTTAATCAGGCCTTCGGAGTTAACTTAAAGCACAAGAGTTGCTCATAGACATGTAAGGGGAAACCTAATTCATGCATTTTCTGGTTCTATCTTATGTCTGCTTGTATATATATATCACCTATCTATTGTCTCTTAGGTTAGAAAAGCTCTTTTTCTTTTTGCTTCTCAAGTTCTTTTTCATACGCCACTTGGGAATCAATAGTATATTTATTGTAGGAGTTATTGTATCTAAAATGAAACCCCTATTTGTATCCCCAAACTTCTTCCAAACCCAAATTTTTCAACCCAGTGAACGTTACCCACCATCATCCAGTTGCTCAAGCCAAGCACCTAGAGGTCATCACTGATTCCTTCCTTTCCCAACCCATAATTTCATCACCCATATAATCCATTGGTTTGTCTTTCAGTGCTTCATGTCCACAACATGCACCACAAATACATAGTTCTCTCCAATTTCACTTCCTCCACTATAATCTACTCTCCTACCACCTGACATCTGGTCTGCGGTAATAACCACCTCATTGATCACTCTGCTTCTAGTCCTGCACCACTCCATATCTTCTCTATGCCACAGCCAAATCCAGTCTTTTTTGTCTTTTAAACATAATTCAGATATTGTCTCTTCTCTATTTTAACACTTAACACCATTTGATGCATCTGTTCATTGATTGCTTTAACAATAACACCATCCCAAACTCTTTTTGTTTGCTTGCTTTTATTTTTCCAATCTTAAGATCCTCTCCTTTTAGTATGTGAGGAGCAGCAGCATGATATTTCTAGCTAAGGTACAAAAGTCCCATGAAATCAGGCACAGTTGCTCACATCTCACATTTCAACTCCGCTGGGAGCTGGTGTTGTAGCAATAACAGAGAAGTTTCTCCTTTGATTGTTTTGAGATAGATTCAGGCTGCAACCGTATGTTCTTTGGGAGGTTTTTGTTTGTTTGTTTTGTTTGAGCTTGAATACGAGCATTTTCTTAGCTCACCTTGGTTCTAGAGACTGAAATATCCATCCATCCTGGGAAAGAAGAGGAGGATACATATATTTTAAGGCAGGATACACTCTTTAAAACGATTTTTTTAAAGTCTACTTTAACACATGGATCTCTTTTGAAATGAGGGTTACCTGACACCAGAGATGAAAAGTTAAATTCATTCCGTCCATGTGGATCTCACTCTGAAGGTTCCCAGGGCTCTTTCCTTGACAGTTTTTGTTCAGAGGTCTAGTGTTATGTGACCAGAGTCACATCTTAATAATCCTTGGGTGGCACAGCAGTCCATTAGAATGCTGAAGAACAAATTCATGCAAGAAGGCTGAACGATCAAAAATGATAGGGTCGGAATATGATACGGGTACTCTACACGAGGAAGCATTAATCCAGAGAGAAAATGTAAAACCCACGATCTTCTCTTTACACCTTTAGAGAGACAGGCACCGACTTGGTATCAGGTTTTCTACCCAGAATCCACCAAGATTGCAAACCTCTCATTACTGAAAAACAAATGATGCTTCAATTTTAACGTACCCTGAGTAAAGATTTTCATGTTGCATTTTCAACGCTACATGAATTTTTATTAGTGAATGACTTGATGACTATTTTGAATCCTCAGGGAGCATTCTTACAGAAGTCATAACAATGCCAAAAATTATGAAAGGTGTAGAATTTTAAATAAAATCATCAGAGTAGCAGCAAACAAGTAAGTAAAGGCATAATTTATTGTCATGTTTGTCTGTGTACTTGCTTATTTGCTTTGGATATTTTGACTATATGCACAGAGGGTAAAGATAAAAGTGAGATCAGAAACCAAAACAAGAGTGGAATAATTATAGTATTTGAGCAATATACTGATGTCTGAGGTTTCAAAACAAAACAGAGAAGAGGGCTTTACACAAGCTCTTACATGGGTTTTATTATCTGTTAAAAAAAAAAAAGCTTATAAGATTTTTTAAAACGAAAAAGTTTTCCTGCTGAGAAAGGCTAAAAATAACTAATATCTCACGGATATCTTTTCCTTCCACAAGTATTATCAAGATGTCACAGTAAAGAATATGAACGGTAGGACACACTCAAGTCCTCCTTTGAGACTCAGTTTCCACATCTGCAAAGTGACGGCAACAACAGCTACCTCATAGAACTTTTATAAAGATTAAAAGAAAATTAAGTAAATATAAACATTTGGTGTAATATAAAACTTAAAAGTTCTTGGCACACAATAAGCATAAAATATGCTGTTATTATTATTTTTTATTGTTATGATGGAAATCACCAGTTTGTTTTCGCAATCTTCTCTTGTCCAGTCCAGCTCCCAAGAGGTCCTTATTTTTAACTATTTCCAGGTTTAGTGCATCTGGTTGTTAATTTCACAGAGCTAAATATCATTCAAGCATTTGATTCATCACCTTACCAACCCTCCCCCACCTTCTATTCCTGGGTCATGTTCTCTCTCCTCCCCTGAGCAATTCAATAACTTCAAGGACTAGATCTTTAAACATGCATTACTCATTCATTCAAAGCAGGCATTATCATTCAACTCATACTTTAAGGATAGTAAGTCATATTAAGGAAAGTGTCATTAACCATAGATCTATATAAGCTGGGGAAAAAAAACATACACTATCCAGCAAAATTTTATATTAACTTCACGTAAATAGTAATCGCATATTATCAAATCACGTTTCTCACAGAATTTCTCCAATACCTAAGCTATCAGCATTAAAAATGCCTTGCATTCTGGTGATGTGACCTGATAGAATTTCGTGAGACACCAGAGAAATAGGTGAGTTGCTCAAATACTATCAGTTTAACCATGCTTTTGACAGAAAACAAACCACATGCAGTTTAAGATTATAGTGTAGATATTATGTGTTATTGATGGAAGGGAGTGCATATGCTTGAATTGCTAAGCTTTCACCTGGAAGTCTTAACATTCTGCATTGACGAGGGAAAGGATCCCAAGTGTACTGGTGTTTGCAACTTGCTCTGAGATGCATGAGAAGTATGATGGATCAATGAATGGGAAGATGGAAGAATGGGTAATGATAATTCTTTCAACTTTTCTGCATGTTTCACAATTTTTTTCATGAGATGTTGGGGGAAAACGAGAAAGTTGTGATTTTCTTTTATCAGCATTGAAAATGCAAGGAGGTGGTTTGTATGGGTGCAGATACATGATTCTTTCCCAGACAAAATAGAACATTAACCTCTTTAAAACTTGTATGTATACTCTCAGGCCCTGAAAGTCTTCATCATAAAGTAGGAATGAAAAGTATCTGTCCTGGGGCACCTGGGTGGCTCAGCTGGTTAAGCGGCCAACTCTTGATTTTAGCTCAGGTCATGATCTCAGGGTCTTGGGATTGAACCCTGTGATGGGCTCTGTGCTTGGCAGGGCTTCTGTTTGAGACTCTCCCTCCCTCTGCCTTGCCCCCTCTCTCTCAAATAAATAAATAAAAAATTTTAAAAAGTATCTGTTCTGCATATATTTAAGGTAAATATTACCATTAGCAAATTTGAGAGTTAAAAAAATCCCAGTGTGTCTCCTATAGGCCACATCATTTTCAATTACATTGCCTTCTAGTAATCCCCTGGAATGATGACCTTGCCTCAAAATGTACACCCCAAAAATCTGCAAGATTGACCTGGAAGATAGATTTTCTTAAAACTTGTCTCTTAAAATATTAGTGTCAGGAAAGGTCAATAACTTGAGGTTTAGGTTAGTATTAAAGTATGAATACCTCTTAATCCAGGTTGAGAGAAGAGCATTCTAGGAAGAATGCTTAAAGCAAGGTACGGAAATGTGGAAATAAGAGGCTTATTTCACAAGTGGAAAAGTAGCCAAGGATGGCTAGAGTAAATATGAGGTGGGAAATGGAAAATTTGGGTCTCGGAAGATGGGAGGGTCCCCATTCAAAGTCATGATCCATAATGTAGACTTTGTTCCACATGTAATAAGAAACTCTCAAAAGGTTTTTCAGCAAAAGAAGATTGACTAGATTTGTGGTTTAGGAGAGACTATTCCTGGCATAATGGAGAATGTGCTGGAGATAAGATGAAGTTAAAGCCAGAAGAACAATCCAGTTAGAAATTTTCTTTTCACCCTTTCTCTCTTCAACCTTCTTACTATCTCACTTGTGTAATTCTTGGTTCCTTTACTTCTGTGTTTTTGGGACAGGTGTGTGTGTGTGTGTGTGTGTGTGTGTGTGTATACGTATGTGTGTGTATATATGTATGTATGCATGTGTGTGTGGGGGTGTATATCAGGGAGATTAACTTTCAAACATTGATATGTAACAAAATCCCCTAAGAAGCTTGTGAAAAATACAGGTGCCAGGCCCCTGCACCAGACCTGGGAACCACTAAAACACCTCATTAGCCAGACATTCTGAATATTACTAACAAGCATATTACACGAAACGATGTACCTATAAATGAACTTTCAGCAAGCAATCCACTGATCATTTCATAAGGGCAACATCTGTCCTGCCTTTGGCTTGATGTTTCATTGAATTTTTATGAAAAGTACAATTTGATGTCTGATTTGAGTTATCTCAGAAATTAGTGCTTTAAAGAGATTTGCCTGAGGGGCTCCCACGTAAGAATTAACAATGGCTTCATTACACAGTGAGCTGCCATCGAAAGTCTTGTCTTACGAGAGAAAACAAAGCCAGCTGCCATTTCTTGAGAGTCCATGCGCTTAGCATCCTGCACCTGAATCACTGTGTTTTAGCATTAGGAAACCACGAATGTCAAAGTCCCTTGATGACTGGGTGTCTTCTGTTGACATAGACGGTAGCCTTAGTATCAAATACTGTTCATTAATGGTTCTCCTACTTAGGAAGGACAGACATGCATGCCTTCAATATTACCTATTCTCTCATTCACTCATTTACTCACTCAGTCAACACCCACGAAACTTACATATATAGTATATATAGTAGGAGGAATTAATGAGAATTAAAATTAGCAGGACACAAAAACATAGAAGATTGGGGCTTGATTTGGAAGAATCACTGTTTTGAAGAACGATGACTTACGACAACATAATAAAAGCACCTCCCTCTACCAACCGCAACCCCAAGAAGTGGGAACACATTTTACAGGATTTTTTTTTAAATGTAGTTGACACACAATGTTACATTAGTGTCAGGTGTACAATATAGTGATTCCTCAAGTTTATACATTATGCTGTGTTTACAACTGTAGCTACACCTGTCTGGATACATCACTATTACACTATTTGTTATGCTGTGCCTTTTATCGCCATGATCTATTCATTCCATAACTGGAAACCTGTATCTCCTACTCCTCTTCACGCATTTTGCTCAACCCCACACCTTCCTCCAAACATCATTTTGTCATCTGTATTTATAGGTCTGATTCTGCTTTTCATTTGTTTATTCATTTCGTTTTTTATATTCTATTTATGAGTGAAATCATATGGTATTTGTTTTTTCCAGTCTGATTTATTTCACTTAGGATAATACCATCCAGGTCCATCCATATTGTCTCAAATGGCATGATCCCATCATTTTTATGGCTGTATCATATTTCATGTTATATATATTATATCTCACATCTTCTTTATCCACTTGTCTATTTTTTAAAGATTTTTTTATTTATTTGACACAGAGAGAGAGAGCACAAGCAAGGGGAGTGGCAGGCAGAGAAAGAGGGAGAAGCAGACTCCCTGCTGAGCAGGGAGCCCAATGCGGGGCTTGATCCCAGGACCCCGGGACCACAACTTGAGCTGAAGGTAGATGTTTAACTGACTGAGCCACAGGCACCTCTCCATTTGTCTATCAATGGCCATCAGGTTGCTTCCATTCTTGGCTATTGTAAATAATGCTGCAATAAACATAAGGATGTATATATAATTTCAAATTAGTGTTTTCACTTACTTTCAGTAATTTCCAATAGTGCAATTATTGGATTATATAGTATTTCTATTTTCAATTTTTTGAGGACTCTCCATGCTGTTTTCCACAGTGGCTACACCAATTCACATTTCCACCAACAGCATACAAGGGGTCCTTTTTCTCCACACACTCGTCAACACTTGTTGTTTCTTGTCTTTTAGACGTAAGCTATCCTAACAGGTATAAGGTGATATCAATGGAACAGAATAGAAAGCCCAGATATAAGCCTACAATTACACAGTTACACAGTCCTCAACAAAGGAGGTGAGAATTTACAATGGGGAAAAGGCATTCTCTTCAATAAATGGTTCTAGCAAAACTGGACAGCTACATGCAAAAGAATGAAACTGGACCACCTTTTAACACCATTCACAAAAATAAACTCAAAATGTATCAGAGACCTAAATGTGAGACCTGAAACCATAAAAATCCTAGAAAAGAACACAGGTAGTAATTTCTCTGATATCGGCCATAGCAACATTTTTCTAGATATATCTCCTGAGGCAAGAGAAACAAAAGCAAACTATTGGGACTACATCAAAATAAAAAGCTCCTTCACAGTGAAGGAAACCATTAACAAAACCAAAAGGCCATCTGCAGAAAAATAAAAGATATTTGAAAAATATATCCAATACAGGGTTAACATCCACAATATATAAAGAACTTACACAACTCTTTGAGGAACCTCCATATTGTTTTCCAGAGTGGCTGCACCAGCTTGCATTCCCACCAACAGTAAGAGGGTTCCCCTTTCTCAGCATCCTTGCTAACATCTGTTGCTATCTGCATTGTTAAATTTAGCCATTCTGACAGGTGTGAGGTGATATCTCAGTGTAGTTTTGATTTGCATTTCCCTGATGATCAGTGATGTTGAGCATCTTTTCATGTGTCTGATGGCCATCTGTATGTCTTCTTTGGAAAAATGTCTATTAATGTATTCTGCCCATTTCTTAACTGGATTATTTGTTTTTTGGATGTTAAGTTTCATAAGTTCTTTATAGATTTTGGATACTAACCCTTTATCTAACATGTCATTTGCAAATATCTTCTCCCATTCTGTCAGTTGTCTTTTAGTTTTGTTGATTGTTTCCTTTACTCTGCCAAAGCTTTTTATCTTGATGAAGTCCCAAGAGCTTATTTTTGCTTTTGTTTCCCTTGCCTCTGGCGATGTGTCTAGTAAGAAGTTGCTATGACCTCTGTCGAAGAGATTACTGCCTGTGTTCTCCTCTAGGATTTTGATAGTTTCCTGTCCCACATTTAGGTCTTTAATCCATTTTGAATTTACTTTTGTGTATAGTGTAAGAACGTGCTCCAGTTTCATTCTCCTGAACATTGCTGTCCAGTTTACCCAACACCATTTGTTGAAGAGACTGTCTTTTTCCCAATGGATATTCTTTCCTGCTTTGTTGGAGATTAACTGACCATAGAGTTGAGGGTCCATTTCTGGGGTCTCTATTCTGTTTCATTGATCTATGTGTCTGTTTTTGAGCCAGTACCATACCGTCTTGATCACCACAGCTCTGTAATATAACCGGAACTGTGATGTCTCCAGCTTTGCTTTTCTTTTTCAAAATTGCTTTGGCTCTTTGAGGTCTTTTGTGGTTCTATACAGATTTTAGGATTGTTTGCTCTAGCTCTGTGAAAAACGCTGGTGGTATTTTGATAGGGATTGCACTGAATGTGTAGACTGCTTTAGGTAGTATACACATTTTAACAATATTTGTTCTTCTAATCCATAAGCATGGAATGTTCTTCCCATTTCTTTGATCATTTTCAGTTTCTTTAATAAGTGTTCTATAGTTTTCAGAGTATGGATTTTTTACCTCTTTAGTTAGGTTTATTCCTCGATATCTTATCATTTTTGGTATAATTGCAAATGGGACCAATTCCTTGATTTCTCTCTCTGCTGCTTCATTATTGGTGTATAGAAATGCAACAGATTTCTGTACATTGATTTTGTATCTAGCGACTTTATGAGGTCTAGCAATTTTTTGGTGGAATCTTTTGGGTTTTCTACATAGAGTATCATGTTGTCTGAGAATAGTGTAAGTTTGACTTCTTCCTTGCTGATTTGGATGCCTTTTATTTATTTTTGTTGTCTGATTGCTGAGGCTAGGACTTCTAGTTTTATGTTAAATGACAACGTCTTGTACCTGACCACAGAGGAAAATTTTCCCCACTGAGGATGACATTAGCTGTAGAAATACCCTACAATGTAGCAATTGCATACTAGGTATTTACCCAAAGGATAAAAAAATACTGATTCAAAGGGACACATGTATTCCAATATTTATAGCAACATTGTCAACAATAGCTAAATTATGGAAAGAACCCCAGTGTCTGCCAACTGACAAATGGATAAAGAACTTGTGGTGTGTGTTGTGTGTGTGTGTGTTGTGTGTGTGTGTGTATTAGAATATTACTCAGCCATAAAAAATGAAATCTTGCTATTTGCAGTGACGTGGATGGAGCTAAAGTGTATTATGTTAAGTAAAATAAGTTAGTCAGAGAAAGACAAATACCATATGATTTCACTCATATGTAGAATTTAAGAAATGAAACAGATGAACATGGCGTTGGGTGGGGGGGAAGAGAGAGGTAAATCACAAAACAGACTCTTAACTATAGAGAAAAAACACGATTGTTGGAGGGGAGGTGGGCAGAGGGATGGGCTAAATGGATGATGGAGATTAAGGAGGGCACCTGTTGTGATGAGCACTGGGTATTATATGTCATTGATGAATCAATAAATTCTATTCCTGAAACTAATATTACACTATATGTTAGCCAAACCAACCAACCAACCAACCAACAAACAAAAAAGAATTCACACAACTCACACCAAAAAAATCTGATTAAAAGATGGACAAAGGTCTTGAATAGATATTTTTCCAAAGATGCAGACAGCCCACAGACACATGAAAAGATGCTCAACATCATTCATCATCAGGGAAATGCAAATCAAAACCACAATGAGATATCACTTCATGCCTGTCAGAATAGCTAATACTTTTGCAGTTTTAAGAAATGAGACCTGGATATGTAACTATTGGGTATGTCCTAATAAGTGATTAAACCTCATTCACCTTTGTCACAAGACAGAGGACCTAGTGTTAGAATTGAGGGAATAAACATCCTTTAAAGATAACTCATTCATGGTGAGTAGACAAGTGAGCAAAATGGACTGCAATTCCCCGTAAGTATGAGGATCTCAGAAACTTGGTGTGGCAAATTAAGGATGGTGACAAATTCTTAGATACTCCTTCCACCTGTGCAACTATGGAACTATGGAACCTATGGAACTATGCCCTCTTCTTTGGAATCTGGGGCTGCTTTGACCAATAGATAGTGATGCTGTGTCACATCACTTGAACCCAGGCCTTCGGAATAGCTTCTGCAGCTTGTCCCTGGGAACACTTTTGGAACCTGGAGCTTCCCCAGAAGCTGTCCAGACTAGCCACATAAAGAGGTAAGACGGGGGTGGGGAGAGAGAGAGAGTTCTGGCCAGGCTCCAGATTCCGCTATTTGAATCATCTCAGCAGAACCACGCTTTGGAGGTAGTTTGTACCATGGCAGAAGGTAACCCCTAGGGAAGCCTGTGAAGGTGGCCATGAAGGTATGGCCTTGAGAGGTCAGGAAAGGGTTCCCATGGCTGAACCCACGAAGGAGGTAATGGTGCTCTAGGGGGGCTTCTTGTCCTCAAGGAGATCACTCAGGCCTAGCCAAGGAGCAATGCCAGCGGTGATCACCATGGCAAAAGATCCTCTCCAAAGAGTTGTTTAATCCAAGGAAAGGGGATGCACTCTTGAAAAATGACAGTCCCTGCCCTGCCTGACAGCTTTGGTGGAGGGATACCTGAGCTAGGTTTAATTTAAAAAAAAAAATATGTCTTGCAGCTGAGAATGAAGCAATTCTCACTGATTAGAAATGCACCAAGTTGTCTCCATCACTTCCTTGAAGGATGAACTTGGAAAAACCATTGAGAGTCTCAATATCTTCTTTTATAAAATAGGGGAAATTCCTACCTTATCTTTTACCAAGTTATTATAAGATCACTAAAATAATGGACATGAAATCAATTTGAAAACTATACAATGAATACCTAAAACTATGATAACTACTTAATCTGTTACATGCTCAAAGATGTTTTGAAACAAATGAAAAAGTAATCCCTCTGTCTGTATACATGTCTATGCACACACACACACACACACACACACACACAGCCCTCTTTCTTGGACATCTTTATACCTGATAAGCCTCCATATTCCACAGACACAGAACAGGCCTAATTGACAAAATGATCTCAGAACTGAAGGAAAGGGTAGGAGGAGTTATTTCTCTGTCAGCATCATGCTGGGTGCTTTTTATGCATTTATCTCATTAGACCATATAATCTAATTTATTATTATTATCCCTTTGTACAAATGAGGAAGCTGAAGCATAAGTAGGTAAGTTACTTTGCCCAGAGTCACAGACTATTAAATGGTAGAGTTGGGTTTAGGCTCCAGTATGTTTAATCACCAAAACCCATGCTTTTTCTCTTTCTATGCCTTGTTGAATAAAGTCATAATCATAATCATAATACACAGCATTGAAAAGTTTTCATTGTGGCTGGGGTACACCAGGGCTCACTGGCCTTGTGAATTAAACAGGCAGAGTGATGAGTAAACTAATTTCCACTAGAAGTCTGGACCCATCAACTTTTTTTTTTTTTTAAAGATTTTATTTATTTATCTGACAGAGAGAGAGAGACAGCCAGCGAGAGGGAACACAGCAGGGGGAGTGGGAGAGGAAGAAGCAGGCTCCCAGCAGAGGAGCCCGATGCGGGGCTCGATCCCAGACCGCTGGGATCACACCCTGAGCCAAAGGCAGACGCTTAACGACTACGCCTCCCAGGCGCCCCTGGACTCATCAACTTTTGATGTGCAGATCTGGATTTCTGGGTTCAGCCAAATGTGAGGAAGGCCTGACAAGGACTGAACTGAGGACTGTGCAAGAAATGAAGGTTGAAAATAGAAGAGAAGGCTCACCATCCTGTGAGACAAAGCAGGGATTTTCTATTTTTATCTTTTCCCTTCCTCCTTCTTCCTACCAACACGGAAACCCATCTTGGAATCCTGGCTGTGCTGTCCCATGTGCACACCTTGTAAGCTTTAACTTTGAACCTGCTAAACCACCCCCTTGTCTACACCAAGACACCACAAGGAATTCAGCCCTGTGATTCAAAGACAGCTTCTCTCCATCAATCATCCAGGGTGTGAAGTATAAAAGACAGAATAATTTTTTTAATTTTTTATGTAAGTTCAACTTAAGTAACATATGCTGTATTATTAGTATCAGAGGTAGAATTCAGTGATTCATCAGTTGCATACAACACCCAGGTTCAAGTGACCTCCTTAATGCCCATCACCCAGTTACCCCATTCCCTCAACCACCTCCTCTCCAGCAATCCCCCCCTAGAGTTGAGTCTCTTATGGTTTGCCTCCCTCTGTTTTCCTCTTGTTTTATTTTTCCTTCCCTTCCCCTATGTTCATCTGTTTTGTTTCTTGATTCCACATATGTGGAATCATATGGTATTTGTCTTTTTCTGATTTATTTTGCTTATCATAATACCCCTAGTTCCATCCATTTCATTGTAAATGGCAAGAGTTCATTCTTTCTGATGGTTGAGTAGTAGCCCATTGTGTGTGTGTGTGTGTGTGTGTGTGTGTGTGTGTGTGTGTATACCACATCTTCTTTATCCATTCATCTGTCAGTGGACATCTGGGCTCTTTCTATATTTTGGCAATTATGGACATTGCTGCTATAAACATTGGGATGCAAATGCCCCTTCAAATCCCTATGTTTGAGTCCTTGGATAAATACCTAGTAGTACAATTGCTGGGTCATAGGGTCCATTTTTAACTTTTTGAGGAGCCTCCATACTGTTTTTCAGAGTGGCTGCACCATTTTGCATTCTTGCCAACAGAGTAAGAGGGTTCCCCTTTCTCTGCATCCTCGCCAACATCTGTTGTTTCCTGAGTTGTTAATTTTAGCCATTCTGACTGGTGTGAAGTGGTATCTCATTGTAGTTTCGATTTGTATTTTCCTGATGCTGACTGATGTTGAACATTTTTTCAGGTGTCTGTTGGCCATTTGTGTGTCTTCTTTGGAGAAATGTAAAAGACAGAAAATACTAAATCTGGAACAAAAAATAAACTTCCAACACTCTTGCTGGGATGGTGGGTCCATGAAACAGCCTATGTAGTTCTACTGAGCAGCTAGAGTTGAGTTTGTAAGTTTGAGCTGTTAAGGAGAGCTGAAGAGCTATACTTAAGAAGAACAAAGTATATATTTGGGGATAATTTGGGCAGAATAGGAGAGAGGAAGTGAAAGGAGAAGATTCCCTGATGTGACTTGTGCTCTATGACCTCCACAATTCTCTGCAAGTTTACTAACCTTACAAAATGTTCCATGTGAGTAGATTTGTCTTAGAAACTGGCAGGAGGATTAAGTTTGTGTCTGGGCTGATGTGGAAGAAAACAGAAAGTACATGTACCCATGCTAGAGTGGGAAGGTCTTTAGACTTTCACACTGCATGAACTCTGTAGTCAGAACCAATTTTAACTAGATCTCTTCAGAGAAAGGAGTCCTTCCTGTCATATATGGATTACATATGAATCTATACAGATTTTTCATCCATTCTTCTTTTCACTCATTAGCTCATTCACTCAACACCTATTGTAATCACTATGCTAGACAATCTGAGTAAAGAAATAATAAGTCATAGATCAGTGCTGCTCAAACTTGTTTACGCCAAATTACATGTTGATTGTAAAAGATGCAGATTTTGGAGATTTTCTCCCCATCTCCAATTAATCTGATTTAGAAAATCTGGGGGGGGGGGACAAGAAATTTGTCTGTTATCTAGGGACTGCACTTTAAATAAACACAGACCTAATCTTTCATTTAAGAAACTTACAGCACAGTAGGGAAGATGGACACATCAACAAAGACAATCATAGTAAACATCGTAAGTGCCAGAACTGTTACACGTACAGTGTTGGAAACAGAAGAGGGATGCTCATTTCTTCCTGTAGAAAGGACTTTGTGGTGGAGGTGACACTAAGGCTGATACTGAAAAGTGACAAGTTGTTGAACGGGGTGGGGGGGGGGGATAAATTTCCAAAGAGAAATAACATGAAGCAGGTGTTAGACACATGAGTTGGCACAGAGCACTGCAAGAGGTGAAGAGTGGTTGCACGTGGGGTCAACAGCATCACAGTCTACTAGAGATGAACAGGAGCAAGACTGGGGAGGCTCTGCCAGCTACACGAAGAGCTGGACAATAGGTGAACCACTGGAAGAACTCACAAACAGGCAAAGGAGGGTAAAATAGACCAAATTTCCTTTTTTGAGGCTTAATATAGCTAACTGTGCTTAGCTTAATATAGCCAAGTACAAAGCTAACACTGAATGGTGTCCAACCTCTGGACCACAGTCTGGGAAAGCTGTCCTGGTGGAATCTCAAAGTTGTGAGGTGCAATTCCTTGGAAAATGAACAGAACCTTTGGGTATACAGGAAGAGAGCTGTAAGAGCATCCTCCCCTAGTATGACCCAAGAACACGAATGAATTTCTGCTGCGCTGATAACATTCCAGTGGAGAAAAGTGAGTTTCTTACCTGTCTTTTGTGGGCCACCAAATAAAGTTATACTTACTGCTCTCTGCCTTCCTCAGCCTTCCAGGTTGTTCCAGCATTTCCCTGTCCATCTCTGAAAATCTGGAATTCTAAATCTGAAGGCTAAAACACCCAAAGGAGATAGATGGTCTTTTTATGTTGTTCTATTTTGTTTTCATTCCTTTGTAGCTTCTGTAAGTTTGTAACCAAAGATTTACCATAGCCTGATTTTTAATCTGCAGATTCGTAAATTGAATTTAGATTTGTACAATGAATAGAAAGTCACAAATCCTCTAGTTATCCTGGGTTTGAATCCAGGGTCAAATGATGGCTAGACTTGCCCATGTGAGGGACTGACAGCACTGGATAAAATTGGGTAGTATAGTCAGTTAGGTCAAAGAGAGGAATTAGAGATAAAGACGGTTCCATGCCATTCATTCTTCAATCTGTACTAAATATCAATTGCTGAGTCTTTTTTAAAAAATATTTTTATTTTTTAAAGTAATCTGCACACCTAATATGGGGCTCAAACTCACCGCCCTGAGATCAAGTCTCGTGCTCTACTGACTGAGCCAGCCAGGCGCCCCAGCTGAGTCTTTACTCAGGGTTGAATGTCATCCTAACAAGCTGGCTAAGTCGGTTTGAATTCCAAAATGTCCCACTGGGGACTTCATGCCCAGAAAGACTTACTTAGGTACATACATGCATTTCTATTTAAAGGTGAGCAATTTGGGGCCCCTGCCTGGTTCGGTTGGTAGTGCATGTGACTCTTGATCTTAAGGTCATGAGTTGAAGCCCCATGTTGGGCGTAGGGCTTACTTAATAAAAAATAAATAAAATAAAATAACTCTTTTAAGAAATAAATAAAGGTGAGTGACCTGATATTCTTTAAATATGGATTTGGTAAAAACCTAGTAACAATATTAATTCAGCAAATGATTAAATAAATAATATTAGGGGCATGAATATAAATATATGCACTATCTTAGGTAAATATGAACAAGCGACATGCTATCATTCATTTGAAAGCAAAACTTTTAGTTTTAAGAACACTTGGAAACCATCTATTTAATTACAGTGACATCAAACAGTAGAGATTTAGGATTTAGACAAAGTCAGAAAACCTCACATTCCATCTCTCTTGAGAACAAATTCTTTAATAATTTATTTTTAGAGTAGCAAGTGACGACATTTATTTATCACCCAGACAGCTTAAGATTCTGTCTCCAGGTCACACAGGTATTGAGTGGTAAAGTCAAGCTCACAAGATTCTAACATGGATATCCACAGACATTCGCATTGCCTTCCCTAACTTCCCCGCTCCCTTTCCAACTATCATGACGTCCCCTTGACATTCCTGCATATCAATTTAATGGAGACTGAAATTGAGACTGGACATTGAGGAGCACAAGGATTTATCTTAAAATTTGTTTTCAGGGGCGCCTGGGTGGCTCAGTCGGTTGAATGTCTGACTCTTGATTTTGGTTCAGGTTACCATCCTGAGTAAGCCCCATGACTGGCTCCCTACTCAGTGGGGAGTTTGCTTGTCTCCCTCTCCCTTTGCCCCTCCCCCTGCTTACACTCTCTCTCTTTCAAATGAATAAATAAATCTTTTTAAAAAATTCAACTCTAACACTTCAAATTCTCAGCAACTGTGGCCTCCTTTTTCCTATACTTGCTTGCACAGACTCCCATGACCTTAGGATCATTTTAAAAGGTGCTATATATTGCTATCCAGAATAGGCGTAAGCCTGCAGCAGATTTTTGGAATTGGAAAACTCAAGGAGTCAACTAAGGATGAAGGGGCAGACTCACTCTTACTTTCAAGTATAAAGTGTGATGTGATTAATTCAAGTACCAGAAAAACACCAGGATCACATTTTCCTGGAATCTGAGTCGTAGATGAGAAGAGCCACATTGGTTGAGACCCAGATGCACCGAGGTTCTAGTGCCCAAATGAGTCTTCTTGACATTTCAAGAAGAGGATCAAGGAGGAGAAAATATTAGCAGCTTGTTGATATACCAGCATTTTCCTCAGAATGAACTCTCACCTACCCAGAGTGCTTTTTAAACAGGAAAAACAACTGGACTCTAGTCCTGTCTTAGCCCCCAGTGAGCTCTGGGACTTGGTAGGTCTGGTCATTTCCTTCCCCTTGGCCCCATTTACTAGGCTTTACTAAATGCCTCTAGTGGGTTTTTTTTTTCCAACTCTTCACTTTTAGGGTCCTAAATAGAAGAAACTCCTAGTGTACCCATATGTACAAGAACTGTTTTATCAAGGAAGCAGAAAATGTCTCCAGATATCACAGGTCTTCCTCCTTCGTGGATTCCTGTATAGTCACCAACAGGGTACTGACCCAAGAAAGTCCATGTTTGATTCTTTGATTCAGGGCAAGGATACAGTCTCACTTCAAAAAGTCTATAACTACAATGAAAGTAATCAGGGCAGCAAGAAGGGGAGCTGTGACATAGAATCATCTCAAAGCTGTCTCAAGCTTCACTGGCCACAGACTCTTCTGCCCTCAAGGTAAGTGGAGAGCCAACTGGGTACGCTGGGAAAATTCCATAAGGGATTCTTTTAATCAACTAGTTGGAGGGATCAGTGGCATAAACCAGTAACCTCTGGGCAGGACTGAGCTTTGTGAAGGGAAAAATCACCTGGAAGAAGCTGAGGAAGGAGGAAGAAGAAGGACAACCAGTGGCAACCCTGCTGACTGCCCTATGGGAAGTGTCCTGTTCTCTAAATAAGCAGCCAACTCAGGATGTCTCTCTCACGTTTTTGTTTTTTGTGTTTTTTTGTAACTTACGATTTACATGATTGGCTCTAATTAATTTTCTGAATTGGTTTTGCCTAGATGGAGCGTGTGTGTGTGTGTGTGTGTGTGTGTGTGTGTGTGTGTTATTATAGCTGCGTATTTTTTAAAAAAGATTTTATTTATTTATTCGACAGAGAGAGACAGCCAGCGAGAGAGGGAACACAAGCAGGGGGAGTGGGAGAGGAAGAAGCAGGCTCCTAGCGGAGGAGCCTGATGTGGGGCTCGATCCCAGAACGCCGGGATCACGCCCTGAGCCGAAGGCAGACACTTAACCGCTGTGCCACCCAGGCACCCCTACAGCTGCATGTTTTTTTAAAAGTATTTTATCACTGCCATTTTCTGGAGTGATCTTTTAGCTTATTTTACATTATTCATTCTATTTTTCTTTTACTTTCACTCTTAAAAGTGGAACAAGAAGTGGCAGAGTGAAGGAGGTGGTTATGAAAGTAGTCTATGTCCCAAAGAGGAGAACAAATATCTCCACTCTGCTTAGCTCGGCATAGCCCCCTGGGATTGCAGCACGATGCTAAATTCAGCCAGTTAGGACATGCTAGCAGCTCTTCATTACCTAACAGGTTTTAGAAGGGTGTGGAGAAAAGGGAACCCTTGTGCACTGTTGGTGAGAATGTAAATTGGTGCAGCCACCATGGAAAACAGCACAAAAATGTAAAACAGTACCACCATATGATCCAGCAATCCCACTTCTGGGCATACAGTCAAAGGAAATGAAAGCAGCATCGGAAAGAGGTACCCGTACTTAGACTTTACAGCATTATTCACAATCGCCAAGACATGGACACAACCTAAATGTCCACTGGCAGATGAATAGATAAAGAAAATATGGATGATACAGAAAAATAAGTATTATTCAGCTTCAAAAAAGAAGGCAATCTTGCCATTTGTGACAACATGGCAGAACCTGGAAGACATTATGATGAGTGAAACGAGCCAGAGAAAGATAAATACGGCATGACCTCAGTTATATGAGGAATCTAAAATAGTCAGACTCATTAAAAACAGAGCAGAGTGGTGATTACCAGAGGCACAGTGGAGGGGGCCATGGGGAGGTGTGGGTCAAAGGGCACAACATTTTATTTATGCAAGAAGAATAAATTCTAGCTGGTGTACAGCACTGCAGCTGTACTTAACAATACTGTAGTGGATACTTGAAATTTGCAAAGAGGATGGCCTTACGTGTTCTCACCACAAAAATGGGAAAGAAAGAAAGAAAGAAAGAAAGAAAGAAAGAAAGAAAGAAAGAAAGAAAGAAAGAAAGAGAAAGAAAGAAAGAAAGAAAGAAAGAAAGAAAGAAAGAAAGAAAGAAAGGAAGGAAGGAAATGGTAGCTATAGGAGGTGGTGGGCATGCCAACTGGCTTGATTGTGGTGACCATTTCACAATATGTATGTACATCAAAACATCAAGTTGTAAACACTAAATATATACAATTTCTATTTCTCAATTATATCTCAATAAAGCTGAACTGTAAAACGCACAAAAAAATAGAAACAGGGAAGGTGGGAGAGTGTAATGAACAAGAGAAAGAAAAAAAGGAGAAGAAAAGAAGGAGGAGAGGAAGAAGGAAGAGAAGAGAAACTATTTATACCGGGAACTCAGAACCCACCACCAAAACTTACTCAAAGCAGCTTGAGGGTAGGGACTATCGCTAGAACAATACTCTTCTCTTGTTTCAGAATTCCTAAAAGGGAATTTGTTGCTGAAAATCTAAATTCTGTGGCATAAATTTAATAATAAGAAGAATAGCTATAGTATCGAGGAAACAACTCAGGATAACAAAACGGATTCAAAGACGAGACTTCCTAGGTTCACATCCCCAATCCACTAACAGTTTCATCACTTACCAGTTAAGTGACCTTGAGCAAAATATTAAACACGTGTAAGTCTCCATTGCTTTACCTGTAAAGCGAGGGTCAGAGGTGTATGTATACTGCGTTCTGAGTATAGGATGAGATGATACATGTAAGCCTCACATTGTCCGACCCAAATTGATCAGTAAATGTCAGCTCTGATAACTCATCATTAGTCAAGCATCTACCATGTGCTCTGAGCTCTTATAACTAATCCTCACAGCATGCCTACAACGTACTCTTCCTCTAGATTGAATACCATCTTTTCATCAGGATCATGCAATAAACAACAGAGCGGTCTGATTCCAAAGCCTGCGTGTCTTATGCTACTCACTATCCCTAAAATAAGACCCTACTAACAAAAGCGATTCAGAAAAAAAGATAACAAAAGCACGAGGATGTAACAAGAACTGTACGCTGAGACAAAATAAACCAGCACAAATTTCAAGTATTCAGATTCTCGTGGCTGATTTCGTTTTCTATTACAACTCAATTTTGAAAGTGAAGAAATGATTTGCATAGTCATTCTCCACTTAGTTTACTGCATATAGCAAATGGTTATAACACTCTTTTTTTTTAAGTTTTCATGAGTCAGGAAAAACAAAAAAATGAGAGTGTGCATAAATCAAATGGAGAGATCTAAGGGGAAATGTCTAGATATGGAGAATAAAAACTTTTTCTTTGGGTCAAACAAAACTTCAAAGTCATGGAATTCAAGAAGAAAAAATAAGGCATAATTATCAAACATTTCAGAGTTAGGATTTTTTTTTTAATCTACAGAAAAGTAAGACATTCACTTTGATTAAGAAAATACTCAAAATTGGAGACTACAGCCAGACTTCCCAGGGACTGTACAACAATGAATTCCAAATGGCAACACACTCGCTATTGAGCTCTAGACTGCATTAGATGCTCACTGAAAGAGTTTGTTATAATTAATGTCGCTGCACTGAATGTCAAAGGAATTAATAATGATTAGCCTCTGATTATAAAGAGCTGCCTATCATGGTTATTATGTTAACATTCAAAAACAACTTGCTTTATTAAAGCATTTGTTTTTAAATTGTCAACAGCAATCTGTAAATCAATGAGTTGCATTTTTCAGGATCAGGGATCCCATATAGGTCGCTAGTTTTCTTGCTGGAGCTGTGTTCCATAATTATGTTATCCGGGCAGATGATCAATTTGAAAAGAGAGGAAAACCAAAGTTCCTTGAATAAGATCTTGACATTGCCCACTACCCTGTGTGGGATTATGTCTAGGCCCACTGGGATAAGTTGGAAACCATTTTGCTACTCAAAATGTAGAGTGTATCATTAGCTACTGTCTAATCTAGATTAAAGGACATAACTATTCACTTTAAAAAACTGACCCATTTCCCTTTGTTAAATGCCATAATATTTGTCCAAATTTATAAAACAGGTGAAAATTAAAGTTGCTGAAGTCTGAGAGTCACCCTTCTCTTTACCAATTTGAAAATTTTAAAATAGCTGAAATCATTGAACAAAATGCCTTACAAAATAGTTGAATTTCTGAAAACTTAAAATTATCATTGATATTATGAACCTGGACACCTGAACGGACAAAGTAAAAACTGATTCCAGGAGGACAATGGTATATTTAAGCCAAAGGAGCAGTGGAGAACATTGAATGATTATCAAACTCCACAGAACAAAAATCTTCAGGGTTTAAGGAAGATAATTAGGTTTAGACAATGTGTGAAAAGGAGAAAAGCATTCTTTTCACATATGCATGCAGTCAGCTGGCCATCAAAAGGTAATTTACTTCCTTCTTTCAACACAAGATGATGCATGTGAAATACACATCACCTTTTGCCGGTACTGTAAACCTTTCGGTCTTTGTCAAGTTCCTAAGAGAGAAATAATAGAAACAGAGCTTTGAAGCTTCAGTACAATACGGTTTGAGATATGGAAAGCAGACAAACTCCAAAGTATGGCTCACTTGAGCTGGCCACGAAAAGAACTTTTAATACAATAAACAATAGAATATTCTATACCTGCCATGAAAAAAAAACAAACAAAAAAATCTTTGTTTCTTCTTTTTCTTTCTTGTTTAAAAAGTCCTTAAAAAAAAAAAAGATGCTGTTTTGACCTATAGTGACATATCACCCATAAAACTTCATTTACACATCAAGGGGAATCTTTCCAAGAATGATAGTAAAGCCAGGCAAACACAACCTATATTTTGAAGGAAAATCAATCACCACAAACTTCTAACCACTCTTAAGGAAACGTCGTTCTCCTGTGCTGCCATTCCTTTGTTAGTATTATCACTGATTTCTGGAATGTTTGGAATTCTGGACTAAAATTCCAATTTCTGGATTTTCCCTTCTTCTTTTCCTTAAGTCCAATTTCAAATGTTTCCTGCTCTGGTAAGTCTCCGTAATATCTCCCCAAGGAGGCTTCTGCGTTCAGGCAAATTCACCACTTACCATACTATATTAGAATCATTTGTTTATGCTTCTGTATCACTGCACTCAACTCAGGGTTGGAAGTTCTAATCACAATTGCATTTCAGTATCTCAGACATGCTAGGCTGAATGAAATGACTTCTCAAATTCAGAATAGTTTAATAGTCATTCAACTACTCCAAGGAGGACTCTTCCCTAAAAATGGCTGATGTTAGATTTTAAAATTTGCTTTAATGATTATTTTAGAGTCATAAAATTGTGGTCTCAAACATCTTCATCTCAAAAACCCTTTGTATTCTTAAAACTAACTAAAGACCCCAGAAGTTCCTATTCATATGGGTTATGCCTATTTCCCATATTGGAAATTAAAACTGAAAAATTGTTTAAAGGTGAACAATGCACATTCCATGATGCATTGGAATGACAATGTCATCGCAGATCACACGGTCTCCAGGAAACTCCACTCTTCACTCATGACACAAGGACAGTGAATCAAACAAACACTCTAAAATTATTATGAAAATAATTTGGCTTCATGGGCCATCATAAAAGGGTTTTAGGAACCCCACAGTGTCCTTGGACCATGCTTTGGGAAATCACTGCGATAGGCTAATAAAACTAATAGGTAAGAACTAATATTTTTATACCATTTTATAGTTTCACAGTACTTTTTGTATCATCCCATGTGGGAGTCACAGAAATTCAGGAAAGGCATATAGCAAACTGGGAAATCAAAGCTTGGGCAAAACAGCTTGCTTAAGAACACTATTAGGATCAGAACCACATTTTAAAAGGAAGGTTTCTGATTTCAAATCTTTTATCCTTCATATAACATTAAACAGTGCCTTTCATCGTGATCTTGGAGAAATCCTTAGGGTGTTAATGAGTAGGTGGTTATTTTTTAATTTGCTAAATTTATTTTCAGTTTTACTTATTTTGCTCTTTGGATTATAACTCAACACTGTATGTATGTATATATGTATGTATAGCTTTTTTTTTTTTTTTACTTTTTTGGTATAACATGCTCCAAGTTCATCCTATATTTTCTGTGCCACAACCGCTAGTATCAGCCACTTCTCCAAGGTGCTCTGACTTCTCTGATTGGAGTATGGTGTTTGGAAGCCAAGACCCAGGTGCTGAGTGTGCTTACTTCCACTGAGCGATCACTGTTTCTAGGCCTCCTCAGTAGACAGACCTAAGAAACACACACACACACAATAATCCACATATCCATACATATCTATATCTATCCACCTATCTATCATTGTTTATCTATAAATATGAGTTTATACTGACTTTTTTTTTTAGAGAGAGAGAGAGAGGAGGGGGAGGGGTAGAGGGAGAGAGAGAGAGAGAGACAGAGAGAGAGAATCTTAAGCAGCCTCCATGCTCAGGACAGAGTCCAACACAAGGCTCAATCTCACAACCCTGAGATCATGACCTGAGCCGAAATCAAGAGTCAGATGCCCAATCGACTGAGTCACCCAGGGGCCCCAGCACCAAAGGGATTATTCTGGCGTTTTCCTCTTGCTCCTTTGTAAGTTCTCTAACAGTAAGAAACCTGTAGAGTCCATGTTTTTAACTGTATATTTTTCCAATTCATACATAGGTGTGTTCTAAAAATTAACTTTGGAATCTGGGTTGCATTTTCCCATGGACAGAAACAATTGTGGACATGGTACCCTATCATATATTGGAGTTAGGTCCCCAGGCTAGCCTACACAAACCTAATAAGCTCTGGTACGAGATTTAGGACTCACCTCCCTGTCCAAAAGCTCAATTCACAGTGCTATCATACTGCAGTGAGTGCTATCACCATTAGTACTACAGTGACTACCACGTCACACTGTTGAATAAAACTGCTCATTTTATTTATTTATTTATTTTTTAAAAGATTTTATTTATTTATTTGACAGAGATAGAGACAGCCAGCGAGAGAGGGAACACAAGCAGGGGGAGTGGGAGAGGAAGAAGCAGGCTCATAGCGGAGGAGCCTGATGTGGGGCTCGATCCCACAACGCCGGGATCACGCCCTGAGCTGAAGGCAGACACTTAAACGCTGTGCCACCCAGGTGCCCCAAAACTGCTCATTTTAGAAAGTGCTTATACATATACCATCTCATCAAATCCTCATGAAGTCCTCATTTTTAAGGATTTTAGGAAGCAAGTGACAAACGAAGTGTTCCCTTTCCAGGCAGGCCTTGGTAGAAAGAGGATTGAAGATATTCCTGCTGGGCTGATGAATGTGTGATTCCTATTTACGAGGCTGGTGTATATTATCTTGGCTTTTCTAAAAAAAAAAAAAAAATGTTTCTTATTGTTATCTACAATCACCCTGAAAAATGAGCCATGGATCTGAAAAAGAATATTCTTGGATCCGAAGCTCAGGAGAAGGAAGATCCTGGTAGTCACTGGAGCTCATCTTATGAAATATCTAAATGCCCTCATTAGTATTCACCAAACCCAATGAGCAGCACTTCTGAACACAGACTTTAAATCAAAAGCTTTGCTCAAAATTCTCATCTCTTTGCAAATCACAATGAATACCAATGATGAAAAAAATTACAGCACAGAAGACTGTGCAAACGGGTCTCCGAAATCATCTGGTCCAACCCTGTCACTTTACAAACGAGGAACCTGAGGTATGGAGAGATTCACTGGTTTGTCCACGGTCATACAGAGTGAGCGGCAGTGCTGGGACCAGACCGCGGACTTTCTGCCTTCCGGGCCAGCTACGGATATTGAAATCAGATCCTAAAAACAGGATTTTCCTCAAGTGTCTCATCTAGTTTATCATTCAGAAAATAGCAAAATTCTTAAAAGCGAGGCTTTCTTAGATGTCTCCACATCATTGCTAGGCTGCTTGGAAGATATGTAAGATAATACAGATGAGAGGAACACCAGAGAGACCCTAGTGGATGAACATATGTGGAACAAACTAGAAATAGCACAGAAAGCTGGCGTTTGTAAATATCCCAAATCATTCTGTTATAATTCAACTCATTTTAGGTGAGTATACATATCAGCCTAGTTGGTTTAGGTTTTCATGGTAAAGTTTTTATTTGAGAGTGAAATGAGAGTGGTAGGATTTTTTTATAAGAATGTACCAAAGAGAGGGACAGAGAGCCAAGGGGCAGAGTACCTGGTAGAGAAACATACGGGCACAGACAATAACTCTCCAGAAACAAAAGGACTTAAAGGAAGAAAGAAATATGACAGTTGTCTGCAAAGTGGACTTGGTTCTTGCCACTCCTGCAGGACAATCGAGAATTCATTGATAGGAAGCTGTAGGTTGAAGAAAAACTATAGAAGCAGCCTGAAATAATGACACGAATCATCAAATCCTGAGAGCTCATAACTGAACTTAGCCAAAACACAAATATTCAAAAGCACAGCCGAGTATGTTCTGGGGAGATTTACATCTTCAGGAAAATGTTAATGTACAAACTTCAAAATCTGCAAGTAGATGAGGTGAATTGATTTTAGGGACTGAAGTAGCCCAGAAATCATTAGAGTATATATAGCCCATATGCTTAATATTAAATAAATGTGTGATGTAATATTTTGGTTACTTCAATGTCCTAATGCAGGTTTATGGTAAGAGTACTTACACTATATTGACGATCTTTAGGAGTCCTGTAAAAATTTTATATGCTAGACAATATCTCATGAAAATAAAAAGATGGTAGAATTCATGTAAATGCCCATGGAAAGATGTGCTCGAGAAATAAACAACTCTCCTTGGGCCTAAACACTGGGTTTCCTGCCTCCTTGGACAGCTGTGGATACTTAAATCAGAATCAGACTCTTAAAAAAGGACCCTGAGAGCAATTTTCTGAACCTTGTAACATTTTTATTTTATTTAGAATTGACTATATGCCGATCACTCTCCTAGGCTCTGCAAGAGATTAAAAGAAAAATAGGACACAAACGAGCACATATGAGTTGAATTGTGCAATCATGAAAAACCGTGAGTCTTGAAATTAAGTGCTTATCTACTAATTTAGGAGAAAAGTCAAACATGAAACAAGGAATAAACAAGCAAAGTGATAAACTGAGCACAGGAAATGAAGGAATTAGCATGGCGTGGATTGACAAAGAGAGCTTCATAGAGGTGGTAGAGAGGTTGGTTCTTAAAGGGTAAACAGGATCTGGGTAGATGAATAAAAGAGTTGATGCCATTTAGGCTAGGAAAAGATCACCGAGGCAAGTAATAGCATGGCCTGTATGTACAGAAGATGGAGGAAGATGGTGGAAATTATGAGGGAAATATCCTGTCCAGATCATGGGGAACATGCTGGAGAGCAATCATAATGGTGAATCTTATTTGTCAACTTGACTGGGCCACAGGATGCCCAGATAACTGGTTGACCATTATTTCTGGGTGTCATTGAGGGTATCCCTAGAAGAGATTAGCATTTGAATTCATGGACTGAGTAAAGCAGATGATCACCCCCAATGTGAGTTGGCATCATCCAATCCATTGAGGGCCTGAATAGAACAAAAAACCAGATGAGTGTGGAATTTACTCTCTGCCCCACTGCCTAAGATGGGACATCTATCTTTTGCCCAGAGCGCTCCTGGTCCTCAGACCTTTAGACCCACACTGGCATCACCACTGTCAGCTATCTGGCTCTCAGGCCTTTGAACTACACCACCAGCTTGCCTAGGTCTCCAGCTTGCAGACAGCAGATGGTGGGATTTCTCAGCCTCCATAAGCACATGAGCCAAAACAATATAATAAATCTCGTCCTACACAGAGATGTAGGTGTAGACATTGACACAGACCTAGATGGAGACATTCCATTGGTTCTGTTTCTCTGGGGAGCCCTGACAAATACAGCAATGGAAGATCAGGGCCTCTGGGTGGGATGGGACCAGATTATGCAACATTCTGAGACCCATGAGTATTTGGGCTTGATGGTGAGAAAAATATGCAGGGGAGAAACATGAAGGAAACGTTGTTTTCTGGGAAAACAATACAGGATAAACTGAAAAGGGAAATGATATAATGAGATGTCTGAAGTAACATGAGCAGAAGTTTATGACTAGGTAGTTTAAGGTAGCAATACTGAACATGTATGACATATTTTAAAAGAAGAAATAAGACGTTTTGGTGTCAAATTTTATATAAGGAATAAAGTAGAATGACTTGTTATAGATAATGTTTTTAAGCTTGCGATACTTAGGAAAAAGTAGTGGATGACTGTTGGAAATAGTTTGCTATAACTAGTTAACTACAGTTTGGAAAGGAAGATGATGAATTAGATTTGAGTTAGACTGGGTTTGAGGGAGAATGCTGTGGTAGAAAAAAATATTCTTTGTTTCCTCTGGTGCCCACAGGAAGACTACCTTTATGGGTCTCCCTCAAGTTAGGCTGGGATCATGTGACCGGGTTTAGGCCAATCAGATGTGGTTGGAGGAGATATATGCCACTTCCACCTCCGGCCTGGGCTGGATGCCACATGTTTAAAAAAGGGAAGGAGCTGGATCCTTGAGTCACTGCTTAGAAGAAAGCAATCGGCCCCACACTGGATGTGACATGAGTAGCAATACAATTTCATTGTACTCTCACTAATTTTCCAGGCTTATTTGCTGTGCAGCAGAGCCTGCCCTGCTTCGGCTAATGTAACTGGTGTGCCATCTACGCAGACATATCCTCTAGACAGTGCTGGACGTGTATGAACAGTCAGCAACTGTTCATCAGTAGGGACAGTAAATGACTAGATCCTTAGCTTGAAATTTAGATATGGAACTCATTTTCCAGATAGTAATAGTTGAGGAAACAACAGTGGATAAGCTTTCTGAGGGAGGGAGTGCCCAGATATAAAGGTGTGAAAGATGGGGTGCGGGTAGACATTAACAGCTAATAGGAAAAAAAGAAGTATGGAGAGAAAGATGACAAAGCAAACAAGGGCAGAGAAGTTTAAAGAAGGAACGTACGATTAATAGCATTCAGCGCTTCAACCCCGTTGACGCTAATGATGATTAGGAAAGGACACTGACATTTTCGAAGTGCAGTTTCTCTGTGATATTTGAGGTAATTTCAGGAGAGTAGTGAGGTCTTGAGACCCACTGATGAGAATCGGTAAGGGAAAGGAGAAAGAAAGCTTGTGTATATTAAGGTAAGGGAACCTGAAAGTTCTGTCCACCCAAATCCCCCAAAGACACCTAACTTTCCAGTTGCAACTACGTATTTATTAAAATGGCTGAACAGAAAGCAGCCTGCCTATAAAAGAATTCTAAGAGAGAAACGTAAGCCAAGATGTTCTTTAATCACTTGGAGACTTCCCGGTGGAGACCGGCCCACACGCGGCCTTCCACCTGCAGCTGTCTTCCTGTCAAGCTTCTTCAGAGCACACACTACCTGAGAATGACTTAGTTCTAATCACTGTATTCTCTCATCTATCCCAAAGCAGGTTGGTGATTTTTTCCCCCTTTTTCATCTTCCAATTCCATCAGTGTGGAAAGACATCTTATCTTATGCTAGATGCAGCTAAACAGATTCATTGTAATCCCAGGCTTTGCCACATCTAAGCTGTCTTTGAAGGACTCGCTGTAATCATGGCTTTGTTCTTATCATTCTTGGGCAAGTCACATTTCCAAAGCTCTGGCCAGCTCTTCAACCCTGTCATATTCTGTACACCGAATGCTGTTTCTCTTCTCTGCTTTGTTATTTAGATAACGTTTCTATCCCACACATCTGAGGCAAAGCTGAAAGCCCACTGTGTAGGTGATAGTTTCCAACAGAACAGAAACCTAATTTTCACCTGGATACTCACTCGGTATTTTTACTGGAATGTTATTGCTCACGTTCAAGTGAATTTTAATGACTGTCGTACAAACATATGAAGGGCTGCCTATCAAAGAACATCGCCATTAAAATATATTTGCATAATTTTAATGCCTCACAAAATTATATTCCCTTTGGACGTGAATTCATGAAATTTTTATTCCTCCTCTATACGTTCATTTCAAAATAGTCCTCATATGAGTTAATGACCTTGAGAAACGTACACAGATTAAAATAAAATTACAGGATTTCAGTACTTTAAACAACTTAGATTTCATGTAATCTCACTACGTTTTTAAGAACTAATCCCCTCTACAAAAATTTTATACATTGCTTTTCAAAGGGTGGTAGAAGCACATAGCTAACGTGTTACACTCTGAACTGCTGCGGTCCAGACAAGATGATTATTGATTTACGGATAAATAATACGGGTATCATGCTCACACTCAACAGAAAAAAGACTTATTTCTGTTTGGATTCAATTTGGGACATAATTCTTCCTACCAAAATTAGTCCTTACCACAGCAATAAATGTTACATGGTGGGACACCATAGTTTGGGATACCATGTATTCCATTTGGATTCCAGAGACAGCAAAACTGCACACAGACAGAAGCCTTTCCCAGGTTAACCTAAGGGGGAGCAAGTATTTTTCAGAGAGCTTTACAGGGCACAAACTTCTCTGGAAATCACTTCATAATGGCGTCCTTAAAATGAATCTTGGGCAAATTCATAAGTAGAAGCTGCGGATAAGGCCTTGGTAATAATAAAAAAGTAATAATAAACATTTATTGCGCATTTACTAAGCACCCAGAGCTGTGTGCAGTGCTTGTGTTTATTATCGCATTTAATATCTGCAACAACTCTTAGGGGTAGGAAGGTGAAAAAGGAGGTCAAATGAAGAAATGGAGGCACAGTGACTTTCAAATTTCACCAAAGTTACATAATCAGTAAGTGTCAGAGCTGGGATTTAAACCCAGGTATGTGTGACCCAGAGCCTTTGACTCTGCCTCTTGGCCACTATGTTATTCCACCCTGCAGGACGTGATATCCCGAGACAGCCTTACAGAGCATAAGAGTAGGATGGGACCCAGAAGAGGATCACTGTAGAACAGGACTGCAGACAAGACCAGAACAGAGGCTGTATGTGTGGTGGATCAAGGTTTCAGCCACAAATTCTTTGCCTCTCTTCCTTTAAGAGGTAAAGTTATTTTCCCATCTCCTTCAGTCTGGGCTGGTGCGTGACCTACTTTGACCAAAAGAATGTGGCAAACGTCATGGTCTGGAACTTCTGGGCCCAAGCCTTGAAACCACTGGGAGCTTCCTCTTTCCTTCTCCAGGAAGCCAGGTGCCATACTTAAAAATCTCGGCTGGGCCAGACTAATGGTTCTCAATCTGCGTGCAAATTTGCCTCAGGACATTCGGCAATGTCTGGAGATACATTTGACTGTCACAATGTGGGGGAGAGGACGAAGGGCTGCCACTGGCATCGACTGGGTAGAGGTCACAGAACACAGAACAGAACCTGGCAGCAAAAAAATGGTTCAGCCCAAAATGTCAGTAGTGCAGAAGCCGAGAAACCCTGGCATAGACTACAAATGATAATAGCATGAACGTGGAGAGAGAGGCCACATGGGGCACCACGGAGGCACCAGACCTTTGAAGACTTACTGGCCCTTCTTTCCGTCCAGCCACGGTGCTGGTTAAACGCAGCTGAAAGAGTGAATGACCTCAGTGGATACAATTTGGAGAACCGCCAGCTGAACCCTGACCAGATCCCCATACTACAGAATTGTGGGAAATAGCCCATCAAAGCCACAAAGGGTGGGGCTGGTTTTTTACACAGCAGTAGACAAGGGAAACACTATCCTTTCAGCCATTTGTGGACGTATTCATTCATTAAAAGGGTTTACACTGAAATGCAACTGTCCAATACCTCCAGCCTGTGACATATTCCCATGCTTAAATTAGTAGCATCATTCAAGTTTATACGTTTTATAGTACCCTCCTGAATTGGGCTCGTTCATTCCCATTAAAACGTTATTTTCTGTGTGACGTCCCAAGCGACGCCATTACTCTGATGACCTTGTTGGTTAAAATGTCTAATTTTTCTCAAACATGGTGTTTCTGACACCTATTTGCCCCATTTTTTCCATTTGAGTAGTTGCTTTTTCAACTCAGGTGCACCCTCTAACATTTAGTTCTTTTAAATTCCATGTTGTGGGGCGCCTGGGTGGCTCAGTCATTAAGCATCTGCCTTCGGCTCAGGGCATGATCCTGGCGTTCTGGGATCGAGTCCCACATCGGGCTTCTCTGCTAGGAGCCTGCTTCTTCCTCTCCCACTCCCCCTGCTTGTGTTCCCTCTCTCGCTGGCTGTCTCTCTCTCTGTCGAATGAATAAATAAAAAATCTTAAAAATAATAAAATAAAAAAATAAATAAGTTTCATGTTGTATCTGCACTTGTGGTGAGCATAACATAACGTATAAACTGGTCAAATCATTACGTGATACATCTGAAACTGAGGTAACGTGGTGTGTCAACGACATTCAAATAAAAAAAAAACCCTTTTTAAAATAATAAATAAATTCCATGTTGTTTTATTCATCTACCATTCCAAACTGTCAGCTTTCTTTTCTTACTTCTTTTTCTTTTTTCATTTGAAAAAAAATTTTTTTTGTATCTCAGAGACTCTTGTCATTTGAAATTTTGATAAGCCTTCTTTCAATATGGTATAAAACTCCTGAAGAGGTCAGGGATGTAGACAATACTCTGTATCATGCGCTTAAAAATGCCTGTTTCCTGGACTGACATTTTGGAATATACCATGTGGCAGGCCCAGACGCAGTGGAAAATTGCAATAAACGGAGACTGTTTCAGGCACAGGTGCAGCCGTTTGGAGAAATGAGTTGTTAAGGGTAGAGTTTGAGAAGGATGCTGTCCTCTTGTGAATTAATCCAAAATAAACAAACGAGCATCAAGTCATTGATACGAGCATGCTAGGATGATGCTGAGTTGTTAAAACCACGGGTCTGTAGCATGCTTTAGTTTATTATGATTACTGTGGTCATCATGAAACCATCCCGTTTAAAGCTGAGTCACATTGCAGTCTCAATTCACTCATGTAAATTCTGTGGGACTTGCTTGGTGTCTGAAGACAAAGGGGAGATTTAAATAGCATGTGATTCCATCTACTATTTTACTCACTGAGTGTGTAGCCAACAGCAACTGTGGCATGGGGGGGCAGAGATCTCTCTTCTGATGCCTCGTGCTTCTGATAGCAGAGACTTCTGGCTTCTCTGAGTGATTATGAAATTTACAGATACACATTTTTTTTTAAAGATTTTATTTATTTATTTGACAGAGATAGAGACAGCTGGCGAGAGAGGGAACACAAGCAGAGGGAGTGGGAGAGGAAGAAGCAGGCTCATAGCGGAGGAGCCTGATGTGGGGCTCGATCCCATAACGCCGGGATCATGCCCTGAGCCGAAGGCAGACGCTTAACCGCTGTGACACCCAGGCGCCCCAACAGATACACATTTTTAACATACGTCCACCCCTAACTACAAGATAACTACTTGGCTATACTTGATAGTTGACATTTTAATTGGAAAAAAAAAGTTTCCAAAGCAGGAGGGGAGATGCTGTAATGAATGAAATGGACTTCCCCCAACCTGGGGATTTTCTACAGGATTTTCAAGGGCAATTTGGACCATCTTTCATTTTTTTTTTTATGTTACCCTATATTCTGACACAAGGTTGTTACCCCACCACACAGTGCATTCACTCTAGTATTTTGGTTATTCAACCACCTTGGTAATGATTTATCGATTCAGTGAGTGAATTAGCATTTTTTTTTAAGTTTTATGTAAGTAATCTCTACACCCAAAGTGGGGCTCGAACTCACGACCCCAAGATCAAGAGCCGCACAATCCTCCCTCTGAGCCAGTCAGACACCCCAGGGCCAGCATTTTTTATCTGCTATATGCTCCTTCAGGGTAATACAGCTTCAAGGAGCTCCGTTTTCTCATATGGAATCCCTTGTTGCATGCTAGCTTAATTGATCTGGAGAACGAGAAGGAGGATTTGTACCCAGACTCTGGGGAGACTGCTAAGTGAGGGGTTGTTGTACATTTTTCTGCTGCACGGGACTGAAATCGCTCCCAGAGAGGGTCATGCTGCTCTTGTTGTCAGGCTGCAAATCTTCACCCCCTGCTCCTCTTTGTCTTCTTTCACTTCAAAATCTAGAAGGTTCTCAAGTACAAATTGAAGCAGGAAGTATATCAAATCCACAAACAAGAATGGGAATAACGTCACGGACACACGTATACCCACCGCTTGATCTGACACTTAATCATTTTGGCACATTTGCTTCGGAACATATTTTTAAGGAAATTACAATGAAAATGGTTGGAATCCTCCCCTTGACTCCTTCCTCTGTGGAGGTAAACATGATCTCAAAATTGGTGATTACGCTTTATATCCATGATTTTCTATTTTCACCATATATATGTCCCCAAACTATACAGAATGTTTCCTTTTTTTAACGCGAACATGACACGATTCAGTATGCCATTTCATTTTTTTGGCCACTCAACATCGTCTTGACGTTTATCCCTTGTGCATATTTATTTTGTTAATCCATTTTAACTACATGGAATTTCATTGACAAAAAAATGGAATCATTTATATATTTATCCTTCTATTGACTTCCTGGGTTGTTGTCAAGCCTTCAATATTACAAGCATCTTTGTACGTGCCTCCTTGAGCATTTAGAATGGGCTTCTCCCAAGGACATATTTGTTACATCATAGGCACACACAGCTTCCCTTGATGCAATATGAGCTCTTCCACCGGGTTGTACCAATTTTCATCAGCAATCAGCTCATCACAATTCCATTTATATCTCAAGTCCATCAGCAGCGTGCTAAGTTATCCTTTACCACATTCCTCCTTCAGTTGGTCTTCGCAGATTTTTCATGTTGCCTTCTGTGGTCGGTGGGAAGCACCATTTCCTTGTTTAATTTGCATTTCCCTGAATACTCGTGCCGTTAAGCATCTTTCCTACACTGGTTAGACATTCAGTTCAGGTCTCCTCCTCTGAATTGCCTGTTCATTTTTAAATTCTTTCAATGATTTGCTAAGTGTTCTTTATATAGTCTGGATATGGATTGTATTAGTTATTGTTCTTACCTGCAGGCAGAAGAACATACTCTAGCCAGTTTAAGCAGAAAAGTTATCTAGTAAAAGGATATTGGGCAGCTAACAGGATCTCTGCAAGGACAGAGGTCAGACCTGGAGTATCCATGGTTCACCCAAGTCACACTGCAGGATTGTCACAGGAAAGGTCTCACTACTGCACAGCTGGGCCCAGACACTGTGTGGTGTGTCATTAATGAACCTCAAGACCGAAGGCTGAAAAATTGCTTGCTGTCCTTTACAGCTGGGGCTTTGTTCCTTTTTTTTTTTTTTTAAAGATTTTATTTATTCGACAGACAGAGAGACAGCCAGCGAGAGAGGGAACACAAGCAGGGAGAGTGGGAGAGGAAGAAGCAGGCTCATAGCGGAGGAGCCTGATGTGGGGCTCGATCCCATAACGCCAGGATCACGCCCTGAGCCGAAGGCAGACGCTTAACCGCTGTGCCACCCAGGCGCCCCTGGGGCTTTGTTCCTAATCAGAGTCCTGCCCGGTGGATCTGATCATTGACACCTAGGCCCCCTGCCTTTGCCCTACCTGGTTTCTGCCTTGGAGAAGCAGCACTCCCATAATGGGAAATTTGTCAAATATCAGGAAAGGCAAGCAAAACATGCCAGGCATGGTTAATGTCCATTTCGCTAATTATTTGTTGCCTATAGGTGGTAACAATATCTATTTCTTGTCAGTGGCTTATCTTTAAACTCCGCTTTATTATGGTTTTTGGTGTGTAGCAGTTTTATATTTTGATTCAGGTTTATCAACCCTTTATGTTTTGTGCTTCATGTGACTTAGTTATGACATCTTTCTCCGTGTGAATATTTTCCTATATTTTCTTCCAAAAACTGAGAAGTTTTGCTGTTCCCATTTGTTCCCTTATTCTACCGGGAATTGACTTTCATGTCTCATGGAAGAAAGAGACTGGATCTTTTCTCCTAATATTTAACCCCGTTGTCTCGGTACCATTTATTGAACATTTATTAACCCTGATTTTCTCACTGATTTATGCTGTTATCTGTCTCATATACCAATATCCCCTATTTACACAGGTTTCTGTTTGGACATTCCATTGTGTTCTATTCATCTGCAGGGCTACTTTTGCATACTACTGTAGGGTTTTAATTACTGGAGCTTTATAATAGGTCAATGTCTTGCAGAGTCAATGTCACTTTTTTATTATTTTTCTTGTTTTGGTTATTCTTGGTCACTCCCTGTAAGTTTTCTTAATATAGCAACCCATGATGTGATTTTAGTTGCAACTGTATTAAATGCATAAACATAACAATTTTTTTATTTTGTAAATTACATCTTTTTATTACTCAATTTTCTAATTGAATTGTGCTTCTGCATCAGAGAGTCATTGATTTTGCCATATTAAACTTGTATCAGATAAACTTGCCAAATCTTTTATTAATTCTGTTCATCATTAGATTCTATGGGGGTATTTCTATAAATGCAATTATTTCTCTTCAAATAAAATGTTTCATGTTTTTTCCCACTTTATACTACTTGTTTATGATGTCATAATGGATTTTTTTTTTTTAGATTTTATTTATTTTTTTGACAGAGAGACAGCCAGCGAGAGAGGGAACACAAGCAGGGGGAGTGGGAGAGGAAGAAGCAGGCTACCAACAGAGCAGGGAGCCCGATGTGGGGCTCGACCCCAGGACCCTGGGATCACGTCCTGAGCTGAAGGTAGACAGATGTTTAATGACTGAGCCACCCAGGCGCCCCTATGATGTCTTAATGGACTATGACCATAAGGGTGGTAGAGAGGGGAAACAGCAATAGTGGGCATCCTTGCCTTTTTCCTTCAAGGGAATGCTTCCAATATTTCACAAAAAAGCATAATGCTTAGTGGAAGTTCTTGGTGGTTACCCTTTATCAGATGAAGCATGTTCTATTCTGTTATCAATAACAGATGTTGAATTCTATCCAATGCTTTTTTCCCTATCTCTTTAGGTGATCATATTTTTCTCTTTTTTTCCTATTACTGTGATTAGTTATGTCAATAGATTCTTGCATTCTTAGAATAATTGTATGTGTATGTTTGTGTACATGTGCACATAAGGAGATGACCCAGTTCTACGGGACCTGAAACTTACACAATTTGGGGGACCCTCCTTAAGAAAAAAAATTCCGAATTAAATTAAACACCCAAAATTAAACAATATGACCTAGAATGACTCTGAGACTTAAATTTCATTATCACCATGGTAAACCCATTCCTGTCTGTGTATGAACAGCTAGATTCTGTTTGTTCAATATCTATTTAAGACTTAATTATTTGTTAGAAGATGAAATTGGCCTATAATTTGCTTCACTCACATTTTCCTTTGGTTTTAGTATCATGATCAGACTACCATCATAAAATAAGTCAGGTAGCTTTTCATCATTTTTTTTCATCTCCAGAGCAATTTGAATAAGATTGGAGTTAGCAATTCCTTGAAGTTTTCAGTCTGGAGCTGGTGCTTTCATTAGTCCAATTTTGACAATAGGCCTATACTTCAAAGAGGATGAGGGAAGGGGACAGGAGAGGGAGGCAAGAGGGAAGCCCACTGTGTGCCACGGGTGTATCTCATTCCCAACTTTGGCTTAAACAAGTAATAAGATTATTCATTTCCCCTTCTTCCTAATCTTTTGCCTATCTCAACTGATTCAGAACTCAGAAAAGGAGAACAGGCATGCCATTTATCAGCATCCCTGCCCCCAAACCCTAATACTTAAGTTCCTACTAGCATGACTCACATTCAGAAGCCTGGAGTATGGGCATCATTTGGACAACCTTCATTAACTATGGAAGCTTCCACATTTCTACAAGTGGACAGCCAACTAACTGTTTACTGAGCACCTACAAAGTGATCAGAAACACTCAAGACAGATTCTGATTAAAAGACACTATCCCTACCCTTGGGAAACAAAGTCAAACCCAAGAATGAAGACCTGCTTCTGCCTCTGGTTTTATAATAATTATCATAACACTCATAACCCCAAAGTTATCTTTTGGTCATTAAAGAATAAATTATTCCTCATGGAAGAATAACCCAGATAATACATATTTCCAAAGTCAACACCAAGACTGCATCATTAAATACTCTGATAGGGAGATTTCTAAATTTTATTTACCTCTCTACTTTCATACTCAAAGCCGTATACAAGGATGAACACTTGCTTCAGAGCTCTGGATCCACACTGCAGGTCTTTACAAAGACCTTTCTAGCGAGGTCCTAGAGAATATTCTTATGAATAGACAACAACCAATGACCACATCTGCCTCTGAAGAGTTTGAGCTAAGCCAGGCAGAGCCTGACTATGACAATGCTGAGCACTGGAGCTGCAAAGTCACATACAGTTAGGGATAGAATCAGGCTCATGAGAAGCTATTGTCCATGCAAGCCACAATTATGGAGGAAGAAATGAAGAGTCTCACTGGGAAAGCATTCTGAAACAAAGACAATTACGACATGTTCAGAAAGAGGCCAAACAAATCTTATCATAGAGCCAGAAAAAAAGAAGACAGAGATGTTGCCTGAAGACTTTTCAGTTCCATAATATGCAGTTCTGTCATCCGCAACTGGTTCTAGTAGATTCTCATATAACCTTTATATTCGACATCATTGAGTGGATACCTCATCTTTTCTACCAAACAATCCCTAAATAAGAATTACTAATTGGGCGCCTGGGTGGCTCAGTTGGTTAAGCATCTGACTCATAATTTCAGCTCAGGCTGTGATCTCGGGGTCGTGGGCTCGAGCCCCACACGGGGTTCCATGCTCAGTGTGTGGAGTCTGCTTGACATTCTCTCTCTACCTCTCCCTCTGCCCCTCCCCACCATGCTCATGCTCTCTCTTAAATAAATAAATAAATAAATAAATAAATAAATAAATAAATAAAATATAGTCTTCATGAAAACAATTAGTAATATTCACTTGAAATAAGTAGTGAAGATTATATTAATGTAAATTAATATGATCAGTGTTTATTATAAAATTAAATTTTTCATCAGTTGCCATTTTTATAGTAAGCTGGTACCCACCACATCCAAAGATGTGCAGTAGTCCTATGAGGCTGAGTCCAGAGTTGAGTGAATGAGTAATGGGAGGGCAAGTACTCATTGACATAGAAATATTTAGTGAGTTTCCATGATGTTCTGAGTAGGAGATATTGGGTAAAACCCAATAAGCATGGTCCCTGACATAGTTTCAACCTTTGAGAAAGAGATGGGATGTATTTTAAATAATCATATGAAAACTACAGAGTAAATGCTATGAAATCAGAGTTCATGGTGACGTGAGAGAGGAAAATGGAGAAGACAGAGGATCTTCTCTGGGAAGGGCAAGGTTCTCTGTGAGAAAGGGGCACACCAGCTGAGACTGAGGTTAGAGCTTAGAGGTTGGCGAGACATGGTGAAGCAGGCGAAAGAGAAGGCGCACCCCAGGGACAGGGGCAGTCTGTGCAAAGACCCAGTCTGCAAGAGAGGAAGCCAGTGTGTATGTGAGTGGGAGAGAAACTGCAGACAAAATGGAGGAAGAAGAAAGAGCCAGATCATCTGGAATCTTTAGGAGGTTACTTCATGGAAGGAGACTGCATGTCATAAACCCAGAGCCCTTCATTTCTGGGCTGCATTGCTTTTTTATGAGGTTTGACCCCTGGCAGGTTTTTAATAAATGATTTTACATATTCATAAAGTAGGAAAATATTGATCCTTCTTTCAAGTTCTTCTCCTCATTCCCACAAACAACCAAAAAGTAAAATAGGAGTCATCTGTAATAGCACATTATGTAAGATACTTTGTCAACCTCTAAAGGAGCATCTATTTCATGTAAGTCTGCCACAATGTGTAACATATTCTTCCAAGACAATTATGCCCCCCACTGTATGACAGACCACTTTACCATAATCCCAGTTTGGGTGTGTGATACCAGTTGCAGTGCTAAAATGTATGCTTCAGAACAAAATGACAAATAATCATCAGACAACAAATTGACATCTAGTAACAAACCTCAGTCTTGCAATCATTCAGCTAAATATAGAATGGAAACAGGAATTAGATATTTAGCATCTCTAACTAGTGTGGGCCCAACATTAGGAGAACTGCTTTGCTCATAATGCGCCGGAGTGACCCAGAATACACCTCGCTGAGTTGAAGGCTATCGAGACTGAAGATAAGAACAAGAACACCAAATTCAGTTGGGGAAGGATAGTGTGATGGATTTCCAAACAAGAGCTACGTGCTGGAGGAGGAGGAAACAAAGCCGATGGGCTGTGACTATACAAGGACCAAAGCAAATTTAGTAAAACAATTTTCATAGGCTAACTGACCCATTTTATTGCTGCTGCTGCGGCCACAGAGGACAGGACCAGGGACAAAAAGCAGCATCCTCTGATCAACCAATGCAACAGAGTCAAATACTTGAATAAAAGTCACTTTAAAAGGCTTGGGGGTGCATAAACCTGAGAGGTCCTCTATTATAAACCTTTTTCTCCGCTCTTGGCATATGACACATGTAGAATGGAAGAAGATAGATGTCATTTTCAGCTATCATCAGAGAATGTTTGAATTTGGAGGGACCATCAAAATACTTGTTGACATGTCTCATTTTATAGGTAGGGAAGGACTAACAGGTGAAACTGACTTGCTCAAGGTCCAGAGCAAGTGAGTGGCAGAGTCAGAATTAGAACTCAGCTCTGACCCCCAAACCTGATGTAAGTGCATTCGGACCTTCATGTGCTTCTTTCTGCAGAAAGCTGATTACACCGTATTCCACAGTTCGTGGGACGTTATCTTCAACTGTCCTAGAAAGATCGCTCGCTGGTTTATTATTTCCCCACCCCCATCCCAGATCTGAATGCCATACCCGCCACCCCTCCCCCCCCACGCGTCACCCATGACATGGGGCACTGTCCTTTTTCTTTTAAATAATACGATATGATTAATAATGGGATGGAACTATTTGACCATCTCTTCTATAAATTGTTTTGTAAACAGAATTAGTTGTAGGCAAGTTAGTGAGGTTTGGGTAAAGAGAAGAGGGGATCTGGGAAGAAAAACTCACAAAAGATAGGAGGCATGAAATTTCTCACGGAAGAGTTTCTCCTCAATTATCTTACAGGACATCACGGGTATAAGAACAACATAACCCAATTCTGCATTAAGTGTCCGATTTCTGGCAAGCCCTAACCCTTCACTGGCTTGAGCTCACTCGGGTATCAAATGAGGGGGCGTGACAGATCACTGGTTTGCAGACCTCTGTTCTGTTCTGTTTTGTTACTAGCATCACCAGTTCTTTTAAACATAAAACTTAAACACAGAAACAGAAAAGCTTAAAATGGAGAACTCTGCCATCCCTCAGGCCCCATGGTGGACCACTCCAAGAAATGCCAGGGATTCATGTGATAGAGCTTTAAAATTCTGGGCGAGATGATTCCCATGAGCCTGTTCAGCTCTCATACTTCGAAGTGACCCATTCCCAGTCTACTAGGGAAAACCAATACTAGGATTCAAGTTGGGGAGAAAACTAGATTGTCATGCACCTGCTAGGTGTCAGGGGCTCTATTAGCTGCTTATATGTATTAGCAAATTAAATCCTCAGAGCCAGTTTATAAGGTAAGTACTCTACTCCACTTTTACCAACAAAAGAACTGCACTCAGAGAGGTTGGTCACTTCATTTCAAAGGGATTATATGAACATCCCGGTCATTGGGGTTAGGAAGGGAGCTGAGCCAGAATCTGGACCTCATTCTGGCTGGCTACAAAAGCCCCTGATCTTTCCACCATTCTGGGTCTGAGTTATGAGTTAAGAGGCTAGTCTTGGTATTAGACATGCCCTATTCATTTTATCCATGTGGAGGTTTCAGCTGCTGCACCAGTAGGGCCGTAAGATTAAGTAGACCCTCTGATTTCTCTCAATTTGAAATAAGTCTGAAGTGGTTTAGTAAGCTCCTGAGTGATCTTACCTCCTTATGCATATTTGATTCCACTTCATCCCCATTTCTGAATCAGCTGTTTTTCCCAGGCTCACGAAGGACACAGAGATATAACAAATGTCCTGTCAGAATGTTCTCTTTTTGAAGGAGAATTGAAGGGACATTTATTGAGCACCAATTGCACGCCAGATTTGGAGCTTTCATATATATTATTTCACTTTATCACCAACAGTGCTGCAATGTAGAAATTCATATGCACAGTTTCTGGACAAGAGAGATGGCGGCAGGGAAGGCGGCACAGCTGAGAACAGGTGAAGCAGGGATTTCAAATCCAGACCAGACCTTCTGGCTCTGAGCCTAATCCTCTTTTCATTTTTCCATGCTGCCTCCCTCATGGCTCTCTGTCTGAACTAAATCACAATTCAGCTGTTCTTTCATCCTGCTGCTTTTAAGGTTTGTATGCTTAACCAGGTTTCAAAATAGTTGCAAGAGTTGCCTGAGTTTTCAAAGAAATGTGTATTTCATCCCAACACCTCTACTCTCATTAGTTCTAAATGCTGTTAAATTAACTGCCAGTTTACTCTGAAATTCTCATACCACCAGATAATGATCACCAGAGAAGGGTTCAAACTCAGTGACAAAGTAGAAAGATGAATGCATGGATGTTAATTACACAGCATGGAGGGTCCCAGGTGCTGTGACATGTTACTGAAAAAGATCGCTTCATTTTTTTTCAGGTGAGACCATATTACTGCCAGAAAGTTATTGCTTGGTGATATGCAGATGACACACCTCTCGGTAGCTGAGGTGATAGCCTAGGTAGAGGCTTAGGTCCTGATCCTGGGGACTGATCATGGCTAAGAGTGAGTCTAGAACTGAGACGGTCTGCTTAAAGAAGTATCCGCAAGGGTGAAGCTTTCCGATCTTACACGTGGTACTCATTCACTCACCACTCACTGGTGGTTTCCTGCTTTAGGCAGATTTTCAATTTCCTGCTTTCTGAGCACTGAGCGGGGCACTGGAGACACACAGTAAGCACGCCTGATAGATGAGGGGACAGACATATACCTGACCATAATTCCACTAATATGAATACCCTTAATGAATTTAAAGAGCATGGGAAATGTCCTGATGATGCCACAGTTCATGCAGCTTCAAAAATGGAAGGGATGGAGTGCCTGGGTGGCTCGGTTGGTTGAGCAGCTGCCTTCGGCTCGGGTCATGATCCCAGGATCCTGGGATGGCGGCCCACACTGGGTTCCTTGTTCAGTGGGGAGCCTGCTTCTCCCCTTGCCTGCCACTTCCCCTGCTTGTGCTTGTTCTCTCCCTCTCTCTACCAAATAAATAAATAAAATCTTTCCAAAAAAATGGAAGGGGTGGAGAAGGAACCAGTGGAGTCTCTGGGGGCTGGACTGGGAAAGAAGAGAAATTACTCAGCCTTGCAGGAAACTTGGGAAGAGATCAAAAGGCAGAGAAAACATCATATGTAGTCGACTGGAAGAACATACAATGACCTAGAAATCATCATGGAAATCATCTCAGATGACTAGCAGGTTGATTTGGACACTGAAAGTGATGGAAGATAAATCCAAGGGGCAGATTGATACCAGATTATGAGAGTCCTTGAACATCCTACTGAAGCCTGCAGACATCATATAGATGTTTGGAAGCTAGCTTCCTTTCTGATCAAGTGTCTCTGTGATCGCCAGTGGGGAGGAAGGCGGCGAAGGTCGCAAGGACTTTGGACAGCTGTTTTCAGCTTACACCAATCACACAGCTCCCGAGCTAGCATCATATATTAGAAAAAAAGACATGATGTTCTCTCCATTTCAATTTTCATTTGCACTAAAATGGATGGCCTTTTTACACACTATCAATAATGCCTGTGCTGGAGGAGCTTTTAATAGGACAAACATTCATCATTTTAAGGTTACTCTTTCCCCAAAAGCATGAGAGCAATCTGTTGGTAAAATGGAAAAACCTTGTGCACTAGGATGCCCTGCTGCCTTTTTTCCAGGTGGGGCCCACTGACAGGCGAGGGTGGCAGTGAGTGGAGACAAAGTCATATGAATCATCATTTTTCTGACCATCCCTCCCTCCGCAGAGGCTGTGCCAAGTAACAGAAAGGGTCAGACGAGAGCAGCTGACCAGGGCTCTACCGAATCATAGTTTCATCTTAGGTAAATTACCTCCTCTCCCCAAACCCAAACCGCCTTATCTTTAAAGCAGGACTGGACTACAGATTCTCAGCGTCCTCCCATAATTGCAAGGTCCCGTGCAATCTTGATATTAGTTAAAAACTGTAAAGCATCGTGTTCCAAGTTCCTGGTATGTTATCCTCAGCCCCACTGCAGCTCACATTACTTACTTGAACATAACAGCTGCTTCATATTATCACTCAGATTGAACACTCTTTCAATTCAAATATACCCAATATTGGTACCATAATGAACTGTGATTCACTCACTTAAATTTAATAGAAGAATTGCAGATGGGCTGTCAGTCCAAATCAAAACACCAAATATATATGGTGCTCAGACATTCTTTATTAATAAGATTTTAAACTCCAGTTCCCAGTTAGTCCATTGGGTGGTGACTATGGTGTAGAGAAGCTGCTTTGAGTCAGATCATAGAATAGTGTAATTGGTGCTTTGGATTCAAATTCAACCCACCTTCACCCTGTCAGCATTGAGAGACTACATGGGGTGTGCTAGACTCCATGGGAAGTCTTGGTAACTACTGGAAAGTAGCAGAAGACAACATTCCTGACCTCTGGGAGACTATAGTCTAGTTTGGGGGGCAAAACAAACACCCATTAGAAAGAGAGTAAGTCCAAGGCATTCTCTAGTGGTGCCCCAAGAATTCAAAGTAATAAAGGTTATCAAGGGGTGGAGCTGTCCTAGAGAGCTTCAACTGAAAGAGATCTTCTCCCCAACCTTTTCTTAAATTTTCATAGCAACAAGTGTTCCTTTTCAATGGTTCATCCCATTTCTAGCATTACATTATAGTGATTGGCATCTTCTCCTTTTTATTTAAGTGCTCTGAGAGCAGGAACCATATTGTTTTCATTTTAGTGTCTTCCAAATGGTCTAGCAAAGTGCACTGCATGCCTCAGACATTAAAAAATCGATGTTGAATACATGGTTGAATCAGTGAAGAACATGAATTGAATGGAGCACTGAAGGGTACAGAAGCAAGAGTCACAGAATGCTTTCAGGGGACAGTAAGGAAGACGGAGACACTGAACTGAGGAACCCACGTTGGGGCATACTAGGAGACAAGTTTGTGTAGAAAGGAGAGGGCTGGGTGAGAGCAGGTTGGCAGATAAATATTAGAGCTGAGGATTATGCTTTTGAGCTCGCAAAACCAGGAAAGGTTCCTGAGAAGAGAAAAGGTATGTGATAAGATCTGTGAGTTAGGATGATCTGTCTGGCAATCTTGCACATGACAGCTGAGAAAATCAACCGAGAGTCTATTACCATAGTACAGACGTAGAAATACTGCCTTTAATATGTAGCTTTTGATCTTTAATTTACTAAGACTTAGTATAGGCAGAGCCTTATTTTATCTTGTCCTGGCTATTTCTCTATCCTCATCTTCCATTATTCACCTTTTGTTTCCTCCAGTCCGGTTTTGCCGCATCTTCAACAGGTCTAGTAAAACTCTTGGTGCAAGACTTTTACTCTTCAATTCTGCCTGGAAAGCTATTCTCTGAGCAGAATGCTCTTCTCCCGGATAACTAACTGGCTCGCCCACTTCACGCAGGCATCCTATCACACCTCATGTCATAGACAGCCTGCCTATCCGCCTTATCTATGATAGCACCTGACATTCCCCTCCTGGGCAACTCTAGCTCCTTAATCTTAACTGATTTTTTTCCCATAGTTTTTATTGTCTACCCAGGGAGAATGAAAGCTCTGTAATGGAAGACACCAGAGACTCTGTTTTCATTTGTTTGTTTGTTTTTAGCTGTATTCCTAGGACTAGTGCCCAGCATATAGCTGGTGCTTAAAAATACTTGCCGAATGAATGAATAAATCAGCAACTCCAAGTGCTAACATGAGCTAATACACAGTTTTTCTCTTCCCTAGAAAAACAGACATTTTTTTTTTGAAGATTTTATTTATTTATTTGACAGAGATAGAGACAGCCAGCGAGAGAGGGAACACAAGCAGGGGGAGTGGGAGAGGAAGAAGCAGGCTCATAGCGGAGGAGCCTGATGTGGGGCTCGATCCCATAACGCCAGGATCACGCCCTGAGCCGAAGGCAGACGCTTAACCGCTGTGCCACCCAGGCGCTCCAAAAAACAGACATTTCTATCTTACTTCCAATCTTTTTATCTTATCCTAATGTTCACACTAAAACTAAAATTGTCATCTTGTAATGCAGGGTAGAGGCCAAGTGCTAGACTACGGATCCAGGATCTTGGTTGTGGATGTTAAAGCGTGGGGCTCCAGCTCATGACCCCACGATGAAGAATCTCACACTCTACTGACTGAGCCCACCCGGTGGCTGTAGATGTCGCTCTGCATGTTACATGTTGAAAACCATATTCTCCTGTCTTACCTACTGAACCATCTTCATAAATATCACCTCTGCATGGCCCCCTGCCTCCTGCAACCCAGGCTCCAAAACAGCAGCCAAAGTAGCTTTAGTTTTAAGTAGTTTTAAAAGTTAAAGTTTAAAGCCAGTCAATGAACACCTGTTGCCTTAATGATGGAGTCCATAATGTTTCAGGTGCCCACAAGGCTCCATGTGCCCACAAGGCTGTTTATTGTTGTTCTAGCTTAACTGTATGTCACGCGTGTCTTTTCTGCTCAACCTACAAAGGTTTTTTTCCAGGATCTTGATTATGCCTGGTTTTTGCACTTGGAAGGGTTCTTACACATGCTAGTCCCTATTGCTTGAAATGCTTTCTTCCTTATCATCCCCCTCCCTCCTCCCTACTAGTCCCTAATCACTAGGTAAGTCTCAGTGAACATGTCCTTAGGAAAACCATCCCAGGTCCTTCAGTGAGGCTACACACTATATACTTTTTTTTTTAAAGATTTTATGTATTTACTTGAGAGAGTAAGTGAGAAAGAGAGAGAATGAATGCGGAGAGGGAGACGGAGAAGCAGACCCCCTACTGAGCAGGCAGCCCGATGGAGGGCTTGATCCCAGGACCCCATGATCATGGTCTGAGCCACCCAGATGCCCACCACATACTTTTATTAATAAGAGCATACTTTTCCCTCCTTAATATCAATTATTTTAAATTAATTTTATACAATCAAAATAATATAAGCGATAGTTATTTCTAAATAATAGGCTTATACTTCTCTCTTATCTGTTAAGTTCCTATTAGGGGAAATGAAGATTTGGCTCTCTTACACTGCCATTTTTTCTGTGCCCCCTCATCCTCTCGGTAGAGTTACAATATGCCTTTTGGTTTAAAAATATGCAGTATTTGTGTTCCTATAGTTAGACAAAAACTATTCACAGCTGAACATTGTCGGGTAGCACAATTAGATTTTCTTTCTTTTTTAAAAAGTAATAGTCTGGGGGTGCCTGTGTCACTTACTTGGTTAAGCATCTACCTTCAGCTCAGGTCATGATCTCGGGGTCCTGGGATCGAGTCCTACATTGGGCTCCGCGCTCAGTGGGGAGTCTGCTTCTCCCTCTCCCTCTGTTCCTCCCCCTAGTTCAATGCTCATGCTATCTTGCTCTCTCTCTCAAATAAATAAATCCTTAAAAAATAACAGTCTTATTTTTTCATTAAAAAAAATTTCTTTGTGCCTATTTACAATTCTTTCCACCTTTCGATAACCTTTCATTATAATTTTCCATCAACTCAATCCTACCAGAGGCTCCATCAGATTCAAGTTTTATCTTTCTCAAAGTCACTCCTCAGATAGACTTCTGTTCCTCTTCCATCTGGGCTGCTTGCTCTGCAGGCCCAGAGAGTAGATGCAGGACACAGCTGTTATCCCAGCTTCCCCTTCTGCTGTTAATTCTGAACGCCCTTAGCCTGTCTCTGAGGTTTCATTCTCTGTTTCCTAGAATTTGGTTTCACTTTTGATTATGTTCCTCTTGTTGTTATTGTTTTCTCTTCCAGGATTTATTTGCTTGTTTTCATGGTGTCCTTTTTCTAGTTCATGTCTCAGGCTAAAAAGATGGTAGCATGGCAGAGGGGATGATGATGGCAGCCCTTGGATCTTGAGTCACGTTCTCCAGATGGACTGGTCGCCCTCCACGCCTGCGTCGCAGCTATCATTTGGCATTCTCCCTGCACCAGCATCCTAGAGAAGCCCTTTGCATCACTCCTGTATGTCCCCTTCTTCTTGCCTTCTTGGTTACTCACTGTAGTGGAAGTAATCCTTCAGGAGTTTCTGGAGAAAGAGCTCATGGGAGATTATTGCTTAAGATGTTAACAATGTCATTATTCTACCAGTACATTTAATTGGTATTTTGGCTAAGTGGGATTTTAAGTGTGACATAATCTTCTTTTTTTAACTTTGAGAGCAGGGCTCCAATATCTTCATGCTTCCAGCTCTGCTCTGAGAAAGTTGAAGCCGTTTGGATTTCTGTTTTATGTCGTTGCTTCCCCCTTTTTCTGAAAGCTCATTTGTCCTCTGTACTCTAAAATGATAGAATATTTGCCTTGGTGTGGGTGTATTTTCATCCTTAATTCTGGGCTATCAGTGACCCCTTTCATTATGAAAATGAAAGGTTCTTCAGTTCTAGAGACTGACTATAATTTTTTATTGATAATCTCTATTCCAAATCCTCAATTGTCCCCTCCAGAGTGCCCATGATTCAAATGTCTTGAAAGTGATTCCTTGTTTTTATTTTTTTTATTTTATATTTCTCCCTAATTCTCTTTTTGCTTTACTTTCTGAGAAATATCTCCAACTTTATTTTCCAAATCATCCAGTTAGTTTTTCAATTTTGCAATATATTTTCAATTCCCTAATTTCAATTCCCATATATCTTTATATGTGCATGAATATATTTATACATACAGTTTCTAAATTGTGATACACACAACCTGTGTGTATGTGTGTGTGCGTGTGTGTGTGTAGTTTCTAATTCCTCCAATTTGCTTTCTGTCCCCCCCCTTTTTTCTATTTTTTGGTCTCCTCTGTTGGGGGCTTTCTTCAGTTGTCTCAGGTATCAATGAATTGTGGTCTGCACATACTTAATAGCAAACAACTAAAAAACCTGATCGGGATCTCTGGGGATGTACATAATTTAAGCTTCACTTTAGGATGATCCAGGTGGGGCTCTTGGGAACGGAGCCTGGATGTTGGTGTGGTAGACTGCTACATCGGCGGCCTCCAGTGAACGATGCCTCCTGGAATTCATGAATGTCCACAGTGACTCAGAGCTGGGCTTATGACTGATTTCATCAACAGAATATGGCAGAAGTGAGACTGTGCCAGTTCTCAGCCCTTTCTGGGCTTCCCTTTTTAAACTGCTCCCTCTTGAAACACTAGTTGGTTCTTCTGATGTCAGCCACGCTGGTCTTTATGTTCCACATATAAGTGAAACCATAGGATAATTGTCTTTCTCTGCTTGACTTATTTCACTTTCCATAATCCCCTCCAGTTCCACCCATGTTGATATGAATGGTGGGTATTCATCCTTTCTGAAGGAAGGGAAAATGAAGGGGGAAATCAGAGGGGGAGATGAACCATGAGAGACTATGGACTCTGGAAAACAAACTGAGGGTTTCAGAGGGGAGGGGGATGGGGTAGCCCGGTGATGGGTATTAAGGAGGGCATGTACTGCAATGAGCACTGGGTGTTATACTCAAACAATGAAGCACGGAACATTAGATCAAAAACTAATGAAGTACTGCGTGATAACTAACATAACATGAAGAAGAAGGAGAAGGAGAAGGAGAAGGAGAAGGAGAAGGAGAAGAAGGAGAAGGAGAAGAAGAAGGAGAAGGGAGGAGAAGGGAGGAGGAGGAGGAGGAGGAGAAGAAGGAGGAGAAGGAGGAGAAGAAGGAGAAGGAGGAGAAGGAGGAGAAGAAGGAGAAAGAAGAAGAAGAAGAAGAAGGAGGAGGAGGAGGAGGAGGAGGAGGAGGAGGAGAAGAAGAAGAAGAAGAGGAGGAGGAAGAAACAACAACAACAACAACAACAACAACAACCCTACTTGGAAACTCCATGATGGCAGCCCAGGCAGCCACATGGAGAGACCCACAGGGAGGGAAATGAACAGCTCCCAGTTGAGACTTCATATGATTCTATCCATTCTCATACTCCAGCCAATGGCGGAAGTTGAAGAACTGCTCACTCAGTCCACAGAATTTTGAGAAATAATATGCTGTTACTTTAAGCCACCAAGTTTTTCAGAGGTTTGTTCTGTAGCACTAGATAATTTAAACAGTCAGCATCATTAGCTCTTTTTAAATTTGCGCTTGTCCGATTTCCGGGAAGGAGTCTTTCAAGCTCCTATCTGGATGTCAACACCTGTCAGCCTGCATTCTGAGACCTAACTGGAGAAAGTGCCAGAGGGTCTCAGCATTCCATATGCACGTGGTCAGTTACCCTGGTCCTGTACTTCCGGTGGTACCCATGTTCTTGACTCTTTCCCTCGATCCTGATGAGAATAAATCTCACCAAAAACCAAATATCCATTCTTCTGCCAGGGAGGGGGATGGACTGTCACTCAGCACCATGGGATGAGGGAGAAGATCCAGATTTCTAATTCCCAAAAATATTTTACTCAAGAAAATATATTTTAGCTCCCCCACACCCATTTCCTCTAATTCTAGAAGTTCCTGGAACAGCCAGAACCTAAGCCTTTTAGAGGTTTTGCAGTATTAATTGAGTTGCTTTCCAGCCGCATTGCTGGCTGTGGATTTGCCTTTCTTTGGTGTAATAAGCCCGTCATCTGCTTTTCAGGCTCCAAAACCCCATTAATGTTACTTTGCTTCTGTTTTCCCTGCACTTTTGGAATTAAGTCCTCAGGAAAATAAATGCTTCCAGTAGTTTTAATGGCGCTTTTGGAGAAGTAGAAATCAGAAATTAGACGTATATGTTCAATCTGTCATCCTTGCAAGGAATTCCTGATTATTATTATTTTATACCTCTTTGTTTTTACTTTTATTTTGAAATAATTATAGATGCATAGGAAAACAATGTACAGGGAGGTCTCATGTGCCCTTTACCCAGTTACCCTCAATGGTCAACACTCATGTAAAATATCAAAACCAGGAATTTGACATGGGTACAGCCCAAAGAGACTGTTTAGCTTCGGTATTGCATGCTCATTTCTCTCTCCCTCTCTCTCTCTCTGTGTGTGTGTGTGTGTGTGATTCTATGCAATTTTATCCTATACGATGCTCAACTATTCCGGCACTACAAGACTCCCTCTGCTACCCCTTTACAGCCACCCCCACCCACCCCCACCCCTAACCCCTGGCAATCACTAATGTGTTCTCCATTTCCAACACTTCATTACTTTTAAAATGCCATCAAAATGAAATCATGCTCTATGTACCCGTTTACTGAGACTGACTTTTTTTTTTTTAATTCAGCATGATTCCCTTGAGATCCTGACTGTGTTTTAAAAGTCTGGAATCGTCACTAAGCTCTAGGCTCCATGAGATAGGGACCATATCTGGCTTATACATAGTAGGAACAAAATCAAAATTGTTCTAAGTGACTGAACAAAGCTCTGGTTCCTGACCCTCTTTATTAAGGATAATTTTGGCTCTCAGTACTGGAAAAATAATAACTTAAAAAGGCTGAAACAACACAGGCATGTTTTATCTTACATATCAAGGCGTCTAGAGGCAGAGTCGTTCTAGCTGATGCCAACATAATTATCAAGTACTTTCTGAACTCTTCTCCCTAATGGTCCTAGGATGCTCATCACAATTCTCGACATCACAATGCAGATGCTACAATGTCCAATGAGATGTTATAAGACTATCAATGATAAAATGGAGTATTACTGCGACGGGAAAGCAAAAAGATCATTTTCACCTCTGACTACTCTGATTATAATCTAGAAGTTTTGAAAATATATCCACACCCCCCATGTTCAGAGCAGCATTATTAACAATAGCCAAGACATGGAAATAACCTAAGTGTCCTTTGATAGATAAATGGATTAAGGGGTGTATGTGTGTCTATATTTCAGCCATAAAAGAATGAGGATATCCTGCCATTTGTAACAACATGGATGGCTCTTAAAGGCATTCTGTTAAGTGAAATAAGTCATAGAAAGACAAATAGTGTATGATCTCACTTACATATGGAATAAAAAAAAAAAAACCTCATAGAAAAGAGATCAGACTTGTGGTTACCAGAGGTGGGGGGGGGACAGGGAATTAGAGAAAATGTACACATTTCCAGTTACCAGATAAATACACACCAGGAAGGTTCAAGGTGTAATGAACAACAATGATGACTATAGCTAATACTGCTATATAATATATTGGAAAGTTGTTAAGAGAATAAATCCTAAGGGTTCTCATCACCAGGAAACTTTTTTTTTTTTTTTTTTTTTGCTTTTTTGCTTTCTCTTTTTACTGTGTCTGTACTCAATACATGCTGGCTAAACTTTGTGGTGATCATTTCACAATATAAGTAAGTCAAACCGTTATGCTGCAGACCTTAAACATGTCAATCATACCTCGATAACACTGAAAAAAAATCTAGAAGTTTTGGTAGAGCTCTTAACTCCTATAAACTCAAGAACTGCATTGTTTTGAAAGTTAAATTGTTCTAAAAAATAAACTCAAAGTTGTGAGACTTTTTTTTTAAACATTTTATTTATTTATTTGACAGAGATAGAGACAGCCAGCGAGAGAGGGAACACAAGCAGGAGGAGTGGGAGAGGAAGAAGCAGGCTCACAGCGGAGGAGCCTGATGTGGGGTTCGATCCCATAACGCAGGGATCACGCCCTGAGCTGAAGGCAGGCGCTTAACCGCCGTGCCACCCAGGCGCCCCAAGACTTTTTATCTTATTAAGGAGATATTACCCTCAGTTTCTCCCTGAACTTTTCAGGACAACTTCCCATTGTCCTGTCGTTGATCATAATCATTCTTCTCTTCAGATGGCGCTGCTCTACCCAAAAGGACTAAAAAGATATTCACGAAATGCTGCTAACGGAGGCTCTACAGAAGCATACCAACCAGCGTGAGCAGTCCTGGAGGCTGCTGAGACGGTGGGTGGTTTTGCATTTTTACTTCTTAGATCCGATTTTCTCCATTATGAAAAGAACAATCATTAAAGGGGTCTGTTCGGTCCATAATGTTCTTCCCAGGCCCTTCATTTCAGCCCAGTTTCATTAATTTGGTGCTTAAATTTATTGCTGTGGAGTCTAATGGGTATTACTCCTGTCAGCATTAAATTTAATTTACTGCAACGGGGCAGAGGGGTGGCTGAAACCAGATTTTAATTCCCAAGCCATTAAAACATGTTGCCCTTGATAAACAAGATCTTTATTATAGACCAGTGCAATGTGTGTGCCTATAGGGCTCCCGCTCTGAAGAATGTGGTTTGGGGATAGCTTTTTCTTTTTTAAAATGAGGTTCAGTCTCTTTCTTCTGCATATATGAATGTTCCAGAAATGTTGAGCTGTTGAAGCATTTTGTTCTATGATTTTTTTTTTCAGATGATGAAATAGGAAATCTAAGCCCAGCCAGACTACAGAATTCTGCTGTATTCCTGCTGGGACCTTCTCACCAGTGGATTAGAGCCAAAGACACGATGTTGACATTTTTTGTGAGGGCAGATACTAGAGACAGCAGGGATTTCTTTATCGTCAAAATGAAAATAGATTTTTTTTTAATCTTTAAAAATTTCAAAGAAAATGTTGTTTAAGTAATATGTGCTCGTAAAGAATGCAATCAGTATGAAATGTTATGTACTATTTGCATGTTGTCCTATATCCTTCGAGATCTCCCCCATTTTTTCCTGTCTACCTGCTGTCTACATATTTGTGAGTATGTATACATTTCCTGTATATATAAATTTGTATATATATGTGTGTACATTTGCTGCATGCATATTTACTAAAGTTTCCATTTCTATGCTTAGTACATAACAATCATCTGATAAATGCTCACAGAATTATTGAGTTGACTTATTCTTTTCATTAATTGTAGGTTACATGCGTAACACTGTATGTAAAACAAAAACCACCTCAAATTGACTGGAGATGAGAACACCTATGGCTCACCTTAAAGGGAGCTCACCTGCTGGATGGACTTACAGGTTGACTTAGAGGCAGTTTCATGATGTTTTCAAGGCTCAAGGTTTGCCATGTCCCTCTACTCTGTGGTCCCCAGTGGAGGCTGTGTTCTAAGATGAATCTCCTTGTTTCTGTAGCAGTTAGAGCTCCATGTTTCCTCATGCACAACTGCCATTCTCTGGCTCACTCAGGAACAAGGAAAAACTTTCCCCGAAGTCTATAGTGCGCCTCTTCTCCCGTATTGTTAGCCAGAATTGGTTCCCATGACCATTCCTCAACCTGTCCCTAGCACAGGGGGTGACAGTCCCATCGTACCCAGCAGGCCAATCCCTAGCTTGTTGTGAGAAACAGAACTGCAGGTCTGACGGGGAGCAAAATCTAGTTTCCAGTAAGAAGAAAAGGCAGAATGTACCCAGATTCACCACCAGCAAAATCCACTATGGTAATATAAGTGTTTAAAGTTCTGAATGACCTGACGTTTTCCTCTGGATTCACTCATTGACCTCGAGAGGTATTGGAGAGAACTGTTTTCCATTTTATTTTTAGGTGTTTGCTTTTGGGGTTGTTTGGTTTTTCTTTTCTTAAGATTTTATTTTTAAGTAATCTCTACACCCAAAACGAGTCTAGAACTTACAACCTCAAGACCAAGAGTTACATGGTCTACCGACTGAGCCAGCCAGGCGCCCGTCTTGTTTTTAATGTATTTTTGGTTTTAAATGTTTGCTTTGTGATATAGGTTTCTTTTTTGCTGTCTTTTTTTCCCCCCTTTTCCCCCTTTTGGTAATTTCAAAGCTTTGAATTAAAATTGTGGATCACTGGGGGCGCCTGGGTAGCGCAGTCGTTGAGGCGTCTGCCTTCGGCTCAGGGCGTGATCCCGGCGTACCGGGATCGAGTCCCACATCAGGCTCCTCCGCTGTGAGCCTGCTTCTTCCTCTCCCACTCCCCCTGCTGTGTTCCCTCTCTCTCTGGCTGTCTCTCTGTCACATAAATAAAATAAAAAATCTTAAAAAAAAAAAAATTGTGGATCATCCAGTGGCTCTCCTAGTACCTCACAACTTTAAAGTAATACACCTACATTTTATTTACTAGTTTAGCAACTTCAATATCTATTGATAACCTGCCCTGAAAAATAAGGACAACATTGTACTTAAAATGCCTCCTACCTCCTGCAGTCTTCTTTTCCTAGATTTTGATTAGTATAAAATTTTACATTGTGAGATCTGATACCCTTTGCATTATATTCTGTAAACCATTTAATAGGGATTCTAAAGTCTAATTTCTGTATTTAGGTGCATTCAGTGATCCTTGCTACTTCTATCACTCAGCTCCCAAATTTCTGGGTTACTCATTTTGATTCCCCTCCCCCCCCCTCTTCTGACTGGATAGATATCTATGCAGTCACTCTAGCTGAGTGCAATTTTTCTCTAAATTCCTAAATTACAGACATTACATTCTATGTCATTTACAAGAACAATAACTTAGCGGGGTATGACATTCTTGTATTGACTCTTCTCACAACTCTGAAAATATGATTCTAACGTATTGTTCTGTTGAAGTATGGCTACGGGAAATTGTGCGGCCAACCTGATTTTTTTCCCCTTTGTTTAGAGATTTCCATTCTATTTAGATTACAATAGTGTTAATTTTCATACCCAGGAATGGCAGTAACTTGATCAGGGTATGATTCAGTGACTGCCATTCTTTAGCACTTTTTCTCCCTTGGATCACATAGAATTCTTTCAATCTGTGCATTTACGGCTCTATTCATCTTAGGAAAGCTTTCTTGTATTATATTCCTGAATACTTTTTTCTGGTCCATATGTAATGTGTGTGGTGGGTTGTTTTCTCTGTTTCTGCAGCAAGCATGGTGGTTATCTGTATGTTGATTACATTTTTTCTGTCCTCCAAATACTCCTGCCCCTCTCTAAATGCTGTTACTGCTACCTACCTTCTGTTTTATGTAATTTTCACAATCCAATTCACCATGCCCTTGTGTTTTATCAGTATCTGCTCAAACTCCTACATTTTCATGTGGCTGTCATTTACAGAAATATCTTATTTCTGTCTCCTCTGACATTGGGCAGTTCACTCATTCTCTTTCTGCAGACTTAATAACTTTTCTTTGATTCCGTGTAATTTTTGAAATGCTTATGTTTCTTTAATTGTTTGAGAGTATGAGAGTGGCTTTCTAAAGTGCCCTTTTATTAATTAAATAACTCTTCATTAAGATACATATTTTCCATTTGTCTTTTATTAACTCTCCTTTTTATTAGGTTAGTTAGTTTTGCATATTTGCTTTCTGAATAAGAATAGTTCACTTGTGACCTCTATTTTTCAAAACAAGAGGAAATAAGAGGCTTATTTGGGGCAGGCAATCCCTCATTTCTGATTTGCTGTCTTAGAATACTCTCCTCTCCAACCTGCAATACACTCTGTAGTGTGGGTATTCTCCCTCTCAGGGGGCAGAGTTCCCTCTTTTATGGGCCATCGTATCAGTCAGGAAGGGGATTAGCTTTAATCAGTGAATTTCTAGAGCTCAAAGGAGTTTTTAATGATAAAGTACCCATTTAGCTCTGCTCAATTACCACTGCTTAGGAACTAGCAACAGTACTACCATTTCCCCATCTCTTCTCTGCCAAATCTAGATCTGATAAAGCAAAGATGTCATTCTGCACGTCCCCTCAATTCCTCCAGCTTCTTCCACCAATATGAAATGTGGGTTTGGCTTCCCAAAATGTATTCCCCATAAATTATTTTGACCATAGGCTCTGGGGTCAGACTGTCTCAGGTGAATCCTGGCTTCCCCTGAATCTCTTAGGCAAGTTGGCTTGCTCCTCTATGATTCATAGACATTACCTCATCCGTAAAATGGGGATACTAATAGTACCTGCCTTATGGGGTATAAGATGATTAAATAAACCAGTGAACATAAAACGCTTAGAACCGTAGCTGGCATACAGCAGGCATTCACGGGCTCCTTGAACCCCTTCATCATTACAAGATGCTTACTCATTTGCCCTCCCAGGACAGTTTAACTTTCAGAGTTATACACATCTTATTTGAAATCTGGAGAGGTATGAATACACTTGACAGCCTTCTGGCCTTGAGAAAAAAGTCACCGTGCTGCAAGTACTTTTCATAGCTTGGGGACAAAAGTTCAGTTGCTTCTTGTTGTTACTGCTGATGATGTTCTATTCCTTATCCTGTGTGCCAATCACTTATTTAATGTAGTTTCAAGCCCCAGTGGAATGAATAGGTTGTTTCTGTCCTTGAGGGGAATTCTATTTTATTTTTTGTTCTTATTCTAGAAATATACATGTTCCTTGTTTAAAAAATTTTAAATAAATAAAAATACATCACTATAAATCTCACCAATCAGAATTAGTGCCATCAACAGTTGGCTGGACATCTTTTCAAGCACTTATGTGCACACACATGCCATGCACACACACACACTCACACACACATGCTATTAATTTGAACACTCCTCTGCATCCTCTTTTTTCCTTCCACAATGTTACGAACTTCTTTTTATGTAAAGAAATAGATAACTTTAAATGACTGCATGTAATTCCAACGGGTAAAAATAATTTATCTTTTGATAGACATTCCGTTTGCTTCCAGGTTTTCTGGGACCTTTTCTTCCTATGGCAAATAATGTTTTAATGAGCATACTTGTCCAGTGATATCTTTAATGCTACAATCCCAACTGTAGAATAAGACAGCAGGTCTGTGCCTCGCTCCATTTAGCCTGCTCTTTGAAAATGCACCTTTTGGCCAAGAGGCTGATAGCTCTCTCTTTTTCTCTAAGAGATAAGTCATATGCTTTAAAAAAAAAATGCTATATCAGCCACCACAAAGATGGACTGTGACTCAAGCCTAGAATGAAACGTGTTTTCCCTTTTCAGGGGAGCTCTGAAGTATTAAAAGGATGGATGTAGGGAGCTAAAAGAACAATTGCAGTCTCTGATTTTTCCCTAAACTGGCATCTGTACCCAAGGAAGCTCTAAATATGAAATCCACTCGTTCAGCTAAAGCCTTACTTTGTTCAGTAAAATCCAAGCTTGAGGGCTGTCAAGAACTGTGAGTCTCATCACTTGTCAAAAGCCCAGGGAAAAGACAGGGCTATTGAAATCAGCTGGAAAGGAGAGAAAGGAAACTCTCAGAGGTGCAGAAACCAAAACTCAAAAAAGTTAAAAACTCTGCGGCGTTTTTTTTTTTTTTTTTATCTAAATTTCTATTTCTGGACATTTTGGGAAATTAATGTGCGAGCCTGCAGTGTCCGTGTTAATGACTCTAGCTACATGGCAGTGAATCATCTCATATGGTTCCTTCTAGCATGTAAATTCCCTTTATACAGTGTATATTCTTTTAGATACAAATTCAGGTAATATTTTTTTATGTGGTTGCTCTTTCCTTATATTTTTCTCATGCAGAAATATTCCATTTCCCTGTAGATATTTATCAGGCAGACCGTGCCTATGATGCAGGGAGAGATTATTCCGCTACCATTTTTCTGCATGGTAAATTGATAGCTGTGGAAGAGTAACCGTGGGAATAAAATGCTCCAGGAAAAAGTCCTAAGACAAAGAGGGTAGGGTATGTATCAACTAGCATCATGAGTCTTCGCTATTAATGGACATTATTGCCCTCTTCGAAAAGTATTTTGCCTGATCCCAGCACCACTGTCAGATGTCTCTTTTTCCATGGTAAAGTTTTTCTTTACAAAAAAAAAAAAATAGTTAAATCATCCAACTAAAGTAAAAGCAGATTTATTCAGATTCATCTTATAACCAGTTTTGCTGTAATACTTGTTGTGAAAATATAAATTTGTTCCAAGGTGACTGATACACTAAGGAATAATTGAAGTGCACCTCAAATGTCACATTTGCTTATTTGTGATTTTATCAGGAAGAAACATCCGTGAACGCAGAAAACCGCACGCAGCTGAACCCAGTCAAGGAGAAATACATAAACCGTGGCACATCTGCACACATACAAGTAGATTTCAAAGATCTGCGGCTGCTTCGATTCAGGTTAGGAGACTCAACCACCCACATGTGGTGTACAACTTTCCCTCTAATTTCAGATAACCCCACTTCTACCTGGTAGGATGCAGAGAGAGGAATAAGCATCATGTCTGTATTACTCCTGCCAAAGATGCATGAGATGAATCTAATTTGAAATACCGAACAAACCCAAATTAAGAGACGTTCTCCAAAATAATTGACCTGTAGTTTTTGAAAGGGAGAGAGTGAGACGCTCTTCCAGACCAGAAACTAAAGAGACATGAGAACTGAATGAAATTTCTGATCCCGAGCAGGATCCTTTTGACATATAAAACATTATGGGGATACCTGAATGGGGAATGAAGACTGGTATAGTAATATGACAATAGTAGTCTCCTGATTTTAGTAGTTGGATCGAGTTTCTGTAGGTGAATGACCTTGTTCGTACAAAATTATCCCAAAGTATCCAATAGTGATTGGATTAGGTTGATAACCTATTCTATATTTATTTAGGGAACAATAAAGTTCTTTGTACTGTACTTCCAGGTCTTCTGTATGTTTATAATTATTTAAAAATTGTTTAAGTCAATAACTTTTTAATAAATGAAATAAAAACATAGCGGCTTGTGATAATGTCACAAGCTGCTTGTAATTTTAGATGTCAACCTGTCTAAGTAACAGTACCCAGATATTTGATCAAATACTATTCTAGATGTTTCTGTGAAGGTATTTTGTAGATGAGATGTTTAGATGAGATTACATTTAAGTAGGAAGACCAAGTAGAGCAGATTACCCTTCATAATGTGAATGAGATTACATTCGTCAGATGCCTCCAGATTTGAGCTACAATTCTCTGGGCCAAATTGTGTGAATCAATTCCTTAAAATCAATCAATGTCTCTCTATAGATACATAGATAGATAATCAATGTCTACAATGTCAACAGATAGATAGATACACAAATAGACAATGGATAACCATAGATATATGTGGAGATACATGGCTATAGGAATGTATATATCCATTCTACTGGTCCTATTTCTCTGGAGAACTCTAATACACTGTTGTTCTTTTCCTAACTAGTGTCATTGTATGAGAATTCAGGTTCCATATTGAACGAACTTCAAAGTATTCAGGAGAAGATAGAAAACTAAAACTATTCATGTGAATTATGTCATTTAAAAAATACTGACTCAAGTTTTTTTTTAAAACACCGTGAGATCCAAACCAGATGCATCTGTGTGCTAGATCCAGCCCTCAAGATGCCAGTTTGTAGCCTCTGCTCTGTGGACATGACACGGAGAGCTTTGCCAGCTTTGGGTGCCACCATACTGAGAGGGCCAGAGAGAAAAGCCAGTGGCCAGGGCTTGGGCACTACACAATTGCTTCAACCTGAGCAGCTCTGTTTTGGAGGTTTTCCATATTAATTTTCTACATAAGGTCTCCCTGAACAGAAGGGTTTCAATGCTGAATGTTCACGAGGTTAAAAACTACTACTCTTGAGGGAGGGGTTAAGATGGCAGAGGAGTAGGGGACCCCTTTTTCAGCGGGTCCCCTGAGTCAAGCTGGATAGGTACCAGACCAGCCTGAACATCCATGGAAACACCCTGAGACGCAGGAAGACGCATCTAGATCTCTACAAATGAACATCTCCAGCGCTGAGTATTGAGGTACGAAGCGGGGAGCCGTGAAACCGCACACAGATATCGGAAGATAAACGGAAGGGGGAGGGAGCCGCCGCGTTCGGGCGCCGGGAAGCGGTAGCCACCTGCACGGGGGAGCGGGCGGACTCGCGGACCGCCACCCGAGAGAAAGCAGACTGAGACCCTGAGCTGGGGAACACGCGCAACCAGACTGAAAACCAGAGCTCCGGTGTGCTCACTGGATCCAGACGGAGACCGGGAGATCCGGGAGCGCGCGCGGGGCGGCTGGTGGCTGGCGGCGTTAGAAACACAAAGGACAGAGACGTGCCAGCCCGGGAAGTGAGGGCTGGGACAACGGGTGTGGGGTGCACTTCCCGGGACGCTGCAAGGTTGAGCAGCACCAACAGAAACAGAGTTAAAGTGGCCAGAACATCAGTGGAGAACGGTCCGCGATCCCTCTGTTCTGAGACAGTGGCTGAGATTCGGCCGCTGCTGCTCTGACTCTCAGAAGAGGCACAGCAAACCGCCAGGGAAAGTCGCGAGAGAACAAAAGCCTGGAAATACCGGCTCACAGAGTGCCCATCCCCATCCCCCCTCGCAGGGGACACGGAGACTCTACCCAAACAGGGTTGCCTGAGTATCGGCGCAGCAGGCCCCTCCCCCAGAAGGCAGGCTGAAAAATCAAGAATCCCACATCCCTAAGGTCCCTATAAAACAAGGGCGCACGGCCTGGGTCCTGGTCAATAATTTGGGCTCTGGACAACCCCGCAACCTCTCCTCATCAGAATGACGAGAAGGAGAAATCCCCCCCAGCAAAGAAAAGACAATGAGTCTGTGGCCTCTGCCACAGAACTAATGGATATGGATATAACCAAATTATCAGAAATGGAATTCAGAGTAACAATGGTCAAGATGATGTGTAGACTTGGAAAAAGTATTAACGAAAATGTTAATGAGAATATGGAACCTCTAAGGGCGGAAACGAGAGCGAATCTGGCAGAAATTAAAAATTCTATGAGCCAAATGCAGTCAAAACTAGAGGCTCTGATGGCCAGGGTCACTGAGGCAGAGGAACGTATCAGCGAATTGGAGGATGGGTTAGTAGAAGAGAAAGCTAAATAGAATCTGGGATCCAAAAAATCCATTCTCACGAATGTAGGTTATGGGAGATTACTGACTCAATGAAACGTTCCAATGTCAGAATCATCGGCATCCCCTAGGGCATGGAGAAAAACAGAGGTCTAGAAGAGATATCTGAACAAATTGTAGCTGAAAACTTCCCTAATCTAGCAAGGGAAACAAACATTCATGTCCAAGAGGCAGAGAGGACCCCTCCCAAGCTCAACCACGACAAACCTACGCCACGTCACGTCATAGTGCATTTCGCAAATATTAGATCCAAGGATACAGTATTGAAAGCGGACAGGGCAAAGAAATTTCTCACGTACCAAGGCAAAGGTATCAGAATTACATCGGACCTGTCTACACAGACCTGGGATGAGAGAAAGGGTTGCGGGGGTATTTTTAAAGCTCTTTCAGAGATGCTTAATGACTGAGCCACCCAGGCGCCCCTAAAGCTCTTTCAGAGAAAAACATGCAGCCAAGGATCCTTTATCCAGCAAGGGTGTCATTCAGAATTGATGGAGAAATAAAGACCTTCCAGAATCGCCAGTCATTGACCAATTTCATAACCATGAAACCAGCCCTACAGGAGATATTAAGGGGGGGTTCTATAAAGGTAAAAAGGCCCCAAGAGTGATACAGAACAGAAAGTCACAATCGATAGAAACAAAGACTTTACTGGCAACATGGCATCATTAAAATCACATCTCCCAATATTCAGTCTCAATGTAAATGGCCTAAATGCTCCCATAAATGATACAGGGTTGCAGATTGGATAAAAAGACATGACCCATCCATTTGCTGTCTATAACAGACTCATTTTGAACCTAAAGATACATTCAGACTGAAAGTAAAGGGATGGAATACCATCTTTCACACCAATGGACCTCAAAAGAAAGCTGGGGTAGCAATTCTCATATCAGACAGATTGGATTTTAAACTAAAGACTACAGTTAGAGACACAGAAGGGCACTATATTATTCTTAAAGGATGTATCCAACAAGTGGATATGACAATTATAAATATATATGCCCCCAACAGGGGAGCAGCAAGATACACAAGCCAACTCTTAACCAGAATAAAGAGACATATAGATAAAAATATGTTAATAGTAGGGGACCTCAACACTCCATTATCAGAAATAGAGCACCCATGCAGAAAATGGACAAAGAAACATGGGCTTTGAATGCCATACTCAACGAGTTGGACCTCATAGATATATATAGAACACTACACCCCAGAACCAAAGAATACTCATTCTATTCTAATGCCCATGGAACATTCTCAAGAATAGACCATGTTCTGGGTCACAAAATAGGTCTCAACCGATACCAAAAGACTGAAATTATTCCCTGCATATTCTCAGACCACAACGCGTTGAAATTGGAACTCAACGACAAGCAAAAATTTGGAAGAAACTCAAACACTTGGAGACTAAGAACCATCCTGCTCAGGAATGATTCAATAAAGCAGGAAATCAAAAATCAATTTAAACAATTTATGGAGACCAACGAGAATGAAAACACAACAGTCCAAAACCTATGGGATACTGCAAAGGCAGTCCTAAGGGGGAAATACATAGCCATCCAAGTCTCACTCAAAAGAATAGAAAAATCTAAAATGCAGTTTTTATATTCTCACCTCAAGAAGCTGGAACAGCAACAGAGGAACAGACCTAATCCACACATGAGGAAGCAGCTGACCAAGATTAGAGCAGAAATCAATGAATTAGAAACCAGGAGTACAGTAGAGCAGATCAACAGAACTAGAAGCTGGTTCTTTGAGAGAATTAATAAAATTGACAGACCACTGGCAAGACTTATCCAAAAGAATAGAGAAAGGACCCAAATTAATAAAATTATGAATGAAAAAGGAAAGGTCACAACCAACACCAATGAAATTGGAAGGATTATTAGAAACTTTATCAACAGCTATATGCCAATAAATTAAGCAATCTGGAAGAGAGGGAGGCCTTCCTGGAAATCTATAAACTACCAAGACAGAAACAGAAAGAAATTGATTTTTTAAGCAGGCCAATTAATTATGAAGAGATGAAACAGTTATAAACAACCTTCCAAAAAACAAAACTCCAGGCCCGGACGGTTTTCCTGGGGAATTCTACCAAACATTCAAAGAAGAAATAATACCTATTCTACTAAAGCTATTTCAAAAAATAGAAACAGAAGCAAAGCTACCAAACTCATTCTATGAGGCCAATATTACCTTGATCCCCAAACCAGGCAAAGACCCCATCAAAAAGGAGAATTACAGACTGATTTCCCTAATGAATATGGAAGCCAAAATCCTCAACAAGATCCTGGCTAATAGAATCCAACAGTACATTAAAAGGATTATCCATCATGACCAAGTGGGATTCATCCCTGGGATGCAAGGGTGGTTCAACATTTGCAAATCAAACAATGTCATAGGTTTTATCCAGAAAGAAAAATTCAAAAATCATATGATTCTGTCAATAGATGCAGAAAAAGCATTTGACAAAATACAGCATCTTTCTTGATTAAAACCCTTCAGAGTGTAGGGATAGAGGGTACATTCCTCAATCTCATAAAAACCATCTATGAAAAGCCTACAGCAAATACCATTCTCAATGGGGAAAAACTGGAAGCCTTTCCCTTAAGAGCAGGAACACGACAAGGATGCCCACTCTCGCCACTATTATTCAACATAGTACTAGAAGTCCTTGCAACAGCAATCAGACAACAAAAAGGGATAAAAGGTATCCAAATTGGCAAAGAAGAAGTCAAACTGTCTCTCTTCACTGATGACATGATACTCTATATGGAAAACCCAAAAGAATCCACTCCCAAACTATTCGAAGTTATAGAGCAATTCAGTAAAGTGGCAGGATACAAAATCAATGCTCAGAAATCATTTGCATTTCTATACACAAATAATGAGACTGAAGAAAGAGAAATTAGGGAATCCATCCCATTTACAATAGCACCAAAAACCATACGTTACCTTGGAATTAACTTAACCAGAGACGTAAAGGATCTATATTCTAGAAACTATAAATCACTCTTGAAGGACATTGAAGAAGACACAAAAAGATGGAAAAATATTCCATGCTCATGGATCGGAAGAATTAACATAGTTAAAATGTTCATGCTACCCAGAGCAATCTACACTTTCAATGCTATCCCAATCAAAATACCGATGACATTTTTCAAGGAATTGGAACAAATAGTCCTTAAATTTGTATGGAACCAGAAAAGGCCCCAGATCGCCAAGGAACTGTTGCAAAGGAAAAACAAAGCTGGGGGCATCACAATGCCGGATTTCAAGCTGTACTACAAAGCTGTGATCACAAAGACAGCATGGTACTGGCACAAAAACAGACACATAGAGCAATGGAACAGAATAGAGAACCCAGAAATGGACCCTCGGCTCTTTGGGCAACTAATCTTTGATAAAGCAGGAAAAAACTTCCAGTGGAAAAAAGACAGTCTCTTCAATAAATGGTGCTGGGAAAATTGGACAGCTACATGCAAAAGAATGAAACTTGACCACTCTCTTACACCATACACAAAGATAAACTCCAAATGGATGAAAGACCTCGATGTGAGACAGGAATCCATCAAAATCCTAGAGGAGAACACAGGCAGCAACCTCTACGACATCGGCCAAAGCCACCTTTTTCATGACACATCTCCAAAGGCAGGAGAAACAGAAGATAAAATGAACTTGTGGGACTTCATCAAGATAAAATCTTCTGCACAGCCAAGGAAACAGTCAAAAAAACTAAGAGGCAGCCCACGGAATGGGAGAATATATTTGCAAATGATACTACAGATAAAAGACTGGTATCCAAGATCTACAAAGAACTTCTCAAACTCAATACGTGAGAAACAAATCATAAACAAATAAACAAATCATAAAATGGGCAGAAGATATGAACAGACACTTTTCCATTGAAGACATACAAATGGCTAACAGACACATGGCAAAGTGTTCAAAATCATTAGCCATCAGGGAAATTCAAATCAAAACCACACTAAGGTAACACCTTACACCAGTTAGAATGGCAAAAATTGACAAGGCAAGAAACAACAACTGCTGGAGAGGGTGTGGAGAAAGGGGATCCCTCCTACATTGGTGGTGGGAATGCAAGTTGGTACAGCCACTCTGGAAAACAGTGTGGAGGTCCCTTAAAAAGTTAAAAATTGAGCTACCCTATGACCCAGCCATTGCACTACTGGGTATTTACCCCAAAGATACAGACATAGTGAAGAGAAGGGCCATATGCACCCCAATGTTCATAGTAGCATTGTCCACAATAGCTAAATCGTGGAAGGAGCCGAGATGCCCTTCAACAGATGACTGGATTAAGAAGTTGTGGTCCATATATACAATGGAATATTACTCAGCTATCAGAAAGAACGAATTCTCAACATTTGCTGCAACATGGACGGCACTGGAGGAGATAATGCTAAGTGAAATAAGTCAAGCAGAGAAAGACAATTATCATATGATTTCTCTCATCTATGGAACATAAGAACTAAGAAGATCAGTAGGGGAAGAAAGGGATAAAGAAAGGAGGGTAATCAGAAGGGGGAATGAAGTATGAGAGACTATGGACTCTGAGAAACAAACTGAGGGCTTCAGAGGGGAGGGGGGTGGGGGAATGGGATAGGCTGGTGATGGGTAGTAAAGAGGGCACATATTGCATGGTGCACTGGGTGTTATATGCAACTAATGAATCACCAAACTTTACATCAAAACCAGGGATGTACTGTATGGTGACTAACATAATATAATAAAAAAACATTAAACTACTACTCTTAAGAATCAGCATCAAATCCTTTTAAAATGGCAACACATTGCCACAAAGATGCTCTCAATCATTCTCTTGCTCAGCACCCAACCCACAAGTACCACTTTTCATTCTGTCACCATGACATGTGATGGTCCCACAGCAGGGTAAGCTCCTGCCACAGCCTGTTCAAAGCTTTCAGAACCTTCTTCCCCTGGGAAGACTGGAGTGCTTTTATTCGTATGTACGCAGATCAAATGAGAAACAAAAACCTGAGTATTTACTGGGAACCTCAAATGTACAGTGAAGTGTGGGATATCTCTTCTCTCCATCTCTTTTTCTTCCAGTTCCTTCTCCACAGCTCCCTAATTCTGTGCCTCACTAGCTCCTGCTTGGATTCCTTCCATGCTGTCACCTTGTATGGAGGGGCAATAAACAACACTCTAGATAATCAGGGTCCAAGAAGTCTACTCGGTTGTAGAGGAGGCTTTGGGCACAAGATCTGAAGAAAGTGAGTATGATGATGTAACCATCTCCAAATCCTAAAGGGGTCAGTGCTGGGACACAAGATAACACTCCAAAGATCAAGGCAGCATCACGAATTGAAGAGCCACGCATCCTGATTAATGTGTCTCATGCGTGATTTGCTCGTCTGTGTCAGTTCATCAGAAAACACAGTAAGAACATGGAATACGGAATGTAGCAGTCAGTTGGAAGTTAAGCTGGGTATTAGAACCCCAACCCAGTGTTTGGAATGGTATGGTGGGAACCCCAGTTTTAGAATAAAAGTAGAGGTCTGCTCCAGAAAAAGGGTAGTCTATGGATGTTGAGGGCTGAAGACCCCGTCCGTAGGAGTGAACCAACCCAGGAGGTATGGAGTGCTACAGCACGGGGGCCCCATGTCTGTCTATGACTCATTCAGTAGTGGAGTCTGGGTCAGGTTGACAGAGGTAGACTCAGGTAAAACAGGACAAGGCATGTGGGGGCCCAGAGGTCATGGCTCAGACTTTATATCCAAGGACTGGGCAAGATGACTTTATCCAGGCCCCTAACCAACAGCTCAGTCTGATGGAGCCACCACCGTAGGGTTGATTCTTCTGCTCAGTGGCCAATTCTAACAGTGCAACAAAGGGTAGAAAACAAACCAGGAGCTGGAAGTAGCTTCTGATAGTCACTCTTTCCTCAAGCAGTTACATACCTTTCTTTAAATAAGTCTCATTAACCGGAAAAAATGGTAAGCCTTTGAGGCAAGGACAGATCTTCCACCTTTTCACATCGCATGTGCCTGTCACAGTGACCCCTGTGCAGAGGTCCTCCCCCCGAATCTTGACTCCATCCCAAGCACTGTCATGAGCCCGTTACATTTTTCTACTTAAAGATATGTAATGGCTCTTATCCGTGCATAAAACGATCACAGCACACAAAAGCTTTACAACCTGCCTCCCATCCCACTTTCCAAACTCCCCTTTTATCCCACATGCAGGCCATGCAACCCACTCGAAGTTCCTCATGTGCATCGAGCCAGAAATAAGTATCAAATTTTACTAGGTAAACTAATATGCAAGAAATATCTTGTTTCTTTGTTCACTTTGAATCAAATGAAATCTAATGTTGCACCCATTTTACCCGGTTAAAGGTAAATTCGATGTTAGTCCTTATGGGGCTCTCTCCCCACCCACCCCCTCCCCGAGGGCTCTTTAAAGTTTTAGATTGAGCAGAGTATTCAGAGGAGCTCCGCTATGGTGTCCTTACTCACGGGTGACATGCCTGCTGTCCAAACCCACGGAGTCTGCAGACCTCAACGGCCCCAACCCTCCCTCCCCACAAACACCCCAGCTCTGCATCCCCACTTCTCACACGTTCCCACCAGCATCCCTCCCACTGGAAGGAGGTTGCTTTCAGATAACGTCTTTCCACCCCAAAGGCAAAACTCCCTGGATTGATTTATTTGTTTGTTTCTTTGTTTGGCTACCTTCTTAAAAATGGAAAGAAGTGTTGTGGGAGTGGGGACAGCAACAGCAACAAACACTACAAATGAATCCTTTAATAAACTATGCTTCTATTACTTCCGGTGTTCTATCTAGGCAAAACTCTCTCTCCTTTCGGCAATTTCTCTCCTTCCTTCCAAGACCAGCTCAGATGTCATCTCCTCAGTGAAATCTTTCTCCTTTTTTTCCCATACCAGAATTTTTTTAAATAATTTTTTTATTATATTATGTTAGTCACCATACAGTACATCCCTAGTTTTTGATGTAAAGTTCCATGATTCATTGCTTGCGTATAACACCCAGTCCCCTACCAGAATTTATAGCTCCCTCTTCTGGTCTCTGGCACTTCATACCAACCCTTCCTGTAGCACTCCTCCACCTGCACTGTGTTTTATTAATCACATGTCTGTCCTGCCTCGCATATTGTGAGTTTCTCAACAGTGAGAAATACATATTATTTTTGTATAATGCTAGGAAATGAAGACTGCTCAATAAATGCTAGATGGGATGACTGAATGGACTTAAAAATAAGTTTTTCAATATTTATTTGATTGGCTGTGTGTGTGTGTGTGTGTGTGTGTGCGTGTGCGTGTATTTGGGGCAACCACAGACAACATCTAAATAAATAAGTCCAATTTGTTTTTCCTGCCAATCAGGGGTTAGATGAGGACTGCTACCTAAGAGATAGCCAAGGGACACCCTCAAAAACCAGTCCTGACCCAGCACCAAGCAGCTTCCTCCAAAAAGGCAGAACTGAGTCCAGGAGGCAAATACTTTCCCTTTCTTAGGAAAACATTTTCTTTCATGTTTTCAACCAGGAGACTATCTTCAGCTGCATTTCTCAAGTCAGACCCTGAGATAAGATTTGTGAGCCAGTGATTTCATTAAGTAAATAGGAGGAAAATGCAGTAAGAGAGAGGGGAAAGCAAAAAAAAAAAAAAAAAAAAAAAAAGGCAAAGGGAAGAGGTTAAGCAAGGGTGCAATTTCAGGCACGTTTCTAGAACTTACACGCAGCCTGACCAACCCTGGAAATGGGCATGTGGAGGAGACAAGCACTCAGGTACCTTCCACTTTTTGTACCTGAGGCATAAGTGGCTCCGGTGGCTTGAAAGTGGCCTCCAAAGAGGAACCACAGACGCATGCCATTGACGGAAACTCCCACTGAAGCCTAGAAAGGGGCTGGAAACAAGAGATCTGATTTGGAACATGGGGAATGTCCACTCAGACAGCACCACTGCCTCTAGGCCGCTCCTTCTCACAGGGGCTCTGGGAGCGGGAATGTGGAAGCAGTTATTCCAAATCAGCAAACATCCTCTGCTCACGATAGACTCAGGTCAGTGTCATCCAAACATCGTCATCAGAAGTCCCAGAGTGACTTGTTCTCAGACGTTAGGACTTTGCACAAAGCTAGAATACATGGCATGTTGCTTCCGACACATACACTGGGATTGGAGAGATGGAGATTAAATCCAGAAACAATACCCTTCAATAGCTTAGTGTTTTCAGTTTACTCATAATTTACTAGGAATAATAATATCTGTCATATAGAACTATCATAAGGATTAGATGCAGGTAACAATAACTTATGTAAAATACTCAGTAAAATACAGGTACTTAATTTATGACTTACCAATGTTTTTTTTTTTCTCTGTTTTGTTCAAAGTTGTTCCCCAGGGCCCAGAGCTGTGACCGGTAGGCTCTTGCTAAACAAATGAGTAAATGAGTAAATGAATGAATTTATTATGTTACAGCCATTCATTTATTCCCCTAATACTTAATTAATATAAGTCAAAGGATTATGGGGGATTCAAACTTTAATCAAACAGCCCACATCCTTGAGGAGCTTATAGTCTAATCAAGAAGATGAAATGGTGGGGCGCCTGGGTGGCACAGCGGTTAAGCGTCTGCCTTCGGCTCAGGGCATGATCCCAGCGTTATGGGATCGAGCCCCACATCAGGCTCTTCCGCTATGAGCCTGCTTCTTCCTCTCCCACTCCCCCTGCTTGTGTTCCCTCTCTTGCTGGCTGTCTCTATCTCTATTGAATAAATAAATAAAATCTTTAATTAAAAAAAAAGAAGATGAAATGGTAATAGCTATAATCTGTTGAACAACTAGGCATACGATCAGGTAAAAAAGTGTTCAATGTCTTAATAAAGTGTTACAGAGGCAGAGGAAGGGAGGAGAGAACCGAAGTTAGAGGAGGGGATGAGAGATGGCTTAATGAAGTAAGGAGCGTGTTAGCTGAGATTTAAGGAACAGGTTGCATTGTTTCAATATTTGATGATATTTGAATTGCTTCTCTATAGCAGCAGTGCAAAAACAGACACAACCCCAGCCCTCGTGGAACTTCAAAGGCAGGGACAAGAACAAACAGTTGATAAACAAAGCAATTAGTAAGTAGTATATAAGTAAGCAGTAATGACTGCTATGGAGAAAAATAAAACAGGGAAAGGGAAATGGAGAGAGTGGTGTTTCTGACACATCAACACACCAAGGATAAAGCCAGTCTGGGGTGTCTGGGTGGCTCAGTCGTTAAGCATCTGCCTTCGGCTCAGGGCGTGATCCCGGGATCCTGGGATCGAGCCCCACATCAGGTTCCCTCCTGGGAGCCTGCTTCTTCCTCTCCCACTCCCCCTGCTAGTGTTCCCTCTCTCTCTGGCTGTCTCTCTCTCGCTGTCAAATAAATAAATAAAATCTTAAAAAAAAAAAAAAGGATAGAGCCAGTCTTACACATATCCAGGAGAAGAACATTTCAATCAGAGAAGAGCAACAGTGAAGACCCTGGGGCAAGAGCAGGTTGGTGGGTTTGGAGACTGATAAAGAGGCCAGGGAGACAGGGGTAAACTGACTGGTAAGACATGAGGTCAGAGAAGTGATGGGGATATCATGAACTTGAAGCAATGGAGAAAGGATATTTTAAGTCAAAAGGTCCCTTGGATCAACTACAGGGCATGACCAGGAACACCAAGCCAATAATTGACTCCAGCAAAGGCAACAGGCCCATCTCAGGCCATGTTAAATCTCTCACAGGGCTTAAGACTTATCTAGGAGAGTCGGGATTCCCTTTGCTCATTGCCAGGGCCCTGACCGGCTGCCCCCTCCTAAATCTTTCCTGTCACCCTGTGTCTTCAAGAAGACTAGCATCCTTGGCCTTGTGAGCCAAGTAGGTGGGGATGTTGATAAGAGAAAGGGTCTGCTAAGGCAGTTTCATTGACAGTGTTGCCTTCCACTTCACCATCTAAATGCAGCATAAGATCTGCATTTTCAGGGAAAGAGAGTTGGCAGAGAGCATACTGGCCCAAGTTGTGTTTGGTGATGCGGTCACTTATCATCCCGTAGCTTTCATCTGCTGACATGTGTGACAGCGAAATGGTAGTTTTGAAGGGGTCCCTGTGATGCTCAGGAATGACTTAAAAGCAATGAGGGGACCATGGGCTTGGCTATTAGGTTAGACTTATTGCCAGCATATGGTATTCAAAGGTACCTGAGTCCCTTTATGACACCTGGAAGAATTCTGTGGCAGGATGTACTGGACTTTATTGGTACAAATGAATGATACTAACCATGCCAGGGGTTTCTGAATTACGGAGATGAATTGGCTAGCAAACAGGAGGTCTGCAATTACTTCCCACACAGCTTTATTTTGGGAAACATGTGTACAATTCCTACAGATTTAGCTTCAGGGGAATATGTCCTCTTGTTCATGAAAAGGAGCATCTGATAGAAGAAAAAATGCATGTAATCTACCTTCTCACACCACCTTGGCTTTCTAGGTCTAATCCTGTTATTGAATCAGAGAGCCAGCAGTAAAATAAGGTTAAGAAAAAGTCTCTAGACATCTAGCCCCAGAATTTAGTAAAAGGAAAGTTATCTTTACCAGTAACATGTTATTTTGGTATAGGGCTTTGCCATTTACAAAGTGTGTGTGTGTGTGTGTGTGTGTGTGTGTGTGTGTGTGTATTTAAAATTATTTGTTATTCATCTGATCATAAAAATCAGCAGGTTATGTGTGCCACATACATTACGTTCTAGAGGTAAACAAGCAAACAAACAAACCAGCAAACAAAAACAAAAACAAAACCTGGGGTCCAGTAATGCTATGTGACTTCCCAGAAGGTGAAGACTGACAAAAACCAAACACTCTTATCTTACTCTTTTGCACAGTTTACCTGATGCGTTTTACTTCAATACTGAGCACAGAATATAATACAGAGAATGTCCAGTATTAGCCTTCCCTACTTGCACGTACACATTGTTGAAAAAAAAACTGAAGAAGATACAAATAAATAGAATAACATCCATGTTCATGGATTGGAAGAATTAATATTGTTAAAATGTTCATATTACCCAAAGCAATCTACAGATTCAATGCAATACCTATTAAAATTTCAATGGCATTTTCTACAGAAATAGAAAAAACAACCCCAAACTTCATACGGAACCACAAGACCCCAAATAGCCAAAGCAATCTTAGCAAGAACAAAGCTGCGGGCATCACACTTCCTGACTTCAAAATACGTTATAAATCTATAGTATTAATCAAAATAGCATGGCGTCGACATAAAAACAGACATAGAGACTAATGGAATATAATAGATATCCCAGAAATAAGCCAAAGGTGTGAAAAGAGAGCAATTAAAAACAATCACACAGGTATTGATACAATGATAGACAAACCAATGGGAGAAAATGCTGAATCTAGACACAGAACCGTTCATATAAGGTCACCTGATGGCAAATACCACTGCAATTCACTGGGGGAAACAGTGGTATTTTTAATAAGTAATAATAAAATAATTTTGATCCTTACCTTAATTTTTATTTTTTCCAGCTTTATTGAGATATAATTAACACATAGCATTATATAAATTTAAAGTGTCCAGTGTGATTATTTGATAAATATATTGTGAATGATTACTACAATAAGGTAAATTAAGACAATCATCTCACATAGTTACCTTTTTTTCTTTTTGGTGAGAACTTTTAAGATGTATCTTTTAGCAACTTTCAAGTTTATAAAATAGTATTGTTAGTTTTAGTCACCATGCTGTACATTAAATCTCCAGCACACATTCAACTCATAACTGGAAGCTTGTACCCTTTGACCAACTTCACCCACATCCCCCATCTTCTCACCCTGACAACCACCAATCTACTCTGTTTCCGTGAGTTCATAGATAAGTGAGATTACATAATATTTGTGTTTCTCTTTGTGGCTATTTCTCATAGCATAATACTCTCAAGATTCATCCAAGTTATTGTAAATGGCAGAAGAGGGCCACAGGCTGTGTCCCAAAATTGAATGGGGACACAACTGGGCTTTGCGATTGGGCAGACCTTTGGCTGTGCTAAGCCATTGGGTGAGGTTGCTGGCTGGGCTCTCTGGTTGGGTGGGGCAGTAGTCTATGCTCCTTGATTGGGCAGGGTCTCTGGATGGGCTCCCTTCCTAAGGGAAGCCACAGGCTATGTTCAGCAATCAGGCAGGGCTGTATGCTGGACCCTGCTGCTTGTTCTCACTCCATGGTTGGGTGGTTCCATAGGCTGGGCTCCATGGCTGCTCGGGGTCACTGTTCAGGCTCCCTGGTTATGAGGACCAGAGTTTGGTTCAACAGTTAAGCCAGGCTGCTGACGTGACTGCCTGCCTCAGTGGGCTAGAGGATGTGCTCCACAACTGGCAGATATCTGTGGCCATGTTTCCTGGAGCGGTAACACCAGAGGTTATTCTCAGTAGTCGGGCAAGCTACAGATTTGCTCCCCTGCTGAGGCAGGACCTTAGGATGTACTCTACAGCGGGTACCCACTGGCTGGGTATCAGAATCAGGGTGATCTGCCAACTGAGCTTCTGGCCAGATGGGGCACTGGTTCTGCTCCAAAGATGGCCAGACTTCTGGCTGGGGATCTGGGCTGTAAGCCCCACTCCCATTCTCAGTTTCTATCTGATCCCCAGTGTTTTGGATCCACAGGTGATATGAAGTGTCCCACATGGCTTGGGTTCTCATTTTCCCACCAGAGAAACTACAGGCCCACCCCGATGCTGCATGGTCTGGCCTGCAGGAGGGGCAACGTGGTCAAACTGTAGCTGCAGTATGACTCAGTCTCTGCTATCCACAGAGCTGCTTCAGCCTCATCCCCTGGGCTCTGGGATTATCACAATGGTGTTTTGTCCTTGGATAGTTACTATGTGTCTGTTTTTATGCCACCACCATACTATTTTGACCAGTACTACAGATTTATAGTTTGAAATCAGGAAGAGTGACGCCTCCAACTTTGCTCTGTGAAAGGGACTGAAGTCAGTGACCACTCCCCTATCTTAATTTAAACTGAACTAAAAACATCTTCGAAAGAGAGGAGTAAAGTTAGAGAACACACACTATCCAATGCCAAGTTTCAGTATAAAGTTAAAATAATCAAGACAGTATAAAGTTGGTGAAAGTATATACATATCACTTGAATAGAGAGTCCAGAAAAAGACCCACACTAATGAGGTCAACTGATTTTTGACAAAGGTTCAAATTATGGACAAAGGATAGTCTTTTCAACAAATGGTGTTGGGTCAATTGGACATCCATATGCAAACAAAATTTAACCTCAACTCATATCTCACACTTTATGTATAAAAATTAACTCAAAATGGGCCATAGACCTAAATGTAAAATCTAATATCTATAACACTTGTAGAAAAGAACACAGGGGAAAATGTTCACAACCTTGAGGTAGGCAAATCAAGTTTAGATTTGAAGCCAGAAGCAGGATCCAAAAAGAAAAACATGAAGATAAATTGGAGCTTTTCAAAATTAGCAATTTGCTGTGTAAAAGACACCATTAAATGCTACCGTACACAGGAAACCCTAAAGATTCCACCAAAAAACTACTAGAAGTAATAAATGAATTCAGTAAAGTCACAGGACACAAAATTAATACATAGAAATCAGTTGTATCTCTATACACTAATAATGAAGTAGCAGAAAGAGAAATTAAGAAAACAATTCCATTTAAAATTGCACCAAAAAGAATAAAATACCCAGGAATAAGCTTAACCAAGAAGGTGAAAGACTTGGACTATGAAAACTATAAAACACTGATAAAAAATATTGAAGATGACACAAACAAATGCAAAGATATCCCATGTTCATGGATTGGAAGAATTAATATTGTTAAAATGTCCACACTACCCAAAGCAATCTACGGATTCCATGCAATTCCTATCAAAATACCAACAGCATTTTTCACAGAATTAGAATAATACTAAAATGTATACGGAACCACAAAAGACCCCAAAGAGCTAAAACAGTCTTGAGAAAGAAGAACAAAACTGGAGGCTTCACAATCTCAGATTTTAAGATATACTACAAAGCTGTAGTAATCAAAACACAATGGTACTGACACAAATAGACACATAGATCAATGGAACAGAATGGAGAGCCCAGAAATAAACGCACACTTATATGGTCAAGTAATCTATGACAAAGAAGGCAAAAACATACAATAAGGAAAAGACAGTTTCTTCAATAAATGGTTTTGGGAAAACTGGACAGCTACACACAAAAGAATGAAATTGGACCACTTTCCTACACCATACATCAAAAATAAACTCAAAATGGATTAAAGACCTAAATGTGAGACCTAAAACCATAAAAAATCAAGATCATAAAAAATTAGAGGAAATTTATTAATCATAAAAAAATTAGAGGAAAATATAGGCAATAAGTTCTTTAACATCAGCTGTCATCACATTTGCCTAATATGTCTCCCGAGGCAAGAGAAACAAAAGCAAAAATAAACAATGGGACTACATCAAAATAAAAAGCTCTTGAACAGCAAAGGAAACCATCAACAAAACAAAAAGACAACTTACTGAATGGTAGAAGGTAACTGCAAATGGCATATCCGATAAAGGGTTAGTATCCAAAATATATAAAGAACTGATATAACTCAACACCAAAAAGACAAATAATCTAGTTAAAAAATAGGCAGAGGACCTGAATAGGCATTTTCCCAAAGAAGACCCATGATGGCCCACAGACACATGAAAAGATGCTCAATGTCACTAATCATCAGGGAAATGCAAATCAAAACCACAATGAGAATATCACCTTATACATGTTAGAATGGCAAACATCAAAAAGACAAGAAATAACAAGTGTTGGTGAGGATGTGGAGAAAAAGGAACCCTCACGCACTTTGGTGGAAACGCAAAGTGATGCAGCCACTATGGAAAACAGCATTGTTTCCTCAAAAAATTATAAATAGAAATATCATATGATTCAATAATTACACTAGAACTGAAAATACTAATTTACCCAAAGAAAATGAAAATACTAATTTGAAAAGATATATGCACCCCTATATTTATTGCAACATTATTTACAATAGCCAAGATATGGAAGCAACCCTCATGTTCTTCAACAGATGAATAAAGAAGGTGTATAAACACACACACACACACACACACACACACACACACACACGAATATTATTCGGCTTTAAAGAACAAAGCGATCCTGCCATTTGCAACAACATGGATGGACCTCGAGGGTATTATCCTAAATGAAATAAGTCAGAGAAAGACAAATGCCATATGACTTCACTTATATGTGGAATCTAAAAAATAAAGCAAGCAAACAAAAAGCAGAAACAGACCCATAGAGAACAAACTGATGGTTGCCAGAGAGGAGGAAATTGGGGAGACGGGTAAAACGGATGAAGGGGAGTGGGAGATACAGGCTTCCAGTTATGAAATGAATAAGTCATGGGAATAAAGGGCACAGCAGAGGGACTATAGTTAATAGTACGGCAATCACATTGTATGGGACAGATGGTAGGTACCCTGGGGTGAGCACAGCATCATTAGGCTGTATACCTGAACACCATGCACGTTCTGTGTCGGCTATACTTCAACTTTTCAAAGACACCACCAGAGAATAAGAAAACAAGTGATAGACTCGAAGAAAATATTTGCAGATCATATTTTTTTTTTTAAAGATTTTATTTATTTATTCGACAGAGATAGAGACAGCCAGCGAGAGAGGGAACACAAGCAGGGGGAGTGGGAGAGGAAGAAGCAGGCTCACAGCAGAAGAGCCTGATGTGGGGCTCGATCCCATAACACCGGGATCACACCCTGAGCCGAAGGCAGACGCTTAACCGCTGTGCCACCCAGGCGCCCCACAGATCATATTTCTAACAAAGAAGTTGTATTGAAAATATGTAAACAACTCTCAAACCTCAAAAAATGAGAAAACAACCCAATTAAAGAAAATAAGCAAAAGATTTAAATAGAAATATTGCCAAAACAGATATAAAGATGGCAAGTAAGTATATGAAAAGATGTTCCACATTATTAGTCATTAGGAAAATTTAAATCAAACTCACAATGTGTTACCACTAACACCCATTATAGTAACTAAAAAAAAAAAATAAAAGTTTTTTTTTTTTTAAAGAGAGAGATTGTGTGAGTGGGGAGGGCAGAGGGAGTGGGAGAGAGAGAATCTTAGGCAGGCTCCACACCCAGCACGGAGCCCCATGTGGGGCTTGATCTCATGATGCTGGGATCATGACCTGAGCCGAAATCAAGAGTTGGATGCTTAACCAACTGAGCCACACAAGCACCCCGAAAAAAAAATTTTTTAAATTACTCTATTAAAGCAAGGATGAGGAGCAACTGTAACTCTCTGCTGGTGGAAATGTAAAATTATATAGTCATTCAAAAACTCTCTGGCAGCTTCTTAGAAAGTCAGATACACTTAGGATATGATCCAGCAAAACCTATCCTAGGTATATACCCAAAAGAAATAAAAACGTATATTCACACAAAAAGCTTACACAAAGGTTTATAGCACCTTCAGCTGGATAGCCAAAAATGGGGAACGACCCCCATGTCCTTCCATTGCTAAATGTACAACCAAACTGTGATACAGCCATACACAGAGTACTGTTTATCAAAAACAAAAGTAAGAAACTATTGATTTATATATAACAGGGGTAAACCTCAAATGCATTTTCCTAATTGAAAGAAATCCAACCAAAAAACTACATATTGTATGATTCCATTTATATGACAAATCAGTAAGAAAAAGATAAATCATTACAATTAAAGGAAAACCGGGTAAAGAACACAAATTCATGAAAGAACGTCAGTGCCAATGAATATACAAGTCAGTCAACTATATTTAGAAATGCATATAAAGAAGCAAGATGTTATCATCTGTATTTATCAGTTTGGAAAAATACTTTAAATGATTTAAAATATCTAATGTTCATTTTTTTAAAGTGTGGAGAACAGACAGTATGCATTTTTAGTGAGAGTATATGATGTTTCTGGAGGGCAGAGGGGTGATTTACGGCAACGTTCTACACTGCAAATCAGTAGACCCAAACATACCACTGCTTACACACACATATACACACAGATACACAGGTATATTAAGGAAATAATTACATATGTTTGCAAAATATAAACACAAATATAATCGATATGGTATTATCTATTAATAGTAAAAATGTCATAAAACATAAATATGTCTCAGTAGGAAACTGGTTATATATCATGGCGCATCACAACATTGGACTCTCAGTCATTTCCGGGGCTAACACTTCATGGCTCTGAATTCCAGTAACCTGATTTACACTAACACTCAATTTCCAAGATGTTTCAGGATCTAGGGGGTACATACCACCACGCTAAGTGCTCAGGTTACGAAGATGAATAAGACACAGACCTGAGTCTCAGGGGTCTTACGGTTTAACAGAGGAACTAGCCTTGCAGATTAACAACTCCAATAAACCAAAAGTGCATGTGATAAAAGTATTTATAAGTTCTGAAGGGAGGACAGAGGAGGGACATTTAATTCAGACTCTAATGAAGACATAGTTGCCAAAGAGTTCCACTCTCTGCATTTTCCACTACTAATTTACCTGACGTCCCATAGCAGTAAAGTTTTTTGTCAGTGCTGGAGCGTGGATGGGTTTGCCTGAGAGCAGATCCTTTAGACTTCCGCTATACCACTTAGGGTTGAGATCAGGGCTATCCACAGGGAAGAGATCATTCCTGGGGCTAAAATAGAGTGAGCTATGTGATGAGTGCCCTGGACTGGCTCAGCGTCTTTACAGACTACAGTGAACAAAGTGGCTTCTCAGTAAATGCTTGCTGGTTGAGTGATTTTCCAAAATTCTCCCAAAGAGGATTGTCATGAGGTCTGCTAAGGCGAAGTGCCAAGGCTTTAACCAAGAGTGGCAAGAACAGTCCGTACTTGGTGGATATATCGGATACAGTTATACACCGATAAATACTGAGGATGAAAATTCTTTTTTTTTTTAATATTTTATTTATTTATTTGACAGAGAGAGAGAGAGAGACAGCCAGCGAGAGAGGGAACACAACCAGGGGGAGTGGGAGAGGAAGAGGCAGGCTCCCAGCGGAAGAGCCCGATGTGGGGCTCGATCCCAGAACTCTGGGATCAGGCCCTGAGCCGAAGGCAGACGCTTAACGACTGAGCCACCCAGGCGCCCCGAGGATGAAAATTCTTAAACCCAATTCCCTCTTTATTGTTCTGAACATTGTGTCATGGGGATACTAATTTGCTCTATTAAAAATCCAAACTCCAAATAGACTGTTCGGTGAAAGATTTAGTATGAATCATACTATTCCTCCAGCAGCTGCTATGCCCAAAGAGAATTTTGAAAACCAAAAACTTCTTTGTTAATTTGGTATCACCTTCCCTAAAGAAAACAACTAAAAATTTAAAAATGATAATGAAACTACTCATTGCAGTAAGTTTAAAGATAAATCACTTGATCAGGCTTTTAGAAAGGAGGAGGGAAGGGAAAAAGCAATTAATTTATTTTTTTCTTCCATAGAACAATGCATAGGTAATAGCCCATTGTGTGTACAAATTACAGTCAAGCTGCAAAAATGCTGTATAATTTTAACATTCTACTAGCCTTTCCTAATCAATCTCATTGATGTTCTTTCCAGGAATAAAAAATGGAAGCTTGGCTTCTTCAACTTAAAGAAAATATAAGATCTCTTTCTGTGCTGCTTAGTTTCTTTGTTATGATGCTTTAATGCCACCAGTATAATTGATTTCTTTCTTCTCGAGTTGAATGCTCATTTTTGACTCCAGAATGATAGAATCCGCTTCTCTGAAGCAGTGATGAATGAGGTCTGTGTACTTTTCTAACTCTTCTGTTTACATCCAAAAGATGCACTTGTAGAAGGGAGCTGCTGGTTGTCAGAAATGGATGCTCATTTTCCACCCTGGTGAAATATTTCCTGACTGCCTCTGTCTCAACCGGAGAACAAGCAGGCAAGACAGTCATCATAAAATCCTAAGGAAGCAGGCAAACATCCCTTGCAGGATTGCCCAGAAAAATCCAGATCAAAACCTGGGAAATGTATCAGTTGCAATGATACATGAATAAGCATTTTTAAACAATTTCTCTTCAAATGCCTGTAGGCCACCCAAACTCACAAAGAACATCTGAAGCCCAAAATTCTCACTGGAGCCAAGCAATATTGGGAATGCTAGGAAGATTATATAAATTTCATTAATTCCTACAATATTCTAGGAAATTGCTGTCATTAATGATCTTCCCAGATGAAAGCAATGTGACTCCATAGCTTGACAGTCAGTCTCAAGGTCCCTGAGCTAGTAACCACTGGGGTTGAGATCTGAACCCACAACCACGTGTCTTCAAAGCCCAGGCTCAACCAAACTATCTCATTGACAAGGATGTGGGGATGACTGCAAAATACAGCCTTTAACACTTGGCTGGGCTCAAAAACACAACCAATGTTTACCTGTCCATTCCACTGCCCCTTGCACCAACGAAGAGACACAATGTATCCTCCCATTAAAAAAAAATCAAGAAGCATAAATAATTATTTTTAATACTTTTTTTGGACTCTGGTGAGATATAATTTGAGTAAATACCACAACAGGCAATGAAACCTAATGTAAAAGGATTTTGTTTTATAGACTTGGCTCTTTGTGAACTTTGATTTTTACCTATTTGCTGCTGATATAATTTGTTTTACTGGCAGCAAACAAATGGTGGGGTGTTGAGAACAGGATGGTACAGCAGCAAAAATGCACGCCTCCTTATTATCCAAGAGAGTGGCTTTTTTTTTTTTTAAGATTTTTTATTTATTTATTCGACAGAGACAGAGACAGCCAGCGAGAGAGGGAACACAAGCAGGGGGAGTGGGAGAGGAAGAAGCAGGCTCATAGCGGAGGAGCCTGATGTGGGGCTCGATCCCATAACGCCGGGATCACGCCCTGAGCCGAAGGCAGATGCCTAACGACTGCGCCACCCAGGTGCCCCCAAGAGAGTGGCTTTTATAGTAACTCTTCCCTGAAACAAGACTTTTTACTCCTGATACTTTGTGTTAATACTCTATCTCATCGAAAGAGTTTTCTTTCTTTGTCTCTGTCTCCTCGAATCTGTTGCTTTTTTGGTCTGTCACGGGCCTACTCAGCACCAAGAAATTTTCAGCTTATCTCATTTCATCTCCACTAGGAAAGAACTGTCAGGTCTGTTTTCCACTGTACAATTACATTGCCAACAAGAGATAAACTTAAAAGTTAAGCCCAGATACCTCTGATTTAAAAGCCCACAATTTTCTACAATATCATGATGCATTTCTATGATCCCTTCTTGGTTTCTTTGTCTTTATTTCTCTACATAGCCCAGCTTAACTGAATTTCCTTTTATTGCCCTTCTGCCAAAGATAGATCTTCACTCCTATTCCTTCTGTTTCTTTTTACCTCCCCATTCACCCTGCACTAGACCCCACCACCACCCAACCAGCTCTCCATTTCCAGGGCTATGTTATACACCTTTTCATTCAATCAAGCATTCATTCATTAATCCCTTCATTTCATAATTCAACAAATAGCTATGAAACATATATTATATGTCAGGTCCCCTGATGAGAATCACAAAGAATAAGGAAGCACACCCCTTCTATCAAAGAGCTCATTGTCAACCAAGACAAACACACTCTAGTAGAAAGTGTAACCAGTTCTAAATATGCAACGCTAAGGAAGCAAAAAGGCTGGACGTTCCATTTTAGGGAAACAAGGAAGTCTTATATACACATTTTTTTTCCAAAAGTGACAACCTTAACCACTCACATAATTTGGATCTTAAGTAACTTTTTAAAATCTAACATATCATGTATAGTTTCTAATGAGATTAAATATTCTTTGAAATATTCTTTTAATGACTACATAATAGTCAGTGCATGGATTTATTATGATTTATTTTTAAGTTCTACCCCGGCTGGCTATAGAGGCTATTTCCATTTTTTCCTCTATTAGACTAGTAATGCTGCAATGATTTATCCACATTTCATACTGTCCTTATAAGGTAGATACCTAGAAGTGGAGCCTCTGATTAAAAAAAGGAAATATTGGAAAGTGTCCTTAATACATCTTGCTTAAGTGTTTCCAGACTTTTAAATGCGCATGCCCACTGGTAGTCTGTGAAGGGGCCACCCCCCAGCGCTCAATATTAAGTAACACGAAATTATTAAAATTTCAGTTTAACACATGAAAAAGAATACTTCGTTACATAAATGTATTTGGTTAATTAGGTTTAAAATATTCCCAAGACATATTGGTTATTTGAATTTCTTCCGTTTATTTCTTTGCCCTGGTAGTCTGAGTCATTACTGTTTGTTTTTTTTAAAGATTTATTTATTTTAGAAAGAGAGAGAGTGTGTGAGAGGAGGGGCAGAGAGAGAGAATCTTCAAGCAGACTCCCTGCTGAGCGCAGAGCCTAAGGGCTCAATTTCAAGACGCAGGAGATCCTGACCTGAGCTGCAGCCGAGAGTCAGAAGCTTAACCAACTGAGCCATCCAGGCGCCCCTCATTACTGTTTTTTATATCGATTTATAACAACATCTGTTTGTGAAATGTTAATTTTTATTAGAATCATTTCATTATTTGGCATTTTATTTAAGTGTTGCAGAACATGCTTCCATTTCCATTAAATCAAATATTCCTACAACATTTATTAAAAACACTACTGGTTCCAGATGATTGACTGAGCCAACAGTGTTTTTCTCCCTCCCTCCTGAGTTCCCACTAAAATTATGATACAGCAGTAAAAGAGGAAATAAAATCAGAGGAACAAAAAGAACACAAGGGGAGCATGAGCAGAGGAGAAACTTCAACAGATTTTTTTTTTCTAACAAAAATAAATGAGACATCGGGGCGCCTGAGTGGCTCAGTTAGTTAAGCGTCTGCCTTCAGCTCAGATCATGATGCCAGGGTCCTGGGATCGAGTCCCACATTGGGCTCCCTGCTCAGTGGAGAGCCTGCTTCTCCCTCTCCCTCTGCCTGCCACTCCCCCTGCTTGTGCTCCCTCTTTTAAATAAGTAAAATCTTTAAAAAAATTAAAATAAATGAGGCGTATGTCCAGACTCATCAAAATGTATACATTGGATATGTGCCATTTTGCGGTATATCAATTATAACTCAATAAAGCTTTAAAAAATAAATTAAAAAATTGATGGAAGCATGTTGATAACTGAAACAAACTGGAGGACCCACAGCCTAGAAATTCAAGAGGGGAGTAAGCACCAGAGGAAACCCATCTGCCCAGGAGCCCTCCAGGGAGGGTCGTACTGATTAGAGGAAGGGTGAACATGAACAGGAAGACCACCTCTATTCCCTGAAAAACCCAGAGGGTCAGCCCTACCTGCTTCCCCATGCCCATCTCCAGTAAGAGACAGCTGGGGGTTTATGCCCGCCCAAGCAAACAAACAGAATCTGGAGGACACTGGGCCAAGTGAAATAAGCCAGACTCAGAAAGAAAAAAATCTGCACGATCTCACTTAAATGTGGAATCTAAAAAAGTTGGATAGAGAGAAGCAGAAAGTTGAACTGTGGTTGCCAGGGGGTGATGAGGCAGGTGAAATGGCAATGTTGGTTTAAAGGTACAAAGTTGCAGTTACGGAGGATGTTGCAGTAAGTCTAGAAGTCCAACGCACAGCACCATGACTATAGTTAACAAGAGAGCCATGGGGGGCGCCTGGGTGGCACAGCGGTTAAGCATCTGCCTTCGGCTCAGGGCGTGATCCCGGCGTTCTGGGATCGAGCCCCATATTAGGCTCCTCCGCTGTGGGCCTGCTTCTTCCTCTCCCACTCCCCCTGCTTGTGTTCCCTCTCTCGCTGGCTGTCTCTATCTCTGTCGAATAAATAAATAAATAAAATCTTTAAAAAAAAAAAAAGAGAGCCATGAATGCTGGAAATCTGTTGACGGATTAAGTTTTCAGGGGCTCTAACCACACACACACTGCTAACTACATGAGGACATAATCTGTTAATTAGCTTGACCGTAGTAATCATGTCACGATATATATCAAGTCATTATGTTGTATATCTTAAATATATATAATTTTTATTTAAAAACTAAATTATTTAAAAATTTAAAAATGAAGAAACTGAATGAGAGCTAAGGCAGAGAGGAGGTGGAGGAAGAGAGACTGGGGTGGGGGGCAGAACAAGTTCAGGTAAAGTGCACGCCACTGATGGGGTGGGGAGTCACCAGCATGAGCCAGCCCACCGTAAAGTCACAGCAAGAGACTTGAGCAAGCACAGGGTACTCTGTTTTAACATTCCAAACGTCTCAGTTTTATGCAGTGCAACCCAGTCATCTTTGTAGTGGGATTACTTCCATTGGCTTTGATGCTTAGAAAATTCACCTAAATGCATGATCAATATAAGTATTGCTTATCTTTCCTGTAGTATTTTCAGTTTTAAACATTTCACACTTTAATCCCTTGAAAATATATTTTCTAATATATCATAAGATCTAGCCTAATATTTCAAATATCAAATTTTAAAACATCGTTTTTGATGTTTTAAATAATTATGTAAGTTCTTATGTAAACTATGGGATTTTTTTCAAAGCTATTTACTCTTTTCCATTGTACTGTCTCTTGGGTAAGGTGTCAGTTCCAGTCTGCTTTAATTTAATTTTTTTTTTAAGATTTTATTTATTTGTTTGACAGAGAGAGACAGGGAGAAAGGAAACACAAGTAGGGGGAGTGGGAGAGGGAGAAGCAGGCCTCCTGCTGAGCAGGGAGCCTGATTGACATGGGGCTCCATCCAAGGACCCTGGGATCATGACCCGAGCTGAAGGCAGATGCTTAATGACTGGGCCACCCAGGCACCCTTCACTCTGCTTTAATTTTAACTTCAAAATACCTCTTAATATTTGAAAAATCAGATTCCCCATTATCTCACTTTTTTTCCCTGAAATTATCATATTTATTTCCCAGATTAAATTTAATATCATTTCACCAAAGTCTCCAAAACCTCTCATAATATTTTAATTGATACTGTCTTAAAACTATAAATAAAGAATAGACAATATTAAAATGGTCTTCCTCCTCAGGAATACTCTATGTTTCTTTGTTAATTTGTATATATTTTTTTCCTTATGGTAAAAGTGTTGCCATTTTCTTCACATAACAGCAACACATTTTTCCTCACGGTTATCCCCAGGTATTTTTGGTTCTCTTACTACTATGAACTGAAATTTCTCTCTAGTAGTTCTTTTTAGCTGTTTTCATTAAATTTTTATTATCAAAATGTATACACATGCAGAGAGTAAGAGGGTCAAAAGCATCTACAAACCTTGTTACAACTAAGAACCCTCCCACGCCACCCACCTGCACATTTCCTCATTCCTAAGAGCAACCTTCAAAACTCTGAGCTGATTCTTTCAGTTGTTACCTCCGCATTTCTAAACAACCTGCTTACTTACTATTTATTGATTTCTTTCAGTTGTAAGAACTATCTACGGATTCTTTCCCATAAAAAAGTCCAAATTAAGCTTTCATTTACAATCCCTTCACTCTATCCCTCAAAAGTTTTTTGAGCTATAATTGACATATAACATTCTATTCATTTTGGGTACACAACATGATACATATAAATATTTGTATACTGCAAAATGGTCACCACGGTTAAGACTAGATAACATGTCACCATAAATAGTTACAAAAAGTCTTTTTCTTGTGATGAGTACTTTTAAGATCTACTCTCTCAGAGACTTTCAAATATGCCAGACAGTATTATTAAATACAGTCACCATGCTATCATGCATATCATCCCCATTGCTGTCATTAATGATCTTTCCAGATGAAGATCTTTTATAACTTTTGACCCCCTCCACCCATTTTGCTCAATCTCTTCATTTTTACTTGATCAATGTTTACATTGTTATTTTTATGTAAATGTTACTGAGAGCTAAGCAGTAGTTTAACTTTTCAAGGTCAACTTTTTATTCTGACATTATTATTGTCTTATTTCTATTTGTTTATTTGTTTGGTGGGGTTTTTTGTTTTTTTGTTTGTTTGTTTTTTGTTTTTTGGGTTTTTTTTTACAGGAAGGGAGGAGGGCATCATTTTCCATGTCCTGCTCTTTATCATCATCTTCTTTTCCAGTGGTGGGAAATCATCTCAAGATATCAAAAAACATAAAGTGTTCTTTCATGTTCATCTTTTTGGAGAAGTGTTTCCTGGACATGTATGCTCTTCAGGTCTACTTCACGTGTGGTCTCTCCACCTGCAGCTTTTCTTTTGATCTTTCTTGTTCTGTTGAAGATCTTTCTGGTATGTTGGGTTCATTGTTTCCTGGATTCCATTTCTTCCTCCTTCTTGCTTTATTACTGTATTTTTGGCAGAGCACATCCTCTAGTAGGTTCCTGAAGAAAAGGAGGTATTTTTTTTGCCTGTCTATAAATACCTTTACTCTACACTCACACTTAATTGATAGTGACACTGAATATAGAATTCTAAGTTGGAAATTCTTTTCACCCAGAAATTTTGAAGGCATTTCTACAGTGTCTTCCAGTTCCTTGTGTCTCTCTTGAAAAACACTTTGCCATTCAAACTCTCTGTCTTTTGCATAAACTTGTTTTATTTCCTGGGAAAACTTTTAAGATGCCCTCTTTTGAGGTATCTGGGTGGCTCAGTTGGTTAAGTGTCTGCTCTTGATATCAGCTCAGGTCATGATCTCAGGGTCCTGAGATGGAGCCCTGCATTGGGCTCTGCACTCAGCACGGAGCCTGCTTGAGATTCTCTCTCTCCCTCTGCCCCTCCGAACCTCCCCCCCATGATAGATAAATAAATAAACAAACAAATAAATAAATAAAACCTTAAAAAAAAAAAAAGAAGAAGATTCCCTCTTTTCCCATGTGTTCTGAAATCTCACCATGAGGTGTGGCTTTATTTTCATCCATTCTGCAGGGTACTCAGTGGGCCTTTCAACTCTGGCATCAGGAGTTGTTCATGGGCCCTTCCATTCTAGATCTTCCTTCATTTTCTTGAATTATTTCATCTTCCTTCTCCTTGTCCATTTTCTCTTTTCTCTTTTTCTGAAACTCTTCTCTGCTGTTGTACTTCCTAGTCTCTTCCTCTAATTCTTTTTTTCTCTCTCTTCTCTTTCCCATCTGAGATTTGACTCTACTTTCTGAGATAATAGCCTAAATTCTATTGTCCGATTGTTCTTTTAAATTCTGCCTTTCTGCAATTATAGTTTTAATTTCTTAAAGCTTTATTTTGCTGTCAAAATGTTACTTGATTTTACTCCTGTTCTTCAGGATTGGGTGGGTTTTGTTTATTTATTTTTAAAAATATTTTTTTAGGGCACCTGGGTGGCTCAGTCAGTTAAGCATCTGCCTTCGGCTCAGATCATGATCTCAGGGTCCTGGGATTGAGCCCCATATCGGGCTCCGTGCTAAGCAGGGAGTCTGCTTCTCCCTCTCCCCTGCTCCTGCTCATGCTCTCTCTCACCATCTCTCTCTCTCAAATAAATAAATAAAATATTAAAAAATATTTCTTTAAAAATATCAGCATTATTTATAATAGCCAAGATATGGAAGCAACCCAAGTATCCATTGATGGATGAATGGATAAAGGAGATGTAGCATATATATACAACAGAATATTAGTCAGCCATAAAAAAAAAAAAGAAATCTTGCCATTTGCAACAACATGGAACGACCTAGAGAGTATTATGCCAAGTGAAATAAGTCAGAGGAAGACAAATACCATATGATTTTACTCATGTGGAATTTAAGAAACAAAACAAAGAAACAAATGAACAAAAAACCTGATCTTAAGTACAGAGAACTGGTGGTTGCCAGGATGGGGGTTGGGGGGAAGGGCAGAGGAGGGGGATAGATAAAGGGGATCAGAGTACATTTATCATGGTGATGAACACTGAGAAATGTATAGAACTGTTGAATAATCATATTAACACCTAAAACAAATTTGACACCGTGTTAATCATACTTGAATTAAAAATTTTATTTAAAAAAATTTTTAAATTAAAAATAAATAAAAATTTCTCTAGGAATAATTTGTTTCTTCCAAGTTCCTTTAATGTTTGTAATGTTTATGGTGGACTCCATCTTTGTGTTCTCTCATATTTTAGACACAAAAACTAAAAATCTTATTGGAAACATTGTGGACACCAGTAGGACCTCTTCACAGTGGAATGATCTGATTGAACCTTTTTCTTTTTTTTTGGATCTCTTCAGTGTTATATTTTTTAGTCTTTCCTGCTGAACTAGTCAAATTCACTAGAAAAGCCTCTTACAGTCTCCTGCCTGGAGGATGTGAACTAACTGGTCCTCTGTCGTCAAGGGGCCACCAGGAGAGAAGAAAGCTGAAGATCTCAACAGAGATACTTCTTAAGGAAGTATCAAAGCTATACGTTTACAGAAGAGTAAAAGCAAATTCTGTGCGTTGTATTACATTTATATGCATTTTAGAAGTATTTACTACTAACCTATATTGGTTTTGGAAATTTAAAAATGTAAATCCCTAAAATTTAAAAATCCCTCATCTAAGATTTGTAAGAAATATCTATTGAATTCTATTTTGTCAGATGCATGTTCATTCACTAACCATTCATTTACCAACAACATGGGGTTCCTGCTATCCGGCAGGCTGTCTGGTAGGCACTGGGGAAAAAAATGAGGTCCTCGCAGCCACGGAGCTGCCATCTCAGTCACAGTGAAATGGAAGGGTCCAGATATTCAGATTGGGTAGTCAGGAAAGACTTCTCAGAGCGCCTGGACATTGAAGCACAGGTTTGGAGCCTGAGTACCATGGTAAATGATGGTGCTATTTAACGAAATGGGAAATAACAGCGAAGGCACGGTTGGAGGGGGCAATAAGGGAAGGGGTCACACGTTATATTGGGGCGTACTAAATACAAGATGTCTATTAGGCAACGTGGTGAAGTCAAGCAAGCAGTCTGATAGAGAAATCTGGAGCTCAAGGGAGATGCCAGAACTATAGACACCAAGTTAGAATTTTTCAGGATAAATTATGTTTGAAAACATGAAGGGAGAGCATGTCACTGGGAGAAGATGAACAAGGATGGAACCCTGAGGACCACCAAGAAGTTAAAGGACTGGAAAGGAGCCAGCAAGAGAGTCTGAGAAAGAGCAACCACAGAAGATAGGAGGAAAAACAGGACAGCGGAAAATAATCAGCACAGCAAAGCAGCGTCTGCAGAGGAAGGAGAGCTCGTCAGTCATAAATCGTCGCACCTGTGGTTCTATGCGATGCTAACAGGTGAGATGTCTGGGTGAGGAGTACAAGGGAATTCCTCGCACTATTTCTGTGACTTGTTTCAGAGAAGAAAAAAGCTGACATTTTTTAAATAAATTCAAAACTTGAGTGTTGAAAAGCCTAAAAAGCTGGGAAAAAGCAAAATTAAATTAAAGAATATTATAATATTCAGGGGCGCCTGGGTGGCAGAACGGTTAGGCGTCTGCCTTTGGCTCAGGGCGTGATCCCGGCGTTCTGGGACCGAGCCCCACATCAGGCTCCTCCACTAGGAGCCTGCTTCTTCCTCTCCCACTCCCTCTGCTTGTGTTCCCTCTCTCGCTGGCTGTCTCTATCTCTGTCGAATAAATAAATAAAATCTTTAAAAAAAAAAGAATATTATAATATTCAGACAAGCCTTTCAAATCAGTAGTGTTTTCTGTTTAGGCTCCAAATAAAAGTCAATGCGTAGAATTTTAGCAAGTTCCAAATTAAAGAATTAAATGTCCAGGGCTTTACAAATCAAATAAAGTAATATTTACTGAGGATTTAATGCATGTAGATAATCGGGCTATGTGGTAGACGCAGTACATTAATGAAGAAGATGCCATTTCTTGCCTCAATGAACTTCAGTCTAATAAAGAGCCAAGATCAAAAATAATGTGGTAAATTCAACAACTATCAATTCGTGATCAAATAACCACAAATAAACACAATTAAAAGATGTCCGTACTGGGTGACATTGCCAAGTGCATCTCTGTGTCTGCAGGGCCAGCTCACAAGGAGCTGTTCCTGGGGCAGAGTTGTTCCCGCCCAGCTCAGCTGATTATAGTTCCTTCTATCTAATGGCTCAACCCACATCCTTAGGTGATAGCAATATCAGAAGAATAACACATACAGCACAAAAGAAAACAGAACAGCAGAAGAAGCATTAAGTATGGATTCTGCAGCCAAATGCCTAAGTTCAGGTCCTAGCACTGTCATTTACCAGCTGTGTGTCTTTGGACTTATAACTTGACCACTCTGTGCCTCAATTCTTTATTTAAAAAGTGCAAATAGGGGCACATGGGTGACTCAGTCGGCTAAGTGTCTGATTTGGGATTTAGGCCCAGGTCATAATCTCATGGGTCTTGAGACAGAGCCCTGCCTCAGGCTCCACGCTCAGCAGGCAGTCTGCTTGAGATTCTCTCCCTCTGCTTCTCCTCAAACTCGTGTGCATGCACGCTCACTCTCTCTCTCTCAAATAAATAAATAAATCTTAAAAAAATTTTAAAATGAGAATAATTAAAAGGGCCAAATGAATTAATATGTGCAAAAACCTGGCATGAAATAAATGCTATATAAGTATAGTTACTCTGCATTTCTCTCTTTCTCATACCTGCCCCACCCACAGCAGCCCCACATACACTTACACAATCTTACTGCAAATCCTTTTGATGGTCCTCAAAATGTATTTCCTCGACCAATCTACTTGTCTCTGTCTTCACCACTAACTTGTCAGAGTCATGAGCATCTCTTGCCTGTAGTAGCATAACTGCGTCCCAACCAGTCTCTTTGCCACCTGCGAGCCATTCTGCAAACACCAGCAGAGTATCTTCCTAACACGAAACAGATGTCACTCTTCTAAATCAACCAGCGGCTCCCACGCACTTCCAATCAATTCTAACTTTCTTACCGTGGTCCAAACGTCCTCTGTGGTCTGAACGGTTCCTCGTCTTTGCACGCATGTGAACTCTCTCCCCATGGTCACTACCCTCCAGCAGGGGGCGTCTCCCAGTCCCAGCCTCACTGTCAGCTCATCACTTCCATTGTACCCGTTCTTCCCTTACCTGTGCTCTCCCTTCACCTCTTGCGGGAACCTGTCCCCTTCCTATCACTCGTCGCACACACTGTTGGCTAATTCAGCAGCATGTCCCACTTCTGTCGGAATCCAATTGTGTTCCGGTATTCAGCCTTGCTTCACACGACCCATTACAGCCCTTTAGAACAGTCCCAGTTTATGCCTATTGTTTAAGTATAAAAATTAATAGCCTTCCCCCTTCAATGTCAACATGCCCAGATTTGAACTAAAAAATGGCAGAGTCACCCTATTCATGGGCAAATCCCAATTCGTGCAAGCCAGCAGTCAGCAACTATGGCCTGATGGTCAAATGCAATGCCTGCTTTTGTAAATAAAGTTTTATTGCACACACTGATTCTAGTGCATGTTGTCTATGGTTACTTTTGTGCTACAACAACAGAAGTAAGTGGTTACAACAGAGATTTCACGGTCTACGGTGCTGAAACAGTCACAGCAGCCCCTGTGCCTTATCCATGGCAGATACATTCCAAGACCCCCAGTGAATGCCTGAAACTGCATAGAACCAAAGGCTATGGTTTTTTTTCCCTATACAAACATACCTACGATAAAAATTATAAAGTAAGCACAGTAAGAGGTTAACAACCACTAACAATAAAATAGAACATTTACACAACATCCAATAACAAAAGTTATATGACTGTGGTCTCTTTCAAAATATCTTATTGTACTGTACTCACCCTTCTTCTTGTGATGAGCTGAGCTGAGGTGAACGACGTAGGCATTGTAACGTCGCATTCGGCTCTACTGACCTAACACACCTCAGAAGGGGAATCACGTTTCTGGACTGCGACTGACCGTCAGTAACTGGAAGGGTGGAAACAAAACCATGGGTGGAGGAGAGGGCTTACTGGATTCTTTTGTCCTTTACAGAAGAGGTTTGCTGACCCCTGTTCCAAGCCAATCAACGTTATCCTATTCCCCCTGCCAGGGATGGGTTCAGGAAGGTGTATAGAACCCAATTCTGGCCAATAAAATGTGAGGGGACATCTAAGAAGAACCTAACAATTTTTAGCTGATCAAAGAGACACACAGGGAAAGCTGCTACCCTTCTGTGTTTTCCCGATGACCTAGCTGTGTGGATATGACCTCCTGAACACTGCTGCCATCTTTCAACCAGCCTGACGATGAACCCAACAGGCTCAAGTCACAGCCTGGAGATTTTCAGGGAGGTGGAGCTAAACCCCCAACGTGCCAGGCCCGGGAACTCTCCTATGTATATCTCATTAACCTTAAAAATAAAACTGCAAGGGCACCTGGGTAGCTCGGCCGGTGAAGCGACCGAGGGACTCTTGACTTTGGCGCAGGTCATGATCTCAGGGTGCTGAGATCGAGCCCCAAGTCACGCTCCGCACTCAGTGTGGGCTCGGCTGACATTCTCTTCCTCTCCTTCTGCCCCTCCCTCCTGCTGCTTGTAGTATTCTCTCTCGCTCGCTCTCTCAAATAAATAAATAAAATCTTTAAAAAAATAAAACTGCCGGTTATTTTACCAGCAAAAATGGGTTTATTCGGGAATAGCAGAGAATTGCAACTCCGGATAACCGAACCGCGGTGAAACCATAAGCAAGTCTTGAGAACAAAAGAGAGCAAGGTTCTTCTATGAGAGCTAGGGGGAAGTTGGGAGGGCTGTTAAAAGCAAAAAGTCCATTGGAGTAAACTGGGGGAGTTGCAAGTGTAGTGGCTTTTCATTGGCTGAGTTGCGTCAGTCTCTCATTGGCTGGGCTGTTGTGGGGGAGGGGAGAGGGTAGGGAAAGCCTTTCCTCCTCCTGCTGGGATTGTAAAGGAGTAGCTAAAACAGTAGGGACTTGCAAGGTCCCTTTCTTCCTGTTGGGTCTGCAATTGACCGGGAGCGGCAGTGTGCAAGAGCTCCCACTTCCGGCCTCCTGACTCCATTTTAAATGAAGTTTCCTCTTACTAATTTTCACAATCTTATCATGTGAGAGGAAAATCCAATTATTTAAGCGGATTGTTTGTTAAAACCGAAATCATTTTAACTGATAGAAAAATCATGCAACCCAAATGTCACCGCCACACAGAGTCACTAAATTTCCTATTCTTTCTGTCTAACCCCATTGGCCGTCATATTGCCTTATTTTATTTTATTTTATTTTATTAAGAGCACCTTGAAAATTCTCTGAAATCATTTTTCATTTCTGTGCTTTGTCATTAGCTGACTCTACCACTACAGTGACATTCCCATTAAAGAAGAGATTTCATCTGTATTGTCCTCCCTAAACCTGTCACCCTGTTTACTCCATCACATAGAAACACTTAAAAAAATCTTGCTCAATGAATACATAAAAAAGAAAATTCTGCAAAGGAGGTAGGATTTAAGTTAGGAAGGATGCCAGCAACTGGGGTAGACTGGGAACAATGGGAGTTAGTGGTTTTTCTAGGGAGACATAAACACACTGGTCACGTCCCTGGGTTGTGACCCTGTCCCGCTCCCTCAAGCTTTGCTGCAAGGCTTGCTGAGATTTTGATAGTGGCCTAAGCCCCAAGGGAAGGGATCTGGGAATGGGCTTCCCTGGAGCTGGGGAATTGACCAGCCTGCAGGATAGACTGTTGAAGGCATTGTCCAAAAATCTAACGAGAGTGTGCAGCCATGGTCTTGTGTATTTGAACAATATTAATACCCAAGAAGGTGTCGTATAGTGAGTGCAGGGAGAGAGAAAGAGGCTTAGATAGCTGTCTGCCGACTCAAGAGATTAGTTTCTCTCATTTCAATGACATGTATCTTTGCTGAGCAGGACAGAAAGATAGCAGTTCTCTTGACTCTGGAAGAGAGAGGGTCAGCAAGGGCTCAGCAAGTAGCCAATGCTCCAGCCAAGCAGGGTGAGTTTCTGAGCAGGGCTCCAGAACTAACATGTGAACCAAAATGCAGGGTTCATATGTATAGTCCAAAATGTACGAAATCACAGGGACCAGGTTGGAGCGGGGGCGGGGGGCGTGAGCTCACAGGTCTACAGCACCAGTCCGAGTGTGGATACAGTGGATCAATGAGTATAGGCCCCCTCCAAACTAGAGAGTGGCTACTCAGATCCAACTGATTAATGTCATGTGCAAAAATAAAAGCAAGGGCATTGCTAGATCTGAGCTAGAAATCTGAATATTTTTTGTCTCAGGACCCCAAGTTCTAAATGTTGATAAATCACTTGAATTTCAAACACCACCATGCTACTTACTCATGTGAAGGCCAAAGACATTTTTTCTAAGTCTGAACAAAATAGACTTGGCAGTGGTTAGGCTGAAGCTCAATGAAATGTGGGGGTCCAAGGAAACTCTGCAGGTAGCTAGACTCCAAATCTAGGGAAGCAAGATTGCTCCTTGATGCCAACTATAGGTAGACATGGGGTTCAGGACATACTTTTTTTTTTTTTTTGGTCTCTAAACTTTAAAACTTTATTTATGTATTTATTTATTTTTAATTTAAATTTAATTTTTAATTTAAATTTAACTTTTAATTTAAATTAAATCTTAATTTAAATTTATTTTAATTTAAAATTTATTCTAAATTAAATTTAAATTTAATAAATTTATTTTAATTTTAAATTTAAATTTAAATCAAATTTTAATTTTAATTTGACTTTTAATTTAAATTGATTTAATTAAGATACAATGCAACATTGGCTTCTGGAGTAGAATTCAGTGATTCATCACTTATAAAACTCACTGCTCATCACAAGTGCCCTCTTTAATACCCATCATCTACCTAGCCCATTCCCCACCGACTTCCCTCCATCAACCCTTAGTTTGTTCTCTATCGTTAAGAGTCACTTATGGCTTGTTTCCCTCTCTCCTTATTTTCTTTACCCCCGTCCCATGTGTTCATGTTTTCTTTCTTAAATTCCACATATGAGTGAGATCATATGGTATTTGTTTTTCTTTGACTAATTTCAGTTAGCATAATACACTCTAGCTCTATCCATGTTATTGCAAATGACAAGATTTCATTATTTTTGGTGGCTGAATAATATTCCATTATGTGTGTGTGTGTGTGTGTGTGTGTGTGTGTGTGTGTGACATCTTTATCCATTCATCTGGCGATGGACATTTGGGCTCTCTCCATAGTTTCACTATTGTTGATAAACAATGCTTCTATAAACATTGGGGTACATGTACTTCGTGGAATTTGTATTTTTGTGTCCTTTGGGTAAATACCTAGTAGTGCAATTCCTGGGTAATAGGGTGGTTCTATTTTAAACTTTTTGAGGAATCTCCAAACAGTTTTCCAGAGTGACTGCACCAGTTTGCATTCCCACCAAGTGTAAGAGGGGTTCTCTTTTCTCTGCATCCTCGCCAACACCTGTTGTTTCTTGTGTTGTTAATTTTAGCCTCTGACAGGTGTGAGGTCAGCCCGGAACCTGTGGCTCAGATTTTAGTGAATCCACCTGCCACCAGCAGAGGACTCCGAGTCTGGTTTAAGTGGCAGATTTGTGTATTGGGGAATGAGGAGTAAGGACTTAAGGCAATGTAAATCCAATTTGTTGTAGAGGAATATTATCAGGGAATGAGACTAATTAAAAGACAGAGATCCGTTTTCCATCAGTAGAAATATAATGAATATGCCGGAGCTTGGCTTACCTAATAGAAATGTCCTCACACAAGTGAGTAGATACACCTGTCTTATTAGCAGGCAGCCTGGGACCAAATGAACGAGAAAAAAAAATACATCATATTACAAATGTTACAATTAAAATTCTCTCTCTCTCTCTCTTTTTTTAATTGTTACTGTGCTGAGCTGGCCCTACAGTTATGGGGATCAATATCAGGAAGGTTTGGAAATAGTGTCTGTAAAAAGTGAGAGTTGTGAGCTCATACCGTTCCCCCTCAATTCCTAAATTTATTCTCAAAGCTAAAAAGGAATTATTCAGGAACCAGTGCCTCTTCCCTCGTGCCCTCGATCTGCCTGACATCTGCTTATATCTCTATGGAGAAGGAGTGACAATTTTTGAACAGAAAACAGTCTTTGGAACTTGGTCACTTACCATAAAGTGAAAGAGGAGGAAATCGGCATCTGCCCTGCTGAACGCACACACTGATGGGCACCCGAGAGCACACAGCATCGGCACAGAACAAGCCTCCATCCTGCTTCAGCAGGTAACACAACCGGCTAACAAGGGCTGGGGGACACGCTGCCGACAACTACTTAGGTCTTTACTGATCAATTTCAAACCCACAGAAAAAGACCCAGAGCAGTGACTCATGTGTAAACGTAATTACATCGTGAGATCTGAATCTGCTATAAAAGAAACTGAAGGTCTTTCGCCAGGTAAATTCACGCCTCAGGAGATTCACACTGGCTAGCCGATGCTTATAACCTAAGTGTACAAATTCTTTCAGTTTAATTTGTTTCCATACATACTAATTTTTCTTTACAACACCACCACCATCATCACCCTCATCACCATCAGCATTAATAAATTGGCGGCATTTACGTCATGCCAGACCCTTTACTGAACCTTTTATATGATTTTTCCCAATACAGTGCTATGGGGTAGGTATTATTTTTATGCCTCACTTAACAGAGTGGGGGAAAATAAGGCTGAATAACTAAGAACTTGACCAAGGTTCCAAACTAATCCATGACAACATCAAGATTTGAACTTTAGTCTCTGAGATTCATCTTCCCTGGCCCTCCAACTTCAATTTCTTTTTTTTTTTTTTTAAGATTTTATTTATTTATCTGACAGAGATAGAGACAGCCAGTGAGAGGGGGAACACAAGCAGGGGGAGTGGGAGAGGAAGAAGCAGGCTCATAGCGGAGGAGCCTGATGTGGGGCTCGATCCCATAACGCCGGGATCACGCCCTGAGCCAAAGGCAGACGCTAACCGCTGTGCCACCCAGGCGCCCTGCAACCTCAATTTCTGATTGTTTCTGATTGTTTCTTCAGCACTCTTTGCCTCTGACACTCTGTTTTGGACTTTCCTCTCCAGCTCAACTCTAAAGGTTATCTCCAAACATTCCCTCTTCCCTCACCCCAAGTCTAGTCCCCAGAGGACTCAGACCACCGGGATCTACCCTACCCAGACTTCCCCTTCAGAAAGAGAACAGTGACAGTGGATAGCCAGTCACAGAATTTCTGCTAATTTTACTTGAAATTTCATACCTTTTCCTCCTGATTCAGTAACTGGCAATAACATATGGAGATCCCACGCAGCCAATGTCAAAATCCAGGAGACCCTGCCAGCTTTTCAGGTCATTATTCTATCTACACCTGGGGCAGGCATTCCAGGCAGCCAATTACAATACACCAATTATGGGGCCCTGACCGAGGACTGAGTCTGACCCATGTTTACGACAGCATGAGGTAAGAGATTTAATGAGAAGTAAGAAAAACAGTTTGCTGTCTATTTCCTCCCTTTCCCTGACTCAGAACCCACTGCCTGATTCCTTGTGTTCAAGCAATGCAAGGCCGGGCTTTTAATGGGCTAGTTGCCGTTCCCGAGGGAAGTACAACTAAGCTGGATCTGGAATCAGTTGGCAGCTAATAAGGTCAGAGTGTGAATGCCCAACCCCAAACGGAATAATAATATATGGTCACTCAGAGTGAGAGGATTAACTTCCCATAATTCACATCATTAAATAATAACAATAAAGCACCAGCAATCTCTGGCCTAATGATGTGTCTGGTTCCTCAAAGAGAGTGAAAAGCAATCCCCAGCCACGAGTCCTTTGGTTCACGCTACGGGATACTGATTGCACTGTAAATACTGATGGTAGATATTTACTATTTGCTTCATTAAGTTACCATAATTTTTCCTAAAAAATTCTGATTAATGAAATTGCTAACTGATCTTCCCTGCTGTTATTCCCTATATTTTTCTTTCTATAAATACAGAGTTGTACATGTGCATACACACACATGCAGACATACAGCTCCTCTTTCCTGCACCTCAAAGACTCTTGCTCATAATTCTATAACCAATATGAATGTCTCTCTTCTGGAAATTCTTCCCTAGGTCCTCAGGTAGAACTCACCATTTCTTACTGCTGAGATCTCAGAACTACAGTCGTACTGAAAACTGCTGTTCTCTTTTTCGCTTTATGGGCAAATCTGTTCAAAGCCACATTAAGACGATAGTTTCCTTTGACATTCACCAGCCTTTGATTCTGTACGTGGGAACCAAAGAACTTAGTATGTCCTAAGTCTGTTTACCAAATAGTAATGTTTATTACCATTTCTTCAAAATCCGCACCCTAAAAACACTGCCCAAACCAGGACTGATCTCCTAATGAAAGATGACATTCTTCATAAGCCATATAAATGTAGTTCAAAACCTCTCTATTTTAAAATTTATATTTACATTAAAGTGAATTGGGGTCTATGTCTTCTCACCATACTGAAACAGAAGGCTAAACATTCTTCTATATTCCAAGCAAATATCTGTGGGACAAATTGTCCGGTTAATAACGTATCCATTGCTACTGTTATACAGGCAAATCATTAAAAATGAAGCATTGCCTTTGTATAATGTTTCTAACGCTTAAAGAATCTGTATTGACCAGCAGAGCTCTGTGCTTGGGGTCACCAAAGAGGGTGTCAGTGCTGGTCAAGGAATCGGAGGCAAGTTTCCATGTGAAGGAAAATTTCGCAGTCCCATTACAGCCCGTTCAAGATGATCAGTCAAACTCACATTAGACTCAAAGGCAAAAATGCAAATTCCAGGTGTATATTAACAACAAAGCTATACGTTCTGAGTACCTGCAACGCCCACACTGCCTACCCTGGGCAGGAGTCAGAATTCGGGTAATGTCTCACCTAACGTCTGGGAAAGCCCAAGGGACTCTTCTGTTTCTGATTCTCCAGATCACTTCCTTCCGACAAGGCTGTATTCATACTGATGAAATTAATGTCTCCCGATCTGTATGATGTTTGGTTAATGATGACCTCTGTATCAGCCATTTGTTGTTGCGTAACAACTATGCGAAGACTCAGTGGATTAAAAGAACCACCATTTATTGATGCTCACAAGTTTTCAGGTCAGCGGGGTGGTTCTGCTGCTGATCTAGGTAGGTCTCAGCTGACCTTGGCTGGGCTTGATCTTACGTCCATGTCAACTGGCAGGGTGGCTAGAGGGTGGCATGCCCGTGACGATCTCACTCACACGCCTGGCAGCTGGCTGGCTGGAAGCTGGGCTGATGCATGTAATTGAGCCATGTGCTTCTCTTTCTCCAGCAAGCCTGGGCCTGCTCACATGGCAGGGTTCCAAGAGAGCAAGCGGAAGTGCTGATGCTTAGCCTTGGATGTGACACACCATGACGTCTATTGTATTCTATTGGCTAAAGCAAATCACAAGTTTAGCTCTTATTCTGCAGCTTGACAATTGTGGTTAACGAGCCTCATCCCCAATGTTGTTGTTTCCATAGGCAATTAAGAGTCAACATATGTAGGCAAAATATATATATATATATATATTATTTAGTTCAAATAGACCAAGGTTAAGCTGATTTTGCTGGGAGGATTATAAGAATAATGCTCAAGTGGAAGAAAGAGCCTCATCAAATGTTTCATCTATAGCTGATTCTAATAATAGTGCAAGCGAAAGCAACTGGTCAGAGGGAGTGAGAGGAGGGAATCTGAAGGCATCTCTTTTGAAAAACGCAGTTCTTCTTCAGGAAAAAAGCATTGTAAATGCTATCCCCTGGTGGATCTGCCCTATCCTGGACGTTTTGATAAAGAAGATATTTCAGACAGTGAGCACCAGGCTCTAGTTTCAAAAGGGCTGCTTATGAATCTACCCCAGCCGGAAGCGTTAAGCTGAAAGGGAGGCCATGCTGGCCGCAGGGAGACTGGGGAAACTCAAAGACCCAAGTCATAGATAGGCCACAGGGTTAAAGAAGGACGGAGGATGGGCAGGCAGGATTTGGCCAGAGATGATTCAACCCGGAAGAAACGAAGGCAGTATCCTGCGTCCATAATCGCACACCATATTTGCATAGCCCTTGAAAATAAAAGACATTTTCTGCAGAATTTCATAACTTTCTGGTTTTTATCCGCACATCTTCCCTTGAGGACTGTTTAGAGCAAGTTCCATAAAATTTGCTGCATTTTGCAAGAGAGGAAATAAAGGCAAAGAGGTAAAGTGACTTGTCCAATGTCAATCAAATAATCAGGAACAAATTCAGAATTAGGACTTCTCCAGGACTCTTTTTTTTTTTTTTTTAGATTTTATTTATTTATTTGTCAGAGGGAGAGAGAGAGAGCGCACAAGCAGTGGGAGCTGCAGGCAGAGGAAGAAGCAGGATCTCTCCTGAGCAAGGAGCCCGATGTGGGACCCGATCCCAGGACCCTGGGATCATGACCTGAGCCGAAGGCAGACACTTAACCAACTGAGCTGCCCAGGCATCTCAAAGACTCTGCTTCTTAAAGTCACCATTCTTCCAAAAGCTTAGTACATTTCTCAAACATATCTAGTAATATTCCCTCCAAGGAGAATTCCTAAATGTGGCTAATTAAATTCTTAAATGAAGCTAATCCTAAATTCTTACTGTTCATCCCTTCCTTCTTCCCATTCAATCTCTGATCAGCTTTGACCCACTTCCCTCCCACCAATCCTCCCTGAGGCCAGGTAACTGACTCTGGGATACTGCAATATGCCTTCAGCATCTGCTTATTCTGTTTTATTAATTAATTAATATCTAATTCTAAAATTAGACTGGAGTGGTACTGAAAACCAAAGAGGACCAATCAATATTAGATGGGGTCATTTGCTATAATTCCCAGGACATTATAAACCTGCTGTTCATTGGTGAACAACGACCATAAGCAAAAGTGGTCCGGCGTGGGTAAACTCAAGACTTGGAATCAGCTAGACCCCATTCAAATCTTGGACACACCCATTTGCTTATTCTGTGACTTTGGACAGTTATTTAATCTCTCTGACCTTCGGTTCCTTCAGCTACAAAAATGAGTATAATTACCCCCACCTCATAGGATTCTTGGAATACTGAATGATGGATGAGAAATGTAAAATCCCCAAAACAGTCCAATCGTTATTACTTCCTTCATGCAAAGTCAGTTGCAAAACAATCTACAAGATAACCCTTGAGCTCAATCAAATAAAATAAGGGGAAAAATTTGTCCGAAATATTTAAAATAGTTATATATTTTTATTATTTAAACATATCAGAGACATAATGGCGAAATACTTCCAAGTTAGAATACTAAATACTATGCCATTTGAACATTGCACATAAATATTAATAAAGTTATGAAAAAATTAAATGATATAGACATTTCTTCTTCACTGCAGTTTTGATTTATTAACTAAACATCTACGATGGTCTTTTTGATGTGTCCCTTTGGCTGGACTACACTCCCTGGTGTGAAAGCAAAGAAAAACTCACTTAACATGGAGCCCAAAGGCCTGAAGGGGGAGCTTTCTTGCAAGCCCCACTCATCGACAGCCTGCATGACCAGCAGGAAGAAGGAAGAGGAGAATTTGACAGGAGAGGAGATTTTTCACATCAGAATTTCATCTCCTGCTTTGAAGAAAAATTAGGAAGATCCCTGTCTGCCCCAGCAACAATGCCCTGACCACTGTAGCAGCCAAAGAGAAGCCACCACAACTCTGAACTCCTGGTTTTTCCCAATAAGCTTTTGTTCAGAATAGTCTTCCCCAATTTCCTCCCAAAACCTAATAAAAGCTGACCTTCCTTTTGTCTTTTTCGGTTTTGCCTCTATAGCTTGCACGGTCTGAATTATAATTCCTCTCCTAGCATGAATAAGCCCATTTTGCTGGTAAAATAACTGACAATTTTAGTTTTGAGGATGACACCAGTTACACAACCAAACGCTAATCTCGGTGTTGCTGTGAAGGTACAAAGGTAGATGTGATAAAGGCCATAATCAGCCCACAATCAGTCCAAAAGGAAGGGAGATTATCCTAAAAACCTGGATGGGCTTGATTCAATCCACTGAAAGACCTTAAAAGCAGAGCTGACGTTCCCCTAAGGAAAAAGAAATTTTGCATGTGGACTGCAGCTTTAAGTCACATCTAAGAGTTCCAGCCTGCTCTTCCTGATGGGCTCTCTTATGGATGTGACGCTTGCCTAGGCAATTCCTTGTGTGTATATGTATATTTCTATATGTATGTACATACATATATTGTATAAACAATATTATATATATCTTGTGTAAAATATATTGCACATGTATGCATGCGTATATATGTCTGTGTGTAGGTGTGTGTGTGTGTATGAACTTTATGACTTTGTTCTTTTGCAGGTCAAAAGAGATTACGTGGAGACCTTAATGTACTTCGATGTGCTAGAGGCTTCAGCCTGCTTTATCTGGCAAGTACTCGGGAAATGTGGGCACTTAATGAGCCTGTGTGATTAACTCTGGCCCCGGGCCCTCTAGGCCCTCACAAACAGCCTGTAAGCATTTTATGAACAAAGATGGGCAATCCCTCTGTCTTGCTGTCCGCAAGAGTACTGGAAACTCCCGCTGGCTTTATGGAAGTATGCAATTTGTCTTCTCTCATTTCTTCCCACTTTGTGGATTATGAGACCTCAGTGTCATCTTGCTGCAGGATTCAGGAGTAGAGTTTAGGAGAAGTGAAACATTGAAAGGGTACAAATAACCATCTCTCTGTGAACCCAAAGCCTCAGAAAAACAAACTCCCAAGTAATAGGTCCTTGTTCTTTTCATTCCCAGACAAACATAATCAATACCTTCAGGTTTGAGGATATAATCTTTCCTGAATTCCCCCACCCCATCTTCCAGACACTCCTATTGTTCACAGAAATATATCCAGCATAATACGGCAAAGAGGCCACGGGTCTGCTTTGAATTGAGCCAAACCATTTCTCCTGCCCAGACAAAGCCAGGAAACTTTTCTTTGTGCACTTTTCAGCTGACGTGCAGCTTCCTATTATGTGAGCAAGCAGGCCGCCATCCATCTTCCTTTGGAAGTTTGTGACGCCGTTCTGCAGTTCCTAATGAACTGGCAAGGCCAATTAAGCACCGCATAGAATATCCATAGCCAATTCACCCAATGAAGACCAGATAGATGCATTAATACTCCGTCTCTGGTAGATGAGAATTATTTGGAAAGAGGACTTTTGTGTTATTTTCGAGCCCTGAGGGAAGGGGTTGCCCAAACATACCAGATCAGTGTCTTTTTTTTTCCCCCTTTAGGGACCTCTTGGCCAACTAGATTCGACTAACATTCACTAAATGTCTAATATATGCTGGGCCCTAAACTAGTCAGTTTCATGTCTATAATGTCATTCACTTATCACAAGAAAGACAGGATGTAAGGATCGCTATGTGATGAAAATATTGGCACTCATAAACTTGCCAAATCATGCAGCTAAAATAATGGCAGGCTAAAACAATGCAGATTTCTTAACACTAGGTCTCATGTTCTTTCCACTCTCTTAGAGCTTTGATGTGTACTAGTGCTTGCATTTAGGGGATGACTGACTTCACTGGATATAGTTCAGAGTGGGTTCCCCAAAATGTCCTCTTCTATGGGTGCTCTCCCGCTGGTTTCTTCTGAGGACTTCCTTTCCCCCTCCTCCACTGGGATTCTTTCCATGGACTTTAGAAACAGAGGCTAAGGTGGGGAAAGTCAGTCTCGCCCTGAATAAATGAAACTGAGCATAAGGAACCTTTGGAGCTGTGCCCGACCTGGACCTGTTCATCCCGAGGAGGATGAAGCCATGGCAGGGAGAAGCATATGCCGCAACAAGAGAGAATATAGCCCTGGCCCCTCTTTCCAGTCTGTTGCTGGCATCAGCCCACCTTTGGATGTCCCCAGAATAGCTCTCCAAATCCTTTTCTTTTGCTCAGGCAATTTCTTTCCTTGGAATCCGAACAGCTCTGATGAACCAGAGAAGTCACAGAACATGCTTGGTCGTTGGAAACTAATAGGGACTATGCTTGGGTTTGGATCAGGATCCTTTCTGAGCCATTGTCATGGGAGAACAAGGCGAATTGTAATAAGACAAAGGGAGTGGGGTCCCTGGGTGGATCAGCGGGTTAAGTGTCTGACTCTTGATTTCGGCTCAGGTCATGATCTCAGGGTTGTGAGATCAAGCCCTGCATCAGGATCTGCACTGGCCATGGAGCCTGCTTAAGAGTCTTTCTCTCCCTTTCCCTCTGCCCCTATGAGGCCCCCTGTTTGCACACATTCTCTCTCTCGAAAAAAAAAAAAAAAAAAAAGACAAAGGGAATATGGGCATGGAATTTAGGTCAACCTCGAAGTTAGCCAAAGCCACTGGGGAAACTTCTGAAGGATGGGGAAAGAAGAATTCAAGAATGTGTACCCACAGATAATGTCACATTTATAAAATGAGAACACGATGGTTCATTATAAAATGCACAAGATGGTCAAAGAGAAAGAGGAGTCATGGATAAAGAAGTAGAAGAAGAATCAGGATAGTGCTGAGTCATAGGAATTAATGAATGCATTTCCAAAGGGGAAAAAATCTTCTACAGCAACCAGTGCAGGTGAGAGAGTGAAGGAAACTAGGGGCCATTTCTGACCCATAAGAAAGCTTGTTCATAAAAGACATAGGCACAGAAATCAGATTGCAGCGGGTTACAGAGGAAGCAGGTGGTAGAAAAGTTGGTGCACTGAGTGCAGGTAATTATTTGATAGAATTTTGGTGGTGAACAAAATGAAAAGAGGGCAGTAGCTTGAGGGGATAACAAACTGTGATTTATGTGTTTTTAGCACATGGGAAAATTCTAGTGACCTATTCGCTAAGGAGAAAGCACATTCATTTCCCTATAGTAACAGTCTAGCAACACATGGCAGAGACTGGTAATATGCCCACAGTACCCATTCTCCCCTTCTTCCTTTTAGTAATAAACCCCTTCTACCATCCTGTGTATCAGCAAGACACAAGGCCGCCCAGCTAGATGCTACACATCCCAGGCTCCCTTGCTGCAGCCTCCCATATGCCAGTTCTCATCAATGATGAGATAATATGTGCAACTTTCACATCCTTTCCTTAAGTAAAATTTTCTTGCCCTCTGTGTGAGTTCTTTCCCTTTTCCCATAAGCTGGCAAGTGTACTTGCTGATGGACTAGCTCAGTCAGCATTCGAAGGAATGGCAGGATAAGAAAGAAGGAACTTAGGGCTCTGATGGAGCAAAGCTGCCCATCTGCTCCCCACTTGGCAACCCATAGACTCCTGGACCGCCATGAAGGGGAAAGAGAGAGAGAGAGGAGAAAAAGACAAGGACAGAGACTATCATTCTTGAGTAACTATTTTGTCTTGGGGTCTACATTTCAGAAGTCCTTGCCCCAACATGTACCCCTATCAAAGAGGAAAGCTGTAATTATCTTACGTGGTTTTAACAAGAGTCTGTCTCAGGGAAACAATCAAAAAAACTAAGAGGCAGCCCACGGAATGGGAGAATATATTTGCAAATGACACTACAGATAAAGGACTGGTATCCAAGATCTACAAAGAACTTCTCGAACTCAATACACGAGAAACAAATAAACAAATCAAAAAATGGGCAGAAGATATGAACAGACACTTTTCCAATGAAGACATACAAATGGCTAACAGACACATGGCAAAGTGTTCAAAATCATTAGCCATCAGGGAAATTCAAATCAAAACACACTGAGATACCACCTTACGCCAGTTAGAATGGCAAAAATGGACAAGGCAAGAAACAACAATTGTTGGAGAGGGTGTGGAGAAAGGGGATCCCTCCTACATTGTTGGTGGAAATGCAAGCTGGTACAGCCACTCTGGAAAACAGTGTGGAGGTCCCTTAAAAAGTTAAAAATTGAGCTACCCTATGATCCAGCCATTGCATTACTGGGTGTCTACCCCAAAGATACAGACGTAGTGAAGAGAAGGGCCATATACACCCCAATGTTCATAGCAGCATTGTCCACAATAGCTAAATCGTGGAAGGAGCCGAGATGCCCTTCAACAGATGACTGGATTAAGAAGTTGTGGTCCATATATACAATGGAATATTACTCAGCTATCAGAAAGAACGAATTCTCAACATTTGCTGCAACATGGACGGCACTGGAGGAGATAATGCTAAGTGAAATAAGTCAAGCAGAGGGGGCGCCTGGGTAGCGCAGTCGTTAAAGCGTCTGCCTTCGGCTCAGGGCGTGATCCTGGCGTACCGGGATCGAGTCCCACATCAGGCTCCTCCGCTATGAGCCTGCTTCTTCCTCTCCCACTCCCCCTGCTGTGTTCCCTCTCTCGCTGGCTGTCTCTCTCTGTCAAATAAATAAATAAAATCTTTAAAAAAAAAAAAAAGAAATAAGTCAAGCAGAGAAAGACAATTATCATATGATTTCTCTCATCTATGGAACATAAGAACTAGGATGATCGGTAGGGGAAGAAAGGGATAAAGAAGGGGGGGTAATCAGAAGGGGGAATGAAGCATGAGAGACTATGGACTATGAGAAACTGAGGGCCTCAGAGGGGAGGGAGGTGGGGGAATGGGATAGACCAGTGATGGGTAGTAAGGAGGGCACGTATTGCATGGTGCACTGGGTGTTATACGCAACTAATGAATCATCGAGCCTTATATCGGAAACCAGGGATGTACTGTATGGTGACTAACATAATATAATAAAAAATCATTAAAAAAAAAAAAAACAAGAGTCTGTCTCAGTGACCACTGAATATGATTGCACACATGGAAAACGTTGGGAGGACTCGGTCTGGCAGATCTAGACCAAGTACTATAAAAATATGGCTATTTCTTAGCTATAGAATAAGTCTGATTTGGGACATCATCCTTCTGAGGAAGTAGATTATTGACTTCAGAGAAAGAGAAATAGAAAATGTTTAAAAATCCACTAAGTTGATTTATAAATGTCCAGGGCAATTGGAAGAGGCTTTGCTAAGAGTGGCAAAGATTCCATTCTGATGTTGGTTATGGAAGTTGGTTCTTGCAAGTGATAGAATCAGACCTCATGAGCTTAGGAGATAACAGGGATTTATTGGCTCATACAACCAAAAAAAAAAGGGTCAGGGATAAAACTAACCTCCATGAGAAAGAGAAAGCTTTCCTTCTCCTTCTCCATCTTTTTCTCCTTCTTCTTCTCCTCCTGTTTCTCCTCCTTCTTCTCCTTCTTCTTCTTCTCTCTCTCTTTCTCTCCCACCCCCCACCCACCCCAACATTTATTGCAGGTCAGCTTCTGTCTTTGACAGAAGCTTTCTCCACAAGGCAGAGAACCTGCACAAAACAGCTTCTGAACCTCATTACTCAATTTCACCTCCTGAGAAGACCTGGGATTTCCTCTCCCAAGCTTAAAAGGCCTTGGAAAAGGATTCAGACTGGCCTAGCTTGGCTCAGGTCTCCAACCATGGGTCAACAAATCTTGGCAGGGAAAAGAATATCTAAGAAGATGGTAATTCTCATTTAATGATTTATTCAATAATTTACATTTGAAACCAAGCGCACGACTCGCTCCAGAAAGCTGACCAGAGCCTTTGAGAAAGTTTGATACTGTTTATTCCACTTCTCAGAACTCACCTCTTACAGTAAATAAAGTGTATGCTCCTGAGAAAGAGCATGCTTGTCTGCAGATAACCTAGAGGATTCTCTCTCGGTCTGCTATTTCCTGGAACAAGGACATTAAACGAATTTGTAGAAATCAAGCCCTCATTCATTTATTTGACCATCATTTATGAGTGCAGACTTCCTGTTAGGAAAGAGCCAAATCACAGCCTGATAAATATGGGAATAAATGAGTTGAACTACCTGGAAACAAGGGCCAAATGAAACATGCGTGGCATTCGGAAGGGCAACTGCTGACAGTTTTGTGAGACAGAAGTCTCCCCCAAACTGGAGGAGATAATGCTAAGCGAAATAAGTCAATCAGAGAAAGACAATTATCATATGGTTTCACTCATTTATGGAACATAAGAAGTAGGAAGATCGGTAGGAGAAGAAGGAAGAAGAAAGGGCGGGGGGTAAACAGAAGGGGGAATGAACCATGAGAGACTATGGACTCTGGGAAACAAACTGAGGGCTTCAGAGGGGCGGGGGGTGGGGGAATGGGATAGGCTGGTGATGGGTAGTAAGGAGGGCATGTATTGCATGGTGCACTGGGTGTTATACGCAAGCAATGAATCATGGAACATTAAAACTAGGGATGTACTGTATGGTGACTAACATAATATAATAAAAAATTATTATAAAAAAGAGTAAAAAAAACCACTGTCGATATTATATGTATTATTAACACTAGACCTCAAAAATGAAAAGATAATGTGAAAAAGAAATTTATAATTATTTACATGTATAATGAATGATTCATGCCTTGATAATGAAGAGGCAGCAATACAATTGCTTCATGGTAGCTAAGCCTACCCGGTAATGAATGAATCATTATAAGATTTTTATGGCACTTAGTGTTACAGTAATACTCATGATACAGTATTGGAAACATTACATTCAACATTTCTAGTCTATGGGGTTTGTCTGTGATTTTTTTTCAAATTGGCCAGAAATCTCCAAAAACAATATATTTGTTGAAAAAAATCCACTTATAAGCAGACCTATACAGTTCAAACCTGTACATTTAAGGGTCAACTGTACCTATCTATGTATCTGATTTTGTATCTGTCACCAAAAAATTTCTGCTGTGATATCTATGTCTGTGCCAGTGTTTATGTTTATATCTACATCTAAATATTTCTGTATCAAAAAAAAAAAAAAAGAAGAAGAAGAAGAAGAAGTCGTCTCCCCCGACACCCGCCTCTTTGGGGCCCTAAAAACAGGAGCTGATGACCACAAAGCTCCCCGCCCACTGGAGCCAGGCTTTGGCGATGCGGAAAGGACCCCCTGCGTTGCCCCATGGTCAGCGCTGCCTAGAAGCTCCATGTTCGGATCAGGATCTGCACCCATCTTTTTCTTTCTTAGTCGGTGGTACAGTGGGACAATTCAAAGGGAGCTCCTCATCCCATAAAACGGCCTCGGTTTGAAGCTGAATTAGGACTTTCAGATCCCAGCTTCCCCATCTTCTCCACCTCAGGGGAGTGAATGTCCTGCTGAACACTCACCTGCAGAGTTAAATAAAAGAAGAAGCTGGAATCTTTGAGATTCGACCATAAAACATAATTGGACAGCTCTCCACAGACAGTATAAAATATCGGATGCTGTCTCACACAGATGGGATTATTTAGCCTTCACACAACCTTCAAATAACACGTTGTGCTCCTGTTAATCAATCCATAATTCAAAGAGGACATGCCTTAGCCTCCGGGGGCTTTCGCTGTGACAATAGTGTGGGCCGGCTAAGGCGAGGTATGTTTTATTAGGAAAGTCAAAGTCAGCTTGGATTGAATACCATAAATCTCATTAGTGATTATCATTTCTTGTTTCCAAGTATGATAAAATTTTTACTTGGTAAATGTACTTCTGCCAGGCCCAGGAACAGAGGGATCCCTGGTTTGGGGAGGCTGTGCCAGTGCCAGTAAGGAGCTCTGCTGAGAACCACTGTGCTTTGCTTACAAACAGCACCGCACTGAAAGGCCCGGGAGCAGAGCAGCCTCCATCTGTGTCTCGGAGAGAGAGAGGCGAGGAGCTTTGTGAATGTCACAACAAACAGCTTCGCTCTGCCTCTCACGCTGTCACTCCTCTGTACAGCCCAGTGTTACCCAATCTGGGAATAGGCATCCCTTACAATCACCCACTGCATGCATCCTGGCAGCAGCTGAGCTGTGGACTCTCAGAGAGCTTCACTCGCAGCTGGAGAAACCCCTAGTGGAAGACGGTGGCGTCCCCATCAATCAGCCCGCAAAGCAGGCATGCCCCTGTGGCCGTGGATCTTAGCCGTGGTAAGAGATAAGAGCCAAGAGCCAACTCATATTCATTTGGAAATAATTTTTAAACACTAACTCCAGACAAGGCCACACGCTATGCGTTGGAGAGATAACAGTAAAAAGACACATTTCATGTGCTCAAGAGATAGACAAACAGTGGGGGGATGGGGAAGAGCCCCTAATATAGGAGAGTGGGGGTGGCAGGGGAGAGTGCTGGGAAATCACCCCAGAAGAGTGTCTAGTGAATGGTGGTCTTGAGGGACCATTAAAGAAATGCTTGCAGGGACACCTGACTGGCTCAGTCATTAGAGCATGCAACTCTTGATCTCAGGGTCGTGAGTTCAAGCCCCATGCTGGGTGTGGAGCCTACTTAGAAAAAAAGGAGAAAGGAAAGGAAAAGGAAAGGAAGGGAAAGGAAAGGAAGAAATGCTTACAATGAAACCTGAGCAATGAACGGAGGGGAGCCCTGGCAGGAAAGAGCAGAAGGAATATTTTAGGTAGGAGGAACAGCAAGTGCAAACACACATGACCTGCGGCTCAGCAAAGCTGGACTGTGAGAGGGTTTTCTTGGGCCCGTCCCAGTTTATGCCTTTTATCCCAGCATTATTACTGACACTGCCCTTTCCCATGATGGAAGTATCCTAGGTTGTTTGGACAATAAATCAGATGTCACCTTCGTTACCAGGCACATGCAGAGCGGGGCAGGAGTGACTTAACCTTCCTAAGGTGGCAGAGCTGAGGACTGAACCATGGACAGCCTGTGAGCTTTCACAAGGTGTTGGGAGGGATGGATTTTATTCCTCGGGCATGGAGAAGCCATTGAAAGGAATTTAAGCAGGACAGTGAACAAAACTAGATTTGTGTTTAAGGAAGTAAACGCCGGCAGTGAAGTGGAGGACGGTTTATAGGAAGAGGAAAGCTGGACTCAAGGAGACCAATTCTTTCAGTGAAACTCAGGGTTCATGCCCCAAAGAAATGCATTATGCATATCCATGCATTTCAACAGAAATAGAAAGCAGGGCACATACGTAATTTAAAATATTCTTGTAACCCTATGAACAAAGTAAAAAGAAGCAGATGAAATTAACTTCGGTACGTTGTATGCAATCCAGCATATCAAAAGTCTTATCATTACACCATGTAATAAAAACTAAAAAATTAGTAAGGTTCTTTCCATTCTTTTGTGCTAAGTTGTCAAAATCTGGGGTGCACCTTAAACTTACAGCACATCACTGGCCACGTTTCAACCGCTCAATAGCCTCATTTGCTAGGGACAACTGTGTTGGCCGGCAGTGCTGTAGACAGAGAGACGAGACGTACACCTAAGTTCAATGCTCAACTTAAAAATGTTACCATTGAAAAAAGCATTTTTCACAGGTGCCTTATATTTCACTAAAATTATCAAATGAGTTATAAAACAGCCATACACATTAAGCATGACTTTCAACTTTACTTTGTAGATTTAAAAATATATGGGATAAAAACTTAAATGTCAGCAACATTCACCTTCACCGGCCTCACAGGGCTCATATGTGGCATATGTAGCTGTTGAACCTGGATTCTCACACTCCCTTGATGTCTGTTCGCGGTGTTAACTCTGTGTGCCCCCTTCCTTTGCCCAGCGTGGGGTCTTACCGACTCCCAGTTCTGACCTTTGCATTTCTAACCTTTTCTGTTTCTGTATGAGCCCAAGGATGAAAGACAGACTTACAGCACGAGGGAATTCGGTGAGGAAAAGCGGAGAGATAGGAACGGCGTGGTATCAAGTGGAAAAGAAGATATTTACCTGAGCTGAACAGTGGTAAAGAGGCAGGTGGTTTGCTGTTTGGAGTCAGACAGACACAAAACCTGGCTTCACCGTTTATTTCATTCTGCATGCCAGACCCTGGCCTGAACTCAGAATTTCAATCTTTACATCTGGAAAATGGGCTTAATGACAGCCACGATTCAGGCTTGCTAAGAGGATTATAAATTATTTTCATAAAGGCTCTAGAATGTAATCGGTACTCAATAAATGGGGGCTGTGTTTACTATGGTAGAAAATTGTAATAATTAAGCCAATTGTTGTGTCCCTCCCCTGGCTAGAAATCATCAATGGTTCCCCATTAATACCTTGAAAATACTGCCAGAATTGAATAACCATGTAGGAGATGCAAGTGACAAGTGACTGGGACCATTAAGAGCTCTGTGTTCAGAGAAAGAAAAAAGGCCAAAATAAAACACAGGGGGAAAAAAAAAGATAGATGTAAGAAATCAAGATTTAAATAAGAAAAGCCAAACCTAAATCATTTAGAAGTGAATATAGGAGAATATTTTATGACTTTGAAGTACTTAAGAATTTTGAATATAAAATATAAAAGAACTAGCCATAAAGGGAAATATTTGCAACATATCAAACAAAGGATTAATAGTCCAACAGTCCAACAGAAAAACAGACGGGGGAATGAACCATGAGAGACTATGGACTCTGGGAAACAAACTGAGGGCTTCAGAGGGGAGGGGGGTGGGGGATTGGGATAGGCCAGTGATGGGTAGTAAGGAGGGCACGTATTGCATGGTGCACTGGGTGTTATACGCAAACAATGAATCATGGAACATTACATCAAAAACTAGGGATGTATTGTATGGTGACTAACATAACATAATAAAAAATTATAATAATAAAAAAAGAACAAAATGCTAAGAATATGATTGGCAATTCATAGAAAATACGAATGACTAATAAACATTTGAAAAGATGTTCCACCTCACAGATACCAACAGGAATGAAAAGCAGAGCAAATATTAAATGGGAATTGTTTGCTTATCGATGGGCAAAAAGGAAAGGAGATTGTAAACATCGGGGGCTAGGAAGGATGTTGGGAAATGGGCACTTCCATATATTTTTGGTGAGACAATAAATATCTATAACACTTATGGAAAGTTATCTGATGATTTTTATTAAAATTAAGAAGTGCAGTCATGGGAGTAAAGGCAGAGCACAGGGAATCTAGTCAATGATATTGTAATCACATTGTACGGTGACAGGTGGTCGTACACTCGTGGTGAGCACAGCGTAACCTATAGAGAAGCTGAATCCCTATATTGTACACCTGACACAAATGTAACATTGTGTGTCGGCTCTATGCAAATAAAAAAATGAAATAATAAAATTAAAAATGCATATACATTTTGGTTCAATAATACAACTTTTGGTAATAAAATACTAGTGAGTAAATACAAAAGATAAGGAAAGATTGATGAATTGCATGTATAAGCAAAACACAGGTATCAATCTGAATCATGTGGGCATATTTTCATAATAATATATCATACTAGAAAATACTAAGATCTATGAAAGCCGACATAGCTTTAATTGTATTGACTTGGAAGAGTGTTCACAGTTTGCTTTGGATTAAAGAAACTAAACTACGAAATAATATTATCTGATCCATTTTCATAAGCAAAAAGGAATCAAATAAAAATGTTTTTTATATGGGACATCTATAACTATATGCACAAAGGTAGCAGGTTTGAAAAGAGAGAGAGAGGCTATTTACTTTGGAAAACTCCATAGTTCTTGAGTGATTCAATTTGCTTATTTGATTTAATTCAAATTGCTGAAAAACAGATAATCGATGAAATGCCTTTTAAAAAATAAGAAGACAGAAAGAGACAGACCAAAGTGTATCCCACCGACATCCGTAACACTCGGAAAATAAACTAGCATGAAGAGGACAAGCATGGAAATCAAAGTAAGAATCAAGTAGAAGAAAGCATCCTGGGAACTTAGAAAAGAATCACAATCCTTAAGTGAGGTTGGGTTGTGATTAGAAAAGAATGTGATCTCCTTGTCACTAGTATTTCCTTGATCACTACTGGGGTACGTGGAACATCTTTTCATACGGCCATGAGCCAAGCATAGTTCTTCAATTCATCTGCCGTTATTTCTTCCTGTGCGCACTTAAATAGCACCAATCTGTAAGAGCTCTAGATATTTCAGGGATATAAACATTGAAAAAATTACTTTCTCGAAGTTCTAGTCTGCCATATATCAAAGGAACATAATAAAACCTACCTCACAAGACAAACACTTCCTTTTTCCACATAAAAAATTTCAAAACTATCAAGAAAGGCAAAAGTTGAGGTCTGGCCGCTTGCATAAGGTGTTGAATTTGAAAACATAATCTGAGGTCTATGATATGTCAGCTACTCTGCTAGTCACTGGTAATAGAAAGATGACTCAAACTGAGGGCTTCAGAGGGGAGGGGGGTGGGGGATTGGGATAGGCTGGTGATGGGTAGTAAGGAGGGCATGTATTGCATGGTGCACTGGGTGTTGTACGCAAGTAATGAATCATGGAACTTTACATCAAAAACTAGGGATGTACTATATAGTGACTAACATAATATAATAAAAAAATGTATTAAAATAAAAAAAGTTTATCAGAAAAAAAAAGAAAGATGACCAACACGGGTCTTTAAAGCCCAAAGAATTCATGAGTGTAGGTGATGAAGTGAAAGAAGTCGACTGTTGTACCAGTTTGATAGCTGTAATATTAGATTAATAGGTATAATAATAGAAGCCTTCACCAACACCCTAATAACATGCTTCCTCTTTGCTTTATGCTCTTAAAGGATCCTGCACCTCTCCTTGGTGGTTCTTAACCATAACTGCAATTAATTAATTATGGTTTATCTCCCCGGTGACTCTGACTGCAAGCACTACTCACCACACCTAGAATGCAGTTAGCATATGGTCAGCTTCCGATAAGTACTTTTTGGCTGAATGACAGACTGCACGCGGTGTAGCAATAGGACAAGAGGAAAAGGCAGCTCTCACGGGTGGTTACGGAAAATCTCCATGGAAGGTGAGATATTTGATTTTCCGCTCAAACGTGAGATAAGATTCCCCAGATGGATGAGGGCAGAAATGTTGGCACGGCCAATGAGAATAGCCAATAGAATGGTATAACAAGAGCACAGAAAATATGAAATAGGATTGGTAGGGGTTGAAATTGAAGACTTAGGTAGGGATCAAGTCCCAGAAAGTTATGCTAAGGACTTTAGGGTTTTTCCTACAGACAATGAAAAGCTTGTTGGAGAGTTTTTTTTTTTTTTTTAAAGATTTTATTTATTTATTCGACAGAGATAGAGACAGCCAGCGAGAGAGGGAACACAAGCAGGGGGAGTGGGAGAGGAAGAAGCAGGCTCATAGCGGAGTAGCCTGATGTGGGGCTCGATCCCATAACGCTGGGATCACGCCCTGAGCCGAAGGCAGACGCTCAACCGCTGTGCCACCCAGGCGCCCCTGTTGGAGAGTTTTAAAGCAACAGAGTGACAAAATCACATTTGTGCTTTCAGAAAACCATACGGTGGCAGCATGGGGGAAGAAACTAAGGCTGAGCAAACATGAGAAGAGTAAGTATGGCACATAGTAGGCAAGTATGGCACATAGTAGGCTCAGGAAATATGTGTTAAGTACGTGAATGCGATAGGCAAGCTATGGTTAACCCTTATATTAAAAAAAATGGTGCCTCTCTTTTAGGTTGTCTTATCCATGTAGAGTCAACTGATTAGTAACATAAGACAGCATAAATGATCCAAGATTCCCAAATTTTCAGCAAAGAACCAAATTGTTCATGGCAAGCAAGACGGCAGTATTGAGAGGGTAAGCAGCCAATCAGGGTGGGAACGGGTGTCATCAGGAACTGGAGAAGGCATTTCATTAAGTTGCATGTCAATGGCAGGAACAATTTCACTTAGAATGTCCATGGTTTTACCATTTTTTTAATCGAATGTAGAGATAATTTGGGTAAGTTTAAGCTGTAAACACTAGGAGTCAAAGGGGAGATAAGAAAGCAAAAAGTAATGCATAATTTATCCTCGTCCATATTTTATTATGAAAACACGAGAAGATCCTGAAAGGAGAACTCATTTTCTTCCCTTGGCCTTCTATTTCTTGTTTGAAAGTTTGGTCTCATTGCTTAATCTCTGTAACCTTAAGGGACAGAGTCTTATGCCCTAAGCACCATTCTGGCCTCTTTGCATGACGAAGTTGTTAACTGCCCATGTATTTTTCATGGATGCCACCAAGAGAGCAAGATTACATTCTCTTTAAACTCGGAAAACAACTGTCCCAGGGTTTCAAAGAAGCAGATTGACCCACACGGTCATTTGTCTCTCTATGGTTCCATTTCTATCTCCGATAACTAGGGAAATATGTAAAACCCAGCATTTCCTTCTAACTTGCTGCTTTAGAGGGCTGCCTAAGCTATCACTTAACTAAATTAAGAAGAGGCACCAGAAAAAAAAAATATATGTATCAGCACCTCATCTCCAAATTCCCAGCTCTGAGATTAATCCTGAGTCTAGATTCAGTAAATATTCTCTTACCAGGGCAATCATTAAACCCTGAAAATTAGCCATCTCTCTCTGGGCCTCTGTTTTCTCATTTATAGAGCCTTCCCAGAGATCTCTAAGGGCCTTTCCAGTCTAACATGCTAGGATTTACAAGAGAAGATACCGCTAGCCATGCACCGCGGATAATTAAGGAACAACATTTCTAATGATTAGTAGAAATAAGGAAGAATCAAAACCCAGTGCTGTTGGCTTTTAAATACCAAGTATTTCTTCATTCTCTTCAACCCCTTCACGGGTAAGGTATAAAACTTTAACACAGAACCCTTTAAAATGTCCTAGACCATAGTTTATCCCCCCCTCCTACTTGAAATACACTACCTTTTGAAAGTTGAGCGAGTTGTTAAATTCACTTCTGCATTTTTGTTTATTTTTAGCACAGTTAATCGAACGTGGCTGCATTTTATCTACAAGATCCGCCAGGGCTTTCTGCTCTCAAATGCTTTGTGCAATATATCTTCTGCTGTAGACACTACCCAGTGTTCATGTCTTAATACCTTTTCAATAAAATATGTGAACTTGAAGAGGGAAGAGTGGAGAGCAAGAAATTGGAAATCCAAGCCCCACACCGTGTGAGCCACAGGGGAATCCAGCCTCGTGTGTTTTAAACGAAAACTTTTCATCTTTACTGATGTCTCTCTGGCTCTCCACTTAACACAGGTCTGTTTCCAGGACATTCTACTCATCATCAGCCCTCCTCGTACCCCAGCAAGGCGACATCGCGGTTAAGGACAACTCCAAAGACTTCTCATTGTTTCAAATATAGTTGCTTTCTCTCATTTCCTTGTTCTTTTTCTTTCCCCCTTAATTTCACAGACACCCAGCAAAATCACTTGTAAATGCCCTCTCCGCAATCTTTTTCCAAAGAAAGAAAGAGGGAGGGAAGAGGCACGGGGTGAATTTGTTCTACTTGAGTGTTCCTGTTTTTCTCAGCGGAACAATCGGACTTTTTTTTTTTCTATTTTTCCGGTGTCTCTCGCCGGACCATTTTAGATTTCCTAAAATAAAAGTGAGGATTCCAAACCCCACTTCTCTTCTGTCTGGCTCTCACTCAGATGCCAAGGTCTGTAAGGGTCACGTGTCTGGGTTCCTCTGCATCCGCTCTCATTTCTTTCTTCTCTCGTCTCTGGTTCTCATCGGCTTCGCCGACAGAACATTTCCTCTAGCCTCAGCTGTTTCTCTGGACTCCCACTAATGAAAAACTTAATTGCCATGTCTTTCCTGTCTCAATACGTTCTCAGATCCCTGGCTCTGAGAGCTGGCGGAGCTAGAAGTGGGTCTCTGTGTACCTTGTTCTATTCTGGTGCCTTGGTCAAAACTTACTGCCTGCTTTTTACTCACCTGCCAATGCAGTTTGCTCAGGAGCAATGAGAGACAGTGGGGAGCATCACATGGAATGCCACCAAAAGAGAGAAACCTGGGAGGATTTCTAAACACAATTCAAACACAGGAGCTTGTAGCCCAGACCCTCAATATCTTTAACCGGGGTTCCTCCAAAAATGTCCTACAAGGTTCCCCCGCTGCTAGGCAGACACCTTCCAGAACTTCATCATGATCCTACGGGACTCAGCTCTCTAAATGTCAAATCTGATTGACATGCGTGATGTACGTCTTTGCATGACGCCCGGGCCTTTGGGATAATGTCTCGGTCTCTTAGCGGGGCACACGAAGCCCACTAGGATCTGCCCTTCCTACCCCTCCAGTCCCGTGTCTTCCCTCCCCGACCTTCCACTTGAATCCTATGCTCCAGGCTTGCCAGGTAAAGTGCTGAATGCAGCCTGCTCAAATGTCTCCCTCCCATAATACCCTCCTCGATTTTATCCACCCATAGAATATTTCTTTATTTTTCAAAACTCCGCTCATGTTATCAAGCCTGCTCCTGACCAATTCTTCAGGGAAAACTGAAACCTCTCCTTCGAGCGACGAGTGTATCTTATATAGACCTGTATCAGCATATGAGCAGCGCTGCCTGGATTTACAGCACGGAGTCGCTTCTCTTCCCCAGGAAGACTTTCAGTCCCAGGAGGGTAAAAAGACCCGCCTGCTCTGTTTATTTCTGACTCCCCAATGTCTAGCGCAGCGCCTGCCACGTAATAGGTGCTCAGTAAATGTTAAATAAATGAACGACTTAGCACGTTATTTTCCTTCCTAAAAATCTATCTATGAGCACTTTAACTGAAACCTAAACTAGAATCAGTTTATATTATTTTTCGTTTTCTCCACTGACTCTGTCCTGAACTTTGCACCCTAATTGGGAAAAGGACTTGTCGGGCATTTTGATAATTTCATCCAAAGGACCACTGGACCCCAAGTGAAGCATTAGGTCAACTGTGACATGTACTATGGAATTTTTAAAAAATTATGCAAATAGCCATCTGCTCAGATACCATTCTGGACTCCTTTAATGTGTACAGTTTAGGATAAAGGGGAAACCAGAAGCGCATCTCACTTTGGACCCATAAAAATCTGAGTGGTACCTGATTCATTTCAAGTTATGAAGGGTCTCAACTTTAATGGGGCATCTTTTGTCTTTGGTCAGAATTCTAAATCTTTTTAATTGCAGTTTAAACACCTGTAGTCAAACCCTAAATGTCTTTTTCATTTAAATTCCAAACATTAAAATTCCAAACACCTTGACTATGTAAATAGTAAGAGAAAGGGGCAGCTCCTCTTTAAGTTTTGTTTTTCCCACCACCTCCCACTGCTCCCAATTACAGTTGTTCTTTCTGTCCCTGGCATGGTGCCTAAGTTTCCCGGATGACCCCAGAAGTTCACTTTCAGAATTGAACAAGAAGGCCACATCCTGGCAATGTGTTTTCAAGAGAACAACAAAGCAAAAATAACCACCATTGGTTCAGCACACCTGTTATTTGCTGGTCAGCAGACTGTGTCCTTGAAGCCAATTCCTTATATATATTCAATCTTCACAACTGTACAGTTTTGTATGATTAAGCCCATTTGTCAGTTCAGGAAGCTGAGGTTAACGCCCATGAGCCACCTGTCCTAGGTTATACGGCTAGCAAGTGGTGAGGCCAGAATTCAGAATAGATGGGTCTGAGTCTACCTGACCTCTTCACCACATTGTTGCTCTCCACACACCTGCCTCATGGTTCTCTGCCAGGTGACATTGTTGGAAATTTTCTGAAGAATTGATATAGCAAAGAAGATTGTGATTCAATGGCCAGACAAAGACATGGAGAAGTATGCTTTAATCTAAAGGGAAGATAATACACCGAATGAATAATGTTTGTAATTACTTTTTATTTTTCCTTTAAATGGTCTAGCATGCGCACCGGGTTGAGGTGGGATGCAGACTCCATCAGGGAGCTCCATCTATCGAAAACCTTAAGGAGCTTAACTTGCAATTTGAGACCAACTTCAGTGTTTCCACTCTGCTCTGGCTTCCTATGAGACTCGCCTCCAACCCTCCTCCACCCGATTCCTACATAGAACAATCTGGATCACGGTTGAATGGTACAGCTCTGCTCTTGGATATTTCTAGTCCTTTTCTTGTTACCCAAATTGTCTCACCTAGACTCAAATATTGAAGTCTCCCCCTCCACTCGCTGCTAACCAGTCACTCATACCTAAGTATTCTTCACCCTGAGCTGTCTACTCCTTTTACCCAGACATAGCAGTTATGCAGCGATGGTCTAAATGCTTCTTTGTCAGACTGAGGCAGCATGTACTGGAAAGAATCTGTAGCAGATCTGCTGTATGAGCTTAGTCAGGAATGTTTAAGCTCTTTGGCTCTCAGCCTCTGTATCTGTGAAATGGGGAGAGTAAGAGCTACTGTCCAGAAGTGTGTAAGGTTATGACAGTAATATATACAAGAAGCCTTGTGACATAAAGCCAAGTATGAATCATATTTATTCAACAAATACTACGCGTGCCAGATGCTCTCTCTTCTAGACGCTTGGGATACCTTGGTGAACACAAAGTCCTGGAGCTCTATTGTAGAATGTTGAGTCAGATAATAAACACCAGACATATTAGTAAAGTCTACACTATGTTATAGAGCGATGCATGCTACGGATAAAAACAAAGGGAAGGTGAAGCACAAAAAGAAGACGATGGTTGAGAGAGTAAGAAAGCTAGCCAAGCAAATATAGGGAAGAAGAGAGTTAGGGCCAGAAGAAACAGCCACTGCCAATGGGCCACTCAGGGAATAAATAAGAAAACTGTGATGTTGGAACTGAATCACGGAGAGGGGGAGTAAGGGGAGGTGAGGCCAGAGAGATGAGAAATGTAAGATATGCAGGCCAGGGGGCTATTGTAATTGCTCTGAGTGAGATGTTGGCCAACTTTCCTTTGGAGGCTGCTATGACAGTGGAGTCTTCAGAACTTTTCCCTCTTCTTACGCATCCTCTGTGTAATGAGTTCAGAGCTAGATGCTCCCGGGTAGGACCATGTTCCACTCATCTTTGCAATGCCAAAGCCTAACACAGTGCCTGGGATGTAAACCACACTCAAGAAACACCTCTTGAACCAGCTATTATTTTAGCTGCTTATCCTGGAACATTTTAAGGTAACATAATGCTTTTCCATGGTTAAAATGTACATGTCTCCTGAAGGCACTAGGAGAAATGGTTTATGATAGACTTTCCACAATTTCTCTCAAGTCAGAGCCATAAGTGGATGTTTGCTCCTGCTGCATAATTACGAACCATATCTCATACCATTTAATAAAAGAGTATGGACTCGGAACTTAGAAAACCTAGGTGTGACACAGGAAATACCACTTCATAGTTATGCGGGCTTAAATAAATTATGTAATCTCTCAAAACCTTTGATGTCACCCTGAATTATATTCAAATCATGGGATCAATGAGAATCTAAAAATATCATGTGTAGGAAAACATTTCAATGAACTGCATTGCAATATACAAATGCTAAATGTTGTTATAATAATTCAGGCACTAGCTGACTAATATCTGGCATAAAAATTTGAAATTTTCTCTAAAAATGGCGTACATGTTCCTGGGCAGAAGAACCAGAGATTGTGCTGTGTTTGTTACTCAGGATCCACAGTGAGGAGACCCAATTCAGCCAAGGAACAAACACTTCTGTTCTTCTGTTGCTCTAATGGCTTGCCATACTGTTGAATTTTCCCCACTTTTCTATAACAATTGTACTTGCATTAGAATGGTCTTAAAATAGCCTTTTGCCCAATTAAGAGGCCATTAACAATGCAGAAGAGTTTGTGCTAGATCGATAACACCAGTTCAAACCATGTGATCTACAAGAAAACTCAGTTACAAGGTGATGGATGCACTCAGCTCTCCACTTACACTCTCTCGATTGATTGACTGATTGATTGCTTGATTGGATGCCTCTCTGGGCAACTCCAGCAGACCCAGGGGTAGAGGCTCTGCTATCCCTCAGGGTTTGCTGAGCTCATTCCCAACTGGCACGCTGGGAGAAATCTAGAAACATCTCAGTGGTGTTTTTAGTAAGGCAGCTGCCCAACTGATCCACAGGAGTCCCCCCTCCCAACTTCAACCAAATTCTTTCCCAAACTGAGTGTGTTTATAAATATACAGCCTTGAGCATTTCCCCCACAGAAGATTATATAAAACTACAAAGAAAATAGAAGGATGCATCCATTTCCCATGACTGGGTGGGATAACAGATTCAGTTTTAATTGACTCTGGAGAACCAAGTCAATTAGACTGGGGGTATAATAGGAATGAGAAGCTGTATTATTTTACTAGCTTGATTATTTTGTAAAAATAGAAAGAAATAAATGTAAAATTTGAATAGTCCCACAGCATTGAGATGTGCCATCTATACTAGGCTGTTTTGAGCAATTAAGGGTAGGTTTCTTTAAGTGATTTTTAAATGAGCTGAAAAGAGGATGTACTTGTCCAATAGTCTGAGTCTTATACTGTCCTGTAAAACATTAAGTCATCTCTCGTCAAGTAAGCAATGCACTTCTGTGTGGGTTAAATATATTTATGGCAGTAGAATCAAATTTTTTGGAAGAATGAATTTAAAAATAAGAATTCTGAGAGAAATAAAAAAGGACATTTATTAAGCACCTACTATGTTCCACCCACTGAGTGAGGTTCAGAGGATTGAGGGATAAATAGATTCCGTAAAGGGATTCTCGACAAGCACTAGAGCTATACAGACATCAAGGAAAAGTAATCCATTTGCTATGTAAAAATTATTTTGCGGGGTACTGATGAGCAAGTGGTTAACTTTATAAAAAAGAGAGAAGTGAGTTCATGGAAGTTTCTATGGAGGCAGTGAGATGAGTCCCGCAAGATTAACAGTTTCAGCAGACCTAGTCTAGGCAAGAACACCATCATATAGCTTGGAAAGTACTCAGAACATATGGGGTTGAAAATAGCCCTGTGGAGCTAGCTCATAAGGAACATAGTGAGAAAAAACCTAAGAGAACGACCGGACACTTGCAAAGAGGGAAGGCTGGATGTGCTGATCGAAGCCGGATTGTAAGCAGAATGGTTCTCTGCAGATTTTGAACTTTGTGCTATGAGAAATGAAGAACCATTATTAAAGATGATAAAAATAAGATAAGGCATATCCAAGTTGGGAATTTTTTTTTTAAATTAGTAAGTTAAATATCAGTAAAGGAGAGGTAGAAACCCACCTCCTGAAGTAATAAGTTATCTATCGTCTGTATCAACCTGGTAATATTTTGCCTAGACCCTGCAATAATCATTGTTTTTTCATACTTCATCATGCTTTTATCCGATCTGTATTTATTAAATCCCCTGCACTGTGCTGGATTTAGGGGACACACTGGGGGCCAAGACAAATCTATTCCTGGTCTTACAGAGTTTGTAAGATCGGAGAGATAAACATCGAACATATAAAAGAGATGATTACAGATTGTGAGAAATACCATTACAGTAACATGCTAAATCGCCCCAGAGTTCACTGGCACTGAGTTACAAAATTTCATATTGAGCTCATCACCAAAAGTCTGTGAGTTTACCCTTTTTTTTTTCCCTAAAGAGCAGAACTACGTTGTCCTTTTAAGCCATTGTCATTTGCCAGTGAATTTGGGGTTGGGTAACCTCAACACAAACCATTGTGATTTCTGCGAGATTTTTTTGCTATTCCAAACATTTATAAATTACTAGAAATCATTATATTTTTCTGGAGAAGAGAAATAGTCAAGCTCTTCTCAGCTGGAGTCTTTGAAATATATGGGTTTGCTGGTAGAAAGGACAGATGGTTGAGCTAATGTTAGTAATTACAGAGAGGAAAAAGTCCACTGTTGACCTAAAAATGCAACAAAATCTATCTCTTTATAACTTTCCACTGACTGTTTAGCTCAAGTCCTAATTATTACGCTGAGAAAAGAATAGCTTCACATTAGATTTCCCTAAGAACATAAGAATCCCAGGCCATATCTCTATATGCGACTGCTTAGCCCATTTACTTAACAGCTCACTTACTCAATCTTATTTGGTCTGTGACACATCTGAGAACGTAATTAAATGCTCACATGTCGTCCTATGGGAATGAAGGTGAAGGCTAGCCTCCGCAGAAAAGTAACTCAACCATCGCACAAAAAGAGAATCTTAGGAGATGATTTTTCTCTCTGAAAACTTAAAGTTCAATCGAGCCACTTTTTAATGTATAACCAGCACCCTTTCGCTGTATAACGCTGTAATTTGATAACGTTGTATTCATTGGGTAGGGTTGCTGTAAAAAGGTACCACAAACTGGGTGACTTAAATAAGAGAAATGTAGGGTCTCACATTTCCGGAGGCTAGGAGTCCAAGTTTCAAGATGTCGGCAGGGCTGGTTCCTTCTGAGGGCAGTGAAGAAGAAGCAGGTCCACGCTTTTGCTTAAACCTCTGGTGGGTTGCTGGCAATCTTTGGTGTCCCTTGGCTTGTAGATGCATTACCACCAGACTCCCGCTTTTGTCTTCCTGTGCCGTTCTCCCCCTGAGCTGCGTCTGTCATCTGTTTTTAAATTACCCATTTTAGGGGCGCCTGGATGGCTCAGTCCATTAACGTGCCTCCGGCTCAGGTCATGATCCTGGAGTCCTCCAGTGGAACCCCACGTTGGGCGGGGGGGAGGTCCTTCTCAGCACCGAGCCAGCTTCTCCCTCTCCCTCTGCCCCTCCCCCTGCTTTTGTGCTCTTGCGCATGCGCACGCGCACTCTCTCACGTGCACAAATAAAATCTTTATAAAAAATAAATAAATTACCCATTTTATAAGAATGCCAGTCATATTGGATTAGACCCCACCCTAATAACCTCATTTGAAATTGATTACTTCTGTAAAAACCTTATCGCCAAATAAAGTCACGTTCTGGAGTAGGGCTTCAAATACAAATTTGGGATAGACACACTCCAGCCCGTAACCAACACTCTATGAGCTGAAGAACAGTTTTTTTCTTCAGCAGCAAAACTGATGCGGAAAAGCATCAAATTGCTTTAACACAATTTTTTTTTCTTTTTTGGATTTCGTGTGTCTGTGTAGTTCATTTTCATTTTTCATGCGATCTATACTTGAGTTTTGGGAAAGTTTTAATTGTGAGAATTAAAGTTGGGTATAAGGTGTGTAGCATACAGTTGGGGGTGGGGTGGGTGGCTACCCAGCTCAAAACACTCTTCTCCGAGTCTGACCCCAGGCCCCAGGGGTGTGTCTCAAAGTCTTGTTCATCCCATGTGACCCGACCGACCTGACTTAACAGTTTAATTCAGAGCTGGTCACCTAACCCAAAACGATCTGATGGGGTTTTGACATTTGGAATGGTAAAATCTGGAAACAAAACAATTGAAACTGATCGGTTGTCAAGAAAAAGGCCCCAAATTCCTGCTGTTAATGTGTCCGTGCTGCCTTCATTCCTCCCCCTTCTGAGCCTTCGTTATTCATCTCCTCAATTCTGTAAGAACCACAGTATGATCACGATAAAATGTTTTTGAATATGGCTGAGCTTCCCAGGGTTATTTTCTGGTGCATGTGACTGAAAGAACCTTAACGACTACAGGTGGCTCTGCAGTGATCTGTGTCCCAATTGTGCACTTCTGGTCCTTTATCTCATCCCATCTCTTCTGGCTCATGATTACTGATGAGACTCCTGGCACCTGTTGATCCATGTCATTGGCCCTAATGGGAACTCTGGGAAAGAGTAAGAGTTGGGGGCAGAAAAAACAGCTCTCCTTCTGCAATAACAATAAAGAACGTGCATTTTACCTGTGTTGGGTCTAGCCTGTGATCTGTGTACATCTAATTTTTAAAAATGATATGATGGTGTGTCAGATTCATTCTCTAGTTTAAAAATAACTCAAAGTAGTAGCCAATACCCTGAACAAGACTGAGGGTCAAAGTTGTCAGCCCTCATTGAGAAAAAATTGCAACTATAGATCCCTGAAAGTTAATATTTGCAGTCCATGATTGCCACTCAGGGTGTCCTTCGGACCTTCTGCTTCTGTTCATGGAAGCAAGAGCAATTGCTGTTGCCTGTGACAGAGGACATATTAACTGTGGGCAGTAGTGCACAGCAACCTAATCCCCTGTGTTCTACTCATTCTCGGTCAAGTGCCCCTCAATGCCCAAACATTGCACCCAAGACCTCTTTAGGCTTCTGTTATCATTTGTGTAAATAAAGGTCAAAATTAGAACTGGCTTTATTTTGTAGTGTTGTATCAAGTGTCTTTAAAGGAGCTCCTAATCAGATTTTATCTAGTGCCATTTCAGACATTTCCAAGTATAGATGAAAGGTTCTTTGGATGATGAAACAAATAACAAAAGGAAAAGTTCGAGGTGCCTAAAGCTTGTCCAGGAAACGTGGCTCAACGTCAGAAGGAAGAGCTGATCCCGGGCCATGGCTCCCTGTTCCACCAAAGCTCAGGAGGGGAAAGAGTTGCATCACTGAAACTCCACAATGAGTCTCTGAGAATTTAATCACGGCCTTACATCAGAGAGTAACAGAGTTCTGGCTCAAAGAAAATATAGATGATACGGCAATATTATCAGCTTCCGCATGAGATCTACACCAAACTTTTCTTTTTACCTGCAGATCTTCTTAAGACTTCTTGGCTCAGGATAGCTTGGTCCGAGAAACTACCGAAACGTATCAGCAAGAGGAAAACAGAGGAGCTGGGTTGGTGTACAATCTAGGTGGGTAAGTTCAATAAAATGGAGGATTGGCACCCGATGTTGACTCACAATCCGATCACAATACTCAGAAGGAGGAGGTGAGCTTGAGCTTATTCTGACCCCGTGTTCTCCATCCACATGGAGCAGGACCCCAGTCAGTATCGAGGGCTCCAAGCGACAGTCCCATCTCTGAAAGGGGTGGGTGTTAACACTAGGCAGGTTGTCATCATCTCATCAAAGTGTCCTGAACTCCACTAGAGGAACCAGCATGCAATCAGGACACCAAGGCAGATGTTGAGACCCAAAGCTGGACATACTCATGATGAGGAGGACAGTAGAAAGCCATGCTCCCAACCATGTCAGCAAATATGCTTCAGGACACAAAGAATTCTTCCAGGCTCCAGCAACTAGAACAGCTGATTTTGCTACTCTGCCCCCTACCTTACTCGGACTTGGCTAAAGACCTAGGCAGGGTAGTTGAAAGAGCCTTCAATATCGGAGCTGACTCATACCAAGAGAAACAGGAGCTAATTTACAAGCACATTGTACTTACCTGGACTCCTTTCATCAGTTTATTCACTTTCCACAGACACCTACACAGTACCCATTTTTCTCCATGTTCCTAAGATTATGTAACCCTCACCATCACTTATATAAAAGTCAGGTTTGATGTTACCTGATAAAAGCTGCTATTTTTTCAGTACCTATTATATCCCAGGTACTGTGCTATGCATTTCATATGCAGTGCTGCTAATAGTCACAACAACATTGCACATCAGTATCCTTACCCTCAGAAGAGGTAAGTTACTTGCTCAAGGTCATAACACGGGGCTGAGCTGTAAACCCTGATCTGTTTGACTCCCAAGCGTGTGTGTCTTACACTATATTCTACTGAGAAATGTTTGAAAAGGATGATTCATTTTGATGTAATTTTGCTTTGTAAAGTTTTTAATACAACCAATTAAACATTAGCTCTTTCCTTCAACTTGAGTTGAATGTGAATTCAACATTTTTAAAAAATACTTTTCATAGTGAAAAGCAATTTTAGCAGAAAGAGCACTGATCAGAAATGAGATTTGAGATTGCATGCCAATGAGTCATGTGACCTTGGGAAGACCTTCACTTGCCTGGGAAATTTTTCTTTCTTGTAAAAAGGGAGTAGAGGAGCACCTGGGTGGCTCAGTCAGTTGGGCATCTGCCTTTGGCTCAGGTCATGATCTCGGGGCCCTGGGATTGAGCCCTGCATGGGGCTCCCTGCTCAGCGGAGAATCTGCTTCTCCCTCTCCCTCTGCCCTTCTCCTTGTTCATGCTCTCTCTCTCTCTCTCTATCAAATAAATAGATAAAATCTTTTTAAAAACTAGATAAATAAAAATAAAAAATAAAAAAGGAGTAGAGACTGAGGGGTGGTGGGGAGGGTTGAAGCTCAAAAATTAAACTCTAACAGTATCTTCCAACTCTCCCAGAGCTAAAGGTCTATCCAATTCTTTAGAGCACATGCTCTTTATATAATGCTCCCTTTTGCAAAGGAGCCATTAGAATTATTCTTTCATTTTTCAAATTTATTTTTTAAGGAAAAATTGTCCAGCTGTCTGCATATCCCAACAAGTTAATCAATGCCTTTCATATATATATGCAACTTAAGAGAAAAGCAATTCTAATACTTGAAGTTGACAACTGAGATCTCTTTGAAGCCTTGTTGACCAATGAAAAAATAAATAAATACACCTAGCAAATAAAACCAATTCTTGTCTTCAACTGGAAATGGATCTTCAAGATAATTCAATTTAAGGGACGGGTGTCTTAGTGTTTAGCCGTGAAAATGTCATTAGATCATTTGAACGAGAAAAATGGAGGCCGGACTTGGTCGTGTTCTTCACAGAAGCCTCGGTAGCAGCAACACTCGTAGAAGGTACTACAGATAAAAGCATCCACAGACCTTCAAATGAGGAGGCCATGGAGTGTGTCAGGCAGACAGCTGTTAACAAAATCACCTCTCTCACTGCCTTTGTGGCTTAAGTGAAGAACTACATAGAAGAGGGAGAGGAGGTAAAGAAAGAGAAGGAGGGGATGGGTAGACCTGGACAGAAATACATAATGAACTGCTTCCACGAGGTAATTTTTCACGTGATGGTGGGTGCAGACAGTTAGAATAGTTCACCATGATTTTGCAGTCTGGTCTCAGATTTATCGCTAGAATTAATTCCTACATTTCTGTGAAGGGCATTATACATTCCATTCCTACCATTTTAAATAATAAATTAATTTTAATGCATTTTTGCTCTAGCTTGAATGAGAAAGATGAAGAGCAATTGATAGGCTCTGAGTTTTTAGAGCACCTTTCAACAAGATTAAAAGCATAAGGCATCCCAAGTCGGCTCTTCTAGAAACAGAAAGTAGCCAAGTGCTGGGGCTGCAGAGTTGTTCTACTCTAAAGTGCTATGTGGTCCAGTAAGGTATTCGCAGCCCAAGGCACATTCCTTGACCACACTGGTCCTTGGACAGAGTGGCGGCCCTGTGTGCTTTCAAGCGACTTCCTTAAGATGCTTACTTAAGATGACTTCCATCTGTATTTGACAGAACGAATGCAAAGAAAGAGGCTGCTTATAACTATCTCAGACCTGAAAGATACCCATACCTCTAGTGAACCCCCCAGCAATCTTAAAGACTACCGGGGTTCCCCCCCCACCCCCGTTCCATCCAGCTAGGAGGTGGGGCCAGGGAGCGAGACTGCCTTGCTCTTTATAAAGAGCTATGTTGCTATGTTGGGACTTGAGCAGAGAGAGAAATGAAACCATTTTAATTTCATTTGTCCATTTGTTTTGTTTTATCTTCTTCATTTTTTTTTCTTTCTCCTGGCACCTCCTTTCTGTTTCTAAATCTTCTCCCCACTATAATGCTTTTGTGTTTGTCTGTCTACACTGGACTGGACCCAACACTGCAGTGGAAAGCTACTCCTCAGGGAGCACCTTCTTCTCTAATGTTCCTGATCAGCTTCTAATGGGTGCATTTCCTGAAGGCCGAGTGTAGAGCTGGGAGACCTTCTCTTCTGCTGCAGGGAAAACACTGATCTTTATTTAAAGTTTTTTGAGATCCGAAGGAAAGACCAGACAACCAAAAAGACATGCTGACTCTTTTGTTTATTTTAGAGGGAGGAGAGAGAGCAAGCAGGGGTAGGGACAGAGGGAGAAGGAGAGAGAGAGAGCTTCAAGCAGACTCCTGGCTGAGCGTGGACGCCGACACAGGGCTCCATCTCAGGGTTCTGAGATCACAACCTGAGCTGAAATCAAGAGTCAGCTGCTTACCCGACAGAGCCAAGACATGCTGACTTTTAATCACCCTAAATGAGGACTCCTCCCCCCACCACACATACCCTGGAAACTGCTCTGAGAATACAATGCCATGCTTGATTGCTCGACAGCTAGTTAAAAATTGAGGTGTTCAAAAAAATATCTGTTGTAAATGCTGTTGGCTGGCAAGCCCAATATCCACTCTCAAGCTCCTTCTTCCTTGCTCACCTGAAGTCCCCAGTCATCCACGGGGCTCCAAGTGGCCATGGGAGTTCCAGGCAATGAGATAGGAGTAGAAGTCTGATGGAGGCTTCCAGAAAAGCTTGTGTTTCCTAATAAAGAAAACAAACGGATCTTGTCTTTCTCCCTTTTCTCCCTTCTCCCTGCCTTGGATAAAGATGTCAAGTCTGTAACTGCTGTAGCCATCTTGGAGGCAACGAGCATGAAGACAGAAGTCAATGCGCTAAAGATGATGGAGTAAAAATAGAGATGGACCCTGAGTCCCTGATACGTTACCGAACCAGCTGAACCAACTATGCGCCTCCATATTTCTTGTTGATGAGAAAAATAAACTTCTGTTTCTAAAGCCACCGTTTTTCTGGTTTTGTTTCTTGCAGTTGAAAGCATTCCAAATGATCGAGAAACTGTGTTTGTGGTATCAGTAAACCCATGTATGTGTGGTGATCATAACATCTTGTATTTTTAAAGCATTCTTCAATTTACGAAGTTGTTTTGCCACATATGATCTCACTCAATCTGCACAATAGGATAGTAGGGCAAGAATTGTTAGCCTGACTTTAAAGCTGAGCCAATTTAAGCTCAGAGGGTTTATTTAAATAACTTGTCTAATTTCACAGTGAAAGAATCTGGTAGAAATCAGGACTCGAACCCTTAGCCTCTGCCCCCCACTCCCAGTTGAGCCTTGTCTGCTCATATTGGATGGCAAACTCTTGTCCTCGTATAATTATTATGTTCTTGACAATTCGTGAAGAATTTCTGTGGATAAGTCTTTAGATAGATTACAGGAATTGGATAAAAATGACTGAACTCAGAGTCTGGAGTGAACTGAGCACTGTGGTAAGCCCTGTGGTTTATGGTGAATAGTATAAAATTTCCTATTCTGAGGATTTCACGGGCCACTAGGAAAGAAAAACATTTAAGTCAGTTATTTTAAATATGCTATAGGATTGGCCATACAAGTTGTACGTACACTGTAGTGTAGGATTACGAATTCTTACTTTTGGGGGGAAGTGGGGATGAGGCGTTGGTGGAGGAGAGCGCCCAGGACACAAAGGCAGGGGATGTCACTAAGCCATTTTGTGTGGTTGTATGTATTTTTGTGAAGGGGCAATTTATGGGGCTCCAGAGCTGCCCACATTTAGATCACAGAAGTTCTCGTAGGGCCTGGGGTATTATATTCATGTGCAGTTACAATCAATAGAGTTCATATTATAGACATCATATTATATAAAGAATTATAGCTTTGAATACTTCTCTGGCATGAGACAGTAAACTAGATATCTCCTTTGGCATCAGACAGTAAAGTATTGTCTGGAGGCAGTGTTGAGAAGGTTGCTGGAACAATTTTACCAGAAAGATATCATGAGGACCTAAGACTCAGATAATGTCTATAGACTGGATAAGAGGAAGCAGGTTGGAGAGAGATTCAAATATTATTATCTATGGGCTATTGTAGACAACTAGAGGTGATGGGAGGGGTGTTGGTGTGTGAGAAGGAAGAAAATAGGAATTTAGGAAGGTTTCTGGCTTGGGCTTCTATGGAGGTGGTGGTGTCATGATAAGCAGTACTAGCGGAGTAGCAGAGAGGGAGAGAGAGGCATAACAAAGGAAAGAAATGCCACACTGCACATGCTGTGTTCGGTAGCCCTTTAAAACATCCAGGTGGAGATATTCATAAAAGAATCAGAGGAAAAATCCATGATTCATTAAAAAAAAATCCAGACTAGAAGAAATGAATTTCTGAAGTTACGGAAGTAAATGGAACCTCCCGGGGACATGTGTAGGGAGAGGAAAGCAGAGAATAGAACCCTGGAGAAGACAAACAGTAAAAAAGTAAGCAAAGGCATAGAATCCAGTAAAGGAAATGAAGTAAGAGAGATCAAATGCGCAGGAGAAAAGCAAACAAACCCACCAAAGTTGTTTCCAGAAAATCTTAGGATAGGTCTCAAGAAGTTAGGGAGTGAGCAATAATCTTAATAATAATAGATGACATTACCAAGCACTTACTATACATGCAATATTACTTTTCATTTCTGCACTGTCAATTGCTATGGAGGGTTATAAGTCAAGTGTTATAAAGACTGGACATTTATAGTTGGATTTCACCTTGGCCAATCGTAAGTGACCTTTGACCTTCAAAAAAGGAGTTTCAGTCAAGTAGTATGAGTAGAAGCCAGATTGCAGTGGGCTGAGACGTGGGTGGAAAGTGAGGAAACAACAGGGAAAGGAATCTATTCTTCTTAAGAATCTTGACTGGAAGAGGAAGAAGACACCCCAAGGCCCCAGGGGCATTTTTGTAACGCAATAAAGACTCCGGATGAGGAAAGAATGAAAAGAGGGAACTGTAAGAACAAAGGAGAGATTAAGAAGATGCAGAAGGGTCCCTGAGGTAAGCAGGATGAGATCGCCACACTGGTGGAGGAAGAATTAGCCCTGAGTAGGAGGAAGCACACAGGGTCACCTGAGAACAGTGGAATTTGATGACAAACTTAAACATATAAACAACAACGTGGAATTCGTACGCATCTAAGCAGGGAGTTGTAGACAGCCGCTCCAACAGTTGTTGACCATTGGTCATTGGCCATTGCTCTCCACTGGCGCTGGTCTCATTGTGTGCTGTCTGAGGGAAGCTACTTTGTGGAGACCAGTTGCTTTCTGACGTCAAGCTGTTGTATTCACTGCAGAGAACTCCAATATTCTCTTTCTGCAAGTGCTCAGAGTTCAATTTTTAAGAAGGGAAGTCTTAAATTGGGTTCCCCCGGAAGCAGACCTTGAGATTTGAATGTCCGCCCCACTAGTTTATTTGGGAGGTGATACCAGGAAGCACCAGGAGAGAGGTGAGGAAGTGAAATGAAGAAGACAGGGGGTCCACACAGGGTACCTGAAAAGCAGGTTCCCCCTGTGGGCAGCCCAGGTTCAGTTTCCCTGGGGAACTCCAGGAGACAGGGCCAAACAGGCTTAGAGATGATGCTCCCTCGGTGAGGGGACGAGGAAGCCAGGGTATTTATCTACTGTTAGTCAGTGATGAGAGCTACCCGCAAGGGGGTTAACTCTGCTCCCAGGGGTGTTAAGTCCCTGGCGCTTCTGGCCTGCCCTGCATGTGGGTTGAGGCTTGCCCCTATGGATAAATAAAGCTCCAGGCAGAAAGTCGTGGGTGACAGCAGAGAAGATGATTAGGTAATAGAAGAGCCAGACAGGGATAGTATCTACCACAAGTTCCTCCTCATGAACAAAGTATCTCGATTGCTATCCATGTTTATATTTTATAGGGCACGTGCCTAGAACGTGCTAGAAATGTGTCTCTCCTCAGTCTCTGTGCCCTGCAAGATCTGAGACCCTTTCTTGCACTGTGGACAGTAGGATGGGGGTGGGGGTGTGGGGAAAGGACAGCTATTGCTCCCTCTAGCTTTTAGCGATAAGGGAACAAATTCTAGGCAGAACATTACCAGAAAGAGTCCCCATTCTTTAGTCACTGAATTTCATCACAAACTAAAGGTACACAGCTATGAAATCACAACAAAAACATCAAAAGTGTATCGGACTTATAGTTAGAAAAATGTAGATTCGAATCCTGGGGCTGCTACTTACTGTGCAAACTTTGGCCAACTGAGCCTTCAGCTTCCTCATCTGTAAACAACGATTCTATTTCCTGTTCCCTCTACCACATCAGGTTGTGAAAATCCAATGAGATCATGCACATAAAAATAATTTAGGGCCGCTTAGATGGCTCGGTCGGTTAAGCACCTGACTCTCAATTTCGGCTCGGGTGGTGATCTCAGAGTCCTGAGATCGAGCGCTGAGTCAGGCTCCACGTTCAGCAGAAAGTCTGCTTGAGATTCTTCTCTTCTTTTCCCTCTGCCCTCCCCCCACTTGCATGCTCTCTCTCTCGCGCGCGCTCTTAAAAAAAAAATTTACAACCATGTCACATCATAAGTATTACTTATCACCATTATTGCAAGAGGTGGCCTTCTCTTTCTCCCTTTCTTCACTAAACAACATGAACTATGTCCTCATTCCCTCCCCGGCTCCCCTCAAACTCTGTCCCTGCTCTCTTCATCCCTATTTGTGTGTGTGTATGCAAATGTCCATGAATTTTTTTGTCCAAATCCTAAAACTTGAGAGTGAAGGAGTCCACTTTTCAGGATGAAACCAGTACAACAGGTATACACTGGGACCTTTCTGCATTCACCTGACATCATGGTCTCAGGATGAGACCCACAGAAAAAAAATGGGGCATGTGGGGCGCCTGGGTGGCACAGCAGTTAAGCATCTGCCTTCTGCTCAGGGCGTGATCCCCGCGTTATGGGATCGAGCCCCACATCAGGCTCCTCTGCTATGAGCCTACTTCTTCCTCTCCCACTCCCCCTGCTTGTGTTCCCTCTCTCGCTGGCTGTCTCTCTGTGTCGAATAAATAAATAAAATCTTTTAAAAAAATAAAATAAAATGCTTTGCTATAAAAAAAAAAATGGGGGATGAGGAAGACCGCACTCAGAGCAGGTGCTCTCTAGTTCTAAGAAGGAGAGAGAAAACTGAGGAAGAAGAGGAAAGAAGACTCTGGAGATCAAAAGAGAAGCATGATCATTTTCACTGAGCTCAAAAGCAAGAGGTCACCTCCTCCAGCTTATCTGAGTGGAAGAAACCATGGAGTCCATGTGGCATGACCATATCTGATTTATGATTCCACCACAGCAAGCCCTATTTCCCCTCTCATGTCTGTATACTGTCTCATTTTCCACCAAACATCCACGAGCAATGTGAATGAGCATAAATCAATCTGAGACGTAACTATGTAAGGTACAGTGTGGCAGGTGCTATGCTACATGCTGAAGACACAGGAATGAGTAAGACATAGCCTCTACCTTCAAGGAATTATAATCGAATAGGAGAGAGAGATAAACCAATTGTAATATCCAATAAGTGCACCACTACAAGCAGGTACAAGAGGCAGAAATAATCGCGAGGAGGAAACGATTAAATACACAGACAGTAAGCCAGAAAAGATGTCCTAAAAGAAATGAGTGCGGACATAGGGTTCGAAGGATGAATAGGACTTCCCAGCCCCAAGATTAACCACTGGAAGCATTCCAATCAGAGGCATGGAAGGCATAAAAGCTCTGAAACAACACAGCTGTGGGTAGAGGTAGAGAACAACCATGGATTCCATTAGAAGTCATTTAGACTTGATTCTATAGGCAATAGGGAGCCATAGAAGTTTTAAGCAGGAGAGCAATGCGATGATAGATATTTTTGGACTATCACTTTCACAACTATGTGGAGAATAGCTTGCACGGCTTTTTGGCAAGAGAGGTGGAAACTGGGGATGGGAAGACGAATGAAGATGTTATATTAAAAATCTCATCTCTGAGATATATCTAGCAGCCTTCTTTTGGGTGACATGGTAAGGGCTGAGGAACGGGTAGACGGAGGTAGGAAGTGACATTCAGGAAATGGCCCGCAGGTGGGCTCACGCATGGCAGACTAGTGAGAATTCAGAACGCAGCTCACAGCTCAAGAAGACGTTTTTTCTGCAGAGGGACAGCATTACAAGCAGCCTTTGGGGTAACATGAAGCCTACACATAACACTTATAAATACAGAAGACATCCAAACAGTCTTCCTGATTCAGCTCAAATTAAATACACTTCCTTTTGAAAGGTTAGCAAGCTTGGCTTTCGCTGAAGTGTTTCTTCTCCACACTTCGTCTTAATATCGCGCTGACAAATTGCCTTCACTTTGAAGATTTATCTCCCTGCAGACGGAGCTCACCAAACAGTAGTTGTCAAGTCGTAAACCTTCAAGGTGGTGATTAGTGGTAATGGGTAGAGGGCCGCAGGGGTCAGGGGGTGCGGGGAGAGGCGTGGGTGCCGGGCCGTCTCAGGAAGAGGAGGCATCCCCAGAGCCAGCCCACAATATCTGCAGCCAGGTTTTCAAGGTGTCCTCAGCACCCCCTCTATCCACCAAGTGAAATTCCGCACTTGGGACAAGGCTGGGTAATCACACAGCCCGGCGGGCCCGTCTCAGAGCTGGTGCAAGGGTGAGCCTCCGAGAACAAGGATTCAGTTCGAGCCTGGAAGGGGGAAGCTGCCTTCGAATTCAGTTCTGGGCTTCCAAGCATCTTGTCCTGACAGCCACGAGGCTCTTGTCACTGAGACACGAACAAAGCCGCATCAACACAGAGCAGGCGGCCCCTTGGGTAGTCAGACTCCTAGGAAAAAATAGTCTGCCCTATTTTGGTCCCTGCTCATGAACTCCCCTGGCAGCAATGTCTCCAAGGTATTTCGGTACATGCAGCTGGCACTGGCTTTTCCAATTTGCGGAGAAGGAAGCCTGCATAAAGATCAGGTTTTGCGAGGGCACAGAGGAAGGCCTGGTGAGGGACTTTAAATAAGCCTTCAGCGAATGCTAGCTGTTCTAGGAGTGGTGGTGGTTCCTCCTTAAGCTAGTGGGAGGCAGAGTGAGTGCAGACTATTACCAACGGGGGAGAAAACTCTGGTAGGCAGTCTTGAACCCACAGAGACCACAGGTGCAGCAAAAACGGTCCTTTCCTTTTCTCTCGCAATCACTTGCTAGTTCATATGATGGGTGCCCTGGAGTCTCTTGAATCCCTGGTCTCTCATCCTTCCTCCTTAGTTAGCATCACTCCTTTCTACAAGAGTCTGTGCTCCGTCCTGGAGAGAGGGAAAGAGGGGGTGTTCAGACTTCATGCTCTGGATGGTGACCATATGCCCTTCCTCTGCTAAGGAGGGAATCCCATTCAAGACAGACAATCTCTTCTCTCGCCTGTATTCTCTTTCTCTCAGAGCATCATGTCAGTGCGTTATTATTCTCATGCAAACCCTGCCTCTGTTTCCTCACCTTCCTTGCCAGACACCTCCAATCATATAAAGAATAATAATAATAATAAAAAAAAAGCCGGAAAGGATGAGTGGAACATAAAAATATGCCCTGTCATATCCCTGGTGCTGGCATGCTTGCTATCATACTATTCTCTCTGTGTTATTATGGAGCTAGAGATAAGAGTTCCCTACTCACATCTAAATTCCTAATATTTTTAAATGCCTGTGTCTTTCTGTAATAAATGTTTGTCTCCATTTTTTTCCCCAGCAAATAATTCAAAAACTTGTTTATGGTTGCAGAAGTTCAGTTATTACAGAAAATACCTTTTTTTCTCAATGAAATGGAGAAAGAAAAAAAAAAAACCACTATAAAAAGTGTACTGTAATCCAGCAGCCGCTATCAGAAAAATAGTGGCAAGGATTTCGACAAGGTGAGGAAATTGGTTTACAACACATTAAACCCAAGCATTAGGAGAGATTTAAAAGAAAGAACGAAAGAAAGAAACCAGAGCACTGGGAAGCTGATTCCAAAGTTGGCTTAGAACCGGAAGCAATACCTAAAGTTGGCTTAGAACCGGAAGCAATACCAAAGCTGAGCCGAAGAGTAAATGACGGGGAGCTCCTTCTGTCTCCCCTGCCCAGAGCCAGGATTGGTTCTGGAGTGCAGGGTGTCCTGGGTTTCAGGCTAGGATTAAGGAGAAATTGTTACCCCAGTCAGAGGCTTCAGGAAAGAAGAGCTGGTATTCCTGTCATCTGTAATGAAGAATTCTTCATTCACATTTGATTTCAGGAAGAAATCTCTCAAAAACAATCAAGACTAAAACCTTTTAAATTCTTTGTGTTTTACTTTATTGTGTTGTCTTTTTTAAAGCAGGCTCCATGCCCAGCACGGGGGTAGAGCCCATGACCCTGAGATCAAGGGTCGCATGCTCTACGGACTGAGAGGGCCAGGTGCCCCAAAGCCTTTTAAATTCTGAAAATGGCAATGGGTGGTGGTACTTTCTTTTTTTTTTTTTTCTAAACATTTCTTAGATGTCAGGTATTGTTTTAGTCTCAATTAAACTTTGGAAACTGCTTCCGGAGTCTCGGTCTGCCCCCAGAGAAGGACAAATGTGTATTTCCAAGACAGAAAAGAAACACTTGTAAAATGACATATTTTGTTTTCAGATTACAGTATAATATGTGTATACAGCTAGAGCTCACATAATAGCACACACTTCCTCATTAGATTATTTGGACCTGCTGTATTTTCTCCTTTACCTTTAAGAGTCAGTTATTAATACATTATTTATCTCTGCTCAGATCACAGTAAAGCTAATGGACATTTCTTTCCTCTCCTCCCTGCCTCACATCCAAGGTCAGAGAAAACAGATGGTGAGGGTATCTTACAGTTGCTTCTCTTCCTTGTTCTCTTCTCCACAGAGCAGCCGAGGGTTGGGGGGGCGGTGTTTAAAACAAGGGTTCTCAGTGGGGTACCTTCCAAGAGACCATTGGCAATGTCTGGAGCCATTTGGGCTGTCAAGTGGGGGATGGGGGGTACTACTGGCATCAGTAGGTAGGTAGGTAGAAGCCTCAGATGTTGTTAAACATCCCCACCTCCCCTCCCGAATACTCCCCGCAACAAAGAATTACCTGACCCACAATGTCAGTAACGCTGCATTGGGACCCCCTGCTTTAAAACATGAGTTAGACCATGTCGCTCATCTCCTGCAATCACGCCAATGGTTTTCCATAACCCTGAGAAAGAAATTCAACTCTTTTCTGAAAGTGCATGTTGATAAAGAAATAAGCAAAACTTAAACAAACAAACGAGATTTGTTTGCCATCCTGTATGATCTCATTGAAAGTAAATTTTAAATTGAACCAAAAAGGACTATGAGATTAACGTCGGATGATTTGGGACAGAACGTTCACAGCTAAAGGTTGCTGGATTTCATAGCCACGTTCGATGTGGAGGAAGTGCATTTTGAGGCGCTAACTAACATGGTCAAAGGAGCAAAAGTGGAAAACTGAAAGGCACGCAAGGAGTAGACGGGCCGGCTGGAATCAGGGTTTCAGAAACAGGAGGGAGTCATAGGCAAGGGAGTGAAAAGTCAGGTGGATTTACTCTCGAGGGTTCTGAACGTCGGAATGAGATTTTTTAATGATGTGAAGCCATTGAAGATTTTCGGGCTGGGTAACAAGTTGAAATCTGTGTTTTAGGTAGATTTCTCCAGCAGCATAGTACCCTATGGATTAAAGAAGAATGAGTAGAGTCAGGGAACAGAAGACTTACAAAAATAACCTGAGTGTGATGTGGTTTGTACCCAAGTAAGAGTGAAGACGGTGAGAATGGATAGGAACAAAGGCAACAAAACCAATTTGCGAGGGTTTTAAAATTCGTCCAGGAACAATTAGTTAAGTGCCAAATGGGCAAGAAAAGGAAGTTGGTGCTAAAAATATAAAAAAGAAATTACATTGGATTCCCACTCTAGAAACTTCTAGTTCAGTGAGCATCATTCACTCATGCATTCATTCACAATTCCATATTTAATGACGGTCCATATGTGCCAGGCAGTGTTTCAGGGTGTTTGCAATTCAGCAAAGAACAAAACAAGTAAATGTCCCCTCATGAAATTGATATTCTGGTGGGGAATAGACAGGAACCAAGTATGCAATGAGCTAGTAAGAGAACACAAATATTTAGTTCCATGATTTTAGTAAGTAAATACTGAGAGCCTAGCATCTACTCCAAATTCTTGGAGGAGAAACAAAAGTACGTCTGAAGCATAAGCTCCGAGTCTTACAGTCTCGCTGGCAAGACAAAACTCATGCCCAGGCTACAGAAAAATACTTAGGACAGCACAACAGCACTGTATAGTTTATAAAATGAATCACACTTATTTGCCCCTCGCAACCACTCTTTGAAGCAGAAGAGGAAACCGAACCTCAATGATTTCATTAATCAAAGCCCCGAGAACTAAAAAGGGGCAGACAGGACTTGCACCTGCCTCTCTAACTGTGGAGGCATCGTCCTGCTCATTCAGCAGGAGCAGAGTCAGACCTGTTGTCAGACACACGTCCCCTGGTGAGTGTTTCTTTGCTAATGCAGTTTTTAATCTCGGCCAGTAATTCAGGAGTGATCTAATGGCACGGGTCATCCTTCATGCAGTAGATACATTTGGATTCCAGTTCCCACGGTGCCAGATTAAAAGCAGACGACCAACTCCTGGGGCTCCGTGGGTAACTTGAGCAGGAGTGGGAAGCAGGGAAGTAACTGGCATATGGAGGCATCAGATTTACTCCCCTTCTTCTTCTTTTCTTTAAGATTCCATTTATTTATTTGTCAGAGAAACAGAGAGAGAGAGAGAGGGAGAGCAAAGAAGGGGTTGCTGCAGGTAGAGGGAGAAGCAGGCTCCATGCTCAGCAAGGAACCCGATGCAGGACTTGATCCCAGGACCCAGGATCATGACCTGAGCCAAAGGCAAGATGCTTAACCGACTGAGCCACCCAGACATCCTTACTTCCCATCTTTTTATCATTTCACCATCGGCGGCCATTTGGGGAGCTGCCATTTCGGACACGGCTTCCAGAAATTCATTTTAAAATCTCAACTTTCCTTTCAGAAGTGGTGTGACTTAGCAGCAAGGTCAGAGTAAAGGAGTGTGCAGTAGTGGCCATAGTGTTGTATAATATAAACAGCCTAGAATTTGGAAACTGAGGATGTTGATTCAAGTCAGATTAGATGTTTTGTAAAATGTGACTTTGAGGGAGAGGACTGCGTGGTGCAGTCACTTAAGCATCCGACTCTCGGTTTCGGCTCAGGTCGTGATCTCATGGCCATGATATCGAGCCCCACACTGGGCTCGTGCTCATCGCAGGCTCTGCTTGAGATTCTTTCTCTCCCTCTGCCCCTCCCCCCATGCGTGTGGAACGCTCTCTCTTTCCCTCTCTCATACATAAATAAATCTTAAAAAAAAAAAGTGACTTTGAGAACCAAATAACCTTTATCAGACTCAACATCTTCACCTGTAAAATGATGATTATGACCATAAAGTATCATGAATACCACGTAAATAGCATTAGCTCAATGTGTAAAAGTGTATTGTTAACTTTGTTTACCTACGAGGTATTTTTCTCTTGCATATCTCTGTATTACATGAGACAGATAGTTGGGAGGATAAAAATGGGACAAATTTTGTAAATTATGAAGATGTGTATGGGTGTGAGTTGGCATCATGGAGAGCTCTCACCCCAAAATTCTGCCTCACCAGGCAATGACAGCTGCTCTGAGTCTGTTTCTCCAAATCCAATGCACCCACTCAGGACCCAAGAGACGGTATCACATGGGGCTTAAGAGCATGGGCTTCACACTCAGGCAAACAGAGAGCTGAATTCTAGCTCCACCTCTTTCCAAGTATTTAAACTAGGGTTCAGATCGGGAAACCCTGTTAGAATTAGGTTGTGGTGTTTTATTCTTTCCTCTTTGTCTATCAAATGCTCTTACATTTTTCCATCTTCCTATCTCCCTGTTCCAGTGTAGAGTAAAATACTCATCAGTCTTTATCTTCCAATCTGTGAATTCTCTCTCAAGCTCTGTTTAGTCTCCTCTTTGGTCTGTCTATTGAGGTGTTTCTTTATTTGCTCATTTTCTCTCTTGTAAATTTGTATTTAGCTCCTTTCCAAATACATCTTTTTTTCCCAATTGCTTCTTTCTCTTCATGGTCTTGCACCTTATTTTATCTCTTTGTTCATTTACACATAAGGACCACCCATATCAGAGTGTTCCATTTTCCAAAATTCGTTGCCCATGATTTCTCTAATTTGCCCCATGGGTTGGCAATTTTTCATAGCATTGTATGAAAACCCGTGTGCTTTGTGAGCTCATCTTCAGTGGTCCTGTAGAATTGTTTTCTAAGGAAGTTGCAGATGTTCCTGCATTTGGAGAAGTCCCTAAGGGGCAGTTTTGTGAGCACCCATGCTGGGGCCAAATGGGGCCCAGACCAGTTTTAACATTAGTTTTCTACCAATGGGCTTTTGCACAAAAGGATGGCATAAGAATTCAAGCCTTACAGTCATATGCACTTTGGTATTTTTTATTCAATTTCTGTGAATCACCTTTCTGTGAATCACCCTTGAGGGGATAGGTTGAATTTTTCCAAAAGGGCCTCCCTTCTTGTCTTCCAGATTTTAAAAGGAACCATAGCTCCTGTTCCAATTATATAAGGGGTCTGAGACTTTGATACCAGCTTCTACGAATATGTTTAGACATCAGCCCTTTGGGTGTATACCCTGAGCAAATTGCCCCATGGGCCATGCAACTTCATGCACCTCTGGGGTTACATTTCCATTGGAATAGTTTGTAAATATTTTAAAAAATACTTAGCTTGGCTTGACTCTATATTTAAATTATGGTGATAATTATTATAATCTCATCACTTTCTTTTTAAAAAATTTTATTTATTTATTTGAGAGAGAGAGAGCACGAAGGGGGGGGAGGGAGAGGGAGAAGCAGACTCCCCGCTGAGCAGGGAGCCTGATGTCTAGGTATTTGAATGAGAAAACAGATTTCCCTTAAAAATTCATATCTATGAAACTGTAACACATGGATTTGGGGTCACGGCACGTGCACTGGATCCCAGGACACAGGGATCATGACCCGAGCTGAAAGCAAATGCTTAACCAACTGAGCCACCCAGGGGCCCCAATTGCATCATTTTGAGGGAAGAGACTCATATATAATTTATTTGTCCATCTCCATTGGAAGATACTCCTTTACTGATTTTGGAGGCGGTACTTTCTTGCTTTTTCTTTTTTTTTTTTTTAAGATTTTATTTATTTATTTATTTGACAGAGAGAGACAGCGAGAGAGGGAACACAAGCAGGGGGAGTGTGAGAGGGAGAAGTAGGCTTCCCGTGGAGCAGGGCGCCCGATGCAGGGCTCGATCCCAGGACCCTGGGATCATGACCTGAGCCGAAGGCAGACGCTGAACGGCTGAGCCACCCAGGCGCCCCGGAGGTGGTACTTTCTTAATTATAATCCTAGATTCAATATAATTGTCTCTCATTCTTAAGACATCATAAAAATGTATAAACACAACCTTATCTAATATACCAAAATCTAAAATAGTAAGTTTCTAATATTCCAGTTAAAAAACAAAATTGAACGGATGAAGCTCTCAGGGCCAACAATCTCGATGGGCCTCTCCTTGCGATGCTACAAGCTGGAATTGCTGCCAGGTCATTAATTTGAGAGACAGACAGAGAGACAGAGGGAATGAGAACACTCTCAGGAAACACTTGATTTCCGATACTGGTAGTGGTCACAGAGAACAGGAGCTCCAGATCCGATCCTAACAGGAGACGCACTAAATTAATTTTCACCCACTTTTCTTAAAGGACCAAACAAACCAGTGTGCAATTGTGTGCAAGTAGTCTATCACATAGTGCTAAGAGCTATATCAAGAAAAGAACAAAAATCGGTGTTCGGGTAAGACACTGGCCTCCTGTAGCCTACATCCTATAATAGGCTTTCTGGCTTGAGTGATTTCCCCCGAAGGGTCAGAAACCTGTGAACTTTCTTTTCATAGAATAACTAGTATACATTTGTAGACAGCTTGCCCGATCCTGAAATATTTCTGCAGCCAAAATTTAGTCTTCAGCACATTTCTCAGGCTGCCAATTTTGCCAAAACAGTAGACTAGATAACCAGAAAATGTCCTCACTAAGAACACTTTAGGAAGTCTAAACAAATATATCGAATATCCTTTAAACTCACAGCTAAAATCGTGAGGAAGTAAGAGAAATTCTCAGGGATCGTATGTAAAGAGAATATTGGAAACTACAAATGTAAGTAGGTGAGCAGAGGTTGCAATGGCCCGCGGAGCTACTGTCAGTCTCAATGATGTGTTTTATATTCTTATATTTTATTACCATGGTAGATGAAACCTTGGGCCAATGGGAAAGAGGGAAATGAAACAGACTCCTACTAACACTGAGACCCTAACCAGCTGGATTAGTAAAATATATCAGAAAGACTTTGAATCTCCTAGGTATTTGAATGAGAAAACAGATTTCCCTTAAAAATTCATATCTATGAAACTGTAACACATGGATTTGGGGTCACGGCACGTGCACTTTTACACAAAGAACAGACTATTAAAATCGATCCCAATTTGTAATGCCTCAGAGCTCTAGGCCAAAGAAAATTCAAAACCACCTTAGAAAAGCATATCCTGTAGCCAGATCATACGGGATTTCCACAGGGAAGGCCAGTGTAAGGGAGCTCTCACATTAAAAAATATAACAGTCACGAGGAAACAAGCAACCATGAGCAAGAGTCAGAGTGCGTGCGCGCACACACACACACACACACACACACACACACGTACACATATACACACACACACAGAATTAGGCTTCCAAGAAAATCAGATTGTAGAGTAATCTGAAATTAGAAATGATTATGTTTAAAATGATTCACAATATAGAAGAAGGAATTAAGGCATATAAGTAGTCTATGAAAAAAAGGACAGAGATATTTGAGAAACAACGACCTCACAGGTCCAGAAATAGAAAACTTTATCATTTAAATTAGAACTCAACAAATGAGTTAAAGAACAAGTTGGACACAAATTGCAGAGAGCTGGAGAATACACGGGAGAAAACTACTTATCGTGAAACACTGAAAAATTAAAAGATAAAAAAATATAAAAGGGAAGTTAGGAAGCATGGGAGCTAGAGAGAAGATTTACCATATATCTGGTAAGACTTCCAGAGAAATAGGTCTTCGTGGCTTTGGATTTAGCAATGATTTCTTGGAGATGATGATACCAAAAGCACAGCAAACGAAGAAAAACAGATACATTGGATTTCATCAACATTACAACTTTCGTATACAAAAGACACAAGAAAACGAAAAGAACTCACAAAATGGGAGGAAATATTTGCAAATCATGTGAGTGACAAGGATCTAATGACCATAGTATGAAAACAATTCTCACAACTCAGCAATAAAAAGATAACCCAATGTTAAAATGGGCAAAGGATTTAAGTAGACATTTCTCCAAAGATGATATACAAATGGCCAAAAAGCACATGAAAAATGCTCAACACCATTATTCATCGGAAAAACGCAAACCAAACCATGAGCTACTACTTCATACTTTCTAAAATATGTATAATAAAAATGGAAATCACAGATAGTGATGAAGATATGGAGAAATTGTAACCCTCACACTATCATCAGTGAGAGTTTAACATAGTGCACCCATTTCGGACAACAGTTTAGAAGTTCCTCAAAAAGTTAAACATGGAGTTACCTTATTATGTAACAATTTTCCACTCCATTCCACAAAATTATTGAGAACAGGTCTACACGAAAGCTTATGCATAAATGCTCATAGCAGCATTATTTGTATTAGCCAAAAAGTGGAAGCAATTCAAATGTGGCATTTCCGTACAATGAAATATTATTCAGCCATAAAAAAGCAAGCACTGCTTCACGCTGCAGCAAGAGTTATCCTTGAAAACATTGTGCTAAGTAAAAGAAGCCAGAATAAAAAAGGTCACATATTGTATGATATCATTTTTACATTTAATGTCCACAATAGGCAAATCTGTAGGGACAAAGAAAGGATTAGTCTCACCAAGAGCTGGTAGAAACACGTACTGAGAATGGCTACTGGTCATGGGGTTACTTCTGAGGTGATGAAATGTTCTGGAATTAGATTGTGGTGATGGTTGTACTAGTTTTTGAATATGCTAAAACCCCCTGAGTCATGCACTTTAAAAGGGGGAATTTAAGGTGAGTGAATTATGTTTCAAAAACAAAAAGAAAAAGAAAGGTAGGAGCCCACTGTGCAAACTCGTCAAGCTCTACTCATACCTCGTCTATGAATATCTCACGAGCCAAAGCAAGTCTCATGATGGATCCCGGAGTCCGGGGGCAGGGAATCATATTTTGCCCATGAAGGTAGCGGTACTTACTGAGCAATAATCTAATGTCCCACAAGCCATATCCAATAATAACTTTGAGTGTATGAAATCATGGAGGAATAAGAATCCTGGACAAAATCAATATGTAAGGTCAGGGACTTAAAGCATTTTAAAGTTATTGTATTGATTAAATGGAGGGTAAAATATTCATTAACTTTAGACTTAGTCAAGAAGCATGTTACACATCTAAGAACGTATATATATATATATATATATGCATATATAAAATATACACACGTATGCATATGACTTCTAAAACAATAGCAAAGAAAAAGGGAATAAAGACTACTTAACTCGGGGCGCCTGGGTGGCTCAGTCGGTTAAGCGTCTGCCTTCGGCTCAGGTCATGATCTCAGGGTCCTGGGATCAAACCTCGCATCAGGCTCCCTGCTCAGCAGGAAGCCTGATTCTCCCTCTCCCCCTGCCTCTCCCCCTGCTCATGCTCTCTCTCTCACCCCCTCTCCCTCTCAAATAAACAATATCTTTAAAAAAAGACTACTTAATTCATTTAAGAAGGTGAAAAGGGAGGGGAAAAAAGAGATAAAGAGAAAGACTAAAGGATAGAAAGCACAAAGTAGGATGGTAGAAATAATCCCAAATACATGAATAGTCACAATAAATGCACCGAAGTCGTCAGGGAAAATAAATCCTCTGACGCAGTTTAAAAAAATAAAAACACATTTATATGTTACACACTAGTGAGAAGAAAGGAGACTTTTTACCTCATTGCTAACTGAATGCAAATATTCACTCCCCCCACCTCCCTGAAAGTTTGGCTCTAATGATAACATTTTAGTAGTGTTTGAAAGTACTTTGCTTCCAATCAAGGACATTTAAGCTCGCTGTAGAATTTTCCCACATTCATCCTCATATCCACCCCACACTAGGTGGCAAATAGGAAAAGCCAACTTTTTCAAGTGGAAAAAAGTGAGCAGGCCCATAGAAATTTGCAAGTGATTTCCCAAATGTATGTTGGGGAAAGCTGGACCGTAATACACATTATCTCCACGTGAAGACTCAGTTGGGGTGAGTCTGTGACAAGGAGCAGATCCGTGGTCTCTCCTTCCCTAACCGATTGCTTTCAATTGTCCGAAAGCACAGCCCAGTTTGGAAGCCACTGAAGCGAGGTTTGGAAAAGTAGGCAGGAAACTGTCTGAGGTCAGCTGCTACAAACCACAATTCCCTTATCGGGTTCTGGGCTCCGAGACTATGGCTCACCACGCTCTCGGGTTTGAATCAAGTAAATAGACAAAAATACCCGGAGCAGTTCATAGAATTGCGCTGGAAAAAAAAAACAAAAAAACAAAGCAAAACAAACAAAAAAAAACCACACAAGCTTGTCTGCTGTCTGTGATTGTTTCACCCCTAAAAGAATCCCCTTGTCCTTGAGCTCACGCTGTGCCAGAAAGCCTGCAGAAGACGTACAACCCACACACAGAAAGGGAGTTCTAGCCAACGGCCATATTACAATATGACCACAGAGTGCAATGAGAAAAGGAAGAATCTACTAGAGAACAGAACTTGGGGCTCGCAGATTGACCAAGAAATTCCCTACGCGATCAGGGATCAGCATTCCTACTTCCTGACCCACAGTACATGTGACGAGCATCATGGATACAGGACCACAGCATATTATTTACCAATATCCACTTCTCCAAAGAGAAGGTTTATACCATCAACACCCCACAGTGTGCTGGATGAGTTAGGTGTGGTTAAATGTAGAATTTAGACATATATCAGAAGATAAGGCGATGCTACATGCCCACGTGGCCAAGAGAGTTACGTACCACCAAAGGAGGAATACTGGATTGCACCTTCTCCCTTTGAGTGAGTTTTATGTATGTTCAGTACATGTGTGATTTATTCTGACTAGCAAGGGACCTTCTTTCTAGGATGTCTCTCATTTTCAGCCCGGCACTCATTTTTCCTCCTTCTGGGGAATAGACCCTGAATTTCCTTTGGAAACTACCCCGCCTCCTGTCTCAGTTCTACAGATCATTGGATTGACCGCGTACCTACTTAGTGGACCCTGAGTATCCTAAACCAATAGGAGAGATTCCATTCCCTTGTTCATTCAACTTGTTGGCAGAATTCAATTCCTTGTGTTTATAGGATTGAGGTCCCCATTTTGTGGCTGAGTGTCAGCTGAGGGCCATTCCCAGCTTCTGGAGGTCTCCTGCATTTCTTGATTTGGGGCCTCCTTCCTCCATCATTAAAGCAGCAACATTGGGTTGAATCCCTTTCGTGCTTGCAATGTTCCCTCTTTTTTCTTCTGTCGTATCTCTCTGACTTTTCTGTTTTCCTCTTCTACATTTAAGGAGGCATGTGCTTAGATTGGGCCCATGTGGGTAATCCAAGGTACTCTCACAGTTCATCACCTCAACCAGCTCTGCAAAGCCTCTTTTACCATGTGAGTAACACATTCCCATGCTCCAGATACTCTAGTGTAGACATTTTGGGGGAGGGGGGCATTCTGCCTGCCACAGCACTGCTACTACAATTTTTAACAGGATTTCAATGGAATTGGTTTCATATACAGAAATCACTGTGTGCATGTTTATCAGAAGTGACTTCATCTACTCTTAAAATCAACTAAGTGTGTTGTTTGTAACATTTGCATGAAATGAAAATAGTACTCGTTACCCCAGTCCACTGATGAGTGACATGCACTACTTTACCTTTGAGTGACATTTCCGGTACACAGGTCTTAGGTCCTTCTTCCCTGTAACATAAAGGAATAGTTCAGCAACAACGAAAATCTTCACTCTGGGTCCCTGAAGTAAATAATCATGGATTATTCCTCTCTGCCTAATAGATCATCATATCCCCATGTCCAAATTCTGTGTAGCTGGATATGGACAGCCTAGTGCGGGTTCTTAGAAAATCTAGAAACCATCATCTTCATAGTAAGGTTTGTCCTAATTTTCTTTACCTGGTCTACACTAAAGCCAGATGCATTGTTGTTTAATTTATTAAAATTCAAAGCTATCTAAAAGGTGAATTAGAAAGGAGAATAAACAGCACTAGGAATCAGAGGAGCAGAGTTCTGGTCTCTACTTTGCCTGTGTTCTTCGGCACGTCACTTCATTTGATGGGTATTTCTTACTGACTAAATGAGAGAGGTAAAAGAAAATAATTTCTTAGGTCATTTCCAGCTCTGGATGTCTCTATATTATTAACAAAGAATCCTTTGAAACCCCTCGCTCTTGTTGAATTTGCCAATTGAATGAGGACCCAATGGAATAACTCCCTTTTGATATTTAAAAACACACAAGAATAAACACTTCAAAATCCTAAAAATAAAAAGTAAAGAATGGTGTTAACTGGACCTATCATAAAGATTATTTCACAATATAGACACATATCGAATCATTGTTGTATACCTGAAACTAATACAATGTCATGTCAATTACGTGTCAGTAAAAAAGTTAAATCAATAAATGACATAATAATATTCAGTATTACCTACTGAAAATTGCATTTTGCTTTTTACAGCCCGTCTTCTGAGCAATCACTTCTCTGAGCTCTTGAAGAGTGTGCACATTTCCTTTCTCCGGAAAAGGCAGGATATTATAGCCGTCAGGTGGGCAGGCTCTACCTGTCTCGGACCACTTGCTTTCAATGTGCAGGCTCCTATTTAGTAGCTGTATAATCGCGGAAAGGTTACTTCACTCCTCATGTTTCAGTTTCCTCACCTATAAAATACAGACGGTCATTTCTTTTTATTGTATCTTTACGAGATGATGGACATGACCATAGCTTACTATGGATATCGCTTCACAACGTATGTGAGTTAAACCTTCATGCTAACACCTGAAACTCATACAGGGACATATGCCAATTGTATCTCAATAAAACCAGGAAAATTAAAATAATCATAACTATCTCACGAGGAATGGAGGGGAGTGCGTGAATTAATACAAAGTTCTCACTACAGAGCCTGACATGAAACAAACCGATAAATGAGCGTTATTACTGTTTCAATTCGCGGAGTCATTTTTTATAATTGAAGAGTCTATCTTGAGATGGTCAGAGGCCCATTCTCGAATTTGAACCTACTTCCAGATGCCTAGGGTTCTCCTGCCTGGAATAAATATCCAGCAGAAATCATAGCGGAGACGACAAGGAAAACACACAAAGGGGGACTTCTTAACTGTAAAGGTAAAGCTTAATGAGGCCAAAGTTGTTTCTTCCTGTCGCATTGTAAGCATCTGAGAGTTTTAAAGCAAGAGTTGGAGCTGTTGGAACAAATGATTTGCTTGCAAAATTAAGGCTTCTGAGTCCATACTGAAAACTGGAGGGCTGGGGGTGAGCTCATTGCTGAGCCAGCTCTAACCTGTGCTGTGAAGCCCCGGACAGTAGCTCTCAGGGATGTTCAGGCTGCGACTCAATTCGATGGGGGCTCTGGGGTTGAACCGCAGCTTCTGAAAAAGCAGCACTGTACCTTCCCGCAAACAGTAGACCTTCCTGCGCATTTGTACATTGGTGGGACCCCCAAGCTGAAAGTGATTCCCCACGTGCTGCTCTTTCAAGGTCCTTAGGGCCCAGGAGTATCCGTGAAGATCGGCACAAATCGTGGTTTCTTCTGGGACTCCCCCAATTAAAAAAGTTCCCTCGTAAACAAAACAAAACAAACTTGGTAGTTATAGATTAAGACAACGACGATATTGGTAAGAAGAAGAAACGTGTGTTTGTTTAGTACCAGCCCTTTAGATCCATCGTGTAACGCCCTCCCTACCGCCGATCAGTAAGGCGGGAATATCATGGCCAGCTGCAAGAAAAGAGGCACACCTCGCCGAAGCCACTGGCCCAGGGTCAGGACATTATTTAAACCCCTGTCTCTCTGCATTCGAAAACCCTGATATTGACCACGGCGCGACCATAAAGCATGCAGGGAGGGCCCCTTCCGCCCTCCTGGCCTCGCCCCCCCTCCCCAGGTTGTCTCTCCCTTGTCTCATCTGTCTCTAGCGTCAGGCTTCACATTCGCTATTTGTGTTTACTTATGAAGGGCTTTGCTCCAGTGATTAAGGACCTAACGCGGATAATTACCCTGTGATTTGCAAGCAGAGCAGTGGCTGGTATTTCTTGAAGCAGTATTGCTGTATAAATATTACCTGTGTGCTGTGTCAGCTTATTGCCCACCTTGAGAGCAATCTCCCTGTTAGTTTTATGGCACATTAAGTCTCCTTTCGGAATGAATTGAGTTTGTACGAGTGGGATTGGTTACATCAGAATAAGAGAGTAAACAGCGGGGATGACTGGAAAAGCTATAAAACAGGAGCATTAGGGAAAGGGAAAGGAGGGGTAGGCAGGAAGGGGAGGCACGGAAAGGAGAGGTTCAAAATGATAAACTAATAGAAATGGGGTGACTGAGCAGATTATACTTAACGCAGAGAGTGTGACTGTTACGGAGAATGGTGAGTCAGAGGACAGAATCACACTTAGCTCTACAGGAAGGAAATTATTTGGGGAAGTGAGAGGGGAGAAGAGAAACATTACTATTTATTAAATGTCTACCGTGTGTTTCTCCCTGTACCTTCCAGTCAGCCTGAAAGCCCAACCAGACGCCCTTGCAGTCTGTCGACTTGCCCCCCACCGGCTGTACCATCACCAAAGCCATCAGGGGAAATGAAACACCGTATGCCAAGCACTTCCCACACCATATCAGCGCTCTTAGGTCTATTTTCTCTGCTCACGTTTAAACTATTTGAAGCCAGAAAGCATCTCATGTATCTTGGTATTCCTAGTAACCGGCACGAAGTTCTCAATAAGCATTCATTGATTCAAAAGAAAATAAAGCAAATGGACCGAGCAAGAGAGCTTCTCTATGAAAGAGTGGAAAGAACTGGATTTCTGGGTATGGATGTGAGGATGAGACTCGAGCCATTCAAGCACAGTGTCATTTACTAGTGTTAGGATACTGGGGGCACTAAATTTGATCAGAGTTTCTAACTTAAATAATGTATTGATTTTGAGATGGATTTGTGTTACAGGTAGGAAATCATAATACTCAGAACGAGAAATACGGTATTTCTTCTATTTACCACTACAGAGGGGGTCTCTATGATGTACCATTAAGTGAAAAAAATGCAAGGTAGAGAAAAGTGTTTAAAAAGAGAGTACACAAACATGCGTGTGGTTTGCTCATTTTACAAAATAATTGATAAATTGAAAAATGAATAAGATGGTAACCATGGGAGGAAGGAAGAGGTGGGTAAGGGACAGAGACTGAAGATGGAAATCTCTAAATATATCTTGTTTTATGTTTTATCACAGGACCAAATGTTTAACGTAAATAGAAAATAAAAATACAATGTAAAAAGCAGTGCCTAAAAATCAAAATCATAGTGAAAAAAGGACCCTAGCTGTGTATTGAGTTAGTAGTATGGCTGTACGTAGAATTACTTCAAGCATTGTAAAGCATTTATTATATGGAGTATCTCTAATAACATACATCTTAAAAACACTAAGATCATTTTTTAAAAAATCTTAACAACCATGCTTTCAAGGTAACATTGATAGTATTCAAGGCAGACAGTCATGAATTTTGGAATTTCACACATTATTATGTTGGAGACACTGGAAACCAAGCTTTTTGACATAAGAGAATATCCTATAGGTCTAAGATTGAAGAGATTCAGTTTAAAACTTAGTAACCCTAGATTTTAAATGGAAGTGTGCATTTTATCTTAAATATAAATATATATAAATAAATACCCATGTATATGTGTGCATTGATACATTTTCATATATGTGCTCATGAAAATCATGTGTACCTGCACATACATAAACACACGTATTCCCCTCCCCCCAATTCTGCTCACCGGAAAGGCCTAGAAACAGTGGAGCAGCCAGTATCCCTACCACACTGGTTCTGGTCTTAAATACCCACACTTTTCAAGAAATTCTTTTATTTTAGATTTTGAACAAGGGTTGTACAACATTAGCTAATAACATCTCATCATACCATAAAACAAGGCAGTATTCAAAGACTATGTTGCAAAAAACCAAAACAAAAAAAATAAAACAAACACCCCCCCCCACAATAGCTATATTGCTTTTTTATTTCCTAACATATTCTGGAAGCAAAGATAAATGATTTTTCATTAATCACACACGCACACACACAAACACACCCCATAAATTTATGGTGGGTAACATAAATATGATTACATTTGAAGGGAGAAAAAGAGTAAACCCACTAAAAGTCCATTTAGATAAATAAAAACTACCCTTTATGTCTGGCATAGGGTCTGCTAAATCCACTCTCACTTAAGATTGTCGTTATATACTATTGATTAACTTGAAGCCTTGGCCATTCACTGGCTTTTTATTTTATCTTTGGTTTCAAATAAATGGTATTTTCAGTTGTTTTTGTTTCGCTCACATTCAATGCTCTACTTTTCACTACCAAATTAAGCATGGAGTAATTTTTATGACTTTACCAAAATCAATAAAAGGTTTATGTTGCCTTTAATACAAATTAAATATAGCAGAAACTGGGTAGAATCAACTGCAAGATTATTTCAATGATACAATTTATAGTGATATTAAAGCCTGTCAGAATTTTAAAGAATTTTCCTTATTTTTAAAAATTACGTTTTCTATATTTGATGTTTTATTGGTGCATAAATGTTCACAATTGTTATCTCTTTATTGGAGATTGTGCTTTTAGTAGTATAAAATAACCAGCTTTTTCTCACTGAATGTTTCTTAACTTTGAGTTCTACTAAGCTGGAATAAAAATTTTCACCAATGCCCTCGCTTTCCTGATGCATTTCTCTTAAACAGCGTAGGATTGAACTTTGCATTTTATCCAGTGAGCAAGTTTGATAACAGCTCCCCTCTACCTACAGAATTTCAGAAAGATAAACACCCATAAACCAGAAAAATTATCCTTTTCAGCTCAGCTTTGAATACAATGAAGGGAAAGAGCCTGACTACGTACTCTGTTGCCCCTTAAAAGATGGCTATTCAAATGTGGTCTGTGGACCCACCTCCGGCTGAATCACGTGGGATGCTTGGCAAAAAGGTCAGCCGGGGGCCCTGCCTCAGGCACGGAGTCTGAATCCTTGGCGGATGGAGTCCTGGCATCTGCATTCTCAGCAGGTTCCCCAGGTGATTCCTGTGGTCACTGTAGCTTGAGAGCCACTGACCAAAAGGCTAGTGAAAAGGCATACTAAATTCACTTCTTATTTATATGGATGGTTTGCAAAGGAAGGCTTCCCGATGAACTTTTTCTCAGGGCACCTGGGTGGCTCAGTCGATTGAGCATCAACTCTTGATTTCGGCTCAGGTCGTGACCTCAGGTTCCTGGGATCCAGCCCCGAGTCAGGCTCCGCGCTCAGTATGGAGTCTGCTTGCCCCTCTCGCTGCCCCCTACCCCCCCACTTGTATGTGTTCTCCCTCTCTCTCTCAAATAAATAAATAAATCTTTTTTTTTTTTAAATGAACTTTTTCTCCAGGCGGGAAGAGTTAGAGTTAATAAGAGGAATTTGGCAAGGTTCATGGAGAAATTTGGTTTCCTATTCCCTCCCTCTCACTAACTCAGAGCAGCGGAAGATAAGAGAGCCGGATGGTGTTCAAATTTGTCCTCTGTCCTGCTCTCCTGCATTTTTCTCCTACCTTGCCCAAATGCTCCCCGTTTCTACCTTTCTTCTATCATTAGTTGTTGCTGCTTTCCTATTTATATTTCATGATCCTGGCCTATGGGATCTTTCGTGTAAACAAACCAAGACTCATATTTTTTTTTTCTTTTTTGCAAAAGAGAGAAAACACATATCTGAAATAATAACAGTGTGTTAACAGGCTCTGATTACACAATCAAGGTTTCTTCTTCTTTTTTTTCTTCCTATGCAACAGAGTTTCAATTTACCAGGCCAAATATCTCAGTACTTTTGCTGTCAATCAATGAAGCTATAATATGTAATTCAATCATCGTGATTTCTTTCCCCACTGAACAAACATTTACTGACTTTTTAGATTAATCTTTTGGCTGAAGAACTTGAAACATTGTCAAACACATAGTGGTGTATAATAACTAGATTGAGCCTCTTCCCTCTGCCCAAGGCATTAGTGAGGCAAATTTCTGTTTATTCATTCTGTTTTATTAGGTCAGGTCATCAAAATGGGATTCTGTGTAAGCTTTAAATGACATCTCAATTCATTGGGTACATTCCTAATGAAATTCTATACACTTTTCCCTTGGGAAATACTTCCCTTACAGGCCCTTATGAAGCCAAGTCACCAGCAATGTCACTAATGGGTTCAGAATATCTGTTAGCAAATAAAGGTTGTGTTTAATCCTTAGAGACATTGCCCAAGTGAAGTAAATGGACTGTTAGAGAGCATATAGTTTACCCTTTAATTTTTACATATAGAAAAACTGAGGTGCCCACTGATAGGAAATTTCTTGCTCAAGGCTAAATCGTAAGTAACAAGGCTTAGAAAAGTATGAGTTCTTAGTCCAATGTAGCATTGGTTGCACCATACTGTGAATGGGATGTGTCAGAATATTCTTTTTCACATGTCAGTAAAATTTTTCTTTGGACCCACTGATTCTTTATCTGTTTGCAAAAACTATTATGCATGTGTTCCACAATGAATTCCTTAACTCTCTATTTCTTCCATCCCTATGACCATCAACAAGTCCTGTCAACACTACTCTTCAAATAGATCCCACATTCAGCCACTTGCCCTAGTTCAAGGCCCCAAGATCTTTGGCTGTGATAGTGTGATTTGCCATAAGAAATGTATATTTGGCAGGGTGCCTGGTGGCTCAATAGGTTAAGCGTCCAACTCCAGTTTTCGGCTCAGGTCATGACCTCAGAGTTGTGAGATCAAGCCCCACTTCGGGGTCACATGCTGGGTGTGGAACTTGGTTGGCATTCACTCTCTCCCTCTGCCTCCCTCTGCCCCTCCACCCCTCATTCTCTCTTTAAAAGAAAGAAAGAAAGAAGAAAGAAAGAAAGAAGAAAGAAAGAAAGAAAGAAAGAAAGAAAGAAAGAAAGAAGAAAGAAAGAAATATTTGATCTTTTTGCTGTCTTTGGCAGAGAGCTCCAAAAACCCTTGGAATTATCCTAAGTGATAAGAGCAAGTAAGGTATCCTTTGTTACGTTAATGAGGTGACTTGAGGGACTGCTTGCCTTGGAAGCCATTGGACAGTTGGAGCTTCCAGTCCCTGGTCCCTCCTCCTCAACACACAGGCTTCCAGGGAGTGGAGAGGGCCTGGACGTTAAACCAAGCACCAATGGCCGATGACTGAATCAACTATGCCTATGTACTGAAGCCTCCATAAAAACCCAAAGGGGCAGAGTTCAGAGAGATTCTGGGTAGGCGAACACATGAAGGCACTGGAAAGCCGAGCCTGGAGAAGGCAAGGGAGCTCGGAGGCCTTTCCCCACGCCTCACCTTAACTAAGCAGCTCTTGCAGCGGCCTGTTCCTGAGTTTTATCTTATTATAATAAATCAGTGATCTAGTGAGTAACGAGGTTTTCTGAGTTCTGAGAGCTGCTCTGGCGAATTAAGTGAACTCACTGAGGGGCTCGTGGGAACCTCTGATCGATAGCCAGTGGATTGGAAGTACAAGTCCTGGCCTGAGCTTAGGACGGCGTCTGAGGTACTGCAGAGGCAGGCTTGTGGGACTCAGCGCTACGCCTGAGGACTCGGATGCTATCTCCAGGCCGATAGCTCAGAACTGAGTTGAATTGTAGGACCAGTTGGTATCCCAAGCATTGCTTGTGGGGAACCCCAGCACACACACACACACACACACACACACACACACACACTGGAATTGGTGGTCAGAACACCTGTTACCTACCTCTTCGGCAGCTGTCACTTTTCCCAGGTGATCTCCCCATTTCTACTCTCCATGGCCTCCCTACCGCTGTTACCTGGGGCAATTCTCTGTCCTGGACCAAAGTTGGTGATCTCAAAGTGAAAGTCTTCCATGAAAACACCAAATGGATTCCCTATCCCTCTTGGAATAGAATCCAAACTTGTTATCGCAGCCTACAGGGCTTCATAGCATCGGATTTGTGCCTGTCTCCCTGACCTCATCTCTTACCACCTTCCCTCTGGCGCGTTGAACTGGAGGCACCCAGGTCTCTTATGGGCCCTCAGACATGCCAAGCTCATTTGTTTCTGGACCTTTGCACTTGTTATTAGCTCTGCCAGGAATGCTCTTCCCTCGGGCTCCACTGCTTCCTTCCTTTGCTTTGTTTTGCTGCCTCTTTAAATGTTACATCATTGCAGAGAACAAAGGGGTGGTTGCCAGAGGGGAGGGAGTTAGGGGAAATGGGAGAAACAGAGGAAGGGGATTAAGAGGTACAAATTTCTGGTTATGAAATAAGTAAGTCATGTGATGTATAGACTTGTCAAATCACTACATTGCACACCCGAGCTAAGGTGACTTTGTGTGTCAACTACACTTCAACAAAAATAAATAAATAAATAAACAGCAGAGATGAAAAATACGGGATAGGGAATATAGTCGGTAACATTGTAATAACTTTGTAGGGTGATTACACTTATGCTGAGCACCGAGTCCTGTATAGAATTGTCACATCAATACGTTGTGTATCTGCAACTAAGAGAACATTGTATGTCAATTATACCTCAATGATATCTTTTTTTCTAAAAGATATGTTGATTTTTTAAAAAGTTACATCATAAGCAGGGCCTATCCTGATCACGTGATCTCAAAGAGCTACCTGCTCCTCATCAACTATTCCCTGTTACCTGACTGTACTTTAATCTCCTCAGCACTTATCTATAGGATACTTAGTCATATGTTAACATATTCGTCACCCTCCAACTAAAATATAAGCCTCCTGAGAACAAGAAATTTAGCTATTGTGCTCGTCTTTGATGTCTGGCTATCAGGAGCTGCACCTGGCATATACAAAGACCTTAAGTAATATTTATTGAATAAATACATAAACATCATTATTTCCTTCACAGCCTGGTAAAAGCAAGAGGATACACACACATACGCATACAGACACAGCACACACAGACACACATGCACACACACACATGCACAACCTGTTCTGGTCAGAACACACTTGAAGTGATACACTTAATTCTGGGTACGCTTTCAGAGGTTGAAGAAGCCAAGCTATTAAAAAAAAATGATTAAGGGCATAATGAAAATGTCACTGAAAACCTGAAAATCTGCTACTTGAAGGAAAAGTAAACACAGCACGGATGAAGTCGAGACAGATGGAAATTTTGGAATAAAAGTCACAGGAAAACAGATTTCAGCTCCTTTGTAAGAAAGGATTTTCGAAAGACATCAGTCAGCAAAGGTAGAATGGGCTGCAATGTGGCATAGTGAGGCCTGCGTCACTTCAGGTATGCAAGCACAGCCTGGACCACCAGCGAGGAGCACAAGTAGGGAAGGAGCTTTGACGTGAGCAGATAGCTGCAGGTGTGGTCTGAGCGGTCCTCTCCAGCCCCGACGTGCTCCAACAAGGGGATTCCACCTATGTGATCACCGCTCAGGACACGACAGAGCCGTTCTTAGACACCGCTTTCAAAATCTATGACTTATTCCTTAGAATATATTCATTAGCAACAAACTCAACTTTACTGAAGGAAGTGAGTGATAAAACTTGTTTGTATGTTTTCTATTTTCAAAAACAGTGGTTGTGACTGAAATGAGCCATTTTATTTTGGCATGACTGTTTAAAAATCCATTTTCAAATAGGAATTGACATACTCTTTCGAGAAATGATAGAATTGCAAAAAAATCCTTTTCTGAGGTTCTTCTTTTGAAGAACAAAGTTATCTGAACATGAAAATTCTGCATGAATAAAACAAACAAACAAACAATGAAAGATACTAAAATCCTCAAATTACATTATCACCTCACCTCTTGCAGAACTAACTTGCAGGGTAACTTCCACAGTGTACGCAAAGTGCTTTTACTAACACCGCATGTTATCTCTCATGACACATTTAATAATAAGAATATTATCAATGCTTTTATTTTTCTAATGTGTGAACTGGAAATCATATATTAAGTTAAGTGGCCTTGTCCATAGTTATAGGCAGATAAAGGAGCGCAGACTAGGTCCCAAACCCTCTGATCCCACATTCATGCTCCTATTTTTCACCCAGAGTGAAAAATCTTTTTCTAGAATGAAGGTCCTCACCAACACTTCAGAATTCCAGGCCTCACCAGTGGAAGGCGCATGTACAACGGGACGTGGAAGAAATAATTCTAGGAGATTTACTTTTCATTTCCCCTCCAGCCACACGGTATAAGAAACCTTCTATGCAGCTTTCTCGTTGGACTGTCCCAGCCATAAAGCACGATAAAAATGTCAAAAATTATTCCCCTCTCCCGTAATGTGGGCCTTCTCTTGCCAGTGTGTGCAGGGGAATGATGGATTTTTCCATACACTTTATAAATTGTCACACCCTTGTTATGTTGTTTTCCAAAATCTATTTACATTCCATGGCTTTATGTTAAGCTTGGGTTACTAACTCACACATTTATTCTAAACTTAATTGAATTTTTATTACCCGTGATAAAATTGGTGTTTTGCATTTTGCACAATATTTCTCTGCTGTGGGCTTTCATAAGGTACAATTATACTTGAATCAGAGCCTGGGGCAATTAATTATTAATGAATAGAATAAAGATATTAATGTTTATCTGTAACAAATGAGAGGTTACATTTGCTCCCCTCAACTGTCACAGCACGGCCTGGATTTTGATGCCCTTCCCTTGCCTTAATCACTAAATCCCCATCTCAGGACTACCGTAGATAAATTATGTAATATTCGGACATTTCCAAATCAAGGTCTGAATCAAGGCCTATATGTATGTGCATGTTTGTATATGTGTATATATACATATAAACATAGGTGCATGCTTACATATATACAGATATGCATACAAGTGCATGCAATATATACATATATACATATACATACCCACAGTTGTACATACATACATATGTAAAAGCACATACATAAGGTGTCTTGCAATGATTTTTTTCATCAGATGCACTACCCATTTACCCTGTGAAGTAGGGAGACTTCAGTTTTTGCCCCTTAGTTTTAAAGGTGAAGAAACTAAGACTGGGAGATTTTAAGTGACTTATCCACGATCACACAGCTAGTAAGTGGCAAAGCCAAGACTCAAACCCCCACCTCACTGATCCATCAGTGCTCAGAAAATCGAAGTGCTGGCCCCCATGAATTTAGGGCTGACTCTGCACCAGGCGCTCTGCATGTCTTATCTCATTTATTTCTCAAAACAGCCCAGTGAGGTAGATATTGGTCCACCTATTACAGAGTTGAAAGAAAGAAGAAAGAAAGAAAGAAAGAAAGAAAGAAAGAAAGAAAGAAAGAAAGAAAGAAAGAAAGAAAGAAAATTAAAAAAATAAAAACAACAAGTAAAACAAAAACCAATTTGGGTTAAATTCAAGGAACTTGCCCACATAACTTCCAAATGGCAAAGCGGTGACTTCATGCTTTCTGATTCCTATCTCAGTTCTCCTTCAAGTATCTTCCTGGTGTTTTTCCTCCCTGATAAGAATAAGAAAAAAAAAAAGTTTGGTTAGTGAACAACAAATATTTGCTTATACTATAAATATCTGTTTATATAATTGTCTACTCTCCTTTGTGTCACCTTCCTAACCCAGAAGCCCATCAGCTAATCAAACATCACTGCATTAGCTAGGGTGGCAAGGGATAGAGAACAGGACGCATGAGAACCATAACTTGGCATATGATGAGTGTCTGGTAGTTGATATTTTAAAATTTCTGGTTGGCATGTTTCCTAAACCACATATTAGATTTTTCAATTACCGTTCCATATAGATTTCAATGTATAATTATTAAGTATTTATAACGCATTAAATGTTTTTATGTATACTGTCCCATGTAATTAACTCAACATCTCTATATGAAAGATGTTTTTATGCTGCTTTTGCAAAAGAAACTGTGGCTTAAAGTACTCAAGTGTTTTTTGAAATCCCATAGATGGTGAATGGTAGACCTCAGATTCAAATGCCAGTCGTCTGATTCAAGATCCAGTGTGTTCCCTGCAGTGCTAGAGTCAGCATACCTTTGAATTTAGGGTGACTCACCCCTGCCAACAAGCTTTGTCCAGCTATTATGGTTCATATTGGACGTTTCTTCTCTGAGCTCCTATAATGTTTTCTCAGTCTGCATGTCAGCTGTATTGCCTATCCAGTTCAGATGACCTCAGGATCAAGTCTTCAGACTACAAGACATCTTTTCTTTTTGCATAGACACTGTTATCTGGCAGGTTCTAGGAACACGGAAGTGAAGCACGTCTTTGGGGTCATTGGCTATTTGGAAGCTGGTCCCAATCATTATTCTGAGGAGGGCTCAACCTTTGATTGTTATGGTAGGAAAAGCCAAAGCTATGATATGCTAAATTCAAAGGCAGGGAAAGAGGGGCGCCTGGGTGGCTCAGTCGTTAAGCATCCGCCTTCGGCTCAGGGCGTGATCCCAGCGTTCTGGGATCGAGCCCCACATCAGGCTCCTCCACTGGAAGCCTGCTTCTTCCTCTCCCACGCCCCCCGCTTGTGTTCCCTCTCTGACTGGCTGTCTCTCTCTCTGTCAAATAACTTTAAATAACTTAAAAAAAAAAAAAAAGGCAGGGAAAGAGACTTTGGGATAAGCTGCTTAGTTTCATAGGGCAGTGAGAAATCAACATAGAAACAGGTTTTGGAAAATGAAATGTGATATATATAAAGTTATGTGTAACATATCAGAACCGCTGGTGAATCAGACAGAAGAGTCCTGCTTTGGTCTCAGCAAGTCCTGTGAAAAGCAGCTGAGAGCTAAACTTCATTTTCAAAACCCCGGACGTTAGCAACTGATGTAGCTCTATATTCAACCGTTGTAGCTCTGTAACTTTAGAGGGTAATTTTCCTCCATCAAAGTTCTGTGGTTGTTGTCATTAGTGGGTGTCAGTTATTAACCTGTCAGCTTTCTGTTCAATTCCTTCCATACTCTGTGATGTTGTGGCTGGGTCTTTACCAAATACATTTTTCTTGCCAGGCTGTTCTCTGTGAGGTTTTTGCCAACAGGGGGTGGTAGAGGGAGATTAGAAGGCAGGAGGCAGAGAAAGGACTTGATCTAGTTTTGCATCCAGTTTTTGCAAGTGTCTCCAGCAACAGCTCTTGCTTCAGCAAGGGGCGGTTGGTCCACTTCCCAGTTTCTCCCAGGGGTGTCAGCAAACCCCCCTCCATTGTGCCATATCAGAGATAAAAGGTATTAGTCGCAGCTGAGCAACACCCCCCCTCAGGGTCTGAGTAAGAGCTTCTCCTCTGAGCTTCTCAGGGACCAGCACCAATGGGCAAGCACCTTTCCTGTGTGGTAGGGGTCCCAAACCCTCAAGAACCCTTCCTCCAGGCTTCTGGTAACCCTAATACCTTTGCTTTGTCTCCCCAGTCATAATGGTGGCAACTGTTCCCTACTGTCACTCTCTCTGTGTTGACTTAGTGTTTCCTGTTGGCTTTTTGGTCCTCCCCATGCCTGTTCAACCAATTCTCTACACTAAATTCTCTCAGGAAAATAACGAGTGGATTCTGTGTTCCCGACAAGACCCTGCTTGGTTCACTGGGTCTGCATTATCCAGTTTGGGTTTCCACTCGAGTAGCCGGAAATGTCTTCCCCTCAGTGGGGAATGGTTTCGGAGGAGGCTCTCAAGTTCCCTTACTTCTAGTTAGCTTCATTTTAAGTTTGGTCATTGCTTCTCCACAGGGATAAGGCGTATCCAGGCTGACTCAAGGTTGCACCCTGCTGGTTTAAAGTAGAGAGCTGGTAGCCGGTGGTGAGGAGAGGCTCTTATGACTGCGTTCAGTGGCTGGTTTGGATAAAAGTCAGTGTCTGAACCATTATAGACCCGACTTCCTTATACCAATGGGCTTTATCCAAGCTTTCCATCATTTGATTTTATGACACTATCACCCTGCACCTCCTTAAAAGTCATTGTAATTCAAGTATATTAAAATCAATTTTCTTTGAAAATTTTATGAAATTCCTGAATGTAAATGAGGAATCTTTGAGAGTGGGGGACTGGCCCTCACATTCTGCCTTATTACGAGCCCGATTGTCTTTCTTTGGTTCATGAGGACTATTGACCCAGCTGATTCAATTAGTTATTGACTGAACTGAATGCAAGAATCCAAAAATTATTATGGCGACACCTCCAAAATTACCACCACCTCCCTCTGAAGTTCACTTCTACAAGAGGAGAAAATAGAGCTCATTCTGCCTATGTTCTTTCTCACGAAAAACCTGAAGTGAAGAGGGTAAGATGAAAGCCTGTTTCCCATTTCAGGGGAAGGACAGTGAGGAACAGCCATCAGGAACTCTTATTTTGTTATGAGAGAAGTTAGTGACGTGAGTGAATGCTCTCTTTTTTTAATAGTTCATCATTTAAAATACACTGAAGATTCCACTCACATCCACTTAAAATCCATGTTCCTAAAGAAAGAATAACTTATGGGAGATTAAAATGAAGCATATTTTCACATGCAATATTTACGTTCATCCTCCTCCCGAGAGGAAATTCAACATAAGATAATATTCGCTCATAAGGGTCTTGAAAGAGTTCATTAAGAGAAAGTATTCAAGCCAGTGAGATGAAAACCATCACTTGGTTTTAAGTTTATGTGACATTTGCTACAATCTTGATACTTTACAGCCACTGACAGAGGTATGTTTATATTTTTGTAACGAAAGCTCTAGTCTTACAACCCCCTTTGGTCTCAAGTATTGTTAACTCTGTAGGGTTATGGCTACTCATACCTCTCCTGTTCTGCTTGGCGGGAGTTTTCTCCTCTGTCTAACAACAATCAGAGAACAGATTCAGAACTTGGTGGGTTCCCTACCACTGCAATTCAACTCCCACTTTATTAAATCCATAGGGTCAGATCAAAAAGAAAAAATATCAGTTGCTGAAGTTGGATAAAAATCCAGAAATTCCATGTGCAGGAGAGGAGAACAAGGGAGATGGGGAGACCAGGGTCTCATCCTCTCCGTTGATTAATTTACTTATTTTTAGATTATTTATTTATTTATTTATTTGAGAAAGAGAGAGAGAGAGCCCACGCAAGCAGGGATGGGGAGAGAGGGGCAGAGGGAAAAGGAGAAGCAGGCTCTCTGCTGAGCAGGGAGCCCGATGTGGGGCTTCATCCCAGGACCCTGAGATCATGACCAGAGCCGAAAGCAGATGCTTGACCGCTTAACAGACTGAGCCACCCAGGCACCCCGCCCTGTGTTGATTTAGAAATGGGATCCTTTTAGAACCTTCCAGGTGCAGTGTTCCTCAGTATTGAACATCTTCAATGCTTTGAAGAAAAGGACTGTTAATTGCACACAGGCCGCTGCGTTTGATGGCTAATGCTGGTGGGGGAGGGCGGGTTTGCTTTCCCAAGGGTGACCGCAGCCTGGGAGGGTGCACACCCAGGACTGAGGGCGTGGCCAAGAAATGAGTCTTTATATGACTAGCATGTGTGGAAGAAACCCAGGCTTGGTTTGAAGCCCTTGAGCCTGTGAAAGACCCCACATGAGCCTCCTGGCAATGTGAGACAGTGTCGGGAGGTGGAAGAGAAGGAGTAAGGGCCATGGCTCGGGGACTGAGGACTCCCTCAGATTTACTCTTGACATGAGTCTCCAAATATTTGGGGTGGCTCTATCTGCCACCCTCACTAATGCAGGTTTTCCTAATAAATAAATGGGACATAAGTCTCTCTAATCCAGCCTGTAGTAAAATGCTGAGTCCTGAACCAGAATGCGTTTTTCAAGGGCAAACGAAAAAGCGAAACTTAATACTTGTAATTTTAATGCTAATCATTGAGGAGGCCATGTGAAAAAAATCTTGGCAAATAATTTAGAAACCTAATGCATTAGTTGCTAACTCCAAAATTATACAAGCTGAGAGACGAGCAGACTGTTGTTGTAATTGAAGCCTTTCTTTAAACCTTAGAACCATTCTGAAGCTAAAATCCTCTATATTGATCTATAACTGCTACCTGAAGGTACTGCAGCCAGCTTAAGGACAGGAGAGGAGACTTACTGGTATAACGCTTCACTGGAAAGTGTTTAATGTAAAAGAAACACACACACACAAATGATGGGGCGGAGTTCAAAGTCCCACTGGACAAAAAGCAGAAAACCCCGGGAAAGCACCTCCCACTGAGTTGCCTGGATTTGGATAATATACTTGTCTTCTGTGTTTAAAGCTGTTACATTGTGTTACTTGGTAACAACAGAGAGTAAGTAGGATGGGGGTGGTAGGTTGTTGGAGAAGGTCATGGAGAGGACATGGCTGCCAATTGACCCTCAAGCTAGACCAGGTAATCAGAGACTCCTTACCCTCCCCCTCCCCGTCCTTAGATAGTATGCTCTGTCCACAGATCCTGCCCTGGGAGTTGTTTGAAGGAGAGAGTAAAATGTTGTTGAAACCTTCAGCATTAAATACGTGACCAAACCCAGTTCAGCGGTCTATATAAACTTGTAGGATTCTGGATGGGTGCAGAGACATACTTAGCTTGCAGCCACCCCAGACAAGCGTCATGTCTAAGCTCCCTTACTTACTGAACTTACTACCTACAGATGTGGAGGGCTCCGCCTCTTCAGTCTGTCTTTGCCCTCTGTGTACAGGGACTAATAAAGGTTTAAAAATAATTAGGAAGACTAGAGTCAAATTCTAACTCTGCCTCTGCTTCTGCCTGTGTTTGAACTTGGGCACGTCATTTAACCTCACCTTAGGCCCTCATCTTCTCATCTGAAAATTAAAGGGTAAAATCAGGTATGAAATTTTATTAATGTGCACTTGAAATGGACCATAAAACATCTACCATCAAATCCATGACAAAAATGCAAGAAAGTGTGGAGCTATTTAAATGAACAAACAAATAAACCTATTCAGTTTTTCAGCAATCATTTACAGGATTCCTGCTATTTCTTCACTGCAAACACTTCTTCCATTTGTAAGAGCTTGAGTTCAGGAGGTTGGATATTTAAGAGAAATTCACTGCAATGAAAAGATGAAAAGTACTGCGTGGGTTTCATGAACTTCCAAAATGATGCCCAAATCATTGGCCGAAATGCTGTGAAGTTAGTGTGTATCATTTCCTAGTTACTGCCCATTGGCCAAAACTTAAATACCAAATTTGATAGGAATAAAATGTCTGCTGTCTCCTTTGAAAAAATAAAATTCCTTTGTGTTGGTCATAAATTATACAGTGGATGAGAAGAAATCCTGTCTCAAAGATATAATGGTGGTAATGAACCTATTATCCAGTCTGACGTCAAAGAGAGGGAAATAACCCATTGTCCTGACGGTAAATGCCATTTCAGCATCTTCACATTCTCTGTCCAGAGAAGTGAACTGCATCCACTCAAATACATTAACATGTCCTCTCGATTGACTCATTTATAGAGAACAAGGTCTCCTGCCCATGCCTGGGATAACCCACACGAGCTGACTGTTGAAAAGTATACAGTATATTACTGAATGATACTGAAGAGTGCCAAGTTTTTCTTTTTGCAATTACTTCCTGAGAGGCTCCACTGATCTACATTTGGCACTTTTCATGGGACCCAAATCCATATCCCAATCCCTAGAACCCGTAAATATGTCACCTTATATGGCAAAAGGGATTCTTCAGATGCCATTAAGTTAAGGGTTTTGAGATGGCGAGACTACACTGGATTATGTAGCTGGGCCCAATGTAACCACAAGGGTCCTTATGAAGAAAACAGGGAGTAAAGATGGAAGCAGAGGACGGAGTAAAGCCATTGCTGAAAAGGATCTATGGGCCAAGGAATGTACCTGACCTCTCGAAACTGGGAAAGGCAAGGAATGGGAGTTCTCTCCTTAAGCCTCCAGAAAGAACGCGGTCCTGCAGACACCTTGATAATAGCCTTGTCAGATTCATTGCAGACTTCTGACCTCCAGAACTACAGGTAAAAAGTTTGTGTTTTAAGCCACAAATTTATAATAATTTACCACAGCAGGAACAGGAAAGTCATATACCCCTTGATGGTCTTGAGCTGCATGCTGGATAGTGGAGTCCTAGTCCCCCTTTTGAGGTCCCCAACTAACTCTTAAGGAGTCCTTGAGGTGATAACTCATCTGTGCTCACAAACCACGTCGTCACTGGCATCTTCATCGTCGCCCACCTCTTCTTTCCACATAGCTCTCTGTTCTGCCAGTGGGCTGCCCTTGGCGTCACTGGCCGTCACACTCTACAGTCTGGGGTAGAAGAGTTCGCTTCTGCTACCACCTCCATATTGGTTTTGGAATGGCTGCATCGCAACCCATGTCGGCACTGAGATTTTCCCACAGTATGTTACAATGTTCATCAATAGTCATCTCATGAAACAGCAGAAAGGAAAAAACATTCAGGGACTAACCTGTAACTGGTTACTAGATGATTGCTCTAAGATAACAGAATCACATGCCAATCTTACTGGTTTCCTTCACAGTACGTTCCTGCTTTACTATAAGGCTTTCTCCTTGCCTAGTTCACAGCCGTGTCTTAGTGGCAGGATGCCATTTCCCGTCACCACTGAACACGCCCCTGAATGTACAGACTCCTTTGCCTCTCCTCCTAACACTGAAAAGTATTCCTTGATCAGCTCACTGTAAGACTCATTCACCAAGTTTTCATTTCTGCCCCCAAGGTCCTCCTCTCTCCAGGAATGACTGAGTGGATGATATCTACTACCTTCAGGGGGAACATTTCCCACTTAATATTGGGGGGGGGGTTATCCTACATTCCCAAGAGGATAACGATTTTATAACACCCTATTCCAATACCTGTAACACAGCTAAAGACACAGATGCAACATCAGAGCCACTTCTTTACACGGCTTCCAAACTAAAGAAAGAACAACAACTTTCATGTTTAATATTTCTCAAAGTTTGAGGAATTTAGTAGTAAGTAGCATTTCACATAGAACAACAACAGTGCGCTGAGGTTAAGCCTCTCCAAGCCTAGCCATGGTTTATTAAATACATCTATTTATGATCATCTGTGATTACAGTCTCTGTCTTATATTTGTAAAAGTGAATCATCCATTTGGAGGCATAATTTTGAGATACAACTGACATAAAATGACTGCACACGTTGAAAGTGCACAACCTGATAACTTTTGACATATACATACACCCATAAGCCATCAATACAATTCAGATACTGAATAGATTTGTTATTCTAAAAAGTTTCCTTGCGGTCCTTTGTAACTCCTCCTCCCTTGGTCCTCTCCACTCCACTGCCTGCCTTTGACAACCACTGTTCTTTCCACATTAGATATGGCAAGGAGACTAGTGAAATAGTGAGCTCACTGTGCCTGAACACAAGGGCATCAAGAGAGATGGATCTGCTTTGGCTCCTAATACAGATGTCCAGAATCTGGGGCCTGCGCCTTAATGGATGTCAAGCTTGCAAAAATTTTACCAGTCAGAGAAGTCACTCTTCTTTGGGGTTGACAAAAAGAGAAGGTAAAGAGAGAATCAAAAGGATTTCCATATTGTCTTCTCCTGGGGAGAACTGTAATACCCCCCTTTCTATGGGAAACTGGAATTGGCCCCCACAGTGGGGCTCAGCGAAGACCTTCTATTATATGTGTAGCATACTTGCGCTGAATTTGTAGGGGAGAGACGTAAGGTAGGACAGAAACAAAAGATGAAGGCACATATTGGGGAGAGACATACTCTGTTGTTAGCAAGATATGGGTACAAGGTCATTAAAATATGGGGAAAAAAGCTTGGTGTGAATTCATATTTTCCAGCTACACAGCTATTTTTTCATTTCTTTTGCTTGTTTTGTAGACTAAAAAACTAAACATTTTAATAAAGAGCGAAGACAGAAGGTTCCCACTTAGTACATGCTTTTTCTGAGTTATCTTCTGGGTTAACATAGAGCTTTTCTTAGAAAAAATACAGGTTAAGCCTAGCAACGACTCAAGAAAAAAAATTTCTTTTTTCTTCTAGCGAATGAGAATATTGAAACTAAATGTTGATGAACTGTGATGTTCAGTGCTGTCTTCCAAGTGTGGAGAAGAGAATTGGCAGTTAGCAAGCTTTCAGATTCTTTCATTAGAAATGCCTTTGATTATCCCTAATTCCCAGCAATCTTGTCTTTCTCTCAATTCCACGGCAGTTAAGTTCTAAACTGCATAAGATACCATTGCGTTCCACCCTGACTTTAACTTCTAGCTGTGCCACGTATGGACTTCTGCTTTACCTAAATACAAAATAACCTCCCCAAGATGATACTTTGCATTTTGCAGAGCATGAAGGGAGATGGTGTGGCGTGTCCTCTGCGTTTGAAATGCCTGGCTCTCATCTCTATACTACCGATTAATAACTGTGACACCTTGGGCAAATAACTAGTCTGGGGCTCTGTTTCATCATCTGTAAAATGGAAGTAATCATATTTCTCTCATATAGACACAATAAGATAGGATAATTCACATAACTGATTTGGCAATACATGACATATGGCAAAAAATTGATTCATGCCACTATTTTTACTTAAATACTATCATACAGATTAATTTTTTTTTTTTTTACTGGAAGGACCTGGTGGCAGAGAATAGATTAAATATTCCTTGAGAGTGCAGAAGGTCAGTGCACAGGTTGAAAAGGGGAAAATTAAGTAAGTATTATTTTACTGGCATTGGCTCTTAAGGCAGAATGTAGAAGAAAATATGGTCTGTAAGCATTTTGAAAGAAAGGATTATGGATTTTTCAATTACAAAACTCCAGCATCTTGCCACAGTACTTGCCACATATAAGGTGCTCGCTTAATGTATGCATAATTCATTAATAAATAAATGGGTCTTGGTATAAAAATCCAGGCACCCCGCTTCTGCTTCCAGAGAGAGCTCTCCTGCTGGCAGCAAATTCCACTCCCAAGTGCAGAAGGTCGGTCGCTCTCCATGTTTCCAAATCCTGGCTAGGGTGGGATTTCTTCATCTTTAGCAAACTGCTTTCTTTTCTTTTCCTTCAGTAACCCTTTTCGCGTGTTCGACTTTCAAGGCATGGAGACGAACATCCCCCATATATTTCCCAAATGCGCTAATTCTCAACATCTTAGATTCTTTAAATGTTCTGAGGTCTCAATGACTTCCCTGCTGAGAGCCTCAAAACTCCCCGCTTAAGAATCTTGGACTTTCTTTATCTGGGCCTAGGTTTTTTTCATGTGCTGGCCACCTGCAGTCCTTGGCCATCATCAGAGAACATATCCCTCGGCCACACCTCCTTGTTAAAGCAAGTCTTCTGGGTGGTTCTTCTTCCCAATCCCCAGAGGCATCAGGACTACGCAGCGCCCCAAGTCAGCCCAGCCCAGGATGCTCAGGCTGTTAGGCTCCGCTCCCTCCCACCTCCACCCCCAGCCCGCCACTCTGCAAAAAGACCCGCCAGACTCCTGGGCATTTGGAGTCGGTTCAAAAAGCCTGGGAGCGCCGCAGTGTTACTCCTTTGGCCCCAACCCTGCCCCACCAGATGCCACACAGCCTGGAAGCCTCACTAAATTGTGTGCGGATGAACGGTACCCTCTTTCCTTCTCCCTCTCCACTTATCCACCCTTTCTGCGGTTATTAGACCGCGACTCACACTGAAATGGATTCTAAACACCAAAAAATAAAATTTAAAAAAGTGTAAAAAAATCCCCTGCGGGTTTCGTGTGTGTTTGTGTTTGTTGTGTGTGTCCATCCGCGCTTGTGCAAAATCTCCAAACGTCACAGTTTGCAATCCGGACAAGCGCGCCGAGAAATCCGAGATCTTTCCAGGGATTTCCCTCCCGTGCCCTCCTCTTCTTCAGCACTCCCAAAGAGGTAGGTCTGGGGCTTTCTCAGAACGCTGCTGCGGCGACAGAGGCAATGCAAATGTGCTATGATTTGTCTTTTCTTCTCTCGCTCCCAGCCCTCTTCTCGGGCGAACAGTCCCGAGCGCAGGGTTTCCTCCCGGTTCCCCCGCATCTGCATTCCAAGCGGCTGCCAGGCTGCTCGTCCTTCCCCAGGTCGCGGCGAGCGGTTCTGCGCACCCGCGGCCTCCGGCCTGGGCCTCGGCCTCTGCCAAGGCGGTGGGTGGTGCTCACGCCGCCCCCACCTTCCCCCGGGGCCTCGGAGAGCCGCGCGCTGGGCGTGTGCGCGCGCGCGCGCGGATTTGGTAGGGGAATCTCCTTCGGTGGAAGCTGCTGAGTGTCGCTGGCAGAGTATTCTGGAGCCCAGCAAAAGCCTCCAAAGCACTTGAGCTTCCCGAAAGAAAAACAGAAAAAAAGAACGAAAAGAAGGGAAGCCTGCTCCCGTAAAGCCCGGGTTTCCAATAGTCTCGGATCCGCCCGGAGCTGAGCAGAGGCGCAGTTGGCGGCGGCCACTGCTCGCGCCCGGACTTGGAAAGACGGTTTTTTCCGCCTTCAGGGAGGAGGGAGGTGAGGGACTCGCGGGCAAGAGTTGCACCTGGTCTAGGAACGTGCTGAGAGGAGAACTCTGGGGTAAGTAGTGTTCTGGCACTGGAGCGGAAAGGGGGAAGGAGGAGGGGGGCAGGAGAGGGACGAGAGGGAGAGGGCAGGGAATGAATTATGCAAAAAAAAAAAAAAAAAATCCCCACTATTCCGCAGCAGAGGGAGAGCGCATCACAGCGCCCCGGCTGAGTCCCGCCCGGGTCTCCCGCGCCCAAGCGGCTGGCGCGAAGTTCTTCCCAAGGAGATGAGAAACTCCCCAATCCTGGAGGGCGACCGAGCGGCCGGGGCCCAGGCGCCTCCGCGCTGGCCCGCAGCTCCGACTCCCAGCCCTCGCCTCCTCCTTCTGGCCGCGCCAAGCCTCGGCTCCCCAGCCCGGCCTCTTGCCTCCTCCCCCGGGCGCCGGGCGGCAGGGCTGCCGCGGAGGCTGGCGGCGGCGGCGGGGACGCTCACCTGGCCGGGCCGCCCCCTCCTCCCCCTCCTCCCGCCCCCACCTGCCCTCCTCCTCCCCTCCGAATCGGGCAGAGTCGGGCTCCGTAAGCGAGGAAATAACGACCCCTGCAGTTGCATTGCGGAAAATCGCGGCGGCGGCGGCGGCGGCGCTAGTTGCGGGCGATGGAAGCGAGGCAACTGAGGGTTCCGGGGAGCCCAGAAAAATAGCAGAGGAACGGGAAGCGCGCGCACGACGTGGGGAGCCCGCGGGCCCCCGACGCGCCCGGGTCCCAGGCTCCCCGCCTTCGGCGCTCGGCGCCCTGGACGCGCCGCCCGAGCCGGGCTCGGAGGCGGCGGGCTGAGCGCGGACTTGGGGAGCAGGGAGGGTCGGCGGAGGCTGCCGGCGGTTTCAGGCAATAATTCCTGCCTCTCTTTCTCTGTCTCCCCTGTCTGCGGTGTCGTCTCCTCCCCCCCGCCCCCCGGAAGCAGGAGGAGAGCGGCCCCGGAGCGCGGCAGCCAGCCTCTGACCATGCCCCGGTGAGGGGGGCGGACTTCGAGGGCAACTTGTCGCGGACTACCTGGGCTTAGCCAGCGAGCTGCGAGCGCCGGGGGCCCGGAACTGTGCGGCGCGGCCCGGCGGGGGGCTATCGTCTATGTCTTCTTGGGGCGCCAGGCGGATCGGGGTCTCGTTTTTGCAGGAAGAGCCCGGCGTTGGTGGCTTCAGGTGGCTGCCGCCGCCGCTGCTAGTGCTGTTTCCGCCTCTCGTGCGAGGAGCAGAGACCGGCGATCGGGGAGACCTCCGGGGCAGCGAGGCATCGGACATGTGTCAGCACATCTGGGGCGCACATCCGTCGAGCCCGAGGGGAGATTTGCCGGAACAATTCAAACTGCGATATTGATCTTGGGGGTGACTGTCCCTGGCCGGCTGTCGGGTGGGAGTGCGAGTGTGCGCTCGCTCGCAAGTGTGTGCGTGTTTGTATGTGTGTGTGCCGTGTCGGGCTCCCCCCTTCCCCCCCTGTTTTCCCGTCGAGTGATGCACTTGGAATGAGAATCAGAGGATGGAAATAGTCTGGGAGGTGCTTTTTCTTCTTCAAGCCAATTTCATCGTCTGCATATCAGGTATGGGACGCGCTGGAGTCACTGGCGGGCTTGGGTTATGTTGTGTTGTTTGGAATGTTTGGGGTTTTATTGTGTGTAGACTGTCAAGTAGCCTCGCGGGGTAGGAGGGAAAGGGGGTGGTGGCAGAGACCCTTGCAGCTCTTGGGGTTTGCTGCGTTCAGAATTAAAAACCTCCTAAGCCCAAGGGTGTGTGTGTGTGTGTGTGTGTGTGTGTGTGTGTGTGTGTATGCGCGCGCGTGCGCGCGCGCTGGGCCGCGCGCCCCCGTGTCTGTGTGTCTGTTTGTGTGTGGTATGGTTAGTATCTGTATGGAGTCCTGGAACATAGAAGGGGTGAGGGATAAGAAAGAAAAGGCGGATGGGTGTTGATTTTCAACTGCTTTCCTGGCTGAGAACTCTGGCCCTGAAATTTGAGCCTTGGTACCCCCCACCCCCATCCCCTGGCTTTCAAAGTTCCCAAACTCGGTGGTTCCTGGCTGGCAAAATGGATGCAGAGCCCTGCCCTGGTATCTAGGCACTTTCAAGAGACTGCAGGAGGATGCGGGACTAGAGAGTGCCACCAGCAGGGACTGGAGGGATGTGGAGGTCCTCCATGCCTTCCCCAAAGCACATCAGGACTGGTCATGATGGTCTGAAACATGCTAACACGCCCTGCTCCACGTCAAGGAAAGGCCGAATCTGCCTGCAACAACACCATACCATAAATACCACTCTAGACTGTAGCCTCTGCTGTTCCCAGGGGCAAGGATGTGCTGTGCTAGCTCAGACGCACTGACCTCAGGCTACTTGCGCCAGTCTGTGGTTTCAGGAGGGATGAGGTGAATGGGGCAGGGCTTGTGCCTGCCTGCGCCTGTGTGTGTGCGCCTGTGTTGGAGGGGATTCTGATTTCCAAGCAGCGTCTATGTTGGTGCAGGGAGTTGGTGGTGTAGAGGGGAGCCATGTAAAAAAAGCCCCAGGATCAGCAGTATTTCCCAGTTCGGTGCCTCCTCCCACTGATGGTGTCTCCCCCATTTCCCCTCCCACCTGTCATTACAGTGGCTAGAGTAGGACCCATCTGCAGGGCTCCCTTCTGCCTGCATTCCCTCTGCAGATTTGTGGACTCAGCCAACTTCCCATAAAGTCACCAGAAGAGGAGAGCAGGAACTTACCCCTGTGGGCAGACACATAGGAGCAGTATTGAAGTGGAGGGCCCTGTCTCCTGCATCCTTCAGCCCAGCCAGTCCCTACCCCCTAAGCCAGACCTGGTTCTGGATGTTAAAAATCCTTGTCTGTGCTTACCCTGGACCTGGTTCCAAATACCACTGTTCAGTTTCAACTTTCTCCTTTGAGGGCAGGAACGGGGGATCTTGTATTCCAAATCATTCTGTTTGGGGCTTGGCCACCCAACTAAGAATTTTACTGCTATAATACTTCAGAGATAGGTTGTATAGTTGGCAGACAGTAAAAAGTGCCCTGTGACCACTCCAAATCCTAGTGGGACCTCTTTTACCCCATCCTGCATCAAAGAGGAAAAATTCCCAGGTGACTTAGAAGGGTTGATACCAGTCCTATGTCCAGGGGTGGCCTGGGTAGCATCTTACAAGAGCACGTCTTACATCTTTCTCTTCTACATCTCTCTTTCAAACTCTCTTTCTTGTTCCATAATATTTCACTAGTTAGAAAATAGCCTTCCCCTACCTTTCTCCACCATCATAAGTAATTCGCAAAGCAGCCAAGCCAGCGGAGTCCATTTAAGATTAACAAAGGGTTAACATTGATCGAAGCTCTGGACCCCCAAACTCCCTGTCCCCAGCTCCTACCCTGCATTTGGCAGGCCATCACAGGGGACCATCTGAGAACGGGTCTGTTCTGAGCCTCCAAAAGAGGCCGTAGTGGGCTCCTTATCACAGCTCTACTTGATTTCGTGTATCAGTAACTGAATTCTATAAATACAAGTATTAGGACGGGGGTTATTTCCAACCCAGAAGAGGTGCTATGGAGTATGTGGCCTTTCACATGTATTTACTAAATAATCATCATTGCTATGTAATGAGAGGATAAAAGTGTAAGCAAAATTGCTAGCTATTAGCTAAACACAGAAAACTAGGTTAGCGTTCCAAATGCCTAGTTAGGCTCTGCATTAATTCGCACTTTATGAAGACATTTAGGCCGAGTTGCAACATTATGTACTCTACATTTTCACATCCATGAACTTAATTTTCAAAGGCTGTTCTTTCTCCACGGCCAAGGTGGCCTCCCTCCCCAAACAACTACCCATTCAGTGATATCTGTGTACTAATTCTGATTAGTAATAAAATTATCATTCACAGGTGCCACAATTTGGAGGACCTTTCCCCCCCATCTAGCAGCCTTAAGAGGTATAGTTATGCAGAGCACTAAGGTTGAATAATTGTGGCTCAGGGAGAGTTTAGTGGGTCTTTCATTTCTGTTCCCATGATTTGCAGTTTTAATTTACTCACGACTGAGCTTTACCAAAAGGAACATAACCCTGTGATCATAGAACCTACTAAATCTTAAATTAAAAAAAAAATTAAAAAACAAAACGCCTATCTTCCATCTTGGGATGAATTACCCTACCTAGTAAAGGGGTACTAATTCTTCCTGAGTTTCCAGGCCTCGGTGATGGATGCATTGGTAGGGTTGACTTCATTACTAGAAAAGGTCAGCAAAAGTCTGCAGCGTAAACATTTTGCAGAAGGGAAATTTTGGTAGTAGATCCGGCCTCTAGTGCCTGAATTTTACTTGGTAGCATTGGCTTTCAGAAACACTCTGGTGCTTCGTAGCTTAGTGTTTTGTTAATCAAAGATTTCCACCCTTACCCCTCCCCATTCTGCAAATTAAGTGTACCTGAGGCGTTTTCTCCCTGTGTGGATGCATTTCTTGAAATACAGAGCCCTGGGCTTGGTATGTTTGATGACTTTGTACTAATCATTTGGTCGTGATGAAGCTGTCAGCAAATGGGACTGGGGGGGGGGGGTGGTCTGCTTGACCAGACTTAGCTATCTCCCGAGGATATAGAGTGTGTGCCTTCCATTTGCAAGATCATACCCATTTTGGCTACTTAAGGCCAGCACAGCTAGGCTTAAGAGGGAATGCCACGATCTGGGAGTTCTTCTGTTCCACATCAGGCTCAGCTGTCATTTTGCTGAAAGTGTAAGGCAGCCAAGCTCTAGGAAGAGGAGAGAAGGAGAGAGATGGAGAGAGAGAGACAGGGAAAGAGGGAGGGAGAGAGAGAGAGAGAAGGAGAACCAGGATGATTTTTTCTGTTGCTAGCGAGAGCACCATTCCATTCTTACGAAAGCAGCTCAGATCAGGGAGAATGAACGCTTAGCAGCGCCAGGAGACAATCTCCTGGCCCAAAGACAGCTGTCTGATTTCTTTTCCACAACACATCCTACTTGCTTCTATGTAACTTTACTTCTTTGTCACTTATTCACAATAATGACAGCAATGGCAGTTAAAATGACGTGGTGCTTTCCTATATGTTACATAACATTGTACATATTCTAATTCATCTCGTCTTAGAGTTTGTAGGCTACTTTTATAGGGGAGGCAGCCAAAGCCCACAGCGGTTCGGTATGCAGGATTCACATCCAGGTCTCAATGAGTCCGAATTCAGTATATCACTTCTTTTTTGGCTCAGGATTTCTTTTCAGTGTTTTTATTCAGTATTGTTTTATTGGGATGTCTCTGGCTTGAAAGAATGAGTTATGGTAAATGGATGCGAGTCTTAGTTTGGGAGTGGAAGTTCGGGGTGACTGCAGTTCAGTAATAGACATAAGGTAGCATTTGAGTTCTATGTGACTGGCAGGCAAACGGTTGAGACTGTTACCAGCACCTTGTGCTCAGCAATCCCTATAAGCAAGGAATATTTCATACATTCTTTTCCTACCTGGAAAATTAAAAAGGTTTCACTTCAGTGTCTTTACGTGTAGAGAGGGGATAATAGTACATACCCCACACCTTTGTTACGTGGGTTCAATGAGATAATACGTTCAGTGATTTTCACTTGACATAATATCTGAGGCATAGAAAGCTTGCAATAATTTTTTTTTCTATAAATCAGGGATTGCACAGGATATTTGAGGCCGTGACAGAACAGAGCCCTTACCTTCCTCACTTTTAGCTTGTTTAAAAGCAAAAAGAAAGTCATGAGCAGGCACATTTTATAACATTGAGCAATTTCCTCCTCCTTTCAAGGAGGCCTTGGCTTAACAACTTTGAACTGTCTTCTTAATTTTCTTTCTCATATATATGAAACCGGTAGCATTGGGCTTTGGTGCCTATTATGAGTAGAACCCAGTTCATCTCTGTGAGCCCAGTACTGAGGTGAGGCTTGGAAAGTTTAATAAATCACCTGGGAACAACGTAGTACTTATTACCCAGGGGAGCAACAGAATTTTCCTCTTTCTGCTTGTAAGTTATAATTCTGTATAAACCCAGCTTTAAAGTGTTTCCAAGATGGCAAACTGCATATGCTGTCAATATGAGAACATTCCATTAAATACAAAAAGAGCCACAAAGACTACTTATCTGATGATCTCATGGGTTTCTTTAAATCCGGTTTGCCATGTGATGTCATATAGCCCGGTCACTGACACATCCCATCATCAGAGATGGGACTGTCTTGTCCATGAGACAAGAGTCTTTCTGAGTAATACAAACCCCTGGGGGAAAGAGAGATGTCAGGGTGGAGAATCTTTTTCTTGGGTGGGGAGGAAAGGGGGTTTGATGCCATCCTAGGCCGTCAGTACTTACCACCTCAACTTTTCACCTTGATTAAGCATTCTGTCTTTGGGCCTGGGATTTAGGTCAGGAGGAGATCCAGGCACCATAAGTGGGTATGACGGCAAGCCTTTGTAGAAAGAGTATGGAAGTTAGAAGACCCACCTGGCAGTTGAACTCTTCCTTAATTGCCTCTTTGGGTGATTCTTTTAGCCTCTTAGAGTCTCAGTTTCCTCCTCTGTAAAATGAAAATGATAACTTCTTTGCCCGGTCCAAAGGATTGTTGAGGGAAACAACTGAGGGTGATCCTGAATGTTCTTTGTGTTTTGCAAATGTAAAGCATTTGTGTCTTTACTCTACTATGGAATGACCCACACTTAAGGGGTAGTTATAAAATCAAAGTTGAGATACATGCCCATAATGTAGAGTGATGTAAAATAATGTGACTAATGAATGCCTAATTGTTAAGATATGACAGCAAAGTTGTGATGCACAAGAGGTATAGTGATATGAAATGACAAGAATAATGTCTGATTATTTCATAAAGGACATGCATGCTGCAGAAGAGAGAAGTCCACACACAAAGGAAAGGGAGGAAATTGGATAGATGTTGGAGGTTTGGAGAGAAGAGATGGAGGGACTACATCGGAGGAATAAGAATGAGTGATGTACGGGGAAGACAGTCCCAATTGGAATAAAAGGTTCACTTTGGGATGCTGGAGAGTTGGGATGAGCCCATGCTGGGAGCTGGTGAAGTGAGAAAATATGGAATGTCTTCAGATATTTAATTTCTTAGTGATTTTTATTTTTTTATTGTGGATCTTTGCATGCGTTCAGTGGACTGAATTTGGTTAAAATTTGTTTGAAATCCTAACATTTCTTTGGGTTTTAAATTTGTGTTGCAAGTTTCTAGCTACTGCTGTACTTTGCATAGTTTTTTAGGCTATTTGGGATTGTAGATGGTTGAGTTTTGGGGACACTTCAGCTTTCTCATCTGTAGAATGGAGATGATTCTTTTTTTTTTTTTTTTAAAGATTATTTATTTATTTGACAGAGATAGAGACAGCCAGCGAGAGAGGGAACACAAGCAGGGGGAGTGGGAGAAGAAGAAGCAGGCTCATAGCGGAGGAGCCTGATGTGGGGCTGATCCCCGAATGCCGGGATCACGCCCTGAGCCGAAGGCAGACGCTTAACCGCTGTGCCACCCAGGCGCCCCATAGAATGGAGATGATTCTTACTTCCCAAGGGTGTTGATCTTACAGGGTAATTATAAGGGGCAGAACAATATTTGTAAAATGCTAACATGGTGTCTGGAATACATTTACCACGGGCCAAATTACACATATTGTATGAGAGTAAGCATGGGCTTTGGAACCAAGATAGGCCTGTACATAATATTCCTCCCTTTGGCATTTCCCCCCTCTGTGTGGTCTTAAGAGAACTTCTTTAACTTCTCTGAGGCTCTGTAAAATCTGTAAAACTCAGTGAACGAGAGCTACCCCCATAAAATCATCCATCATTGTCATCAATAACTATCCTTGTTATTGACACTTTGGACCTGTTCTTGTAAATTCCAATCATTTCTTCAGTGTTAACAAAATAGCGTTGCCGGCTGACTGTGTGTCCGGCATAGGAATCACAAAATGAACAACATCTGGTCCTTGATATTTCCAAGGCGGAACATGTTAGGGGATAGAGGTGTGCACAAAGTGCTCCGGGAGTGTGAAGAAGCAGCATGTTGGTGGATACAAGTGGAGAAGGGAGGGGCACCTGGTGGCTCAGTCTGTTAAGCATCTGCCTTCGGCTCAGGTCATGATCCCAGGGTCCTGGGATCGAGTCCCGCATCGGGCTTCTTGCCCAGCGGGGAGCCTGCTTCTTCCTCTGCCTGCTGCTCCCCCTGCTTGTGCTCTCTCTCTGTGTCAAATAAGTAAATAAAATCTTAAAAAAACAAGGTGGAGAAGGGAAAGGATTCATAGAGGAGGAGACATTTGAATGAGCTTAGAAGAATACCTGAGATTTCAAAGGAACACGGGGAAAAAAAAGACATGCCAGGAGGCAAGAATAGTAGGTTGATAGACAAGAAGGAATGAAAACAACCCAAGGGTCAGAAGTGTGGTGAACTGGCCATATGGAGTGGGTGGGCTGGAAGAAATGACTGGAGACAGGACTAGAAGAATAACCTGGGGCCCATAGGCAGGGGCTTAATAGTCAAGATAAGAAGTTTAGACATTTTCTTCTAGTTATGAGGCGCTACGGTGGAGGTAAGGAAAATGACATTAACAAAAAAAAAAAAAGGTTTATGTGCAATTCTTTTTTTTTTTTTTTAAAGATTTTATTTATTTATTCGACAGAGATAGAGACAGCCAGCGAGAGAGGGAACACAAGCAGGGGGAGTGGGAGAGGAAGAAGCAGGCTCACAGCAGAGGAGCCTGATGTGGGGCTCGATCCCGGAACGCCGGGATCACGCCCTGAGCCGAAGGCAGACGCTTAACCGCTGTACCACCCAGGTGACCCTATGTGCAATTCTTTTTAAACTTTGATTGCAATAAGCAATAACTTAGAAACCCAATTCCTTGTCTTTTTGTCAGCCTTTATTCTTGCTCACAAAACCCATTTTAAAAATACTGGTCTAATAGATCAATTAGGCCATTATGGAACATTCTGAGTGACAGACCTTAAAAAAAAAAAAACAAAACCAACAAGGAAGGCAGTTGTCCTATCTGTTATGGACCTGATTTACCCTCATCTTTGAGATTTGGTATTTTCATGTGAAGCAAATGCAAATGTCTCCAATTTTGCACTTGAATAACAATGGTCACATTAATAGTGCCCTCTTTAACATTAGACGGAGGCTGAGAGAAGTCAATCAGTCCCTGCGTGCCTTTGTGCCGTGAGGCTTGTGTGCCACCGGTAGGAGCAGGAGTCGACATGGCACGGATGCTTGAAGCATTGCAAGCATTTTGCAGCAGCTTTACCTTATTCCGCTCTGCACTCGTCTTTCCAATAGACTCCGTGCTCACTTGGGAGAGTATACTCATGGCCCACTAAATTATATACCCATTTTACCCTCTCGGAGGTCCAGTTACCGTAGATCAAGCGTAGAGACCTAAAATGAAATGCCTTCCCTTGTCCACTTAATCATTCAGCATTTATGGAGGGGGCACTATACGTAAGGTACTGGGGATCCAACAGGAATGAGTCAGACCAGGACCTTTCCCTTCCAGTAATTCACAATCTAGTAAGAGACCAATTTAAAAAATATTAGTAGCGACAGCAGAATCCGCTAAGTATTGAGAAGGGACGTCTGACTCATTCTGGAGGTGGGAGGGACGGAGGAAAGTAGTGTTAAAGGATACTTGGGCTGAGACTTTGAGAGACAGAGGGTTTTTGCTGATTGACCAGGAGGAGTGCGATGGGGGAAGGGCGATCACAGGAAAGAGCATTTGCAAAGGCAGGACCTGAGATGAGACACAGGATGAATTCAGGGGGCTGGCAAGAGGTCACTACGGCAACCACTAGAGAGTGGGGGTGTGATGGATGAGGTTGAGATCGAGGAGGCCGGGGAGATAGGATTCCAATAACACTAACACCCTGCATATAAAAATTGCCAGTAGAAACCACCCTTGTTCCTCCCTGTGCAGGGAAAGCATCCCTTAAAGGCCCAAGAAGTACTTCTAGCTTACGTCTTTCTCTTCGTTGGGAGCCGATGAGTCAGGGTTAAAGCTTTGGGCTTGGGTCCAGCTATGTTCATTTGGCCCAGATCACTGGTGATTTTCCAGTGTCCCCTCTAGTGCCAGGTGGCTTCCCAGAAACTTTGGAAATAACCTAGATATACATTACAGAATTTATCTCCTTGCTTAGTTTGTCCCCATGTGTTTGGACCCCAGGAAAAAGCCAGAACCCCACTGGCTGAGCCTGGGGTTGGCAGTATGCCAAATATCTTCTTCTCTTTGATAATCAAGTCTTTCCTATAACTTTTTTTGCAGTTTTCGTCTCATGTAACCCGAAACAAAACTTGAGAGGGTTTCCATCACGCAGGGCCTGGGGTGGGGAGCTGTGAGTGCTTAAGAGATGGTCTGGGATTGCCTTTATAACAAAGCTATAACCGTTCTTTATTAGCAAGATTGGTCTGGTAATGGGGTCGCCAGTGTTTGGGTTTGATTACATTTGCATTAAGGTACCATCAGGACGGCGACAGAGCGATTGTCAGTGGCTGTGCAGGAGACAGCCTACAAATGCCTTTTCCTCCTCATCTGGGAGAGGTGTGACCTTTGTCACAGAAAATGCAGAATTAATCTTTAACTTGGTCCAGTACTTCATGCCCAGTGGCTGGAGGGGCTGGCGGTAGGAAATGAAGCCTGCGACTTTCAGGTGAGTTTTCCAGAGCCAAGTCCTGCTGGTTTCACAACACATTTGGCAGGAACGCCAGAACGGGAATAAACACATTTACTGAAGGATGTGAGTCAACATATTCCCCTTCCGCTGCCCCCCTTCCTACCGCACCCGGCTACCTCTCACCCTCAAGGAAGACCACTTTGATGGCAGCAGTTACTGACTGAGATGGGCCAGTCTTCCTCTGTGAGTTTGGAATAATAATAAATACCTCATGGGATTCTTGAAATGAACAACTAAAGTGACATAGCTATGGAAGGGCTCCGCCCCCCATCCCTACTGTTGAATGTGTCAGTTCATTCATTCATCAGATGCTAATGAGTGCCTCCTCGGAGGGAGGGAGGCCCTGGGCCAGGCGATGCGGTAAGCCAGGCAGCCATGACCTTTGCCCTTGTAGCAGGTATAGGAGGTGATACGTAAATACTGTGGGTTTTTTTCCCCCATTGCTCTCCCCAGTGCGTTGCATTTAGTAGATGCTCAATAAAGAATGACTGAATTAGCACTTAGGTGAGTAACAGTGATTTAGAATGGTTTTCTTGCTTTCACGGGAGAATGGAAGACAAGATCTGAGGCCAGGAGGGAGGAGAGATGAAGACGATCTCTGCTGGCTGCCCTTTCCCTTCTACAGCATGGGGTTCTTGGAGCATACAGAGAGTCGGAGAGGACTGGAACCTTCCCAGGGAGCAATATATTCGATAGCTTTCTATTTCCTTCTCAGACTCAACTCCTCTCTGCTTTGACAAACCCAGTGTTAGTTGGGGCATTTGTAGTTGTTTAAAATGTATTTTGGCTCCTTTGTGTTGGGTGATTCCACAGCGTAAGACCTGAACCGGAGGGCTGAGGATCAGTGGATGCCTTGTTGTTCCTTTCTCCACGTCATCTCATTCCTGTTAAAGGACGTTGCTTAGGATAGGGCGTTTTCTTGTTGGACTCCAGCTTGGGAGAAACTGCACTTGAGAAAGTTCACTGCTTTGTATTATTGCCTAGAGTACTTTAGGAGAAAAGCCCACCCACTCTTTAGTCTGGACTCTGGGTCTTTATTTATTTATTTATTTGAGAGAGAAAGCGTGCGCACACAAGCAGGGGGAGGAGGGGCAGAGGGAGAGGGAAAAGCAGGCTCCCCGCTGAGCAGGCAGGACTCGATCCCAGGACCCTGGGATCATGACCTGGGCCAAAGGCAGATGCTTAACAGGCTGAAACACCAGGCTCCCTGGACTCTGGGTCTTCAGGTGTTTTCAGCCTTGGGTCGGAGAACTTGACTTCTCCCTCTGGCCTTTGGTGACAGAACTGTGGTGTCGCCTAGTACCTCTTACCCGCGGGGAGACCCTGGGGCCTAGAAAGTGAAGGAACGTTGGTGATGTGCTCTTCCTGGCATGCGTTCTGCCTATAATCTTCTAGGCGGTCCCCCCGCTGTGGGGAAATGCTCAGTTGGATGGTTTGTTGTCAGTTTGCGTGTTAATTTAATTACACCAAGAAATAAGGGGAGCTTGCAGAAAAAAGGCCCCTACCTTTCACTTCTCTGTAGCTATATGGCAATTAGACCGACAGGAAGGGAGGCGCCTGTGAGGAATACATTTCCGTTGTATGGCCCGGGTGTGAATAGGAGTGCCACTGGACGGCGGACTCAGAATCACCGTGATGATCCGAGCTCTAAGTCCCAGCGGCTCAAACCCCTGCAGAAGGAAATACAAAGGAGGGAAGTCCTTAGGTTTTGTGTCTGTAACAAGCTCCATCCCTGTTTTTCCACTGCGGTGAAGAAGTTCTTGGCCGCCTTTTAGCTCTGTCTTTGAAGTGCTGTGCTGTGGCTAAATGAGTCTCCTATGCATTTTAAGTGCAGGAGTTGGTGTACCTTCCCCCTTTTTTCCCTCTCTTGCTCTTAGAACTGCTGAGATTGCAGCTTGACTGAGCCGGGTCGAGTCTCGTCAAGTGCCCACCTCAAGGCAGGAGGCGTTGAACAAATTAATGAATGACGGTTGTATTTACGCATTTGCTGTTCAGGCTGGAGGCATGTTCAAGTGAAATGCTGCTCCTTGGTCAGCGCTCCTTGCAAGTTGGGGGGCTGTATGTGTGGGTGTTCTGACTCCACACACAGGCTGGAAGTCGCTGAGTTCGTTTTAATGCTAAATCACAGTATCAAAGGAAATTGAGGGAAACGAACTGATTCCTTATAGACTAAATGTTTATTTACCAAAGTTTGCAGTTGCAAGGTTTTCAAACTTTATAATCTTTGTTCTTTGTTGGTTTTTTTTTTTTTTTTTTTTTTTTTACTTTACATTGTATTGTGTGTATTTTCCATGTTGCTTCCTAGTTACGTCTGCTCAAGAAATCCTGGACTTTGTGATGGATAAACAGCAAAATCTTGGTGACATGACACAATAGAAGCTTACTTCCTGCTCACATTAATTGCTCATTGGTTTCAAGGTGTTTGTGCGCGCGCACGCGCGTGCGTGCGTGCGTAAGGTATATAAGGGCATGGTGAGGGGGAGGGGTGTTGGAAGTCTCAAGGCTGATGGAGGCCCTGCTCTCTTCAAGAGGGGCTTCGGTGTTCTCAGCATCAGTATCAGCAGGTGGGGAAAAAGCATATGGAGAAGGATCATGGGAGAGGTTTTACAGGAAAGCTGTGCACATCACTTATGGTCAGTCACATGGCCACTGCTTCTTGCAAAAGAGCTTGGGAATTGTAGGCTAGCCTTGTATTTTGTTGCAGAGGGAAAATGGCATGGTGAACAAGTAGTTGGTATCTGCCACCCTAATGTTCATGACTTTTTTGTAATATTGTTCCACATAATTTATTCATTGAAAATGCCATCATTTATCTTTTTCCCTATTTTTGAGATCTGTGTTTCTAGTTTTCACCATTTTTTTGGGCATTTTTTTTTTTTTTTGGTCTGTAGATATTTCCTTTTTAAAAAATTCTTATTTAAATGCCAGTTAGTTAGCATACACTGTAATATTAGTTTCAGGTGTGTGATATAGTGATTCAAAACTTTCATACAACACTCGGTGCTCATCACAGTAAGCGCACTCCTTAATCCCCATCGCCTGTAACCCCCTTCTTCCCCCCACCTCCCCTGTGATAACCATCAGTTTGTTCTCTATAGTGAAGAGTCTGTTTCTTAGTTTGCCTCTCTCTCTTTTTTCCCCCTTTGCTCATTTGTTTCTTGAATTCCACGTATGGGTGAAATCATATGGTATTTGTCTTTCTCTGACTGATTTCTTTTAGGATTATACTCTGTAGCTCTATCCATGTGGCTGCAAATGGCAAGATTTCATTCTTTTTGATGGCTGAGTATCTATCTATCTATCTGTCTCACATCTTCTTTATCCATTGATCAATAGTCAGTGGACACTTGGGCTGTTTCCATAATCTGGCTGTTGGTAGATCACGCTGCTATAAACGGTGCATGTATCCCTTTGGATTAATATTCTTGTATTCTTGGGTAATAGTACTGCAATTGCCGGGTCATAGGGTAGTTCTATTTTTAACTTTTTGAGGAACCTTCATACTGGTTTCCAGAGTGGCTGCACGAGTTTGCAGTCCTACCAACAGCGTAAGAGGGGTTCTGTTTTCTCCATATCCTCACCAACACTTCGTTGTTTCTTGTGTTTTTTATTTTAGCCATTCTGACCGGTGTAAGGTGATATCTTACTGTGGTTTTGATTTGCATTTCCCTGATGATCAGTGATGTTGAGCATCTTTTCATGTGTCTGTTGGCCATCTTCTTTGGAAAAATGTGTGGTCATGTCTTTTGCCCATTTTTTAATGGGATTATTTTGTTTTTGGGTGTTGAATTTTATAAATTCTTTATATATTTTTGGTACCAAGCAGATATGTCATTTGCAAATATCTTCTCCCATTCTGTAGGTTGCCTTTCAGTTTTGTTGATTATTTCTTTTGCTGTGTAGAAGCTTTTTATTTCGATGAAGTCCCAATAGTTTATTTTTGCTTTTGTTTCCCTTGCCTCAGGAGACATATCTAGAAGGAAGTTGCTATGGCTGATGTCAAACAGGTATAGATATATATTTCTATTGAACTATTTCTTTAACATTATCCCAGTATTGTGGTAACTGGGTAAAAGAGAATGAAGTTTTTTATGGCTTTATCACAATACATCCTTAAGGAACATACAACCTGTCTATAAGTCTCTAGAATTACACCTCAATTACTTAAGGAAGTAGACAAGTATATAGAAAAGTGATTACACTTTCAAAGACCCTTTCAACAGTGGCCCACCCCACAAACTACCAAACAAAAACCAAATAGCCTTGGTATTTCAAAATGTTACTTTGCTTAATAAGTCAGATCAGAGACAGGAAACTGTGGTTAAGAACAAGCAAATTGCTTTCCTAAATCCAGAATTTTGAGACTTCTGAAATACTGTTCTAAGACCATATTTCTATAAATTGTAGGGAAGAGCAAATCAGGTGGATGGCAGAAAAGATTAATGGGATGGAAGTTAGGAAACATTGATGTTAGTGTTAGCTTTGCTGCTACCAGCTCTGTGGTCTGGGGGAAATCGTGTTATTGGCCTGGGCCCCAGTTTTTTCCTTTTAAACAGGGATATTGGACCATAATTTCTAGGTCCCTTTCCAACTTGGAAATTTTATAATATTAAGAGACTTTTACAGAGAGTTATCCAACTTTGCTGTGATACTCAACTTTCCCAGTTTTGGAAATGTCAAGGCAGCAAGATTAAATTGCAGGAAGAACTTGTGTGACTGTGAGTGGGCAGGAGAGTGACAGATGACTTCCAGGATGGACAAGTATCAGATAAGGTGTGGGATGTAGAAAGATGACCTTGGAGCTCTCTAGTAAGACCCTTGGAAAGAGTCAAGGGGTCATCATTGACTGCTTCATCAAAGCAAATACTGAAAACCATGTGGTCTGTATATTGGAGTCTTAGAATTTCACCTCGTGTTTTGTGACCTTGGGAAGTTACTAAAAATCTCTAATCCTTAGTATCCTCTTTCATAGACTGGAAGTTAATAACATCTATATTTGGAGTTAAGAGAGACTGAAATTTTAAAACACAGCGTAGTGCTTAGCACATAGAATGCACTTGATAAATGGTTCTGTATTGTTATGGCTGAAGCTAAAAGAACAAAAGATGTTGGGCAGAATTAGGAAGGAATTTGGCAATATCATGTAGAACATGGGGATTAAATGAGCCAATTCATGTGAAAGTGTTTAGCACAATGCCTGCACATAACATATAATCAGTTGAGGTTGGTTGAATCTGATTTACCAGGGGAATCTAGGATGTTTGGGGAATATTTTAAAGGTAATAAGAAAGAAGACAGTCATGTCTTTTTCATAAAATGATCTTCAGAGGCAATTTACCAAGTCTAGCCTACATTTTTTTGATAATTAAAAAATATGTATATTTCATGCCACTTTATTTTCATTTTACACCTAGGGTTTAGACTTATCAAGGCCTGTTATGTAGGTATATGATCTCATGGAATCCAGTAAATATTTGGCCTTGGGATTGGTGACATAAACAAAACCCCGAGTCAGGATCTTGCCCATAGTTTTTCCTGCTTAATGCATGAGTAAATGTTGTCTTACTGGCCAAAGCAAGAAAGAAATGAGGTATTAGGATCCAATCCATTTATGATAGGAGATATAATACTTACATGTTCCGAAACTACCCCTTGCTCATTTTGTACTGGAATTTGGTTACTCTATTTTCTTCTCATTATTCAGTCTCGCCAGCTTCCCCCACCACTCATTTATGCACACAGTAACCTTAACCACGTTTCTTCAACAAATTTGCAACATGAAACGATAATTTTGATTTATGTTTTATAGCCCCTTGAGAGAATGATTTTTTTAAATGATAATTAAATGCTGAGCTATTCCTGGGATTGCGACATGGGTCCCTTTCAAATATATCTGATCTGAGAATTTCAGCAAAAGGCATAAAGGAAAAACCAACAAGAAATAGGACAGAAGACAGATGCTGTACTGATGTTAAGTAAAGACAAGCAAACTGTGACCTAAGCGTGTTTGTCTCGAGGGAGCCAGCTTGGGAGCTTTTCTGAGCATTTGGGCTTTTTTGTGGGATATTTTTTCCCCCCAATCACGTTGGTAGAGGCTGGATTACAACTGAGGATGGGGAGATTAATGGCCTGTTGTGTCTAATCCACTAAACCCCTACTCCTGTTTCTCTTAAATTGATTGAATTTGGAGGAGCTGAAGATATACCCACAGCAGCTAGCCTGAGATTAGAGCCCAGTGAATTAACGAAACCTAATAGCTTTAAGTACATGTAAGCAAGAATCATGGAAACTTCACAGAACACAGTCCCTTTTTGCATTAGGAAATTCTTTTATTAATTGCTCCCAATGTGTTGTTTCGTTGTTGTTGTCATTTTTTTTTTTTTTGAGAACATTTTTACATGATTACATTTTAAAAGTGTAACCCTAATATAACTCAATTTTAAGTAATTTAGAGAAGAATAGAAAAGGAAACAGATTACCTGGAATCACATAACCTGAATATGTGATTTGTTTGTTCTCCTCTAGGTCCTTATTTATAAGCGTTTTTAGTTATTTGAAATTTTATTCCTCTATTGTGTTTGAGCAAAAGTCATGTGAAATAAATACATGGTTTGTGTGCATTACAGCAAGTCCCGCCTAACATGCAGACAAAACCAATATGAAGAGAATTACGAATGTAGATGGATAGATATGGGATTGATGAAAATCATAATTTTATGCTAAATTAGCAAACTCATATTGGATGAAATTTTAACAATTTAAATTTCTAAATCTTTAATTATGAATCTGTTGCTCTTGAAAAAAAATAATTAGTAGGGAGATAAAAAGATGAGAAATGTAATCATAGTATTGGGGATTTTTGAGTAGGGAAACACTTGGAAGAGACAATTTAGAAATGAGGTTTTTAAAAAATGTATCACTTAACTATTAAGACACAGAAATATGTTTGAAAATGCACTGGTAAGCTATTTGAGACAGACATAGGTTTATTTTATTTTATTTTTTTTTAAAGATTTTATTTAGAGAGAGACAGCTAACGAGAGAGGGAACACAAGCAGGGGGAGTGGGAGAGGAAGAAGCAGGCTCCTCGCAGAGAAGCCTGATGTGGGGCTCGATCCCAGGACCCTGGAATCATGCCCTGAGCCAAAGGCAGATGCTTAACAATTGTGCCACCCAGGCGCCCGCAGACGTAGGTTTAAAACCACACGCTGCCTCTTCCAAGCTGGAAGGCTCGGGGTAAATTAACTTCTTGTGCATCTCTGTTTTCTAATCTGTTAAATGGGGATAAAAATAACCGCCTCTGTAGTTTTTTGGTAAGTGTGACATGACATATGAAAGTGAAGCACTTAGTATGTTACTATTGGGCACGTACTAATGGCTTAATAAATGTGACCCATTAGTAACATGACAGTCATAACACGTAAGATGCAGCCAGCCACGTCGTCTTTGTAAAGGAGGCGGATTCTTTGAGCTGCCTGCTTTGTAGGGAGTATTGTTGTAGACGTTCAGAAACCTTCTTCTCTCCCCCAGACTCTACAAAAAAAGAGTTCACGCTGTGAAAACTGATGGTTCAAAGTTGTCCCTTCCAACTTCGCTCCAACTTGCCTACTTTCTATCCTGCACACACACTTCACACATACTTACCCTGGGCCTTTGCATGTAGTGTCCGCCCACCCCCCAGTTCTCGCCCACCTGAACCATGCTCATCTCACAGGTTCAGCTGGGGGGCCCCTTCTCTGTGAAGCCTGTAGTGATCTGTCAAGTTAGAAGGTCTCTCTTGGTCCTCTACACCCCACTGGCTCTTCCTGTCTCCAGCGCTACTCATCGCTGACCTGTCTTCCTTCCTCTGTCACGTGGCAAACTCATTGCAGTCAAAAGGCATCTAGTCTGCTTGCGTTTTCTGTTCTCACTCCTAGCACAACGTGTGGGTGGGATGGGTGTTCCTCCCCAATCTGCAGTGATAATGACGAGATTATTTGCAGATATTCCAAGTAGTGTTTGTTGAGTTACGTTTTATTACCTCTTCCCACCTAGTCCCTCTTAGAGATACTACCACTTGGGACAGGGCTCAGCAGACAACAGCCCGTGGGCCAAATCTGGCTTGCCACTTCATCTCCTAAACAAAGTTCTCTTGGAACACAGCCATGCTCATTCATTCATTCGTCTATGGCTGTTTTTATACCACAGCAACATAGTTGAGGAACTCCAACAGAGGCAGTGTTGCCTGAAACACCTGAAATATTTACTATTTGGCCCTTTGCAGAAAAAGTTTGCAACCCCTAATCCAAACAATTGATCTGAATGCTTCCAACAGATAGAATAATAAACTGGTTGCCTAGGTAATCCATCTTCTTCCATGAAAGATTAAATTATACATGAAATATTTTTTAAAAATGTTTTAAAGACTTGAGGCTTTTGAACTAGAGATTTGTCTTGACTTTTGTGGGTATCTTGGCAGTCTTGACCACCCCAAGCGGGTTCCTTAAGCACCTACCACTGTCAGAAACCGAGAAAGAACTCTCAGTTGGTGCTGACTTAGATTTGTAAAGCTTCCTTTGCTGTCCAAGGAGCTTGGAGTAGCTCTGGCCCTGCCCAGGCAAACATTCGGAGGGGAAGCCACCCTTCCCCTAAGGGATGGTTCGTGCTGGGGATGGCAGCTTGGCAGGGAAGGAGCCAGCTTTCTGAGAGTACGATTCTGCTGCCAGCCCTTTGAAAAAATAACCCTCCTCTTTAGGGAATGTGAAGGTCAGACCACATTCAGAAATAAGAACATCACCTGGAAAGACAAGCAATTTTAGGAATGACAACCTGAAAAATCAAACCTTTCCCCCTGATGATTGAGACAGGCCAGACACATCACCTCAGCCCTGATCGGTTTCTGCACTCGGACAGAGCATTTTCTCCCAAATAACCAGCAGGCTGCGTTTTGCTGGGCTCTGGGAGATGGTGGTCGTCCTCCGGGACAGAAGGGGAAATTGAAAGCAAGAAGCAGCAGCTCAGCCTGGCCGCAGAGGGAGTAGGCTCTGGCAGGGACCGTGCAGGACTCCCAGGAGCTGGGTTCTCAGCGCTGTTAGACGCGGCATTTGCACGGAGAAGCCGCGAAAGCAGATTTCAGAATGCTGCTTGATGGAGGGTCTTTTGAACTCTAGAGCAGGGCTTGCCAAACCCAGTGGCCCCCAGACCAAATCTAGCCTGCTGGCTGTTTTTAGAAGGCCGGGAGCTAAGAATGACTTTTACATTTTTAAGGGAATTAGAAAAAGAACGAAAGAAGAGCATTTTATGATAAATGAAAAATATGTAAAACCAAATTTCTGTCCATAAATAAAATTGTATTGAAACCCAGCTACACCCACCCATTCATTTCTGTATTATCTATTGTCTCTGACTGCTCCGCATAACAACAGCAGAGCTGAGTAGTTGTGTCAGAGCCCATAACCTGCAAAGCCTAAAATATTTACTATCTGGCCCTTCACCGAAAAGAATCTCTCCAACCCCGGTTCTAGTGTGCCTGGGATGTGATCATTAAAATCAGCATTCTCAAAGTGTAATATGTATATAAAATGCACCCATTTAAAACCTACTGTTAGGTGAGTGTAGGGAAAGAATGCCGTTATGTAACCACCACCACCATCAAGCTACAGAATAGTTCTATGAGTAAGACTCACGTAAACAGATGTTTCCGCATTTCCTCGCATGCCTTTGGAGTCAATCCCTCTGCGAGTTCAATCCTTGAACTTCAGCAACCACAGATCTGATCTCTGTCAATAGTAGGAGCTTTTAAATGTCTGTTTCCTGAGCATTTCAGAATACTAGAGACTAAAGGAGGGTGCTGGCTGGGGATGTGTGAAGACAAGAAGTTGATTTCATTTTTCCATGTGAAAATTCCTTAGCTCACTACGAACACCCACTCCAGACCAACCACTTCACTGTTTCCAGTATTAGCATCTGACAGGCGTGGTGCAAGGAGCTCCCCATCTATGATCTCATTTAATTGCTTAACCTTGTAAGGGAGTGCTTACCCATCTTCCATATGTTTGAGAGGATCTTAGGCCCCCAGGTTAACTTGCTGAAGGGCATCCAGCTGATAAGGTGTAAACTCAAGCTTTGAACTCTGATCTGTCTAAATCCAGGGCTTGAGCTCAGCTACCATCCCACACGCTTACTTAGTCTTGTCTGCAAACCCGCTTGGGGGTGTCATGTCAGCCCTTGGTAGATGAAGGAAGCTCAGAGAAGTTAAATGACTGTCCTAAGTCACCCAGCTACGAACTGCCAGAGTCAGGATTTGAGCTGCTAACTGCAAGCAGAAGGCACAGAGCAGAGAGCAATTGAAAAACATTATTTTGAAAAATCAAATTCCCCTGTCCTACAAAGAAGTGAACTAAGAGCCCTAGGGGAGTGCCCTGTAGATAATGCAGGGGTGAGGGTGGCAGGGGGTGAGAAGCAGTCTTAAGCCAGTCGTACTTTTGTTTTCTAAACTAATGGCTATTCCAAGGCTATTTTATTTAATATAAATAAGTAATGGTGGTAAAGTACTTTAAAAAACACTGAGGGGTACGTCCACGCTGACCAACATTAATAATCAAAATCTTTTCCTGTCCCCTCACAAATAGCATTCTATTTACCTTGAAAGAGGTGAAAACCAAAGTTTCAGAGTCCAGGCACGTAGCATGTTCTCTTTCTGTCCTCCTCCTCACACCTACTATTATAAAGGATGGTGCAATTTACCAACCCCTAGTTGAATGATGGCACTGCGTTTCTTCAGAGCCTTTTTATTCAGTACTTGGCCCTTAAAAGACACCCCAAAATATTATTCATTGTTCCCATTTTCTAGGACCACTCCATCAGCTTCTCTGCGGGCTCTTCTTACAATCTAGGACAGGTGGCTATGTCCACTGGGGTCCTAAGTTTTAAACAATAGAACCTCTTTGAGACTGATGTAAGCAGACAAGATTTTTTTATTATTATTATATGCAACGTAAATCAATTCGATGTTCTAATTTTTAAAAACGTTGAGAACTAGATTTAAAAACCAAAACTCTCAGACACAGACAAAATGTTTATGAAAGCATTTGAGGTGCTCACAGAATCTATAGTGGTGGAAGAATTGGAATTGGAGGGTACACTTGCAAGAATGTACTATGGGATTGTTCTAGAAAGCACTCCTGCTCTTGCCACTGCTGGGCAGAGATAGCCAAATCCTGTCAGTAGACACCGCTGGTGCCCAGAGAGCTGGACACTTCTGCCGTTAGCCTCACCAGGAAACGGATGCCCCATGAGACCTCCTTCCTCGTATCACCAACATCAGAAGAGTCTGGCATCTGAGAATGGCCAGCTTCGCCACATGCCTTTGTTTTATCAAAAGCAAAGTTCAGGATTCTGCCTGGGTGGGGTTGAACACTAAAGGCAGGAAATACTCCAAACACAGTGGATTGGTTGGATTGGTGGAATAATGGCCCCCCAAAGATGTCCACATCCTAGTCTTGGAAAATCCATGTGTGCGTTACTGTACATGGTAAAAGGGACTTTGCAGATGTGACGAGGTTAAGGATCTTGAGTTAGGGAGATTTTCCTGGATTATCCAGGAAGACCCAGTGTAATCACAAGGGTCCTTAGAAGAGGGAGGCTGGAAATCGGAGTCAGATAAAGGAGGTCTGATAACAGAAGAAGAGGTTGAAGTGCTATACTTTGAAGAAGGAGTTAGGGGACCATAGGCTACACAACGCAAAAGGTCTCCAGTGGCTGGAAAGGACAAGGAAACCGATTTTCCCCTGGGGCCTCAAGAAGGAGCACAGGCCTGTTCACACCTTGATCCTGGCCCGTATCAGACTTCTGAGCTCCAGAAATATTACGATAATAAGTTTGTGCTGTTTAAGCCACTAAATTTGTTGTAATTTGTTACAGCAGCAATAGGAAACTAATACACACCAAAAAAGGTGATGGGAAATTAGAAAGCATGACAAATGTCCAGCATAGCAGCATTGAAGGAAGCTAGAAAGATTGTTTCCCACATCCAATTCACATTTTTTGAGAGTGTTCCAACAGAGGCCCGAAGCCAGTTGGGTGAACAAGTTGAGTAATTGCTTGTGATTATTCAGTTTGTTCACCTACTTTATTCATTCCACGATCTATTCAACAAATGTTCCATTCATTAAGTAAACATTTACCGGAGCTAAGTGCCAAGCACTGTGAAAGATATTATGGTTACGAAAGAATATGAGAGAGTAAGACTTAAGGCTAACGGTTGAGATGCTCATAGATGCTGGGTGACATTTAACCAATTTTCAGTTGTCTCTACCTATTAAATCCCACTAAAAACATCCATTAAGGTGGTTTTGAAGAGTGGGAATTAGGATGTCCTAGTGATTTCAGAAGAGGAGCCCCAACCATTTATGGATAAAGGCATCATAATTGGCATAACTATTTTTTTAAACAATTAATGCATATCATAACAATAGTCAACACTAGTTAAGTGTTTCCTCTGTGTTAAAGATGATACTAAGTATTTTATTTGCTGTATTTTCATATAGTTATATACATTCCATGAGTTACGGACAATTATCATCCCCATTTTACAGATGAGGAAGCCAAGGCTTAGAACAAACGACCAAATTCACATTGCTAGCTAACGGAACTGGGATTTGAACTTCTGGTCATGTGACTTCCGGGTGCATGTGTTTGCTGCTCCGCTTGCTCGTGTGGTAGGTTAGTGGCTAGAGATTCACACGTGCAAGAGGAAAAATCCCCAGAGAAGTAAACCTCAAAATGTAGTAAGTAAAACAAGCCATGGAAATGCGGACAAAGAATTACATAGCTTTCTAAGGTGACTGCTTTTAAAGACCCTCTTTTGGATACATAATTCCTGGTCTGTTTGGTTAAAGATCATAATTATTTTCCTGCTGAGGTAGAAGCAACTCTCATACTGCTTTCACCAATTTATTTTTTTTTTTTAAAGATTTTATTCATTTATTTGACAGAGAGACAGCCAGCGAGAGAGGGAACACAAGCAGGGGGGGGTGGGAGAGGAAGAAGCAGGCTCATAGCGGAGGAGCCTGATGCGGGGCTCGATCCCATAACGCCGGGATCACGCCCTGAGCCGAAGGCAGACGCTTAACCGCTGTGCCACCCAGGCGCCCCGTGCTTTCACCAATTTAGATACAAAACGCCTTCTCCTAGATTATTTCAATTTTAAGAGCAAATCCATGAGGACTATACATGAATTATACTCTCTTTGTTTTCCTCTTTCCCTCCACCCATAGTTGTATGCTAAGGTAAATGCTTTGGTCAGTAGTAGTATTTTCCGGAAGCTTCTTGACAGAAAGTGTAAGGGTCAAGGACGCAACCCTCTAGCATCTTGTTCTAAGCGGGGTGCCTCCCCTCTGCAATGGTTCATCAAGCATCACACAGAAAATGTTGAGGCTGATTTGGACTGTGAGCAAGGACACACAGATCTCACTTATCACTCCTCAGTTGAGTAGACAGGGTGTGTAAGGTCTCTTGACCACAGAGCCAAGGGCTACATCTTACCCAAATGGTGCCCAAGCATTCTGCTCCTTGGGGTCTGGGAGCTGCTGTTTGCAGAGTTACTGCTCGGCAGTCCTGTGACAGATGGTATGCCTTGCTCATTAAATCAGAGTCCTCCCCACTCTGAGGGCCCCAGGCACGTTGGGAGACAGACTTGATGGTGTTTTCTAATGCTGAACGGTCTACAGCTCAAGAGCGTGAAGATAAATATTCTACTTCATTGTGCATCCACTAACTTAAGCCTTCCTGGGTCTATTCCCTTCACTTTGACAGGGCACATTTAGAAAAGTGAAATGAAGTGCTTTTAGGCACCCAGCTCCTCCATCCATCACTTTGTCTTGTACTTTACAAGCTTGGCCCTTTTCTCTGAGACTTGTCTTCACACAGTGTTTTGTATCAGTTACGTACAATATCCTGAACCAAAAAGAGACATTCCTAGTCCAGAGTTCAGGGCTTTGTTTTTGAGGCAGTATTGTGCAAGGCTTGGTTCTTTGGAGAGCTTGTTGGAGGAAAAGATGACAACCCATGCAAAGAGGAACACTGATATAAACCATTGTGTTTCCAGCACAGGTAATAAGTCAGATTCTAGAACCAAGTTAACAAGTTGTGCATTTACTTTAATAGCAATGGGAAGCCATGGGAGGGGGAGGGTCCCATGATCACATCTGAGTTTTAAGAGGACTTCTCTGGCTGCAGGTTAGAGAATTGACTGTCAGCCAACAGGGATAAGGGAGACGGGTCATCTTGAGAGGGAGAGTCAGGAGACCCTGGTGGCAATTGGAGTTAGAAGTGGAGGTCACCAGCTGAAGGTGGCGGTGGATATGGAGGAAAATGGAGAGAACCAGGAGAGAGTTTAGGATGTGGGCCAACGGAGCCTAGTAAATTGCATATGGCGAGGGGGTGAGGGAGAATGGTGGGTCAGAACGAGAGCCAGGTTTCTGGCTTGTGAACCGGGTGGATGACTGGCATTCACAAAGCTAGGGCACAGTGGCGAAGGGGAGCCATCATGTATAGCGGGCACTGTGCATTGAGTCACAGAGAATTGCAAGACACCTCGAAGGGGAGAGGGTGATGTAGAGTTGGGGGAGGGGGAAGAAAAGGAAATAATAACTTAAGAAAGAGAAGACAGTCTCCCCCACCAGGGAGTATATAGCAGGGCACAAAACCCAACCAACCTACTGTGACTACAGTTTTTATCTAATATTGGCAACACCGATATTAGTAGCTGCTATTGATTGCTTAGTATATATCTAAACCTTAAATAGCCTTCAGTTCTTACAAAAACCATGTTGATAGGCATCATTCATCACCCTGCTATAGCTGAACAGACTGAGGCTCAGAGATATTAGGTAATTTCGCTGGAGTTAGAAAGCTAGCAAATAGCCACGCTATGATTTGAACCCAAGTTTGTTTGGCTCTAAAGAATAAACTCATAACTCCTAGGGAAAGCTGTCACCCCGAGGGACAAATAAACAGGTGCAGGGTTGGAACGATGTAAGTTAAGAAAAAATTACTGAGATAACAAAGAGTTGGATAGGAGGTCATTTTAAGACTATTTCTTGGAGAAGTTGAGGTCTGCTGGTTTTGAATGAGGCCATACATGCCAAATCTCTGGGCACAAGTACATTAATTTGAAGTAGGGAGCAAATAAATGAGATTAATAACATGTAGGGTGAAGAGGGCATTGGAGATAGCTTTTTCAAACATCATTCTGTTTTATAACCTTTGATTATCCTGCTTCGCCAGTGAGCTAAATCCTTAGCGTGGTCCACATGACCCTTAGGACATGCTAGGATACGTTTATGGACTCACTCCCTGCCTCCCCTTGTGCGCCCTGCACTTGCAGCTCTAAAAGATCTTTCCTTACTCCCTGCCTCCTTCCTTCCCTTCCTTCCTTCCATGGTTCTCTCCTTCCTTCCTATTTTTATTTTATTCATTCTTTATTCACGAGTTTCTACAGTGATCATCAATTGAGCACCTACTGTGTGCCAGGAACTGTACTGAGTCTCGAGGGTCTCGGGGATAGAAAGATAAACAGCCTCCAGGAGACCGTGGGTGATTGCAGTGCTCGGAGTTCATAATCCATTGTATTAGACTTTGAAATACACTATTACAAGTGGTGAAAACAGAGACCAAAAGAGAGGGTGGCCTTGTCTAGAGATGAACCCCGAGCCAGAGTTAAGAACACGTAGATACTTGTCAGATGCACAGAGGAGGGGGCTTTCCTGGCCCAGCAAATAACCTGCCTGCAAAAGCAGCGGGTGTTTGCAGAATGGAAAACAGTCTTTCCAAATGTCGACTTGAGCCATTTCTGAGATGTGGCTGTTACTTTTCCCCCTTGTTACCGGCCTTTGCATTTCTCCAAAATCCTGAAGCCTCGTCTTTCACTGTCTTCTCTTTCTGCTTCCTTTCACCTCTTTGCTGACTCTGAATTAAACCCTTCATTTCGGATCTCTGACAGTTTCTCCCCTGCTTTGCTAACCACTTTAAAAAATAGACATTTAAAAGCCTTCTGTGGGTCTCCTGCTAGGTTATGGCTCTCGTGCTGGGTGAATCGACGCTCCCTGCCTGGAGGACGTGGGCCCCACCGCTGGGGCCCCCGAGGCTGCGAGGCTGGCAGTTGAGCTTTGCTTCATGGGCTGTGCCCACCGACAGCTTGGTTTGCGCTCCCCGGGGTCAGTCACCTGCTGCGCGCCTGCCTTCAGCAAAGGGCACGGCACCAGACTGCGGGCTCCCCAGCAGGGTGAGGCCTGGACAGGGCTGTGAGGCAGCCCCACGCAGCATGGAACAGGGCCAGACTCACTCCCAGCCTTTCCTTGCCTTCTGTGTCACGTGATCCTTACTGCAAGCTCAGCCTGCCCTTGGTGCTCGGGGCTATTCCTGTGCAGAGGTAGGGCTGATTGAGGCCGTTCCACCGCATCTATACTGGGCTCTGCTCCAAGGTACGCTTGCTGCTGCCATGCTTCGGTCCTGCGCTTCAGCTGAACCATGAGATTTCACCTCCGCCTGGCACCAAATCCCGTATGTGGCTTGGTCCTGACTTGGGGCCCCTCTCCCTGCACCTAGTGCCTGAATTTCTACAGGCATTACACAGGGACCTTGGGATCTCTAGGCTTAGGGTCCAGTGCCCTCCCTAAATTTGGGTCTACGACCTGTGACTAAGTTCATTAGAACCCAAAGGACTCATGTTGCCAGAGCCCCAGAAAAAGATGCTGAATTCTGAATATCCGCTGTGCCTCCTTCCCTTGCTGTGTCCCATATCGAAGTCAGGACCCAGATCCCAGATATTGTTCTCCATCCTAATTATTATTAATAATACAGCAATTAACATGCACAGAGCACCTACTCTGCCCATGACTGTGCTGAGCACTTGAGAAGAATTAGCTCCTGTGCCTTTAGGGTAGCTCCACAAGAAAGGTATCCCATGCTGTTGGGCTTCTAGCTCACGCAACCTTGCTCTGAAACCCATTTTCTTGTCCAGAATGCGCTTTATTGTCTGCCTCAGCTGGAGCCTGTCCTGTTGTTGTCATGGTCAGTGCTTCTTCAGCCAAACCTCAAGTTTGGACAGCATCTTCCTCTGGGTCTGCTTTCTCCAAAGCTTTCATAGATCTTATGGGCAAATCCTGTTCCAGTCTGAGTCCTTACTCCACAGTTGGACAACGGCCAATTAAGTAATGTACAGTCGAGTCTCAAAATGATTGTACAGTAGAGGTAAGGACGCTGAAAGGACAGCTGGTATCAGATTGTATACCAGGTAGCCAATGGGTATTTATTGTGTAATATCTCTGTGTTCATCTGTTTTTGGTTCTATTATGGGATTACATGGAAGAAGAGGGCTCAGTGGTTAAGCTTATAGACTACTCTAGAACCAGACTGCTCAGACTTGAACACTTCCTTTGCCACATTGCTATCCCCATGACCTTGAGCAAATTACTTAGTCTCTCTGTGCCTCAGTATTCTCATCTGCAAAGTGGGGATGATATAGTGCCTATTTCTTAGGGTTCTTATAAAGATTAAATGAGTTAATTCATGTAAGGCATTTCTGCACATAGTGTTAAATAAATATTTGCTATATTGATGATGATGATTACAGAGACTATGGCAATATGTTCCCTGGTTCAAGAAGCTTTTGGTCTATTAAAGCAGACCAGAAATCACCATATATATTTACATATTAATTTGGAAAATGGATATCAGGTGTCTAATGAGGTTCTCAATAATTGTTGGGAAAAATTGGGAAAGGCAATATGGAGGAGTAACTTGACCATGGCTTTTGGGATGAGTAGGCTGGAGAGAGGCAGAGGGGAAAGTGGCAGTCTAGTCTCATTGACATGAGGGCTGCTTCCTTTCATAGAGCATGGATAGTCCTTGTTTGTTATTGCCTGTTGGCCACATTTCCATCCCTGTAAACAAAGCCCAGGATTCTGGATCTAAGCTGAAATGGGGGGGAGGGGGGCTTGCTTTAGTCATGGGGTAGAGTGTGATTCTCCCTTGGCTAGCAGAGCATGGAGTGGAAAGTGATTCAGGAGATAGTGTCCAGGGGTAGAGCTGGCCTGGAAGCCAGACGGTCCAATCAAGCTTCCATTCAGCAGCTGAGTTGGAAGGCAAGCTAAAGGCATGACCCAAAAGATTGGAAATTGGGGATAAAGGCTACAGCAAGAGGACTTGGCATGAAAGATGGACAACAGAGTAGAGATGGGGAGCAGCAAGCTGCAAAAAGCTGCAATTGATAAATTAAGGCAAATAATTTCTTTTTTGTAAAAGATTTATCTATTTATGAGAGAGAGAGAACGCATGCATGTGTGGAGGTGGGGAGACAGAGGGGCAGAAGGAGAAGAAGAGAGACTCCCCAGCAGATTCCCCGCTGAGCACAGAACCTGACACAGGGCTCTATCTCATGACCCTGAGCTCATGACCTGAGCGGAAACCAAGAGGCAAATGCTTAATCGACTGAACCGCCCAGGTGCCCTGGGCAAATAAATTCTAATCAGGCATCAGATGAATTAACTCAAATTAAGGCATGAGATCCTGCATCGGTGGAGTCATGGGGGAATGGACCATAAGGCAACTGGTTCCTAATGATAGAGATGGTGTTAGAAGAGATCCAGGTCTAGGGGTTCCGACGTGGGAATCAGCCCTCTGACAGATAACACTGTAGGTGACCCGTGAAGGCCATGGTCAGGTTCAGCATGGGGAGCATTCAGTGATATGGGATTGTATGGGAAGAAATGTTACGAGATTGAGTGGTATGTCTTTCATTTACAGTATATTTATTAAGTTTCTACTGTGTTTGAGGTACTGTGTTTTTTGAAACGTTGGTGGAGACAGAGGTGACTCAGCCATGCATCTTTCGTTCAAGAAGCTAATAGTCGAAAAGATAAGATAAATACTATTCACAAATAACTAATACGTGACAGAAAGCAGCGCCTGACATAAGGGAGACAGAGATAGAGAGCCTTAGGGAGGAGTGATTGTTTGCACTGGAGCCTGCTGGCTCACAGTCTCAGAGCCCGCATTGGAACCAACCTTGCCTGGGTCCAGATCTCTGCACCATGTGGTTCATGTTGTGACCTTGGGTAGGCACATGTAACCTCTTTGACTATATCCTCATCTGTGAACCGTGGATCAAAAAGTACCCGTCTAACTGAACTGCTTCAGGGATTAACTGACATAGTGCATGTGACATGTGTGTCACTTAATAAATGATAGTTGCTGTTAATTCCAATGGACTGTTTCATTAGGGTCATATCCCAGGGGAATATAAAGCCACAGGATATCCGATATCAGAGATCTAAGGGCAGCTGAAAGTGGAATAAAAGGGCAAAGGAGCATGACTGAGGAATTAACTTCAGTGTTATAGAAAAGATAGGCTTGTTGCCAGGCTGAACCCCTTCCACTCCTTCAGGGTTTACCTGCTGGAAGTTTGTACGTAACTCCCAGAGAACTAGAGGGCACCAGCTTCTCCTTCCCCACCTGCTTCCTCCCTGAATAGCATAGTGATGCCCTCTAACCAGAGTGGATCTGGTTGGTGAGAGTGTAAATGGATACTCCGTTATTGGAGAGCAAGTCTGCGGTGTCTGTTAAAATTTAAATGAAGAAAAAAGGTGAATGTCCCCAAAGCCACGGTTACACCTCTCATTGAACGCCCTGGAGCAGTGTGCACACGTGTGCATTAGGCAGCATATCCAAGATACCCAGCTGTTGTATAATTTGAACATAAAGACACGGCGAATAGCCCAAATGTCCATCCACAGGCATGAGATCAATTCTGATAAGCTAAGATAAATACTGTACAACCGTGTAAAAAGTCTGTGGTGGACCTCTCTGCGCCTACCTGGTGGGATTTCCAGAGCGTAGGTGAAGAAAGAAACTTGCTGGGCAATAAGTATAGTGTGCTTTTCATATAGACACACGTGTATATGTTTGTAAATACGTATTAAAAAGCCTACAAGGTTACACACAAAATGGGGACAGTGGTTCCCTTATAGGGGGAGTGAGGGTATGATGGCAGAGGTGAGGAGAGACGAGGAATCTGAGCCTTATAGGTACTGTCCAAATGACCCTGGGGATGTGTTCATGCTGTATTGAACAGTTGCAAGCAAACAGTACATAAGCAACGATAAAGAGGCCTTGAGTGTTTACCCCCATTTGCCATACCTTTGCCACACACCTGTATGCATCTTTCAAAGTGGTGGGTGTCAGGTTCTTTGGGGGCAAGTGCAATATAGAAAAAGCATGGTTTAGTTTATTCTCATGTGCTCTTCCTTTTAAGGCTAGTAAAAAAAAAAAGCATGTTGCCATTTTTTAAAAAATTTTGCAAACAGTTGCAAAATTAAATTTGGCTCCTAAGTTTCATGGGGAATGATTTAATGTCCTCCCACACATTGCGGGCATGTACATATGTCCTAAATAAAAATGAGCTACACAGAAGTATGAGTAACATCTATGTGAGATGGACAGTCCTGTTTAGCGTGTTTTCCCAGACGAGCATGAAAATGCCCATTTTAAATTTACATTTAGACAGGAAAATTACCATTATCTCAATAGTATGGGGGAAAATAATAATTCTAGGGGTTGATGCTTTCTCGTGCACAGCGGCGAGCACAGGACTTCCAGCCACACAGGTACGTTAACTAAACATTCAGATGAAGCCAGACATTTGCTCATTTTCAAATAGCTGAATGACTGATGGGTTTCTTTGTTATTCATGTATTGGCTGTTGGAGAGAGTAAATAGAGACCACATTACATCAAAAGTAATAATTATAATAGCATATACTTGGGATGTTTTCAAAAACTGTGTCCATATTTCTGCATACCTGAATCTCAAAGGAACCCTGCTAGTTATTTAGAGCAAATACTATTCACACCATTTTATAAACTATGACATTGAGTTTCAGGGAGATTTAATAGGTCTGCCCAGGTTAGTGGAGGCCATATCGTAGCCACAGTTTTGCTCACAGCACGTATCGCTAACATTACATTGTGCGTTTATCTTTTTTGTTTTGATCAGACTCTCTCATTGGAATGAAAATTTTATGAGGGCAGGAGCTTCGCCTGTTCTCTTTATTGCCTGGAATAGTGCTGAGCACATAGATAGGAAGTACTCTATAAATAGCCATTGGATGGGTGGATGGATGGATGGATGGATGGATGGATGGATGGATGGATGGATGGTTGGGACCGGAGGCTGAGCCAGCCCCTAGTTCAGCATTCTTTCCACCACAGCATTCACCCCCAAACCTTTTAGTGATGATCGTAAAGATGGAGAGGCATCTCTAGTAAGAAACATCAAGGAGAATCAGGTCATGGGCTCTCTCCTGGGACAGAGAGGGAATGTATCAAAGAAGAAAAAATCAGCGGTGATATTAGGAAAGTCAGTCACAAAGTATTTATTATGGTGAGGAGGTGCAAAGATGCAAGGAAGAGTGCCACCAATCCTAACTCTAGAGGGCTTCCTGGAGGAGGTGACCTCTCAACTGAAACTAACTGAATATTGAGTTAGAATTCTCCCAGCAAAGGGGAGGAAAAGGCAGAAGGGCTGCGTGCGCAGAAGCTTGCAGGAGAGAGAGCCAGTGATGAGTATGTGAAAACTGAAGGTGGTTCTAGCGTGTGAGCAGGGTAAATGCAGGGAGAGATAAGGCTGAAGAAGTAAGAGCCAGATCACAGAGGGCCTTGGCAAAGCCTGTAGAACGAAAGTCCAGCTACTCAAGTAACACAGTCTTGTGGGCACAGAGGAGAGCAGGCTTCACCCAGAAGGTTTCATGAGTCTTGCTTAAAAAGGCTCTAGAAGGATGAATAGGAGTTTGTCAGGTGAGCAGGGCAGGAGAGAAGTGAGGACTCCTGCAAGGTCAGCATGACGGGGGCACTGTGTGAATCATGGGGCGTGGTGAAGAAGGAGCTGGGAAGTCAGACAATCCAAGTTATGAGAATCTAACAGATCATGCTAAAGAACGAACGACTATTTTATTCCATAGGCAGGGAAAGATACTGTGTTCTCTGGGATCTTATGAACCTTTCTGTATCACTTGTTACGTCATTTCTTATGTCAGGCTCCAGTCGACTACATGCTTTGTACAAGGCTGAGGTCCTTGGTGATATAACAGAATCCTGTATTCATCTGAGGGTAGTGGTAAAGGGCTTGACTTGGGGAAAGAAGGCCTGTTCTGAATCCTGGGTATATCACTTACTGAGATCTGGGGCCAACGCACTTAACTTCTCTGACCCTCAGTTTTGCCATCCATAGAATGGGACCAGTGATAACTCTTGCTTGGCCAACTTCATGGGAGTGTTGAGAGGATCAACAAAAGAAGTGTGTAAGGCACTAAGTTGGACTGAATTGTGTGTGTGGTAGGGGGTGTGGTGAAAGAGAGGAGGTAAATGCAGGACTAGAGAAGGTAAGCTAGGGTGTTGGAGAGCCAGGAAGTACAGGAAGGAGCCATACAGTTGAAAGGAAGAAATTAAGAAGATATGACAGGGTGGGATACTGGCTCAAACAAGAGACCAGAGAGTCCAGTGGGGACAAATGCAAGAGGAAGGATCTGTGGGATAGGTCATCGGTTTGCTAGCCAATAGGTATAAATAAATAGAGGTGCGCCATACTGTCTCTTAATGATTGTTCTAGACAAGATGTCTTTTTACAAAAGGGGCCCGAGGCTGTGCTTCCATGGCAGTCCTGTGTCTGTCTTAAAGGCTCACTTCTCCGAGCCTGATGCCTCTTAAAGTACATTCATATGTGAAAACAATGGCAATGAAATAAAAACTCACTCTTTCATTTATTCAATAAATATTTATTGGTTCTGTCCTGGGAAGGCACTCTGCTGGATATTGGGACACACGGAGGGACTCAGGGAGCTTGCAGTCTAGCAGGTAATCTTGAAAAGCATCTGAAAATGTCATTTTCTTAAGGAAATATATCAAGCTTCAGCCATTGGCTTTTAGCCCCTTGGCCTTCTATTCATGAATACTTGCTCAGAAATTTATTATTCTACCAGTTCTCTTTCAGTCTCTCCCCCATTGCTGATTTGTTTTTGGTATAACAAGGGTCCTACCTGGGGGATCCTCAGGCCCTAACAAGACCAGGAATTTGGTAATGAGATCTGGATTCTTTTTCAACTTTTAAATGGAAACGCCACATGAGTTTTAAACAAATGAGCTGTAATCCTATTACTAGTAGGCCAATTTTCTTTTTACATATTTATTTTCTTTCTGTATACCTAGATGAAAACATAGCATACGTACCATTTTTATGCCATTCCTTTTAATTAATAGTTCATCATAACTATTTTTGGGAATTAGCCAAATTTTGAAATAGACGACAAAAATTTTGACATCCGTGATGAAGCCACCCAGGCAACTCGAAGGTCAGCTATCTCTGTCTCTGGTCACAATTGTGTCAGCTCGGGCTGGCCGTTGTGGGCTATCTCCCACCGATCAGAAGATGATATTGGCAGCTATAGCCATCTTAGCCTATTAAGATGGTGGACGGAATGTATTGAAAATGGATTAATAAATGTCTAGAAAAAAACATTTTTCAATACCCAGGGCTTGGGCAGGGGTGGGGAGAAATAATGTTTTTGACTGTGCAAAGACCGAATTATGGATTAAAAAGGACTTTGCAAAATAGGACCCATCACGTAACAGAAGTGGATAAATTAATGTTAATTTGGGGGCTTTCCGATAATAATCACCCTTGAATAAAATCCATGGCATTTGAACCCAAGAGGAATGTTTAACCTGTCTATTCATGCGTCAGTAGGAATTGGTGTCTGTTCTGCCGTGCTGATTCTGGGGTATCTGTTTTTGTTTTATTTGTTTGCTTGTTTTTCTGTTTTTTTTTTCCTTTTTTTTTTAAAGATTTTATTTATTCATTCTACAAAGAGAGAGAGATAGCCAATGAGATAGGGAACACAAGCAGGGGGAGTGGGAGAGGAAGAAGCAGGCTCCCAGTGGAAGAGCCTGATGTGGGGCTTGATCCCAGAATGCCGGGATCACGCCCTGAGCCGAAGGCGGACGCTTAACGACTGAGCCACCCAGGCACCCCATTTTTTTTTTCCATTTTTTAACAAAATGGGTAGCAGTATTTCAGAAGCCAGTACCCCTAGTGCTGTGAGGCTTCTCAATAATTTGGAGAAGGGCAGGGATGAGGGTAAGCTAAATGAGGCACTTGCCTAGGTGTAAATTGAAGGGGAGAGGTACCAAAAACCTCAGAAATCAAGGTAAGTCAGACCTTAATGAAATATTTTTAAGAAATCAAAATTGGTGCAGGAAAAAAAAACCCACGATGGATGAAATAATCCAAATTTTTAATAAAGACAGGATCAGCATTACTGATTTTTCCTTTTGTCTTAGGCTACAAAGATGGTTCCTCATGGCACTGTTGAATTCCGTTCTCATTTAAAATTCGGATATCCTATTCATAACGGATTTTTTGCACTAACTTTTGATTTTTAAAAATATTGCAGTGAAATATTATTCAGCTCAGTGGCTGAGTTCTGCCTCCCTCGCCTCACTCTGTCATCTGTGGATGTCCCCAGTATCTGTGGGTTCTTCATACAAATTTGGCATTATGGTATGTTTGTCTGGGTTTTTTTTACTTTTTCTTGCTCTTCTTCTTGTTCAAGCCATGTTAATAGCTAGTGAGGTCGTTCTGATTGAGGGGTGCATACAGTGATATTTGCAACGGAATAAAAGGCAGTAAGATGTGTATTTGAGGAAGAGATGTTGGCTTGCTGATCCCAGTGCTAGGCTAGTAATTACTACGTCCTGAGACATGGACCAGAGGTCAGGGAGGAGTGAGAAGGTCAAGGCTCCCCGTGACCAGCTTTTTGCCTACAGGCTCCTAGAGACTGTTGGATGGGAGGGCAGTGCAGGTGAGTGGCAGGGGTAAGACTGTTGCTGGGGAAACAGTCTTTTTTTTTTTGCAACACAGCTTGTGCTCTGCATTCTGAGCTGCCAGAGGTGGTAGACCTGGTGTCTTAACAGTGATTGCAAGTTAATACCCAGCATTTTATTTTGCCTAGATGTACTCTGTGTGTGTGTGTGGGGGGGGGGTGTAAGATAGCCAAAAATGCCCTCAATTTTTCCCCCTTAATGTGATTGCTGGAGGATGTCTACCAAGAGGCTGCAATTCTCTTTCATTTTCCATAAAGGTCTCTTTCTAGTGAGAATTGGGGAATGGGTTCATGGCTGCACATACCTAAGGTCTGTAGAGTGATTTAGATAAGAGTGACTCAGCAGCTTTGTTCAAAGTGCATGCCCTGGGTCAGGCTTTAGTTTGTGTGCTAAGCAGCGGTCATATTTTTGGAGGCAATATCCCTTACCATTTGTGTCTGCTCCCCATCTTAATGCTGATGAATAGTCTTGCCCGTAATAGTAGAATTGAGAGGAGCTCTGAATGTCTTGTCTTCTCATTTCGTCCAAACCATCTGAACAAGAGATGATGGAGAGAAGGTGAATCTTCAAGAATGCTTGGAAGAAATTCAGTGACTTTGCCATCATGTCTGAAGAACAGTTGGTGACCCAGCCTTTTTGGGTTGCCTGCCATGGGAAAAGCTAGATTAAATGCTGAACCACAGATGCAAAGATGGAGAAACCATTCAGATTCTTGGAGGCATTGGAAGTGATGGGGGAAGGTTTCAACAGGATGGTGGAAGATATCCTGGTAGGCATGCAGTCATCACCCAAGCAGTCCTGCCGTGGGCAAGATCCCAGGACGGGGCAGAGCATAGCAATGGAGGGACCCTGTGGTAAGAGGGGGCTGGGATGCAAAGATGGGCTGCAGGTCTAAGAATGATTGACATGGGTCAACACAAAGGGCACCCACCAGAGAAAATGGGGTACTTTGAAACCAGGATCTGATAGGTGGAAGGAGAAAGTTAGAATCAAGTAACTAATTAGCAACTCTGGGTGGAACCAGAGTTGGAGTAAGGTACACACAGGGTCAGAAGGAGGACTACCAAGTAAACTGTGACTTGATATATCCCCTTTGTAGGGCCTGTGTTAGTCCCAGAGAAAGAGATAGGGCCGCCCCTGCAGATGGCAGGTTAAGTAACGTAGGAAGACAGTGACAAAGGTAGGGCAAGCTTATACTTACTAGGTGCCCTATACCAAGGATGGTTTTAAAAACCTCACATGTATGAACTCATTTGGCCCCAGGGACACCCTGAGAGTTCAGTAGTATCCTCCCCATTGGGGTAAGCACCTTGCTCAAGATTAAAGTGGCAGGCCTGGAGTCTGAACGCAGACAGTTTGGTTTTGGAGACACATTCTTCACCACTGTGCCGTGGAGTTTATGTGAGCAGATAGATCATTGAAGCACCCAAATTAGAACTTCAGTGGTCCAAAAGAAATAGAAATCTGGGGGTGTGGTTAAACTTGAATTTGGTGACACATCTGGGAATAAATTCCTTTCCCACACTGGGAATTAAGGAGACCCACAGTGAATTGGTAAATGTGGTAGAGAAGCTTCATTCAGGAACCTCCCTCCCAAGGTTTCAGCTTGGTCTTTCTAGAACATTCTAGAATTCAGCCACATGTGCTCATTCGTGCTGATTCTGGGGAGGCTGCTCCCTGAATCCTGCTATGTTCCATCAGCTTTTGGTTCCTTTGACACTGTTCAGACCTTATTTCATCCTGCTGTGGCTGAGAGAGCTGTCCTCTTCTCAAAGCTCCTCCATACAATGCCTCCTGATTTCTATCTGCCTCTCTTGGTCCAACCTACATTGGTCCAAAAACATTACAGCAGAAGTTAGAAAACAGTGTTCAGTGGCTGGTGAACACACATTGTTAGCCAGGGAAGCTAGTTAATTAATGTTCATTTTAAACTAAAACACCTTAAATTACTCACTTGAAATGTAAATACATATTTAACTTTGGCATTTCATCTTCCTTTAGTAGGAGGAAGTAGGAGGGCCGTTCTCTCCAGTTTTGGTTAACAAATTCACATGTCATGTGGATCTTATTCTCTTCTGAAATTTCTATAATGTTCACTATCTAAAGAAAGCATTTAGCACCTAATTACTTATTACATGGCAGTATCTTTTCTATTGTTGTCTTGTACTGTCGCTGAACTCATTAATTGCTATTTAAGTTTTCATGGGCTTGTCTCGTCTTCCCAAGGGTATTATTAACTGCCTAGGACAGGAATTATACCTCCGGGTTTTTTTCTGTGGTCCCCAGGGCAGTACCTTGCACATATGGGTATCAGTGTAATTTTTTTTTTTTTTTTACACACAACACTGATCTTTTTATTATTGAACACTGCCAGAAGGAGAGGGAGAAAGAAAGAGAGGGAGGATAGAAGAAGGAGGAGGAGGGAGAAAAGGAGGAGGAGGCGAAAGGAGGGAGGGAGGGAAAAAGAGAAAGGAGTCATCTACTCATCCATCTGTGTTTTTCGAGGAGCTGGGTTATTCACGACTGGTGCTAAGTTTACCTCCTCCCTTGCTTTCAGACTTTACAGAAGCTGGGCCCTCTGTGCATCTTAAACAACTAATCTGCACACTAATAAACTCTCTTAGGAATTCAGGGTTGGTGTTTTAAGCCACAATCCCTCGATTATACAATATCTTCAGAGCCCCTGACTGATTTTAAAGGTGAGAAGAAACACTATTAGTTGGGAAAGCGAACCATTATTTTAGCAGTTGTTAGACTGGTGATTGAATATTTTAGTAGCAGACAGAGGAAGGGGGTTTCAAATCTCTGTGTGAGCTTTGGACTGGAGTCCTTTTATGGAAATAAAATGAGGAAAGGAAAGGACGTGATTTCCTCTCTGAATGGTTGTTACGGAATACCTAGAGAGTGATCTGTCTGCATTCATAGTAGGTTGTGTCTGAAAGACATCCCGAATTTATGCGTGAGAAAGGGGAGCAAGGTGTCCAGGTGGTCCTTTTGGCAGAAGAGCCAACGACATATATAGGGAGAGGGAAGAGGTTTGATCTTGCTATTTATAATAATAATGGCTAAGTTATTGATTCTTTGACATATTCTAGACACTGTTCTAGGTGTCTTGAGTATTATAACTCATTCAGTCTTCATATCAACCCTATGCGGTAGGTAGTGTTAGTTTCCTCATGATGAGACTGAAGAACTTACTTAAGGGAACACAGCTAATAAGTATAGAGTCAGTATTTAATCCCAAGGAGTCTGACTGTAAAGCAAGGATTCAGCAAACATTTTCTGTAAAGGGCCAGATAGTGAAAATATTTTTGGCCTTGTGAGCCAAGATGGTCTCTGTCTCACCTACACAGCTCTGCTGTTGTAGAGTAAAAGCAGTCATAGAGAATACGCAAATGAATGGGTATTGTCATGTTCCAATAAAACTTTATTTACAAAAATAGACAAAGGTCCAGATTTGGCCAATAGTTTGCCATCCCCTACTCCAGAGCTCAATTCTGGAGTCTGCTCCCCACCCGCCCCATTTTTTCCATTACTATGAATTTACGTGTGTATGTAATTGAGGGATTAATTAATTATTTTGTGGATTATCTATGCCAAATAGTGGGTGTTGTTTCTTCTTTTTTCTTCCTTTCTCAAATACCTTGTGGTCCCTGACACAATTAAAAAGAAATCTGGTGAATCAGAGTGGTAGGTCTGGTTGCTCCCCGTACTCAACACCTGTTGTTGGACATTAATTTCCTTGACCTCATGATAGTGATGATTGTGTCTGGAATCCCCGTTCCCTTTCCATAGGATACCTAGAGGCTGCTCACTATTAAGGCTCTCCTAGCTCCTGCTGGGACTTATCCATTTGATCCCTGCCAATAGAGAGGGTATCAGATGAAAGTATAAGAAAAGAGCTTATCACTCGACCTGGTTGGGCTCTCTTTTATTTGTCCCCAGTCACTGAAACAGAAGCAAAATCTCTGCCAGGGGCTGATTAAATAGTAGGAAATGTGCGGTTAGGGGATTTGGAGAGCACTGAACATAAGGTTGATGGTAAAAGAATTAATATTAATACTAATAACTGACCTTTATAAAGCACCTCACAATTTACAAAATGCTTTCCCCCCATTCCTATCGATGACCAACCCAACTCCCCCCACCTCTCCTCTCCCCTCTCCTGGTATCTGGGGATTTGTTTTAATGGTGTTTCAGAGTGTAAGGCTGCTGATACGATCTAATCTGAGCAGGTACTGGGACCTGAGCACATTACTTATTCATGCGTTTACTGATGGAGATGGAAATCCAAACATGACATCAGGAGATCCAGAAGGCAATGCCTTTACATCTTCTATTGCTTTAAATCTGGGTCCTTACATGTCAAGGAGAAGAGAAAGTGCATCATTTAAAAACGCATCTGTCACTTACGTGCTTGGAAACATGTCACAGTGAGTGGTGAAACATTATTAATTCCTTTTGCCTTCGAAGAATAATTCATGCACTTACAAGTATAATCTGCATCACAATGAAATATTTGGATGTAAGCATAGGTGTAATTAACACCAGAAAATCTCTGAAACAAGTAAAGCAAGGAAATTCACAGTTAAGTTAGTTTCAGACATAATCAGTGTGCCCAGGAGCTTAGGGACATGCTACCACCCTGCGTCATCTGGGTAATTGTGAGGGCCAGTGAGGGGGAGAAATGCGAGGGCTGCCTCCCAAGCTCTTGGACCCCTGGATGAGGTTTGAGCGACTCATGCTGGTTTGGCATACTCTCCATAATTTGGAACCTTTAATTTAATTCAGTGTAATAACCATTTATTGAGTCCCTGTCATATCAAAAGCACAGATCTAGGCATGGGATGATATAAATATGATAATAATAGTGTAGTGGGTGCTGTTGGTGCCCTGCCCAGATCTCTCTTACACAGTTGCTGTGAATATTGGCTGCTGTCAAGCTCACAGGTGCCCTCTTCTCCGGAGAATTGTCCTCAGCCAAATGGGAGCTATCTGGCCATGGAGAAGAGGATCTGTCCTCTCTGCCCTTGAGGGGCCGGCCCGTAGCAATGACTGACGGAGAGGGAGGGCTTATTAGATGGGGGCAAGGGGGGGGTAATCTACAAATCATCGGATCCATTTCAAGTTGATTCCAAGTCTGTGGTGCAGTTTATGCTCCAGGGCTCCCCTTGAGATCAGGCTGAAGCTAGATTTCGGCTTAGCTTCTCCTGCTGCCCTATCTCGCTTCCCCTCCTTCCTGAGACCTCTCCTTCAACGAAACCACAGGCACCCAAATCCTCATCTCAGATTTTACCTCTGCGAAGCCCAACTGAAAGACACAGTGCATTGCCTCAGTTACTAGGGACAAGGCATTGGTTAGGCAGTTCACACATATGGCTCATTTGATCTTTACAGTAACCATTTTGCTGTTGGAATTGAGGCTCAGAGAGGTTCGTGAAGGGCTCCAGGTTCCACAGTTGAGAGAACCAGCTTTCCAGGGCAGGTGTGTCAGACTCCGTAGACCTTGTTGTGTCCAGCTGGCTGAGTAGAGTAAGAGACATGATCATACATGTTTTCTACCCACAGGAGCTTACGGTTCAAGAGGCAGAGAAAGCCAATGCAAAAATATTGTCAGAGAGATGCGAGAAAGGTTATGGGGATTCAGAGGAGGGAGAACTCATATCCAGATGAAAAGGATGACTGTTTGTAGAGATTTTATCACATGCTTACACAGAGATCATGCTGATGTCTCAGTTTTTCCAGCCGAGCTCACACTGGTGTCTAGCCTGGTGTATTTTAAGCTTCGTGCTTGCAGAGTACATGCAGGTGGGATTGAGGAGGTATGAACGCACGTAGTTGTATGAGCTCCTACATAAGCCTGTTGCAGAGAAAACGTGGTGGGCATGACATCAAAGGGGACATGGGATGTGTTACCTCCTGATTCCAGAGACAACAGGAACGAGGTCTCAATTTTGTGAATAGATCAGAAGAAGACCCCTCTTTGATGCTCCTGTCTCTGACACTGGCCTCCAAAAAGTCACGAAACATACCTTCAGTGGTCCTAGTCCCACCTTTTAGTGCACTGGTCTGGCATGGTAATAGTGGAGATGGAGAGAATGATGAGATTTGCGACATATTTTGAACTAGAGCTGGTAGCTTTTTTTAAGACTTGCTCGTGGGATTGGATGTGACCTGCACGAGGCGTCCTCTCTATTATATTCCCACCCTGAGTAACAAATAGCTGCCGTTTGGTCCACAAGCCTCGTAGAGAAGAGGATTTAATCTGCATTCATCTGCAGAGCTTGTTCCCCAGTCAGCCGGTGAACTTGGAAGGGAAGGCGTGTTTCCCACTCAGTGCCTTGTAAGTGCTCACTCAATGTTCTGGGTGATCTTCACATTGACTAGAACTCAGCGCATAAACTCAAAGACTTCCTCTCCCAGCTCCGCTGCTCTGGTTTCCCCCCTGGTAATCCATGGTTTGCTGCTTTTCTTCTCTCCTTGGAAAAAGAGTTGCATGCATGCATAGCTACCTATAACCTTAACATCCTTAGAATGACTTGCATGTTTTTCTAAACTATTACAGCATGATTTTAAATATCTAAAAATAGTACTTATTATTTGTGTGATTTGGTCTTTATAGGCAAGATATGTATGCTCTTTGGTTTCATCTACAAAATGGGCCTAATAATGCTCCTATCCACCCATTCCAGCGTTGTTTTAAGAAGCAAACGAAAGCACGCATTTGAAAGTGCCCGGTAGAATAAATGGCTAGTTAGATATAAGGAAGTTGTGATTTTTTGTGTTTCATTATTATAATTTGGTGAATTTCATCTATGCCAGATCACTGCTAGGTCCATCAATTTTATGTTGACTTAGGTGGCATTTGTTTGTTTTCCTCGTGGTAGAAAAAGACCTTCTTCCAGCATTGCCTTGCTCTGACTTTCTTACTTGCTCTCAGAATTCGTTTCAAGGATGGAGAATCACACCACGCTCCCCTTGCCTGAGCTAATGTCTCCTCTGAACGGTGACCAGGGGCTGGGGAGTCGGCTGGGGAGTCCAGCACAAATCGAGGGAAGCAGAAGGTTGCCTGCCGATCACATCGCAGGTCTGCTTTGTACAGGGAAAGCAGTCCAGCTTTTTTCCAAATGCCTCTAGATACTCAGAGGTGGCTATTCTTCCTTGAACTTGAAGGACCTCTTCACTTCATTTTTTCAATTTACAACAAGCTGCATCTGGAATCCAGCGTCTGGATTTTTTTCCCTCCCCTGTCTTCTAGACAATAAAATTGTTAGGGTTTATTCAGACTGTTCATTGTGGAGACAGTCACTTCATTGAAAAGTATGTGTCTCTGTAAGGGATAAACCCTGTATTTCCCAGAGAATATTCATAGAAAAAAACCACAGAAACACAAAGGGTTTTTCCTGGAATCATCCTTCTGAGAATTTCTCCCAGTCATTTCTATGTGCTCAGGCTTTGTATGACTTGGTCATAACACGTCAGAATTCAAAGGAACCATAAAGATTCCAGCCCCTCTTGTTTTTTACTTTACAGCAAGAGTAAAAATTAGAATAAGGACTAGACCTCAGGGCGCGTGGCGTGCTGTCTATACCACAGCAGTTGGAGGGACTCAGAAGGAGCCTTGGGCTTGTCTCACCTCAACCTGCTCCTTTCACAGGTGAGAAGACAGACTTGTATGAACTCAGGTCTCCTGGCTCCTGGCCGTATTTCTTCATTAATCACCGAATATATTAAATCAGATCCTCTCCTTTCAGGAAGCGGAATATTCCAAAATAAGGCAGACAGTTTGGGGTTTAGTGTGGCTGAGTCTCTCTACTATACGCATAATGGACCTGTAGAAAGCATTTTGGAGTTTAAAAGCCCAGGGCTTTCGAAAAATAGCTGTAGAATTGGTAGGACCTGGTCAAAAAGAGGTGCCTACTACATCTCATGGCCAGTAGAGGGCGATCAAGTTAATACAATCTTTCTGAGCTGTTGGGCTTTCAATTAATGTACAGATATGGATAAATAAAACAAAGAACCAAGTTAGCCTAAATGTTTTAAAACAAACCCTTTAATCAATAGCCACTAAATGGGGGAAACGCATTCTGCTTTATATACTGTAGTCATTCGCTGAGGAGTATTACAGTTACAGCCCAGCCCGGAACCGTTCATTAATTGAGCCCCTGAAATCCAGGCCGCTTGTCTTCCATCATTGTCAAGGCTCTGGTGGCCATCCTGTCGGAGACACAGGCATGGGACTTGCCATGTGTTTCTGTACCATTTGTAGAATTTTCATATTAACAACAACACAAAGCCATACTCCGCCAGAGTGAAAGGCCCTCTCATCAAATGGGATGGGGAGTAGCTCTTAATTCATTCTTCATACCTCCCTCTCCCACCCTATTCAATTTTCAAGGACTCAGCGATAAGCAAATCTGCGGTGGAGGATTCCCCCTCCCAGGCCCACTCCGCAGGCAGCATAAATCAGGCCTGCCCTTGATTAGAGCCGTGGGCAGGTTGCCTGCATTTGGAAACAGAATGAATGGCCCGTGGTCAGTGGGGTTTTCACAATCGGGACACAGGCGAGATCAGCTGAGAGTGAAGGCAAATACAGATTCCCTGGTCATTCATTCATTTGTACGTTTGGGAAACATGCGTTAAACCCCTGATGCCTGCGCACCATTGTGCTAAAAGCTGGAGAAACAAATAAGAGTAAGACATTAGTCTTCAGTAACGGAGCCATATTAGGCCATTTTCTTGAATAATAATTGTATTAGAAATGCTAAAGGAATATCAGCTTTTATTGAAGTTCTGTTTGTACATGCAACATCTGAAATGTATTGGTCATTTCCCGTGTACCCGGACTCTGCTGAATACTTCACATGCACTATTTCGTCGAATCCTCACGATATACTTAGCCTATAGACGCTGTTTATAATTTCTCGTAGCACGGGGGTATTAGGTGACTGGCCCAGGATTATGTCATTTGTAGATTTATACACACACAAACGTACACTGCTTGCCCACAGTAAGAGCCAAATCGATGCTTAAAATGCTAAGAACATGATAATAATAATGAAAGCCACGATTTAATAGACTTGCTATATGCCACATGTTATGCTAAGTGATTTAAATATTATTTAATGGCATAAATGCTTCTGGGGCAGGGACTGTTGCTATTGTCATTTCACAGGTGAGGAAGTGGTTAAGTACCTTACTCAAGGTAGTATGGTAGCAGGTGCAAGGTCGGGATCTGATCTGGAGTCTCTTTTCCAGAGTGAGAGTGCTTAACAGGACACAGGTGGATGTTTAAGCTGTAGTGAGTGTGAGAATTACCTGGGAGCATATTGCTTTGATTCTATCCTAGTGATTTCACCCTAATCATCAATGAGAAGCACCTGAAAAGCTTTTTTAAGTTACCTGGCTTGGCCCCACCCCAGATCAGTTGAACCAGAGCCCCTGGCGGTGAGAGTCTCGGCTTCCAGTAAGTCTAATGTGCAGCCAGTGGGGGGAACTGCTTTCAGAGGTCTGGGGTGGGGCTCAGGAACCTGTATTTTTTACATTCACCCCAATGAGAAAAGGTAGCCAAGCTCTACTGTTAACTAAGTTATGTCTAAGCTACCAGGAGAAAGGAAATGGTTGTCCTCGGTGCAGCCCATGGGGTTGGAGGGGATGAAATCCCCAGCAGGTCAGGACTGGAGTGAGGTGCCTAGCGTGCTGGGTTGAAGGACACACACGCTCTCGGGGTTGTGTGGGCATGGGGGCCTCCCTGAACTGTGCACCCAGACACTGCCCCGGCCTCACCTGAGCCCACCCCCTTAGAGAGATTTGGAGAAGTCACTGAGAGAGAGAAGGAGACGGGAAAGATAAAGCTGAGAGATTTTAAAAAGGTTGGATCTAGGGGTAGGAGAATATCCATTTTGACAAAGCTCTCCCAATTATTATGACTTGTGGCCTTATTTGAAGAAGGAGGATAAAAGGAAGACAGGGCTGTGATGTGGACTCCGGGCTCCTCTGTGAGGGGGGCCCAAGGAGGAGGGAGCATGTGCTAAGTGCCTGACACACGGACCCGATGTCATCGTATTTAGTTCTATTCAACTCCTGAGGCAGTTTTACTGTACTACGATGTCCATTTTATAGCTAGCAAATGGGATCTCAGGCAGGTGTGGTTGTTGGCCCAAGGCCATAGTGCTCTTAGTGACAGAGCTGGGATTTGACCCCAGATCAGTCTGACTCCAAGGCTGGAGCTTGCGCCCCTCCTTTGGGCTGGTTCCCTGCCCACGTGGACACATTGACGTATGAGGGGCACCCACAGCAGCGTGAAGGTATGTCATCAGCCTGACCGCCACCCGAGGGCTGAGGGGTGGGCCTTGGCTGGTAAGGAGAAGCTTATCTGCGGGACTGGAACAAGTGGGACAGCCTTGGAAGAAGGAATGTGCTAAGCTTCGTTCTTCATCTTGGGGACATGAGGTGCTCAGCAAGGAGTAGTCGCCAGATCTGTGGCTGAAGGAAAACTTCAAAGCTGAGGTCCCCATCGTCTATGCAGGCAGCACCTAGTGGCTCCAACAGTCAGACATGTTTATGAGTCCCTCTGAGTAGGAAGAGGCTGACCAGCTCCCTGACGGGGGAGGGGGGGCAAGAATGAAATCAGAGTGACCCCCAGCGATATGACCATGGAATGTGCAGAGGAGCACAAACGTGCAGGTTACTAAAGGGGCAAGTGACGGAGTTGTGTGGAAGGTCACCAGGAGCCTCAAGTCTTGACCTCACCTCAGGAAACAGTATTCCGTCACCCAGAGGGAGAAAGAGAATCATCAAGTTCCTCCGTGGTGATGAGCTTATCAGGCACTGGGCACCAAAATTCCTCGTGGAGATGGTTTTATAAAACAGAGCTTCTTTCATAAAGCAGCCGAGCAGATGCTGATTTAGAAGATCTGGAGATGTTCTTGGGTAGCCTCAAAGTCTCCCCAAGTTATTCTGATCACTGTAGGCTGAGCGCTACGATTCTAAATGCTAAAAGTCACAGACTACGAAAGGAAGTGAAGAGGATGGTCCTGCTTTGGGCATCTATCCAAAGGAGACGAAAACAGAAATCCAGGACGTATCTGCACTCCCGTGTTCATTGCAGCGTTATTCACAGTAACGGAGACCTGGAAACGCCTGTGTCCCCTGGCAGATGAATGGATAAAGACCTGGGAGATGTATGTGTGTATATAATGGAATATTATCCAGCCATGACAGAGAAAGAAATCCTGCCATTTGCGTCCACATGGATGGACCTCGAGTGCGTTATGCTAAGTGAGCCAGACAGGGAGAGACAAATACTGGTATCACTTATATATAGAATCTATGGGGGAAAAAAGTCAAATTCATAGAAAAAAAGTAGAAAAGTGGTTGTTAGGGGCTGGGGGAAATAAGGAAAGGTTGGTAAAAGGGTACAAGCTTTCAGGTATAAGATGAATAAGGTCTGAGAATTTAATGTAAAACATGGCGACTATAGTTGAGAACACTGTGGCGTATAATGGAAGTTTGCTGAAAGAATGGAACTTAAATGTTCTCACTGAAAAAAAAATATGTGAGGTGAAGTCTGTTAATTAACTAAATGGGGGGATCCTTTTACAAGGTGTATGTGTATCAAATCATCACAATGCACACTTTAAATATCTTAGTTTTGTTTGTCAGTTGTGCTGCAGTAAAGCTGAGACTTACAAAAAAGTAAGTGGATTACAGACAAAAATATATATATATATATATTTATAATGCGTGAAAGCCCTGGAATATTTATATTATTCTCGTGTCAAGAGTAAGTTCCTTCCATAAAGGTGGAGGATAGGTGAATATATATCTGGGATAAAATGCATTTTGGATTTTGCTCGAGGCTTTAATGGTTAAGAATGACTTCTCATTCTTAAATCTGTAATACAGTTGAATTTTATGTACCAACATTGTTCCTGAGGAGAACACTGTGTTTTTTGGGAGAAATGCTCTGAAAATTGCATAGGAAAGGGGTGGGGAGAGGTGGAGGCCTCCAGGACACGTTTAAGGCATTAAAGATGTTCCACAAATTCAAAGGCTTTTGAATGAGGCCAGATTCTGTGCCCTGCAAGAGCCTTTGTTTTCCTAAGAATCTTGGGGTTTGGGTTTGCAAGTTAAGGACTCAGAGAGTGTTGTGTTAGGAGGCAGAATTCGATATGAAAGTAATTCGAAATTTCCCAAGGGAGGGAACAGGATCCAGGAAAAGAGCCAGTGTGGCAGTGTGGCTAAAAGGGATTTAGGAGAAGAGAATTGTCTGTGGATTTTAATTTTTAGTGAAATGCTGTGTTCTCCAAAACATGATCCCTTCCTTTGACTCCATCACTCTTCAGTACAAACTATCAAGAAGAAAAAGCAAGAAGGAGCAGGAGAGGGAAGGGAACAGAGGAGGTGGGGGAGGGAGGAAGGGAAGAGAGGGAAGGGAGGAAGTAGAGTGGGGAAGAAGAATTCCTTAACTTGTGGGTCTTTCAGTTACTTTAGAACATTCCTATCTGAACCTTGTGCTGTCTGTATGTAAGTTGATTTTACCCATACCCTGGGAAGAGCCAACATCTGAAATGGCCTGGAAAAGAATACACACTGCAGAGGGTAGCATTTTCGAGACGCTGATGGGGAGTCAGCAGTTCAAAGGCAAAGCCATGGTCAACTTTCCATATCTAAATCTATGCCTAGAGATTTTGTTGGTCGGCACAAGAAATATTAGAAATCAATTTTTTTGGTAAAATGAAAGGCATTCAAGATGTATGGATTGGCCAGAGGTATCAACAGGGTACCACCACCATTGAGGGAATGAGGAATGAGGATCTAGCAAACCCCAAAGCCTTATACTCCTTTCTAGTGGTGCCTTCAGCTTACTTAGGGCTCCAGTGAAGTCCTACGTGTAGCTGATTATCAGAGGATTCTATTGACTGACTCCAACGAGAAGATTGGCTGAATTCTGCTGCCGATGGAATGTCACATTTGGCTCAAGTAACCCCTGAGAGCCTCAAAGAACAGAGAGATGGTGCTTCACCAGCTCGCGAAGCATGGACTTTTGCATACATGCTCACGAACACAGGTCTGTGTGTTGTAGAAATCAGTCCAGACATGTTTACGTTGCAGCGGTTCACGTGGTTGGGGAGGGGACCCAGCCCCTGCCTGTACCTTGTTACTGGAAGACATCGGTATGCATCCAAAAGGTCCGGCTAACCGTGAACGACAGCACTGGCTTAGAACGTTCTTTGGCATTCTGAGACTAGACTTCTTGTGGGAATCTGTTAGAGGTCTGAGTTTTGTTAAGAATCAAAAGAGAGAGTAAGGTTGTGTGGACAAGGGGGTAGTTGATCTCGGGACCATGAGTCAGAGTAGCAAAAAAAATATTTAGCTTGCTAGGGCTTTAGGACTCGTGTCCTGGTGTCACTGACTTGGCATCTACGTGTGGATCTCTAGCACAGATCTCAAGCCTGCCGTGGTTAAATTAAACTCCTGCATTTCCCCCCATGAACTTCCGCCATGTTCTAATTTTCAAGCAAAGGGCATGAACTCCCAACTGATTGCTAAAGCTAAAACGACAAAAAAACACTGAGTAATTGGCTATGAAGCAAGCCTTCCAGACTCTACTTCTAAAACAAATCCAAAGATTCCAAGGATCTCATGGCTGCACATCTCTCACTTAGAATAAAGTCTAAACTCCTTACGTTGACTCGTAACGCAGCAGGGCCTGACCCCTTCCCTCCCCACCTCCAGAGTCGGTGTATGCTACCCCCTACCTCACTTGTTATGCTCCAGGCAGCTTACTGGCCTTTTTGATCCGTGAACATGTTAAGCTCTTTCTTGCTTCAGGGTCTGGTACTGTGTATTTTCTCTACCTGCATTTTTCCCCCTTATAATCTCTGTATGGTTTCTTCCTTATAGTCTCAATCCAGAAGACCTCAGCCTAAATGAGATCATGTTTGAGAGGCCCTTTTTTTTTTTTTAACCACCCACTCCACCTTGCCACTCACTCATTTCTTGCTCTTATGCTCAGCATATGAAATTCTTCTTGTTTCTTTATTCAGATTGGTTTTGTTTGTTTAGTAGATCTGGCCCCAACAGAACGTAAGCTCCACGAGAGAAGGGGCTTCATCTCAGTCCCTAAAACAGTGACTGCTGGGTGTGAGCGCTCAAAAACCCCATGTTAAAATAACGAATGGAACATTCTAACGATGCGTCTTGGAACCTTAGGTCACTGGAAGGTTGCTTTCATTGAGCAATGGACCTCTCGACAGGCTAGCGGGAGCTCGGGTGCATTGTCAGAAGCACCACAGGGTATGGCTTCTCTAGAAACTGGCCTGTTCAGGTAACTACCAGAATGCAGCTTGCCTAGCCTCCAGGTCAGTGTGGACACAAAGGTATATGTTTGTACAAAATTGCATCTTTGCACAAATGAGCGATGAGAAAGAGTAGACTTTAACCTCCCTCCTTCTTAAAGACTTTAGGGGGACCTTAGGTCAATACGTGTGATTAGTGTGTTGGCCAAAAAGCAGATGTGACACCGGGCTGGAGGGTTGACAGCGTTGTGTCAAAATTAGGGTGGTGTTGAGTCGCACTGTGTTCCAGGCTGGTGAGACCATTGCTACTCAAAGTGTGGTCCCCGGACCAGCAGCTTGGGCGTCACCTGGCAAGTTGTCAGAAACACAGAATCTCAGGCCCCACCCCCTAACCTTCTGCATCAATGTGCATTTTAACAAGATCCTGAGATGTTTCAGACACACAGTGAAGTTTAACGAACACTGTGCTTAGGCCATTTCCTCATAGATGGAAGTATTATTTTAGGTGCTGTAATTTATGAGGGATAAAGACAAACTCAGAGAGGTCACACGAGCAGGTAGCTCCCTCCCAGGGAATATAGTCAGAATATGTAACAACAGGGGTGCCTGGGTGGCTCAGTTGGTTAAGTGTCCAATTCTTGGTTTTGGCTCAGGTCATGATCTCAGGGTCATGAGGTCAAGCCCCATATTGGGCTCTGTGCTCAGTGCAGTCTGCTCGAGATTCTCTCTCCCTCTCCCTCTGCCCCTCCGCTCTCTCTCTCTAAAATAAATAAATGAATCTTAAAAAAAAAGAATATGTAACAACAGGCCTAAGCATTAACCAGCTGGAACAGGGGCCAACAGTAGCCCAGGATCAGGGTCCTAGAGCCCCCCGACCTGTGCCACCCCTTTAAGTAATGTTGAGATGTTGGGGGGCTATCCCTACAAGGTGCCAGCCTGGCCAGGTGATTGAAAGAGGAGATACAGAGGGGGCTTATGGCAATGGCTATTTAAAACAGATAAATTTTATGCAAATATCTTAATATTTTAATAAATTATGTATTGAAATGGTAAATGTCTTTTGAAATCATCCTCGTTCTGCCCTATCTTTGTTTCTTGTAGATACCACTATTATTAGACTTAGCTGTGTTATTAGTTGATGCAATGTCTGTCTCCCCCTCTAAACTGTATCTCCTTGATGGCATGACCCATGTCTTATTCTTGACTTTGCTGAGCACCTAACTAACATTTGGAAATGAATGAATGAGTGAGTGAACAAATGAATGTGTAAGGCAGTTGTGTGAAAGAAAGACCAGACTTAACTTGCGTCATCCCAGAATGCAAACCCAGTGTGCTGGGTGGAAATATCAGTGCAGATTTGGGTTTGACCTTAAAGAAGAAACTTCTGAAAATTAGAGATGTGAGAAAATGGGTTGAGCTTCCCTGGGAGGAGTCAAATTCCCTGGCACCAGATGTATTCAGATAGCCCAATAAGCCATTGCATGCACAAACTGTATAAACAAGTCTGTTTATAGATGAAGAAACTCAACTAGCCATAAATATATGAAAAATGTGCTCAGTCTCGCTGGGATTCAGGGGAAATTAAAATTGCAGTAGATTACCATTTCAAACCCATCATATTGGCACACATTTTAAAATCTGATTACACCAACTGTGGGCAAACGATATGGTGGTTAAATTGTTGTAACCACTTTAGAAAGCTCTAATTTATTTCAAGACAAGCTTTTTCTACAATTCAGCCATTCTACTGTTCAGCACCCAGTCTAGATTTTTTTAAATGGAATATCCGAGAGTATAAACAATGAGATCTACACAAGGATATTCATTGCAGCACTATTTGAAATGGCTAAAAAAAAAGGGGGGGGGGTGGGATGGAATCCAACTATTTATTAGTAGGGGAATGGACAGACAAATCAATGACAACTTGTACAGGGGTTGAAATGACAGAATGGAGTCTGCAAAATGACAAATGAGAAAAGCAAGTTTGAAAAGCTGGGTATGGCTGGATTCAACTTATTTAACTGTAAAGACACCCCCCAAACAATAGTATAGGGGATTACGCACAGAAAACCAAAAGGGTGCATGCCAATGGTTTATACCAACCTCAGACATGACGGATCTCGAGGGAGGGGGCAGGTAAGAAGGGGGGGTTGGGTGGTAGAACTTCAGCTTTACCTGTAATATTTAATTTTTTTAAAAGAGATCCTAGCACATTTAACATACTGTCAGCTTCTCTTCCAAAAGAGTAGTGGATACACTGGTGTCTATTAAACTATTGCCTGAGTGCTTTGATATCGGACAACACATAATGAATTTTGGAAATTAAAAGGACCCGTGGTCATGGAAGTGAGGGGCGGAGGATCAGAGCCTCCATTAAATTCTGTCGGAAGCTTGTTCACTTTGTCCTCTGAGCTGCCCTGCTTGCTTCTGTGAGCAGACGTGCAGGGCTGGCCCGGGACTTTTCCTCTAAGGGGAGAGAAAAGAAGCTAGTACCCGAGGTTCTAAGTTCTATGGTCATTATCCAGTCAAGCCTTTCAAGACACTTTGACAGGCTTCTTGTTGAGACCTCCCTCCTGACAGCAGGAGGTCTGTTTCATTAGGGGGACACCCACCAAGTTCCCCAAGGGAAACGTAGGTCAGAGAAAATGTGACGGGTAGAGAGCAATGAGGTCCTTGGTTTGAGGTGGGGATGCTCAGACTTGCTCCTTCCCTGGCCTCAGCCCATGCACCCCTTTATCGGTAGCCAGGTGAATGCCACCATCATGCTTTCCTGGACTTGGACACACATTATCCTGTGACATAGTCACAATGGCTGTGGGATAAGTCAGGCCATCCTGGTTTGAGAGCTGAGGAGACAGGGGTTTGCTCAAGAGCCTGCAGGTAATAAAGTGGAGACCCAAACCGACGTTTTCTGGGTGAATATTATCCTCTTTCACCTTTCAACTCTGTCCTTAGCTCCATATTCATTTAGTACATTCTTTGTGTTATGCCTTTACCTGCATCCAGTGTGGTTTTGAGGTGGCGAAAGGCGTATGTAAAAGGCACTTATCAAAGGGAAATGGGGTTGGAGTTTGGGGAGTGGGCAGCGGAAGGAAGAAATAGAAGTAAATATACCAAAACCCAGGCCAGGAAAGTGATCAATAGTACTGAGTTAGTGTGTGCTTATTGGCACGGGTGGGACATGGCAGGATTTATGGTTTTATTGTCTAGTAAAGGGAAGTGTGACAAGAGAGGCAGCTGTTTCCCCTGGACCTTAATTATAAAAGGGATAGATCACATACATTCTTATAAAGGAAACTTGTAGTTACGATTGTATTTTCACTTACCATCCTATCCTCATTGGGAGACAGTGTTGTTTTGTTTATTGGTTTTTATTGAGATATATGAAATGGGCAAATATTAATTATATAGATTTATATATCTTAATTTTACCTATATGGCTGTATTACATTACGTTATATGGTTACATGGGCATATATGTGTATATATATATAATATATGCATGTGCCCAGGTAAGCACCATCCACATCAAAATATGGAATATTTCCAGTCCCTGGCTCGTTTGTTTTGTTTCTTAAATTCCACATATGAGTGAAATCATACGGTATTTGTCTTTCTCTGACTGACTTATTTTGCTCAGCATAATACCCCTAGCTCCATCCATGTTGTTGAACATGGCAAGATTTCACTCTCTTTTTATGGCTGAATAATATTCCTCTCTGTGTGTGTGTGTGTGTGTGTGTGTGTGTGTATTACACACCACGTCTTCTTTACAGTCCTGCAGTGGGTTCCCTCCTACTCCTTCTCCCTCCCAGGCAATTAGCAACCTCTCCACTCCCACCCCATAGTGGTAAAAACTGTTAGAACTTCTACAGACATTGACTTGTTTTGCCTGTCCTTAAACTTGCTGTAAAGAGTATCATGCAGAACGTGCCCTTTATGTCTTGCTTCTTTCATTTAGTAACTTGTGAGATTCACCCATTTGTTGCAGATACCAGTTGTTCCTTTTTTTGAATTGCGGTGTAGTATGCATTGTATGAACACACAAATATACATTTGTTTCGTTCTGTTGGTGGGCATGTCGGTTGTTTACAGTCTTTGGCTATGATGAATGGAGCTGTCGTGAACATTCTTGGGCGTGTCTTGGTAGACTCGCACACTCATTCCCTTTGCATGTATGCCTAGGTGTGAAATCGCTGTGTCGTACAGTAGGTGGAATTTGTAGTTTCAACTCTTAGGAGATACTGCCAGACAATTTTCCGAAGTACTTGTGTGCCAATTTATACTCCCCGCTAGCAGCATATGAGAATTCCAGTTACTCCGTATCCTTGCCAATACTTGGTATTGTCAGTTGTTTCAAGTTTAGCCATTCTGTTGGGCATTGGTGGCATTTCATTGTGGTTTTAATTTGCTTGATGAGTTACTGGCCATTTGGATGTCCTCTTTTGTGAAGGGTCTGTTCAAGTCTTTTGCCCATTTTTATTTATTTATTTACTTACTTACTTACCTACTTATTTGTTTTAATTTTTTTAGATTTTTATCTGTTTTTAAGTAATCTCCGCACCCAACCTGCGGCTCAAACCCACAACCCCAAGATCAAGAGTCTCATGTTCTGCCAACTGAGCCAGCCAGGTGCCCCAAGTCCTCCCCCACCCCCCCACCTTGTTTCTTTTGCCCATGTTTTTAAAAAATTGGGTTGCTTGTCATCGCCCTGTTAATTTGTGGAAATATTTAATATTTCGTGGGTACAAATCTTTTGCCTGGAAGTATTTTCTACCAGTTCATGTATGGTAGACTTCCCTTTTTGCCTAATGGTATCTTCAGATGAAGAGAAGTTCTCGATTTCAATGAGGTGCAGGTTATCCACCTTTTTTTCTCCCGGTAGCTAGGGCTATTTGTGTCCTGTTAAAGAAACCTTGGCCTATTTCAAAGTCCTGAAGATACTCTATGTATTCTTTTAGAGTTTTCTTGTTTAGTGTGATATAATTTTGAACTTCCTCATTGAATCTTGGTTTCACATCCTGGCTTCCCTACTAAACAGATGCATAACCCTGATCACGTAATTCAGTTTCCTCATGTGTGGATGAGATAAAACCCACTTAATAAACTGGTGGTGAGAATTACGTGAGATATGTATGTAAATCATCTAGGGCACTGGAGAAGCTCAGCCACTTTTGTTACCCCTTCTTCCCCCCATTCTGTTACATAAAAGGGAGATATTTATCTCCTGACTACACCGTAGTAATGCCTCCAACGTGTACTGAGTATGTACTTACTGTGAGAGGAGACAGCAAAGACTCATTCAGTTGAAGGGACAACAGCAGGGGAAATGTGAAATCACAGTACAGGACTTAGGTAATCATTGAAAACTCTAATTAAAGGTTATTCACCAGGGAGTACAGGATAAATTGCCAAAAGGCAAAAATTGCCAGAAATGTTCACAGAGGAGCAGTTTTTCAATCTAAAAGTAGCAAAGAAGACTTTCAGTGGGTGCAATGATTTGAGCCAGGATGTGAACAGCATTTGTAAATGGACAGGGAATTCTCTTGAGGGGGTCTGCAGAAGTGAGCAAGAAAGTAAATGGCATGGATAGGAGGCACTTTTCTAGTTGGCTGGAGTGAAGATTTGTGGAGACAAGGAATGGGAAATAATACTGCCAGTTGAATTAATGAATAACTAATTCGTTCATTAAGTCAACACATATTTATTGAGCACCAACTATGTGGCCAGCTCTGTGACACTTGATTTTCCCAACCACGTGCTCTCATTTAATTCTCTGATATGTTTGTGCATATGTGTATGTGTATATGGGTGTATGTGTATATGTGTATGTATACATATGTGTGTGTATAATATATATACATGCACCTCTTTAAAAAGGAAAAGACAGAATAATATATAATATATAGACACTTGTGTATGTCTATATAGTATATGCAACATATATGTCTATACATTATATATTGTATATATGTATATATATTATTTTACCTTTTCTTTAAAAGAGAATAAATAGAAAGTGGTTGAATACAGTATCATATTACAGCGGCTAAGGACAAAGCAAGTTAAGAAAATGGGCTTCATGGTGCTCAATCTTTAGAGAGAGCCAAATACAGTAAAGACTAGGTTGTGACTGTTGGTCTTGGACATTAGAAAACCCTTGGAAAGATAAGGTTAGATTGCTTTAGGAACAAAAATCAGGTTGGAGGGAGTTTAAAAAGAGCAGGTGGGAAGACAGTGGAGGTAGGAGGGATGGAAGGCTGGTTCCTCTGCTCTCTAAACCCTTGGCTAGGTCAGCTCACATGTTGGCCATGGATTTCCCAGCTTGTAGATAATGAGGACTAAGCCCTTCCCTCACAGAGAACGTGCCTATTGCAAGTGCATCCACAGACCAAGACCGGTGTCACTCCAGAGGGCGACCCCAGTAGCTCCCTATCAGCTGTCTTCCGTCTTCTCTGAACAGGCAGGACAGACAGACCACGATCCAAATCCCAACCCCACCACTTACCTATGACATTGGACACAATCCTTCTCTGAGCCTCCATTTCCTCCTCTTAGGGTTCCTGAGTGGCTTCACTGAAATAATAGATATAAAGGAACAAGCATAGTGCCAGGCAAAATAGGTATATTAGCCACCCCCACCCCCAACTTTTTTGTTTAGATTCCATGAACAAGGAGAAGGGATGCTGTACAGAGAGAGACAGAGACGGGCACAGAGAGACAGATTCACAGAAGAGCACAGAGAGATGCGGAGAGACATGAGAGAGAGACAAAGAATCAAAGACACAGAGAGTCAGGAGGAGACAGAGCCAATACAGAGAGACAGAGAGGTTATTTTAACTCTTCCTTCTCTTAGGGACGTATGTCGGGGTTTGTGCAGCCCTTTAGAAGCACCGGAGTGTGTGAAAAGCATAGACAGCAATTCACCTTTTACAGTGGCATTTATTCCATGCCCTGCCCGCCTCCCATTTGCTCCTATTATTCACGAAGCCTTGTGAAACTTCATTAACTGTGTAGAGAGCAGTTCCTTCCAGAACAGATACCATCGTGCAATTGCTATCCTACTAGGGAGACCTCACGTCATGGAGGTGGGCTTTGGGTTTGCTGACAGTATTCAGGATTTCCTGGTAAATTGAATGCTGGAATAAACAACAAAGCTCCCCAGAGTGAGGGCTGCTGTCATTTACAGCAGCAAAGTAAAATTGAGTCCAAAATGTTATCACGTTTCCTGAGTTAACGGCTTGAAGCAACACTCCAGGCTCCTTTCCTTAATAATTGCCCTTAAGGAGGTTTCTCTGATTTGACACGTATCTTTTATGCATGAGTCAAAATGAGTAACTAAGAATGGGGGAAATTGTTTAGCCAGCAGCATCGTGGCCAATGTGTGAGGGTGAGAAATTATGTTCAAGAATGATTGTCCTTTGGGTTTTCTTGCTCCTATCTATAGGTCTGAAAATTAAATATTAATGTTGGAAAACTCATTATTTTTATGACTAAGAAGAGAAGTTGTTAGGGTCTTCACCGAAATCCGGGTCACTAGCTCTGGGAAGCTCAGCACACAGTGGGAGGTTTTGCCTTTTAAATTTTTAATAACGTTTTTTATCCTAATCATCCAAAACAAACACACGTTACTAGAAAATGTTGGCAAGTACAGGAAAATAAAAGTTAGAAAATTAATTTCACTTCATAATCTTACCACCTGGAAATAGCCTTGCTTGACATTTGATTGTATTTCCTTCCAGATTTTATTGTCCTTTCTCAAAATCAGGATCATATTTATATATATATAACATATATATATATAATTTTTTTGTATTTTGCCTTTTTCACATAGCGTTTTTTTGTTGAGGCTTTTTCTGTGTCTTTAATCTTCAAAAAACATGATTTAATACTCCATTGTATGGAGGGATATTCTGTGGTATATTTAGCTAATGCTCGTTTGTTCAACATTCAGTTATTTTCAGGTTTATTAATAATAAGAGTGTAGTCAGCACTCATTTACATCTGTCTTTGTTTTCATGGGCTCATGGTAATCTCCTGGAAGGGGTGCCTTTATGTTTCCTTCGGGGGACTCCAGCCCACCAGATAATCTACACAAGCCCACAGCCCAGTTTTAAACCAGGTTCCAGTTCATTTCCCATAAGGGCACGGAGAGCATTTGTTTCCATTTCTCTGAATGTTCTATGTTGGTCCACCTAGAATTCATAAACAAGCTAGGTGTAGGGGAAGAAGGTGACCTACATTAACTTAAAATCGCTTTACTTCTTAATTTTTTTGTTGCAGTATAATTGTCATACAGTATTAGTTTCAGGTGTACAACATTGGGACTTGACCGTTATGTACATTATAAAATGTTCACCATGATAAGTGCAATGACTGTTTGTCACCATACAAATTATTACAGTACTATTGACAATAATCTCAATGCTAGGTGTTTCATCCCCAGTGACTTGTTTATCTTATAACTGTAAGTTTGTACCTCTTAATCCCTTTCCCTTTCATATATTTCATCCACCCACCCCACCTCCCTCCCCCCGGCAACCACCAGCTTGTTCTCTGCATTTTTGAGTCTATTTCCGGTTTGTTTGTTTTTTCATTTGTTTTGTTTTTAGGTTCTACATATAAGCGAAATCATACAGTATTTGTCTTTTTCTCTGACTTATTTCACTTAGCATGATACCTTTAGGTCCATCCATGTTGTCACAAATGGCAAGATCTCACTCCTTTTTTATGGCCAAGTAATATTCCATCGTAAATATGTACCACGTCTTTATCCATTCATCTATGGACTGACACTTGAGTTGCTTCCATATCTTGACAGTTGTAAATAATAAATAATGCGCAGTGACCATAGGAATGCATGTATGTTTTTGAAGTTAGTGTTGTTGTTTCTAAGGGATATTTCAGCACCAATAGCATTTCAGTGCCATTTCATTGATCTGCCCGCCAGTTTCTTATCAATAATTCATCATGTTAGTTCTTGTAGCTTTAAAATGTTGATATCTGAACAGGTAAGTCCCTCACTATTCTTTTTAAAAAGTCTTATTTGTGTATTTTTTCATATAAACTTTGGAAACAATTTGAGTTACTAAAAAGAATCTCTTGATATCAAAGTAGATTATCATTAAAACTACACATCCATTTAGGAAGAACTGACACCTGTTTATTCTACCACTGTGGAAACATGAAAGGCTCTCACTGATCTCTGTCTTACTCTGTCTTACTGACTGCATCACTTGTCTCTGCTAAGATTGTTTTTCCCAGCTGATTTTCAAAAACAGGTCTTTAAGGTTATATAACAACATGGGCATTTACCACCACACCTATTTCTCTTTACATATTTTAAAATTATGAATTCTTTTAAGCATGCCACAAAACTAAGAATATGTCAAACGATAATGTACACACACTCTGAAAAAGCAAATATTAACATTTTGCCATTTTGCTTCAGATACTTTTAAATAAATAAAACTTGTAGTAATCTGGATAGCCCTTTGCAATTCCATTCCCCATTCTCTGTCCTCCTCTTGAGAGAATCACTTCCTTAAAGTTAGTGTATATCTATGATTTTAAAACTTTACTATATATGCATACAGTTATATTCTATACATTTTAGATAATCACTATCTTTTACAAATTGCTTTCTCATTTAATATAATTAAAGGTCTATCTTGATACTTGAAGACCTTCTTGCATATGAATATGACAATTGACCTATATTAATGACTATTTCAATTGTTTCCATTTTTCACTTCCAGTCTTTTTGTGCCATTTTATTTCAGGCGTATTGTTAGAATATAGAATATCTAATTTTATTTTTTTTAATGTTTTATTATATTATGTTAGTCACCATACAGTACATCCCTGGTTTCTGATGTAAAGTTCGATGATTCATTAGTTGCGTATAACACCCAGTGCACCATGCAATACGTGCCCTCCTTACTACCCATCACCAGTCTAGCCCATTCCCCCACTCCCCTCCCCTCTGAAGCCCTCAGTTTGTTTCTCAGAGTCCATAGTCTGTCATGCTTCATTCCCCCTTCTGATTACCCCCCTTTCTTTATCCCTTTCTTCCCCTACTGATCTTCCTAGTTCTTATGTTCCATAATCATATGATAGTTGTCTTTCTCTGCTTGACTTATTTCACTTAGCATTATCTCCTCCAGTGCTGTCCATGTTGTAGCAAATGTTGAGAACTCATTCTTTCTGATAGCTGAGTAATATTCCATTGTATATATGGACCACAGCTTCTTAATCCAGTCATCTGTTGAAGGGCATCTCGGTTCCTTCCACGATTTAGCTATTGCGGACAATGCTGCTATGAACATTGGGGTGCATATGGCCCTTCTCTTCACTACGTCTGTATCTTTGGTGTAAATACCCAGTAGTGCAATGGCTGGGTCATAGGGTAGCTCAATTTTTAACTTTTTAAGGGACCTCCACACTGTTTTCCAGAGTGGCTGTACCAACTTGCATTCCCACCAACAATGTAGGAGGGATCCCCTTTCTCCACATCCTCTCCAGCAATTGCTGTTTTCTGTCTTGTTAATTTTTGCCATTCTAACTGGCGTAAGGTGGTATCTCAGTGTGGTTTTGATTTGAATTTCCCTGATGGCTAATGATTTTGAACATTTTTTCATGTGTCTGTTAGCCATTTGTATGTCTTCATTGGAAAAGTGTCTGTTCATATCTTCTGCCCATTTTATGATTTATTTGTTTCTCACGTGTTGAGTTTGAGAAGTTCTTTGTAGATCTTGGATACCAGTCTTTTATCTGTAGTATCATTTGCAAATATATTCTCCCATTCCGTGGGCTGCCTCTTAGTTTTTTTGATTGTTTCCTTGGCTGTGCAGAAGCTTTTTATCTTGATGAAGTCCCACAAGTTCATCCTATCTTTTGTTTCTCTTGCCTTTGGAGACATGTCATGAAAAAGTTGCTTTGGCCGATGTCATAGAGGTTGCTGCCTATGTTCTCCTCTAGAATTTTGATGGATTCCTTTCTCACATCGAGGTCTTTCATCCATTTGGAGTTTATCTTTGTGTATGGTGTGAGAGTGTGGTCAAGTTTCATTCTTTTGCTTGTAGCTGTCCAATTTTCCCAGCACGATTTATTGAAGAGACTGCCTTTTTTCCACCGGATGTTTTTTCCTGCTTTATCAAAGATTAGTTGCCCAAAGAGCCGAGGGTTCATTTCTGGGTTCTCCGCTCTGTTCCATTGCTCTATGTGTCTGTTTTTGTGCCAGTACCATGCTGTCTATCTAATTTTAAAAGATCCAATATGAGAGTCTACATGTTATAATAGTTCAGTTTAATCAACTTACATTTTTAGTGATGACTAATATATTTGAATTTATTTTTCTGTTTTGTTCTGTTTCCTATCAGTATGATTTTTCTTGGTCCTCTTCCCTCCTCTGCTTTGTGTGTCTCTCTCTCCTTTCTCCATTCTTGACTCTACTGGATTATTTTCTTCGTTGCTTTTTGGGGGAGGTGGGGTTTGGAAGTTATACATTTCTTTTGACAAGATATGGTGTACAAATAATGATTTTCCCCCATTTCTTTTCAATAGTTGTGGTTATGGTTCCCAGTCCTCCTCTATGGATTGTTCAGAGCTTCCAGACAATATAGCTAGTAAAGCCCATGAGCTTTAGCCTCAAACAGACTTCATTTAAATCCTACATCTGCCACTGAAGAGCTTATGACCTTGGATAAGTTATATAATGTTTTTGAATTTTAATCTCCAGAACATTTTCTGTGTTGTAGATTTGTCTTGATTGAGTGCAGTGGTATATACGACGTGCCCAGAAGATCAGCTGGCTTGCGACCGTCACCGAATAAATGGTAGCTTTTCCTTTTTCATAGTTATTTTAGTCATCCTTGTTTTCTTTCTGATGAGAATGGCAATGCCCATTGATTTAAGTTATTTCTCCCCTTTGACCCAAATAACTCTACTTCTAAAGCGTTTTTGAAGGAATTAAGCACAGGTGCAGTAAAGCTTTATTCACAAGAATGTCAGGTTTTCTGAATAGATATAAAGGAATAGTCTGACAGGAGGAAGACAGTCTTGGTATAGGGGTGATAGGTCTTTTCTCGAGGGTCCGTCTGAACCTGTACCTTTACGTGAAGCCTTTTTAAACATGGGCCAACTGTTTGCTAAAGTCCCCTTGCCTCCCACCTGCTCCTTCTCTATTTCTTCAGCCCTGGTGACCTCTTCTCTCTAACCGTCACAAGTCCTGTTTTACCTCTTGGCATTTGATGAGCTTCCCACCCTCCCATCTCTTTCTCTCTCTCTCAGTCTCTCTTTTTATTATATTTCTCTAAAGATAAACCTTGTATTTATCCTGTAGCTCTTGAGCCCTCACCTTAGTGGTTAAGAGCCCAGACTCAGGAACCAGACTGCTCGAGTGTGTATCCTAGCTCTACCACTTACGACCAGTGAGACCCTGGGCAAATGACTTAACGTCTTTAATTTTGGTTTCCACACCTGTAAAAGGGGGAAGATGGAAGTTAACACTACAGATGGTCTCTGTGAGTTTAACGAGTCCATATACATAAAGTGCTTGAACAGTACCTACTACTAAAAACTATTTAAATGATAGCTATTATCATGACTGTTTCTTCTCTTCGCTGACTCTTGACTACTGAGAACACCCTTGAGTTCAAGCTCAAGCCCATAAACCCGATGCCAGCCAGCCCTGACCCTTGTCATGGCACGTTCGCACACCTTCCACTCCCCCAAGCCAGCGTCTCTCGGTTTAGGCGTGCGCACACGCTGGTGATACAGAAACTCAGCGGAGGTCGATATTGGTGTAATTCATGTGAACTTCTTCAATCTTCCAATCCGATCTTTTTGACCTTGAAAATGAGAGCACAGCACTTGCTTCTGCAACACACAGACTGTGTCTCTTTCTGCCTACCTTTTGAAATTTACGGTTGCATGACCCTGGATGTTCCAAAGGAAACGGATTTGTAGAATTGCAGAGCATTAACTAATGATGAAAGAGCATTTGCTTACTTTCAGAACAAAATACGGTCCGAGGCAATCTGGCCAGGATGATGGGAGCATTTTATTGACTGAGCTCTTTATAATCCTCAGTGTGTTTTTCCACTTTCGTGCTTGGTGATTTTTTTTTTTTTTTTTTGGTTCTGAAAGCCAAGCGTTCTCTTAGCTCTAAGGAATGGCATTTGCCTCACTTGTGTGATAACGGAGTCTTTGTTTGTACGGGCTTTCCTTCTTTTTCCTTTCTTGGTTTTGTTATTAGATGACGGCGTGTAACATTTATAACCGAGATAGCATGTTCTCGGCATTCCCAGAAGTTTGAGGAAACCTATTGTTTGGGGGTGAGGGGAAGTCATTTTAAAGTACATTTGCCTTTGTTCCTTTGAAGATTAACTTTGGGAGAGGATCTCAGAGAAAGCAGGCTTCCATAGTTCTGTCTTTTCAGTCATAATAATCTGCCTTTCATTTTACAAGCGGGTAGACCTTGAGGGGAGTCGCATGGAGTTCTGGAGGTGGGTGATTACAGAACAGAGGATGCTTTCTCACCAAACTTGGTTCCTGCACTCGGCTTTCCTAGGCACGGAGTGTGCGCTTTCTGTTCCAGAACCCTGCCGCGCAGGCCAATAGGACAAAATCTTACCACTGCCGATTTCTTGAGTGGAAGTTAGTGCATATGTACCTTCCGAAAAGCTTGGATTTGCTGACTGCTAAACTAATAATCCGGAATAACTGAGGTTAGATGTTCTGTTGGACTGACAACGAATCTGCCCTTTTACAAGTCACTGAAAATCCTTTTTTTTTTTTTTTTTTAAGAACAGACTTTTTTTTTTTTATTATTATTCGACAGAGATAGAGACAGCCAGCGAGAGAGGGAACACAAGCAGGGGGAGTGGGAGAGGAAGAAGCAGGCTCATAGCGGAGGAGCCTGACGTGGGGCTCGATCCCAGAACGCCGGGATCACGCCCTGAGCCGAAGGCAGACGCTTAACCGCTGAGCCACCCAGGCGCCCCTGAAAATCCTTTTTTTATGTAAAGTTGGAGGAGCAACAGTTGGATGAGCAGAGGCCTTGAGTCACAGTACTGCCTCCCTGCCATGAGCTCCTCTGAAGGCTTTCACCCCTCTGGGCCTCAGTTTCTCCATCTGATAAACAGGGGGACAGAAAACGAGATCTCCAAGCTCCCTTCCATATCTGTTATTGTATGTCATGTTTTCATTTTTCTGAACAGGCTAGCCCATATTGAGAAGAAAATGAAATGTAATTAGATAGTTTGTTTATAGGATAATTATAACTCGTTACATTACACAACAGTTCATTCCAGGAGCCATTTTCTCTTGTATAGAACAGGAGTGGAAGAAAGAATTGGGGGGGGGTCATGTTGAATATTTGCTGATGGAGAAAGTTTACTGAGAGAAAGAGGAACCCTCTGCCCACTCAGCCCCATCACAACCCAGCCTTTGATACCTTCAAAAAGCTTATTCCCTTGAAATATGCCTCTTTCATCTAACATTTAAATAAAAGGGAAGTATCTGGGTCCCTGGGTTTCTAGTAATTGGGTCTTTTCTTTGGTCAAATAGATTGGTTTTATTGATTTGTCAGGGGGCAAATGATGATGAGGAAAGCAGGAGAAAGGCAGAGGGTACAGGAGGGGATGGGGGAGGTACCCGTTCTTGATTTAGGTTGGACAGCATCTGTACAAGACAGAATATCGGCCAACGTGTGGACGATCGGACAGGACTCCAGATGCCCAGCAGGCAAATTCTTCAGACAGTGAAGCTACACGTGGCAAAGACCATGGCTATGTGCAGGGATGACCGTCTAAACTGGGACACCTTTGAGAGCAAAGGAGGGTCCCATTTATATTTATTTTGGGACAGTAAGGGTAAGTTAGGGATATCCCAGGCAAATTGAAAGTTATAGCCACCCTGGCTATATCTTCCCCAAAACATATTGCCTTCTCTTCTTGGTTCATCTCAGGGGAATGGGAAGCTTTTCTCTGTAGTATTACTGAGGAACACGGAAGGTTCTACAAGACTTACCTTGGTTCTGTCCAGTCAAACCTCATTGTGTAGTCCACTGCTAGGCAACATTGCCCTAGCCTCCTGTACATTTAGATGAATTCAGGGGACTAAGTTCTAGTCCGTGAAACGTGCGCGGAAGTAATGAGCATCATTTCCAGGCTGATGCCACGAAAACAACCTATGCGAGCTACCCCACGCTGTCCTCCCTCTGGTCTGGCGTCCACAGCATGGTGGTCTGAATCCGTGTAGCGCAGACAGCAGAGCTACAAGGCAGAAGGAGCCTGGGCCCTGTACTTGAGAGCCTGACATCAGTCAGGAAACCCAGTTTAAGATTTCACATGTGTGAGAAATAGACTTGTCCTATGCCACTGAGACTTTAGAAATTCCCTGTTACAGCAGGGAAACTAGCGTTCTCATCACTGGCATTATCTTAACTAATCCGCCTCATGAACGTTCTCCTCAAATACATTAAAAACCTCTCTTTCCTTCTCACTGAACTATAAGCCTCTCCAAAATAGAAGCCCAGAAAAGGCGGTCAAATGTAGATTACATCCTAACCATTTTTTTTGGATTGGCTTGAATTGAATCTTATTGAGTTGGATAAAAATGAACTAAATTGTACATGAAATGGTAGTAAACTTCAGAGATGGTAAAGCTTACTTTCATCTGGAGGGAACATGGAAGATTTCAAGGAGAAGGTGGTCTTTGAGCTGATGTTTGAAGAATTGATTTACTTTGGATATGTCATGAGGAAAATGATATTACAGGTAAAAGAAATAGCATGAGCATTTGACACACATAAACAAGAGCAGAGAGTTCAGTCTAAGACCTAGAGTCAGTCAGTGAAAAACAAATGTCTAAATTTAGTTCCGTTCAAAGTATTTATTGGGGAACCGTTCTTGCAGGAGGACAAGCCCCTGAAGAGACAACTTAAGAAGATAGTATATGTGAGCCAGAAGTATGTAATAAAAGAGAAAAGACCCCCAAACGAGATTAGAGTAAGTTTAAAAAAATAAAAAAATAAAAAAAAAATAAATTAGCCACACCATACAGGGCATGGAAAGCCTCACGGGGACACTTGTCCGTTATTGTGTAACCACTGGGAGCGTTGAAGGGATGTGGTGGTGATCGAATTTGGATATTGCTTTGTAAAGAGTTGGTGTCATTGAAGATTTTTGAAGGGTCAAAGAAAGACAAGAGCAAAATATTGCTCTAGGAGGAGAAATCTTTTTTTTTTTAAGACTTTATTTTTTTATTATGTATTTGAGAGAAAGAGAGGGGGACAGCACCTGCGAGCAGGGGCAGGGGCAGAGGGAGCAAATCTCAAGCAGACCAGACTCCATGCTAAGCACAGAGCCCAATGTGTGGCTCTATCTCACAACCCTGAAACTGTGACCTGAGCTGAAATCAAGAGTCAGATGCCCCTAGGAGGAGAAATCTTAATAATGGGGTAGGTGCGGGACAGCAGCAGGGAGCATGGAGATGGGGAGTCCTGTGATTAGGCAGCTGTAATTGCCCATGTCAGTGATTATGGAGGACTTGTGCTTGGGTATTATAAATGTATAGGAGGGAATGGATTAAAGCTAGAGCAGACGTAGAATCAAGTTTTAATTTTTTCAGTATTGGAGGTGGGTATGGATAGGTTGGGATTAGTTTCAGCTGTGAGTGACAGAAAATATCAAAGAAGATGGAGATTTCTTTCTTGTAAATGTAGGCAGTGTAGGAATTCCAGCTCCCTCTTTCTTGTTACTGGAAATGAGGCTTTTGCTTCATGGTTTGAGATGGCTGCTTGAGTCTTGCCATCGTATGCACAGTCTAGCCTTCTGAAAGGGGTGAGAAGAGGCACAGCATTTCCCTTTAACACTTCCTCGAGCTAAGATTGCATTGGCCAGAACTTAGTCACATGTCCACACTTAGCTACAGGGGAGGTAGGGAAATGTTGTCTTTATTCTGAGACATTTTCCTAAAACCAGGGCTTCTCTTGTAAAGGGAGAAGAGGAATATGGATATTGGGACATTATTATTACTGTGTTTGATATAGGGGCAAAACACAACTGTTGGGACCGTGAGGTTCTGGAAAATAGCAGCGCCCTATTGAGTGAGCCGCTGAAAAGATTGGATGGAACTGAGATGAAATGTCTGGGGGAGGAATAGAAGTTTCCGAGTCCTGTCATTGAAGTAGTAGCTAAGATAGGGAGAATGATCAAGTCTTTCCAGTTACAAGACTCCAGGTAATCCAGATTCCAAACTTCACTTTCATTTTTGTTATTTAACGAAACTCTAGTTCGACTGGTCTGGACAGCTCAGATATGCTCCAAATTCACAGGCTCCACCACTTAACAGAGTATATGACAGCCCCTGTTATGTACTGCGTGGTCAGCAGACACTCAGTGGGTCAGAATCTGAAAGAAGGACAAAACAATGTTGAGCTGCTGATAGATGAGAAAAAGAAATTAATAAAACCACCCTGGCCTTTTCCTCAGGTTTGCATCTGACCCTCTGTCCCATCAAGGCTAATTGATCGCAGGGAGTCATTTCGTCTGCTTTCCCTGCAGCCCACGGGGCATTGGGCTAGGCTTTGTCCCAGCAAATAACACAGGTACCCCATGTGAGTTTCCAGAATGGGTTGTTTTCCTGCTTCAGGTCTCGGTTCTGTTTCCTCTGCAGGCTCCTTGCTGACTGCACTTTGACTTGCAAATGTCCTAAGTGTCCTTAGGGGCTCCTGAGCTCTCTCCTGGCAGGGCTGTCTTTTTCCTTCTATGACTTGGCTCACAATTTAGAGAATGGGAGTATGCAGATCAATGCTCCTTTAGGCTGTGATTTTTTTTTTTTTAATTTCAATCAGATTTGAGTGAAATTATGCCATAACTTCTGATTTCTTCTTTGGAGCATTTTTTACTTTTTTCCTTTTATCCTTTTGCTAGATTCCCATTCTGCCTGTGGTTGTACCCTTTTCTCCACCAGTGCCACCACCACTGACATCAGATAATAAAAGGAGTGGGTGCCATTTATCGTGCATAAAGTATTGTCTTTTTTTAAAAGATTTTATTTATTTATTAGAGAGAGAGAGAGCATGAGCAGGGGGAGGGGCAGAAGAAGAGGGAGAAACAGACTGAGCAGGGAGCCTGATGTGGGACTGGATCCCAGGACCCTGAGATCATGACCTGAGCCGAAGGCAGAAGCTTAACGCACTGAGCCACCCAGGCGCCCCTAAAGTATTGTTTTATATACATCAGCCTATTTAGCATTTCTGACAGTCCTTCAAGGCAGTTATTCCCAATGTGCAGATAAGGACACTGAGGTGTTTTGTGTGTGTTTAACTGAGCATTTTAAAAGTGAAATGATTTGCCCAGAGGGACACAAAATTTAGTAGTGAATGTGATTCAGCTCCGGGATGCTCCATATTCTCCATTATTTCACACTGCTTCTCAAAAGACACCAACCACACTGCTTGTTTCTTTTCATTTGACTTAGACTTGCTGATTTCAAGCTTAAGAGAGAGATGAGGATCTCATTCAAAGCTAGTAGTTTTGATTGAAAGTTTTGTATGAAATGAGATTCATCCCACAATTCACGAACTCACTGATTTTAAGAATCACCAGTTGTTTATCAACTGCAGTTTAAAAAGTGTTTCATGGTATCAACACTCTTAGTATTCAGAATACAACACACGTACATTCTCCTTGATGTACGTGTGCAGAGTGGCGGGGGCAGGGTGAACATGGGTGTGGACTTGAAGTTTTGGGGTCTGGAGTTCCATCCACCTGTTTTAAAACATAGACAGAACCTACTACCAAATCGATCTATGATATTTATGGAAAATACATCTATACCTGATTCCAAGATAGTAAATAACAGTAAAAAAATGGAATGCAAAAGGCGTCCTGACTTTAATGAAATGTTCATCACAAGGATTTGTGACGGAAGAGAATCATTAGACAGCGTTACAGGGTTTCTTGATTAGTTTCTTATTTGTAAGAAGTCAAATTGTTTTTAAATAGCTTAGCATTATTCTGTCATTATTTATTGGTCTTGAGGTTACCCCAATATTTCTCTTTAAAAATAATCACTTAGAGGGCCGCCTGGGTGGCTCAGTCCCTTGAGCGTCCGACCCTTGATTTCAGCTCAGGTCATGATCTCAGGGTCGTGAGATCGAGCCCCGCATCAGGGAGTCTGTGTGAGGATTCTATCTCTCCTCTCCCTCTGCCCTTTACCCCGCTTGCACTCTCTCTCTCTCTCTCTCTCTCTCTCTCAAATAAACAAATCCTTTTTTACAAAAAATTATATGAAGAAATTGCTGAAGCCATGAGAAGACCAAGGAGACGTGACAGCTAAATGGAATGTGGGATCCTGATGGGATCCTGGGAACAGAGAAGGGACTTCATGTGACAAAGGTACTGATGAAGCTGATAGTGACACTAAAAGAGACTAGGTGTGAGTATATGTAGGAGGTCTCTATCTTTGTAATTTTTCTATGAAACTAAAGCTATTCTAAAATTTATCTATCTATCAGTCAAGAGAAAGTAAATAAAGATACAAGGACTAGCACCAGACTACCGATTTTCTCTCCTGTTTCTTTTTTGTCTCCACCCTTAGTGGCCTTTCCTTCTCAAGGTCATCTCAGATTTTCCTCTTCAACTTCTAAGTATTGAACAACCCAGAGCTCTATTCTCTGTCCCTTTTGGTCTCCTCTTTAATGTTCACATTCCTCTTGATGACCTCTTCTAAACTCAAGGTTTTAAATATCACTGATATGTCAAAGAGTCATAAACGTATATCCCATTTTGACTGTCTTCAGAATCCATGTTATATCTAGCCACCTACCTGGCATCTCCCCATAAATGCTCACTCACCATCTCAAATGGAACACTTGACTTCACTTCATGCTCCAAAGATACTCTTCCCCCAGTCCCCTTTGTCATCTCAATAACTGTCAACATTGACTCACTCAGGCCAAAAAAGCTAGGAGTTCTCTTTGATCTGTGGTCTTTAACTTCCCTCATTCATTCCATCAGCATGTTCTCTTCACTCTTCCTTTAAATGATATGGTAACCATCCACTTCTATTTTCACCAACCCAATCCTAGTCGAAGCCACCGGATCACGACCTAAATCGTCAGCCTCATCTGGAATCTCTCCTTCCGAGCATCTACCATGGTTCACCCATAGTGGCTACCTCTCATTTCTTGAAAAGCCAAACTCCTTTTTGCCTTCCTAGGGTCTTGAATCCACCTGAAATACCAGTGCTGTTGATCTTTGTGATACCAGATCTTTTTTGTCATTTAAATCTCAGATTGTCATAATCTGAAATGCAATCTTAAGTGTCCTTCTGGTCACTTTCCTATTATCTTGTCCTAATCTTTAATTATACTGCGGAATACTTTCTGTGCATAACGTTCTCCTTCTAGTTTAATTCAGTTGCTTTTTTCCCCCTCTCTCCCTCCAGTAGAATACAAGTTCTTGGAAAACAGAATGTATGTTCAATGCTTAGAACACTGCCTGACAATTGTAGGTACTCAGTGATGTTTGTTGAAATAATGAAAGTGGCAAATAAGAAATAGACACTAACATTCTGAAATTCGGGGATGTGAGGGATCACAGTGGAACTGAAGTGATCAGGGAAAGTTTCTTGAAAGGAGTGGGAATTGGTGAGCCTTTGAGAATTGAGTAAGACTAGTCAAGAAGAAGTAAGAGGGAATGCCAGGGGGAAAAAAAAAGACTAAATAAAGCAAAGGTGTAGGAAGAGTAATAAACATGAATACTTGAGGACAGCAAGTAGAGCAGAAATTTTATAAAGATTATGAGAAATGAGATCAGACTGAGTGGTAAATCCAAATGTCAGAGATTCTAGAACACCAGGCAAAGGGACTAAGCGTCATCCCTATTAGCGACTTTTCCCTCTTGTTGATTTTTGACTCCAGCTACATTTGAGTCTCTTAACTGCAATCTCATTCTAAGCATTTTAGGTGAAAGCGATATAGTCTGTTTCACCACCAGTTTTTTTCTTTTCCTTAATCTCCCAATGCACATACAATTTTGATGTCAGCGTGCTTGAATCTGGCCAAATGTGCAAGGTGATTCTAGCTCATATACATTTCCTGGGCTTGAATAGTCCGTGTGTGGCCCAGTTAGCCAGTGCAGTCCGTGCTCTGAGCGTTCTGTCTAGTTTTCGTGGTAAATGGGGGTCATGTAGGGTAGAGGGAGAGAAGCAAGTCTCATTCTTGTCTCACAACTACAAAAACGTGAAGAATGACACAGATGTAAATACTCGCAGATATGGTATCACCCCCACCATAGTTTTAAATGAAACGCATTGAGCTAAATGAAAGAGTTTGCTCTGGCTTTCATTTCCCCAGGCAGAGTGTCAGCTCCGGGTGCTCTTCCATCTGTCAAGCGAGTGTGGGCCTGTCCACCAACTTGAAACTGCTTTTGTCGGCATTCCCATTGACCGCAAATACAGGCATCACACCAACAAGTCTTTGGACGTAAACTAAAATCTCCCAAGGATTGTTTGAGCGGGACTGCAATTTCGTATCACGTTTGACTTCACAACAGCCTTTTTCCTGCATTCATCCAGCTTTATTGGGCACCTCTTATTGGTGAGGCTTTGCATAAATAATGGGATTTCAATAAACCTACCCTATGTAAGCACTTGGGGAAGAAGATTATGCCTGGCGGGTCCAATGGGTGCCACACAATGTACCAGGATGGTCATTTACATTTCTCCTAGCGGTCCATGCTCTTCTCGATGTTCCTGCATCCCATGTAAGGGGCCTAATCGGCCACTAAGGTAAAACAGATTGTGTTGGGGATAGAGAATGTGATCCTTCATGTCCTGCATCCAATAATAGCAGGACTTTTTTTTTTTTTTTTTTTTTTTTTTACCTTCCAACACTTGGTTTTCTACTGATCCAATAGGCTCAGAGCCTCCTTCTTTATGTTACCTCCTTAGGCAGAGAAAAGGGGTTTCTTAAGGAAACTATGCTGTTTAGAGCTCCTCATATCCCATTAAAACAAAGTAACATAGTAGTACGTGTAATCTAAGTGTGTCTCCCCTATATTTGGTTCCGTCTTCCCTTGTCATAGACCACCTGGCACAGATAACGTTGCACTGACCAAGGGCTTGGAAGTGCATTTTTGCCATGTGCATGCCTACAGTTAGGTGCATTTAGACGGGAGTTTCCTTAGGCAATCTCCCTTCCCTTGCGGGAGCTCTTGTGAAAGCTCTTCTGTACCATCTTGCACCATTTCCCTCCCCACCACACCGGGCACTCTCATTGTTGCTCTTGAGTTTTCTTTTCCATGAGGTCAAGAGACCACTGTAATTTCCACATGGAGATGGTCCAAAGTTGTGTTTTCTCTGAACCCAAGGTAGTGATGGGGGTTGAAAATACAGAGAGAGGAGAGTTGCAGAAGTTCATCTCAAAATGATGTGAAAGACTTTGCCTGTGAAAATATAATTCCTTTATCTATGGACACATATGAGAATCCCAGGAGTTATGCAGAAACAGGCTTTATAGGCTTAAGAGAAGGGTAATAGGGGTTTTAGGAATCAGTCAGTTCCTTTATGACTGTTTGAAAAACCCAGTGGGGGGGTGTGGGCAGTGTTTATAGGAGAGCCCTAAAAGTTTGGTGGTTTAGCCCAATGGAAATGGTGTGTGTGGGGAGCCATATTGATTTTTTTTTGTAGACTCTGGTGACCAGTTCCAGGGAGTTGGGGAAAGATTTAGTATCCCATGTGCATTCTACAGTGCTTTTTTTTTTTTTTTTTTTTTTTTAAAGATTTTATTTATTTATTCGACAGAGATAGAGACAGCCAGAGAGAGAGGGAACACAAGCAGGGGGAGTGGGAGAGGAAGAAGCAGGCTCACAGCAGAGGAGCCCGATGTGGGGCTCGATCCCATAACGCCAGGATCACGCCCTGAGCCGAAGGCAGACGCTTAACCGCTGTGCCACCCAGGCGCCCCTCTACAGTGCTTTTTGATCAGATGCTATTTACCTGTAATTAGAAGCTCATCTCTTTCCAAATTCTGATTCTCCTTTTAAAGTAGCTCACTTCTCAACATTTGCGTAGGAAAACAGAACTAGACGACAAACATCATTGCTAGCGGTAAGATGGGAATCAACCCAGTGCTGCTCGCCACAGGCTGAATCCAGCCCTCGGTGTGCGTTTGTAAATACCATTTTATTGGCACACAGCCACAGCCATTCACTTGTATATTGTATATGGCTGCTTTTATGTGACAGTGGCACAGATGATTCGTGGGCACAGGGACAGGATGGCCTTCAAAGCCTACAATATATATTATCTGACCATTTACAGAAAAAGTTTGCTGACTGTTGTTCGAAGACACCATCGTTCTTTCTTTCTTTTTTTTTTTTTTTAGTGGCATCCCTTCTCTGTTCGTCCATTTCCTCAACTCCTCAAGAGGAGATTGGAGCAATGAATTCTGTGTCTCTTTCCAAATCCCGAGAGTCTGAGTTTTCTTTTGAAACCCACAAGTTCTCAAACTGCCACAACGAAAAAAGGAGAATAAAATTGAAATATGTTTTCCTTACTATCAAGAGAGGGGCCCTTGCTATGTATATCGCCTCATCTGGCCGTGATGACAGCTTTTACTGTCAACACAATTTTTTTGATTAGACACCTGGGTTTTTCCCAGGGGCTGGTTGCACGTTAAGTCAAGAAATCCAATGCACAGGCAAAGTGCCGCAGAGGCTAAGACTGCTTTCTGTTCACCTGTTTGCTCTGACGAATTCTCAGCCGGCTCTGCACTCACTGGATATCAGATGTAAACAAGATGACCCCGCAGGATCTGGCTGGGAAGGTTTAAAATGGAAAGCCCGTTCTTCTTCTGGTGCTCTGTTGCAAACAAGGCGCTCATGCTTACTCTGCCAGAGCTTTAACTATGTTTTTGTAAGCTTTTATTTATTTGTCAGAGAGAGAAAGAGAGAGAGCACACAAGCAGGGGGAGCAGCAGGCAGAGGGAGAAGCAGGCTCCCCACTGAGCAGGGAGCCTAATGTGGGATTCGATCCCAGGACCCTGGGATCATGACCTGAGCCGAAGGCAGATGCTTAGCCGACTGAACCACCCAGGCATCCCTGTGGCAAAGTGTTAAATGAGGTGCCTTTTCAATGTGCTGGCCTGTCTTTCCAAATCGCCCAACAGTATGAGGCCAGACGGGGCATACAAAGGCATTCAAAAACACATCGTATAAAACGCCTTCCTTTTCTTCGCCCCTAGCCTGCAGGTATCCTATTTTGTAACTGGTAGACAGCAAGTGGGCCCAGCTCAGGCTGATTGATTTTTGCAGGGTGAGTTTGGATCCTTCACAAGGCATGTCAAAGAGAGCAAACGGAAACTCTGCAGTTCTCTCGTTACAACAGACTTCATTCAGATGGTCTGCTCGTCTTGCTGCCTGCCAAACTTACATAATTTCACTTCTGAATGGATGGGCCAGCTGAAGGATCAATGACTGGGCGTGAAGGGAGGGCAAGACGTGGTGCAGCTTGTCTGGATGGCACAGAAGCTTGCGGTGATACTTCTGTCCGTTGCAATACTCATAATTATCCAAGGACTTCATTTTCTTCTGTTTAAATGACATCTCCTAAAACAGTGCTTTGGTCAGATTGATAGGTCTTCCTTATAAGGGGCCTCTGTGTGTGTGTGGGGGGGGGTGGAGGGTGCCTGTATGCACAGAGAGAAGAGAGAGAGAATATGTGTGTATCCAAAAATCTGAAAACTTAGTCATTTTACTCAGGATTGTATTGGAATTAGCTTCCCGTTTTGTCATCTTAAGAGCAAACATCTTTGCTTTCTCTTTCTTCTTCATTACTTTTCCTTTGGTGGAAATGACAGTTTCTTGAGAATATGGTCAAATGGCAGGAAAAGGAAAAAATATTGAAATATGTAATGCGGTGGCATGTGATGTAGACACTGCAATTCAGATATACAAGGAAATGTGTCTTTTATCTATTTAGATAAAATAGTATCCTCTGTTCAACATGATGCTTTATCCTCGCTTAGCACAGGTAAATAGTGCTATAAGTAATCCCATTAGGTCGTGACTGTCAAGAGGGGCATTGTGAGATTGTTTTATTTTATTTTTTTAAAGATTTTAGAGGGGCACATGCACCCCTATGTTCATAGCAGTAATGTCCACAATAGCCAAACTGTGGAAGGAGCTGAGATGCCCTTCAATAGATGAATGGATAAAGAAGATGTGGTCCATATATACAATGGAATATTACTCAGCCTTCAGAAAGGATGAATACCTACCATTTGCATCGACATGGATGGAACCGGAGGGGATTATGCTAAGTGAAATAAGTCAAGCGGAGAAAGACAATTATCACGTGGTTTCACTCATATGTGGAGCATAAGGAATAACATGGAGGGCATTAGGAGAAGGAAGGGGAAAATGAAGGGGGGAAAATCAGAAGGGGAGATGAATCAGGAGAGACTATGGACACTGGGAAAGAAACTGAGCGTTTTAGAGGGGAGGGAGGTGGAGGGAAGAGTTAGCCCGGTGATGCGTATTAAGGAGGGCACGTATTGCAATGAGCGCTGGGTGTTACATGCAAACAATGAACCATGGAACACCACATCAAAAGCTAGTGATGTACTGTATGGTGACTAACATAACAAAAAAAAAGATTTTATTTGAGAGAGAGCAAGAGAGAGGAGGAGAAGGGAGCAGGGAGAAGCAGACTCCCTGCTGAGCAGGGAGCCCAATGTGGGGCTTGATCCCAAGACTGCAGGATCATGACCTGAGCAGAAGGCAGATGCTTAACCAACTAAGCCACCCAGGTGCCCCTTGAGATTGTTTGAATGAAAGGTACTGCATTTAGTACCCACTTGGTAGTGGGTCAGGGCTGGCAGAGAATAGGCTCTGCAATGTATTTGACAGTTTTAAACAGTGATACATTGTCCCATGTCCCAGCAGACATTCAAGTGAGTGAAAAACTTTTATTTATCTGAGCTTATAAACTCCATGTTGATATGAACACAAAGTATCTCTTACATAGTTTTAGTATATCCTCTTCTCCAGCAATGCAGGTACTGTGTATATCAAGGGAAGATGGTACTTTATTTTGTTCTGAACTTTGCCAAGGGTTGTTCTGTATTTTGGAAGATCACACCACTGAGAGCAATGCCACTTGTGGATTGTGGCCTCTCCAATACAGTACAACTGTATTATTTTTTTTAAGGTTTGTTCATTTATTTGAGAGAGAGAGAGAGTGAGAGAGAGGTGGAAGGGTGGGAAGGGCAAAGGGAAAGGGAGAGAATCTCAAGCAGACTCCTTGCTGAATGCAGAGCCCAACACTGGGCCCAGTCCCAGGACCCCGAGATCATGACTTGAGTTGAAATCGAGTTGGACACCCAACTGGCTGAGCCACCCAGGTGCCCCCCCAACTTTATTATTTGTGCCTGTTTCAATCAAATATCCAACTTCTTCATTCTTCTGGTGTATCATAACCAAGTATGCATTTATTCTTTATATTATAGGTAAAGCATTATATCATATTGAATGGTTTTTGAAATGTTGTGTGTAAATTAACAGTCAACAAGCTTTCTCTGTAAAATACAACGTAGGAAATATTTTAAGTTTTGCAGGCCAGTTGGTCTCTGTCACAATTATTTCACTCTGCCATTGTAGTGAGAAAGCAGCCATAGACAATATGTAAAGAAGTGGAGCATGACTGTGTTTTAATAAAACTTTATAGACATTGAAATTTCCGTTTAATATAATCTTCACATTACAAGATAGTCTTTTTTTATTTATTTGTTTTTGACTACTTAAAAATGCAAAGCCTTCTTAGCTTTTGAGTGGAACAAAAACAGTCAGTAGATCATCTTTGCCTAGTAGATGATAATTGGCCAATTTCTGTTCTAAATGCATCATGCTCGGGGCGCCTGGGTGGCGCAGTCGTTAAGCGTCTGCCTTCGGCTCAGGGCATGATCCCGGCGTTCTGGGTTTGAGCCCCACGTCAGGCTAAGAGCCTGCTTCTTCCTCTCCCACTCCCCCTGCTTGTGTTCCCTCTCTCGCTGGCTGTCTCTCTGTCAAATAAATACATAAAATCTTAAAAAATAAATGCATCATACTCAAGCATACACACTGAAATATATATTACTACAAATTACATTTATTTCTCCTTTACATCATAGCACTATGTTAATTGTTTGAAATGGATATGTGTAAGTACTATCAACAAAAATTTTTGTGAAACAACTTGGTAAAAATATTTCATGTAAAACAAATTTTTGAGTGCTGTGAAGATCCTCACGTGTAATAATGAGTTCCATGCAAGAGAGTGTGGCTTCTCATTGTGGTTTTGATTTGTATTTCCCTGATGCCAAGTGATGTTGAGCCCTTTTTCATGTGTCTGTTGGCCATTTGGATGTCTTCTTTGGAGAAATGTCTGTTCGTGTCTTCTGCCCATTTCTTCACTGGATTACTTGTTTTTTAGGTGTTGGTTTGGTAAGTTCTTTATAGATTTTGGATACTAACCCTTTATCTGATATGTCATTTGCAACTATCTTCTCCCATTCTGTAGGTTGTGTTTTGGTTTTGTCAGCTGTTTCCTTTGCTGTGCAAAAGCTTTTTATCTTGATGAAGTCCCAATAGCTCATTTTTGCCTTAGTTTCCCTTGCCTTTGGAGACGTGTCTAGCAAGAAGTTGCTGCGGCTGAGGTCACAGAGGTTGCTGCCTATGTTCTCCTCAAGGATTTTGATGGATTCCTGTATCACATTTAAGTCTTTCATCCACTTTGAGTTTATTTTTGTGTATGGTGTAAGAAAATGGTCCAGTTTTGTTCTTCTGCATGCAGATGTCCAATTTCCCCATGACAATTTGTTGAAGAGACTGTCTTTTTTCCATTGGATATTCTTTCCTGCTTTGTCAAAGATTAGATGACCATAGAGTTGAAGGTCCATTTCTGGGTTTCCTATTCTGTTCCATTGATCTATGTGTCTGTTTTTGTGCTAGTTTCATACTATCTTGATGATTACAGCTCTGTAATAGAGCTTGAAGTCTGGCATTGTGATGCCACCAGCTTGGTTTTCTTTTTCAACCTTCATTTGGCTATTTGGGGTCTTCTCTGGTTCCATACAAATTTTAGGATTATTTGTTCCAGCTCTGTGAAAAGTGTTGGTGGTGTTTCGATAGGGTTTGCGTTAAATGTGTAGATCGCTCTAGGTAGCGTAGACATTTTAACACTATTTGTTCTTCCAATTCATGAGCATGGAATGATTTTCCATTTCTTTGTGTCTTCCTCAATTTCTTTCATAAATGTTTTATAGTTTCCAGAGTACAGATCTTTTATCTCTTTCGTTAGGTTTATTCCTAGGTATCTTATGGTTTTTGGTGCAATGAGATACCACCTCACACCCATCAGAATGGCTAAAATTAACAAGTCAGGAAACAACAAATGTTGGAGAGGATGTGGAGAAAGGGGAACCCTCTTACACTGCTGGCGGGAATGCAAGCTGGTGCAGCCACTCTGGAAAACAGTATGGAGGGCCCTCAAAAGTTAAAAATAGAGCTACCCTGTGACCCAGCAATTGCACTACTGGGTATTTATCCAAAAGATACAAACACAGTTATCTGAAGGGGCACCTGCACCCCAATGATTATAGCAGCAGTGTCCACAATAGCCAAACTATGGAAAGAGACCAGATGTCCATCTACAGATGAATGGATAGAGAAGATGTGGTATGTATATACAATGGTCTGTTACTCAGCCATCAAAAAATGAAATCTTACCATTTGCAATGACATGGATGGAACTAGAAGGTATTATGCTAAGTGAAATAAGTCAGTCAAAGAAAACCAATTGTCATATGATTTCACTCATGTGGAATTTAAGAAATAAAGCAGAGGATCATAGGGGAAGACAGGGAAAATAAAATAAGACAAAATCAGAGAGGGAGACAAACTGTAAGAGACTCTTATCATGGGAATCAAACTGAGGGTTGCTGGAGGGGAGGCGGTGAGAGGTGAGGTAACTGGGAGGTGGACCTTAAGGAGGACAGGTGATGTAATGAGCACTGGGTGTTATATTACAACAGATGAATCACTGAACTGTACCTCTGAAAATAATACTAATACACTATATGTTAATTAATTGAACTTAAATAAAATTAAATTAGAAAAAAAAGAAAGTATGGCTTTCCCAACAACTACCTCTGAGAATAAAGAAAGAAGGCTGTATCTGCAGTTTAAATTGTTTAAGACAGGCAACAATCCTGATTGGATAAAATCTGGTGAGCTTCGATAAAACTCAGAAATTCCTGTCTTTGATAAGGAAAATCAATCCTGGCTTATCTCTAATGCAAGGTGGCTTATCTCTGTTAGGTGGTGTCTGCAGTTCAATACTGTGGGCTTTCAGATAGGTGTATCTCTTCCAGACTTGGGACATACTTCCTGGCCAGCAGAGTGAGGCCGAAGTTTAGTGAAATATCAGAGTTGTTTTTATTTGTTGTAGGATGTACCGCCTGTGAGTTTTATGTAATTATCATCAAGGTGAGCGTGACAAAATGTTTGTTTCAGAAATGCACCACTGTAGGAGTGTCTGGGTGGCTCAGTCAGTTAAGCGTCAGACTCTTGGTTTTGGCTCAGGTCATCATCTCAGGGTCCTGGGGTTGAGCCCCACATCAGACTACATGCTAAGCACAGAGTCAGCTTGAGATTCTCTCTCTCCCTCTCCCCGCCCCCCCCCCCCAGCAATAAATAAAATCTTTTAAAAAATTGGCCCTGGTCTGAGTACCTTAGGTGAATCTGATCTCACAGATTTCTAAACCTTTGGCATTCCCCTCTTTCTCCTCTGACAACCCTCCAATGATCTGGGAAGGAGGGGGAGGGTGGATCGTGCATATCAAGGCTCAGAGGAAGCATCAGAGTTGTTCTGAACCAGAGACACGTCCTTCGTCCAGCTACTTGGTAAACTTTCCAACCATATAACTCTTGATCCTCTTGATCTGGTTTCTTAACTTGGTCAGACATAAAGAATTCCTGGCAGATTTCAAATCTCCTTGTCTTTCCCTAGTGCTGCAAATACCTGGAGTCTCTGTTGACTCTTCCACTTGGCTCCCTGGCTGGACAAAGCCTCTCCAGCCTATGCTTTGAGGCCACTTCTCCCTTTGCCTGCTGCCCCAAAATAGATGCACTGGCCTTCCACTCAGCTGCCTTCAGGATCGTCCTCAAGGGCTGCGGGAGCTCTCTCCATTCTGCATGGAAATGGGGTACTGGGTCACCTGGGGTACTCTGATGCATCCCAAGCCCTAGATTGATGCTGGGCAACTTGAAAGGTGGTATCTTTCCAGATCCTTAAGTAGGTTCTTTGTCCCTCTTCTGTTTGTGTCTTAATACATCAAACCCCACTGTCACCTCCAGAAGGAGTGGGTTTCTCTTTCACTCGTCCTGTGTCATAAACCATTCTTCATCACAGAGCTGCAAGCCTCAGTGGCTGTAATGTCATAGGCAGAAAAAGTATCTTCCCTCTACTATGGGAAGACACTTGGCGCTAAGTGATTGCAGTTCATATGGAAGCTAAAGGAATTTGGCAAATCCTCTCTCTATGCAAAGCTGTGCTTTCAAACGCATTGTCTTGGACCATGTTCTGTAACCCAGAATGATGCGTCTGAAGGAGACGGAAAAAAGAACAGGAATCAAAGGCAATGAAAGTCAAGGTTTAACATTTGCTGTATACACTCGCCAAATTGCAGATGCGGTTGAAATCACCTTATTTTCTTCCAGGGTGACTGACAGCTGAGATGTGTGGACGCCTTTACTACTGAACCGCATTCACAAGTGTGTGTGCACTTTGGGGCGTACGCCCACATGTAATAGAATCACCCCAGATCGCCCACCCACTGTCATGAAGATCAAAGATTATCCCGAGGTCTTGTCAGCATGAGCTCACAGATCCCTATGCTATGTCCAGTTTCTTGGGCTTTCCACGTTTTCTCCCTATGATGGCCAAAGCTCTCACCATGATGACGTATATTCTTGTTTTCATTTTTCCAGGGCCTGAGGAAAGCTCTTCCCTCTTCTAGCCCAGCCCTTTTAGCAAATGCCGTGCCTCCTCTCCATTCCTAAGGGGTCTGTGCACCCCTTGCCTGGCTTGTGGATGGATCAGCCTGCTTTCCTCAGTCCTAGTGGAGGGTGTGCGTGTGCATGTGCGTGTGTATACGTGTGCACGTGCGTGTGTAGGGGCAGGTGCAGGAAAGAGGTGAGTCAGAGGTAGAGACAAGTGGCAGGGGAATTCAAATAAGCTTAAATACATAATTACTGTCTATTTCCCTTCAATAGAAATCTACCAAGTGCTTTTTTATAAAAACGCAGTGACAGTATATTTACAAGTTAATCTATTTGAAAAAAAAAAAAAAAAGAGATGGAAGGTGGCTGCTGCATTTTGTAGGATGACTTGTGGGTGGGAGAGGGTTATTGTGTGTATGTTCACCCTTCTTCCATGGCCAGGACACAGGGATGCTTGGCTAGCCTCTCAATGTCTCTTTCTTTTTTTCCCTTACAGCTCAACAGAATTCACCAAAAATCCATGAAGGCTGGTGGGCGTACAAGGAGGTGGTCCAGGGAAGCTTTGTTCCAGGTAAATACACATTTATTCTTTTTCTTTTATTTTTTTAAGGAAAGAATTTGAATGAAATTTTATTTCCAGAATTTTGCATTTGCTGCATGGCAAGGAAGGTATCGCAAGGAGTAGCAGTATCTTTCGTACTCGGTAGATGTAAGACTTTTCCATCAAGGGGATGTTTGTTCAAGAGTGGCGATTTCACCAAGACCCCCTTTCTGCACGGGAGCCTACATCCCAAGGCCTTTCCCTCTACAGGTGGCTCTGCCAGGGAGAGGGCCACGGAGGACTGAGGGTTGAAGCTCTGTCTGTTGCAATTTGATTAAGCGAGAAAGAGCTTTTTTTTTTTTTTTTTTTTTTTTTTTTTTAACATTAACTAAATGGGAAGTCTGGAAGGGCTGACCATGACAGTGAGGCTTGCTGGGTTGCACGCAGTCACTGACGTCACTGCAATAGCATCTGTGGTCAGGACTTAGCAGATGGGGCCAAGCACGGGCTCAAAATAACGGGCGGAGTGGATGCTGTCAGCATGGGGGTGGGGGGAAGAGAACTGAAGACAAATTAGAGCCAGAAACATACCATGGCTTTAGTGTCAAAGGAAGGCGGAGGGTCCTTGTGGTCCCCCACCACTCTACCCTTAGTCACGGTCCTCCTCCTTCTGCTTTATCACACTTCAGTGGGCAGAGAGGCAAGAGAAAGAGCAGGAATGTTAAAGGAGAAAGATGGACAGAAAGGCGGGTGAACTATTTCAAAGTATTTTTAACTGCCTAGATGTGGGAAGGGGAGAAATGGAGCTCTTGAGAGGGTTGATATGGGGTCCCCACTTAGGCTGTGAACACAGAGGGCTCCACGTGTCGATGGAGATCTTTGTAGTTGGTGGCAGGTGGGAAGAGAAGTGTCCCCAGCTCACCTGGTTCATTCTTAGCTGCTATCTGTTACGTTCTGGTTCTTCTGTAGAGTTCCTGATGTCAGCTGTGCAGAGCTCAGCAAGTTCCTAAACCCCTCTGGGCATCACCTTTTAAGTTGTACCATGGGACACATGCTCTTGGGGCTTCCAATAGGAGGAAAGCGGCTTGGTGAGGGAGAGGTGGGTGACCCACGAAAAAGCCAGCTGACTGCCAAATAGCCTCATAAATTTAGATTATTAACTGTACAGATTTACTATGGCACATTTATTCCTTGGCCCAGTGGGCATAGAAACTGGTCTTGATTAATTCACCCAGAAACGATCAGGTTTCTAATAATGATCTTGTAACAACTTAATTGACACAGGCTCTATTCACGTGGCCTGATCTAGATACATGGCATTTTATCCTTAACAACTGGGGACATCCCTCGCCAATGGATGGAGTGTTTATTGTTTTCCTGAGGAATCTGCTTCTCATATTGAAGGCATCCCAGAAATTGCATTTATAATTATATGCTTTGCTTTGCGCTTATGGAATTAGAGCAACAAAGGGCATATTCCCTCCAGGTTATAACGAGTCTTGCCAAACTAATAATATCCTCTGTAGTGACTGAAGTGCTCACGGATAACACTGAATAAGTCCTGCAAAGTTTGCCTTTTCTGCCCCACATTTTATTTTTGATGATTTCCCCTCGGTTGGCACATCCCTTCTTTACACGTGTTCACAGCCCTCTTTTGATTTGGTGTGTTGCTTCTGAGACAGCCACAGGAAAGTTTTACCTTTCCTTTTGTGTGTTGATTTTAAAAAGCTGACCTTTCCCTCATTTCCAGCTTTATGGGAGATAATACGTATGAAATGTGCAGTGTGGACTCTCGAGTCAGAGAGACTGGGCGTTGAGTCTGAGTCCTATGGCTTCCTTCTGGTAGTTCTGTCAGCGGATTGCCTACCTCCTCTCAGATCCTTGGGTTATTTATCTCTTAACATGGAGATAAGGACCCAGTCTGCCTCATGAGGGTTTGTGAGGATTAAATGCTATAATGCAAGATAAGGTGCTTATGGTCACGTCTGACGCATGGCGTGAGCACACGTCAGTTGTTCTGGGTATAACTATTATTATCAATAGCAATGTAATTGGATATTTGATACTTCTCTGCTTGGGAAAAGGCAGAGAGCTAGAAACTAGAAACATAGTCATGCAAGTGAGGGTCTCTCATGATGCATAGAACACGGAAGATACTTAGTAACTATTCCTTGGATTGGTGAGCTCCACTGGTCTCCACACAGTGGCCAACAGAGAAGTGACTTTATCATCCTCTGCATTTAACAGTCCCAAAGCCCTTTGGCTTCCTGGTAAAGAAGACTGGTGTCTGATGATTTTACTTCTTAAACTTTGGGGCACTCCACTCCGTTTAAAAAAAAAAAAAAGATAAGAGTCATGAGAATTTTTGAATTAAGTAATTGGACCCGAGGCTCTAGCATCTGACACACTCCAAATGACCTACTTTATCTGAGTTTGTGCTTAAGGCAAACACTGGACCCTTTATCTCTTATTATCACTGCTGAGTATAAGGTCGAGAGTGTTCTTTGCTTTGCCACTGGGATTTTCTTCATGTTATGGATGTGTAAAAAAGAAGAGAACTTTGGATGACTAGACTATTTGGGCATGTTTTATTGCCTCATAAGTTCTTTGCAAGAGTATCTAGAAAAAAGTCGGCATAACAGTTGTGAAACTGTGATTTCAACAAAGCTCGTGGTGCCTAGAAATAAATGATTTCCCTAGCAATGGCAAGCACAAGGTTGATGTGGCACCAGGATAACCCACGTTGGTCGCTTCAAAGGACCTGTGGAGTAGCCACCTGATGCTGACACCACGTGTGGGACTGTTGATGAAGAGGTTCTTATTCAAGGCTCAACCCACCATCTAAAGAGGAAGATGAGCCACAAACCCGTGACTCAGTATAACAAGGGCTCTACTAGGGTTTGTAGAACATGTGAAGGAGTCCGTAAAGTATTGTGATTCTGCCTGCCTGTTGACTAGCGGACTTTGTTGCTTTCCCGCTCAGATCTGCACTTCCATCCAACCTCACCCCTAACTACAGCCTGCTTGGCAGGCAGAACCCCGATTTTATTTATGTTCACCCTCTACACAGCCATGTGCTCAGAGAAGCAGTCCTTTCCCAGGCCCAGAAAGTTACTTTTGAGTAGTATCTACCCCACTAAAGGTGATTTCAATCTCTTTCTTGAGAGAGATTGATTCAGACATCATGATGGCTAATTTCGTGTGTCAAATCGGCTAGTCAACAATACCAAGATATTTGGTCAAACACTATTCTAGGTTTTTCTGTGATGATATATATATATATATATATATTTTTTAAGTAGGCTCCATGCTCAGTGTGGAGCCCAAAGTGGGGCCTGAACCCGTGACCCTGAGATCAAGACCTGAGCTGAGATGGAGAGTCAGACGCTTAACCAACTGAGCCACCCAGGTGCCCCACTGTGAAGTTTTTTGTTTTTTTTTAGATGAGATTACCATTTACAGCAGTGGAGTTTAAGTAAAGCACATTACCCTCCCTAATGTCAGTGGGCCTCATCCGATCAGTTGAAGGCCTTGAGAGAAAGACTGAGGTTCCTTAAGGAAGAGGGAATTCTGCTTCCAGAGGATTTTGGCCTCAAGCTGCAATGTCAACTCCTCTTTGGGTCTCCAGCCTGTCAGTCTACCCTGCAAACTACAGATTTGTCAGTCTCCACAATGAAATGAGCCAGTTCCTTAAAATAAATCTCTCTGTCTACACACAGACACAGACACACACACACACACACACACACACACACACACACACATTCTATTGGTTCTGTTTCTCTGGAAAACCCTGACTGATTCTCTAATATAGACGTGAGCCTGGGTAAACAATTCTGTCCACAGTGGGGACAAAAGCTACACTGAAGATGACAAAACAAACTTGGCATGAATGTAGCTCTTGCATGGCTTACTTTAGCAGTAAATTAACCATGGAACGGCCTCATTTTCTTAAATGAGATGATAAATCTCTTACCGTTGGAGCTGTTTTGAGTCAGGCTTTCTGTCACTTGCAGCCCAAAGCATTCTCCCAGACTCAAGGTTCTCCGTGGAGAAGGAGGAGAAGGTGGGCAATATCGAACAGCCCTGGCGGAGTGGGGTGGAAATGCAGCGTGGGTGTGGGCAGTGTCTACAGGGCAGGGCACACCATGGGGCTTATGCGTGAGGCGGCCAGCAGGTCCTCAGGGGCCAGGCCACGGGACTCTTTGTGTTTCATGTTCAAGAGCCTAGACATAATCTCTTTGACAATAGAGGAATTATGAGACATCCCAAAGCTCTGGAGAGAAACAATCAAATGTGTATTTTAAAAATCCAGCTCTGGCTGTAGTAATGGAGATGTACTGCATTTTGATAAGAATATCAGAGGCACAGGGATTCATGAGGTGGCTTTTTTCTTTTCTTTTCTTTTCTTTTCTTTTCTTTTCTTTTCTTTTCTTTTCTTTTCTTTTTTTTCTTTTCTTTTTTTCTTTTTAATCATCCAGGCGAGAGATGGCAGGCACCTATCCTAAGACTGTAGGGGAGGGGGAAAAAAAAAAAGCCCAAACCAAAGGAAAAAAAAAACAAAAAACCCAAAAACAAAACCCCAAAACTGGGTTAATCATGTTATTGAAGGATTCGGCATGGGGTTTGTTTAGTGACATTTAAAGTCTATTTCTCTTTCACACATGTAGATAACACATTTATCATTTAGCATAAATATACACATTTAACACATTTCAGAAAAATTTGTGCCAAATACTGTCTTTTCACATTCCATTTATCCAAAACAGTAGGGGAATCAGGCATTCTCTATAGAGGAGGCACTATGTTAGAAGCTGGGGGTTTAAAAAGAGATGGCCTCTGACTTCTTTCAATCCAGTGGGAGAGACAGTCATGAAAAGTAATAAGGGGCCCCTCAGCCCCAACACCTGCTTCACGTGGCCATGCTTAGAATGGGGAGTTTCTTTCTCTCATTTCAGACTAGGACATCAGAATCGAGGGGCTTGCTTCCCTTTTAAAGCTTTAAATCATGACACTTGGGGTATATATTTTAGAACTTGATGAAACCCTAGAGAAGGTGAAGAACCTCTCTTCCGTGTCACTACCCCCTAAGGGTTGCTCTCAGGGTGCTGAACCTGACCTCTCGAACTCACTCATCCAGCAAGCTCTCTCTGGATGCCTGCTTTCAGCTTGGTCCTTGGTGGGTAAAGACACAAAGGGGGTGCCTGGGTGGCATAGTCAGTTAAGCTGCTGGCTCTTGGTTTCAGCCCAGGTCATGGTCTCAGGGTCGTGAGATCAAGCCTGCATCGGGCTCCATGCTCAGTGTGGAGCCTGCTAAAATTTCTCTCTCCCTCTCCGTCTGCCCCTCCCCCTGCATGCACGTGGGTGCACTCTCTCTCTCCCCCTAAAATAAATAAATAAATCTTAAAAAAGTCAAAAAGACACAAAGGTCATTCCACTGTGGTCTCAAGATGCTGAGGATAGTGAGAGAGAGGGAGATAGGTAACTATCCATCACATGGCAGTGTTTCCAGGATTGCCATGGAGGCTGTCTTGGGCTTGCCCAGTTTGAGAGAGCACGGAGGGCTTCCCAGCCAATGCAGTGCCTAAACTGAGTCCCCAAGGGTAACATGTATGATTCTGCTAGGGCAGGAAGAGAAGAAATGGTGTTTCAGAAAGGGGAGGGAGATGGGCAAAGGCCTGGAGGCTGGGAAGAGAGAGGCTCACTGTGCCAGGAGAGCCGAGGGGAGTCAGGGCTGAGGAGGGCAGCACGAGTCCCTGCATGGAAGGCCATACCATCTGCCGGTTTAGATTTTACCCTGAACGCACTGGGGTGCCAAGGGAGGGATGAAAGCTAATGCAAGATCCAGTAAGAGGGAGATGTGAGCTAAGATAGGAGCAGCGGGGTGTCTGAGGAGGGTCTAGCCTCCAGGGGCAGGAGCCTTGTCTCCCTTTGCCCCTACCCCTCCAGGACACAGCGCAAACCTTGCATCCAGCAGGGGCTCCACGTTTGCTAAGTCAGCTTGAATCGGAACAGAGGCATTGTTGCTCCTTGAAGCCAGGTGTGAAGCCGCAGCAGCAGCAACATAAACCCAGCACTACCAGCGGAAAGGGCTACAAAGGTGCACGGGAAAAACCGCCCGTTTCCTGCCTGTGTCTCCTTTGCTCCTCCTGCAGCACGTTTCGCTTCTGACACTTCAGGTCACCAAACTTCAGGGTGGAGCTTTTCTCACACAGCAAGTAATTCTCACAACCCCATCTGAGTGTCTTTCAGTTTAACTCAATTCTAACACTTTCTACCTGGAGAGAGCGTCCGATCCCACAGGTGAAGGGCTCTGTTCCATGAGACAGCCACCACCCCATTTCAGATGCCAGTCACATACAGTAGGTCCCCAGGCCACCCATGACTTCTATCTGTCTTGGCTACAAATCAGAGGTTCCCACAACCTCTTCTTCCAGTTTGATGAATTTGCTAGAGCGGCTCACAGAACTCAGGGAAACAACGTATGTTTACCAGTTTATTAAAGGATATGATAAAGGATACAGATGAACAGCCAGATGAAGAAATGCATAGGGAGAGGAGCTCCTTGTGGAGCTGGGGTGTACCACTCTCCTAGAACATGAATGGGTTCACCAGCCGGGAAGCTTTCCAAACCCCCCACTACTGGGATTTTTATGGGGGCTTCCTCACATGGCCATGATCAATTACCGACTCTCTTTGTAGCCCCGCCTCCTCATCTGGAGAAATTGGGGGTGGGTGGGTGGAGAGGCTGAAAATTCCAAGCTTCTATTCATGGCTCGGTCTTTCTGTTGACCAGCCCCCATCTAGAGGCCATCCAGGAGCCCACCTTGAGTTGCCTCGTTAGAACAAGAAGTGCTCCTGGTGTTCTCATCACTTAGGAACATAGAAGGGTTTCGGGAGCAACGGTGTGGAGAGAGTAGGCTTGGAGGTGTGTTCCCGGCAGAGGAGTGCGTGTGCGTAAAGGCTCACAGGCATGCTTGGGCATGACGTGTGTAAGAAGTCGAACAAACTTCACTCTGGCCAGAACGTAGAGTGTCAGAGGCTAAGTGGTTTGAGATCGGAGGCAGTCGGGACCCTCCACGTGCTTGGGCCACGCTTCAGGTATTCCACGTGAGGACCCCAGGAACCACAGGAGGACGGGAAGAAGCTATAAGCAACTCGCTCTTCCTCTGAGATCTGGCAGGCACCAAGGGATCATGAAAGTGAGTTTCTAGCTGTCTGAATGATTAATAGAGAAACCCGAAGCTTCGTTTCTGATCAGAATGGGCTTAGGAGGCTGCTTTGGCCCACTGCACCGTCCTCGGGTATGTTCTTCAAAATCAAGGAGAAATGGTTTGCACGAGACAATCCGTTCTCGCAGCATGAAGATTCCCACCGCTTCCTTGTTGGGTAGGTTTAAAACCTCAAGATTGTTAGAAGATGCAGGTAATTATGTCTATTGGCAGCCACCTGTGGTTTAGCACCGATACCTAATTACCTGCATTGTTTAAAATGGCCAGTTTTCTCTACTTAAGACAGGCTCCTATTAGACATCAGTAAGGAATATGAGCTCTCTTTTCTCCCTGAAGTCCTCCTGCGGAGGGAAGCAGGCTGGATGGTGGGGTGCTTGGTGATGTAGGAAGACAAGCCCTGGGTCATGCATGCCCCCCATTCCTCCATATAGTAGATGGTGCCTATATTCTGTTGCTGTGTAGCAAATTACCATACATCTAGCAGCTTAAATAGACGCACATTTATTGTCTTACAGTTTCCTTGGGTCAGGGGTTCACGCGTGGCTTAGCTGGGTCCTCTTCTCAGGGTCTTGTAAGGCTGCAAAAGGTGTCAGTCCCTTTGTTTCTCATCTGGGGCCAAGCTCACACAGCTCCTGGGCAGAATTCAGTTCTTCGGGGTTGTAGGACAGAGGCCCTCAGCTCCTACAGGCTGTCCCTCCTCCATAGTTCACAGCACGACTGACTGTTTCAAGGCCAAGAGGAAAGTGTCTTTCTTTGAATCTCCCCTTTCTATTCTGGAAAAGTTTGGCCTCGCTTTTAAAAATTAACGCCTATCCAGAATAATCTTCCTATAATCAACTCAAAGTCGGCTGATGGATGACGTCATTCACATCTGCAAGATCCCTTTATCTCACATACCATGTAACCTACTTACAGGAGTGATACTGTTGCGTGGGTGTGTATGCCAGAAGGTGAGAGAGTTGGAGGCCATCTTGGAATTTGGCCTGCCACACTGACCTTCATTCCTCTGTGTGGTAAATAGTGCGGGCGTTCCCCCGTGTACTAAGCTGTGCCCCTCATTCCTTCATCTGTAGAAAACTAAAAGTCTGCTAAAATGGGGGCACCTGGGTGGCTCAGTCGGTTAGGTGTCCGACCCTTGATTTCGGCTCAGGTCGTGATCTCAGGGTCATAGGATCAAGTCCTGTGTACAGGTCTGCACTCAGCAGGGAATCCACTTGGGATTCTCTCTCCCTCTGCCCCTCCTGCCCCACCTCTCTCTCTCTCCCCCTAAAATAAATAAATAAATAAAATCTTTTTAAAAAAATAAAGTTTTTATTTATTTATTTGTGAGAGAGAGAGAGCACGAGCAGGGTGGGGGGGCAGATGGAGAGGGAGAAGCAGACTCCCCACCCAGCAGGGAGCCCGACACAGGGGCTTGAGCCCAGGACCCTAGGATCATGACCTGAGCCGAAGGCAGACGCTTAACTGAGCCACCCAGGCACCCCCATAAGTAAAATCTTTAAAACAAAAAGACTGCTAAAATGCTCATGCTAAATCGATCCCATTTGAAGATGAAGTAGACACTGTTCTAGCCTAACATCTTCAAATTGAGAGGTGATAAATTATATTTTTTGGATTGGATATTGTTTCTGTTGCCTTTCCGTGAAGAGTACCCTCAGGTGAAAACCAAAGCCACCTTCCCCCACAACACCTCGGATTTCTCAGCCAGTGCTCCTATATTTACAACAAATGTCAAGTGTGAGGGAGAGGGAAGGATTTTCTACATGACTCCCAGGCAACTTGGGTGGAATTGTTCTCCTTTGTGGAGACAGGAAAGAAACAGTGAGGTGGGTGGGACCCAGCACGGAGAGGCTCCCTGTGGACAACAGCCAGGTGCCACCCCAAATTGCTCTTCCGCCATTTTCCCCCTGCCTTTCTCTCCCTGGCCCTTCTATCCTCTGGCTTCAGACTCTGGCTTCTGATACTTCTCCCTACTCAGACCTTTGTCCTTGTGTTTGGCGAGCTGGCCCTTTGGAGACTGGCTAGGACTCAATGTTTGCTTTCCACCATCTTCCCAAGCTCCTCCTCCACCTTCAGCTGACAGGCTCTGTTGACAGGCTTCCTCCCCTCAGGAATTCACTGCATGATCACCCCAACCCTACTCAGTCTCCCTCTGAAGGAAAGAGGATCCCACAGCCCCTAAACTTACCCACCCTCCAGCATCCTTTAATACACCCCACTCGAAGAGTGTTATATAAAGTCATTGTATTAGTTTCATGTGGCTGCCATTACCAGTTACACAAGCAGTGGCTCGAAACAATACAGATTTATTATAATTCTGGAGGTAGAGATGTTCTAAAATCAAGCCCCTCCTGATGTCTCACTTTATGGCATCAATTTCTTTGCTATAACAATGTATGCAAACCCTTCTGTTTGAGTGTAGAATTCATTTTAATTTCTTTAAGGGATAAAACTTGCATTTTACAGAGTCCTGTTGCATATTCTTTGGTCAAGGGAGGAGCCCTCTGCTATTGGAGGCAATCAATCCTTATGTGTAAGTTCTTCTTTTCTGTGTTTCCTTTACTTGAGCAGGGAGTGGGCGGGCAAGCACACAGGTACTCTGCCCCTGAGCTTTACTTCTGTTGTCACCAATCTTCTTTCTCGCTTGGGTCATGAAAGCAGCAAAGAGAACAGGAAAGTGCTCACTGGTTTGGCTCATCCACTACCCAGACACGTAATCTCGGCCAAGTCATTTCGTATCTCAGGCTCTTGATTTCCTTATGTATAAAATCACAACCTTGAGCTGCATTATTTTCAAAGACCCATCCTGGCTCCGATATTCTCTGAGAGTTTGCTAATGTGATCTAAGATTGGTTTGGGAGATACATTTAGCAGCATTAAGAAATAGAATATTGATTTCATTCACAGGGTAATTTTATTATGTTCTCAGTATCAGTATTTGGAAATGGAGTCAGTGAGGTAAGCGTGTCTCTCTAGATTTCAGATCTCTCGTCTCTATGAGAAAGCAAAGAGAACTTAATGGATGTATTCTTCCCGGTGTAAGAGGGTGATGTTACACTGACTCACCCTCGGTTATAAATACCTTTAGGTAGATTTTTTTTTCACAGAAATTGGGATGTGTAGAGATTACAATTTACTCTGAGCCTGAAAGATGCCAGACACCCTGCTAGACACTGGGGATACGGATGAGAATACCGCTCCTGCTCGTACAGAGCTCACAGACAAGTTTGGAGACAGATTGCAAATCAGAGGTTACAGTTTAGCATGATAGGGGGTGTGAAACCGAGCCGAAAGACAAAGGAGAAAGTTGCAAGTAGCTCTGCCTTCAGGTCAGAGAAGGCTTTGCACGTGAGGACGTCTCTTGACAGGGTCTTAGAAGATAACGGAAGAGTACGTCAGGTGGGCAAGATGGAAAAGGGCATTGCTGGTGGATTAAACACAATGGGATCTGACCTACTACTACGTAACAGATTGTAAACTTCTCGCAAGCATCCTTGCAAGCATCTCTTGTGTGACAGCCCCTAATCCACACTTCACCGCTGTGCTGTGGAAAGTGCACTGTGTCCCACTCCATTGTGTGCCAGCTGTGTGATGTTTAGAAATCACTTAACTTCTCAGAGCCTCAGTTTACTCACTTGTAAAATAAGAACCATAAAACCTATGTCTCAAATATTTTTGTAAAAATAAAATGAGAGTAATCATCCCCTATCAGTAGAAAATGCAAGATACTAGACCCCCACTGGATGCCTCAAGCGCAGATTGTACCGAACCCTGTATCTACCCTCTTTTTCTCCTATACATACGTACCTATGATCAAGTTTAATTTATAAATTAGGTACAGCAAGAGATCCTTGACAATAACTAATAATAACATAGAATATTATAACAATATGTTATAATAAAAGTTATGTGGAAGTGGTCTCTCTCTCTAAATATCTCCCTGTAGTGTGCTCATCCTTGTTCTTGTGATGACGTGAGACGATAAAATGTATATGTGGTGAGGCGAAGGGAGAATGATGTAGGCATGTGACGTAGGGCTAGGCTATTCGGGATCTTCTGATGATAAGTCGGAAGGTGAATCATCTACCTTCAAACCACGGTTGACCACAGGTAACGGGAACCACAGAAAGCGAAACCGCGAATAAGGAGGGACCACTGTCTAGATTAGACCTAGACATGCCTTGTCGACTCTGAAAGACTACGAAGGTATTGCTCTTTTTGTTACCATGATTTTGCACGGGGCTATTTAAGTCTGCAAGGCAGGGCTCTGCTTGGTTGTACTACTATTTTGAGTTCCTAATCCAGCCTTCTAATCCAGGAAGACACGGGAAGCCTTTTGAAGATGTGTTAATAACCGCCCATTGTGCAAAAAGAGACAATGTGAACACAAGTACACATGCAGCTTGTACGCATAGGTCACTACAAAGACGGTCATGCTGCAGGCATCCAACATGAGATGTTGCTGAGGGATGCGATCTTGCACCAAGACTTCTCAGAGGCACGTGTCTTTCCTGGTTCCACACACTGAGTCCTGGCCCAGTCAGCACAGGGGGCTCGAGCCAGTCAACCGCTTTGGAAATACTTCTGGAAGGACACCTGAGTGGCTCAACTGGTTAAGCATCTGCCTTTGGCTCAGGTCATGATCCCGCGGTCCTGGGATCGAGTCCCATATCGAGCTCCCTGCTCAGAGGGGAGTCTGTTTCTCCCTCTCCCTTTGCTCCCCACCCCCACCCCGCTCATGCTCATGCTCTCTCTCTCTCAAATCAGGGTGATGAAACCCCCTGGAAGTTTGATCTGCTGCTTCTTATCCTCATGTGCTGGAAATTCTATAATGCCAGTGATAAAATACTCCTCCCGAAAAAGTAGTTTGTTGGTCTAAGTTCTAAACAATTCCTGTGGTTCCTGTTGGGTTTTAATAATATCTCTATAGGATCTTCAAATTAGCACATCTTGGTTACTTGTCTTTGAATGAGCTCTGTATCCTACACAGACGTTAATTGGAAGAGCGCTCAGTTCTCAATGAGCTTTTGACACGCAGGGACACAGCTCTGTGTGTTGGTCCCTAGAGGGCGGTCCTGAGGGTTCAGAATTGGTGGAGTTCAGGGTAGGTATGGCAGTCCCTGCCTCTAATCCCTGGAGTACTACAGATTTCCTGAGTTTAAACTGTTGATTCAAAGCACACAACAGCAGCGCTGTGATTGTAAACACATAGAAGCAGAACTTGAATTACTTCAGTGATGTCATTCCATGTGACTACTCGGAGTTTTTATTTTACTTAAAATTTAAAACCCTGAGGCAGAATGGGAACTGCAAGAGATAATATTTTTGTTCGGTCAGTGCAATTTTCAGCTCATACGTGCAATGTTTTATTGAATCGGAATAATGCCTTTAAACCTGATTTTTTTTTTTTTTTCTGTTTTAAAGCTACAGAAAAAAAAAATCGTTACTAAAGTAGTACTACCTGAGATCAGTTGTGGTGTTCAGAGGAAGGGGCATTTAAAATCACGAGAAGCTCCTGAGTCACATACTTTAGGGCTGACTCTACACAGCCTTCGGTTCAGTACCTTGACATTTTCTGAATCAACAACCCCAAAGCAGAGCTCGTGGCTGCCTTCTGACCGCAAAACACAAGGTTTCTTTGAGTGAAGCTAGCTGGATTCCCCATGCCAGGCATGGGCCATCCCAGCTAGCTGAAAATCCACTCCTTCCTCCTCCGGGCAATGCCTCCCGTTTGAAAGACGTGCTTGGGTTACCTTCGCAAGCCACAGGTGATAGCTTTATTGAGTTGTTGAGAGGTACCTTGTAAGGGTAAATACTGCTCATTGAGTTGTCGTGTGATAATGGGATTGTTTACAGAATGCACAGCAGGCTGCTTCACCCTCAGGTTACATCTCTTTGTCAGGTAGAAGATAATCAAAGGCAGCAAGCCTGTAACCCCAACCAGGAATTCTTATACTCGCCAAAGGGTGACAGGGAGGTGCCTGTGGACTTTGTTACAGGTTGTAACATTCCACAACGTTCTCAGAAAAAAACCAAAAAACTCTGTAGCAAAGGCTTTCATGCAGCAGGTATCCAGGGCCCCCTGGATGCGCTTTGAAGATTTGGGGACAGGAGGGCATCAACTCCCTTCCCTTGATCCCAGCCTGGGTGGCAGGGTCCCAGTGTGGTGATAAGGGCTGGAAGGGGTGGGGGGAGCTCCTTTCTCTCCCAAGGGGCGCCATGCCTCCTTAAGGACTGGGCTCCATGGTAGCTGTGATGATTTTTGCATTCCATCTCCAATTTACCCTGCAAGCCGTCTTCTCCCCTCACCGAACAGAATTGGGTCACCAGTTCCTGCCAAGTGCCATACCATTGGCTCCTTTTCAGCCTGGACTCGGATCACCAAGGATTCTTCTTTCTGGAAGAGTGCACATTTCTGTATCGACAGCTTCTAGATCCGAGGGCTCCTTTGCAACCTTCCGTGCCTCTCCTTCATTCACAAATGGTGTTCCAGAGCCTCTTCCTTTGCCCTCCTCACTCTTCTCATGGCCTTGGCGGCCTTCTGCTTCACGTGAACAACGCCAACATCTCTAGCCCTGGTTCCAGCCTCTTCCCAGTTACGTCCTCATTGTCCCAGCTTCCGAACAGCTCTGCCTGCCCGTCTTTTGAGCCACAGCATCTCACAGGGTGTTGCTAGTATCAGTGATACACGCTATTATATTTTATTTCAGACTCTCTGCTTTATTCCTGGAGAGCGGATTTTTGTTTTCGTTCTTTTCTTCCCCCAGAGTGATCTTTCTAACACTGCAGCAGCTGCCCAGAATCATGCCTCCTTTTAGAGAGTTTTATATTTAGATCACCCCTCTCTCGCATTTGTTTCCCTGGGAAAATACCACCCAGGCTGATCAGAAGAAATTCTGCCTTCATCTCATCAGGATGAAAATATATAATGTATCATATTATCATAACATTATCTAACATGCCATGGTATAATGTACCAGTATAACAATATGTTATATATATTATATATTTTTAATGATATAAATATAATGATATATATATTATATATTTTTAATGATGCATTTTGTGGTTGCAGCTACTTTTCCTTGAGGACATCCTCCTTGGTGCTTTTTAACATCGTGTTCGGATTCAGACTGATTGCGTCCTACATTGCTCAGCTATCGCTCTGGCTTTTGTTTTGGTTTGTTTGAGCTTTACTTCATGGGTTATTTCTGCTCTTTCTCATATCTTGTGGCATACTCTTGAATTCATTTTATAATTTTCTGAACTCCATTTTTAAGTTTTGCTCCTTTTTGGGGGGCAATAAAGGTATAGGGGTGATCAGTATTCTGGGTCCTCAGATGTCCAATAAAAGGTCTTTCTTTTGCCCTTAGGCTTGAGTGATAGTTTCTTTGGTAATAGAATTTTAGTTTCAAAAGCACCTTCCTTCGGCTTTTTCTAGGTATTACCTACTGTCAACTTGCAAATGGTGGCCAAGATGAGAAGTCTGATGCTTTTGTAGATAAATGTCTCCCAACAACCCCAGCTCCTCCTGGCTTTTAGGACATTATCTTTATCCTTGAGGTTCAGAAATGTCACGGGATGTATCCAAAGACAGGGGTATGTCTTTTTTCATTATTTGCACTCGGCATGCTGCAATCCAGGTTCTAACAGAGCAGAGGGTTTTGTTTTGTCTTTTTCTGTTTTGTTCCCACATCTAGGAATACTAAGAAGAGTGACTGACAAAAAGTAAGAGCTCCCTGAATCTTATTGGCTAAATGAACTAGTATTCAAGTCACTTCGTATTTTAGGGAAATTTTCTTCTATTATTTCTTTGATTACCTTCCCCCATCTGTTCCTTCTGCTCTCACATTCTGGACAGGTTTGGGAACATACGGATCTAATTTCTAGGCCTTTCTTTTCTTTCTATGCACAATTTCTGTGTCCTTTGCTTGCTCTCCTCATTTCATTCTCTTCTTTTTATTTTGAGTTCTAGGAGATTTCCTTTACTTACCTTTCATTGGTCTACCTTGCCTTCAGCAGCATCTGTTCTTTCTTTATTTTTTATTTTTATTTTTTATTTTTTTAAAGATTTTATTTATTTGACAGAGATAGAGACAGCCAGCGAGAGAGGGAACACAAGCAGGGGGAGTGGGAGAGCAAGAAGCGGGCTCATAGCGGAGGAGCCTGATGTGGGGCTCGATCCCATAACGCCGGGATCACGCCCTGAGCCGAAGGCAGACGCTTAACCGCTGTGCCACGCAGGCGCCCTGCATCTGTTCTTTATACAGGACTTTCGTTAACTTTTGAAATTTGGCAATCACGTTTTAGTTTCTAAAAACAGCTTCTGTTTTTCAATTTATCTTTTTTATGAAAATTTTCTTTTTTTATGGACCCATTATCTACCTAACTCCCTACAAGGACACTGATGAGATTTTTTTTTTCCACTCTTCTTTTCTCTTCAGTGTTCTCTTTGCTAATCATAGTTTTTCTCTTTCATGTTGTTGACTTCCCTCAAATGCCTGGTGATCATTGGCTATCTGTTCATGTTTTATTTTATTTATTATTTTTGAAAGATTTTATTTATGTATTTGACAGAGAGAGAGAGAGACAGCCAGCGAGAGAGGGAACACAAGCAGGGAGAGTGGGAGAGGAAGCAGCAGGCTCACAGCAGAGGAGCCTGATGTGGGGCTCGATCCCAGAACGCCGGGATCATGCCCTGAGCTAAAGGCAGACGCTTAACGACTGAGCCACCCAGGCGCCCCTGTTCATGTTTTAAACAAAGGACTCAGTAGTTCAGTACTAGAAACTGGTGTGGTTTTCTCTGCAGCCCATCGGTTTCTATGCTAAGTCTCTAACCTTGAATGAGAGGGTCAAAATGGAAAATGCTGGGGGGTCCTCCTTTCTTTGAGGTAGAGGAGGAGTAGGTAAAATGACAAGCTGGGGAATCTCAGTCTCCAAAGTCAGGAAACCTTTCTTTTCTTCTTCTTCTTTTTAAGATTTATTTACTTACTTTTAAAGAGAGAGAGAGAGTGAGAAAGAATGGGGGAGAGTCAGAAGGAGAGAATCTCAAGCAGATTCCCTGCTGAGTGTGAAGCCTGATGCAGGGCTCCATCCCAGGACCCTGAGATCATGACCTGAGCCCTGGAGGGGCCTTCTCACAGCTTCAGCACAGGAGCAAATGCCACTTCCAACTGTAACACAAATGCAGCAGCAAAACGAGCAGCAAAAACAGCTGGACCCTTGCAGAGGCCATACTGTAATCCTGGCCCTGTGTTTGGCCGGCTCCTGCTTCCTATCCCTTGGAGGCTTGGCCTTTCTCGAGGAAGCCAGTGAAAAGTTGGAAAGGAAGACTGTTACCACTGCAAGGAATTTATTTTCTCTCCTAGTTAGTTATTTATCCTTCTGTTAAATCTGATCTTACCTGCTTGATATCTTTGGAAAACTCCTCCAAATTCCTGGCCCTGCAAATGGTACTCATTCCTATTTATCAGAGTTGTTTTGTATTTATCCCTTTTCTAATATCTTTTCTGTAATTATATCTGGGAAGTATGGGTGGAAAAGAATAAGTATGTGTGCCCTGAATGATACTGAACCCAAAGTGGAGTAAATCTTCTTTACCTGCCTGCCAAACTAGTTCTTTCTCTCCAAATCTGCCATTATTTTAATGGCTCCCTGGTTCAGAGAAGCAAAAGTTAATGGCTATTGATCAGTGTTGGTGAATGCCTTTCTTTCTATTCCTTCCTTCCTTCCTCCCTCCCATCCAACCATCCATCTATCCATCCATCCTTTCTTCCTTCCTTGTCTCCTCCCATTCCTCCTTCCTGTTAAAAACTACATTTCTGTCTAGGCACTGGAAGGGGGCTGGGTATATAGGCTTAAAGAAACAAATATGGCCTTGCCCTCTCAGAGCTTACAATAGTGGGGGAGAAAAATATCAAGCAAATAAGTACACAATTAAAATACATCTTTACAAAGTATGGTGTAATCCACGAAGAAAATAAGGGTGAGAAGGCCTTATTGGGCAAATGTCATTTGAAGTGAGCCTTGAAGGGTGAGTGGAATTTGGCCAGCAGACCAGCAAGGTAAGAAGGTTGCAACAAGATGGAACATGAATATTGAAAGTCCTTGAGTTGGGAAAGCGTTTGGCACATTGGAGGCTGGTAGAGAAATCCAGGGATGGGATTGAAGTGCAGAGCAACATGAAAAAAGAATAAAAACTGAGAGTAAGGGGCTTCGTAGGCCATGTAAGGAATTGAGATTTAAATCTTTATTCAGGGAGCACCTGGGTGGCTCAGTCAGTTAAGCGTCTGCCTTCGGCTCAGGTCATGATCCCAGGGTCCCGGGATCGAGCCCCACATCAGGCTCCTTGCTCAGTCGGGAGTCTGCCTCTCCCTCTGCCCCTCCTCCTGCTTGTGCTCTCTCTCTCAAAAACTAAATAAAATCTTCAAATAAATAAATCTTTATTTAGTAGTAAGCAAGTAAAGTATTAAACAGAGGAGCTACATGAATGATACATATTTTTGTTTTAATATTTTTAGCTACTGTGGGGAGAGTAGACTAGAAAAGGGCAAGAATGGACTTAGGGAAAGTCTTGCAAAATGGCAGGTGCAAAGTAACGGTGGCTAGAACTACAGAGGCAGGAGTGAAGACACAGGTGAGTGTGCTGATGCTGGGAACGTTCTGAAAGTAGTGTGGATAGGACATTCTAATGGATTAGATGGGAAGAGAGTCATGGAGCATGAATCTTAAATTTTTGGTTTGAACAACCTGGTGAATGGTGGAGCCGTCATCAGAGCTGGTGAACCGTGGGAGAGGCAGGTCTGGAGTGGAGAGAATCCAATGTTCTGTTTCAGCTATGCTAATTTTTACATGCTCACGAAACACTCAAGAGGAGGCAACACGTTGGCAAGAGATGTCTGAGGAGAAATATGCGTTTGCCTCCTGCCAACATACAAATGGTATTTAAAAGCCACGGAGTGAATGAGATTGCCTAAAGACAAAATGCAGCTCACAGACAGGAGATTAGACGTGGAGAAAAGCCAACATTTCAGGAGATGGGCAGACATGGAAGCAGTTTCACCTCCTATGACAACTCACATGAGTATAGAATTGCATGAGCATTTTTATGTTTTAACAAACATTTATGCCACACTTACTTTGTGCCAGGCATGATTCCAAATGTTCATTTGGAAATGAACTTTGCAACTGTTAACTCATTCATTCCTCACAACCATTCCACGATGTGGGGATGGTTATTAGCTCTATCTTGCAAATAAAGAAATGGAGGCATGTGGAAGTTTCACATCTTACTCAGGTCATATAGCTCGTAGATGACAGGGCAAGGTCTCAAACCCAGGCAGACTGCGTCTAGAGTTCATCCACTTAAGTACTGTGCCATGGTGCCTGTCAGCATCCGGCCATCTCGCCTGGATTCAGTGAGACCCGGTGGTCCGTGAATATGGGAGGTGGGAATGGAAGGACATCTGCTCTTGTTGGCTTTGTAGACCTTGATTCTTTCTAACTCTTGCCATTTTAATCGATGTATTGCCTAAACCCATAGCTTTTAACTCCAAAAATAATTTATATATGTCATTTCATTATATTTCTTGTATCACTTGAATTTCGGACTGTAAGAATATTGTGATAAACTCCTAGGGGGTTTTGAATTTTTTCAGGCTCCTTTCACTTTCTCCCATTGCAACCAGATTAACCAAAGCACAACCACAGACTATTATTTCCTAGATCAACAACCTTCAGTGACCTCACATTGCTTATAGAATCAAGTTTTCATGACTCTCCTGGTATCCAAAGCCACCTGTAATTTGGCCTCAACTTCCAAGCTCATTCATCACAATTCCCCAGCATGGAGCTGCGGCTTTCAACTGGGACTAATTACCTATTCCCTGAGTACACCCTAGGCTTTCTCGGCTTAGCAACTTAGCAACTTTGTCGTGCCTTCCAGCATATTTAGAATCTCTCTGCCTACTCTAGCACACCCTGGAGGTTCTTGCTCCTGCAGGTTGGAATCTGACTCATCCCACACAACCCAGTCTGAGCGTCCTCCCTTCACCGTTCCATAATTTCCAGCGGGAACTGATCAGATTCTCTTCTGAACTCTTAAACATCCCTTGTTCCTTTTATAGCAGTCATTGGGTTCTAAATATTATGGGAACTCGTGCATACAGATTGTCACGTCTCAGAAAGCGGGTTGTCTGTATCTTTCCACCACCATCTAGAATGTCTGCACTGTGCCTGGCCAACCGTTGGGGCTTTAAGCGTTGCAGTCGTCGATAACCAGATGCAACCTCTCCCTCTCGGCTGCTTTTCCCTGTCTGATTTGTTCCTGAAGACCACAGCCCCTCTGTCTTGCTTTCCAGTGGAATGATTCTTCTTCCCAAATGCGTTCACAGCACGCGGTGATTTATTCCATGTGTTTCCCAAACATACACTAAAACCAAGGATGCCAAGTGGCTGACTCTCCAGTTAAGCCATTTGCAGATCGGATGAACTCTGCACAAGACTCCCCCACCCCCCACCCACCCATTTGCCTCTCAGCACATTGCCTCTCAGAGGCTTCAGGAAAAGAAACAAAATTGTTAGAAAGGGATTTTTGGGGGAGAGTGGGGGATATCAGTTTATAGATGGGAATCAAGAACTGAAAACTCATTTATTTTCATCTAAATAAGAATAAATGAAACTTTTTCAGGCTTTCTTTTTATTAACATAGTATTTTTTTTTTTACCATAAGACATATTTTCTAACTGGAATTTATTTTTAATAATAAATACTTATGAACTAGATATTTTGACCAGGAAAATAAGCACCATGTATTAAGTTTTAACTTTATGGTTTTTGTAATAAAAGCAAGATATTAAATCAAATATACCATATTATTCAATTTTTTATACTCTGTCGTAACTATATAAGCAAAACCCTGGAAGGAAAAATGGCAGAATGAAAAAAAAAATGTACATCTCTGGTTGATGGGATTATTTCTTTTCTTTACATTTCTGTATTTTCTAATTGCTTTAAAATTAGCAGACATTACTTTTATGTTAAAACCATACTACAAATACAACTTTTATTCTAACAGAAGAATTGTGAGAAAGGGAGGTAGTATTGAGAGTTTTTCTTTTAAGAAATGCTATATGAAATTCAGGACTTTTGAAAATCTCATAGTCTTTTTATTTTTTTATTTTTATTTTTTTATTTTAAAGATTTTATTTATTTATTTAACAGAGATAGAGACAGCCAGCGAGAGAGGGAGCACAAGCAGGGGGAGTGGGAGAGGAAGAAGCAGGCTCATAGCAGAGGAGCCTGATGTGGGGCTCGAACCCAGAACGCTGGGATCACGCCCTGAGCTGAAGGCAGACGCTTAACCGCTGTGCCACCCAGGTGCCCCTCATAGTCTTTTTAAAATCTGTTTTATTGAGGTATAATTTATAGTAAAAATTTCTGATTTTAAGTGTAGAATTCCATGAGTTTTGGCAAATGTATATAGGCCTGTGATTAAGACCACAATCTTGATATGCACATTTTTAGCATCCCAGAAAGTTTCTTTGTATGCCTTTGTTGTTGATTGATTCATTCCTCCTACGTCTTGGTCCCTGAAAGCCATGGTCAGCTTTCTATCAATATAATTTTACATTTTCTGGGGGCTCATACTGATGGACCTATAGATTGTAGGTATGTAGAGAGTCTTTTGTGCATGGTTTCTTTCCTTTATCATGATGTAAGGTCCATCCATGTTGTTGACTATATCAGTAGCTCATTTCTTTATATCGCCGAATAGTGGTTTATTCTATGCATATCCTGCAGGTACTTATTGATGGACATTTGAATTGTTGCCAGATTTAGGCTATTTGGAATAAAGCTACTGTGAACATTCATGTACAAGTCCCTATCTGAATATGTATTTTCATTTATCTTGACTCAATACCTAGAAGAGGGATTATTGAGTCATTTGGTAAGTGTATTTTCTTTTACAGGAAGCTACCAGACTGTTTCCTAAAATGACTGTACCATTTTACATTCCCACCAGGAGTGTGTGAGCGTTCCAGTGTCTCCACATCCTCATCAACACTTGGTCTTATCAGTCGTTTTACAGTCAGTTATTCTAGTGAGGGTCTAGTAATATAGCTTGTGATATGTATAGTCTTGCATTTTCCTAATGATGAATAATGTCGATCATCTATTCATGTGCCTGTTTACCATTCATAGATGAACTTCACGGGAAGTTTCTATTCAAATATTTTGCTCATTTTAAAAATTGGGTTTTTCTTATTTTTATTGATTTATGGGAGATCTTTATATTCTCTGGATACAAATCATCTGTTGGATACATTTTTAAAATATTTTTTTGGTCTTTGGCTTGTCTTTTCATTTTCTTGTTTTGAAGAGTAGATTTTTTAATCTTGAGAAAATCAATTTATCATGCTTTTCGTGAGCTAAAGGGTGCTTTCTTTTATGGTTCATGTTTTCTGTGAGCCAAGAAGTTTTTATTTAATCCAAGATAACAAAGATTTTTTTCAATGTTTATTCCTAGAAGTTTTATTATTGTAGATCATGCTTTAGGAGTATGATATATTTTTGAGTTAATTTTTGCATATCATTTAAGCTAAGGGTGCATATGAGTGTCCAGTTGTTCCAGTTCATATATTGAAAATATAATACCTTCCCATTGAAATGACTTGAGACTTTCGTTGAAAGTCAATCAACAGTATTTGTGCAGGTCTACTAGTGCACTCTATTCTGGTCAATTCTGTCTATCTTTTCACCAAATAGACATTATCTTAATGACTGTAGCTTTATAAGAAATCTTTTTTTTTATAGTTTTTATTTTGTTATATTAGTCACCATACAGTACATCCCCAGTTTTTGATGCAGTGTTCCATGATTCATTATTTGCGTATAACACCCAGTGCACCATGCAATATGTGCCCTCCTTACTGCCCATCACCAGCCTATCCCAGTCCCCCACCCCCCTCCCCTCTGAAGCCCTCGTTTGTTTCCCAGAGTCCACAGTCTCTCATGGTTCATTCCCCCTTCTGTTTACCACGCCCCTCCATTCTTCCCTTCCTTCTCCTACCGATCTTCCTAACTCAGGTGATGTGAATCCTGTAGTTTTGTTTATCTCCTCCAAAATCATTTTAGCTTTTCTAAGATTTTTGCATTTCCATAAAATTATGTAAATAACTCATCAAATTCTTTTAAAAAAAAAAGCCTTTAGGGATTTTGACAGACTGAATTGAATCTCTAGATCAGTTTGGTGATTCTTGTTTTAATACAATTGAGCCTTATGATCTATGAACATAATATATTCCTTTACATTCAATTAGGTCTCTTAAGTTTTTTTAGCTATGTTTTATGCTCTGCGGTATACAGGTCTTTCTCAGATTTGTTAAATTTATGCCTAAGTGTTCATATTTTTGATAATATGAAGTGTTCATTTCCTATCTTTAATTTTTGTTTTTTTCTACTATGTAGAAATACAATTTTTGTATATGGACTTCCTGCCCTGTGGTCTTGCTAAACCCACTTATTATAAATATTTTGTTTTACATTAGATGATCATGCTAAGAAAACATAAAGAAAGCTCAACATTTTCATTTCTAATGTTATGACTTTTATTTGTTTTCCTTGCCTTATTGCATAGCCACCACGTCCATGATAACATATAATACAAGCTTTAGGAGTAAATATTACCCTCATGTTTCTCATATTAGGGAGAATACATTCAGTCTTTTCCAATCAATTATGATTGTGATTGATTAATTATGGTTAAAGATTTTTATTAAGTGTTCTTTATCAAGTTGAGGAAGTTTCCTTTTATTTTGAGTGTACTAAGAATCTTTATCTTTTTTTTTCTTTTGAGAGAAAGAAAGAGAGCAAGAGTGTGAGTGAGGGGTGGGAGAGAGGGAATCTTAAGTAGGCTCCATGCTCAGTGTAGAGCCTGATGTGGGGCTCAATCTCATGACCCTGAGACCATGACCTGAGCCAAAATCAAGAGTCAGAGGCTTAACTGACTGAGCCAACCAAGTGCCCCAAGAATTTTTATCTTGAACAGTAATTGAATTTTATCCAGTTTTTTTTTCTGCATCTATTGAGATAATCATGTGGCCTTTTGTTTTTAAGAGTTAATATAGTGAATTACTGATCGATTCTGGAATATTGAACCAACCTTGTATTTAGGGGGTAAACCATACTTGGTCACAGTCTACTATCCTTTAATATACTGTTAGATTCTATTTGTTAATACTTTGTTAAGGACCTTTGTGTGTTTATGTTCAGAGATACATTGATCTGAAGTTTTCTTTCCATATAATGTGTTTGTGTTTGTCTAGTTTGGGGACCAGAGTGATTTTGATGCTGATTTCATGGAATGAGTTAGGAGTGTCCCATCAATGTCTATATTCTGGAAGTCTAAATATTTGGTATAAGTAATTAGTGAAGCCACCCAGACCTAGATAATTTAATTTTTTAACGACTAATTTTAATTTATTGAAGAATTAGAGCTATTCAGATTACCTGTTTCTTCTCAAGCAAACTTTGGTTGATGTGTTTTTAGGGAATTCATCCTTTCTGTCCTACTTCTCAGGCTTATTGGCATTCAGTTACTTATTATACTTTTAGTGTCTGTAGGATCTTGATGACCTGCTTCCCTTTGTGCTATTAATAATTTGTGCCTTAAAAATAATAATAATAATAATTTGTGCCTTTTCTTCTTTTTTTTTCTGAAATAGTTTGACTAGAGGCTTATCGATTTTGTTCATTTCTCAGAGCCAGGTTTGGTATCACTGATTTTTTTTTTCTATATTCTATTTCACCGATTGTTCTCCAATGTTTATTGTTTTGTTCCTTTTAAAAAATTTTTGGGTTCAATTTTCTTTCCTCTTTTTTTTTGTTGTTTTGTTTTTGTTTTTGTTTTTGAGATGGAAGCTAGGTATCTTGCTTATATTCCTTTTAATATAAGCATTTCACGCTTCAGCTTTCCATCTAGGTCTACGTTAGTGGCATCCCATGTATTTTAAGATATTGTGATTTCATTTTCATTCCATTCAAACCATTTCCTGATTTCTCTGTGATTTTTTTTTTAACCCATCAGTTGTTTAGAAGTATGCTGTTTAGTTTCCAGATATTTTGGAATTTTCCCAGGTATCTTTTCCGTTATTTTTTTTTAATTTTTATTTTACTTAAATTCAATTAATTAACCAGGTGTCTTTCCATTACTGATTTCTAGTTAATTTCTGTTGTGATAAGAAATACTACTTTTATGTTTTCAAACTTCTTAAATGTATCGAGGTTTGTTTTATGTCTCAGAATATGGTCTACTTGGAAAATGCTCCATGGGCAGTTGAAAAGAATGTATATTCTGCTACTCTTTTAGTGAAGTGTTTTATAAATGTCATGTTGGAAGTGTTTTTCAGGGTCTCTATGTATTAACTGATTTTGTCATTGTTATATCAACTATTCAAAGAAGAGCATTGAAAACTCCAATTGTGGATTTTTGGATTTTTTTTTTCTTTTCATTCCATCAGTTTTTGGTTGTGTATTTTAAAACTGTCTTATTATTATGAGAACCTAACAACAGTACACGTCTTTCCCTTTTCCTGGCTTCGTACTATTGATGTCATACATGTTACTCCTACGTGTGTTATAGAACCTATTATACATCATATTTTTGCTTTAAACAGTTATCCTTTAAAGAGAATAAAAACGAAGGGAAAAAGCCTCTCCTATTTATCCATCTATTCACCTTTTCTCATGTTCTTTATTTCTTTGTATAGATCCAAACATTCATTGCTGTCATTTTCCCTCTGATTGAAGAAGCTCTTTTAGTATTTCTTTTAGAGCAGATCTCCTGCAATGAATATTTTCATGTTTTATTTTTCTGAAAAATACTTTACTTAACCTTTATTTATAGAATGTGTTTCCACTAGATGACAAGTTGCAAGTTTACACATTTGTTTATGTTTTTCTTTTAGTGCTCAATAGTGCTCTACTGAGTTTTGACTTGCCTAACTTTAAATAAGTTCACTGGAATTCTTCTCTTTGTTTTTTCTATATAATGTAATTTTTTTTTTCCTCTGGCCACTTTTAAGATTTTTCTCTTTCTCACTGGCTGTCATCACTTTAGTTATGATTTGTTTTTAATCATGGTTTTCTTTATGTTCAGCTGTTCATGATTCATTTGCGCTTCTTGGATTGTAGGTCTTTTGTTAATGTTTGACAATTTTTAAACCATTATTTCTTCCCTTTTTCCCCACCACCCCCTCATCCACCTTAAGTACTTCTGAGATTCTAGTTATATGTTTCTTACACTGCATGCTATTATTTCACAAGTCTCTGAGGTTCGCTGTTCAATTTTTAAGTTCTTTTTTTTCTCTCTGCTTAATGTTTGATAGTTTTTTTTTTTTAAAGATTTTATTTATTTATTCGACAGAGAGAGAGACAGCCAGCGAGAGAGGGAACACAAGCAGGGGGAGTGGGAGAGGAAGAAGCAGGCTCATAGCGGAGGAGCCTGATATGGGGCTCGATCCCATAACGCCGGGATCACGCCCTGAGCCGAAGGCAGACGCTCAAGTGCTGTGCCACCCAGGCGCCCCAATGTTTGATAGTTTCTACTGCTGTTTTTTCAACTTCCTGGATCTTTTCTTCTGCAGCGTCTAATCTGTTGATCCCATGAAGTGTGCTTTTCATTTCAGATATTTTATTTCTCATCTCTGTAAGACGCCTTTGTATATTTTTTAAAACTTCCATTTCTCATCATGCTCACGTTTTCCTCTATCTCTTGAACGTGTAGAAGATAATTATAATAGCTGTTTTAATGTTTTGGTCTAAAAAGTCTGCCTTTTGTGTATTTCTGCATTTATTTCCATTGATTTTTTTCACCAGGGTGTAAGTTATCTTTTTCTGTTTCTTTTCATGACTTGCCATGTTGAATTGGTGGCAGATAACTGCCAGTTTTACATTTTCACTGCTGGATTTTGTTATATTCCCTTTCTATTGCTGGATTTCGTTTGAGCATGCACTTAAGTTACTTGGAATCTTCTGATTTCTTTGAAGCCTTGCCAGAGAAGCCTTAAGTTGAGGACTAATTTAGCTCCACTACCCAGACTATAGCCTTCTCTGGGTTCTACCTGTTACCTTCAGAATTATATACCTGTGTGTTTTCACTTTGGATGTTGGGAATACAAAGTACTCCCAGCCCTGTGTGAGATTCAGAAATTGTTGTGCCTATCTCTTTCCAGTGTTTTCTCCCTAGCTTTGGGTAGTTTTCTGTCATGCATGCTAAGAATAGTACTCAGCCAAGGACTCAAGGGTCCCTTCTGCTCATCTCTGGTGTGTTTCCCTCCTCTCAGTAAACTGCTCACAAATTCTAGCCACCCTAGACTCCAAACCCTGAATTCTGTCTCCTCAACTCAGCAAGACCACCTGGTTCTGTTTGGGTTCCCCCCGCCCATGCTTTGACCTGGAAATATTTTTCAGGTGGGGATCTGGTGCACTCACATGCCTCATCTTGTTTGTTTTCCTTCTTTCAGAGAATCATTGTCCTGCACAGCTCATTGCCCAGTGTCTGAAATCCATTTTTTTTTAATGTATCTATTACAGTTTTCTTCTTGTCTAAGGCGGGTAGGTAATCCGATCCTTGCCATTCCATCGGTCCTGAAATAAGTTTCTTCATCCATTCTCTATTTTGATCCCTACCTTCCACGTCTATAGAATGCAGAAAAGACCTTAAAGGCAAAATGAATAGCAAAGTACCATGATGGAAGAGGATCTGAGGGCCCAAGTTCCCTTACTATGAAAGACTCGCTTCGTGCAGAACAAGAATGAGTGCTCATAAGTAGACCAGGTCCGTGACATGGATTTGGAATTAGAATCCCATGGTTCTAAATGAGCAATGTATGGTGACCAACATAATATAATAAAAAATAAAAATAAAAAAATGAGCAATGAAACGCACACCTTCTCTCCAATAGATATGGTGGGTTTTTGAAGGAATTGATTTTGAAAGTCATTTCAGAATAACTCAGAAAAAAAAGAAAGAAGAAAGAAAAAGGAACCTTAATGCTCTAAGGAAGCGGCTGTGTCCCACCTGTATCGTCTCTGATAGACGGCCACCCCCCCCCCCAGCTTATGCATGTTCTGTGTCCAGGCGCTGCCACCTCTGAGAGGACCTGTTCTAATACAGGATTGCTCGGGCATTTGGAACCTTCTCTGTACCAATCAGACAAATGTCTCTTCCTTTATCTTCCTCTTATTTATCTGCTCTGCCCTCCTGGATAACATAGAATATATCATGTTAAATAATCGGCAACCATTATGAGATCTCCTTCAAGTCTTTTTTAAACTAGATTGAAATCCTCTGGTTTCTTATAAAGAGTGTGGCTTTCAGACCTTCTCCCCATAATGGTCATTTATCCTTTGGACAAACTCTAATGTGTTACTTTTATGCTTAACATCTGATAGCCAGAAATAAATACTGTACTTTACATATAGAGTAAAATGGGTCAATTATCTCCCATGGCAAGGGAACTAGACTTCTATTAATGCAGCTTAAGGTATATTCACTTTTTTCAAATGTGGAGAGATTCAGTTTCTGAGGTATATCTGAAACCATAAGTAATTTAAGACACATTTATTTCCTACCCCTGTTGATGTATGGGGAGCAGAGGTGATCACAGGAAGCCCATTGCTTCATCCATCTGTCTGGGCTTTGGGTAGAGATATGTGCTGGTTTCAGATCACTTAAAAAAATCAATGTAACTTTAATTCCCTGAATTAAAGCAGGTGCCTGCTCCTTAAGGTGATCACTTCTCCTCTGAAATTTCCTATCAGCTTCCAGCTGACAAAAGGTGCCATGGGAAGAATGGAAGTATTTTTTTAAAAATCCCCATCAACAGTGAGAATGTGGAGTCAATCTTATATTTACACAGAAACTTACTCATCCTGGATTTCAAGGCTGTAATCAGGATTGTCATAGTCAGAGAAAGTGGCCTAATAGGTATATCCTTTCCTAGAACCATTGTGGGAACAAGAAAATAAAGACTTCTTTAGATTCTTAAGGTCCCGGTTGGAAAGATTAAGCCATGTTTCACATCAAGTTAATTTCAGAGACATAATTAGTCATAAAATGGGAGACTTGGAAAATATTTTAGAAATCATTTAATTCTGTTCTCTTTGTGGGTAAAAGAAGTAAGACCAAGAGAAGGAAAATTATTTCCACATGGTCTCATAGGTGGTTTGTGGCAGAACAGGGTTTCTGGCAGCCAAGTCAACCCTCTACTATACTATTCAGAATGTTTCTTGAAACGTGTCTTTTAAAATTACTTCTGAACAAGGCTCAGATAAACAGTATGGATACACATAATTGTATTCATGTGACTATAATTAAGACAAAAAAGGATAAGCAGAAATTGTGTGAGAGAAATGTTTCAAGGAGTATAGGGTGGAGAAGAAGGCAGGGGGACGAGAATTAATTATCCCTTAGGTACACATAGCTTGTTTCAGTTTGCAAAATGCTTGCAAAATGTGTTGTCTTGTTTGCTCCTCATCCCAACTCTAGGAGCTAAGTAGGCAGGCGGGACCCGAAGGCTCAACTAGGGGTGAGGGGCTTAAACGAGGCAACTCAACTCTAACTGATGGAGTCGTGAGCGAAGTCTGGGTTAATAGACCTCACTCAGGGTTGTGTTTACTGCACAAGTCTCTGCACACAGTGATGAATTATGATCCATCCTGAAATTCTAAGTCTACCTGCTCTTACGTGGGCAGTACCGTTACCCTATACTAGATCAATGAATGGACGCCAAGCCTCTATTCACATCTTGTTTAATTTTTAATTTGGTCTGCTCTTGCGCGTTCTCATTCATGAAAGCAGCATGCTGTCGTGCAATGCCATGGTATTGTGGAATCAGACTCATTTCCATGCTGCCACTTATTAGCTGTGTGATTTGGGCAACACATTAGTAGCCTCTTTAAGCTTCTGTGCCCTCATTCATGAAATGAGTAAAATACCACTTCCTCGGTGTTGTTCCTGTGAGGATAAAATTACTAATGAGGGATGTTGTCTGGTAGGTACCTGGTGACTTCTCTCCCCTTGATAAGCCTTCTATACTCCCGCCTGCTCTCCCCAGACTTCAGTCAGGTCTGATCACATTCAGCTCTCCAGTAACGTGCATTGCTTCTTTGTGTGAGTTTTCCTACCCTTGTCCTAAATTATTTTAACATGTTTTTTCATCAGGACACAGTGTTCCCTCCATTCATCCCATAACTGTGCATTGAGTTCCTTCTGTAATCCAGGCACTGGATAGAACACAGACCTGGGCAGGTGTGGTCCTTCTTCTTGTGGGGCTGCCATTCCAGAGAAGACACAGGGACTAAAGAACCAAGTAAACTAATGAAATATTATTTGTGAAAGTGTGCGATGAAGGAAATAGAGTTTTGGGCAAGAGGATAATGGTGGGTGGGCAAGGTGAGAGTCCGCAGAATTTAAGGCACAGAAATTAAGCTTCAAGTGTAAGTGGAATTTCTTTTTACTTACAGTTTTTCATCATTTTAGGGAAAGATAGGGAACAGAGTGACCAAAGGCCTGGAGACTTGCAAAGTCAAGGCAGGGATGAGGGAGATACTCTCAGCGTGGCAGGGACCGTCTTCAGGGAAGAATGTGAGGGCATGGGGGCTGGGATGAGGCAGCACCGGCATCATCTATGGCCAGCTCACAGAGGGCCTGGAATGCCATGCACGACCTTGGGGAGAAAATGAGAGTCAGATATTCAAATCATTTTTTCAGGGTTTTTAGCAGGAGATGTTTTTATTTGCTTGGTTTTGAAAAAATCTTATTAGCTCTTCGACTGACTACTGTCTGTCCTCTTGACCTTCTCATGTGCAAATTGATCGTTCTCTGTAAAATGTCCCTGATGTAGCCCCCCTAGCATGAAGCGGATTTTAAAATTGCGTATCTCAGTTCTGAGTCCAGGAGTCGCTCCTAGATCCTTCTCTCACTTGATCTCTGAGTGTCTGTATCATGGACTGTATCCTTTTGAAACTCTTCTCTCTGAACCGCTGGGATGCTGTCTTGTGAGTCTTCCCTTCTACTTCTCAGTGCTGACTGCATAAGCATCGTGCGGACCCTCTTCTCTCCACAGGAGTATCCCTTGGTCATTTCATTTACTTCCATGGGTACAGCTCATACGAAGGCCCCCCCAGTTTGCGTAGCTGAGAGCTTTCTTTTAAGTTCTAGACATTTCCATTGAAATATCCCACGTATTTCCAAAATGGACCTCATCATCTTTTCTTCCAAATCTGCCCCCACCCCCCGGGATTACCACAGCGCCCCTCCGCATCACTCTCGCTTCCTCCGGGTGTAATGTGGACCTTCACACGTCACTCTTGTGCCTGAATTCTTCCCTGGCTGCTCATTGCTCCCACGTGAAAACACATGGTTGCCGACAGCCCTTCGCGGTCTGACCTAGCCCGCCTCCGAAACTTCGCCCTACTCCGCACTCTAGGTCTGTTTGTGACCGAGTGGTGCGTTCTGACACACGGCTGCGCTACAGACACGATGCCACTGCCAACCGCTCCGTTCACCGAGGGCCAGGCGTGTTGCAGACACTGTACCAGAGCCTCTTGCCTTCAGTATCGTATGTGACCGACACACCAGCCCTCTGAGGTAGGCACTCGGAGTGTCCCTATTTTTGGAAGAGGACACTGAGGCTCGGAGGTGAAATAATTTACCCAGGCCTGCAGTTACTGAGAGCCGCAGTCAGAACCCCCAGTGCTAAGCGTGATGCCACGTGGCTTCTCACGCACCTCGCGCAAGCTGTTCCCCTGCCCGGAATTTCCTCCTCCCATCTGCGTAGTGACTGGATGGCTACTGTTTATTCTTCAGATGTCACCTCCGTCAAGAAGCCAGGTACCTGCTCACTGTGGTCCCATGGCTTCCCGTGCTCTCAGGAGCGTTAACGCACTATGACCTCGCATCTCGTTTTCTCAATTTCTCCCTTCGACTGCCAGCCCATGTCACGTTCATCCTTTCATACCCAGAACCTAGCACAGTGCCCAGAATAGGGTCGGAACTTCATACGTATTTTCAGAATAAATAAGATTTTGAGCGAAGCCCCAATTCCCTCACTTACTGGCTGTGTGACCTCTCGTAAGAAATTGAATCGGTATCTCTGGCATTTTTCTCCTCACGTATAAAATAAAGAAGTTGGATCGTAGCGGTGGTTCCCCAAGTGTGTAGTATCAGCATCAGTATCTCCTGTCTCCGGGGAACTTGTTGCAAATCAAAATGCTAGGGCTCTTCCCCAGACCCGCTGAATTAGAATCTCGGGGGATGGAGCCCAGAAACTTATGTTTAGCAAGCCCTTCAGGTGAGGCACGGCGATATTTAAAAACTGCCACAGGAGGAGCTGGAAAACTAGGGCCTGCGGGCCCATGAGCCAAATCCCACCCAAGGCCTATTTTTGTAAAGAAAAACCCAGCACTAAAGGATCGATCACCGGTGGACCTTCCAGTTCTCATTCCTTGGTGGTCAGTCCAGCGTATTATCCCTGATTGGTGGTGGGCTTGCCAGTCGGGAGACCTGGGTTCTAGACCGTCTGTTTCTACCTTGTCATAAGGTAAGTTATTTCTGGTCTCCAAAGCTCGGTTTTCTCATCCTGGGAAATGACATGAGAGCAAGCTTGCTGAATCAGGGTCCAGTTAAGAAAAAGAAAAACCGTGCCAGCTAATTCATGGAAAGGAAATTTAAAACAGGGAATTGCACAGATGTTTGGAAGTCAAAGGTGCAAAAAGAGGGAGCCAAGGCAACATGGCATGAATAAAACCAGAAAGCAGCTCCCACCCTTAGAACTCTGGGATCAGAAAGGAAGAGGCCACAGGGAAGAATTTCGGATGTGGGAGGTGGGCTGTAAGGGACTGTAACTTAACTCTAAGGAGACAGATGACACGCCGCTCGTACTGCTAAAGAGCGTGGTACCCTGTGGCTGGTACTTGGATGCCCAGGGAGGCTGAGCTTTGGTTCCAGGAACTAGTGAAAGAGCATGGCCCAGTGCGTGTTCGGACTATCAGGCAGCTGTGGCCCAGCAGGTGCTAGGGTAGCCTGATGGGTGCAGCTGTGTCTCTGGAGACTGCAGCAGGGTGGTGCTCCCCTGGGACCCTGGGGTTGCTGAGGGAAGCTGAAGGGCATACTCCTAACTGCTTCTTGCTGCTGCTGCAGTCACGTGGACAGATGCCGAAGTGTGAAGGAGCCCCTACTCCCCCCTTCCGAGCCTCCTAACATGAAGCCAGCTAGAAGGGAAATAAGAAATGCACCCTATAGGGGCGCCTGGGTGGCTCAGTTGCTTCAATGTCTGCCTTCAGCTCAGGTCATGATCCCGGGGTCCTGGGATTGAGCCCCATGTCGCACTCCCTGCTCAGCGGAGAGCCTGCTTCTCCCTCTCCCTCTCCCTCTGCACCCCCCCCCATGCATGTACCCTCTCTCTCTCTCATTCTCAAATAAATAAATAAATAATAAAATCTTAAAAAAAAGAAAAGAGAAAAGAAAAGAAAAGAAATGCAGCATATAGAGTCCCAGTGTCACAGAACAGAGAACGGAAAGGGAGAAGCAGAGTGTTAGGGCAGATGGACAGACAAATAACCAGCATAGTCAAGATGATGATCTTCTGGGCTCCTCTCTGAAGAATTGCGTTATGTAAAGATGTTGATTATCTAGCTATGCCATGGCTCCACTCGTGTCTCTGATAGCCACTCCAGATAGCACGGGATGTAACCACCCTCTAAACGTGGCCTTAGTCACCACCCCTAATATCAGGGCTATAATACCCCCTGGAATATTTTAGGTCGAGAGAAGAATAAAGAAAAGAAATGCACTTGTTTTTTGAGCACCACTTACATCCCAAGCACGGTTTCCAAATACAGTAATCGATCGAATTACAGTCCTTCCAAGAAGGTTCCGAGTGCAGACTCTTGCTTCATCATCTATATCCACTCCAACTCAGTGACTTCACAAGAAGCCTAGTGGCTTCCAAGGCCCTGTGCTTCATTCCTAGGCTGTCTTTCATGACCCCTCCCAGCTATCCTGTTCTCTGCCTAACGGAGCTGTGCACCAGACTCATTGTTCTTTTTTTGTTTGACTAATAAAGGCTCTTGCTTTGTGTTCTAAGAGCTTTTCAAACACTGACTCATGCAGCCCTCATAGCAACCCCATGATGTGGGCGCTGTCATTGGCCATATTTTATAGGCGAGGAGTTGGGATGTGAAGGACGAAAATCATTCTCTCAAGGTCACACACTGGGGAAGTGGTAGAGCCAGGGGATTGGGTCAGACTCAGACTTCAGACCCCACTAATGAGCACACTAAAATATGTTGGACCCCCTGTGCCCATCACCCAGCTCAGTCACATCTAACACTGTTTCCGTATCTGTTTCCTATCTCTCTCTTCTAGGAATAAAGCTGGATTACAGTTCAAGGCATCTGTGTATCTCTTGTTAATCCTCTTCCTTTTGTTTCCTACCTAAAGCAAACCACTATCCAATGTTTTGTATTTATCCATTCCCGTGCAAGCTTTTTATCATGTATTTTTACTGTATTTGTATATATGTACCCATGAAACCATTTATAGCAGGATTTCGATGCTGTTCATCTTTATCGGTATGGCATCCTGTAATATGTATCTTTCTGTAGCTTTTTTTCTTTTTTTCACCAAACATGCTTGTGAGATTTATTTATGTCGATGAGTGCATTGGGGTTTTGTTCATTTAACTGCTGAATAGTAGTCCATTATATGGATTTACTACAATTTCTTTTTCATTCTGTTGTGGATGAGCAATTAAGGTATTCATCATTTGTCACTATTACAAACAACGTACAGTGAATATTCCTTTATATTTCTTCTTGGGCACACATGTAGGTTTATACTGGGGATTTTATTTCCAGATAGGAGGTTACACATAGCTTCAGTTTTAGTTGATATTTCCGTAGTGCTCTCCAAATTGGTTGTGCTCGTATATGGGGTATTAATCAACGTCCTTATCAGTGCCAGGTATTCTCAGGCTCTTGCATGTTCTCAGAATGATGGGACCAAAAATGGCAGCTCCCGGTTGTTTTCTTTGGGTTTATATGGATAGAGCCACACGATACAATTTTACTGCTTCACATCTTTGTGCTTGCTGTTTCATTATGCCTGGAATGTTCTCCTGTGTCTCCAGTTCACAACTTGTATTTTTCTTTGATGATCCAAACTCAGAATTTCCTCTGAAACCCCTGGTGGTCCTCCTTCCTCCAAATCTTTGTTTCATATACTATGATCCTAGCTGGGGTAATGTTTATGTCAGTTGTCCTTGCATAATTACTAACAGCGCCCCTTTCATTCTCAAAAGTGACCCAATTTGGAGAACGAATCAATAGTGACCTTGATGTTAACTCCATCATGGCCTCTATCACAGTTTATAGACATTCCGTGTGTGCCCATTTTTCCCCCTTGCAGATCTGAGTTCTCCTAGACCATTGATAGGTTCATCCAAAGAGCCTGACTTCTAGTAGTTGCTCAATAAATGTTTGTTTCAGCCAGCCACACCTTTGTCATCCAGAAGGAAGGTTTTTGGTTACTCATGTCTTATTCTTTTTTAATGGGGCCTGACTTGGCCCAAACCCTCCTTCTTGCAAGGGAGAAGTGTGAGGAACCCTTTCTCTGCAGCAGGCATATCCCATTTCTTATTAGCACTTTGCCGAGAGAAAGGCACCATGAAACCCAGTAGCTAAAGTCAAAGAAGGAGGCTGCTTTATGTTTTTACTTTCAAGTTTTATTTAAGAGTTGAGTTTCATGAGAGAATAAGCCATTGTATTTCTAGCATGTAAAAAAAGATACAAAATCTCATGGATGAGAATTATTCAGGGAGCTATCAAGTAGACCCATGCAGAAAGGGAATCGCTCGTCAAAGAAGGTGCCTTGCAAAGTGAAAATAATAATAATAAAGTGATATTGATAGTCTGTGGTTGCCATGGAAATACTAGTTCATCCACTCCTGTTAGTATGTGGTTCATTTCACTATATTAGGTTTCAAAGAAAATCATATACCTAGCTATATTTTTAACCATATCTGGGATTTAAAACATTCACTGGGCTGTAGTGCTGGTGGGTAAGCATAGAATTATGCATTTCAGCTTGTGCATTGATATGACCTCCCTGTTGGATTTAGAAGGCAGAACAGTCAGTGCTTTTAACTTAATCTGTTTTTATTTGTGTGTATGAGATTAGAGATGTTTGCTGTGCCCATGGCGGCTCCTGTATTTTCAGAGTGCTTCCAATTTTAAATTCCTGTACCTCTGTTAAAACTCTGTATTGCACTGAAAATGTGTTCACGGTAATTATATCTCAAAGATGCCAAGGGAGTCAGATAATCTCAATTTCTAATTTTTAACTTTATCAATTTGTTCCACCATTTGATTTGTGGATTGAGCAAGTTAGTGCAAAGAGGGGAGTTGAGGGGTAGAGGGAAAGACACTGGCGTTTATTGAACCCATGATAAGACCAAGGCACTGTGTGAAGAATTTGTCAATGACTATTTTTTTAAATCTTTAAAATGTTAGAAACCCTCGATTTTTTTATTTTAATTTTTTAAAGATTTATTTATGTATGTATTTAGAGAGAGAGAGAGAGGGAGAGAGAGAGCAAAGGGAGGGCCAGAGGGAGAAGGAGAGAGAGAATCCCAAGCGGATAGCCCTGCTCAGAGTGGAGCCCAACGTAGGGCTTGATCTCACAATCCTGAGATCACGAATTGAGCTGAAACCAAGAGGTGGATGTTCCATCGGCTGAACCACCCAGGTATCCCCAAAACCCTTGATTTAAAAAAAATATTTTGGAGGGTGCCAGGGTAGCTCAGTTGATTAAGCATCTGCCTTCAGCTCAGGTCATGAACTTTGGGTCCTGGGATCGAGCCCCACATCCAGCTCAGAGGGGAGCCTCCTTCTCCCTCTCTGCTGCTCCCTCTGCTTGTACTCTCTCTGTCAAATAAATAAATACATAATCTTTAAATAAATAAACAAAAAAATATTTTGGGAAATTCAGTACTAGAGAAGGGAGGCAATTTGCATACAATCTTCCATATGATTAGTAACAGAATCCAATTCTGTTCCCAGTATATAGTGTTGAATTGGTGAACATTATGTATTTTTTTAAAGTATAGACATTTACATTATTGGGAGTAAAGAAAACATGTCTCAGAGTTGGAGTCCTTGTCAACCACCTCATTATAAGCCAGATGTTTCATTCTTGGCTCATGCCTTGATGTATGTCCAAGGACTGCATATTTGAAGTAAGAACAGAAATGGAGTCTAGTTTGTACCTCTTTGCTTCCATTTACATGTGACTCCTTAGCTCCCACAGGACTAAAGCCAGTTCCCGTTATCATCCTGAACATCTCTTTCTCACCTCTTCCACTCCACAGGGACGGCTCCTGAGTACACACTCTTTCTCACTTCATTCCATGAATGTTACCAACGGTTTTGCAACTCATCGTTAAGACAGAAAGGTCAACAGGCCCTATTGCATGATCTTTAAAAGGCTGATAATGTCAAGATAAATGCATTCTCTTAAATCTGTTTTTAAAGGCCAGAATCATTCATGCATTTCTGGGAGAGGATAATGACATCAGAATTATTACCGGGAGTCAGTCCCTACAATCATCAGGGCCAGTTAAGGTTTACTGCTTATCTGGACAGAAGCCTCTGCTAACAAAAGTCTGTTTTCCATCATTGGTGGACTCAATTTGAGGGTGTGAAAAGCAAGCCATTACTCTGTACTAAGAAACAAAGCAATATGCACGCTGTAAAAATGAGCAGTGCCCTCTCTTGACATAAAAATTCTTTTTTCTTTTTTTAAAGATTTTATTTATTTATTCGACAGAGATAGAGACAGCCAGCGAGAGAGGGAACACAAGCAGGGGGAGTGGGAGAGGAAGAAGCAGGCTCATAGCAGAGGAGCCTGATGCGGGGCTCGATCCCATAACGCCAGGATCACGCCCTGAGCCGAAGGCAGACGCTTAACTGCTGTGCCACCCAGGCGCCCCTGACATAAAAATTCTTAACTTTAAAAAAAAAAAGTCTTTCTCTCTAAGAGTATACGTTATAAAGTGTGTGACATGGATATGCATATAATATTGTGATACAATAAGCTACAGAATAAGCCTACTTTTTAGTTCAGCCACATGGCTTTTTTATACTTGGATTTGACAGTATGACTTTCAGTTGGCTAAGGAGTTGTAAGTTTCTTGGAAATGTTTGGGAACCGAGTTCAATGGCTCATACTTCTTAATTTCTGTACTCCCTTCTGGAAATTTAGATTCAAGCTGACTGTAAGGTGCCCATGTTGGCCAGACACCATGCCATGTACTTTGTGTCTTATTAGTCTCTCACAGCAATGAGAGGAATATCATTTGTGTGATAGGGTAGGAATCTTTGGTATTTTCTGGATGAGAAACAGATGAGGCCGCGAGGGGTTGAACAACCTGCCGAAGGCTGTGTGATTTAGGCCTTTTAACTTCCAAGTCCTGTGCTCATCATAGTACCACTGCTTCGGTCTCAATAGGATTCTGGTCAAGGTAAGGCCACATGATGCTCTTGATCAGTGTCGTTCATTCTAGAATCTGGAAAGAGTACTCAAGGGGCAGCTGGGTGGCTCAGTCAGTTAAGTCATGGTCTCAGGGTCCTGGGATAGAGCCCTGGGTCTGGCTCCCTGCTCAGCAGAGCGTCTGCTTCTCTCTCTTCCTCTGCCCTCCACCTGCTTGTGCTCTCTCTCTCTATCAAATAAATAAATAAAATCTTAAAAAAAAAAAAAGAGTACCCAAATGTTGTTGGAATATAGATTTGTTGACCAAAGGATGTTTTGAGATGATCTCTTGGAAACTTCATCTTGAGATGGTAGTTATCCATCTCCTGTGATGGTAATCCCTCAATTAGGCAAAGCAGGGGTACAGGAAGCCTTAATGGATCCCTTTTGTTTCTTGGGATGTGCTAGAAGAGACGTGAGACAGAAAGACTTGAGGGGAACAGCAAGGAATAAACATAGAAGGACTCATTTAAGGTATTTGATGAACTTCCAAAGTAAAACTGAAGATAACTGAGGGCTTCAGAGGGGAGGGGGTGTGGGGGATCGGGATAGGCCGGTGATGGGTAGTAAGGAGGGCATGTATTTCATGGTGCACTAGGTGTTATACGCAAATAATGAATCATGGAACTTTACATCAAAAGCTAGGGATGTACTGTATGGTGACTAACAGAATAAAAAAATATTAAAAAAAAAACTGAAGATGTTTACTGTTTATCGCTGGAAAACCTTATACACTGACGAATTTGGGCCATTATAGCACCCTTAAAAGGAATTATCTGGTAATTCTAAAGAATATAATTGAACAGAGTTGTGGGGGTGTGATGCAGAACCAAGAAAATATGTTCTCTAGGCCACCAGCTGGGAAGAGAGTTTTAATGACAAGCCATATGGCGAAAAAGGTAAAAATTGAAATGTAGAAGTTAGCCTTAGGCTCTTCATGGCCCTAAACCCCACGCCATCAAAGCAGAAGTTTCTTGGGCATGCAAAGAGGTGGGGTTTTGTGGATGCACACTAGATAAGGAAACAGTCTATTTAAATCAAGGTCATGTCCACAGTTTTTTTTGACTAGTGCTGTCCCTTTGCAGTGTGGTGGCTCACAGCACAAGTGTGCTTCCTTTCTAATGCCCAAGTACTCATTCTAGCTGCTCTTATGGGTTCCAGAGCAAGCCCAGGGCAACAGCTGCCAACATTTGCCAGTGATGCAATTGGTTGGTAGAACCTTATCCCAGGATAAACCCACTGGTAACTTCAGTTGTACTTCATTTTATACTAAAGATGTGCTCTTGAATGACTTGGTGTCAGTCATTGTTTTACAATTCCAGCTTCACTGAAATGCTACAAAGCATGAAATGTATCAAAGAAGTCTCCTTTTAATAAAATCCAGAATAGTTCCGTAAAAGGTATATATAGACTGATAAAATCACCTATTGGTGTCCTTTTACCATTAGTTAGGTTTGCATATAATGGGTTCCCTTGGAAATGAAAGCACGCGGGCTGTCAGTTTCATTATTAGTAAATACCGATTCCACATCTGTGTTTCCCTCCTAAAAAAACTGAAGGTATAAGATTTTGGCCATATATAACTCTGCAGCCCCTGCATTTTGTACACCGTAGTACTCCATGGGGTTTTTAGCACATTAAAAGGAGGTCATCTGGTTCTCACCTTTATTACCTCATTTATCTTCCCATCCCTGGGAGGCATGAAGTCCGATATTATTACTTGCATTTACGGGGGGACATTCTGAAAGGTCAGCCAACATAAAGTGATGGTCAGCAAGAGGGCTCCAGAGAGAAGTCGGGTGGGCCCAAATTAGTCCAGCCCACCAGTGTTTGTTGGAAGTCTGATCCCAGAGGTCCTGGGTACAGAAGCCCAAGAAAAGTGAGGTTCTATTAAGGGACTGCCCTTGTCCTCTACTCGTTCTGCTCTGCCACTTATTAGAGACACTGTGTGACCTTGGGCAAAACATCAACTTCTCTGACTCACAGCTATGCCATTGGAAGTGTGCAGAGGATAGTAGCTGCCTCAGTTCTAGGAAGGTACTCTTTTCCAGGAGAGACTGGCACTGGTTCTGATTAGCAATGAGGGAAAGAATGGGTGGAGGGGTCCTTGTCTTGCTCTTTCTGCAGAATGTGGCAAGGTCAGTCCCAACCTTAGGGGTTCCTTCCCGCCTACATAAACTTTCAAAGTTAACTTCGATGGGAGAATGTCTTCTCTCCCCAATTTTATTGTGAATTTCAATTTTCTCACGATCCCATCCTAGAACCTAGAGCAACAGGACTCTGAAAATGTGTGCTGCTTTGGGAAGGTTGGAATGATTTTCAGTCTTTGTACTTAATGGGAGGAGCCTGAGAAAATGTGGAATTCCAGACTCCCAGAGCTCCTAGCTGGGACAGGCTTCAGAGAATTCTAGTTCAAGCTCCTCCTTTTACCGATGGAAAAAACAGAGATCCAGGAATGAGATTCTAAGAAGGAAGCCAACTAGTTGCATTGCCTTTTCTTGGGGAGGTTTCTTTCCTTCTGGCATCTGCCTTTGTCTAGGAAAACTTGAGGTCTTTGGGAGGATTGAAGTAGAAACGAAGGGATGGTGGCAGGCGCCAGTGAGGAGAGGACTGTGGAGTTCTGTGCGAGGGGAGGGTAAGACTCTCCAAGTCTGGGAAGGCTGTGGTGGTTGGAAAGAGCCTCAGGATGATTTGATTTTGCCTGAGGGTACACCCCCCTTTATGAAACAGGATCCTCACCTACATGTGACCCCTAACCCGCATCACTGTGCCCCACTAACACTGTGCCCCACTAACACAGAAGGTCCTTTAGTTTCTAAGACTCTTTCCTCGGTCTTCAATGAGTCAAGTTCACTCATGACTGGGGGCCCACATCCGCCAGAATCTTAACCTCAGACAAGTTGGAGAAGAACTGGTATGTTCCCCTCCGTTTAAGAGAAATTTTTCACTTTATTTATGTATACATACATTATATATATATTTATTATATGTGTATAAATTATCCTACATTAAAATATAAATTAAATTATATAAAAACAAATCAATTATAAATAAATTATAAAAATATACAAAATTAAATTATATTACATAAAAACATAGAATATGTATATATGTATATATAATATTTTAAATATTTATTTGTATTTTTTATTTTTTTTACCTTCTGCATCACCATCAAAAAGGGTATTAACGTACACCCTGGTTAAGTTTTGCTCCTTTTGCTACCTGTTTCTTCACCCTGTGTTTATCTCACCTGTTCCCTGATATCACCATCCCCCTCTTCAGTCACAGCTTGAAAAGCAATCATCAAATCCATTTGTCTCAACCAAGTTGCCTATCACGTTCTGAAAAGGCAGGTATTTTATGCATGTTTCACTTCTCTACAATCAAAAAATATTTGAAGATAAATGAGGACAGGGAAGGTGTTCATGAATAGAAGTGGCAGTGTCCTGATTTTGTCTCTTTCCATCTAGGTGTCTTATCCATTTGGTGTAAGTGACAGGTTTATTTTTTTCTTCAAATTATTCTCTTTTTAAAATGCAGCATATTTGAAGCAGAAAACCATCTAGTCCTATGTGAATGAGCCTTAGGAGAATTGCTTTCTATTATCAGTATTTTTCAGCAAGAGCCACAAGGAGGAATCTGTCCATTCGGAGGTATTTTCTGTTTCTCCTTTGAGATCTTGTGTATTAACTATTGTGACATTCTGAGCCATATAAATTAGTGTTGAGTCCTTCTCCAAGATCTGTGACAATAAGTGAGTTAGCTTTATCCCCTGTTCTTATTAGTCATGCGGGATGATAAGGCAGGGCCATCACTGGACATAGCATGTGTCCCATGGAATCTGTTTGGGATACTGGTCCCCCAAACAGAACTTCACCCTTTCACTCAGATGCAGCCTCAGGAGCATTACCACTTTAAGATAGAACAAATATATATATTTATATTTATATAAAAATATATTTATGTATTATGTATATTTATTATATATTTAATATATATTATGTATAATATAATAATATATATTAAATATAATATATATTAAATAACATATATTAAATAATATATTAAATAATATATTAAATAATATATATAATATATATTAAATAATATATTAAATAATATATATAATATATATTAAATAATATATATTAAATATAATATATAATAGAATAACAAATTAAATATATATAATATATAATAAATATATATAATATAATGATATGTAATATATATTAAATAATATATAATATATATAAATATAAATATGTATTATATGTATTACATATAATACATAAATATATTTTTATATAAATATATATATATTTTTTTTAAAGTAGGCTCTGCACACAGCATGGAGCCCAACATGGGGCTTGAACTCACAACCCTGAGATCAAGACCTGAGCTGAGCTAAGAGTCAGACACTTAACTGACTGAGCCACCCAGGTGCCCCTAAGATAGAACAAATATTTTAAAATCAGTAAATTCTAGAATTCCCATTTTATCTTAAAAAAAATAACACCGCCCCACAGAAAGTCAGCTGTAACATGTTAGAACTCTTTACTGTGATATCATCTGACTTCCTCCTGATAATAAAGGTGATCATTCTTGTTTCAAGATCATCATCACAGTCACTGTCGTTATCACCATCACCTGTCATGGCTCTGACTTATTAAGCAATTACTATGAACAAGACACTGTCCTAAGCACTATGCATATTTATTATTTCCAATCACTACAAGCCTATAGGATGATTATTCATGATTATCAGCATTTTAAGAAACTTGAACCTGAGAGACAGGGAGTTATTTGCTTTGAGAGGGAGACCTGGGCATCATCTGTGGATGAGGGTAACTTGTGAGAGTCCACGATATCCATTTGGATATCTTCTGATACATCAGAAGATATCCTTTGACCTGATTCGCTTCCTCCTTTGACCTGATTCGCTTCCTCTGCTTCTCTGTGGCTTGGGACTTCTGGCAATGGCTTTGCTACCCCTGAGCCCAGCTTGTGATCTGGCAGCCCCTCTGGTACCCATGGGTTTATAGTGAGGGTCACGGTGCCCTAGTCCTATGTGAATGAGCCTTAGAGGAGCTGGTGAGTGGGACAGCAAAAGATTTAAATTGGATTTAGTAGGCTTGACATTATTACTTACTTAATACCTTAAACTTGGCTCGCATTTCGTGTGACTATGTCTAAGTAAGAATAAGAAGATTGTGTGTTCAGCCCATGACTGAGATTAGTACAGTATAAGAAATATCACCTCAAAGGAGGATGTTCTCCTTCTTGCTACCAAGGATTAGCTTATATCAGATCTGTCCTCTTGCTGAGAGCTAGATAACATGCATAAAATATTTTAAAAATATCTTAGAAGGGATCGTAGAGTGACTGAGGTTGCCAACAGCTAAGAGGGCAAAGCCCAGACAGAAGTGTAGTGCAGAATGACGTGGAAGTAAAGTTTGGTGAGGTAGTGGCTGAAAATTTTCTAAAACTGATAAATACACTAGCCCACAGATCCAAGAAACTTGACAAACTGCAAGCAGAGTAAAAGAAAGGAAAAACACATGCAGAGACAGCAGAGTAAAATTGTTAACAAAGACAAAGTGAAGATCTTAAATACAGAAGGAAAAATGTTACTTTCAGAGAGGAAGCAATAAAACAGACTTCCCCATCTCACCAGAGCCTGTGGAAAGCAGAGTAAATGGAATGACATTTTTAAAGAATATAAAGAAAATTACAGAAATCCTGAAATTCTACACTAGACAAAATTCTATAGTAGACAAAATTCTATACTAGCAGACAAATTCTATATTAGACAAAAACCAGTAGAGTTTCAGTAAAGAAAGTACAAGGAAATGCTTCAGGCAAAAATAAATAAATAAAAATAAAAATGAAAGGTCCTGGGGCGCATGGGTGGCTCACTTGATTAAAAGTCTGCCTTCGGCTCAAGTTGTGATCTCAGGGTCCTGGGATTGAGTTCCCCATCGGGCTCTCTGAGTCGGCTTCTCCCTGTCACTCTCCCTCTGTGCTTTTCCTCTCACTCTCTCTCTCAAATAAACAAAGATCTTAAAAACACACACACGCTCACACACAGAAAAATGGTCCCATATGCAAGCAAGAAAATTCAGGAATGTGTGAAGAAAAAAATATACCCCTGAGTGAATATTGACTTTCTAAGGCAATAATGAAAATAAAATATTAACAGTATTGTTTGGGATTTTAATGTGTGCAGAGTTAAAATACCCCCTAAGTAATAACATAAAATGTGGGAAGGATGTCATTGGAATTGAAACATTCTAGGAACCTTGCAGTGCTCAGGAAGCGGCAAAAATACTAACGTATATTAGACTTCAATATAGATGTTGACGTGATAATCTCAACAACTAAAAGAACATATAACCAACAAGATGATCATATAAGCAACAAATGAAGTACTTTCAAAATAAGGAAAGATAAGACTGAACATAGAAGAGGAGGAAAAACATGTACTTCCCAAACAATTTAATATCAGATAATGTAGACTTTAAAGCAAGAAGCATGACTAGAGAGAAAGAGGACATTTCATAAAGATAAAAGGGTCAGTCCACCAGGACAATATAAGAGTTCTAAATTCATGCTCACCTAAAAACATAGCCTCAAATTTAATAAAGCAAAAACTGACAGCACTACAAGAAAAATAGAGGAATCTACAATCATAGTAAGAGATTTTAACAATTTCCCAACAACTGATATGGGAAATACGAAAAAAAAAAAAAACAAAAAACCACAAACAAACAGAAGACTTCCAGATGGCCAACAGACACATGAAAAGATGCTCACCATCACTCATCATCAGGGAAATGCAAATCAAAACCACAATGAGATATCACCTAACACCTGTCAGAATGGCTAAAATCAAAAACACAAGAAACAACAGGTGTTGGTAAGGATGTGGAGAAAGGGGAACCTTCCTGCACTGTTGGCGGGGACGGAAACTGGTGCAGCCACTCTGGAAAACAGTATGGAGGGTCCCCAAAAGTTAAAAATAGAACTACCCTATGACCCAGCAATTGCCCTCCTAGGTATTTACCCAAAGAATACAGAAATACTAATTCAAAGGGATATCCACACCCCTAGGTTTATAGCAGCGTTATTCACAATAGCTAAATTATGGAAACAGCCCATCCTCTGAGTGATGAATGGATAAAGAAGTTGTGGTGTGTGTATGCATGTATATCTATAGATATATACATACACACAATGGAATATGACTCAGCTATAAAAGAGAATGAACTTGTGCCATGTGTAATGATGTGGATGGAGCTAACGAGTGTTATGCTAAGAGAGATAAGTCAGAGAAAGACAAATACCATATGATTTCACCCATAAGTGGAATTTAAGAAACAAAACAAACAAGGGGGAAAAAAGAAAGGCAAACCACGAAACAGACTCTTCACTATAGAGAACAAGCCGAGGGTTACCAGAGGGGACGTGGAAGGGGGATGAGTGAACTAGGTGATGGGGATTAAGGAGTGTATTTGTTGTGATGAGCACCAGGTGTTGTATGGAAGTGTTGGGTAACTGTATTCTATGCCTGAAACTAATATTATACTGTATGTTAACAGGTAAGATACAGAAGATTGAATATGTGTTCTCTTCATAGGGCTATTAAACTCTATATCAATGATAGAAATGTAAATAGAAAATGCCCAAATGTTAGAAAATTAAGCAACACATTTCTAAGTAGCCCATGGATCAAAAGATAAATTACAAATAAAGTTCCAAAGTATTTCTTGCCTCTCCTCGCTTCCCTCTGGGGCTTCTGGGATGCTGGTGGTCTTCTATTTCTCGGCCAAAGACCTAGATTTTGAGTTCTAAATACGCAAAGTTGTTCATTATGTGAAAATTCCTCAGGCTGTATACACCTGTGGTCTGTGCACTTGTCGACATGTATAGTATACATCGATTTAAGTTAAAAATATAAAATGTGGGGCACTTGGGTGGCTCAGTCGGTTAAGCATCTGCCTTTGGCTCAGGTCATGACCCCAGAGTCCCAGGATGGACCCCCACATCATGCTCCCTGCTCTGCCAGGAGTCTGCTTCTCCCTCTGCCCCTCCCCCTGCCCAAGCTCTCTCTCTCTCTCTCTCACTCGCTCTCTCTCTCAAATAAGTAAATAGTATCTAAAAAATAAATTAAATAAAATATATGTTCAGATTGTTCCTTATAAAAAAAATATCCCCAAATTGCTTTTAGCTGTTCCAAGCTGTTTGTGGGGATTTGCCTAAATTAAAAAAAACAAAACTAACCTTTCTCTGTCAGTATTCAGAATGGCTGAGGTGGTGACAGATAATCTTTTCAGCATCAGAGTTCAGAAAACAATCAAAATATTTATAAGCTACAAAATTAAATAGCTATATTGAATTCCATGAAAAAAAATAATTTTACAAGAAAGATTACCATCTTTGTTAAAGAGAATAAAGACAATGAGAAAACTGACCCTATTTTTTAATTTAACATATAGTGAATTATTAATTTCGGGACAGAATTTAGTAATTCATCAGTTTCATACAACACCCATTGCTCATTACTTCAAGTGCCCTCCTTAATGCCTGTCACCCAATTACCCCAGCCCCCAACCTCCCCTCCAGCAGCTCTCAGTTTGTTTCCTGTAGTTAAGAGTCTCTTATGGCTTGTCTCTCTCCATTTTTATCCAATTTTATTTTGCCTTCCCTTCCCCTATGTTCATTAGTTTTGTTTCTTAAATTCTGCATATGAGTGAAATCACACATTTGTCTTTCTCTAACTGACTTTTTCCATTTAGCATAATGACCCTATTTTTAAACCACTAAAATGTCCACATCTCAGTATCTATAAAAATGAAGCTGGAATTAGTTCTTTCCAATCAATGCAACATTTACTGGGTGGCATTTTCTCTTTGGGTTCACGGGATCTTTATTCAAATTTTGGCTCTTTGATGTATTGTTAAGTTGCTCAGTCTCTCCAAACATCCATTCTCTTATCTGTAAATAAGATTAATAATGCTGAATTTGTAGGGTTGTTGGGAGGATTCAGGGTTTTGAAGGAATCGGGACAAGTTACTTAACCTCTCTGTTCCTCAGTTTTCTCATCTATAAAATTGAGATAATCATCATCACTGATTGTAAGAATTATAACAGAGATTGTAAAAAAAAAAAAAGTGCTTACGATTGTGTTTAATAAATGATAAGCTACTGTACTGGCTCAGTTCATGGCCTGTTGGGGCAGGAAGGTGGGTCTTCCGGACCAGGCTTCTTCCTCAGCCCAGGTACGTGCTCCTGATGCAGCCCCCAGCTCACCCTGGATGTGCGCTCACCTTCTGTCTTGTCTGTCCTCACAAGTGGTTCTGCCTCCTTGGCCATGGATGACACGAACACACAGCTGTGTGTACGGCCGTATCCTTGAGGCTAGTTACCTGGGGAACAATGCTCATTTCTTCTTGAGTCTCCGTTTTGCTCTTCCATGATGCTGAAGTTATTTCTCTATCAACATGGTACTTCTTGTTTCTGTCCCTTCAAAGATTCCCTCTTACGCACAAATCCCTAAGCCCTTCCCTGTTTCCCCTGTAGCTTTTCCTGGGTCATGTCCCTTGCAATATATGTTGTCCTTGTAGTGTTCCATGTGTATTTCACATACATTTCCATGGTAAAATGTGAAACCAGCTAGCTCACATTACAGACTGTTGATATAGTGAAGAAGAAGAGGAGAAATAGGAGGGGAGAAGGAGGGGAGAAGAGAAGGAGCAGGAGGAAATCTAAATGTACTTTTGCAAAGTAGACTTCTTTTCTCATTTGTTTTAATAAAGCATCTCATGTTTTATATATTGGTTAATATAACTGAATAAAATTATTTAGCATCATCTTCCTGTTGTGATGAACTATTCCACTTTATCATGATCAGCTATAAAAAATTGATGCCCAAGCCATTGAGAATGTAATTTTTTAAATTGCCCAAAGTATTTGCACCAAGACATACTGTCATGTTGATGACCCTGAGAACAAACTACTTATTTCCACCTGATCAAAGCAGAAGCTCAACTCTAAGTTTACAGGGCTGATCCTATGGCCTCTAAGCCCAGGAGACATTGCTGACCTAGTGAACATTTACCATCATCATCATCCTCATCCTCATCATCATGATAAATACCATGATAAATGGTCATGATAAATGACCACAAATTATACCATGAATGATTGATGCATAATATAGTGTTAGGAGCCATACAGACTTTTCTGTAACCATCACAAATATTCTGCAAGGTCGGGATTACAATGCCCAATTTTCTGGCACAGAAAGCAACACTCAGAAAACTTAAATGACTTTCCCAAGTGGGGAGTTGACCCGCCCAGGACGAAAGTGAAGCATTGGTCTTCATGGCCCCACTGTGCGTGCATATGCAGTGTTCTACTCTGTGTGCCACTTCTCATTCTCTACAGAAAATGTACTGAAACTTGACTTCACTCCCCGAGCACAGGACTTAAACTTTAATTATGTATCTAATGAAGTCATGAATGTAGGATTTCAATTAGATGATATCAGCCTTGCTTAATCTAATTGAAAAAGGGCAGCATGCATTTTTCTGACATGAAAATACTAATTAATAGACCTTGAAAAAATGTAAAAATCATATAGGTGTTTTAATGTTTTGGCTTAAAAATGTGAGTTTTGAATCATAAACTTTTCTTCATCCTCTAAAATTCAACATCTCCAAATTATAAATTCAGAAGAGAAATGCTCTGGAAAATTACAGTTGACCGTTGCTTTAGAGATCATCCAAAAGCTGGGGTGTTGCGTGTAGCCCTGCTCCCAAGCCACTCCTGAGGAGTATATTCTTCTTTGAAAGGAAGGAAAACAATATTCAATGCCTATAGGATGTCTCCTCTCCAAGTGACATGTCAAAACTATAGTTCAGGAACCTTCACGAAGACCTGGTAAAATAGTGATTACATAGTAAACAAATGGGAAATTTATTTTTTAAAATCTATCTTTATATTTTAAACTATTTATTCAGCACATATTTGTAATTTGCTTTGCTATGTATAAAACACAAATTCGATTCTGGTCTAGAGAGTTTTGCTGTCCTTTAAAAAAGAGAGTCTGTATTCATAAATCGCTGTCCTGTAACATAGAAAATAATGTGGCATAAAAGGTGGGCTAGAGTATTTTATAAATTAAGAGAGGAATGAAATGACTTCCAGTTGGGTTTATAAAGGAAAGCGTTATAATAGAGGGCAGCTGATTCTTGTAGAAGTGGGATTTAGACTTGTAGCGTCTTTATGGTCTGGTATTCGTACTTTAAGAGATGAGACACTAATATTAGCGGCTGAAGGAAGCATTTTTTTCTATCCAGGAAACACTGGTTGAGTGCTCTGTGCTAACACTGTACTAGATGCTGAAGTCAAACCATGAGAAGTACTTCCTGTTCCAGGAGCCCACAGTCTAGTGTACAGGTGGGGGCTGGAGAGACGGTGGAAGGTGTAGACAAAGGCAGAATAGAAGACCAGCTACGGTTAACCCTTGAACAACACAGGTTTGAGCTGTGCAGGTCTAATTATATATGGAAATTCTTTTAGATACATACAATAAAGTATTATAAATATATTTTCTCTTCCTTATGATTTTTCTTTTATTTATTATTTATATATTTTTAGAGAGAGAGCATGCACATGAGAAGGGTGGTGGGGGAAGGGGCAGAAGAAGAGGGAGAGAATCTTGAGCTGGGCCCTGGGATCATGACCTGAGCTGAAATCAAGAGTCAGATGTTTCAACTGACTGAGCCACCCAGGAGCCCCCTCACGATTTTTCTTAATAACATTTTCTTCAGCTTACTTTATTGTAAGAATACAGTATATAATGCCTATAACATATAAAATACATGTTAATCCATGGTTTATGTTATCAATAAGCTTTCCAGTCAAACGGTAGACTATTAGTAGTTAACTTTTGGGGGAATCAAAAGTTATACGCAGGTTTTCCACTGTGGATTCTCAACTGGCCAAGAGGTTGGCGCCCCTAATCCCCCACATGGTTGGAGCGTGTACTCTTTTCTGTTTAGGAATAGAGGACACTGTCTCCAAGCAGGAGTAGGAAATAAACTCAGATAGGCCACAACACTCATGTTTAAATTCAATGTTTCAATTTAGTAAGTTTAAAGAGATTTATGTATATCAAGTCTACATGACACCTGAGACTGATATTTCTGTAAGTAAATATTTCAATATTTCTGTAAGTAAAAGTGGGATCTGAAACTTCTGATAATGTCCGCTACTGATTTCTAGTCAAGACGACATTGACTTGTAACTTCATAGTTTGAGCCCCCCTCTGCTTCAAACACGTGGCAGCAACAGAAACAAAAATATTAAGAAAAGAGAAATTAGAAATGCTAAGACAGAGTACTCCCTTACATTTTTAACATACTTACTTAACCAAAGTGTAAATTATTTATTTTCTACTGTGTTCCCACCAAAAAACAATTATGCATTAGACATTTTTTGCAGTCCCTACTTCCTAGTAGTTTTTGTCTAAAGCTTGATCTTTTCAATTAAGAAAGAAAGAAACACAGTTCTTACAATATTTTTATCAAGGATTCTGAACTTTCTCATCTTTAATCTATTTTTAGTTCCCTCTGTTATTTTCATTCCATCTGGAGTATATTCACAGCCTAATTGCTGATTTTTTTGAATTCCTTTGTAATAGCTTTCCTTGGGGGCTTTACAACTTTGTTTGCAAGGGAATCCTCTGGAAAGAAGCAGTAATGAAATAGGAAACAAACAAGAGATCATCAACAGAACTAAAACTGGCCCTTTGAAAAACAAACTAAATTGTATTCCAAAATAAATAAGCAAGATTGATTAAGAAATAAGAGGGATGACATGAATAAATAATATGAATAGTAAAAAAAAAAAAAAGCCGTGTAACCATAGATACAGTAAAGAGATAAAAGAAAATTTGATACTATTTTGATCACTTATTTAAAATTTTAGGAGATGGATAATTTTCTAGAAAAATAGAAGTAATTAATGCATGCTCAAAAGAAAATGAGACAGTAAACATTATAGAAATTTTTTAATAGAAAACTATACATATAAACAGATTTATGAGCAGTAGGTGGTTCACAGATCATACAAACTGTATCAGAAAATAGGAAAATAAGGAAAGTTGCCCAACTCACGAGGCTACTATAATATTAACAGCAAAATCAGACAAAAACAGAAAAGAAAATATAAGCTATTCTCATGTATGATCACATATGCAAAATCTTAAATGAAACATTAGCAAATTCAATTCAACAGAATGTTAAAAATACACTAATATTTTTTTAAAAGTCATTTTTTTCCAGGAAAGTGACAGTGGGCCAACATCATAAAAATCTTTCAGTGTAATTCAGTACATTAATTAATGAAAAAAAAGTCACATATTCATCTCAATAGAAGCAGAAAAAAATTTCAAAATTTTAGCATTATTCATAATAAAATTCTTTTTGAATTAAGGATCAAATAAAACTTTCTTTATTGAACAGTATCCACCAAAATCTTATATCAAACACCTTACTTATGGATGAAATGTAAAAAATATTTCCATTAAAAACAGGTATGTGATAAGATATTCAGTGTCACTGCTAGCATGTAAATTTGTAACTGAAGTCCCAGCCATGAAAAGACAAGAAAAATAAATAAATTGTAGAAGGATTGGAAAAGAAGAAAAAATAATTGTTACTACTTGAATATGATATAATTATATAGAAATTTAAAAGAGATTTTACAGCCAAACTGTTAAAGAGCATTGAACAGGTTTATTGGATATAAGATTAATTGGCAAAAATTGAAAGCATTTGTATATATAGCAAAACGAAGACTACAATAGGGGAAAAAAAGGTACCACTCACCATGATGACTGTAAGGAACTATACTGTGCACATAATATGTGTCAACGTCTTGTAACAACAACCATGAAAATTACAGCATGTGATGGAAGGAACTAGAAGATTGGATGAAAGGGAAAAATCAAAATAAACATGAATGGCAAAGGTTCATATAATGAACAAGCTAATTCGCTCCAGATTAATCAAGTCAGTAATATTTTAATCAAAATCCCAAGAGGGTGCAAGAATTGCTATGACATTTTTAGAAAAGATATTTACTCAGGAGTATTTTACTGCACTTAAAATAAATATACCGATATCGACACAACCAATCTTATGTGGAAAAGCAAGTTGCAGAATAAATACTATATGATTACATTCATGTAAAATTTTAATATATATATATTAAAAATACAAAAACAATGGTCATAAATGCCATAAACAACTTTGGGACATTGATTACCAATAGTGAGAGAGGGAAAAAAATGGGCTTAAAAATGATGAAAATGGATCTTCCACTGAATTTACACTTTTTTCATAAAGAGTGATCTGTTGAAAGAATGGCAGATGTTAATGTTGGTTAAATTTGGGCGTGTGGCAAAGGGTATATGACACTTTTATATTATTCTTTGTATTTTCTGTAATTTTTTATTGAAGTATAGTTGACATACAGTGTTATATTAGTTTCAGGTGTACAACATAGTGATTTGACAATTCTATACATTACACGGTTCTCACCATGATAATAGTCACTGTCTATCATCATACAATGTTATTACAATATTATTGACATTCCCTATGCTTTATTTTTCATCCTTGTAACTTATTTTATAACTGCAAGTTTGTACCTCTTAATTCCCCTCACCTGTAATGATTTTCTGTAATAATTATTGCAATAATTGAGAATTTTAGGCACAGGTGTGCCCCATTTCCTTTTTGCGTTTATTAGGATTAAGGGGCGGGGAAGAGAATGAGTTGTATGTCATGACTTCATCCTTTCTCCTATGGGAGCTGCTGGTTTCATCCTATAGTGTTCAAACTCTGTCCACGTGGAAGTTCAGATTTAGGTGGAAGCAGGAATCCTATCAGGGGCTACTTCCTTCTACAGAGGCAAAGACAGGACCATTTCACTGTTCATCAGAGATTTTGGAGTATGTGCCTTATGCATCGTTTTCTCTCTGGAACTCATTACATTACAGTGTACATCATATGATGAAAGTTGCAACCTGGTATTACTGCTAAGATTAGAAGCTCTGCGTGTGATGATTTTTTTTTTTAACTGTAAGGCATTTTTTCATCCTCTCTTCTCTTTGAACCTTAAACTCAGTTTCCTCTCATTTTTCCTATAGTTCCATTTGTCATTTTTCTTCTTCCATGTCCAAGTGTTCAAAATAAATCTGGCTTATGGCACAAATTTCCCAGCCCCTGGTCATTTCTCATGTGACTAATTAGTTGGGCCACTAGAGCCAAGAGATCAATATATTTCAAAGAAAGTCCTCTGAAGCCAAGAGTTTGTAAGGCTATTAGAAGCTTTTTTGGAAAGCTTCTTAGTACATCAACGTTGTAGATCAAATCTTCATCAACCCTCCATTATCGCTACTCTGTGCCATGAAAGTCTGGTAAGGAATTGGTCATCCATGAAGTGACTTTAACAACTGCTCTCCAAACCAGTGAAATAGACCTCTTCACTGTGTTTACTATCAAAGTGCCTTAAAGAGCCATAACGTTTGACAAGTATAATGCCAAAGAGGATGGGCGAGACATGCACAGTGTATGTCTGGTAATGGAGCCAATCACTTGGCTAGGGAGTGGCCCAAGTGGATGGCCCACCCTTTTTATTTCAATGAGCCTTGGAAGTTGTCTATTACTCACTGCTTAGAGAATAACTCTCAAGAGGTACATACCTAATGGAGATAGAAAGCTTCTTTTAAGATTCCCATAAGTTTATAATTAATATTATGACAGTTTCATGGAAGCATAATGAAATGTAGAGTTTATTTTAGAAGCAGAATTTTTATGGTTTTATAAATGATTTTATTTATTTTTTTATTTTTTTATTTTTTTAAAAAGATTTTATTTATTTATTCAACAGAGATAGAGACAGCCAGCGAGAGAGGGAACACAAGCAGGGGGAGTGGGAGAGGAAGAAGCAAGCTCATAGTGGAGGAGCCTGATGTGGGGCTCGGTCCCAGAATGCCGGGATCACGCCCTGAGCCGAAGGCAGATTCCTGACCGCCGTGCCACCCAGGCGCCCCTATAAATGATTTTATTAGTGTATTTGTAGACTCACTAAGGTCCTCGAGGGTCAACTAAATTATTATATTATACTTTACTACATTTCATGGGGGAAAAGATATACTAAAGAGATATTCACAACTCTGGGGATTTATGAAGGTCCAGATTCTAATGTTTCTTAGTTATGTACTTTGAATAACTTGCTAATATACCACTGAAGTTGAAAAAACATTTACGTATTCGAGAATCTTAAGGCTTTCTTTTGTTTTTTGGACAAGTTTGAGATTTGAATGAGAAAAATAAGAGGCTGTTCTTTACCTAGCTTTGAGATATCTGAGAAAAATTAGCAAATTTCTTCAGAGAAGAAAAATAAGTTGGTATTTTCATAATTTTATACTAAAAATAGAAATTTTTTCATTATTAAAGAATATCATTTACCTGTTACCTTGTAAAACGAGAACTAGACTAGTTGACAGTAAATGCTGTTTATCACTACCTCGTTCTAGTTTTTGAGGTATTCTCTGAAACTTGCCATGCCTCAGTTTCTCTAAAACATTGAGAAAATACTTGTTGATTATTGAAACACATCTCTTTGTAAAAATGATGCAAAAATAATGTAAAGTGGTGGCACGTCGATTAATGTAAAATCCATAACTCTATTCCAGATGTTGGATATCATTTTATTTCAACAGCCATAACTCTTATTAATGTCCAAGGTGCAGAATGGCAGTGCTAAAAATCCCTACTGTCACCTTCTAAGAAGACACGTATATGTGTCTTTTCCACAGTATTGGTTATAAATCACAGTTTTGGTAGAATCAGCAAGATATTGCACTTATTCCAGAAATATACAGCTGGCTTTCTTGTTAACTGAGCATTTTTGTTGTTCTGAATCCTAAATAGGTTAGATACTTCTCTTAGTACCTTTTGATTTAAGAAATTATGATGTGGGACATTCCTTTCACTAACTCATGGAATGCATGTGCAAATATAAAATGCATTGTTTGTGATTGGCTGCTAAAGGATAACATAGGGAAATTATGTACTTATCATGGGGATTTATTCTGGTGCTGAAAAAACAAGGTATTAAATTATACCATAAAAGGAAGCATAATTCAATGAATTTTTATGATCTGTAGAGATGGGCAAATTGCATTGCAAATGATAAATGAGTTTTCAGCATCAAGATCTACAAATAAATCATCATAAGTAGATATTTTGATTTATTAATATAAGTAGGAAGCAGCCCCGTGGGAAGTGGATGTTATTTTCAGTGGTTGTCCTGGTAAGAGACAGCTAACTTATTTATGTGTTGTGTTATTTTTTTCCTATAAGTAACTACTCTGAATATTTTTAGGAAAGAGTTTATTCCCTTAGAAATGCACATGGAAGTGGGAAGGGATGCTGATTGATTAGCCCAGTACCCACACGTAGTTCGAAGCTGATACAATTCAAAGAGCAGGTGGGTGGGCCCTTTCTCTGCCTTTGCCTTTAAAGAAAGTTATTGCATCTAAATGTTCCCATTTCCCCTATGGGTAAACTCTGGGAGTCTTGTTTTCTACCTGAGGTTGCAGATTTTCCTATCAAATCCCCCTGTCTTCAGCTTTTCCTACTCTGATATTATTGGAAGAGTAATGAGCATTCATGTGTGTGTTTCCTTCATCAGCTGCTATCCAAAATTGTAGCTACAAATTATTAAACAGGGGGAAAAAAGAGGTTTCATTCCTTTATTAACAGATACTGACTGCTTGTAGGTCAAGGACTATATAAGAGCCTGGGAGGCACAATGAACAAAGTGCAGCCCCTGCCTTCAAGGAGGGTTCCACGAAGTGAGAGAAACAAAAATCGAAACTAGGGACCAGGATGATTGCCACCGTAAAAAGGTGGTGAACAGAGATTTCTAGAAGGAGATGATGCCCAAGCTGAATCTTTAAAGATAAAAAGAGTGGGGAAGGATATCCCTGCAAGGGGAGTGGCACCTGCCATGGTCCATTGGTTAAAGGGAGCTCATCCAGGGATCTAAAAGGAGATACGTCTGTTGAATGGTCCAGAATGCAACCTGAGGAGCAAAGTGGAAGCAGCTTGGCATCTAGAGAGAACAAGACATGAGGACGGCAAACCTCATTCTTTTCCTAAGCTTCCTTTCCTTAGTGTAGGAAGCAGGGTAGTCTGGCATCTCGTACCTGTTCCTACATAGGGAAGGCAACATGTATAGTGCAAGAGGCCGGGGTTGTAGGCAGACATGGAGTTTACATTCCACCTTTAGATCCTGGCGTTTGTGAGCCTTTCCTACATGTCTCAGTCTTAGTGTTCTCGTATGTTAAGCAACAACAACCCTAACCGAATACATGATAATACTGTGATGATGTTGACATGAGAGAATGTGGACATGTCTAGAGAGTGCATGACACAGCAAAGGTTCTTACTGCCTATTAGTTTGCTTTCCTTTTCTCTCCCTAATTTCTATGACGGAGAGCCTGATTTTTTCCTCATAATTGGATATTAAGGATCAAATAACATTGTGCATGGGAAATAACCAATAAATGAACTTAGATATATTGCGTGTTCATTACGTATGTGTGGGAATAAATGTAGAGCACCCCTGAAGTCTCACCATTTGTGTAGATACAGGGTTCTCTGTGTAGGAGTCTGTGCCCACCTGCCCTCCTCTGCTTTACTGCTCCGTGACCCCAAACAAGTCACTTCCCTGCAGTTGCCTGTCCTGTATGTGCTTCTGGGAGCACCTGGCTTTTCTATGGCCCTGCGTGAATCTTGAGGCCTGCTTTACCTGCCCACTAGCCGATCCTCCCTCCCTGATGCCATCGCTCCTTTTTGCTCTTACACACCTTACCTCTGCAGCGGACCAACCTGGATATGTTTCCAGAAGCTTCATGTTCTTAGTTAAAATTGCATGGCAGTGGGTGCCTGGGTGGCTCAGATGGTTAGGCGTCCGCCTTGGGCTCAGGTCATGATCCCAGGGTCCTGGGATGGAGCCCTGCATTGGGCTCCCTGCTCAGCGGGGAGTTTGCCTCTCCCTCTCCCTCTGCTGCTCCCCCTGCTTGTGCTCTTTCACTCTATCAGATAAATAAATAAAATATTAAAAATAAAATAAAATAAATAAAATTGCATGACAGACTTGGAAGCCCATGCTTGTTTTTTGGGTTTTTATTTTAAGATTTTATTTCTTTATTTGGCAGAGAGAGAAAGAACAAGTGAGCACAAGCAGGGGGAGGGGCAGAGGGAGAGGGAGAAGCAGACTCCCCGCTGAGCAGGGAGCCCAACATGGGGCTTGATCCTAGGACCCTGGGATCATGACCTGAACCAAAGGCAGATGCTTAAGCCATTGAGCCACCCAGGCGCCCCATCACACGCTTGTTTTAATATGTAGCCTCTTGCCCGTATCTTAAGCTTTGAGCTTCCACAGCCTCTGTGGCTTATCACGTCCTATGGAGAGACCATCTCCCTAGCCTCTCTTTATCCCATCAGGTTTCAGGTAAAACCAGGATCAGTCTCAGAGTGGCTTTCAGGTTATATGCCTTGAGCCCTTCTTGACCCTTCTGTTTCTCTTTGATCTGGAAACCAAGCTAGTAGTCTGAGACTTCCAGGTAGCTCTAATCCCCAGGAAAACCCAACTAACCCAGCTGATAGAATTCCAGGGTCTTCCAGCAAATGACTTGGCTTCTCTTTGTTTGCGTCTTGCATGAAGGTGAATGCAATGTCCCAAACACGCACTTTTATCCTAGAAAGATGGCAGGAATGGAAACTGAAAATCTGCTGCAAGGTCATTTGGGAAAGATACATACGCAACCCTAATATAGCTGGGCTGCCTCCTAGCCTGTTTCCATAGGGCATAATAGTCTAAAATTATCTACTATTCCATCCTCGAAAAAGGAATATAAATCTTTATAAGTCTCTTTAAAAAAGTGGTAGAAGGTGGGGTGCCTGGATGACTCCGTTGGACAAGCAGCTGATTCTTGATTTTGGACCAGGTCATGATCTCTCAGGGTCCTGAGTATCAGCCAGGATCTGGCTCCGTGATCAGCAGGGAGTCTGCTTCTCTTCCTCTGCCCCTCCCCCACTTGTGCACACATGCACATGCTCTCTCTCTCTCTTCTTCTAAAAATAATAGAATTAATCTTAAAAAAAATGATAGAAGACGATCACAGCGCATGACAGGTTGCAAGATCCTCTAAAAACCCCACTTGTCTGCGGTCATTGTGCTGTAATTGCTTGGCAGGGAGGGACAATAAGGCTGCTGTGACAGAGAGAACATCTGGCCTCTCACTGTTTTTATTCACTGCACTGGAAAACACCAAACATGGCTTTCTTCTGCCTCTTTCACCCACTCCTTCTATCCTCTAAGATCTGTTCATTCATTAGGCAGAGCCCTGCCTTTTTTAGAGTAAATCAGTGTAGCCTTTCTGGTTTTTGTTTGTTTGTTTTAAATTCCAGTTAGTTGACATACAGTTCAATGTTGGTTTCAGGAGTAGAGTTCAGTGGTTCCTCATTTACACAGAACACCCAGTGTTCATCAAAGCAAGTGCCCTCCTTAATACCCATCCCCCATCGAGCCCATCCCCCTCCCACCTCCCTCCATCAGCCCTCGGTTTGTTCTCTATAGTTAAGAGTCTCTCATGATTTATTTCCCCTTTCTCTTTTTCTCCCTCCCATATGTTCATCGGTTTTGTTTCTTAAATTCCACATATGAGCAAAATTATATAGTATTTGTCTGACTCATTTATTTCGCTTAGCATAATACACTCTAGCTCCATCCATGTCATTGCAAATGGCAAGATTTCATTCTTTTTGATGGCTGAGTAGTATTCCATTATGTATATATACACCACATCTTCTTTATCCATTCATCAGTCAGTGGGCATTTGGGGGAGAACATCTACCCCAATGTTTATAGCAGCATTGTCAGCAATAACCAAACTATGGAGTTAGCCTCTCTGATTCTTTCATTTCTGTGCCTCAAGGCCAAAGAAGCAGCATGCTATAGACCATGGATTGGCCACGTTTTTTGTAAAGAGCTGAACAGTAAATGCTTTGGGGCTTGTGAACTACATGGGTCTTTGTTGCTTATTCTTCTTTATTTGTTTGTTTGTTTGTTGCAACCCTTTAAAACTGTAAAAAATCATTCTTATGGGCCACATGGAAATTGGCTTCCCACTGCGTTTGCGCCAGAGGACCCAGTTTTCTCCTCTTTGGTATAAGCAATAGAAGCACCAGCTCTGCTTAGACTGAGAAAGGAAGTTTTAGCACATGTCGGGTATAATACGAGCAGCTTACTCACATTCCCTTGTCCAGTCCTCGGGGCAACATTATGAGACGGGTACCGTACAGATCCTCTATTGAGAAGCAGATGCTGGGGGCACCCCACCCACCCTCAGGTCCTGTCCAGATTGTAGTCCCCATTTACCATTTACCTCTGTGTAACATAAAACAGATAATGTAACCTCTCTTAATCTTTAAACCTCAGTTTCATAATCTGTAAAAGAGAGATGATATGTTTGCCTATTATAGAGTGTTGTGGTTTTTTTCCTTGGTAAGGATGAAATAAGGATGAAATAAGCTAATATATAGGCATTGTCTGACACACCACATAATCACATCTGCTCCATCTGCATCAACTTTTCATCATTATTTGAATGGATCAAGTTATGGCCCCTGTTCTATCACTTGCTGTTGGTCCTGGTAACTACGTGCTGGCCATATGACCTCGATCAAGGCATTTATATACTTTGTGCTTATTTCCTCTTAAGTAAAGTGGGTGATAATAGCATCTCAAGATTATCCTGAGGATTCACTGAGGAGAGCCAGCAAAAGTCAAATAACCATACAAATCTAAGAAATAATATGCACTTATTCACTGTTTTGTCCCTAGCTTCATCCTGAGGTCTCCACATGTATTATCAGTGTGTTTTTAACAGCAGATCCATTAGGCAGGCATTCTGACAAGTGTGGGCACTAGTGTGAAAGCACTTGAAAGAAGCAAGGTGCTAGACCCACACGTGGATTTATTGCCTTCACTGGACCTACAAGAAAGGAGGCTCAGCAACATGGATCTTGCTCTCAGCCTTCATCTTCATCACACAGGGGGCTCTGGGCTTGAACACTCCATTGTTCCCATGATGAAGTGCAGGACCTCATGCCTAATGGCGACTCTTATCTCCACAAGAACATCTTTTCGTTTAGCTCGAGATTGTCCATATGCAAGTTACCTATTTTGTGATTTATCTGATTTCTCTAAAAAGAAAATCCCATATTTTACCATATTTCGGCCCACCCTTCACTTTCCCTACAGAGCCATGACAGACTATTTACTGATATAAAGGAGAAAGTGAGTTCCTAGGATGTCTCCTTGCATGGGTCAGAGTTTGATCAGAGAAGCAGATTTAATTGGTACTGTAGAGAATAAGGGATTCTTCTAGGGATTGGACCTTACACACTTGTGGGGCTGGGTCAGTAGACTACTTGAGGCTGCTGCTTCTCTCTCTGGTGCTGGAGCCTGGAGTCCACATGGAAAGCCATGGGGAAGGAAAGATGGATGTGAAGAGAGGGAACCTAGGACAGAGTGGACAGGCTAGAACTCACAAGAACAGTCTGAACTCATGAGGCTCTCTCACATCCCCCAAGCCTTCAACCTTGATGATGGAATCTTCTGCAGGAAACCTGGCATCCTTTCCTCATGGCACTAAACACACAAACAGTGTCCAGCAGGAACTGAGTTTGCTGAATATTGAAGAACTAAATGGGCAAGAAGTGTTTCCCGCATTTTCAGGAAGTATGGGGTGATCTGGAACTTGGGCTCTGTTTTCCCTAGCTCTTTGCCCAGAGATTTTCCCACAATGCTCTTCTGCCCCTGAATCTTCTCCTCTACAAACTGGAAATAGTAACGCCTTCCTCTTAAAGTGATTGCCAAAGATGATGTTTATAAAGCAGCCCCAGTATTGCTTGGCCTTCTAAATAGTGCTGTCTCTTTTCCCTTGATGTCTCCTTAGGGACCAAGGAAACATAATTAATAAGAAAGGTGAATCTTTTGAGGGAGAAAAAAAAAACATAAATTGTATTCCTCAAGACAACTATGATTGATTTGGAACCAACCATTATTTTGGATTACCCAGTCTATTGACTCCCATTACTAGTAGGGGTGACAATTTCACCAGACCAGTTTAGAACCTGGCTTTAGCTCCAGTTTATGTGGAGTGGAAGAAATGTGCTACTCCCTATGGAAGAGAGAGGAATGAAGAGGAGAGACTCCTTCGATTACTCTCAGCTTATGGCCTACCTGACACCACTGGATGATTACTGAGAATTATTCTGTGACCAAAATAAGTTGATTAAAACCAGAGTCCTGCCGATGAAGTGAAATGAAACCACACAGTGTGATTTTAATGCCAGGCTCTTTCCCTGTGGTGTGTTGCATAATAGAAACCAACTGAAAAAATATATATTAGGACAAACAGGGGCGCCTGGGTGGCTCAGCTGTTAAGCGTCTGCCTTCGGCTCAGGGCGTGATCCCGGCGTTATGGGATCGAGCCCCACATCAGGCTCCTCCGCTATGAGCCTGCTTCTTCCTCTCCCACTCCCCCTGCCTGTGTTCCCTCTCTCGCTGGCTGTCTCTATCTCTGTCGAATAAATAAATAAAATCTTTAAAAAAAAAATGAAAAAATATATATTAGGACAAATAAATATAAATAAATTGATGTGCTGTGCAGAAAAGTGGGCCCAGGGGAGTCCAGAGTGAAAGCAGATACCTCAGAGTTGTGAGCAGTGTGTTTTAATTGATAAAAGGGAAATGGGAAGGAAGGGAAGTACATCAGAGGAAGATGGGATGGTGCTGTAATTTTATGAGGTTGGTGTTTTATGGGATAAGGAATTTCCAGGGACAGGTATTTAAAAGAAAGTAAAGTTAAATTTATCCTTGGCTGACTCTCTCCATGAAGGATTGCAGGAGAGCAAATATTTGTATCCCCATCCTTTTCTGGGTACTCTTTCACTCGTCTCTACAATATTTCTAGCACCTGTGGTCTGTACATGTAATTTGAGCACAAAATTATTTCACTACTTTTATTGTTCCTTCATTTTCTCACGTGGTGTGTCTTTATAGTCCTTGTTCCCCAGGATGTAGCAGTCTAGGGTAGTTAAACAAAAAACATGGCCAGCTATTGCCTCTGTAAAGAATATTTGCTTTGACTTGGGTCCCCACCCAGGGGAACAGCTGAGCCTCCCAGCACCTTCTTTGTCTTTCTTCACCAGGCTGGGTGACCAGGGTGACCCATCTTTTACCTGGGCCGATATCACAGTGTACATGCTGCTTTTCAGTTTGCCATTTGGTGGTCATAATCCCCTGATTCTTCTGTCTCTGTGGTTCTCACCGGGAAGGTGACCTTGGGGTTGCCATTGGAGGCTGACTTTATTACCGTAGCTTATGTTGACTCTCTTCTGTTACCCCGAGTGCTTCTCTCACAGGGAATGAGGTGAGATATATTCTCAGTGGTGTCAGTTTTGTTTGGGGATCCCTAAAATATTGCCCTGGTCTTTCACTTTCTTGGAATGTGCTATTTTAAATATGAGAGAGTTTCTATTGAGTCAGATAATATTTATTTGTGTTGAGTCAGAAAATATTTAATAATTAATAAATATTGAGTTGAGTCAGATAATATTTGTTTCCACGTTGTTTTACATCTAAAAAGATTACTTCGTTACCAAAACTCAGCATGTTCCATGGAAGAAGCCTGCACAACTTGATTTTCTTCTACTTCAGGATGAATTTTCTGTCCCCCAAAGGGTGTGATTGCAAACTTCAAGTTCTTCTTTTTTCCTCTCTTTGTCTCAGGACCTCTATGGAGTCTTCATGCCAACAAAACTCTTAGAAATCACTTAGCTAACCTGATAATGTGTAGATCTTCACCAATAATTGATTTCTTCAGCAGTGAGACTGTAACTGTGGTGGTCATGTCATCTACTGGGGTTTTTTTATGCTCTTGTGTCATCTGGCATGACACAACATGGAATTGTAATCATTCAACACATATGTATTGAGACTTACTCTGTGCTAGGCTAGTGCTGGGTAGGTATGAATAAATAAAACAGGGGCGCCTGGGTAGCGCAGTCGTTAAGCGTCTGCCTTCGGCTCAGGGCGTGATCCCGGCGTTCTGGGATCGAGTCCCACATCGGGCTCCTCCGCTGGGAGCCTGCTTCTTCCTCTCCCACTCCCCCTGCTTGTGTTCCCTCTCTCGCTGGCTGTCTCTCTGTCACATAAATAAATAAATAAATAAATAAATAAATAATCTTTTAAAAAGAAAATAAAGCAAAAGTGGTCCTATCATTATGGACTTTACAAACTTGTGCAGAAAAAAACAAAGTCAAACAATAAATATATAACAATAAATTGGGGTAAGTGCTATAAATGAAAAGAATCTTTCTTATGATTCTATAAGAAAGATGATAGAATGGCCTATCCTGGGAAGAATATCAGAAAGATTTCTGAAAGAGTCTGAATATAAGCCAAACTTTGAAGGATAAGCAGGAAACAACCTTATCCACTACCGAAGGAGTGAAAGTTAGGAAGTTTAGAGTATAATTCAGTCTCCTTCACCTTGAAGCTCTGAAACCCCAGGTTGCACCTGTTGGCTATAAGAAAGGTAGATATTTTGAGAAATGGATTAACATCTTTAAGTCCATAGAAAATAGTTGAGCACATTATAGCAGTTCTCTTGGTGACATTTTTACCACATGTGAATTTTGTATGCTTGGCTAGAATGTGGTCCTCAGCTGTTATTTAAAAGTCAAGTTTTTGTCTTTATATGGAGTGGCCTACAGTTGTTGGGTGAGTGGCCATCTGGTCGCCTTTGCAAGCTGGATGCTGAAAAGGCCAAGTGGGAATGACTTTTGATCTGCTGGATAAGAATTTTCCCAGGAGGATGGAGCCAGAAAGAAGAGTGTGCCATGCAGAGGAAAAGGCATGCTCAAAGCTGCAGGTACTGGAAAGAACGTGGCATGATGAAAGACCTAAGAGTTGTGTGGTGTCACCTGGAGAATGATGTGGGACATGAGGCTGCAGAAATATGTGAGGGCCAGATTGTAAAAAGTTACCTGGGCCACGTTGAGGAGATTGAACTTAAATCTTGTGAACAAGTCAGAGCTAATGGCAATGTTTTTTAAATTTTCTTGAAATTTTATTTAAACTCCACAAAATAGTGAGTCTAAAAAAGAAGAAAATTAAAAATAGAAGAACTGAAAATGGATTGTTCACATTTTTATTCAATTATTCAGCGAGCTTCTTGAGTTCAGCAATGATTCCATAAAAGTGGCAAACTCTTTGTTAATTTCAACAAGGCATTAAATAATCTCAGTGACTCTTTCCTGAGCAAGAATTCTAGCGTCCTGGGAAGAGCTCTTAAGCAGCATCACGTTGCCGTGGTTTATCACAGTAGCCAGGATGGTCTCTTTGGTTTCTATTGTTGTTATTGAAGTATAGTTGACATACGATGTTACCTTAGTTTCAGGCGTACAACAGAGTGATTCAAATGCCCGTGATGCCGTGCTCACCACAAGCGTAGCTACCATCTGTCACCACCCAACACTATTACACCATTAGCTGTATTTCCTATGCTGTACCTTTTATTCCCGTGATTTCTTTATTCCTAACTGGAAGCCTGTATTGTCAACTCCCCTTCACCCGTTTTGCCCATCTCTCATTCATCTCCCCCAGTGGGAATTTTTGAATTAGTGCTGCTTAAAATTCAATAAAATTTTTGGAGGGAAGACAGGAGTGGCAAAGAGGTTATTGTAGTCATCCAGGCAAAGAGATGTTGAGGGCCCAGTTCCCTGGCAGTGAGAAGAGATGTCAGGGATATTTCTGAAGCAGAAACCACCATTTGGTGGGAAAAGACAGCAGAGGAGATGGCTGTGACACTGAAGTGTTGGGGACAGTGTGGATGATGACGCCATGAAAAGGAGATGTGGCAGAGTCACCTGGCTCCCACTGGAGTGAGTTCCTCCCTCATCTGTGCTGTTCTAACACAGACCTCTGCAATGAACATCTGCTTATATGTTTGCCTCTCTTGGTTGACTGGGAGCTCCTCAAGGGCAAAAATGCTTTATTTATCACTGAATCCCCAGCACAGCTGGCAAGGCATATTTGAGTGGTTCGGTAAATAGTAACCGTGATTATTATTCGGCTTTCAAGAGTTGTGTTTTCATGAATGCATGGATGACACACTTTCGACAGTATAATGGTGAGTTCTGAAGGCTCCAGAGAGAAAGATGGGAAGTTGATTGAGAGAAATGGCTTTGACTCTTTAGGTGAATTTATTTCAAGGAGAAGAGAAGTGACAGCTCCTAAGGGAAGAAGAAATGTAATATGTGAGGGCTCACAATAGCTGACCTAGTTTGGTTCCATTGCTGAAAGGCAGCCATGGGAAGGTTTGAAAGCGAGAATAACACAGGAAATGAGTTCTGAAAATCCAGCCATCTCTCGATTGGGTCCTTCCCAGCCCTGGATGGACAGAGAACCTTTACATGAAAAACACAACTTTCTCAGAAATTATAGAAATTTTAGAATTAACCTCAGCTGTGTTTTTCTCCATACATCATTTTTTTGTTAGACCATTTCCCTTAGTTAGAGAATGCCACTGAATGTAAGGCTTGAATATAACTTTAATGAAAATGTTAATTTGGCCTGCTGAGGGTTTTTACATTTCTTTAATGGTTGAACAATGTCTTCTTCTGATGATCAAACTTCAATTATTTGGTTAAACCATTATTTGCATAAGTTTTTTTTTTTTTTTTTTTGAAGCAAGGCTAAGGCACATAAACAGAATTCTTAGTTGAAAATTCAGCAGTTGTGTTTCAGGCATTTTATTTCCTGAATATTTTTACTTATTTGCAATAAGTGAAGCACAGCATAAAAGCAATTAACAATTTTAATTAAGGAATGATGTTTTTCTAATAATCTAAATGCTGAGTGTTGGGCTTTATTTTCTTCTCTTGGTTGCTTTGTTTATATTAAGTATTTTATGAACTTGAGATTTGAGAGGTAAAGTGCATTACATGGTTTTACTCTTCTAAGATAGCTCCGTGGGTCAGTCACGATCTTGACATTTTATCAGCTTTGTTCCTTTTTTAAAAAAAATATGACTGTGGCTATTTGTTTCTATCTAGGTTGCCATTCAGTTCCATTGAAGCGTCTTCAATAGTTCTAATGTTGGACACGCCCTGAGAAGATGACTTATAATATGTGTTAGAATTCTAGAGTTGGAGGACATGGGTGGGTAAAGAATAGAGAGAACAGTAGTCGTAGACAATACATATTTACTGAGATCCATAGGAAAGAAGAAATGGTGAGTAATGAAAGTTTCGATGAAAAGAAAGGCGGGGAGCTGACCATTGGCACTCCTTAACACTCCTTAGAAAGGAGTTCCTGTCCCAGCCTGCCAGAACAGTTCCTCTTAGCAGACAGATTCTCCTGTGGAGATGGATGCATTCAGACAGGTGCTTTCAGGATCTGATGTCATAAAATATTTAAATCATTCAATTCTCTTTGCTTTGAGTTCATGCTTAAGTAAACTTTGATTAAAATATAGCTTTCCCTATAGTTTTTCTATAAGAAGCAAATTTCAAGGGAGGCCGACAAGAACATTCATTATAGATGAAGAACTAGATATACCTCAAGCTCTTATAAATTTCGTCCGTGTAAATCAGGCACTTAAGTCCAGCACTGATAAGAGGGTTTCTGGACTTGCACAATGAGAAGCCAGACCCTGATCTAGAGTGAATTCACCTAGGCAGCCTACCAGCCTACCTCTCACGGAAAGAGACCAACCTCATTCCCCACGATAGGGCAGAAATTCTGCAGACCTTCTGTAGGATGTGTCCTGACCAAACTCTGTGCATTACGCTTGAAATGAAAAAGCCCAGACTACGGAAGTGGTTTGACAAAGGTCACAAGCAAATTTGGCCTCTTGCCAGGTGTCTGTTCCTTCCATTACGTGATATGGCCTCATAATATACCATAAGCCTTGGACAACTGAGGAACAACTCAACAAATCTTATCTAACTCAGAGGGGGAAACAAAACTCCTGGTTTGGTAGTCGAATCCCTACTCTGGTACCTCAATGAATGTTGGGTCTACATGTCATTTAGTGCACCCTGTATTCTTTTTCTTTTTTCCTATGGAATCAGGATCTGGAAAATTCCTACTCCATCTTTCAAGACCCACCCCATTTGTTAACTCCAATTTCAAAGCCTTCCAGCATCTCTAGGACTAATCCAGTAGGATTAGTTTACTTCCTCTTGGGCGCCGTTCATATCGCTAGTATGCACGTATCACAGGCTATTAAATATCTACATACCTCTCTTATTGCCTGATGAGACATGAACTTGTCTAGGAGAGTAACCGCAGCTGTTTGTCTCTGCATACCAGCACTTGTCACAGCATCTGCCACTTAGGAACGTCACAGTAAAGGAAGAGATGGACCGGGAGAAAGAGGGAAAGGAGGGAAGGCAGGAGAGAGGAAAGACACTTGAGTGCATCTTCCACAGGGAGAGGCTTCTGTTTGCTCGACAGCAGATGCTGAGATTACATGAGAAGAGGAAGGGGCAGAACACGGAAACAGAGCCACATATGCGGCGCTAAACAGCCTTAATGTTCAAGTCTGATTTGGAAGACCCTGCGTTATTTTCTCTTCCTATTACCTTATGCAGTGCAAATACAATGATAAATTATTTGCATTTTCCTTCACATTCCACCGTGGATTTAAATAGTCATATCATTAGAATATTGGAGGCACTGGGGAGGAGTTTTTGCTCGTGGTTACACAGCTGCTAGTAAATAACTCTCGTTTCTCCAAAGTGACCTGATGTCAAAGCTGAAGGGTCGTCAGTTCCAGGGGTAACCGAGATGCTGCATCAGTTGAACAGATGGAAAAGAATCAAAGTGTATGCTTGAGAAGAGGTCCTTATGACATTCAGTGTCAGAGACAATAGTGGGTGTTAATCCAGCAGAGCTAATTCTATAGTGGGGAGTGAAATATTATTTAATCAGCAGTGCTTCATACATAATTCAATTAACTGCCTTCACTCATCAGTATTAACGAGAACGGGAGCCTGGATTAATGTGCAAGAGCCTCATAAAGGAGCTCCCAGCCTACCTAAGTGCTGCCAAAACTTAATAAAGTCCTGCCAATCAAGTCGTGGTATCTGGACCCAGTGCATCAGTGCACTGATATTACAAATTATCCCAAGCACTTCTCATTGTTTCCTAATTCCTTAATTATGCTGATCTCTGCACTAAAATGTTTAATTAGTATACGGGGGGAAACGAGTAAGATTGCCTGCCGCTTCCTTGACTGTCGGTATTTAGTGTCGAGTAAACAAAATCGAATTTTATTGCAAATAATTTAAAATGGCAAGTTGTGCTTTTTTCTGTCTGTAAATCTCAGAAATTGAATAGGAGTAGGAGACAGCAAGTGGGGTTGTAACAAAAGAAAAGGTTGCTTTTACCTTGAGAACGCCAGAATCCTGGGTACACCTCTGTCTGCTACCTGGTCATGTTGTAATTCAGCTTCTCAACTTCAGGGGCCTTAGTTTTGTCCCATTCTCCTCTGAGGCAGATATTGGAGAAGAATAGATGATACTAACAAATGAGTCACTAGGGCCACTTGAAAGACCTAAGAGATTATCCATCTTCTGGATTTTTCAAGATGAGTGAATACCAGCCTGCATATTAGGGTCAAGTTTCTATTCTAGACAATTGGTAAAGGACTGTGCCTGATTAGAGAATGAACAGCAATCAGTCCAGCCTTTAGAACATTCATTTAATTTATAAGTTTTGTGAGCTGACTGTGTATTGGGAACTGGGCTAGACTGTAGGTGTATAGAGAGAAAAGATAGTTCCAGGTCTCAAAAAAAGCATAACTGTGCTGGAAGAGACAGATAAACGTGCAGAGAAAAATAATGAGGAGGAGGACGATGATGGAAATGATAGATCCAACGATTTAGCCATTAGCTCGTTATCGGCCCCATTATATATTTTATTTTACTTAATCCTCACAAGCCTATAAGAGATCTATTGTGACTCCATTTGTACAAAAAGTAAAAATGAAACTTACAGATATAACAAGAGAGTGGTTGCCTCAGAGGGAGGAGGAAGACAACGGGGTTGAAAAGTTTACGACTGCATCTGAGATATTTATAGATCTCTAGAAACCAGAACTTGAATAATATGACGCAAGGTCAACATTCATGATATCTGAGTGGTAGGAACGTGGAGGTTTTACTTCCCTGCACATTTGAAATGTTTTGTAGTAACAACACCCAATTTGCAGGAAGCGAGGTCAGGTCTGTGATGGAGGATCTCAGGGTAGGACAAGAGGGGAGAGTTGGATTGGTGACCAAACTGTGGGACTCATGGAAGGTTTTCCAAAAACATCAGGGGTTCCTGTCATCCACAGAAAGGCCTTTATTGAACACCTGTTCATTCCTGGCATTGTATGAGATGCCCAAGAAGGAAAACGGAGTGACCCAGATCCTATCTGTTCACAATATAGGGTTGGTGAGTAAGTAAATATAGTAGAGCATTGCATACAGATGGCGTTTAGCATGAAATGCATCTGAAGGTTAAATGCATCTTGGATGAGGGGTGGCATGGAAACGTGTGGTCGGCCACTGAGAGGTCTAAAATACTGATACTGTCAAAGCCTCGAAACTCCTGTAGTTAAGTAGGAAAGGATTGCAGGGCATGATAATGTGATAGTATTCATTGGGTGCCAGGCTTTGCACTCTATTTTTTCATCTCTTTTGTTCTCCGTTAATGCTCTTAGAAACTCTAGGCACTAAGTTAAAATGCCACAGTATTATAAGTGAAACCTGAGGTTCGCAGTAAACTTGTCCATGTTTACACCTTTAAGCAAAGTAAGGCACAAAGGCACAAAGTTACCCAAGGGCACACAGCTTTTAAATGGTGGAAGGTACATCACACCGTGGCCATCTCTACACCTGCTCCTAAAGAAACAGACTCTGCTCCCTCTTTTGGGGGGTCTGCCGTTGTTGGAGCAGATACCGAGGCCATCCGTGAGGCAGGTGGTTCTCCTGACTCGGCAGCATCGCTGTGGAAAAGAAGCTGGATGTTGGCAGCCAGCTTGAGCTTCTAGCAAAGGGCACAAGGTGCTTCCCTACACACAACTCCACGTCCCGGAGAACATTTCGGCCACTTCAGTGTGGCCAGGTGAGAAACAGGGAGTCCAAAGTGCCAAAGGAAGAACTGGTCCCTTTCCAAAGGGCAAGCGTGTTAACTGAGAAAATATTCATGGAATTGGACTGATTGAATTAGGACAAAGAGCAAGAGCATCTGAAAAGGTTCAATACTGGATGTACAATAAAAGTTATCTCCTGGATATCAAGAAGTAGTTGTTTGGATCTGGAATTACTCGATTCTTACTTTCTCCCTTAAATCTCCTACTCACCCTATGGTCATTTCATGAGTTTTTCACAACTTCCACTCAGAACTCAGACCAGTTAGATTATCAGTTAGACCAAATTCATCTTCTAAATATTTAAGAAGAAACATTTCTTAAGCAAAAATTGGGTTTGGATATTATCCATAACTTTTGTCAATATGAAAGCCCATTTGTTACTTCCAATTGCAAAGCCTTCTCAACTTCTCAAAGAAGGATTAGTCATTTTGCTTAATATCAGTGTAAAATAATAGAAATGAAACTGGTGCTTAGACCACAGCCTACCACACGGTCATACCGTGTCCACTAGCGTTCGTAAAATGGGGAGCATGAGTAAGGGAAGCATGCATGACACTACAGGGCATTTGGTCCTGGAAGGAGTTCTCCTTCCCTTCCTTCCAAAAACATTTAGTGTATTCTGTTAATGTTATGGAGCAAAGATGTGTAAAATATAGTATATGTCCTTGAAGAGCTGGATATAGAAGAGACAGATAAACTGATCCTTGTTGGTTAGGACATAGATTCTGGAGGCAAACTAGTTGGTTTCAGATCCCAGTCCCACCGGTTACTAGGTAGTGTTGGGCACTTAGACCAAGGTGAGTCCTGGGTTGTGGGTGATCTTGGGCACAATATATAACTTTTCAGTGCCTCTGTTTTCTCCTCTGTAAAATGGGCATGCTAGGACTTGTAAAGTATTCATTAGCACGAGGTAACCAGCACATAATAAATGCTACTTGGAGAAATGATGGAGATGAAGGGAGAGAGAATAGTGTCAGGAAATAAGTTAGGGAACCCCTGCAGAAACTCTGGAGGAAGACTGAGTTGGAAACATACAGTCTCGTTACTCAGCGTGTGGTCTGTAGATCATCGTCATTTGACAATTGGATAGAAACTGATTCTGATTCAGTAGGTGCACGGTGGGGACTGGGATGGTGCATTTCTTTCTTTTTTTTTTTTTTAATGATTTTTTATTATATTATGTTAGTCACCATACAGTACATCCCCGGTTTCCGATGTAAGGCTCGATTCATTAGTTGTGTATAACACCCAGTGCACGGGATGGTGCATTTCTTACAAGTTCCTCAGTGATGACAGTGCTGCTGGCCTGTAGACCATACTAGGTCTAGAAAGAACTTCACTGTCCAATATGGTAGGAGCCAGCCACCAGAGCCAGGGCTCTGTGGCTCTTGAGCCCTTGACATGAGTGTGAGTGGAGATGTGGCATATAATTGTGAAAGGCACCAAACTTCAAAGACTTCAGGAAAAAAAGATGAAATAGCTCATTTATATTTTTATTGATTATGTGTTGAAATAGTAATACTTTGGACATACTGGGTTAAGTAAAATGTTATTAAAACAAATATCATCTGTCGCTTTTAATTTTGTTCAGTATGCCCACTAAGAAATTTTGAATTCTATGTGCAGTTCCCATTGTATTTCTATTGGACAGTGCTTCTCCAGAACATTTTACCGACAGGTTTTGCGGAACATGGGCGCCTCCTTAAGCATTTTCCCTAGGAGCTGACTTTCCTAGGAAAGTAGACATGAAGAATGTATACTCCTGAATAAGAGTAAGGGGCCCAACATTTTTTAGCAGAACTTTCATAGTCTCATTTCTTACTATGGTGTTGCTATTTATTGCAGAACAGTTTTGGAAGATCGAAACAGAAAAACCAAAATTAAATCGCCCATAAACCCACCACATCAAAGCAGCCACTGCTCACACTCAGTTTTATGTTTACTCAACATTTGTATGCATTTTAAGTATACTTTTTAATTTTTTATAAGAATCTTTACTGGCCCTCTGGAAGCCATCCTCTCTCGGTTTTCTCCTCCTGCTAATTGTCATTTTCTTTCGTCGTTTCTCTTCATCCTCCCCACCTGCTGGACTTGCACGTTTAAATTTTTCCCAGAGTTAATGTGTCTACAGCCCAGCTCCTGATTCTTGATTTCTGTCTCTTACCTAAACTTTCTTTTGTGTGTGTGTGTGTGTGTGTGTGTGTGTGTGCATGCGTGGACGCATGCGTGCCTGTGTGGTTGCCCTAATGTTTGCAAAATACATTTATAATTAATTCAAGTCTACTTTCAAATAACAAACACAGTACCACTTCCTGGGTAATGCAAGCACCTCAGAGTATTCCCTAGTCCTCCCTTCCATCCCTCACAACACTTCTGTCATCGATTCATTTCACTTACTCACAGGTCATAATCACTAAATACATGATCGCTAGTATTGTTGTGACCAAGCTGTTATGTCCTAAAGTGATTAAGGATAAGAAAACTGAAAGATCTTGTTTTATCTTCACGCATTCCTCTCTGACGCTCTTCCTTTCTTTATGTAGTTCTGAGTTTCTGACCTATATCGTTTTCCTATTTCTAAAGTAATACTGTTTGCAAAGCAAATCTGCTGACAACAAATTCTCTCAAGTTTTGTTTTCCTTTTGATTTTACATTTTTAGGTATTTGTGCTTTACTCCTTTCCTTTCTTGATTAGCTTGGTAAATAGTTAATCTATTTTTGTACTTTTATTGTTGCTGTATCTTTTTCTTAAGACTTATTTATTTATGTATTTATTTATCTGAACTGGGGGAGGGAGCAAGTGGTAGAGAGGGGCAGAGGGAGGCGGGGAGAGAGAATCTCAAGCGGACTCCATGCCCAGTGTGGAGGCCAAGTCAGGGCTTGATCCCACTACCCTGAGATCATGACCTGAACCGAAACCAGGAGTCAGGCACTCAGCCCACTGAGCCACCCAGGTGCCCCACTGTATTTTTTTCTCCATAGAACAAATTCTCAGATTTCGTCCTTAAATCTGTAGTTTTTCTGTGGGAGATTGTCAATAAATGTTCGTTGAATGTACTTTTCAGTAAATCTTTCCATGCTCTCTATTTTTTCTCTTTTTATATCTTCTGAGGTTATGATTTATTCATTAAATTTTCTAAACTTTTCTCTAAGTGGGCCTTAAGATATACTTCATAGGTCAAATATGTAATATTTCAGTCATTTTATAGATAATCTTTAATGAACTTAATTTCCCTTTAGACATAAGAACTGGTAGATGGATTTAATTCTGAAGAGCTCTTACTGTTTCTGTTTTAACTAGTTATACAATAAAACACACACACATATATAGAGAGAGAGGTATTTGTGGCCTAAAAACATATGGTACATTTTGGTAAACATTCTATGGGTGCTAAAATTGAAGGTATTTGCAGAGTGTAGAATTAGGCACACACAAACATGTACACTTATTAGATCGACTTTTTAAATTATGTTATTTACATGCTCCATTTTCTTCCTTTGTTTTTTTTATCAGTCAAAAACTGAGAAAGAAATATGAAATTCCTCTCTGCTACACTGTTTCCTTAATTTTCTCCCTAAAATTTTCTGGCATGCTGTCATTTTACTTTAGGTATTTCAGTGCAATGTTATTTAGTACATAAAAGTTCAAAACAGTCATGGTTCCAACTCTGACTTTACCCATGAAATTATCTCCTCTTTTCTTTTTAATGCTTTTTGCGTTAAATCCAACTTCGTTTTCTTTTCATATTGTGCCATTGACTTTCTTTTTGTTTGAATTTTGCTTTGTCTCTTTGTGTCCATCATGTTATTCCCGGAAATTGTATACATTATTGTAGGTGGGTAGATGTGCATTTGTTTTGGTGAAATCATGCAGTGCTTTCATTAAGTTAGCCATTGAATGGTCCCAGAAGCCACTAAGGTTGAGAAGTACTAAAATAAAATAATTTGGGGAAAACGAACTAAAGGGCAACAGCTGTGAAAGTCATCCTAATCACGGTCAATGCTCATATAGAGACTTTAGGTTGGGAATGTTTGCCAAGGAGAACAGAAGTCAGGGCTCTCCTACCAAAGTAGGTGAGGAGGGGTGCCTGGGTGGCACAGTCATTAAGCGTCTGCCTTCGGCTCAGGGCGTGATCCCGGCGTTATGGGATCTAGCCCCACATCGGGCTCTTACGCTAGGAGCCTGCTTCTTCCTCTCCCACTCCCCCTGCTTGTGTTCCCTCTCTCACTGGCTTTCTCTCTCTGTCAAATAAATAAATACAATCTTTAAAAAAATTTTAAAAAAACAAAGTAGGTGAGGAAATTCTACCACCCTGTTATGTGGCAAACTTCTCCCTCTCTGAGCTCTAGACTTAATACACAATGGGCTCTTTCTGCTTTTGATGGCTGTAATGGATGTAATGGATTTTGTCTCCACTGTCCCCATCAGTCCAGTTTCTTTCTGCCATGGGTGATGTTTTTCTTCACCTACACATACCCTCCTTTTCTCACTCATTCACCATATTCTAGCCACAAAGCTCTTATAATAATTACAGTACCCAGTAATGCAGGAGAGCGTAGCAGCACATATGCCCCTGAAAATTGTCCTACAAAATGTTCTTTTGACCTTACAGAAAAACAATGGGCTACCCAGACAATGAATGTACTGCTAAATGTTCTTGATTTGTTGGCATAGCTTAAGATATATATATATATATACATATATATATATATGTATATATATAAAATATTTATATATGTATATTATTATTTATTTATATATTTATATTTTATATATTTAATATATATTTTTTTATATGTACATATTTATGTAGATATATATACATGCTTATGTATATATATATTATGTATATATATTTGTGTATTATATATGTGCATATATGTGTATATAGTCAACCCTTGAATAACATGGAGGTTAGGGGTGCAAATCCTTCCTAAATTTGAACATAACTTTTGACTCCCCTCAAACATAACTACTAATAGCCTACTACTGCTGGAAGCTTTACCAATAACATAAATAGTTGATTAACATATTTTATAGGTTGTATGTATTATATGCTGCATTCTTACAATAAAGTAAGCTCAAGAAAAGGAAATGTTACTAAGAAAATCATAAGGGTGAGAAAATACATTGCACTATTGCATTGTTTTTGTCTAAAACAAAGTCCATGCACAAGTGGACCCACATAGTTCAACAACAGTGTTGTTCAGGTGTCAACTGTATGTACACACACACACACATATCTTCAGTTATGAAGGCGCGAATGAATAACCAGTAGTCATTGGCTTCTGGTTCCATTGTTGAGTAACTAGACCTTCTTGTTGCTGGTGCTTTGCTGAAATTTTATCTAATTATAGTATTCTTTTCATGCTTGATGTGTAGCCACAGGCAGTGTCTTATTTTGTTTTGCCTTTGCATAATATTTTAAGTCAATAAAAAGTAAACAAATAAGAGGCAAAATACGGATGCTGGCAGAAAAAACTAGAGGAACCAGACCCATGAAAACAAATAAGGCCTGCCATCCATTTTCAGAGTTATTTAAGTAGAGGAGATTATTGCAGACTCAAGAGACAGAGAAGAGGCACTCTAGGTGCAGATAATTTATTGAGATTTCTATGGTACTTTTGATATTGCACACTATAGTGGAAGAAATCAGTCAAGCAAATCAGAAAGCCTGATGTGAGAGAGATTGTGTACATTAATCCCCATTTGTTTCTAGGAGAGAAAGAAAAGTTATTCATGATGGCAGAAAGCACTCTCTGTTATGAATGTCCTAGACAGGAATAGAGCTTGAAAAGTGTTCAGGTTTCCTGACGCCCAGAAAGCTGACAGGGAACATTAAAAGATGAGTAATCTGGACAGAGTTAGTTTCCTGGTGGATAAATGACATACTCTATTAAGGGTGACCGCATATAAAACACGGAAGAGTTTGGAATCAAGAAAATAGAAAAAAATGTATCATTTCCTATGACAAAATTGAAAGCTGACTCTGAGATGTGAAACCAGATTAGGCTGGAGATAGAAAGCAATATTACTGGGGTAAAAAACAAAAGTTTAAAAAAATCCAAAACAACTGAATATTTTGAGCTAAAATACCTTCATGAAATCGACACCTAATCAGATCGTATGGGTGACAGTGTTCCAAAATCTCTGCTTCATATATTTGATTTGGTCCTTATCAAACAGTTATTTAGCATCTGTTGTGAGCTAGACCACAGGACACAAAGATGGATATTACAAAGTGCTTCCCTCAGTGAGTTCCCTATCTTCTGGAAAAGACAGAGATGTGAGCACGTATATTTAAAATACCTGAAGTTGGTGATTAGTAATTGATCGGGGAGAGGCTGTGGTATTTGCACAGCCTTGAGTGAAGAGTAGGACTTTATCCTGCAGAGAAATGGGGAACGAGCATTCCAGAGGAAAAGAGGTGAATGAACATGGGAAGCTTGAGTACCACACATAGCCTGGAATAGCCTTTGCAGTTACCAATCAGTCCCAGCAAAGGCTGAATATAAACCTGGAGCTTCTTTTAGTATTTTCTCTTTTCAGTGCTTAATCCTTGAAGGTTTGAATGGGTCGGGCATTACATTTTTTTCCCTGGATACCTTTAACTCATAGATGCAAAATGCTCTATAACATTTGACAGAATATAACTGAATACATGGATAGACCCTGATTGCCTAATTTCAGTCCTCCAAGAAACTGAGCACATTGTTGTTGGTAATAGTGATGAGAATCTTTCCTGCTTACCTGCCTGCAAGGCCACCCCAGTTAGATTTTCAGGGGAGGTTTGTACACAATGGATGTGCTGGCAGATATTAAATGCCAGGATAAGCAAGCAGTAGAAGATGCAATGCCTGTACTATTTCGGCATCATTTGTTGCAATTTTCCAAGCTTGCTTTAAGTTCTTAATACCTTTGCGTTTTATGATCTGCTTACCTGTGGAATGGGTTAGGGAAAAGAGACAATAAGTAAATTCAGTTGGTCTTTCTGAATTCAGCCCATTCCTTCTTAACATTTAAATGAATTCTTTCATCTTAACAGATCTATCCCCAGTGGCCAGACCAATGTCAGTATTGACGAGATCTGCTACTTTCATTATTTAATATACATCTCAGCAACAGAAAGAAAAGAAAAAAGAAAAAGAGAAAGAATACTGTCCATAGGCAGGCAGAAGTAAATATCTGCTTTCATCACTAATCACATGTATATGTAGCCTTTTAAAATCTTGAGATATAATGTATGTTCGGTAAAATGCATATACCTGCCCTCTAAAGCTCAGTGAGTTTTGATGAGTGTGAACACGTCTTTAACACGCCCCCGTATAAGCTATTTTTGTCAGTTTCTTGGTGTACCTTCCCCATCAATCGTGTCCCTCCCCCACCAAAAAGAGCTAGTGTTCTGATTTCTTTCTTCATACTTTAGTTTTGCCCCTTTTAGAGTTTCATATAGTGGAGTCATTTAGTCTGTACTCATTCCCGTTTGACTTTTTTGCTCAATGTCATGTTTTTGAGATTCATTGATATGGTAGCATGTCACAAGTAGCTGTTTGCCTTTTGCACTTGGACAATATTTCATTGTATAACTGTCACAGCTTGTCGTTTCTCCTGTTGATGGTCATTTGGGATATTTCCAAATGATGAATGAGATTGCTGTGAACACTGATGTACAAATCTTTACGTGAACATATATTCTCATTTTTCTGGGATACATACCTAAGAATGAAAAGGCTAGATCATATGATGGCTATATGATTAAACTTTTCTTTTTTTTTTTACATTTTAATAGATGAAGATTGCCTTCCTTTTTTATTTATTTATTTTTTATTTTTTATTATGGTATGTTAGTCACCATACAGTACATCATTAGTTTTTGATGTAGTGTTCCATGATTCATTGTTTGCGTATAACAATGGATTTTATTTAAAATTTTTTTGTGTGGCAATTGAAATAATCATACACATTTTCTGTTATAATCTTTTAATGTGTCAATTATAGTAATTGAATTTTCTGTATTTAACCAACCTTGAATTCCTGGAGAAAGGGTCACTTAGTCATTATATATAATCTTTAAAAAAATTATTACTGGGTTTTGTTTACTAATACTTTGGTAAGGATTTTTGTATCTTGGTTCATAAGAGGTATTGGTCTGCCTTTTTTTTTTTTTCTTATAATGTCTGTGTCTAGATTTGGTATCAGCCATATGCTAGCCTCATAAACTTAACTGGAAAGTGGTTTCATCTCCACTATCTTCTGAAAAGGTACATACAAAACTGATATCATACATTTCTTTTTTTTTTTTTTTTTTTTTAAGATTTTATTTATTTATTCGACAGGATAGAGACAGCCAGCGAGAGAGGGAACACAAGCAGGGGGAGTGGGAGAGGAAGAAACAGGCTCATAGAGGAGGAGCCTGATGTGGGGCTCGATCCCATGACGCCGGGATCACGCCCTGAGCCGAAGGCAGACGCTCAACCGCTGTGCCACCCAGGCGCCCCTGATATCATACATTTCTTAAAGATTTTATAGTATTTATCAATAAAGCTTTTTGGGCCTGAGTGGAAAATTTTTAATTAAAATTAAATTTTCTTAATGGATACAGGATTGATCACACTTCCTATGTCTTATTGTATCAATTTTGCTAAGCTTTGCTTCATGGGATTTGTTAATTTTATCTAAGTTGTATAATTCATTGTCATAAAGTTGTATATAATGCTCCTTAATTATCTTTATAATGTCTGTACTGATTATCCCTTTTTGAAATACAATACTGAAGATTAGTCATTTCACCACCAAGAAGGTAAGAAAGGTGGAAATGAAGAGCAGACACAACATGTAGAAAACAAATATGAAATAATGAATAGAAAATATAGAAAATATAAACATGGTATATTTAATCTAAACTTATAAATGATAACATTAAATGTAAATGGACTAAATCCTTTCATTTAAAAGACAAAGACTATCAGACTGGATAAAAAAGCAAGGGTCAACTATTTGCTGTTTATAAGAAAATCTTTTAAACATAAAGGCACAGACACATCAAAAGTAAAAGGATGGAGAAAAACATACCATGCAAACATTAATCATGAGAAAGCTAATGTAGTTATATTAATATCTGACAAGGACTTTAGCAAGTAATGCATTATCAGGGATAATGAGAAATATTTTACAATGTTAATAGTGACAATTCATCAAGAAGACATACATCTTAATTGTGTGTTAATTTCATAAGAAATTTCCTACCTTCTTGATGGTGAAATGAGTAATCTTCAGTATTGTATTTAATCTCCTATACTGACATTTCTGTCATGCTGCTTTGTGTTTTATTTACTTGTTGAGCTGGAAATTATTATATGTATGTTTAACTTATAGCAGTTTACCTTCAAAAATATCATTTCTCCAAGAAGCAAGAAAAAAGTTCCATTTACCTATACATTTTTTTCCATTTCTTGGGCTCTTTTTTTCTTTCAACTAGATCTGTGTTTCATATTCCTTAAAAACATTTTTTTGTTATGTTCAGTTAGCCAGCTTATAGTACATTATTAGTTTTTGATGTAGTGTTCAACGATTGAGTAGTTGCATATAACACCCATTGCTCATCACAACATGTGCCCTCCTTAATGCTCTTCAGCCGGTTACCCCATCTCCCCAACCCTCTCCCTTCCATAACCCTCAGTTTGTTACCCTGAGTCCAGAGTCTCTCATGGTTTGTCTCCCTCTCTGATTTCTTTAACAATTCTCATGTTTCAAATTCTTTTCATTTTGATTTTTATGGATCTTTATTTTACTGTTGTACTTGAAAGATAGTTTTTGGATATAGAAATCAAGTTTGGCAGCTTTTTCAGTTTTTTTTGTGTCTTTTTTCTTGCATTATTTCTGGTGAGAAGTCATTTATAATTCCTATCATTTTTTTAAAAGATTTTATTTATTTATTCGACAGAGATAGAGACAGCCAGCGAGAGGGGGAACACAAGCAGGGGGAGTGGGAGAGGAAGAAGCAGGCTCATAATGTAAGAGCCTGATGTGAGGCTCGATCCCATAACGCCGGGATCACGCCCTGAGCCAAAGGCAGACGCTTAACCGCTATGCCACCCAGGCGCCCCCCTATCATTTTTTTCCCTCGTATATAATGTGCCTTTTCTTACTGCTTTGAAGATTTTCTTTTTATTTTCAGTAAAATAGTAAAATTGGTTTTCAGTAGCTCGACTACAATATATGTGTCTGTCTGATTTTCTTTGTGTTTATGCAACTTGGGGTTTGTTCTTCTTATTGGCTTTGTGATTTGAAATTTTTCATCAAATTTGGAAAAGTTTAATCATTAATTCTTCAAACATGTTTGCCTAATCTCTCTCTTTTGTCCTTCTGGCACTTCAGTTACACATGTTAGACTGCTTGATGTTGTCTCACAATTCACTAAGGCTCTGTTCCTTTTTTTCAAGTTTATTTTTCTTTTTGAGCTTTAGTTTATATAGATTCTTTGATCCTGTCTTCAAGTTCACTGATCTTTTCTTTTGCATTGTCCATCTACTGTTAAGGTCACCTTTTTTTTTTTTTTTAAATTTTAGCTATTGTAATTTTCTATTGTAGAATTTCTATTTTTTTTTGTAGTTTCTCTTTGCTGAGATTCTCAATCTTTTTAAAAAATTGAATCTGTTTATAATAACTACTTTTATTTTTTAAGATTTTATTTATTTGAGAGAGAGAGAGAGAGCAGGGAGAGGGGAAGAGAGGAAGGGAGAGGGGAAAGGGAGAGAATCTCAAGCAGACTCCATGCTAAGCACAGAGCCCAATGCAAGGCTCAGTCTCACAACCCTGAGATTATGACCTGACCCAAAACCAAGAATTGGATGCTCAACTGATGGAGCCACTCAGGCACCCCATAATAGCTACTTTTAAAGTCTTTACCTGTTAATTACAGCATCATTGGCATATCTGAGTCTGTTCATGTTGATTCCTAGTTATGTGTTATATTTCCCTACTTTGTCTTCTAGTAGTTTTTTAATTATATGCTGTATGTGTATTTGACTAATGTTTAGAGTTTAAACATTATCGTCTTTAAACAAAATTGACTCTTTTTTTCTGAAAAGTAAATAACTGAAGAATCAGCTTTATGCTGTCAGGGCTGTTTGGGGCTTCATTAGCATAAACCTACAGGATACTTTAGGGCTAATGTAGCCATACTCTTTTATTTGTAATTTTTATGAAGTTTTAACTGAATGTTTGGGGCATTTAGGGAAATCTTCCCACTCTGAATGATAGAACTCCAGTGTTTCCCCACATTAACAACCTTCAGAACTCTATTAAGGTTCACAATTCCCCAGAAGTCATTCTCTGCCAGACATATGTAGGAGACTAGCCCTGCACATATGTAGGAGATTCTAAAGAGGCAGATTTCTGGGGCTCCTTATCTTCAGTGCTCCCTCCTCAATTACATCTTGCCCTGAGGATTCCAGCCTTCTTGCCATCCCTGTAGCAAATCTCTGTTTCCTTCACCCAGCTGAGAATGTCATTCTCTGCTTGGACTCAACTTCCATATGTCAAGGCTTGGAATGTGCCCTCTGGCAGAAATTCAGGTTAAATATGGAGCTCATTTTTTCTCTCAAAGATCACAGCCTTGTGCTGTCTTGCCAATGCCTGAAACTAGTCGTGTCTAGTTGCGTAGTTGTTTATAGCAGGAAAGTTTGTCCAATATTTATTACTCTGTTATGTCAGGAACTGAAAATCCTGATTCTTTATTAGATTTAGACCCTGTAGAATGCTGCCTCATCAGTTGGCTAGTACTCTGCACACCAGTTTTGCAGCATTTTGTAACCTATTTGACCAGGCAATGGAGAGCCACATCAGCCTGAAATGAAGTGACTGAAATTCTCTCCCCATGATTCTTTATAGTTGTACTTGCAGTTTGTTTTCATTTTTGTTTTAGAGGCATTTGGATGGTCCCTCAGCTTAAATAATCACGTGCCATAGATGATGTCACACAAAACAGATTAAGCTGGTCATCATGGTCAGATTCCTTCAGTACTGCTTGATATGGCTTTGTTTTGTGGGGTTTTTTTCTTCCTCATTTTTTGCCTTTATTTATTATTTAATTTTTTCCATTGTCTAGAGAGGTGAAAACAACTCATGCATATTTCACTTATGGCCACCTCTTATAAGACATAATTTTCAGGAATGTATGACATTTTCAAACAACATCCTCTTTTTGCTCCCCTAATACCTTGTGCTCTTATCACAGCATGTTAAATTTATATCTGTTCATGAATCTGTTTCCCTCAAGGGATAGTTGCCTTCTTTAAGACAGAAAAGTCTTCTCTTATTAATCTCTGTGTGAGCACTACAGTTGTCCTTCAGATTTTTAGATATTCAGAAAAGTATATATACAAACTTAAATCAAATATCACTTATAATCTTGTGTATTCAAGGTATAGATATAGAATCTAAGGATAAAGATTGAAGATTCATGAATATCAGTGAACATAAAGAAAAAAGGCAAATTATGATCACAATGTGTTTTTCAGTTGGTCTCCAAAAAGTGTGATAGTCTACAGTATGAAGGAACTTTTCTAGGAGCAACCGGGGGGGGGGGGGGAGGGGGCTCAGAGTAAATCTCACATCTTTTTTGAGACCTTGCTCTTTTCCTGATTCCTCAAATAGCATCCTTCCCTTATGTAACTCTCACATCACATTTTCTATAATTTCTGATTCAATATGGGTTCTATAATTGCATATGCCCATATATTTTCCTTTCTACTATAAGGTATTTGAGATAAATGTGCTTAGATTTTTTAAAATATCACTTTACTTTGGTTAAATGCATAGTCTGAAAAATCACTAGATCTATAGTGGCTTTATATATAAGCAGGTATCAATATGTTTTTATTAACATAAGATGCTATGTAAACTATAAGTTACATTTAAAGTGGTAGAAGTAGAGGGGTGCCTGGGTGGCTCAGTCAGTTAAGCATCTGACTCTTGATTTTGGCTCAAGTCATAATCTCAGGGTCATTAGATTGAGCCCCGCATCAGGCTCTGCACTGAGCATGGAGCCTGCTTAAGATTCTCTCTCTTCCTCCCTCTCCCTTTGTCCCCCCCTCACTCACACTCTTCCTCTCTAAGAAAAAAAGAAGAAGAAAAAGAATATAAAGTGGTGGAAGTAGAAAGCTCAAAAATATACCAGTAAATATTTCTAAACAGTTCTATCTTGTTATAATTCCCTGTTTTTAACTACTACTGAAAGTTAGCTGGGTAAGGGTAACTTTCACTCCCACATCAATGTTATCTGAAGTATTACAAATTCCAGTAAGCAAATGTTAATTAATTTTCTATTGTGGTTTCTATCCAGATTGATCATCACCAAATAATGCTGACTAAGCTTTCTCCTGCAAGAAGGAAGGTTTGGAGTTTCTAAAAAAACTTTCTGTAATAAAGGATCCATAGCTCACACCAGATACATTTTTATTCATAATGCCCAAGGATAAATTTAAACACAGTCTCACTAGGTATTTGTTATTCTTAGGGAAGAAATTGTTTTGTAACAATTTGTAAGACATTGTAGAAGTAGAATATGTTTTTCGTGCTCTTAAGCCTATGCAGGTAATAAGCATGGTTTTGCCATTTATGGAAAATCAACTTACGCTCACCACTGCCTGCAAATATGTCTGTTATGTTCCAGGTTCATGTTTAGATTCTCCTCATCATTGGTCTGAGACAAATGAGCGGCTCTAGGTCCTTCACTATTAAATCATTATGACAATTTTCCAAAGGAGTCAAACATCTAGGACTTATTTTAAGGTATATTTTGACATCCTTATTTAGATCACACTCATTAACAAATTAACGCCAATTGCCATGTAATACCTTTTCAAATATGAAATTTCTAGAGCAGTGTTTCCTGGTGCAGGTCCGTGATGTAGTCAGGCCAGTTTTCATCACTTCCTGTTCATATTGCTGGTTGCTTCCTCACTCCTCTCTCTGTCTGTTTCATTCCTGGAATGTAGGTGTTTTGCCTATAGTAGTTTGTTTTTTAAAAGGATCTAGGTATAGAGCAAATAACTTATCTGTGATTTTGGATAAACAGAATAAAACAATGAATCCTTTTAGGATAAAGAGACTTTTGAAAGCATCTTTGAAGAATTTGTCTTAGTAACTTTGGAAAGGCTGATTAATTAGATCATGAAAGGATTAATGCTTAGCATGCTTATCCTACATGAGCTAATAGTTCAAATAATTTTGAATAAACCAAATAATCATTTCAGCATTTGAGCAGCAATATGTCTATCCTTTCTCTGCAAAAATTATGCAGGCTGATAGTAGAATCACTTTTCCTCTGTTAAAGCCACGTCACGTAAAAGAAAAAATATACTTTGGTGATAGCTTTAAATTCAGATTTTAGACTTCCCATTCTCTGTTTCTCATACATGGGGGGGGGGAGTAAAAATAATAAAACTAAAAAATTCCTTTTGCTGCGTGGAGGGCTTTTTTTTCTCCCTCCAGGAAATGCCTTTCTTTTGGGTAATTCCCTTTGTTCTTTATAAGCGTTTTTAATCCATACTCCCATAAAATTAAATTGAAGAATTAGACTTTCTAGACATCATAAAAGGATATTTGAGAAGATTGTGCTTTAATAGGATTTAAATGAAGTCGAGACTTAGCCTGCTTAGCTTGGAATTGGACAAGTTTTCACCCAGCCTTGCGTAGTATTTTTTTTTAATTAAAGATGCTGTGAAAATTCCACTGGGAGGACAAAATCTGCATTGGCCTGCAATGTGTGTTGCATCTCTCTTTTTCCCATTCCTTGGGCTAGGTAGCTACTCTGTGATCTGTTCCTCTACAAACAGCCTGCTCCGTAACTCCATATGCTTTGGCAGCCTCACTGAAGTTATGCCTCCAGTCCCCACTGTCAGAGACCCAAGAAAGGAAGCAAAGGGCATCTGAGGGGCAGAAAGGGAAATTTCTCAAGGCATAATTTTTCTTATTGTCTTTCTGTTTCTTTGTTTATATTGTTTCCTTCTACCTGGAATGGACTTTTCTGCTTATTCCTTACTCATTCTTTAAATTCCACACACAAGTTCCTTAAAGATTCATTCATTCATTCATTCATTCATTCATTTATCTTAATTTTAGGTCTAATCTTCATTGCTTATCACAGGACTTGGCACACAGTAAATATCCATTGGGTGGAAGAATGAATACATAGTTGAGTTCCAATAAGAACTGGACTGTTTCTTATGGTTCAGATCCATTGTTGCATTCAGTATGCTCATAGTAGCTCATATGGGTGGAAGAATGAATACATAGTTGAGTTCCAATAAGAACTGGACTGTTTCTTATGGTTCAGATCCATTGTTGCATTCAGTATGCTCATAGTAGGGAAGGTATTTTAGAGGGACACCTTTCTAAAATATCTTTATTTTACCTTTTCAACTAATTATCTTCCTTGCTTAACATAAAATGACTGTATACTTTTTTTTTGAAGATTTTATTTATTTATTTTACAGAGAGATAGAGCCAGAGAGCACAAGTGGCGGGGGTGGAAGGTTGGTGAGGGAGAGGGAGAAGCAGACTCCCCACTAAGGAGGGAGCCCAATGTGGGACTTGATTTTAGGACTCTGGGATCATGACCTGGGCCGAAAGCAGACGCTTAGCCGACAGCCACACAGACACCCAAAATAACTCTAGACTTTAACCATATCTACCTCACAGCAGAAACTAGATTTACATTTGATTCAGTAACAAGGAGAATAGCCTAGCTAAGTTGACTACATATAACTGACCACCATGTGTAATATTTTCATTTTCATTTAGTTCAAAATATTTTCTAATGTTCTTTGAGACTTTCTTTTTGACAGATGCATTATTTAGAAGTGTGTTATTTAATTTTCAAATATTTATGGTTTGTTTTCCCTGAACATCTTTGTTATTGATTTCTGGTTCAATTCCATTATGGTTGGAGAACATACTTGGTATTTTTTCAGTCACTTTAAATTTCTTAAGGTTCGTTTTATGACCCAGGATCTTGTCTATCTTGGTGAATGTTCCATATACACTTGTAAAGAATGTATATTCTGCTCTTGTGTTGAATGTTCTATGTATGTCAAGTTGTCTGAGTCTTTTTCAAAACTTCTATGTCCCTGCTGATTTCGTGTTTCCTTGTTCTGTTAATTACAAGGGGGAGTGGTTTTAATCTAACTGTAATTTTTAATTTGTCTATTTCTTCCAGCTTCATCCATTTTTACTTTGTGCATTTTAATGCTTTGTTATTTGGTACATGTACACATAAGATTGTTATGTCGTCTTGGTAAATTAATCCTTTCATCATTATATTATCCCCAGTAATTTTCCTTGTTTTGAAGTATACTTTATCTGACATTAACACAGCCCATCCCAATTTCCTTCTGAATACTGTTTGCATGCTTTGTCTTTTTTCTTATTTTTACTTTTAACCTATCTATATCATTATATTTAGGTGTTTTTCGTGCGGACAGCATACAGTTGATTTTTAATTTTTTTTCAAATCTCATCATCTCCCTTGTAATTTGCATAGTACATTTAAATTTAATGTAATTATTGATATGGTTAGATTTAGGTCTGTCATTTTATTGTTTTTCTGTTTGCTCTGTTTTTCATTCTTTTGTTTTTTCTGCCTTCTTTTGATTATTTGATTTTTTTAGTATTCAGTTTTCTCTAATTACTTTTTGACTGTCTCTAGTTTTTTAGTGGTTATTCAAATGATTAAATATATACCTATCTTTCCACAGTCTACATAGAGTTCAGATTTTACCACTTATAGAAAAATGTAGAAAAACTGCAACCATTTAGGCTCTTTTATGCTCCCTCCTTTATGCTATAGTTAACAAATATAGTACATCTATTTAAAAAAATTGAAAACCCCATCACACAATGTTATAATTTTTACCTTCAACAGTCAAACATATTTTAAAGAACTTAAGAGGGAAAAATAAAAAGGCTGTTTACCCAGGTGTTTGCCTGTTCCAAGTTTCTCTTTAGTATCATTTCTTTTCTACCTGAAGAGCTTTCATCATTTCTTTTAGAGAGGATCAGCTGCTATGAATTCTATTAGCTCTTTCTGTCATCCAAAAATATCTTTATTTCACCTTTCCTTCCTGAAGGATATTTGTGGTGGATATTGAGTTCTGAATTAATGGTTCTTTGCTTTTCATCACTTTAAATAGGTTATTATACTGTCTTCTGGCTTCCATGATTTCCATTGAAATATGCTGTCACTGAATTGTTCTCCTTTATGCAAAGTGTTGGAATCTTTACTTGCTGCTTTCAAGATTTTTCTTTACATTTAGATTTCAGCAGTTTGATTATGATGTCTCTGCTTATGATTTTTTCCCTTTTTCAGGTACTTCCAGACTCTTAAATCTGTACATTTATGGTTTTCAACCAAATTTGAAAATTTTTTTGTTTTATTTTTTCTGCACCAATCTTTTTCCTCTTTTCGGGATTCTGGTAACTCAAATGTGAGACCTCTCCTACAGGTCCCTGAGGCTCTGATATATATATATATATATATATATATATATATATATATTTAATTTTGTCTCTTGTTCAGAAAGGATCATTTCTACTATTTTTTTTCAAGTTCATTGACTTTTTTTGCTGACATTTCCACTACACAATTGAGTTTATGTGGTAAAAATGTTAGTTATATTTTTATTTCTAAAATTTTCATTTAGCTCTCCTTTATATTTTCTATTTCTTGCCTCATAACTTTTATCTTTTCACTCACTTCAAAAGATTTTCTTCTCTTCATGGAGTGTAGTTATAACTACTTTCAAAGCTTTCCCCAATAATTTCAACATATGGGTCATCTCAGGGATTAGTAATTACTTGATTGTCTTTTCTTTGGAGAGTTGGTGAGATTTTTCCGGGTCTTTTTATGTCTAGTGATTTTAGGTTATATCATAGACATTTTGAAGTTTATGTTTATGACTCATCCTGTTAAATTCTCTAGGTAATGTTTTCCTTTTGTTTGTTTTGTTTTTTGTTTGTATTCTCAGATAATCAGCCTGGTGTGATTCTTGCCACACCTGCCTTCTATAGGCTGTGGTTCCTATGACAGTTTAGTTTTCGAAGCATCTGTAGCTCTATTCTGTCTGCTCTGTAGGTACACAACCCAGGGGTCAACCCTTTGTTTTACCATAGTCCAGTTCTTGAAGCATTCACTATGCTCAATCATGTAATTTCAGTGTACGTGCAACTAAGCAGTGAGCCTGTGAATTCATGCACAGACTTAGGGGCTCTTTTTCTCTACTGCATTCCTCTCCAGTCTCCAGGGTTTCTTAAAAGTCTGTGTTTTAGGTTCCTATGCTATTTCACACTTTTTATGACTTGGTTCACCTTGAGAGCAAAACAAGGAGAAGGAGAAGAGGAAGAAAATTAATAACGACAATTTCCCACAAACATACTCTCTCTTCGGACCACAGGGACCAGTTTTCCAATTCCTCTGCTCCAAGAGAAGTAATTTCTCTTGAATCGTAGGTAGATGCATAGCTGCTGCATCTATTAGTTTACAACTTTGTGACTACAACTTGTCTGGACTGAGCCGGGGGAACAAAACAAAAAACACACAAAGGAAGGGATCTCCTTCCACAGTCTCCATTCCAGATACTTTTCCTTCCCAGTCTTCTGGAAAGAAAAATAGGGACTATATTTCTCTTGGAGTTTTTCCTCTTCATGCCTGGTGTGCAGTTCTGGGATTTAGGCTATTCTGGAGTCCAAACTGGGAGATTAGGAAGAAAAAGAAAATACTCATAAACTCACTGCCATATTGGCCATATCTTCTATTTTTATTTCTTTCTCCAGTTCACCTGCTATTATTTACTTTTTCCGAGTCCTCTGATGGATGCCTTTATGTCTTTAGTAGGAATCAGTGGGAGATGTAGAGATACATACATCATCATCATAGCCAGAACTGGAACCAAATAAACTCATATTACTTTTTTTTTTCTTTCTACTAGTACTCCTACTTGTTTCTTCATGTTTTGTTTTATTTTTGCTCATCTTTTTGCTTGCTTGGTTTTGTTTTTATATCATGAGCATATTGGCCTGATATGTTTGAGTTTCAAAATGATTCTCAGCTAAGGTATGTTTCTCTTTTCCTATAAATTTTCTAGAGAAAACGGGGGGGAAAAAACACACCAGATACCTAAAATTACCTAAGGAAAAGCCACTCACAGTTGTTTCAAGACACGTAATGAACCATAAAGCTGAAGGGAAAAAAATACCCTTTTAAATGCTATGTCTAGTGTTTTCCTTCTTGCCTTTTCAGTTTTCATTCTTGGACATACTTTTGAAGTCATTGTTTACTTTAATTAAAATAAGCATTCTACTGTTTGCTATCTAGGAAAGGTGAGGAATCTAGTAGGAAGTGGTCTACTTTGAACACAGCTTGTAGAAAGATCCATGAAGACTACCCTCACACACCCACTCAAACATACACAGCTTGCTTCCTTGTCCAGGGAATTAAACCTAGGACTTCCAGGCAGAGCTGAGTCAATGCCAATGATCAAAAACAAACAAACAAAAAAAAACACAAAACACAGTTTTTTCAAAGGAATCATACCCACATGAAGTTGAAGGCAATTATACTACTGGGATCTGTTGACAACTGTCATTCCCAGAGCCATTTCTTTTCAGCAATGCGAGTCCTCTAATGAACTTCACATCGAACACTTCCTACAGTTGGCACTATGCCAGGTACTGAGGGGACCACAAAGATGAATGAGATGAATCCCTGTCTTCTGAGAGTGGAGGACACAGAGGCATGCACAATTAAGAGACTAGTTGTCAGCCTGTGCTGAGTGCTACCCTTTCCAGGGACAGAGGCAGCCTTCTCTGGGAGCACACACAGGGATGATTCACCCCTCTGGGGGTGTGAGGAAGGTTTCTTAGGGAGGTGAGGTTTCACATGAGTTTTAAGGATGCATTAGTCTAGAAGGAAGTGAGGCACAATGAGAATGTCTTCAAAGTAGGGGTGTCAGTAAAGCTTGGTGGCTTGAAAATTCATGGGTTGGCGGCTAGACAATAGTTCCATGTAGCTGGTGTGTGGCGTGCTCCATTTTGTTTTTATACTTTTGAATGAGGTTGTATTATTTCTTCTACATCATGGTTTGGGCAGTTGTATAATTAACAGAACTATGGAAACCAGGATCTAGGTTCCAAGTGGATGTACTGTTGCAGGTGTTCGTTGGAGGCAGTGGTGGTTTGTTACTGCCCCTGCCTTTGCTCCAGCTCCCTCGATGTGGCACTCCCACTCAATCTCCTGCCTCATCCCAAAGAACCATGCCCTCCCCCTTCCCATTCTGTGTCCACATATTCATAGAGTAGCCAAGAGCTTCTTAAAAGCAGACACTGCCTTATTCACCCCAGTGTCCCCAGTCCTACCACCATGCCTGTGAGATTGCGTACTATCACAGCTGAAAGGGAAAGGTACTGAATGCAGATGTCCCAGTGGAACCAGGGGGATCTCTCGAGTTGAGACAGGACATCTCTTTTTCTGCCTGACCACCTCGTAATAACATTCCTCACCTTTCTGCCGATTTGTAGAAAATCATTAAGCATTAAAACCCAAGTTCTGCTTTAATTAGTTCCCAAAATAGTTGAGCCTGTCTGCTCCCCTCTTTTCTATAGGATTATTTATAGGCATATTTTAAACTGTTTGGGGAAAAACAATGATATCACCTGTATCTGGGTTTGTTTGTTTGTTTGTTTTAAGAGTTTATTATTTCAAGGGAATGTTAAAACAATCTAGGCCAATGCTAAGTATAGGAAGTTAGAATTTAGAGAGATAACTTTCCAGGTACCCTTGGGACTTAATTCCACAACTTTGTATAATAGTATGAACAGCACCTTCTACCTTCATTTTTGAGATTTGGAAGAGCTTGGCAGAGGTAAAGGTGCCTCTGTTATGTGTATTTTCCTAAAAACGGCTGGTGGGTTCCCCTCCTGCTTTTTTTATGGATCTAAAGAAGAAAATGAACAAGAGGGGTGCTTGGGTCGCTCAGTCAGTTAAGCGTCTGCCTTTGGCTCAGGTCGTGATCTCAGAGTCCTGGGATCAAGCCCCAGGTAGGGCTTCCGGCTCAGTGGGGAGTCTGTTACTCCCTCTGCCCCTCCCCCCATCCCCGCCTGTGCTCTCTTTCTCTCTCAAGTAAGTAAATAAATAAATAAATAAATAAAATCTTTAAAAAATGAACAAGAAACCTCTCATGACTGTCAAAAATATTATTTTGATGTCTGTCTCTGTTTTTTTTTTCTTTCATAAGGGCTTAAATGGTGCTCTAGGGTGGAAAAGTTTATGAGCTCATGGATTAATCCATCCAGATCCACTGCCTGGTTTTGCTAATAAAACCAGTGCTTCAATGTGCATTGTTGTATGTCTCTCCTTGTCCACACTAAAAAATAAATGAGAACCTGAAATGCCTACCGATTGAATAGAATAGATGGTTGTGTATTCCTCTAATAAAATACCGTACAGGAGATTAAATGAATGAACTACATCTACAAAATCAGAAACACATGTTATGTGAAAAAGCGAAATATATAAAACCGATTGATGTATACAGAATGATGCCCTATGTACGAAGCTTGACAACACGCAAAGCAATCCAGTATGGTTTCTGGGATACATACATGTGTAGCAAACATAGAAAAGCATGCCAATTGATCGTAAGCAGTGATTACAGTGATTACAGACTTACAGTGATTACAGACTTACAGTGATTAAGTCTGAGGAGGAAAAAAGATAGAGAACAGGGAGATATACACAGAGGACTTTAAAAATCATAGTAATGCTTTATGTTTTAAAAAAAAATCTGAAGCAAATGTCAAAATGTTAAGATTTGATAAAGATGGGAGGTGAGGATATAAGTGTTTGTATTATCATTCTTTGTACGTTTCTGTAAAATATTTTGTGATTCTAAGAAGTCATCAGGTGGGAGCCGTCTTTGCTCTCTTTGCAGCCTTTCTGTAAATCTAAAATTCGTCTGAAATTAAGTTTTTTTAAGGTTTTTAGGTATGGCATTGGTTTACAAATGGCTTTGTCTTTCCATCTAATCAAAAGAACCAAAGCTTCAAGTAGGAGGCTTTGAGCTGAGCCCCCAAGAAAGAGCTCAGGCTGGGAGTGATTCGTTCTGGCCAGAAGATTTCTCACGGAAGGGAGCTCCTGAGCTGAGCCTTGTTCCCGGGGAGATTGTCGACTGACGAAAGGAAACAAAGGTCACACCAAGGCAGTGGCAACAAGTGACGTGTGTGATGAGTGGCCGGTGCCCGAGCGTGGCAGAGACGTGAGTTGCTAGAACAGAGAAGCAGGAGACAAGGTGGAACGGAGGCTGGGTTTCCAAGCACCAGGCAGGCCATGCTGAGGCAGGTAGGCTTCACAGTGTGGAGAGCATAGAGGTTTCCGAGGGTGATGGCAAAACCCATCCTGTTTGGCAGTGGGGAGAATGCCGAGATGCATGGAGGCCATGGGGAAAACCATTCCGAGGCGGTGAGACCCTGAGGTCAAACTCATGACCCCTTTGAGGTCCAGAAAGATCCAGGAGCAGTGAGACCAGCTTCTTGGCCTCTCCCTTCCCTCTCTCTGTTCTGCTGTTTATTCCTTTCGAGTCTTCTGGCAAAGCTTTCAGTTTCTTTAGGAAGGCCGTCAAATACTCCACCCAGTCGGAGCAAGGCTGTTCTGGAAAATGAGATGCAGCGTGTTCTGTGGGAAGGTCGTCGGCAGTAAAGCCCCACACCGCCTATCCCTCTTGCGACTCTTGTCGCCAGGAGAGAAGCAAGCACTATCCTCCCCACAGACTCCCCGGAAGGAATTCATGTCCTTTCCTCTGGAGCCGTAATGGGGTCTGTGTTGGAAGAAGCCTCAGCCCGCAACATGCAGCCTCTTTTTATGACCTTGCAGAGGAGCTGCTCTGTGCCTTCACAGGACACTGTGGCCACCAATGGAATAATTTTGAATATCACTGTTGCACGGTATTAGACTCTTTTGCAGTCTCTCCCATGCACATTTATTTATTTGTTTCTTTGTTTGACAGAGAGAGAGACAGCAAGAGAGGAAACACAAGCAGGGGGAGTAGAAGAGGGGGAAGCAGGCTTCCTGCTGAGCAGGGAGCCTAAGGCAGGGCTTGATCCCAGGACCCTGGGATCATGACCTGAGCCAAAGGCAGCTGCTTAACAACTGAGCCACCCGGCACCCCTCCGCCATGCATCTTTAATGACCTTTCTTGCCTTCAGAAAAAGTGGGATAAAAGCAATGGGGTCTCTCTTCCAGCTAGTCTTTCTCTTATTGATATGGTGATAGATCCTGTCATCAGAACATAGGGCTGAGAGTCCTCAGAACTCAGGATGCTGGATTTTTAACTGGCTGTAGGATCTAGAGCCCTAGCTTTCTTGTCTGTTAAAAAAAAAAAAAAAGTGTTGTTTAGAAAGCCTCTAAGCTCATTCAGATCCTAAGCTTATGTGACTCTGACTCTCTGGGATCTGAAGATGGGCTGTCATCCTTTTCTCAGATTTTATGACCATCTGCTGAGTGCAAAGCAGTGGATACCTAAAGCACTTGGTTAGCTTGTGAGAAGTTCTCCCAAATTTATATTTCAAGGAAGAAGTAGGAAAAAACAAAACCAAAAAACCTCAAGCATAAATACTAAGAAGTTTGAGAACTTTAAACATGTTTAACTTAGTATAGCTCAGAACGGTAAGAGTTCAGTAAAGAGCATTGGAATTTGAATCCCAACGTGATATAACATACAAGCTTTATCAAGTCAGGCTGTAACACTTTACTTAAAAATATATATATATATGCTTATCTTCGAACCTCAGTTTCTCTTTCTGTCCAATAGAAATAATGCTTGTCTCAGAGCCGGCAGGGAACAAATGAGATAATGGATTCGAAAACACTTCCTACAAAGGAAGCTCTCAGTGCATGTGAGTAACTCCTTGGACTAAAGAAATCAGTTTAACTTACTAACTCAGAATTGCCCAGAGTGCTGAGCAAATGTCAGGTGCCCTGTGTGCCCCTCAGTGAGGTTTAGTTTTCAGTACTCACACCCAGCTTTCCCTTTTTTAATTGCCTATGGGGGGGTGACCCTCATAAAGCAAGCTGGTGTAGACGTGCTACATCCATCTTGGGGAAGTTTTCCCAACTAGGGTGGTCACTGCTGCCTGCTGCCTCCCCTCTGTGAATGCAAATGAGTCTCTCCTTCAGGAAGAAGAAAACTAAGACAGTGCTTAGGAAAGCACCAACTCTCTACCATTACTCTCCCAGCAAGCCCTGGACAAGTCACTATCTTTCTGTTCCTCACTAAAAAAAAAGAAAAGGGTTGTATACAGGGCTCTCTTTAGCATCTTCTTGACACATAATTTAATTTTGACCATTTGTTAGGGGTTGAATTGTGCCTCCCCCCCCCGAAAAAAATAGCTCTTGTGGAAGTCCCAACCCCCAGTACCTCAGAATGTGGCCTGATTTGAAATAAAGTCATTACAGAGGTAATGACTTAGTCATACTAGAGTAGGATGGGCCTCTAACCCAGTCTGACTGGTGTCCTTATAAAAAGGGAAATTTGGACCTAGACACGCACACTAGGAAAACACCAAGTGAAGACAAAGGCAGACAGAGGGCCACAGATTGTCAGCAAACCACTGGAAGCTAAGGAGGAGGCAAGGAAGAGATTCTCCCTCACAGTCCCCAGCAGGAACCGGCCCTGCTGACACCTTGGTCTTGAATTTCCAGCCTCCGGACCTGGGACACAATCCATTTCTTACTGTGTAAGCCACCTGGTTTGTGGCCCTTGGGATGGCCCCCCTAGGACACTAATACCACATTGGAGAGGCAGCCCACTGCTGAGAGTGGGGAAAACAGAAATGCTGTTCCAGTTCCAATGAAAAGAAAAGTGTCTGACTCTGTGCGTGACTGCTGGTACAAGCCACACACTTCGGCCGTAACAGAAAGCAGAGCTCCGTTTTACTAATATTGGCAGCTAATGTCTTCTTCTTCCCAAAGACGGAGCGTCACAATGTTTTGACTTGCAGCTCAAGAAACTTGAAACCCCATAAGAAAACACTGACTCATGCCGCTATAGACAGCCAGCGATGAGAACAGCATTTGAAAATGGAGCCACATGGCACGTGGAAGAGACTGTGTTTACAAAACGTTTCCTCCTGGATGCAGGATTCAGCAGTTTCGCACCACTTACGTTCTCCCTCCCAAAGCAACCTCAGCAGCTTCCATGACATTGTCTTGAAGATCAGGTCCTGTTCAGTCCAGTAGCGACTCTTGGAACCCAGCTGCATTTATCGATTAACGCAGAGGAAGAAACTCAGGCGTGTGAAAAATGATCTGGTTTATCCAAAAGTGAAGTACCCGGGCATGGTTAATAGGCATAAGGTAATTCAGTCAGAAGCAATTACCCAAATGTTCGCATTGAAGGACCGAAAAGGATGTATGTACGTGCCTCTGATTTAAGGAAAAAAAATTCTGGGTAATTAGCTATTCTGCTCTAAGGGATGTTGTTACTAAAGACAATTGTTAAGTCTGATCTGGGCAACTAAGCCCTAGAAGTTATAAGTTAATTAAATAATGGAGTATTGTATGCAAATTAAGTAACTGAGCTGGGGAACAAGATATTGAGTGATTCTCCCCTGCTGTGTGAATAGGGACAAAATGAGCCAGCCATGTCTGTACTTCCTTGGGCAGTTTTCATCTTCCTTATTGGAAGAAAGGAAGACAGGATCTTAAAGCAGAAATCAGGAGGGAGAAGGACAAATCTGTTAGCTCAAAGACAGCTTAGAAAGGCGAACTAATAAAGTCTTTCCCGTGATTGGCTTAGTATCTGTTGGGGCCATTATTATAGGAATCTTGTGGGAGGCAAGTATGATCCTCCTGAAGGATTTGATACTAAATTACATTTCTTACAATTTAAAAATAATCAGAGCTCTGTATTAGATGGGAATTAGGCTAAATGAGTCCAGGAGTTAGTAAAACCAGGCGAAGAACAATATATATTTGTACCTTCAGCCAATGATTCCCAAAATAGAATGTGCAAGACAATTGTGCAAAGGATCCAGGAGAAAAATATTATTCATCTGTTTACCTGAGAGCCTACTGTGTGCGGGAACCGCGCATATGGCAGCGAACCACAGTCAAAACCAGATGAAAAATCTCTGCCCTCAGGAGTTTTACATTCTAATGAGAGGAAACAGATTATCAATGTAAATATGGATAACATCCTGGAAAGCCAGGGCAGCACACTCAAAGTAAGTCATTGAGGAGAGATTAATGAAGAGCTGCTTATTGAGGGCAAGTCAGGGTTTAAGAGAAACCAACAAGGGATAGCGGGACCCCTCAGGGGGTACAGGCAGTGGGGAGCTGTCTCCTCCAGGGGAGGAAGCAGTGTCCCAGCGCTCAGAAGGGAGAGCAGCAGCTGTGGCTGGAGTAGCAGGACACCCAACAGGGGGTGTGGCTGTGGGAGAAGAAGGCACCCTTTCCAGTCCTCGGCCCTGTAGGATAGTTACTGAGGGAATAAGCACTCAGGCTTCTCGCTCCTCTCTCCCTCCAGTCCCCTGCTGTTCCTCCTATGGCCCAACTCAGCTGAAAGCCAGGGAGCGAAAGAGCCCAGTCGGTATAATCCATGGAGGACAGCCTCCTGGGGCACAGAAAAAGGGGGAAGAAGAGGAAGAGGTATCCCCAGGGTCAATGGGGAACACCCAGCACAAGTGCTTGGGAGAGAAATAAAGCAAAAAGGGGAAGAAGGGGTGCAAGGGCTGAAACTGGGAAGGATTTTAAATTTAAATGAGACAGTCAGGGAAGGCCTTCTGAAAAAGTGACACTTGAGCAAAGACCTGAAGTAGCTGAGGGTACAAACCAAGGTGCTAGCTGAAGAAGGCGGGGCAGATGGTAGGGTAAGAACAGGCTTGGCAAGGTGAAGTCGGAAGGGAGCCCCTATGGCTTCACCGGAATGAGAGAGGATGCTGGCTGATAGGCACTGTTTTAGAGGAGACCAAGCACTAGGAAAAATTAGTACAATGGCATACATATCCAATTTATGAACAAATCTTTTTATATGGAGGTTGCATTCTGAGCTCTTTTTTTCACCGATAGGGAGAGCCTAGCCCTCCCACTGCCTTAGACTGACGCTTTAAGATGTTGCAGGTAAAGGATCTTCTTATTATTCTTATTATATTCTTATTATATTCTTATTATATTCTTATTATATTCTTATTATAACGACAGGCTGCACAGTTGCCACCAAGCTCTACTATTCTTCTGGGTCTGACTCCTGCAATGGGAAGTAAGTCTCAGTATGTTTATACTGTAGGGATTTGCAAGCAGAAGTGTTTAGTGTCACAGATCAGGAGTAGCCTAATGTCACATTATGGAGCGTGGCCTTGAACTCAGGTCCCCTGAAGTTCCTTTTCAGTGCTCGCTTCCCTGCATCATGCTCCCCTCCTGCTTTATCATAGCTTAGAGGTCAACTCTGTTAAGAAGCTCCATTTTGGCTTCTAGAGTACACGAACATTCTCTGGAAGGGGATCTTGGCCACGTTCAGAGACCAGGCTTGCTGCCTCTGCCTTAGAGCCTCCCCCACACTGCGTAAAGTTGAAATGTTGACAAAGGAATCAAGATGTAGGAATTTCAAACATATGTGCAGATATTCAAACACTGTCATTTTCTGACAGGTGCTTACAGTTTGCTTGAAGGCAGAGGCACAGAGTTAAAATTAATTCATGAATGGGCTCGAAAATAGAAGTGTCAATGAGACCATAATTAAAGTTTTTGCTAATTCTTCTTTCCCAGCTGTGGACTTTAATGTGAGTTGGTTTTCACTATATTTAGCTAAAAAGTTAAATTTTAGATGCAGTAGCATGTATGCCTTTGAATTAAGCATATTATGTAAATGTTTTGAGTTTCAAATTGTGGCAAAAACATCAAAAAATTGCATCTTAATTGTTTTATGGTTATTGCAATCCCAGCTAAATATGGGGGGAAAAATCATAGTGTCCTGATTACATATGTTAAAGATATTTTAAGAGTTATTTTAACAGGGCTAATAAAGTACTCTTTTAGAGATGCCAGTATCCTGTTATTTTATCCTTCTTAAACATTCCTTTTATGTTTCTCTAATTATACAACAAATGCTTGCCACTTATAAAAAGCATTTGCTTTTATCAATCTATCGGGAACATCTTTCAGGGTAGTAATATTGATCCTTCATGTTCTTTTTAACAAATGCATTTTTAGGACATGGATGCATCTTACAAAATATAAACATAATATTAACTATATAGTAAAAGTCTGTGTCACTCGATTATTATAAATATAGCAGTTATAATTATATCAATTAGGACCCAGTCAAGAAAAAAGAAACCACATCATTATTTCAAGAGATAATTTAATATAAAATAATTGTTTAATCAGAGGGTTGGAAAGGAGAAAAAAAAGGGGGGACCCTTAGTGTATCACAGGAAGGAGCAGGTCCTTCGCGCCAGCCTTCCTGTATCCCGCTCGAGTCTTGGCAGCCCGCTAATAAAGCACGAACATAGCTGTTGAGCCCAGCAGAGTAGAAGCATAGATTGGAAGCTGTGAGGACCTCACTTGGGGGTCGTGCCATCCTAAGTTCCAGCATTAAAAGAAATTCCACTGTGTCAAACCTGGGTCTAGCTCAATTCCCTGGGCCTCTTCTGCTTAAGTTCCAAAGGACAATTATCCTTGATAACCACTAGCAGACAGGTGGATTGTATGCCAAAGCCCCCAAGAATAAAGCTAGATGCGTGTGTTTGGTCTAACCGCACCCACCTCTTCTTTACCTCCTTGAGTTTCTTAAGCTTTCCTAGCATCTTTGGAAAAGGCATGTTTCATATTCTTCTGGGTCTGACTCCTGCAATGGGAAGTAAGTCTCAGTATGTTTATACTGTAGGGATTTGCAAGCAGAAGTGTTTAGAAGTTCGCAGAGAGGCTGAAAAAGGCCATCACAGACAACTCCTGCCTCATCTTGTGATTCCCAAGGTCCGCGAGGTACACCGTGGCTTCTGCCAATGACACTGCTGAGTGAGGGTTGAAAGGAGTGCAGTTCCTAGTCAGAAAGAGGTAATGACTTAATTTTTGCTACAGAGCGCTGTGGTGGTTAAACATGACATACGCAATTTTCCTCTAGCTGGAAAAAGGACCCCTGTCTCACATTAAGAATGCAGACTACAGTGTCATATTAAGTGAAGTTAAACATCTGTCTGTTTGCTGGGAGAATAATTTCCCTGAGTATAATGTGCCTTCACAACTGAGGAGGAATATTTGCACAGCACTAATGCAGTCTGCAAAGAGACCCACAAGGTCATGTCTATACCAATGAGAACAGATGCTCTGTTTACAAACTCAGGTAGGTGAACCACTGTCAGATTTAATGAGGCCTCCCATGTACCACTCCACCGTTTACCAATTTCTACAGAAATGTGGGCTGTTTCTTTCGGTCTTTCATCACCAGACTGGGAAAGGTCGCTCAGTCTAGACTAAGTATTTTTTGCCATGTGAAGATGCCTCCTAAAAATCAAGATTTTGCATTATAAAACATACCCAAAGACCTCTGTGCAACGAGGTGGATTTCAAGTACAGAAATTCATAAATAATTACGTTCTAAAAGCCAAGTAGAAAAAGATCTGTCTTATTTGAGAGAGTGGAAGTATTCATCATTATTTCTTTTTTTTTTTTTTTTTTTTACTTTTTTCCCCTCTGCTTATCAATCTTTTATATTTCAATTAAGATATCTGAATTGTTCTCATGGACAGGAATGTGAGTGTATGTGTGTGTGCATATGAGAGCAAGAGAGGGGGAGCAAGAGTAAGAGGGGCTCCATCACATGGTGTGGTGGCATTCACTCAGTCTGTGGTCAGGATTCCTCGTGCATTCATCACACCGCTGATATCCCATTATCACACCATAAGCTCCAAGAAATATTAGGACATAAAAGCGTTGTTTCTACCACTATTATAAGAGAGATTATAAGAAGTGGCGTAAGAGAGAGAGGATACAACAGAATTTCAGAGGATAAAGGGAGTACCACTTCATGAGGAAGAAGGGGGCGTTGAGGGAGATTCCCAAAGGAAGAAACACTGGAGTCCAGCCTTGGAGAGTGAGTAGGATTTTTAATGAGTGTGCATATCAGGCAAGGAGCATGGTTCTGCTGAAAGGTTGAAGGCCCTAGGACACCTGGGGGTGGGGGGGGGAGTGACAGTTCTTTCTTGTTCAGCCAGAGGCCAAGGTGTTGGGGGGGGGGGAGAGCAGTGGGAGGTAAGCCCCAAGGACAGGTTCCTTCCAGGCGGCAGAAGGTTCTGAAAGCCTCACTGAAGGAGGCCCCAGGGGACTATGAAGCCGTTAGATTCAGTGCCAGGAATGGGGCGCCTGGGTGGCTCAGTTGGTTAAGCATCTGCCTTCAGCTCAGGTCATGATCCCAGGGGCCTGGGATCGAGTCCCATGTTGGGCTCCTTGCTCAGCAGAGGAGTCTGCTTCTCCCTCTTCCTCTGCCCCCAGGCTCATGCGCTCTTTCTCTATCTCAAATAAATAAATAAAATCTTTAAAAAAAAAAAGAAAAGAAAAAAGATTCAGTACCAGGAAAAGGAAAGCAAGGAGAAACTGAATGTTGTAAGACCTCCTAATGGGTGATTATCTTAGACTAGACAGGAGGTTCAAAGGGTGTGCAGAGGGAATGGAAAGGGACAAACGTGGAAGGGACTTCATTCTGCATGTTTTGTGAATTCTGGGTTCTTCCCCCAGCTGTCCTCGGAGTCCTTTCATTTGCTGCGGTGGCCAAGAGCCTTGGGACCTTTGTCAGCTGATCTTGAGGGCCGTGTTGGTGGTCCGCCCACTCTTCTCACCATATACTTTTTCCATATTCCCTCCCACTTTGTTTTTTTATTTGTTTATTTTTTACTTTTTATACTTTCCCTCCCATCAGTTTTCATCTGGCCTCTCTGATCTCGCACAAGTCTCGAGCATTCTGCCACCCCTCCTCAGAGTATGTTTGCACGTGTGTGATCGTAAGGGCCGAGCTGCAGTTCGGACTGTATGATTGTGGTACAGGCACTGCCCGTGTTCGGGAGCCGCAGAGGTGGGCCACGAGGGAGCGAGCAAAGGAAACACAGACTCCCTGGGGAGGGAACAGGGCAGGAAGGAGGCTGCAATTTCACCTACCTCAAAATTTTACAGAAGGCTAGTTCCACTAAGTAGCTTGATCCTGATCCTTTGATGAATCAGTCCCAGGAAATGAGATGGCTAATCCCTGTGTTAAATGGCAGAACTAATTGGTATGAGGAAAGAAAGCGCAAACTCAGCTTAGATGGATTTAACTTGCACCTTCTAGAAGATTCCGGTGCCTGCGTGCTCCAAGAGTCGGAGCTCTGCTGGAACTTCTGTCGCAGCCCAGAGCGAGTCTGCCTTTGCTGAAGCTGAATTCAGTGTCAGATGACAAAATCAAACGGTTTCAGTTTGTCTTCAAAGAGACGGGAAGGCCTGGGGTGTCCCGGCAGGGACACTCACCTCTTCCTTGATGGAGCCCCAGCCCTCCAGGGAGCTGATGCTCCGAGCCTCAGGACCTCAGACCTCCCGACACTTAAAATGCAATCTCTCTTAAACATCAATCACTATTGGAACCCTCCTGTTATTTGTTTCCACCTCTTTGGTTTTCCTTGAAATTGGAATAGATTCCTTAGCCAATTAAGATGAAAACCAGCCAATTAACTAAATCCCTATTAACTTCTCGTGTCCAAGGGCAAGGATGAAAAGGAAGAATTCTTGCTCAATAGATGGAGGTTCTTTATGTCTCCTGTTTGGCAGTGACTAAGTATGACCGCCGTTTCTCTCTCCTCTTACGAGGGGAAGGTATCACCTGCATTTTATGCCTCCGTGTGTGTGCCCAGATCATCCCAGTTGGCCCAGAAATTTGGAAAGTGGGTTCAGGGAAGCAGACAGATTTTTGGTGTTTTGGGTTTTTTTTTTATTATTATTATTTTTATCATTCCTACTTTCAAAACAGATGTGATAAGAAAAATTAATCTCAGTTTAACAGAACAGAATTCTTCGGAAGGTTAAAATTTGGCCCAAATAAGCAGTCTTTGGGTTTTTTTGTTTTGTTTTAATTTTTTTTTTAATTGTGAAAGTACTACCTCTTCATTGTAGAAAGCTTGGAACGTACAAACGTACTTGTGTGTACATTAGGATTCACCTATAATCCCACTATCCAGAGATGACTTCTAGCCACGTTTTGGTTATTTTTTTCCCCTCCAGTATACACCATTGTATATATTTGAAACAATATTCTATATAAAAATTCACTGTATAGTTAAAATTTTATGTTAACGACGGCACAAATATTCTTTATGTGAACCCACCCAATTTTCTAAACCATCCCCTGTTATTGCTGCACGTTTAGTTTATTTCCAGTGCTTCATTATTATGTTATGTTCTGGTGAACACCTCTATGCACAAGTCATTCTTGGTTTTTAAATGCAGTTTATGGTTTCTAAAGTAATGGTGAGCGTGGACCCTTCTGGTGAGGGGAGGGGAGGCTGCTACAGAGGCAAGACGTGAAGAGGTGTGGTCTGCTTGCTGATGGTGCCTGTGTTGGAGGCAAAATATTGGTCAAAACCTCATGGCCTGGTGTCTGATGCATAGATTCTCAAATGCAGAAACAGGAGAGTCTTGGCATATCCACAGGTGAGCAGGCTGTCGGAGCTGATTGGTATTTATAAAAATAGCATAGGTCAATAAACAAGCCATTATGACAATATTTTTTATTATGGGGAAATTAGGACCCCCCCCCCACAGAACTGTTTCTGTCTACCATCTAGAACTTTTTTTTTTCTTTCTTGAGATTAGAACACTTGGGAACATTTATCCAAGGGTTGCTTGGAGGATAAGGAGTTAGAACAAAAGATGGTGGCTAAAATTTAGGGCTATGGTGAGCCCTGGTGAAATAGTATTACCCCACCCCCACTGGGAAACCATTTTCCGTGCCGTTCTCCTATGGCAAGGCAGGAAGCACAGTGTGGGTGTCTATTTTATTCTTTCTTATCGACCCTTCAGTTGATAACGTTTTTGCCCTTAGATCTGTCATTGTTCACAGTGCTGACCTTGTGAATCTGGTAGGCTCACTTTCTCCCAGTGTATGTTAGTTTTATCAGCCGGGTTTTCCCATTCTTGTGGTCTCTGAGCGACGAGCCTAGGAAGCACCTAGGGCTCCTTGTTAATGATGCAGATGCCTGGACTCCACAGTAAGTTTATTTAATAAGAATCTCTAGCATAAGGGTCCCTATTCGGCTCTTTTGACAAGCTCCCCGTTTGATTGTTGTGTGTCCTTAAAGATCAAGACTCAGAGTGAGTGCTCGCCTGGTTTTTAAGGGGTGCAGGTATGGAGCCAGACTTCTTGGCTTTGAATCCCAAGTTGACTACCTTCTCTCTGTGAAACTTAAGCTCCCTCTGCCTCAGTCTTCTCACCTGTTAAATGGGGATAATGGTTGTATTCACATGATATGACTGGTGTGAGGATTCAGTGAGTTTATATATATATATATGGAACAGGGCTGAAGTGGAGTTAGCACTTAATAAGGTTAATTATCCAATCACTGCATTCATTAGTCAACTCTCCACAGAGCATCCTATAAAGACCTTTGACTCTGCAGCCATCTTCCTGTTTCCCCTTCTTTTCGAACATTTATCTACCCCCTCATTTCCTCACGGAACCAGTATTAACTGAGTGCCTCCTCTACTCACAGTTTCTTGCCATGCCCCCAAATTAATGCTTCGTCACTACACTGACACTCCATTGGTGTCCCTTGATAGTGATTGCTTCTGGATTCGGGTGTTGTGTCATGCTTCCTAGAAGAATACAGAGCATTTTAAAAGGTTGCCTTCTTCTGAGAGAAGAGGGTGTACATTCTCATATTTGGTGACCCAGACCACACAAGGGTTTTTGTTGACCTGCGACCTTGGCTTGTTGATGAAACCGTGTACCGCTACACAGGCAATAGCAGAGTTGCAGGCTTTGAGAACGTGCTTTATAAACTTTAAAGTGTTGCAAAAGTGAGGGCTTTGCTGATTTTTCTGATTTCCCAATGCACAGACAAAGGCAAGAAAGGCAGGAGGGCACAGCCTTATGACAGACCCAGAGCTGAGGTTGAGGCCGCTTACAGAGGAAACTTTCAAGGATGTGTTCACTGCTGATTAAATTTCTGAGCCATCCTTGCTTACTCTCTCAGGCATTCTGGGCCTTTAAAACTCAAATGCTCTTTTAATCTCTGTCACCATGAACTGGTGTTTCCTCGGGGCACTTCAAATTCTTCTCAGCGAAGACCAGGGAGCCGCCAACTATAATGAGGAAACTTCTGATTTTTGCTGTATCAAAAAGGTGATGTTGGCCTTTAATGTGCCAAGTCATTGATTCGAGAGAGTCTTCGAAACTGGATCGGTCACTAAAAGAAAGCTTCACTTAGATTGGCATGAATTTCTTTTGGTGCGCTGTCGTGGGTCTCCTAGAGAGGCTGCAAGTTGGAGTATAGTTTGTTAAGTAGCTCACCGTTTTCCTTGGGAAACAATCATAAGGCAAAAGGCCAACATTCACGCTGTCTGTTTGAGCAAGCATTACCACAAAGTCTATTCCTTGCGCTTAGTACATGAACTCGAGTTGTCCTGCCAGAAGAGCAAAACTGGAATTCAGAGAGCCAACTAGCCAAGAGAACACTGGTTGTTTGTAAGCATATTGCAGTACAAACATGAATAATTAAGAAATTAAGAATGTGCAACAGTTTACAAAGCACTTCTGCCTTCACTTATTACTGAATATTGATACAGTACCGTGTGGAAATGAGAAATGTCTTCAAAATGGAAACATAAGTACCAGCAAAGTTTTTATGTTCTAAAGCCATGTTGACCAGTGTCAGGGTCTCCTATGTTGGCCGTATTCTAGTCCTTACTGTAATCTGATCATTTGATGTTAGGCTTCAGTCCACCTTTCATGATCAGTACAAGGATGGATCAAATGGCTGCCCCAGGGCTACACTTTCGAAAGCTCAGAACATACCATACTCATGGACATACAAATGGATAAAATGCTCCTCTGTCTCCTTATTGGCTGACTCATGAAATTCTTTTATTCTCCTTCCTACTGCCCACTGCAAATCTCATCACTCATCTACTTTCTTCCTTTGGTTTTGCATCTTGAATCATTCTTTTTTCTTTATTCCATGGCAAGCCAACTTTGGATTTTTGCCTTGATAAGAATAATATCAAATCCCCACTGTGTCTGGTATTCTATATTTCACTACCTGGGTAAATAAGACCAGGTCTCCGAGATCAGGCCTTTTCTCCCACTTCATCTGGGTAAAGTAATCAGACATGAAATACACATCCTGAGTAAATGCCTAATACTCAGCCTGTCATGCAGTGGATGCTCAGTAAAATGATGGATCACCCCACTCCTCACCCTTTGCCTTCTCTTTCACTAGTATATATCAGATCTTGACTATTTTTTATCCTTTTTTTATTCAAACAACATTGCCTATGAATGTACTGTTTCCCAGGCACTGTGCTTAGTGATGGTGATTTAGAGACACACTGTTTTCAAAAAAATGTCCATTGTAACTGGGGAGACAGGCATGTACAAAATTACAAGATGTGAGTATTGGAAGATAGGAGTGCCCAGGTTGCCCGGGGTGGGGCACGTGACTCTAGCAGGAAGAGTAGATAGTGGAGAGAGGAGCAGATGGGGAAAGACACCTGCATCTTGAAAGCAGAGAACGTGCTCTCTGCCTGCGCCATTGTGAAGGGCATTCTAGGCATGGAGCCACTGCAGGCAGGGTGTGTTGGTGGAACTGCAAGGAGCTTCCTAGGGCTGGGCATATGTTTGGGCCCTGGGTGGCAAGGAGTGTCAAAATACCACTAAATCTATTTCCCTGCTGGTGTCTTTTCAAATACAAATCCTTTTCTATAAAAGCCCCTTAGAGAGATTTAATCTTGGTCAATCACTTCATGAATCATCTTTTATGAGCCTGGGCCCAGTAATCAAGTGCTGTGCTATGTTTGAGTTCCTGATCTTGAAGTGCTTGCTTCTACTTAGGAAATGATAATAATGCATTTGCAAAACAGTGAACAATATAGCCATGCATAGTTAAGTACGAAATGGTCTGTCATTGAACTGGCTTCCCAAAAATCCAGAATGATGACCTTGAACAGTAGAGAATGACTTAATGGAGGGATTGGGATTTAAATTAGGAATTGTAGAATGTGGGGTGCCTGGGTGGCACAGCGGTTAAGCGCCTGCCTTCAGCTCAGGACGTGATCCCGGCGTTCCAGGATCGAGCCCCACATCAGGCTCCTCCGCTATGAGCCTGCTTCTTCCTCTCCCACTCCCCCTGCTTGTGTTCCCTCTCTCGCTGGCTGGGTCTGTCAAATAAATAAATAAAATCTTTAAAAAAAAAAAAAAAGGAATTGTACAATGTGTAGGATTTTACTACCGGAAGTTCAAGAGAGAAAAGAAGAATAAAAATGTGGGATCTAAAAATTCTCACTCTTAGAACTAGAGAGTAGACAAGTAGTTGTTAGGGGCTGGGGAGTGGGGCCAAATAAGTCACAGGGTACATACTTTCAGTTATGAGATGAATACATTCCAGGCATCTAATGTACGGCACGGGGATTATTCATAATACTGTATTATATACCTGAGATTTGCTAAGAAAGTAGATCTTAAGTGTTTTCAACACACACACACACACACAAACTATGTGGATGTGTTAATTAACTCGGTTGTAGTAACCATTTTATAATGCATATGTACATTAAATCATCACATTATACACCTGAGAAAAATCACATCCTAATCCTAAGTATATGCAATTTTTATTTTTCAGTCATATCTTAGTGAAGTTGGAGGGAAAGAAGCACAGAGGTAGGAATGAGCACACTGTGTTGTTGAGGGCATAGAAATGAAACAGAAGGATGTGCATCCATTCATTCCACAAATTGTATTAAAGGACTGTACTATGGCAAGCACTAGCTGGAAAATGGAATGCAAAGCAGACAGCAAGGCCCTGCTCTCTCTCTTCCATCCATCCATTTGTGTATCTACCCATTTCATAAATAGTTATGTGCCAAGCATTGAAGATATAATGGTGGGATCAAATCAGAGCTCTAGGGCCACAAGGAAACACAAGTCTAGAATAACCTAACCCTGACCCTTGCTGTGCACTAAATTCTGTTGTGGACCACAGATCTGGCACCATTTCCAGACCTGGTTCTTCCTTGTGTGCTCAGCTGTCATGGCATTTGTGAGATGGAACAGACCCTGGCGCTGGGGAATTTATTTAAGGAATTATTGCAGAGACTAAGGTGCATGGTAGTGGGAACCTGGATTAGGCTGGACGTACCAAGGTTGGAGAGAGGGCATTTCAAAGCCAAGAACTCACCCAGATTTGATTGTTCCTAAGATTCTGACAGAGATCTGCAGTTAGGGAGATGCCTGCATGGTTTCTTGCCTGCTAATAGGAAGCATGTTGATGCAAAAGTCAAATAGAAAAGTTCAGAAGAGAAGTTAAATGTGTTAGTCAAGTAACTCTATCAGAGAAGCTAAATCTGATGTCTCAATAGAAAATACACTACAAACATACTGGACAGTCCATCCTAGCACAAAATCAGGAGAAGACCAACAGACCATTTGTGTGTCTTTGTTCCCTGTTCATTGGCTGATTCCGTTGTGTCTGGGCCCCAAACTTCGGACACACTGACGGCATGATGATGATTTCTCCTGATGTATCATGAAGATAACAAAGACCTGTTATTTGTGCAGATGATAAAGAAAATGCCCTAAATACATGCCAAACTCAAGGCAGACCAGAACAGTTGGGAGTTTCTGTGCGATAACAGAGATGCGAACCCAGTGAGATGTTGCAAAAGGCTGAGATACCACAGCTGGGATGAGCTGAGACGAGGAGAGGCTGATCTCCACACATCTGGATAGTGGAGCTTTCCCCCTTTTGACACTTGTATACAAGGGGATGATTTTGTGCACCTATATGGAGGGAGGGAGAGGGAAAGGAAGTTGTTTACACATTCAGCTAGATCAAGGACAGTATATTCCAAGATACCCAGATGTTTTGCAGGATTTTAAGAGGGTTTCACCAGATGTTTGAATCTATAGAAAATTGTTACCTGATACCGTATTAGTGAACTTTTTCCGAATTTCCAAAGGCTGAAAAAGATCAGCTACTTTCACTGGCAAAATGCTTTTTACCTGGTGTTCGATTCTCATGCCCCAGCTGGTTTCGGCATTACTGATATGTACTTCTTGAAGCCAAGATGATGCAGCTTTTATATCAATTTCAAGTAGGTCGTGTGGTTATTCAGAGACATCAGACTGGTCATTTTCTTCAAAGTTGAATAGATGGAAATAATTAATGGGCTGGTTTATTGACATGCATTGAGACATTCTTCTCTTTGTGGTTTCAATTACCAGCTTCAGCAGACTAATTTCAGATTTGATCTGAAGCACCAGTAATTACATGGGGCAAGAAAAATTTCCACCGAAATACAATCGGATAATGCTTAACACCATTGTTAGGCTTAAATCTTAAACCTAAGACAGACACACGGGGTTTAATGCCTACATAAACCAGACTGTGTTTTATGCTTTCCTGTGGGTTCTCAAGAACATGTCTTCCTGACTCACCTGCAGATGAATTCTGAGAAAGCAAAATATTGAGGAGAAAGTAATGTTGGCAGCTTAGTTCCACTGAGCTCTGTGCTGGATATGGGATGTGGGAGTCAGACCTGGGTTCAAGTCACCACCAGCTCAATGTCCTTGGTTAAATTACTCAATTCTCAGCGCTTCGATTCCTCATCTATAACATGAGACAAATAATAGCTATCCCTGACAACCACAATTAGGAATGATCTGATGTAAAGCTAGCCTCTTTCCAGTCTAGCACCAGTGGCATAGTCCATGACTCGGTGCATAAGTGGACTGGCCTTGATGGGTTTTCCTTTTTTTTTTTTTTCATTTTCATTTTCATTACCATTTAGATGGACACAAGTATTTAGTGAAGTGTATCTTCTTATGATCCTGATTTTATAAATAAGGAGACTGAAGCTCAAGAAAAAAATGTGCTTGGCTCAAGTCAGTGCACCAGGATAGGAAGGAAGGGTAACACAGGGGTTAAGATCGAGGCTGCAGGCCAGACAACCTGAGTCTGGAATCCTGACTTCACCACTGGCAAGTTGGTTTGTTTGTTTGTTTAAATCTTGGGCAACTTATTTAATGTCTTTGTGCCTCAGATACCTATAAGACCTGGTAAGAATTGGGGCGCCTGGGTGGCACAGCGGTTGAGCGTCTGCCTTCGGCTCAGGGAGTGATCCCGGCATTATGGGATCAAGCCCCACATCAGGCTCCTCTGCTGTGAACCTGCTTTTTCCTCTCCCGCTCCCCCTGCTTGTGTTCCCTCTCTCACTGGCTGTCTCTATCTCTGTCGGGTAAATAAATAAAATCTTTAAAAAAAAAAAGAGTAAATATTTCTACAGTTCAAATTACAACAAAAATTTATCTGAAAAATATGAATAACCCAGAGAAAAAATGCATGAAGAATATGATCAGAAGAGAAATGCAAATAGCTCATGAGCATGTGAGAGGACGCTCAACCTTAGCAGCAGTTAGCAAATGCAAATTAAATCAATGAGATCGCATTTTCCCTGTTAGAGCTCCATAAATAAACAAACAAATAAATAAATAACATCCAGGGCTATGGAGATTATGGGGGAAAGGGACACACACGTAGCTGATAGAAGCATAAATATTTATAGACATTGCCAGGATCTTTTCAAGGAACCTGGCAGCATCTATTAAAACATGTGCATATCTTGACTGGACAGTACCACCTTTAGGGATCTTTCCTGCCGAAATGAAAGCATTAGGGCCAAAAGTATATGAAAAATGTGGTAAAATAAGATGGAAATCACCCAACTGTCTTTCGTCTAGGGAATGGTTGCAAAAAGCAAAGTACATCTAAACTATGGAAGCTCTGTCGCCTAACACATGAATGAGAAGCTCCAGTGAACACCGACAGGGAGGACGTTCACGGCATATTGTTACTTGAAACAAAAAGTCATTTTACAGGAGCGCCTGGGTGGCTCAGATGGTTGAGCGTCGGGTTCTTGATTTCGGCTCAGGTCACGATCTCAGGGTTGTGAGATGGAGCACCGAGTCAGCCTCTGCGCTGAGCATGGAGCCTGCTTGAGATTGTGTCTCTCCCTCTCCCTCTGCCCCCCTCCCCACCCACTCCTGCCCCTGCTAATATGGGCACTAGACAGATAGATAGATAGGTAGATAGATAGATAGACAGACAGATAGATAGACAGATAGATAGGTAGTTTTACAAATAGAACCTCTCTAAAGATATGGATATGTATTTGGGTGTGTGTATGTGAGCTTTGTGAAAGATGCCTGACAAAGCGTTCACACGGATTTCCTCAAGGTGTCCCTGGAAGGAAGAAGAGGGAGATAATTACCCCTTGATCTACACACTTGTGTATCACTTCACATGCTCCCACACATGCATAATTTTGTCTGGTTGTTTGTTTGCTCTGAAGAAAGGAACTAATCTCAAATTCTAGTCACTAGCCAGGTGACCTTGGAAAGTCACATAACCTCTCTAAGTCTTACTTTTTTCATCTATAAAATAATGATAATAGTATCTCACAGAGTTGTAGAGAGGATTAGCAAGATGAGATATGATCAGGTTCATGGCACAGAGATTATGGTGCATGTTCAGCAAATGCAAACCCCCTCTTCCTTCCTTTCTCTTCACCCTCAGGTGATATGTTTTCAGAAATGCAAGCCAGTTCCCACATTGGAACCAACCACGAACAGGTGGTATGAAGGTGCTTTACAATTAATCCAACACCCTCCAAAAGCTAAATAAAAATGGTAGTCATTGGAGTTAAAAACACTGGCCATGATGATTCATATCACTTCTCACTCCCCCCATTCATCCAGACATTGAGAGTTATGGATTCGAGAGATAATTGCACATGGCACATTCAGGGTGTGAAATGAAGTGGTCAATCCTATGATCTAGACAGCTCCCCGCTCTGAATCCAGGTTGGGCTGTGTGGGCATCGGAAAGCTGCCTCTCCTCCCCCTCCTGCCTGGATCCCTCACCTTTTCCTTTTCTGGAATGTTGTATTTGTGGAACCAGTGTCAGTGGCCACATTGTCCTCCAGGATCCCCTCACTGAACCCCTCTCCAACCCTCATGGAATACTTATTATAAAAACCACATAATGCTAGACCTTTGATAAACATGTGCCCACTGAATCTTCCCAGCACCTCTGTGAAGGAACTATCATCGCCATTTTACAAATGGAGGAACTAAGACTACAGAAGTTTAGCCACCTACTCAAGGTTCCATGGTGAGGATATCGTAGCTCATGATCTTTCCCCCCAAATCGGAGAAATTAGAAGACCCAGAGGCTTAAATTCTCTCTCTGCATAATAGCTACTCAGATTCTAGTAATAGTGCATCTTGGGTGCTAGGAATGGCAAGTTTCTCTGGGTGAGGAAGAACCTTCGGCTTTTTAACTAGTTCTAAGACTTTTGTGGCTTGCAGCCTCTAGTCATACTTGCAGGCTGAACCCCAATATCCCCTCTAGTAGAAAGGCTTATCCTAGCACCTGAGGAAAGTGTCAGTTTACTCCCTTCTCTGCATTTAAGCTATAACCTGCACACACCTTAATTGTAACACTGACCATGTTTTATTATAACTATTTGTTAGCGTGCCTGTCTTCCCACCATATGGAGTGTCCTTAAGAGTGGGGGCACTTTTTTTTAAATCTGACTCAGTGGAGATGTTTCATTAATTTGCAGATGAATGCACAACTTAATGATTATGTGTTAAGTAGGTTACTTTGCAACCCCTGAGAGGTCCCCAAGTGAGAGAATGCGAAGCCCTCGTTAGATGCCCTTTATGAAATATGAATCAGAGGATGAGCAATTGAAGAAGAATCCAGAAGCAAAAGAGTTATTCAAACGCGATTCCTCCTATGAAATAAATCTGAAATCGGAAAGGGGCCAAAAGCCTGCAGCAGTGGGTATTTTAAACATGCTTATTAATAATGGCTCAAAGTGGAAATTTATTACAGTTGAGAATAGGGAAAGGGACAGTAAATCAGCATTGGTGAGGAAAAGAGCAAGGGAAAGATATGAGTTCTTATTTAAAATGTATTCATGTGCTTTATAACCCTAAAGTAGAGATTGCTATATTGAAGTGGAAGGCTTTATTTGTAGGATTGAATTCACCAAAGGTACGTTTTATGCCGGCATTCATTTTCCCATCTTTCATTTGCTTTCCTTTGGCCAAAAAGTTGGGGACTTAGTTTATTGCTTGAAAGCAAGAAAAGATTGCCTTAGTGGAGTCTCTTCATGAAAGTATTCCTTGCTTTGAATGGCGACTTGTAAAGCACTCATTGGATCCTAGGAAAAATGCTATTTTATTGGCACATATGCTGAAGAGAATAGTTTTTAGAACATTCAATTAGTTCTGCCTTTGAGATAGAATTTAAACAAATCCAAAGCAATAGGATTAAATTCACGTAAAAACCCAACTGTTGCTTGGGAACCTATTCTTTTCCCACTCAAACTACTCTAAGGATAATCAAGCTCACTCTTGGCTGTATTCCAGCCAAGGCAGATACATGCTTTTAATTCATCAATCAATTCATGGTACTCCCGTGCCTAAAACTCTCCGTGGCTTTCTAATACATTAGAGTAAAGTACAGACTCCTCGCTGTGGTCAGCAGAGCCCTGAAACATCGGTCCCTTGTCTACCCAGCCAACCTCATCTCCTCTCACTTTTTCTCTCATCTGGTCCGTCAGGTTCAAGTTAACTGGCTTCCTCTTGGTTCCTTCAACACATCCGGCTCTTCTCTGCCAAGACCAGCTCCACTCCTCTGCCTTGGACACACTTTTCCCTGGCACTCTTTAGGCACGACTCCTCTCAATTCTTCCACGGCTATTAGATGTCACTCCCAGAGAAAGTATCCCTGACCATTCTAGGCTATCTCCCCATCCATGTTTTATTCTATAATCCATTGCCATCTTTTTTTTTTTAGATTTTTATTTATTTATTTATTTTAGAGAGAGAGAGAGTGAACGAGAGATAGCACAAGTTGGGGGAGGGGCAGAGGAGGGGGACAAGCAGCCCAACGACGACATGGAGCTTGATCCCAGGACCCTGGGATCATGACCCCAGCCAAAGGCAGACACTTAACCAACTGAGCCACCCAGGTGCTCCAGTACATTGGCCATCTTGATTGTCTCTACAGTGTGCTGACCGGAAGTGCTAACTACACGGATAAACATATGCAAGTGTGGAGATAAACAATATCTCCCATATTCCCTGCTAGACTGCAAGATCCCTGAGAGCAGGAACTGTTTTCATTGACTGCTGAACTACCCGGAACTGATAGCAGGGCCTGGCACATAATAGGTCCTCTGCAAATATTTGCTGCATGAATCCATGCTGCCTGGCATGTCATAGGCTGTCAGTAAACACTTTTTAAGTGAGTTTGTCTTGCTCCCATAGGACTTAGCAAATTCATGTAAGCTGCGTGAATTAATTCCCAGTGCCGAACTCCCTGCCCACAACAGCATGGTCTCTGCAAATTCTGCTGAGACAAGAAATGAAAATTCAGGACACGTGAACAGAGAGGATGCCTGAGAGCTCAGATGGACTCTGAGGCATCAGCTCTAGGATAAAAAAAAAAAAAAAAAAGTCCCACGCCAAATTTTAACTCTCAATAATCAGACCTGAGTCCTCTGGTTCCTTGCCGTCCTGATCTGTTTCTTGTTTTGGTGAGAACTTTTCCGTTTTTGTATGGGGGTTACCATGATGTGTTAATAAACTAAACTGGGGCTTTTTTTGGTTCACTGGTTTTGAACAAGCGGCTGATAGGTTTTGCTTTGGGTTTTCCAAGGCTCATATTTTAAGCAGCTGAAATCCCAGTCACTGGGCGTCTTTCATAGCTCACTGGACCCAGAGCCAAGAGACTGTTTGGGATTTGTAGTTGATGGTAACAATACAGCATTGCCATGAGGGAGATGTTTTGGCAAAACAGCACATAGCTGCGATGCAGCCGTTTAGAGCGATTGTTTGGGCTCTGCGAAAATTAATTTGCAAAAACATCCAGGTCTGTTGTGTGTTCTAGTTTATATGTAAATTAGAGGTTGTGGGAAAAGGATGCCCGGGATGATGCCATTCAAACAATTTCAGGCCAGTTGTCCATTAATCGGTTAGAGTGACTCTCACTCGGTTTGACTTTATTTACATTTGCGGAGGTTTTCTTAACAATACATTGCACCCGTCGAGCTAGAGAAAGACACAGCATTAGCCAATAAGCCGTAATAACTGATGCTTTTAAAAAATGACAGTGCGCTTTAAAAATTTGACTTATCAGGACAGTCATGGGAACGAAGAGAAAAATAATTCAACAGCGATTCTCTAAATGTGGAAGGGGAAGCAATGCTGTAGCATCCTGCGATGCCATCTCTGCTCCCAGGGGTGACATGGGGTGTTATCAACCTGAAGGGTCAAGAACGTGGAGACTAGGTACGTGTCAGAATCCTGGGGATAATGTTCTGCACAAATCCGGAGGGAAAGTTTCTTACTCTAAATCTTGAAACCTTCGTTCCCATGTCCAGCCTTGCTGTGCAGGTGAAATCTGCATGGAGTTCCATGCCCTCCTGTTTCAAGAGGCTTCCTCCTAATGCATTTCCCTGGAACCTAGGTCACACCACATTTGCAGACACCTGAGTCTGGCCCTTTTGGCCCCTAAGTTCCCTAGACTAGTTTTGACACCTTCGTTATCGTCCCGACACTTAACACGGATTCGAAAAGCACTGGCTTTTTCGTCTGGACTAGAACCTTCCCCCAGCTTGGCTGGCCCCAGGACACCAACCCGTGGAGCTGCTCGTCATGAGCAGTCCCTCCCATTAGATCTCCTGGAGGGCCCTGCAGAGGAAACCCAAGCACATCCTCTCTTGCCCGGATTAAAGCCTTTGTATCTAAAACAGCCATCATTATGGCTTTTTAAAAAATCCTAATTTTGTTTGCAATGGTTGACGTTCAAAGCAGGTTGGTTTGAACCTTTGCATTTGAAATTTATTTTAACTGGAAAATAGGCACTGGTGTTACTTTCGATTTGCTGAAAGAGAAATGGGAGCAGAGTCTCACGATGGCCAAGGCAACACTTAACCCTGAAACCCCTTGGCTACGGTCATCTGTCCTCCTGTGGAGCCTGCTGGGAAGGAAGGACTTTACCCTCTGCCAGTAAAGCCTTAATTTCATGTATGTGTTTAGGCCTGATGACCTGTAAGGTGGCTTCTATTTCTGAATGATGATGAATTCACGGCTGATTTGAAAATGAGCAGTCTGGTAGTGAGCAAACTTAGATGCCCCTGCAGGAGTGGAGCTGCTGAACAGGGGCGAGTGGCTCTCAGCTGTTCCTCCATTGTGTGAGCAGGTGGTTGGAACCAGACACAGAGGCCTCGATAGTGAAGTGGGAATATAAAACCCTGGAACGGTTTGTCATAAAGAATGGTGTGCCCAATAAAAGCAAAGGCAGATGTTTGCATAAAGTCTTTGTTGTTTGCGTTTTTGTGGGGGTGCTTTTGGGGTGTGAAGTTTATTAGTAAGACGCCACAGCATCTGCCTCCCCGTGTTGCCATCAATTAGCGGTCTTGCAACCCATTTATAGGGTCGGAATTATTTTTGGTGATGATTTTCATGGGAATAGATGAAATGCAACTCGCAACTTAGTTCTGACTACACTTGTTATGCAGCTGCCTTCCAGGGGAACCCCCTAGACATCATAGATGGCCCGGCTGGCAAAGAGGGACGGTCTCACAGAGTTGTAAAGATCGGAGGGGGCTGTATGAGTTTCCTGTTGTGGCTGTAACAAGTAACTACAACTGAGTGACTTAACACACCACAAATTTATGATCTTAGAGTTCTGGGTGTGAGAAGCCCAAAATGAACCTTGAGGGGTTAAAAATCAGGGTCAGCATGCCAGTATTCCTTCTGGAGGCTCAAAGGGGGAGAATCCGTCGCTGCACCCATTCCAGCTTCTAGAGGTCACGTTGGCTTATATCCCCTTCCTCCATCTTCAACACCAAAATCTTCTGCCCTCTCTTTCTACCCCGAGATCTCTTCTTGATGTCTGATCCTCCTACACCTCTCTCTTAAAAAAGACCGTTGGGATTACATTGGGCCCACTTAGACAATCAAGGATAATCCTCTCATCTCAGTATCCTTAACTTCATTATTTCTGCACAGGACCATTTACTATGGAAGGTAACATCATAGGATGTGAACGTCTTTGAAGGTGGACCATTATTCAGCCTACCACACAGGCTATAGAGACCAAACCAAAGCCCAAAAGATAAATGGTCTGTCTAAAGCCCCACAGCGAATCTGGGGCAGTGCCATGGCTGTACCCCCGGCATCCTCACATCTGCCGTGTTTATGTGCTTCATGGACAAAGATGGGTAGGAGCAGGCACGGATGGGGGCTTTATTTGCATAACAAACTGGAAATGATTGAGGAATAAGCATAGGATTGTCAGTGATTCAAAAATAGCAGTTTAGAGGAGACAGAAGTTTATATTTTTAAAAATACATGTTTAATTCAAGAGCTTCCCTAAATATTATCATTTGGCGGGGGCATGCTACCTTCTAAAGATGTTCAGTGACTTGCAAGAATAACATAACTTAAATAACTGATGGGAAATGAAAGGGCCAAGGGACACATGTACAGGTTCCTCTCTTCTTTCTACCCCCCACCCCCCGCTTCTCTTTCTCCTTTCTCCCTTTATTACTCTACCCATGGCTGCCATTTGAAAATCAGAGCTGGAAAACCAATTCAAACTCTTGAAACTAAAAGGAGTGGAACCACCCAATGGACTTATTGCCATGGTTTAAGCCAAATTAAGTATTTGCCATATTTCACAAGGGAGCCCCCCTTATTTTGGTGTTGAAACATTCTTCCAAGAATCTGCGGAACTTGTTTTTGCCCAACAACAGCCTCTAACAAATAAAAGGTTGGTAGAATTTTGGATTTCAATGGTACTAGACATACCATCCAACCCGATTCTTCTCCTGAATTATGGGTGTTTTATAGAGTACCTTTGGCAGGTGTTTGCATTACTCCTCTCTTGCCTCAGTTTTCTCCATCCGTGACATGAGAAGGAATGATGGCTACTTTTTTTTTTTTTTAAAGATTTTATTTATTTATTTGACAGAGATAGAGATAGCCAGCGAGAGAGGGAACACAAGCAGGGGGAGTGGGAGAGGAAGAAGCAGGCTCATAGCGGAGGAGCCTGATGTGGGGCTCGATCCCATAACGCTGGGATCACGCCCTGAGCTGAAGGCAGACGCTTAACAGCTGTGCCACCCAGGCGCCCCAGGAATGATGGCTACTTAAAGTAAAGGCTGACTTAAATTTGAGTTCCTGAGATGACAGGTGCATTTGGGAGGGTCGTGACTTGATTGTTAGGTTCATCTTCTCTAGGGATCAATCTCTAACTCCACTTCCACTGTGTCAGGGTTCGGTGCCCCTCACCTAGGGATTCATAACCCACTCCGCTCTTTCTGCAACCTTCCACTCTTGCCCTCCACCCCTGCAGTGTGCTAATCATTCTTATATGTATGTGCCTTACTCAAAATTCAGCCCAGCCTAGGGCTGGACATGCAACAGAAGCTCACTGTATTGTTCATGGACACTGTGGATGGATGAGTGAATGATGACCATGTAAGCTCATGGCCACGTTTTGGACACATGGATCCGGAGCCTCGGTGGAAATACTGAGGGGGTGGTGGGGGTCAGGCAGGAAAGGCCTGAAGATATGGTCTGTGATCTTCACTGACATAAAATTAGTAATTGGCTCCCCCTGCGCTGCTAACTTTCTTAAACAGAAGATAACTGGAAATTGCCATAGAAATTTATTTTCATAGATATTTTAATGTGACACAGAAGATGAGTAGACGATTCCCCTTCGGATATTTGCGCCCAGTACACCATGTCATTTTTTTCCTGCCTATCAAATGAACACATTCTTGAGCTGCTGGTACATTAGGTTAGTGACACAGTGCTGGATCAAACAAAGACAAAGTCATTTTGCCAAGCTCCTGTCTGGCATTGATTGGGGGTCATAAAAGTCATTCAATCCCTCAGTTTGGTTTTGACAACCCACAGAATAACACCTTGTATATGTCGAATGCTACTTTCTTTGAAAAGCTTTAAATACCTTCTATATAGAACAAGGGTGGTTCCCATATCGTTCCTACCACTCAGAAAATCAGAGCATCAGCTCAGGAATTACTCAATATTTGGTGTACTTCAAAAGATGATGTGGGTGGACTATTTCATCTTCCCATTAAGGCATTATTGCTAACTGTACTCATCAAAGAGGCCCCAAGATGAGTGGGTCTAAAACAAGAAAATCCAAAGGTAAAAGAGGAATTGACCAAGATCCAGGCCAGGAAAATACCCTAGTAATACCCAAGGGTCTCTATGACTGGGAAACTGGGTGGCTCTCTCCGATGTCACCACTTTGGTGCCAAGGCTCTTTTTGCATTGTTTCTTGAACCTTCCACCCAGACTAATTCTGCAATTTCTTTTTGTTTCTAGTTCCTTCTTTCTGGGGATTGGTGAACTCAGCTTGGAATCTTTGCTCTGTGGGGAAACGGCAGTCGCCAGTCAACATAGAGACCAGTCACATGATCTTCGACCCCTTTCTGACGCCCCTTCGCATCAACACTGGGGGCAGGAAGGTAAGCAACCATGTTGCTTCCCTTGTGAAGCTGAGGACACCGGCAGATGCTGATTCTGAAAGCTAGTCTTCCGGTCTCCATCTCTGTGATGAGTTTGTCTTTCCATCTAGGAGTAAAATCACAGACCTCAGGCCTACTGCCAACCAACGTAATTATGTCTAAATTGTGCTTTCTCTCCCTAGCTAGTCAAACCCTCGTGCTTCTAATTATTTCGTACCCCCTGGAGGTTGCCTGAGGCCCTATCCTTTGGTACGCCATGAAGGTCAGAGAGCAATGTTGCTTCCCAAACATTATCATGCTGGGAAAATCCCTCTTCTCAGAAACCTCTTTACTGGGGCTTCTTTTAACCTCAACAAAGTGTGGAAAAAATTGTTTTAACAAAAGTAAAATCAGACATTTATCATCTTGGAAGGGAAAACAAACAAAAATCACCTTAGATGATTTATAAGAAAATCAATAATTAATCTTTCTAGGGGCATCTTGGGTGGCTAAGAATCCTAGCTCCTGCCCAGAAATGCTGAGCTATGCTTTGTGATTCTCCCACCAGCGTCCCTCCTTCTCTCACCTCCCTCCATGATGCGCTCCTCCTTAATTTGTGGAAAGACACAAGGCCCATGGGGTCTTCTCGTCGCTGGGCTCTAGCATTTCTCTTGTGGGTTAATTTCTTTTTGGCTGCCTTTTACTGTTGAGTAGTTTGTTGAAGGTGGGAAATACACACACACAGAAAATTGTGTTTGAAGGTGATTTAGTTATTGTGAACTCAAAAGGAATGGAAAATCATTTGTGTCCAAGAAATTGGGATTAAAATTACGGACAGCTTTTGTTACTGCTGGCAGCCGATTCTCCAGGGTTTGCGTTCCTTGGGCTCTGCTCTCTACTCATGCAGTCTGTTTGCCTTACCTACCATGGAGTTTGTAAGAAAGTTTTTCCCCTCCTGATATATTGGGATGTATTTTTTCCTTTGATACAACTGTCACCGGAAAACCAACCAAACAGACCCAAAGTCTAATGACTTATCTCGGAGATGTTAGTGACTTTGACTCAGGTCGCAAAGCAGGTTTTAAAAGGCATTGCACGTGATTGAGACTATTTCTCTATGTAGTGTTTGTGTGCTGTTTTAAATATGACTTGAGAAACATTTTTCTAGAAAAGTCCTATGTAGGTCATGAAGTTTATTGCTCTGATTCCATAGAAATTAACCTATCCAAATTATCATTCCATTTGAAGTTTGATTTTTATACACTCTAAAGGGAACCTGACATGGGTTCTACGTACACCTCTCTCCTTCAAGTCATGAGCATGGACAGGCTCACTGACCAGTATTCAGAAAGGGCAAGTTGCAGTTTTGACTTTTCGATCATTCTTTCCTTCCTGGAGAGGGTGATGGAGGGAATAATTGTATTCTAGACAAAGGGAGAAGCAGTAAAAATGCAGAGTGAGGGTTGGTACCTGAGTTCCAGAAATCAGCTGAAAGATGACCAGCAAGACTGAAGCACAGAGACCAGAGAGGAGGAGGCGGGACATAAGGATGGGAAAGGAAGATGGGGCCAAATCTAGAGGCTGTGCTAAGGAAGTGGATCTTTTTTCTGAGTGATGGGAAGCGATCGAAGCATTTTTAGGTAGAGTCTGTTGGACATGGGTTGGGAAAGATGGCGAGCTAACGCAAATAACGGACACATAATTTTCACTTTTCCATCAGCCCAGCTTAGAGGAAAATATTGATGTGAAAGAAAAAAAATAACTAATTCAAGACAGCTTCTCCCTAAAATTTTTTGGGAAAGATGAGACGGGGAGATAGCCTGTTGTTAAAAAGCACTTATATGTTTTGGTTTGGTATTTTTGTTGTTGTTGTTGACAGTGATTTTTTTTTCATATTTCCAACTCACGCAAGCATACCTGATCCAAATCAATTTTCAAACGCACTGGAGTTTGGAATTTTGGAAACATTTACTTTCGACGATGTAAATATTTATATCTGGCACGATTTGTGTTGTCAGCTGTTTGAAGAGCTGAGAACTGTCTGATGGTCTCCTTTGCGTTAGCAAAAGGTGGAAAATAAAATATAGATGGTAGGAGGATAAACTAACAGGTAATGAAATGTCTCCGTGTGATAGACAATAGCTAAATCACCTTCGCCAGCTTTTTAAAGGTGGTGTCTAATGAGTCGGAGACTTATTTTGGAAGTGAGTATTCACATCACTGCTGTGAGTTTCATTTTGCCTTGAAGAAACGTGTATCCAAATCAGAAGGTTTAAAGACCACCCTGTAAGACTGGGAGGTTTTGTAGAATGCGGGCACGATGCCACATTGTGAAATCTGAGATCTGCTGGGTATCAGCATGTGAAATGCATCCCAGTCATTATGTGTTTTGTGTCCTATTCTTATCCGTGAGCACGGTTCCTGCTCGTGTTTCAGTGTACCTTATACCCAAACCCATGGAATAGCCTTGTTGCAATCTCTGACTTGTGTTACTGTGTTCGTTTTAATGTGTCTGACCCGGCATGGGGCTCAAATCATGAATTAAGGGCTTATCTTAGCATGAGCAAGGGCTGAAATTCAACCTGAATGCAAGAATACAAAGAATAATAATAGTTAGATGACAATCAAAACATATTGTGTCTTGGATATAACAGAGTATATTCATTATACTTGAATAATGGTATCTCTTTTACTTTTTAGGTTGCTTCTTTTCAGTGGTAATTCTTAAGCAATGTTTGTGGGATTTTTTTCCTTGAAAGAGAGTGTTTTTGTGTGTGTGTGTGTGTGTTTTTACCCAGTTCATATCTGACACATAGGACTCTTATGGGAAAAATTTAAAATAACTGTGCTTTTCAAACAATACTCACTTAAGGTTGGGTTGCATATGGTCATAAGAATCTTAACTTGGAATCAGTCTCCCACCGTTGACCCCATTTACCTTGACTCTGAATAGTCTAAACAGGTTTTTTTTTTTAAAATCTTGGAGTTAATCTTTTTTAGAGAAAGCTAAAATTCCTAAGTGAACTCAGGAATTAGAGTAGGCAGGTGGAAATAATTATTCCTTCATGGTCTCAGATCATTTAAAATCCCTGTATGTGGGAAATTGGATTCTGATACAACTGGTATTTTAAGCTCAGTTCAAGCCTGATTGACTATTTTAAAGGTGGAGACCCTTGGCAGTCAATGGACTTGTACAGATTCGCATATATTTTTACCTTCCTTGTCTCTTTCCTCGCACCAAAGTGAGTGTACATTATGTGTTTCTGTATTAATTTTTGGGTGCTATTCACCTAAGTAAGCTTCTTGGTAATTAGAAAATAACAATGTTACTGAATAGCAAACTATGAATGGCCTGGCTTGATCGTTTTGGGGTCTAATAGTTCTTCTAGATCTTTGCCTGGAGCATTCTCTGATACAGGTGGGTGCTGGAGGGTTTCTGGATTAAGAGGTGAGGTTAGCATTCATGGAAGAGATGTGGCTTGTAGATAACCTCTCTGCTGATCTGAAATATCTAAAAGAAGAAAAAGCATATTAAAACTGAGTCTAAAATCACTTGCTGATCCTACCATTTTAACCAAAAGTCAGTTCTGGCATCCTTCCTCATCTATTAGCTCTTTTAATAAAATGGACATCTCAGGAGTTAGTGACATGAGCATTGCTCAGGATATGTTAAATGTAAAAGGTAGCATCTAAAGTCATTCACCTAATGATCCCAATTTGCTTAAAAAGTGTTCATGCTATGCATAGAAAAGAGACCAGGGTTTAGAGTAATATTGTTTCTTTCTACTTTCCTAAAGCAGAACTAGATTTTCTATAACAAGCTTGCATTAATTTAATAATCTGAAAAACATATATAGATTTTTTTAAGTCATCCCTTTATTTTAGGCAAAAATATACTCAGGGTTGGGAAATATGGTAGATGGAATAATGCCCTCCCCTAAAGATATATCTGTCCTAATCCCCAGTGCTTGTAAATATGTTATCTTACATGAGCAAAAGCTATCTTGAAGATACGATTAAGTTAAGCATCTTAAAATGGGTAGATCATCCTGTATTATCCTGATGGATCCACCGTAATCACAGGGTTCATATAAGGAACAGACAGAGGCAGGAGAGTCCAAGGCAGAGAAGGAGATGTGACAGAAGCATCAGAAGTCAGAGTGATGTGTTGCCATGAGCCAAAAGAATGTGGGCAGCTTCAAGAAGCTGGAAAAGGGCAAAGAAATAGATTCTTCCCTAGAATCTCCAGAAGGAACACAGTCCTGCTTAAACCTGGATTGTAGCCCCACAAAACTGATTTTTGACCTCTGACTTCCAGAATGTGAGATGAGGCTTTCAAGGAGATTGGTTGCTAGCTTATACAACCGCAGGGATGGAGCTGAGGACGAAAGACCCCAGCTGCACTCCTCTCCACCCACACTTTGCCAGGCTCCCTCTGGGGAGAAGTCAGAGACCAAGACAAGATTGTTGATTCAGTCTACATAAGCCAGCCACCGAGGCCACAGGATGAGGTGAAGGTAGATTTGAAGGGGCAAACAGAAGACATCCAACACAAGGCTATACCCTTTATCTACATGACCATTTGCACGTTTCCCATTAAATGAATATGAGGTAATAAAACTCATCATTACCTATAAAGTTAAGTATAAATGTCTCAACCTGGCATTCATAGTCCTTGCAATATGGCCCCAAATCTCCCCTCCAGAGCCTTATTCCTCTTACATGTTATGCCTACCCTTGGTTCCCAGTGAGACTGTAATACTTTTTTCTTAATTGACTCTATCTCACCTTTCCCTGTGATCTGTGCTTTGGCCACAGTGTAACCCTTCCCCTAACATAACTCTGTACTTCAGCACTCCCCATCCCTACCTTTTTATTATTCAGTCTGTGGCACCAGCGCTCCCTCCGCCGTGACGCTCCTCTTGATGTCTTTCGTGACTGGTGAACTGCCTCTTTGTCTGCCTCCTTAAGTAACTTGCTTATATTTTATTTAGGATCTGAACCTTGGCCTCTAGTATATTAGTCTTACTTGCCTCGTCTCCCCATCTTAGATCAAGGGCTCCTCACGATAAATGTGCTTTCATATTTTCATTTTATACCCCTAGGTTATCTATGATGGGGCTGGTTGATTTGAACTGAACCAAGATTGTCTTTGATTACCAAACAAAAGGTTTATATGGAATTAGTGAAAAATTGCTTTGACTCAAGGTGGGAAAAATATGAGAAAGTCCCATGATGAAAAGTAACCTTGCCATCAATAGAATCTGTCATTAGAAGCTGATTTTTGGGTATTGTACTTTTCCTGAAACATGGTTGAAATATGTTGAAAAAAATAATGACTGTGAATTGGTTGGATGCCTAAAATCTTATCACTTCTCTATTTTTAAATTTCCCCCATGAACCTGAGAGCAACATTAAGTTGACTACAATTAATCATTGCAGTGTCTACATTGCTATGTTAAGAAATCTTTTATGAGGAAGGCATTTATGTTCTTTCAAGGACTTCACAATATATTAGGGGAAAATATAGATATACAGAAGTTAAATCACAGTAGCTGATTTAAATAACTATTTGAGATAATAGTGGAAGAGAACCTAGGGAAGCAGTGAAATGATTCATTAGCCGATCAATCATTTTGACATTAATATTTAATGGTGGTAAGAAGTTGGGTTGGCTGAACCAGGCTTTATGGAGGTGCTCGAATGTGAGCTAGCAGGGACAGGTAGGCAGAATGAAATATGGTTTGCAAGAGGGTCTTCAAATGTTAGACGTTCTGGTGCCACGTGTGAAGGATTGAAGACAATGTAAGGATAGATCCATTTCACCGTCTACATGTGTTACTGTGGTGCTGGCTTTTATTGGGGAACCGATATTAAACTTTCATAGATAAGTGTTCTTTCCCATTTGGATTTCATTAGCTATCTTTAAGTACCACAGGACTTTTTATACTGAAGCTCTGGTATGGAAATGACACATATAATTTTACGTGTGCTTGTGGGATAGAGTAGATCTCTAAGAGCTGATGAAGAAGTGAATGTAATTCTTACTCATTTGTATTTTGTGGTTTGATAAATTTCTTGACAATATCCTTTCTCAGAAGCCATAAAGGGTCTCTTTATTTGAATCTAATTCTAACCAACAAGGAAAAGCAGTTCGGTGATATGGAATGGACAGTAAAATTCTGGAAGAAAGTGGATGTATTATCTTAGAAAATATGGTAGCCAAAGTAAAATAGTAATAATAATAATAATAATAATAATAATAATAATAATAATGTTGATAAGCATTGTCAGACATGGATCCTAAATCCTTCAAAAGGCAGATTTTTGAAATATCATAGTTAAAGTAGCTGTGGTCTCTCTGACTCATGGAAGGTAACTCTAGAGGAATGAGAAGCTCTTGAAAACGAAATTATGGTAATACAATTACAAATGAGGATACCCCCCCCCCACAAAAAAAAGGAATTGGTAGGAGCTAAGGCTACAGGTGTGACTGCACAGGGAGTTTTGCCAAAAATTATGTTTTTAAATGGCAGGGACAAGTTGTGAGAGAAAGAGCTTTATGGCCAAGAAGGAGGATGAAAGTGGAAGGAGCCTGTGAAAATCGTTTCAGGGAGATTAAGGTCCAGAATGAGTTTAGGGTGGCAGAACGAGGTCTTTTAAAGTTACAGTTAGAGGAAGCAGGAACATTAAGACAATATAGACCTTTGTTGTGTGTGGGGGGGTGGGTATCCACAGGTGTTCTGCTCTGGGTTTGGAATTTTAGGTTTTACCACTAACCACCCAGGCACGAGAAGCCTAACCTCTCTGAGCTTCAGTTCCCTCCTCGGTAGAAGAGAGATCATGATTGTACCCTCCTTGCAGGGGTGTGGTGGAGGGAATTACACGGAGTACCGCGCTTAGTAGGCAGGTGATAATTTGAGCGGCTGGCAGACGAGGAGATGTGCTACAGTTGTTAGCTACTGTCTTTGTCCCTTCTGGCTGCCGTACCAAACTGTCACCGATGGCGTGGCTTCTAAAGAATGGACATTGACTTCTCGCAGTTTTGGAGGCTGGGAAGTCCAAGCTCGAGGCAGGGGCATGGTCACATTCTGGTGAGGGTCCACGTCCTCGTTCACAGCCGGTGCCTTCTTGCCGAGTCCTCACATGCTGTGAGCAGCCGGGGAGCTCTGCGGGGCGTCTTTTCTAGGGGCACCAGTCTGAATCAGGAGGGCCCTGCCCTTATGACCTAATCCCCCCACAAAGGCCCCGCCTCTTCATACCACCCCCTTAGGGATTAGGATTTGAACATATGAACTTTCAGACCATGGCAGCTGCCATCAGAGATGTTGTGGCCATTAGCAAGAAAACACAACTTAATCCCACTGGAGTTTCTCCAACAAACAAACTAATATTCACTTTAGAATCAGTAACATGTATGCTGAGAGGTGAAGTGGATGGCAGAATACGAATCCAGAACCACCTTGCCAACAACCCCTATCCGAAAGTTTGAAATGCAGTAGGCCTAAAAGTAAAGCTTTCCTCTCAGGCCCGTCTTTATAAAAAGCTGCACAGATCCACTGAGCTTGGATTCGTTGTAAATCACTACATGTGGAAAAAGTAGAGGAAGTTAATGGGTAATGTAATCAGCATGAGTAAATAGCACAGGGAAGATGCCAAGAGACGAATTCAACCTAATTACATAGTACATAAGGTGCTACTCCGTAAGCGAGGTCATTGTCCTATAATAACCTTCAGTGAGAAGAGAGTACCTGGGATATTGCAGTCAGATCCCTCAATGCTGATGGTTAGAATAACTAATGGAAAAGCTGTTGCCAACGTGAAACGCAGAAAAAGAGGAACAACATAGGGATGAGAAAAATCAGGCATTCTGTACGTTCTGTATTCAATTCTCTCTCTATCTGAAAGGACAGCATTTTAAGGCATAATTACAGGTGCCTTCTAATTATACCTGTCCCGAGCAGCCTCGGACACAGAAAACTAGCGCTGGTGTTTGGAAATGGCATGAACCAGACTTTATTTCAAAATAAGAACTCAAGCCATGCGAAGGGAGAATGACTTCCCTGTGCTTCATTGAGAACCCCAGCACAAAAAGAGTTCCGGCAGGCACTGAAGTCCGCCTGCAACTCGAGAACCATCTCAAGCATCAGAGGAGAGCTTTGACCTGGCCTGGAATCCCCCTTCCAATCTGGAAACTCTACGGACAATGGTTAGACGGGCACACAGAATACGTTTGTTTGAGGCTGACCCCGGAATGAGGATTTAACTCCCAAAGGAGAACTCCCTTTAAAGCCCTCGCATGGGTTTGGAAGAAACCTGCCTTCTCCTCTTTCTCATCCTCTATCGAAATTACTCCTCAGTGTTGGATACAGGACTCTTTCTCCTTTAGGAGATTTTGCTCTGAGTCACTAGACTGGAGGATCCAGGGCAAAATGAATGTTACAAGAAAGGGCTTTGATTAAAGATAAAGAAGCGAGGCCAAGGTAATTGTGTTTATGCTCAGAGCAGAGCGTTTTGCAGGCAGTGGAAGGTTTCAGAGCCTCGTGATGAAAGGTAAGCAAAATGTGAGAGACTGATGCCGTGTGCTAAGTTGGGATGGGCTCAGAGCAAAGGCGATCTGAGGTTGGCGTCAGGCTCTCAGGCACCGTCGCCTAGCTTAGAGCTGGGCTCGGGATTACTGCTCACAGTCTCAGCAGTTGCTTGTAATGTGTCCCTCTTGACATCGCCCAGAAAATCAATGCAGTCATTAGGCAAGCCTTTGAAGGAAACACCTGATGTTGGCTTTAGTATTTTATAAATATATTTAATTCTGTGTCTTTCTTTATTCCTCTGGTGAATATTAGGAAAGACTTTGCTTTCCCTTCCTGCTTCTTGGTCTCTGTCTCTCTCTCTCTCTCCCTTTCCCCCCTCTTCATTTACCTTCCTCTTCTCAGGCACTTCGACTTGCTCTCCTGCCTTTTTCTCCCTTTCCCTGTCTCCTTTCTCCCATTCACCTCGCTCCATTCCTCTGTCCCCCCTTTCTTTTCCTCCCTCCTTCCTTCTGGCCTGGGGTTCATATGACTGAGGAACCCGTGCCTCCTCTCTTCTGCATCAGGGTAGATAGGTACTCCCCTTCCACACATTTTAGAAGGATTGACAATTCTATGATTTTGGTGCCAACACTTAAATAAAAGAAAGTTCAAGTTATCTGAGGACTGAGCACAATTTTTGTGAGAGAGTATGAGGGGAATTAACTCATGAAATCTAATGAATTTAGAGGCAGATGAATTCCTCTGGGAATTTCACGGGCGCTAAGTGTCAGTCACATGGTACCACCTCAGTTGTCTGGTTATTTGATTCCGCAGATGAAACCAACAGGCATTTTACAAATTAACTGCCCTTTCAAATAGGTGACAAAATGTCTTATTCACATATACCTCTTGTAGTTCAGCTCTCTTGCCATTCATCTAAAAATGAAGGAGAGCAGGAGAAAAGGGAAAAACACGACCTAATTTTTACAGACTTCTCCCAGCTTGTGTTACCTCTCAGGCATTCCAGAACAAATGTCTCCATCAGTCAAGAAGATAAAACTGGCAGAACACCTGGACGACACAGAAACAGTCATATACCCAAGAGTTCTGAATTTTGATATTAAAAATCTGATACCAGGTGTGCATTCTCTTCAAGAAGCCTCTGAAATCGGCCAATCTTCCCCTTGTATGTCTGGTCATTTGGCTGCATAAACCAGCCAGGCTCTCCCTACCTGAACTTCAGAGACTTTGAGTCCAGTTAAACGGCCATTGCTGCCTAGAAACCAGGTATCTTTGGTCTGAAAATAACAATAATTTCCCCATCATTTCAGGGGAAAAAAATTAAGTAGATTCTGTGTGAAGGACTTAAGAAAATACAAATTTTCTTCTAAGTTCTGCTTTTCTGAAACAAAAGAGCTACATTAAAACTGGAAAACTAGAATAAAAAGTATGATTGGGGGGGGTCTATGCATCATAAACAATTGAACATCTGAGCAACTATCAGACTTTTAATTTTTCTTATGAAATTTATTTTTTAAAGATTTGTTTATTTATTTTAGAGAGAGAGAGAGAGAAAGACTGAATGGGGAGAGGGACAGAGGGAGAGAATCTTTATGCAGATTCCCCGATGAGGGTGGAGCCTGATGCAGGGCTTAATCTAAGAGCCTGAGACCATGACCTGAGCTGAAATCAAGAGTCAGACACTTAACCGACTGAGCCACCCAGGTGCCCCAATTTTTCTTATGAAAATTTAATGTCATATAGAAATAACTTTATTAATGTTTCCTGAAGGATTGAGAATAATTAAAATAATCCATTTCTTTCCAATATCTCATATTTTTATCATTTGAAAATGTAGGCATTCTAATCTACTACCTTAGGGCCAAGATCTAAACTGTATGAAGAGTTAAGAGTAGCCAGTTTATTTTTCCATTTCCCCACCTCTCCGCCCCAATGTTGTAGTTACATAGGATGAGTGGATGAGTAAGTATAGAGATCTAACGTAGACCCTAATGACGATAATTAAGACTGCCCTATTGAATACTAGAAATTTGCAGACAGTAGATTTCAGGTGCTTTCACCAACAACAAGAAAACGCTGACTCTGAGCAAATGGATATGTTAGTTTGACTGTAATAGTCATTTAACAGTGCATGTGTCTATCAAATCCTCATGTTGCACACCTTAAATATATACCATTTTTATTAAAATATACCATTTTATTAAAAAGGTAAATAAAAAAATGCTAAGAGATTAGCTCGTTCAGCCTAGCATCTGTTCTTTCATACAATGAGCCAGTGTCTGTTCAGTAAGACATGTTGCTAATGTTGCCGGCTTCGTGTTCTGAACAGATTCTTTTCTGTGTTTACTAAGATCTTCATCAGATGTGACAGAATATACCATTAGTCATTTCTGGCCCTTAGCCGTGAAACCCACACGCTCTGACCATATATACAAAACATGTTTACGTATGATATCATATGATGAAGGTGCACGAACTCATTTTTACTGAGAAGTGAAAACATACACACCCACACAGTTTGGTGTGTCAGAGTCAATGGAAACCTGTCAAACTAGCAGCGTCTCACCTGCCTGAAAATATTTTCTCCCACCTTCATATCACAAATATGCCTCCCATCAAATTCAAAGAGATTTTTCCTAATTTGCATTTTCCTCTGAAATATTCAGAAAATATATATATATATATATATTTTAGTTGAGAGAAAGCTACTTTTTTTAAAGCCAAGTAGCTATTTTCACTGATTTCTCACTAGGAGCAAATGCATGGCCTGTGCTGGGCTAGAAGGGATTATGCAGTACATAGAGCGTGTTACTATTCAGTGCTCGTGTGCTAGGTAGGCTTGAATATAGAAATCAGCTCAGTGCTTGATGACTCCCAAATTATTTATTTTGAGCTTGAGAGACTCCAAAGAATAAGATTTGGGCAAAATTATCCGTTCCGGTTAAGTGTCACATCACCCCTTCAGAGTCTGATGCTTCCCCAAGCCCAAGTTTGTAGAGCAGCTTCTTGGACAGATGAATTGCTGGAGAAGGCTTCTCAAGTGAGAGCTGCAGAGGAGTCTGGGAAAGCAGGGCGGGGAAGTCCAGCAAAGGTGGGAGTCCAACTGGAGTCCAGCTGGAGCCTGATCCCACAAGCGAGCTCTTGAGAGTGAATGGCACCACTGTTCTAGCAGCCTTCCCTCGCCCCTAGGGGCCAGGGAGGCAGCCTAAAGGGGGTGTAACCTCCCTGGTGTTCCCAGGCAAGGAGGCTCTTGAGCAGTGGTGTATTCGAGAAGCTTGCCTGCACTGGCTTTCCGGAGCCCATCTGAACATCTCTCCCCACCTCTACATTCAGTGATATCAAGTTGGTAACTTGAAATCCCCATGGTAGGTGTGTTTATACCAAAGAAATCTGCCAATGCTACACAACAGGGCCTTTTTTCCCCCTAGAGAGCTCGTTGATAAATATTTAGCAGTGCACACAGTTCTTACAGGCCAAGGGCAGTTCCCAGGAGGAGGGTGAGTTGATAGCAGCCAACACTCAGAGAAGCTGAGAGACCTGCGCCGTCTCCCAGAAAAGGGGATCTGAGTGGATCGCCAAAGGCATCTGTTATAGCTAGTGTTGGATATTTTAGATTCGCTACAAATATTCATATTGGAACTGACTCCAGTGACTGTTGTGGCCTCCCTAACTATCATTCCACTTGGGCTGCCTTGTCCTCTACCCTCCCCAAGCCCAGTTGCCACTACTGGGAGGAGGTGAGAAGCATAGAAATGAGAAGATGGAATTCTGACGTTCCTTACCTTCATTCTGATTCCTCTTTTAATACACCGGCTTTCCTCGGTTGCCTTCTACAAGCCCACATTCCTCCTAATCATGTCTTTGCAGAGTAAGGTTGGCATATGGGGACAGCTTTCACCCAATGCCCTGGCAATCACAAAGCGACGTCGCCAAGAACTTTTCCAGTTTAAGCTGCCACGGCTCCAGAACTAGGGATGTCCTGGGCTATTTTCACAGCCCCAGTTCCCCAACCCCATCCCCCAGCTTCTTGTCAGTGGTAGTATGTTTCCATCAGAATAGCATGCAACCCTGGAAACACATGCTATACACATATTTGCAGGTGCAAAGGGAAGAAATGGGGAGGAGCTTCTGGGCTTTTCCAAGTAAGGGATCCTTATTCAACACATTGCCTTGTGATGATGATTTCATGGTTTCTGAATCTAAAACGTATGATTAAAAAAAAATCTGAATAAGACTGAGGAAGTAGCCCTGTGCCAGGCAGTTTTGAGTCCACACTGTTCAATCAATTCGAAGTATTACTAGCATTTTTCTCAAGAGTGTAATATACAACAACTGCCAAGCTTTCCTTTTGCGATTACAAAAAGGACAGACACTGGAGTGAGCCATATTTCAGCACTGCAGGGATATAAAAAATGAACTGCTAAAAACGGCCCAGGAGGAATGAATAGCAATAAGACATCAATGTCATCTGTATACTGATTTGTGATGAATTTCCAAAAGGCTTAATGGTATGATGCTATGATATATAGAGGCTCCCTGAAAGTTAATAACTGTAAGTTACCCACTTGGAAGAATGTAATGGAGGAGAGCAAGTGATCACAGATAATATATAAATAAGTAACTTCACTAATACAGTCACACTGTCCTGCGTGTTCTGGATTGTGACATTCAGTGATTAGAAATATAAAATTCGAAGGATTGTGAAGACAGAAGAAGGTCAGATGTTACGCAAACACCCATAATCATACGTTTGGTAAAGCCTTTCATTTGCCTTTCGAAGACTGGCACCCATGTAGTGAAGAGAAAACTGTATACCTTGATCACCTTTCAGAGGTAAATTAACCTCGGCCGCAGTCCTCTGATGCAAAGTCAAGTGGGAGCAACAAAATCTTGCATCTCTGCAGCCCGTTTGTTTGGAGGAGCCAGTTGTTCTTGCGAATTACCATGTGGTCTGGCATTTCCCCCATAGGCTGTATGCGTAAAGCACCAACAGCTCTGAGGCATAGGGTCTGGAATAAGGGTAGCCCCTTTCAACCTGCAGTCTGGGCTCATGTGGTCCACTTCTTTTCATGGCCGTGGCTGACCAATTCTGGTTAGCAGTACAGTGCCTGGCACAAAGAAAGCACTCAATAAATGTTTATTGAATGAAATGATAAATAGATAAGTGGGGAAAAAAATGCCCCAGATCCTGGAATTACAAATAGATGGGAAGAGAGAAAGGAACTAGATTTATTGAGTACCTACCACATCCATTTATACATACATATTTTATCTCATTTAATTCCCCAAACAACCCGAGATGGTCAGTTTTGCAGACCAGGAAGCCGAAATGTACAGTTGTTAAATAATTTACCTAGAGTTACAGGGGAGACAAGAAAAAGAGCTGAGTTTCAACCTCAGCTTGTCTGCCTGAAACACTGTGTTCCTTTCCAGAATGTTGCCCTAACGCTGAAGACAGGGGGAAAATATTTTTCCATTATAGCATGGCTTTAGGAAGAAGAGGGTCTGGGATCAGAAGGGCCCTGACCTTCAGCCAATTTCCTTCTCCCTGCCGTCATTTGAGAGAATGAGGAAAGGTGGTGCCCTGTGCTGGGTTCCTGCCATGTTCGGCTTGTTAATTGCACCTCTGCAGCCTGTAGCATCATACATATTTATTCTTCGAGGTATGCTATAGGTCTGCTTTGTTATCTGGCTGCCACTCTCCTCCCTGGCAAGGTGGCAGAGCACGTACTGAATGTCATTGCTAAATGGGTAGTTAATTTTCCTACATCCTTCATCAAAAAAGTGCCACATAAAATGCCCCAGATCGTTACTGTCATCACCGCACCAGCTCTGGCAGCTAGAGAGTCAGGAGAAAGACATACAGTTTTAATTTCTAGGACACGGACATGGGTGTTTTCTCCCAGTATTTTTCTGTGTCCTCCGTCTGCTCTGCTCTGTCTCTCTTGCTTGTGCTGAGGACGCGCCGTGGTATGTCTGCATGTAGGGTATTCCCCCAAAGAACATGAATTGCTCAGTGGAAATCCCGGTAGGCACATTTCCATGTTCCGCGGGGCTCACACCAGATCAAGAGAAACTTTTAAAGTCATGAGCCTCAGAGGACTGGCCAGTGTAAATGGCCTGTCCCTGTTTCTCCTGGGCACTCATCCTTTCAGTCATTTCATATGATGTGCATAATTTAACAGGGGCGAAGCTGGCACATCCCTGCCATTCATTTCTCAGCCTGCCCTTAGTTCTCTGTGGATCATAATGATGATAATGGATGGAAATTTTAGGTTTGTTCTTCTCCACACCCAGTGGTAAGACTGAAAGGAATTCAGAGGTGACCCTCAGTTCTCAAGTCATTTCGGGAATAGGATAGTCAGAGCAAAGACTTAAGATTACAATGGTTTTTGGCTCACATCCCCTCTCAGGACCATTGCTGGGAGCTTACCCCAATCTCCCAGGTCTGTCCCTTCTGTGTGGTCCCGGGTGATCTGTGCTCCTGGGAGTCTGCCTGTGCAGGTGGGGTCACTCCTTCCATCCAGCCCCCTCCCCGCCCCCGGTACTCTGCATGGCTCTTGTAGGCACTGCTGAAACGTGAGTGATCACCCCCACCCTGACAGTGGTATTTCTCCAAAGCATCTGAAGACCTTTATCCCAAGCCCAACTGGTCTGACCTTGAAGAAACTTCAACTACCTTTTGAGTCCTTAGAAGATAGCATGGTTTTTCCAATTCCATAGGTACCTCTGACAAAAGCTTATACCAAGACCATAGGGACTTGCCTGGAAGCCCTTTGAGAGACCGTGCCTGGTGGGAATCAGATGGGAAGCTCTCAGTCACCAACAGAAGGATACCTCATCCCAAACATGTGTCTTTATACTCTCTTCTACCTCTAAGTAATTCACCCAGCCTCCCGTCCCCCCAACTACCAACAATTGGTTTCTTTCTCCTTGTTTTACTTGAGACTGTCTTTGTCCGTTCCAAAATCCTCTTTGCCAATTTCCTGAGAATGCCCTGAAACCTTTATGTAAATTGTCTCTCAGAGGCTAGCATCAATACCCTTGTGATGCTAGAAGAATATGCAAATTAAGCTAGGCAAGTACTTAACTCCCAGTGCACAGGACAGTCCTCCCCCATCTTGCCAATGGGGAGGAAGCCTTTATGAATGGATGCCCTTTAGGCTGCCCCTTAGCTTCCACCTGCCCTGTGCTATGAAGAGTGAACAAAGCCACAGGGTTGAGGTTTTCTTCCTATAACCGAAGGGTATTCATTCCTAGCACAGACTGTGAGCTACCAGAGCCCGGTGAATTGTTTTTAATGCTATTAATGCGCATGTAGCATTATTAGAAAGTACTTTGAGTTTTAGATAGATATTTTATTCTTTTGTTACCACGGCTTTTCAAAAGATAAAATATACATTATACTGCATGGAGTCTATGAAAGTTCAATAAAATATGATAATGTTGCTCCACGCGCTGTTCTCTTGGGTGTGATATCACGAAAATATTTTTCCCTGACAAGCCTCTTAGAATGGATGAAAATATTCCCTCTCATTGCACATACAGTGCAAGGTTTGAGGCGTATTATTGGAGTCAGGTAATCTGCCTCTGAAATACTGGTATTTGAAAAGCAAATTTAAGGCTTAGGACGTTTCACTTTATGATCATTGACACTGATGTTAGTAAACTCTTTCTCTAGCTATGAAGAAGAGAAATGACAGGCATGTTGGGTTTTTTTTTTTTTTTCCAGTTGCCATTTGCTTTTTACTGACTGCACCATATGGAGCACAGGAAATAAACTATGAGGGTAACAGGAGGCAGAGAAAAAAAGGAACGCGCTTGGACTCTGACAGCCCTTAAGCAAGTTACTTTATCCCCTTGAGCCTGTTTCCTGATCTATACAGTGGAGTTAATATTAAAGAACTGTGGTGACAATCACAGATTATTGGAATACTCCCATCATTGTACCCAGCACATAGTGTTTCTGCAATTTAACTTTAATTTAACAGGGAAATAGCCGACCCTGGAAATTATGCCACCATAGTAATGATACCCATGTAATAATAGGTACCCATGTAATAATATGCTTGTGATTCGAAGTCAGTTTTATTTATGCCATCAGTATTTACTGTACTTTTTTAGTCCATAAAAAGAGGTAAACGGTGCTACATTTAACATGGTGAAACATACAGTAGATGATAAGCTTTGAAAAAAAGTATCTTTTTCCTTCTGCTCTAGATTCTCCAGCTGAGGCCCTGCAGATTAGGCTGACAAAAAACAGATTAACAAGAGAGAAACAAATAGAAGTTTATTAACATGTGTGTGGTGCCTATTTATACATGGGAGTAATACATGGGTAGAGACGAGTAACTCAAAGGGGTGGTTCGGATTGGGGATCTATGTAACTAACTTAGTAGGGGAAAAGGAGGGGGAGAGAGGGCACTTATAGAAAAACAAATGACTTTTTGGAAAGATAAATGGGCTCTTAGGAGACTGGATGGGAGATAGGATAGTTTGTGACAACGTCTGTCTGTGTGTGGTGCTATCCCAGAAGCGAAATTACAGTTACTTCAGGGGAGGGCTTTGTGACCATTGAGTTCTTTGGGGAGGCCCTGCTTTTAGGAAGATAAGGGATGTCAGGAACCCAAATGAGTTCTGCCCAAAAGCCAAACTGGCATCTTTTGGGGTGGCGTGTCCTGGTCCCCATCAGTGATCACTGGGCTTCTTAGTCTTCATGGGGTACAGTCCTCATGTGATTTATAATCTGGCATATATTTAACCACATCTAATGGTCTGTCTTGCTTATTCCTGAAGCCGTATAGGATTTGGCTCATCATAGGTACCTAGTAAATACGGACTGAAATGGTTGGTAGCCACTTGCTAAATGTCTATCGTATTTAGTCTGGGCTCGGATGACCAACGTAGGTTAAATAAGATATGCAGAAATGTGGATGTTATCATTATAATTCCCATGGTGACCCCCAGGAAAGGACAAGTAGATGATTCAGATTTGTACTGATCGAACAAAGTAATCTCCATCACATCAAACGATTAGTGCTTAACAGTAGATCAGCCAGACTTGCACTTGGGTTTCTAGATTTCTCTTAGTAGCTCTTTACTACTTTGTCCCCGTCCTTTGAGCTTCTTCTGGATTGTCCTTTTGTGTCACTCCAGCCAACAGTCTCAACTGACTCTCCCATCTGTGTGTGATGGGCCCAATAGACACAGTATTGTGTTCCAGTACACAAGGGTCCACCTAACCTGTTAACTAATGGGTCTCTTAATGCCAGGCAGAATGAACCACGTGCTCGATGACGCACTTGCTGGGTATGTGATTGTTCTTGGACCAGTTCATTTGCCAGCAAGCAAGGGCAGTCTACGGTCAACTGTATAAGCTGTATATTGGGGTAAACCTCAGAAAAATAAACAATTTTAATTCATTAAATTTGGTTATGCAAATAATATCCTTGATCATTCTCTGACTTTTAACTTTCACAACAACTTCATGGCATGGTCAAGGCAGGGTATTAGCAAGCTATTGCCACAATAATGCTATTTAATAGCATTATTTAACAAATAACTACAAAATCTCATAAGCATGTGTTTCTTACTCATGGGTCTTCAGGTCTGCTGGAGCCAGGTCTTATTCAAGTCAAGGTCAGCCAGGCTTTGCGGCCCAGGCTGAAGGAGCAGCAACGACCTAGAGCATGACCTTTTAGTTGGGATCTAAAATTCTCAGATTGGGAAACGGAAGCACACAACACCACATAAGCCTTAGGGGCAAAATTGGGCCATTGTCACTTCTACCCACATTACCCAGGCCAAGTCGCACAGCCATCTGTGGTTTCTACAACATTCTCTCCACTACCCAGATTGGCCTGTATTTGAGAAAATGTCACATGAAACAATCCACGGTTAACAAAAGTAATAAATTGAAGGGTGATAACTTACAGACCAAAATGTATCCCTTCCCCCCAGTGACAAACACCTTTAAGATTCATTTTGCCTTACAAAACTCAAATTTCTGAACAATCTAGGGGAAGTATCTACCCTTTAAATTGCTGCTGGCATTTTGAAAAGGACACTGTGTCATTGGGTCTTCCTGAAGGAAGCCCTCAGTAAGAAATTTCTGTAACACTAAGCGTTAGGAAAAGTTCTGCTCCCTCTGCACAACTGATGCGCTTTTTCCCTCCATGAGAACTGTTTTGTTCATTTCCTTTTAAGTATAAAGAACTTCAGAGCCAAATTTTCACCTGTAATAAAATTAGTGGGCCTTTATAACCTGCCGAATTACTCTCCAGGTCCTGCCATTCTGTTCTGTCTTTACCTGCTTTGATATTTTTGTTATATATAATCTTTCCCCCCGTAAGCCATAGGAAGTCTTTTGTGGAATGATGCAAGAGAGATAGAAGAACAAAACAAATAATTAAATAAATCAGAGGTACCTAATTAAGAAGAGGGAAACCAGCTGGACTGTTTCTCTGCTTTCTAGTTTTATTAACTACCATTGGTAGAAAGATATTTTGTTTATAATCAAAATTAAACTAAATCTTTGGAGATTAGGTTTTCTAAAAGAGCTTAAGGGTAGGATCAGAGGGGATTCTGTGTGTTGTCTCTAAGGCTCCCCTCTGACACCATCCCCCTGCCTAAGCCCCTCTTCTCCCCACCCTCCAGCCCAAACCCACAAAAGGACAGGAGCGTCCCCTTCTGCTGTTCATTCCTGTCGCCGTGTTTCTGACTGGCAGGTCTGGTTCAAATAGCTCAGTCACCAGAATTTGAAAATAAAGGACAGCAGTTAGAAGCAGGAGCAGATGGGTTAAGCAAAACAGTGCAGGGCCACATTTTATGACATAGCTACAATTTCAAACATTGAAGCAGAAAATATTCTCAATTACAGACAAAGTGGAAGAAGTTGCAGTAATTTAAAAACATCCCGTGGCTGAAAAGAGAGGAGGGGCCAGCTCACAGCCCTGTAGGCTGTTGAGGAGAGGGGTCCTTCTCAACATTCTCGTTACCTTCCAAGGTTAGCATCAGTGAGATGAGCACATTGCACGAGAGTGAATTCTACAAGTCTCAGAGGTGCTAAATACTCTCCTAAGAGAAGCTGATGCTTTTTCTGGGAAACCAAATTATAAAAAGCTGAGCCCCGAGTTGACAATTAAAGAAACAGCTATCAAAAGAACATCTGTAGAAGATTCCCTGAAATGGGCTCTTTGTCCTTTCAAGGATGATTGGAGATTGGCAGGTGCAGTGTCATCCTGACGCTGTCATTTTGCTCTCCTAAAGGGGGATGCTTTTCATGTCTAATATTGTCCATGTTTCTCCACTGTCTTCCTCTGTCTCAAAATAACTCAGTAGAAAGAGCAGAGGATGCCATGTTTCCCTCTTTCCGACTGATAGTGTTTACCTCTGAATTCCACCTGCCTTGTGTGGCTTTCATTTCCTGAAATCATGATAGGCAGCTCCAGGCTCAGTCTGTAGATAAATAGTGAATAATTCTGCAGGCCTGACCTCCAGTTTCGGAGAAATCTGAGCTCCCCTTCACTATGATTTTGCAGAAACAGAGATGGCATCCAGTCTTATCCGGTATCGCTTGAACTGGGGAAATGATTTTTTATCTTTCACAAAGGCCAGGAAAGAGTATCTCGGTACACCTTCCACCTTCTGTCTCACCTGTGATGAGGAAATGGCGGCACATTTATTCCGACTGTGGAAAAGATAGCATGGCTGCTCCGAAGCATTGTGTGTGCTCGTGCGTGCGTTCACTTGAGTTACGGTCTTCCCTGAAATAGAAGGGCAGCTGTATCTCTGGCTTTTGCAGAGAACCAGATGAAGTCAAGTCAAGAAATTACTTATGAGAGCCAAGGACATTTTATGCAGTGAAAGTAGCCTGTTTCTCTAATGTCCTTGCATTGGTATCAGATTTGCATAATCAGAGTTTGATTCTCTCTGCATTTGGACAGATGTCACAGCACATAGCTTTCCTAGTGATTTGGTAAAGTAAGTACTAAACACATCACTGGGATATGAGCTGCAGTGCTGTGAGTTTTAATCCAGTGGATGTGACAGGAGTCATTGGGAAGATACAGCATCATTCCTTAACTGAATTGGCTTTTTATTTCATAACTAAATTTGTATTTCCCTGGTAGTCTGGAATGAAGGTGGCCCATATCCTCAGCTATTTCTATTGGCTGCCTCCCATTTTATTCTGGTGTAGAGCTAGCTAATACCAAAAGCATCGAAAGTGGACGGCAAGAGTAGGAAGATACGGAGTTGAATGCTCTCAGAGGAAAACTCAGCTCCTTAACGAAATCTAATCTTGCAGGCGGGAGCTGTCAACATGATAAATATTCTAGTCTTTAATATCGGTTTACATACCAGGGCAGAAGAAACAGAGAAATTATTCACACACTCAAAATTTGTTAAAATGATGGTGTTTGGCTTCAAGTGACAGAGGCCCAAGGAAATTCAAAGTTAAGATGGGAACCTCTCGGGCTGAGCCGGATTCTGGACCCTCTGGGGGCCTCCTGATGTGTCGATGCCACTGAAGTAATTACATGGCCACGCATGAGCTGCCCCAGGTTTACCATTCATGAGAATGAGGTCTTACAATTAATCTCTGTGTGTTAGCTAACCGCAAGTCTCATCTGGTACCAGGCACATGCAGAAGCAAGAGCAGAGTTTCAAAGTGAACTGGATCTCAGAGTTATAAGTCGGAAGTTTCTTTGTGGTACTGTTTGTGGGGCAGAGAGCACTGCCTTGGAATCTTGCAGAACTAGACCTAATGCCAGCTCTGCCATCCACTGAACATCTGCTATGTACCAGGTACTCTTCTAAACTCTGGCATCTGACTGAGAAACAGACGAGGTCCCAGCACTGGTGGAAATTACATTTTAATGAAAGTATTACAGGTCAGGTTTCCCAGGAGAAGACTCAGAGATGAGCACTGGTGTGTAGGAAGTTGACTGGAGACGGCTCTCAAGCTCGACTCCTGTGGGGGAAAGGAAGGAAGGAAGGAAGGAAGGAAGGAAGGAAGGAAGGAAGGAAGGAAGGAAGACTGAGCAGAAGAAATTGGGTTGCAATGTAGGTGACCTCATGGTGAGCTCTGAAGCTAGAAGGGCCCATTGGAATGTGGGGGCTCTCACCTTCAGACCCATACACAGGGCAGTCCCTGACTGAGGGCTATCTGGGAGGGGGGCATGACTTTGGTCAGGAGGCTCTTACCCTCTAAAAGCAATTCTGGGAGAGAGCTGGCAACTGAGGACTCCCAGCTGTAGCACTCAGAGCAGTTGGGGGGATAAGTCCTGCAGCCTTGAATAGGGATCTGGTCAGCAACAGATATTAAACGAACTCGTGTGTGTGTGTGTATGTGTGTGTGTGTGTGTGTGTATACATGCTTTATAGATATAGATATATAATATACATACTAGAGAGAGAGAGAAGTTAAAGAGAAAGGAATGATGATCAAAATAGGTGGTTTTTTTTATTTCAGGCAGGATATATATTAGGACATAATCATATGCTAATGGGAATAATCCAATTCATTGGTAATGCTAAGGAAAGACAAGTTCCCTCTAGGTGTCAAGTCCTCCTTTAGACAAGAGAAGGATCCAGTACAAAAAGGAGGTGCTGGCCATAGGTGGCTGAAAGGACAGCTCACTCCAGTAACTGGAGGGGTGAAGAGAATCTGGGTACAGGTGGGGCTGGGGAGGTAGGTTTGGTTATGGGAAGGCGAAGTAGCTCTGTGTCTGATTGTTTTGTGTTACCAGTCAAATAATCAAGATCATCAACTGAGAGCAGAATGGGAACGGGAAATTTGAGAAGGGTGGGGTGGAGGTATAAAATAGATATCCTTGAATGTAGATCATAAATTGACCAAACCATTGCTAGGGAGTACTAAGGCATACTTGAGAGTTATGTTTCCAAATGAAAATATAGTTGTATGCTTTTATCCAAACTCATTTTATAGCTGTGGACAGGAACAAGGTCCAGGTGACCGTGATAAAGGAGTTGAGTTGTCGGGAAGGGACTGATCCTGGTGATGGACTGTGGATTCTAAGCAAGGAAGAAGGGAAGCAAGGGAATAGTAGAAACGCTACTTACTAGCCATGTGACCCTTCGATTTCCTTTACCAGAGGGGAAAAAGAAGTCTGCCAACTTAACCAGTGGTCATGGATGGTCTGTGCCCCAGGCATGGTCTGTGTCTCTTGCTTTTAGATCTGTTCTCAATTAATTCTTACAAGTTGGTGAGGTCAGGAGGAATTATCCCCACCCGAGATGCAATGTGAACTGTTTGCCCAACCACTTCTAACTCCATGCCTAAGCCTCATATTCCAATTCTATGGCTCTCTCCATGCCACGGGGGAGAGCCAACTGCCATTTCTGAGACACTGATGAATAACCCTTTGGATTTCCAATCTTGGGGCAAATTATCAACAACTTCCTCGCCTTAATGAAGAAAATATAGAAAATGTACTTGCATCTGTCTCTGTTGAGCTTCCGGTGTGCCTCATACTTACCTATCATGCTGAACAGCAAGAGCAAACAAAGCAGCCTCCTTAGAAGGTTGGCAACATGTAAATGTGACTTTTTGATGTTTTTTACGTCTCTGTGACAATATAAAGAGTAAACCAAGGTTCAGAGGGATTCAGTAATTCATCCAAGAATATTCAACTAAAAAGTGGCAGAGCCAGGATCTGAAACCCACTCTGAATAGACAGAGAACCCTAAAATCCACGTGGTTTGTAGTACATCCACTGTCCCCTATGGTCATGAGCAGTGGAAAGAGCCTAGGAGAGAGACCTCTCTGGCAAGCCTGTGAAGAGTAGAGGCCAAGAGAGGTTGGGGATGGAGTAAAGGTGAGATTGACTCTCTCAGGCACACAGTTAGTAAGTAAGGACACTAGGATAGAACTCACTTCATGTATGTGTTAGAGAATTGCAAAAGTGTATTTTTATTGTGAGATTTTTGAGGCTTTTGTCACTTTGAACATTTATCTCATTTTCTTTTTTTCTGTCCTCTGGTTAAAAATCTCTGGAAAATGTGAAAGGAGCTCTGGGCCCTGCTTTGTGAACAGGGGGTGGGTGAGCCTGAGACTCTTCTCGTGCTGCTGTGAGCAATTGAACACATTCAGCCAGGAAGCCGTGAGGGTGGGAGCTAGGACACGGGGAGTGGGGCCAGAAGAGAGGAAAGATGGTGGAGACAGGATTTGGACGGATGAGCCAGTTTAGGAACAAGAAAGATCTCCTCTGATGTTCCTAGGAACAGTCAGCCTCATTCCTCCAAATGGTCAAAGGAGAGCGGGTGAAACCACTGACCTGGTCAACATGACCTTCTAAGTTTATAATGAAAGTCTTTTTAGGACTATTGTTTGTATACATTGAAGGTGACAGACACATCTCAGTTTGTCTGGAACTTCCCCCATGTTAGCACTGAAATTCTTGCATCTCAAAAGCCCTCTCAGTTCCAGGCAAACCAGGAGGGTTGGTCACCCTATGTGCATGCCCGATACACAGGCACTGTATACTTCATTCAAATATACTAGTCCCTCATCCCCTGTAAGTACACACAGATGTGGCAGCATTTCCCATTTTTGTGTAGAAGGTATGCCAACCTGCATCCGAGGAACTAAGAAATTTTCTCCTGCTTCAGCTTATCTGAGAAAGTATGAAGGTCTTGGGAATATAAAATAGCTTAGTGAATTATTCTCTCTCCTTTGTGTCCTAAGAATTCCCTTCTTGCCAGAATATTTTAAGCTCTTTTCTCTTTTGAAAACATCATTTCCAACATAATGTAGATGGGGGTACAAGTGTTGGCTAATTAAGTTTTGACACATCACCATATTCGATGAGGTGGCTATAGCGTGCTTCATGTAGGAGGGGGAAAAATTAGAAAGAGTATAATCAGGTTTCCACTCCTTCTAGCATAGGCGTCCTGATGCCATCTGTTACCTCAGCGGAGGATGCTTCAGGTTAGGAGCTAATGCTTTACTATGAATAATGTGATATGATTGCAGGAGGGGGAAAAAAAAAAGCTTTGTGTGCCTAGCTTGTTTGGGAAGAGAGGAACATTCCAGCTTTACATTCCATCCATAAACCGAGGGCAAGAGGATAAGCATTTACTCTGGGCAGTGGTGGAGAGGAGAAAACAGAGCAGCAGTGTGTTAAGAAACAGTGAGTCTATCAAATTATTACCATAAATGTATAAGCATTATCGAGTAGGCTCCTTCCAGTCAGCACCTGAAATCTATCCTGTGAATGTCCAAGCCTTCAAGGAACTACAAAATTTCTCAGTTTCTAGTAGAGGGTTGCAAAGAAACTCTCCCTTGGTTCAAAAGTATATATCATATGGAGAACATATGCTTTTTACAGCACTGGTTAACTAGGCTTTGCCACATTTACCTCATTTCTGATTTAATTTGGGTCTGTATAATCAATGTAATTCTGTCTTCCCCATCAGATAGTAATCCTCATGGGTAAAGATCACGTGTTCTTAACTGTGGATCCCAGAACCCAACTCCAAGCATGGCAGCAAGAGGCACTCAATGATTATTCATAGAATGAATGAGTGAATGAATGAGGAGCAGCACGCCCCTCTTTTGAGAGCTTGTTACACCTTGTTATGTCTCTTTTACATTACTCATCCCATTGTATTATACTACTGGATTTCATTTTCAACGGTAGGCCTCCCGAAGGCAGCCATCACTGAATCCCCAGGACTTCCATAGTGCTTGGCATGCAATAAATGAGTATTGCATGACTGGCTGAATCAAAGAATGTGATACAACTAGTATGCCTTTAATTTTTCTGAGGTGGCATCACAGTGAATTTACAGCAGACATTACACAGAACCTTCATCCATCCACATTGTACATAGCCAGTGGCCTGGTAAGCTCGTCTTTCCTGCCAGGGGTAATCAGGACTCTGCGTAGATAGCTGTTGTCCTTAAAGAGGGCACTGAATTAAGAGCTGAGATTAGGTTCCAGTCTCAGGTGTTTACTAGCTCATTGTGTGGCCACATAGCTGTTCTCATTGTCCTCACTTTCTGTAACGAGGATGTTCACAGTGCCTGGAGTTGCTGGCTCCTAGGGGTCTTGTGAGGGACAAGGGGGAAAAGAGGAAAATGAAGTTACTGAGAAGAGTAGAAACCACCAGACCCACCTTATCTCCTGTATGTTTTGGTTCACCAGCAGCGTCTTTCCAAATCTGAGAGGTCTATGACTATGTTCCTCTTTGGGAGAATTTTGAAGTCGTCCCTCCAAGAAAGAATGGTAGGACATGGTTTTTCGACGTGCTGAAGAAAAAAAATCTAACCTAGGTTCTCTGGAGACCCCCAAAGACCTTTTGAGAACAAATATTTTCTAGTTAGTCATCTTCAGAAGAGAAATGGCACAGCATTTGTTTATTTTAAATAAGGTTTCATGTGTTTTCCCAATGGAAAAGTAACAAGGGTTTGTAAGAAACAAGAAATTCAGGAAAAAAAAGGAAGAAAAGATACATATAGTCCCACCTTTGAGAACTGACCACTAGTAATATTATACCGTATTTCCAGTTTTTTCCAACAACGAGTTTTGCTTTTGCAAGAGAAAGAATTTTATGTCCTACTTTTTTTTATTTTTCCACTTTATCATAAACTCTTGGCAACATCTTCTTACACTGACTATATACCTGAGCTTTATAAAATTTTGTAAAGATGAAATGAGGGGGTGAATCAAGTCCTAGTGATTCCTAATAAGGGCTTGATAAATGTGTGCTGCTATGGTCATCAATGATGACATCATCATCATCATTATTAACGTTGCCATAGCTTACTCAGTGTTCTCTTATGTTGGCCTTATAGAGTGTTTCCAAATTTGGATATTAAGAGTAAATTCTAAATTCCTAACTCGTTTTTATTCCTTTACTTTTTTTTTGAGAGAGAGAGAGAGCGCGCACTCCAGCATGAGCATTCACTCACACGTGTGCAGGTGGGGGGAGGGGCAGAGGGAAAGAGAAGGATCTCAAGCAGTCTCCCCATTGAGCGTGGAGCCCCACAAGGGGCTTGATCCCACGACCCTGAGATCATGACCTAAGCTGAAATCAAGAGTTGGATGCTTAACCAACTGAGCCACCCGGTCGCCCCCTCCTAAGTCCTTTTTTTTTTTTTTTAAGATTTTATGTATTTATTTATTTGACAGAGAGAGAGAGAGAGAGACAGCGAGAGAGGGAACACAGGCAGGGGGAGTGGGAGAGGAAGAAGCAGGCTCCCAGCTAAGGAGCCTGATGTGGGGCTCGATCCCAAGACTCTGGGATCACGCCCTGAGCCGAAGGCAGACGCTTAACGACTGAGCCACCCAGGCGCCCCCTCCTAACTCCTTTTTTAATAAACTTCTCTAAAATGCTGAGGAGTTGTCATGATTATTTAAAACCTACCCCAAAGCAAGAAACATAAAATTTAAAACGTAATGATACGAATAATTCTTTTTTCCTTTTCCTTGCTGCACTAGACTCACAGGAGTGCATGGGTGTTATGGCTGGGATATCAAGGAGCCTGGAGAACTTACAAGTTCTTGGTGCTCTTATTCACAAGTGTCTGCCAGCATTGTAGCTTAGAGCATTGATTCTTTCAGTAGACCTTTGCCTTCACGTCATCATGATTCGTAAGCAACACTAACTAGAAGCTGATTCTGGGCTGGGACCTCATTATACATACAGAACTATGTCTAGACAATTCTTCCTTGCCTGGGGCCTACAGGACTAGTGGGCCCACAAGAGCAGGTTTTAGGGGCCAAGCTAAAGTAGAAGGGTTATTCATCGAAGTCATTTACCAGTGGCTAAGCACATGGGCTCTGGGTACACATGAGATCCCAGTTCTGCTCGTCCCCTTCCACCACCTACTCTAAGTGACCTGAGGTGACATTTATAAGACAGAGACATCACTTTTGACCAAGAAAAGGAACTGAGATGGTAGCCAGAAAGTGGAACCAAGTATGAAATCTTAAGGGGAAGGTTGGGCTAATAATCAGACCATGAGGAAAGGCATCTGCCACAGAATGAAGGATAAAGAGTAGCTCAGTGTATGGGAAGAAATTTAAGACCAAGTTAATGAAAAATGTGAGAACTTTACATCAAAGGTTTATTTTTATCTGGCTTTTATTGGGACTGTGACAAAGGGTGGATCTATTGGCCAAACAATCCACTCTTCAATGGTGCTGTCCATTTGTGACTTAAAGAAATAGAAAGTTGATGGGGGGAGAAGTAGGGATAGAGATAGATAGATAGATAGATAGATAGATAGATAGACAGATAGATAGACACAGCTGTGACTCGATTGGCAAAACAAACTATTTAACTTAAACATAACTTCAAGGCAGTGATACTTCTTATGATACATATAGGCTAGAGCTAATTTTGTTTTAGATTTGGTAGTATGGTATAAAAAATAGTTCTTTTGTCCTTTACTGCACGATCCAGCCAGGTGTTGTATATGCAGCATGTACGCGGTATGGTAGAAGATATAAGTCAGCCATCTAGGGGAGACATCTGGTATGAGGAGCTTTGTTCTAGGTTGGCTAAAAAAGAGAAGAGTATACATGCACCACCCCATGAGCCAGAAATACTGAGGAAAAACCATCAACAGTGTCTCTCTCTCTCTCTCTTTTTTTTTCTGGTTGAGGAGCAGAAACTGTGGATTGAGTTTCTCTCTGTACATCAGAGAGACCCATGGAGCCCATCTCTCTCTCATCCATAAAGTAAGCCAATTTGAAAAGAATAGTTTTTGCCTCTTGATTTTGGCTAAAATTACTCAGAAAAAAAATTACATAAAAAAATCACTTAGCATTCCATTAAACAGATAATTTTTTATGCTTATTAAGCAGGTTCTAAATCAATTAAGATTCAAATAAATGGGCCAAGTCCCCATTACAAATCAGAAGAAAGAAAATCACTTTTTGGTGAGAATCCAGTCTAGGCTTGATATCGTAAGAATGATTTGCTTATGATTTGCCTACATGAATGCCAATGTTACCTCTTGTGTATTTCTAAAATCCTTTCACTTTTCTATATACTCCCAGCTTTATTCTAATCCAGACCACTGTCCCTTTTGAAGACAATTTAATAATCTTCTAATTGGTATTACCCCCCACACACACACTTACTTTCCACTTCATCCTCTGTTCTCTCAATCCAGAGATTTTGAAATTATAATTTCCTTACCTGCAACACCAGCACTGTTTCACTCCTTTGAAAAACTTCCTGTAATGTTTAAGCCACAGCCATATTATAATCTCTCATTGAACTTTTTACCATTCTTTTGAAGTAATGATGACAGTTTAATTTTACCTTCCCTTACATAATTATTTAAATGACACCTGCCTTCCCTACAACACCATAAACTCCACTGGGGCAGAGACCACAGAATTTTACCCAACACAATACCTAGCAAATAGCAACTAACCCAAAGAAAATGTACTGAATGTTACCTAAATCCTCGAGTTGAGTCTTAAGGGTGCTTTTCACCCTCACTTGGCCATGGTTCTAAGCAAGGCTGCCAAAGTGAACATTTATTATCAGAGACTTGAGTATTTGGGGCTCTTGATTTTTCATCTATTACAAAAATTCATGGTCGTGAATTTGGTGTTTTCTGCGACTTTTTCAGCTAGAATGGACGAGTGGGAAGAGAATGAACTGTATGCTCAGACAGACCTTGGTGTCAGTCTCAGCTATGCCACTGAATAGGTCTGTGATGTTGGGGAAACTTCTCAAATTCTAAGCCTCAGTTTTGTCATCTGTACCTTATATAACGGCTGCGAGGATTAAATAAAATAATGCTAATGAAGCACTTAGCAACATGCCTGGGAAATAGGAAACACTCACTAAAGGGTAGCTATGATTTTTGCTATTAGTATTGCCGTAATGAGTATCAGATTACTATCACTATTATTATTATTTTTTGCCAGGAATTCTGTGATCTGATTCCCTGATCACTTCAAAAGATTTTATGCCTACTCAAAGTATACGTTTTTACTCGAAAGCAGCTACAAATCTCTTTAACATTCCTTCACAATGTCTGCGACCTGGGGATAACTTAATAAGTGATTTTTTTTTCTTACGTAAAAAGGATGACAACTTTGTAACCATTCTGTTGTATCCAAGGAGGCAGGACATGTCTAGGCAAGGGGCTTGGGATTCCAGCCCCTGGAATGTTCTTACTTACCTAGATTTGGAAATATTCGTCACATCAGTGTCATCCCCTTCTGTGGTGTGAGCAAACAGAGCAGTATTCTTAGTGATTGGAACATGACAGAGGTGGGAAGACAGTATTTCCTGATTCAAGTGATAATTGCTCACGGTTTACTCAACATTATTATTGAATTAGTATTGAAAAGGTAATTTCGTGCTTCACGAAGTGGCAAATTTGATTCGTATGCTAGGAAGGCAAAGAAACAAATGTGACATTGATGGTAATAATTACACCCCACCCTAAAACAAGGCAAGGTAAATATTTCACATCACTTTGGCATGAAGCATGCTTTTCCTTACCTGAATAAACTGAGGACAGAACATCTTAAGATAACAGAAGTCCCTTTGTTGGAATTTATTGGCCTGATTTTTTTTCTAAGTAATAAATTATTGCATTTTGTTTGTTCTGCTCAGGAACAAACTTGTCACTTGCTAACATAAACGAATGAATGACTCACATTTACTTACATGTAGGTATGAATTAGCTCTGTATCTCCAAGTTGTCATCATATTCTTTATCCAGCTTGCTTATGGCTTTGATTTAAGAAGAGCTCCAATTCTTCTTTTTTTTTTTTTTAGATTTTTAAAAAATTTATTTGAGAGAGAGAGAGAGAGCGATCACGAGCAGAGGGAGGGGCAGAGGGAGAGGGACAAGCCAACTCCCCCTTAGCATGGAGCCCAACATGGGGCTCGATCCCAGGACCCTGAGATCATGACCTGAACCGAAGTCAGATGCTTAACCAACTGAGCCACCCAGGCGCCCCGAGAGTCCTAATTCTTGAGGGAGGAGTTTGTGGGAGCACAGGCTTGCTTCATCTCCGATGTCCCACTGGCCATTAACTCCTTTATTCTTCACTTTATGCAAGTGGGTCGTAATTTTTTTTCAATGGTGCTGTTGCTATGGATGTTTCTGTCTGAAGAACTTAACTGGGATTCACTAGTGTCTTCTCAAGGAAGAAGGACTTTCTTTGTTCCTCATTGGGATTAATCTTATGAATGACTACGTGGTCAGTTTAAGAAGCAGCCTTACAAATTAATCATGGCAGTTCTTATGGGTAGGGTTTTTCATTTTATTTGTATCAATGCATTATATGAAGCCCCAGGAGAAATATCGTTTAGACCAGAGTGCCTGGGGAAATGGCACTCTGAGAATATGGCAACTGTTTTGCATAATTATTATGGTTTCTGTAATTATGTACTGTTTATGTTTTTCTTCTTACTTTGACTTTTAGGAGGCTCAGTGGTGGATTTATGGCCCACCTAGCCCTAACAATTGCCCTGGATTTACGTAGACTCACCTACCCTAAGGGTCCTCTTACTACTATAACCTTACCTTACTTCCTTCCTTGATTAATTTATCTATTGTTAGTTTTGGATTTTGAAAACAATGTTACATGTTACATATATATACACACACACACACATATATATAGGGTTATATAAAATTAAGTCCCAAGTGTCATGCTCTAGGGAAGGTCATTGTTGACGATTCAGCAGTGTGTATTCTTTTAGACTTTTCTATAGACATAGTCACATATAAGTAACGTGTAATACACACATATGTATATACATATATACATGCATGTGGGGGGGGACATACATGCATGCATGGTGGGGGGACGTACATGCGGGCACACGCAGGCTTTTATTAACTCAGCAATATATGGACATTCTTCTGCAGCAGTTTGTAAAGGTCTCTACTGCATTATTTTTGAGACTGCTTAGAATTGTATGGAATAGCTGAAATGTACTCCGATCCAGCCATTCTGTTAGACCTGAAGTTATCTTTGGTTGTTCTTCAAATAATCATACACTGAGCGTCCTTGCAGGATAGATTCCTAGAGGTAATCTTACTGTTTCACAGGATCTGTGTTTTAAAATTTTGGATAAGTACTGCTAAATTGCCCTCCAAAAATCTGAACCAGTTTCTTTTTTTTTAAGTTTTTATTTAAATTCTAGTTGGTTAACATATAGTGCAATATTAGTTTCAGGAGTAGAATTTAGTGATTCATCACTCACATTCAACACCCGGTGTTCATCACCATAAATGCCTCCCTAATCCCCATCAGCAATTTAGCCCATCCCCCCCACCTCCCCTCCAGCAGTCCTCAGTTTGTTCTCTGTAGTTAATAGTGTCTTATGGTTTCCCTCCCTCTCTTTTTTCCCCTCCCATATGTTCATCTATTTTGTTTCTTAAATTCCACAAATGAGTGAAATCACATGGTGTTTGTCTTTCTTTGACAACCTTATTTCACTTAGCATAATCTGCTCTAGCTCCATCCACATTGTTGCAAATGGCAAGATTCCATTCTTTTTTGATGGCTAAGTAATATTCCCTTGAATATATATACCACATCTTCTTTATCCATTCATCAGTCGATGGACATTTGGACTCTTTCCATATTTTGGCTATTGTTGATAATGCTGCTATAAATATTGGGGTGCCGGTGCCTCTTCGAATCACTGTTTTTTATCCTTTGGGTAAATAGCTAGTAGCGCAATTTCTGGGTTGTAGGGTTGTTTTTAACTTTCTGAAGAACCTCCATACTGTTTTCTAGAGTGGCTGCACCAGTTTGCATTCCCACTGGCAGTGTAAGAGGGTTCCCCTTTCTCCACATCTTTGCCAATATCTGTTGTTTCCTGTGTTTTTAATTTTAGCCATTCCGACCACTGTCAGGTGGTATCTCATGTAGTTTTTATTTGCATCTCCCTGATGATGAGTGATGTGGAGCATCTTTTCATGTGTCCATTGGCCATCTGGATGTCTTCTTTGGAAAAATGTCTATTCATGTCTTCTGCCCATTTTTTAACTTGATTATTTGTTTTTGGGGTGTTGGGTTTGATAAGTTCTTTATAGATTTTGGATACTAACCCTTTATCAGATATGTCATTTACAAATCAGACAATAGAAAGAAATAAAAGTCATCCACATCAGCAAGGAAGAAGTCAAACTTTCATTCGCAGACGACATGATAGTCTATGTAGAAAACCCAAAAGACTCCACCAGAAATCTGCTGGATACACAAATTCAGTAAAGTTGCAGGATACAAAATCAATGTACAGAAATCTGTTGCATTTCTATACACAGTAAGGAAGCAGCAGAAAGAGAAATCAAGGAATCCATTCCATTAACAATTGTACCAAAAACCATAAGATACCTAGGAATAAACCTAACCGAAGAGGTAAAAGATATGTACTCTGAAACTATAGAACACTTATGAAAGAAATAAAGATCACACAAAGAAGTGGGGGAAAAAATCTGTGCTCATGGATTGGAACAAATATTGTTAAAATGTCTATACTACCCAAAGCAATCCCACGATTTAATGCAATCCCTATTAGAATACCACCATCATTATTCACAGAGCTAGAACAAACAATCTTAAAATCCATATAGAACCATAAAAGATGCCAAATGGCCAAAGCAATCTTGAAAACAGGTAAAGCAATGTGGAAGATATCACAATTCTGGACTTCAAGTTATATTACAAAGCTGTCGTCATTAAGACAGTGCAGTACTGGCACAAAAACAGACACATAGATCAGTGGAAAAGAATAGAGAACCCAGAAATGGACCCATAACTATTTGGTCAACTAATCTTTGACAAAGCAGGAAAGAATATCCAATGGAAAAAAGACAAGTCTCTTCAACAAATGGTGTTGGGAAAACTGGACAGCAACATGTAGAAGAAGGAAACAGGACCACTTTCTTACACCATACACAAAGTAAATTCAAAGTGGATGAGAGACCCAAATGTGAGACAGGAAACCATCAAAATCCTAGAGGAGAACAGAGGCAATAACCTCCTTGACCTAGGCCATAGCAACTTCTTACTAGATATGTCTCTGCAGGCAAGGGAAGCAAAAGCAAAAATGAACTATTCATCACCATAAAAAGCTTCTGAAAAGTGAAGGAAACAATCAGCAAAACTAAAAGGCAGCCTATGGAATGGAAGAAGATATTTTCAAATCTGAACCAATTTAAACTCCAGTCAAAAATTGTAAGAAGCTTGTTTCCCCACTACCGAACCAAATTGCTTATTAGCAGACTTAAAATATTTTCCAATCCAGTGGACAAAAAACTGTATCTTATTTCAATGTGCATTTTCCCCATCACCAGTGTGAACATCTCTTGCTGTGTTTATTGGCCATTTCTGTTTCTTCCTGGGTGAATTGCCATTTCTCTATTTCTCTATTGGCCTAATTTTTCTCCTTAATTTATATATTCTCTGTATGTTACAAGCACTAAACCTTTATAAAAGAGACTGCAAGTGTTTTCCTCTCTGTCCTTCAATCAATCAATGAGTTTTTCTGTGTAAAAGATTTAATTTTGGTGGGGTGCCTGGGTGTCTCAGGTTTCTTTTTGTGTTCTCATTTTCCCTCGTCTCTAAGGAGGCTGCAAGGTTAGTTTTGACTTTTACTTTACACAACACGTTAACTCAGATGAGCCTTTAAAAAATGTCCAAGGATTTTGATTTCCTTTTGCCTCTCTTTGTTGTTGTTATGCCTTTGGTTTTAGTATCCAACTTCATTGTACAGGAGTCAGAGAATGTAATTTGTAAGACTTGTGCTTTTGTACATTTATTCTAAGTTTCTTTATGGCCAAGTATGAAGATCAATTTGTAAAGGTTTCATAGTCTTTTTTTTAAAAGACTTATTTATTTTTATTTTACAGAGAGGAGAGAGAGCACGCTTGAGTGAGGGGGAAGGAAGGAGAGAGAGAGAGAGAGAATCTTAAGTAGACTCCCGGGTGAGCCCCCACATGGGGCTTGATCCCAGGACCTTGAGATCACCATTTGAGCTAAAATCAAGAGTTGGTCACTTAACTGACTGAGCCACCCAGGAACCCCAAGATTTCATAGTCTAGTAAAAGAATACATAATCTCAGTATGTCTGAAACAAAACCCGATTTTCCGGCTTTCCTGTCTGTCTTCATTCCTTCTTACCTTCTTGCCTCCATCCTTTCTTTCTATCACTGATTCCTGTCTTCCTTCTCCCCTCTCTTTCTCTCATTCTTTCTGTGTTTTTAACTGTGTTATTCAAATCCTCTATATCCTTACTTTTGTGTCTACTTCATTCAATTAAAAAAATCTTTCAGTGTTTTTTTAAATAAAACTCTCATTATCCTTTTTCTCCCCCTTGATGTACAGTTAATCCTTGAACAACACAGGTTTGAACTGCATGGGTCAGCTTATACATGGATTTTTCATGGTACAGTCCTGTAAATGTATTTTCTCTTCCTTATGATTTTCTTCATAACTTACTTCTTTGTTAAGTTTCTTTTCTTTTCTGTAGCTTACTTCATTGTAAGAATACAGTATATAATACATGTAACACATGAAATATGTGTTCATTGACTGTTTAGGTTCTCAGTAAGTCTCCTGGTCAACAGTACGCTGTTAGTAGTTAAGTTTTGGGGGAATCAGAAGTTATAAATGGAGGAGAACCTGGGTAACTCAGTTGGTTAAGTGTCTGACTATTGATTTCTGCTTAGGTCATGATCTTGGGGTGGTGAGGTGGAGCCCCACGTCAGGCTGTGTGCTCAGTGTGGCGTTAGCTTGAGATTCTCTCCCTCTCCCTCTGCCCCTGCTCATGCATGCAACTCGCGCTCTCTATGAATAAATAAATTTATGTGTATATATATAACATGTAAATATTATTTATTTATAAATAAAGTCTTTAAAAAAAAAGTTATACATGGATTTTCAACCGTGTGGGACATTGGTGCCCCTAACCCATGCAATGGTCAAGAGTCAACTGTGTGGTCCTGTTTATTAACGTTCATGGCTCTCATAACATATTATTAGAACACACATTTTTATCAGTATAAATTGTGCTCTCTTTTTTTGTATATAATGCTTTCTGTCTTGAATTCTACTTGTCTGTAACTCTGAAGTTGTGTTTGTACTGGCATTGGCCTGATGAATCTTTGTCTTTTTCTTTTATTACTATTATTTTCAACTTCTTTATGTGGTTCTGTTTTAGGTATTTCTCCTTAAATATAGTGGGGTTGTTTTGTTTGTTTGTTTCCCCCACTCCAAACTGAGAGTCCTTTACGTGAAAAACTTCAGCTCATGGTCGTTCCTTAAACATCTGACACGTTTGTTATTTCACGTTTTCCATGCTTTATCCTATATTCTTGATTATCTTACGTTTTACCTTTTGGTAGTTTGAAAGTTTTACCTTGTATTTTTGTTCTGCAAGTGGTCATCCTTAAAGTCTTCACACCAAGAAGTTATTTTCCTTTCTCCATAAAAATGAAGCGATACATACAGCCAGCTCACTGAAACAAAATAAGAGTCGTATCACCGGTTGTTTCATATCTTCCCTTTATTTCTTCCTTACTGCCTCCTCTGTACTGTTAAAATTATCTTCAATTTTGGTTCCAGATGGTTAATTTTTTACTTTGTGCCTCTTCTATTTTATGAATACCTACTTAACAATTCCATTAGATTTCACTGCCATATTTTCAACAATTACTTGGTATTAACTATAAGTTTTACTGATATCATTGCTCATTTTATTGATATGTTATGTAATATTTCTGTTTCTCAGCTTTATTTTGCTGAAGTACAACCAGAAATTTTATCTTTTTTGGTGTTTTGTTTTCAGAAGAGGTTATGTGGATGGTAAACCCGCTGAGTTCTCGTACATCTAAAAGTGCTGTGACCCTCTGCCCCATACTTTAATGATAGGGCTCCAGCTTCAAAACACATTTCCTTAGTTCTTTACATTCATATAAGTATATAAATATATGTATTTATACATATATGTTGAGCATTAGCCCGTTGTTTTCCTGCTTTCTTTATTATAGATGAGAAGCTTGGTGTGAAGAACTAGGGTGACAAGTTTCAGAAATAGGCAACCCTGAGTTTTAATCCCATTTCTACCACTAACTGTACAACTGCCTTCTGTCAGTGAGGTTCTTCTTCCTCATGCATATGCATGAGATAAGAGTGTTATATAGGATCCTCGTCTAGCAAAAATTAAAGAAAATACTGAGCACAAGTGAATAATGGGCTCAGTGATGAGAATGATAACAGTTTCTTTCTACCAGCCTTATTTTTTCCCCTTCTCTGGAAACTTGTTCGAATTTTTCTTTATCCTTAAGGATCCCAATTTTCTACAATTTTGCCATAAAGGACTCAGTTGGCCTTTTTTCTCTCTGAAAACTCAAGTCCCTTTCAGCTCAGAGACATTCCTTCAGGTCTTTATTTGGCTGCTCCCTACCTTCCATCCACATATCTGTTCCCCTGCACTCTCCCTATGTGGCTGTTGGGTCGGCAGACTGTCTCCATGTGCACTCCTTCCTCTGGCTGCTGCAACACATGACCACGCACTTCATGGCTTCAAACAAAACGAATCTCTTATATTATAGTTTGGGGGCTGCAAAGTCTGGAATGTGTTTCACTGGGCTAAAATCAAGGTGTCCAAAGAACAGCAATCCTTCCAGAGGCTCTGGGAAGAAGCCACTCAGTTACCTTCTGTAACTTGTAGAGGCCACCTGCATTCCGTGGCTTGTGGCCCCTGCCTTTCTCTTCAAACCCAGCTGCACATCATCTCTTAGTTTCTCTCTGACTGATGCTCCTGCCTCCCTCTTTCACTTGCAAGGGCCCTTGTGATTACAAATGGTCTCCAAGTTATGACGGTTTGACTTACCAATCTTTCAACTTTATGATCGTGCAAATGCAATACACATTCTGTAGAAACTGTACTTCAGATTGCGAATTTGGATCTTGTCCCGGGCTAGCGATGTGCGGTATGATGCTTTCTCAGGCTGCTGGGAAGTGGCAGTGAGCTGCGGCATCCAGTCAGCGGCACAATCATGAGGATAAGCAACCAACGTACAGACCACCCTTCTGGACCCACACAACCGTTCTGTTTTTCCCTTTTAGTACAGCTTTCAATGAATTGCACAAGATCATCAGTACTTCAGTACCATATAGGCTTTGTGGTAGGTGATTTTGCCCAACCGTAGGCTAATGTACGTGCTGAGCACAGTTAAGTTCGGCTAAGCTAAGCAGTGACGTTTGATAGGGTGGGTGTATTGCATGCATGTTCCACTTACAATATTTTCAGCTTAGGAGGGGTTTATTGGGACATTATGGTTATCCCCATCGTAAGTTAAGGAAGATGTGTACATTGAGCCCACCTGAATAATCCAGGAGACTGTCCCCATTTCAAGTTCCTTATCTTAATCACATCCACAAAATCCTTTTTGCCATGTAAGGTAACATATTTGCAGATTTTAGGGATTAGATAAGGGTATTTTTGGAAGGGCCATTATTCTGCCCACCACACCAGTCTTTTTACTTTCTACATGAAGCTCATCTCTTAGGCTTTTTACTTTGTTTTCTGTGAGAGTTCTTTATCTTGCTCTTTCAGATCTCACAAATATGCATACATTTTATTTCCACAGTGATATTTCAATTTTCAAGAATTCTGATTCATCTTTTTAGGAAAAAAAACTGGGAGGAAACTCACAATTATTTCTGAAGATGCTAATTTTACTTGCTTTAAATTTTTTTTTCTATTTTATGCATTAATTCCTTCTCCTAGGGGATTTTTCTGCTTATTCCGCCTATGAATCACTTCAGAATATTATATTTCATTCAGTATTAGTGATTAGGTTGCATGTTCACATTTACAAATCAGGACCTAGATGAACAGGATTGGTATCTTGAGTTTGGCATTCTCATCATGTGTAAAAATCATTGTTTCTCCAACAGTGGGTACAGATTCTGATGGCAGAAGCCCTGGGTCCTTACAGATAGTGGGGACTATACCTGGGAAGCCCTTTTCTTAGGAGGTGTGGGGATTTATCTGTTAGTGGCTCACCATGATAACCAAAGTTACTTGGAAGCACAACGCTGCATTTTTTGGACCTCGTGCCTACTCTGGGGGCCCATCATAGATCTTTCACCCTAATCAGCGAGTAATTCCTCCGGCTTTACTCAGGGACAAATGCAGCATCAGCCTTCTAGATGGTACAGCTCCTTCATTCAGTTACTCCTCACTCTTTCTCGGCCCTGATCTTGGGACCCCTCCAGAATTTGGCTGGGAAATCTCATATTTTCTTGGTCCTGTCTTTTCTGCATTTTGTGTTGTGGGTTATTTAGCCTCTTCTCCATTAGAGATGTGACCTTTCAGAAATTCCTGAATATTCTGATCTGCTCATGACAAGCTCCCTATGCTTTTCCCAGTGATAATTTTGTTCTTATTTCATGTACCTTGTGCCATCTAATGGGCTGTAAGGCAGGAGACACATAGCCAACTCTCTTGAACTGCAGAATTCTTCTATCAATTTATTCTATTGCTGTGTGTGCGTTTCTGTAAATTGTAACATATTTTTGAAAATGTATGAATAAAAGTGATCTAGATAGATGGCAAATAGATTGGTGGAAATTTTGATCTATTGATCTCATGAATATGGAATCTCTGATTTTTGTCTGAATGACCCTGTATTATTTATTGGATCATTCACCTATTTAGCAAACAGTGCAGGCTATGCTCCACACTGGAGTTGTTTATTCGTTCGTTTGTTTTTAATAACCTTTCTGTTCTTGGTGCCTATTATTCATGGGATTTAATTTGGCACTTTAGTTCATGAAAATCTGAGCATTTTACATGCATTATAGATTAACAATTTATCTCATTCAGTAGATGGTTAGGGAATTCTGAAGGTCAGAGAAAGCATTTCCATGGACCGTGGCTTCCCTGATTTCTAAATTCTTTACCAGAAACCACAGTCTGTCTTTGCCAGTTTGATTTCTCTCCATCCCCATGAGCACTAAATTTAAGTTAGAGCCACAGAATCAATCTTTCTTCCAGAGTCAGAGCACTGATTTTGTCACTGTCACTCAGAATTCTTGGAAAAAGTCTCCCCTCCCCCTGTCCCCTGCCATGCATGCTCTGTTCCTGCATCTGGATAGAGAGTCCTTTCCTATAATCCTGGATTTGGGCTTGTAGCCTGGATTTTCCCAACATATGTACAGTTTCCACCTCTGCAGAATCAACATGGTCTTATGGTACTCTCAGTCCTCGGTGGTGACTTTGTTTTCATCTTCTCATGGAAATATCACGTATTTGTTCCCATATTTTGATTATAGTCTTCTCATCCGCAAGTTAACATTAGTCTGATGCTGTCTAATTCTTACTGTAACACTAACAATAATATCGATGATGATAGTAACAAGCATCATTTATTGCCAACTAGGCACCAAGGGCTTTTATGTGCTATATCAATTTTAAGGGCTTTTAACTGAAAGTAATAGAAAACGAAACCATAGTTTCTTCAACAAGTGCTCTATTTTGGTCACATAATGAGAGGTCGGGGGGTTGGCAGCTTTTAGAGCCAGTCCAATTGTTCATTTTTATCCGTGATGAAACCACTAGAATTGTCATGGCCTTTTCCTTATTGTGGTGGGATGACTATATCAGCTCCAGCTATCATGCTCACCATCAGAAAAGAAAGGAGAAAAGGAAAGAATCTATATGAGAAAAGTAAACATAGAAATATAGCCAACTTCACTTGTGTCTAATTGGTGACCCACAACTAATCCTAGCTGGAATTATCTAGGAGAAGAAATTTAAGGATGAGGTTGAGACAACTAACTAACCCATGACGGCTATATGCTTGGCATACTCACAGTATCCTATTTTTCACATCTCTGTCATTGTTATTCTTCTTCCCATTTTACGTAAAGATACTGAAGGTCAAAGAATTTATGTGACTAACCCCAAATCATACCATTGGGAAGAAGAATCATAGCCAGGATTTGAACCCATCTCCACCTTTCTCTGAAATTCCATTCTTTCCACTTTATTATTCTCTCTCTCTCTCTCTCTGGATTGTTTATAACACACCAGTAGACTAATTAAAGCAGGATTGAAAGAATCAATGAATGATTGGCTCTTCAGCTTTGGTGCTTTTGCCTATGACTCTATGTAAGAAATAGTTCCATTAAGGGCCCTACAGGCTCTCAATCATAAGGCTCGAATCCTTGGAGTCCTTAGACAGATGGGTGGAAAGAGCTTGGGAACCACCGGCCTGGATTCAAACCCTATTTCCACTACTGACTAATATATGAATGATTATGAACCCATCACTTAATCTCTCTGTGCCTTTGAGTTCTCATCTTTCTCTACCACCATTCTCTCTGAGTTTGGTTATGTATTGCAGCCAAATTACTTATCAAGAAGCGCAGGTCCAATTCTATCATTCCCTTGTCCAAAAACCATCAACACCTCTATGGTAGACGCTGTGACCTGTATCCTTAAAAGGGACTGATAAGTCCTTTTTCCTTTGGCTTGCTTTACCGCAGAGGCAGAACATGCAAGATACTCCAACGTTCTCAGCCTCCCCTGTAGCTCGGGATGGCATGACAACTTTCTAGTGAGATGTAAGTGAAAGTCTTAGGAGGGGCTTGACCAGCATGTCCCTTCATCCTGAGCCCTTCTTCCTGCCTACAGCACACAGCTGAGGCCAGAGGTGGAGCAGTCATATTATGACCATGAGGTGACAAACATGAGGACCAAAAAAAAACCAAAAAAAAAAACAAAAAAAAAAAAAAAAAAACCACCCTGCCTTTGAAGAATGACCAGACAGAGCAAATGGAAAGAGGCAGCATACTCCGTGGGAGACCCATCATTGAGCCAGTATCCTGACTCCGGACTGCCTGCCCCCTATCCCTTTTTTGCCTGGAATAATCAAACTCCCTTCTCCTTTAAACCATGTCTGCTATGTTTTTCTGCCATTTGACCCATTAGGTTAGTATTGAAAATGCTCTAGAGTGTGGTTTCAATCTTCTTTACAGATTTTCTTTCTCCTCTTTCATCCCTAAACTGTGATTCCTCTAAACCAAATTCCTTACTGTTTCTACCTTTACTCCATGGCCAGGCTGAAGTGGGGCCTCCCTCCTCAACAAGTCTCCCTCTTGTTCCCTGACTGCTGTCATTTCTCAGTCCTTAGAACTTTGACCTTTTGTAATCCTTAGCACATTCTTGAATTATGGTTATGTAGGTGTCTGTCTCATCTCCCCCTTTTGTGAATTCCTAAAAGCCTTGTGTTATTCACGCAATCCCCTACACACACACACACACACACACACACACACACGACACCTCAGTCCCCACACAGCATCTTGCTCAGGTGGGTCCTCAGTACCTCTTTACTATTGGATGCGTGGTAGTACATGTGATAGTTTGGGGTTCTTTCCTTTCATTGATATCCTTTATTTATCCCTCCTGCTAGGGACAAAGTTGAGTCTTGGTCAGTGGAAACAGTTTTCTGATGCATAAGTACATCTTTCCTGAATGTTCTTGACCTGCTTGTGAAAACCTGGAAAGGAGGAGAGATGGTCTTGTGTTCAGTGCTTGCTTTGCAGGGTACTTTCTGAGCCGTCTGCTAGGCACTGAGCAGAAGGAAGCTTTCAATTCTCTCCTTGGCAGGCAGAGTGATCTGTGCTGCTGGCCTAACTGTCAACCAGCTCCCAATGCAGCAATCTCTGGCTAAGTAGACTGGAAGAAGCTTTGAATAGAGAGACCTAATGGGAACCTTGTCTTCTACGGAGACTCACACAGCACCTTCCGAATGTTAGTGACCCAATAAATACATTTGGTTGGTTTGAAACTGTGGTTTGAGTCCACATTTTCAAATAGGGTTGCTTTGCTTTGAAATATGGTTCAGTCATTTATTATTTATGTGTATTATTCATACCCTGGCTGCTTCTCATATTTGTGGTAACTAAAAGCTACAGGTACCCCATAACCATTAAGTCATTCAAGTGAGGTTAAAAGACAAAACCAAACAACAAAAATGGCCTGGTGGTAAAAGACCTGGGGTAGGATCCTAAAGTTCATCTCATTTATTCCTTCCAACAAAGCTATGGGCTCACTATTTTTTACAAATGAGAAAGCCAAAGACCAGAGACGTTGAGCAAATGGGAACAGGTCTCACCCTTGTGAATACCAGAGCCCACGACTCAAACCCAGCACCTGCTGACTCCATGTCTGTACTCTGATCTCCGCCACACTGTGATGGGACCATGGCTCGATGCACCCTGCCTGCTGTATTCTCATGAATGAACCAAAAGATAAAAAAGAGGTGATTTAGAAAAATGCATTACAACCACCATAAGTTAACTAAAATGTTCTATTCTCTGAAATTCCCTAAGCCACTAGCACATTAATGGAATGTCAGGAGGGAAGATACTCCTGAAATCATCTAGTTTGCTCCCTCTTTTTTTTTTTTTTCTGGATGAAGAAACTAGGGGAAGTGCCTTGCCCAAGGTACTCAACATCAGTTGTTCATCTGTGCCAGCTTACTCCCTCAGGACTCCTTAGCAGCTGGGAGACTCCAACTCCCTTTCAGCCTAGGTTTTGGGATCAGAAACTCTCAAAGGATGGATATCTCTAGTGGACCTCCATTTAGTAAAAGGTCTTTCACAGACGCTTTAGCAGGCAATGTTTGGTCATGTGTTTTGTCACCTTTGATGGTAACCTTCTTTTCATGCAGGTGAAACTTCCATTTGGAGATTTGTGCTAAAATGGTTTTGTAAAGGTAGAAATGCCCCTATTAACAGAGAAGTCTAGTTACAAGATAGTTGATGTGGCACCTAGTCTGCAAAGGTGGCCTCCCAACAAACGCAGCTTCCTGGGAGTCCTTGTCTTGCATACTCAGGTACTGGTGCACTTGATTCTTGGCTGGCCCTGTGCAACCAATAGAATGCAGTAGAAGTGACATTGCATGACTTCAAGGCTAGAATACAAGAAGCCTTGCAGCTCCCTCCTGGGTCTTTTGAATGATCACTCTTGGGGCTTTCCCTCTCAGAATCCAGCCACAATGCCCAAGAAGCTGAGGCCACCTAGAGAGGCCACGTGCAGCTTTTCTGACTGACAGCCCTAGCTGACTCCCAGCCAATTTCTCAAACTGACTGCTGGTTTGGGGAGTAACCCAACTTAACATCTGGCCCAGAGAGCCTTCAGAGACTATAGTCCCAGACTGCAACCACATGAAAGACCCCAAGGGAAAGCCACCCAACTGAGCCCAGTCAATCTAAAGAACCATGAGTGACAATAAAAAGTTGTTGTTTTTAAACCACTGAGTTTTGGGATGATTTGTTAGGTAGCAGTAGATAACGGGAGCAGTAGAAAATATCAAAAGATTATTTTTTCTCCATTTCCAACAAAACTCAGTGGTAACACATAATCAATAGCTACCAAGATCTAGGAGATGGTCAAATTGAAATTTATTTAAACTCTTTTCCCATCCCACCCCAGATTGTGCTGCTTCTGGCTAAGTTATTTCTTTCATTCCTAAGTGAGACACCAGGGATAGAAGGATCTTGAAAAAGGAATGCAATTTAAAAATATCTACTGAGACAGGTATTTTGACATTTGAAGGAAGAAAAAACAATTTAGGATGCTTTAAAAGCTTTCCAATGTTTACTTCCCTATTATTTCTCTCTGAGCCACAGAAAATAGTCTTACACTACTGTCTAGTTATTTCAAGCAATCTACAGTGACATGATGAATCCTTTAAATGTTTTAATTGAAATATACAGTAGAACATTTTACATACAGGTAACTTATTTTATATCTCCCAAACTGGACCAAGCTAATTTCCTTTTCTTTCACTATTTTTTTCTTTTTTCTTTTACTTTTTTTCCCTCATTCTCTCTCTCTCTTTTCCCATCTTTTATTCCTCCCTCCCCTTTCCCTCCCTTCCTTCCTCCCTTCTTCCCTCCCTTCATTCCTTTCTTCCTCCTCCTCTGCCTTTTTCTTCTTCCCTCTTCTTTTTCTTCTCCCTCCTCCTCCTCCTCTTCCTTCCTCTCCTCCTCCTCCTCCCCCTTTTCCTGATCCTCCTCCTCCAGCTTCTACTATCAATGCCAGCCTCTGATTATCATTTACTGGGGACACAGGAAATGAATCAGAAGAAGTCTTATTTCAGGGGCCTCCCAAGTGTCAGTGTCATGGTGGGTGATCTCACACACTTTATTTCATTGAATCTTCACAACAGGCCAGCCAAGCAGTACTGTTCCTATTGTGCAGATGAGGAAACTGAGGCTGAGATCAATTCAATAACTTGCCCAGATTCACTGAGCCAGAAATAACTGCTAAAGCAGGAATTAAAACCTTGTTTTCTCTTATTCCAAAGATCTTGCTGTTTGCATAGACACCTGCAACTGGCATCAATATTCAGTTCCATGGGCTGCAAGAAAGTATACAGAATAACTGTCCAGAGTGTTTCCTCATGTAGAATCTCTACCTGTCTTTGGGTGTGATTGATAACATGCTCTCAAGAACTGCTCTCGCTTCCATTCTGCATCCCAGCCCTGTGGGCCCACTTGCTTCTGCCCACAGGCTCCTTTCTGGGGACCGACTCTCAAAGAATAGTTCTATTTGGAGACGGGGAAGTATTTAGAGAAACCTCAACTTGATCCAAAGACTTGCTATTTGTTTCACTCCTTTCTTTCTGCAGCTTTGTCAAGAATATGATTGATTAATATAGCTCCCATAAATGGATTTAGCAGTGGGTTCCTTTAAGAAAGGAATCTTTAAACTTCCTTTTATGTCGTATTTTCCAGGGTTGGGGGCATGGGTGGCTCATTGACAATGCAGTTGCTATTGCTGCACCCAAAGATCTGATTCAAGGGGAACTTACATGGGACCTAGGAATTGGAGTTTCAAAAAGCACTCACATGATTCTAATGTAGTAGGTCTAAGACTTTGTGGAACGCTGCCTCAAGATGGAACAGATCAATTGTACCTTTGAGTGACTTTGTGGAGGTATTGTTCCTCTAGGGAATCTGTGCAGTTGGCAGCTGCAGTTTTTATAGCCACTCAGACTCATCTATGCCTAAGACCACACTGCTAAATTCACGCACAGCACTCAAAATACCTCTGGAAGTGGCTCGAAGGAAATGGACTTTGGAGACGGGCAGGTGGCTGGAGGAGGATTCACCCCGCCCCCCATTCCTGGACTGGCCATCACTGGTAGACAATTTGGAGAAGCAAAACCCATTTTTCGCTCCTGCACCATCTATTTTGAGTGTTCCTGTGCTAAGCTCTGCACTCCTGCCCAGGACTGAGGACTTTCCTGGAAGACATGTGGTGACTTTAAAAAAAGCCTGAGAAACCTGATCTTTGCCACTTTACTCACTGCCCGACTCTCTAGGTCAGATGTTCTGGGGCCCATGGCCAACACTCTATCTGCTGTCACTTCAAATCTCAGGATGGCAAATCTGCTTTGCTTCCTTCATTCCATCTACAGGTTTGTAGCTCTCAGCTGTTACAGTCCAAGTGCTGGGTAGATTTTGGAGGTTGAAGCAAAAGGAAGATGGAAAGGTAAGGAAGGCATTGGTCCCTCCCCGAAGGGTCTCTCAGTTTAATGGGAAGGTCAGGGTGGTCATGATGAGGAGACAACACATTCAGGTGATCAAATGAAAATCCCACTCAATTGCTAATGGGAAAGCTAGCTCAATGGGGAGGCACCCAGAAGAGGCTATTACCTACACGTGGGCTCAGGGCAGGTTTCAAGGACGACTGTGCTGATCTTATGAGATTTTAACAGAGTAATAATTGTCATGAGAAAAAGAAGGAGCATATTTTAGGACAGGGGGAAAGAAAGAGCAGATATGGGGCGTTGTAGAAGGGTTTGTTTTAAAGAAGAGCCAGCAGTTCACTTTGGTAGAAATTTAGGACACTGAGAGACAAGAAGTGGAAGACAGGAGCTACATGTGAAAAGTTAAGTGAGGGGCGGAATGTCCAAGCATGTGAATGCTGTATCCAGTGGTGGGGCCTTTATCCTCTTCATCATGGGGAGCTATCAGGAAGACTCCAGTCATTCAACAAGTCTTTACAGGGCCCATCCCACCCAGACACCGTGTTAGTCCCTGAGAGGATAATGGTGAAAAAAAAAAAATCAGACAAAAAGTTCTGCCGTCTGAGAGCTTGCCTTCTTGTATGAAGAGAAAGACAACAAACAAAATAAGTAAAATACATTGTATGTCAGGTGGTGCTGTGGGCTGACTCTGTCCCCCAAAGACGTGTTGAGGTCTAACCCCTGGTGCCCAAGCATGTGAAAGACTTGGCAATAGTCTTTGCAGATACAATCAAGTTAAGATGAGGTCATACAGGATTAGTGTGAGCCCTAAATCCAATGGCCGATGTCCTAATAAGAAAGTCACGTGACAACATAGGGACACAGACACACAAGGAGGAAGGCCATGTGATGAGGAAGAAAGAGATAAAAGTGATATATTTACAAGCCAAGGAACACCAAGGATTGCCAGCACAACCACAAGCCAGGAGAGCATGGAAGAGATTCGTCCTTCGACCCACCAGAAGGAACCAAGCCTGCCAGCACCTCGATTTTGGACTTGTGGCCTCCAGAACTGTGAGACAATAGATTTCTGTTGTTTTAGGCCACTCAGACAGTGATTATTTGTTACATCAGCCTTATGAAACACATTCAGATGGTATAATTGCTGTGAAGAAGAAAAGACTGGAAAGGGACATAGGAAATTCCAGGAGGGTGGGAGGAATGCTATTCTAAACAGTGTAGTAATAGAAAGCCTCATGGAGAATAGGGCATGAAGTCAAAGACCTACATGGGTTACAATTGGATATTTGGGGTAGAGTGTTCCAAGTAGGGAAGAGAGAACAACCAATGCAAAGGTCCAGAAGCAGAGCCTTGTGTACCTGTCCTAGGGAAAGCTGGAAGGCTAAAGTGGGAGACAGGGGAGGAAAAGGCAGTGAGGTCAGAGAGATCCTAAGGCCATGTCACATGAGGCCTAGTGGGCCATGATAAGGACTCTGTTTTACTCTGAGAGAGATAAGGGATTTCTGTAGGGTTGTGAGTCAAGTGAAGATCTCCCTATGGTTTAACAGAATCACCCTGTGTTGAGTCATTGAAAGGACTCAAAACTGAGTCAGGGAAGCCAGTGGAAAGGCTGTTGGCAACACTCCAGGGGGAGGGTGATTGTGTCTTGAGCCACGTTGGTAGCACAAGAGTTGGTGAAAAGTGTTCAGATTCTGGATATCATCTGAAGGTAGAGTCAACACGATTTGCTGGTGGGTTGCATATGGAATGTGAGAGTAGGAGAGGGGTCAAGGAGGACTCCAGGATTTTTTCCTGAGCCATTGAAAGGATGGAGTTATCATTTATCCTTTTGTAGAAGAATGCAAGCAGATCAGGTTTGAGAGAGAAGAGCATGCGTTTGGTTTTGGATATGTTGAATTTGACATACTTATTGCACTTCAAAGTGGAGATATTGAATAGGCAGTAGGATATAAGAATCTGGAATTCAGGAACATCAGGCTAGGCTAACAGTGAAATATTGGGCTATGATGAACATACATGGTCTTTAAAGCCAGGACTGATGAAAACACACTGGAGAAGAAGCTCAAGGAGTGAGTCCTGTGACACCCAACAATAAGATGGGAAGGAGTTGAGGCAAAATCAATAAAGGAGACTAAGATGGATCTGCCAGCAAAGGAGCAGGAAAACTAGAAGTACTGGTATCCCGGAAACCAGGAGAACATACTCTAAAATGGAAGGAGCTGCTCATGGGTCAGGTGTGATGAATACTGAAACTGACCACCAGATCAACACAATGGAGGCCATTAGTGACCTTGATGAGGGCAGTAGTAATGAGTGAAGGGGGAAATCTTCATTAATGTGATTTATAAAAACAACTGGAGGACTTCTGCTGTGTAAAGGACAGCAGAGAAATATGGTTGTAGCTCAAGAGGGAAGGGTGATCGTGAGGGGATTTGTGTTCAGTTGAAAGGAATAATGGCATCCATGTAAGATGATGGAAATGGTCCAAGTGAGAGAAAGAAACATTTTGATTATTTTTAAGTTGTTTGCATATAGGAAATATGTATGTGTAGTATGTATGTGTATGTGCGTATGTATACACAACTTCACTGATCCTCCCAAAAGAAAATCAACCCAAAATTTAGTCCGTTCAAAGTACTATGGAGTAAATATGACCATACTTCTCTCCCCATTCCCCACTGTCCTATAAGGCAATGACCCACTAGAATAGTTTGGTGTGACTCCTTCCAGCTCCTTCCAGGTCTGTATAATGCACAGCAAATCTGTCCTATCAGTAAACTGTTCCATCAGTACCTTAACTAAGGTAGACCCCACGAGAATTTTTCCTAGAAAGCTCTCCTTTCTAAGAGAAGTTCCAACCTATTACTCTGTTCTGGGAAAGAAGAATAAATAATGACTTCTAAGGTTCTAAAAGGGGAACTTGCCTGGACCCCTTGGTAGACTTCCTTGGTAGAGGAAAGGAGGGTGGCAATGTTGTGTCTCTGAGCTGGAAGAGTCCACTCTTGACTCAGTGTTCTCTGGCCAGCAAGAGCCCTGGAAGTTGGTTGCAGAGGAACTGAGAGAGCTGAGCATGGAAAGCCTCACTCTTAGCTGACCTAGCTCAAAAGTCATGGAGAGCACGTCCTTCAAGTACCAAGTCCAGATGCCTAGGTCAGGGAGCATCATTACAACCAAGCATCACCATCACAGACCACACTGCGGGAGGCCAGGCTTCACAGTGACATCTTAGGAAAGCCAGCTCCATTCAGCTGCATCTTTTGGGTCTGGAAGCTATCATTCCCCAACACACAGACACACACAGACATGCAATTCACAGTTGGCATGCATGAGATTTCAAGGGTTCTTGGACAATCTGTGGGATGGGCAACCACAAATGAGATCTTGGATTTCCTTGTACTAAGGTCTATGGGGGCTCAAATGATCAGCTGGGGAAAATGAAAAGGGATATGGTGATGTAATACTATGTTTCTATGAAGTTTTGTTGTCAGTTACTTTATTTATATTTTAATGTGTATGTACTTGTATAAATATGTACCTTTAAATATATGAACATATCTTTTATAGATATAAACATGCACATATAAATAGATAATACTGTACACGTTACATTATTTTGCAACTTTCTTTCATTCTGTTTTTTTTCTTTTTAACCAACACTCTAAGGTAGGTATCTGTCTAGTTTAAAGTCAGGCCTTTATAAGTCTGTTCTTTCTTTTTAGCGACTGTGAAAGTTTGCGAAGGTATTTGACCATGCCTCTATTGATGAGCCTTGAGAATGCTTCCACTTCCTTACTATTACAAACACTGTTGCATCTAACATTTTGCACCCATGCCTTTATGCACTTAAGCAAGCAATATAATAGGTTATATCATTAGAAGTGGACTTCCTGAGCCCCAAAAAGTTACGGATTTGTAATTTTAAAGGATCCGGCCAAATTGTCCTCCCCAGAGCTGTCTCCCTCCCACATCAGTATAATATGCTCTCTTTCCCCCTTCCCTTTGCCATCCATGGAGATTACCAGTCTTTAAAATTTCTGCCAATCTGATAGGTGAAAAATGCTATGTTATTGTAGACTGCATTTGCAAGTCCCTGTGAGTGAGGTTCATCAGCTTTTCATATGTTTATTTGCCTTTTGTCCTTTTATGTGAATTGCCTATTCATAACCCTGGCTCTTTTTTTCTATTAGATAGGCTGTCTTTTTCATATTGATTTTTATGAGTTTGTTATATAGATCATGCATATTAACCATTTTTCTGTTTTAGATGTTGCAAATATTTTTTCCATTTTACCATTTGTCTTTTAAATGTGTTTGTAGTGACTTTTGCTGGTGTACAGAAACTTCCATTTGTAAGATATAAAATCTGTAAATCTTTTCCTTTGTGGTTTCTGGATCTTCTTCTTGCTTGGGAAAGCTTCTTTTAGCATAAGATCATAAAAAAAAAATCCTATTAATTTAATCATGGTGGAATTTTTTTTTCTACATTTATGTTCATAATCCACCTCAAGATTATTTTTAGCCTATCTTTGAAAAAGAGATCTATCTAACATTTTCCAATTACTCAATGTCGTGAAAAAATCACCTATCCCCACTAATCTGAAATGCACCTAAGTTTCCACACGTGTGCATAGGCCTGTACTATGCTTTTTCTTTTCATTTCTCTCATTTCTTCATGCACCAATACCACAGGGTTTAATTGTTGCCATTGTATTATTCTATATGTTTGCACACCTGGCATGTATTGTCCATCGTGCTTCTGCATAGGTCTTTTATCTGCTTATTTGTTTTTTTATTACTGAAACCTATTGGATATGCTGGTAAGCATGGTTTCCTATGGGAGGTTGGGCTGGGAGTTGGGAACACCAAGAGTACTAGACAGTAAGGAAGCCTTTGTCCTAAAATAGAAAGGTACAGTAAGGTACAGTAATGCCAACCAATCAAGAGATGATTGCCCTTGAAAAGAGTTTGCTACAGTTCGAAGAGGAGGAGGCAGGCACACCAGGGGAGGCCACACCAGGAAACACCAGGGTCTGTCATAGGCAGAGGGGGAGGAGGGAATGGAAGGCAGAAGGCTTTATTATAGTTTCTTTGGGAAGGAACCATGGAGACAGGGTAAACAGGTTTAGGATTAAGTCATTTGAATAATTTCACTGAGCTCTGGGCAGAGGGGTAGTCCCTAGTTGTCTGGTACCCAGCCCTGGGGTAATTTCGGCCAATGAGTAGTGGCCCAGGAGTATAAAAGCCCAATAAAGGAGGTGGTAGAGGTGTGGACTCTGGATTGGTTGGTTCGATATGAAAAGCACACTCCCAGGGCAAGTTGCTTGTATCCAGAAATTGGCTAACCCTGGGAGTGGCAGTCCCTCCTGGATCAGCCCAGCCCCAGATGTCAGAGCATCAGAATACAGAATAAAAAAGACATAGTTAATACGCGTTCACTCAAAGATTTGTACCATTGGTACATTTCACTCCTGGACATGTTTCACTGCTTTTCCTTTTTAAAAGAATTCCCCTCTCTGATATGGCTTTGAGGAACATCTTTCTATTCCATTCCTGCTCCTCAGACTTACAGATATCCCCACGGAATTTCTCCAGGATGCTGTTGGGAGCAATTAGCTCTCCTCTCTGCAGGGAGTCTTTTTGCTTTTTTCTTTCTTTCACTTATTTTTATTTATTTTTTTTTATTCTTTTGATAGGTTTTGGGTCACTCTTCTATAGTCTTCACTTCCTGCCAAACCTCTCTCATTTGTTCTTTGGAACTCAGAAATTCCTCCACATGTCTGTTCATTCCTATTTTCCAGAGCTTTAATTGATTTAATTCTTTACTTTGTACCTTTTTGCTCATTGTAATAATATTGGGAGGCTGAGGGGAGGTAACCACCATCTTGATCAGCAATCCCATCATAGCTCTAGTCTAATGGGAGAGAAAGGGGATAAAATCCATGTTTTAGAAGGACAGTCTTGGCAGCAGTAAGGAAGATGAGGAGAGGAGGGGAAGAATGGAGAGAGAAGGCTTGTGCTACTATTTGCAGTGTTTGACTCCCCAGTAATTCCAATTCTACTGGCTTATCCTAAAGAAATATACACATTAAAATACATGTGCAAAGAATATTCATCATCGCATGATGTTCAGTAGAGAATAAGTGGAAACTACCTAGAATATCTGACAGAAAGGAGTGGTTACGTACGTATAATAACTGTCTAATAAAGTACTATGCCAGGTACTTAAAGTTCGATTTTGAATAATATTGAATCATGACAAAATTCTCATGTGATAATGGAAAGAAAATTTTTTAAAGGTTGCAGAGCTATATACTGTATATTTTAATAAATGAAGAAAATAATCTAAGCTATTAACACTGGGTATTTTTGCGTGTTAGAATTATGAGATGTTACTGTTATTTATATCTGTTTTTCATGTCTTCTATAATGAGCATGTATTATATTTGGAATGATAAAAAATATTATGTTAAAAGCAAAACCTGGAGCTTCCAAACTGGTGAACAATGGAGGTGCTGGGAGAGTGGGTCACCCAGAGAGGCCGTGAAAGCTCGGCACCCTTTCCCTATGCCTTGTCTTGTGCATCTCTCCCATCTGCGGAACCCAAGTTGTATCATTTTATAATAAACTGGAGATCTAGTAAATAAGAAATACATACATACATACATACATACAAATCAAACCTGAACTGATGAGACCCTTGCTCAGGCAGACACCCTGTCGGTTAGTGAATGAAGAGCTATAAATTTGAAAAACATTTACTGGGCCTATATCGTGCATTAAAATCCTGAGAGAAGGAGTCATCAATTCATGTGACAATCTAGTTGGGTAATCAGACTAAATGTTTGGATTATAGAAGATAATGAATCAAAAGCTTTTGTAGGTCTTACACATTTTGCAGATGTGGACTCTAGTGCCTGAAGAGCTGAGTTTTCTGCCTCAGGTCTCTCTGTCAAATTAAAGCAGAGCCAGGAATAAATTTCAGTATTGGACAATAACTTGAAAAAAAAAAGTGCTATGGCAGTTTATAATTCTTCCAAGTGAGTAGTACAGACTTTTGTTGGCATTCCTAAATGGCTGGGATAATTTCAGGAGTTTTTCTGAATCTTACCAGGATTCTTGAGGTCACATTTCCTCCCCTTCTGTAACTAATGAAGAGGCTCCCAAACTTGTCTACTCATCAAAATTATGTAGGGAATTCTTAAAAAATATTTTTAAATATTAATATTAAAAATTAAGTCCAGGGCACCTGGGTCCGACTCTTGTTTTCAGCTCAGGTCATGATCTCAGGGTCATAAGATCGAGCCCCACGTTGGGCTCTGTGCTGGGCATGGAGGCTGCTTAAGATTCTCTCTCCCCCTCTCCCTCTGCCCATCTCCAACCTCCCCACCTTGAATCCCAGTGCACACAATGCTCTTGCTCTCTCCCTCTTAAAAAAAAAAAAAGAAAAGAAAGTTAAGTCCTAGGCCTCACCTCTGATCTATTGCTTTAGAATCTCAGTGGGATTAGGTCTTGGAATCAGACTTTCCAAATTCCTGCAGGTAATTCTGATGTACGGTCAGCTTTGGGAGCCATTGTGTTTTTATACCTCTTCACATTCTTAGAAAATGGGTAAGTAGACAGAAAATGTGAAAAGGTTAGCTGACCAATGAAAGACTTTCAAGGCATACAATGACCTAAAGGAGATAGGCTGTAAAATGACTTGAGATTGTTGTCATCCAGAAGAATATGTTTGTAGCATCACAGTGATGCTGTGTCCTTGAACCTAGATGGTGTACAGCACACCTGATGGGCAGGTGGCCAATGAAATGTGCACCTGCTTCAGTCTGTCTCTTTGAAACCAATCTGTTCACAGAGTCCCTTGAAGGAGTTGAATTAGTTCTGTTAACGCATTATAGAGAATAAAAGCTGTGTTTATAAATGGAAGAATTACCCTAGGGTAGGATGGTCAGGGAAGAATAAATAGTTATAATAATAGCAACCATTTACTGAGCACTTCTTTTGAGCCAAGAACTGTGCTAAATGCCTTAGCCACATTTATCTCATAAATGCTTACAATGTGTCTATCACATAGGAATTTGTCTTCGTGAAGATAGACTAAATATGATGAGGTAGCAGACAATCTCAAAATACCAGTGGCTTAAAACAACAAAGGTTTATTTCTTGCTCATACGTCATGTCCATTTGAAGTTTGGCAGGGGATTGTCTCCATGTCAGTTTCACTCAAGGACGTTGGCTGATGAAGTCCCCACCATCTGGAATGTGACTTGTTGCCAAAGCTGGGAAAAGGGAAGACAGACAAGAGAGCATCGGCTCTTCTATGCATCCATCCTGAAGTGACCCAACTTACTTCTACTCTTTGGCCAACATAACTCACAAAGTGAAATGAACTTAACGGGATCAGGAAATGAAATTTTCTCAAGTGACAGGCATCAGAGAACAAAATATCAGTGAGCTGCACTTATATCTGACACAGGATATTATTTTTATACTTTAAAATGAAGGAACTGCCTGTCTGTTAGAATGGCTAAAATTTAAGAAACCTGATAATACCAAATGCTGACAAAGATGCAGGGCAATTTGACCTCATGCCTTGCTACTAGAAATGCAAAATGGTACAGATGATCTAGGAAAAATAGCTTAGTGGTGTCTTTAAAAGGTAAATGTATACTTACCATATGGGCCAGCAATCTCTTTTCCAGGTTTTTACCCTAGAGCATTGGTTACCTACTGAGAACATTTTTGCCCTGCCCTCCACAGAGCATTCAGTAATATGAGGAGATGTTTTTGGTGGTCACACTGGGTCAGAGGATGCCACTGGTATCTAATGGGTAAATCCAGTGATGCCACCGAATATCTTCCAAAGCACAAGACAGCCTCCCACATCAAAAAATTATCTCACTTAAAATTCTGCTCATAATACAGTCATTGAAAAATTCTGCATTAGAGAAATGAAAACTTACATTCACATGAAAACTTTCCCATAGAAGTTTATATGAGCATTATTCACAATCACTGGAAACAATCTAATGTCCTTCAGTGGATGAATGGACATACCTATGCCATGGAATACTACTCAGCAATGAAAAAGAAAGAATTGCTGGTGGGTACAACAACATGGATGAGCCTGAAACCACTATACTAAGCAGAGGTAACCAGTCTCAGAAAGTTATTTACTGTATGATTTCATCTATATGACATTTTGGAAAAGACAAGACAATAGGGATGGAGAAGATGACGAGTAGATCAGTGGTGTCAAGGGGTAGAAAGTGGCAGAGATGATGGAATTGTTCTGTGTCCTGATCTTGGTGGTGTTCACATAAATCCACATGTACACTAAAAATGCATTGAACTATACTCTTCCCCCCAAAGTGACTTTTATTCTATGTAAATCATTTTAAAGTTAAAAAAATAAGTAAAACAAAACAAAACAAAACCCCACAAAGGAATGGGGTCCGAGAGACTCGTCTATGACACAGAGCTTGAAGTGGTGGAACAGGGAGTAGAACCCAGATCCGTTATGACTGCAGAGGCAACACGCCTCCCTTTACATAAAGCTGTCTGCACAGGGAAGGACATTGAGCTATGAGCAGAGCTTAAACGACTTCAGGGATCACAGGTATTTGTTGTTCAGTCGTGTTGACTATCGAGAGTGTTGTTTACTCATGGCGAATTGCATACCCTTATAATAATACCATGTCTGCTTACGAATAAAAATCCAGACATGGGTTAAAACCGCCCCCCCAACTCTGACTACCCCTCATCTCACCCCACACAGGATGCCCAAGAATAAGCGTGGAGACATGCCACCAAGGGGAGAGACCCAGTTCCAAATGCAGTGCCCTTCGGTAAAGCAAGCATCCTAGAGGACTGATAGAGCAGACACTGAGTCTCTTGCCATAGCATTGTTTCCATTCGCAACTCCAGTTCATTTTCCAGGCCTTCATTTTGTAATACTCTTGCAATTTTTAGCTCTAATAGTGAGCAGCTGACGGAGATACCAGAAACAAAACCAGGAAGAGCTGAGTACCAGTGTTTTCAGCACATTTTACATTGGGAACAAGGTTAATATACTACACCGTGTTAATAATGAGGTCATATTCATGAATCTAGCTCTCTCTCACATGGCTTTTTAGTACACGTGGTCAGGGGCTATTCTAATCAGCTCTGCCCACCTCCTGACATTTTAATCACTGAAACAATTACTAATGTTTAGGAAACAACTTGAAAAGGACTTGAATAAAAGAGCAGAGGAAGGAGAACTGAGTTTTGTTTTGTTTTTCAATAATTACTCCCGGAGTAGATGCTCATAGAAATGTTTTTAAATAGAATTAATAAGATAATATTGGGGTTGGATACCACCTCCACTAGGAATAGTCATACATTAACACAAAACTGATTCTTGGGTCCCATGGAAAGCTTTTCCAAGCAATGCCATCTTCTATCAGTTTCCAGGAGGGATGGTCTTACCTTTCAAGTTCAGCAACTACCCTACAGTTCTGTCCATGAAGGCCACAGTCTTATAACATTGTTTCGCATTCTTTGAGGATTTACATGTATAAAATGGACTTAGAGTAGAATTCTGGCTTTCCAGGAAATGAATATACCCCCACATTTCCCCCACACTCTGCGCAGAAAGGTCATAAAATGGATTATGCCAATTACAAGCCATGGTGAGCTGGGTCTTCTTCTTCCATAGAGAAAGGAGGATTGATGAATATGGAAAGAAAAGGGGGCTCACATTTATTAAAAACCTGTTGCATGCCAGGCACAATAATAGCTGTTTTAGGCACATTGTTCTATATGCCTATGAAATCCTCCCCAAGCTCGTTTATCAGTCAAGGTCCAGTTGCAGAACACAAACACCTCTTTGGTAACTTAGAGTAATTTAACACAGAATGAGTTCTGGGAGTTATACACAACTAATGAATCATTGAACACTACATCAAAAACTAATGACATACTATATGGTGGTTAACTGAACATTAAAAAAAAAAAGAAAGAGTGCAACATCATTGGAAGGGCCAAAGCAGTGCTGTAGGCTGGGCCTCCAGGAACAACTTCCAGAACAATATTGTAGAAACCAGGGAGCTGCTCCCGCTGCAACAGTCAGAAGGGGTAGGATCAGAAACCCACCACTGCCAGCATCGCTGCTTCTCAGCACTTCTACGGCCGGTCATGAACACCAGAACTGCACTGCAGAAAAGCCCAGTGTCTCCACAACTGTGCTTACCAACAGCACATGCCAAGAAACAAAAAATTGGTCTCTGCCTTGCTTCTGTGTTTCAGACTCCACACAAGTACTTCCTATCAGTAGGACCTAATTCCCTTCTGACTGTTGGATATAAGGCAGTCTGAAAAGTGTACGTTTTTAGCTTTCTAGCCTCTGCAATACTGAGAAGACCAGAAGGATGTGGATTGCCAAGCACCCAATTCACTGCACCCTATGAAGCGGTTAGTGTTATTCTTCATATGAAGAAACGGAAATCCAGAGAAGTTAGATCCCTTTAACAGGGTTGTACATGCTGGACAGGAGTAGTACCAGCATTTGAACCTACCTTAGGCTCTCTCAAAGTTATTTATTGGGTACTTAGCTCTGTTTTTATTACATTGTTCAAACTGCCTTCAAACATTATCTTTTCAAATCTTTATAGCCTCTTTGTCATATAAGTATTAGAGTTCCCACTTTGCAGGTAAGGAAAACAAAGTACAGAGATTGTATAACTTGCCCTAGACATAGTCAATAAGGAATAGAGCTAAGATTCTTAGACGCGGTACTTCAATACTTCTCTCTTCCGTGCAGCACACTGCAGTCCTGACCAGGGATGTTTGACCAGTGCCATTGTTGAGATCCATCTCTCAACACTTCCCAGGGCACCAACATTCCACTGGTGTATGAAGTAAGGTGATAATTCTCTGAAAGTCGTTTGTGCATCCTTAGCTAAATGGTGCAGAATATTTGGGGACTTGGAAGAACAAAATATTCAGTGTGGTACTGGTAAAAATCTAACAACTGGCTCTCTGAAAATAAGAGCCCTGATTTGTAGCCTTTGCCAATTTCCATAGTATAAGTCCTCCTGCATTCAATTTCAAGCTCACCAGCTCGCAAAATTCCTGAAAATTTGATAGTTGACTCTTGTAAGCCAGAGTGAGCCAGCTCCAGATAGTACCACAAATATTCCTTATTGTTCAGGATTTGGGATAGCCTTGCAAGGAAACTTACATCCTTCCTACAAGTGGAGTGCTGGTATTTGTTGAGATATCTGAACACTGGAGAGGTTCTGACAGAAGGCAGGTATCAGGGAGAGATGAAGAGGTCTGAGAGCGGGAAAAAGCTCAGTAAGGTTAGCATGAGCCTGGCAAATGGGCTCGATAATGTCTAAGGGAACATGGATTTGGGGTGCTCTTCTTGAATCCCTGTGGTCTTGGACCTCTGGATTAACAACTAGCCCTAAACTGGAGAGAAAATGGAATTTTTAGGGACTGAAGACACTTTATGTGAGAGCTCCCTCCCCACATGTAGGTGAGTGTTGAAGCTGGAAATTGAACCTCTGCAATTAAGGTTCCACGTCACTCTGTGGAATATCCCTAGTCCTTTTTGCTAGAAGAAGGAGAAGGCATTTCCTTTCCAGAGACTCAGGTAAGCACCAGCATTGTAGTGGTCCTCTATAGAAAAAAATTACCACTGCCTTTCTCTTCCTTCGGTCTTTAACGTGCTATTCCCTAGCTGGAGAGGTTGGTCCTTCTCTTCTCCTGATGAAAATCCTGTTCCTCAAAGTTCAGATTCCATTTTAATGTGAGACACTTTATCAAAATCTCTGCAGTTGGAATTAGTTTTTCTTTGCTTATATTCTCCTTTAAATTATACATTTCATCCTTATTGGTATTATCATCAATTGTGGATACATGTTTCTCTGACAGTAGATGTTGAACCCTTGGAGGGCAGGGTGGGAGCTCATTCATGTCTATAACTCTGCTTGCATAGCAAAGAGCCTATCACCCACAGATACTCACTAAATAATCCTGGCCTTGGTAATGCAGTGTGCAGAAGGGCACCTGGTCTTAGAGTACATTTTTCCTCCAAAAGGAGGAGAGGAGAGTTGGAGGGGGAGAAAGGAAAGAGAGAGGTGGGAAAGAAAGAAGGAAGGAAGGATGTAAGGGGGGGAGGATCTCTACCTCCTTGCTCTTTCATTGTTTGGGCTAAAGGTGGGGGATATATTCCCTTGCCCCATGATCTGAAATTAAAAACATGGCTTTGGAGAAAGGCAGAGAATCACTTTAAAACATCTTAGAGGGGCGCCTGGGTGGCGCAGTCGTTAAGCGTCTGCCTTCGGCTCAGGGCGTGATCCCAGCGGTCTGGGATCGAGCCCCACATCAGGCTCCTCTGCTAGGAGCCTGCTTCTTCCTCTCCCACTCCCCCTGTCTGTGTTCTCTCTCTCGCTGGCTGTCTCTATCTCTGTCAAATAAATAAATAAAATCTTAAAAAAAAAAAAAAAACATCTTAGAGCTACCTACCTGAGAGTCTTCTTTCATGACATAAGTTAATCTCCCTGTATTTCCTGCATATATGAGTTATCCTTTTTAGGGATATACCTGGTCCCCATCACAAGTATTCACCAGAGAGATTGTCCTTGGAAGAGCCATTGATCAGAAGTTAAAGCATTGTTTCATTCAATGTGCCGGTCCCTCCTTGAGAGCAAATGCTTTCATAATACAAACACCTTAATCGCTTTGTGTTTCTCTGAGTGTGTCAATAAGAGCTCATATATAATATATGTGTGCTTACAGCATATATAATATATATGGCTGTATGTGGTGTTTGGTATTCCATGCCTGAAAGAACAGCTGATTTATTTCATAGCTTTTATGGACTGTTTTATTATTCTCAACAACATCACATCCATTCTCTTCGCATGCATACTTTATAGCACCTTGATGGACTTATTTGATTTGACCCAGTGTTTTGATGACAGCACAACTATAGGAGGTGCACGTTAACTTACACAAATCATTTGCTCAAGTCACTTCAGAGTGTGATCCTGCCCTCAGGTGATTTGTGGACTGCCAGCCCTCGTACGATGGGCAACGTAGCATAGCATGTCCTATAAAGCCATGGCCCAAGAAAAGCTATTGGTGATTCCTGGACCAGGAGGGCAATCTCCTAGGAGGGGCTGCTAGCTGTGTAAGTTTACTTGGTCATTGCCAGAAGTGTATCATTGGCTTCGGTTCCATGTGATTCTTTTCTTCTGGCTTTTGGCTTCCTTATAGGGAAAGTGTAAAACAGAGCATAGTGATCGTAGTTCAGATTCTTGAATCCTGAGCAATCAGGCAGCAGTGGAGTGGTCTTAATAAATGCTAATTAAAGAATGGTTTGAGCAGGAAGGTCTGAGGCTTGATTTTGGGTAATTCCTGACTTCTGCTTTTATCTCCGCCTGAGAAATCAGACCTCAACTCCAAGGTTTACATCCTTCTCTTCTGGTGCCCTAGTTTTTGCCTGGCTAGTTTTACTCTTTGTACTCTAGGAAACAAATGTTCTTTGTAGTGGTATAACCTTCCATTCTTCTCAATGTGGTGTAACCTCAGATGACCTCACCTGGCTTCATATAAAAGCATCTTTGGGATAGTGACTCTCTATGGATATTTGCATGATGCCCGGAGTAATCTGTCCTTGAAGGTCAGAATTTATGCTGTATTGCAGAATCTGGAACACATAATTCATTCAGCACATCCATTCTTTTAGCATGCTTTTTTGGTAGTCTAGCAGGTGCCAGGCTCTGCTTTCAAAACCTCTCCAGCATCAGTGCCTATCAGAGTCACCAGTGGGTCTGTGAAAAATGTACATGTCTGCATATGGAAATCTCTAGATAGAAGGCTCAAGTGAGCACTAAGCCTCAAGGAGCCCTGCTTCTTAAAGATCTTGCTAGGGATGTTAACGTGGGTTCTAATAGACATCTCTGTCAAGACCAGTTGAGGCCAGTCTTCCCAAAGATTTGACAGCCAGCCTTTGTCATCCGCTGACTTTTTCTGCTCTGTCAAATAAGCCCCTTTTCCTCCTTCCCTCTTCCTCCGTCTGAGTAGCTCTGTCCAGAGTACTGAGCCCTGCCTTCTCCATGGCCATCATATGACATAATATCAGGGATCTGGAAGAGTCTCCTGTTAAAGTTCCGGGTGAGTTTTGCATTATTTCCTGATGAGCTCTTACATTAATCAGGCCTGAGGGCCACACAGTTTACACATCCGTAAACTGAGGCCTGAAGAGGCGTGTTAACTCAGCCCGGATCACAAAGTAAGTTCATGGCCTGCGAGACTAGATCCCAGGCTTCCTGATCCTGATAGTCTTTGCATGGCAGTGAGTTTCCTCTGATCTCCTCCTTTCGTCTTCAAAGATTCTCCCTGTGCATTTGAAATGGTCTGTGATTGGTCTGTGGTCATGAAAGGAGTACACAAGAGAATTCAGTGTTCAAGACTGAAGTTTTCAATATTTAACTTCAATAGAGCTGAACTTCTTAACCTTAAGATTATAGTATTCTTTTGTGTCTATCCTTAATTAGCAGATAATAATCCCCCCACCTTTTTTAGAGTTGCTGACTCTTTTCCCTTTGTATTTATGTTTAAAAACTATTATAAGCATCAACATCATTCGGTGTCCCCATGTTTTGAATGTTTTTAGAGGTGCATAAATCTTTTTTAAAGTAATGTGTTCCTATTAAAAGTGGTAAATATAACTTAGATTAGATATTATTTGACTTTCAATTTTTTGCTCTTGTATGCTTGTATATGTGAGTGTATATAATTTTTTATAAAGCTTTTTTATAAAAAGACATAGGCTTTACAGCTAACTTGCAATTCCTTCTGATAAGATTTCCTTAGGAATGATCGTAAGTGTCTAGCATCGACCATCTTGGGCAGGCACTGAGGAAGTCAAGTGAATGATTAAGCACTGAGCCATGTCCTACAAAGTTGCTCACAGGGTTGCATGCAAAGGAGGGTCTTAACATCAAGTAGGAGATGTCAAAATACTAGGTGGTCAGTCTGAGCAGTGCTGGGCAAGGGAAAAGGCGGGGGGAGGGACAAATCTTTCAGTTGGAGAGTAGAGAAGCCACAAAATCAAGGCCACAGTTCTGTGGAGTTTATTAAAAGGGAGCCCATCAGATTGGGAGGCATATCAACAAAAGCCAGACAAAGATCGGGCAGTTCAGGGCTAAGTCTTGTCATCCTAGCCACTGAGTGCCTTTTATGGGGGACTTGGCACCCTCCTACTGGGTGGGGCAAGAGACAGCATGCGTAAAGCTTCAGTACCTTCTGCACAGTAGATCAGGGTGTTCCAGAAGCAGTACCCCGGTCATGCATTTATAACCCACGGCAGTAAAAATAATTTGAACATTATGAGAAAAAGTAGAAGAGATTCTAGTGCTTTGTGTAAAAACCTTCAAATTCCCATTTCATTAAAAATTCCTCTCTGCAGCTGGTAGCAGAGATTACCATGGTTCACCATCTGTGCGGATTAATGTTTACTAAAAATGAGAGAGAGAGAGAGATAAGATGAATGGTCTCCCAGATATAACAGAAAGCCAAAGTAGAATACCTTTCCCTGAATTTCCTTCCTTCCTTCCTTCCTTCCTTCCTTCCTTCCTTCCTTCCTTCCTTCCTTCTTTCTTTTCTTTTCTTTTCTTTTCTTTTCTTTTTTCTTTTCTTTTTTTGCATCTTACACCTGTTTTATTAGAATCTTGATAGAACTGTTTAAGGAAAACCCAGATCTATTTATTTTATTTTTTTTTAAGATTTTATTTTTTTATTTATTCGACAGAGAGACAGCCAGTGAGAGAGGGAACACAAGCAGGGGGAGTGGGAGAGGAAGAAGCAGGCTCATAGCGGAGGAGCCTGATGTGGGGCTCGATCCCATAACGCTGGGATCACGCCCTGAGCCGAAGGCAGACACTTAACCGCTGTGCCACCCAGGCGCCCCCAGATCTATTTATTTTTAAAAGACTGAATAATGTAGAAACTGTGAATCATCCAACTGTTTAGATTTACATTTATGCAAAATGCATGTTGAGAGGCTTTTAAAATTTGTTGGAAATAATTAGACACCTTTGGCACTTCCCTTTTACATTTCCCATCCTGGGAAGATTTTTCCTGCTCCTTGCAGCTTGGATTCATAAGGCAGAACCTCAGATCCTGCCTGAGGGACCAGAGATTGTCAGTTGCCTCTAGGTCTGAAGCTAATCAGCTACAGAAGTGCATCTGGTCCGTAGGCTGACTTAGCTTCAGTAGATCACTGGGTGGTGGCTTCCTAGTATCTGGAGTTTCTGTTGAGCTAGTAAAACATCGTACATGGGGTTTTTTTCCCCTCACTTTCTTTTTTACTTGTTGAGCACTTGCTGTGTGAGAGACACAGACTTTGCTTTGCTTGCATTTTCTCTTTTAATCCTCCCAATCACCTAGAGGAGTAAACATTATTAGCATTCCCATTTCCTTGTAGGGGGGACAGAGGCCTGGAGAGTTGAAAGAACCTGCTGCCTGTCAAAAAAATGAATACAGGTTAAAATTGATCTTTGAAGTCAGAACTGTCTCCTTGTAAAGCCCATACCCTTCACCATTACACTCTACAGTCTCATTCAATAGTTAGGTTATTTCCAATTCTATTTGGGTGCTTTTAGGCCCAATCTTCATACTGGGAATCTCATTTCCTTGCAAATCATGCTTTTTCCTCTCAATATGCCACGAGTCATCATTACTAGGAGCAGAGAGCATCTTACTTACTGCAATTACACTTGCTAATCAATTCTGCATCACTGCCCAGTGCTATAAATGTCTAGTTACCTATATTCTATTGACATGTGGCCTCATTTCTTACTGAAATGGGTAGTAGTCTCAATTTTAGAGGCCTTCTTTCTAATAGCACAGGGGAGCCAAGGAAATATGTCAATCTTATTGCCAACCAAACAGAAATAAACCATTGTAGTCATTTCTCATAGTGCAGATTCATCAGCCGAGTACAATCCAGGTATTTCTCAGTTTTAACTTTTCAATCAAGGGGACTATTTCTGAGGAGCTATGCTTCCTACCATTATTTTCAATTTTTGCCTTTAATTTTTCTGTTAATAGTTGTCTAACTTGCATTAAAAATATTTTCAGTGTTTCTTCATGGGGTCTAAAGACCATTAAGTGGGGCAACATTTCTACTAAATTCTTAAAAATAAACATCATAAGCCATGTGACTATGTTAGAAGACATCCAGCATTGCTTCCACTGGGGAGGTGGTATGATAGGGCCTGAAAAATAAATGAGCCAAAATGGTGCCCTCCTGTTGTCTCTAGAGGAGAACGTAGGAATCATAAAGTCCAGGGGGTATCTTGAATGTCAGTTCAGTCCAGGTGGGCAGTGATTTTCAGGGTACAGAAGGAGCAAGAACTCTTAGGAAGGAGAGGTCTCAGCATCTCTTAGTTGCTTTTTCCAGAAAAACCCAGTGGCTGGGGCTATGCTGGAAGTATGCCCCAATCTTGAGGAGATACGATCAAGAGCCAAATGAGGCCCCTGGAAGGAACTAGAGTAAAACCAGCTGCCAGGAGGAATAGCCACAAGGGAGTGGGGAGGAGGGGGAGGGAGGACAGTCACATAGAGAGGCTGTTCCATGAGCTCCGATCTACCTTGAAGCAAGACATGGAGAAAGCATACAAATTTCAGAGCTTTCTCCCTGCTAGAGGGATGGTTCTTAACTTAGTGCCTCACTGGAGCTTTATTGGCTCACATCTGAAGACAGGGAGAACGGGGGGAGTTAAGGGGTCTTTCATCAGGAGGAGTCAGATTAGGATTAAGAACTGTTGCCGTGGGTTTACTGGAGCTCTCAAGAACTAGCAGGATATGACAGGGATTTTTAAAACATTGCCTTTTTTTATTTGGTAATAGCTTTTTTTTTTTTCCCCTCCCTAGTTTTACTCCTTTGGTCTCTCTTGACAGCGAGTCTCCAGGGTCATAGTCAACATGGAGGTGAGGGAAGCCAACCCCTCATTTGCTGCAGTGTCTCTATACCCACCCTTGTCCAGCCTTCCGTGAATGCGCAAAGCGGGGCACGGTCCCAGGCTTACAGACCAGGGTGGTTTCTTAGGTGCAGATTTGTCTAGCTTATTCTGTCAGAGCCTGCAGTCTTGACCATTTTGGACATTCACCAGGACTTGGTAGAGAGACAGCTTAATGACGTCACAGATGGGAAGAACACGGGCCAGGGAGTTCCAAAGTATCAGTCTTCAAGCTCAGCGCTGACACTGATGAGGTGTGGGACCAGAGGCCAGCTCTTTGACCGGCCCTCTCCTAGCTGAGAATTAAATGAGACAGCACGTATGATGTACATACTGGGGCGTCCGGCTTTGAGAGCCTATAGGTTCCGTTTCCCCCCTTTCTGACACTTCCCCATGGCCTGGTCTCCTGAAGAACAACTTCGGCCCACTCTGGAGGGATGATCTTATCATAAGCACATCTTTTCAGTTTTTTCATTAGCAAAGAAGAGTCTTCTTCAAAAAGAAGAAAAAGAATCTGCTGTAGATTCATTCGACAAGTAAATATTGAACACCTACTACGTTCCCAGCATAGGTTTCATAACTGGTGATAGAGCCAGGAGTAAAAATAGAGGACAAGGGGCGCCTGGGTGGCACAGCGGTTAAGCGTCTGCCTTCGGCTCAGGGCGTGATCCCGGCATTCTGGGATCGAGCCCCACATCAGGCTCCTCCGCTATGAGCCTGCTTCTTCCTTTCCCACTCCCCCTGCTTGTGTTCCCTCTCTCGCTAGCTGTCTCTATCTCTGTCGAATAAATAAATAAAATCTTTAAAAAAAAAAATAGAGGACAACCCTTGCCTTCATACAGCTTACATTCTAGTGCAAGGAGGCAAGGCAACAAATAGGCAAGTTATGTGGGATGCCAGGTGGTGATAACTACCTGGGGAAAAATAAAGCAGAGAGGCAAGACGAGGAGTGCCAGACTGCCGGGGAAGAACTAGGATCCTAAATATGCCAGTCACACCTCAGAAGGTGACGTAGGGGCCCTGAGGAATTTCTACCAGGTAGAAAGAACCAGAGAGGAAAAATCCGTTCTGCCTGTCCCCATCTCCGTTGTCCCCTAGGCATTAGGTTCCTCAAGGCAAAAAACTGTGCCTTCTTACAACATCTGACACAATAGCAGGCACTCAGGAATTGCTTGTTGAGCCAAACGGCCCACCCCACACCTCTTCAGGAGTCAGTGTGTCCCCCCTTTTTTTTAAGATTTTGTTTATTTATTTGACAAAAAGAGAGCACAAGCAGGGGGAGCAGCAGACAGAGAGAGAGAAGTAGGCTCCCTGCTGAGCAGGGAACCCAGTGTGGGGCTCGATCCCAGGACCCTGGGATCATGACCTGAGCCGAAGGCATGCACTTAACCGCCAGTGTGCCCCTTGACACCTGAAAACAGCAGTCTGTGTTAACAGCTCCCCCCACGTGCCTCAGTTTGACGGGCAGTAAGCCCCAACCCTGCAGGTTGCTTATTGATTTCACTAATAATAAGTAACGGAGTGGCAAGTGGAGTGACATTAATATAACGCGGAGAGGAGCAAGCAGAGGACTGACATGCTGCCATGCATCAAGGCCACTGGGAGAGGAACCGGATTTTCTTACTCGGTATTTTCTGTCTGTCTCACTTCCTCAGCTCTGAGCGCTGCAAAATCCCATTGAAAAGGTGTGAAAGGCAAAGGCAGAGCTTTAAGGAGGAACTCAAAGTCTGTTTCACAGTAGTAAGGAACGGCGATGGTGGGAAGAACTCCGTGAAAATAGGAGAAAGTAGAAGAGGAAATGGAAAAAAGGATGTGAGAACTTCAAATGCCAGAAATAAATCTACCCCCCACCCCCAAATAAAGGCCATTGTCCAACTCTTTCTTTCCGTGGGGTTAAAACAGTAGCCTTGTTTTAACTTTTCTTTCTCATTCTGTTATTTATTCAGCAATTATTTACCATGTACCCTACTAACCAGTCAGGAGGCATAATCTCTATCCCTGTGTCCTAAAGAATTTCGCTGACCTTTGCCCCAGGTTCCTGGGAGGTGACCACTAACCCTTGAAGTTCCTAAGTGATAGGAGTGTCTTGTTATTCACAGTGGACCCCTGGACCACACACGTGCAGCTGATAGTTTATGCTAATCCAGAGACTCAGCCTGGGAACTGGCTGGGCCAGAAAAACCAACCATGTGATTGGCTTTGATCCACTTGGTATCAGCCCAACCCTGGGATGGGAAGGAGGACTGGAGATTGAGTTCAGCCATGTTGCCAGTGTTTCAATCAATCATGCAGATATAATGAAACCTCACTAAAAACTTGGGGCACCAAAGTTTGGGTAAGCATTCATGTTTGGCTCTACTCTGTGTATTATCTCCCATGGATGTGCCACAAGGGTAATGCATCCCCGAGGATGATGGGAGCCTCTCCTATGGAGCCCTCCCAGACTTTACCCTACGTGTCTCTTCTTTGGTTGGTTTCCGATTTGTATTCTAATCATAAATACAGTGTCTTCCTGAGTTCTGTGAGTTGTCCTAGTGAATTCTCAAGCCTGAAGGAGTCTTTGGGGACCCCTGAATTTATAGCCACCTAGTCAGAAGTAAGGGTGGCTCATGGGGACCTTGAATTTGTGGCTGGTATCTGAAGGGACAGCAGTCCTGTGAAACACTGTGCCCTTAACTCTGAAGTTAAGTCCATCAAGTAGCTCAGAGTCTCACTAGTATGATGAAGACCAAAATGGCCTTCACAAGGCAGTGAGCAAGCCGTTTGCTCACAAATGTAGGCTTAGTCGTGGGAGAGCAAGGTAGGTGCCATCTAACTCACTGGGGGATAATCCGAGGTAGCCTTCTGCACAGAATGAGCGGAAGTCAAGCACAAATAGTAATTAGCCAAGCAAGGCTAGAACAGAGAGCAGCATTTGGAACAACTTCCAGAATCATCTTTGTACCATCTGAATTAATGATAATACTAATACTAACAACAACAGTAATAACAACTAAAATCTCTTGCACTATTTTTATGTGAAATGTGCTTTGTGTTTATTGACTCATTTAATCTCCACAACACCTTTGTTAGGCAGGGGTTGTTGGAGTTTCTGTTTTCCAGTGAAAGCATCTGAGATTTAGGTATACAATTTGGCCAAAGTCACACAACTAGTAAGTCGGCATACCTTTGCTTCACACTTCGGTTTCCATTACGGAATGAGTGTTTTTGTTCCCCACCCCTGCCCACAGTTTGTATGCTGAAGCTCTAACTCCCAGTGAGATGGTAGTTGGAGGTGGCGTGTGTGGATGGTAATTAGGATTAGATGAGATATGAGGGTAGAACCCTCACAGTTGGATTAGTGCCTTACACTAATTACGTTACGTTACATTACATTACTCTTACATTAGAAGAGACACCAGAGAGCTTGCCCTCTCTCTCATTGCATGCATGGAAGCTGAGGAAGGGCACGCGAGCACAGGGGGAGAGCCCTCATCAGACTCTGACCACACTGGCTCCGTGATCTCAGACTTCCAGCCTCCGGAACTGTGGGGAAAAAATTTATATTAAGTCATCCAGTCTGTGGTATTTTGTTGTATGATATTTCAGAATAAGTATAAGACAGTGGGTCTCTTCTGGAGTGCAATGGCACAGAGGTGGGGTTGGCGTTAGGGCTGAGGTCAAAAAAAAAAAAATGGAGTCCTGTTAAGCACTCGTTTTGTCTACAATCTCTCTTATCTGAATGGTGTTGTAAATATTTATTGTACCGTGTTCTTGCTCACTGCATTATTTGCTACAGAACCCAAAAATGTCACTGCAAGAATCCCCATCTAATTCTAGATTCGGGTAGTCTTCCAACTTCAGCCCGACTCCCTTTCCTGGTCCATGGTACCTCCTTCATACAGATTGTATCCTATGAAAATTTCTCCAAGGGGCTGAAACTTACCTGAGTGTGTTGTCTGCTCCTCGATGCTGGCTCTGTCTGTGAGAGAATTAGGGAAGAAATCACGTCAATAGCAAGAGGGTACCTGTTGTATACGGCAGATCGTACGTGAAGTCTTGCAGTTTTTTCTCGGACCTTTCCAGCCTTGTCATTACAGATTGTTTTAAGAAAGTCATGGTTCTGGAGTTCTTTTTAGACATATCCTTTAGTGATTCATCATTCACTATGAGTGTTTGAAGTGTCTAGTCATATACATAAGTAATCTTTTGTTCAAACTCTTATTTTCTGCGTGTGCGTTCATTGTTCATATTAGATTCTTTTATGTAAATCAAGTCCCCCGATATGAGGAAACAAAGCAAAGCCAGATTAATTAGCTAATTTTCAAAAGCTTATTCTACATTGATTGCAACTTTTTTTTCCATGAATTTTTTATTATGTTCTCTCTTTGCTATTCCAAGAGTCGCCTTTGAAACAACAGCATGTAAAGTTGGTATATAGAAAATAGACCCAAATCATCTCATTTGAAAAAAAAGAAAAACTCACCTATCATGACCTATTTCTCATTTTTCCAACTCAGCGGGTTTAAAATATAATAGGAGAAAAAAGGGATTTTTTTCACAGGTATAGGTTTTCCTGATGCCTTTCTAACCTTATACTTTGCATCTGTTCCACTTTTTTTCTCTCTCTCACATCCTCATTATTTTTCCACCTTTGCGATTTTAACCTGTGAATCTAGAAAACTTAGACCAAACCCAGAGGATGAAATAGCACTGGGTTTGAAAAGAACTTTCACAAGTCCCTCCATCGCTGCTCAAAGCCCCTCTTTTTTAACGAGCAGACACCAGCTTTGATTGGTCATCTCATCTGATGGGGGGAACTTACCGCTTCTCCAGCCAATCAGCCTCTGGATATTTCTCACTTTCCTCAAATTTCTGTTTACCTTAAGCAAAAAGTATTCTTTCTCTCCTGTCAGTCCTTGATTGACCTTTTGGGCCGTGGAAAACGTGCCGTGTTTCTCATCTCCTTCAGATGTCTGATGATGATTTAAAAAGTTCGAGTCGTTCCCCTCCAGTCCCTTCAAGCCCTCTCTTCTCTGGGCTAAAAGGGGTATCAGTGGTCTCCTTTCTATTCCTGCTAACTTTGTTTAGCAAAACCAGGCAGAGGGATACAGCTTCCGGTTTATTTTCCTAATCCCCAAATACAATGGTGTCACTTCCTATGACAACTTTGCAGGAAACAGCACAATCACTTGTCCTGCTTTAAAAAGTATTTGCACACATACACACACACAATTATCTAGTATTTTCGGAGACTTACATTCTGCTGAGTACTTTATACGGCTATCTCACTTAATAGCCCCAATAGCCCTCCGCGATCCCAGCATGTGGCTTTAGATGCTGTGGCTTAATGAAAAATGGAGACTTTTCAAGGTATGAATAGTCACTGTGGTTCCTAGAGTATCTCTCTCAAATATCAGCTGTCTCTTACGGGCTTTCAACAGACAACCCATAGAGCATGCGCTTGTGTCTTTGATTAAAAGGAAATGCTGTGAGTTCTCACGGCCAGGCATGTCAGAGAGCGAAAGTGAGGCAGCTGTCAGAGTCCAATCCGGAGACAGAAACCACACCAAGTATTTTAACAGCGAGCACTTAGTATAAAAGATGATTAAGTAGGTATGGAATATCTGGAAAGGCAAAGAGATCACACGAGCCAACAGCTGCGTGGAGCACATGCCAGTTCTAAGACTGGGAAAATACAGGGAAGCGTGAAACCTAGAAGCTTGGCCCATGTAGCCTGAAGTCAGACCTCTGAGAGAGGGGAGTTGTTTGGCCAATGCGGGCATCTCTGGTGCTGAGAAGACCCAACCCCCTGAGGACCCCGGATGGTGCTGATGTCTCTGAAGGGTCGCCATGAGGCTGGTTCTGTGACGCTGGGAAAACGGCAAACTGGATTAAATTGCTATTACCAGATGGAACTGCTGCTGCTGGCGCGGAAAAGGCAAAGGAGGCCTGCCCCTGCCGTACAGTTGCCAGCAACGTGCAGCGGACCTGGAACCTGAAGCGTTAGCAGTCCCTGCGCTCTCCCGGGCGTCGCGAGTTCCGCCAGCGCCCCCTACTGGCGGAACCTGGCATGGCTCCAGCCGGCAAAGGCCGAACGTGCTTCGTGGAGTCCTGGCCCGGGCCTCACAAAACGAGGTGTGCAAAGCTGAATTTGAAGCGGAGAGGCAATAGCTTCATACGTGTTTTGTGTTAAAATTTCAAAAAGTACAGTGTCCAAGCTTGGCTTAGTAGATCAGCGCAACACAGCTCGCAGGTAGTGGGGAGGAGCGGGGGTAGAAAATCAAGTACCTAGTGCAATGTCTCTTGGCCCCATTCTCAATCTCTGCCTTGTTTTCCAAATCTCAGCCCATCAGGATGGCTGTCGCTGGGGCTTAGATTCTGAGTACCGCCGCCTGACCCCCGCCGATGATATTTCAATAGGGTAGAGAAGTCAATAGCTGCCATGCTGTCATTGGCACATATATCATCACAGGTCTTTAGCATGTTTCTGCCGCACGGACGAAAGTCTAGGAGGCAGAGGAAACCCGCTTCCTGCTGGTCCTCCAAATTCAGGGTCACCAGGAACTGTTTGGGATAGCTAATGTTAGGGAGCACATCCATCCCCCAGACCATCTCTCAGAGCAGTGAGTGTGGAGCGTGGACAGTGGCCAAGAACCCCACAGGAGCCAATTCTTCCCCTCAGACAGTCGTCCTTGCAGACTTGCAGCATGAAAGAGCAGGCTTGCCTCCTCCAGGCCACCAAAATACACACCGCAGATTTGCTTTCCTCCCCTCAGCAGTGCTTGCAGCTAGACTTTCAGCCACTCAATTTGCTGGGTGTTTCAGGGAAGAAAACAAGAGAAGGCTGCAAACGACGCCTCCAGACCAGTGAGGCCAGGGGGAATTGCAAGTCTGGCTGGGCTCGAGCCTCCCCAGAATGAGGTGGCTCCAAATAGCAAGGACTAATTTCATGGGGTCAGTCCTGGGTTCCGTAAAAGCATCTACCATTTAAAAATTAATGGTTGATGAGTGCTAAGTCCAAGGGGTCTCAAGAGACTAGAAGAGAAAGGATTTCCAGGAATGGGATTTGGAAAGAACCTAAGGATGAAATGGGATACATCTGTAAAGAAGAAAGAAAAATGTAAAGGAGTTCAATTCCAGTAAATGAGAAGTAACGAACCTTGCTCTCGCCCTGGCTGTCTTGCCTCTCTGTAGCCACGTAGCCTGGCTGCCTCTCACCGTCGTTTCCTGTCTTCAGCCAACCCCACAGCTCTGACGTTTGAGTAAGAAATACAGCATCTATATTGTAGGTGTATTCTGCCCATCGTCAGTCACAGAAACCCTCGGACTTCTTGTAAGGAACTGATCAGACAGTGATGACCCTGCTTGCCGAAGTACTAACAAGTATAACATTTATGTAATCCTTTACAGTTGATAATGCTCTTTTGGGTCGCATCCTTTAGTCTTCATTAAAACGCTTCGAAATAAATAATAATGTAATGTCCATTTTTCAGATGAGAAAATGGAGGCTCAGAGGGTTTATGTAATTTCTCCACCATTACATTGTCAATAGTTGGGACTTACACCCAGCTCTCTGGACTCCAATATTTGCAGGCTTGCAGTAGCCTCTCTGGGTAGGTGGGTCCCTCAAGGTTATTTCCAGACCCAGCCAAGAGTATAATCCCGGATGCCCTTGTAGGCCAAATAATTTCCAGTCTGAGGGAAAAGGTCAACAAACATGGCAGCTGGGCGGTACTCCCATATTAGTGTAGGATGCTGACAGTTGTATGCAGGGCCCTGCCTTTCCTTGTTCACAGAGCAGGCCAGGTAGGAGTATAGTCTTGCCAGGGGCTGGACCCCTGTGGCAAAGGAAGGAAAAAGTAGCCTGAATCATTGTTCATCATGGCTTACTTTCAGTTCCCTTAAGAAAACAATTATAGGCCCTCTGGAAAACAGCGTGGAGGTTCCTCAAAATGCTAAAAATAGAATGACCCTACAATCCCGCAATCCCATTTCTGGGAATATAGTCATAGGAAATGAATTCTGGGTCTCAGACATCTGCGTGTTCATTGCAGCATATTTACAACAGTCAAGAGAGGGTGACAGCCTACATGTCAAGGGGCCAAGGGATAAAGAAAATGGGACGTGCACACGCATACACATTATAGAATATTATTCAACCTTAAGAAAGAAGGAAACCCTCCCATTTGTGACAGCAAGGGTGAAGAACAAGGATGGCATTACGCTGAGTGAAAAGCCAGACACAAAAAGACAAATCCTGTATGATTTCACTTACGTGTAAAATCTAAAATGGTCAAACCGACAGCGGCAGGGAGCGGTGGGATGGTGGTTGCCAGGGGCGGGCGGGGGAGAGAGCGAGGAGGAGGGGTGCATGAGGAGCTGTTGGTCAAAGGGTGCGAGTTCCAGATATGCAAGGTGAACGAGCTCTGGGCTTCTGATGCACAGTGTGGTGATGATATGAACAATATTGCTTTGTACCCTTAAAATTTGCTAAGAGGAAAAATCTTAAATATTCTCAACACTCAGACACGCACGCACTCAAAAAAAATGGTAACTATGTAGAGATGATGGATAAATTATTTAGCTTGATTATGGCGATCTTTTCATAATATAGACATATATCAAAACATCCAGTTTTACCCCTTAAATATATACGATTTTCAGAAATCAACGTTCTCTCAATAAAGTTGTTTTTAAGTAAGTGATGACAACAAGGGGATATGGTTGTGAAATTTCATTCTGCCACAGATTCCAGAATCCTGCTCTGATGCAGACAAGATACTGGTATTAATTCAATAACAATAATAACACCTAACTTTTATGGGGCACATCCGTGTCTCATTTAATTCCCACCACATGGTGTGCGGTGGGCACCCTTATTGTTTCCACATGCAGACAGGCACCCCGAGACTTTGAGACGCCAAGGGACCTGCTCACACCGGGATTCAGAGGAAGATGAGGATTCCAGCTTCTTTGCCCTGCAGGACCCATCCTCTCCATCCCTGCGTCCCATGGCCTAGATTCGAAGTCTGTCCTTAACTTCCCCTACTGGCCACAGAGTTGATTTTGACACGATGTTTCTCTTGGTGGGCTTGCACAAACGGCAGGCCGTAACAGTTTATGGCACTCCGGCAGAGGCAAGGGGCCCAGACGCACTCCAGCCAAGTGTTTTAATAACTTCCTACACTGGCAGTTATAAAAGTGTAACTGTAGCTGTGGGTTTAAAGAATTAAAATATGGCAAGGTAGAAGAACCTCTTAGAGCCAGCGTGCAGAACTACGACTTGGCCCTTGTAAACAACTTTTATATACCTCTTTTGGAGTGTGTATAATGAAATGACTAACATTTTCGGCTGTAACCGGAGCGATTACACAACAGCTGAGGGTTTTTTGTAGCTGGAAATCTGTTCAGGAAAACACCGCAAATCGGTGAAAAGAGCAGGCTGTGGGGACTCCCTGTCTCGGCACGGGCACAGTTTCCCCATCCTCCTGGTGGGAATGGCCTGCACCACGCGCACCGCAGTGTAAGAACCCCAGGTAAAGTGCACCCTGCTTTCTCAGTGCAGAATGAAGCTCTCATCGGCAGGTTTTACTTCTGTTTTTAATGCCTACGTCCCCTCGCTCTTGCTCACTAAAGTGGAACGTATGGTTTCTCTTTATTTTTAATCTTCGCCCAAAGAAAACTGCAAGCTGAGATTCCAGGTGCCCACCTCGAATCCAGAAACTTCTATGATTTGCATTTCTGATGGAGGTTCCCAGGGAGATTTTTGATGAGTCATTTCTTCCTCTGCTTCACTATTTACATAATAATGTAGTTACGGTTGCAGGTCAAAGTCATGAATATTCAGAAGAAGGACAACCTGAGGTTACTGAGCTCTTTTTTCCCCTGAATTCCAGAAGGCGGGCCTCAGCAGACTGAGCTAAAGAGAAAGGCATGAGTTTCTCATCCCATCTCGACCCTAACTGTGCCAGAAATGAGTGTTTTCTGAGGGGAGACACTATCACAGAATCAGAAGGATTGTTATTATGCTTGCCCCTGCAGACTAGAGCAGAAATCGTAAAATTATGAAAACAGAACATTGCGCCTCTGTCATCTGCCGCCTCTTCTATCATTCAGATCACAAAAAGACAGACTGCACTCTCTTTCCAGCCCTTTCATATGCGAATGGCGACAGGGACAGAATGTGGGAACGTCGCTCTTCTCCCAAACCCAACAGCAGTTTGTTGCTAGAATAGAAGGAGAATGAAGTCATGTGTGACCTGGCACATCATGGCAGGTAATCAGGTCAGTGTTGTTACCTGGACTGATTTTTTGTTCAGTGCCTTATGCTATGGCGCTTGGCATTCCTAAGAGAGAAACTTAAAGAGCGAGGCTGATGAGGGGGCTTCTCGTCCGAGGCTCCTTCTGTTAAAATACAGGGTCATTGTTTTGTCTGATAAAATCAGTAGCACATGATGAAGGGCGTCTACTGCAGGTGGGAAAAAGCAGCCTTTAGAATCTGAGAGCCTTTTCTTTGGTCCTTGCTCTGCCATCATATGGGTCTTAGGTTCTTTCTTAGAACCTCAGTGTCCTCATCTGTAAAATGGGAATGGTAACATAGATTTAAGGTTACGGTGAAAAATAAATGAGGTCACAATTGTGGAATGGCTGGCATGGCAGATGCTAGTAAACTGCTCATCATTGTTATTACTATTATTATTATTATTATTATTATTATTATTAGGTGTATGGTTTTGTGGGAAAAAGCAGTGATTTTGATTTGCTTGAAAGATCATATTTTTTTAATCCTCAATGTAACTGATTGTCATGTCACTTCCTTCTCTAAAACAATGGATTACTTTGCACTGCACAGAGGATAAAATCAGTCTCTCCCTTTCTCTCTCTGTCTGTTTTTGTCTGCGCGTGTCTCTTACAACACACGTCCGTGTGTGAAATCCACAAGAGTTACCACATTCTGGATTACTGCCCTGACCCCTGGATTTTGCTCAGCCCCAGTCACCTGGAATGCGGAGTCCTCCTTTCTCCACCTGTTGAATTATGTGATCAAACCGTTCCACTCCATCCACTCTGCTCCGTAGATCGTTTTACAGTAAGCCCTCTGCTTCATGTCAGGGTCCCCGTTTCTCCAAGTGACCTTCTCTTGTTCCTCTACCCCGCACTCCGCACGGACAGCCTTGTAGGAAAGGGGTCTTGACACTCTCTGTCAGCCCTTCGAGAATGGGAGAACCCAGTGGGCACGGGGATTGTGGCGTGTTCACCGTTGTCTTCCTCCCCGTGTGTACCAAGCAGGTGGGAGCTGATCTGAGCTGCAGCTTGGTGTCTGTGCTGCTCCTGTTGCTTTTCTGAAACTTCTAGTTGGTTATTTGTGATTTGCATGTCTTGTCATTATTTTCATGCTCCTTGGCAGCCATTCACTTGACAACGATTAGTTCTTTTATATGAAACACTTCTGGACTCCTTGTGGTCTCATGGTAAGCAGTGGAGATTTGGGGAGATGCCGTTATAGACTTACTGAAATATCCCTCATGTCTATTTTCCTATGGGTGACCCCTTAAGTAGCTAGAATGAACGTGGGGAAAAAACTGAAACAAGAGTTTGGGACACAGAGTCCTTTCCACTGCTGCTTCACGGCGTGAAAGAAAAATCTAGAATATGTTAGGACTGCATCTGCTTTCAGAAGGCATGACCCCAGCATGCTAGTCCCTTCTTGGGTGGAAAGCTCAGGCAGCAAAGGGCCAGGATTGCCCAGGGGACAAGTGGGAAGTGTGTGAAGTGTAGCAAAATCCAGATTTCTGGTATCATCTTCAGCTTACCCCTTGCACGTTTGCCTTAGGCAAAGACATACACTTATTCAGAGCTAGAAAAACCTCATTATCTCCTCCTTCCGCCCCTCGCTGGTAGCCAGGGTCATTGAGGTCCAAAGCTGACCTAACCAGCCCAGGTCCCATAGATAATGAGGGACGAAAGCCGGGGCCGGGATGAGTCTTCAAGCCCTGTGTCCCCTGTGCTTTTCTCTCTTGCACCCTGTGGCCTCTTCCCACACGTGAATTACTCACACAGTCCACATTTTGATATTTTAAGGATCCACTGGAGGAATTAAACACACCTCTTTGTTTCACCCCTTTTAATTCAAGGTAGAGCCAGAGTTCACCATTATTAAACCCTGTAACTCCACGAGTGATGAAGAGGCTGGCCAGGTCTAACTCCCTTCAGGCGCCATTGATCAGTCCTGTGAGCACCTGTGGCTCTTCAGTTCCCTCGAGGTCTGCACCCTGCGCTCCTTATAAAACCCCGGACCTCTGTCTTTGTTCCTTTGCGTTGCTTCCCTTCCTTGCTGGGGGAGGGGGAAGTTGTTTGTACACAAGTATGTTACGTTATATTTAACATCTTCACATCACCGAAATTGAGAGGTGTCTTACCCTCAGTGGTGTGTGCTAGTTCACTTGTCAACATTTCGTCTTTGCTTAAATGATGGTGCATATTACAATATTGCCATTGTGGACCTGAAATGTATATGATAGTTTGAATTTCACAAAGTGAAATTCCCACGTAATAGTAACAAGAGCCGACCTATACAGACGGCCACCGTGTGTCAGGCACTGTGGGCTGGGTGGTTTACACCAGTTATTTTATTCCCATCTCATACTAGCTCTTCAGGCTGGTGTTGGCCCTCATTTCATAGAAGACAAAACTAAGGTAAAGCAATTTTTGCAAAGCCACAAAGCAGTAAGATGAAGAGCCAGGGCCAACCATATCCAGGGCGGTTTTACTCGAGAGCGAGTGTTCCCTCTGTCCTTCCTCCTGTTGCCTGCTGCTGTCAGTCTCCCCCAGAGCCGAGTGGGCCGCAAGATGGGCCGCATAAGAAAACAGATTCTCCACTGACCTTGGGCGCGTTACTTGATCTTTCTATGCCTCAGTTTGCTCATCTATAAAGTGGGGATGAAAATAACACCTTCCCATAGGCAGTTGTGAGGGTTAAGTGTGTAAAGCACTGGGAACTTTCCGGGCATACACCGAGACTTCAGTAGATGTGACTGATCATGTCCTTCTTGGTTTTGCTGAATCCCCGTGGGCGTCATCTTCAGCTCAGAAATGGCTTTCAGCTCCTTCTCACAGGTCATAAGCCATGTGTCCAGAAGCTTCTGGAATGCCCCGGACCATATTGCTTCTTCCAAGAGAGCAGGAGGGGACTGCGGATTCTGCCTGCCAGGACCCCCTCTGTAGTCCTGGGAAGGGGCCTACACAGAGCTTGCCTTCCTCAGATGGTACTGTCACCAGGAGGTGACTTCTCAGCCAGCCCCTCCATTCATCCATATTTCCCAGCCAAAGGGGAGCTCCCCGGCAGACTAGCCCCTAGAAGCTACCCACGCCAGTGCTCGTAAACCCAAGAGGTTCATTGGCTGCTGTCCACTTACAAACTGCACGGAAAGGCATCTCACTCTCCTCTCCGCAGGAACATTTTCCAGCCACAAGTTGAATTGCTGCCCACTGGCCAGTCCTAACCCCGTGTCTGCTGGATGACCAGAGATGGTCTGACCTCACTGAAAATTAACAGTGCCCGGCAGGGGTGAAGCCACTGCTGCTCTGCACCCTCAGCTCCTTCCCCTGGCCTCAATTCCTCATTCTGGACCATAGATTGGCCAGGGCACCCTCCGTGGGAAGGACCATGAAAGGAGACTCCTAGCGAGCGGGCTGACGGGCTGAGCATTTCCTTGGAATCTTGGAGGCGAGCGGGCACCTGTCATCCATGGTGAAGCGTGCCTGACGGCAGGTGCAGAGACTAAGTCAGAAAACACACTTGTGTAGCAGGTCACCAAAGCTTGGGAGCCGGAAGTGATGCCAAAAGCCTGGAGATGGAGTGTGGCGTGCAGCACAGGTTGAAGTGAATGCACCTGGAGGTGACCTGGGCATAGCAGAGCCATGGCCACGGGCTTCTGTTAGGGGTCGGGGGCGATCCAGTGTGGGCAGGCCCCATCTGCTTAAAGGGCTCATTGGGAGACAATTCAAGTGGCAGCACTCTGGCTCTTGGCATGCTGACCAGAGCAGGGAACGGCTGGCTCCTGGCCATGCCCCAGCTGACCCGTCTCCAGCCTCCTGCCGAGCAGCTGCAGGAGCCCCTGGTCTGGGTGGCAACACCGTAGCTTCTAGCGTCATTAGATTGTGGCAGTATTGCATGGCTCACTCTCTATCTAGCAGTTTCTGCGGGTTTTATTATACACTTAAATATCATCAGGACCCTTCTAATATTCTCTTTTTTATTAAACAACTAATACATTAGCATTCAGGCTAATGTCTTACAGTAAAGTAGACTCAAGCTTATTGAGCTGTCCACTTACCCCTTTCAATTTTTCCAAGGACATATAATAATATGTCCTAATAAAGTCCCCCTATATCTGAATAGGATACTTTCTCATTTAAATAAAACAGGTGAGGAAGATTAGGTTTTCTAAATTAAAAACCCGTAAAGCCATTGCTCTCTTAAGAATGAGGTGAATGGGCAAAGTCTGAATTATGTAAATGGCATGATGTAGGAATAGTACATTTGAAATGTAGTAACAAATAACTGAATTTGATGGAACACCTACTTTGTGGCAGACATCTGCTAAGTGAATCAGATGTCTTATCTCACATGACCTTCACGACACCTCTGTAGGATGGGTACAGCTATTATTCTCATTTTACCCGTGGTAGAACTGAGACTCAGAAAGTTTTAGTAGGTTCTCTAATAACAACACTGCTGTTGCGAGACAGACCTAGAATTTTCATCTAGATTCATCTGATTTCAGAGCCCAAGTGCTTAACCCTGCACACAGTATTTAAATTTGACCTAGATTTGAATTTCAGCTGTGTGACTCTGGGCAAGTTACTTAACCTCTCTGAGTCTGTGATCTGAAGATTCATTATCCTTGCCTTAACTTCATGATGATTAAATTAATTAATGTATAAGCAAGTGCTCAGAACTATGAAAGTACTATAACTGGCACATATTTACTCCTTAGAAGTTGTCATCAAAATCTTAGATAATTCAGAAAAGCAGGTGGGGTTTTTTTGGTCTGAAATTCCTCTGGCCGTTGGTCAGCTCCATTCACCACCATAGTGTGGAGGCCACGGACAAACCCAATTTCCTCCCCTTCTAATTCAGTGAGGCTGAAATCTGCTTCATTGGAGCTGGACTGCGGTCATGGACGAGGGTCCCCAAACTGGCCCACAAATATGGACAAACCCAGTGCCACACGACCCTGATTCTCACTCTGACCCTGGAGGGTATAAAGTCTGCATTATGCTGGGTTCTAGGTAGATGGTGTCACCTGTGTATTTCTTCTACTTAATTGTATGACCCCGAGAAGAAGAGCAGAGAAAAAAAATTCCTTTCAAATAGCTAGGAGGCCTTCTTATGTGTGGATTTCTGGCTGACAGCCAGACAGAAAGCTCCCCAATCATTCCTCTCAACGTCAGAGGATTTGAGAAAGGAAAGTTTAGTCAAGTCTGAAGTTTAGTCAAATCTAACATGAAGAAGTACTTGGCTCAAGTTTCAAGTCGGACACAGAAGAAGACAATCCTTGGTGGGACATGGCCAAAGAACTCAGAACTTTGCCAATAGCTGGTTCAGTTGAGTTCCACAAATATTTATCAAGGGTCCAGTATGTGCACAGTACTGGGAGAATGGTGATAGATGGATAAATGGTCACAATCCTTGCCTTCTGGAAGCTTCCAATCTAGTCAAGCAAATTGACTCAAAACAGGTTGGTTTAACCCAGAATTTGAAAATAGTAAAATAACAAAATAATAACAGTAAAATATCTCTGAGCACTTACGACATGCCTTCTAAGTGCTTTACATATATTAATTCATTTCATCCTCAAAACAACCCCATGAGGCAGTATTCCTTTTATTCCCTTTCACAGGAGAGGGAACCTGAGGCAAGGCCATGCAACTGAGAGTGTCAGAGTTGATTTGCACTGAGGTGCAAATGTTCATGTTCTTGTTCCATCCCTGGCTTCTTTTTCCTGTGTTCCCTCTGGGAGCGGAGCTGATGTGTTGCACAACTGCAGGGGGTGCCATTCACACTGTAGGCTCCAGGATGTGGAGTTGTTCAGTACACAACCTGTGAGGCTGTATCCAGCCCAGAAAATAACAAGAGATGGGTAATATACACTTTGCAGAGTCAAGGAGCTGGAGGCTTAGAAGTATTGGGTGACATCTCCAAGGTCGTATCTCTAGTAAGTGGCAGCATTGAGGCTTGGAACTGGGTCTGCTGCCCCTAAGCATCGTGCTCTTTCTAGATTCCATGCTGCCTCCACTTTGCTCCTCAGGGGTGCTCCTAAGAGCAGCAGGTGGGGGCATTTAGCTCAGCCAGGTCTAGAGACATGGCCAGGGCAGGCAAGGGGTAGAGAGGCAGCTTGCCCCTTAGACTGTGGGATTTCCCAAGATCTCCATAACCTGGCTCTTGGAGGCTCCAGCTCTCATCGTGCCCCATGAACCCTCTCTTCTGCGCAGATGAACTGCTTTATTCCCCTCATCACTGCACAGACCCCAGGGGAAGAACACCAGACATAGAGTTAACTGAACCTGGGTATCTTCACTCACTGGTTCTCGACAAATATTTATTGAGCACTTACTACATGTCAGGCATTGTTCTAAAAGCTAAGCGAACAGTGGTGGGCAATCCGCTTGCTTGCGTAGCATAGGACTGCTGCCTCTGTGTCCTTGACTATGTAACTCAACCTCTCTGGGTGTCAGTTCTCCCATCTGTGAAGTGGGAACAGTTGTCCTTGCCTCAGAGGATTGTGGAGAGGCTGAAGTGAGAAGATACAGGTAAGGTGCTTAGCAGAGACCTGGCCCATTGCAGGTGGTCAAGAAATCTCCATCTCTTCCCCACCCACCTGCCCCTCTATAACATGAATACGACCAGACCCGCCTTTGCAGCTTGGATCCTTCAGAGGTGGTGATTGTACTTGTTTAATGCTATATAAATTTAACGGATCATTCCAAGTCCGTGTGACCAGCGTGGGTTAAAGCAATGAACTGGTTTTCCATGTTCCTCTACTTTATATACATTACGACTCTGTATATGGAACCATAAAACTCGGGACAGATTTATACGTACGCCATACTGCATATTTTCATAGAAATGTTTTGCCAGGCACCTGTAATACATTGATATATGTGAGCACTTTTCTAAAGTTTATTTCTCATAGATCTCTCTTAAATTGTATGTGAAGTGACATTTTATGGTTTAAGTTGTGTTTTCCTGACACAGCCCCAATTTGCGTCTCTGCGGCAGCACTCAGGACTCTCCTGCTCTCGGCACGTGGGTCTCTTCAGCCCTCGAAACATTTCTTTGGGTCCACATTTCTTCAGACCCCAGTTTGGCATCTTTCCTGGAGAAGCCAATCCATTTGTGACTGTCTTGTGGAAATGTACTTGAATTATTCAAATCCCGCGTCCAGCTTGCTTATGGGGTATTGACGTGAAGAAACAGACTGGTCCCATTCTTTGTGTGGTCAGAGCCCTTGGCGTGACAGCCGTGGTGAAATCTCATTGCCCCTTTCCCAAATGGTTTTCTTTGCCTGGGGTTGTCTCAGACTCTCTGACCTGCACTTCCGTCAAGTTCTGGAACAAAGTGGAAAGGAAAGAAGAGCACATCTACCGAGTCTCTCCTATATGAGCCAGACTTGACGAAACACTGCAGATCCGTAGTCTTGTTAAAGGTTTGGTGGGATTAACCTTACTGCAGGAGATAATTTCAGAAGGATTAAGTAAATTGACCAAGGTCGCTTAGCTAATAAGTGGTGGAGCCCAGTTTCAAGTTCAGATCCATCAACCGCAAAGTCTGATGGTTCCCCTTGCACCAGGCCCACCAGCATCCAGAGCAAACAGAGGGATTCCAAGTGGGCAGACTGTAACTTACCATCTCCGTCTTACTTACAGGAGTCTGTTAGTTTGAACAGTCATTTTGCAAACATTTACTTATCGAGTGTGTCTAACATGGTAGGCACCGTGCGGGGGTGGTAAAGTAGCCACAGCAATTTCTGAATTCTGGGAAGATTTCTCACTGCCTCCTGGGAAGCCCCTGGAAATGTGTGTTTTACAAGGCAATATCGACCCACATAGAGGCGACTGTTCTCCTCCTGAGTCCCCTGTTGGACCTGGCCCATACAGAGGAGACGTTCACTGAACAGTGTGGAAGGAATCAACGAGAGGACACATCTAGAGCACCCCTAAAGGGCATACAGCATGTATGTGTTTGCATCTCAGTGTTTTCCACAGGCCAGTCCTGTGTCTAGCCCCTGTGTGCCCCCCAGGCCTGGCACAGCACCTGGCATAGAACAGAGGCTTGCTGAATGAGGGCCTGAGTGAAAGGAGTCTCGCGTCAGAAGTGTAACCAGAGTCAGGACTAGGGTGAAGGACATGAGGCACTAACCCCAGGCACAAAATGGAAAGGGACACCAAAAAACCTCATAATTGGGATAGATAGTATTTTAATGCAATGTGTAAAAAAATCAGAATGCGATCCAACAGGGTTAGAGATTAGAGTAAGGCAATGAGGTGTGTCATCCAGTGAAGAGCAAGATCCTGTCTTTGTTTAAATTTTGATTTTTTTAAAACATTTTTATTTATTTATTTGACAGAGAGCACAAGCAGGCAGAACAGCAGGGAGAGGGAGAGGGAGAAGTAGGCTCCCTGCTGAGCAGAGAGCAGACATGGGGCTTGATCCCAGGACTCCAGGATCATGACCAGAGCTGAAGGCAGATGCTTAACCGACTGAGCCACCTGGGCACCCCTAAAATTTTGATTTTTTAAATTTTTTTAATATGCACAAAAATATTATTTATCCTGATCACTGAGATTCTGATGCCCCTGAAGTTTTGCGTCAAAGGCAAATACCTCACTCGCCTCCCCCTGGCCCTGGCCCTGTAAAGCCAACAGCAGTAACAAAGATGCTTTGATGTCATATTGCAGGAATGTGCATAACTCACAGTGCATAACTCTATGTACGTAAACTCACAGAAGGCCTGCAAAGGCCTCTTATCAGGAAAGTGCGGTTATGATTTCTATTTTCCAGATAGAGTGTCTGAGAGCTGAGGAGGCAGAGAAGCCCTCCAGGAGTGTCACAGATGAATCCCAGGCATGCCTGAGGTATTGAGTCTCTCATTTCCCAATGGGTGCTGGCCAGAACCTGGGGCTGCAGGAGCCCCCACATTGGCTGCCTCCAGCCAGAAGCAGCTTCGTGCATTGGCCCCAGCGTGCGTCACAAATACCATTGTCCATTCCGTCCCAAGATTCCAGCCACTCTAAGAAGCAGCATGATTTTATGTGCCATGTCACTGCTGCCACCAGGATGACAACAATCGGATGGCATTAACGGTGGGCAGTTGTGTCTCAGGATGGGATAAACAGGACTAAAAATACAGTATTACATCATTATCCTATCCCACGTGACTGTGACATTGAAAAAAGGTTGGGGAGACTCTATGGAAGGGTGAACTGCGATGACAGACATGAAAAGATTAGGGCGCTCTGTATATTTCCAAATATCCCAGGGTCCCTGCACCACCCTCCGCTCAGCAAAAGCAGATGTGATTCCCGCAAGGAGATGATAAACCTGAAACCAACAGAAAGACGGAGGATTCTTAGGAAGAATCTGGAGAGGCTTCCCCAAGAGAGAAAGATTGCAGTATTAGTTGTCTGATTATATTATTCTTGGATGGGTTAAGAATTTTATCTACTTACAGAATTATTTGGAGCCACAGATTAGGAAGAGAAGGGCTGATGCAGGACAGCTGACTCCAGACTCAGAAGCTCTGTTCTTTAGCAGCTTCCTTTTAAAGTAAATCTGTGATGAGCTGCCGAGATTCCCTAGCTGGCTTCCAGAGTCTCCTAGAATGGCCCCAGGTTTATGACATAAGACTAAACTGTCTACCCTGTTCCACAACCGTCTGACCTGCCTACTCCACCAAGGCAATTAGGAGCACACCTGATTAATTGCATTCCAAAAGATCATGTTCAAATGTATTTGGGCTTAAAGTAGACATAGTGATACGTCGATCCGCATCAGCCATGGGCATCCTGACCGTTTTTAGGGACTGGTCACAAAACACAAAACAGCTGAGTCTGCCTCCCCATCGTTTACTTTTTTAAACATCTCTACCAAGCAGACACGAATCAGCCTTAAGTTGTCATAGCAAGCTCACCCGCGTAAAGTCAGCAAGATTTGCTTAAAAGGCTTAAAATCCTGCCTTGTGCCGTACTTTATCAAAATTCCTCATCAGCTACGGTAAAGAATAAACATCCGTTCTGCTGGTGTTCAGGACAGCGGAGAGATTAGCGTGGAGGGGCATCGTTAGGAGACAGTGCCCGGATTCGAATCCAGCCCTGCCTCTTACTTGCCTCAGTTTCCGTGTTTGTAAAAGAGGGATCATAATAATGATAATAATGATCAGGTTGTTGGGAGGATTGAATGAGCTCGTGTTTGTGAAGCGCTTAGACTATTGTGCAGTACCTGGTATAGAAGATGAGCTGGTGTGTCTGACCAGAAGCAGCCCCAGCACAGGGTTCCAGCCCGCGGGTGACCTTCCTCACGTTCATTCATCCCAGGGGCAGGAGCCTATAGTAAGTGTAAATGATTTGTTCCTCCTCCCCTGTTCCCCGTCTTCCTCCTCCTCCTCCTTCGACATCAAATGGGTGCAGTTACCACCTTGAAGGCAGTTCCCATACAGGTTCCGGCTGCAAACAGACCTGCAGGCAAAATAAGAAAATATTTTGCAAGCTTGCCTCATCTCCTCTTGGTTCCTGTTGAACTTTGTATGCATTTCCAGTCTGTCCTTACCATATATCATGTAATGATCTTTTTGTGGGTTTTTCTGATGACAGTGGTGGATCCGTATCTTATTCTTCCCGGTCTGCCAAGGACCTAACATTCTGTGCCTGGTGCTTATCAGCTACCAGATAAATCTATTAAATCAGGGGCACCTAGGTGTCTCTCGGTTAAGCATCCAACTCTTGACTTTGGCTCAGGCCATGATCTCAGGGTCGTAGGATCAAGCCTCATGTTGGGCTCTGCACTGGGCATGAAGTCTACTTGTGATTCTCTCTCTCCCTCTCCCTCCACCCCTCTCCCCCCCACCCCTGCTCACTCTCACGCTCTCTCTCTCTCTCTAATTAAAAAAAAATCTTTTAAATCAGGCAGTGACCAATGCCCAAGTCTGTGGACCTGTGTCACATGCTTGGGGGAGGTTTTTTTCTCAGGGACCTCCTTCACTCACGGGTGAAGCTGCCAGAGCAGCTGAGCCACCCCCTCAGCGAGCTTCCTGAGGAGTCCAGGAAACCAGAGACCAGCCGTTTTCCACATGAATGCACCCCTTGAGCGTGCCCTGAAGCTTGCGGAGGAGAAGGCCAGTATTGGAACCTGCATCCCAGAGCATTTTCCAAGGGAATATGAGAAGCTTCAAATATCAGAGGTGATAAAACTAATAACTCATGTATAAAAGTGGCAACCACGCTTTATTTTAAATCTTTACATCTCAGAGATGGTAGAGGTCTGAGAGAGAGCACGTGAGCTCTGTGTGAGAAGAAGGCTGATTTTTAATCTGTCAGAAATAGGAGGTGGATAAGCAGTAGAAATAAAGTTATGGAAAATTGTAATAGCCTTGGGAGAAGAAATCTCTGTTCAATTCTAAATGTGTTTTATTTGTAGCCGGATCTTCAGGAACTTTGGAGGTAGGGAAATTAGATCTGAGGGAACAAAGGTATTAGTTGTTTGTTGCTGCATAAAAAATTATGCCAAGGCTCAGTGGCTTAAAACAATGAATATTTATTATCACACCGTTTCTGTGGGTCAGAAATTTGGAAGCAGCTCAGTTGGGGGTCGGGCTCTGGGTTTCTCAGGTGGGGGCTGCCATGACGTTGGCAGAGGCTTGACTGGGACTGGAAGGTCCTCTTTCAAGATGACCCACTCGCATGATCGTTGGCGGGAGGCTTCCGTTCCTCACGGAGGGGGGCTCTCTGGAGGCTGCCTGAGTATCTGCATGACGAGGCATCTAACTTCCTCTAGAGTGAGAGACCCAAGAGAGAGTGAGCAAAGAGGAAGCTGCAGTGTTATAACAGAATCTGAAGTTATCCCTGAATTCATCTCCTAAGGCTGCCATAACGAAGTCCCCCAAGCTGAGTGGCTTAACACTATAAAAATGTATTCTTTCGAGGCGAAACATCCAATATCAAGGTGTCAGCAGTCTCTGAAGACTGCAGGGGAGGAATCTTTCCTCGCATCTTCCTAGCTTCCGGTGGTTGCCAGCAACCCTTGCGTGTTCCGTGGCTTATAAATTCACCTCCAGTTTCTACCTCCATCCGCCCTCCCCCTGTGCGTCTGCTTTCTCAGAAGAGCACCAGTCATTGGATTAAGGGCCCACCCTCATCCACTATGACCACATTTTTAACTGATTACATCTTGCAAAGACCCTATTTCCAAATAGGGCTTTCATGTGGAAATGAATTTTCCTTTTTTGAGGAGGGAAAGGGGCATATTCAACCCAGTACCCCTAGCCTCACTTCTGTTATTCTTTTCATCAAAAGGGCGTCACTCAATCCGGCCCACACTCAAGAAAAGAGAAATTAGACTGCCTTTTAAAGAGACAAGTATTCAAAGATTTATGGACATGTTTTGAAACCACCACAGGACAAAACTGTGTTTCCATACCAGAAATCCTTAATACTGGACGTTTCTAGTCTCATATGAGGTCACGTAGCCCAGTGACAAGAGACTATTTACAGAAGTTCCATCTTATTTAACAATAATGGATACCTGGAAATGGCCATTTAAAGTGAATTCTCTTAAAATGGAGAGCAGATTTTCTAAAAATTGAATGAAAATAAATATTTTTTGGTTTCTTTTTTCTTTTTTTGTGTTCAGTTAGCCAACATATAGCACATTAGTTTTTGATGTAGTGTTCAATGATTCATTCGTTGCATAGAACACCCAGTGCTCATCACAACACGTGCCCTCCTTAATACCCATCACCCGGCTACCCCATCCCCCACCCCCCTCCCTTCTGTAACCCTCAGTTTGTTTCCTGGGGCCTGTAGTCTCTCATGGTTTGTCTCCCTCTCTGATTTCTCCCCCTTCAGTTTTCCTTCCCTTCCCCTGTGGTCCTCCGTGCTGTTGCTTATGTTCCATGTATGAGTGAAACCACATAATAATTGTCTTTCTCTGCTTGACTTATGTTTGACTTGCATTTCATCATGAAAAATTATGAAAATAAGTGTACTTTACTTAAATTTGGAAAAAAAATCAAGTTGTAACTATAACCACCAATTCTGAAAACAAAGAATGGTCTTGTTTTGCTTTCCCCTTTGGATTAGTTTTTCCAACAAAATCACATGATGTCACAATAGAGCTTCTTCACTTTAACTTTCTCGGCATAATCAGAAAGGTTATTTTTGCAAAATTCAAGGACTTTTTTCAGTATTCTCTAATCCCTTTGGTATTTGTAGCATCTTCTCTATAATGCCTAAGCTGTCATTATCCTTGAGGATTTTCTTTTTCTTCTTTAAATAATGCCTACCTCTGTTTCTGCCACATCATTGTCAATACTTCTGCATGTGATTCCAACTGTTCTTCAACAGTATCTCTTTTAACTTCAGGAAATCTTCCATTTCTTGGAAAATTTTAAAACGTATAAACCATTTACAAAGTATATTTATAAGACTGTGTTTCATGAGAGTCAATGAGAGATTTGTAATGACGTCGGCTAAGGCTCTGGTGTTAAGTGGGGACTGATTTTGAATGGGGACTGATTTTATAAGTGGTCAATTCAGTAATGAATATGTTCATGCTATTGTGAATTTCCTTCTCTCTGAAATCTTGCAACTGAGGAGACTGTGATCATGAAAACTGAGATAATAAAGACTCCCTGGATTTTTTCTTCTTTTTTCAACTCCAATGCCATCCCACTAAAGATATCATTAAGATCTTTCCGTATTCTTTAAAGCAATACTAAAAAAATAAATAAACCAGATAGAATTACTTTAGTATATTTGTGTGGGAAAAGGATGGTGTGTACAACTGGAGACTGTCACTAGGACTGAATTTCATGAGGAACTACTTTCCTGAAGAGGGGCCCATGTCATTTCAGATAAATAACCAGGTATGATGCCTGGGCTTCAAGAGAGCCTTCGTGTGGGAGAAAACTCAACCAGCAATGGATGATTCCAGTTTAACCTTCCCTGTAGCAGAGATCTGGAATTTGTCCTTTAAAAGTCTTTTCCAGATGAAGTCGTGAACCAATGTTCAAGGCAATTAGAGTGACAAAAATAAATGAGCCTGTCTTGTCTTACGAATGCAATGGTTTATTCAGAGGCTGTGTGGCTGGAGAGATGTCAATTAGAGAACTTTTCTGAACCAAGCATTAGGGGCCCAGCCAACATAGCTGTCCACCTCTCCTTAACACAATGGCTTCTTCCCACGGCAACCTTCTTTGCATGCCCCTCCCCTCTATCTACCCACTTGGAATGTGCTAGATGCTTGAAATTTCCCCACTAGCTTCAAGGAACATACCGCCCCAGCTGTAGATGTCTCTATGGTTCATTTTCTCTGCAGCTGTTTTTATCCAATCACTTTAACTTGTCTGTAGGAGAATTTGGCTGACCATTGCATGTCTCCATCAATCCCAGCTTCAGTGAATATGCAGTGGGTTTCCAGCAATGGGTATAGCCACAGCACTTACCATCTGCAGGTTCCTTAACAAAGCTGGGTCTAAGTATTCCTCTTGCTCAACCTGTGGAAATAACCCATTTGCAACCCCCACTCTGCTCATTTTTCTGCAACAGAAATGAATTTTAGCTTGTCTCTCATAGGCTTGTTTGTAAAATCTGAAAGCCAGCTGAGGGTAGGGAGTTGGGCTATATGGTTTCATAAACTGTTTTTCTTCTCAGACTGAATGCTTAAATTTTAATTACTTATTGATTTATCGATGTGACTTTTACTAAAAGCAAGAATTGTTTAATATGCATGAAAAATAAGTGATTAGTTATATATATGTGTGTATTTTTTTCTGTGTAAGTGTACATGTGAGAGAGTTTCCTACCAGTGATACCTTATCTTTTATAGGGTAATGTTCCCAACAAGTAAATCTAGTAGCTGCCAACCCCTTGAAACTTTGACACAGTCAATTCTGACACCGCACACAATGGCAGGTGAGCACGGAGCTACCTGCCATGGCAGTGCTCAATCACACCTGAGTCTCATGGGTACACAGAAGACACTTTGATGTTTCTGCACCTGCTACTCACAGGCAGCCAGCTCTTTAAATTTCTAGATTTTTCTCTGTAAGAGTGTCATGCCATCCAGAATCCGAGTCCCTTGCCCTGAATCAGTCTACCTTCCTGAGTCTGGTCCTATTCTAACAGCACTCTTTGTCTTTATTTTTGTTCTTTCTCTTTTAAAATAAAAAGTGTCAGATGCAGGGAGTAGCTACAGAGCAGACCCCGTTGCCTGCCCACTTCAAATCTGGTCTCAGCTTCCTCTGTGTTGATGGAGTACTGATTTTGTTCACATGTCCTCTGTCCGCAAACGGGAGTGCTTAGGGGACAAATCCCAAATGACCTGGCACCATCACGGCAATTCCAGACCCCTTCCGAGGGACTGGCTGAGAAGCAGGCATATGACTCTGTTCAAGTCCGTGAGGCGAGAAACTGTTAGGGCATTAATGGGAAATAGTCCCTTGCCGCTAAAAAGAGGCACAAGGAGGAGGCAGTCCCTAGTCATAGATATGCCTGGAACTGCTGATGAAGCAAAACCCACACAGGAAGTCAGGACCACAGTGAAGTGGAGTCACAGCCCTGCCTTGCCTGGAGCCTTCCCTACCTATGGACAGCTTGCTCAGTGAGATAGTAAATCTCCTTAAATTTAACCTGGTCGAGTCCAAGTTTTTGGCTACTTGCTGCCAATGTATTCAGACATAGACGCCAAATAATAAATCAACCCATGCTGTGTCTTTTGCTCGGAGGGAGTATCCACCTGAGTTCACGTGGTGATTTTGAAGACTAGCCAAGGCCCCCACTCTTCGGAGGGGAATGAGCCACTGCCTCATCCAATCTCCCAGGGATCCCTGTGTATACATCCTGCTAGTTATGCTATCTACTGGGGCTTCTTTGTACGTGCACCTTCTCACACTCACATTGGGAGTTGCCCTGAAGAAGAGCCAGATCTGTACTAGAAAGAGAAGTGGGTGCTATAGACATAGAACCACCGTGAAGTAAGATGTTTACCAGCAAAGATGTTGCAATCTTGTGCACACTGGTGCATTGGAGGATATGCTGCCAGAGTTAGAGATAATTACAGCAACATGGATGTGCATGGAGGCCATGAAACCAGAAAGGGGACAACAAAACCCAATTCTCAGTATATACACACTAAAGTCACATAGGATGGCAAATATAAATGGTCCGTGGACTGAAGACCTCATGTGGGGGTGGGAGGGTGAAGTCCTGACTGGGGCTGCTACAGGCAAAGGAGGGGAAAGAAGCCAAAGAGTACGTCTTTCCCAAGAGGAGGCAAAGGAACCCTGTGTCATGTAAGAGTCTGGGCCTGTTCAGGAAACAGGATCCTAATTGTCGGGCTGATGGGAATGAAGGGATCATTGTCAGTCTCCACCACTGTCATGTAACCCTCTGGATATTAATTTACTTCCGAACAGCCACATGGGTCCCATGAAGTAGACTCAGCTCTATTTTGCTTTCTGTTTCTTGGCTGATAAACTGTGAGTCCGTTCTCCCTGAGGTCTGCCTCTACGGCTGCTTTGGTTTCAATGTTGATCTGTTTTGTTTAATACATCTGGACAACAGCCACACATTTTTGACCATGGTCCTGATGTTTTGCCTCCATGCTCAAAACCTCCCGGCCATCACCCTTGTGTAGTTACTTCCTGCGGATGATGCATTCACCATGTCTTTTCCTTTTGTACTTTCCTGTGCTTGCATGGTCCACAGAAAACTCAGACCCAGCGTATTCGAAACTAAGATCATCCTTCCCATCCTCAGGCTTAGACTTACTCTCTTAAATCAAAAACATAGGAAAGACTGTAATTATCCCTCCCTTTATGTATGATTTACCAGCTCTGTATTATTGTAGCAACAACGAACTATTTTTAGGGCATTTCTGTCCCAACCCAATCACATTGGGTTGAGAGTGCAAGTTGGGACAGAAATGCCCTAATTGATCAGAAAAGCTGCATCCTGCCTTTTGGCCCATATCAGACATCTAATGAATGTATGTCAGATCATATACTCTGCCCAGAAAGAGAGCAGGTAGTAAAAAGAGCATGAGCTTTGGAATTAAGAGGGCCTGGGTATGAAGCCCTGCCTTGGCCCTTGCTAGCTCTGTGGTCTTGAACTAAAGAAGTAGTCAACACTTAGTGGGTTCTACAGTAGGCAGTGTGCTAATAAGTACCTTACCTGCCTCACCAGTGAGGTCGGTGCTGCCATTTACCACTCTTGCAGGTGAAAATCTTGAGGGTTGACATGATTTGTCCAAGTTCACTCAGTTAAGTTATGGACCTGTCATTCAAACCCAGCTTGGCAGAGGTCAAAACTGGTGTTCTTGGCCCATACACTCTCTTTGCTTTATCTCCTTGATCCCAAGTTTCTGTCTCTAGACCAGTGCTTACTTTCTAGGGCTAGTGGAAGAAATAAGTTAGAATAGCCTTTCGATCCTACCATACTCTCTGACACTCAGTAACACGTCATCTCAGTGTTAGTGATCATTGGTCATGATGCTAACTCCTAGAATTGGTCTTTATGAGAATTCCTGTGCCAAAGCTATGTTTGTATCTTCTTTGAAATTTTCCAATTTTCTGTTTCAGTCTTTCTATTCATTAGGCCATTGATTTACTTTATTTTTTCACTTGATTGTAGCCCAGCCTCTTCCTTCCAAGCTTTAAGCCCCTCCACGGTGCCTGTTATTCCTTTGCATACCGAGTCAGCAGCTAGTGCCTGTGCCAAAGTATGGATTTACCTAATATCCGATGAACAAATCAATGATATTGTTTACATCATTTACATATTCACTTATCTTTTCTATAAGGTAGAGTCTTTTAGCCCTAGCATTCTGTGCATGATAAGAAAGCACTGGATATATTCAAAGCCTGTTGCTTGTTGATTCTGTCACTCAACAGTGAACGTGTAATTAACCAAGGACTGGGACTCCCTGATTTCATGCATTTGTGTCTTCCTCCCACAACTACTTTTCAATGCCTGCCTTGTGTCGGGCACTGTGTTAGACATCAAGGCTACAAATGTTAATAAAACAAGATCTCTGCCTTTAGGAAGCCTGTAATTTAGTAGGTTGGGGGGGAATGAGATAAAAATAAAATAACTATTAATCAGAGAAGTCTATAAAGGGCTCATTGGTGGTAGATGGGAAGGAGTTATCCAGTCTTTGATAGGTGAGGTGGAGAAGGGATAGACAGGAGCAAGGTCACAGAAGTTTCCAGAAAGCTAATACATACACTCCCTTGAGCAGAATTGTTTATTTTCCACCCATCTACTCTCAGAAATACAGGATATGTATGCAGAGATATTTGCTATGTAAACTTGCTCTGTGGTGGAATGTCTCATTGAATTTCTATGGAAGTTTTGATAATGCATCAAGTCACTCCAGAAGATAATTGTCAGTTTTCAAAGAAAATAAGAAATAAGGCTCTTTTGCTCTGAGTAATAACTGTGTTCAGCTTCTTGCAGCAAATTAAACAGTCCCATCCCCTATAATTGAGTTAGTACACAGGCGACCTCGTGCATTTCTCAGGATTTCTGAAGCTACAGCACTTTGAAGAGCCATAGTTCCATGGAGGTGTGGAGGCCAATGGGAGTTGATTTGGAAAGTACTGGTTCTATTAGGATCTTTCCTACAAAAAAGTGAACCAGCTAGGGCGTCAAGAGTTATGTCCAAAAGACCTAGATTAGAATGAAGACTCATGCAAGACATGAGTGAGAAATGCCCCAAATTCAACACCCAGAGCCCTGATTCCAGCCTGCCATTAGCTTCTTATGTTGACGCAGAGGCATATCAACTATCTCTCTGGAGCTTAGATATTTTTAATCTGTTAATAAATATTTGTAAAGTGAATAAATTAATGGGTGAATGTAAGATGAGAATTATAATACCTGTACCACCTACTTCATAAGGGTTTTAAGAAAGGTAATTAATTATACACTGAAAAGATAAAATGCTCCAAGACATAAGCACTCCAATTTTTAAATTGGTAGTGATAAATATTACTTTAAGGACTTCAGAGTTGCAGGATATATGGATTCTTTCATCATCCAAATTTGTCCTTGACCAGGAGAGAAAAAATATTCCCTTGAAGAGCAGGTGTTCTATTGCACGTCTATTAGATAATTAGCTGCTTAGGAGCTCCAAGAATCAAGCCTCCTATGGACTCAGAAATAAAATTCAGAATTTGTAAACAATGGAAAGTTTTCAACAACACTGAAATAATGACAAATAATCATGATAATCCCTTACATAGATATACTTGACATATATATAGAACATCTTACATTTTCACGTTTGATCATATACACATACAAAGCACTATTTATTAAAGTAATATTGTTGGCTAATGTTTTCAGGGCAGCATTACATAATGGACAGAATATATGCTTTGGAATAAAAGAGGCCTGTATCAGCTGTAGGACCTTAGACAAAGTGTTCCAAAACTCCAGGTCACAATCTGCACTCATTGGTGAAATGACCTAGTCTTTCATACCCAACATTATAGAGTGTCATGAGAATTAAATGCAATTTTATATACATAGCATCTGCCAAAGGATGGACCCTCAGACATGTGTGTCCTTACCTCCTGATCTGCATTATCATTGGTAGAAGAGAGTCCTACTTTCATAGCAGGTGCCATGATAATGCTAAATGAGGAGACATATTTTCTGGAAAGTCAACTTGCCAAGGAAAGCTGTACAAAGTTCCTGCTAACCCTATTCTGCTCCTGGTGCTTCTTCCTCAAAGAATTGTGCTGAAGGCTTGGACCTTTCACAGCACCTTTCATTGACTCTCTCCCCAAGTTGTGTGTGTGTGTGTGTGTGTGTGTATGTGTGTGGTCTGAAAATCAGTATGCGGCTACCATTTCTTATGACATTGTAAAGGTTCACATAGTATTTCACTTTTTGGTCTTCCTCCCCAACCTCACACCTCCCTTCCCTCCCTCATTACCCCTTTACTGTCTGTTGAGGGTTTTACCCCCTGGGTAAAACCTCCCAATGAAAGGAACCAAAAATATGCAGTAAGAATGAAAACATAGGACAAGCTCCTCCTTCTCTTCTCTTTCATACTCAAGTATGTTCACCTTTGGGGAGGATTTCCTGCACCCACAGTAAGAAACCTGTCAAACCTCACCCCACCAACTGTCTCCTTTCTCCGTACCACCACATCTTCATAACATTTGGGACATGTAATACACAATTATTTTTTTGACAGGTCCATTTTCCTCATGTACCGGGAGATCCCTGACCATGGTGTCCACAGCACCTGGCACAGGCCCTCCACAAATGTTAGTTACCCTGCGAGTGAATGATTGAACTGAACTTCTGTGTTTTTCCCCACTCTGAGTGTTTTACTGCCTATGGGGATGGGTGTGGACAGGACACTAAAAGGGTGCCCTGCCGGCTAGTGTGAAAGAGCTGGGTTCCATGTGTGCCATGTGCTCTGCCCTTAGACTGCTTGGCCATGGCTGTCTCCATCCTGGAGGCTCTGACTATAAAGGAGAAACCTGACTTCTTTACAGAAACCACGTTGCCTGTGTGCTGGGTCTTGGTACCTTTCTCGAAGTGCTTCTACATAGAGCATCTCACTGGATTTACAAGGAGATTATGGGATCTTGGGAAGAAAGACCCCTGGGAAAGTTAGGACAGTCTTCCTTTATAGCATATTTACCTTGGTCAGCAAGCATGGCAAGTGAGAGATGGAGAGCCAGCCTTCAACCTGCAGAATGGATGACTCACTTTTTGGCCAAGTCGGCAAAGCATAATCATCGTGTTTATGTTTGCATCTCCTGGTCCCTTCCAAGTCAATGAGTAAAAAATGTGCGTTGAGAGCCTGTACTGAGAGGTGTGCTGATGGTCGTGGGAGTCTGTTGGTGGAGAGTCTCTTGTCTCTTCAATCTTCTTTAACTTTTTCCCTTTCTACTCCTCCTTCTTCTTTCCTTCCTCCTCTTTGGATTTTGTTCACCATCATCATCACCACCATGCATCATGCCTTTCTCCGTGCCCTTCCTCCCATCCGTCTCCTATCTGGCTAGTTTTTACTGGCCCTTATAGCTCTAATGTCACCTTCACTCACGTTCCTCACAAGCCTTCTCTGGGCTCCCATAGCATTCTGTCTATTACACTCTCATGGCACTTAGCGCCAACATTGCCCATTCAGTTGGTTAAGTGGCTGACTCCCCACCTAACTCAAAAGCAAATGTTATATGTTAGGTTTTTTCTTTATATAAAACACATAAAGTGCTTGGAGTACTGCCTGAAGGCACTAAAACTCAATAACCGTTAGGAGTTATTGTTGTTGGTGTAACACTCCCCCCCCCCCCATGACTTCATTCCCTGGTGCCTAGAAGGTACAACGTGAATGTTTATTTTATTGAATTGAAAGACAACAACAAAAACACCTTTCTTAGAAACCCAATTACATCTTGCCTTATGCTAGTTTGCTTTCAGTGCCTATGTCGTACCCACGTTGTAGCAGAAGAAGAAAGCCCGAGCTGAGGGAGAGTTGCAAGCCTTAGATTTCTAGGATATTCCAGTAGGATAGCTCTATTGTCAGCAGACCACCGTTACACTTCCGAGGGGCCCCAAAGTCAAGTTTGACTTGCAAAATCTATGGGTCAAGGAAAAGTGGCCTTTCTTCTCAACTGTATGATCCAAGGCACAGCCTCAAATCAGATTCGGAGCTTGCTGCCATCTCCTCAGAGGTTTCCCCCGTGACTCCAGCCTATGTCACCCTTGGTGGCTAACTGTTATCTCTTCCAGGGGGAGGGACGTAGACTTCCCATAGGTTGGGGCTGATACCATCCCAGGAATGAACACCCCCCTGAGGAGCCGGTGTCCAGCTACAAAATGTTTATCTACAACTCTCTTGAGCAACTGGGGTGCAGTACCAGATTTTGAGAATTCTCACACCCTCTGCCTGTCAAAGGATAGAGTAGCAAGGGGGTGGAGCACAGCCTCACGCTGTGCCCAGCCAACATGGCCCCTAGACACCTCTCTATGGCCAACGAGAGAACGGATGACCAGTTTTGCTGACCCTCTGCTGGTAAATTTCCCCAATAAAGCCTGTTTTTGCGTGACATGGGATGGTTGCCATTCCCTCTAGTTCCCATCATTAATCCCCTCCATAACCATATTAGATGAGTTTCAGCAGCCCTTCCAGCAGGTGAGGAATCTGGAGCCCAACTAATTTAAGTAACTTGCTCAAGGACTGACAGTGGAGAAGCAAGGACTCAAGGCCAAGCTTGTCTGACATCAGAGCCTTAGTGCCTCTGCCACCTGACTCATGTGGCAGCTCCCCTCCCTGCGAGGATGGGAGATGATGCACTACTGGAGAAAAAGATCCTTCTCACAGCCCTTGCCAGCCCAGATGCACAGATTCTCTCTGAACCTCCATTAAAAAGGAAGTAAAACACTGGTGGCCCAAAGTCATTACAATCATTTGGACAGCAAGCAGTCTCCCTTTCTTCTAAGCAATTGCCATCGTCTGGACGATGATTTTTAGGAGCATGCACAGAGAGTCCAAGGAAGGAGGCAGCTCCATGAAAAGTATGCATTCTCTTCCTGTTTCTCCATGAAAACCTGGAAAGTGCTACGTGCAATTTCACTTTATGAAATTGAAGTCTGGGATAATCTCTAAATCATTCTCATGCATCATATGCTGCTTTTCAAAGGGAGAGAATATGCATTAAAAAGATTTGTTCAGTCTTAAACCTGCCTCTGAGCATCCAAGATCAATGTAGAGGCTGATTAAGTTGTGCTCTATAGATTTCTGCAGTCAAGTTCATCAGGCGCCCATTTCTCTTCCTTTAATGATGCTGAACCCCAAGCTCTTCTCTGAAGTGCTTTAATTTTCACTTGGTCACTGCGAGAAGACAGTGACTTAATGAACTGCAAATGGGAAAAGAAAGTTACATAAATCATCTTTGTATCCTTTTCCGTGGTCTTACTACCATGGCTCTTCTTTCATCATTATGGTGCCTCTAGTGGCTTCTCTGGACTCGGCTGTGGAAATTAAATTATAAGCCACACTTTTGGCAATGTAGCATACCAATAAAATCATAAAATCATTAGGGTAAATAACAAAGATAAATTAATGTCAACATGGTACAATATTATTTTGCCCTGTGTTACGATAACTTTCTCCCAGCTGATTCTTGTCAGATCTTTAAGAAAACAGTTGTCTACTAAAAGATGTATATTTCAGGACCACTGTCTATCAATGCAGACTTGACAAAGCCAACTTCCAGGAAGAGACTACTTTGCAGCATTCTTTTTTAATTTTATAGCAGGCATTCCTGCCTTTTTTAAAATGATGGGGTAATGAGTTTAAGTTTCGAATACAGCTCTGTGTTTTAAAGGTAGCATTGAAAATTAAAGTGAAGTATTAATTAAAGATTAATTAAAAATGCTAGACCTCTAGTAAATTTGGTGCTTTTTGCTTAATTCTGAATAGCCCAATTTGAAAGAGTATTTCAATTTAACTAGAATTTTAATCAGCTGGCGAGAAGTTGGGAGAACAAAAGAGATAGAGAAAGAAAAATAATCCTGAGGGTAAATGCTTAAAAACTCATCAAAGGCTGTTGAAAAATAAGCTCTTAATCTGCGTGGAAGGCTGATAGGAGGAGGACAGGATGAGCTGGTTTCTCTTGGCCTCTAGGGTGGCAGCATTACTGAGATCCACCAGTGACATGGTCAGCTAGCGTTCCTTTAGAACAAACCACAGCTGCTAATGCCCAAGAGAGAAACCTGGGTACCCAAAGGACTTTACAGGCATCTCCCAACAGAGGCACTGAGAGGGCAGAGGAATCAAACCTGTGTTTGACTCCGGATGGTCTAAGATCAGCAACTCTCCCTGCTAGACAGGTAGATTCCATTCACCCCAGAACCTCCCATGAGGCTGGTGTTGCTCTGCCCCTCTCTCTCCCAAAATCTTTAATCTCAGAGCTGGAAAGGCCCACATCCTCATCCAGCCTTACTTCCCCACTTCAATCCAATGCATGAATCATCTCTACAGAAGACCAGTGCTACTTGATTACCTCTAGTGACTGGAAACTCACTTCTCACCAATTTCACTCATTCCTCTATTGCTTATCTCATACTTCATATTCTTCCTTCTGTTGTTTAAAACTTCTCTCCTGTGAGGTGCCTGGGTCTCTGTCAGTTAAACATCCAACTCTTGGTTTTGGCTCAGGTCATGATCTCAGGGTCCTGGGATCAAGCCCCGCATCAGGCTCCACACTAAGTCGGGAGTCTGCTTGAGGATTCTCTCTCTCTCTCTCTCCCTCTGCCCCTCCCCCTGCTTGCACTCTCGCACTCTCTCTGTAAAATAAATAAATAAATCTTAAAAAAAAAAAAAAGGCAACTTCTTTCCCATAATATGATCCTTGTCTTCAATCTCTGGAGCCTAAAAATAAAATGAAATCGCTGTCCCACAGGCCAATCCTGCTGGTATTTAAAGACAGCCAGCATCATGCTCCTGAGTTTTTTCCAGATTACTCCTCAATGGTTTTCAGGAAATCCGCTACAGACCTTCATGGTCAGCTTCCAGGGGCCAAGGTAGAATGCAAAATGCACATGCGGTAATTCTGGCCCTGCCATTTAGAGATGTCTCCTCACTTCCATCACGAACATCCTTAAGCCTCTGATTCTTCAACTGCACAAAGGGGGTTGTATGCAGATTAAGAGAGATGATGTATGTAACATTTCCCTACAACACACTCATAAACGCACATTCGGTGAACACCTTACCTTGTAATTGGTATCAAACCAACTCTATTCTAAAATCGGGTTGTGCGTGTGTATTGTCAGGCCGCCCTCCCTGGAAGGACGACGTGTCAGGAGACTGGACGGTAGTACTCCTCCTTCTTCCTGAAATACTTATTGTTTACCACGTGCCAGGAATTGTGCCGCCAGAGCTGCAGTCTTCACAGTAACCCATGAGGTCGCATGGTTGTTATCTCCATTTTGCAGATGAAGGAAGAGAAAGGAGACTGTCCCCACCCAGGCCCCACTGGGGCATATGACAGAGCCAGGATTCAAATCCAGATCTCTCTGATAAGGGATCCTTTGGAAGGTTCTGAAGTGCGTGGAAGTTGGCCTGGGGGAAATGGAAACCAGAGTCCGCTTGGAAATCTTCCTATTTTAAGAGCAGGTTTCCACCCCCAGGTTGGTCAAGAGGAGAAGCTTAGAATGTAATGGTGCTAGACGTCAGTTGCCTATCCAGCAACCACCCCCCTCTCTTCTTTCTCCATAAGAGAATCTGAATCTTTTAGCCCCCGGTAATACATCACGGTTGCTCTAAGCTTACAATGGCTATCACCTTCGCCTTTGTCAGCTATGCCCTTTGCACCTCTAATGCTAGCCTTTATGACCCATCTGTGGTCAATGAAAAATAAAACACGGCACAGAGGAACTTCTAGAAAATATTTCACCTGTAATACAAAAAATTTTTTGAAAGAAAGAAAGCTCCTTTTCTGCCTGTTCATTTCTTTTCTACTTGGAATAATAAAGTGTGAAGATGTGATTTTGGGAGCCGTTCATAGTCGTCTTGATCACTGAGAATGACCATGAGACAACCAACCTTAAGATAAAAAGTAAACAGGGGGAGCCTGGGTGGCTCAGTCAGTTAAGCGTCTGACTCTTGGTTTCAGGTCAGGTCTTAATCTCACAGTCATGAGATCAAGCCCCACATCGGGCTCCGTGCTCAGCGGGGAGTCTGCTTGAGATTCTCTCTCTCTCTCTCCCTCTGCCCCTTCCCCTGCCGGCACTCTCTAAATAAGTAAATAAACGAACAAATAAGCAGATAAAATCTTTAAAAAAGGATAAAAAGTAAACACAAAATTGAAAGGATCGAGGCTGAATCTGTAAGGATACTTTGAGCCACTGCACTGACCCAGGATCCACCTGCTTCTTGTCCCTTGACAGCACTGGTCAGGGTTCTGAGCTACAAGTAACAGCATTTGCTGTGGTTGGCTTAAGTGAAAAACAATAATTTTATAAGGACATTAGGTGACTCGCAGACCCTGCAGGAGGACCAAAGAGCCAGGCTTTGGAACTGTAGAGATAAGGACAGTGTCCAGCCATGCCATGGGAACTGTTTTAGGGAAAACATCACTGTCCCAGCCATTGCCCCTGAGCCTCAGTGCCGGCTGCTAAAAGCTCTGAAGAAGTGGTAGCCCCCACACCTGACCATCTCCTCAACTGCCCACTTTGGAAACCAAGTCTTACACAGGTCTAGCCGACTGGTAGAAACCCAGTCTCCGATCTGTACTCTAGCTGCACGGGAGTCTAGGAAGAGGGGCTTTCTGGTCTCTAGTCTTGGGAAGGAAGTCCAGGTAATAGGAGTGAAACCAAAATGGAGGGAGGAGGTATGGGACAGCCCCAGGTGACAATTATCCACGAGAGGGAGACAGGCACACACCATCATCCCCTAGGCCAATGCCAGGCATTCTGTTTCCAGGCTGTTTCCTGATGTGGAGTCAGCGGAGAGGTTGCATGCTGGTCTGCCTGCTAAAGCAGTGTTAGCTTTCTATGCCTGGAATACCTGGGACCCCACCTCGCAAGCCCAGGGCTGCACATAAGCCATTTAATGAGGTGAATTCTTGAAGTTTTCAAGAGTAGCAGCTTACTGGCACCAGCTGGTCATAAACCTTTCATGAATAAGGCTAACAGGAGCTATAAAGCATAGGAGCAGTGAATTATAAAGCTGGCATAGATCTCAGAAATGAATTCTTAAAAAGCACAATACTCTTTCTAAATCAGGTGCATCTTAGAGAGAGGGAGAAAGAAGGCAGACAGAGGCTTCCCCGTTCTACTGTGCATGAATCTATTGCATTCTGCAGTTCAGGGACTGCTCTGAGACCCCAGATCACGCCTCGCCCTCAGCCCCGCGTGTGTACTCTCTTGCCTTGTTTAAGTCTACTCTGACCCCGTGGGTCAGGGTCATTCCCGAACCTCATCAACAGAGTGTCAATCCACTCTCTGTTCTAGGAACAAACAGTGCCTTGGAAATCAACATAGCCCGGCCTCTGGTTCTGTCCCAGCGAGGCTTTACATAGGCACTTGCCTCTCTAAACCAGAACTTCCAGTTTGCTCAATTTGGAGTGATGACTGTGTAACCGCCTAACTGGGCCACGGTGAGAACGGAATCGCCAACCTACTCATGAAGGCATTTCATGCAATGCCTGGCACAGAGTACTACTGGACGCTAGTTCCCTTTCTCCTCCCCTTTCCCGTTGTGGTTCTTCTGGGATTGCAATGGTTTGCAATCACATGTGTCTCCGTGCGGCCCCTTTTCCTAATTATTAGCACAAAGCATTTAAATGTCGTTCTTGCTTCCGCCTTTATTTGCGTGGAGTTGTCTTTTCAAGATGTCACAGGAGTGGTCCTCCGAACCCCCACCGACCCCCCCCCCCAGTACCTCCGTGCTGTCCACCACCCAGCCCCTGACCCTCGGCTCTGTGCCCGAGGTGCTTGAGTTTCATGGGCGCAGGAAGGGAGGCTCCAGCAGTCCCTATTACGAATGTTTACAAGTCACCGAACTTGGTAAAGATTTCAAATGCTTTAAAAATTAAAGGAGGCAACCACAGGGAAGCTGCTATGTGCTGTTCAGAGGATGCGGAACGCATCCGTGGGGGGCAGTCTTTGAATAACATGAATCTCTCCTGCCTACAACCTTCATTCCTGTAAAATCACTTCGACCCTCTAGCAGGACGCTGAGTGCCAGGAGAATCAGGAAGATCCAAGAAAAGCCGGAGATCAGTTCTTGAAAGGGGTCTCAGGTGATCAGGACCCCATTGCCCTCCGTGGTCCTAGAATAACATCAGGACTCTCAAGCGGGGTTCGTACAGTCTCCCGCAGGCTTCCCGATGGCTCTGTGCACAGCGCCCATACTGTGTTCTGAATCCACAGTTTTGCTCATTAAAAAGAATCATGGGCTTCCAGGTCCAAAAGAACAGGTACTGATGTGAAGGGGAAAGAAAACAGTAGCCACTGAGGCCCTAGTCTGGGTGAGGCACCGGACGGGGCATCTAGACATACATTGTCATGGTAAATTCTCAAAATAGCCCTTGGAGTAGGCATGACCACCCGCCCACCCCTGTTTACAGGGACAACATTAAATTTTGCGTATTAGAGTGAGGAAACTGGCTCAGAAGATTACATAAATCACCCAAGTGAATGTCCGTAGAAAGGGCCGAGGGTTTGAGGCCAGTACTCCAGCTACTCTCCACTCTCCCAAGCTCGCTCTCAAGAAGAGCTAACTGCGTCATTCCCATAAATAAAGAGCAGTTACTCTAAAGCAGAGATCAGAAAATAAATATTTTCAGCTTTGCCAGACACATAGGGCCCATCCAATATTCTGTTCTATTTTTCTTTGTCTTTGTTTTACAAAAATACAACAAAAATTCAAAACAAAAATAATAATACAAAACAAAAATACAACAACCATTCTTTGCTTGCAAGGCCACGCAGACATGGGCTGGGGGCTGGACCTGACTTAGAGGCCACAGTTTGTTAACGCAGGTGAGAACCAGACATCTTAATGAAATCAGGAAATAAAACTGCTTGCCTACGAAGTAATAAAACAACCAGCTAACATTTAGGGAGTCCTTGCTGTGTGCCATGCAGTGTTGGACACACTTCATATACGTTCAGTCTCCATAAGAACTTTGCACTATTTATTATGATTCCCACACTGCAAATGAAAAAAAGCAGGCAAAAAAGATCAAGCCCCTTGGTGTCATGCAACTGGTTGGTTTGCAGAACCCAAGTTTTAAATCATGACCAACAATACAGCTTTGAAAGATTTATTTTGTCTCAACAAAAGGTATTTAACAATGGAATGGCCCTTTTGAAAAGTTTGTGCATGAAAGATACTTTTGCTTTGAATGTCTGCTTTTCTCCAAACTCTGATTCCTCTTGGAGAATCTTAGGTTAGTTTTGTTACGTATTTGTTTCAATGGTGGGATTAACTTGCAGGTACTCTAAATATATGGGGAAGGTCCCAAGATGTCTTATTGGACCATCCAAAGTCCTAGTAACTCATTCATTCAATAAAATATTTTTTAAGTAGGCACCCAGTGCCACCCCGTAGGTAGGGTACTTAGAACAGGGACATAGATATATCAAGTTTCCTGACCTTATGGAAATTGTAATGAAATGAGGGAGATAAACACGTGCACAGAGATATGAAATGCAACTTGATAAGCACCTTAGTAAAGCCCAAAAGAGGGAGAAGAATGGGAAGGGAGCAGCCAGCAGCTGGGACCCGGGGAAGACTTCGAAGAGAAGCCTAGAGGAAGAGGGGCGTTCTGAGTTTAGAGGCCAAGACTATGCGCCACCTGCAGCCACAGGCCACATTCCTAGCCCCAGCCTCTCACTCCGAGGTCACAAGGAGGCTGTGGTGGCTTGTACAGTACCAGCCACAGTAACAGATGAAGCTCACAGGTGAAGTGCACAGCAGAAATGTATTCGTTGCTCACTCAGAGTCCCAACAGCAATGATGGGAAGATGGATAGAGGGGGGGCTCCTGTGTCCAGAGATGAGGCCTTGTGATGTCCGCCGTCCTTAACTCATGGCTCCAGCTTTGCCCCAGGTGTTGCTGTCCCACCAGCAAATGGGAGGAGAAAGCATGAAGGGGAGAGTCATACAGGGCAAGCTTGACAGTGGCACATGTCATTCCTGACTGCAGTCTGTTAGCCAGAACTCACATGGCCGCAGCTCACTGGGAGGAAGGCTGAGAAGGGCAGTGAGCTGTGTGCATGGAAGGAAATAGAACCCAGCCTGGCAAACAGTTGGCCAGCCTCTGCACAGAACCCTGGAACCACCGAGTTTCTGCGGAGCCCCGAGGATGTTATCTCTATGTCTAGACATGGAATTAATACTGATTACCTGCCAGCAGGAGATCTGTAATCAATTTACAGCTAAACTGATGCAATAATAACAGAAAAGCACAGGTGCTGTCTATGTTGTTGGCTTTACCAAAATATATCCCTTAGCAGTCTGTTCTGGTGAGATTTTTCTACCAAAATTGGTTCCCCAAACAAGAAAATCTGGAAGATGTGCCTAGTGTTGTATTCTGTCAATCCTAAGACCAACATCTTTTTCTTTTTCACATTGTAATCTCTGAAATAGTAATAACGTTTTAGAGTCAGTGGCTTCTTACAATTACACTGTGTGTGTGTGTGTGTGTGTGTGTGTGTGTGTGTGTGTGTGTTCTCTCCCACTGGTATATAATATGCATAATAGCAAATTAAATGCTCTAAAAGTCTCACAGACAAAAAAGGAGGGGTGATGTTTATGGGGTCTGCTCAACCTGTGTCTCCCAAGGCTGTCGGAACATGGGTATCTACTATTTGCATTGACGTGGATGGAACTGGAGGGTAACATGCTAAGTGAAATAAGTCAATGAGAGAAAGACAGTCCCATGGTTTCACTCATATGTGGAACATAAGGAATAGTGCAGAGGCCAATAGGGGAAGGGAGGGAAAACTGAAGGGGAAGAAATAAGAGAGGAAGATAAGCCATATGAGACTTGACTCGGGGAAACAAACGGAGGGTTGCGGAAAGGGAGGTGGGTGGCGGGATGGGGTAACACGGTGATGGGCCTTAAGGAGGGCATGTGATGAGCACTGGGTGTTACATGCAACTAATGAATCATTGAACATTATATCAGAAACTAATAATGTACTATACGTTGGCTAATTGAATTTAAATTAAAAATAAAAAGAACATGAAATTTTTAAAAATGTCACTTACTAATATCCATTAGATTGAATATTCCATGCTACTCGCTTTGCCAAAAATTGGTTTAAACCAAAAATGAGATCTTTGAGTTTAGAGCAATGTGGCTTAGCTCTCTGCTGGATTGGAGAGCCTCATGAAGAAAGTGTAGGACCTTGAGTGGGTGAATCAGTGAGGGTCTCCATAGGAAACAATAACACAAATCAGGGTAAGTGGAGGAGGGTTTGCCAGAGGGACTCTATATATAGGTTTGGGGGGAGGGTAAGAAACCATGGGAGAGTGCAGGGCCCAGCACCGGCTGTCACTGCCCTAAGACCTAAAGAGATGAATGAAGGAGATGGCCAGGTAGACAGGGCTGCCTTAAGAGGATAGTCAGGCGAATGGAATAAATGCCCTGGCCTTTTGCACCTTCCTTGCTCCAGTCTCTGCCAGGGTCCATTATTGGCCAAACCCAAATGGAAGCCAGAGAGCAAGGGAGCCAGTGATAAGAATAGGGCCAGCCTTCTAGAGCAGAGACAGGTGGAAAGGGTGGAGGCAGGACCTAGCAGTAAAACACAGTGTCCCGCACATGCATGGTTTTGAGACGTGTGTGGAACATGGATTGAGAACGATTCAATCCACCCAGGGAAAATAAGATCATCACCTAGATGCCTCATTGCTTTAGAGTGTATGGGGTCCTTTCGTAGCTTCTTTTTTTTTTTTTTTTTTTTTTTTACTTTTCAAGAATATATATTTTGGGGGCGCCTGGGTAGCGCAGTCGTTAAAGCGTCTGCCTTCGGCTCAGGGCGTGATCCCGGCGTTCTGGGATCGAGTCCCACATCGGGCTCCTCCGCTGGGAGCCTGCTTCTTCCTCTCTCACTCGCCTGCTGTGTTCCCTCTCTCGCTGGCTGTCTCTCTGTCACATAAATAAATAAAATCTTAAAAAAAAAAAAAAGAATATATATTTTGCATTTTCACAGCAGTTATTGAATGCACTTTTTAAACTTAAATTCAATTAGCCAACATATAGTACATCATTAGTTTCAGATGGAGTGTTCAATAATTCATCAGTTGTATGTAACACCAGGGCTCATCACATCACACGCCCTCTGAATACACTTTATTTTTTTTATTATGTTACGTTAGTCACCATACAGTACTTCATTAATTTTTGAAATAAATAAAATCTTTTTTTTATGTCCTATTTGGAAGATTTTTAATAATGATCATAGAGAAACCTCTGGGGTTTACCAGAAACAGATAATAAAGCCCAGGTTAATTTGAAATGAACAGAACATGATTTATATAGTGATAGGTACTCTTCAGTATGATATGGATTAAAATGTTTCCAGGTTAATACACAGAGCCCACATTATTTTATTTCAAAATAGATTACATTCTCAGGTAAAGTGAGGTTCAAAGAAATGTTTATGGGTGATATTATGAAAATATTTGTCTACAGGAAAATATGCTGTAGGTGATTTATGAAGGGAAATTATATATATATATATATATATATATATTTTTTTTTTTTAAGATTTTATTTATTTATTTGACAGAGACAGCCAGCGAGAGAGGGAACACAAGCAGGGGGAGTGGGAGAGGAAGAAGCAGGCTCCCAGCGGAAGAGCCTGATGTGGGACTCGATCCCACAACGCTGGTATCACGCCCTGAGCCAAAGGCAGACACTCAAGGACTGAGCCACCCAGGTGCCCCAGGAAATTATATTTTTTATTCACCAATGTTAAGTACTCCTAAGCCTACAGAGATATCCCTGTTCCCAAATGAGCACTTACTTCTAAATCCTAGCTCTAGTGTCACTCTGTGAATCTCTTTGTTATCCTCCATACCTAGAACTGGCCTCTCCTTCTTTTGTGGTCTACTTCCCAATGGCAATTACACTGGGATTCCTGTAGCCCAGGGATTTGCATGCATGTCTTATACATCTGCCCCTTTTTGAAGGGCTGTACTCCTTGAAGCAGGAAGTGGTGGAACATTCTATTGTTCGAATTTTGAATGTTAATTAATAATTTTACATGGATAAATGGCTTAAACATTTAGACCCAAAGGAAAGTTCTTTACTGTATTTTTGTTATATATTTAAAAAAAAATTTTTTTTATTATATTCTTGCATTTGCTGTCACAACAACCCCATGAGGAACACAGAGCAGGAGTAATTATCCATATTTTATGCATGGCGATACTGTCTTCCCCACATCCAAGCTTCAAAGGCCTGTTTGGGACTTGAAGGTGGAATATTCTGGAAAAAACCTTGTGCTAATTCCAGCATGTCAGTGACATACTTTGCTGACAGTGTCCTGGAAGGGTCATCTCCATGAAAGGGTGTTATGATTAGTCACTGACTGCTATACTTTTCAGTAGTTGGTACCCTTTACTTCTTTTATCATTGCATAGCACCTCATGGGTTCCATCCACTATGTGGAGAAGTCATGGAAAATCCATAGAAATCTCAGGACTTGAGGAGCTGAGGTCATTTCTCCTGGGTAGATCCCGTCCTTCTGTCCCTTATTCATTGCTGTTTTGCACAATGTAGAGATGAAATCCACGCAATCAATTAAGAGAGTCATACATGTGTTGAATAAAAGAATAGTAAAGAACTTTGAGAGATGAAGAAATAAAAATGCTATGGGGCATTCTGGAAGGAAAGACTACTTCTAGCTTGTCAGAGAGGCAACATGAAAAGGTAGTTTTTCACCCAAGCCCTGGAAAAGGGCAAGGATTAGGGCCAGCCAAAGTGGGAGAGAAGTAATGCCATGGGCAGGGCATTACTTCTATATGTAATGCCTATGGAATTAATAACAAAAATATAGGCAAGACACATGAAGTCCAATCCATCTGCATGTTACGTAAGAGGCTTGGTGTCCTAAAAGCTAGGATTCTGGAGCCAGACTGCTTGCGCTCAGTTCTGGCTCTGACAGTCACTGGCTCTATGGCCTCCTTGGGCAGATTACTTAGTCACTCTGCGCCTCAGTTTCCTCATCTGTAATAGATAAACAGACAAAACAGGTAGTATTAGCACTTACCTCCTAGGATGGTTAGGAGGGTTACATGAATGAATACATGTAAAGTGCCTGACACAGAGTACATTCTGGGCTAGCAGTTACAGTGGACCCTCAACACAGATCTGAGCTGCGTGGGTCCATTTATATGGATTTTTTTCAACAAATACAGTAATACTGTAGATGTTTTTCTTTTCCTTATGATTTTCCTGATAGCATTTCCTTTTCTCTAGCTTCATTTATTCTACGAACATGATACATAACACATAAAACATACAAAATACACGTTGAGTGTTGATGTTATCGACAATGCTTCCAGTCAGTGGTAGTCTGGAATAGTTAGGTTTTGGGAGAGTCAAAAGTTGTATGTGGATTTTCGACTGTGCCCCTAACCCCCCGCCATATTCAAGCGTCAGTTGTAGATTGATATCATGGGGGGAAAAAAGGTGTCACAACCTCACAAAACCTCACCTTTTGACTCAGTCTTTGATAATATATCATTTCTGTACATATTCTCTAATCCTCTTCTTTTCTTCCACATGTGGACACACAGCCAACAGGCGATTGCAGCAAGCGTCTGATTAAAGCTCGGGAAGCATTGCTCTTGGCATGCCTAATGATTTCCATTTTTATTCCAATTAGATTAGATTATAAGATTTATGCTTTCTCTCGCTAGATTCAGCTCTTTCATTTTTCAGTTTTCCAGTCGTTTGCAACACAATAAGGGAAATGCAACAAAACAGTCCAGGAATTGGAGCACAGGGCAGTAGAGACTGTGAATTCTGACAAATGGAGCTAGGAGTGAGGGATCGATGCCAACGCCGTCCTGGGAGATGGCCACTGGTTAACACGGTGAGCAAGGCAGAACGTGTGCCGTCCACGCCCCCGCGCCGATGTCACACCGTGGTGTGTGACCATCCACCGTGGCTTAGCGAGATCTGTAGAACACACGAAAGTGCAAATGGTTCAAGAGACAGTTATCCCAAAGTCCAGGAATGTGTGAGCAGAGGCCTGGCGGGGAGAAATGCTTGAGGAATGAGAGGCTCAACGCATAACTGACTTGAGCCCCGGGCAGGGGTCAGGGTAATACCAACATTTTAAATAAGGATGTATCACTGCTGGCCGAACCACACTGGAGCCCGAGGCAAAAGAAAAGAATCAGTACTACCGATCCTTTCTTTCTCTAGAATTTTGAAGTTTTGTGCATCATGGTTTTAGGGCATTAAAATTTTTGATTTTTTTAAATAGTGTATGAAAATAATATTTATTTTGATTACTCAATTTTTTGGTACCCCCTTAAATTCTGCACTGAGATGAGTGCCTCACTTGCCTACCCTAATCCTGGCCCCCTTAGAGTGTAGGGGGCATGAAGGAATATATTAAAAGAGATGTCTTTGAGATTAGCTGGCCTGGGATCGAATGCTGGCCCCCCTCTATCCTCATCTTCATTGGAGTCTGTTATCTTGGGCCATTTATTCCTCTTTTAAATGCTTGGTTTTTTCCTCAGTAAAAGGATAATAAAACCTAACTCATGAGTGAATCATTCACCCACCAACAAATATTTGTTGAGCACCTATTATGTGCTTAAGGCATAGGGGATATAGCAGTTATCCAAACAAAACAAACAGTCTCTGTTCTCATGACATTTTCACTTTCATTTAGGAGAGTAATGTTCAGAAAAAGTAAACACATTATCTCATGTAGTAGAGTTATGGAAAGCGCTTAGAAGAACAGTCAAACAAGGTGGGCTGACTGAGCGTGATGGCTGCAGGGGGTGGGGAAGAAGAGGTGGCCCTAGCTTAGGGAAGGGTTACGGAGAAGAATAAAGGAGGTCATGATCTCCAGTGTGCAGGACAATGCCGGGCACATCGTAATGCCTTAATAAGTGGTTGTTGCTGACCTTGCTTGCATAGGGAGAGATAAGTTTGGAAAGGGAGGTTGGATCAATGGACATGGATATACTACCATTTTTAAAGCTGAAATACCAGGGTTCTGGATAATTCTACCACTAGGAGCACAGAAGGAGCATTGTAGTGTGAAGCTGTCTTCATCAGTTAGTTCAACTCCAGGAGCATGGAGGCCTCTGGCCCTGAGGCCCAGAAAATGCAATTATCTGAAAAAAGATCACCCCATTCTCCCTCCATCGTGAGCACACTTGGGCTTCGTCCTATTCTTTACAGAGAGAATAGCGGAGAAAGACCATATGTGCTGAGGAAGTAAAAAGGATGAGCGGGACTGGAAAACAGCCCCACAGTAACTGATATTCCAGAGTGAATGTGGTTAATTTTCCCAGCAGCGTCCAACCAGGGGCAGAAAACAACACAGAAGCATTGCCCTTGGCTGGAGCTGGAGGAGCCATCCTGTGCTCGGGACTACATCCTTCTATGGCTTCCTGTGGGTCGGCTGATCTGGCCTGGCCTGGCCCACATGGCCCTCTGCCAGCACTCTGGATGTGACTGTCCTGGCATTTCACCAGCTCATTTCATGGTGTTTGGGATCCTGCAAAGCAGCTTGTAAAGAAAGAAATGAAAGTTTTCTTCATCTGGATATTTTATGCCTGTTAAAGGCTAAGGAAAGCAAAAACAAAAAAGGAAAACAAAAGTAAAGAAAACAAAAGTAAAAATTGCCCAGGTTGGAAAGAGCAGAGCTTGGAAAAAGGCTTTAAAAATATCGCAGTTCATTAAACCTGCAGTGAATCATTCGGGAGAAAAGAAGGTGATGGGAAAAAAGGCTGAATCTCCTCCTAAGATCCTTGTAGAAGGATTCTGGATGTCATTCCATCTAGAACCACTTAAAGTTCCCCAAATGCATTATGGTCTTTGAGTCTTTGCCTACAGTATTTGGACCTTCCATGAAATACACAACACCCCCCTTTTCTGTCTAGCTAATACCTTTCAATTCTTCAAATCTCAAAGGGAGTGGCACCTTCTTCTCTGCCCCACCATGTCCTGTGAGTTGTCCTTTCCTGTGTTTCTGGTGCACCAGCTTTTATATTCTGTTTATATTTACTGAACACTTAACCGTCTGCCAGGCTTTGTTCTATATACTAGGAAGACATCAGCGGACAAAGCAAGCCATCATGGAGCTTCCAGTCTGTGGGATGGAGGACAATTTACAATTAACTATGTGCAGCACCATGAAGCCCTTTGAAGATAGATTAAGCCAGAGGGTAGTGATAACAGGAGAGTGTAGGAGCCATTGTAAATAGGATGGTCAAAAGTGGAGGTCTGGGGGCACCTGGGTGGCTCAGTCGGTTAAGTGTCTGCGTTCAGCTCAGGTCATGATCCCTGGGTCCTGGAATCGAGCTTCACGTTGGGCTCCCTGCTCAGTGGGGAACCTGCTTCTCATTCTCCCCGCCCCCCCCCCCCGTTCATTCTCTCTCACTCTCTCCCTCAAATAAATAAAATCTTAAAGAAAAAAAAAAAGAATGGAAGTTTTGGATGAGAAGTGGTCATATTTGTGATGTATTTTGAGGGTAGAGCTGACATGATTTGCTGGGAGATGGGCCAGGGAATGTAAGAAAAATGGAAAAGTCAAGGCTGATCCCAAGGTTTAGTAGATATTCACGATACACTGGTTCTCCCTCCTTCCACCTGTTTCATTGAACTTGACCAACAGTAGGGTGCTTGGGGCTTCACCTGTCTCTATTTCATTCAGACTGTAGGCACCATGGACTCTGTCTGGTGTGGCTTTGCGTATCTGGCATCTAGAATATCCGGCATTTAGCCTCCAGTGCTTACCGTGCAGTGAGGGCACAATAAATACTTGAAGGGAGGACTGCAGACAGAATTAAGCATCTGTAGCCTCTCTCCTTGGTGGTCTGACCTGGGAAAGACATCCCCAAGATTTCTGCTTTGCTCACCTGCAGAAGGAGCCACAACTCAATGACTCCACCACCAGCTTGCGGTCGGTAAGAAAAATAACTGATGTACAGATTGATGCCATGTATATTATCTAATTGAATCCCCATGCCAGCTCTACGAGGTGGTCTGGGTGATCAAGAAAAATTGAGAATATTGAGACTCAAGAATCTTGAGCCAGCTGCCAACGGATCACCATGAATAGGTTTCAGAATGGGATCCAAACTTAGGTCCTCGGACTCTAAACTCCATGATTTTCTCTCCTATTATGGTGACTCGGTGTTCAGTAGTCTTCAGTAGTAGTCTTCAAACACGACTCAGACTAAAGGAAATGAGTTTAAATTGCTGTGTGAGAGATTTCATCTAGATAAGAGAAAGAATTGGCCCAATAAATAGGACTATCTGATAGTCAGGAAAAATGTAATAGCTTCAAACTATGAGCTCGAAAGAGTGCAAGGAACTTGTGGGGAAAGGTCCCCAGCTATAGAAAGCAAAATCATTACCTTCAAGAAGTTTTTAACCCATGGAGTCATGCAACAGATATTTACTAAATGCCTACTTGTGCCAGTCGGGGAGGCCCATTATCCATGCACAAGACAAGAACACATTGAAGTGGGAAATGGTGTGGATGCAGACTGAGAACATTCTAAGTGCTCACAGTTGAAGGCAGTCTTACATGCGGGGTTCAGGTCCTGGAGTCAGACGTTTGGGGTTCACATTCTGGGTCTGCCACTTACCAGCTGTGGGACTTGGGAAAAGTCACTTAACCTCTCTGAATCTCATTTATAAAACAGGAATGATGGTAATGACCATGTCATATGATCCTTATAATGATTAAATGAGAAAATGCATAGGAGAACCCAGCATAGAGTAAGTCATCAAAGACAGAAAGAGAGAACGAGAGAGAGAGAGAGAGAGAGAGAGAGCACACGCCTCAGGTAGGGAGTCGGATTTGAGCAGAGCTGGGGGGTTGGATCCAGATGCAAAACGAGGAACGGGCCGGGAACTCTGCTGGACAGCGCTCTCAGATCTCTCAATCCAAGAGAAGAAGTTACAAAAAGGCGCCAGGAGCCTCTCTGGTCTCCAGGCTCTGGCTCAGTCGAGGAGGAAGGCCTCACCTGAACTACTTCCTCCGAGAGGTAAATACAAACATGGTACTTTGAGGCCTTGGGAAACTGCCAGAAAGTTACTTTATTTTTAGGTTGCAAATCTGCTAAGTGACTTCAGATTGTGACTACCTTTCGATCCCATTAGCTCATCAACAGTTTCTTAATGAGGCTAATTAGCCCCAAACAGCTCCCGCCCCTGCAGGGCTCCACTGAGAGCTTGGTTGTTTGTAAACCAGGGAACCTGTGACCTCCATCAGTGGCTGAAAGGCCTGGTTCCTGGGCATCAACGTCATCAAAGCTTAACCCTGAAAGACTTCTCACAGTGAGTGCGGGTTTGTGGGTTTGCAGTGCCCTGGATCCCCAGAGCCACCAAGTGCTAAACCGCAGTTCTGCGGCCAGGACGCAGGCTGCCCCCGTGGGGGCCCCACGTGCAGATGAAATCAGATGCCGAAGGCCAACTGTCTGCTGCTAAGAAAGCCTCCTGCAGAAGAGGTAACTCAGAAGATTTAAGTTGTCGATGGGTGATTTCCTCACTACTCCTACTCACTGACACCAGAACAGGAAATAAATATGTATTTAAACTTGCATTTAGTGAGTTTCGAGGAAGAGACCTCAACGCACAGGGATTTTTCTAGCACGCAGTTTTTCTCAATCATAAAACCGGGCAAATAGCCATGGCTACTAATGCCTTATTTCTGGGCATCTTTTTTATGGACCTCGGGGTGATGCATGACAGCCTCCTTCCTGCCCTGTGAGTGGACTGTGCTAGTTAGTACTTGATGTAGGACCCTTACCGTAGCTGCTAGAACAGTGTAGCATGGCTGGCATCTGTGCAGTCCTGCCGTACGCCAGGGACTTCATGAGGCGTGCTTTAACCTCGTCATCTTCTCCAGCCTCTCAGCATCTACAAGGTAGGAACTAGCCGGATCCCGATTTGACAGGCAGGGAGACAAAGACTCTGCAGGAAGGGTAAGAAGTGAGCCCACGGTCTCGTACCAGCGGCAGAGGCACCCTTCCCACCCGGGTCTTTAAGCCAGAGCTGGTGGTTTTAACAGGGCGTGCACACCTACCTCCAAAGGAGAGCGACACGTCGGTTGTGACTTCCGCGCTTGAAGAACCGCCGTCCTGGAATCAAGCACCCAAGCAGGCCCGTCCTTCAAGAGGCGGTAAAGTAGTGGGAACAGAACCGAGACATCAAGGGCCGGACTTCCAGCCTCAGCTCACACTTCCTGGGGGGAAGCAAACTGCTTGCCCCCTGGGACCCCTGTTTCCCCAACTGCTAAACTACAAGCTGGCTTAGGATAAATCTGTCAGACTTCCTTCTCACACAGGCATTGTCTCATCCGACAACGTGCCAAAATAACGGAATCAAATAAGATATATTTAAATAAAAGGAAAAGAGTCAGATGCTAATTTTGGCAGCTGTCAGTGTTATGAGTCTTTCAAAGAAAAATACTTTTTTTCAATGCTGAGACTAAAGAAAAATCTACTCGACTAATTTTTTTTTCCTTTTTTATCTTTGAATGAGTGCTAAATTACCCAGTGAGGAAGGAGAAAGAGTATAATAATTCTGTTTTGACAGTTGAATAAACCGAGGCTCAGAGAGATTAAATGACTGACTCGGGACCACACAGCATTCAACAGCAGAGGACAAACAAGAGTTGACTTTGTGTCATGTGAAGGGCCGTTCCGCACTGGAATATGGCAGAGGCCCTGCCACAGCTTTCCTCGGTAACCATGTGCACAGAGGTCCCTCGACCCCGACTCCAGTGGCAGCAAAAATGATGCAGGAAGTTGTGTGGAGCCGTGTCCGCTGTGGTGGCCGGGAAACCACACCGAGTTAACATGCCCTCTCTGCCACCTGCAGATTAATTACACCGTCTCGGACAAATTCTGGGACCAGCCCCCCCCAAACTTGCGTCCTCATGGTGCCATTTGAAGGCAAGTGCATAATCGTTAAAGGCACTGGTCTGTTATCTGGTAGCTTCCTTCACACACTCCCATAGCCCATCGTGACTCAGTTTCCTCATCTGTAAACTGGGTGTGATAATAAATATCTTCACAGTTTAGGTAGGAAGAGCAATACCGCTGGAAGCATACGGAACAAACTGCCCTTGGTACTCCGCCCCCTATGCACGTCCTCCAGATGTGAAGCTGTCTGTCCACCTGATTGAAGGAAACAACCCCGGGGAACCAGTTCAAGCAAATGCCAGAGGGGCTGCCGTTTGGGGCTCGGAACCCCTTAGGTGGCAGGGCATGCTCTTTGTCGCCGGCTGTCCCAACCCCAACCTCGCAGTTGAGTCTGAAGACGATAGCATCTCCCCAGGGTTTTATCCACACAGAGGGGCTACAACGTTTCCCTCGGCACCACCACCACAGTGAGAAAAGCAGGCTTAGGGCTAGGGCAGAGGTGGGCATACTTGTTCTTAAAGAGCCAGATAGTAAATATTTTAGGCTTACAGACCCCTCGGTCTCTGCCTCAAGTATTCAACTGTGCCATGTCTGCGGCCGCAGACAATCCGTAAACAAACAGGTGGGCGTGTATCCCAGTAAAACGTTGTTTACAAAAACAGGTGGGTCATAGTTTGCCGATCCCTGGCTCAGGGACTAGCAGCCCCACTTGGCAATTCATCATAACCCCTTCATCTGTGCCACACACCGCAGATGCCTCCTCTTCACTCTTCCAGCCACCATATGGACAGATAGGATTCTTCCCAGGAAGCTTGGAAGCCAGGCTTAGAGGCAGTGGACAAGCTTGGCAGGGTTAATCCGTGAGGGTCAGGATAGGCTAAGGGCTATGACCGACATCTCCCAAATCTCAGTGGTTCGACACCAGAAAGGTCCGTGCCTTGCTCACACTATGCCCCAGGGTGGGTTGGTAGGGCCTCCCAGGGATGCCATGGGGCTGTCTGGGGAGCGAGGACTGTGATCATACAGTCATTCAGAGAGCAGTGGCTCTGAACCTTCCTGTCCCAGGAAGCCCTCTGGGAGTCTGGTGCAGCCTGTGAACCCTTCTCTGCATAATGCTTGTCAGTGAATAAAATAAAATACATAGGATTATGAGGGAAACCAAATGTGAAATGGTTATCAAAATATTAAAATAAAAAGAGCAAATTATAATATAGTAATGTGTGTGCTGCTTTATTAGTGCGTTATTAAACAAGAGCTAGCAGCCACTCCGATAACTACTATAATTACTAAGTAGCAGTGAGGGAAAATGATAGTTTGCGATATTGGCTTAAAAACTGCAATGCAATATGAAAAAAATCTCTGATTCCTACTGGAAAAGAAGTCGCAGGGACGGTTAGATGGCAAGTGAAAAAACGAGAGATTCAATGATTTAGCCTTTCAATGAAAGATTCATGAAAGTAAAGAGGTCCTGGCTTCCCCGCCCCCAAGTTCCAGCATCCGTGAACCTCTTGGGGATTCAAGGGCCTAAGTTTCAGAACCCCTGATCTGGTGTCCGGGTGGGACCCCAGAACTCTCCAGTGGGTGCCCAGCCTGCAGGTGATGGAAGAGAGTATAGATGGACGGTCTCGTGGACAGATGGCCGCGGGGCCGGGCCCAGCAGGGGGTCACACCGACTCACCTGTGGCCCACCACCAGGTACTGAGTCACAGGGCTTGCCAACCTGCCCCCGAGGTCTCCCTCATGCTGGGGGAGCCAGGACGTGAACCCCGGCTTTCGGGGTAGCAGTGCTTGCTCTTTCCACTGCTCTACACTGCCTCAGTAATCTGGGGTACACCTGTCATCCAGCATTTCTCTACTTCAACGCTATTGACATTTGGGGCAGGATGATTCCTCGTTGTGGGGGGCTGTCCTGTGCGTTGGGTACTTAGCACTAGGATGTTCAGCGGCATCCCAGGCCTCTCTCCATTAATGCACCTCCTAGTGGTGACAGCCAGGAATGTCTCCAGACACTGCCAAATGTCCCCTGTAGAAAGAATGGGGTAGAGGGGATGGGGGGATTGTTCCTGGTTGTCAGCAACTATTCTAGTCCCTTTACCTAATCCTTGGTGTTCGGTGTCTGGGCTACTGTCTCAAACGTTCAGAACAACTAAGAAAGAAGAACCAACAAGACCCCAGAATTTATATCTATACCACACGATCTTTTTAGACTTGAAAGACTGGGGCACGGAAGCTTCAACACATCTTTTCCCAATCTCCCACCCTTGTACCCGTGGTTGGAAGTTTAAGGAGGAATGCAGCCCTGGACATGGGAGAGGTCTGGGCCAGCCTCACAGTGATATAAAGTTAGCTCAGTACCCAGACTCAGCGTTTCATTGGCAACAATGACTTTCACTTGCCAAAGCAGACAGGAAACTGAACCATAAAGGTAGTTCCATTTATTATGAACAGAGGGCTGTAATTCATTTCTGCTAATGACCGCATCAACTGCATGTGGACTCAGAGGCAGAAGATCAGCTTTCAAGGCCACACAACCTTGATTAAATTGTTTAGTCCAGACAATACTGAAGGTCAGTTCTACAGAACAGGAGCTCCACGGGCACTTAGTTTCACAAAATACTAATAACTGTTCAGAGAGTGAGGGCATCTTTGGTGGTTAGGTAAGTTTACGCAAACATAGTTTCAACAAAATTCAGCATGTTTCCTTACTGCAGGACTTATCAGGGCCTTTAATGTGTTGTGTACTTTTAGCTTTCTAAGCAGGCGACATAGCATATCGTTAGTTCCCACTCAGCCCTTTTCCCCCAAGTATTTCCAGGGATTAATATGCTCCCAAACCATACTTTATAAAATGCTGCTGGAGTCTCTGTAGGCCTCAGTTTCTTCACCCTCACATTGGGAGAGTACCATCTGCCTCTCCACCGGCCTTACAGAGCAACTGGAAGAAGAGATGAGAAAACGCTTGAGAAAGTGCTTTGTAAACTCTGAACAGTTATAAAAGTTTAAGAGGTCATTATTAATGCATACTTATTAATAATTTACTACTAATAACATCTTCCCTCCCTCACTTGGATATTGCATGGATGAATGTGATAATTGAAGTTAACAGAGGCCCCGAGAGGTTAAGGTCTTGCCCAAGGTCGCGAGGCTAGACGTGGAGTCATGGTGCAGATTAATTAAGATGACAAATACGGAAGCGCGCTGAGCTCGGGAAGGCACCCTCTGTGACGTGTGTTGGTAGTTGGGATGGTTATTGTTCTGACCGTCGTGGGGATGCAAGGCAGTAGGAAATCAACCCGTGGCATAAGCCACCCAGCTGTTTGGAGACAATAAGGAAAGGATGCTGGAATGAGTGGCAGCTAGGCTCGAGGTCTTCTGGAAGCTGCTTGACATTCTTGAGCCTCTGTTCTCCGACCTACAAGGTGAGAGTTTTGTACAACACCTGACTTCCAGAGTGGGTAGAAGAATCGGACTTTCCGTGGGCTGGTAGGGTTGGGATAATAGGACTATCGTGTGGGAGCGGAGGCTGGTCAGAGGAGAAGGCTTTCACGCTCACCATGCGATCACACACGGCTTTAGGGAGAGTCCCCTAAGGCTACAACCCCGTGAGGGGCAGGCCCTGAGCAGAGGGCAGCAGAAGCAGGGAGCAGGATGCCGGACCTCCAAGCGAAGCCTGCAAATGGCCATGCAAAGCAACACTGACACTAAGGGTACAGAGCTGCTGGGGTTCTGACAAAGGCATCTAGAAGGATCTAGATCTCGAAGGGCTCCATGCAGGAAGTGGAATTTGTACTCACCCCCTCCCACTATGATATAATGGCCCAGGAATATCCCAGTGCTGATGCAGTGCTTTATATTTACAACCATCAGTCACCTGGACTATTAAGGTGCCAGATACCGTCGTTGGAGGAAGCCCCTTCCTTCAGACCATAGTGCCCTTGTTTCCTATCCAGTGCCCTGATTTTTAATGTTATGACTCCCTTTGTCATCTTTTTCTATCCGCCCTATGCTTTTCTGTTCTCTGATTTAGTCTAAGTGAAATTTTAACACCGACTGAAACATTTTAAAAAGTAAACAGACTTTATGCGTCTTTACTTCTAAACCATCCCTCGTAGTGAATTTATGACACAGCTCGTCTTGTTCTCTTAATTGATAATGGTGAGCTATTTGGGAGATGGCTAAGCAGGGTCCCCTCATCCAGATGGCTCTCAAGGCAAGGGCCGCAAATCAGCCGGGAGCAGGCGGGACCCAGGTCAGTGTACAGGGAATCGAGAATATCCTGGTACTAAAGACAGGCCTCCTTAGGCAAAAGAAACCCAGGGCTTTGTACTTTACATACAAGAGGGCAAAGGAAAAACTCAGATAATTAATTCACTTCCCTGTCAATTCTCTTATCACCTAAGTAGTCCTTGAATTCACCCACTGATCTGCCCTGTTCTTGGTGCCTGGGTGCAAGGCCTCAGCATTTGCGGGTCAGCCTAAGGGTGGTGTACTGGTTTACCAGCCGGCTGGGGGAAGGAGATCAGGAGAAGTTCTGATTTGCAGTTTGCCAATTCCCATGGTATAAATACTCCTGCTATGGCAAATGTCAGGCTCACAACATGACAGCACTAAACACGGGATTGGGACGAGAGCATGGTAGTGAGTGATTTTATACTGTTTCCGCCCTGCAGATAAAATAAATATGCATAGTCTCCAGAGGAGAGAGGATAGTGAAACGTAATAGAAGAATTAAGAAGTAATGAGTTTCGAGGATGCATTACTATTGTCTCAATATAATTAAACTTATCTAATTGGAAGTTTATATAATTTAATTATTAATAGTGACATGTTTAACCACCGGTTTGCGAAACTCCTGGAAACGTAACAGTGCGCTCCAGCTCATTGTTGCTTGTTACAACCTTTGAGCCGTGTCCTTGCCTCGTGTCCTTGCTTTCCTGCCAAGACCACCAGGAACATGTCTGCAGCCGAACAATTCTGCTCATTCCAGGGAGGGAGCCGCATGCTTGGAATGGCGTATCCTGAGGGAGCTCAGTAAGAGGGGCCAGGAGGGACTTGTAGGGGCAAGCTTCCAGGTCGTGCTGGAGCCTGGTTCCTGCCTCATTTTGAGCCTCACCTTTAGGCACGCCCTGCTTCACCCTTCCAGCTCCTCCCACACCATTCTTCTCCACCAAGTCTCTCCTGGGCTGTCCCCATGCTCTGCAATGTCTTTCCCCTCTCCCCTCAGCCTCCCCACTCCTATCCCAACTCTGGAAAGAACCTATTCATTCTTCCAGGCCCATCTCAACTGCCACCACCTGCAAGAAGCCTTCCCTGACATCCCCCCTCTCCACTTCTGTCCTGGCTGGAAACCCTGCTTGGTGCTCCTATAAAACCAATTAATTCACTCAACAAATATTTGGTGAAGGTTTTCTTTTCCAGGCTCTGCTTCAGGCTCTAAGAATTAAGCTAGGAATAAGACACACATGGTCCCTGTTCTCTTGGATTTTTCCATTCTAAAGGAAGGAAGTAAGCAATGATTTTTTTTTAAGGCTACAAAATAAGAAACATAACCAATACTGATAAATGGTCTGTACAGATTAAAGATTAGCTCCTATGGAACATGAGTGGTTGGCCATTTCAAATTGGGCGTTTCTGCAGAGGTGGCAATCAGAGGCCGAAATCTGATTGACCAGATAATCTGTCCCGTAGTCCAGCCTCATTATCTATTTATGGGCCCATTTTCCTTAGGAGACTATCAGATCATGGGATCCTTCTCACCTCCTTGACTTTTTGAGCTGCTGGAATATCTTCCCTGTCACCTCCGCATATCCACATCCTGCCCGCTGAGGCCCAGGGAGGTCATCCCGCATCCCTGCAGCCTCTACCAGCCCCTCAGCACCAGTCCTACAGCATCCGTGCCTGCATCACTTGATGGTCTGTGGCACCAGGATGTCATCACAGGGGAGCAACTGAAATCCTGGCTCCAGCCCTGTCTTTTTGCGGGGGGAGAAGGGGCCACCGGATGAGTCGTTTAACTTCTCTGAATGTTTTTCACGTCTGTTCAGTGGGGACCTCTCTTGAGATAAAAGGCTGTACTTTCTTCTTTAGGTATAATTTGCATACATACAACTGTAAGGACTGTATCTTATTTATCTTTGTAGCCCCACCATGAAACACAGTGCCTGGCTCACAATTAAGTGGTTAGAAATGCTTGTGGAATAAATGAATGGGATCATATCCACCTTCAGCAACGAATGTGTTGGAGATAACTTGTTTTTTTTTTAAGATTAATTTTTTTATTTTAGAGAAAACACAGCAGGAGGAGGGGCAGAGGGAGAGGGAGAGAGAGCGAGAAGCAGACTCCCCACTGAGCGGGGAACCCAACTCGGGGCTCAATCTCATGACCCGGAGATCATGACCTGAGCCAAAATCAAGAGTCAGACACTCAACGGGACCACCCAGGTGCCCCATCAAGATAACTTATTTTGACTATTTAATAGGAAATAGGTCAAAATTAACTTAGTTGTCATTATTCCATTAGCCTCTGTTTTTCCCCTGTTGCTTTTGTCGCTCTTATTTGCCCTGTTGCATTTTTATTTTATCCCATATGGTGCTATGAGAAGCCTCAGACACAAAGTTAGGGCTTAATAAGCCTCGATTTACTGGTGTAAAAGTATAATGTTGTTACTATAAACTTGCCTCTTAGGACTGCTTTGGCTGCATACCAAAGATTTTAGACTGTGTTTTCATTTTCATTAGTCTCTATGTATTTTTTATTTCCTCTTTGATTCCTTCATTGACTAATTAGTTGTTTAGCAGCATGCAGATTAGCCTCCACGTGTTTGTGTTTTTTCTAGTTTTTTTTCTTTTCTTGTAACTGGTTTCTAGTTCCATATTGTTGTGGTCCAAAAAGATGCTGATATTATTTCAGTCTTCTTAAATTTATTGAGACTTGTTTTGTGGTCTAACATGTGATCTGTCCTGGAGAATGTGGGTTAGAATGTAAACTGGTGCAACCACTGCGGAAAACAGTGGGGGAGGTTCCTCAAAAAAAAAAAAAATAATAGAAATACCATATGACCTAGTAATTCCACTGCTGGGTATTTACCCAAAGAAAATGAAAACACTAATTTGGAAAGATATAGCCCCCCGCCATGTTTACTGCAGCATTATTTATAATAGCTAACATATGGAAACAGTTTAAGTGTCCATCAGTAGATGAATGAATAAAGAAGAAGATAAATAGATACACACACACACACTGAAATATTACTTGGTCTTGAAAAAGAATGAGCTCTTGCCATTTTCTTCCTACAGGGTATTATGCTAAGTGAAGCAAGTCAGACAAAAAAAGATAAATACCATACGATTTCACTTATATGTGGAATCTAAAAAAGAAAATAACAGAATCAGAATCATAAATACAGAGAACACACTGGTGTTTGCCAGAGGAGCCAGAGTCAGAGGGGTCAGCAAAACAGGTGAAGGGGACTAGGAGGTACAAACTTCCATCCATAAAACACATCGGTCATGGGGATGAAAAGTATAGCACGGGTAAGAGGGTCAGTAATATTATAATAATGTTGTATGGTGACAGGTGGTAACTCTGCTTAGCAATATGTAGAGCATAGCAATACGTAGAATTGTCAAATCACGATGCTGCAACCTGGAGCTAATACAACATTGTATGTTAGCTGTACTTCAGTTAAAAAAAAAAATAGATCAAAGCAAAATAATTACAATGTTATTAGTACTAAAAGGCACTCAATAGCTCTGAGAAGTGGACATTCAGAAAGTACACCTCAAAGACTTTAAAAATTAATTTGTTTTGTCCTCAAAGCTACCATTTTTAACTATAAATGTAGCACATGCTCTTTAAAGAAAATTTGAAAAATACAGAAAAGGAGAAAGAAGAGCAAAATACTCTAGTTTTCTTATCTAAATATAATCACTGTTGGCATATTCATGTACGTTTGTGTATGTATATATATATATATATATATACATATATATACATATATATATATATTTTAAACGTGTAACTTTGTTTAGTTGAGACCCACTATATGTAAAGTTTTACTTGTTTTTTCCCTTAACCTCCCAGAGGCGCTCTTCAGGCTACTGTCTAATATCAGTGCCCATGTTGTATTCCATCTAGCAGATGGCCCATAGTTCACATAGGCATTCTTCGTCATTGGACGTTTATTTGCTTCTGATTAGTTTCTATTATAATAAAGCTACAGTTAGTGTTTGTGTGGATAAAGATTCTTCCTCAAAAGCAAAACAAACCAAAAATTCAAGAAACAGAGATGCAGGTGTAAATATGAAATTGCCTCCAGAGCTCTCTGCTGGGAAAGCAAACTGTACATAATATTTAAAAGAAATCCCTTCGATCCAAACTCCAGGGGCTCTGTTGGTATAGGTTGAAAAGTCAGAAAAAGATTTCAGAAGTAAATTGAGAAATAACAAGCAAGTTGAGTAAATTGCCTAATCCAAACCCATTAGATTAGCATTCACTGCAATACAAAATCTTGATGACTGTAATTAACACATTTATAAACTCTCAGAAACTTAAAACATTCTCTCTGTTGGCTGAAGGCTTGAAACCCTCTGCGTTTTCGAGTGGCTGGGCAGGTACTTTCCCTGGGCTCTGGGGTTGACCAGCAAATTCCCTGAGCAAAACCCTTAATACTCTGAGCACTGGCCTTACCTCTCAGAGCTGTTGTGAGCAGTGGGAGATGACAATGAGAAACTTTCCTTTCTTTCTCTCATCAAATCAGTTGAGATATACCTGGCATTCCGAAACATGCACAGATCTTAAGAGGATGACTTGGGGAATTATACCTGTTTGCACCTGTGTTGCCTGCACTCAGATCAAGACACAGAACATTTCTAGCACCCTGGACATGTCCCTAATGACCCCTCCCAGACTTCAGCCCACCAGTGTAGTAGCTCTTGTGGGGACCTCTATCACTAGTTTGCCTATTCTTGAACTTCATGCAAGCGAAATCATATGGTATCGACTCTTCTTCTGGTCTGACTTCTTTGGCTGGTCACTATATCCATTAATACTAGTTCACCTTGTTTTGTGAAGCTGTAGCTCATTCTTTTTCATGGCCATATAGTATTCCATTGTGTGCCTATACCCATTCTACCATCGATGGACACTTTTGTTATTTATATTTTGGGGCTATTATGATCAAAGGTGCTATGGACATTTTTTTATATGTTTTTTGGTGCACAGCAGATACAAGCTTTGAGGTTTTTCACAAATAGTAGTGAGAACAGGGAACCAAGAGCTGGGTTCTTTTTGGAGCTCTGCCATTTCCTAGTTGTATGATTTTATGCAAATCATCTTACGTCTCTCGTTCTAACTTTCTTCAATATAAAATGTCTGAGGACTTTTCACTCCAAAAGTCTGTGGCTTTCTGACTAAATACCTGTGTAAGGTGAAGGAAAATCATTTGAGTTCTCTGAGCCTCGATTTCCTTATCTGTGAAATAAAGCTGTTGAACCAAATGCTCCCCAAGGTCTCTTCCAGCTATAAATTCCATGTTTCAGAAACATGGTCTGCACCCCAGAGACAATTGCTGTTTTCCTCAGGGAAATGCCCAATGTCCCGGATGTGGCAGCTCTTCCCACTTTCCAACAGAGGGATGTGGCAGGCAGAAGACTCAGGTTGGAGTCTCAGCTGATCCTTAGATAAGTACCTCAATCTGCCTTGGTTTCCTCATTTGTAAATTGGGGTAATGAGGTTTGATTCACCCACTTCAAGCCTGCTGTATGTTACCCTGACCCTCAGCTTCCTCCAGCAAGACCACAGCCCTGTGCAAGGAAACTCCCGACTATCTTGTCAGGTACCACCCACCAGCACCCAACACAGTGCCTGCTTCCTGGCAGGTGCTCATCAGCTGTTTCCTGAGGGAATGCAAGTGCTCGGAGAACTGTATACATTGTTGCAAGAACGTTCGTTTTCATTATCATTGCACATTCTAGTCCATGTGCTGATGGAATCACATCTCAAGGTAGATTCATTTACACAACATGAAATTATACATCGCCTAACTCATGCACTAAATCATGCTACTTGCTGAGGGGATTCAAACACGAGGCATGGTCACAGCCCTTGAAGAGCTGCATCGTTCAATTCAACAAACATTTATTTCCCAAACACCTGTTACAGCACCAGGCACAGCGCCAAGTGCTAGGAGTAGAAGGATAAATAACACATAATTCTCTCTTTCTCATTTTTGTTTGTTATATCTTCCATTAATTTATTGATTTGGTGAGATTTTCTTCCCCCTTGAGATCCACCGAAGGCATTCATAGCCTATCGGGAAGAGAGACAAGTAAACAGATTATTAACAATCCCTTGTAATTGTTTTTTAATGGAAGTGTGACTGGAGCTCTGTGGGAGAAAAGCAGGGACACAGAGAAAGCCTCCCAAGGCGGGCCCCATTAAATCAAATCTTCCAGGAGGAGCGGAAGTCCGCCACGTGCACGTAGCCCCTTGACTGCCTCCCTGCTTCTTCCTTTTGCCCCCTCTCCAATCTACTCTCTACAAAGCTGCCAGGAACCTTGCTGAAGGGAAAATCATGGCCTGTCTTGCTCCTACATAAAATCCTCAGTGATCTCCTATTCGTCTCAGAGGACACCCCAGCTCCTCGCCCTGCCTCAAAGCCCTGCATGTTCCATATCCTGTCTCTGCTCTGCTCTCAGCCTGGCTCATTCTGCAGTGGCTTCCTTTCTGCTCCGGGGCTGTGCCCTAGTGTTTCCCTCCTCTGAGCCTTTGCCTTTGCTGTTCCTTCTGCCAGGAATGCCCTTCTCCCCACAGCTGGCTGGTTGATTCTCACCCTTCCGATCCAGCTTAGCTACTCCCTCGCCTCCTCACTCAGTGTTGGCCTTCCTCAATCCACGCTGCACATTAAAAGTACCCAGCAAACATCTAGAAAGGGCAAGTCTAGAGGAAGTAGATCAGGGGCCACCTGGGGCTGGGGACGGGCATGAACAGTTACCGCAAATGGGCTGGAGGGATCTTTTGGTTGTTGGATATGTTCTAAAACTGAACTATGGGGATAGCTGTGCAACTGTACTTTACTAAAAATCATCGCACCATGTACTTATAGTGGTGAATTTATGGTATGTAAATTATACTGCCATGAAGCTTTTTAATAAAGTTTTTAAATAAAGTGGGTTTTTTTATTTGACTATAGCTGATATACAATGTTACATTAGTTTTAGGCATGCAACATAGTGATTCGACAAGTTTATAGATTCTGATAAGGTTTTCAATAACATTTCAAAAAATGACTTGAGGAAGTTTTAAACAATACCGGTAGTTGGATACTTGGACCGCACTCCCAGAATCTCTGACGTCATTGATCTGGGGATGGGGCCAAAGCACCTATAAATATTTCCAGCTCTCCAAGCAATTCAGATGTGCAGCCGTAACTGAGAACCACTGCTCCGTCTACTCACCCTGCTTGTTGCCTCCACAGTATGGTAATTATCTTATTTACTCCCTCGTTTACTTGGTTACTCTCCTGAGCACACATAATAAAAGCTCCCTTGGGGCTCCTGGGTGGCTCCGTCGGTTAAGCGTCTGCCTTCAGCTCAGGTCATGGTCCCGGGGTCCTGGGATCGAGTCCTACGTCGAGTCTGCTTCTCCCTCCCCATCACCCTCTGTCCCTCCCCTGACTTGTGCTCTCTGTCTCTCTCAAATAAATAAATAAATAAATAAATAAATAAAAATGTTTAAAAATAAAAATAAATTAAATTAAATAAATAAAAGCTCCTTCATGGGAGAGACGTTTACTGGCTCGCCTAGGAACGTCCAGCAGCTAGCACACAGTAGGTGTGTAATGTATGTTTATTAAGTAAATGGATAGGGAAGAGGGGGAGAGAGGGGAAGCCCTCACTAAGGCACAGAAACATGAAGGAACGCCGTGTGTTAACACAGCATGTTTGTTGAAGCACCAGCCAGTATGGCGAACGGGCATCCGTGAAAATCATCCATCAGGGCTGAAAGAGGCCCCTGAGACCAGGGGTCCAGCAAGATCGTCATCTAACCCTGCAAAGCCAGGGAGAAAGACCCCAGACCCAGGAATGAATGGTATTCGGTACAGGAGCGCAGAGATATGGAACGGAGAATTCAGGGAAAGTACGGTCCTTCCCCTTCCTAACTGTGCACCCTCAGAGTGGAAAAGTTTGCCACGAAGGAGTTCAAGACCTTGTGTCATGGTCTCGAAGAAACATCTGCCCTCTCCTGTTCACTGCAGCATCACTCCCGATAGCCAAGACCCGGAAACAAGCTAAGGATCATTGACAGATGAATGGATAAAGGAAATGTGGATAAAGAAACTGTGGAATATATATATAATGTGGAAATGTGGAATATATATATATATATATATATATATATATATATATATAACTGAATATGACTCATCCATTAAAAAAAAGGAATTCCTGCCATTTGCAACAATATGGACGAGCCCTGAGACATTATGCGAAGTGAAATAAGTCAGAGAAAGACAAATACTATATGATCTCACTTTATATGTGGAATCTAAAAAAATGAAAAAAAAAATCATAGACACAGAGAACAGATTGGCGATTGTGAGGGGCAGAGGTGAGGGGTGGGGAAACAGGTGAAGGTAGTCAGAGGGTCCAAGCTTTCAGTTAGAGGATGAAAAAGTCCTGGTGCTGTAATGTATAGTATAATGACTATAGTCCACGATATGGTGCTATATATTTAGAAGTTGTTAAGAGAGTAGGTCCTCAGTTTCACCACAAAAGATTAATTTGTTACTATGACAGGTGTTGGACGTGTTACCTAACCTGATTATAGTGATCATTTTGCAATATATACATATATGAAATCACTATGCCATACACCTTCAACTCACAATGTTAGAGGTCAATTACATCTCAAAGCTAGGGGGAGAAAAAGACTTTATGGCAAAATTTAAAGCCCTTTCACCCATAAGCCTATGCAAGCCTTATCGATGTTTTTGCATTCACTAAGATAGAACAACAGACAGATTACTAGATAATAAAGTATAAAATATAAATGATGCCACATACATATTTAATTAGTAAAAATGGGCTAGGAAGTTTTCAGGCTCGCCTTCCCCCATTTTCAATTAGATGTGTATAACTTCATTTTGCATTGTTGCAGATAATTTTCTCCTGGGAAAGCAAATTTATTTTTTTTCTCTATGGTGCTCCTTCCAAGTTGGAAGAGTGAAGATGGGAACTAGGGCCATATCTGGGTGAAGACTGGTGGGGGAGGGGGAGGGGAGAAGCAGAGGCTTATTCCAATAAGGGGAAACCAAATGTCCAACCTGAGGTTGAAAGTTGACCATGAAAGGGCTGCAGAGCTGGGTTTCAAAGGAGAGGACCTAGTGGACAGAAACTGGAGTCTGGGGCTGGAAGATCTTGGAGAAATAGTATAGGATACTCAGGATGGGGTAGAACTTCCCCAGGGCTCAGCTAGACAGCAGCTGCCTTGCTTTCTTGCAAATGTGATTCCCACTGGGCACTTCTCATCCCAATTCCCTTAAAGAGTTCTTTGTGGGAGTTCATGCTCCTACAGACCACTCAGGCTGAAATTTCAGAAATAGGAGTACAAAAAGGGTGCTAACAACAAATTGATCTATCGAGCAGAGTTAATGAATACAGTTTGGTTATGTTTTCACGGATGTCTGTGCCCCGTAGTGATTTTAACTTTTGACATTGTTGCATGGCCACGACGGTTGATCAGTTTCAGCAGCTCCTAGTTCATGACATCATAGAATACAGTTATTCGATTTTCTGTGCCTGGAGAGTTTGCATGAAGATGATCGCAAGGTTATTTAAGATCATAAATATGTAAGCTAAGAAGAGGTTTCCCAGTAAAGCCCTTTGTTACTAAACATAGTTATCTGATTTCTCGAAAAAGGATGCACACTGAGCCTAGGTCTCCTAATGAAATTGCAGTGCAGATTTTGACTGTGTCAGTAACTGAGAATCTGAAGCTTAAACCCACTCGAGGCCAGGTTAAAGGCCAAGAAGAGGTCAATAGGAGCAGCAAAGATTTTGATTATTCTTGAAAAGTTTTTTAAAATGATGACAAATATAACAGCTGTCAGTAGAAGATTAACTTTGCCTAAATAAAGCCCAAGAAAAATATTAGCATGAGCCCATAGTTGGTTAAAAAAGAAACTGACCAGATTTTTGTGTTTTATATATCCAAGTTTTATGGATACGTGATACCCCATCAATTTTTTGAAGGGAGGAAAAATATACTCTCTTTGAAGGTGGGTAAATTATATGCCAAATCCATTCAGGTGTGATTGTGCCATGGTCTTTACGAGGGTAAACAGGTTGTCAAGGGTCGAGTCTGCTAGTTGGAAAGGGCTTGAACTCTTCTGGGAGCTAGGGAGTCTTTACCTGTTAATTGGTTGTGCAAACACTTTATCTATTAATTAGATTGTGGATTACCAAACAAGCCACATACTCACTCCCAATGCTGGAAGGGTACCTCCGAGAGCCAAGATGAAGAATACAGCTAGGAATGCAGTCTGTGAGTGCTTGAGGCACTTCCCAGAACAAGGTGGCCAATGCCTTGACCAACTTCATCTCCCCCACCTCCTGCCTACTCCCCGTTCCTCCATATTTCGAAGCATGTGAAAGAAACTAGTGTATTGTCCAAGTACCTCAAGTATTTTCGATTTTAATGCTTCTGTCTTCTCATGACCTCCATTACTGCTCCCAGAAACGTCCTTACCTGACCCAAATCAAGAAATGAACTAGCAATTCTGTTCGCTTCCAAACTTCAGTTCAGAATTTATGAAAGGGACAAGAGAGAAATATTAGAAGCAGAAATGTGGTCAGGGATAGGTCACAAATTAAGAATGACTAGCAGATGCTATCATATGTGAGTTGAAGTTCTCGTTCCCTTTTTCTCCTCCAGATCCATTTCTAGAAATTTATATTTTTGAATAGGCTTGACATTAGGGGAGAAAAGTTCAGAAAGCATAAAGATTGTTTTTAAAAATCATCATAGATAACACTTATTTAGCATTTAGCATGTGCTGGGCAACATTCTAAACATATTTTTTAAAATTTTTTGTTATGTTATTCACCATACAGTACATCATTATTTTTTGATGTAGTGTTCCATGATTCATTGTTTGCATATAGCACCCAGTGCTTCATGCAATACGTGCCCTCTTTAATACCCATCCCCGGCCCAGCCCAATCCCCCACCCCCCTCCCCTCTGAAACCGTCAGTTTGTTTCCCAGAGTCCATAATCTGTCGTGGTTCATTCCCCCTTCTGTTTACCCCCCCTTCATTCTTCCCTTCCTTCTCCTACCGATCTCCCTGCTATTCCTTATGTTCCACAAATGAGTGAAACCATACGATAATTGTCTTTCTCTGCTTGACTTATTTCACTTAGCATAATCTCCTCCAGACCCGTCCGTGTTGCTGCAAATGTTGGGTAATTGTTCTTTCTGATGGCTGAGTAATATTCCATTGTATATGTGGATCACATCTTCTTTATCCATTCGTCTGTTGAAGGGCATCTTGGCTCTTTCCAGAGTTTAGCTATTGTGGACAATGCCGCTATGAACATTGGGTACATATGGCCCTTCTCCTCACTACATCTGTATCTTTGGAGCAAATACCCAGTAGTGCAATTGCTGGGTCATAGGGTAGCTCTATTTTTAACTTTTTGAGGGACCTCCACACTGGTTTCCAAAGTGGCTGTACCAACTTGCATTCCCACCAATAGTGTAAGAGGGTTCTCCTTTCTCCACATCCTCTCCAACATTTGTTGTTTCTTGCCTTGTCAATTTTTGCCATTCTAACTGGCATAGGGTGGTATCTCAATATGGTTTTGATTTGAATTTCCCTGATGACTAATGATTTTGAACATTTTTTCATGTGTCTGTTAGCCATTTGTATGTCTTCATTGGAAAAGTGTCTGTTCATATCTTCTGCCCATTTTTTTTATTTGATTATTTGTTTCTCATGTGTTGAGTTTGAGAAGTTCTTTATAGATCTTGGATACCAGCCTTTTATCTGCAGTGTCATTTGCAAATATCTTCTCCTATTCTGTGGGTTGCCTCTTTGTTTTGATGGCTGTTTCCTTTGCTGTGCAGAAACTTTTTATCTTGATAAAGTCCCACAAGTTCATTTTTTCTTTTGTTTCCCTTGCCTTTGGAGACGTGTCATGAAAGAAGTTGCTGTGGCCAATGTCGAAGAGGTTACAGTCTATGTTCTCCTCTATGATTTTGATGGATTCCTGTCTCACATCAAGGTCTTTCATCCATTTGGAGTTTATCTTTGTGTATGGTGGGAGAGAGTGGTCAAGTTTCATTCTTTTGTATATAGTTGTCCAATTTTCCCAGCACCATTTATTGAAGAGACTGTCTTTTTTCCACTGGTTGTTTTTTCCTGCTTTGTCCAAGATTAGTTGACCATAAAGTCGTGGGTCCATTTCTGAACATTTTATAAGAACCAACTCATTTATTCCTCATGAAAACTCTGTGAGATAGGTACCGACTAATAGAAAGAAACTGGTGCACGGAGAGGTTTAGTAACTTGGTCGAGATCACACAGCCTACTATACAATGTAGAAAGAAAGTCTGTTTCTCCTGCTTTTTATTCACCGAAGGAAGGAAAGATGCTAAATTCCTTATAGCTCAGTAACTTACAGCTCCATTTGAGGCAAAAGTGGAAACCACTGAAAAGCAAATTTAATTAGTTCACTGGTAATTATTGTCTGACTAAATTATACTTTAAAATTTAATATACCAACCCCCACTTAATTAGCAAACTGCGTTGTAGAGAGGTGCCTAACCTCCTACAGTTGTGTGAAACCGGCACTTAAATATAGGCATTGTGTAGATTTCTGCTCTTCCTAAAATGTGGTGTTTCTTTGCTTAGTCCTGCATGCCACCCTTTTGCCCAAACACCACCAAAAAAATAAATTAAGGGAAAAGGAAAAAGTAGAAATTAACCAAAAGGCTTTCATGATTTTGAAATTTCTGGACATTTTTCATTGTTAGAGCATCAAGTGGGGAGAGAGAAAACAGAGATCAGGACTGAGGGAGAAGAGACAGTAAAAAGGAAATGAGGTCTGTAGCCGGTCTGGAAATCAGGGCCGTGGGGGAGGCAGAAGCAGCAGGGAAGGCCTCTGGGTTCCGGCTGCCATTTTGGAACAGGGAAGGCTCAGGAAGGAAAGACTAAATCCTAGGAGGAAGGAGGGCACGGCTGCTGCTTCAGGAAACCTTAGGCAGAGTTCCCCATCCTCATGAGCATCTCAGAGCCCAAACCTCAAACCCGCCCCGTCCTGTACAGCCTTCCAGCCACACTGCCTCAGTTGCCTACCAGTCGGAGATCTGAGTCCTGCCCGTTTTCTGGCAGGGTTCCAAGTGATGTCAGGGACAGGAAGGGGAAACCTGGCTTCTACTGCAACGGGCTGATTCCCCGTTTAAACCAGAAGTAGTATGTGCATCGTTTAGCCAGCAGGGTATCTGGGCATTAACTGACAGGGTCCTGAGGTGTGAGGGTGTGAGTCTGCTGTCTGCTGCTCTGCAGTTAATACCAGTGACACAGCTGTGTTATTGTTCCTGGTGAAGAGGTAGGGCAGATTCAGGAGAACCTGGAAGCGGTTACAACTCGGTTATTGAAAAGCAGACACGGGTCGCAGAGCTGTGCACTGGCTGTTAGGTATCGTGTCCTGATGGGCCTGGAACTGAGGTGGCCGGGTCCTCGCTTGCCACAGCCTCCAGCGTCATCTGCCCATTAACTGGAGGTGAGGGCACTCTGTGGATGCCCGAGCTGAATCCAGACTCAGCAACCCCCTCTCACTTCATACTTCATCTTCAGATGCCCTTTGGCTCAAAGACAGGAAGCACTCCTCGTTCTTCAGATTTCAGACACGTGTCCTCCATCCCAGCAGAGCCTGCAAAGTGCACTGGGCTGGGTCGGAGGACACCGGCCTGAGGAGGAAGAATTTTCCCTCATGGAAAGCACCTTCCTTCTACGATGCCAAGGGTCGACTGTGCTAGGCGCTTGTAAGGACCACACGAGTTAAAACACACAAAACCCTTTTGAACAGTGCGTGGCACCGAGCGAGCAAGGTACGACAGATCACAATTGTCATTATCGCTGCCATTTGCAAATGAGAAACCGGAGCCACTGTCATGTGACCAAAAGCAGACCCAGGATGGAAACCAGGTATGCCTGATTCCAAATCTTCCCCTCCTAGGATGCTGTCTCCCTGAAGGAATAATGAGAGGCATTGTAACAGACAGACCCAGCCGTGTCCCCAGCCCCTGCTTAAACAGTAGATAGGTGTGATCATACTAGTGCACTTTTTCCAACTGATATCCTGAAACAGCCTCTGAATCCTTCTCAGCACAGCATGGCAAGCAGCCACTTCCCACCGTTTGGAATCTGGAGGGAAAATGAAGCTATTTGCCAGCCCTGAGTTTGTGATAGCCCAAGGTCGGCATCCGGAGCCTGGGGGCCCCACCCTGCCACCCTTCCCCTCCCGAAGCTTCATCGGCTGTGATCTGTCGGGATTGGTCTCTGAGCAGTGTCTCTGACGGGGCTGAAGTGAAGACTTCCGGACAGCAGTCTCATATGCTTCTAGCACACGCACCTCTGTGAGGGTTACACATCTCAGACACCACGATCCAAGACGTCGTGGTATCACCAGGCCAGATACTTTCCGTAAAACACTGGTCGTCTTGAGCTAGATGCCTTGTGCTCACTGGAATTTCTGTGACGTTATACTCTAAACCTGGAGTCATTCAGAACAAAGGAGCAGCCTCAGGAGAACGGTCTTCATGTGACCATGGCCTCCATGCTGCTTCTCATTGTTCTCTTTCTAGGCTTCGTTTCTGAGAAAGATTGCTTCTGAGCACTACTTTTGCTCTCTCTCTTTTTTTTAAAAGATTTTATTTATTTGTTTGTTTGTTTGTTTATTTGACAGAGACAGAGAGCACAAGCAGGGGGAGTGGCAGGCAGAGGGAGAAGCAGGATCCCCGCTGAACAGGGAGCCCAACACGGAGCTCCATCCCAGGACCCTGGGATCATGACCTGAGCCGCGGGCAGATGCTTAACCCACTGAGCCACCCAGGAGCCCCTGAGCACTATTTTTTCTTAATTGCCTTTCCTCACAAGAACATTCTATAGCTCATCCAAGGTTCATATATATATGGAAGAAAGGACCGAAGAGCTTGGGTTGTTTTTTTTCCCCTTCTATCTTGAGAATTTGAAGTTAATAAAGTACATGGGAGCCTGCCCACGATGAAGCTATTCGGCTATCTGTCCTAAATGAGACCTGTCAATTGCAAGAGGGAGACAAGAATTCTCCCCAGTTCCCGAGGGGGGACTGCAGATTTACTGACAACCAAAAGATGGATGGGTCGTGCTTTTATTCATCCCATTGTCCGTCAGTCAACAGCTCTGACTGCTCATCACCCAAACAAAAGTGACCGTGTGTGTGGTTTTTCACTCTCTCCTCAGCAGAAGCTGCCACTAGAGGCCAGATATCTCTCGCCACAACAAAGCCCTCTTCTTGCTTATCCCAGTCACATCCCGTCATGGGGGAGAGAAGAGATGCCTGAAGAGCTTCAGGGGCAGAAATGACCTCCAGTCCCTGAGGGAAGGACAGGCTCACTCCCCCCCCACTCAAGACCTCCCTCCCTACAAAGACATCAGGCAGACCAGGGACCCCTAGCCAGGGCTGCAGTGCAGATGGCAGGGTGGGCTGGCCCAGGGAGGGTAGGCACTTCCCCTGTGCGCACCTGCTGAATGTGATGGAGAGTGGGAGTCAAGAACGGATACCCAGAAAACCGTTCATCTAGGAAAGGTGTGTGAGCCTCAAATTTGAATCTGAAGACAGAAACATCTGTCTTTCTGTTGAATAGATTTAATTTCAGATGCTACTAACTTCTTCAATGTGTGCCATATTTCACTGGGTCTAAGACACACATTTTTCCACATTTTAACATCTCTAAAATTAGAGTGTATCTTATAATTGATGATCTGTCACAGTTTACTTGGCAGTGTTTTTTTCTTTCTTGGTGGTACATAAAATAATGGTGCATCTTACAATCTACAGCATCATCGATTTCATAAAATATGGTTAACATGGCCAAACACTGGGCTGAGTACCTTTATAGGCTTTATTTCATTTAGTTCTTTTTTTTTTTTTTTTTTGGTAAAAGCTTTCTTGAGATACCATATAATTCACCATTGTAAAGTATACGGTTGAATGTTTTTTATACATTGACAGAGTTGTGCAACTGTCACAACTGTAGGATGTTTTTGTCACCCGATGAGAAATCCTATACCCATTAAAAGCTATCTCCAGTTCACCCAACCCATCCGGCCCTAGGCAACCAACCACTATGCTACTTTCTTGCCCCATAGATTTGCCTCTTCTGGACATTTCATATCAATGGAAACATAGCATACATGGCCCTTTGTGTCTGGTTTCTTTCAGTCAGCATCATGTTTTCGAGATGCAACCATGTCGTAGCATATGTCAGTTCTCCATTCCTTTGTAATGGGTGGTACGCCACTGTACGGGTACCCCACATTTTATTTATCCATTCATCAGCGGAGAGATATGTGGATAATTTCCACCCCTTGGCTCTTATGGATAATGATGCTGTGAACACTTGTGTGCACGTTTTTATCTTTCTTGAGTATATACCTGGAATGGAATTGCTCTGCCAAGTGATGACACTATGTTTAACTTTCTGAGGAACTGCCAGCTGGCTTTCCAAAGTGTCTGCACCAACTTAACATTCCTGCAAGCAGCGTATAAGGGTTCCAATTTCTGCACGCCCTTGCAAATAGTTATCCTCGTAGGTGTGAAGTGACATCTCATTGTGGCTTTGATTTGCCTTTCTCTGATGACTAATGATATTAAACATCTTTTCACTGTGCTTATTGGCCATTTGGATATCTTCTTTGGAGACCATTCATGTTTTGCAACAAACGTCTATTGAGCCTTCTGAAGATACGAGGCATGTGGGAGGCTGATTGCATTAGGGGCCCCAGTTCTTCAGTTCTGTCTGGGTCCATACCTTTTGCCAAGTAATTTGGTAGTGCCTGCTCATTCATATCTAGAACTTAGCCATAGGTCTTGCCTTGTCTGGTGAGGGGTTAGGAGTTCGTGCCCAAGCTAGCCTCCTGGAGAATGAGATATATGGTGGAGGGCTGAGGTTCCCCATCATCCCAACAAAGACTATTCTAGATCAGCCAATAGCAGGCAACCCCCAGACGTGTGAGTGAACCCAGCAAGTTTGACAGAGCTGTCTAGATGTCTAACAGCTAATCATCGATGCAAGTAAATCCAATCCAGATCACCTGAACCCCACAGACTCCTAAGCTAACTAAATATTTACTGACATCTGCCACTGATGATTTGTGATTTTGGCAGTATTATTATGGGACCAGATAACTAATACAAGACATACCTTAAGTACTGAGGATAGAAAGATGGGAGACACAGTGGCTGCCCTCAGAAAACCATCTTGAATTAGGGAAGGCAGAAAAGTACCGAGGAGTGATATTACTTCAGTCTCTGCTGTGAGACATGTGGACGCTCCTTTGACCAAGAAGCAATCACTGCTCATTTTGCAGAAGGAGGAGGGTTTGAGAGCATCGGTGACAAAGCTTCCTAGCTTTTCCCACCAGCTTCTCCCCCTCGTGCGCTTGACTGGCTCCCTCACCACGCCCTGCGACGTATCCTGTACCCACGTCATGTTCTTCCTGCAGCCATTACAAATGTTTGGTGATGCGCAGAGTTGGCATAAAATTTTAATTATGAATCTTGGTTGCCCAAATTAGTGTACTAGCATAACTTTAATTAAAAGTTACTGCTCCACATTCCTCCCAAGTCCTGCCCTGATAAAATGGTTTTATTATCCTTCCAAGTCTGTGTCTTAGGGCTTCTCTGGCTTCTCTTGCCTTTTCCTTGAGGCATTTTGGTTTGGCCATGCTTTTGCTTCACATTAGTGACAATGCAGCTTTAAGCCAACTTAACATTTTTTTTTCTCTCAAGCTGCATTAGCTTTTTTGATCATGTCGTCCATGTTGACGCTTTATCAAACACTTTCACGATGCTTAGCACAGCTACATGTGCCGAAAACCAGTACGTCAAGCTGGATCTCTAAAGCGAACTTTTTTTCCTTTTTTCTTTCTTTTTTTAAAGTTCTAAGCCTTCTCCTTCAAAACGATAGGCGAACAACCTCTTATCAAGGATATTATAAACCGGAGGTGTTAGCCATTTTAGAGATATAGATAGATGCCTTTGAGGATCTGTTGAGAGCTAGGAACCCTCTTCCAAACACAAGCACAGATGTTCGCATACAGCAGTCGGTGCACATTTTCAGACACTGATCTCTGAGGCCCCAGGGTCTCTCTAAAGCCTTGAGGACTCTCTAAAGGACTCATGCGTAGGGAGAATTCAAGCTTCCTACGGGAGGCAGGGGTAGATTAAATACTTTTTGATCAGTAAATGTGGTTGCCTAGTCAAATGTGCATGTGTCTTGGTGTGCACATAAGAAAAATAGGAAGGAAGGTTTGGCCATTAATAAGGACAGGGCAGTAGACTTATAGGAAGGAGGAAACATAAGAAGTCGAGCGATTTGCTTTTAGACCTGTTTCTGTCAGGGCTTTACCATGGGTTCAAGGCAAGTCCCTTTCTCTCCCAGTGCCACTGAGTCATCTTCGATAAAACTATAGCACTGGAGGGAGGGTGTTTGGACTTCAATCAGTGGACCCCAGATGCTGATCTGTAGGTGAACGCTAGGCTCGCTACAGCCAAGTCATTTGGAAAGCTTGTTCAAATATGTGTGTGTGTGTGTGTATAGTAATATATATATGTGTGTGTGTGTGTGTATTACCACACATATATATATATGGCTTTACCTCTAGGTATTCTTCATTCTTATTCACTAGTTCAGAGGGTGACGCCTAAAAATCTGTGATTTCTAAAAGCAAGAATCTGTGATTTCTAAAAGTTCCCCCGTTGTTAGCATGATCAGTAGACATGGTCAAGTGTAGGAACCACTGGATTAAATGATCCTCAGATCACTTCCAGAACTACTACTCCAAGAGTTAGTGAGTGTGCATGTGTGTGTGTGTGTGCGTGTGTGTGTGTGTGTGTGTGTTATAAATTAAGATAGAGTGGAGTTTGCAGCGTGAGCCTGGGCAGTCCACAGAAACATCCACACATCGCACAGTGTGGACAAATGTGTGTCTGTTTTCATGCTGCCTGAATGCCCTCAGTCCTATTCCATGCCCACGTTGGCTGTGTCAGGCAGCCGCAGCTGGGGCCATCCGTGACAGGCCTGCCTGCCTCCCCAATGCTAGAAAGGCACCGTGGCGCTGTGCAGAGGCTCTCTGGGTCCCTCTTCCAGCTGATGTGTCAGCTGTCCTGGCCAACACCACTGGCAGATGGTCTGTGGGTAGGAGCGTTGTGTACCTGGGATGCTTCTGGGACGAAGGGGGAAAAAAGATGCCTTTAAAGATGCAGATAATGACTAAATAATTGCTAACGAGGTCAGCATCCTCATCTTTAAAGACATTCATTCTATGTTTTATAGAAAAACAGTACCAACGTCTCTGGCAGCTGTGAGAGCTGGCTTCACAGTCACCTTCCCAGGCTTTGGTGACTTTAGGGAAAGCACCATGCTCTTGGCATGGATGCTGGAGGCCTTGGCAATGGACTGGACTTCGGGGAGGAAGGGGATGGAGTGACAGATGCTACATTGTAAGCAGGAGATGGCTTTCCTGATTTGAGGTGTTCCAGGCAGCCTGATGGCAGGTAGAGAAAAAGCCCAGAGCAGATCCGTTCTATGACCTTTGTGAGTTTAGCTTTAACCCCAGGCTAGAGTGGTCCAGGATTCATGAATTTGCTTTACTATCTAGAAAGATTTAAACCAGGGGATAGTAGGTCTTCTTGTCTATTTTCTTGCCTTAATCTCCTTCCTGTCTCCTTCACCCCAATGGACATAGGTTTCTCTGCATTGTGCCCTAGAATATCCCCACTCTTCCGTCTGACAAGGAAGATGATGCACTTGAACTCACCGTTGCTGGGAGTGGTGGGAGCGGGTAGGTCCTCCGTGAAGTCTGGCTGTCCCTAGCCTCTACCTAGTAAAAGCAAAACGGCCCTGGGACCGTGATAGAGGAAGCGAGCTCTGGGCAGACTCTCTCCCTAACTTCCATGAGATCCTGGGCAAGGCACATTCCTTTCTAGGCCCCAGTGTCCTCCTCTGAAAAAGAATTAAAGAATTAAATCAAGAAGTCTGTAAGATGCCTTCCATCTGTAACATGCAGCTCCATGTGAGTGGTCCAGAAACGCCCCAGGAAAGTTGGTCGAGATCCAGGTTGTCAGAGGGATGGCAGGGGAACCTGAGTGAAAAAATGGCACCCCTGGATTCTGGTCCCACTGCTGCCATTTCCTGGAAACCTCTGTCCCTTTCTAGAGTGCAGTTTCTCATTCTACAAAATAAAGAATCTAGGTAAATCACTCTGACTCCTAGGACTGTTTTTTTTTTTTTTTGAAGGATTTTTTTAAAGCAATTTTAGGTCCACAGCAGAATTGAGAGGAAGGTATAGAATTTCCCATATACCCCCGTCCCCACACATACCTGGCCTCCTTATTATCAACATCCCTACCAGAGTGCTACATTCGCTATAACTGATGAGCCTATGTTCATGCATCATGCAGTTTACATTAGAGTTCACTCTTTTTTTTTAAAGATTTTATTTAATTATTTGAGAGAGAGAGAGAGCACTTGAGTGTTGGGGAGGGGCAGAGGGAGAGGAAGAAGCAGACTCCCTGCTAAGCGGGGAGCCCAGCGCAGGGCTTGATCCCAGGACCCCAGGATCATGACCGGAGCTGACGGCAGATGCTTCACCAACTGAGCCCCCCAGGCACCCCTAGAGTTCACGTATGCACCACCGCAGTGTCCTAGAGTCTTTTCACTCTATGCTCTGCCTCTTTCTCTCCCCCCTCCCTGCCCCACTCGTCGCAACCACTGATCTCTTTACTGTCTCCATGATTTTGCCTCTTCCAGAATGTCCTACAACTGGAATCATATAGTCTGTAGCCTTTCAGATCCCTTTCTTTTTAGGACTTTTTTAGGCCACGATTTTCCTGTACTTTGATTGGATTCTCCCCCACTCCCACCTGCCCTCCCAATCCATTTCTGGAAAGCAGGGGGATCTGACACCTTCAGAAGCATCAGCATATGCCCAGCACAGTGCTGCCCTGTGACCACCACCTCCGTCAGCACCGGTCCCATCCAGGAGAGACTATTTTTAGTCAGGGCACGCAGGGCATTTACCTCCTGGAGGAGGCTGATAGCAGGAAAGACAGACCTTCATATGAAACAAACCTCAAGATTCCACAAGTCTTACCCTGGCCGTGCCCTGGCCGACTCTTCCGGTTGACTTTTTTGCCTACGTTTCCAAAGTGCGTAATTCCATTGTTCTCCTTTGGTAAGTGGAACACGTTGGAACCATAATGGATGGCTGTGGTTCCCCCAGAGCCTCATCACATAATCCCAGATGTTGGTCCTCACTGTGCCGTCTTACAAGGAAGATGATGCCGGAGACAGCTCTGACTATGGACCAGACTTGGGAATGTCCTCTGGAAGTACATTTGTTTAAAAGATTTATTTATTTATTTGAGACAGAGAGAGAGAAGGGGGAGGAGCAGAGGGAGAGGGAGACAAGAAGACTCCCCACTGAGCAGGGAGACCAGCGCAGGGCTTGATCCCAGGAGATCATGACCTGAGCTGAAATCAAGAGTCTGGACACTTAACAGGCTAAGCCACCCAGGCGTCCCCTCTGGAAGTGCATTTCTAAGAAATAAGAAAGACAATGAACATTTACTGAGCAGATGCAGTGTGCCAGCCTCTGGGTTGGGTACTCCGTATACCCTCTGTCCTCCCGTCCACTCAGTGACACCTCACGCTGGCCATTTGTGGGAGTAGAAACTGAGCGATAGAAAAGTTAAGCCTTCCGGAAACCTACATCTGGACCCAAGCCCTTTCTAGATGCCATCGGGCTTGCCATACCTTCTGTTCTTTGTGGTTTGTCTCTTTCTCCCAAAGCAGAATGGGCAATCCAATTCTGATTAACTGAGAGTCCCAGGGAATTCCCTTCTAGTTAACTGAGTTTTAATATCAGCCCTGCTTAAAGTGAGGACTTTCAGAGTTTTTTTAAAGTCTCAGATATCTTGCTTCCAAATGTGGAAATAGCCTTGATTTTGCGGTCATGAATACATTTCCTGGGTTGCGCTATCTACTTTTTTCCTTTCCCTACTTTTTTCCCCTACTTTTCCACCCTGTTATAAATTTATTTTATTGAAACTCTGACTGTCTCTATCCCGGTGCTGCACAAAGGTCTTAAATAAATATTTGTTGAAAGAATGAGGAAATTTATAACATTGCATATTATATTTAGTGTATATATTATACATGATACTTATTTGGTTTTATTTGTTTGGTATCAATTTTTAAATATGATACAATTGAATTTATGATATAAAAAAGATCCCTGCCTGAGCAGGAGAAGGTCTTGGAGCCCAACACATAGAAATTAAAATTAATACAATATAGTAGGATGAGCCCTGCTGACCCAGGGGTAAAATGACCTAGTCTCCTCATCCACGTCAGTCACCAATTAGCTGTATGACTTTGAGCCAAGTATGTAGCCTCCCTGACCTCAATTTTCTACTGGTAAAATGGAGAAGGGGCACTGCCAGCAGCTTTCCTTCCAGCTCCCAGGTGACATCTCCACATGCAGGTGCCCAGGCCTCAGAATGCCCTATTTACACGCTCATTTTTGTTAACAGCGGAGCCAGACACAAACTAAAAATACACCTTCCCCTCTTGTGATACTCGAGAAATTCAAGGTGACTGGTGTAATTAACTTCTCTCCTTGCAGCTTGTGAGACTCCACAAAAACCCTGGCAGAAAAGCAGTTGTTTTAATTTGCAAATATCTGTACTGCCTAGTTCAATTCAGCCTCCTTCCAAGCAACTACCGGGCATCTGTTGACTTTGCAGAGGTGGGTCCCCCGGTCACTGTTTGCTGTTTGATGTATTGTGTACAAAGAGAAAAGGGCTCTGAAAGGCAAATCCCCATCAGATTGCATCAAATGTCCGGAATCGAAGCATGCTCAGGCATTCGAAGGCAGATGGAGGCACGGCAGGTGGATGAATGATAACCCTACACTGAATGAACGGTTGACAAAGGTCAGAAGTAAGATGGTAAGGAAAGAAAGCACAAGGAACACCAAACATCTGTCTAAAACACACCAGGGGAAAAGAAATTGTCTTTGCTCTGCAGATAGCATGTGGGTCTGTGTACTAATTTACCAATCAGCAGCTGTTCAGTGTTTCCACTGTCCACCGTACCAAGAGAGAAGTTTATAACCGAGCTATAGAAAACTCCTCTAAACCCAGGTTCTAGCCAAAAGCCACTTGTTTTTATCCTTCCCATCTCAGCCAGTAGCTTCAACACAGGGCAAAACCTACTTTCTGTGGGGTACCCAGCCTCCCAGGGACTATTGTAAGAGATTTGCACCAAATTAAAGAGTATCGAGAATTATGGTTCCAGCCATGGCCCATTATTCGGTTTTGTTGCAATCTGTAGTCTTTCCTTCATTTTTAACCAGCAATGACTTCTCAACCTTTTTTATTTTTAAAGATTTTATTTATTTATATAACACAGAGAGAGAGAGAGAGAGTGAGAGATAGAGCACAATCAGGGGGAGAGGGAGAAGCAGGCTTCCCGCCGAGCAAGGAGCCCGATGTGGGGCTTGATCCCAAGACCCTAAGATCATGACCTGAGCCAAAGGCAGCCACTTCACCGACTGAGCCACCCAGGCACTCCGACTTCTTGACTTTGATAGGTGTATGTCATGTGGCTAAACAAGGGGGGTGGGCAAATCATCTTAGACCCACCCTCATCATATGAAACCATACCCACATGGTTTCCTTCACAGGCATCTTGGGTTTGTTTCTTTGAATTTTTGGCCACCAGGTAGCCGCTGATCCCAAGAAGGTTGTCAGGAATTCCAGACTCTGTAAGTTCATGGTCTCAAATTCTCTCCACCCTCGCCTACATCCAAGTTTATTTTAAACCATGAAGCATCGTTTCCTGTATCTTCAATTCAGGTAGACTCAGATGTAAGGCATGTTGGGTCCTCAGCAGCGTGGGCCATGGAGAGAAGAAGGAAGATGGAACTGCGTGAGATAGGAATAAAGTGTTTGGACTAATCCATTTCTCTCCATGGACCATACTGGGAACAGTAAAACCCTTGGGGGAAAAAAAACAGTTCCTTGGAAGTTTGCATTTTCTGCTTTTCCATTAGCTATGGGCAACCTTGGGCAAGGTACTTGAAACCCTGAGCTTCTTTCTTCACCTGTGAAATAGGGATAGTACAGACCGTATAGTGTCACTTTGAGAGTTAACATTGATGAGGGGTTTGAGATTATGTTTAAACTACAAAGAGCTGCATAGACCTCAGATAGTGTTATAATTGTAATAGTAGCAGTTGGGTGAGACATTGATCATTCCTAAAATTCACTCCCACATAATTTATGGCTCCTATCTGCATAATATACCCCAGCCTCTCTATTGGATCTGTTGATCCCGGTGCTTATTTTCCTATTTTTTTTTCTTTTCCAGATGTATAAAAACATAATTAATAGCTACCAGTCAATTTATGTTTGATTTGAACATAATGAACAGCACGCTACGATGATGGCATTACACATACCCAGCAACTGAGGCTGAGCTCCTCCACTAATCATCATTCATTAATTCAATCTTTGCTTCTTACTTAAATGAATTGACTTCTCATAATGTAGTTATTCTGACAAGCAGATGCTGGCACCCATCTTCCCCTGCTCAAGTACTTTGAAGCTGTTAAATGGGATTTGATTATGATTACATACCCTCTATCTGTTATTGGGTTTATCGGGTCATGGTTCAAAAATTACTGAGCCTCTGTTATGTGCAAAACATTAGGAAAGAGTTGGTAAAGTGGAAGAACAGACTTTGAAACCAAGGAGAATTGGGCCGTCTTTCTAGCTCCCCTGTCTACTGTCTTCATCACTTGAGGCAAGTCGTGCAACCTCCCTGTGCTTGTCTTCGTTTTGGTAAAATTGAGGAAGTCATACCTGTCTCTCAGGTGAGAAGTACCCATGATATCCATAAAGCACTTGGCATAATAATCCGAAATAGGAGTAGATACAATGTAGTACTTGTCCATTGATTTACCTTTCAGTTTTCTCTCCTACACATCATGCGTGATGTTCCTCTGTGTAGAGGTGGGGATGTGTTTATTTTCAAGAACTTATAATCTAGTAGGAAGAAAGAAAAATACACACAAGTAATTTTGACCCAAGATAGAATGAAAGAGGCTCTAAAATACAGGTTGACACAAAGTTTTACAACATCACGTCGAAAATGAGTCAATGCCAAAGATGGAAAGGCTTTAAATGGGCTTCAAAGGCTAGCAGGATCCTAATATGTGGAAAAGAGAGAGTATTCACTTGGGTAGTTGATCCAGAAGAGCCAGTAACACCCTAGCACCATGAAGAATTCATTTGTTTGGTCGTCTGAGTTAGTGGCACTGTGGTGCTGATGGTCCCCATATAAGGGTTCGGTCTTTATCCCCTTACGGGGCATCGATGAATTTCTTTAGGCTCTTAATCAGAGACGGTTCTCCTGATGTGAGCCAGAGACTCTGGATGGGACGAGCTTTGGCTTTTGACACAAACCCTCCTGAGCAGATTTCCCTAATTTCTCTTCCTCTCTGGAGTTACCACTGTTCTATGTATACTCCTACTTTGCATTTGTCATATTATATTTCAGTTGTTCATTTACATGTCTATGTGACCTAAAGGACGGGACTCTTATTTTATACATCTCGTTGTGCCGGCCAGTTCCTCGAACATATGGGGTTCTCATTTAACATGGATTGAGCAAATTGAAGTTCTTCCTGATTTCCCTGCTCCCTGGCTTATGGCAGCTATGTAACGAGAGTCTCAGAGGCAGTGAGGTAACCACAGGAAGGCACTGACAGCCAGAAGCCAGGGTTCAGGAAATGTGGCAGCTCTCCTCCCATCTTTGGGAGGATCTTTGGTATCTCACACCTCATCACCCGAGTGGCGTGTCCCCCCACCTCTCTGAGACAGCATGCCTTCCTTCATCTGCACCATAAAGGGGTTGGACTCAATTATCTTGGACGTCCTTCCCGTGGTAAAAATTCCATGAGACAGTGATATCTGTGGCTGAGGATCTGTGGTTAGAAATACAGTTAGCCAGGAAGGCATCTCAGCCACAAACGCTCCTGTCTTGTTGTCAAAGGACGTTTTATTTGCAAGAATCCCAAAAATGTTCCAGAAGTCCAGGCTTCCACCTGGTATCCATCATTCCACTCCCAAAGCTATTTATTTTCTCTCTCTTATTTATAAAAGAAGAGTATTAATTAGCAAATCGTGATGCCCTCTTCTTGTTTTCATGCCTGTTGGATTAAACCAGTCCTCGCTTAGCACCCATGGAGAGAGGCAGCCCTTGGAATACAACATATGACCATGCCCAACCAGAAGGGACAGGGAATGGCACTCCCATGTCCTACCATCATCCATCCCCACAGATGGCGTTTCATAGCTCTGGTCAGTCCCAGCCTTCACTTGAAGTGCATTCCCCAAACTTATACCAAGAGTCCCATGAGTCATTTTTTAAGCTACAAATTCTGAGCCCCTCGCCCAATTCCTTGAGCTTGCATCACTCAGCATGGGGCTGAGGGCTCTAGGGATTCATAGTGGGGATTTGATGAGCCAGTTTGGGAATCCTGACTTGGGACTTGGATTCCAACTGTGAAGTTCTCCAGGCCCCTGAGCCACCGAGTTTCATCATCACTGTTCAGCTGAGATGGCAACTCCATTTGTCACCCAAACAAAGGGAAAAGAGAGGAAAGCACTTGCTGGAGGGGAGGCATTTTTCAAGCCCTGCCGCGGGGCCTTCGGGTAGAGCTCGTTTGCACACCTGCATATTTTGCCCAATTTTCTGGCATAACCCTCTGTGAATAATTGTAGTTTTGCTAATTGAATCTGAGAGCACCTGTTTCTTAATCAATATTAATGCATCTCATGGACACAGAATTTGTAATGAATCATTCTAGGGGGGAAAAGATTAAATTTTTTAAAAAGCATCCAGTGTTCATCTGCAGGCCAGTATCCTGCATGGGGATGTCGGGGGTTGGGGGGCAGAGCGGGGTTGCCAGGTGGGCAGGGAGCCCCGAGATGCCAAGCCCCATGGCAGGGCTGTCACTCCAGCTACTACTGCCCACTTCTCTTTCCCCCAATTTTGGAAAAAGGAAAACAGAGCCCGTAACCTACCAGCCCCCAAAAGCCTGTGCCTCCATTACTTCTGGGAAAGGCCCTCACTGGCTCTGACCACTTACTGGTTTTCAGTTTTACTGATCTCCCTGGTCCTGCACTCTCCACTATAGACTGACTTTTGATCTTGCAGGGAATCAAAAGGTGCTTAGTTCAACTACCTGATGAATGGCCAAGTGTTCCAGGAGGCAGGAACCTGAGTTCTGTGGCTCCCAGGGACCCCTCTTGACTCTTTGACCCAGGAGCTTGGGTTTCTGCGCTCCTGGTCCCTCCACAGTCCCAGTTCAGAGGTTGCATTCTGCAGGGAAATGTCCCATCTCCTCCTCCCTGCACAGCCTGAGCTAGATGCCTCATTTCTGTGACCCCTCCATCATACCTTCTAGCACATTCTACCCTGATTGTTTACTGATCCTCCCTCCTGAGTGGAAGCAGAAATAGTGCCCTGCTCACCTCTGGCTCCTCTCCTAGCAGAAGGCCTAGAAAAATGTCAGCCCTTTACAACTTCAGGTTGAACAAATGATTGAGCACTGCATTATTTCCCCTGTAGTAAAGGTGTTCAGTATGATTTTACAACCATCAGAGCTATTACCATGTGGTCAAGGTGTGTTTTCTGCAATCTCATCCAAACTAATGGAACAAAACCTCCTAACAAAGTGTGAAATCCTGTAAGACCTCATCATCTGGATCTCCTGGGGTGACCCTATCCTTAGAAACCTGTCTGCAGGGTACCCATGCGATGGTTCATGCCCCTCAACCAGCCTGCAAGCCAGACAGCCACGCTCGACTTCCGAACGATACTGGATCTGAAGGACTGGTGGGCTGGGCCGCTGGTCCTCCTCTGATCCATCAATGAGTCTGGGGAGAGCCGTCTGTGTGCCTGGTCCTGAGTTTGTCCCATGGGCCAGGACACTCGGAGTTGATGGGTCCCAGAGAAATTGATTGGCCCAAGGTGAACAAACACCTAGGATAGGATATAACCTGAAAGCTGCTGTTACTGAGAATGGGAACTCCCTTTCCAACAACTCTTTCCTTTATCTGAAACGGCCTCTCTCCATTCTCACTGGTCAAGGAAAAGGTGCCTGAGGACTCTGAACTCAGGGCAAAGATAGACATTCCTGATGGATTTGTTTCTGCCCCAAGCTCAGCGAGGCCCCATAAACCAATCCCACACCGCAAAAGATGAGACCCCACCACTGGCCACGTTCTAGAAATGTCAGTATCTGCAGTTTGGCCACTGTTCCATCGCGCACAGTCTGGGAGCTCTTCTGTAATATTTCAGGTTTGCTGTTCTGACATGTTTCTTGATCTCTCAGCCAATTTATCCCAAAGCCAACTCAACATCTCTACCTAAATATTTCACAGGAACTTCAAACTCAAATATTTGAAACTAAATCGATGGTTTTATTCCCAAACCAAGGCCCCCCTCCCATCTTCCCTATCTCAATAAATGTTCCTACTATCAACACAACTGTAAACCATGAACTACACATCGTATATGTTTTCTCTCTCTCCCCCACTCTCTCTCCCCCCTCCCTCCCTCTCTCTTCCTCTCTCTCTCCCTTTCTGCCTCTCTCCCCCTCTCTCTCCTCATTTTGCACATCCTGCAAACTCTGCTTCTGACATCAGTCCTTCTGTAGCAGATTTATCCTCGTTCTAATCCCCTTGGGCTTTATTTCAGGGTGCACGACCACCCAGCTACCAACTGTCGGAGGCTTCCTCTATTACCAGAGTCCACTCTGCCCAAGCACAGGCAAGCCTGGGGTTACGGGAGAAATCCCCAGCCAGTCACTGACTGCAGTTGATGCATCAATATCCCAGCTCCCATGCCTCACACCTTGGTGGGATATTCTGTGGTCAAGCTCTCCAAAACAGTAGCCACTAGCCACGTGTGGCCACTGAGCCCTTGGAAGGAGGCCAGTGCAACTGAGAAACGGAAATTTTGATCTTATTTCATTTTAATTAATTTAAATTCAAACGCTGACACTCCGTTCAGTTATTGGGAAACTTTTGAGTTTGCGTAGCACAACGTAGATATAGGAATCTTCTTTTTCATCTAGGAGCTCTATGAACCCTCAACACAGATCAAGTATGTCCAAAGAGAATTTGGTGTGCACACTGAGGTGTGTTATCAGTATAGAATATATTCACACTGGATTTCGAAGATCTATAAGAAGTGCATGTAAAATATTAATAATTTTTGTTTTGACTACACGTTGAAATGATCATCTTTGGGCTATATTAGGCTAAACAAAAAATACTCTTAAAATTAGTTTTGCCTGGTTTCTTTTGCTTTGTTTCATGTGGTGACTATAAAATTTTAAGCTACATATGTGGCTCCCCTCACATTGTTATTGGAGAATGTGCTCTCAGGCATCTGTTCGGCAAGAGCGAGCATCATTACCCATAGTAGCTGGATCGCTTGTTTTTACTGACCTCCTTCCCTTTTCTGTCTCATATCCTTTTTCCATCCTGGTGTTTCCTGAAATCACCTCCCAAACAAATTACTCTGCTAGAATCTTGGGGGCAACCCAAACTAAGAACTAAACCATTCTCAGTGCCACAAGATGATCCCCCATCTCTAATGTCCTATTTGGACTGTGGGAACGGGCTCCTCCCTGGGTTCCCATCCCCTTCTAACTCTGCTTTCTTCCATTCCTTGCACAGCAGTGGGAGTGCTCTTTGGGAACCCCAAATCTTAACAAATCCCACTCTTGCTTAAAAACCTTTCAATGCCTTCTTGTTGATCTTAGGGAAAAAACAAGAATATCCTAAACCTGACCTACAAGATCCTGCACAATTCGCCTGTCTCCCCAACCCCTTCTTGCTGTGTACCCCGGTTCCTTCCCATGTTTCCGTTTCAGCTGCACCTGCTGCCTTTCAGGTCCCAGGGACCATAGGCTAGGATCACCTTTCCCCCCCTCCACATGAATACTTTGGCCAGCCTTCTTCTGCCCATCCTCTAGAGCCTCATTTAAACTGCCACTTGCTCAAAGAAGAGAGCCTTCAATTTCCAGACAAAACTATGTCAGATCCCCCATTATACATTCTCTTAGCATCCTGTCCTCCTTTGCTTAGTCCTTATTGCCATGTAATTGTGTATTTAATTGTTGACTGCCTTTCTCCATGAAAATATACGCTTGTTGAAGAGTCTTCATTTTAAAACCTATGCCCTGACTTATAGGAGACACCCCATGAATATGTGTGGAGTAAATAAAAGAACAAACTCACCATTTGCTATTTAATCATGGATTTGATTCTTCTTATTTGTGTTTGAGAGGGCTAATAAGTAATACACCTTACTCCCCCAGCCCCCCCCACACACACACACCTTGTATCCTGCATGGTTCACATGAAGTGAGAGGTCAACCCAGGAGTCAGATAGCTGAAGACTTAAAATGTCAGCTCTCTCAGTGATGAAAACTGTGTTGGAGGATGTGGCTGTGGTGAGCTAAAAGTAAATTTGAGAACACCACTTCGTTGCCCCAAATTGGATTCACCCTCCTAAACCATAGACCTGACCTCAGCGGGGACAGGTCTTACCATGAAGGTCCCAGCATGACCAAGAGGGCCAACTAGTGCACCCCCGCTGCAAGCAGAGAGCAAGGCACTGAGCTTCCCAGGCTCGCTTCTCCCTCTCAAAGCAGAGAAGCCGGCCCACTCTTCCCCAAACTCTCTAGGCAGAGAAGCCGGCCCACTCTTCCTTGGGGAGGAGTGATGAGGAGACAGATGGGCCAGAAGTGTTTGTCTGGGAAGAGTCTGTCCTCATGAGTCAGGAGACATGGGGATCCAAGGTCTCCCCAAGCCCTGGAAAAATGTTTATTCCCCAGTAAGAGGATGAGAGTAGGCACCCTTGGTGGGGAGCTCCGTGCACGGGGGTATGTGCAAGTTGCTCTGAGAAGTGCTATGAAAATATAACCTCCTGTTAAGAAACGTCACACACACCTAGCTGGCTGGCATCCTGCTTTCCTTCCTCACCTTTCTTTTTAAAAAGTAAATAAAAATGATTCATTGCCTGAGAAACCTGGTCTCGGGCCTATGGCCTTGAGCCTCGAAGGTAGCCTTGAAATGAAGCAAGCTTTCCACCCACCCCTCCCAGCAGCCCAGCATTATATTGCCACCCCACTCGAAATGTAATAGCCAAACAGATTGGCTTGCAGGCTGAGGGGGAAAAAACAACTCCAATTAAAAATGTGCTAAAGTCCTTTGAAAATTCATAAGTAACAGCTAAGGATCTAGTCTGGTGCCCATATTCTGACAGTCTGACAGCATCATGGGTTGAACTCTTTTGAAAAAGTAACTTTAAAACTTGCATAAATTGCACCTTTTGTATTTTAAGTCACAGAGGCTTGACAACATGATTATTCATGACTTTGGAGAATGTTCTTGACAAAGGGAGGACATTAATATCCCCAGTCCTGTACCCAGTTAATAAGAAGCCCCAAGAATCAAAGAGAACAAACAAGCAGATTCCCTTCTCCACAGGAGGAGAGAAAGGTCTGTGCTTTGAAATGTGCTGGGGACTGGGGTGTCACTTTCGAGAAGACAGGTGTGTGTTTCTGGCTAGTGGCTGATAAGTATGCTCAGGCAGTAGCTGTTGAAGAGAAAGGTCTCTACCGGCAACCGAGAGCGCTTTGATTTGCTTTGTGTTGCAAGGAGCAACTGAGCCTCCGAGAGTTCTGAAATGAGGAAGCGAAAGTAGTCAAGGTGCCAGAAACATACAGATGGGAAACCCAGCCAGATCAAATGCAGGAACAGCCTGAAAAAGGTAGCTGCTCTTCGTTGAGGGTGTATGACAGATCCAGCTCTGTGCTGAAGCAGGTGACGTGGGATCCCGAAGAAGGTACTATCATCCTCAGTTCCCGGAGGGGGAACCTGAGGCACGGGGAAGTTAAACAGTGTTCCTCGGTCATACTGATGACTGTAAGGGGCAGAACTAGGATTTGGACCCAAGCAATCCGGCTCCAAAACCCAGCAGTCTCCTTCCGTGATGCGCCACCCTGCAGAAATCTGGCAACTTCCCTATTAGGCTCTATTAGGTCCTGTATTAGTGAGGACATCTCGTCTCTGAATGTATGCTCCATCCTTCTGTCTGCTTCTCAGGCAGGAGCTGACCAGCTCACAGTTCCTGAGTTTACACCTCCTTTATCTAAGAAACCAGCCCAGACTGAATCTCCTAGTCCCAGTCTCAGATTAGTAAGAAGAGAACCTGAACAGCCCAACTTGAGGAAAGGATCCAGACCTGATCAAATCATCTATGCCCAGACAAGGAAGTTGTAGCTCAAGTCTGGCTTCCAGAGGGTTCTATACTCCAAGGTCATTGCCGGGGACTCTGGCTTTACTTTGGCACAAAAGTTTCCATTGCTTATGAAAGTCCTTGCCTCCTCCCCAGTCTTGCACAACACAGAATCTCTCCTCTCCAGCAGACCATTCAGCAGATACTTACCATGTCCAAGGCCACATGCTGGGCACCATGGGAAATATAAAAGCAACTATAGCACTGACCCGCCTTCAAGGAACTTACAGCCTGATTGGAGAGATCCTTCACGTGTGCAAATAACTCCGTGCTCACCATGAGTGAATATTGTGTGTGTGAGTGAATGTGTAAATTCCAGATGCTAAGTGCTCTCTTGAGTCCAGAGACAGGAGAAATCACAAGCTGCTCTTCCGATTATGGTATCCTCGTTGGTGAGGTAGAATAAGTGTGGGCTTTGGAGTCATGTATCTGTGTAAAAATTCCATTTCATTCTGTGACCTTGACACGTTACCTAACTTCACTCAGTCTCAATGTCCTCATTTGTAAAATGGGGGCAACACCACTTGTCTCGCATGACTCTAATTAGAATTAAATTGCATGAGTGTGTTAGCCCCCCTCCTCCTCCTCCCTGCTCCCATGACAACCGTGGCCCCCACCTCCTTTGGACCTGCTCACCATGTGTGTGTCTGCCTGTCTGTCTTTCCCATTTGTGGATGTCCTAGGATTCCGTCCGTATTTTAGTCCCCCTTTTGACCTTCATTACTGAAGCATGAAGTGTTAGAGCTGCGTATCAATACAACCAAGTTTGGGAAACTGTATTTTATCTCACTCTTTTACCCCACATCACCCAACAGTTCACGGTTTATAAGCAAGTGCTTGTGCTCATTTGCATGTATTTGCATATTCTTCATAATCATTTTTTAGTTCTTGTGTGGCCATCATAGTAGTAGCGGTAATAGTGATTCCAACAACCGTAGGTAGTAGCTAACTGCTGGCACTTACTGTTTGGTAAGTCATTACCATATGTATTATTTTTACATGTAGTACCTTATTGATCATCACAACAGACCAATACTACCATCGCTCTCCCCATTTCACGGATGAGGAAAGTGAGGCCCAGGGGGGTAATGGAGTGTGTGAGAATGAAAAAGAGGAGAAGTAGGAGGAGCGGGGTACAGAGCCCTCCGCGTGCCATCACGTGGATGGCGTCAGACCCTAGCTGGGCAGGCAGCGTGGCCATAGACGAGTGGCTCACACTCAGGGAGCTGGACTCCCTGGCTCTCACTGCAGAACATTCTGTCTGGGAGCCCGAGGAGAACGGAGCAGCTCTGTGGGAGGTAAGGAGCCATGGTGATGCCGCCAGCTCATCGTTGGTCAAGTGTCGTCTCACTGGGTCCCTCCCGTCCTGGCCCCACCGCCCCAAGCCTAGCACATTGGCACACAATGCAGGCTCACCCGGTGCTTGCCAGATGAACGAGGAAAGAGCCGGGGCTGGCGGACGTTCCCTTTCTTGAATATAGGAAGCATGAGGGACAAGGCTGGGACATGGCAGGAAAGCCACCCGGGACAACAGCGGGAAGGATGGACTTCAAAGAATTCCACGGATACGACTTTTGAGTGTCATGGACAGAGGGTCCCCAGAGCCACCAGAGCCAGTGCAGAGAGTTGGCACTGCCAAGTCGGGTATGGGGAGGCCCCCTTGACTGACTTCTCGGGGGAGATAGGATCAAGAGAAGGCCTTGCAAGTGGACAAGCCTGGATTGGTGACCTCATTTCATTCCCTTCTAGCTGTGTGGTCTCAGACAGGTCAATGACCTTCTCTGAGCCTCTGTTGCCTATCTATAAAGTAAATATAACCTTAGTACCAGCTCGTAGGCTTGCTCTCGTGATTGAATGAGATGTGGTGCTCATTGCAGGGTCTGGCACATAGGAAGCCTTCAATACAGTTTAGCAAATCATAGTACTAATGTTTGTGTGATTTTGTGACCCTTTAAGCTCTCAGGGGCTTTATATCTTATTTGCTTTGTTGTTTTAGGATTCCTTGTTCCTCTGTAGCATGTGGAGAGAACTCTGGATGTTACAGCTGCACGGGGTAACTGGCTGCCCACCACAGATAACTATGATTTAGAACACATGGAAGTGTTGCCTTGGAAGCTTTTTATTTCTGGGGCAGGTGGAGAATGCAGTTTTACAATGTGCGTTACTATGCATTCCTATGCATTAGAAAAAGACAGGTACTCCCAAATAGTGCTAGGATGCAAAACAAAGCAAAGCAAAAACGACAAGGGTTATTTAGAAAGGGTTTAGCCTCGGTCCTCTAAGAGAACAATGGAGATATAAGCTTAAGATCTGAGAGGAGGACCTCTTGCTCCAGATCCTCCAGTAACTGGACTAAAAAAAAAGAAGAAGAAGAAGAAGAAGACCCAAGTAACAACTTCATGGCCTCAGGCTAACATAGGATATATCTGCTCCCTAAGCACAGATGGACCCCCATATTTTACACACTGCCTCTCATTGCTGTTTGATTGTGGCCTGGGGAGGGAGGTTGTGGCTACCTTCCCATCATGCACCACGTTGTCTTCTCTTGTACCCCTATTTCACCTGCTCTGCTCCGGGGCTGCGCAATCAATTCCGGTTGAACAATTGTTTTAGGAGGCACTAGTGAGTGCCCAGGAACCAGTGTTTGGCTTCTTAGCTCTATTGAATGTTCCTGCTCTGGGGTCCAGTTAAAATAGATGGAAGACCACATGTGTATCCTTGCTGCGCCATGTTGATCCCATCGGATTCACTTGAGGCTGCGCCCACCCCCTCTTTGACACGTAGCTGATGTCTACCTGTTCTGCTAGACTCAGGTCAGGTTTTGTCTTCCTCAGGGAAACCTTCCTGAGCACCTCTGTCTCCCCTCGCACCCGCCCCCCACCCCAAGCATACACACACGCACGCAGACTGGGTCTTGGGCCTCTTTATATATTCCGGTGGCATCCTTTGCAAACCTCTGTCATGGCATTTAACCTTTCATATACAATCATGGGTTTGCAGCTCAGTCCCCACCAGCCTAAGGAGACTCTCTCTTTCATCTTTATTTCTCTAGTCCTAGCACCTTGTCTGGCACTTCAAAGTTGCTTAAGAAATGTTGAATGAATGACCCAGTTTGCCTAGTGGTGGCAAAGCCCTGCCTTCAGCCCTCCCATTCCACGAGCTGGCCGTGGATCCTGGGATATTCTCTCAAGGGAAGCTGTCGACCGGTTTAAAAAGACTATGAACAGGCTAAATATTAGTCATCCAGATACTCTTTTCTCATTGAGTTGCCTTGACAAATGGCAGGAACAGATGGCATTCAAGACATGTTGTCATTATAAAAGTATGAAAATGTTATTTGTGTTTTTAAAAATTTTTTAAAAGAACCCTCACATCACTGCAGACTATTTCAAGAGCAGCCCTGGGAAAGCTGGTGTGGAGGGAACACTGTGCTTTGACTTTTTCCTTTTTGGTCTTGCCATGCTCTCCATCTTCATCATTGGCCCTTTCCTTTCTGTCATCATGAGAACTCTCAAAATTGAGTTCTGAGACTGGTTTGATTTCCTTTTGTTCTCGAAGGAAAAGGAGCATTAACACAGATTGCACACCCACTATGTGCCAAGTACAGAGCTCCTCTGCACTTTCTTTAATAAGCCAAAATGGCATTTACTATAAAAGTTCAGGTGAGGTCGCTATGGATCAGTTCAGATTTGAGGTAGTGCCAGAAGCTAGAATTTAGAGTCGGGGACCCTGACCTCATAAATGTCCCTACCCATGTAAGTACACAGCATCTTCCTTGCAGAAAGTTCCAGCTAGCAGTTCCGGCTGGCTTGCCTTATTGTAAGCTGAGCACTAAGATCAATAGAGCAATATTTTATGAAATTCAATTTATCAGAAAATTTGACGCCTTAAAGATGATGGAATGTCTTATTCATTGGCAATCGTGGAAACTTCAGGAATGTTTGGCACGGTGCATGCGGAAGCCTAAAGCTGATTTGAAATTTCCCGTCCTTGAAAAAAGACGATGATGGAGAGTTGCTTTTGAAAGCTGAATCTCAATCCCGAACCTTCACAGCCACGGCTCAAGCAAGCCAAGATTCCAAGCCAGATCGAAAGCATCATTTGCAATGAGTTTTAAGAACAGCTTCTACCAAAGGCAAAATCAAAACCGAACAAAAAACTAGCAGATCTTTACAAGTGGGTACAACCTACAAAAATGTTAGCCTTTATAAGCTTTATCCCTTTGCCAACCTTCTCCCAAATAAAGTTCCAACAAATAGCAAGTTGCAGCTGAGAATCCCTGAATGCTGTGTGGTGTCCTGGATTGCATCCTGCAACAGAGAAAGGACACAAATGGAAACACTGAGGAAATCCAAATAAAGCCTGTAGTTTAGTTCATAGTAATGTACTAATGCTAATCTCTTAGTTGTGAGCGATGTACAGTAGTTGTAGAAGATTAGGGAAAACTGGGTGAGGGGTTTACAGGAACTCTGTGTATGCTCTTTGCAACTTTTCTGTAAGCCCAAAGTGATTCCAAAATATAAAGTTGATTTTAAAAATTTAGGGGAATCTGGGTGATGGGCATTAAGGATGGCACGTGATGTGATGAGCACTGGGTGGTATGTCAACCGATGAACCATTGAACACTCCACCTGAAACTAATGATGTACTATGTGTTGGCTAATTGAATTTAAATTTAAAATAAAGAAAAGAAAAAATTAAGAGAGTCAAATCCAGAGGTCACTAAGAATAAGACGTGAAATATGAAAAAGGAAGTGAGACCAGGAGTCTGTCCAGAGGCATGAATATGGAGTCCCCTTTCCTCAAATTAGCTGTCCCTGTGATTAAGTTCTTAAACTGCCTGAACTTCAGTTTCTTCATCTCTAAAAATTGAGCATAATGAAACCCACTTTATGTAATTATGATGATTAAAAGACAGAGCATATAAGACAAACTTGCAGGAAGTAAATGTTCAGTGCCCCTTAGTTGAATTTAATCAAAGGCCAAAGCAAGGTAAGTGTCAAAAGCCAAAAAAGAGGGTTTGGGGTTTTTTTTTAATAGCAGGAAATCCATGCCAAGTCACCTCTCACAACTTCTGGACAACCAAGAGTCTCATTTCAAGGACAGGGCAAGCTGATGAGGATTGCCAGTCATTGCCCATCAGGGACCTCTGGCAAGACTCTGCATAAGGTGAACTTGGCACCATTTATTTCTCACCTTAAGTAAACACCTCTAATTAATGCATAATCATTTCAGCCCTCTGACTCATGGGAAAAAATCCTTTCTTTACAATTTTTCCCAAGTTACTTGAATTAACAGCAACCTTACTGCCCTAGGTAAGTCTCATTATAGATAAGAATTGCTTCAAGGGAAAAAGTCCTGGTTCTGTCTATAACATATGTTTTTCTTATCTCTGGTGTTGGAGAAATACATAAAAAATAAACAAAAGTAAGCAAACTGACACATTCGTTTATCTTCCCATCGCCCTGGAAATAGATAGATTGCCGAGCAAATTAAATGTCAGTTAAGGGAACTCCAGCTCAGAGAAGCTGACCACCCTCCCCAGCACCACCCAGCCGAGAGCAGAGGAGTCAGAACTTGAGCCTGACTCCAGGAACTGTCCTGTCTCCTGCTACGTCACCTGTGCACTCCACTGGAGTCAAGTTGAAGAATGCTAGTGGAACTCGTCTTTCCTAAGTGGTTTTTCCCTCCAAAGCAGAGCTTCCCAGCATGGGCTGGGTAGCATGGTAGAGGATCATTCACTCCTGCATGGAGACTTGTGAAATTCATTCTTTCTACTTCTATCTTTATAAACCAGATAGGTACCTTTTTGCTGTTGGGTACGGATCACAGAATCAAGCCTTTCTGACGTGTCTGACTGTGGAGTCCTTGCTCTTAAAGGAGCTGTCTCTATGCAGGTGGGAGCGTCTTAGAGAGATACCCATTGTGTGGGCTTCCCTTGGCCCCATCACCAAAAAGAGCCCAGTTCTTTCTACACTGCATGGACAACTCTGAATTGGCATGAGTTCCTAGTGCCCTGTCTTGCTTCTGAGCCTGGGTCCTGCACCCTTTTGCTGCCCCGCACTCCTGTGTTTCAAGGGAGTCCTGTTTGCCGCACCTCAAGGTCTGGATCTCACACACGGTACTGCTTACCTCGTGGTGACCGCAGCTTCACTTTGCAGGTGTGAATTCAATGATCTACTCCTGACTTTTCCAAGTGTCTATCTGTGTGTCTGGCCTGAGTCACATCAGCCCTCTCAACCCTGCCCTCCCACGTTCCTGACTTTCCTGCTGGATTGCCTGAGCCCAGCGCACACGGGCACGCACACACACACACACACACACACACACACAGGGAGCTGCCTGACTTGCAAGCACTCATTAGCATTAAATGCCAAGTTTCAGGAATAACCAGCCTTCTTGGTTACAAGTAAATCGGAGATTGCTGCATTAATGCCATAATGGAAAGATAATGAAGGAATTTATTGTCCCTGAAAGACACTCTCTGCCACACAAACCCCATGGGGTGTCTCCAGACGGTGAGCACAGCTCCATGCCTCTAATTCCTCTGGCCCATAATTATCTCGGGAGGACCATGACCCTGCAGTTCTTCCTATTAGAAGTATATTTCCTTACAAAATGAACTGTGTTTTATTGAATCGTATCATTTTGATCACTGGAAATTGACATATTGGGCTCATTAGCCAGGAAGTTGGATAGTTAATTTATGAGGCTTCCTCGGCGCCTGTCCCAGACCACTCATTGAGGGAGCTCAACAGCCCACGATAAGATGGAAGAAAGTTACTCTGGCAGAGTCGCCTTATTTTTCTCTCATTACAGAGATAATGAACAGCGAACTTGCCTGGTACAGATACCGCTTCTCACCCTTTGCCTCCCCCCACCTCAAAATGATTTTGCTTTATTGCAACCCGATACCATTTGATGGGCAAACAGTCTTATTCTGCTCATTAACACCGTTTTTCGTTTAAAATGCTCCAACTGCTGAGATGAAAAGGCAATCCGAGTCTTTGCCTTTATCTTTAATATTTAAAACTGTTCACACAACCTTTTAAAAATCAAATATTGATGCTGCTACCTGTTGTTCTTCAAAGTGGAGCAATTATACTGCAGGCCCTTCTCGGCAAGCCTGTCTTTATTAGAAATGAGGATGTGGATGTGAAGGAGGCATTCCCTTCCCTCTCCATGGCCTCCTCCCCCCTTCCACCCAGGATGGAAAGCAGGGAAGAGCGCGTGGTTCTTATTAAAGAAATGTGCTGAGGCAGCCACCTGTAGTGGGCGGGCTGGCAAGGGATACGGAGATGCAAGGAGCATCCTCAAAGTGGATTCTGCAGAGTGGTCCGGCGCCCTTGGAGCTATATAGCTTCCTAGGCTCTCAGCCAGCTTGCCCACAAGAGGCCGGCTTCCTTCAACCTTTACTACCTGGATTCCTGGGGAATGGCCGTTCTGGGTGATGGAATGGTTCCACACTGCCCTCTAGTGGCTGTTCCCAGAAGCAAGCGGCAGCACGCAGCCCTCCGCTGCATTCAGCGCTCTCTCACCGAGCACCTGCCCTGTGCCAGGGACTGGCGATATTGAGCTGAACAAGACCCACAGCCTGTCCTCAAATTCCTTAAAGTCCTTGGAGGGGAAAAACAGAGGCAAATAATTACAAAGCAACGTGTATGTGTTATTACACACGAAGATGTTCAGAAGGCCATGGGAGTACAAGGAAACGTCATCACCATGCGTGCGGGGTCTCAGGGGACCCTGAGAAGGTGACCTGGAAGGAGGAGAAGGGGGTCGCCAAGCAGAGGAAAAGGAGAGGTAGCTCGGGGCCTGGGCGGGAAGAGCCAGGACAAGAGTGAAGCGGTTAGCGGTTAGGAGACAACAAGAGTTTAGTTGAGATACTAGGCGTTGTCAATCTTTAAGATGCACATTTTCACGTTTTAACATCTCTTGGGGACGCCTCCTATGCACGGTGCTGCGTCACTTGTAGTATTTTCTCTTTTCGGCTTGGGACATAGAATCACGGTGCATTTTACAATCTTTCACATCTGAAATTTGAGGAAATACAGAAAATAAGGGCTTATATTAGGCAGTGGTTGAGGGCGATGGAGACGACAGGACAGGACAGCATAAAATAAAGGGACAGAATAAGATGAGGTAGTGGCTATAGAGACAGAGAAGGGGACGGATTACAGAGGCTTTTAGGAGGTGCAATTTTTATAATTGTTCAATATATGTCAGGGACGAAGAAGAGGAGAGTTCCTCTGTGGTGTAGGGGGGTGTGTGTGTGTGTGTGTGTGTATGTGTGAACAACTGGAAGAAACTAGTAAAGACAGCTTTTGCTGTGAATATTTTAAGTTCTTTGACCATAAAAGGGGCACAGGGAATTACATGCCAGAATGTCGCCATGCGGTCAGCTCATTGAATAAAATCCTGTGCGTGTTTTCAGTGGACCAGGACGATGGAGGCAGGCTGGGGAGGGGATCTAGAAAGGGACTGCATAATTTCTTTCTGGCCCTTGAAGTTGAAGACTGTCTTCTGCGTATAATTTGCTCTAACTTATCTCGCAAATACACTATTCTAATATCAGCTGGATCGATTGTACAGATGGCCTCGGAGCCACTCAGTACGTCTGGTGTGGATGAGGTGGAAGAGGACCATTTGCTTGCCTGTGCCGGATCCCCAGTGAGCTGATTCTAGGGTCCTCCGTAGAGAACCCCCACCGCGCACTGCATGCATGCCCCACAGCCTTCCCTCCATGGGCATTTTACCATATTAAGGACGCAGACTGGCTGATGTAAGTGTTGCTTTGGAGCCATGAAATGGAATAGCAGTTGCATAAAACAGAGCCACATAGTTCTGAGATTTTGGTTATTGCAGTATTTATCTTCTCATCCCTAAGGTGAGATTCTAGTTGGTGCTGACAGCTACTTAATCATTTTGTTGGGCTTTCCGTGGTTGCTGAGGCTTAGATTTTGTTCCTATTGTCAAGGACCGGGAAGAGGGAGAAGAGGGTTGCCGGGGTGGTAATCGCCCTGATGGTGAACCCTTCCCGGGGGGGGGGGGGGGCAGGAGGGCCTGGCTCTCTCTGATGAATGTGGCAAATCTGGAGATCAGTGTAGGAGGACAGAGCTTGCCGGCAGGAAATTATTTCTTGGGACAAGTGTCCTTTTCTGACAGGATTTCGCATTGTCGCAAAAAGAGTAGGACAGACATGCATTCACATCTTCTGTCCTTCGCTCACTGGCTGGGAGCGAGGCAACCCATTTACCCTCTCTCAGACCCCGGTTCTCATCATTTATAACTCAGGGATGGTAATAACACCGGCCCGAACACGTTTCACTGAAAAGTAAGTGGGATGACCTTTGTAAAGCATCAGTAGGGTAGTCTGTCACATGGCAGGTGTCTGGTACCCCCTGTCACAGGCTCCCTGTGTGACCCCCACCCTGGGTGTCTCATGTCTCGATCACTCTGGTCATATGGACCAGTGATCCAGCATCCCCTTTGCACAACTTGTATTTTCCCATCCCCAGTCTTTGCCGATGCCGCTCCTTATCCCAGATGTCTCTGGGCATCCACCTCCTACCGTCTCCAAGGCCCACTGCAGATGCCAGCGTCCCTGGACGGAAGTCATTTCTCTGTCCGCAGAGCCAATAGAACAGCTCCGTGTGCAGTCCCCATGGACTCGTTCACATACATTATCTCTGACACATAGAGCCGTGCGACCTATTTACCCTAGCTGAGCCTTAGTTTCTTCATAAAAAGAGTGATAATAAAAACATCTGCTTCCTGGGGCAGTGGCAAGGATCAAGTGCCTGACTCATGGCCAGTGGCAGACACATAGGGCTCGAGAGATGGTAGTGATGTTGGCATAGTCGTAGCGGTAGTGTATCGAGATGCGATCTCTAGTCAGAAAATGTAATTTCCGTGGTCGCTTGCTTCTGGAAAGGATGCGTGCTGTTTCTAGAAATCAGCCTCTTTTTTCATGGTCATCCCGCTCTGGTTAGAGGCTGCAGTTGTAAGTGGCAGTAGTGAGGAATCCAACAAAATAAATGCATCAGAGTCCTATTCGGATCTGGGTTGTGGATGATATTTACTTATCAGCTTAAGACCGTAAGCCTTCCTTCCCGGGCACAGGAAATGTTCATTACACTTGCAGAGCCGCTGAGAAATGCAAAGCATGGGAAAACTGGACAACAATGGAAAATCGCAAAGGCACAGTCATTCCAATGGCAAGATGAAGAGCTCTGGGGATAATAGAATGAGTGACCTTCCAGATGGAAACATGAGCTGTCTGATCTTGGGAGAAGGAGGAAGCAGTGGGATGGAAGCGCTGGGGAATTCTTCCATGATTCCCCAACAAATACACCTGTGAGCAAAAGGTTTCATTTAGCTTCTCAGTTTATTTCACAATTTTCAGATTCAGCCAACATCTGATGAAGAATATTAAGAGGTTCATCATTTAGATAATGGGACATAGTAGACATTCGTATTAAATAGAACTAGGCCATGCCTTCCTGGGTTTCAAGGTCAGTAGATTCTGACAACCCAGGCAACTGTCATTTGTCTGCTCCCATGCATGGTCGCCCTATACAATTTGTGATACGAATCACAAAGAAGGGAAAGGAAAGGAGAAGAGATGAGAAAAGGGAAGGGAAGGGAAGGGAAGGGAAGGGAAGGGAAGGGAAGGGAAGGGGAGGGGAGGGGAGGGGAGGGGAGGGGAGCAGAAGGGAGGGCAGGGGAGGGGAGGAGAGGAGAGGAGAGGAGAGGAGAGGAGAGGAGAGGAAAGGAAAGGAAAGGAGAGGGGACCTCACAAATAGGGCGTTGTCTACTTGAATGAGTAACAGATGTAAGTTGCTGGCACTATACTCCTAATTTATTCCTGGGGTGTTCAGTACCCCTGAGAGGCTGGTACCCTCCACAGCTACCCAGTTGGTCCATTCCTTGATATAGGTCTGTTTGCATGAGGGAGAACAGATTGTAAAGAAAGACTGAGCAGGTTTACTGTCCAATAGGGTGGCCACTAACCTCATGTGGCTGTTGAGTATTTGAAATGCCTCAAGATCAAACTGGGATGTGCTTTGAATGCAAAATATATATTCCAGATTTCAAAAGTGTACTAGGAAAGAAGAAAGTAAACTATCTCATTGATCATTTCTCTGTAGATTACCTGTTGAAATATTTGGGATATATTGGGTTAAATGAAATATATTCTTAACGTTAATTTCATTGTGGCTCTTTTAAATGTAGCTATTAGACAATTTAAAAGTGCAAGGGTAGATTTGCATTCTATCTCTATAGACAGCTGCTCTAGACTGGCGTCTGGGCCCACATCATAACCGTTGTACAATAGCCCAGATTTTAGCATGAGATGTGATTGTCTATAGAGTATCTTATTTCAAAATTTTAAATTTATCTTATATAAAAATTGTTTTGTTGATTTTTAAAATTCAGACAAGGCAAAGGGCACAAGATGAAAACTTAGTCTTGTACCCCTCGCCTTCCTCTTCCTGATTCCTCTTGGTTTCTCCCCCAGAGGCAAGCAGCCCCTTAGTGTGCTATTCACCCTTCCAGAGATATCCAAGAAGTGGCACTGCCCAGTGCCTCCCCCAGTCTCCACCACTCCCTGTTGTCTCCCACCTGGCCTGTCTCACTTATCTACGTGACCTGCTGGCCACTGTGGGCATTTGAGTCTGCCCTAGAGGGGAGCAGCTCATGGTGGACAAGGGTCCGTAAGAGCAAGGACACTGAGGGAGATAAAGGTTGAGTAATTCACTTGCACACAAGGACGTGAGGGAGGAACAAAGGGACTTATTATCTGATTATCCCCCCGAACATTTGCTATTTCTCATGTCTTTGAAAAATTGGCATCAATGATTCTAATAGAACTGGTGGGACCAGTGACACCACACAAGGGAATGTGAAGAAGGTGATCTATGTGCTCTGCCAGCACCTGGGTCCCCCAGACTCCCCTCAAAAGGCATTTTCCTCTTTGGAGATGAAATAACTAGAGATGGGGAGTTATTTGCCTAAAGCCTTGTGAATCAGGGATTGAGTTAAATGACATGAAGCTAGAAATAACTTTTCTAAGGCAAGTTTTACTGTGTTAATTAAGGTGGCCTAACCCTGAATTTTCACAGTTTAGGGAAAAACAGTGATCTGAAGATGAATCCATTTATAGCCTACTATATGTTTAGAGAGAGTTTTAATGCTATTGTCTTTGTAATTATCAAAGCAACCCTTAGAGCCTGGAGGATGGGGAAAGGATAAAGAAAATTACTCTGTATTACTGTGCCCCCGTCCCCAGCACTGAATATCTGACAGACTGGCTTAGAAAGAACAACAAAGGAAACTGGAAGAGGAAGATGGTGGTTCCTTGAGTTCCACCTCAGACCCACTGAGGCAGACTAGAGGGCGGAGCTGGGGACAGGTGCCTAGATGATGCTGGGTCCTACCATGTCCATTTTTTGCAATAAATAGAAACCAAGCATCGTTCAGGTGCTGGGGATGCAGCAGGAAACAGGAAAGGTAAGTGTAAACATGCCTACATTATCTTTCCCCAAAAATTATAGATCTGTTTAAATCTACAGAAGCATACTCAACCCAGCTTGACTTGAGCCAGTGCAGATTACTAAGGTGGGCCCCCAGTGCACCAAAGGAACAGAGGAACTGAGGTTTCCATGGAGACAGTACTACTGGCCAACCAGCTGATACCATCTTGATTCTGGTTGCTCTACCCAATGGACCACTCACTAGAGAGTCAAAAAAATTGGATCCGGACAACCAACCATGAGAGGCTTGGCAAGAACTCTGCAGGCTAAGATTTCAAGCAGAGTGCTAGTCCAGCTAGGGGAATTGGGGAACTAATTGTGAAACCAACATTGAACCATGGCCAGAGAGACAAAGCACAGTGAAGCAGAAGACCCATCTTTGAAATCAAACAGTCTTTGTCTAAACTCGGACTCTTTAACCCACCAGCTGTGAGACATGGAGCAGGTCACATAACCCTCTCAGTGAGAGATTTCTCATCTGCATAATGGGAAGATCACACCTACCTTACAGATTTTGTGTAGGGATTTTGAAATGTTCATAAAGCACGTAAGGACACACGTAAGACAAATTATTAAATTTAAATTTTGCTCATAATATTAAACCATTAAAATAGTATTAAATGAGTGAAATCATTGGTTGGCAACACTGACTCAGGAGACAACTAGTACATGGGGCTCACATACCAAGACTAGAAGGGAGAAACTCATTCCAGACAGCATTCTCTGGGGTCCGCCTCCTTGGTCAGAGACCAAGGGCTGAGGTATAGGCGAAGGGCTTCAGGGCCAAAAACAATGTGTGGCAGAACATACCCAGCCTAATGTCAGCCCCCTGCCATACATTCCCTTGAGGAAAATGGAGGATAAAGGGAATTATCTTCACGTAACCCTCATGACCAGACATCATTCACACCTGTTCTCTGTTCTTGTCATCCCCACCAGTGCCAGTCACATTCAAGAGATGTTTCGCTGTAAGGGCACTGCCTAGCATCCCTATAGAATTTGCATATCTATTTTTTAAGATAATATTGCCATGATACATAGTTTTAACTTTTTCTTAATAATAATGATAATAATAGGCTCTACATAATAACAAGTGGAACATGTGATCCCTTCATCTGGTTTTTCAACATGGATTCCAAAAGCCTGGGCTCTTCTTATAAGAAAATCAGACTGATTCAGATGGATGGGATAGAGAAAGATTGGAGTAAACGTAGCCTTGCTAAGGAAGAAACTTCTATCCACCCTGCAGGGTTAAGACTGGTAGGCGAGATCTTGGAAGTACTTCTTCAACCCTCCTCCACCACTCCATCTATGGTAACTCAAAGTAGAGCTCTCTGGGCGGGTTCCATTTTGTTCCTTACCCACATCTCAGCCACTTCCTTCCTAACAGCCCCAACCCACAAGCTCCAAATACTTTTCTTCTGCTTTCTTTCAAAGCTGCATTGAAAAAAAATGCCTTCTCCTAATGTTCTTTCCTTTCCTTTCATCTCTTCTCTTACCAGTTAACCCCTTCAATGTCTAATTATTACTCTGAAATCTACAGAGCATAAAACATCTAGGCAAGCACCAAGAAGAGCCCTGAATCCAGATGATTGACATCATGTAAATGGTATGTCCAGATGTCAGGCTGAACCTTTTCTAACTTTCTATGGGTGATGGTATTCGTGTACACACACCTAGCATTTCCAACTCTGAGTCTCTGAGTCAATATGCTTATGTACCCTCAGCATAAAATAATTTAGAAGAAAAACAAAAGAAAGAGAAGAGAAGATGTGCTTCCCAGAGCAAGGAACAGTGTTGGTTGTTTAATTTCTAGTGTTGAACCTGCCACTTACTTTCTGTGCAACCCTGGACAAGCCTCTTAACTTCTCGGTGTCCAATTTTCTGGGTTTTTTGAGGAAGAGATTGGGCTTGATTGTCTCTGAAGTACTTTCAGCTCTAGAATCCACAGTACCCACATTTTCCCAGTCTATGTATATGCTACACTGCAGTGAGGCCAATGATTTGACTCCAGTTATTACTGCCATGTTGCTTTTCCTTGCAGTGATGCCTCTGGAGTGTCCATGTGAGCAAGCAGCCCGCTGGCTTCTCGCATTCTGCCTTTACAGGTCAGCCCTTCAGCATCTGCAGCTGCTCTATAGGAAACCAGACTAAGCGGTGTTCTTAAATCTCTGAGGCTCACTAATTACATTCAAAGAAGACCTATTACACACCTCAGCAGAGTGGTCAGAGACATAAAATAGGAAGCCTCAGTTGCAATGAAAGGACACCTAATTTATACAGCATGCTGTCAGATCTTCCTCACTAACCCTTCAAGGCACTGAGCCAACATTACGGTCTTGGCCACCCACTTGCTAAGCCAACAAAAAAGATAGGCAGGTGTGACCCATCTCTCAATCCCCAGCAAGCAGGGGCTAGGATTTTCCCTGCTGTCTTGGGTCTAGACACCACCAAGGGTATTCAGGCTAGGACTAGCCAAATTGAACCCATTCAAGCAGATCGATGGGAACACCATATTTGGGATTTACAAATTTATCCCCAATCCTAGAAGCTACTTAGAAGCTACATGATTCACCCCCCCCCCCGAAAAAAAAAAGTTTCTGACAACTTCCAGACTTCTTCTCTTTCAAGAGCTGGAGAACTTGGAGTCAAACAGGCCTGGGCTGGAATTCTAACTCTGCCAATTTCTAACTCTGGAGTTATAGTTACGAGTCCTTGAGTCTGCATCTCGTCCTTTGTAGAATATGAATAATAATACCTTCCTCACATGGGTCCTGTAAGGATTAAATGAGATAATGTATGGGAAGGAATAAGGATAGAATATACTGGAATATATATAGTCACAGCTGTTGTTGTGGATATAATGACATCCATCAACCCATTGTGTTCACTCCAAGCATAGTAGACAATCTGCTGAGTAAGACTGTATCTTAAAGGCAAGAATGCCAACACTCCTGCATGATGAGTGAAGAGGGCTCATGTGCCAACTCCAAAAGAAAGAATTAAAATAACCGTTATCAAATTTCTGAAATTTACAGGCTCATGAGAAATGGAGTGCAGTCTCTCATTGGTGGCTTTCAAGTTGCTTTCTGAGACAGTGGGAAGACCATGAACTTTGAGTCATCAAGACTTCTTTTGAGCTGTAATTCCCTTACTTGCTTCCCTCGTACCCTTGAGTAGAGTTCTTAGCCTATCGGTACCTAGTTTCCTGATTTAAAAAGTGGCACAGCTGTGTTGGTGGGAATGCACACTGGTGTAGCCACTGTGGGTACAGTAGGGAGGTTCCTCAAAAAATGAAAAATAGGACTACCCTATGATCCAGTAACGTCACTACTGGCTGTTCACCCGAAGAATATGAAAACACTAATTAAAAAGATACATGCAGCCCTATGCTTATTGTAGCATTATTTACAATAGCAAACTATGGAAGCAGCCCAACTGTCCATCAACAGAAGATATGGTGTATATGTATGTAATGGAATATTATTCAGCCATAAAAAAGAATGAAATCTCTCCATTTGCAATGACAGGTATGGAGCTAGTGAGTATAATGCTAAGTGAAATAAGCCAGTCAGAGAAAAACAAATACCATATAATTTCACTCATATGTGCAATTTAAATGAGCAAGGAAAAAAGAGAGAGACAGAAACCAAAAACAGACTCTTAACTCTAGAGAACAAACAGATGGTTACCAGAGTGGAGGTGGGTAGGGAGATGGGTGAAATAGGGCATGGGGATTAAAAGTACACTTATTCTGATGAGCACTGGCTGGTGCATGGAAGTGCTAAATCACTATATTGTATATCTAAAACTAATAAAACACCATATGTTAACTACACTAGAATTAAAATTTTAAAAATGTTGGCACAGCATCTGACACACAGTAAGTCCTCAAAATTTGTGGGTGCATCCTGCCCCCAGCTTTCCTAATGAACCATGTTGAGAATTTAGTAACTTGGATGCCAAGTTGGATGGTCACCTCTTCCTTTTTCACAACTGAGTTTCTATTTTCTCTCAACTACTCCATTCATAGTGTTAACATTTCCATTTAAGCTGTAGGGAATTTTTTCTGAGTATATTACAGGAGATTTGGGTCAGGCTGCCTCGAAAGAATATAATGGAAACCTCACATAAGCTTTGTGTCACACCATGCAAGTAACTTTATTGAATCTTTTGGAATTTCGGAGGGCAAAGTTTACTTCTGCTTAGCTGTCCTCAATAAACATCAACCCTATAAGAGTTATCGCCATTAAACCAAACATCTTCAATATGTTTATTTTGTGAATTGGGTCATTTAAAAAAGATGCACTTCCTCCTTTTTTTTTTCCCAATCTGGAAATAGGAAGATAGACAACATGAGGGACTTACACCAGAATTGTCTCTGAGTTCTCTTCCAGACTCAAGGATAAGTTTACCTTGTTGTGCACATCGCTTTTGACAATAACAGTTAAATCATTTCTTTACGATTGTTCTGTAACTCAGACATACATTATTTCAAACTGGCTCTCCTTCCCTGTGACTGAGGTTTGTTGAATAGTTTAGGACAGCTGACTTTTTTAAATTAGGTGATGTAAAAAATATATATCAATGTGTTGTATATAGTATCAGCATAACTGGGTAAGAGTGGTTTAAACAAGATGTAGTCAAGAAAGCAAATGGGATGGGAAGACAAATATGATGGTTAATTTTATGTGTTACTTTGGTTGGGCCACAGTGTCCAGATATTTGGTCAAACATCATTCTGGATGTTTCTGTGAGGGTGTTTTTGGATGAGACAGACATTTAAATCAGTGGACTTTGGGGGCGCCTGGGTGGCACAGCTGTTAAGCATCTGCCTTCATCTCAGGGCGTGATCCCGGTGTTATGGGATCGAGCCCCACATCAGGCTCCTCCGCTGGGAGCCTGCTTCTTCCTCTCCCACTCCCCCCGCTTGTGTTCCCTCTCTCGCTGCCTGTCTCTCTCTGTCAAATAAATAAAAATCTTTAAAAAAAAAATCAGTGGACTTTGAATAAATCAGATCGCACTCCATAATGTGGGTGGGTGCACCCAGTCAGGTGAATGAACGCCTGATGAGGGGCAAGAAGGAATTGTGCAGCAAATGGCCTTCAGACTTGAGCTGCCACATTGGCTCCTCTCTGGTTCACCAGCCTGAGGCCCGCCCTACAGAATCTGAACTTGCCGCATCCATCCTACTGGTTCCTTTTCTCCGGAACACCCAAACTAATATAATAAACCATCCCAAACACCCTCGACTCTAAACCCCTGTGGGGTTCCTATACCATCAACTCATATTTAAAGAAAACCTGTCACATTGTGCCGTTAGGTCGTCAGCTGTGCAATCTAATAATTTCCAGCGGTTAAAAGCACAGGCTTTAGAGCCAGAGATATGTGGGGTCAAGCACCTGCTCCCCAACCAATGGGCTCTTTGCCTTTTGGCGGAAAATCTCCAGAGGCCCGGAAGGACAGGTATGCCCTGTGGGAGGCCTCCACTCCGCAGGTGGGGTTAGCCCAATATCTTACCATCGAAGAGGAAGCAAATGGCATGAGTCTAAGTACCATGCTTGTTTGGTGCTGGGTTTGGTGAGGGAGAAATTGTGAGAATTAGTATGTTCAGGTTCAGAACGTAGCACAGTATCTGACACCAAATAACAGCTCAAACCAAGATGGCAGCTATTATGAACAAGCTCGTTGCTGACTGTCAAGGAATCAAACTTCTCTTGACCCTAAAAACACACTGGCTGAATTTATTTTCCTCTAATGTGGCGGTGTCATCAGAATAACAGAGATGAGTCCATCAATAACAGGATGTGGGTAATCATGAGCTGCTGCAAACCTCTGTATTTACTGCAGGAAGACATCCAGTTTTACAAAATGAATCCCTGAGGTGAATTCTTTGCTTTGCAAAAGAACACATGGCTTTTAGGTGGTTTCAAGTTATCAAGATAATATTGAGTGACATGCAATCTTGACAGGCCCCTCTGTGGAACACCTGTTACCTGCTCCCCTCAACTCATACAGCTCCACCTTGTCTCCAACCAGCGTTAAACATCCGCAGGCGAGGAAACCAAGGAACTTCCCTACCTACAGATGTCTCCAGGTCTCCTCCCAGGATGAACTTTAGCAGCCCAGTGTCCGTTCCGGTCCCCTGCTTTCCTGAAAAAGAATCTCGCTGCTTCTCCACCTGCCTAAGCCCTGCATTTAGGACTGGTGGAGAAATCACAATTCCCCGCATGGCTTCCATCTGAAAGGGGCTGAGATGCTTCATGTGCTCGCATCAAGAATGTTAGACCAGGGGGGCGCCTGGGTGGCACAGCGGTTGAGCGTCTGCCTTCGGCTCAGGGCGTGATCCCGGCGTTCTGGGATCGAGCCCCACATCAGGCTCCTCTGCTGGGAGCCTGCTTCTTCCTCTCCCACTCCCCCTGCTTGTGTTCCCTCTCTCGCTGACTGTCTCTATCTCTGTCGAATAAATAAATAAAATCTTTAAAAAAAAAAAAAAAAAAAGAATGTTAGACCAGGAATCGAGAAGATCTGCCTTTGCCACCCCCGCCAGTGTGTAATCCTGGATAAGTCACTGAGCCTTCAGCAACTGCACTTCCTTCTCTCACTTGCAAAATGATCATCACTCATGCTTCTCGCCCATTTTGCAATGGATTAAAATAAAACATACAGGAGAACCATGAAGCAACCAGAGGCAGCCGGGATCTCCCCAGCAGCTTTTCTGTGCAGCCCTGTTTCCTGGTCGGCATGAGACAACTTTTTCCAACATGCTGTGCGCCAAAGTAGTTCATTGGAAACACTGTAATTAGCATTACAGTTAAAATGACACTACTGCAATGTTAATTACTACAGTGCAGATGTACCATTAGATACCATACATAATGTTGTCAAGCCTTTATTTTTAAATTAAAGTGCAACAAACCATACCCTGGCTACACAGCTTTTTTTGATTAATACAAATTAATGTTATTTCAGTGTCTGGGGAAAGGGTGGGGACAAGGGGGTGTTGCATCTAGCCGTAAGAACGCACAGGCAAGTGGTCAAGCTTCAGGTGGATTCCACGTAAGTCCCTTCCCCCACTCCGGTCTCTGCATGATGGAGAGTGTGCGCTCCGTGAGGGCAGGGACTGCCTGGTTTTACTTGCCATGCCGTCCTCGGCTCCTAGCACCCAGTTAGAGGCATTATTCAGACTCTTGATTTCGGCTCAGGTCACGGTCTCAGGGCTGTGGGACGGAACCCCGCGTCAGGCTCTGTGCTGGGCGTGGAGCCTGCTTAAGATGCTCTCACTCCCTCTCCTTCTGTCCCTCCCCCACCTCACGCACTCTCTAAATAAATAAATAAATAACATCCGAAATGAGGGGCAGGCAAATCATCACAAGGCAGAAGTCGGTGGAAGTCCTTCGTGGGGATGTTGAGCAGGCAACATGTATCGCCCTGGGCCCTGGGAAGTGGGGAAGATCAGCATGGGTCCCTCCACACAGCTGGGCGCCCATGCAGAAGTGAAAAGCAGGGAGGAAGGAAGAGAATGCAGACGTCGGACTGGTCTATGTATCATTTACTTATTTCTCACAACTCATGAGTGAATTTTTCCCCCACTTTATTTACTGTGGTAAAATACACAGATAAAACTTACCATATTAACCATTCTTATCTGTACATTTCGCTGGGCTTAGGCACATTCACAGGTCCTGCAACCATCACCGCCATCCATCTCCAGAACACTTTTCATCTTGCAAAACTGAAACTCTGTGCCCATGAAGTAATAACTCCCTGCAGCTCCTGGCAACCACGTTACACTTTCTGTCCCTATGACTCTGACTGCTCTGGGTACCTCGTATAAGTAGAATCTCTTACATTTAAAGCAATTACTGATAAGGAAGATTTACTTCTATCATTTTGATGTTTGTTTCCTATATGTCTTATAATTTTCTGTCCCCCATTTTCATTGGGGGGGGTGGTTCTTATCTCTACATTATGTTTAGGGAAACTGAGATTTCAGGAAATTCACCGAACCACTCAGGGTCACCAAGAGGCACCTGGGAATCTTTTGACTCAAGAGTACTTCATTTTTCTGCCTGCTGTGTGCCAGTATGTTTTCTAAGTCCTGGGGAAATGCAGACAAGCATACCACCTGGTCCCTGCCTTGTTTCAATGTGCAACAGTTTTCTTAGGAACATTAGACATTAGACCGGCACAGATGGAAAGATTTCTAGAAGTGCGGGAAAGCCCCAGATACTCGCCTGATGGGACAGAGCATATGGCCTCTAAGAATTTAGGGCAGCGGAGCGCCTGGGTGGCTCAGTTGGTTAAGCATCTGCCTTCGGCTCAGGTCATGATCTCAGGGTCCTGGGATCGAGCCCTGAATTGGGCTCCCTGCTCAGCGGGGAGTCTGCTTCTCCCTCTCCCCCTCCTGCCCATTTGTGCTCTCTCTCTCTTGCTCTCAAATAAATAAATAGAATCTTTAATAAAAAAAAAAAGAATTCAGAGCACTTCCTTTTACACTGCCTCACACAGCGTAGGTGCCCACGGATGTTTCTGGTTGAATCTCATGATGCTGTTCTTTACGTCATTTGAAGAGACTTACAGAGACCCAGCACTGCTCTGTGGGATCTGCTCTCCACAGTCGGTGTGGCAATAGATAGTAAGCACTGTAATAATGTGTACATCATTTGACACAGATTTTGCCAAATGAAATATCCCTGGATTAATAAAACTAATTTATCCATAGGATGCTCATTGCAGTACCTTTTTGAAATAGTGAAAAAGTGAAGGGGATGTAAAGATACAACAATAATTTATGTATTTGTACAGTGGAATATTATGCAACCATTTCAAGGTGATATTATAGAAGAGAAGTTTAATGACCGGAAATATGCATGTTTGTGGAAATTATTTATATATGTATATAAAATATGTAATATGTAATCATGTGTGTTATTTATATATATATAGTTAAATAACAATATTGTGTTTGTGTACATAATATATATAATTATTTGTGTATATTAAATATATAATGTATAATTGTATGTAATATTTATTATATATTAAATAATACTGCATTCATATTATGCTATATTATAATATATTATTTCTATATTGCTATAATTACAATTAATATGATTTATATATTAATATATAATAAATATATACTGATATTAATATATTAATATTACACATAACATAAATAATAGTGTATATTTATATACACAAACTCATATGTATACATGTGTGTGAAAAATCACTTATCTGATTATACAGGCACTTACATAAAATGATCTTGTTAAAATATGGGTATAGATAGTCATACATATATGTTATAGTACATATAGTTTTAAGAATATATATATCAATATATTAGTGGTGATCATTGGGTAATTGTGGCATTGCAGGTGATTTCTATTTCCTTGAGCCATTCTACATCTTTCTAACCATATATAATACCTGTGTATTATCTTAATAATTAGAAAAAGTTAATTTTACTTGACAAAAAATGCAATGTCAAACACAAACCTATCTCTAACCATTTTACTGCCAAGAAAAGCATGAGTTGGGACATGAAAGAAAGGCAAGCTCTCATGATCTCATACTGACTAAATATGCATTTATTTGAGACTGGAGAATGGGAGTGGACACTTTGGGATTATCTGGTTGCGAAGAATAGATAACTTGAGAAAAAATTTATTTATTGGTAAGATGTAAAGCATCTGAGAAGATGCAGCTGAGGCCTCTTGAAAGAACTGCAAACAAGGAGATGCGAAGGGTTTCTGAAGGTCAAGTGGCTGTTCTCTCTCTCTCTCAGTGCATGGTTGCCTCTGTCCCTGTTGGCACATCTGCTTCTCTCCTCTCTCTCTCTCTCTCTCTTCTACCTACCTAGCAGGCGGAGTCTCTGGACCCCATGTGACTCTCCAGTCCAGGTGCTCAACACTGCCAGGCACTGAACAGAGTTTCTGTTGCTAGTACGAGATTCAGGAGGGGGAAGGTGATTGACCTAGTGTAGATCAGTTAGTGTTTGCTCCATAACAAACTACCTCCAAAGTGTAGGGACTTAAAACCCCAATTCTTTAGCTTCCAAGTCTGTGGGTCTGTGGGCAGTTCTTCTGGTCTGGGCCAGGCTAAGCTGACCTCGGCTGGGCCAGTCAGCTGGCGGGTCAGCCATAGAATGGTCCGTCTGAGATGGCTTCTCCTAGTATGACTCTCTTCAGTGTCGTGTCATCCCCCAGCAGGCTGGCTCAGGCTCGTTGACATGGTGGTCCCAAGTTTCTGAGAAGAAGTGTGGAAATATGCAAGGCCTCTAGAGCCCTGCTCTCAGAGCACAGATGTTGTATCCCCTATTGGCCAAAGCAAGTGACAAGGCCAGCCCAGTGTCAAGAGGGAGAGAAGCAGACCACTATCTTGATGCAAGCAGCTACAGAATTGTGTTGTAAAGAATGCAGTTACAGGGAGGGGAAGAATTCTGGCCATTTTTGCAACCCATCCTTTAATCTGCCAAGGACCCAGGCTGTCATGAGCTCCATCTTGTAGCTACAGAACATTTACATATTTCCACCTGGCATCAGGGATTGAGGCAGCCGGGGGAGAGAAAGACTGGAGACTTGTGCATAAGTTTTTCACTATTTCACCCTGGAAGTGACACCTGTCCTCTCCCCTCCCACCCCATGGTCAACATCAGTCACACGGGCTCCACCTTATAGCAAAATGGCAGAATCATTACTCACTGAAGTATTTAGTGGGCACTACTGTCTCCGCCATAGTGAGCCATCTACAGACGTATTTGATTATTCACAAGACTAGTGTCAGAAAGGTGGAGGGGCAGGTAAGGATAGTGCTGGAGAGAAAATGTATGGTACCATGATTAATGAAGGTATCAGATGTTACATGAAGCCCTTAAGGAATCCCTAGGGGAGAAGGCTGGGCCCAAAGGAGTCAGAGTAAGCAGGAAGAAAATCCAAGTATCTCAGCCTCTGAGAGCCCAGAAGCATTCCATTCAGACCCATGCAAAATCTCCTTTAAGCTTTTGTTCTGCCCCAAGAGCCAAGTCAACCCAGGAGACAAAGGCAGTAGAGTCACAGGTAGGAATCAAGGTTCTACGATCAAGTGTTGAGAGGTGCTAAGTCAAGAAAATGAAGCTGAATATCAAGTTCAAAGAGAAAAGAAGGAAAGGGAACATCAAGCAGTAAAGTCAGCAGTTTGAGAGGCTGAAGCAAGATGGAATCAGGAATGAGGAAGGGAAATGGGAAACTTGTATCCATCTCTTTAGCTTGGCACTGAGTCCTTGAGCTCTGAGAAGGGGTCAGAGCTCACATTCTGTGCATCGTCTGGTGTCAGGAGCAAGACAGGGACCTAACAAAGACCCACTGGACTGCACACTTGAGACGTCAGACCAAAGCCTTCAGCCTCCCACGATGGTTTACTCCCGTTCACCCATTTTGGCCTCCTTGTCTCTCCTTTGGCCTTTGTGGCATCTCTTGCTTTCCCCAATTCCTCACACCAGAGATTTTAACTTTTGCAGTGTCTCAACATTCCAAATATTTGTGGTAAGAGGGGCAAGTCTTTTTTTTTTTTTTTTTTTTTTTTTTTTTTTAGTTTTTAATTCCAGTATAGTTACCATACAGTGTAGTATTAGTTTCAGGTATACAATATAGTGATTCAACACTTCCATACATCACCTGGCGCTCATCGTGACAAGCATACTCCTTAGTCCCCATCGCCTATTTCACCCATCCCCCATCCACCTCCCCGCCAGTAACCCAGTAACCATCAGTTTGTTCTCTAGAGTTAAGAGTCTGTTTCAGGATTTGTCTCTCTCTCTTTTTTTTTCTTCCTTTGCTCGTTTGTTTTATTTCTTAAATTCCACATATGAGTGAAGTCATATGGCATTTGTCTTTCTCTCACTTATTTTGCTTAGCCTTATACTCTCTAGCTCCATCCATGTTGTTGCAAATGGCAAGATTCCACTCTTTTTTATGGCTGAGTAATATTCCATTATATATACATACATACCACGTCTTCTTTATCCATTTATCTATCAGTGTATAATTGGGCTGCTTCCATAGTTTGGCTCTTGTAAATAATGCTGCTATAAACATAAGGTTGCACATGTGCCTTTGCATTAGTGTTTTTGCGTTCTTTGGGTAAATATCCAGTAGTGTGATTGCTGGATTGAAGATTGAAGGGTAGTTCTTTTTTTTAATTTTTGAAGAACCTCCATACTGTTTTGCAGAACGGCTGCACCAGTTTGCATTCCCACCAACAGTGCACAAAGGTTCCTTTTTCTCCACATTCTTTCCAACACCTGTTGTTAAGAAGGACAAGTTATTTTTTATAAAGTGCAATGCCAAAATATTAGTCACAGTTGCTGAGGTCTCCTCTGAATTCCTGCCTCAAATTCCTACATGATCATGTGATCATAAATGTGGTTGATGCCTCGCGGAAAGTACCACATAAGCCAGGTAGGGCAGGAATACCCTCTAGTTATTTCTACTCCCCATTTCATATATAGACTTAGCCTAATGTTAGCCCGCCAAGAGGAGGCAAAAGGCATTGGTCTACGCCCCCTGCTGGGTTTGGTGAGACACAGAAAGAGAGCCTTGCTTGACCTGGTGCGTATTGCCTTGCAGGTCGGCGGGACCATGTACAACACTGGAAGACACGTGTCCCTGCGCCTGGACAAGGAGCACTTGGTTAACATATCAGGAGGGCCCATGACATACAGCCACCGGCTGGAGGAGATCCGACTACACTTCGGGAGCGAGGACAGCCAAGGGTCGGAGCACCTCCTCAACGGACAAGCCTTCTCTGGGGAGGTACGTGGGGCTGTTGAAGTACTCAAGCTGAGTGCCAATTAATAAGACTTGGTGCCTATTTATACCCAAGGTGGGATAACAGATGGAAAGCTTTCTTTTAAATCTGTGAAATGAGAAGGTCAGTGCCTCCTTTCTCCATCTGTCTTTGGCAAGTTGACGTGGAAGTCTATAAACGTGCTTCCAGCGTTTTCTAGGGAAGGCCACAATGAAACTGGGTATTTCCTTCTGAGACATTGGCGCAGCTCTCCTGACTCATGTCCTCCAGTACCTCTGGAGCATTGCTTTAACCCCAAACCCTCGCCTTTCACGCACTCCTCACTTGCACCTACCTGGACCATCAGCCTCTCATATGAGAGTACAGGTTCCATAATTCTTCCTTCTGGCAGAATGGGTCTTATTTGCACAAACTATAACTTATTGTGAAATAAGTGTCAGGCAACTAAATAGTCTGCCTGACTTTCTACAGAGTGGAAATGTCGCTGTATGTCACCATTAATGGTGAGTATCACTGTTGTGCGACCATCAACCCAGATAGGACTCAGGCCATAGCAGCGAGTCGACCAGCTTCAATTATAGGATGAGAGCTGCAGTTGGAACAGACATCATCTAGGTTCTGACGCTTGGCAAGCACGGTGTAGTTAATTTGTCCTCTTACACTCGAGGGAGGTTATCAACTAGGGGTCTGGGGTGCTTATGTGCTAAATAGCCAGTAACTACGCTTCTGTTTAAAAGTCCTCAGTAACTGATATCGAGAAAGCTTTAAATAACAGAAGTATGTATCTCGCAAGTGACTTGGTCCTTTTAATTTTTTTCAATCAACATCATGTTTAAACCTGGCATTGTTTTTAATATAGTAGGGCCCCACACTGAGAAAGAGAGCCCAACCTTAAGGAGTCCAGTGGCCAGATTTTAATGATTGTTCAGAGTGTATCAACTGAGAAGCTACTAGGCTCTCTGCTAGGTACCAGGGATACAAAGATTTAAAAAAGCAAAAAACAAAAACAAAAAAACACAAAGCTCCTACCACAGAGGAGTTTAAAGACTACTCTATTCAAATCATTTAAAATATAGTCATTCCGTTGTGGAGAGGTACAAAGACCCTGGCCAACTCACAGGAAGAAATGACAGATTTTCCCTGAAGGGTCAGGAGAAGCATCCCAGAGGTGGGGCCCTTTGAACTGGGCTAAGAGAGGCAATGCAGAATAATGTTTGAGAACATCAGCTCTGGAGTCAAAGAACGGGAATTTGTACCTACTGCTGTGATACACACTGCGTGATCTTGAGATGGTTTCTTGATCCTTCTAAAGCTGAGTTTAGAGACCTCGCAAGGTTATTTTGAAAATTAAGTGGGATTTCAGATGTAAGGAACACTTGGAGTACTCATGAGTTGATAAACAACAAAGAGAAAGCAGGAAATGAGGGGTGAAAAAGGCACCAACGTGTCAGGGCCCTGTGTGTACTGGGGAAGCTGCAGGTAGAGCTCATCTGTGTTCTATTAGTAATGGCTGCATAGAGGACAGGGAGGAGCAGGAATGAGCCTCCTTCCTGGATCCACAGGAAAAAAATACTGAGATTGATTAAGGATGTCTGCCAAAGGCACCTTAATGGAAAAACTCCCTAGGGTTGCAGATTCTGAGCTAGAGTAGAGCAGGGAAGATGATGCAAACAAGGTGAAAATCCATGGATTGAGAGTGACTGGGGACTGTCTGAATTAGGGAATATTCTAAGTTAGATAAACACTCCCTTTTTAAATACATATTATTTCAATATTTGTAGCGATTTTATTTGTTGGTTTAGTTGCTCATTTATTTGCTTTTATTTCTTTGCTTTTCTCCCTCACTGATCCTTATCACAATATTGCCTCTGACTAGAAATTCATTTATTAATGAATTTGTTAAATGAATGAGTGAAAAAATATGAATGGTTACTTGGCTAAAATCTTTAACTTTGTAGAATTCCTTAGAATCGCCTCTTTCTTCAATGTTTGATAAGGGTACGTTGTAATTTGTATAGGAACCACAATTTTGGAGTAAATGAGTGTCTCCAAAATCCTTAAGGGAAACATATAACAAGTTGATCTCTCAACGTATTAATTTTCCTAGACATACCCAGACCACAGGTATCAGGCACTCCAAGGAATCTGCATTTTTAAAGCCCCCAAGAGAGTCTGGTGATTAGGTTTGTGAAGCACTGGCTCTGCTAGCACATTATTAAGTGCTCTCAATGAATAAAGCATCTAAACAGAGTTGCAAATGAGAATTAACTGGGGACCATTGTCAAAATATTTACATTTCAATCCTTCGCTAATGCATTGAATCAGGGTCTCCTGGGGGGAATCCAGATAGGCACCTTTGTATAAATTCCCCCCCCCAAGAGATTTTGGTGAGTGACCACTGCACCAGTTTTAGCTCAGAATCTGCCTGAATTATCCCAGTTTTCTAAACAATGAGGACTTAATCAACAAAACCATATTGCGCAGAAATTAAAAAGGGCACCCGGGTGTTATCACAAATGGCAAAGCTGGGGTGCTGTCTAGACAGATGGGATTTGGGGAACAGCTTCCCAAACAGGCAAGCCTGAGCCTTGGCCTAGCATAAGTACTGTTACACCTTGTCTTGGGCAGACCCCATCAGCTGTGTCAAATTTCTTTCCACACCCTTCGGTATGAGTGGTCTCAGTATGAGTGGTCTCTGAACTGGTGTGGGTTTAGGTGCAAGAAATCAGAATGCTGGAAGCACCAAAGCAATGTCATGTGGCTAAGTATTGGCCTTGTCTTTGAGATATTTAAGAGTTTAGTGACCAAGAGAAGTTCGGTACCTTCCCTGTGGCATGATGAAAAAGACCTAGGGTCCATGGATGGAAGTCCTAGGAAGGTGGAATTCAGCAAAATAAATATGTGTTCTAACAATGACAGCTATTCATTGATGGCATGAGTTTGCCTCAGAAAATAGTGAATTCCCATCACTGGAATTATTAAGCATGGAATGGAATTTGAGGACTTCCTAAGAGATACTCATCTCATATCCCCATGAGCAAGGAATGCACCTTCCAGGGCTAACATCCCATGCAATCTATGATTTCCTTATAAAAAATGTCCTCCAACCGGACTCCACTGAGTGTTAGCTCTAAAGTAAACGTAGCCCATTCTGTAGGTTAATGTCTTTATTTGTACGTTGTGCTCTCTTCAAAGCCACCTTTGGTCTCTGTTTTTGGCTATCCTCTGAGAGGACCTAAGTAGACACTTCTAGCAACAGAGCGTGTGTTTATTTTGTTGACAATGAATAATCACATCGCCATCTGTCCCATCTATCATCGCTGATCGTGATAAGTCAGTTAATGCCAGGCATTTTCCTTGGCACAGCGCAACAGTCGTTATCTCAAGAGCTGTAGATTAATTGCAGTCTTGTCTAGTGAGGTTATTGTAATTGATGGTAATCATTTGCTTTGTTTTATAAAGCTGCGTGGGTGTACGACACAGTCAGCAACTGCATTTTTATAAAAATTATTCATGTCCTACACGGAGCACTCCTGGATGCCTTGTTGGGGGTTGGTGATAAATGAGCATATTCAGGGATTCAAATGTCTCCATTTTTTCAAAAGGGGAAAATTAACCGTTTTTAATAAGGAAGACCCTTCGCTTGCTAATCACGTCTAACCGGTTAGATTCATGTCCACTCGAAAGTAGGGTATTTACAAAAATGCATTAACCAGGCAAAAGATAATATTTGAAAAGACTCATGGGGAGGGATGAAGTTCCAGTAGCGAGGCTAGACAAAAAAAGAAGCATTCTTATTGAGTGGAAGTTGGAAATGTTCATTTTGAAAACCTTCCTTAAGTTCTTTTCGAAGGCGTAAGGGAGTATCTATCCTGGGACTCGCACCAGCCACTTCATGGGAAACCTCTACCAGGTCTTCTCGCTCATTCCATCCATCTTCCCATGTCTCCAAGTGCTTCTGCTGGGTGCCGAGCTCCACAGCCCCACAGAGCAGACAGTCTATTGAGGGACACGTATATTTAAAATACAGTGTCACGTGGCTTATACTGGAGGATGCTTCTGGAAGGGGGCTATGAAATAGCTCTCTCGGGACTGTTTTAGGGCGAGGACAGAAGGACACCGCTGTGGCCTGACACAGTGGCTGCTCCCGCGGGGGGCAAGGTAGGAACATGGGCCTTTCCCGGCTCAGCCCCTTGAGTCTCTGATTCTGCTCCCACCGTCTGAGCAAGGAACCGGGCCACAGTTGTTGCTGTGAATGTGGATGAGATTGTTTCGTTAAAAGGGGGAACCAAAGTCGTATGTTATTTTTTGTTTGTTCGTTTGTTTGCTTATCTATTTAGTTAGTGGCTCTGAACCAGAATAGAGAAAACAGTTATCTCCGTGCAAACAACTGAGAAATGCAGAAAATGCAGGCCCTGTCCGCTTAAAGGAGTCAGTTATTTGCATCCCTTAGAGACTGGCTGCACTGAAGCCACACAAATGTGGAGGAATAAGCGACACCAAATTGTCCCGAAGTGTGTCAGAGTATGAAAAACGCTGAGGAGCTCATCACGGAGAACCAGGGCCCCATTAGGCACAGAACGGCTCTGGGGGGAGGTACTCAGGCAATGTAATTAGCCCTTTGCCGGGAGGCTGGGACCTCCCTGTAGAGATGTTCATTGGCACAATGGAGCTTTGAAGGGGAATGAGAACTGGATGTTTAAGAACAACAGGTATGCAGCCGTACGTATGGAAGAGCTCCCTGAGTGCCGTGGTAGAGGTGTTCCATCTGTCCTGAATGCCAGCATTCTCTCTCTCTTCCTCATTCCCGCACAGCCCCCCCACCTCCCACCCCAGAGCTTTCCAAGCTTCCTTCCCTCCTCCCAGCCGGTGACTCCCAGAGAATCCTCCATATTCACCTATCAGCAGTCCGCAAGCCCGAGCCTGTGGACCAAATCCAGTGGAGTAGCTAAGAATGGTTTACATGTTTAAAGGATTGTTGTTGTTTAAAAAAAAAAAAAAAAAAAAAGTGCAACAGAAACCATGTGTGGCCTGCAAAAACCAAAATATTTACAAAATATCTGGTCTTTTACACAAAAATATTGCTGACCCCAATCTATTAAATTGCCCATCGCTGTAGATTTTATAACTGTATACTCTCAGTTCTCTTGGAACTGGAGTTCTTTGTTGATAGAGATTTTATGTTGATCACCACTGTATTCCCACACTTTGTACATTGTCAGACACATGAGGGCAGAGTCCACAAATGGTTACTTAATGAAAGAATAAATGATCTTCGTAAACCCCTTACAGACAGGGACTTTTTTCACTATTCATCTTTGTATACCAAACACCTAGCACAGTACCCAACATACAGTAGGTGTTTAATCAATGCTTGTGGAATGAGTCCTTCAGTCACTGAATCCATAACTCAATCAACTATTGGCGACCTAGGAATTCAAAACTTACAGGTTTTTTTCCTGGAATTTTGGGTGTGTTGTATTCATTGACTATACCAGGAATATGCAGCCTCATTTCAATGGAAGATGGGCTGTTTCAGTGAAGGCCGTCCAAAGCATCAAGTTCTATTAGAAACTGGAAAAGAGGAAGAGTGATTTAGTTCACAGCCACCACTCAGGCATGTTCTGGGCTTTCTTTGAGAAAGGAGTGTACTTTGAGAGATGCAAAATGTACTGACAAGGTACTAACCTAGCCCTCTTCTCAGTGCGGTAAAGAACACTAAAGCAATGAACAATTCAGTATCACCTTGGAGGAACAAGGCACAGACTTGAGTCAGTTAGTCTGCAGCACAATCCAGAGCTTGCTGGTGGCTACAGAATCTCACTGCTAACGCCCGGCCACGGTTTACGTGCTTCCTGATTTGCTTTTCATTTATTCCTTCTGTCATTCATTCAGCTGACAAATATTGAGTGCCTACCATGGGCTCCAGTGAAGAAAACACATAAAAATCCTTCCTGTGTGGTGCTCACAGTCAAGTGAGAATGGACAAGTAATAAATAACAAACATAATAAATGAGTAAATGCGTAGGGTAATTTAGAATAGGATTAACACTATGGGAAAAGAAAGAGGAGGGATCAGAGCATGAGGAGGGGAGGTAATGAGTTACAAGGTAAGCAGGATGGTCCACGTAAGCTGCATTGAGAGGATGCCATCTGTGAGGTTGCCATAGAGATGTCTAGGAGAAGGACATTGCAGGCAGAGGTAACAGCCGGTACCATGGCTTTGACGTGGGAGAGAGCTGTGAGCATCCTAGGAAGAGGGGGAGCAGCACGAGCGTAGGGGTAAGTGAGAGGGCATGAGAAGTCAAGGAGGTGAGAGTAGGCGGGGATGCTGCCCATCAGGTCCTCTTTGCCTGGACTTGGTATGGACTTTGGCCATGACTCTCAATGAATTCCAAAGCACAACATAAATTCTCCAATTTAATCACCGAATGCTAGTTCAGTGAAGTTGCTTCTTAGCATTACATCCCTCTTACCTGGAGAAACTAAGGCCCAAGACCATGCAGACAGTAAATGATTGAGGTTGGGCTTAGCGCAGGTCTTCTGATTCATAACATCGCTTAACATAAGCCGAAGTTTACCTACCCATAAACCCCAGAGTAGTGACTGCTTGCCTGCTCTGGGCCCTAGCCCAGGGGGGAAATTCAAGGATCTGTAGACCATGAAGAAGACCCTGAGTTCCCAGAATGTTAGCTCCCTGCAGGCACAGAGTAGGTCACACTTTTTAATATGTCCCCATACATGTGATAGGCACCTGACAGATATTACTGGTGAGAAGATTGAATGAGCAAATGAAGATAACTTAAAAGGTTGCAACTTTCAGAATGCCTACGTGACACCCAGTATATCACGAATTCAATTCTCTTGTCATAATGGCAAAGCTAATAAAGTTAATGTCGATATCAACAAAATTTCTAGATATTTTATGTGAAGTTATTCACAAATATGGCGTAAGTGAATTCTTCAGGGTCCCTGGGAGGAGGAATGGAACAATGGATAGCCAATGTGCTAGAAACACTCACGTAGATTCCTCATTTCAGCCCTGGAATTACTCCCAGGATCAGACCAGGGAATTTGTCTTTGCCAATGCTAGAAGCCAAAGTTCTGGATCCCCGGAGCCAATCCCACTCAGAGTTAGCAAACTGGCCTTCGAGAAGCAAAACAAACAGAAGTCAGAAGCCCAGATGGTGATGGGGCATATTATGATGCCAGCAAGCGGATGATGACTGTGATCTAAGGATAGGGAGTCTTCCCTTCAGACATTTTTATAATTAACTTCTGGGAAGGGACAACCCAATCAAGTCAGCAGCTTCCTGGATTGCTAATTTTGGATGGACACGATGGGGCAGCCAACGAGAGAAGACATTGCATTTAAAGGTAATTGCTGAGGTCAACTCATTATCCCGTGGACTTCCATCCTAACCTGCCTCATACCTCTGACCTGGTCCTGCCAGGATGGCATTATGACAGCCACCACCCTCCTGTACTGGACTCTAGTCTCCTCCCTGATAGTCCTTCTAAAGCAAGGAAGGAGGTATTATATTACAAAGACATTGTTAAAGACAGGCATTAGCTGGGACTTGATCAGGGTTCAGTGTAGAACCTGTCACCATGGAGACCACCAGTGTTCGGCTTTACAAGTGTCGAATGTGATCTTCCTTTATTTAGTAACTGATGGCATTGCAGTTAAGCATGGGTACTGGATCCAACACTTCTACAAGCTAGCTGTACTTTTTTTCACCCATGTCCAAAGCCACGGGAATAAAATCAATTGGAAAAGAAAGGTGTGAAGTAAGAATGACCCATTCATTACCACTCTGACCACTGTCAACAGTTCACTAAAATTTGCAGAGGTTCCACCAAAGATCACATCTCCTACTTCAAGGTACAGACCTGCTATTGAAAAGATTAAGTCTGCTCAAAGCCTCTGTCTGAAGTGTTAAAATTGGAGGTCCCATGGAGGTCACCTCTTCCAACCCACTTACTGTACAGAAGAAAAATCAGATGCCAGAGAGGGTAAGAGCCCTGCCAAAAGTCACCGAGAGTCAGTGGCAGAGTTAGGAGCAAACCTAGGTTTCTGGCCCCCTACTTTGAGATTTAAAATTTTTCAGATAAAAAAAGGTAAATTATATACAATCCCAAGATTCAGCAGACCGTTGGAGATCATCCGGTTTAGTTGCCCCGTACAGCAGGTGTAGTCTGACAATCAGATTCCCTAGCTTAGTGAGCAGAACCCATCACAAGGATATTTATGCAGCCAGCCTCAAAAAGGTAAAGACATGGGCAGATTATTTTCCAAACGTGAGCACTCATCAGCATCCATGTGGAGATGGGTCTAGAAGTCACCAAATCACCCCAACAAAAATACCACCCATGTGAGAACCGGAATCGTGCCTGATGGCAAGAAATGTAGAAATGAAAGACTGGAAGACTAAAATAGAAAGTAAAATTCCTGAAAGATAACTTGGTTAGTCTTAATATGAAAAGGCAATCATGAGGACCTAAGAATATAAGCCAGGCTTTTCTACAGTTTGAATCTCCCCTTCCACCCACTCTCCCCAATAACCATCTAGAACAGCTCAGTAATATTAAATATAAGTAATCTAGATAATAATATTGCAAAATTAAATCATGAGGTGTCTAGCCGCTCCATGGATACGCTGCCATACAATTCAAAATAAAGCCGTTTAAAACCCTCAGATTCATTTGCTCTGACATATCGATAAACTTTTGCTGAAACAAAGCTAATCATCTCAATGGTGCCGACTTAATTGCTCGCCGGTTGACGGATAATAAACAGACCTGAGGATTAAAATATGAACTAATTACTGTACTCAATTCCATTTACTTGATTTCATGTTCCATTAATTTTTTGCATCATTTCTGGTAGAAGCCTTAGATTTATGGTTGCCCCAAATGAATTATGCCACTTAGTTGCCTGTGGCATGCTCGTGTTCAGAATTGGCTGGAAAGGGCAGAATTCGGGGCAGTAAATATTTAGCCGAAGCAGCCTAGGATATAGTAAGTGAAGATAATTATCCGTTCCCGAAGACCAGCCAGAGTCAGCCTCTGTAAATCTATCCCCATCTCGGCAGTAAAAGGGCAACACTAGGATTGCTCTCATGATTATTCATTGGATCAGCTTGTTAGAGGCAGTTTCCGAGAGCAGTAGTTGCCTTGGCCCAGAAGAGGGCTGCAGGAAAGCAGGGGCAAGCACCCCATGAGGAAGGGACGGTGGCCTGGGAGTCAGATAATTGGGCCACCGGACAGAGGGTAACGTTTTTACTTAAAAGATCTGCCTTCAACACCCCGTTCTGTCACCTACTAGCTGTGTGATCTCGGCAAGGGCAAAACAGGGCAAATCACTTAGCCTTCTTTAACCTTTTTAAACTCTGATCTGGGTTTAATAACGCCGGTCCTATACACGTGATCGGTGGATTGTGTATGGAGAGAAAGCCCTCCTGTGATAGGGCTTCCTAAGCTGCAAAGTGTTGTGCCAGTCATCTAGTCCAAAATCTTTGCAGAGAAGACATATAAAGATAATCACAACGTACCAAGAGGGGGGCTCCCATCGGCTTTCATTTACTGAGCAGGTCCTATGACCCAGTTCGGCGCCTCTCACACCCAGTGCTCACAACGAACCTGTGAGCTGACACTCGGAAGCACCATCTGTACAAAAAGGAAAAGAAAGTCAGAGAGATTAAAGAACCTGTTTTCAGTCACATGGTTCATATGGGGAAGAGTGGGGATTTGAACCCTGGTCTCTGACTTCAGCTATGCAAAGTCAAGGCACCTAACTGGTTCTGCTTCTAAGTAGCTGCTTGACCACAGGTAAGTTCATTCTCTCTAATCACAAGTGGCCTGTGTGTCACCTAAGAGGATTTTTCAGTCCCTCCCTGTTCTGCACCAGCCTGAGGAATAACCCGCACTTTTTCTGGCTGCAAAGGGAGACGGGAGCCTATGTCTCCAAGTAGCACGAATTGCAATGGGAAGAATGACATAGCATCATTTCGTGTGCCTGCCGAGGACCGTGGATTCATTCACCTGCCCCTCTCAGATGGACAGTAACTAGGACGTTACATACAGATGCACAGTGATGTTTATTTCTCTCTCGTCTTTGAAATACAATAAGCAAGGTATTGCATATCTGTAAATTTGTGTATAAACACATCTGTTTCTCGCTGCAAAGCATAGGAAACCATATTCCTTCGTCTCAGAGGTGGCTTGGGCAAATACATTTTCTTGCAGTGGATCTGTTTGCTGAGCTAGAAATTTCTGGATTGAGTCTTAAAAATGGACCCTGCAGGAGCTGTTTAGCAAAATGAGCTTAGCCAGGAGGTTTTTAAATCACACTCCCGGCCAGGAAAAGGGGGAAGGCCCAGCCATCACCAGATACCTGCCTCAGGACTCAGTGGCCCTGTTCCAGGTTTTTCAAAGCAAATAGCTGTGTCTGCTTCAGGAAAGACCACTGTGGTGGATCCAAACGGCCACCCAGAACAACTGTTGTTTCCATAAGGTCCTCAGTGGGGATCACACATTTCCTGGTGCACCTGCCTGTCTAGGGCTGATGTGTTCCCCTGCCCCCACGTGACGAGCTGGGACCTACTCGCATGAGCAGTGGTTAATCACAGAGGTTAAAATTGCCAGAGTTATTCATTCCCATGTTTGAATCTGGCTTTGTCACACACACCTGTGACCTTGGGCAAGTTACTCAACCTACTTTGTCCTTCAGTGTCCTTATTGATGAGACTAACAGTGATGCCCATCCTTAGGGCTCCCCTCCCCAGCTTTATTGAGATAGCATTTACCTACAATAAAAGTCGGCAATTTTAACTGTACAAGTCAGTATTTCTTCATAAATATATAGTCATGTAGGGGCGCCTGGGTGACACAGCGGTTAAGCGTCTGCCTTCGGCTCAGGGCGTGATCCCGGCGTTATGGGATCGAGCCCCACATCAGGCTCCTCCACTATGAGCCTGCTTCTTCCTCTCCCACTCCCCCTGCTTGTGTTCTCTCTCTTGCTGGCTTTCTCTATCTCTGTCGAATAAATAAATAAAATCTTTAAAAAAAAAAAAATATATATATATATAGTCATGTAACCACCGCAACAACTATGATCTCGAACACTTTCATCACCACCACAGGTACCCTCATGGCCCTCAGTGGTCAATGCCCTCACCCCTGGCAGCCACTCACCTGCTATCACTGTAGTTTTGCTTTTTTCAGATTTCAATGGACTCATACAGTATGTAGTCTTTTTTTAACTTTATTTTTTGAATTATCATAAGTTAAATTAACTGTTTCCCTTTGGCATACAGTTCTCTGAGCTTTAGCATGTAGAGATTTGCATAACCATTATCATAATCAGGATCCAGAACAGTTCTACCCTATAGGGCTGTTTTCAGGATTAAGAGGATCAGTGTATGTAAAGTGCTCAGAACGGGGCCTGGCACGCAGTGAGCACTCAGAAATGGTAGTGTTTTTTGGCAACAGTATGTTTCTTCGAGCTGCGTCTTTCAAGGTCAGCATTTCTACCCTCTGTCCCCATCTAAGAATCCAGAGTGACATCCGTGCAGGAAGTGAGATTCCTACATTTCACCTTTCCTGATTGCTGATTTCTGATCAGTGTCAATACTCCCTAAAGGAGGGCCACAGATGTACCACCCACTGGCCAGGGTGTTTGTCCTAGAACTGCGCCTCTTTCTAGTCATCACAGGGGCCCTGTGCAGGCCAGTCAGGCCCCTGCTGACACCAGCTTGGAAGTGTGGGGGAAATAATCTGCAGGACCATGTGCAAGGAAGTGCAGTCCCCATCCTGGCCTCTGAGAGCGCCCTTCCCCCTCCCCAGAGAAGGACTCCCTCGTTCTTGCAAAGGTCACCAGCAGGTAGAGCATTTTCTCATGCTCTGGGTCTGAGGCAAACTGGATAGGATGATCACATGCTCCTAGGGCAGTCTAGACTGAGGCCAGTCGGTCCTGGTGTCATTGAAAGAGCACTTCCTTTTCTCTCAAAAATGCCCCACTTCGTACAGTGAATCATACAGTCACCCTGTGTCTAGAAGACCTTGGGCAAGCTGCTCAACCTCACTGGATCTCCTTCCCCTCATCCAGAAAATGGGAGGATTGGAGTAGCTCAGTCAGAGCCCTTCCAGCATCAAGGGGCCCAGGGAAGTAAAATCTTCCTGGGTAATTTCATCATCACATATTAACATTGACTGAGGGGGTCATCGTGCTGTCTGGAGAGTCAGAAACAGAGGTCTGCAATAAAATCTTTATGCTACATTGGAGGGGTTCCCCCCAAAGATTAAGTATATACTCTGTAAGTGGCCACCATCCTATCCCCTTTAAGGTAAAAGCTTGGGAAATTAGACATTGGATGTGACACCAAAAATTAAATCTGAGCTTGTTCCTCTGACTTGGGTATGTCACTTTACTTGTTATAATGCCTGAAATATGGAACCTCCTACTTGCGTCCCTGTTACCACGGCCACGGTACTAGCAGTACCAGCACGCGCACACACGCGCATACACACACACACACACACGCACACATTCTACAAGGCTTCGGTCATTCAGCTACCTCCCAGGTAAAATGCTCCTGTGGTTAGTAGGGTATTTTACTAGAAACTACAGGTTTCCCTTCAACCATTTTGCTTTGTGTATTTTAATTACAATTTAAGTGATTTCTCCACACGGAGCACCCCTAGGAAGAAACCCCAGAAATTATCATCATCATCCACTTAGGCTTTGTTTCAATTCCAGTCTTTAGAGAGCCAGAACAGCCAGAAGATTCTGTCACCATCAGCCCTTCTGTAAATCCCTATCGGTGTCAGCATTTAGCCCTCTTTGCCATCAAACAAAAGGGAGAGGGTTTCTGCTCCAAAAGGCAATTGCAAGCTTTGCTTTTGAAAACCTCGGGGGCATCCAAACACGCAGTCCCACCGAGCTCTAGGGCTGCTTCTGGAGTACTCATTTAGCTAGATTTACATCATTTTAATTTTCTTAGGGGTGTCTTTACTAGCTGGAGGGTGATTTTTTTTCCCCTTAATTAAAGAATGGGTTGATTCCAAAGCACACAGAACAAAACAAGCCCCTTCATACCCTGTCTCGCCTGTCCTTTTCTCCTGCTGTTCTCGTTTTCGGATGCTCTTCAGCTTTCGCCCTACCTGCCTTCTCAAACTGGAAATGGGACGGAATGACAGGGAATGAGGCCTGTCTTTCAGTGGAACCAACCAACCCTTGGTTTCAATTCTTTTAATTTCCGGGAGCAGATGACGGTTAGGGGGAGGGTCAGGCAGTGTTCTCTCTATCTCTTAGATAGAAAAGCTGTATTAACAGCCAGTGCAGTTCAATAAAAATCCATGCAGTTGAGCTGAGAATGGTGCCAGCCTAGGGCTGCGCAGTGAACAAACCCAGCCACTGTCCTCACGGAGTTCAGGTCCCCAAGGGCATCTCAGGTGTGGTGCTTTGGGATGCAAGTCACAGGAACTCACTCAAGCTAAGTGAAGCGACCAAGGCAATCTATGGAAAACCTCTGGGATGTGTCGTAGGACTCAAGGTCACCTGGGCCAGGGAAGAGACTGGAAGCCAGAACTGAAACAAGGTCATGACCCCGGACACTACTCCAACCCCACTTCTGACCTCCACATAGCTGCTTTACTCATTCTCTCCATCAGTTCTCCTTTCCTTCTGATTCTCTGTGCCCATGCAGGGAATAAATGACCCCCCCCCTTTGGCTCCCACGTTTATGCCCTCTTGGATCAAGACCACTCTGGCCTGAACTGGCTGGCTGGCTCTTCATCCCAATTCCAAATTCTCCAAAGAAGAGGTCTGATTTTTTCCAACCTAGATCCGATGTCCTCTCTGACTCAACCAGCTATGCGTGTGGGGCGGGGTTGTGTAGATAAACGGGTCTGGGGGGACCTGCCTCGATGGGAGGGAGGGCAATTACATGGAGTAAGTGGTAGCTGTAAGCCATATGGATGCCCCCAAAAATGTCGACTGTGGTGGGGAACGTAGTTTTTTCCTGCTCAGCCCAACAAAATCCACATGATATATTGGATGTAAATCTAGGGGTTGGGAAAGGCTTTCGGACATGAGCAAGATCTTGAAAGAGAGGTATGAGTGTGGCTGAAATAGGATGAGAGCATCCCAGGCAGATAGGAATAGCACCTGTTAATAGAAAAAATAAATGTTGTCAATCCATAGTGGGCTCTCAAAGAATTTGGCATCTTGTGATTGTCACAACAATCTTACTCATTGTGGGGACGTCAGTGACACATCACAACCATGTCTCTCGTCTTCTTGGCTGCCCACATTGCTCTCCTTCTCTTCCCTTTCTGCCAATACATAAATCACAGGGTGGGCTCAAACAGGTTTCCCAGGGGTTGGCATCCAACAAACACACATTCAAATGCCAGCTCGGCCTCTTACTGTGTGCCCTTCAAAAATATTTAGGCTCCTCCAAAATGAGAAAAATGGTAGTAACAATAGCAACCCCAGAGGGTTTGTTGTTTGGATAAAACAAGGCCATGTGAAATGAAGCGCCTTAGCACTGTGTCCAGCACAGAGGGAATGTAAAAACGTTTGTTTCCAGCCCCTTCCCTCTCTATCTGTTGTCTTCTCCAGGAGTGCGCTGGTGAGATGTCTCGGGTAAAACATGCAGATTTGGGAGGGATGTGGTCTAATATTGGAATGAAAGAGTTAAAGTAAGGACTCTTCCCTACCCACCAAAAGAGGGAACATTTCTAAAATAATCAGTGGACCTTTACTTATGTTCTCACCTCTTGCCTGTCAGTTTCCAGAACTCAGAGCAAGAAGAGGAAGAATTGTTTATATTGTTCACAATTACTCATTGGCTTGGAACCACTTGCATTTGATTGGTATTAAGCCTGTCGAGTGAGGCATCCAGTGGGGCTGATTATCTGAGCTCCCTGTTGCCCACCTGGATCAGGGACCATCTTATCTGGGCACAGATGATTAGTTTATGACAACTGTATCCAATCTCTGTCCCTTCCATGGCACTGAAACAACCCAAGGAATGATTCTGTCCCTTGTGTTGACTTAATTTCTTAAGAGCCCCAGATACAGGACGTTCTCCAAAAGCCTTTTGAATATCGAAGTCCAGGATATCCCCACTGGGATAGTTTTCTCATTATTAGTGTTCTGGAAAATGCCAGCAGGTGAGAAACACACAGTTTTCTTGGGCAGAGGCTGAGCTTGATCAACATTGCAGGTTATATTATTTAATTTGGGTTCTCGTTTTAATTAAAAGAAAAGTTCATTTACAGTGGACCTTTCATATTGAAGGTGCATTTTTTTTCAGACTGGCATATATTCAATTTCTTTTTCAACAGAAAAAAAAAAGAATGTTTGCTTAAGTTAAGAGCTGGGGATCAGGGGCGCCTGGGTGGCACAGTCATTAAGCGTCTTCCTTCGGCTCAGGGCGTGATCCCGGCGTTATGGGATCGAGCCCCACATCAGGCTCCTCCGCTATGAGCCTGCTTCTTCCTCTCCCACTCCCCCTGCTTGTGTTTCCTCTCTCGCTGGCTGTCTCTATCTCTGCCAAATAAATAAATAAAATCTTTAAAAAAAAAAAGAGCTGGGGATCAGGGTTAAATCTGCAAAACCAACTACTTCCCTAGCTATATAGTGTGATTCACTTCACTGCAAATACATGTTAATCCCTTAACCTTGCTCAAGTCCCTGTTGATTTTCCGGCCAGATTTACAAAACATTCCTACCAAGAAATAATGGCCAACGAGCTGAGAAAAAGAATCCAACAAGGAAGAAAATAGTCTTGCATCACAAGGTTTGACAAAGTCTGATTGGTGTGTTTAATAACTTCCTCATCAAGGAAACAGAACAACTAATTCAAAATAATGAAAAACCCAAAAACTCTCTATACTGAATTATATTTATTCCTCATTGACACGTATTTGAGTTTTTACTGTGTGAAAAAATTTTCCCAGCCTCTGGGTTCAAATATGAATAATGAACAATCCATGTCCTCGAGGAGTTTCCATTCTAGTAAGGAGACATTTCGTGTTTCTTGCCAAGTTCTGTGCTGAGACGGCACTCCTAGAGGTGGGAATACACAGAGCCACGGGCGGAGGGTTATGAGCACATCCAGATTGCTTGGACTTGACTCTTGGCTCTACTGCTGGTGATAGCCCTCGGCACGTTATTTCCCAGGTCTCTGACTCAGCTTCGTTATCTGTAAAATGGGAATAACATGGCACCAACTCATGCCTCACTGATTCATCTTCTGTCCTGATTTGTTGGCCATATCAGAGAAATCTCTATTCGAGACTTACTTCCTCTTCTCTGACCATGCATGTTGGCCTACACTTCATGTTTTCTGAAAATTAATGCCACGTCAATATCCCCATCATTAGAGAAAACCAGGATTTGTGAGATTTAGCGGAAATGGTATGATACAGAATAACATATGTCAGCTGCAGTCCTTAGTTTGTTTTCCCAGTCTTTCTGGGCACCCCTTCTCTGCCACTGCTGTGTGGCTGCTGACAGGTCATCTTGTCTACCCCACTGCAATGCCTCCAGAGAGGGCTGTAGGGGTTGGATACTGTCTGGGTGGGCAAGAGATGGACCAGAGAGATGACTGTCAAGGAAACTGAAGAAATCCTGGATTTTGTTTCTTTCAGAAATACTGGAAACTTCCACGCAAAATGTCAGTTCTCCCCCAAAATAGCTTATTCATGCATAGGCTGGTGGGAAACATGATGCAAATGCCTCTTCAGTCACCAGCAAATGAAGAGGGAGCAACAGAATTCACTATTGCCTGAATCGTAGGCAGTGACTAAAACGGGGAGAGAGGGGGTTCATTGCTGGCAAACTTGGCAGTGATAACTGTCAGGGAAAAAAAAATACATTAAGGAGGCGGAAATTAAAGAGTCATGCAGGCCTAGTGGCTTGTCATGCAGGCCTCGTTAGCTAAAGAAAGTGCCCACGACATGATCAGACACAAGGGGCTTCCTTCTCGCCGAGTGCTTGAGTTCCTAGTGATGGGATTACCTGCTCACTCCTTGGGTCTGGGGTGTGTAGGGGGTTGTGTTGCAAGGTTAAAGATAATGCAGAAAAAGAGACCAGATTAAACAGCTCAGAAGTACCAGCAATGAGTATATACTGCTTTTTTAATAAGAAGGTCAAGGTGGGCATCACTGAAAAGATGACATTGGAGCACAACCTGAAAGGTGAGGGGGCCGACTGTGAGCATAGGGGGCAGAAGAGAATTTCCCCCAGAGGGAGCAGCCAGTGCCAAGGCCTAAGTACAGATTGTGCCCCGTGCGTTTGTGGAACCGGGTGGTTGTCAGTGAGGTGGAGCAGAAGAGCCGTGAGGTCAGAGAGGCGGAATGGGGGAAGGCAGATCGTGCAGGTTTTGGGGGCCAAGGTGAGGACTTTGGCTTTCCCTCTGGGTGAGAAGGGAGTCACTGGAGCAGAGTGACATGGTCTGATGACACCAAGCTTATTCATGCATTAGAAGCTGTTTCCTTTACCAGGAACCTTCTTTCCCCTGGCCTTTTCATGTCTGGCTCCTTGTAACTTAGATCTCAGCCTCAACTCTCCCTAACTACATGGTCAGTCACAGTCACAGTACCCTGCTTTAATGCTTGGCTCAGCATTTATCACTTACTGATAATTTCCCCCATTTATCTACTTATTTGTATATCTTCTATCTCCCTTCATTAAAAAGCAAGCTCCACTAATTCCTCCCCTCTGGAGCATGGGCAGGACTTACTGACTTGCTTTCCTAAGAAAGAAATGGAAAGAGGGGAAATACTAGCTTTCTGGAGGAGAAGCCTGAATGGAATGGTGGAGGTTAACATCACTGGGGATGCCATGGGGATATCAGCTGCTCCTGGAAGTGACGAGAAGAATACTCTACCTTTATGATGGCATCCAAAACCCCATTATCATGGTATAATCATGAAATTTAGCAGAGATGGTATCTCCTGTCCTAGCAGGGGAACAGAATAGATACAGGATATGCTCTCAGGCAGACCCAACCTGAGGGACTTTCTGTGAAATATCTGATAAGCATCTTTCAAAAACACATAGATCATGAAAAATAAGGAAAGATGGAAGAATTATCAGAGATTGGAGGGGAGTGAGGAGAAGTGACAACTATCTGAGATTGGTCCTGGGACAGAGACGAAGTCGTGGTGGAAAACATGGGGGGGTCGGAATACGGTCTCCAGTTTAGTTAACGATGTTGTGCGGATGTTAATGTCTTCATTTGATAAAAGCCCCACGGTCATGGAACCCTAAGGGAAGGTGAATAAAGAGCACACCGAAATACTGTGTACTATTTTTACAGCTCTTACGTAAATATAAAATAATTTCAAAATATAAAGTTTGGGGGAAAGAGCAAGCTCTGCAATCTCAGGGATGCTGTTGGTCTTCTTTCTCACTGCTGTGCCCCTAATGTTTAGGGAGTAAAAGGAGCTCAATACATACCTGATAAATCAATAAGACAGACACTCAGCTCAGTAATGATAGCTGAAAAAACACATGAAGCAATGGAAGTGCTTTGCAAGTAGCTCTTTACAAACATAAGAGAATATCCTTATTATCCCATGTTGATTTTGAAAGTGGGGGAGAGACCGCCCACTTCCTGGGGCATTGCTGCAGAGAATGACAGCTTAGCTCAGGACCCCGGGGAGCCGCTGTATGTGACCAAGCTGTTACTGGGCATCGCTGACCTGCGGCCAACTCTGTTCATAAAAATTTTCCAACTCCAAGGCTCTGAGACAAGAGAAACTTCATTTAAAAGTTAAAAAGAAAATCATCATCTTGGTGTCATCTTCTTAATCTAGGTTGATTAAGAATGTGTGGGACATTCTTACTCCACAGAGTCGCATTCTGAAAACATTCGCCAAAGACAAGGGAAGACCTTTCTTTCTGAAGAATTGGAAATGAAAGCAGGAGATTGTGCCCCCTCCTCTCCTTCTGCCACCCCTAAATGCCAGCTGCTCTGTGAAAGGGGTCATTAGAAGGCTCTGGTAGAAGTTAGTCCATTGATGAAGAGTCTCAGCTTCTAGAAATGCTCCTCCCCACAGGTGGTGTGGGGGCATCAGGGAGAAGGGCGAAGGGCTTAGCAAGCGGCTAAAGAGTGTGCAGCACTGAGGCAAGGCTGCAACCGAGGCACATCACACGCCACGGTGTCCACCCATCCATCCGTCCGTCCATCCGTCCACCCCTCTGCTTAACAAATAGGAAAGCAGCTGATGCAACAGACAGGCCACTTTGTGAGAATCAACAGCCCTGTGTTCTGATCCCACCAAATGGGTTCATAAATGTGGGCCATCCCTTTTATCTTTCTGGGCCTCCCCTCTGTCCCACGGGTGCAGATCTCTGGAAAATCTGTAAGTCCTCTTCTGGGTCATTCAAGGTGCATATTAAATATTTCTGAGTGCTCCGTGCCATGCTTGTCCTAGCAGGGGAACAGAATAGAGACAGAATATGCTCCATGCTTTCCAAGAGCCACCGGGATAGTCAGGAAAGATGATAGATATGCATCAGAAAGCTATGTAGCAACACAAGACACTAGATGGTTAAGCTTAGACAAATAGTTCTATAGAATTATTTGAAAAGAAAACCAGCGTATCTCCTGGGACAGTTCAAGGTCAGGCAAGCCTCTTACATAAGTGGGACTTGTGCTGGACCTTAAGGATGCATCATATTCTCATAAGCAGAGAACAGAAGAGTAGATTTCCAGTCACTCCTCCAAACACAGCATGTTCATTTACGTCCCCAGGCCTTCACAGGGACAGTTCTTCTGGCCCGGACACCCGACCCTCCTGCCCTGCGTGTCTGCCTACCAAATCCCACTTCTCCTTCAAGATCCTGTTCAGAAGCGCACCTGATTTCTGAAGACTTCTCTGTGCCCCCAGCCACATCAGCATCACTATTTCCACTGCCAGGCAGGGAGCTCCTTGGGGCGCCCACAGAATGTGGAAATGTGTCCCTACTGCACATCACATTCTTTTGCAGCTAGGGAGTCTTTCCATCCCCAAGATGGTTCAAGGTCCCTGTCTTTATCTCTCTATCTCCAGCAAAGGACACGATGCCCAGCAGAACCGTTCTATAATGAATGAGTGAATGAATGAATGAATACATGAATACATGAATACATGAGTGAATACATGAATGAATACATGAATACATGAACAAAGACTGGCTGGCCATCAGCATCTGCCTTCTACTCAAATCCAAGGGACAGATATGCAGGATGAATACAGAAAAAAAAGAGAAATTGCAAGAGAAAAAGAATCCTGTTGATGAGCAAACATACCCTCTTTGATGCTAGGGAAGGAGAGAAAAACCAAAAATCATCCTTCCCCTATCAGCCAGCAAATGGCTCTGGGGTACCTCCCATGCACCTGCTCCCACTTGCTACTGACATAGCAAGAAGACTGCACTACTGGCCTTGACATTGAGGGGTTACTGGGAAAGCACTCCTTCTTCTTGTTGGTATGCTGGGCAGCAATGCAGACTTCCCTCCCTGAAAAGCATGGCTTGTGCTGATGAAACCTTGACATTTAGTGAAACTAGAAAGAGGAGAAGATGTGCATTCTATTAAAGTTCAAGCTAGAGCGATGGGAGACCCAAGAAACTAGGCTGATTTACTGGTCCTTTCTTAGGTGGGTTATCCAAAAGCTGTTTTCAAAGGGGTTCTGGAATGCTCATGAATCTTTGTCTTGTTCAGGTGGGAATCGAGAGGAGCACTCTGGCCAGCCACACTAACATGCAGTCGGTCCCACAGGATGCCACCAAGGTCTCTCCCCATCCCGGGGCAGGGCCTGTGGAGTCCAGCAAATCAAGTTCCAATCCTGCCACACTTACTAACTAACTGTGTGGCCTTGATGAGGCCACTTCATCTCTGAGTCTCAGCCTGATCATTTGCAGACTGGGATGTCACTCCTCCCTTGCTGGCTTGTCACGAGGACCAGAGATACAACTCTAAGGCTGTTCCCACCCATGTGGGCTCCTGGTAGACACTCCACAGTAGAGACTGCCATCGGTATCACTACCTAGTTCTATGCCCTCCGTCTCCAGCAAGGGCTCGCTGGATGACCACTGGGCTCCCACCAGTGTGCTGGGCCTTGGGGAGGCACAGAGATATTTAAGAGAGGACTTTCATAGAGGACATAGAATTTTCCCCAGGTCATCAGGAATAGGCATACTTTACCTTCATTCCCAAACCAGGAAGGGAAATCATCTCTCTTACATTTGTATTTTCAATTGCAAACTTGTTCCTTGAGAGAGCAGGTCATTGTCTTTCTGCATGACACAGCCATCGTCATAATATTCTGAGAAAACAAAACGAAAGAAAGGACAAAGTGGCCCACAGTCCTCCACCCCCAAAATCAAACCGTTCTAGATCTCCCAAGTTCAGCGTTGAGTGAAATTTCATTAGGCAAAGACAGAGGCAGCCTTTTATTCAGAAGCAGTGGGGCCTCTGTTATCTCATCCCAAAGATGAGGATCTTAGCCCATCCTGCACTTCTGTAGACAGTGGCCAATGTGTACTGAAAAAACTCACCCCCAATGTCTGTGTTATTTAGAAGGACGTACCCCAACTAGACCTTCCTAAGCATGTACATGGAAAACAGTGTCCTCAAGTAGAAAATAAGCGGGCAGGCCCAGACCGTCTCAACACGTCTCCCGACCTAGTGGTGTCCTTTATTGTGACAATAGTCTTTCCTGTCGTATTGTACCAGTTACAGAATGCATGGCGGTGGGTGTCCCTGCTACTCTGTAAGGACAGCGACGGGAACCTCACTCTTGGATGCTCTTCCTTTCCTTGCGAATGGCTGTTTACAAAACCATTCACAGCTCCGAATTCTCACCACGGAGCCCTCGGTCCTCGCTGGCCCCCCCAAAATTCCAAACTCCCAGGCCCCCTCATCATCCTGATTACTATTCACCAGGCCTGCCTCGCTGCTGCTGCTGCTGTGTGCCAGGCCCACACAGCCCTGCAGCCCTGCCGGGAGCCGGGACTGAGGCCCGAGGATGATGGGGCCGTGGGCTGCTCAAGCAGGTGCCCAGGGCAATGCTGTGCGCCCCGTGGGTTGGCTGGTTGCAGCAGTGCCCAGCTAATGAGTGCCAGGCTTTTTATCTGTACTCCGAAATGGGAAGCCAGATGGGGGAAGGGGACAGAGGGGGAGAAACAGCCTCACGCCGGAGCCCAAATGGCATTGCCCTAGCACACTCATCAGACATAAAGGATTCTGATTTCAGCAAAGATAAAAGGGTCAGCAAGCACCCCATACGAATGGCAAGTAGGTTAAAAAAAGATTTCAGTCTAGTTCTGCTTTTCTCACATCAAAGGGAAGATGCACTGAGTTTCAAAAACCTTCCCCAGAGACCTAAATATATATATATGATTCTTTCAGATTATGACTGGTTAATTGCCTAAAATGTGTGTCTTTCCCATAGCTGACACGCACAGGATTGCTCATGGACACGTCCAGTCCTGCGTGTTACCTCCGGGCAGCGTGCTTGGCCCCACACCACATCCCAGACACTGTTAGCACTCAGTGGCCATTCACATCCTTGGTTTTGAACCACTGTTCCTCATCCTGAATCTGTCCTGTTCTTGAACCTCTCAGCATCCATTTTGTGGCTTATCCTCCAATTTTATCCCAAGCTTCACCCTTTAGACTTGACATTTGGCACGAATTTTTCAGTAACCCCGATTGCCCTGTCATAGTTCAGGTTCTGCCACCAATGACATACTCTCGGATAGCGTGAATAAATACATACCCTACTGTGACTCCTCCCCAGCATTCTCCTTCCGCCAGGCTGGTTGATGGGCCCCTTTCCCATTGGACCCTGTCCTAAAAGTGAGAACCAGACAGCATCTTGAAAGCTGAGTTGCTATTGTCAGTCGAATCCTGTTTTTTTAATCAACCAGCCACTCTTTGTCTCAATAGGAGGGGAACTAACTTCAGGAAGAGCCTATCTCTTAGGTGGTGGTATTAAGAGGTTGGGGTGGGGTTAAGAATTAGATTTGCTGTAAAAACAAATCTGCATTTGAGACCTAAGAGATGTAATCAAGAGGAAATTACCAATCTGAGAATCAAGACAGATAGGTTTCCTTGGGGCGCCTGGGTGGCACAGCGGTTAAGCGCCTGCCTTCGGCTCAGGGCGTGATCCCGGCGTTACAGGATCGAGCCCCACATCAGGCTCCTCTGCTATGAGCCTGCTTCTTCCTCTCCCACTCCCCCTGCTTGTGTTCCCTCTCTCGCTGGCTGTCTCTATCTCTGTCAAATAAATAAAATCTTCAAAAAAAAAAAAAAAAAGACAGATAGGTTTCCAGCTCTACCAATGGCCGTGTAGCCTCAGGCTAAGTCACTTCCTGATCCGGGCTTCATTTTCCAATCAGAAAGTGACGGGATTGTGCCACGTGATCTCCAAGACACCCTCCAGCTTTAATAGGCTTTGATTCTTTTATTACAAGTCTTTCTGAGATTCCATTTTCTCATTTGGAAAATAGTGATAATTTTTCTAGTCCAGACTTGCTCCCAGTGCTATTATGAATGTCACATGAGAGAATGTATGAAAGTCTGTGGCACACTAATTTTGGTAAGGGAGCCAGGAGACGGGAAACCCTAAAGGCATCCTAGAGCCTAAAGGTTTGCAGAGTCACTGACACGGACTGTGACCATGAAGGATGTCCCTCTACCTCATTTCTTCAACTTCATTTCAAACCGTACAAAATAGACCTGGATTCAAAGGACACCCACATCTGTCCTATTGAAAAGATGCTTATTAGGAGTAAAAAGTCACATATCCCCATGGTTGGAATAGACCTTGATATTGGAGCAACAAGTGGGCCTGGTGGAATCAGGCCAAATCAGTGAAGGCATTGGGGAAGGCATGAGCAAGAACAAGCATTCATAGGGTGTCTTGGGTCCTGGTCCCTTGGGGTGTATAATTAGCTCAGTCTTTGAAATAATGCTTTGAAGGTGTAATTGGTTATAATAATAATTATTATTATTAGAGCTATTACTATCACTATTATTATTATTACCATCTCAATGGTGGAAAACCAAGGGCTTAGAGTTTAGATGCCTATTATATTTCAGAGCTGAGAAGCAAAGTCCAGCCTGTCTGGTCTCAAAGCCCACCTCATTGCCTCCTTTAAGGCTGGAAAACCCAGGTTTATCCCCATCTGCACATACTTAACCCCTTAAATCATGAAGGAAAGACATCTGCTGATGGGTCTTAACACCTCTTAGAGCCAGGTCTCCTCCCCTTTTAGAAACATGCAGACAACACTTACTGAGACCAAACGTGTCCCAATCCTACATTAGGTGCTGAGACTACAGGGGCAAATGCAACATGGATCTTGCCTTCAAATCTCCAATGACTTGACTTCGAGGCTGCTTTTCAGCAATAGGCTGAGTTCAGGTGTCATCTAAGTTCAACAGTGAGTGATGTAGTTTTGTGAAGACAAGCTGAAGAGAAACAGAGGGGGAGCCATCTGGGAGTTTAAATTTTCATGCCTTTATGCCTCAGTTTGCAGGCAATGTCATGCATCATTTATGTGGGGGGTTTGGTGGCATTTATTTTATTCAAAGCCCATTTATCCTGGACTTTCTCCAGTACCGTATGAGATTTTATGATTCATCAAATCCCTCTTTTCTGTAATGTACTTTTGCACACATGCTGATGTGTGGTGTGCTCAAATGAGACCTCAGAGGAGAATGAGGGACTGGGGTAAGGTCAGAGGAAAAGGTATGACCATTTTTGGAAATGCCCATTGCTTATAGTTTACAGATGCTGTGGTGTAAAAGGTGGTGCTGAAAACTGCCTCAAAGAAGTGAGTTGCCAAAGCCAGCAGCAGCCTATTTCACGGATTACACAAAGAATACTCTAATTCCTTTCTCCATGTCCCCACTGTACTTAAGATCCCCTTACCTGCACAGCCAAAGCCCCAAAGACCTTAAACTTGATGAACAAATGAGGGTCCTACCATGAACCTGGTGAACCTTGGGGCATTCTGTTGAATGCAAACCAAATTTTTCAGTAGCAGACCTTCAGATGGAAGGGTCTATAAGGGAAAGGATTCAATGCAGCATTTACAGAGGCGTACAATTCAGTGGGGGAGGCAAGTCTCTGCTTGACTAACGCCCCTACCAGATGGTATAGAGGGAAGCTCAACTGAGAGTGGCAAAATGAAGTGCAGCTAGTTAGGTGTCGAGGCCGTGCTTGAGCCACAATGCTGACATCACCTGAGGGGGCACCGTGTCTGCTTAACACCAGCCTGAGATCAATCCTGGAGGACTGAGGGATGGTAGGAGGGACAGGGAAGGGAGCCAAGGAATGCACATCCTGGCTTTTTTTTTTTTTAAATCTCTGAAAAAGTGTCACTTTTTGAAGCAAAAGAGGAAACTGTGAATATTTTAGAACATTCTTTTCTTCCAGGTACTTTCTTACCCCTCGTGCATTTCTTCTCTCCAAAATATACTAATCCATTTCCCTAATTTGGCGACTTCCCCACCCCAACCAGATTCCTCTGAAAATGACTGAAGAGGCTGTAATATGTCACTCGGCCTCATTTGATGGACCACATCTGGAAGGAGAAATCCCAAGTGAGGTGGCTCGGAGGCCTGTTCTCAGGAGGGGGGCAGGGGAAGAAAATAGTAGCCATTTTACATGGTAGTATGCAGTATTTATTGATTCAGGAAAACAAACACAAAATCCTCGATACAATAACTTGGAAACTGCCCTCCTCAAAAAAATTGTTTTCTATCCCCTGCCAATACTTTGCTCTTTCCCCTATAATTTACTATAATAGGAGAGTGTGCATTATGAGAACTATGATTATTGAGAAGCCGGAACTCATGAAATAGTGAGAATTTGAGGGAAGGGCACTGTGCTGTCAGGCTATGCTGTTTCACACTCTGGATATCAAGCACCTATGTCACCAAGATCACATGTGTGGAAAGGGACCCATGAGTCCTCATTCCTTCCTGCCCCCTCTCAACTAAAACTGTCACACATAGATATTAGACGAAAATATGCTATCTGCAGATTTCTCCCATCTGTAGACTTCTCTCTCCTCCTGAACACGCTCTTGCTTACATCTAAATTGAGCTTCTCCCATCATCATTTAACAAGGGTCCATATCACCCTTTCAATCATATTTCCCATGTTTGAAACCACAAAGAGTCTCTAACTCGTTCCCCGGAGTGTGGCCTCATCAAATGTCCTAAGAAGGCCCACCATTGAAAAATAACCATGGTGATAAATATCCCAACCCATCTCCCAGAGAGCTCCAAGGGCAGAAGGGAATTACTTGTTCTAGTGAAAGTCACAATAGTTGGTCATTTGTATACATGGTCTTATTTAATTCTCATACAACCTGTGAAAAGATAGCATTATTGTCCCTATTTTACAGGTGGGGAAAGTGAAAGGATATATAACCCAGGTTTGCCCAAGGTTGCACGAATTGCAAATGGTGGAACTGGCAGTCAAAGCCAGTTTTCTTTGATTGCAAAAATCTGTACTCTTTCCACCGGGAGACTATGCCTCTTTAAGACAGAGATGGCTGGTAACACATAGCATCACGCCTCACCTCTCAGACTGACAAGAGGCCTGGAGTAAAGTTTACGGAGGCCTAACTGACTATTGTCAATGCTCACACCATCGCATGTACACACATATGCCGTGAGAACAAGAAACATGGGGAAAGCGAGACTGACATTTCTCTCCTTAGGAACACTATGGCCCTCTATACTGGAGCACTCGATGATCCTTGGCTATAAGCAGCAGAAAAGCCACTCAAACTAACTCAAGGATTACATTTAATTTTTTAAGCGATACCAGGTATCTCATAGACTCAAGGGCCACAAGAAGGTCAGGAACATCAGATCAGCACCAAGGATTGCAGACTGACTCAGTACTGCCATCAAATAGTCAATCATCTTCCATCCATATTTTACTCCACTTACAATTCAAATTCCCAGGAGATTAAATCTGGCTTAAATTGTGCAGTCGTGGACCCACCCTGGAGCAGGGTACCAGGATTGGCATTTCCCCAATGGCCATATGGAATGAGTTAGGGGCATTCTCTGAAGGAGAGGAAGGATGCTATTTTCATGAGAATGGGGAATAGATAGATACTGGGCAGGAAGACAATGAATTCTCATTACCTATACTCCATCTTTTCCTCTACTCTAAGTTAAAGTCTAGGGGTCAGGGAATCTTGCCTTTGGTTCTAGGCTTAAGTGATAGCTGGGAAGCCATAGTCAGAAAAAGATACAGAACTGAAACTCATATTCTTTCAGATCCTACTCTTCTCATATGACTTACCATAACCAATGTCCCCAGGTGCCCCACCTTGTCCCCATCTTCGATGAGATCTTGTCTGGTGGACATCTTTGATGGGTTCAACTAACACAGGATTCTAATTGTCCTCTTACACCTGCCTGTTAGACAGCTATTCCTCATTATCATGATCAAGTCAAGAAATGGCCATACATCCTTCTGACTATATGTGAAGTCCAGCCATTAGTCCAGTTCCTTAGTCAATGAAGAGAACAATGTTCAGACCATTCAATGAGTATGAGGAAAGGTCATGTTGAGTAGCAGCTCCCAATTCTTCAGGAACTCTAAAACAGGAGAAACTCTCAAGAAGTCACTCAGTTGGACAACTGAAGTCTTCATGGTCCCACATAATGAAAATATGATTTCTGATTTACTGTTTGGGTGAGTCTCTGTGTTGACCCCCATTCTGGACCCATGAACAGCTGCCCAGCAGGGGAAGGAAAGAAGAGTCTGTGGAGGCCAAGATAGGTCACCAGACAGATGGCACACCAGGGCACAGAATGCCTGCATTGCCATGCCCTATCCTGACAAGCCCACTCACTTTTCCTTTGCTTTCTTGACTGGTGGTAGGCCATGTTTGTTTTGGCAACCCAAAAAAATAAGTCACACCACATAGTCTGAGAAGGAGTGGTAGGTGTTGTGCACTTGCAAATGGCCATGTTTTACTTACAAGTTTCAGTGTCTCTAGTTAAGAAGAGTTCAGAGCCTGAACTGCAAACGAGGTTGAGAAATAAAACAATGAAATATTTGCTCTAAGTCTGCCTCACTTTATCTAGTAGCTTCATCCAAAAGTGTGTTCTGTGGATCAATATCAATTCATGGTGCCTATTGACTTACAGAATGGTTCCAGTGTTGCTTTATCTTTATACAGTAATTTTTTATTATTAAAGTCTTCCAGTACTTTAGCTTTAGGTGTCTCTATTCCTTCACTCCAGCCTCTCCGCCAAAGGACAGCATTTTGTGAGAAAAAGCCAAAAGCCATTTCCATGTGCCATTTCTCTTAAGCCCCATGAGAGCCCTATGAAGTTGTATTGTCTTTTAAAGATTTGACAACTGGGGTCCAAAACCACATACCCAGTGATAAGCTGCAGTAGGGCTCCAACCTATAGATCCTTATAAGACTGAATGTCAAGTAGCGTATTATTGTTTTATCTCCAATGGGTGTTCGTGAAATGTCTGGAAAGGGCGTGAAAACTATTCTATCTCCAGTTGACACTATAAGAGATCTGTTTATCATTCATTTAATGCACCAATTCATTAATATGCTCGGAGGTGAACAAGACAGTATCTTGATGCAGCTCACACTTCAGAATGGGCTTCTTCATCAAAGGTAACTTTCAGCCCTGCCCTTACCTAAGATCAGCCAGGGATTTCTATGAGATAGAAGTTCCTTGGTTCAGTAGAATAGACCCCTGCCCAGATCCCATCTGGTAGCCACTGTGTTCATACCCCAGTGGCTGTGACTTTGTCATATCACACCTGACAGCTGCCCCTTTTTCTGGGGAATTAACTCCTGCTATTGCCTATGAGACCACACCCCACCACTCCCACCCATCTCCAGCAGAAGCCCACAGTCAGTAACTGATATATACAGGGCAAGGTCATAATGAGCTGACTTCCTTGACTTAGGTGGTATTCGTTTTGCTATATAATCCACACTCCAACACTTCCTTAAGGGCTCAGACTGGAACAGTCTCCATCTGAGTCAACATCCTTACTTAGATATTTGCTTCTGCTCTGCTTCGCCACCCCACCTTGTCTGAAGAACACATCCTCAATAAATCACTGGACTCTCCATCTCAGGCTCTCTCTGTCTAAGGGAACCCAACCAAAGACATCTAGTTTGACTTCATTTTGTAGCAGAAGAGTTTCCAAGATACAGGTCTTTGTAAATAAGATGCATGCCATGTTCACGCTTTCTGATTGGGCCCTCTTCTAAATGAAACAAATTCGGCAAGATCTAGTTGCATTTGTGTGGTTTTATTTATATTGAAGGGGAGGGGACAGTGGTCTCTTATAATATTCAGGACTTTTCAAAAACCACATGGTCATCACCAATTTCCCAATAGTCTATGTCTAAGCCAGTTCTTTTTGAGAACGTCCCACCCCCTGGTAGGAATCATGAGTTTTTACTTTTGAGTATTGGTGTTAACGTAAGTGTGAGCTGCAGTGAAAATTAATGCACTGCCTGATCATTTCCACAGAGCCTTGGTGAGGTTGATGTTGAGCTTGTTGGGTAATTATCTGTTCTTTAAAAAATCTAAGCATCCTTTTATACATTGCAATTTCTGTTTGCAAGTTTCGCTTCAAGTTTACTGAACCATTTAATTAACTTAAGTGTTTAAACTTCTAGAGGTGTTGATTGATTCTAATCAGTATTTTCTGCTACTCTAATTGAAGGCTTCCTCTCTTGGACTATTGTCAGTGAAGCAAAAAATAAAAAATAAAGCAAAATGTTGTTTAGTCTTTGGCATAATCTAACACAAATTTAGTTAGGCCCGTAATTGCATGAACTTCAGGAGGACAGAATGGAGCCAATTTCTGTTTCTTTTGAAGTTGGAGAGCCAGCCCCGGGAAGGGAGACCGTGCAGCAGGCGTAGGGAGGAGACTCCCGCAACCTCTCACCAGGACTTGGACTTCAAGCCAAGCCACTTTCAGGTTTGGCAGATTTCACTCATCATGGAAGCTCAGTGGGAGGATGTTTGCAGGGACACATGCCATCCAGAGAAAGCACTTTTCTCTTTTAACAGCTCTTCTTGTCTCAGAAAAACAAAAAAAATCACCCCAACCTCCCACCTCCCACAGTAACACCCCAAGCAAATGCAACCCTGACCCCTAGGATAAGAGCTGCTCCACACTGAGGAGGTTTTTCTGCTTGTGGTGAGGATGGGAGCCAGGCTTCAGATGGGGGTTGTGTTTGTGCGCCATTTGGAGTCCCACCAGAGGGGGAAAGAGGCACGTCGGGACAGCTCTGGGGAGCCTCTCCAATCTGCAGGCACCCAAGACTGTGGCCTCCAAGACCACTCCCCAACTTCAGCTTTTGAAGACCCAGTTTCCTGTTGCTTTCCAAATGATTTTCTGGCAAGCTGCCGTGGTCTCTCCTGAGACAGTTCTGTTCTAGTTGACTTCTGTTCGGTGCAAAATAATGTATTATGGATATTGCATTTTTCTGCTAAGAAAATGTCGGCTGCTGAACTAGATCAAACCGCCCTCCAGTCCTTCAGTGCTGACTCATTTTAATTATTGAACTTCTCTCCCTGGAAAGTATGCTCTGTGCTGTTTGCCGAAAAACTGGCAGTTTTAACACAATTTGGAAACTTTTCATAGATTGATCACCCCAGGAAAACAGGCAACTGATCACCAGAGAAATTCTGCAGTTAAGATTAGTTTGCTGTTTGATGACACTGAAGGAATGAAATGTGTCCCTGGGATGCATTTCACTCCCTACCATCCATCCTGCCTCCCGGGCTCCCTTCAGAACAAAACCTTCCTCTGCATGTAGCCAGGAACCCTTTTTTCCTCTGTACTTCAGGGGTCCAGTTCTAAAGCCATGGCAAACTTACCAATGGCCAATATAAAGCCATGGCCAGTATAATCCCTGCCTCGTGCAATTCTCTTAACCTCTCTCTGCTTCAGCCATTCCCTTCCAGCCACACTCAGCTTTCTGCTTTGGGAACACTCCTAGCTCTTCCCTAGCTCAGAGCCTTTGCACATACTGTTCTATCTAGTGAGTTTTTCTTCTGGTCTACATACATGGTTGGCAACCCTGGGTACCTATTAGGATAACCTTGGGTTTCATCTCCAGATCAATTACACTAGAATCTCTGGAGATAGGTACACCATCTGTTATTTTCAAAAGCTCCATGTGAACCATCACCTTAGATCTTCGTGTGACTGGGTCCTCCCCATTGCTCAGGTCTTAGCTCCAACATCCCTTCCCAGAGAAGCATTCCTGCCTATCCCTTCAAAAGGAGCCTGAATATTAACCCCCAGACTTCTGCATCACACACTGATTTTATCATCTTTATAATATTCATCACTATCAAAAGTTATCTTTTCTATTTTTTGTTTATTAGTTTCTTGTCTTCCCCCACCATAATCCAAGCTCTAAGATGGCAGGAATCTTGCTCATCTTGTTGACTTTTATATCATCAGGACATACACCTGATACATAGTAAGTACTCAAAACATATTTGCTGGGTGAGTGAATAAATGAATGAATAGATATATGAATGAATGAGTAAATGAGTGAGTGAATGAATGAACTTCTGTCTTTGGAATCCAAGTTCCTATTTTTGATAGCATACTTCTCTTGATAATTGTCTCAGTACACCCAGGGAGAATATGTTTATTCTATTCTGACAACCATCATTTTCTGCTCTGAGGTCCTCTTAACATGAGGATGCAGAAAATTTTGATGAATGACAACTACAAATTTATATAGCCACATCATCATATCAATATTAGAAGTTCTGTGAGACCGTAGATTTTTAATGTCCTCTTCTACATGTCTCACACATGGCCATCACCAGCAAGCCGATGTTTTGGTGTCCTTGCACCTGTACCCTCCCCACTCCACTCTCAGGCATAATGGAGGCATGAGAGTTCCTCCCTTTCCCTGCAGGTTTCCTTGCCCTCCCATCTAAGCTTCCCAGAGGAGCATTTAGATAATATACTGATCATCAGTAGAATCTGGTTAGAATAACTACTCAAGACCACTTATGACCGCCAAAGCAGCAAGGAGGGTTATGTCTTAAGATTCTCTACTACTTTCAGTGCCATTTTCTGCTCATCTCTACTCCCAGATCTTTCCTGGGTTGAAGTCCTCCTTTAAACATTTGCCTAATAGCTTCCCCAGCAAGAGCCATTATCATGAATCTCCCAGTGCTCATCCTTTGGCCACCGTGTGTCCCAACATGAACAAGCTTGATGAGTATTTCTGGGTGCCACCACCAACACAATTCACCTCTTCCCCAGAGCTGCCTCCAGTTTTCCTATAAAAGCAAAGCCACTGTTCTCTAAAATGGAAAGTACAGCTCCAAATTTAGCCAGCCAGTCTTCCAGAAGGGATTCCATTGTTCTGCTTAAGGATAGGAATATGAGAAACAAATGTATATATACTTAGCCACTTTCCTTCCCTGCCCACATATCATCATGCTCGGTGGCCAAGATGGTAAGCATCAGACTGCTTCTTCTTACTTGTCTTGGCTATTTATGCACATCAGAAAGTGTGTTTCTGCTTCAGAAAACCAAGAGATATTTCTGGTAACCTGAGACAACGAATTCACCTTCAGAAGGCAAGTGGCTAAATATTTATACCATAGCAGAGTCTGACTCATTCTCTGCCATTATGAAAATGTGTTGCAATGCTTGAGTTGGTATGAGGAACATCTGAGCTCCAGGATTGACTTTGTAGCCCGAAAATTCAGGAACTGGATAATAGTAGAGCCCTCCTATAAAGAAGCTTGGGAATCCTGACATAGCCACTATATAATCCAGGACAGTTTCTGAGTGTACACAGAAGGGATCCACACCTCAAGAACTGGGCTGACCAGTCATTCATTCATGTATTCATACAATGAATGAATAAATAGAAATGAATAAAGGAATATTTATTCATTCATTGTATTCATTCATCCAGAAGCACCCAGCATGTTGCTTCTATGAGGATCTGGGCACTGGGGCTACGACAGGGAACAAAAAAAGAACAAAAGTTCCTTCATAATGGAACTTAGAGGAACAGACGGACAGTAGACCGATCTGTAAAATGTATAGTACATCACATGGCTGACAAGTGCGATGGCTGAAGTAAGGTAGGAGATGGATTGTAAGGAAAACGGTCCCCTATGGAGACTGCAGTATTAACTAAGGCAGTCGGGGAAGGCCTTGCCGAGAAGCTGACATATGAACAAAGACTGAAGGACATGGGGAGGCTGGCCGGCAGGTGGCGAGGTCTCCAGCCCTCAGTCGGGTATATGCGCGGTGTGTGGCAGGGAGGCCACTGGAGCTGGGACCCGTGCTAGGGGAGAGTGAGTAGGATTGGAAAGGTTGGCTGGGGCTGATCAGGAAGGTTTGGGAGGGCAGGGGCTGGACTTGGGTTTCATTCTAAGCATGATGGGTGCGATTAGAGGTTTTCAAGCAGAGGAGTTGCAGGAGTGGATTGAGGGTTTTTTTTAAAAGATTTTATTTATTTATTTATTTGAGAGAGAAAGAGAGGAGCACATGCACATGCATGAGCAGGGGGAGTGCAGAGGGAGAGGGAATCTCAAGCAGACTCCATCTAATGGCCCTGAGATCATGACCTGAGGTCAAAAGTTGGATGCGTAACCGACTGCACCACCCAGGCGCCGACAGACTGAGATTTTAACAGGCTTGTCAGGGCCATCGTGCCAGGAATCAATGGTAGGGGTTCAAGGCACAGGCAGGGCAACCCATTAGGAGGCCACTGCCATCATCAGGGCGAGGCAGGCTGGCAGCTTAGACCAGAGAGTAGCCCTGGATTCTGAGACCGTTTGAAGAGGGCCAGCTCTGGTAGCTGATGGACTTGGCATGCTGTGCAGAGAAGGAGAGATGTCAGGGTTTGGGGCCACGGCAACGAACAGTTCCCACGGGAGCCCACTTCTGGCCAAAGGGTCCACTCAAGAATCAGGAGCCCCAGATGGACCAGTAAGTGAGTACAGAATCATGACAGATGGAGTAACTGGTCTCACTGGTAACAGCTTCTGTTTACAGAGCACCAAATACATGCCAGGGCCTCTGTGAACCCCTGAGCCTACGTAACTCCATTCCCACTTCCAACAACCAGTAATAAACATACCATTGTCCTCACAGACGAGGGGATTGAGGCTTGGCGCTGAGCGACTTGCCCAGCGCTAGAACCGTGACTCCAGCTAGACTTCCAGACTTATGCTCTCAACCACTGATGATGGTACTCAGAATCACATTCAAAGTATTTTTTAACCAAGTTCAAGAAAAATTATGAATTATCCTTCTTCCTCTAAGGCTTTTTAAACTACAGAACCAGTTTTCCAGACTGAGAACAGCCCCGGCGTCGGCCGGTGGTAGAGACCCGTTGTCAAATTCTGACTCTCTGGTCTTCTGTTTACATCCTTTCTTCCTTGTTGCCCAGATCCTCGGCCATTCGCAGTGGTTTCCTAGCTGGTGATGGGCCCCAGGCTTCAGAGTCCTGGCTGATGTGACATCCACTGTGGGTCAGAGGAGTCCTCTCCCTGGAGCTTGGACAGACACCCTTAATCATTCAGTGGGGTGGAGTGAGCACCTTGCTCTTCTCTGCAGCAAGTGGATAACATGTGAGTGGTTTCTTTTGAGGCAGTTTTTTTTTCCCCAGGTGAACTAACTCAATGAGGATACCATTTCCCAGTCTCATTTCCAGGTGTGGCAGATTTTATATTTATAATCCTATGACACTAACCATATTCTTTACTGTTCAAGGGGGAAAAGGGGGGTACTGAGCGCCCCCTATGCGCCAGGCCCTGCTTTAAGAAATGCCATGGAGAGCAAATTAGGCTCAGTCCCTGCTCTCATGGGGCTACAGGCTGTTGGGGGAGCCCAACGTTGAAACCAAGAGACCCCTTTGTTAGGGTTTAGAGCAGGAGTAGGGTTTGTGCTCTAATGGAAAGAAATATGATTCTATGTTTATATGACAATGGAGCCAGGCTTTGCCTGAAAGGTAAGAGAAAGTGTCCTTGAAGAAATGGTGAGCAGGCTGCTATCTGAAGGATGGGTAATTCTCCTTGGGTGGAGGATGGGGGAGAAAGTAAGTGGTCCAGACAGAGGTCTTGTAGCAAGAGGAACTATGATGAGTGTAAGGGGCAAAGATAGCCAGTCAAGGTTGGATGCAAAATGAGGTGAAGGGCTAGGTGAGGTGAAGGGTTAGGCAAGACCAGATGAAGAATGTTGATCTTTTGCCTGAGAGGACAGGAATCCACCCTTCGGGAGATGAATGAAAAGAGGAATATGATATTTGCTTTAGCAAGGACCCTTCTGCCTACATTACAAGAGACACATTAGAGGGGCGAGGTGGGCAGAGGAGACCCCTTACTAGAAAATCACACTGTACACTCATGAGATAATTTGTTTTACACTGCATTTGCCCGGACATACAATCTTAGCATGTCTGACCTGGAAGAGATCTTAGCGTGCATTCCTTTACTCCAGCTTCATTATTTTAGGGAGGAGAAACTTGACCTAGAGAGAAGAGACTTGTCCAAGATCACATGGCCACTTAAATCAGAGTCAGCACTCAAACCCAGGTCTTCTGACTCAGAGCCTTGTGCTTGCAACCGCTCTTTTAGTTAGTGTCTTTGCATAAAGACTGAGCTCTTTCAAAGTATGAATGGTGTTATATTTAGTATTGTATCTCCAGTGTTTGAAGGGAGAAAGCAGACAGTGTATGTTGGATGGATGAACAGAGAGGTAGGTGGGTAGATGGATGGATGGATGGACGGATGGATAGAAATATGGAAGGATGGATGGATGGGTAATTTGGAAGGATGCTCTTTCTTCTAGACTCCATAAACTTCTATAGCAACAGTTGAAAGATATTTTGTACTATTCTCAGCCTGTCAATAACCAATGTCGTGGCTGGGTCAACCCTTGTGGTTTGGCAATAACCATTAGGAAACTTGGAAAAAAACACAGACTTATTACTTACAGGCCCTGGAAATTACACAGTCCATCTGGGGCCACACAGCCAGATTGCAGGTAGAGAGAGAGCACGCGCACACAGGCCTGGCTTTATTAGGGTTGAGGGTGGGAGCCTAGGTTTCTCAGGCCCACTCTTTATTGGTGAATTTAAAACTTAAGAGCGGGAATTTAACGCAGAGAAAGAGAAATGACGAATGGCCCCAATGGTCAGTTATTGAAATCAACCAAGATCTCTAAAACAAAGGAGCCTCGGTGGAGACAGGTGGCCTGGCTCTTTATCTAGTGGTGTATTTATTTGAGATATAGCCCTTTTTGAACAGATGTCTCAGCAATCAAAGCTTAAGTGAGGCACTTGCATTACACAAAAGGGAAAAAACAACTGTCAGGGCTCACAAAAGAGAAACCACCTTTCCCTTAGTGAGAACCATGCTTCATGACTCTCCTCCCCCAAAAGCACCTCCTTTAAGTCACGGCAGCCACTCTTGGCCCATGACGTCATTGTGGCCCCCCGGGACACCTTCCTTACCCAAGACTGGGCCCCAGGAAGCCTGGGTCCCTGCAAGAAGCCGATAAACCCACTCCGCTGCTCAAGATGGCCGGCAGCCTGAGATCAGCTAGCTCACTGCACCGAGTCCTTATTCCTCCTGGAAAGGAGCCTAGCTTGCTAACTGTCCAAATTGAATTTTAAAAACTTTAATTAGGTCACCATAAAGATCTGTCTCTTTTAATGGCAGAAAGCCCAGTTTCCTAAGTGTTTCCTCTGGAGCTCATTCCTTGCCACCCCACTACTCCCGTTCATCACGCACCCCATTAGGGACACGGAGTGAAATGCTGAAGACGTATTATCGCGAGTGACAATAAGCTCGGGGCTGCTTGGAGGGACTCAGAGGGGTGTTGCCAAAACACGGCCCTGACAGGAGTCTTCACGTTGGTGCTCACAGCAATGCTGGAGAATGAGGCCTGTCTCAGTTACAGATGAGGAACGTGAGAGTACAGGGTCTCAGGGCCTCCCCTCCACAGGCCCATATTCGGACTTAGATCTACTAGGGATAGTCCTCGTTTCCTTTCCACGATGCTGATATTCCAAATGGTCTGACTTCCTACTAGTGGTTATTAGGAATGTAATCATCGTAACTAATGAACACAGAATACTTTGTCGTCAGCCAACATTTACGGATCACCTACCGCGTACAGGGATAGAACAAGAGCCACCTGTCAGCTGCCTTCTGTGGGTCTGAGATGCCACCAAGAGGCTTATCTCAGGCCAATTGGACATTCCTCTTGGATCTCAGAGCACTAAACTAGGGACCTCCTTCCTGCCGCCCAGACACCTGCGTTCTCCACATCTGACCAGGGGGAAGACATTTAGCCTCCCCAGCCACGGCGTCCTGCTCTACCATATGGGCCCAATATTTGTATACAGCAAATTTCCAACAGGATATAAATGGGACCCCCACAACTGGATAATCTGAGGGAAGTATATTACCAAAGTGTGGGTGTGAGAGAACCACCGAGGACAAGACACTAACCCACGGATGCTAACTGTGTGTTTGTTACTATCCTGAGGTCCAAAGGGACAAAGGCGAGAGAAATTACCAGAAGCTGGAAGGAGAGAGATTCTTGGAGGGTTGGCAGCCCTGCAAGGGGCAGTGATTTTTAGGACACAGCCAGCCCAAACAGCCGCATGAGGCAGACACCAGGTGCAGAAGGACTCTGATCTCCCTGGCCTCCTCCCACTTCCCTCCTCCCCGGGGGCTGCCATTGGCAGTCAAGACAGAGTACACAGGTGAGTCTCCCAGACAGAGAGGAGGAGGACAGAGAGGGAGTCTGGAAGCGCACACGGTGCACACCGTACCTATTTGACCAGCACCAAAGTGACCTGAGGAAAATGAGATAAAGTAGAGTTGTTTTCTAACCCAGGAATAAGAACTTCCTGTCACCAGCCCTCTATGAGCTGTTTAGTGTGTCACCAAGAAGGGGATGAGAGCGATCTCCAGTCTAAAAGAAGAGCAGAATAGAATCTGTGTCTCTCCTCTTTGAGTGGAAGGCTGAGGAGCTGGGTTACAACACAGCGTCATTCAAGGGGCTTCGAACCCAGACATCCTGGGTGTGGGTCCGTATCTGCCACCTACCGACTGGGTAATCTCAGTGAGTCCTTCCCCTCTCTCTGCCTCTGTGCCCTCACCTGCAGGCCGGGGACCCTACTGCCCAACTCACAGGGTGCTGTGAGGCTTAAAGGGGACAGAAAGGGGCACGCATAATGCCCGGCACTTAGTAGGTGCTCAAGAAATATATTATGGAGCCAGTGAGTGAATGAGTGATTCCTAGGATCCCTTCTGGCTCTCAGATGAGAGGGATCTGATTCTCTGGACTGGTTGTCAGGTTCTAAGGAAGGGCTTGTGACATCTGGGTGAGGTACCAAACTTTGGGCGAGGCCTAGGGTCCCACTGGTGGTTGGAGGGCAGGTGACCGCAGGGTCTGCAGAAGGAAGGGGCTCTCAGTGGAAACAATTCGTCTAAGACGCAGGCCCACCTCATAGCCTTCTACAGGCTGTGGCAGCCTCTCTGTAAGTGGAATTTGAATATAGCTAGGAATTTGAATAGAATGCCCAATTTGTCAAAGTAGGGTTCTTCCAGCAATACGTTAGAAATGACTGTGAACGTCGTTGGCCAACTCCCAACTATGGGTGGATAATTGAGCATTAACTATTATGAGACTTTCATTGGGGAATATAAATAATACTTAAAGGATGAAGAACTTGAGGGAAGGAAGCTGACATTTGTTGAGTATCTTAGGATCTATGAAGTCCGTGTAACAAAGGCCCCAGTCTTCACACAGCTTACCGAGCAGAGCTAACAGACCATAACCAAGAGACATAATCAAATCTTTAAATTTACAGGGTTGGGGATTGAATTATGTCTCCCAAAAACATATGTTCCAGTCCTAACCCCAGATGCCTGTGGAGGTGACCTTATTTGAAAACAGTCTTTGCAGATATCATCAGTGGCTTTAAGATGAGATTATGAGGGTGGGCCCTAATCCAGTGACAAGTGTCCTGATAAGAAGGGGGAAGTGTGGACACGGACACCCACAGAAGACAGCCACCTGAACACAGGGGCAGAGGTTGGCGTGAGGCCTCCACAAGCCAAGGGAAGACCGAGGGTTTCATCAGCCCCCCGGAAGCTAAGGAGAGAGGCACGGGACAGATTTTCTCTCAGAGCCACCAGAAGGGACTAACCCTGCCCACACCTTGATGGTGGACTTCTAGCCTCCAGAGCTGTGAGGGAATATATCTCTGTATCTCGCGGTAATTTGTTACGGCCACCTGAGCAAGTGAATGCATATAATCTGCTGAAAGAAGCTAAGGGTCGCAGAGAAAAGCAAACCCTGGAACAAGGCCAGAGGGCTAAGGAAGGAAGAAGGAGGGTGAGCAGGCAAGGGCAGGTCTGGAGAGACTGGGGCAGGCACCATGGAGAAGGTGAGGTGTGAGCCAAGCAGCGACAGGGAAGAATGTGAGAGGCAGAGAAAGCAGGTGTCGTGGAGGCCCTGAGGTGGGCTGTGCCATGTTCGAGAAACACCAAGGAGGCCCACATGGCAGGAGTGGGAGCAAGCAGAGGTGGGATTGCGGACATGAGGGTCGTGGGGCCAGGCCATGGGTGGGGGGCCTTGTCAGCCATTATCAGCCCTTGTCAGCCCTTCTGCCCTCACTGGGAGTTGGGGGTGGGGGCAGGGGGAGGCTACAGTGACATAGTCTGAAATTGGGTTTAAAATGCTCCCCGTGGCTGCTGCCTTGAGAACAGATGGAAGCAGGGCAAGGACAGAGGCGGGGAGACCTGTTGAGGGAGCCCTGCTACAACCCAGATAGGGCTATGGCCTTTACAGGGATCTCCACCAGGTTCCCAAGCAGGGGAGGGGGCGGGGCTGGGATTCCTGCTTCTCTCCGCAGCATCTCCTGGCCCGCAGGCTCACCACCCAAAGGCCGGCCTCCCAGCCACAGCAGACATGCTGCAAACTTATTCTGAGACCTTGCCACGAAGGAAGGAAATGTGCCTGCCTTCCTGGGTTCACTGCCCTCAATCTAATGTCTTACCTCATAGAGATATTGCAAGAAGCAAATGAGGGAACAGCTGTGGAAGCATTTTTGAAAAAGCATAAAGCACTAGATAAATGCAAGTGATTGCAATTAATACTAATATCAGTCACCCCTCTCTTCACCCTGCAACAATCAGCCTATAAATACCACCAAAGCAATGTCTTCATGAAGAGACGGATTCCCACGTGGGTATAAAACTGGTGTGCACACCTGCTGGGGAGAATTTTTCATTTAATGGATTTCACTGTAACAAGATCAGTACTGCTCTGATACTGTGGGCCATCTGTTGGGCTGTGACAGTAGCCTTGTCACGCACAACCGGACCTTTGGAGGGACAGGCAAATCTACCGACATGCAGTAATTTAAGGCATTGCCTTCCTCCGTAATGCTGCTGCTTTTTTTTTCTTTTTAATTTCATTTTAATGATGACTGGTTTTGGTTTTGACGCTCTGGAGCGATGTCTTCGCTGAGCAAAGTTTGGGTGTGGAGTCCGAGGACACCTTTGGGCAGACAGGCATTTGCATGAATTGGGAGGCCTGGGGCCATGCATGTCTCTGGTTGTTGGAAGAGGAAGGAGGTTGGTTCAAAGGAAGCTTGGAGCAAAGGCTAGAAGGAAGGCAAGATAATGGAGAGCAGGTTGGTGTCTCTTTGTCAGGTGCTGGTCCTAAGTAAAAAGTCAAGGGGAAGTGTCTTGTCCAGCAGCAACCTTGAGGGCTAGGAGCGCAGGCTGGTTTGCTTTGGGGTCTGGGTGAGCCATCGCAACAGAGGGTAGAGGAGGGAACAGTTTCTCTTACTCCAGGGAGCACACAGCAATGGTGCTCAGAGCCACTGGTAGAGCGGCAGTGGTGGCATTTGCCATGGTGGGTGGGGGTGAGGGCTGCTTGGAGCGCAATGGGAAAGCAGCTCCAGAGCCCTGTGGGCCCAGGGAGGCAGGGAAGCAGCATCCTACCGAGGGTTATGACAGAGGAAGGGGCTACCTCCACGTGCCCAGGTATCTCACACCACTGCAAGTGTGGAGCTGGTCAACCAAAGCAGACTGGTTACCTGGGCCCCTGTGGAGGTCTTATAAGTGACTGGAAGGCATGGGAGTGGCAGGGGGGGAGGGATGAGGTCCTGCACTGTGCAGGGGTGATAGGTAGTAAAATTGAGGCATTTAAAATTATTTGTAACTCCATGATGAAAAGACTAGGGATATGCAGGTTATAACAATACAACAATAATAGACACCTTTATTGATGTCTACAATATGCCAGGCACTGCAGTGAGTGATTTCATTCATGCATTCATTCATGTACTTATTAATTCATTCATTCAGTAGATATTTATGGTGTGTCTACTATGTGCCAGGCTCTGTTCTGGTTGCTGGGATACGTCAGTGTGTAAAGCACAAAGATCCTGGCCCTCACATGGCTTATATTCTAGAAATAGGAGATAGATCATAAGTAATAAATACACTGTTTTGCATATAAGGAGGTGGTAAATGCTATGGAAAGAAGAAAAAACAAAGTAAGTAGTCTCTGGAGTGGCTGGAGGAGGGTGCAGCGCTGATGAGGTTAGTGAGAACAGACCTCATAGAACAGGGGACATGGAAGCCAAGACTTGCTGGGGTGAGCCATTGGGTATTTGAAGGGGAAATGGTGGAAGCAAAGAAAAGAGCTGGTGCAAAGGCCCTGTGGTAGACACTTGCCTGATGAGTTTAAGGACTGGCCAGGAGGCTGATGCAGTTGAAAAGGAGTATGCCATAAGATGGCATCATAGGATATAAGCTCAGAGAAGTGGGAGGCCCAGATCAGGTAAGACTTTATATATGCTTAATCCTCACAATAAAATTGAACTAGATGTTACTATCCCCATTTTACAGATGAGAAGATGGAGGTTCAGAGAGTTTAAGTAATCTGCCCACATGCATATAGCATGTAGGTGATGGGATGGTCTGGGTCTAACACAATGCATTTTCCAGCACATTGCATTATTACCTCTGAGAGGCCCCTGTTGGATACCTACCCATGTGCACAGGTTAAAATCAATATCATATGGTTTACTGAATATTCTGCTAGCCAAAACACATAGACACGTGCGTACACACTTTTAGATCAAGTTTCCAGAGCCAAATTTCATTTCTAAGCACTCCTAGTGGTCGGGAATGTATTTTTCAGCAAACTCTGAAAATGACTCAGGCCAAAATGAAAGCAAGGGCATATTCTCTGCACCACAGGGCATATGGAGAACGGGGACAGCTTAGAATGTACAGGATGTCTGCCTGCGTCGTAGAAATTGTCACTGGCAATCACCAGGTCACGTGAAACAAAAGTTGTCCAGTACGAAGCCAAAATTCTACTTCCTGTGACATCATTTCATCATGTAATTGTATATATCTCAAAGTGGAAATAAGTGCACACGGATCGTCTGCCCTTCTCCTCTGCTGTTTGTGTGACAAATGACATTGCATCACACATGCTTTCATTCAAAGATTACCGACAGGACGTACTCTGATGTCCTGAAAAGAGAATGGCCTTTGGAATTGAATCACCCTGGGCTGGAATCCTGGCTGCCCCCGCCAGCATTTGGGACCTTACATGAGGTGATTTAGCCTCTCTGAGCCTTAGGTTTCTCATTTGTAAATGGAGACTTAAAATCCCTGTTTTGTAAAGTCCCCAGCATAGTATGTTATGTAGCAGATGATAAATGGCTGCTGTTATTTTGATTACATGCTTCCAGAAAAAGGAATGGATCTGCAGGTAGATGGGGTAAAGGATGCAGATCACACAGAGAAAATAGTACTATGAGTTGATGAAGGCATGAAACAGCCCGTAACTATAATAAAACCAAGAATAATGATAAGAAATATTACTACCAATTATAGTTCCAAACACAGGCATCATGTCTTCTAATTTTCCGCAGCAACCTAAGAGGTAGGGGTGAATATTATTCCCATTTTATAGACAAGAAAGCTGACGCTTGAAGATGTTTCATGATAAAACTGGTCAGTAGTACAAACCATGGTTCAGAATAGTTTAGAGCAATGCAGAAGTCTCCAGACTCTTGGATTTTTTATGAATCAACTTATTCGTTATCCATTGCTACATAATAAATTATTATGTAGTGGCTTAAAGCAGTTAACATTTATTATCTCACAGTTTCCATGGGTCAGGAATCTGGGCAGCTCTGCTTAGAAGTCTCATACGAGGTTACAGACAGATGTCAGCTGGGGTTTCAGTCATCTGAGGGCTTGACTGGGGTGAGGGATCCAATTCCAAGATGGCACACTCATGTGGATGGGGTGTCAGCACTGACAGGTGGTTGGAGACCTCAGGTCCTTACCACACACACTTCTCCATAGGGCTGCTTGCTGTGTCCTCACGACATTGCAACTGTCTTTTCCCAGAGCGAATGATCCAAGAGAACATAAGGGGAGGTTTTGATGTTTTATTATGTAGCCTGGAAAGTCACACACATTTACTCAATATCCTGTTGGTTTCGCAGAATAGGGCTGCAGAAGTCAGGATAATTAGCTTGGATTTTATTCTACATAGAAGGGAGGCCATCAGAGTCTTCTAAACAAGGAATGACATGGTCTGTTTTGGTTTTAAGATCACCTTGGATACCAAAGGGAGAATGGACTGGAGAGAAGTCAAATGGAAGCAAAAAGTTGCAATGTTTCAGCTTAGACTTGATGGCAGGGGGGTGTTGGATGTTTTCAAGTTAGTGTTGAAGAATTTGCTGGTAGATTAGATGTGGAAGATACTGGGAGAAAGAGAAAAAAATGGAATAAAGCTTGGATTTGGGGCTTGAGCAATCAGTGGATGGGGGGGACTAGAGAGGACTAGGTGTGGAGTGGGGGCAAGAATGAAGTTTCTTGGCCATATTGAGTTTTTATACATCCGAGAGGAGAAATTAAGTAGGCAGTTGGGTAAGGAAGTCTACAGCATGGTTCTCAAACTTGGCTACTCATTGAAATCACTTGTAGACTAAAAGCTGGTGCCTGAGTCCCAACCCCAGAGATTCTGACTGATTGCTCTAGGATGTGGTCTGGATATTGGGATTTTTAAAAATATCCTTCAGGTGATTCTAGTATGTAGGAGCCTTTGAGACCCGCTGACCTGGAGTTCTGGGGAGAGGTCAATTGAAGATTTAACTTTGGGTGTCTCCAGGGTATAGATGATACTTAAAGTCAAGGACCTGATTGAGATTCTTTGGAGAGACAGTGAGATTGGAGAAGAGAAGGCCAAGGTCCAAGCCCAGGGGCACCCCTGAACCCCAATATTTGGAGGCTGAGTAGGAGCCTGAGAAGTAGCCACCAGCCCCTAACTCAGGCATTGAGTACATGTAAGGCAGGGGCTAACATAGTTATTCTCCTGCCTCTGACTTTTCCGGGGTTCTTGTCCAGCAAGGGACAACATTCTCTGTGACCTTTCCCTCTGTCAACTCTTTGGCTGCTGCAAAGGGCTATTTCTAGTCCCTGGTCAGTGTCATGCAAAGCAATTCATTTAGCAGCCGTTCCTCCTTCTGATTGTTTGTTCCAAGACATATTATTCCACATTTGTCCGCATTAAACTGCATTTTATCACCCATTATCCCAAGTCCTTCAATGATCCAGGCCCCTTTGCATTTGATTGCGAGGCTCCATGATTTGTGGCGCCTGCAAAAGCCGTCATTTGCAAATTTGAAATCCTTCTTGCAGGGCCCTTAGGTGGGTCATTAGCATCAATAACACAGAGGAGCTGTACCTGGAGGCTTTGCAGAGGCAGGAAGAGACACAAGGGACCCCACCTGGGTTTGTTTTCTTTGCCTGGAAGACATAGTGACGCCCCAGCACCCTCTCCGCCCCTCCCCCATCCAGAGCTTCCCTTCCTGTCCTGCCACTGACGGGAGACGATCTCCAGTGATTTGCACACTCCAGCTCTGACTCTTCACCTCATCCTCTCTGGCATCCGTAGCCTCCAGACATCTCAATAATTTAATAAACCGCTCACACCAGCACGCCTCTGGCTATCTCTGATCAAGTGGGTGTGTTTTCCAACCATCTCTTGCCTAATTGTAAGGGACATTTTCGGAGATCAAACATACATTTGCATTTCCAGTGTGCAAGTGTTCCCAGGTCTGGTAAACAACGGTAAACAACGGGTCACTCCTCACACCCTTTTAGGATTCACCTTTGACCTCCACCTGAGACCCCAAGGGGTGTTTCAGTGGGCGTTGCCCGTCTTAATTTTGCAGTCAGAAATTCAAGGCCAGGAGTGCCTGGATGGTGAGTCGGTGAAGCATCTGCCTTCAGCTCAGGTCACGATCTCAGGGCCCTGGGATCGAGCATTGCATTGGGCTCCTTGCTCAGCCAGGGGCAGGCTTCTCTCTCTCCCCCTGCCCCTCCCCCCAGCTCACGCTCCCTCCCTCTCTATTCCAAATAAATAAATAAAATCTTAAAAAAAAAAAAAAGAAATTCAAGGCCATAGGTGGCATTCAGACATGGGACCCCAACCCCCCTACATCCCTTCGACCTCCCATCCCAGGTGCCCAGACATCTCTTTCTATGCTCCTTTTGATGAGATTTTATTTCATTATTTTCAGCGTACACATTTGAATATTTTAAGGCATCATAAATCCCTCTTGGAGACCTGAGAAATAATTCATCAAAGAACCCATTTATTTTCTTCGCAAACGCTTAGAACGCACCTACTCCGGGCCTGGCAGTGGGCCCTGCTGTGCGGGGGACACACAGGCACGAAGAAGAGTTTGCAGTCCAGAGGTGAGCCAATAATGCTAATGAGGACCATTGAGCTTTACATGTATTTCGTAAATTCTGCTTTCCGGAGGCCCGCTCCCACATGGACCTTTCCTCCCCAGGTGGCCCAGCCATAGAAGCTGTTCTTCCCAACCTGGGGAGTGCCCGCTCCCACCACGGGGCCTTTGGGAATGCGTGGTCACAGTGACTCAGGAGGGAGGCTGGCATTTGGTGGCAGCAGGCCACTGGGTGCCCTGCAGGGCTTGGGACCAGCCTCCACTAGCATGCTGTTGAGCACCCCACTGCTAAACTCTGAAAGAGGAGGTGCATTTATTTCCTGGGGCTGCTCGAACACATGATCACAAATTTCCTGGCTTAAAACCACACTGACTCATGGGCTTAAGCGTTCTGGGGGTAAGAAGGCCAAACTGGTGGGGCGCCTGGGCGGCACAGCTGGTTGAGCATCCGACTCTTGATTTCAGCTCAGGTCGTGATCTCAAGGTCATGGGCCCCGAGCTCCAAGTCCCGCTCCGCACTCAGCGGGGAGTCTGCTTGAGATTCTGTCTTCCTCTCCCTCTGCCCCTCCTGTTCATGCGTGCTCCCATGCTCTCTCTCCCTCTCTCTAAAATAAATAAATAAAAATCTTTAAAGAAAAAGAAGTCCAAATTGGTTTCACGGAGTAAAATTCAGGTTGTAGTCAGGCTGCATTCCTTCTGGAGGCTCCGGGAAAGAATCTGTCTTCAAAGCCAGCAACGGCCTCTTGAGTCTTCCTCCCCCTGGATGGCTCCAGTCCCTGCCTCCCACATCCCATCTCCTCTCTTCTCCTCCCCCTTCCCTTTTTCTCTTACAAGGACCCACGTGGTTACACTGATCTCGCCTGGATAATCCAGGGTAACGGGCTCATCTCAAGACCCTTCAGTTCATCACATCCGCCAAGTCTCCTTTTCCACGTAAGGAAACATATTCACAGATCTCAGGGATCAGAACACGGACACCATTGGGGGCATCTAATTCTCCCCGCAATGAGCTAGGTGGGGGCACCCATGTTTAGGTGTTTCTAGGTGCGTTGATGGCCTCAGCCACTAGCAGGTGACCTCACAGGACGCAGGCAACACAACTGTCCTCCCTGATGCGGTGGCCTGGTGAATACTCCGTTTTCCAGGTGCAGCCCATGGGGCGTTTGCTGTTGTCTCTCCAGAAGTCACAACATACGGACACATGCCCTTAGAGGGCGGCCTAGACTGAGGAGCCCCCTTTGATGGGAGCACTCTTCATGGGTTAACCTGGCAAAGTGTGAATTCCTTGTCCTCACATTGACCGCACCATGGGGAGTGATCCAAAGATGAGAAGGGAAGGTCAGACCTTTACAAAAGGCTTTGCACAAAATAGGAACTGGTTACGTGGATAATTGGGCATGGACTTCATCGGGACTCCATCACAGGGAGACCTCACAGATGGCTTGACCATTGGCAGAACTCTTTCACATCTATTATCTCATTCAATCCACACAGTGGCTCTCAAGGCAGTCGGAGCAAGTGTTATTTTTTATCACCATTTTACAGATGAAAAAACTGACCAGCCAAGCTTTAGCAACTCTCCCAAGGTCACAACTAATAAACTACAGAGCATAGCTCAGGTCCTCAGACTTCAGTCACAGGCTTTGTTCCCCTCACCACACCAACTCTCAAAGTTCTAAGGAGCTAATATGCAAGGCAGAGACAAATTTTAAGCCCGTCTTGTCTGAGTCTTAATTGGACCTGTTATTTCCAAGGAAGTAGCATGAAGCCATAAAAAGTCTTAGAATTAGGGGTCAGGCAAAGCCCGGTTTCCATATGTCTAACTTTTTTTTTTTTTAAGATTTTATTTATTTATTTGACAGAGATAGAGACAGCCAGCGAGAGAGGGAACAAGCAGGGGGAGTGGGAGAGGAAGAAGCAGGCTCATAGCGGAGGAGCCTGATGTGGGGCTCGATCTCAGGACCCTGGGATCACGCCCTGAGCCGAAGGCAGGCGCTTAACCGCTGTGCCACCCAGGCGCCCCATCCATATGTCTAACTTTGAGGTGATAAGTGACAGGTTACCGCAGTGTTCCCCTAGCTAGTCTGATCATTCGGAAACCCGCGATCATTAGAAGGTGCGGTTTAGAAATACAGATTTCCCTGTCTCCCCAGAGAGTCAGATTCAGAAGGTCTAAGGGTGGGGCTCACATCTCTGGATTTGTAGTAAGAATGCCGGGTGGTTCTTATATGCAGACAAGTTTGGAAATAATCGTTCCACAGGATTTCTATGTGAATTAAATGAGATGTTGTCTAGGTCAATATCAAACACCTGGCACAGCGTAGCCCTTCCTAATCACTGGGTCTCCTCTCTTCTCCCCACCCTCATCGGGGGTCTTTCCATTTCTTTACTTTTTGATTATTGGTGTCAAGAAGACAAGATCTCATGGGACACCAAGATGGCTCAGTCAGTTAAGTGTCTGACTCTTAATTTCAACTCAGATCATGATTTCAGAGCCTGCTTAAGATTCTCTCTCACAACCTCCCTCTCCCTCTGCCCACCCCACCCCCCCAAGAAAAAGAAAGACAACAAGAAAACAAGATCCTGTTTCCAATGCCAACATTCTAGAACTTCTTTATAGAGAATATGGCCTTGGGGGCGGTGGGGAGGGGGCTTTTGGGTGGTGGTAGTAACGGATCATTTAAGGAAGAATCCACTAAGTTCACTGAATTCCCTTGAATAACTATTTCACCATCCCCTTTCACCTTTATCCAGACAGCAGGAGTATCTAGCCCAATGCATTTAGTTTACTTATCTGCTGATTTATAAAACCCACCTTCTGCCTTGAGCCCCGAGCACATTACACTTGTACAAACAATGCACCCCACATAATCGGTCTTGTCCCCAAACCGTATCCCCTGAGATAAATCCAGCCTCCCCACCACGGCAAGGGAACTTTCATTTTGCCAACAGGTTCAACCTGTGCCTTGGTCCAGCTCTCAGAATAAGCGCCAGCATAAATCCACAATCCACCTAGCCTCCCATCTTATCAGTCCAGCTGCCCAACCTCATGTTTTCCAGACATCCAATGGCAGGCCCTGCCTAGAAAATGAATGGCTGCTTGGTGGCCAGAGTTTCGAGAACTTTCTTCCCCACATGGGCTTCTGCAAAGCAGGTTGTTCATGCCCAGGGAACAGGGACCGTTCCTTGTTTCTGTCTGTCCCCAGGAACCATGCATTGCTCAGCATTGAGTGAAAACATGCTGTGTTTGGTTTTTACAGACTATAGAGTTTGGGGGTTTATGGGCAGAATTTTTGCTTAGACAACAAAACAAAGCAATCCCACATTTCTGCCCCCATCCAAAACAGCCGCTCTTTATTTTTCTCTCACCTTAAACCAGTGGTTCCCAAACCAAGGGCCTCCCTGGGAACATTTGGCAATGTCTGGAGACAATTTTGGTTGTCTGGCTGGGGGATGCTACTGGTATCTAGGGCGTCGATTCCAGGAATCTGGAGCAAAGATTTATTGTTGCCCCCACAACAAAGAATTATTGAGCCCAAAACATCAGTAGTGCTGGGGGTGAGAATCTGCTTTATACCTGTAAACGACATGCTCGGCTAAAACTGATTCTTCTCTACTTTTGCCAACTGGCCAATAATAGCACTGTTAGCAGCAGAAATCAGTGTTTGCTCATCGAAGCAAAGAGAGAAGGAAGCACATTTACTGGGCACTGCTATGGGCCCCAGTATTACACTGAGCCTGCCGCACGGAGTATCTTAATCAACTTGTACAAAAATCTTTCACCGTAGTCGTTTTACAGGTCAGGAAACTAAGGTTAAGAAAATTGAAATAACTTGACTGGGAACACCAGCTAGGAAGAGACAAAGCAGAAATCATACCCAGCTCCTCCTGACTCCAAACCCAGCCATCTAGCCACCATGCAGAAGAAGGCTGAAAGAGTGGTGGCGGGTAAATAGTCATGAAAAGAAGCACTCTATCCTCTACACGTAGATTCTCTTGGAATTTGTACATTAGCCTGGCATTCTGGCTATTCTGGATTCTGGGGGGGGGAGGAAATGGAAGATTTCCGGTCTAATGGCCAAGCGCTGGCACCAATACACCCTGCAGCCTGGTCTCCATTCCTCAGTGTCCAAGCACGTTGCGTTCCCTTTATTCCGTCTTTTCATTCCTCAACCCACGGCCATTCCCACCACAGAAGAGTCTCCAGCCTAACTCTGTTAATGGGGTGCTTTCAGCATTTAGGAGAAACCAGTTCAAAATATCTACTGTCCTCTGCATGTCATTGAGAATCTGTTTGGCTTCCCTGGCCCTGGACAGTAAATGTCAGTAGATGTTCCCCAATTATTGTGACAACCCAAAACACCTTGTCACATTTCCAAATGCTCCCTGGGGGATAGTGTCCCTCCCCAACTTTGAGAACCACTGGGTCCCAAATACTCACATTTAATTAATATTGCACACACACACGCACACACACACACACTCACACACACACAGTTCACCAGACGCTTGCCTGGCTGGTTCCATCTTCCCAGAGCTGGGAATGGGTTTCTTTGTATCAGGCCATTTTTCTTTCCCATTCTGGGGGAAGATTTAAGGATGCTTCCACATTGGCAGCCCCGACAGTGGCCCGGTTTTTTCGTGGCTTTAGCACCGAGATCTGCTGTCGCGTCCCCTGTGTTTCCCACTTGCACGACTCTGTACCTCGTGGATTTCTTTCTTCCCAAAGGGCTACCATTCAGAGTGTACCCACAATCCAGACACTCAGATGCCCTTCCTCCTTGAAGTCTCCCTGGATTAATCTGGCAGGAAGTAGTCCCCCTCCCGCCGGAATCCCTTACTATTTTATGCCAGGGATAGACAAACTTCCCGAAAAGACCAGAGAGTGAGTATTTTAGGTTCTGTGGGCCATATGGTTTCAGTTGCAAATCCTCAACTCTGTCTTTGCAGGGAGGAAGTGGTCACAGACAATAGGTAAAGGAACCGGACGTCTGTGTTCCGATGAAACATTATTTATGAACACGAAAATTTGAATTTTATAGAATTTTCAGATGTCATGAAAGAGCATCCTTCCTTTATTTTTCATTTAAAAGTGTATAACCTTCCTTAGTTCATGGGCAATGCAAAAACAGGCAGCAAGCCCGAAGGGGCCCACAGGCCGTAGTTTGCTGAACCCCGCTTTATATCATCACTCCGTTACCACATTCTAGCTCCTTGCTGCGTCAAGTGCGGTCCTCAGACCAGAAGCGTGGCTTTCACCTCAGTACTTTGAGAAACGCAGACTCTCGGGCCCTGCCCCAGACATAGTGAATCCGACCTGCATTTTAGCAAGATCTTCAAGTGATCTGTGTGCACAATACAGTCTGACATGCGCCACTCTGGTTTGCTTAATCATTGTTTGTGTCCTCGTCTCCCCTTCACCCCTCAATAGGTAGGAAACTCTTTGGGGGGGATGACTAGGTCACGTATATCTTTGATTCCTTACAGTACACAAAAGAAGGAGTGCAATTGTTTTTGAAGGTGGATGAATTCATCTGTGAATTAATGGGTTGGGAAAGCTTCGTCGTCTGCAGGCTGCCCCGTCCTGCTTTCCTTCCTTCCTTGATTATGCGACTCTCCCAAAAGCTCAGCTTCCTATTTTCCAGCTAATCCGTTAAGGAAGGAGAGGGCTTACTGCCCCTAAGCCTTTGCTTTGCTAATTAAGATAAAGAGAGAGACAGAACTTGGAGGAGACTTCAGATCATCCCAAATTGTATAATGGAGAAGAACTGCCAGTTTTATGCCCCTGAATCTGTCTCTCAGGAGGGCTTGCCCACATGCATTTCCTTCACATTTTTCTCCTGACTGCACTAAACCTTGCCCATGGCCCTGTCTTAGATGCTCACCTGTCTTGGAAACAGCTGAGTTGTTCACAGTTCCTGATTCTTACCTGAAATCCTTGCACCAGCAAGGCCAAATTTATGGCCACGTACCCTTGCCGGAGAGCTGTACATCCCTCCCTGGACTTCCCCCCGCGGACCGATGGGTTTTTAGTCTTAGCAAGGAGCAACAGAAATAAAAGATCTTTTTCGATGGCTGTGCTTTTAGGATTACGGAAACCAATCATTCAAGCTCAGCCTTTCCTTTTTTATCGTCTAGGCATATGTTGTTTTTTTTTTAACTTCAGTAACATTAAATTAACCATTTTAAAGTGGACAATTTGGTGGCGCTTAGTACAGTGACAAAATTGTGCAGCCACTACCTTCATCTAGTTCCAAAATACTTTTGTCACCCCCCTATAAAATTCCATCCCTATTAGTCACTCCCCATGCTTCTCTGCACCCCAGCCCCTGGGTACCCCCAATCTGCTTTCTGCCTATGGGTTTACCTATTCCGGGACATGGCACATAAATGGAATTGCACAATATATAACCCTTGCGGCCTGGCTTCTTTCACTCAGCACAATGTTTTTGAGGTTCATACCTATCGTAGCCTGTATGGGTGTTTTATTCCTTTTTATGACTGACCGATATTCCATTGTATGCATAGACCAGAATTTGTTTATCCATTCATCCATTGATGGACATGTGTCTTGTTTGCCCCTTTTATCTGTTGTGAATAGTGTGGCTATAAATACGCAAGCACGAGTTTTTGTTTGAGTACCTATTTGCAGTTCTTTCGGATATATACCCAGGAGTGGAATTGCTGAGTTATATGGTAATTGTGTGTTTAACTTTTTGAGGAACAACTAAACTGTTTTTCTGTATTTTGAAATTGAGCACTTACCCTGTACCAGGCGCTGAGTTTAAGAGCTCACAAGAGAGTGCACTTGAACAAAAAACATCTAGAGACAGGAGGAGACCAGAAGGTTGCAGTACTTCTAGAAGCTTTTAGGGAACCATGACAGGTGCCTCTCTCTCTACCCTACCTTAACTGCCTGCCTCTTTCCATGTGTTTCTTTTTTATTATTATTTAAAGGAGAGAGGGAGGGAGATGACTAAGGTGGAAGAGAGCAAGGGACGCCTATGTGGCTCAGTCAGTTAAGCATCTACCTTTGGCTCAGGTCATGATCCCAGGGTCCTAGGATCGAGTCCCATGTCGGGCTCTCTGCTCAGCGGGGAGCCTGCTGCTCCCTCTGCCTGCCCCTCCCCCTGCTTGTGCATGCTCCGGGTCTCTCTCTCTCACACACACACACAAATAAATAAATAAAATCTTTTAAAAAATAAATAAAAATTTTTTAAAAAGGTGGGAGAGAGAGAGCAAGAGCAAACGAGAGCACGAGAAGGACAATGTGACAGATGGTAAAGGCTGCATGGACTCCTCCATCCCCGTGGTCTCCTGTCTCTCGACACCTATTGTCCAAGTGCGCTGTCTTACGAACTCTCGCTCAATGCCTGGCACAGGTAAGTGCTGTTTAAAAATGTAGGCAAACAGTTTGGCGGGCCTGCGAGGGGTTAAACGTATAATTGCCATATGACCCAGCAGTTCCACTCCCGGATATATATCCAGAACTAGAAATGGATACTCAATGCCTGTTCACAGATTCCACCTTAAGTAGCACCGGCCAGACTTATTTATGCTAAAACCCCCAATAAACAGCCATCATTCCACACTTACCATTACTGCTTAGGGGACCTGCAAATGATCATGGTGTTTCTGTCCCAACAAGATATCTGTGGGTCTTTCTCCAGAAGCAGAGCATTTCCTTGGACGTGTATGCGTATCACAGGTGAATGTCATGTATGTGTCCAGGGAAGAGAAAATTTTAGAACCCCTGGCCCAGAGGACTGGGAGATTTTAGAGAGTCCTGGGTCCCGTTCACATTACTCAGGCCACACGGGAGTAATGCCAATTATGCCAATTATGTGACTCATATTCCTGCAAACCCCGTGGGAGGTGAGGGGGGTGGGCTTACAACACGGCTGTCAGCCAGGTACTCCTTCCCAGCATCCGCCTCCACCCCGGGGTCCTCTGCAAAGCTACACTTCCTCTCCTCACCCATTCAGAGCTCCTGTCTTGTAAAGGAGCACACAGCCTCCTTGAGATGCTTCTCTGTTTATTTAAGGCAACCCGGGGGCAAGAGGCTGTGCACTGAAGATGAAACGGGAGCCGTTTTAATTCCGTGTTAATGACAGCAGAGCAATTTTCTTACAGGAAATAACTAGTTACCTTAATCATTTTAAGTAGTTATTAGCAGCAGCTTAAAAAGGATGGTTATGCTTATCAGAATACACACACAAAGGGAATGAAGATGTGAATAACGAGACCTTAAACAGATTTCTGGCATCTTCCTTCTGGGTGGTATTAAATGGTATTAATCTTTTTAACTGACTTCAATCCTGAGACCACAGCCGCGTGATAAAATGTTAAGTGAACGGCTGGAAATAGAGGTGGTCCCACCAGATTTATTGTGCCAATTTACCAACAGCAGAAGTGTGCACCACTGCTGTGAGGAAGGCCATAGAAAAGAAAGAATGACAGGTAGATGTATGGATTAATTAATAAAATGCAGATAATAGCATCTTTCTCAATATTAATACTTCTTCAGAGGCTGCTCTATCTGTGTCTCTGGCAAAGAAAAAAGCTGCAATATATTATTTGTTGTTTCATCCCACCCCACCCCCCAAGATAACGATCAGAGTTTGGAAAATGAATAAAACTCAGGCAACTTATCCAGACTACAGCCACGCAATAAAAAAGAAAAAGTAACGCAAAAAGAAGGATAAAGTGCTTGTTCATGGGTTTTACAGTTTTAAGACGTGTCAAGTGTTTTTTTTCCTAAGTAAGAGGACGATTTTTCTTCCCTGTGGTGGTCGTACTTGGTGAGAGGAATCGGCCTGATCAATTTGGGGAGATCATCCGTATCAACAAAGTGTATTTAGCGCCTATGATATGACGGGGATTGTGCTAGATCCTGGGCACTCGCTTTCTAGAAGACCTGGGGGCTGTTGCTATGAACAGTCATTGCAGTGTGGAGCAGTAAAGGCTTATAGAGGTGTGTGTAGGTAGGAAGGTGGCTCAGGGCTCCATGAGCGCATTTCTATCGGCAAGGTGAAGCCTCAGCAGGGTTTTGAAGCATGCGTAAGAGTCTGCCAGATGAACACGGGGTGAAGGACATTTCTGGTGGAAGGAAAGGCATAGTCAGAGATACAGATGTGCAAATAGTTGGGTTTGTCCATGAAGCTGCAGTGGCTTGGGGTGACTGGCATGTGTGGTTTGACAGGAAGGTAAAATATGGAGGTCATGAAGTGCCTCCCGGGCCGTACAAAAGGGCTTGGATGTTCCCCTCCGGAGAGCGAGGTGCCACAGAAGAGTTCCTGAGCAGGGAGGTGAAGTGCCTGCACTTAGAGCCATCACAATGACCTTGTGCAGAGACTGGGTTGGAAGCAGCAAGGCCACTTAAGAAGTTGTGGAACATTCCAGGTAAGATTAGGTGAGACCCTGAGCTATAGTTGTGGCCCTGGGAATGGGGATGAGGACAGTTGCCAGAACTATTAGAAAGATCTCTGAAATCCACAGGGTGCAGTGACGAATGGGCTCCCCGGAGTAAGGAAGACAGTAGAGTCTTCCCAGGTGCCCAAGTTCATGAACACAGTGCTGGGTAGATGGCGGCATTGGCAGAGCGGATGCAGGAGGGGCAGATCCAGAAGGAGGTTCGGTGGCAGGACCCCGAGTGTGGCTGAGATTTGGAGTATAAAATTGCCTGCGAGTGCTTGACATCTCCCTTGCTGAGACGCCATGATCCGCCACCGCCCATCGGGGCAGCTCGATGGGCCTGCCTTGAGTTAGCCCTGGATCTCAGCCATCTGCTCTTCAGGGGTCCTGCTTTCCAAATGCCAAAGAAGGGAAGTGAATACAAGAGGCACCAGGGCAGGGCCTGGGAAGCTGTGTTCACTCATCCCTGCTCCGCCCAGCTCTGTATCCAAGATCCCAGAAAGCCAAGAACAGCCCTTTCTGGCACCCATGCAATTCAACAGGCCTTAAGGCCAGCCACAAGCCTGTTCACCTCCGAATGGCCAGCAAGAGAGGTGCGTGTTTCGTGTCAGCCCAAGACAGTTAAGAATCTCCATCTCCAGCAGGTGTATGGGCAGCCCTCCTCTCCTGCAAAGCTCGCGGGAGCTCCCCGCCAGGAAGCAGCCAGCCCCTGGGAACTCGCTTTAGCTATTGAGGGAGGAGACTGGCCGAGCAAGGGGCTGGCCGGTGGAATTCATGTCTGTTCAATTCAGCTTCGCTGGGCAGAGCTGGGCAAATAGCCCTGGCAGAGGAATTGGGAAATGAGCTTTTTCTGAATTGCCTCGGCCCTTCCTGGGGCGCTGAAGAGGACTCTAGGAAGAATACAGGATGTCTGGGGTCCACTTTTGTTTTAAGCTTCTGGGTAAGAGCCAGGCTCTAGAATTATGCACTGGGGTTCAAATCCTAGTTCTTCAACTTATTAGCAAAATGAGATACTGAGCAAGCTGCTTGACTTCTTGAAGCCTGGGGTCCCCCCTCTATAAAATAGGGATGATGAACATGTTATTATGAAACTCATAGGATTTATCGGGAGGATCAAATAAGATAAGGCTTGTCAAACATCAAGCACAAAGCCTGGCGTATTGTAGGAAACCAATAAATGTTAGCTCTGTGACTGTACTAACTTCGGGGCAGTGAGAGCAAATGACCCCCAACACAGGTGTTAGTGACTCATGCAAAACAGTGACTTAAACGATAGACCGCTAATGAGTCTCACAGCTCTCCATGCTGTGATCCCATGTACACCAGCCATGAGCCATTTTGTGGTGGTGGTAGCAGTGGTGGTGGGGTGTGTAGATGTGTGTGTGTGTGTGTGTGTGTGTGTGTGTGTGTGTGTGTGTATGTGGGGGGGGGGAGTCAGTAAGGAAAGTGAGCTGGAAGGATAAATTAGAACTCGTGAGTGCCCACGGCTAGCCCGGCATGTGCTAAGTGTCTTACATGTGTTAACTTATATAATCCTTAAAATGATCAGAAAAATAAGTCATATTATTCCCAACTCAAAGAGGAAGAAATTCAAGTTCAGAGAGGTTAACTCGCTGGCCCTACGTCACAGAGTTAGTGCCAGGGCTAGGGTCAGATTTCCAGCTCTTTCCACTCCTTAGAGGCTAAGGGGGGATCGCTACAAGGATGCAAAAAGCTATCTTTTAAAGCAGAGGAAAATCCACATTGTAGTACTATGAGAATTCAAAAGAACAAGGAGAGCAAATCCAGAGAGGAGAATCCAGAGGGCCAGCATGGAGGAGATGGCAATTAGGAGGGGCTTTCAGTCCACAGAAATGACCACTAAAAAATAAAAATAAATAAATGGCCATTCCAAGTGGGGACAGACAGCATGAGCCCAGGCCAAACACTGTGAAACTATGAGGCACATGCACGAAGAGGAAGGAACCCCTTGAAGAGAAGCTGTATGTTGTAGCGACGTAGGCAAGAGAAGGCCAGAAACATCGGGATCTGGCAGTGGAGGGCCCTGAGGGCTCACCAAGGGCAGGAAGGTCTGGAGGTGGGAAGGAAGAGGCAGCATTAGCGCTTGGGAAAAGCCAAGAGGCCGGAGGCCAGAACTTACAGGGGAAGAGTCAGTGGTGTGTCTGGGGTGGTGCCCACCTCCCCCTGGAGGCTGACTCACGCACCAAGCCCGCTCCCTCCAGCCTTAGAGGACAGGATGCCTGGCTGCTGGAGCTGAGGAAGGAGCATGGAGGAGAAGGGACCCCTGTGCCTTTGTCTCTGCAGCTGGCAATCAGGGAAACCCTCCAGTGCACGAGGCCTTCACCCCGCAGGGATTCGTCTCCTTAGCCAGTCCCTCCGTGGGCTTGACCATCCGAGTCCCAAAGCCTTAACATCCGCTTGGGGGCCGTGGAGCTGAGCAGGCCACGTGTTGTCCTCGGCATCGGGCATGTTCCATCCATGAGTAACCGCATGCCCTGCGTGACCTAACATCTCTCTGCCTTCTCTGTGAATCGGAGGGAACGGTGAGCCCCCTGCCTGAGGGTTTTGCGAGGATTAAGAGACAATGCGTGTGAACTGGCTGCACTGTCCCGATTCCCACCAAGGGCTCAGTAACATTCCCTAGTGTTGTTGTCGTTGCTGCTGTTACTCTTTGAAACCTGGAAACCTGGGGGTAGTGTGGACACGGCAGGGAGAGCCAGAGAAAGGCAGAGCTGGAATGGAGCTCTGAAATCCCCCAACCCCTCGCCAGGGGCCCAGCAAAGGAAGACGACGTCCCCAGGTTCACGCATGTGTTGTCGTCCCAGAGGTTCAGCCAGGGAGGCCCGAAGCAGGCGGGCAACCGCACCAATCCCCGGGAAGCAGAGGCTGCTCCTGTGAGCCCCGGGCCAGGTCTGACTCGTGGCTCCACCTTTTACCACCTGGGGGACCTCAAGCAAGTCATTCCACCCCTTGGACCTCAGTTTCCACGTCTGTTAAGTGGGAACAGCGGTTCCTGCCACGGCGTCCGTTACAGGAATTGAATGAGGTGGGGCTACAGGGCATTCCAGATCCTGCTGGCCTGTGGAAAACTCTCCATATGTGGCAGCACCTTTAATTATTTTTTTAATTGATAGGCAAGATGAGGGTGAGTGGAGAGGATTAGGGGGGCTACACGAGATGAAAGAAGCAGCTTGAACAAAAATCTAGGGATGGGAAATAGACTATGTCCGGAAAATAATAGACCAGGATTCGAGTCTAGAACCTACCACTTCCCAGCTGAGTGGCTTTGGGTGCTCAGTCTCCTGTCTGAAAGTAGGCTTCGAAGCTTCCTGGGCTAATTCACAGCAGGGCTATTATGTGAGTCCAATTAGAAAACGTACATGAAGGTCCAATGTAAATTAGAAAGCTCTCTGTGGACTGGGAACTGCTTAAGACCAAGCTTGGTTTCCATCTTGGAACCCCCATCCCGGCACCGTTCCTGGCACAGAGTGGGTTCCACCTCTCCGGGGATGTGACCTGCACTGACCCCACTACCTTTTGGGAATGTCCCAGACTCTAGTTGCACAGGGGACTCAAACCTTCCCCTCTGACTGACCTGGTTCTGCTGGAAACAACCTTTGCCCTGGTAAATGATGGAAGTTCCAGATGGAGCCATGATTTGGGCCCGAACCCTTTGTGGAATGTTTGCGCCTGGCTTACAGGCTGGGAGAGAGAGGATGAAATGTGCCGTCCGCAGAGATATTAGGCCCAGTGGTCTGCAAGTAAAGCCAAGGTGCTCTCCCAGGCACACAGATACTCTTGGAATGGATGTCGGAAGTCTTAATATAGACCGCACACATGCCTCTTCCAAATGCTGTCAGCAAAATGCTGTCTCTGTTCCCCTCCAAGAGTATATTTTGGGAGCCTAGGACAAGGGCACCATCTGGGCTCCCTGGCCATAGAGTGAGGGTAATTCAGCTCCCCTTCTTCTGTCTCATTTTCCCCGTGGTCAGCCCCAGCCCACCCCTCAGCAGCAGAATCAAAGGATCCTTCTATAAAACAAGACCCACCAGGGGAGGAAGGAACTAGCTGCAGCTCGCAAAGAATTGGTGTTGAACGATGATGAGACCGCACAGGGGTACAGCAGGAAGGGTGTTGCAACCCAAGGTCGTCTGTGCCTCACCCCCAAGACCCTACAACCTTCACGAAGGTGTATGGCACAGACATGTAGCATGGGAACCCATCATTCCCTCCAATTTACAGATAAGGAAGCTGGCTTTCCCAGCCATGACCCTCAGTCTGAGCAGCACCCCCAATCCATACCCCCCTCCACACTCCAGGCGTTGGTACTGGAGAGGTGGTTTGAAAATGTGTGGGAGGCATTTAGGATCGTCGCCATGATTGGGGGTACTGCAAGCAATTAGAGGGGTACAAAGGTTCTAAAGGCCTTGGAATGAATGGGATAGTCACACACAATGAAGACTGGTCCAGAGCAACTGCTTCCAGCTCTCTTACTATAAAACATGGCCTGGGTAGCAGAGGGAGGGCTGGATTCTAGGACCATATCAGCCTGGCCAGTGAGCCCATCAGCACCCATAATTTCTTCCTTCTTCTTCAGTGTGGCCTGTCTTCGTGGCTCCCTCCCTCCTGTGGGGCATGCAAGAACTCTCACAACAGATCCCATTATCCTCTAGCCTTTGGCTTCTTTTAAAATTGCAGCAACAGCCTGGAACCATCATGGCCATCCCTGCGTCATTCAAATTAGTTCCTGAATGGTTGCCTTCGTACTTTTTCTTATAAGGAGTATTAGGGCTTTCTTGGTTGTTGAGTGTTTTGGGGGAAGGGGGAGGGTGGCTATTTGTTTTACAGTGATTGGCTGACCTTATCTTTTTTCTTGGAATAGGCGAATACTTTTCTGTGTTTGCCAAAAGTTGTTTTGTACTCATTACGTATCTTTTGTCATCTTCCTGAATACTTTTCCTGATGTTTCAGAAGCTTCTCTGAGGGTCTCCCATTCCCTGTAATCTGGACTGACATGTTGTTCTTTTAATTCTCTTTTTTTAAGAAAAAAAGTCATGAAATAATTTTCCGTGCCTTTTAAGATTAAAAAATGTAAGCAGATCTTCAAATTATTTTTAACGTGTCAAGCACGGTGATGTGGGATATGTTATTGAATTGGGGGTGATATGATTCCAGGGTTTGGAATGCCTGGCTCACCGAGTACCTGGAAGGGTCCAACACCACCGTGAGGAAATGAGCTATGTTGAGTCTCCCATACTTACAGACTTCTCTTGTTATCACCGTTCCCTATCCCTTCATACACACCCTTTCCTTGACCTTAAAACTTCTGAGGACTTTCCATTTTTCTTAGGATAAAGGCAAAATTCTTATCAGGATCTCCAAGACTGGGTATGGGTGAAGTCCTTGCCTTTTCTCCTAGCTCACCTCTCCTGGACTCCAGCCATTTCTTCTTACACATGCCTCCCTGGTACCACAGGGCCTTCGTAAATGTGCTTCCTTCTGCCTCTGAGACCTTCCCTCCTTTTATCACCTCGTGTCCAGCACAGTGCCTGGTGCCCGGGAGGCACAGAAAAGTGTTTACCAAAAGAATAAAACATGGGCGTCGGTTCTCGGGTTTGGGATATTTTGTTTTGTTTGGGTTTGATTTGGTTTGGCCTCAACGCTATCAAACCAGAGGTCACAGACTGGCGGCCAGGAGGCCCAGAGACTGTTCCTGACTTGCACACAGGTATTCTTTGACTTTGGCCCCTTTCTCTTATCAACCTGCCTGGCCCCCTGTAATCATTCCGTTTGCAACCACAGGCTGACACACGCTGTCTACTGCAACTTTCACTTAAATATTTCACAGAAGCTTTCATTTAAACATTTCAAATAAATATTTGGTTTCAATTTTATGTGACTTAATTGACTTTGACAGAAACTCAGGAGGTTGGGGCGCCTGGGTGGCACAGTGGTTGAGCGTCTGCCTTCGGCTCAGGGCGTGATCCCGGCGTTATGGGATCGAGCCCCGCATCAGGCTCCTCCGCTGGGAGCCTGCTTCTTCCTCTCCCACTCCCCCTGCTTGTGTTCCCTCTCTAGCTGGCTGTCTCTCTCTCTGTCGAATAAATAAATAAAATCTTTAAAAAAAAAAAAAAGAAACTCAGGAGGCAACAGCCCACACCTCCCACCCATGCGCATTTTTTAGAAAAATCACAAAACCCTGCCCTTGAAATCTCCGTGTTTTCCAGATAAAGACCCCGAGGTCTAAAAGGGAGCAGGGACCCACCCAACTACTGAGTGGCAGAACTGTCCTTTAAAACCCAGTCCCCTTGACTGCCAGCTTGGGGCTCTTTCTACTTCTCATCCCCAGAGTCAATCCTGTGGATTGTATTTACGTATCTTTAATGGCTTTGAAAGTCTGCGTCCCTAGTTAAGTATTACACTTTATGCAATTAATGTGTACCAAATAAAGCCTCGTTTTACGAACTCCGCAGCTTGATCTACAAGAGGAGAAAAAACCCTCCTCTCTGATCTAATAGATGTTGTGTTTCGATTTCCATTAATACGACAGGCAGGAGAGTACTCCTCAAAAGTAACTCTTCTGAATTAACCCTGAATATGGGGGCTTTGCAAGAGGTCCGTGAGGATCTCATCTTTCCTTCCTCCGTGATGGCTTGTTTACAGCCTCTGCAGAAAGCAGATGTGACTGAATAATGTGTCATCAAAGTCTTGGTAGAGTTAACTTGCTCATAGAGTTGGAGTCTGAGAAAAAGAAGGGCTTTTCTTCTTGGCCCAGTGGTTCCTTTGCTCTGGTCTGAGAACCTGGAGTAACGGGTTCTGCCTCTGTAATGTGCCTGATTTAACCTTTGTTATTGCCCCTAGAAGAATCTCACCATTCTCCAGATGAGCTCTTTTCTTTTTCTTCTAAAGAGGTCATCCTAGTAGCCCCCACCTCCCCACCCTAGCTGCTCCCCCCACCAGCATACCTGTAGGAATCATTTATTGGAGTCCTGAAAAGATTGAGTCCTCCAGTGTTCGGAATGAAAAGGACATACGGACATGAAGGATTTTCGTACCTGTATTTCTTCCATCAAGTATTTAAGAACATAGACTACACCGGGCACTGTGCCACATGCTGCAAATACACCCAGATGTAGAATCCATTATTTTTTCAAGTCCTTCCCCAAAGCCTAGAAGGCACAAGTGACCGGCCTCATGTTACAGATCAGGAAACTGAGACAGAAAAATCTTAGGCGATTACCCGAGGTCACAAAGCAAGTAAGGCACAGAGCTTGGACCCCGAGTACTAGAACTTGAGATTCTGAGGCCCTCACACCATCCAGTACCACACAGCTGCCTCTAATTACCAAGGAGAGTTTGGCTGCTCCTCTGTTTCTCACTGATGTGAGGTTGGCTAATCCCAGGACCGACCGCGAAGTGGAGCTCAGAAGTCTTTGGGGTCAAGCCCTTGGCATTCACCTGCTGCAGGGCCCCTAGTAATGGTCATTGCCTGTGGATATTGGACAGATCATGTGTCTCTTCTGTTGAATTTATCGAAACTAATGAGTCCATAAACATCTACAAATAACTGTGAAAGGATAGAAACCTGACACCGTGGTCCCCTAAAATGTCATTCACACTGCACTGCGGGTGGTGGCCCCGAGCAATGGAGAAGGAAGTTTTCAGAGCCTGACTCTGTCTCCCGTGGACATGTTTGGCCCACGCCGTCACATGATCATTTGGAGGCTGCCTTCCTCTTCCATGCCCAGAGATCAGACCTCGGGTGAAGATATCCTGGCTGTCAGGTTGAAGCATTGGGCTCTTCTTTTTAAGTTCAAAACTCAAGTCATTGTAAGCAGGACAATAAAACAGAAGTAACTTCACAGTTTCTACGGTGTCTTAGAAATATAAGACCAGCCATCACATCGGTGAAGTCAGAAGACTCAACTGTTAAAGCCATGTTCTTGGGCCAAGATGAGAAATAATTCCACTAAAATGGATATTAATTTGGTAGCAGTGTGACTTAAATGTAGGTCATCCCTCCTGAAAAATGTTCAAGGTTCCTTCTTCCCCCTCACTTCACTCAACCAAATTCCATTGGAGGATTTTTTCCAATGTTGACTCTTGATTCCTGATAGGAACCCTACTTGGTCATAAAAAAATAATAAAGTACATAAAATAAAAACATAGAGTAAAATAATCAAAATAAATTTTCACATAATATTGTTTTTTCATTAGCTACTAATTTGTTTAGGCTTCTTACACATAAGATTGTAAGAGGCAGTGGCCTGGCTGCCCCTTAAAAGTCTTATGAAACATACATATAAACCCATTCTGGCCAAGGCTTTTCTGTGGGTACTAGAAGCAGAAAAAAGATTCTTCTCTTAACCAAAGGAGCCATGTAACATGTCCCTACGATCATTAGAACAAAGCGAGCCTTCATTAATACTGTTTATGTGGGCTCTGGAGTTCCTTATTCAATAAACTTGAACAAAAATGAGCTGAACATACCAGAATGTTCTGACATGGGTTTTCACCCCAGGGACAAGCTCTTCCGCAAGGGTGACCATGAGGCTAAGAGAGGCGGTGCATAGATAATGGAGACAATCTACAGTTTTCAGCGCATGAACTACAGAAAGAAAAGACTGGCAGAATCTTCTTGACAGCAGATGACAGCAAGATAAAGTAAGATGCAAAAATGAATAATAGACTAACCTTGTCTTTAAGAAATACAGTCTCCAAGTGTTCACGGCCGAGCTCTGCTGTCATCTATGGAACATAGCAGGTCCCTTCATCCTTCCAGGCTTCTCATGCCCCTTATCTGAGCCCCAGCAGCCAGACGCGCCTAATAGTAATAACCAAATGTCCCATTTAATGAGCGCTTGCTCTGTGCCAGCCACAGCTGCTAAAGCCTGCTTTATCTCATTTACGCACTTCAGTTCGTTCACGTGTTTTAGCTCATTTAATCATCCCGACTCGTTGTGAGGTTATGTTGGAGTCACATGTGAAAAAATTGAGGCTCAAAGAGACTAAATAACCCGGGACTGGAACCCAGGACATTTAACTCCAGAGCCAGTGAAGGAGCCTCACCTGTACCCTTCGCTGGGATGCATTTGACATCCTGGGAGCATAGGCAGGGAGTAGGTGGGTGCAGAGGGAGGACGGGAGCAGTGAAGTGTGGGTAGCAGGATACAGAGCATTCATGGAAATCAGCCAAGGTTCGGAACATGCCTGCAGACCTCACCTTTCCATCCTGGCAGGTAGCAGCCGCGGCCTGAAGTCACTTCCAGGAGGATCCGGACCTCATTACAGGAGGGCAACCTGTTCTGGCTTCCTGCAGCTTCTTTCATGAGAGTTGGAAAGGATGCAGGTGCTTTGAAAACGGGACTGTAGCAAGAGAGTTTGACTTCTAGAAATTGCTATTTCAAAATGTTTTAGGGGGGAAAAAGGAAAAGAAAAGCATCAGGGAATAGCTTAACTCAGTGGTTCTTGATAAATGTGTGAGAAATACGTCTCTTCAGAAGAGAGAACGCTCCAGAAGATTCTTGGCATGTGGTTTGTTTTGTGACAACAGATTTCAAGTCCAGAAACCAGTAAGAAGGAAAGTGTGTCAAATCTTTGCATCGTGGAAGGAAAAAGAAGGACACTGGAACCGCCTTTCCTACGTGTGGTACTTCGTATCTGTCACCTCGTGTATTTTGCATGCTTGACTCTACCCTGCCTAATTCCTGAACGACTGTGTAGTGGATGCTTTTGTTTTATTCTCACAACAATCCTTAGGTGCGTTCCCATATCGCAGATGAAGAAAACCAGGCAGGGAGGGGCTAGACAACTAGCCCGGGGTTATTTGGACAGAAGAGGTTTCTGGCCGGGTTCAGAACAATGGCTTTTCCAGCCGCATCCTGCATCCAACATACGGCTCCCCACGTGTGCCAACTCTCCTGCGACTCAATGAAAGACACCATGCTTTAAAAATCCAGGTGTTGTTATCTCCTGGGGGGAAATACCATATCTCGGTCTGGTTTTACAGTTTGCTGTGATTGCTGGACCACATTTGGGGGTCTTTAGTCAAGGAAATGATAGGCGCTGCTTCTTATCTTTAGCCATCATTGCATTCCGCGTCTTAGGATGAAGGAAACCATCAGTCCCCGGGCCGACCGGCGATAACTGCCGAACCTGAGGGCAAGAACGCGGCAGCTGGTCAATACCAAACCGCTTCCCCTCCGCAGACCGCATGTGCTCTCACACGGGAACACGGACTTGTCAATAACTCTCTATAACTAAGTCCTAGCTTATAATTGTTGTTCCAGCAAGCGCTGTTGAAATGTGATCTGCCCTCAGATATAAAACATCTTTCCTTGCCTCTTTCCTTTCTTGTGGAAAGAAAACGTGTGTACACTCGAAAGCAAAGCGGACCAGAGTCACTTGGCTGTGTGACCTCGGAAGAGTTGCTTAACCTCTCTGTGCCTTTGTTTCATCATTTGCCTATTTCAGGAACAAATGGGGTAATGGAACATATGGCGCTCATCTCTGGACGCCTGGGGTCTGGCAGACGATGGGTGGGACTTGCGTCTTCACTGGAATCAAACTCTCCCGGCGTAGAAATGTGACAGTGGTCATCATCGTTTAAAGGGAAGGGAGAGGTGAAGATTGATATTCCTTCAATACGTATCTTCTTCCTGTCTCCATAGAACACTGGCTGGATAAAGTATGCCCCTGAAGTTTTGTATCCGTCTCTCAAATTTAGACTAGCAGGGTTGGCAAACCACAGCCTGCCGCCCGGTTTTGTAAACAGAGTTTTGTGGGAACCCAGAGACGCCCATTCTTTCATATTTTGTCTGTGGCGCCTTTCATACCAAAGCAGACTTGAAGAGTTGTGACGGAGAGCCTATCACCCACATAGCTGAGTGTATTTACTTTCTGACTCTACGGAAAGCCTGCCAACCACTCAATTATAGTACGACCCATCGGGGATCTGTTTCTCTTTGAGAGCTCTCGCCCCATCCGGGGCCTGGAACACGGGGTGCTACACGGGGTGCTCCCTACGTGTCAGAACAGGACAAGAGAAATTGGAAAACGATCCGGGTTCTGACCAGGCAACCTGTCGCTCACACTTCCTTGGGAGAACAGGCTCAAAATGAGGACCCAGAAGAGGGGGGCTGCACACACCTGCCCCCTATTCTGCAGGAGCTAAAGGTTCTATTATCGATCGCTTGTTTCGTCGTTCTGAGGAGCTAATTACTGAGTGCTTGTGAGATGCCAGGCCCTGGGCTAACTGCTTTATATATTTTGTCTCATGAAATCATCACCGCAGTTCTGTGAAGTAGTTAATATTATTATCCCTGTTTATAAATGAGAGGCCTGCCTTGCCCCAGGGTACCCAGTGGCGAGTTCCCATTAGAGAGCCTCTCTTTAGGATTCCAGGCTGTTCCTTTACTGGCTCAGCCAAGTGCCTTGCTCTCCCTGTCCCTCGGGACATCACATGCTATTGTATTTCTGCCAGCCTACGCGGCTTCAGTCATTCACTTAACAATTGTCTCTACCTTGCGGTAGCTAATACGTGCGGGGTTCTGTGCTGGGCATGGGGACATCACAAGGACCCATCAGATACAGTCCTTGCCTGAATGAAGCTTAAAGTCAGCATAGTGACAGTGGCGAGCATTCATCAATCGCACAATGAATTGAAACAGAAGTGTGATCTGTTTCAAAGAGGAAAGGCACGGGATGCCAGGGGGGTGGGTCATGGGGACCTCTCTCAAGAGGTGGCCCCTGAGCTCAGATCTAAAGGGGTTCGTAAATAAAAGGCAAGCACGGAGGGGAGGGAAGGGGGTCCTAGACAGAAGGAACAGCGTATGTAGGCTCTAGGGAAGGAGGAAGCCCGGTGCACGGTGCATAAGGAAACGAAAGATCACTGTGGCCAGTGTGCGTGGAACAAGGGGACGTGGTGGGAAACTCCAGGGGCCACACAAGGCTTATGCTCAGATCTGGGTCGTCGGCTCTGTCTCAGAAGCAATGAGAAGCCACTGCGGTGTCTAAGCAGGGGTCACGAAGGTGGTGGGGTTATCACTCCGAACGCCGTCGGTGTCGTCTTCCGCGACAAGGCTGCTCTTTCCCGAGTTCACTAAGGGGCTCCTGCTAACGGAGCATCGCGTGGCGAAAGCCGGAATGAGGCGTCTACAGCAGGGTCCAAGGACACAGCCGGTCGCTCTGCTGAGGCGTGAAGGGTGAGCGAGCAGCAGCCCGGCACACACCCGTGAATCCCCTCGTTGCTGGCAAGTGTGAACTCGGTGTGAGGCCTTCACAGCGCAGGCTGCTCTCGGCCGGCCCGATGGCAAGGATAGCTTGCTGTCGACTTGGAAGCTCGCTTGCAGTAGTTCTGCTCACGTCGTAGAGACGAGTACTTCTCTGTCAGCTTGGAAGCTGAGCTACTAGTCACGGAAGCCCAACGTGCGTCAGGTGTATAGTCATAAACACAACTCTCCGTCACCCTTAGAACGGAATCCAGACCCGCTAGCTTGGCCCGCCAGGCTCTCCATGGTCTGGCCCCGCCTCCCTGTTGGACTTCAACTCACACTACTCTCCCTCACGTAGTAGTTGCTCAATAAACACCTACTGAATGCATGGACGTAGGACTGACTGTATGATCTTGGGAAAGCCCCTCTCTGGTTTCAGTTTCTTCATTTTGAAAAGAAATGGCTGGCCTGCGTTTCCTCGGAGGCCCCTCCCAGGATGAAGAACCTAGAGGATGCAGAATTGGGTTTCATTCAACAAACATTGCCAGCATCTCCTCCAAGCAAGTCCCACGTGAGGCACAGGGGATAGGATATGATGAAAGACTCTGCGGCCCTTGAGATGTTTATTCAAAGGCAGAGAAAAGAATAGTTTATCAAAATAACATGGTGCATGAGTGTGAGTAAGGTGTGAACTCTACCGGTGTAGGAACTGGGGCAATCCTGACTCTTTCCACTCCCCTGAGCAAAGCATCTCTTGGAGGCCCAGTGTCCGCATGACTCAGATGGACAGAATGGCACAACTCATGGAATTTTGTGAGGGTTCGATGAGGTGGTGTCACTGCTGGCATTGTGTCTGGCACAAATAAGCGTGCGGCAAGTGTTGGTGATGATTATCAACAGATGATGGTGGTGACTAGTGCCAACAATGACATTCAGCACCCATGTGACTGTACCAGCTGTCTATGACTTGTCTGTCCTTGTCACTCCATACTCCTGCCATCCCAGCTGTAAAATATTTTGAACCTGCCCCCTGGACAAGGGCTCCATGGAGCAGAGAGGAGCTGCACTTGATGTTCAAGGTCAGTGATTCATGGAAGATGTCCTAGAGAAGCTGAGACCGGAGCTGAGCTGTAAGGTCAAGAAGGGGAGGCAAGGTCTCCTCGGTCTCCCCTCTGCCCTGGGAAATCTTTCAAAAATGAATCAAAGAATCAAAAACTGATTTCTTCCTTAAAACCAGTGGCTTCCTGTTGCACTTGTAATAAAGTCAAAGCTCCCTACCATTGTCTGCAAAGCCCCCCGTGCGCTGGTCCCATCTTAAGCCACCTTCCCCAACCATGCTCAGCCATTTATCCCGACGCATTTGCAGAGGCCGTGCTCTCAGCCAGTGAGGTGCCTCCCTCCAGTCTTCCATGCCCAGCTCCTTTTCGTCATCAGAACACAGCTCAGATGTCACCTCTGCAGACAGGCCTTCACCAACTATACGCTACCTGACATCGTTCCCACTCCCACGTGCCTCGCCCCCATTTTTCCCACTACAGCCATTCCCTTTGCAAGCCAAAGCCTTGTCTGTTTCCTTCAAAGCTCTCGATGCCATCTGAAATGATCTCTAGGAGGTCAAGGACTTCATCAGTCGTATACAGCTGGCCTTGGCACGTAGTCGCCCCTCCAAGATTTTTTGAACAAGTGAATTCCGGGGGCCGGTAGGATTGAGTGAGGCAGCATATTCTGGGATGAGAACACAAGGTTCAAGCCAGTGCCACCCAAGGAAGAGTCACATCAGGTCACAAAGGACTTGAGTACAGAGAATGTGCTGGATCCTGCATCTGAGCGTCATGAAAAAACCAACACTCTCTTATTTCTTCCTCTAAGACACCTATTTCTCAGTCTTGCATTTCCAGAAAGCTTCTCCATGAGGGCCCCTGTCTAAATTAATAAGAAGTCAAGATTATAAAATAATTTCCTGTAATCCAGGGTTAGCTCTTTCACACGGTAATTCCAACTAGGCTGGCAGAAACCCTTGGGGCATCTCTTTAATGAATAACTAAACTTGGTGCTTAATTAGCATATCACGATTAGTTCCCAAAGAGTTTGCTTTTGTAAGCACTTTGCACATGGGCCCCGCCACCGTCTTAAGTTGCCTTGTACTTGCTCAGAGGTCAAACATTGTCAGACACTGATCACCTTGAGTAAGCCCCGAAGTTGAGGCTCAGACTACATCTTTGTGCTCATCCAAATTATTAAAAATTCTGAATTTGTAGGATATTACCTATAACTGGCGAAAAGTAACCCAGAGACCTCACGTTCAGAACCCACCTGGCAATCTGAAACTCTTCTTCTAGCAGGACAGGATCTGTACATGTCTGCCCTGCCCCGCGCCCCCCATTCCAAATTCATGGCGGTACAAGCAGCAGACCCTCTTCCCCTAGACCCACCCACACCAGGCACATGGTGAGTGGTTAGTGGACATTGGATTGGCACCACTGGGCCTGGCTGGGGAGGAACAAACCTCAGCTGCGGAAATGAAGGATCTGGAAGGTAGGGAGGGAAGCAACTCTTTTTCACAGTTAAGCCCTACTCTGGGTGTGCGAACTGGTGCAGGCCCCATGCCTCTTCTGCTCTGGCCTTTGGTGCCAAAATCATGTTCTGAGAGGTGGGAACAAGAAGCCCGGGCACTGCCGAGCTGCCTCGTAGGCTCTTCTGGGGCTCCTAACCGTTCTGAGGCCTGGGGGATCGCTTGGTGCCCCCTCTTCCCAAACACGCACATTCCGCAAGTCCTACAGAACACTGTCCGCCTTCATGGCCACGTCCTGAAATTACACCCGCCCTACCTCCGGGCTCTCCCTGCTTGCCTCTGCCTTCTTGCCGTCGGTGCCGATTAGCTTACCCTCTGCTCCAAACCCTTCCATAGCTCATATGCTAGGCCTCCAAAGATCTGGACTCAGCCTATCTTCCAACATACGTGATACTTGTACCCCTCCACCCAGACTAACTGAACCAGAGGAAGAGTGAACAGCCAGACCAGACAGGGCTCTCTGCTAACCAACCAACAGTGTCTGCTAAACAGTACCTCTCAAAGTTTAATGCGCATTCAAATCCCTGGGGATTTTTTAAGATGCAGATCTTCATTCAGGAGATCGAAGGTAGGGCTCAAGATTCTCCATTTCTAACAAGTCCCCTTCCAGACCTTGTGGCTGCTGCTGGTCCCCGCATGGCGCACCGAGAAGAGAAGCACTCTGGATCTTTTTAACATCTAACGTGTGAGCCTTGGGAGGGGGAAGACGTTCTATTCCAAATTGCTTTAATTTAAGATTATATTAATTCTATAAAATCACCATTTTGGTAGATCAAAAAGCCTCACGTAAGAAGCAGGCCATCTGTGACCCCTAACAGAAACCAAAGCTCATGACATCAGGACCCAAGCCAAGTTACCTTGGAACAAAGAGGAGGCAAGACATCAGACCAAAATTCTCAATGTGCCAATGCGAGCTTAGAGCAGAGCACAGCCTCACCGTTCGGCTTGCCAGCCCCTTTCTGACAGTCCCTGGCCCCTGCAGAATGCCACCCTGTGGGTGACCCAGGGGCTCAAGAGACTTCTTCCTGCAGTTTCCAGTCATGCGAGTTGGGAAGGAAGAACCATTCCACTGGAGTGCCTTCCAATCCCCGGCTGTCCAACGCCTGATTCCCAGAACATGCTGAAATTTCCAGGCACGCCTTGTGGCCCTGGCATGTCCCCAGGTGGTTTTGTAGGTCACCCGGTGGGAAGATCTTAGCAGATGGCAGGATGTGTTTTGATTCTCATTAAGAAGCTTCCTCAACACTGAAGGGAGGTGGGGCAGGTTCCCCACAGCTCCTGGATCTTCCACATGGCAACACTTCTCCACCTGCAGAAAGCGCTGGCTGGGGCGGGGGGGGGCAGGTAGGCAGGCAGGAGGGAAGCCAATGATAAGCACAGGCCTGGAAAACCTGCCTGATCCATTCTGCACAGGCAAAGCAGAGTTGCCAGTTCCCGCCCATGGTTGCCTTTCTGATTGCAGAAGAGCTGCTGTAGGACCATCTGCCACCATTGGCAAAACGCACAAGAAGTGAAAAAGCAGTAAGCAAATAGGGTATTTCAAGAGCAGCGATGGCAGGCTTCCTCCAGGAGAAGCTCTAATGACTCCGTTGTTCACGGTGTTCTCAGATCCAAGCTTCCATCCACCTGATTGGGCATTGATGGGATGCGGCTGCTCATTGATCCTGTGGCACTGGCTCTGCACTCCAGCTGCCCACGAGCTGGAGAGCAGTTAACAAATCCCGGTGCCCTGTTCCCACTCCAAATCAATGAAATCAGAATTGGGGGAGCAGGCACAGGTGGGTAGTAAAAGCACCCAGGTGATTTAAATGCAGAGTGAAGGTTGCAAACCCTGTGTGAGAGGTGGTTTTTCCAAAGATCAAAGAAAAGCACTTTTTAAAAAAAAATCATTGACTTTCTCAGCTTCTAAAACCTCACCTCCTTTTTTTAATGCAATCCAGGATATTGGTAATAATGAATACACTTAGACTTTTTCAGCGTCACAAATCACTTTTACAGGCACTGTCTTATTAGAGCCCCCACCCAGCCTGAGGAAAATGTTCACACTGCTACAGAAAGATCTATGCTGAGCTGGCTGTGACATTGTTTACAAGACAGAAGAAAAACTGGAAACACACTGAAAGCCAGTGAGAGGATGGTTAAATGGGTCACGGGGCTTTCGTGCAACAGAAAATTCTACAGCTGTTATAAAAACTTAGGTAGCTCTACACACACTGGCTTCGAAAGATAGCCACAAACTATTTTTAAATTTTAAAAAATCAAGTTCAGGGTCATGATTATAAATGATTCCATTGTTACTGGGTTGTTTCATTTTTTATTTTTTAACAACTTTTTGAGATTTCTTCGACATCAAAAAATTGTATATGTTTAAGGTGTACAACTTGATGTTTTGATATATGAATATATTGTGAAAAGATGACCACAAACTAAATAACGTATCCATCACCGCTACATAGTTACTGTTGTGTGTGTGTGAAGATGATTTAATTTAAGATCTATCCTCTTAGCAAATTTCAAGCTTGCAATACAGTATTGCTAACTATCGTCACCAGGCTGTACTCAGAGCCCCTGAACTCACGTATTTTGAGTAACTGAAACTTTGTGCCCTTGACCAACCTCTCATTTCTCTTCCCCCCAGCCCCTGACAACCACCAAACTATTTGTTTCTATGAGTTAGACTATTGGAGATTCTATACAGAAGTGAGATCATACAGTATCTGTCTTTCTGGGTCTGGCTCATTTCACTTAGCATATGTCCCCCTGGTTCATCCACGTTGTCACAAATGGCAGGATTGCCTTCATTTTTATGGATGAGTAATATTCTATCTTATTTTTCTTTATACATTTTCTTTATCCATTCATTCATCAAAAGAAACTTGGGTTATTTCCATCTCTTGGCTAATGCGAATAATGCTGCAACGAACATGGGACTGCAGGTGTCTCTCTGAGATGCAGATTTCATTTGCTTTGGATACGTAGCCAGAAGTGAAATTGCTGGATCATATGGCAGTTCTATTTTTAATTTTTTGAGGGACCTCCGTACTGTTTTCCATAATGGTGATATACCAGTTTACTTTCTTACCAACGGTGTACAAAGGTTCCCTTTTCTCCTCATCCTCACCAACACTTGTAATCTCTTATCTTTTTGATAATAACCCTTCTAACAAGTGTGTGGTGATATTTCACTGTGGTTTTGACTTGCATTTCCCTGATGGCTGGTGATGTTGAGCACCTTTCCATGCACCTATTGGCCATTTACAGTTGAGAAATGCCAATTCACGTCCTTCGCCCATTTTAACCAGGTTCTTCGCTATTTTTGCTATTGAGTTATACAAGTTCCCTATATGGTTTGGATATCAACCCCTATCAGATCCATGGTTTGCAAATATTTCCTCCCACTCTCTAGGTTGCCTTTTCATTGTTTTGTGTCCTTTGCTATGCAGAAGCTTTTTAGTTGGATACAGTCCCACTTGCCTACTTTTGCTTTTATTGCCTGTACTTTCTGGGGTCATGACCCAAAAATCATTGCCCGGACCCATGAATGTCAGGAAGATTTTTCCCTATGTTTTCTTCTACTAGTTTTACAGTTTCAGGTCTTATATATAAGTCTTCAATCCAGTTTAAGTTAATTTTTTAAGTGACAAGAGATAAGGGTTCAATTTCATTCTTCTTCAGGGGATATCCAGTTTTCCCCACATCCCTTATTGAAGAGACTATCCTTTGCCCATTGTGTATTCTTGGCATCCTTGTCAAAGATCAGTTGACCATAAGTGTGTGGATTTATTTCTGGACCCTCTGTTCTGTTCCATTGATCTATACATATGTTTTTATGTCAATATCATACTTTTTTATTACTATAGCTTTGAAGTATATTGTAGAACCAGGAAGTTTTGTTCTTATTCAAGATTGCTTTGACTATTCAGAGTCTTTTGTGGTTCCATATTAATTTTAGGAATATTTTTTTCTGTTTCTGTAAAGAATGCCACTGGAATTTTGATAGGGATTGAGCTAAATAGTACTATGAACATTTTAACAATATTAATTTTTCCAACCCGTGAACATGGGATGTCTTTCCATTTATCTATGTCGTCTTTAATTTCTTTCATCAATGTTTTATAGTTTTCAGTGTACAAGTCTTTCACTTCTTTGGTTGAGCTTATTCCTAAGTACAGCTGACCCTTAAACAATGCGAGAGTTAGAACACCAACCCCCCCATGCAGTCAAAAATCCCTGTATAACTTTTGACTTCACAAAAACTTCATTATTAATAGCCCACTGTTGACCAAAAGCCTTACTGATACCATAGTCAATTAACACATATTTTGTACACTACTGTATTCTTACAATAAAGTAAGCTAGAGGAAAGGAAATGCTATTAAGAAAATTGTAAGAGAAAATACCTTTGCAATATTGTACTGTATTTATTTAAAAAAAAAAACCCTGCATGTAAGTGGATCAGCTCCATTCAGACCCATGTTGTTCAAGGTCAGTTGTACTTTATTCTTTCTGTTGCTATTGTAAATGGGATTTACTTTATTAATTTCCTTTTCAGATAGTTTGTTGTTAGTATATAGAAGTGCCATCGATTTTTGTATACTGAATATGTATCCTGCGACTTTACTGAATTCATTTATTAGTGCGAACAGTGTTTTGTTGTAGGCGAATCTTCTGTGTATTCCACATACATGATACTTCATCTGCAGAGACATTTTTCCTTCCTCCTTTCTGATTTGGATGCCTTTTGTTTCTTTTTGTTATCTAATTCCTCTGCCTCGGACTTCCAGCACTGTTTTGAATCGAAGTGGCAAGAGTGGGTACCCTTGTCTTAGAGGAAAAGTCTTCAGGTTTTCCCCATTGGTTATATTAGCTATAGGCTTTCCATATATGGCTTTTATTGCATTGAGGCGAAATTCCTTCTCTACCTGTTTCATTGAGAGTTCTTATTTTGAAAGATGGTGAATTTTGTCAGATGCTTTTTCTGAATCTCTTGATGGTCATGGGGTTTTTATCTTTCATACTGTTGATGTGATGTATTGCACTGATTGATTTACATGTATTAAACAATCCTTGCATCCCAGGGATAAATCCTACTTGGTCATGATGTATAATCCTTTCAATGTGCTGTTAAATTCAGCTTGTTAGTATCCCCTTGGGTTTTTTGAGTCTGTGTTCACTAGGGATATTGGCCTGTAGTTCTCTTTTCTCAAAGTGTCTCGTTTTGTTCGGTATTGGGTGTCAGATGATGCTGGCCTCGTAAGATGAATTTGGAAGTATTCTCTCTTCTTCCCATTTTTTGGAAGAGTTTAAGCAGAATCGGTATGAATTCTTCTTTGAATGATTGGTAGGATTCACCCACAAAGCCAGTTGGTCTGGGGCTTTTCTTTGTTGGGGGAGGGGTTGATTACTACTCTAATCTCTTTATTTGTATTCATCTGTTCAGGTTTTTATTTCTTCTTGATTCAGTGTTGGTAGATTGTATGTTTCTAGGAATTTATCTATCCTAGATAATTTCTAGGATCCTCAATCCTAGAAAATCCTAGAAATGTATAGATCTTGGATCTTTTATTATTTCTTAAACCCTCCATGCATATGTGTGTGATCTATAAGCACAAAAAATATCGGGAACGACATATGCTAAACTGTTAATAGTCATATTGCCTGGCCTGGAATTACATAGAGGTGGGGGAAGAACTCTCACTTTTTAAAAAATTTTTTTAGTTTGTTACAAAAATTATACTTTCATACTGTTTTTAAAAAATATCTATTTCAAAACCACAGCCTGGGATGAATTCTAAGGAGAGACAATCACACCCAGGACTTCATTTGCTGCCCACACTAACTACCATACAAAGGCTTAACAGGCAGATGCTGGACTTCACTGAGCAAGGAGGAAGTTGAGTCCTGCCCAAGCAAGTGACCTTGGCTGGCTGGTGCATCAGGAGCCTGAGCCATTGCTCTCTCTTAATCGGGAATGCTGCGTCTCACAAGCTGGCCACTGCCCTCTCAGAGTCCCTGGGCTGGCTCCGAACCTAAGCATTCCCTGCTCACCCAAGGGCATGAGGAAGATTCACTCGGTGCCAGTGGCAGCTGTGGGTGTAGCCAGAAGGGCACGGTCTGCCCCTGCAGGGCAGTTCCACTCCTAATAAGAGAAATTCACTTTACACCCACTTTAGGGGAAATATCCTGGGACAGAGCCAGAGCCAGATGGGCACTGAGCTTATTAAAGGCCTGATTGTTACCAGGAAACATTTGCAAAGATGTATTTTGTAAATGCATGTGTATATGTGTGTGTGTGTGTGTGTGTGTGCGTGCAGTTTATACACACCCCACACACATACATACATGCACACACACCTCCCTGAATCCCTTTCAGTTGCAACATTGTCTTTACAAGTGTTCTACAATACAACTTAGAGTTAACCCTTCTGTAGCACGGAGATGCTGTGCCTCACACCCTTCCAGGCGAAGCTGTTGTTCTTACTCTTGTTTTTCCCTCTTGCCAGGTGCAGCTCATCCACTACAACCATGAGTTATATACAAATGTCACCGAAGCTGCAAAGAGCCCTAATGGATTGGTGGTAGTTTCTATATTTATAAAAGTAAGTGTCTTGCGTTCTTTCATTCTTCTCTTGCCATTCCCAGCTCCATCTGAATACCAGCTTAGTCTCTGTTGGATCTCAGAAATAACCCAAGAGGTGAGGTCCGTGCCCAAGAAAAGCTGCGGGATGGTGACCTTTATACCCATGAGATTTATGATAAATGAGGCCCCTTTCGGGAAGATGCAAAAATGATGGCTCCATTTCGGAGCTTCAGAGCCTGGGGACCCAGCAGCCTTTGTTCTAGAGAGAAAAGGGGAAGCTGGAGCCAGGAACCGGCTTCAGGCCCCACATCATGCAAAAGGATGCAACAGAAGGGGAGGGGTTGCTCGCTGACACGCCACAGCATTATGCTCCTGTCCCTCAGTGGCCCCTTGGAAACAGAGGTGGAAGGGAAATGGGAGATGTCCCTCCCCTCCAGGCACTGCCCTGAACAGCCCCCTCCACCTTCCCCGAAGTTGCTCTGAACGACACCTCCCATCTTCCGCTCCCTTTCCCTCGTAAGCACCCCTGGCAGAAGTTAAGCAAAGATCACCAAGGCTGACTTACGACATTCTTAGGAGGCTCCACATTTCCCCAACAGTGAATGGCAACAACAGATCTCCAGCCAAGAAAATTCCAGTTTGTTAAAAATCATCATCATCATCATCTTTAACATCTTAACAGATACAGGGGGAAGCAGGTATGCAAATTTAAAAGAAAACGAAAAAAGAAGAAGAAGAAATGTCTTTCCAATTGGAAAACATTTGAGAGAGGAAAAAAAAAAAAAACAGGACTGTATGACGGTTCCAAAAGTCAGCAGTCACTGTGCTCGCCGCTTGGGAAGTTTTGGCCAGACCACGAGAGGCCAGACCGGTCAGAGTTTGGAATCTGGTGAATATGATCAGTAGAAATCCAGCATCTGCCACCGGGGGGGTTAACAGAGTTCTCGTGGTGACGTGATCACTGCTCAGGAGACTGGGCACAAGAGCACCCAAGGCCCTACCCCATGTCCTCCCCAAAAGCATCACCCTTTGCAACAGGCTCTTGGCTCTGCCTGGTCCTCCCTGTCCAGAGTCCACACCACCTCCCGAGTTCCTCTCCCTCTCAGGGGTCCCATCGGGCCGTTGCGTGGCCTGGGCAGAGCTGCACATTGGCCAGAGGCATCTGCAGCTGTCATTAGCAAAGACCGGAAGGGGCTTTTGGCCAGGAAAGCATATCTTGGGCTGCCATACCTTCTGAATACCTGATGTGACACCCCAAAGGACGTTAGTCCTGGCACAGATCCTGCCAGTCCCTACTCTACACCTCTTGGTATCGTCACAGACCCTGTTATAATGAACAGCAGATTTCTGAATTCCAGGCACTGAGATACTTAACCCTAATAATAAACCTGGGGGCGGGCATCAGTATCCTTATCTTGCAGGTGAGGAAAATGGCCCAGGGAATCTTTAGCATTCCACCCAAGTGCACGTAGCCCAGGTCTTGCTTGACTTTCACACTAATGACCTTACTCACACCCCCAACAGAGCATGGAGAAAGCAACTGAGATGAAGAAGAGAGACCATGACATGTATAAACTTCTTCCCCTATGCCCCTCCCAAGCACAGGGCAAACCCTATATCCCTCGACCAGCCTCAACCATGATGTCGGGACAACAGGTGCATTCATCCTGAGGCGTGCTCCGTGCTGGGAAGCCCGCAGATATGTCACAGAATGGCCTCGAGCGTGTCTAGGAGCTCACCTCCCCCCGTTGGCCTTCCCAGTGCCAGGGTTCCATGTCGGCCATCCTGAGCTGCCCAACACTGCCTGTCCTTTGGCGGGTGCCTCAGCCGAGGCCCCTGCTGGCACCTCACTTTGCTGAAAGCACTTGAGTCAGTGGATGTCACCCCAGAAGCTCAGGCACATTACAGCTGACAGGGTGGTGGATACGCCAGGAAGTCAGCCTCCCCGACAGCAGGCCATGGGCGGGTTTCACAAGCTCTTGCAGGAAGATGACTGACGCAGGTCCCGGCGGCGTCCCAGCGAGCTGTTGAGAAGCACTCATGTCCCCGCCCCTGCAGTCAGTGAAAGGATGGGGACCAGCTCCTGCATCTTCTCAGACCAGTTTGGCCCCCAAGGGATGCTTCCATTCTTTCCCTGAGCAGACCTGAAGCTTTCTCACTGGATCTCAAAATAAGCCACAGCCCTTCTATCTTTGTCCAACATAATCAACTTCCAGATGTTCCACAGTGAGTGATCCAAGCCAAGACTTGTCACTCACTCATCCCAAAACACCAACTGAGTGGGGGGCACAGGCCAGTCGTGTGCTAGGCACGTGCCTAGAAATGCGATGAGCAGAGCCCTTGGCTCTAAGGGCAGCCAGTCTCTGGCGGTCCTCCCCTCCTTCTGATCTTTCTGCCCGCCCCCTTCCCAGCTCGCTGCAGGGTACGCAGGCCCAGAACATGAGAGGCCCTTCCTCTGGGTCAGCTGATCCCTAGAGATGGCACCCTGGCCAAAAACTGAGCCATAAAAGGGTTGGAGTTGTTGGCTAAAATAAGAGAATTGTTTATCTGTGGGTTTTATATATCTCTGTCCCCTCCTAATCCCCCATCTTTCCCATGACCACAGGGAACTGAGATTTGGCCATAATTACTGCTCAATCACACACCATTAACTTCCCACTTAAGCTCACTTATACCAAGTACATACTTTACCCTCCCTCCCATGCCGCCAACACACCAGAGCCCACAAATCATCTGTGTGCACTCTGGAAATTTTTCAGTTATTTTTAATCAACTCAAAAGGGTCCAGTTCCAACATTAGTGCTGTCCGGACTCACCGGCTACCAGGAGCCCAGGCACCCAATTAAGGGGCATGGCAGGTTCCTTACTAGCCATGACAGTCTATTTTTCATGTGAATTGGCACAAACAGGCAGCATCGAGCTGTGTTTTAAATGGCCAAAGAGGAGGTCAAAGGAGAAGCTAAATTTGGCACTGAAGCTTCTGGGAAGCATCAGTGTTTGCTTTGGGACTTTTCTCCATTTGGGGGTGGCTCTGACAAACTCCACTGAGCACTGCCACTCAGCAAGCTCCCCCCTAGTGTGTGTCTCACCACAACACATCCAGGAAACTGTGTGGGAAAGGAGAGACAGATGGAGGGAAAATAAACAGTCTGTGCCTTCTCCAAACTCAAAATTACCTGTTGCTTATCTAATAATAATAATAATCATCTGCTGCAATTTTTCCAACCCTCAGAATAAATCAGTTTTAAAATGCTGTTGTGTCACAGCATCCGATTAGCAGCTGAGGCGTAAATTACTGAGCGGAGCTGAGAGAGGTAGGAGAGAACTGGCTGAGATGAACCCTTGTGCCTTGGAAAAGACTGAGTAGAAGGGAGGCTGTTAAGAAACAGTATACGCAGTTATGTGGGGGCACATCACAGTCTCCAAATGGTGGTCCTCTGGCTTGAGGACCTCCAGAGGAAATTTGGAGACCTGAGGGCATGGGCACAAAATGGGAACCGATCCCTGGACATCTAGTACAATTTTTGGCCCATAATAGGCACTTGGTAAATATTTTTGGATGTATGGGTGCATGGAGAGATGCATGGAGGGAGGGAGGGAGGGAGGGAGGGATGATTGGTTGACAGATGGTATGGCTTATGATATATTTGATTCATGTAATAATAAGCAGTGATATAAGGTTATTATTTCTTAGAGATTTTTTTCCATCTGATACCTCTATTCTGGGTACTCTTTCTCTCTCACTGTCTACTTAGAGTAACTGTCCTCTTCCTAAAATGTCACTCCCCACCCTCTACTTAAAACTCTTTGTTGGTTCCCTATCCTTAATAGAATGAAGCTTAACTATCCTCCCATGACATTCAAAGCCTGATATGAGCTAGCCTCTGCCTACCTCTCTTGCCTCACCCTCCATCTTCCCCCCTCCCCTCAGTAGCAGCTACATGGAAGTACTTGCCTGAGCATAACGAGTTCTCACTCTCTCGTGTCCATATGCACAGATCCTCTGTATGTAATTGTTTCCTCGCCCTTCCTCCTTTACACACTGTACCAGCAAAGCACCTTGTAGTTTCCACCCATCCTTCAAGATCCAGCTCACTCAGCTCCCCAGGTGGGCAGTCTTCCCCTAGTATCATCATGCCTGCAACTCTATCATGGCAATCTTCATGCACTATTACAACCGTTCATTTACTCACCTGTCTTCTTTCTCTAGACTAGGATTTCTTGAGAGTAGAGCGTGTGCATTTAATGTCTGAATTTCCAGCCACCGTGGTGTTTGGCACGTGGTAGGCACTCAATGACTACGAATGAACAAGTGAATGCACAGAGGGAGTGTTTGTTCTGGGATAGCACTGCCCAGTTGTTAATATTTTCTTTTCTCTCCTAGGTTTCTGATTCATCAAACCCATTTCTTAATCGAATGCTCAACAGAGATACTATCACAAGAATAACATATAAAAGTAAGTTTGGTTCGATTTCCTATATAGCAACTATTCTATAAAGGTTAGTCCTGTCTGAAGGCAGAAAGCCAGAACTGATTATCTCAGAGGGCCTCTTTCAGCTTCATGATCCTTTAATTCTCTAGAAAGTCACTCTGGAGAGTCAGGGTTGGCTAAGAAGCAGCTCATTTCAAAAGGACATCCCCGGGGTGCCTTTGTCATCCACGCCTGTCTAAGGCGGTAACGATTATGATGATGACGGTCATCGTTATCCCGTGGATCGGTAATGAGCTGGGGGACCCTACTAGCTGACAGACTCCACCATGTCAGCTGGCCACATTGGGGGTTTGCCAATTATGTGACTGGAAAAGCACTTACCAGGTAGTTTGGATCGAACCTCAACATTTCCAGCGCTGGACCAAATCTCCCCGTCCGTGTCGCCGGGTCCCTTTTCGGGCTGAGGCATCTTGCTGCGTTGCCGTATGCGGTCCACTGCTCTCGAGGACTCTGCCCGTTTCTTTGGGTTCCCAGCATGTTTTATCCCCAGAATCCTTAAGCAGAAAAGGGAGAACAGTGCGAAGTTGAAAGGGGAGGAAGGAAAAAGGTATTACTTCTCCCAAAGCAATCCCAGAAGTTGGGAAAAGTTATAGCTCATGCCGGATGAAGGAAGTAGTACAGAAATAAAATACTTTTTAACTAATTAGGAGGGAGCAGGAAAGTGGGATTCAAGTCCCCACTTGGTCCTTAAGCAAGGAGCTTCTTCAATGTTAACTCTGTTTCTTCATCTGAAAAGTGAAGAAATTGAACTTCCAGTTTCTAGGGTCCTTCTGGGTCTGGGATTTTGAATTAAGCAATAGGTAAATAGTGACTTCACCAAAGTAAAAAGCAGCAGGCCACCATTCTTATACCCACATCCCCTCCGAGTGCCCTTCCGCCACGCGAGGACCTCAACTGTAAGTATCCGCTTCTTCTGCTTCCAGCGGCGATGGGGAAAAGACAGAGTGAATGCTCTCAGGTCTCCCCCTTGGGCTGCTCGAGGGAGAGTATGGAGAACCCTTCCCTCATTCATTCATTCATTCATTCAGAAAACATTTTCTGCACCCCTGCCCATGACAGACACCAGGCGAGGCTCCGGGAATGTAAAGATGGCCTGACCCCAGCCCTCCGCACAAGGTGCTCACTGTTGAGTCACTTCCATACGAAAAGGTTGGGGTGTGAGGCGGTGAATGAACTTGGAGAGTCCCAGGGCACCTAGATGGACATCACCTGAAAGAATGAGTTGTCTCCAAAGCCACCCCAGCCTTCCTCACCAGAGCCCTGCGGGGTCCTCTCCAGGCGCACGCGTGTTGCTCATCTAAGGAAGGCAGTTCGGTCTCGGGTGCAAACAGCACGTTTTATAACTGCCCATAAAATATTATTAGTCTTTTAACTTTTTTGATTAAAAAGGCATGAAAATTAAATAAAATGTTTTCAAATCATCTCAAATTTGCAGTTTAGAGACCGTGAAAAGCCATGAAATCGCACATCAAGCCCCAGCGCGCAATCTAACAGATTGCCGGCTGCGGAGTCAATCATTAGTGGGACTTTCCTCCCCACCCCACCCCCAACTCGTATTAAGTGACGTGGCTGCTGCCGAAAATGAAAGCATCCACGGGGGTCCAAGCTACGGAAGGGTGGCCTTCCTCAAGAACAGGTACCAGGTCTGGCGCAAACAAGGGGCTGGAGAGCCGGCAGGACAGATCTTGCTGGAACCAGTGGCAGAGGGCCACTTTGCGGCTGAGGGCAGTTTCAGCTTCAGCTGTTGGGAATGAAGCGTCCCTGCTGACTGCCACCCCGTCAGCTCCATGGGAACCGAGAACAACAGGCTTTGGCAATAGCTGACGTGGGTAGCAGGGTGAAAACCCAAGACCTTCATTCAGCTGTTCACTCACTCACTCCACAAATATTTATTGAGTGGCTCCTAGGTGCCGCGAGATAGATCAATAGAACATGTTTTCTGTCCACGAGGTCCTCACTCTCTAGGTGAGGAGACAGACAGATCGTAGTGCATTATAGACATTTATGTAACAAGCACAATGTAAAAAATCTAAAGAGAATTCTTTGGGATCATGGAATATCTGCTTAGCATACGTGGCAAGGTTGCACGAAGCAGGTGCCATTTCAATGAGGACTGAATAGATGAATGACTATTTGCTGGGGAAAGAGAGAGGTGAAGAGAGGAGGGGGGGAAGGGGAGGAAGGCAGGCAGGCTGGAAGGAGGGAAAAAGAAAGGGAAGGAGAACGAACATTCCAAACACAAAGAGCAGCATCCAAATCAAGGAGAGCATTACGAGGACTGTGAAGAGTTCAGAAGGAGGACTGTGCCGTCCTCAGCAGTTCATGGCAGTGCCTGTAGTATAAGTAATAAACATAGGTAGGGCCTGAATTAACGGAGGCAAGAGTGGCCCCTGCCGTAGCAGTGACAGGGCAAAGGGAGTGACAGGAAGAGTGGCTTGTGTCCAGATCTTGAAGGGTCTTGATGCCTTTCGAGAAGTTTAGGCAGAAGACCTAGTTGAAGAAATGCCCTAGAAATGCAAATGGAAGGGAGGGAGAGCAACCCTTCTCCTTCCATCCCTGATAATCTATCTGTCACGGCCAAGGAGAAAGAAAGGGAATGAAAGCAAGATAAAGAGACCCCACATGGGGAGCGGGAACTGCTTTAGGCCTCCTAATCACAGGTATTTGTGCTCTTACACTCTGGGCAATAATGGAGGTGTTCCCGGTAGCACCTTTATCACACGCCACAGGGATAATGATGGTCCTACCAGTGGGAATGGCCTCGACACCGCTATGCCCAGGACACTGTGGCCGAAAGGGATTGATTTGCTCAGCAGGAGAGCACCAGCACTCTTCCATCCGCTCAACTCCCTGAGGCAGCCAGCCTGCGGAAAATGGGCCTGGTGGCAAGTGGGGGATGATCTGAAACAGGAATCATTCACTAGGAAGCCGCCGGTGGGCGGGAAACGCAAGCCTGGAAGCCTCCGCAGAGGCTCTGGAGACATGCTGGCCTTAGCCCCTGAGTGCTAGTGGAGACAACACTACCCGTTTGGAGTCATCTATCAGAGTCCCCTGCTTCTGTACTTCTAAGTAAGATTAAAAGAAATTGATCCCTGCCCCCACGGCCACCCAACCCCATTACCCAGGGACACCTGACCTCAACCCCCACTCACTCTCCCAGCAGCCCATTCTTCTGCTGCTACCAGAATCACACCCCAGCATAGCTTCAATTTGCCCCACTCCCTTAGACGTGGTACCCACTCTGCAACGCGCTGAGCATCAGGGGTAAGGAAGCAACCTGAGCGGAGCTCCTTCCCCATCACAGGCTCTGTACTGATAGCTTTATGGGCAGCGCCCTCCCTAGTACTCACCTTCACTAGGCACCTGCCTGCGGCAAGTACCCACCTTCAAAGTGGGCCTGAGGGCTATCCCAATTTACAGATGAGCAAACTGAGGCCCGAAGAAGTGAAGCGATTTGGCAAGGACACGCATTTAGTTAGTGGCTGTATAAGTCAGCAACTTCTGCGCAACGAACAAGCATTCAACAAGAAGCACTGAATTCCCCCGTGGCAGCTGCTTGGCCCCACATGGCTGTTGCTTTTCTGGGCTCAGGTTGATACCCATGACACATACTTCTCATGGTGGAGGTCAGAAATATGTGATGTTCCTTAAGGCTTCGGCTTGAAACTCACAAACCGTCACTTCTGTCCACTTTTAACTGGCCAAAGCAAGAGACATGGCCAAGCCCAACATGGAAACCCACCCGTGGAGGTGGGGGTGAGAAGGGAGTGAACACTTGCTGAACAATAATCTAGCCTTCCATAGTGAGAGAACAAGGATTCAAACACAGGTCCTCCTGGGAACTTTCCTATGCCCTTGCCTTCCCATCATGCTTCCTCTCTAGGGATAGAGAAAACCTTAGCTCTGAGGTCTTAAAACTAGTTGTAATGATGGTACTTTTGCATTGCATGAAACCAGGCAGCATGTTTTTTTCTTAAGTCTAACTTTGGTTCAGTTTCAAGAGCCATCTCCTCGCTTTTTTGCATTTGTTTCCACTTGGAAGGGACAGAAACTAACCATCGAACTTGTGGGCACATTGAAAGTTCAGGTTTAGCCCATCCCAAGCTCTCTGCAACTCCTGCCTGTGCCCTGGCGTGGGACCACTGGTGAAAGTCAGCGTCATCCAGAAGGACACAGCAGCACTGCCTTCGTTAGCACACAGTTACCTGAGAAGGCATAGACATATGTCCAGATAGGTCAGTCCTCCCCATCAGTCTGTCTCTTGGAGGCCAGTGTAATGAGAAATCAGTCTAAGACTTTGAGTAGAGAGTGACATGATCTGCTGACAAGGATCAGTCTGGTTGCATATTTGGAAAGAGGTGGTGGAGGAGCAAGGGTCAATGCTGGGAGATAATTGCAACCATCCCAATGATTTGACAGTGTCAATCATGATCCCGGGCCAATGTGAAGGGGGCGGTGAGAAACGATTGGGTATTTTTTGAAGGAAGATCCACGAGATTTCTTGATAGATTGGATTTACGATGTGAGAGAAAGAGAGGAGTCAAGAATGACTGTGAGGCTTTAGCCTGAGACCTGGAAGGAAGACATCCCCATCAGCAGAGCTGGGGAAGGCTGCGATGAAGCATATTCGTGGGTGCGGAAGGGGATCAGAAGTTTCGAACGTGGTAAGCTTGAGATGTCTTTTGGGCATCCAAAAAGAGGTGAGGAGTGGGCAGTTGGATTTATGAGTCTGGATTTCAGGAGAGAGAACTGCAGATATCAATGTGGAAGTCACTGGGATCCAAACGGCATTTAAACCTGGGTGAAATCATGAGTGAGAATAAATAGAGGAGACAGGCAGGACATGTCCTCATTTTTGAAAGAGCAGCTCAACTACCCATGACTTAGGATTGCAAATCATTTCTAAAGATATCTTTTAAATCCCACCCTGGAAGAGGCTCTCGCATGTCTGTCTCATCAACTAGCTGGAGAGGTGCAGGTGAGTGGGAGCAAGCCCGAAGCATGGGGCGGAATCACCACAAAATGGCAACTAGTAGGTTTACAGTCCATTTGCTTGAGCTGGTCATAGATGAGAGGACTAGGAGAAAAAGGAATTGTGCAAAATCGTTCTATTGAGCCAGTTAAGAAAATCAATGCCAGGGAATCAGTAAAAGAAAACAAGAAGGAGAATCTTTCCAAAAGGACTGGAAATTTTGGAAGCCAGATACCATGGTGGTGAAACCACCATACTTATGGAAAGCAATGTGCTCTAGCGAAGAGAGATGGAACGAAGCAGACCTGGGCTCCCGGCTCTACCACTTCCTTGGCTGTGTGACTTCAGGCAAGTTTCTTAACGACTCTGAAATCATGATTTCCTCAAGAGTAAAATGAGGATAGTCACCCTGATGTTGAGAGGGTTAGGGTCAGGATTAAGCAAGGTAATCAGTCAGCTGCCTAGACAATGACTGGTGTAAATGAGGTGCATTATTTTATGCTTTCCTAAATCGTCCAAAGGTAGATGGTGATCAAATCCAGCTTCCTGAAGATAGGTCACTAGAATGCCAAATAAAAACTACATTTGCAGTGAATACAATACTGGGCACACAATGCGGCTTACTTTAAATAACACACATCTCCCGCATATGAACCCATGCAGTGGATAGTAATGGCCTAGTGAAGTTCTGCTTTCCCTGGAAGCTTAGATTTCATATGTCTGAGCAAATCTTATAAAACACTCTCACGAACCCAGACCGACAATGGAAAAGACCAGCCAGAATTAATTTCTGGCTGAATTTAGAAAGTCTTCTAAAGAAAATCCATTTTATTAAAGTTAAATTCCCCTTCAATAGACTGAGGGTCAAGACTGAAATCATGACATTGAAAGATGGATTTTCTGAATGGATTTTCTGGAGGAGATATCAGTAATTTACTCGAAGTATTTTAATTTTTAATGTGGTATATTGCAAGAATGCCAATATCCCTCCATTTTCCTTGTGTTAAATAATTAGCAGCCGCAGAGCACCGATTGCATAAAAGGTAACGTTCCTATCATTTTAGTATCCACCTGATTGCCTCGAGCTGGCTTTATTTTTTTTAAAGAGATTTTATGATATTTTCAAGGGTGAAACCAGTAACTAATGGAGTGCAAAGAGCTTTCTTAAATGGGGAATAGGGAGTAGTTATCAGAACATTACATTTAAATGAAGGCTTTCTTCTGATGTCCTAGGACAGTGTATCATTTCGGTGGCTTCGTTCTCTTTCAATTTCACGTACGCCATTCATTTCGTAGTCTGTAAATACAGCGGTGAATTTCAGCCCGATAAGGATCCAAAAGATCCCAGATTCCAAATTTAAAAAGATCCTGCTCTTGTCTTAATATATTCCCTCCAAGAAAATAAGAAAGACACACAACCAAAGGCACGCGGGGGAGAGATTTTAAACGTGTTTTTGACGCACCGTATGAGCCCCTTAAAACATTTTTTTTTCTGTCTTTCCTCTTTTTATAACTTTGCTTTGGCCCCCTGGCCTGGCCCCGGCTAAAAGACAAGTGCATGGGCAAGGACAGAGCAGCTTGTCACTGCCGTACACCTCTCAGGTCCTGGGAAGTGTTCCGAGCACCCACTCCTCCGAGGGACGCCGTGCTCGCTGTGACAAAGTATCACCGGGGAGTTTAAGCATGTTGTTTCTGCCGCCTTTCTCTAATGCTTAATTGAACCTGCACTTTCCTTTCCAAAGAATGGCTTTGGACATGTTTTCACAGAATGAGATATACAGCAACCGCTTGCCATGTTGCCAGCTAAGGAGGACCTCCAGGAAAGGAGGGGCAGGAAAGGAGGGGCTTCCCTCCATGAATCCAATTCTCCTGTTTTTCACCGATTGTTTGTATACGACAGAAAAATCATATTACTTTATTCTTTTGGTGATTGCCTTTCTTCAGTTCACTTGGATTTGCCTCAAATTACAAGAGGAAATGTCATTCCACATGAGAAAATTGCCAAATGGTTCCGTATTGATCAGAAGCAAGCCCGGCATCGATCTCTGGAACCGCCGTGTCTTCTGCTCATTGGTGCCGCTCTCTCTGAATGGGAACTTCGTACGCGGGGAGCCGGGCGATGTTAAAAATCTCAGTGGTTCACATAAGTAAACACGACACGTTTAACACAGGCTGCCATTGAGCTCAGACGAACGGACAGATTCCCCCACTATGCAGCTCTAGACACGTCGTCGTAGTATGATTTTCTTATTTAAAAGAAGAAGAAGAAATGGGGCGCCTGGGTGGCACAGCGGTTAAGCGTCTGCCTTCAGCTCAGGGCGTGATCCCGGCGTTATGGGATCGAGCCCCACATCAGGCTCCTCCGCTGGGAGCCTGCTTCTTCCTCTCCCACTCCCCCTGCTTGTGTTCCCTCTCTCGCTGGCTGTCTCTCTCTGTCAAATAAATAAAATCTTTAAAAAAAAAAAAAAAAGAAGAAGAAGAAATGGGGCGCCTGGGTGGCTCAGTTGGTTAAGTGCCTGCCTTCAGCTCAGGTCCTGATCTCGGGGTTCTGGGATCAAGCCCCATGTCAGGGCTCTCTGCTCGGTGGGGAGTCTTCTTCTCCTCCTCCCTCTGCCCCTCCACCCTGCTTGTTCTCTCTCTCTCTCTCTGTCAAATAAATAAATAAAATCTTAAAAAAAGAAGAAGAAGAAAAAGTCATGAGAGTTGTATCCATCACTGAGAACTCAGTATAAATCACAGATTCAGCAAGAGCATGTCATAAAATTAAAAGCACATCTGTCAACTTCTCCAGTCTTTTGAAAGAATAAAACTGGGCTACGAGCCGCACACAACTGTTCTCTCCCTACTGATTCTCCCAGAGATGGAGCCCGCGCATAAAGATTTACAGAAGTTGGACAGGCCGACGATAAATTTGTCTAGATAAGTTTATGTTGAAGGATATGGGGGGTTCATGGACTTTTTTCACCTGAAGATGACTTGAGCAATTATCCAGAACAGTCTGGTGCCCACAGGACACCACTGAAGCTCAGATGAAGAGAGACTCCCCCACGTAGCCACAAAGCAAGAGGAAGTTCCAGGCAAAGCCACAACTGGAACTGAGACTCGGATTCAGATTCTTGCTTGAAGTTCAGGGCTTTGCCCCCTATAAGCTACATTCTCATAGGACAATTGGATAGATAGAAGATAGGTGGATGGAAAGATGATAAGAAAAGATAAGACAGAAAAATGGGGGGGAAATTAGAAAGAAAGAAATCCTCTCTTTAAACATGAAAATTTATTTGAACTTCTTCCATCCCTGCCTTTCAATAAATATCCTTAAACCAAACGGACCGCCCCCACTGGCCTCTGAGCTTCCCCTCAAATCTGTATCTCTCTATCCATAAACAACCCTGACCTCTAGATCTTTGCCGTCCTTACTAATGAGTCCATCAATCTGTGAGAGTTTCGTGAGCAGAACCCAACACCCAGCGCATTCGTTCTTAGCCTCCTTTCTGTCTCAGAACGCAGAGGATAACAGTGACACGTACACACTGGCAGTTTTTCTCAGGCAGCTGCATAGACGGCGGGATTAGGCAATACTTCGTTCCCAACCTGGTTAGCCATACAGTGCACCCCGGTGTTCCTTGACACCAGGGCTGGAAACTGCTGGGTTTGCCCATATACTTTTCTTGGCTTCCCTGGCCTTTATCTCGGCAAATACACTGAGCAAGTCTCCATGGGGAGAACAGAAGATGTAAAAAGGTGGCCTGTGGTCCTCAAATTCCAATCCCTAAAAGCTAGAACACTGACTTAATGGCAGCCTGAGGCAGAGTGGGGAAGTCGTGAGGACAAACATTACACGTTGAATGCACACTAATCTCAGCCGTGTAAACACAGCAGTGTCACTAGATGTGCTTGGTGTAGGAACACGGTGATGCCAGACGGGGACAGGCACCAGTCTCACTCCCACCCTGATCTCTTGGGGGAGCTGTATATGTGGGGAGGAGCGGGCAGCATGTATTTAAGCTGGTGGTATGGACTGGAGCCTCAGAGATCTTTCCCCATCACCCGACAAATGATGTTGCCTCTTCTTCCTTTAGTTTCTACCCAGCACCATCGCCAGGTGGAGCTGCTGGGCAGAAACTGTCTTAGTGATTCATCTAGTCAGTGTTCCCCGAGCACCCACTACGTGGTGGGCCCCAGGCCCAGCCTGGGGATTCAGAGATCAAAGACAGAAGCCCTTCTTCCAAAGGCTCACAGGTTGGTGGGGACATTTAATTAGTAAGCTATTATTGGCAAACTGATTCAATAAATACGGTGAGAAAGGAAGGCCCTAACCCAGCTGGGGAGAGCCGGGAGACCTCAGGGAGGTCAAGCGGTGCTTATCCCAGGGAAGACGCCATCCTGGACAAGGAAGGGGGTGCCATTAATGCTACCCAGTGCTGTATGCTGGGCCCTGTGCCAAGTACGGATCTTCTTTAACTTACCGTGGGGTTACGTACACCATACGCCTCGCCTACTGAACGTCATAGCTCAGCCTAGCTGACCTCACACGTGTTCGGAACACTTACGTCAGCCTACGGTTGGGCAAAGTCGCCTAACACACAGCCTGTTGTATAATGAAGCGTTGATTATCTCATGTAGTTTATTGAGTACTGCGCTGAAAGTGAGAAACAGAACATAGACGGCTGTGCATGGGTGCAGCATGGCTGGAGGTTACCGGCTGTTGACCCTCGCGATCCGGGGGCTCCCAGGGAGCTTCGGCTCGTAGCCCAGCATCACGGGAGAGGATCCTGCTGCGTGTCACTGGCCCAGGAAAAAATCCACAGTTCTACTGAATGAGTATTGCTTTCACACCAATATAAAGTCGAAAAATCGTAAATTGAACCATCCCAAGTGGGGGACCATCTGTACTAGAAAAGTGTCATCTTATCGGTTCGTTAAACAACTCGGAGGCAAGCGCCCTGTCTCCGTCCGTTGGGGCCGCTCTCATACACCACCATTGAAGGGCGGCTTGCGAGCTGTGGGAACTTACTTCTGCCAGCTCCGGAGGCTGAAATTCTGAGATCGGGGTGCCAGCGGGGCTGGGTTGTGGCGAGGGCCGTCTCCCGGCTTGCGGAAATCTTGCATCTTCACAAGGATGAAGGGATGAGAGCACTCTCTGGGGTCCCTTTTATAAGGGCGCTAATTATCTCCCCAAAGCCCTTCCTCCTAATACCGTCACATCAGGGGTTAAGACTTCGACATACGAATTTAGGGGGGGACACATGCATTCGGTCCTATGGCCACCCCAACCGTCTGCGTACTAATGTGGTTTGTTACCTGCTCATCCAAGGGCACCCGGGAGGTGAGAGTGTCAGCATTCAAACGCAGGTCTGAGTCCAATGCTCACACTCTTCACACTGGGTCTTTCCAAGTTCTGTAGCATGAGGAAATAAAAAGGATGAAAAGGTGGGTCACCAGGCTGCCTCAGTCGGTAGAGCACGTGACTCTTGATCTCGGGGTTGTGAGTTCGAGCCCCACATGGGTGTAGAGATTACTTAAAAATAAAATCTTTTAAAAAAAAGGGGGGGTCAAAAGGTGAAGCATGAGTCTGCGAGATTTCATGGAAAGAACCAAGTGGTGAATGAGGCTCATGGGAGGGGGAACTGGCCGCAAGCCGCCCGAGTCCTCCGATGGAGTGTTGCATCTCTTGGGGGATGTGGGCGAAGGGGAATCTCCTGGCGGGACCCCGGCAGGTGGAGTCTGGGATACGGGCACAGCAGTGTTTGGGAAGCACGCTGTTACCCTACTGTGTGGGTTACATCCCTGAACATAGCGTCTTGCTCCTCGCCTGCCCCCCCACCCACTCACACACACCAACACTTTCCTCGAATATGGATGCGACCCAGAGGCTGCTTCTGGTTTCAGAGAAACATAAATGTTCTTTTCCTTTATTCCAGGCATGCCTGGAATGCCCCTCGTTCCCCTGCCTCCTTCCTTCCCTCCTCCCCCACCACGCCAAATAAAATAGAATACAATAAGAGCAGCATGCTAGAGTACCCAATATGCTCTGCGTGCAAGCTTGGTTAAACAAATCACATTGACCTTTAATAAAGATGTGCCGGATGCTTCCTTCTCTCATTCAATATGTTAATCTTCGGGCCAAGCTGCCAGCAGAGCAGGCACGATGAAGTGCAGACCTGATCTTGCTACTCCCCGGCCTTAAACCCTTCAGTGGCTCCACATTGCCTGCAGGAGGAAGCCCAAACTCCCAACAGCACAGAGGAGGACCTCCCGGGTGTGGCCTGCGCCCTGCGCACCGCTGGCTTCATTTCACGCAACACCCTTCCCCCCCCACCCCTGCAGCTCCCAAGCACTCCGGCCCTCAGCCGGTGTGCCTCCCTCTCTCCATCCTCTGTTCCTTCCCTGGCAGAAACGTCTACGGTGCCCTTGACAGCCACGCTGCCAGCCACACACTGATTACCTCCTGTCATTCAAAATGCAGTTCAGGTCAGCTCCTCGATTAATACTCTCCTGAGTCCCACCCCTCAGGCAAAACTGACAGCCTCTCAATGTAGCCAGCACAGATACATGTCGCTCTCCCTGTGGCTCCTCGCTGCAGTCGCTTCATTACATCCTGCTCACCTACACCGAGCTTAGCGCTTGACATACATTAGGGCTTAAGACGCAGAGCCACGTGGTGGCTAGTCAACAGAAGCTTGTTGTGTCGGCGCCTGATGTGACTCCCACGGTGTGTGCTCTGGACACCGTGGCTCGGTAGGGAAGCATCTGACCCCACAGGCCAGAGTGCAGACCCCCAGGGCAGCCGTATTCCAACACCTGTGTCTCTCCCGGGCTGGTCTGGATTCCCTCCTGTTTGGGTTGGAGGGTGGACACACTTAAATGCAAATTGAAAGAAAGGCCTAGGGTTGGCCTCCAAATCCAGCTTGACCACTCTGTCTGTCTCGTGGAGACGTTCTGTGCCCCCTGTGGGGTAGTCAGAGGCCGGGAGGAGCAGCTGGGGACAGAGCAGGCGGACAGTGGTTTTATTTACATCATTCCAAACCACTGGATCAGTTGATCTGTTCTTAATTCCGTTGACGATTGGAGGAGCGCTGAAATTCAAGTTCCCTTGGCAGAGAGGACTCTTTTTTATCAGAGAAACTTGAGTGAGCAATTTCTGGAGGAAGAGATGGGAAAGGAAGGGGGGACTTTGCCCAGGAAAATGGATTCGCCTCCCTGATACTGAGGATCTGAAGGTAGGAACGGGCCTGGCCAAGGTGCACTCATCACCACGTGAGAGGAGAGGCTGCATTTATTTACTTGGCCATTTGTGGTCTGTCTCGTCAATAGAATGAGGGTGGGCACCACATCTATCTTGTTCACTGCTCTCTCCCCAGGCCCTCCCTCACCCTCTGCCCAGCACAGCTGGTGCTTACTGAACATTTGCTGAGTGAATGAATGCCTTTGGGCTGGAAGTCAGGAGAGCTGGGTTCCAGTTCCCATTCAGTAGTCACCAGCCAGCTCTGTGACCTTGGGCAGGTTACTGTGCCTCTCTGATCTTGCCAATGGGGATGTTATTATCTGCCTGACCAATCTTCTAGGTTATTGTGAGGTTCCAGCTCTATGTGAAAGTCCTTTTGTACCATTATACGTGCACAGTCCTAAGCCTGAGAGGTCATGTCAACCGCTGAAGAGTTAGTCCTTTTCCATGGAGAGTTGGAAACATGATGAGAGAATCTAGGAGGAAAGGAGAAACCAAGCTCTTCCCTCCACCTGCCAGGTACTGGGTTCCCTGGGCCTTCTGGACCGGCCACAGTGATGGACACTCATGACAAACTGGGGGTGCAAGACCCCTAGAGACTTAGATCTGGAATCACCAGGACACAGAGGGCAATGGAAGCCATGGATGTAGATGGGCTTCTCACTGTAGTGTGAGGAAGGGAAAAAAAAAAGAAGTCTTGGACTTGTCCCCAGTAAATGTCAACACCAAGAGTAGCAGGTGGAGAATCAGGAGCCAGCAACAGAACCTGAGAAAGAAAGGCCAGAAAAATAGGAATACCAAGCATCATGTTTTGGAAGCTGGGAGAAGAGAAGAAGCATGTGCAGAAAGAAGGGGAGGGATCCTAGAGAGAGGAGGAGGGGGAGAGAGGTTCATTGGAATTTGTGGGTATCTGAAAACTTCAGTACATTACAGTGTTTACAAAAATACAACCAATGCATTGAAATTAAAAATCAGAATGAAATAAACCAAACGCTCATGGCCACTGTTTCAGATGACCACGGTATTGATTATCCTCTTGTTTTCTCTCCTTTTTCCATACAGTCTGATATGCATGTATGTCATTTTTATAACTGAAAAAGCATATTTGAGAGTAAAATACATATGAATGTGACTACCTCAAATAGGTGTAAAAAGAGAAGAGGCTACGTGCATGGGCGCAATAAGGAAGAGGCCCACAAAAGTGAAATCAGTTGTTGGACTTAACTGTTGACTCTCATGGTAGATTTGGCCTGATTTGCTTCTCTTTCTAAAAGTGTTTTCTTAATGTTCTTTTAATTAAGCAATGTTAATAAAGAAGAATGGTGACCAGGCAATGTTTCAGTCAGCCCTGAAGCCTTTAACTGTGTATTTCATTATGACTATAATGCTAGGTCTCGGGGACCATAAGCAAGGACTTGGTTCATTCTTGTGCCCTCGTGGTAGACCACACTTCTGTTTGCCAACATTCAGTGCCCGATCCTGCCAGAGAAATGCGCTTCCTTGAATCCCTGATGGCAGTCTTGGCCATGTTACCTCTTTGGCTACCAAAATGTGAGCAGAAGTGACATGTGCCCCTTCTGGGATGGGAGATTTAAGAGCCAACATATGCTTCATTTTGGTTGCTTTCTATCATTGCTACTCATAAGGGTCTAGATGGCAGCTGCTGTCAGGGCCTGAGTCCCAGAGTGTGGACAGCAATGGCATGGAGGAAGGCTCCCAGCCAACCTAGGATGAACAAGTACGTGAGCAAGAAATAAGCCTTTGTTGTTGAAAATAACTGAGATTAGGGCAGGGGGGCTGCTCATTTTTGTAGCCTGTCCTGGCAGATATGGTCTTCTGAAATCTGAAAAGAAAAAGAAATTATCAGCAACCCCAGCACGTTCTCAAGAAACCGAACTCTTAAGTCTTTCTCGTTTCCTTCTCTAGATGATGCATATTTACTACAGGGACTTAACATAGAGGAACTATATCCAGAGACCTCTAGTTTCATTACGTATGATGGCTCGATGACTATCCCACCCTGCTATGAGACGGCGAGTTGGATAATAATGAACAAACCTGTCTATATAACCAGGATGCAGGTGAGCTTTTCTGCGGACTTTTAGCTAATGGGGAAGATGACGTCAAGACTGGCTGAGTTTGTGGAGTGCCTGTTGATTAGTTTGCTAGGACTGCTTTGACAAAGTGTAACATAAACTCCATGGCTTAAACGGCAAAAATGTACTGCCTCCCCGCTCTGGAGTCTATAAATCCAAGATCAAGGTGTCAGCAGGGTTGGCCCCTTCTCAGCAATGTAAGGAAGAATCTATTACACACCTATCCTTCTGGTGGGTGGCCAGCAACCTTGGTGTTCCTTGGCTCTTAGAAGCACTGCCACTCTGCCTTTATCTTTATGTGGCGTTCTTCCTCTGTGTCTCTGCCCAAATCCCCTTTTTTATAAGGACACCTGTGTCACCCCGAATTAGGGCCCACCCTAAAGACCTCATCTTAACTAATTACACCTGCGATGACCCTATTTCCAAATCAGGTCACATGCAGAGGTACTGGGGGGCTAGGACTTCGATTTATGAATTCTGGGGGTCCACAGTTGAAATCACCACACCTGTGCTTGAAAACCCAGCATTTGAAAAGGCTTAACGTGAACTAAGTGTAGAAGCATCCCACATGTCTGAATGAGAAAAGACAGCAAGGTTAGTTCCCAACGTGCACGCTGCAGTCATGATGTTCAAACAGCAAGTGAGCAAAGTGGGTGGTGTGTCCAAATACGTTGGACAAGCTGGAGTTTTAAAAAGCTTACTAGGGGCGCCTGGATGGCTCAGGCAGTTAAGCATCCGACTCTAGATCTCAGCCCAAATCTCAATCTCACGGTCGTAAGTTCAAGCCCCGTGTTGGGTTGGGCTCCATGCTCGGTGTGGAGCCTACATTAAAAAAAAAAAAAAAAGTTAAATAGATTTCCTTACTGGGAAACTTGTCAGGGCCTTTAAATTGATAATACGTGTGTCAGTCTCCAAGAAGAGCGTTTCACAAACTGTCGAAATGTGAAGTATTTTTTAGAGCATCTCAGGGGCTAGTATGGCCCTGAGCTGCCTGAGAACCAGGGCTGAGCACCGGCTGCCAGCTTTGCCATTGGCTTTCTGTGCTCTTCCGCAGCTGTCACCCCCACTTATGTGGAACAAATGTTCCTCCCCTTTATAATGAGGGAGTATATCACATCCACCCCAGTTCCAGAATTTCTATGATCGTCTATTAAAACTAGAAAGGAAGATGAGCAAAGGAAGCAGAATCCAATCTCCTTGATGGGATACGTACTCACCACCCAACAACCTGAACCATTTGAAGTCTCCAATCCTGTCTGTGTTGATGGGGATTCTTTTGGTGACAAGCCACCCCCTCCAGATCCCTTACTTAGAAAAAAGGTGGTATTCAAGAGATATTGAGATCAGAAATCAATGTCAGGAATTCCCGAGAAGTCTGTCCTCTCTGTTCTCTTTAGTTTCTTACTGCACGTCCGTTTTGTTCTTCTTTCCTGTTAGAGACAGGAAGGTCTTCCTTTGCTTCGCAGTCCTGGGCTGGAACATGGCGGAAAGGGCTGTAGTCCAGCTACCCAGTCCCCATAGTCACAGAGAAGGAACCAAATTGATCGAGCTTAATTTAGCTTGGACCCCTGGATCAATCACTACGGTTTGGAGAACACCCATGGGGGAGGGAATAACTCCCTGAATTATTGGAAGTTACAGAACCACAAGGTGTCAGAGGACAAAGGGACCCTGGAGAACAACTAGATGGGTTTCCTCCTTTGACAGATGGTGTGTTTGAGCTTAAGAGAGAGCAGAGGACTTGCTCAGAGATATGCGTGACCTGGTGAGGTAGAAGCAAGGCTCGCTCCGTGCACGGAGGCATCAGGGGGCCGGCAGCACACCTGAATCCGTGAAACAGGGTCTCTGCAGGGCTCAGGGCAGACTGACCCAGTCAGGACTGCCTGGCTCGGGCACGGTGTACACAGTCCCACTCCTTCTCTAGCGCATTTAGGATGGTAGGTGGGACTCCGATGTGTCTCTCTCCGCAGATGCACTCCTTACGCCTGCTCAGCCAGAATCAGCCATCCCAGATCTTTCTGAGCATGAGTGACAACTTCAGGCCTGTGCAGCCCCTCAACAACCGCTGCATTCGTACCAACATCAACTTCAGTTTACAGGGGAAGGACTGTCCGAACAACCGGGCCCAGAAACTTCAGTATAGAGGTGGGTGCGCTGGCTCGGAGGGCACGGGCCCAAGCCGGGGCTCAGGCATCTCATCAGAATCAGGATCACAAATGACAATGAGACCACGCCCTTCCATTTGTATGGTGCCTTCCCATTGGTAGAACTTCTGTATCATTCGAGATAGACAGACATAGAGATAGACATACAGAGATAGAAATGGGGAGGGGGTGTCAAACCTTCGGATCCCTTCTGGTTCAAACAAGACAGCCTTTAAAAAAAAAAAAAAGGAAGAAGGGAGGGAGGGAGGGCAAGAAAGCAGGAAGCCAGGAGGGAAGGAGGAAGGGAAGGGAGTTTTATTGGAGCCCAAGTTTGGAGAGCTGCCTGTGATACGCAGTCTTCACAAGGAAGAAAGTGCTCCCATGAAGGAATATTTGGTGTAAGGTTATGTACACTATTTTTGCATAAGTAGTTACCTGAATCATGACATTAAGGACATTTCAGAAAGTTGCAGACCTCTTCGTAAGCCTCTAGTATGTACAGCACCCTAGGGCTTTCAACTGATGCGAGCCAGGGAGGTATTTTCCTTTTTCTTTTTCTTTACATTTTTATTTAAACTCCAGTTAGTTAGCATACAGTGTGGTATTAGTTTCAGGTGTACAATATAGTGATTCAGCACTTCCATACGTCACCTGGTGCTCACCATGACAAGTGCACCCCTTAATCCCCATCGCCTAGTTCACCCATCCCCCACCCACCTCCCCTCTGGTAATCATCAGTTTGTTCTCTGTAGTTAAAGAGACTGTTTCTTGGTTTGCCTCTCTCTCTCTTTTTTCTCCTTTGCTCATTTGTTTTGTTTCTTAAATTCCACATATGAGTGAAATCATATGGTATTTGTCTTTCTCTGACTGATTTCACTTAGCATAAGACAGCATTTTTATTGCCATTGTACCCAAGGGCCCAGAAAGGCTGATTTTCCAATGTTATCTGTTAGACCAGGACAGCAAGAAGCATTCAAGCTTTTAGCTATGTGCACAATGGACCCCCACCCCCTTTCTCCCAAAAGGGGAGCAAATACTCTGGATGCCGGGCCATTGGGATCCAATGAGGTAACACGTGTGAGCACATCTTTTTCTGGTGCTATGTCCCTAGAGGTGACTATTACCCCTACTAAAGGAGACATTTAAGATGACTCCTGCCTCCTGTAACCCTCTCACCCACATCCAGGTCTCTCTCTTTTCCTACACATGCTAAGTATCTGTTGATTGCTGTGATAAACCCTCAACATGGAAAGGAAGATGGAGGCAGAACGGGGTCATGGAGATGTCTTCAACAAGGAATCCACACACCTGAGCTCCTGGTCTGGTTCTGTCATTACCAAGCCATGTAAACCCAGCCAAGTCATTTCCCCTCTAGACCTGGCTTCTTTCATGACAGTCTCTATAGCATCTATTTCATGACTAGTGAGGAGCAAATGAGAGCCCTTTGTAGCAATAACATGCCACCCAAATGTGGGGACTATGGATGTTACCAGGCAGCTGCCCCTTGATCCCCCATTTCATGTCTCCTACTTCCCCCCCCATCTCCTTCTTTCTTTTTTTCTCTGTCAGATACACGCAAAGTGTCAAAACTATAATTTTCTGTTCCCTTCCCGCCAGAACTACCAGAAAAATACTCCATTCGTTGAGCCTTCCCTTTATTCAACACATAGTTATGATGTGCCTGCTGTGTGCCAGGCACTTAGCTAGGTGATGGGAATATGGTGGTGATGAAGACAGGTAGGGCTCCATCCACGCAGAGCTTACAGTCTAGAGCAGAGGTTGCAAACTTTCTGCAAGGGCCGATTAGTAAATTCTTTAGGCTTTTGAGTCACAGAGTCTCTGCTACACTCTTATGTTGTCGAGTGAAAGCAGCCATAGACAATATGTAAATGATTGGTTGTGGCCATGTTTCAATAAAACTTTATAGACAAAAACAGACCACAAGCTATATTTGGCCTATGGGCTGTCATTTGCCCGCCCCTCGTCTCAAGCGCTGGCATCCACTGGAACTTTCTTCAACTCTGGAAATATTCTGTATCTGCCTGGTTCAGTGTGGTAGCTACTAGCCACATGTGGCTATCAGACATCTGGAGTGTGCTTAGTCCAACAAGACAACTAAATTTTTAGTTTTCATTTTAATTCATTTGAATGTATGGTAGCCACATGTGACTGGTAACAACCCTCTGGGACAGCTCGGGCCTAGAGGTTTATGAGAAAGCAGAGGGGTGGTCAGGATACATACGTACAATTTACAGAACTGCCCCTTCCCCTTTGGAGTAAGCCCCCCAAACTTTGTGCGCCTTAATTCAACTCTACCTCATCTTGTGTTGTGTGTGTGTGTGTGTTTTCCTTTCTCTCTCTTTCCAGTAAATGAATGGCTCCTCAAGTAGGGAACAAGGCCAAGAAGAATCTCAAGAAGAAATGCTACAACTGTGAATTGATGTAACCTAGAATGCCCCCTTCTTTCTTCTCTCTTCCTCTCTCCCTCAAGCCTCATTCACTCTTTGGATTGGCCCTTTCTTCATGAAAAGTGTCTGCAAAACCATGGCAGAGGAACACATCTCTTCCACACACTCACCGACACACACACACACATAAGCACTCGCGCACACACATGTGAACACATGCAAACAAATCTACACATAGACACACTCACATGGCCTCCAAGATGGAAAGTCAAGTTTCAGAAAAAACAGGCTCGTTCCTAAGAGGTCTTAGAAGAAAATAACCAGTTAACCTGATTACAATTTTGATACTGTTTTCCTGAACTAATAAACCTACCCAATGAGACTTTTCAGCCTTTGTACATACAAAATTCTTCCAAAAGAGAGAGAGGAGAAAACACAGCTCCGACAGCATCAAGCGGACTTTGTTCTTGGCATCAAGTTATCTCGGGTGGTGTCCTAGGATCCTCTGAGGGTGCTGGTGACAGGTGAACCAGGACAAATTTGGCCAAGGACACTTATTTCTAGATTGTGATTCTTCTGTTTACTCAAAAAAATTCAAAAAGAAAAGGACAGACCTTGAAGAGATACACATTGTATATATATCACTGCAGACTATAAAGAAATGGAATTATTTCCCCTCTGTCACATATCTGTAGTAGGATTTGCCAAGATCAGAATCGATCCATTCGCTGTTTCTTGTTTTCCAAAGGTCATACATTGTGTTTGGTTATTGTTAACAGCTCAATAAATGTGTTTAACGAGTTAATTTCATTTTTCTGCCTTTGGTCTGTTCTCCTTCCTTACAGGCGAAGCCTGCCTCCATTGCAACTGCATTCTTTGATTTCACTTGTTCCTTCATCTCTATGTTCTGTTCATTTGCAGCCAGTTTTGACTGAGTTTGTGGCAATCAGGAATGCATTTGCTAAGCAAGTATAACTTTAATTCCACTCCATGGCTCAATCATTCATACAAGGTGAGCTTCAGCCTGAGATAGCAGGCGACAGATTTCTTGCATTTCTCAAAACTGCCATCCCCCCTGTGATACTCCCTTGAAGGAATGCATTTTGCCTTGTAAATTCCTGGGAAGGGGGTGTCTTTTCTCTCCAGGTGCAGCCGGATCTCACAAAATACAAACGAATGCCTTTCTTTCCTTGTTTATAATGGTCACTCACTGTGTTTGGTTACTGTCAAGAAATCAATAAATGTGTTTAACAAGTTAGCCGGTACCCCTGTCTGCATTTATTGAGAAGGAGAATGCTCCCTGCTGAGGCCTCTGAGTCCTGCTGTGTTCACAAGCCATTGCAACTGTGGCCGGTAGGGCCGTGGAGCCACTGGAGCCGCCCGGCTGGCCATTCCCAGAGCCAGGTAATTAACACCCTGGTGAGAAAACATATAGGCTTAGCTGCTGGAGGGGGAAGATTGGGATGTTCGTTCAGTGGCCAAATTAAAAATAACTTTCGTCTCCCTTTTCTGTCGCGGTCCCCAGAAAGAGGGACACACGCAGGCACACAGGGTCTGTTAGCTATATTGATGATGAAAAAAAAATGATCAAACAAATACTTCATATTTGAAATAATACACTTAATTGAAGTGTTTTCACTTTTTACACCGACGTGAGTTAAATGATGGCCTTTGCAGTGATGACCTAGGAGCCCGTTTCTGAGGAATTGTATTTTTGCAGAAAACCAGATCTGTCTGCAAAGGTTCAGGGTAGACAGGGGGCAGTCTTCCTTTGTGTGGCTTGCTGCTTTCTCTGCGAGACAGAATCTTTCTGAGCCTGCAAGGGCAGATGGCGGCGTAGTACAGCGGCTGAAGAATATTGGTAAATCGACCAGACCTGGCTTCAAATCCTCACTCTGCCACTTGCCTGCTTGCTGTGTGATTTAGGCAAGTGGCTTTACTTCTCTGATCTGGGTGTACAGGATGCTAATAACTGACTCTGTGAGTTGTGAGGCTTAAATGCAACACAGCTACTTAGAGCAGGCTGCCCAATACCAGTGACTGTTCGGTACGTGGTGCCTGTGGGTCATGTGTGCGGCCCACCTGGCAGGGTTTACGTGGCCCATACCATACCTCCCTCTCCAGAAAGGGCTTAGCACCAATCACAAAGCCATCAATTAATATCAAATGAGAGTAATAGATACCCAGCAATCCACGCATAGGTAAATGCCTGACACGTGTCGGGGCACAGAGCAAGGAGACCAGTGAGGAAGGAAGGCAGAGGCCAGGCATCTAGGCTCCCTTCTGTTACTAGCATCCTCTGTGATGCAAATCAACTGGCCTCCTGGGGGCGGTGTCCTTACCTAGAAATAACTTGGATGTGACACCCTCCCATGGCCTCGCTAAGATCATTCCCTCGGTCTCTCATTCAGTTCTCAGTCCAGGGAGAACAGAAGAAAACCCAGGCTCACACCCCTGGGGTCCCTGGGCATGGGCAGAATTTCACTCTGACCCCACAGAACTGAAAATGGAGTGAACTAGCCAGTCTCTCACTTCCTGGGCCGATCCTGAAAGTGTCTTCTCCCCATTCCCTGCATGGCCCAAACTATAAAATGGAAATCGGGGCACTTTGCCCTCAAGCCATGTGGAAGTAATAAAGATTTACTAGATTTCTACCACTCTGATAAAAAAAAAATAGAAGTTTTAAACATACCACAAAATTCCTGAGAGTTGACCCGGTAAAGCGATTAAGGAACAAAAACCCATTTCTCCGTGTGACGCGCATGGGTGTTCAGAAAGGGGGTGGGGCGGCAGAGCTGCAGGCTGATGTGGGCATCCTGTCCACCTGCAGGGACACGCGTGCCGTGCCTCAGTTCCCTCCTCGGCAAAATGGGAAGGGGAAGTAAATATACACAGAAGAGTACGCTGGGCAAATTGCACGAGAAGAAGGGAAGACATAGTGTGGAGATCCGCAGTGTCCCCCTCTAAGGACACACTTTGTGGTTTCCAACACCATTTAGAGCCCGGGTCCCACCTCCCTTGGTAGCAGTTTGGTTTCCATGGTGACATCAGGACAACCACCACTCGCAGCACTAGATGTGTCTGGAATGTGAGTAAGGTAGAGTTTAGGCAGGAGGGCAGGCTTCTATCCCAGCCTGTACCCACCCAGCTTCAGCCACCCAATCAACAATCATTGAATGACATATGTCTGCACCCCCAGATGGGTCCCCAGTGCTCAGGGACCCACCCCCAGCACTCCTAGCTCCTGAGGGTAACAGTTTTCCTCTTCCAGAAAGCCTGAAAGTAGGACCCCCAGGAGCAGAGGCTCACTTGGACATCACTCACCAGCTGGCATGATTGAACCTTAGGAAACACACCGATAATGGCTTGCACACGTCCTGTGGGCCAAGCCCTGGCTTAGGCAACTTGCAAGTATCATCTAGCTTCACGCACACAGAGACCCACGAGCTAATCACCACTGCTTCCCATGTTATAAAAACAGAAACCGCACTTCTTAAGACTGGGGGATGTGCTCAGGGTCACACAGCTCATAAGTAGCAAAGCCAGACCCAGCTCTCTTAAGCCAGTCGTTCTTAGAGTATGGCCCTACCAGCATCACTGGGAAACTGGAGAGAAATGCAAATTCCTAGATGGCACTCCAGGGTGGGGCCGGCCATGTGTGTTTTTACAGGAGTCCTCCTGGTGATTCTGGTGCTCGCTCAAGTATGAGGACCACTGGACGCCAAATGCTCGTTCCTACCCCCTCCTACTCTAGAGGCTCCCAAACTTTGCTACACATTAGACTCCCCTGGGATGTTTTAAGAACCGCAGAGCCCAGACTGCACTGTATACCACTGAAGTCGGAAGGTCGGGGTGGTGGCCAACTGTCAGTGTTTTGTAAAAATCCCCAGATGATTCCAACGTGCAGCAAAGTTGGGAACCACATCTCTGTCTGAAGGACCTGCTCAGAGAAGGGCTCGCCTTGTAGGTGGGTCCATGAGAGCCCAGAGACCAGCCTTATCTTACGCGTCTTCCCTTTTCAGAATCACATCCCAGTCTCTGTACACAGTCACTGTGTTGGATGGTCTGAGAATGTTTCCCTGCCCCCTCCTCCTGCCCCAGATCTTCAGTTAACAGGTCTAGCATTTGAATGACAAATCTCCCTGTTTTAAAGAAAAGAAGTATCAGTGTTTGAAATAAGGGCTTGACACCAACTTTCCAAAACCCACCCCAGGTCATCAGTCCTGATTACTCAGATTGCAGATAATGTTTTCAAGACTTCAGACCATCATGAACAACTGAAAACAAGTGGTGAGTTGGGAGACCAGATGTTCAGAAAGAGAAGCTGGGGGCCTAATGAAGTCATAGGCCAATTACAGCCCTGCCGGTTCTGATGTCATGGTGTCTTTCCCACGTGGTGCTCCCTCCCTGCAACCCGGCAGCCTCATGACAAGCCCCAGTCCCAGCCATAATCATCTCAGCGCAGACCATAGTCACATCCACCCAGCAGGTACTCCTGCCTCCAGTGTGCTGTCAAGTGAACAACCCTGGACCGAGATACACCCAAAACAAATCCGAACTGCTTTCAGATCGGGGGACTATGAGTCCACCCTGAATAAAGGCTGTGGGAAGTTTAGGCTAGATGGGGGTGGGGGGGGCAGATACTCTAAGAGACACTTTCCAGGAGACCAAAACACAAAGCTAAGCCGATAACCCAACGGGATCGCACTCCAAAAGCAATTTGATAAAGAAACAGATTTCAGGAACAATGCAAGAGGACAGGACCTGGAGTCCAGGTTAGAAAGCAGAACCTGGGAAAAGTCAACTCAGCTGCTCTTCATAGAGTGTCCGCCATGGGCCAGGGTGGGGAGGAAGACATTGTGAGTCGTGTCCCATTCCCAACCCGTTTTAGGATCAGTGAACCAAAATCTCTAGCCGGAGCATATCTCCAAGATGCAAACTTCCAATAGTCCCCACTTGTTCTCCGGTTAAAGGTTCAAACTCCTTAGCAAAGCAGGCAGAGCCTTTCCTTAATGGATTTCCAACAGATGCCTGTAAACATGTCTCAGCCTCCCAGCCTCCATCTGGGTCATCCCTCAGCTTGGAAGTCTCTTTCTGGTTCTTCCTCACCTGTGGAAATGCACACCTTTCAAGAAAACCAGCTCAAATGCCACCCCACCCCAGGCATCCCCTGTCTCCCCAAGGAAAACTGTTTCTTCCTTGCCCTGAGCTCACACAGCTTATTGATTTTTTAAAATATTTTATTTATTTATTTGAGAGAGAGAGAGCATGCCCAAGGAAGCAGGCAGAGGGGCAGAGGAAGAGGGAAAGAATCTCAAACAGACTCCCTGCCAAGCATAGAGCCCCATGTGGGGCTTGATCTCAGGACCCTGAGATCATGACCTGAGCCAAAACCAAGAGTCAGCTGCTTAACCAACTGAGCCACCCAGGTGCCCCACACAGCCTATTGATTTTATCTCTGATTAACATTTACTTCATTCAGGTCTGTTTTAGAAATACAGATGCAGAAATCAATGTGCGTTACAGAGCGAGAACTCCATGTGGGTCCCTAGTTTCCTGTCCACCCACGCCAGGCAAAAGCTCTCTTACATCATCCCTTCATGCGTCTTTGTAGCTCTCCCTCCTAAGCACAGAAAGAAAACATTTTTAAATCCTATCATAATGCTTTGTAAACAGCAGGTACTCAAATAAGGTGGTTGGTTGTTATGTAGAATTTTCCTATGGGAGGCAGGATCATAGGGATTCTTTTCAATTCAGGGTTGTTGGGCTCCTCCTCTATACCAGACATACACCAGGCATGGTCCTGGGTTCTTGTACATATATTTTTTCTTTTATTTGGTGCCCATAGAGGTCCTGCCACGTAGTTCTTGGCCGTGTTCTGTAGATAAAGGAGTTAATGAGAGAGGTGAAGTTGTCGGTGGCAGACCAGCAAAGGCTGATTCTAGAGAAGCGTCAAGTGAACTTGCTCTCGGCTGGTCTAGAATGGAAGGGCTCTTCCCACTGAGACCACCGTCATTTTTCTCCATGGTGCACCCAAGGCACAGAGACCTGCCAATGGTTCCCATCCCCCAATTAAAGCGGAGTCTCTGACTATGAGTCCAGGCCTTTGAGAACCATTCTCGATGTTGGCTGCCCATCAGAGTCACCTGGGGGGAAATGAAGAAGGTGTCAAGTGTGGGTGGTTCTAAAAGTGCCCCAGGTGAATCTGATGTCAGCCGAGACAGAGACCCACCCCTCTATGCCAAGGCATTTGCCAAACCGTCCCAAATACATAGAGCCTGCCCGCCCCTGGAAGAGATACTCCGAAAGAATGAATGAATGGAGAGTGGATGAGAGAAAAGCAGGGCCCCTTTGGACCCCCAGGATGTGGGGTTCTGACATCACTCCCATGAGTTGCGCTCATAGGATTTTGGAGTTGACAAGGATACTCAACCCTCACACCGGGTCGGCCTCCTGACCTCAGGGCTCACAAGCAGTGGGAATTCGAAGGATAATGAATGGTTAACTTCGGGCAAGAGTTAAGAAGATGAAACGAAAGCCAAACTGTCACCATGCCCCTGTAGTCCATTGAGCTCCCGACACCTGAGCGAGCGAGTGGCAACAGGCCCCCGTCACCAGACAATGAGATGTCTCCCTCCCCGACAGAAGGTGCCTCATGAGTGAAATGGATAGAATCATCTCTTTTCTCATATCCTACAAGCTGTGAAAACAAACCCAGAGAAGAGGTGAGAAAAAGCTTGGGAAACGTGTCAAGCAAGTGTCAGGCAATGCTAATAGAGGGATGCAAATGTTTCTGTTGCTGTGAAGAGAGGCCCGCTGCTGGGGAGTGCATGCAGCCAGGGGCCCGCTGGCCAATCATCCCACGGCCACTGAGCGCCAGGCACAAATCCGATCCTCAGAAGTACCCAGGACAGAAGCGGAGAGGAGGCCCCAGGGTATTTTGGGACACACCGCCCAGATGCAAACAGATTTCAGGAATGCAAACTTGAGCTGCATCTGAAGAAACACTTTTTAGAGTCGGGAACGGTGGGTTAGAAAGGAAAGACCGTCTAGGGAACCGTAGGAGGGAGAAGTTGATTTCAGTAGAGGCTTCCGGGAGAGAAGTTTACCCGAGGAGGTGACTTCTGAGCTGACAAAGCACCAAGTGTGTTTGGGCCAGCACTCCAGAAAGGCAGGAACCTGAAAGAGTAAGTTGGGGGCGTTCCAAAGCTGAGAAATGGCCCCTGTGGCTAGAGTGGGACAGAGTCCCCAAGGTCACCTGTAGGTGTCAGTCAAATCTTACCTGCCAGAGTTTTGCTGGGTCCCATCAGAGCCAAGGGCTGACACAACACTTGCTGAGTCACTTCATCAGCTGGACACTGAGGTCTTAGCACCAACTACACAGCTGGCTCTAGGCCGAGCACGGTGGGGGAAACAGAAGGATAAATTATGGTTCCTGACCTCAAAAAGTTTAAGATCTAATTGTGAGAAACAATGAATGAATGTGGAACTCTTATCATCTCTGTGACTTAGGAATATTTTACACTCAGAAGATAATCATTTTTGAAATTGTCAGATAGGCAAGATGGCCAAGTAAGGTTGTACAGTCTGTACACTGCACAGAAGTGCTTAGCTGAGACGGTGACAGGGGCCATCTTTTTATAATTCAGGAGCCTAGAGAGGATGAATGCCTTCTTGTAATTCACACAAAGGCAATGCTTGTGCCAGCTGAAGCCCCGAAAGGCAGCAACTTTAAGAGTGATAGGATATTCCAAAATGAAGAACAACATCTTGATTGAAAAGCTCGGTGGGGAACTTTAGTGAAGGAAGAGGGATTTGAATTAGGCCTGCCAGGTGGCAGGATTGGCATAGGTGGGAGGTATGGTATTCTAGATAAGCAGAACAGCTGGGACTAAGATCTGGGGCTAGAGCAAGCCTGGCAGGTGCTCTCAGCATGATGAAACTTCACTGGCTTAGTACAGATCCGATGAAAATGGACCAAGGAAAAATCAGTTGGGTTTGGTATCAGGAGGCCAGTGTGGTTGGCAGCATGCAAACCAGAAGGAGCAGGTGCTCCTGGGCTGGGCTAGTGTGTTCAGATCTGAGCTCTGCAATTCACTCGCTGGTGATCTTATGCCTCTGAGTTTAAGATTTCTCATCCAAAAAAAAAAAAAAAAAAAAAAAGAGGACACTCCTTTTGAAATAAAACAGGAAGACAGCTACCCACTTCATTAGTCTTACTATAGAGAAATAGTCTTACTATAATAAGCAATAGGAAGCCATTCCGTGAGCAGGACTATGACGAGAAGAGGAAAAAATTATAAGTCAACTGGCAGCTCTGAGTAAGGGCACCCCCCTGGAAAGGAGAGAGTCATATGGGATCCAGCAATACACGGTAGCCGCAGAACTGGGGGATCTCAGGGGGAAGGAAGAGGCAGCTTCAGATTCTATTGGCCAGGCAGGAATATGCTGAAAGGCTACCTTCTCTAAAGCTTCTTCCTGTTTCAGAGACCTGATCTTCCAGGGTCCCAAGACTCCCAGTGTTAAAGGGAGAGCCCAGTAACTCAGCCACCCTGTCCAGGAAAAAAATAAATAAATAAAAGAAAGAAAGAAAGAAACTTCAGCCACTGGTGCTCCGGGAGCCATAGGAGAGACCCTACACAAACGGGGATTAAAGAGGAGGCACCAGGAAGGCAATGGCGGAGGGAGAGACCAGTAGTGATGCCCCCTGTTCACTAAGCACAGACTGTGGGCTCTCTAGGCGTCAGTCCACCTCATCGCAGCAATCCTCCTGTAAAGGGGGAACTGTTGTTACGACTCCACTTGCCAGAAGGGAAACCAGAGGTGCAGAGAAGTCGAGCTCCTCACTCAACTAGGAAGAAGCTGAGGAGAGAGCCTGGCACGGGAGCCCTCCCACCTCACCTCTGTGGGGGCCTCGCAGAAAACGTGCTGGTCAGAAATGCACAGCAGAGCTGAATTAAAACACGCAACCCGTATATACCCCCAAAGAACGGAGAACAGAGACCCCAACAAGTAGATGCACACGCATGGTCATAGCAGCAGTATTCACAATAGCCAAAACATGTACACAGCCCAACCGCCCAGCAATGCATGAACGGATAGACAGAAAGTGGTCTGTCCGTACAATGGAAGAATGGAACATTATTCATTCATAGAAAGAAATGAAGTACTGATTCCTGCTACAATGTGGATGAAACTTGAAAACAGTATGTTCATGGAAAGAAGCCAGAACACAAAAGGTACATATTTCATTTATATGAAGTATCCAGATTAAGTAATCCTACAGATGAAACCCAGATTGGAGGCTACCAGGGACTTAGGGAAGGGGGCAGAGGATGTAGGGATCAACGGCTCAATCGGTACAGGGCTTTCTTTTGGGGGGTGATCAAAAGGTTTGGCAACTAGATAGAGGTGTGGGGGGCGGTGCAATATTGTGAATGCACTAAATGCCACTGAATCGTTCACTTTAAAATGGTTCACTTTGGGGCACCTGGGTGGCTCAGTTGGTGAAGCGTCTGCCTTCAGCTCAGGTCATGATCCCTGGGTCCTGGGATCGAGTCCCACATCGGGCTCCTGGCTCAGCAGCGAGTCTGCTTCTCTCTCTGCCTCTGTGATCTCTCTCACTTTCGTTATTACTCAAATAAATAAATAAAATCTTTTACAAAACATAAAATGGTTTCACTTTAAGTCATGTCAATTTCACTCCAAATTCAGAAGTAGAGGAGGAGGGGCAGTGGAGGAAGAGGAGGAGAAACCAAAGCCCAAAGCTCAGGACGAGCAAGGCTAGGGATGGAGGTACCTGTCTGAGTGGGGAGGGAATTCTAGAAAGGTGTAGAATTGATAATCAGCCTCTGACTTGTGCACCGGGCTTATTCGAGCCCAACTTTGTGGCATCACTTGGTTGATGGGAAAACCGCAGATCGCACTGTCTGGTAGTCACTGAACAGCTCTTCTGCGCCGGGCTTTGTGCTAATACCTTTCCTGGCATTATTTTAGTCAATCCTCCAACAGTCTTCTGTAATATAAACACATATTGGCCCCGAGCACAGTGAGCCAAGCAGAGCCTCAAAATGTGTAATTAACTTGCTCTATAGCCTACTCTTAGTAAGTAGCAAAGTCAGGATTCAAACCTACGTCTCTCAGGCTGTTCCACACTCCATGCTAGGCTCCTCCTCCCTCTGTCCTTGGAGCTTCAGAATTCCTCCACCCACCGGGGATACTCTGGGACTGAGGAGATCGCTACTGTAGACAGCCAGCGACACTTTCCCCACCAGCGTATTATCATCCTCCGGGCAAAGAGGAGTGAGCTCATTCTCCCTGCAGTGGTGTAGCCCAGAGCCCCCCAGCCTGAGTTTGAACCAGCAGTGGGCAGCCATTTCCAATTTTCTTTCCCCACCAGAGATGGACAGGAGAGATCATGGGCGCTCAGGGCAACTGTTTTGTTTCTAGTGAATTAAAACAACTGTCAAACCACCGAGGCCATCTTCCACACTCTTGCTACAGAATTATTCAGAAGAAAAGTTGGCGTGATTAAAGACCCAAACCAATTATAGTGAGAAGCCCAGCAACAGAGAGAACCCAGACTCCTTCCTGCAGCGTCCAAAAGCGTGGAAATAACTAAGAATCTGTCAAACGCCCAAGCTGAAGCAGAGGATGAAAAATTGATAATAAATCTTTTCAAGAGGAAACTGAGCACTGACAAGGAGAAAGCCTTAGAAACGGCCCCATTCCAGGAACCCAGACAGCTTAACCCTCACTGAAGTGGCAAACATCCTGTGCTTCCCAGAAAAGCCAGAGTTGGGGAGAATTGGTGACACTCAGGGAAGCTTAGGGGGAGAGTAGAATTTGATGAAAAAGAGGAGAAATCTGGTGACCCTGAGCATGGGAAACCTCAAGAAATAACAAGTACTGCCTCCCCTCCCCTGATACCCCGCACTTTTGCCCATGTTGATAGCAAAGAAAGACATGTAGCTGGTTGGACTCTCCTTGGGCACCTGCTATAAAATTGATAACTTTGGGGGGGAAATATTAAGGTCAATGGTTGCTATTGATAGTTCTTAAACCGATGACGAAAAATATTAGCAGACGCAACGTGGAGGTATGACTTCATTTGGGTGGAGAAATTTGTCAGAACTGCCAGCTCCCCCACCCATCAGATATTCAGACCCAACTCACCACCCCCCAAGCACGGTTCCCCTCATGTTGAAATGTGGCTAAGTTGTGGGTTATTTATAAGATTGAGTCTGAACAATTCTAGAAGTTCTGTCTAGGGATTGACCACTCTCTAAGGGGACTTCAATGATCAGTACAGAAAAAGCGCAAGAGCTTTGAGCACGGGTTCAAATCCCAGTGCTCTATCTTACCAGATCCCCTGGACGTGGCACTTGACTTCTGTGAAATTTAGTTTTCTCATTCGAGTGTTTTCCCTGAGAACACATGTGTTCTACTGATGCTTGCTGAAGCTCTCTGAATTTTCGCAGCTCAATGGCTCTCGGTCCCCTCTGCATGAACGGAGAATGCCTTTCCTCCCATTACCTGAGTCTTCTTCAGATGCCATTTTGAAAGTCTTACGTTTTTCCACCTGAGGGCCATCTCTCTCCCTCCAGATTATTAACTTGATGGCTTCCCAGCTGTGAGATGATAGGAGCTATTTAATTTCTTTGAGCCACAGCGTCTTCTCATGCAAAACAGGAATCATGAATACTAAATAGTATCTAACTCTCATGATTTTGAAAGGATTAAGTGAATTAACATGTGTGAAAATGCCTAGCATATTAAAAAAAAAAAAAAGCCTATAAAAAATGTCACTTCCATCTTTTCCTAAAACTAGAACCCCAAAATAGAGGTGATATCTCTCCACACACACAGTAGACATTTCCCCCACGAATATTTCCATTTCAGGGCATATTAATGAAACTGCTTAAAAGCATAAAGTTGAACAAAAGTCAAAATGGCTGCACTAATGCTTCCCGGAGGCTTGATTTTAAACTAAGTCATCTTCTTCCTCTCTTCTGCAAATCTCCCCCCTCCCTTCTCAACCTTTTGTTTCAGGAACCCGGTACCACCCTGAAGACAGGAAGAACGAGGCTTGTCCTGGGTACACAATTTCTGTCGAAACCGGCTAGATCCTGTATTTCCCTATAAAACCTCCAGCCCCTTCCTCAAGGAGACACCTGCAGTTTTTTTGAAGACCTTCTCCTGCTGAGCCTCCTTTGCCCAGCAAAGTGATAAACTATCCACCTTTGTACCCAAACTCTGCCTTTGAGTTACATCTTTTGGCTCCAAAACACAAAGGTCGGTTTCAACAACATTAACACGTTTGGAGCATCATCGATAAGGTACAGGTGAGGGCAAATCTAGCCAATGACTAGGAGGAGGAGGCTATATTAGTGAGGTTCATTAAAGCTGACTGCTGTAACAATCAACCCCCAAGATCTCGGGGGCTTAACATAATAAAGATGTATGTCTCTCTTGCATCACAGTTCAATGCCACGGTTAATCTCCCTGGTAGCTCTTCTCCAAGCAGTGAGTGACTCAGGGATCCAGGTTCTTCCAATTCGGGCCAGTCCTGGAAGTAGCATACAGCATTTTCCCCACATCCTATTGGCCAGAACCTAGTCACATGGCCCCACTCTAGCTGCAGGGGAAACTGGGAAATGTAGTCTCCTTGTGTGACCAGAGGACCATGGAAACAGTTTGATAAGCATGTAATATTCCCCCTGACACAGTCAATGCAGGGTTGCAGGGAGGAGGGCTAGGCCACTCCACCTGTTGCCTTAAGAAACACAGTAGCTGTGACATGAGCCTAGCCGGGGCCCACCCTGCCCCTGCGAAGCTTTGCCTACTCTTGGTCCAACAGGACCTGTCCTGAGAGAGGGCTGGGCCTCCCAGGTAGGAGGTGAGAATTTTGCTCAGTACCAGGTTGCCTAGCCTTCTACGTGTGCAAGCCGTCAGAGCAGGAAAGTTGACTTGCCTTACAAGGGGAGAGCACCAGTGAAAGCAGGTGTCTCTGCAGAAACATATACACTCACTGCGGACAAGCATCTGCAGAAAGCATTTATTTAGAACTACTCCAGCTCTGTTTTCTATCTCAGCAACCTACCTTCTTTCTGTCCTTATGCCCTTAGGAAGGGGAATGGCAAACCAATTCAGGGATGTGAAAGGTAGTGGGTAAGGAAAGATATTGTCCAACAACAACAAAGTTCTGCCTCCTCACAGGGGCCCAGGAGTGGAAGGAGATGGACAGGACTTCAGAAACCGTGTCCCACACCCTCTCCAGGCAAGTCTCAGGACAAAAGTCCCTCATCTCCCCTGGTACCGTAGAATCTGCTTTTCAGACCCCCTCTCCACCGGCCTTCCCCCTCTGCGCTGCGGGAGGCTGACCGTGCGGATGCATGAGCGGGCTCCTTGCCTCTCTCACTTCCAGTTGGGTCCTGCAGTGGGTCCCGTCACAAGCAGGAGACTGGAGGAAGGGAGGAAGTGGGTGGAGCGATGTGTTCCCACAGCTCTCTCCCGGGTGGCAGGCTGACAGCGTCTGCACATTTTGTCGAAGGCCGCGGCTCCAGAGACCAGCCCCATCCTGGAGCAGCAGGTCTCGGGGGCAGCTGCTCCCTCCCCAGCCCCACGTTTCACTGGCCTATGACAAGAGTCTCCACCGTGCGCCTCTGGTTAAGATGCTTAGATTGCGTGTGCTGCCTCTCCCTTGTCTGGGCACCCAGCCACCTCCCCGAGGAGAGGAGCCATGTCCCATCAAAGCCCCAAAGACAGAAGGAATTGGGTCTGGACCCTAAGGCTGAAAGACCTAATGCAACATGGACCCCGCCCCCAACTGCAGCCTCAGGCTTCTGGGAGGCCATGGGATGCTCTCGAAAGAACCCTGAGTTCTAGACCCATTGGGGGCCATGCTTTGTTTCACAAAGGGAGGCCGATTCATCCGCTTCTGTGAGCCTCGTTTTCCTTATCTGTTCAACTAGGGTGATACCATCCCTGTGATGAGGCCTCAGTGAGCACTGTAAATGGAGTGCAACGCCAGCTGCAGGGGAGCCTTCGATATATGTCAACCTCCTCCCTCCCTCTTCGATTCCTCACCGATAAAAGGAAAGAGACATTGTTTTCATCAGATTTGAAACAACCACAGGAATGAAGCGTCTACCACGTGCAAGGAACTCCGCCGCGGGCTGCAGGGCGACAGCCTGGTGCTGAGGACCCCGAAGAGGGACGCGAGCGCATCCCCCCCCCAACCAGCCGGGCGCTGGGGCGCAGAGAGCCGCACGCCGAGGGAGGGCGGCGCGGAGCAATTACGAACTCGAACTAGGGAAACGGAAAAACGCATCCTGCAGGAGCGCGGTTCTGAAGTTCTGGGTTTCCTGTCCAGCCGTTGGGACCGTTAATTGCCTATTCACAGCAAGTACCTCCTTTCGCACAACCTGTCACTGTACGGCAACTTGGGCCCGACGACCAAATCTGCCCTGGGCAAAACGCTCTTCGGAGTGTAAATGACATTTTCTTACGGTGTGTCCAAAAAATAAAAAAGAATGCAAAGAGAAAAGGAGAACAACAATGCTCTACACTGTGGGCTTCCGTCTGCCCTGGTCACAGAGCGGGTTTATTGAGGAATTCTCTAGGAGGCTTCCCTGCAGCCCCTGGGCACTGTGACCCCCTTATCTGACACAGGGGACTCACCACTCCCTGCTTGGACCCTTCCACCCCCCCCCCCACTGCCCTCAGAATAAAGAAGAAATTCAAGCCACTTAGTCTGGTCCATGAGGCCTTTCATGGACCGTAGGAGGTCGGCCCCTCCTACCTTCCCACCCCAGGACGCCAGACTTTCCCCTCCGCCCTGTGCTCCCGCCACACGAATTACTTACAAAACCTTAAGCAAATCCCAGTATTTCAAGCCACATGTATATGCTTTCCTCTCTGCTTGGAACATCCTTCCCCAACTTAATCACCTCTCACCTACTTGCTAACAAATATATCTAAGTACCACTTCCTCCCAGAAGTCCCCCTGACTTTGTCAACTGAGCCACCCGCCCTTCTCTCTGTGTGTATCCACCTCACAGGCACGTTTGCACTGCACTGGAATTGCTTGCTTGTCTAGACAAATAACCAGATTCACAACTCCTTGGAGGCAGGTACCCTGCCTTACTTGTGATCCGAGCACCAGGCATAATGCCTGGCACATAGCAGATGCCCAGTCAGTGCAGAAGGAACGAATGATTAAATAACAACTGAGTGGATGCTAAGGGAAGCAAGTCAGAAATCAAGCTGGACACATTCATTCATTCAACAAAATGGTCATGTAACTGGCTGAGGTGAGCGTCTGGGGTCCTGGGCAATCTGGAACGAGAGGGAAGCAGCCCCTTGGCACTCGCCAGAAATCAAACAGGGCCTTAGATGGAGAAGACAGCCATAGCTAGTCCTCAGTGCAATCTTGTGTCTTAGATCCAACGACAGTCTCCATTTTACTCGTTAGGCAAGCAACACTCGCTCGCCCAGGGTCCCACGGCTAATGAGCAGGGAACCAGAATTCACACCCAGACGACTTGACTTCAGAGTGACACACCCAACCTTGACACGATAGCCTCCTGGCTCAGTGGTACCACCCTCAGTTTGCTCCTCACGGCTCCCCAGGTCCGGAAAGACTTGCCTCAGTGTCCCCTCCTTGCCTTGAACGATGTGATGCTCCCTGAACTCGTACTCCGTGTCCTGCACCTGGCTTGCAAGGTCTGCGCTTCCCGAGAGGCCAGCCTGAGGGCCTCTGGTGGAAGCCTTGAGAAAGAACACCTAGAACAGGAGAACAGGCCAGAGTAATGTATGGAGGGGCAGGCGGGCATGGCTGAGGGCAGGGAAGGGCGGGCGGGGGGCGGGGGGAGATGCATAGGCCGCCTGGAGTGCAGACCACCCGAGAGCAGGCCAGAGGCTGGCCACTGGGCATTTTAGAAAGTAAAGCTCCCAAACCACTAAGAGCGCCGTCTCCAAAGCTTCTCTGTATCTATCCACGTGCCATACGTTTGGATAAGGAGTCCGCTCAAATTGTTTATTGCTTCTCAGAGGAAATGTCACCTACGAGCTGTCAGCTTAAGTCTCAGAAAAGCCTGAACGAACATTACTAGCAGAATCCGAGACTCCTAGACTCCTTGAGTATTAGAGCTGGAGTAGTGAAAGTTAGGATGGAAGCCGCAGTTGCACCTACACCAGGCCCTGGGTTGAGTGTCTGATGTGGATTCACCTCCTCGCCACAGCAACCGTCCCTGTAAGAACATCATCCTGATTTCACCGCGGAACCACCTCAGGAGAGGAAGAATTCATTAACGTGCCTAAGGCCCCACAGTTGGTGTCCAAGCTGAGGTGAGACCCATGTGGGCCCAAGCCTCCTACTCAAGCCCTGTCACCTCTACTAGAGTCAGTCTGTTGACTACTTCTGTAAATAAAGTTTTATTGGAACACAGCCATGTCACTCGCCCTGTGCCTGCTATCCTGCCAGAAGGCCGAGCTGAACAGTTGCCACAGAGACCATATGGGCAGCAAAGCCTAAAATATTTAGATTCTCCGGACGTTTACAGGAAATTTTTACTGACCCCTGCCTTCGACTTTGCTGCTTTGGAGAGTTTTTAGTTCAATTTTCATTTTTTTTTAAGATTGTCAGAGTGATGACCAGATACATGACGTGAGCTGTCGGCGGCCACACTAGCTCTCACCTCTTACCTCACTGCTTTCATTCAATGAATATTTACTTTCTTCACTGTGGCTATTCACTCTAAGGGAAAGGAATTGGTTCCATCCCCAAGGAATGAAAAATATAGTTGTAAAAACAGATGTACATACTAGAGAAAAAAGTCTGAATGCAAGTCGGTATATACCACACACTGTCCCCATGAATCTCTCCAGGCTCACCTCCTGCCACCCTCCCCATCTCTCGCTACACTCTGGCCTGCCTTCCGGCAGGTGGCTAATGACTGACCATGAACCAGAGAAATAAACTCTGGCCTCGGAAATCAGGGAATCTACCGGGTGTAGGTAAGAAAGTAAAGTGTGAGCAGGTCAGGCAAGTGATTCCAGATGGAGCCTGTGAACAGTGTCAGGGTGACCAGATGACTCACAAGCACAGGCCCAAAGCCGGCATCCCAAGTTAGGGATGCGACCCGTGTGCCATCGTCCACAGAGAGATGATGCCTCGAGCTCCACTTGTGACAGGAAACTCATGCCGCTCTTTCAGTAACACAGACAGGGAGAACGCGGGAAACAATATTCTCTCACTTGCTGGCAATTTCCAAGCGCCTTATCTGCTGTGAAAGTTTTGTCTGGGTTTCTCCCAACCTGAAAATTTGTGTAAGAATCAGTTGTTGACTGCATTAGCTAAGCCTGTTACCTAGGCCAGGACAAAAACTACCTCCTGGAAATCAAAGCTCATTCCGATGATGTGAAATACAAAGACGGCAGAGATAGAGGAGGTCTTCCTCTCAGAGGGGCTGTAATCCAGTAACGAAGAAAGGACGCTCACAAAGAAGACCCGTGATAGAATGTGCTGGGTCCAGAAGACACAGCTGGCAGAACAGCCCGTCCCAAGCTATGAGGTCCCAAGTAGCTGAATGAACCCCTCAGACTCTTGGCCTCGCTTCCAGCCTGGGGGACATATTATCTATGACATTGGCCTGAGGATTATGAGGTTATTGTCATTATTAACAGTTACCAACTGCTTTTGTTTATTTTGTTTATTTTACTTTACACTTAACAAATCACTCGGCGCTTAGTGTTTTAATAAACAGCAAACATGTTGCTGTGAGAATTAAATCTTTGTGGGGCACCTGGGGGACTCAGTCTGTCAAGCACATCTGACTCTTGTTTTCGGCTCAGGTCATGATCTCGGGGGTCATGAGATCGAGCCCTGCATCAGGCTCCACACTCAGCGGGGAGTCTGCTGGAATGTCTCTCTCCCTCCCCCTCTGCCCCTCCCCCTACACGTACGAGCATGTGCTCTCTAAATAAATAAATAAAACCTTAAAAAAAAAAAAGAATTAAATCTCTGTAGTAACACCTCCCTCGCGCTATTTTAGCTATGGAGGACCATACAAACCTGACTTCGCATGAGTTCCTCTGTTTCATCCAAAGGGTCTGGGGTCCAGGTATTGATGCCCTTGGACTTTGGGGGAGGCTCGTTCTCCCAGAGGGAAAGGACAAATGTACTGTCCTGTATAGAATCTTGAGCAAGTTACTTCTTGAATTTCAGTTTCCTCATTCATAAGATGGGATTATTAGCACTTCGGTTATTGCTGGAAATAGTTCAGGGAAAGAGCTCCCGAATCCAAGCAGAGAAAAGATACAGGAGAGAAATAGGTCAATAATACCTTTTCACCAAAGGCCAGCCATTTCCTAAGTTAGGCCAGAATCCATGATGTGTGTTTTCGCCTGTGTGAAGTTCCAGGCCAAACCCAACCCAGACCAGCTCCCGGAGATCTGATTCTTAAACATTCAGGAATGCTATAAGCCAGTTTCTTAAACTGACGATGATTTGAAATTTGGCCATGGTGAAAGCATTGACACCGTGTAGATGGGCAAATATAAGTCAGGGTTTGTGAAACCCACTGTTTCTCCTCTTGGCACTTTGTTTCTCTGTAGGCCACTACAACACGACTCAGAGTACTTCACCTCTGGTCGCCAGAGGTGTGGGGGCTGTCCATCAAGCAATTCTCAGACATCAGTAGGGTGTCCTACAGTTAACGCGATTCTCACACTGTCTACCTAGAGTTAGCATCAGATCCCACCGGCTAAGGGCTCAGACTGCCCCCCTTCAAACACTAATGGCAAGTCCAGGCTGTCACCTGCACTTCTGACCAACTGGCTGCCAATCAAAGATTCCCCTACCCCGCCTCAGGGTCAGTAATTTGCTAGGGCGTCTCACAGAACTCAGGTAAGCATTTTATTTACTGGATTAGCTATTTATTATGAAAGGATCTAACTCAGGAATGGCCAGATAGAAGAGACGTGTGGGGCAAAGCACGTGGGAAGGGGCTCGGAGCTCCTCTGCCCTCTCAGGACACACCACTCTCCCAGCAGCCCCCATGTGCTCCCTAACCCAGAAGCTCCCAGAAGCCCCTTCAGCTAGGGTCTTTATGGAAACTTCATTTCATAGGCATCATTGATTTGACTCATTGGCCACTGGTGATTACGTGACCTTCCACCCCTCTCCCTGCTCTCCAGAGGTTTGGGGAGGGGGACAGGATCTGAAAGTTCCAGCCCTCTAATCATGGGTTGGTTGCCCTGGCAACCAGTGGCCCTCCTAAGTGTTTTCCAAAAGTCCCCTCATTAACATAAACTCAGGTGTGGTTGAAAGGGTCTTGTTATGAATAACGGAAGACGCTCATTTTACATGTACAGCTCTATCCCTTAGGAAATTCCAAGGTTTTTAGGAGCTCTGTGCCACAACAGGACAAAGACCAAATATATATTTATCATAAATCACAGTATCACAGTTTGTTTCGTTGCTGTTGTCCCCAGAGTTCTGGTTTAGAACACACCACTGGCGAGGTGACCAGCTGGGAAGTGACCACGGCATGAAGGCCGTTCCCTGGGAATAGCATGAGTGGAGGGAAAGCTGTTTGTCAGAACAATTCAGTTCTGTGGTATTTAAACATTAGAGGGTCCATTTTCCTTTGCTTAAAACAGGCGCTCTTTAAATTTTCTCCTATTCCAACACACCTGTCACAGGTAAGACACCTTCCTCTGCGTGTCCTGGCCTCAGCCGGATTTCTAATCGCCCTGCCTGTACCCATCCCTTCCCGTCCACTGCAGAAAGCACATCGATACCATGAGCGGGGTGGCACTTTTACAGGCATAATCCCGAGGCTACTCTCCCTTTACTAAGTAAACAACGTGCAAGCATTACTACTTTGTCACTACCAAAATATTGGTTGCAACAAACCTCCCCGAGGAACCAACGTCCGCTGTTACCCGGCACCATACAGAGAATAACATATTTGCCTCCTGACTTGTGGCCAATCCAGTTTCCTCATTTGTCAAGCTACCTAAAAGCCACTCATAACGTTCTCTGAATTGACTTGGAAAAGAAGAAAAAAAAATCATCTCAGAGTTGGCATTTGTGACTTCACACTCAAGCTTTTCTGTAAGAAATCAGTCATTTTCTCAGCTGTCCCTCTAAGAAACACATACTGGGCACCCGTCGTGTCCCCATCCCCCAACTGCTGCCAGGGGCAGCCATCAGAAATGCTCATCTCATCCCCTTTCTTCTCTTCTTAAACCCTTCAATACCTCGCCATAGCCTACAGAATTCATTTAAACTTGTGCCTGACATACGGGGCTCTCACAGTCTGGCGCCAGCATCCTGTCTCCAACAGCCCCTTTGTAGTCTCTGGAATGGAGCACGTGCTCTCCCAACTCTGGCTTCTTAGAAAATAATTAAGGAACACACTCTCATGATTAAAATTTTCAACAATAAAAAATATGTGGAGTGAAAAAATTAAAGTTCCCTTTCACCTTCCACCTCTGGCCCCAATTTCAACCCCCTTCCCAAAGGTAACCCCATAACAATTTAGGTTCTGTCTTTAGAAACTTTAAAAAAATACATTTATGTACATATACACTACATATATGAATATATTGTTTTGATGTCAAAAAATAATTAATGGGATGGGACCCCATGTATTCCATGCAAAATAACTTTGTTCTTACTTTATATCTTAGAGATCTTCCCCGTCTGTACATCTGTAGATCTAATTCATTCTTCTCAAGAACTAAATTGCTTTCCATATTATGAATATATTAAATTATTTAATCAATTTCCACATGATTGGCAGTGGGGCTGTTAATTGCTTTTCACAGTTGCGAACAATTCTGCAAGGAGTACACTCGTATATATTGGTGCAAGTGTATAGGTATATCTCAAGAATAAAAATTTTGAATTGGCATTTCTGGGCTAAAGGGTATGTTCATTAAAATTATTGTAGGGACTACCAACAACGCCTTCCATAAAGACAGCCAACTTATACTTCCAGCGACAGCCTATGACTGTTCTCACGATCCATCCAATCCTGGACTGGATCACTTTCTAATGTTTGCTGATCTGATAGGTTTTCAAAAAGATAACATTTAAATTTGCATTTCCCTGGTTATTAGCAAAAGGAATGCAATTTTTCAAACACATATTGGCAGTCTTGATTTTGTTTTCTGAGAGTTACCTGTTTGCACACTTCGTTTTTCTATTGGGCTGTCTTACTGATTTGTAGGAGTTCTCTATTTGTTAGAAAGAATAACCCTGCGTCTATTAGATATGTTTATTCATCACCTCTTTTACTTCTTAAACAGAAAGTTTGACCGTGCAAAGCATCTCTAATGAATATAGGATTATTTCTTGTAATGTATAAAGAATCTCTACAAAGACTTCTCTACCCATATTACTTATCCCATAATAGGGGCCACTATTGCCTCTTCCTGGGCCTGGGATAGACTCATCAAACAAGCATGGCCTTCTATGCCTCTGAGCCTGAACATGGCCCTCGAATCTATGTCAATGCAATGATCCAGGTAGCTAATCTGAATAAACCAAAATTGGCCCAAGAGCCTAAACCTATTTGCCACATCAGCTGTATGGTGTATGGTAAGGATGGCTCTGTCCAAAGAAACATCACCCCGCAGTCCTTGACCTCTAGGTAAACATTCCAGAGCTCCTCCTAGGTGCAGAGACCAAGAGAACAATCCCAGTCCTGCTGTCTGTCTGATGGATGTGAAACAGAGCAAAGTACAAGACTCCTTGCTCAATCCTCACTCTATTTTGTTCAAAGACTTATTTATTTATTTTAGAGATAGAAAGAGAGAGAGAGCGCGAGGGAAGGGGCAAAGGGAGAAAGAGAGTCCTGAGGCAGACTCCCCACTGAGTGTGGAGCCCAACATGGGGCTCGATCCCAGGACCCTGAGATCATGACCTGAGATGCAATCACGAGTCGGCCGCTCAACCAACTGAGCCACCCAGGTGCCCCTGCCCAAACCTCACTCTTGAGATGAGGGTCAAGAGGTCCCTCTTTAGGTGTGGCTACAAAGGGATTATGTTCCAACTCTAATATTTACCTTATCCCCAACATCCCTCCTGGACCAGGTGGGTCAATTCATCTTTAATTGTCAAACAAAAATAATAGACTCCCTCTCCTTTTCAAATAGAAATGGGATCTATCAGATGGAATCTCCTTGATACAAATAATAATGCCATAGCATGTAACTGGTTATTCTAATTCTCCCCCAACTGTCCTACAGGTTATCTCCCCTGGGTGCCAGAAATTATCTGCCTCAAGATAAATAACAATTCTCTATGGGGGCATCCATTTCTCAGTTAAGTTACAGACCTCGTCCCTGGCTTAATAACTCCAAAGGGCCCTTCGTGCGGCTCTGTTCTCGTCACTTCCATCCTATGAGCTCTGCTCTGTCAGGTCTGCTCATGGCCCACTGGCTAACGTGGCTGGCCCCAGCATCAGAAGGCTGAGTCTCTCCTGGCTTCGAAGGATGTCTCCAGCAGATAAGGAATTAGGGAATGAAGGAGGAGTGGCGCATGGTGGAGCCCACACACAAGAGACACACTTGGGAGGCTGACACTGGTTTCTTCTGCTTCCTGGGGAAAAGAGGAAGTAACAACATGCCTCAGAGTGCATGACAATTGTGTCTTTTATGTGACACAGCCATCCAGGAAGCCTAAACACCCCCTGGTCCCATGAGCATTGCTCAAAATGGCAGCTCTTATCTCCTTGTTCTGTAACCGTGCTTTTATTTATCGGTGAGGTTCCTGAGGGTAAGGATGGGTCCATATTCTCATTTCTTAGCCTAAGCGTTCATCACTGTGACTGAAACTCTATAGTCATTCAGTAAATGCACTAATGCATGAATGAATGACACCAGGGCTGCCTAACTATTCTGCTGGGCCCTGGGCTAAGAACTTTACATACCTCATGCAATCAAACCCTCACAACAACACGATGAAGTTGAAGTTAATTATGCTTATTTTACTGCTGGTGAAACTCCATGTAAGTGAAGTTAAATGAATTCTCTAACATCATATGATATGTAAGCAGCAGATCCAGAAATAATGCCAAGGTCATCCGGAATCCAAAGCCACTACTCTGACCCATTACTCTATACTGCTTCCTGAACTCAGGTCCACGGTTAAACAGAGTAATGTAATGTAATGTAATTGTCTTTTTTGAGAAAAAAAAGCATGACTCTACCTTCAGAATATAGAATATATTGTACCTAAATGTGAGACGTTTTCAGCTATTACATATGATGTAACAATGTTCATTGATAAGAAAAGTATTTATAAAATATTATTAAGTGAAAACCAGCCATTTTAAAAACAATAAGCCTCGTCATATGTATAATTATGACACAAAAATCTAGAAGACAATATAGGCTGAGGTATTATAATAATTATCATGGGTCTTGTGAATTTTCTTCTCCGTTGATCTGTATTTTCTGATGTAGCTGGGTATGAACCACCGTGCCAGGTTAGAGTACAAACAAGCTCTATTTGTGCTTTTTTATAAGTCAGTTAATCACTCATACGTTCCCACATTAGCAGAATGCCCATTTTCTCGTTCCTGGGCTTGACCCTCTTCCTGAATGGTCCAGGAATCTTCAGACTTATGTAGTCCTATTACTGGCTGATAGGTAAAGAGAGAGAAATTCCTGATAAGCACTTGTGTTCTGTTGCTGCTAAAATTGGGGCCTGCCCTTCTTGACACTTCCTGTCGATCCCCTCCCTGACCCACATCCTTGCTCAAGCCAAGGGCATCCTTTGAGGAAGGACAACCCCTCCTTCCATAGTACCTCAGCTGAAGTACTCCAGGTGTGGACACCCAGGGTTCCAGGTCTGTAGCAAGAGTCACAAGGAGAGTCTTCTTTCCGGGCTCTGTCACGATCCAGACTCCCATTTCTCCTGAGTGCCTCCTGGAAGCCTGACTCTTCTTCCCAATCAGTGCATCTCCCTGGGGACCAATGCAACACATCTGAAAGTGTCCACTAACTTTGAACCTCAGAAGGAAGCATCTAGGTTCACTTCACACCTGCTAGAATGGCTATTGTCAGGAAGATTTCAAGTGTTGGCGAGGATGTGGAGAAAAGAGAACACTTGTGCACTGCTGGTGGGAATGTAAATTGGTGCAGCTGCTCTGGAAAACAATACGGAGGTTCCTCAAAAAATTAAAAATAGAAGTACCCTATGACCCAGCAATCCCACTTCTGGCCATTTACCCAAAGGGATTGAAAACAAGATCTCGAAGAGATATCTGCATTCTCATGTTCATCGCAGCATTGATCACAGTAGCCAAGGTGTAGAAACAACGTAAGTGTGTGTCAACAGATGAGCGGATAAAGAAGATTTGGCATGGAATATTAGCCATGAGAAAGAAGGAAATCCTACCTTTTGGGACAACGTGGATGGACCTTAAGGACATCGTGTTAAGTGAGATAACTTAGAGAAACACAAAACCTGTATGATATCACTGAAAAAGCTGAATTCATAAAAAAAGAGAGGAGAATGGTGGTTGCCAGGGACTTGGGGGTGGTAAATAGGAAAGATGTTGTTTAGAGGTACAAACTTGCAACTAGTAGGTAAATAAGTCCTGTAGATTAAACGCACAATACAATGATTACAGACAACGCTACTGTATTGTAAACACCAAACCTGCTAAGAGACTAGATCTTGATTATTCCCACGACAAAAAAAAAGTGATAATTATGTGATGTGAGAAGGGTGATAACTAAGTCCACAACGGCAATCACGTTGCAATATACAAATGTGTCAAATCAGTAAGTTGTACACCTGAAACTTGCACAGGGCTATATGTCAAATATATTTCAATTCTTAAAAAAGGAAATACCTAGGGCCTTGATCCTTCCCTTCCCAATGGCTCCTTTGCCCCTGGGCAAGTGGGTCCACCTTTTCTAAAGCACCAACCAAGCATATCAAAGGGTATCCCCAGGGAGCAGCCTCTTCAAGTGACAAAGGTCATCTTAAACCCTTTCCCAAGGATGAAGTAGCCACTAAATCTTGCATTTGTACACCTTCAAAGCCACCTGAGTAACTCTTCCTTGAAAAAAGATCTGCTCCAAGTGGCTTGCTCACCCACTAAAACAGGAAGCTTCAATTTGCAAAGAGCAATTTTCTTAAAGATCTGACTGTCACCCCATTCCAGCAATTTCTACAAAGGGCATGCACTGCTTCTTTAATAAGAAAAAGGTTTACTTTTTATTAAGATATAATCTCTATTGTATGGGTTCCTCATACAGTGCAATGGGAGAGGATCATGACCAAAAAGGACAATCTAACAACTAAAAGCAATAAAAAATCATTTACCTGCATTTCTCAAAACCATGAATGGGATCCAAATACAGTCCAGCTAGACTTTAAAAAACAAACAAACAAACAAACAAACAAAAAAAACCCTTTCTTTCCACTCCTAGCCACACCTGGCCCAGCACTCCCTTCTCTCCACAACCCCAAAATGTGCTTTCTGGATTCTCCACTCAGGAAAAAAAAAGATCAAGAATTGAGAAGGCAAGTACAGGATTTATTTTGGTGGTCAGGGGAAGACTGAAAAAAGTGCTACTAGAGATGTCCTATTTGGAGGGCTGTCCTGTCCAACTCAGGAAAGCCACCACACAATGCTGTGCGCACTTAGCCAAAGTTCCAGAGCTGCCCCTGCTGGCAGCAGGTGGAGAGTGGGGTTGTCCAATGGACAGTAAGCACAGTAAGCATAACATTGTATCATTCTCATCATATGAGTGCTGCGCAATGGGGGAATCGACTTTTAGCTCAGAACTCCATCAGCAAGTGTCTCTTCCCATCCAAGGCGATGAAAACCTTCTCTCTTTTGCCCAGTGTGGAGACCAACCTGAGCATTCTGGGGAAAAAGAGGCAGAGTTAGAAAAATACGACGACTTCTCATTGATAGGGCCACAGACAGCCAGGATTTTGTGCTTGTTGGATTATATTAGAGGAAGGGTTGCTTTCCATGAAAATCTATGAAAAATGACTGAATCCTTAAAGACTTCTCTTTGAGCGGGTGGGATGAGTTCTTAGAGCCTATTGTAAGAAGCCAACTTGGGAAACACAGATGATCACTAAAACCTAAGGAAGAAGAATCATCCCAGGCCAGCACTGAGAGTTACCACCAGCCCTCTCCAGAGGAGGAGCTATAGACTGGTAACATCATTTATGTATCTTTCTGGTTCATTTCCGACAAGTGGGCACAGTAAATAATTTTTACTCCCAGAATGAGGCTCCCATCATTTTTCACAAATCTGTTCTAAATGGTCAGAGCTGACAACAGACCCATTGTTAGTTTTTTTTAACAGTAGCCCTGATATGCATACCGGGATCAATTAAGATTCTGGTGTCTATCATGAGAAAAACTAAGGGAAAGAAGATGACTTATAGAATTCCTTCTTAATGAAATGTATCATAATATGATTACACTACCCATCTACTTCTCACCTTGGGCCATTATATAAATCTGTATACGGCAGAAACTGATATCTGCCTTCCTAATATCCATTCTCCCTTTTATCCTACATATTATAGAGAGAAGTAAAGTGCCGAGCTAAAACATTGCATTTTCTGGAAGATGAGAGGGGCTAATGGCCCAAAAATGGAAGTCATTTGGTGGAGTTTCCAGGAACCTTTTTTAAAAGACTTCCTTTTTGCCTTTGCCCCTTACTCTGATCTGATGCTTGGAACATGAATGTGATGGCTGGAGCTACAGTGGCCTTCCTGGCACCATGAAGCAACCTTGAGGATGAAAGCCATATACTGAGAGTAGAGGGACAGAAAGACAGCAGGAACTTGAGTCTCAGTTCACATTCTGAAGCTACCATATTAGCCCTGGACAACTGATTGAGAGAAAAATAAACACCTATATCATAATCCCTACATTTGGATTTTCTGTTACATGAAGACTTCATTATAATTCATACCCTACATTATCCTCGAGGTATGAGAAGACAGCAATTCCCTTAAGTTAGAAATCCTTGGGCCGGCCAGCAATTGATGATCAGAGATGTAAAATAAAATATTATAGAGTATTAAATTGAATAAGGAGAAGAAGAGCATCAGGGGCGCCAGTTGGTTGAGTGTCAGATTCTTGGTTTCAGATTAGGTCATGATCTCAGGATCATGAGATCGAGCCCTGCATCCAGCTCCTTGATTAGTGGGGACTCTGCCAGAAATGCTCTCTCCCTCTCCCTCTGCCCCTCCCCCTCTGGCATACTTGCTTACTCTCTCCCTAAAATAAATAAATCTTTAAAAAATAAAAATAACAACAATAATAATGACCTCATTTTGCAGTCTGAGGAACAAACTGAGGGCTTCAGAGGGGAGGCGGGTGGGAGAATGGGATAGGGTGGTGATGGGTAGTAAGGAGGGCACGTATTGCATGGTGCACTGGGTGTTATACGCAACTAATGAATCATCGAACTTTACATCAAAAACCAGGGATGTACTGTATGGTGACTAACAATATAATAAAAAAATATTATGATAAAAAAATAAAAAGAAAAAGAACCTTGAAATCCCAAGACATGAGGTGACTTCTTTAAACTATCCAGCTCCTGAGCAAAATATCAAAGTCAGAACAAAATCTTCACTGTCCCCAGCCCAGTTACCTCCAACCCACAAGGAGGCCAGCTCCCTCCAGCAGGCCCCAAGGAGGGTCCCTTTCTGTCATTGCCAAGACACAGCACATGATGTCTCCTTGCACCAAACTCCCTTTCCCCTGCCTCTCTCTCCCTCACGAGGTGACCTCTGAGAGTATCCCAGGATAGAATGCTAACCTACGCCTGAAAAGGCATTTCTCTGCAAACAGCAAAGGCACAAATATACAAGGACAAGTAAGAAGCTAGAAGGTAAAATCACTCTAAAACAAAAGTCAGCAAACTAAGGTTCCTGAGCCAAACCTGGCCCACTGCCTGTTTCTGTAAATAAAGTTTTATTGGAACACAACCCTGCCTATTCCTTCGAAGATGTGTCTCCTTTGGTTGCTTTTGCACAACAGCAGAGTTGAGTAGCTACAACAGAGACCGAATGACTTGAGAAGGCGAACATTTTACTACCTAGCTCTTTACAGAAAACGTTTGCTGGCCCCTGATATACAAGAATCAGCATACCTCTCCCTCCTGGTGACACTTATCAACAATGACCATCTGCCCACCCAAAAACCCCCCACAAGCCTCAGAGGTGACCACTGAAGGCCACAGGTCCATGTGGTCGCTCCCCCCAGCTCCAGCAGGTGCAGGACAGGAGATACACCCCCACCCAGATCCACTCGCAAATGCTAACACTCAGACAATGGCCGTGCATTTAATGTTTGTACATTTCTCTTTTTTTTTTTTTTGCTTTTTAATAAGAGAAAAACACAAGCCGCTAATATACAAGTAAAGGTCAATGAGACAGTTAAGAGAGAGTGACAGGGCAAGTTATGAGAGAGGTGCTGTCAGAGCATCTGTGGGATTCCGACCAATCACACCTCGCTGGTAAGGAACAACGGCACATCTGAAGAGTCAGAAAAGGTCAGGGAAGACTAGGTGGATGATATTAAAAGGAAATAAGGAAAATTGGAAAAGGCAAAGTATTTGTAAGTGGGGGCAGGAGTGACAGATGGACTGTCACGGAGGGTAAATTGCTCTGAGAGAGGATGAGAAATGTGCCAAAAGCCGAGAGAAAATCAAATCCTCGACCCACCACATGAGGTGGGGAGAGGAATAATAAAGACAAGTCTGCAAGCAAAATGATGTACAAATGGTATTTTTTCCAGAAATAGACTAATAAAATGCAGATGAAACCCGTCAAATTGAAAAATGCTTTTCATCACTTGAAACACAGCACACGATGCTGAAAAGCGGGCGGCGGAAGAAGCCGAGAGGAAGGTGTCTGCGTTCGGGTGCCATCGCTTACCACAGCACCCCTATCAAAATTCATTTCGTAAAAAATTCTGTAAGTGACCTTGCTTACCGAGCTGGGCTCACTGTGGATACCAGAATCTTGACTGATCCTGGGATTTATATCAAAGGGACCATTCAAAATATCTAGCGACAGGTATGCCGTCGGCCCTGGCCAATCAGAACAGAGGCCTGCTGGTAAACCCCACAGGTGCGTACCAGCCGAGTCCTAACCCGAGTACACACGGCAACGTCTAGGGCGGATTTGTGAAGAACGACAGACACGAGAATGACTGACTCTACATGTGTCATAAGCGACCTGGGAGAAGACACAAAGTTGATGCCACCAGTCCATGCTTCCTTCTCAGGAAGGGCTGGTGATAACTCTCAGTGCTGGCCTGGGCTAGGTCCTCCTTCCTTCGAGATCTTCCCCATCATTTCCCAAGATGGATCCTGACTACCCACCCCAATCACTAATCCCACCTGCTCCAAGAGAAGTCTTGAAGCATTTAGTCATTTTTAATAAACTTCTAGGAAAGGCACGCCTTTCTTCTAATGTCATCCAACAAGCACAGAATGTTGGCTGGCTACGTTCCTATCCATGAGCAATCTTCATCTTTCTCTGACTCTTTTTCAACAGTCCCCATGCTGAAATGAAAGGAAAGGGTTTTCACTGCTTTGAACGGGAAGAGACATTTGCTGATTGAGAGCTGAGCTGAAAATGGGTGGAAGTTATACCGCTTAATCCTTCTGAGTCTCAGTTTCCAGACCGAAGAATGATTATAGCAGAATGAAGAAATTATTTTAGCAGCTGGTGTATGTCTGAGACAAGATGAGAACATGAGATATACGTTGGAGGCTGAACTTTCTGACTGAAAAACATTCTCCTACCCACCCACCAGAGAACCCCCGTATCTCTCACCTTGTCAGGGAGGGGGAAACAAATCTAATGAAACAAGAATTTGGGTTTAGGTTAATGTAGCAAAGTGAAAAAACTCCATCTGAGAGCCACGTCCAGAGGCCCAGGTGTCAATCTCCTTCTGGTGGTAACTGGTCATGTGCCCTTCAGCTGACCATGCTTTTCCTCTGGGCCACAGTCGTCCCATCTGTCAAATGGAAAGCTCAAATCTAGAACAATGTTTTCTCGGAGGCTCCAGTGAGATGCTTCAGGGGCCAGAGGGTAAAGCTGGACATTGGGGGATCCCATCCTCTCCCCATTGGCAACCCATCTCTACCTGAGCAATTTGCCACAATCTGCTTTCTAATATCCGGTCACCTAGCATGTCATTTGAACGAGGGCATCCATTATTTAAGGAGCTAAAAAGTGGTAAAAACCCCCATTCATATTCTATGCTTCTATACCAAGAGAATTTTTTAAATTATTTTTTTTAATTTGTCAGATAAAAATGTAATAGTTGAGGCTAAAATCAAAAGGCAGCAAGGAAAATATGGAAGATTATGGTATGGTATTTACTACTAAACAACTAAGTGCTCAAACATGGTATTTAGTGGCAAATCATGAAAAGAAAAGGCTTTTTTTCTCTCCACTTTAAAATGGAAGTGGATAGCTGAGATGATCATGGGATTGATACTATTTGTAATAAATTGCCCGTGTACCATGTCTTTTTGGAACTGTTTTATTCTGAACTCCATGTTACCTCATTTTCCTGTCTTTTTAAAAATTTATTTATTTATTTATTTATTTGAGAGAGAGGGTATGTGTGAGTGTGTGAGTAGAGGGAGGGGCAGAGGGAGAGGGAGACAGAGAATCGCAAGCAGACTCTGTGTTGAGTGCAGAGCCCGACACAGGGCTCAATCCCCCAACCCTGAGATCATGACCTGAGCTGAAATCAAGAGTTGGGCACCCAACAGACTGAGCCACCCAGGCACTCCTCCTCTTCCTATCTTTAAGACTGGATCCATTCACCAGAAAGCACACAGCTTGCCTGAAGAAGGCAGAGTATTCATTTCCCATTGCTGCCATGGGAAACTACCACCAATTTAGTGGCTTGAAACAATGCAGATTTATTACCCTACTGTTCTGGAGGTCCAAAGTCTGAAAAGAGTCTTGTTTGGCTAAAATCAAAGTGTTGGCAGAGCTGTGTTTTCTCCTGGAAGCTTGAGAGGAGAATCTGTTCTTTTGTCTTTCAGGCTTCTAGAGGCTGCCCACATTCTGTGGCTCACTGCCCCTGCCACCTTCATCACCAACAATAGCCACTCGAATCTCTCTCACACCCCTCCCTCTGACCTGACTCTCCTGCCGCCCTCTCTCCCATATACGGACACTTGTGGTTATTTCCTGCTCACCCAGATCATCCAGGATCATCTCCCCATCCAAGAGCAGCTGATTGGCAACCTTCATTCCGTTTGCAACCTTAACTCCCCCTCGCACCGTACGCCATAACATATTCACAGGTTCTGGAAATCAGAACATCTCTGGGGGTGGGAAGAAGGACATTATTCTCCCTACCACAGGCACTTGGGACAGGAGACGGGTGGGAAATGATGGAGTCAGGAAGGGTCATTAGCAAGACATCTGTAAGCACGAGTGTCAGAGTAGAAGGATGAACTGAAAGTATCAGGAGACCAAAGCAAAAGCTGAGCAGTCTGCTCAAGCAAGTTGGCATCAGAGCTGGAAGTACTTCTCCGAAGTACAGATGGAAAGAAGGACTTGGCTCAGCAGGAAGGAGATGACCGGAGTCAACAGAGGTGGGGACAGCAGATCAGGCGGAAGCAGGACTAGCGCTGGGAAGCCTGACTTTCAAGAAACCCAACAATGATCACCACGATTGCCTTTTATTGAGTGTTTATTACTTGCCAAATATAGTAGTGTGCCCTTTACAGTCACTCTAATTCAATCCTTATAACAACTCTACGAGACAAGTGGTGTTGACCCCATTACAAAGACGAGAAACTAAAGCTGGGTGAAAGGAAGTGACTTGGCCAAGGACACTCAAGTTTTTGGGCTGGGATTCTAAGCCGGGTTCACCTGACTACAAGGCTGGAAGGCCTTCGGGTCATCCTGCCACACGTGGCCTTCGCAATGGAATTGAGATGTTTTGCCAGATGGGGGTAGGGGGAAGGGTTTTCCAACAATTTTGCTACTCAGTGACTTCACGTTTTTAATCTAAGATGAGTTTGTGGGGGTGCCTGGGTGGCTCAGTCGTTAAGCATCTGCCTTCGGCTTAGGGCGTGATCCCAAGGTCCTGGGATCAAGCCCCGCATCGGGCTCCCTGCTCCACGGGAAGCCTGCTTCTTCCTCTCCCACTCCCCCTGCTTGTGTTCCCTCTCTGGCTGGCTGTCTCTCTCTCTCTCTGTCAAATAAATAAATAAATAAATAAATAAATAAATAAATCTTTTAAAAAATAAAAAAATAAAATGAGTTTGTGGAATCAAAAATAAATCTAAAATAATTTTTAAACCTTCTCAACTTGTAGGTTCTTATTTGAAGCGTTTCTGACCACACTTTCTAGTGTCCCATCGTTGAAAAGCACTGTACGACATACCTTAGGCCTTGTGTTTGGATAATATTTCTCCAAATGACAGACAGTTTGCAAGTGTTCATTACACTTGCCTTTGAAAAGCACTGGCCCGGAAGAGTTTGGCGGTAGAATCCTGTCCAGCGCTGTGAAGCCACAGACAAACCCTTTCCCTCCAGGTCTTCACCCCTCCTCTCTGCTCACTTCTCTTTCTCCCCTAAAGCTATCTATCCTCCCCTACAGGTTTCTGAACTTGAGGCAAAGTATTCAGCTCACTTGAGCTTCGAGGGGAAAGAGAGCCAATAATTTAATTTTGTTTTCCAGAGTTTACTGCATGAATTCAAATTGGCATTGATTTACTTCCAGCAGAAAATTCACCCACAGAATGCTTTGACATTTGAGGCAAGAGCAGCCTTCCCTCTAATCGCAAGTGCCATAGAAAAGTACCTTTCAAGACTGAGTGGTGGGGCCCTCCACCCACAGAGCCCCATTCAGGCTCTGACGTCATCTGTCTTTGATGTATCGCCCTTGATACACAGGCGTGGGGTCAGCACGGTGAGAATCCTGGCCCGCCAAGGAGACGAGGTGTTCTCCCAAAGGGCACTCCCCACATACCTGGCCAGCGACACTAGTAATGTCATAGGAGCTAGAGACAATGTACGAAGAGAGAACGCTTTCCAAAATAAAGCCAGATCATGTCAGTCCCCTCCAATTCTTCAGTGACCCTCTGTCACCTGTGAGATTCATTCCAAACTACTTGGCAAAACACAAAGCCTCTTCACATTCTGCCCTTTGTTGATCTTCACAGCCTCATTTCCAGGCCTTTCTCTAACCTGCAGACAGATCCTATACTGGTCTCACTCAACTATGCAGTTTTCAACTGCACTGTGTCTTAAAGGATTCACACATGCTATTTCTTCTGCCTGGAAAGCCAAGCCTTCACCTCAACTTCCACCCTATTGACTGAGCAAAGTCTTATGAAGCCTTTAAGATGTGAGCTCACCAGGGTCAGATGTGAGCTCACCATCCAGCCATATGTTTGCGTACTGTTGCCGTAGAAGTTGTGTCAGATACGCACCCTCACACAAGTACGTGTGACCCAGGGTAGAGAAGGCATCGCTTCTCTCCACAGTTGCTGCAGCTTCCTTTAGTCATCCCTAACCCGACACCTGGCTTGAATCTCTCTCCCTCTATGATTCATGCTCACAGGAATATATACATCTACAGAGGCCAGTGTCTGATTGAGGGACCGAATGGATCAGAGTTCAAATCCCGCTACCGCCCCTTGTTAGTTATTTTATCTTGTGTAAATTACTATTCTGATCCTCATTTTTTCTCTTCTGCAAAATAAGGGTATTAATATCTACCTTATAGAAATTTTATAGAAATTAATTGAAATAAGGGCACCTGGGTGTCTCAGTCAGTTAAGCACCTGACTTGATTTCGACTCAGGTCATGATCTCAGGGGTGATGAAATCAAGCCCCGCATCAGGCTCCCCACTCAGCGGGGAGTCTACTTGGGATTCTCTCTCTCCTCTCCTTCTTCCCCTCCCTCCACTTGTGTGCACACATGCTCTCTCACTCTCTCTCTCTCAAAATAAATAAATAAATCTTTTTTAAAAGGAAATTAATTGAAATAACTTATATAAAGTAACTAGCAGTGCCTGGCTGCCATGGTAGGTACTCAACAAATGGTATTATATGCTCTATATGAAACAACTTAAAAGTTCACATTTTACTAAACAAATAAATCTTTATATATCTTGTTCCAAACTTAGTCTCCTTGAAGTGCAGCTAAAAGTGGTGAAGACATTTACCCAGGAAGAAGTGGGTGGGTGAGTATGGGGTGGTCCCCGGGATGAGAGGTCATTAACTGCCTCTACTTTGTGAAGAGCAGTTCAAAATGTCACAGCTATGAAAACACCGGAGATCATCCAATCCAACCACCCAGCATCGTCCTCTTCAAATAAGAATCAAAGACCCAGTGGCACTGCTGAGAAACCTTACCGGGTCTGGCTGGAAGCTTCAAAGGGCAATGGTAGAAAGTAATTAAGAGAAGTTAGCTGCCTCAACTTGGTCTGGCAGCAGGTGGGGTGTAAATAATACATAAAATAAATAAAGAAAATTAATACTTTTTCTTCTTCAACAGCAGCAGATGCTGCCTGAAGCTGGTAAACCAGAAGCCAAGTGACAAGACCTGGAAGATGAGCTGCAGATATCAGCCCTCCTTCAATCGTAAAAGAGAGGCAATGTTCTGTTAGGAAGGACAGATCATAGTAAGACAGTCTTCAAAGAAAGAGTGTGAGTGACAAAATGTGCCCTATTTATAAGCAAACAACTGGGAATTAAAACGTCCTCTTTCTTAATGAAGAATGGCTTTTGTAGAAAAGCATGGGTGAATGTGAAGAAAGTCCATTTACTTTAAGTGACTGCAAACAGAAAGTTCCTCCAAGGTGCTCACATTATTTTTAAAAGGATCAATATTCCCACCTCAGGCTGGCATTTCAACCCTTAGATGATATTACTGATGAAACATCCATTTATTTAGCAAATATTTATTGAGCACCTATTAAGTATCAATCACGGTTTGTCTAGACACTAGGAATATACTAGTAAATATCATAAAGCAAGATTCTGATGAAGAAGGGAGACAAAGTAACAAACAAATAAACAGGGTAATTTTTAGGAAGTGACCAGTGCTACCTGGAAAATAAACAGGGTGATGAGGAGGAAGAAAGACCTCCCGGCCAAGGTAACCTCTGCACTAAATGACAATGGGTTAAACAAGTGAAAATCTGAGGACAGCATTCTAAGTAGAGGGAAACAGAAGTTCAAAGGTTTAAGGCATGGGCCACGGTGCTGTTCAAAGAACAGAAGGCAACCAAGTGTGGCTAGAGGAGAAAGAGCAGAAGGGAACTTAAAAGGAGAAGAGGTCAGAAAAGTGGACAGAGGACAGATAGTGTCCATACCAGTAGACCAGAAAAGGGAGTTTGAATTTTATCCCAGGGGTAAGTCATTTGAGGATTTAAGCATGGGAATGAAATAATCTGATTTGCGTTTTCAACATCACTTTTAAAATCTTCAGTAGAATGGCAGTCAGTCTTTAAGACAGGTAATCTTAGAGAGGGAGCCTGATGTCAGGAATCAGCAGAGCTTTCCCCTGAGTGAAGCTAAAACATCTGTTTAGAGAAAATGTGCATGTAACTGAAATGAACCCCAGGCCCACATGGCCCCATGTCAGTGTGATTCATTCATTCGTTTGCTCATTCAACAAATATTTATTGCAAACTCTGTTCTAAATGGTGGGCATACAGAAGTAAAGAAAGAGGAGGAGGAAGAGAAAGAGGAAAGAAAAAAAAGAAAAGAAAAGAAAAGAAAAGAAAAGAAAAGAAAAGAAAGAAAAGAAAAGAGAAAAGAAGTATCTCCTGATGGATCTCACATTTTAAGAGTGAAACAAGAAATAAACAAATGTAAATATTTAAACTTAGCTAAGAAGAACTATGAAAAAATATAAATGAAGTGAGGAAACTAAAGAATAGCTGGAAATGATATTCTGGATTTCCTGATTTTCAGAGGGAAAGTCCCTCTGAGGGACTGCGATTTGAACATAGAGTCACATGAAGCCATGCAGATATCCAGGGAAGAACATTCCAAGGAAGGGAATAGCAGCACAGAAGCTCTATATCTAACAAGCAACAGAGAGGCCAGAGAGGCTGAAACACAGTGCAGTGGGGAAGGGTAGTTATGAGACGTGGTCAGAGAGCACTCCATTTATAGAAAAGACCATTTTTCTCACCATTGCTCGCAGGGTCAGCTTTGTCATAAACCAAGTGTCCATAAATGGCATGGGTCCCCTTGGGCACCCTCTATTCTCTTCTCTTGGTCTATTTATCTCACCTTGTGTCAATTCCACTGTATCGGTCAAGATACAGTTTGGAGACAGAAATCACGCCATAATTAGGATAGGGAAAATTTAACATTAATAATTATTAACTAGTAAAATGTGATTACTAAAAGAGTTCAAGAAGACAGAAATAGAAAATGTAAAGAATAGTTACTATCCCTTGAGCTGAGAAAAGGGGTCCTCCCACCAATGCTGAGACTCAGACCCCTAGTTACCCTAGAACTTGTGAATTGACTTGCGACATATAGGAGGGTGTACTGAGAGCCCGTGTGAGGTTTATGGTCATGAAAATCAAATAAGAATTGCTACAGTTTCAATGTTTGCTAAGCTGCATTCCACTCCTTGGGTGTAGATATAGTGTAGGAGGAGAGATTTAACCTAGGGCAGTGTTTTTCTAGTGGAGGACAGGGAAATGGGAGGAAGGAAGTTGAAGATTTGTGCCTGGGGTTGAAATGATGGACCATGAAGTTTAAGTTGGGTAAGGGGGAAACTGAGGATATGACAAGGATAATTAATGGACAGTGAAAAGTGCTGAGGTCAGTGGATTGAAGGTCCAGAGTCAAAGAGCTCTCAGAGTCAGGTACTTGACGTTGTGAGCTACAACTGCATAAGACGGTGGTCTGGAAACATAATGTTTGAAATTGAGTAATTGTCATGACAAGGTCTTAGTGCAGTACTAATCTATAGAGCTTTTCGCAGTGATGGAAATGTTCTGGATCTATGGAGTCCAATGTGGTAGCTGCTAGATGCAAATGGCTATTGGCCACTTGAAATGTGGCTAGTTCTACTGAGGATCTAAATTTTTTATTTTATTTCATTAAATGCAAGGTAAATAATCCCCTATGGCTGGTTGAACAGTGCAGGTCTAACGTATGACTATAAGGATTGTGGTTGAGTGTGGTGAAGGAAAAAATCAATGGGGGTGAGAAGGTCAAGGAACTGGGAAACCAAGATGATGGATGACTCACCCACGTGGATTTTGAAAGTGTCAAGAATGATGGCAGGACTAGGGACGGGAAGTAAGATACAAAACCAGGTTCTTTGATGTTCAGTGAATGAGTTTAACCATAAGGACTGAAGACAGCTGCAACAAGAAAGGGTACTAGGTGGTATGGCCTGAAGGAGCTGGCTTCTTTAGGGATGAGGAAGGAACAGTGATCTGGAAGTGGTGTTGAGGAGCAGAAGGGACACGTACCCCCACCTCCAGTGGTAGGTGGGACGTGAGGGAAAGACAACCACAGCATGAGAGCCTCTCAGTGGCCTCAGGGAAGAAACGGTTTTCAGATACAGCAACAAGAAGAAGGAAATTTCCAAAGAGAGTTTGAAAACACTGGGAATTTTGCTAATGGCCAACCCATGAGTTCCCAAGAGCAGAGTGGAAGGGTCTGAGAAATCAAGGCGGGAGGCGTATTGGGTCAGATTGGGAAATGTACAGCCTCACATGACAAAGGATCACCTGAAAAGCTTGAAAGTCTTAGCAGTTATGGAGTAAACACAGATAAAGGTATGAAACAATTGGCTTTGTGGTCACTTAGAGCAGGGCCTTTCAATTTTTTCTACTGAAACTAGCATAAGAAATATCTCATATAAGAAATATAAGAATATAATATAAGAAGTACTATACTCGTTGACACGTAGTGAGATGAAGACTAACAAATGATGTCTACCTTAACTGTCTGCGACATACTCTGTTTATATTCTGGTCTATTCTTTTTCATTAAAAACACAATATGCTGGTCGCAAGCCATTAAATTGATTTCAAGACCCTAAAATATGCAAAACACTGGCTTACAGGGAGGTAGATAATCAGGTCTCCTTATATCCTTCTTCTTGCCAATGGTTTCTTTTGAAGGGATCATCAGGCAAGGAGCTCAAATATGGGGTTAGAGGATGAGGGAGGGTGTGGTCTTAACAGATAGATAGAGAGCTCTGTGGTTTTCACACACACACCCATCTTAAATCCTGTAAAGAGGACTGTTGAAGCCGGAAGAAGGAAAGTCTTACCATGGTGTGATTTGTCTTCAAGGAAACATGGATCAGCACCCAAAAGCAATTCTAATTTCTACATACAAGTCTTGGGGGGAAAAATTAAAGATCCTGGACCTACCAGACATCTACAGAACATCCTATATGATAACAGAAAAACACACATTCTTCTCAGGTGCACATGGTCCATTTTCTAGGATAGACCATATGTTAGGCCACAAAAGAAATCTTAGCAAATTCAAGATGATTGAAATCATGCCATGTATCTTCTCTGACTACAATGGTATGAAACTGGAAATTAACAATAGGAGTAAAACTAGAAAATGCATAAATACATGGAAATTGAACAACACTCACCTTAATAGCCAACGGATCAAAGACAAAAATAAAGACAAAAAGTACCTTGAGACAAATGAAAATGGGAACATGACATACAAAAATTATGGGATGCAGCAAAAGCAGTTGTAATAGGTAAGTTGATAGCAATAATTATCCACATTATGAACCAAGAAAAATCTCAAACAAAGAACCTCACTCTATGTTGCAAGGGACTAGAAAAAGAAAACACTGAGCTCAAAGTTAGCACAGGAAGGAAACAATAAAGATTAAAGCACTAATAAACAAAACAGAGAACAGGAAAACAATAGAAAATATCAATAAAACTAAAAGTTAACTCTTAGAAAAGATAAACAGAAGTGACAAATACTTAGCAAGACTAATCAAGAAAAAAAAAAGAGAGTGGACCCAAATCAACAAAATTTTAAATAAAAGAGGTGACATTTCAAGTGACACCACAGAAACATAAAGGGTCATAAGAAGCTATGATAAACATCTATATGCAAACTGCACTACTCAGAAGAAAATGGGAAGATTCTTAGAAACATGGAACCTACAAAGACTGTCAGGAAGAAAAAGAAAATCTGCACAAATCAATTACTAGCAAGAAGACTGAAATCAGGAATCAAAAATCTCCAAACACAGAAAAGCCCAGGACCAGATGGTTTCACTGGTGAATTTTACCAAACACTTCTAGAATTAATAAAAAACAATAATAAAGATCTGATGTATAACCCACAGCACTACTTCTTAACACTTCCAAAAATCCTCTTTCTCCTGATCATTCTGATTTCCAATTCTCTCACAAGCCACAGCTGCTCTGGAACCTTCCTCCTTCCCACCCTCTCATTTATCAATAATCAACCTCAGTGGTTCTCAATGCCGGCTACTCCACTGATCACCAACGCAGTTTTATGAAAATGCCAGTGCCCAGACCAACTAAATCAAAGGCCCATGCCTTGACATTTTTTAAATCTCCCAAGAATTCCGGGGGAAAAAAAAGTTCCTAAGAAGATTCTAGCAAGCAGCTGGAGTCCGAAGTTCCACCTACCTCAATACCCCCTGCATTCTTCCTTTCCCTCCCTTCTGTCCTCCTGCTATTGTTACTTTCTCCCCCAAACAAACTTTGGCTAAGAGCTGGATGGGAGGAAAATGGGCATTTGAAGACTGGGAAGGAGTCAAACAGATAACACCAAAGTTTTCCTAGCAGACGTTTGTGGTGGAAAAGACTCTGACAAATACTAGTAGATGCAATTTGGGGGGGGGGGGTTATATATATAATTAATTTATATATATAATTTTATATATTTATATAAATATAATATATATTATATATATGTATATAATTAAAGGAGGAGGAAACCAAGCTTGAGTGTGTTAATAAGCAAAAAATTCCCAGTTAACCACCATATCGGTTCAGTATAGAGTATGGGAAGACTAATGTGGGGTTTTGTATCTATACTTATATTTCCCATGAACTTACACGTACCTTTATAATCCCTGGATAGAAATCTGCTCCTTTAACCATAGGGATGCCTGGGACCAAGTAGCCAGAAGGACAGGATCAAGCAGAAGAGCCTTCTGGGAGTGTTCAAATGTACGCACACTTTGCAAGAGGACTTGTACAATGCAGAGCTCCCTGTGCTTTAAGTTGGGTAACAGCAGATAATGGACTTGTGGTTTTGAGGTCTGGAAGCTGCAATGTTTACAGGAGTTACATGACGTGCTTACATTGATTGATAATTAGATGGTTTCCAAAGGAGCTTGGCCAAACCGAACTTTCCACCAAAAAAAAACCCAAAAAAAACAAAAAAAACTCTATTCTCATCTGAAAACAAAGTTTTTCCAGCATTTTCTACCCTCAAAGGAAACAAATGAAGAAAACAGTGGGAAAGGCAGGAAACCTAAAATGAAGCCCTCACAGGGTTTTATAATATCCTTCCACAAAAGGAGGATAAATTTTGAGAAAAGTTAAGGAAAGTTGTCTTAAAACATGCTTTTCTACTGGAAGCTCCGATACCAACATCTAGTGATGAACACAGAAGAAAGGAAAAGGGAGGAAAAATTGTGCTAAACAACCTTTTCTTTAAACAACCCCCAAAGCAAACACATTTCAAGTAGGAATTACTAGAGCTGCTTGGAAACCAGTGCTTTTTTGACCATTACTGATGGACGCCCCTTCTGTTCCTCTCACTAGTATCCTCAATTAACATAAATTTTTTCCTTGACTTCTCGTGAGAGAAACAAAGAGCAAAAAGTGTCATGACTCACTCACCTGCACTCTGAATTTTACAAGAAGACACTAAGAGGTTTTTTTTTTTTTTTTTTTTTTAGTTCCAGTATAGTTAACCCACAGTGTTACATCAGTTTTGGGTGTACAATATGGTGATTCCACAACTCCACACATCACCTGGTGCTCATCACAGGTGCACCCCTTCATCCCCAGCACCTGTTCCCCCAGCCCCCCACCTGCTTCCCCTCTGGTAACCATCAGTTTGTTCTCTACTGTTAAGAGTCTATTTCAGGATTTGTCTCTCTCTCTCTCTCTCTCTTTTTTCTTCCTTTGCTTTTAGTGCAAATAGAACCAAAATATGTCACAACACCTTCTACCTGCTCATAGTTGCCAAGAAAGTGCAGGTCTGAAAATCATGGGAGATGATGACATCTCCCTGTAGGATTGATTAAGAATATATGTATAGGGGGGCGCCTGGGTAGCACAGTCGTTAAGCGTCTGCCTTCGGCTCAGGGCGTGATCCCAGCGTTCTGGGATCGAGTCCCACATCAGGCTCCTCCGCTGGGAGCCTGCTTCTTCCTCTCCCATTTCTCTGCTGTGTTCCCTCTCTCTCTGGCTGTCTCTCTGTCACATAAATAAATAAAATCTTAAAAAAAAAAAAGAATATATGTATAGGGGCACCTGGGTGGCAGAGCAGTTAGGTGTCTGCCTTCGGCTCAGGGCGTGATCCCGGCGTTATGGGATCAAGCCCCACATCAGGCTCCTCCTCTGTGAGCCTGATTCTTCCTCTCCCACTCCCCCTGCCTGTGTTCCCTCTCTCGCTGGCTGTCTCTATCTCTGTCGACTAAATAAATAAAATCTTTAAAAAAAAAAAAAAAGAATATATGTATACACTGGAGGAGTGCCCGGGTGGCTCAGTCGGTTAGGTGTCCAAATCTTGATTTCAGCTCAGGGTCATGGGATCGAGCCCCGAGTCAGGCTCTGAGCTCAGTGCAGAGTCTGTTTGAGATACTTCCTCCCTCTCCTTCTGCCTCTCCCCCTGCTCCCTTGCTATAAATAAATAAATAAATAAATAAATAAATAAATAAATAAAATCTTTTTTAGAAAAAGAATGTATGTATATGTGGGAAGCCATAGACCTCTACGGCATAGAAATCAGAAACCCCTTAACTGGATAGTGAATATTAATATCATCAAAGAGAGGCAGCTGGACACTGGGTGCCTCCAGATGTGATGCCTTGAGAGAGACACGGAATCCCGTATGCAGCATTGAACCGTGAAGAAACCTCAGACGAACCCCCAAGTGAGGAACTTTCTATTAAACACAGAAACAGGATGATACCTTCAAAAATGTCACAAGTGACCAAGAACGGCTACAAAATGTTCTGGATTAAAGGAGACAAAAGAGATGTGACAACAAAATGAAACACTTGATCCTACATCTCTTCCTGGACAGGAGGAACAGAGGGGAAATGCCATACAGGACATTATTGAGCCAATTGGCCAAACTGGAATGTGTGTGGGAGATTAGAGGAAAGGACTATATTGGTGTTCAATTGCTGAAGGTGACATATAAGTGAATATTTCTATTCTGAGGAGATAACGCATTTAGGGGTACAAAGGCATGATGTGAGCAACCTAGTATCGAATGGCTCAGAAAAAATTATGCATGTGCGTTTGGGGGGGATTAGGGAGAGAAAATGAGAATTGCCCAAATTATAAAACAAATGGGGGGAGGCGCTCAGGGTGGCACAGTCAGTTGAACATCAGACTCTTGGTTTCGGCTCAGGCCATGATCTCAGGGTCATGGGATCGAGCCCCATGTCAGGCTCCATTCTCGACGTGGAATCTGCTTGGGATTCTGTCTTCCTCTCCCTCTGCCTCTCCCACTCTTTCTCTCTCTCTCTCTCAAATTAAAATACATAAATCTAAAAATAAGAAATGGGGTAAGATGTTAACAACAGGCAATCTAGATAAAAGGGTATATTGGTGGTCTCTATATGATTCTATTTTCTTGGTGGCCTTTCTGTAAGTCGACTTCCAAATAAAATGGAGGGTTTTTTGGTTTTGGGTTTTTTTCATGAGTGCTTTTAGAGTCTTGTTACTTCATTTACCCCGAACTTCACAAGTAAGAGTCTTGAGATGTTCTTTTAAGATGAACCAAAGCAACAACAGCCCAGGAAATTCTAGCATTAGTGGAATTTATTAAGCATTAGAGAAAACAGCAAGAACCATGCTCTCTTCTGCCTCCTCTGTCAACCAAATGTCTTTATTAACCCAAACATTCAGGCACACATATGGAACAAGATGTCACCCTGTCCTTAGAGATTTTTTAATTGGCTCATTTCTCTATCTGTGCCTGGTGAGGGAGTCCAAAGACCATCCCGAGTTACCTGAAAATCCTGAATTTCCTCATTCCAGTATCACTTAGAAGGTGCGCAATCATCTAAATTTGTCTGGGACTAAGGGATTTTCTGGGATGTGGGTGTTCAGTGCTAACACTGAGACAGTCCCCGACAGTCACTCTCCACTATGGTGCAGCGTTCTGGCTCCCGATGAAAATCTGGTTTCGCTCCCATCATCAACAGCAGCTCTTTCTTCTCTGCCCCTCGCTGATGCAGATCTGGAACTCGGCCCCTTTTCTGTGGTGACACCACCATCTGCCCCAACGTGACAATGACCCTCTCAAGTCATTTGAGGAAGTCATAAACGTGTTTGAGGATCCGAGGCAGTGAGAAGCTACTTATCACCAGGCTGTTCTAGCCCCTTCTGTCCCTAAAGACTTCCTACTTCTTAGTGTCCACACCCCCTTCCCTCTTGGATTCCTTCTGACACGCAAATCCACTCATTCTATCCGTCGAAGAGCTAACCTCTGTGACCTGTACTCCCGCACGGTCTAGAACACCTTACGTGTCTCACTAAATGGGAGGTCGACTCCAGATTTTTCACGATAGAGCCCAAACCCAGGACGGTGGCTTTGAATTCCTGTGTTTACTTTCTCTGCAAGGTTGCCTTCTCTCCATGATACCAAAAAATGGCCCATATCCTGAGGAAATAAAATCTATTCTGTACAGTTTGAACTTTATGTGTACTTTATCTTATCCTAATCCTTTCAAACTAACAGCTCATGGCTGGTGTATGTGGTAATACGACAGCATCTTAAATATTCCTGTGCCTAATTTTCAAAGCTCTCCTAATATATCACCTCACTTGGTCCCTAAATCATTACCCACAAGAGAGCATGGGTGTAAGATACCCATTTAGCTTGGCTAATGGCTGTGCCTCACTAGAAGCAACAGAACTCCGCCTTTTGACTCTAAGCCCAGAACTTCCGCCACCATTCTGCAGCCTCGCGTGAATTCTTTATAAACAAAAAGGTCCAATTAACAGCAAAACGATTCTTCAGCCTGCGGTATATCAGAGAGGTTACCTAAGAAGACGGTAGAGCAGGTCTGGGGATGAGATGAAATTCCTTTTGACCTTGTTGAGAACCGCTGGTCTTGCAGGTGTGGACAGGTGCTACCCTGCACGGGCCTTTACCTCCAGACCACAGGCTAGTTAGGTCCCGGACAGCCAGTGATTATTCTCTGCTACCCTAGAAGAATGTTAGAGGCTTTGCAGGACAGGCTCCGTCTCCTTTTCAAAGCCCTCTGGCCTCTGCGGGCCCATCTGCCACCTCCGTTCTGTCCGTCCCCTGGGCTCTCCCTTCTACCGTCTCCCACTTTCTGTGCACCGTGATAGCTTGAGCAGTGTTGCGCTTCCATTTATCTCCTACTAAGCCACCCTAACCGGTTCCTTTGCATGCTACTTTGTATCAATTACCCTTTACGGCTTGGCTTTAACAGCCGTTTACCCACCTCCAATCCTTTCGTGTAACTGGGCCTCCAAATTCCACCTGACACAGACAAGATCCTATTTCACCTCTACCACTTAAACAGGACTGCCCCACGCTTCGTCCTAATGACTTCTGTCTTAGCCTCTTTCTCCCTGGGCTTGCTTGGAAAACAAGATAAATCGCTCTGGCACACCTCATCCCTATCTGAGTCCCTTTTTCAAGGTCCAGGTTAGTAAGCACAATGATCAAACAGCGTAGCATTCTCAGGTCAGGGCTACATTCAGTAGAATCCCTCAGAGCCGGGAGTTACCAGGGACAGCGCTGAGTGTGAGCTAAGAGAAAGACAAGGATTTAAGCCCAAATGATAGAAGTGGTTGCTAGATTTAAGGCAGAGCTTCTCAATCCAGCCCTGGTGACATGTTGGGTTGGATAATTACCCCTGTGGGAGGATGCTCTGTGCCCTGGAGGGTATGTACCAGCCCTGTCCTCCACCCAGCAGATGCCAGTAACACTTCCCTCCAAGTTGCAACTACCAAAAATATCTCCAGACATTGCCAGATGTCCCCTGGGGTGGGGAGGGGGAGACAAAATCATCCCCCATTGAGAACCACTGGCCCAAACTGGGAGCACAGGGTGGAAAAAAGAGAGACGAAGTCATAAGGTGAAGGTCAGGCAGATGAGGAACAGACAAGAAAGCAAGTTACAAGGCTCGGTCAAGTAAGAGTAAGCCTTTTACCATCATTAGGAGAGGGATGCCACATGTTTACAGCACCCAGGAGCTGGCCATGAGTTACATGGTTTAAGGGAACAGAATCAAGGTGACCTCAGAGTTGCCTAAGTCTGGGGTGCCCTGTGGTCAGCCTGCAGCACGCTAGCCGTGCTCATCAGCATGTGGGCTGCAGGGTGGGCAACGGCCCCACATGCTGCAACTCAGAGAAACCTAGTAGTAGTGCTTTAACCCAAGAGAGCCAATTGTGTTCATGTAACAGAAAATCCAGAAGAAGACCATCCAGTGCTGGTGCAGCTAGTAAAGAAAGTCAACAAGGACCCAGCACCGTTCTAGGTTCCAGTCCCGCTGCACCTGCTATGTAGCTTCCCTTGTCGTTATAACTGAGCTGAGCTCATCTTACATGGTCTCTCCCATGTAAACGAAGAGAGAAGTGTCAGTCAAATCGTGATTCTTACTTTCCAGGAGATTTGTTTCCTCCTTGAGATCTGAGAGACAGCATTAGATTGCAGCCTCTCCTCTCATTTGGGTCCACACTGCTCCGTCGAAGGCACGCGCGCTTGAGAGCTCATAACTGGGGGCTACGGCCATGCTCCGTGTCATCAGAGGTGGAACTTTACAATTTTTGTTTATTTTTGGTTGTGTTCCCAGATGTGGGAAAAAAGGAATTGGGATTAAAAAATGACTTTACTTCATCACCTTAATCACGAATTTCACCCACTATTATTTATTTTGGTGAGTTAAGAAACAAGGACTAGGAGAAGGATCACACCGAAATGAGATCTTCGCTCTTCATGGACCACGCTATTCTCACACCATATCCAGTCTTGTCAGCCGTCCTCACTCTCGTCCAAGGTGTACCACAAGTTCATACACTTTTCTCTGCATCTGCTATGTCATCCCCTATTCCAAGTCTATCAGGCTTGTTCGTCTGGGCAACTGCAAACTGTTTCCAGGGCTGCCTCTCTTTGCTTTAGCAAAGCAATCCACATTCTCCCAAGTAACAAGAGGATCGGAGGTTCCTCCGTGCTTGTAGGTTTCACCAGAGTCCATTTCTTTTGGTAGCGGGAGCCGATGGTCTTGTTTACTTGGAGTGTCCGGGTCAAAGAGAAGTCATCTAGAATTTCTGTGATGTATCCTCTCTACAGCTCGAGGCAATGGGAATCTCAGCATTTTATCGCACGGCTTTCTGACTATCTCAATTATTCATTCATTCAATCCTTTATTTATTCAGTGAAGATCTGTTGATACCATCTAGGAGTCAAAGAATGTGCTGGGATGAGGGATATCCTATTGAAGAGGTTCCGGTTCACATGGGCGCCCTGGTGGATGATGATATATATTGAACCATAAGAAGGGTATCAGGTAGAAAGAAGGCAACGCAGAGAATGAAAACAGGGTGACGTTGTAAGTCGGTAACTGTCTTGAATTGGGTAGCCAGGGAAGGCCCCTCTAAGGAGCCACTATCTGAAAGTCAAGAAGGGGTCAGGTATACGGAGGGCAGGGGACCGCAAAGCCAAAGATGGTATCAGACCTGGTATGTTCAAGAGACAGAAAGAAGGTCGCTAGGGCTGGGGTGCGGTGGGAAGATAAGGAGTGGAAGACGATGAGGACAGAAATGTGGGTAGGCTCACGTCATGGAGGGCTTTGTAAGTCAGGGGAAGAAGATTATTATTCTAAGTTTAATGGATATCCTTGGAGGCCCCTTCTTCTTTTTTTTTTAAACAATGACCATGTATTTCTATTATAGTAAAAATAGTAGTGATGATAATAATAAAGCTTTCTTAAAGAAAGAGAGTTTATGGTGGTCACGGGCTACATAGGTTCAAGGAAGGATCCTTCGTGATGCTTTTCCTGGGACCCAGAACCTCTCCTCTTGTTAGCTGTTACTGTTTCGTGCTCTCTTCGGAGGGACCACATTCAAGCCTGGAAACAGATGTTTTCATTCTGCTCTCCACATTCTGCTTCCTGAGCGACATCCTCCACGCTGGTGACAGCAGATGGCTGCTCCCATCGCGATGGAAGCATTGCCGTCTGTCTGTCTTCCGTAGCGATTTGTGAGCCTCAGAAGCTGGTGTTTGCAGTGCTCTTGGGCTTGTTTTATGGCAAATCACCACCCACACGAGGCAAAATACCAAGATGGCACCATTAAGGACACAAGCCCGAAGCAGAACGGCTCACTTCACAATCACACACAAGTCACCTCAGTGGGAGGGAGCCTCATGTGGCCGCTACAAGTGACTGAGAGGAAGTGACCTTCTGTCCGGGCCAGGCTTACATGTGGAAGCAGAGTGGGGTACAGAGCCAAAAAGCCATATGGCAGGTACTGGGGAAGTTTAGAGAAGTAATCCAAGACAGGCCTCAGGACAGAGAAGGGTCCAAAATTGGGAGAATGATCTAGAACAGGGACTGGCAAACTTTTTCTGTAAAGGCCCAAATGGTATATATTTTAGGATTCACGGGCCCAATGGTTTTTGTTGCCACCATTCAACTCTGCAGTTGTAACACGAAAGCAGCCAAACACAGTATAAATGAGTATGTGTGGCCGTGTCCCAATAAAACTTTATTTAGGAACACTGAAACTTGAAATATCAGTCTTCTTTTTTTTTTTTTTTTTTTTTTTTTGCCATTTAAAAATGTACTTGGCTTATGGACCACACAAAAACAGGCAGAGGACCAGCTTTGATGCATGAGCAGTTTGCCAACCTCTAGGCTAGGGCAGCACCCTCCAATAGACATGTAATTTAAATACACATGTAATCCCAAAACAGGAGGCACACACATCATTTAAAATTTTCTAGTAGCCAGACTTTAAAAAAATAAAAATATTTTTTAAAAAACAAGTGTTTAAAGATTTAGCCTAAACTCTTCAAACCTCAGTTTTCTTAACTGTAAAATCCAGCTAATAACAGTAACAGTAGCTTATGGGATGTTGTGCAGATTAATGATTCAAACTACGTGACGTGCCTAGAACGGAGCCTAACACATCGTGAGCCCCCAGGAAACTTAGCTTTATTGCCACTTCAAAAAAAAAAAAAAGTCAAACTAATTTTATATATTTTCTTTAACTCAATACATTTAAAATACCATTTCAATATGGAATCAATATCAGGAAATTATTTATAAGATAGTTTACATTTTGTTTTTTGAACTACATTTTTGAAATTCCGCCTGTATTTTATGCTTACGTCCCATTTCGAGTGCTCGGAGCCACCGGCGGCTGGCGGCTACCTACAAGACAGCAGAGACATAGAGCAAAGATGCAGCCGGGTGTCTAAGGTCAGAGTCAGCCAAGAGAGCGGATCCAGGGAGGCCAGGAAGAAGCAGACTACATCACACAGAAAGGCAAAGTCCAAGGTCAGGGAAACAAGCAAATTACAGGCATCCGGGTGAGTACCAGAGCAGACCACAATCCGGGAGAACATCTGGGAGGCAGAGATAAATTTCGGTTACAACCCCTTATTTAGGACCTTCTGGGCCAGGCATCATAGGAAGTATTTCACATTCATTGTCTCATTTAATCTTTATGACAGCCTGGTGAGGCCAGTGTCCTCACCCTCTCGTTAGGAATGAGACTCAGAAAAACAAATGAAGTGGTTTGCTCGAAATCACGCCGCTGATAAGTGGTAGAGGTAGGATTTGAACCTCTGTCCGTGTGGCTCTCACATCTCAGCCTCTTCGTTACACTGTGCCTTGCTCTGTTAAGACCGTGAAGGTACGTAAATGATCAGAATTCAGGGAAAGACACGGAGCCGTGAGGTCTCTCAAATCCACCCGCTCCCTGCCATCCTCACAGCCCAGCCCCAGTTCGTTCTCTGTGCCCCTCCCACCCGCACTAGAGCATCAGCCTCAGCCCTGCTCTCCCTGCCCACCTCCTCCCCACCGTCCCCATCTCCTCGGCTTCTATGTGTCCAATGTCCAACTGACAAAATAATTGGCTTAAAGCCCAACTCTGGATGATTCCCTTGCTGGCTTAAAACCCTCCGCCGACTTGTCTTGCCTGCAGGATAAAACCCCAAGTTCAGGAAACAGGGTTCCTAGACTACCTACCCCACGCTATGCAACTCTCGCTGACTCCTCAACGTGGCATTCCAGGCTTTCCAGATTCCATCCTGGCAAGCTGCCTTCATGCTTCTCGATCTCCCTTCATAGACGTCAGCAGACGTTCTAGCGTCCAATCGAATAGCCATGGGTTCCCTGACCCTGCCTTTTCCCTGAACACAACCCCACGATTTTTACAGCAGGCCCCGAGTCTCGCTATTCCTTCAGCTTCAAACGGCCTTTCCTTACACTTGTCCCTCCCACCACCTCTACTTGCACAAACCCTAACTGTCTCAATCACATTTTTCCATGAAACTTTGGACCCCTGACTTCCTTTCTGGACTGGCCCGACCCCATGTCCCTGCCCCTCTTAGAGTTCTTATCACTTTCTACTTTGTCTTGTAGACATATAGTTGTGCCTCTCATCTCCCTTTCTACAACTGTGAGCTCCCCGAGGAAAGGTTCTGGATCTTTCTGTCTCCCATGGCCTATGCCACAATGTTTCATGCTAATAAATTAGGTGCTCAGGAAGCTTGTTTAATTAAAAAAATAAATCAATGTTGGTCGAATTGAATTGATCTATCATGACGCTTAAAACCTTTCCTTCCAAATTATTCCTCAAGAATGTCCAGGAAATTCTAACTGAACAATGCACTGTGGTAGCCTAAAGATATCAAATTAAGTGATATTCAGCAAGATCTTAGTCCGTCACCATTAACCAGAAAATGGAACCGTGCAACTCATTGTATTTTCCTTTTCACTTTGGCTGCTAGAAAATCCAACTGAAAATGTGGTTCTCAAGGACAGAAATATCCTTAATCTGGGCTTCTAGCATCACTCCAATCCCTCTCTTCCATTTAGTGATTCAGTCTTGTATAGACCAATTTTAAGAATTGTTTCCTGAAAGCTGCCTGAAATATTTTTGAAAGTATATGGAAAAGAGGGTGGACATAAACCCTAAATCAATGCTATTGGTAGGATTTTTTAAGAGCTTAACCCCAAGGCAGGAGCATGAGACACTCTGGACCCACAGGCCCGGGGCTGTGTGGGCCAGTGGAGGAACCCAGATGAAAAGGATCTTGAGCTGAAAGTGACTCAGCCAGAGAGCTGGCCGCTGAAGGAGAAACCATCATCCAAAGCCATGATCCAGCAGGACATGGTGGTCTCCGGCTTGATTGGGCTCTAGGGGTGATACAAGGGAACCAAACCCAGAAGTGTGGGATTGGCAGCAGGAGGAACAGGACAGCAGAAATACAAAGAGCCCGGCAATGAGCCCCAAAGGAACAGAACCCATCTGATGGTGAGAAATTACTGCAAAGAGAACCTGACTTCCAGGGGAAGGGTTGACAAGATCTTCAAGGGGATCAAAGCCCCTGTTTAAAAACTGGAATTCAGAACCAGACTCTAGCTCCAGAATATAACAATAGACATGACCAAGAAACCACTGCAGAAACAACTATGAAGAATGAACAATGACACTGAGATTAGGGGAAGACAGAGCCTCTGAGTGCCAGAGGCCCCAGCCCCTGGGCATATCCTGCCTGATTGTCAGTGGGCTCAGAACCACCCACAAGCCAACGGAGTCTTAAGTGGATGGTTCATCCCTATTATCCTAAAGACCAAAGCCCTCACTCCTTTTTAGGAAATGTAATAAAAAGAGACATGGGATGACAATTTCCTTTCTTGACCAAGGTCCTGAGAGAACCCAAGATATGATGGGTCAGCTTTGATGAGGGACAGGGGGCAGGAAAGCTCCGCCGAAGAAGCCAAAAATCAGGGAAGGTACCCGGATAGGCAGAAAACAACATGGAGTATGGAATCTGTCAGCAAGAAGGCAGAGGCCTGCCAAGATGGCGATCTTACCATTTATTTGGTTAAGAGCCAACTCTGGTAACGATAAGGAAAACACATAAGAGCGGAAAGGGATCAGCATTTCCTCCTCTTCCTCCTCCCATGATGACCGATGCACTTTCCCTGCACCGTTTCTCCCCATTTTACAGGCAGGAAAACAGAAGCTCAGAGTGCTATGTGCCCAAGTCATCCCGCTATCGTGTGGCAGTTAGGATTCAAATCCCAGTCCCCCTGATCTCGAGCTGGTGCTCCTCGCACGCATTGGGCTTTTATCCAATGAGAGGTGAAGGAGAGTACGTCAACTGTTGGTGCTCACGGAGGACCACACTGGGGCCCGGGCTGGGGTAAGGGCAGCCCTCTTCTGCTCTGGAACGGGAGGTCTGGGCGGCTTTGGGAGAGAAAACAATTATCCCTGCGGAAGGCATGTGATTTCTGGAGGCTGCACTCACACCCTGGAGAGAGAAATTCCAGGCCCCACAGGCTCCCTCCACTGCTTCAGCTCAGGGAGCAGATAAGGTTTGCCGGTTTTTCGGGCAGAGGGCCCAGCAGCAGAACTAAAGGTCAAGAGCACTGTTCCCCGTCACCTGACGGCTGGGCCAGGCTGGCAGCCAAGGGCTCCAATCTGGACAATTACACCACTGAGAACACGGATCCTTCGGGCCTGCCCTGCCCGGCTTGACATTTCCTCTTCAATTGCTAAGCCTCGCTTTCTACCTTCCTTTCAGGAGCTGACTCATCTTTCCAAGCTATATAGCTGGCGTTTTCTTTTTTTTTTTTTTTTAAAGATTTTATTTATTTATTTGACACAGAGAGACAGCCAGCGAGAGAGGGAACACAAGCAGGGGGAGTGGGGGAGGAAGAAGCAGGATCCCAGCAGAGGAGCCTGATGTGGGGCTCGATCCCAGGACACGGGGACCACGCCCCGAGCCAAAGGCAGACGCTTAACGACTGAGCCACCCAGGCGCCCCTATAGCTGGCGTTTTCACACATGCTGCGAGCGCTGGGAAAAGCTTAAAAGCATAAAGCCTTCATGACGTGCATTTAACATGTATTTATTGTTTGCTGTCTTTCTGTACACAAGCGACCGTGCAGGCATTATAGTGGACCCAGAGTTCCCCGCCCAAAGCAAAAGCAGAAATGTGTATCAGGGCGCCTGGGTGGCACAGCGGTTGGGCGTCTGCCTTCGGCTCAGGGCGTGATCCCGGCGTTATGGGATCGAGCCCCACATCAGGCTCCTCCGCTGTGAGCCTGTTTCTTCCTCTCCCACTCCCCCTGCTTGTGTTCCCTCTCTCGCTGGCTGTCTCTCTCTCGCTGTCAAATAAATAAATAAAATCTTTAAAAAATAATAAAAAATAAAGAAATGTGTATCACTCACTATGATGCCACACCTGCTTAAGAAATCTACAAAAGCTATGGTGAAGGGGGTAAAAAAAAAAAAAAAAAAAAGAAGAAGAAGAAGAGCAATCATAGGGCCTTAACGCCTCACCTTGTTCAAGCTCTGGGATCCGGTCATCTAGCAGGTTCTGGGAAGATACCATCCCCTTCTGGCCACTACAATCTTCTGCCTGGTACTATGGGTGCCCCTCTCTGTTCTGCTGAGAGGTATTTTCATCAGCAGCTGCTGCTAATACCTACACCAGGAAATCCTTTGTCGCAGCTGTTGACCTACCGCTTCTGTGTTCCCATGGAGGTGGGGGAGGGAGAGCCCTCTCTCCACCAGGATTAAGACAATGGTACTCTATTCCCAAGAAGGGGGTCCCATTGTGTCTGTTCTTCACTAAGAAACTGGAGACAGGTTTCCCTCGGAAGCTGGGTTGCAGGGTATTTAAACATCACTGTGGATGCTGTGAGCAAAGTCTCTGTCCTTGTTGGTAATCGATTTGCATCTCAAGACAGGAGGAGACTCGCCTTCAAGGGGAACTTCTAACCTATACCAAGAACCTCCCCCAGCGCCAGGTAATATAGTTTGTCCCCCTCTCTTTGTTGGTAAGACTTGGTTTTGGCTTCCCATGTTTCAGCCATCAGTTTCAAAGTACCCTTCTCTAATGTCCCTGAGGTCTCCGAAATCCCCAGGGAACAGTGCTCCTGGAGACACACTCCCTGGAGCAGAAGGAGTAGGCTCCTCTCTCAAAATCACCCTGATCACCCTGCCCTGATAGAGTCACACACACACAGTTACACCTGTTCATTAAGGACTACGTAAAGAAAAACCCAGAAACACTGGGTCCCAAAAGCTGTGAGAGGCAATTTCCGAGTCAAATCTCGGAATGAGGCAATATTCAAGCCAGAAGCCAGGGAGACTGGCCACGAGTTGTGATGGGATGTGTTGCCACAAATGGTTCAGAAGTATGGCTGCGAATGGTTAGAAGGTGCTAGAAGCACACTTCTACATGCTGTAGACTGTGTAACCCGAGCAGGCCCAACCATCTAAAGGGCCAGAAGAGAGTCAAGATAGTGTGGCCGGGGAGGGACAGGCTAGCTGGTCCCCCAAAAGCCATGAGTTATGATGGTTAAGGGTTCCTAGCTCCACGCTGAACAGAACTGAGAGATACTTCCTCTTCTTGCCTGTGGTTACACTGAGCTTGGTTTCAGAACTACCCCGAGAGAGGGGACAGAGTTGAGCCTGGGGCCCTAGCCCGTTGCATTGGCTGCCCCTGGAGTTCGCCTTGATTGATGCTAATTGAATTCTAATTGAAACCATCCAGCCAGGCCCCAAATGCACCTGAAAGAGACTTCAATATCCCGAAGCCACACCCCAGAGAGTTTGCAAGCGTCTCTCTCACTGCACGATTCTACCAAGTACATTATTTGCCTATTAAACCTTGATACACCTTTGGAGACCTCCATGGACTGCCCTGCTACAGACAAAAAGAGCACAGCCTCTATTTCGGGCTGCCCTACAAAGCTGGGCTTTGACCTGATAAGACTATTACAGTTCATTTAGCACCATTGCCGTGCACCATGCTAATTAGAAGTTAGGGACTCTTAAAATCACTGGATTATGCAGTGTTTCCTCCCAAACCTTTCTGTGTTGTGGTCCAAATCCTTATGAAATTTGTGTTCAGTGAATAAAGGGAGGGCAGGAAAAGCATGGAGAGTCAAGGGGAATAGTTAGAGGTGACTAGGAATCTGACATTACGTCGCAGGGTAAACAGGCTCGTCAAATAGCCTTGTTCATTCATTCTACATTTACTGCGCTCCTACTATGTGCAGGGGGTTAATTATCCCAGAACCTGGGGCTGCAGCCTTCCAAAAATACATATTTTAGTGGAAGGAAGCAAACATCAAACAAGTGAAAATGAATGAATGAAATACTTACAGGTGCTAAGTGCAACCAAGAAGACAAAACAGAGTAATAAGGTAAAGAGTAGATTGGAAAAAGAAGGGGTTAACCAGGGTTGAGGGAAAAGACCCCTCTAAGGAGGGAACATTTGGATTAAGACCTGAAGGAGGGGAAAGGGGTCTGTGGAAAGGCTTGAGGGAAGTGTATTCTGGAGGCCATGCAAGTACCTCTAATGAAAGGCGGGAAAGAACTGGGCAGTTCAAGGGCCAGAAATTCTTTTGTCTGTGGACGAAAGAATAAGGACAAAACAGAGACAGAAAAGACTAGAGAGGCAGGCAGGAGCAAGATCCTATAGGGTCTTGTAGGTCATGGAACAGCATGTGAGTGTGTGTGTGTGTGTGTGTGTGTGAGAGAGAGAGAGAGAGCGAGATTCCTAAATGAAATGGACACCATCCAACGGTCTTAAGCAGGAAAGCGTCATGGTCCAATGCCTACTTTGGAAAGGTTATTCTGGCTGCCATATGAAGATGGATGGGGGAGAGGGGCAGGCAGGAGAGTGGGGAGACAGAGGCAGAAACAGGACAGAGGGGCGCCTGGGTGGCACAGCGGTTAAGTGTCTGCCTTCGGCTCAGGGCGTGATCCCGGAGTTACGGGATCGAGCCCCACGTCAGGCTCCTCCACTATGAGCCTGCTTCTTCCTCTCCCACTCCCCCTGCTTGTGTTCCCTCTCTCGCTGGCTGTCTCTATCTCTGTCAAATAAATAAATAAATAATCTTAAAAAAAAAAAAAAAGAAACAGGGACAGAGAGACACATTAAGAAGTTGCTGCAAGAGGGGCGCCTGGGGCTCAGTTAAGTGGCCAGCTCTTGATTTTCGCTCAAGTCATGATCTCAGGGTCCTGGGATGGAGCCCTGCATCGGTTTATGCGCTGGTGGATATAACCCCACAATGAGGGAGAAATCGATTACCTAAAGAAAAAAAAGACCATCCTGGAGCAAAAAGTCCCTGAGGGGGCGAGAGAGGACAGGATCCGGGGTTCAAGTGGAAGTATTAGTCTTAAACCGGGTTAAGGACACTTCCCTAGCAAAACTGACAAGTTTGTTCTGAAAGCTTAATTTGCAAAGGGAGGGTGGAGACAATAAAGATACAGGGACGTAGACAGGAAAATTTCTAAGAGTAAAAAGTGTTAATTAGAAATAAAACAATGGCAAAGTGACAAAGAGCAGCTGGACAGTAAAAGGGCTACTTCAAGCCAGAAAGACCTCAGTCCCCACAGCCCAGCAGCCCCAGCCGCATTCACGGAGCTCTGGGACCTAGCCCTGCTCCTGCCCAAGTGGGAAACCAACAACCCTCAAGCCCCTTGAGTCTGCTAGATGCTTTATCAGTAGCTCTCATTAAAGTCTGCTTTGATCCTCACGAGAACCCCAGGGGATAAATATTAGCCCCATTTTCTAGATGGCAATACCGAGGCTTGAAGAGTCTATTGCCTCCCCCAAGGTCTAGTAGCCAGGGAGTGTCCGAGCTGGTATCTGACCTCACACCTGCCCGATTCCAGATTCCAGACACCGCCACGACCCACGCCGCATTTTTAGTAGGAGGCACTGGGTTGGAGACATGGGAGAAGGTAAGAGGACGCTTTCCAGAAATTCTTCCCAACGTGGAATGCCCTCTCCATGTTCCCTCTCCTGCCTTGCAGATCCTAAATGAAAACTGCACCCTCCAGAAACCCTTCCCTGGCTTCCCTTTCTAACCCAGTTTCTCAACATACGGCCTCTGCGTCATTCGGTACAAGGGCGATACTCTTCACCTGGCAGGAGAGACACTGGGATTAAAGATGAAATAAGGACATGCTTGGCACTGAGGTGCTCATTACCTCTCTATCATTATTATTATTGTTATTGTTATTGTTATTGTTATTGTTATTGTTATTGTTATGACTCTGGCCTTTATTACTATTACCGTTATTAGTACGGCATCAATGGCTAAAGGCTTCCTCAGATGTGGTTTTGCTTGTCCTGCCTCCCTTCACCATAAGATACATGGACCACAACAGAAAAGAAAAACAATGCAGATAACACTCATTTGTACGTAAGTAACCAAATCCTTGCTCTAGCCTGCAATCTTGTAAAGCTCATTCATAATGCAAAGGTACAACGGATTCCATCCACATCACAGCTTTCCATTTCCCTAGCTCATTGCTTGGAGTCACACATTATAAATTGCCTTTTATGTTATCTCTCTATTCCAGTAAACCCTTCCCCTAATCCTTTTACCCTGCCCAGAGCTCATGCTCTGGGGCCGCCCGCAGCAGCCCCTCAGCGATTGGACAGACTGCTCTTTGTAAAGCTATCGATCCCTATAAACTACTTTATTAGTGGTCATTATTACTCTGTTTCTAATCACCACTTTAATTAAAGTTTTATCACCCACATTAAAGAGGGTATATGACTTTTAATAGGCTGCATGGTTTTCCCTCAGCCATGAAGCATTCCCGTGAAATCGGCCTACGGACTCCTGGTTTCAAGGACTTTCTGACGCTCGTCTCCCTTCAACGAACAGGTGTGTGTGTCTGTGAGTGACAACGGGGGCATGACACGTGGGCAGAGTTCCCTGCTAAGCAGCCCCCTCGTCTCCCTGGCTTGGGAACCCCCAGGTGGGGAGAGCCAGACAGGGGTCACAACGTTAGACCCCTCTGTTCCCAGCACTAGAGGCCCCAGTATCGTGGCTCAGAATTGAAAAGAGGATCTTGATCAAGATTCCACGTCTTATAATTTCCACGTTAGCTAACCCTTCTCTTACAGGAGTTACCTACTCTTTCAAAAGCCGAAAGAATAAACAGAAACAATTGCTTCTCCCACCGAAACAGGATCCAAGCTGAGTTGTTTGTTGATGAATCGGCCCCTGCATTAAACAAAGTTCTCGAGGGGAGGGGCGTGTCTTGGTCGACGTTGCACCTGCAACACCAAACGAAGTGCCTCCGAACACAGGGGGTCCTCAAAGGGTCTAAAGCAAGCTGCCCGACTCTGTCCAGGAGGCCACGCCTGCAAGCGAGAGTAAAATAGAATCAGCATAAGTACAGCCTTGTGGGGGCTGCTTTCCTTTCTATTCCTCTAAGAGGAAGAAGTGGGAGAGTTTGGGGGCGCCTGGGTGGCTCAGTCAGTTAAGCATCCAACTCGTGATCTCAGCTCAGGTCTTGATCTCATGGTCATGAGTTCAAGGCCCATGCTGGGCATTGAGCCTACTTAAAAAAAAAAAAAAAAAAGTGGGAGAGTTTGTTCAAAGCAGCATTATTCACAATAGCCAAAAAGTGGAAGTACCGCACCTGGCCATCAGGGGATGAGTGGATAAGCAAAATGTGATATATACATCCAGTGGAATATTGTTCTGCCTTAAAAAGGAAAATTCTGACACCTGCTACTCCATGGATGAACGTTGAACGCGCTAGGCTAGGTAAAGTGGGCCAGTCACAGAAAGACAAGTACTGTACGATTCTGCTTATATGAGGTTCCCAGGGGGTCAAATTTGTAGAGACAGGAAGTAGGACAGTGGTTGCTGGGGGAGCGGCGAGGGGAGGCTAGTGCCTAATGAGCATAGAACATGAGCTGGGGAAAATGAAAAAGTTCAGGACAGGAGGGTGGAGACAAGTTGTACAAACGGTGTGAATGTGCTTAATGCCACAGGCCGGTACACTCCCTTCAACAGACGAATGGATAAAGAAGCTGTGGTCCATACATACGATGGAATATTGCTCAGCCATCCGAAAGAACGATTATCCAACATTTGCAGCAACATGGACGGGTCTGGAGGAGATTATGCTAAGTGAAATAAGTCAAGCAGAGAAAGACAGTTATCGTATGGTTTCACTCATTTGTGGAACATAAGAAATAGCAGGGAGATCGGTAGGAGAAGGAAGGGAAGAACGAAGGGGGGGTAAACAGAAGGGGGAATGAACCATGAGAGACTATGGACTCTGGGAGACAAACTGAGGGCTTCAGAGGGGAGGGGGGTGGGGGATTGGGATAGGCCGGTGATGGGTAGTAAGGAGGGCACATGTTGCATGGTGCACTGGGTGTTATACGCAAACAATGACTCATGGAACACTACATCAAACACTAAGGATGTACTGTATGGTGACTAACATAACGTAATAAAGAAAAAATTTTTTAATGGTGAAAATGGTGAATTTTATATTATAGATATAAGATTGTTCAGGTAGAAGAGTATCCCCTGCACTTCAGGGGCGGGGTGATATGATACCGTTGCAGATAGCCAGATCTCCTCCGAGACCCCTCCTCGGGTACTAGGAGGTCTAATCACACCACAGGACGCGCCACAAACTGCGTTCATCCTTTCGCTCGATGAATGGGTGTGCCTATGAGGTGGTAAGAACTACAACTGAAAAGGTAAACCACACATCGTGCAAGGCATGTGCTTCAAGGAGGCCACGCTCCCACAGCTGCCGACCCTCCCACCCCTACCTCTTCAGTCCTAGCACACTGAGTCGCCCTGGCTCCTGCAAGAGACGGAAAATGCCCCTTGCCCAAAGCTCTGTCACACCTTGTCACTGGGTGTAAAGCCTCTCTGGTTTCCAGATCCCGTGAGATCTGGTAAAAACAGTCCTTTCACCTTGAGCTGATCGCTCTTCTCATTGCAGAAGGCTCAGAATGGGTCCGGGAACCACCTTGGGGTCAAACACCATCTATTTATCACAAGGGGCTGGGACTGGCCTTGGGTGCAAATTTTAAGGGGGTACCAAAAAACTCAGGAATCGAGACACATAATATTTGTATGCAATATTTTAAAAAGTCAATTTGAATGCAAAAAATGCCAAGGTGAACAAAATGCGAACATTTTAAATGAAGACAAGTCAGTAACAGGGCTTGCCAAGCCATCTTAAAGCCTGAGGCAAAGCACAAATCTGGAATGTGATCCTGTCTTCATGTAACATTTTGATTTTTTGATTTTTTTTGCATTGATTTTTATGTTCTAAAATATCGCATTCGTGGGCGCCTAGGTGGCTCAGTCGATTGAACATCCGCCTTCGGCTCAGGTCATGATCCCAGGGTCCTGGGGTCCTGGGATGGAGTCCCGTATCGGGCTCCCTGCTTAGCGGGGAGCCTGCTTCTCCCTCTGCCTGCCGCTCCTCTTGCTTGTGCGCGCGCTCTCTGTCTCTGTTAAATAAATAAATAAAATCTTAAAAAAAAATAAAACATAAAAATATATTGCATGAGAATATTATTTATCTTGATTCCCAAGTTTCTTGGTACCCCCTTTAAATTTTGCACCTGATCTGAATGTCTCCTTCACCACGCCATAGTCGAGTCCTGCTTCTCTGTGTCATTCTGTCTCCCCCCGCAGCCAGCACCCACAGCCTCCTCCCATCAGACCTGCAGCAGCTCCTGCCACCAGATACTTGGGGGTCTATTGCTCGTTGGAGAGAGTGTGGCCTGAACCAGTTGGGGCTCACCCTTTTGGGAGCAGGGAGTGAGGGCATCTCTCCCACCATCCCGCAAGCCCATGAGGACGGGACCTGTAGTCTGTATCCCTAGGACCTCACACAGCACCTGGAACAGGGCAGGATCTCAAGCAGGTGGTCAAACCAATTCAAGTCCCCTAAGAGCTCCTGGCCGGAGGGGGCGGGCGGGGAGCGTACAAACAAGGACTTTCACTTACACTTTCCCTCTGCCATTTGCCTCATAGCAACTTTTATGGCAACTTTATAGTTTTCTTTTTTCTTTCTTGCTTGCTTACTTGCTTGCTTGCTTTGCTTTGCTTTTTTATTTCAAATTGGCCTTCTTCAAGACGCTAACCTGCTCTTTAATCAAATGAATTTCCCCTGCAACCCGCTCCTCTCATCTTCTTTATGGCGCAGTCACAGACTCTCTCCTGTAATCACCCCATCCTCGGCTTTGCCATCCAAGCCTGCACTGTGGAGTTCAGCCTCCTGCAGGGAATTTTCAACGCTTCTCTGAGCTCAAACCGACCCCCACCCCCACCCTCAACAACGTCTCATGGGTACTTCACCGTTCACTATTTTATTTCTTTAATTGGATTTTAATTTGTCTCACTAAGCCCAGATTTACTTGAAAATTCCTCATCCCATGTTGAAATTGCAAATTGAAATGACACACACGCACCCCTCACAGAAAGAAGAGGAAATAGGATACAAGCCTGGAAAATTACAAAGGGCAGAAACAGGACCCAAAGAAAAAGCAGAAAAAGAAAAAGAAGGAGGGTCAGAGATGACCCCTAGCTCAATTTGGGATATTTTTGCACTAGGAAAATGTTAATAACCAAGGGGGTCTCTGGGTTCGCCTTGGCTGACCCAGCTGCAATAGTCAGACCACACTTCCGCTGAACACCGTCATGATAAGAAAATGGGCTAGGCCGGTGATGGGTATTAAGGAGGGCACGTATTGCATGGTGCACTGGGTGTTATATGCAAATAATGAATCATGGAACTTTACATCAAAAACTAAGGATGTACTGTATGGTGACTAACATAATATAATAAAAAATATTATTTAACAAAGTCAAAAAAAAAAAAAAAAAGAAAATGCCTTCCCTTGCAAAATAGCCTTGATCACCAGAAGCTACCACCTCTGTACTTGGAAATGGACATTCGCTAGGACTAGCTTTCTCAAAAAGTAAGCACAGGGGCACACACCCTCTCATAGCAATATGGGGTCCACTTCGTATGCCACAGGTTGGGTTCTCCAGATAAGATGCAATTCGAGATGAAAGTTGTTTATTAGGGATCAACACCTGCCAAAGGCGGGGAGGGGGCCTCAGGATCAGGCAGCAGAAAAGACTCAAACTGCAATGCAGGTGGGGATCAAGTACTTCCTACTGGAGTGTCCATGTCAGGCCAGAAGTTCCAGGCCTTCATAACCCCCTACATTCCCGCCTCTCTCCGTCACCAGAGACGTCGGGTGAGAGGCTCTTCAGCAGTGGCAGACCCTGAAGTTGCTGATGGTTAGGGGCAAATCCTTCCTTGAGGGGAGATCTGGGGGTGGGGGGCATCTCTTGTCTACCACACAGTGGAATTAGACATAACAGTCAGTGGGTTGCTTGGTAAGTTTCAGAGTAAATGGAAGTAAATCCTGCAAGATGTCTTCTTTTTATAGAGCCCATTCTAGGGTCAGAGACTATGGAAAATCGGGAGATGAACTTCAGAGAGTAGACATGGGCAGAATGAGGGATTGAGGACTTCCAGTTCGAGAAAGCCAACTCCTTGAGCAAGACTGAACAGATGTCTTGTCTAGACCGATCTGTCAGACACTCATCATCTACACCTCAGAAAATTGGGTTCTCAGGATTTCTGCTGTCCTGCTCGGTTCATGATTCTCCTGACCAGGGGTTCAGTCGAGCGCAGGCGCAAAACACGTTTGGGGATGTCCTCAAGATAAGCAGTAGGATCCCAGTGCCCAAAGGCCATGCTGTTTCCTGTGTATCAGCTATTGGAAGGCCAAGGATGTGCTCCAATGGCGTCACTGGATATTAGAAGGTCACATTGTCTTCAAGTCTGTCTTTTATTAACCTCCCTCTCTGATCCTGATTAATTAAGGGCTTATAGAAGCCCTGGAAGTTCTACTTCACCCTAAACGCCAGGGAATCATTGGAGTGAAAACTCCCTAGGATGGCAACAACATCAAGGTATCAGGATCCTAGCAAGGACAGTTACCTCGGTTTGTCTTTTCAGTCAAGAGCCAACACCTCCCAATATTCCAGATTCTTGTGTGTAGAGGTAACTTGAGTGTGGTGTGGTGGGGAACGCAACCTCACTGGCAGCCTTCATCTTCAAATGTATAAAGGGTTCTCAGAAATGGAAAAGTCGTGGATATCAAAGCAGGAACTGCTCAAGACCAGGGGAAGCAAGTATATACAGTCTGTATAGGTGTCTCACTCATTCACTCCGATACCCCTCCCCTTCAAAGTTCCCTCTTCCCCAACCAACCCAACTGCTATTTGTCAAATGGGGTCATGCCGTGAGTGACCAGGACCTCCTGGATCTCTAAGTCCAGTCCATTGTGCACCTATATGGGAGCTGGTTTGAGTATAAACCTTGTGGCCATCTTCAACTTTACATTAAAAAAAAAAAAACATTCACTCTGTAACGCAAAAAATACACACGCTGAAAAATCACTGCTGTCTCTCACTACCGCCCTCTCTTGGTAAATGAATGTAAAGACTCTCCAGCCTCCTGCTGAGGCTCCCCCTTCTTTACCCTAATCAGCTCCAGGAGGCCAGGAGCGAGGTGAATGATTTACAGGATCCTCTTGGAAAGCCTTGCAGAGAGCAAGGCTGTGAACACTTAGGACACTGTCCTGTTTTTGTCTCTGTCAGGTCCCCAATGCCTCTGAATTCATTTCTAGGTGAATCCCCCCCACCACACACACACACCCCTCAGATTGGAAATCAGGATGGAGCTGGGGTAGAGGGGGCAGTGTTCCCTTATACCTGGTTCCTGAGAATGTGTGACTGGGTCCCAGTGGCATCTCCATCCTGCATTCAACTCAAGCACATCTTTAGGGATATATTTCCTAAATTAACTTGTAACCTGGCATCTGTGCCCTTCCTGGCCCTGGGCAAATGTTCCCAGACTTCCCTGATGATAAGCATCCCCCTGGGACACTTGCTAAAACTGTGAATCCCAGCCCTATCCCAGATCCAATGACTGAGCCTCATTCACGGAAGGGCATGGGGAGCTATGTAATTAACAAGTACCCCAGGGGATTCTTAACATCAGGAACATTGAAAACCACTTGCTATGCCTACACGCTGTCCTCAGAAATTCCAGAGTGGGGTTTCTCCGCTTTGGAATTACTATTATTTTAGACTAGATAATATTCTGTTTGGGGGGACTGTCCTGTGCACAGAAGAAGTTTTGGCCTCTCCCCACTGGAGCCCAAGCACCCGCATCCCAGCCATAAGAACCAAAACTGGCCCCAGACTTTAGCAAACGTGGGGGCTGGGATGGGTAAAATCAACATGGCTGAAACCCACTGGTCTAGGGTGTGACATGAGCACTGGGGGTTTTTTAAAGCTCTCTAGATAACTCAGTGGGCAGCCAAGATGCCTTAGACTAGAGCTTCTCAAACCTTCTTGTGCATGGGAATCACCTGAGGATCTTGTGGAAATGCAGAGTCTGATTCCGTCGGTCTGGGTGAGGCGTTCCCAGCAAGCCCCCCCCCCCCCCACCCCAGAGGGTGCCGATGCTGCTGGTCTACCCTTTGAGGAGAAAGGCTAAAGATCATCTTTTAATTGAGCCAGTCATGAGGGTCATTTGATCCAACTGTTGTAGCAAGTCTGTTTTCCCCTGAGTCAGCAAAGAAGAGATGACCATATAGCAAGGGTTGAACTGGCTAACATGGTCCCTGTGGGTAGGATACAGGAGGTTTCTACAAAGGAGGCCTCAAGTTGTACAAGCTGGGATTCCCACCATTCAGTCTCCTGGAGGGTGATTTGTAGGAAAGGCCAGATGCAGGGCTCCCCTGGACACCACACAGCTAGCCGTGGAGTCCACAGATTAACCAACGACATGAGGGGATCTCCGGCATTGGCTAGAGTCACCCAACTCCCTCCAGAGGACAGACAGAGGGGGCGAGCACAGCCATAGATGGCTCCAATCTTAACTGCGTCAACGGAGACAGGAGCAGTCCTCTGTCCATATGGTTCTTTACTTTTCTTCCTTAGTTCCAAGCTTTCCAGGGCCAGCAGATGGAATATGACAAAGAGTTCTTTTAAAGAGAGTGGCAGGACAGAGGAAAAAAGGAACGTGGGAGCACCAAGTTCAAAGCAAAACATCTGAATCTCCCTGCCTTACCCTATGGAAACGGGCCCAGCCTAGCCAAGTGCTAAGTTTCCATAAGCCCGGACTTCTTCACTTGAAGCTCTTGGAAATCCAAAAGGGCGCACTGCCTGAAACTTTGCAACAAAGTCAAGCTCTGAAAACCAGGAAGAGTTAAAAATTCTCAGGAAACGAGCAAAGGCAAGGTGCTTCCTTAACACAATAAACCAAGAGCGGCCTATATCGTTCTTATCACTGAAACACTAAAGACATCCCCACTAAAGTGAGGAATGAAACGTGGATGCCCACTACCACCACCATTATTTATCTTTATTATTTATGGTTATTATTCAGATAATTCTAGTCAATGATAGGGAAAATGAGAAGAAAAAACACAGTACAAATAGCAGAGGAAAAGAAAAACACAAGGATCTACCTGAAAACTCCAAAAGAATTCACTGAAACCTTTTTGACTTAATAAGAGTTTAGCAAGCTGGCTAATGGTAAATGCAAACACGGAAATCAATAGCTTTCCTATGCATGAGAAGTAGGGAAAAATAGCCTATAATAATTTCATTCTTTCCCAGCCCATTATAAAAAAGATTCATGATGGTTTTAAAGATATTCCACAATACTTTGAAACCTCTTCTCTCAAGAGGTGGGCTTAATTCTGCTCTCCTTGTCTTCTCACTTGGGATCGCTCTCCCTCTCTCTCTGTCTTTTCCTTCTCTCTCTCTCTCTGCCTATGGAGGTGCCCACATGGCAAGGACATAGGGCCCACCAACAGTCCCATGAGAGAGCTTGGACCCAGCTACCCCCAGCCCCGACCCGTTGAATCTTGAGATGACCACGACCATAGTCCGCATCAACAGCAGGACCACAACCTCAGGAGCCTGAACCAGAATCACCAAGCTGCTCCCAGATTCCTGACCCACAGAAACTGTGAGATAATAAATGTTTTGAGGCACTGTGTTTGGAGTAATCTGTCACAGAGCAATAAATAACTAATACAGGGTTCTTTATCACTCCAGCAACCAAGGGTCTTGGCTGGAGTGGTACTGATCAGAATAATAGAGTTGGAATAAACCTAGAAATAACTGTGTTTGGGTGACCTTAAAAGGGCGTGGAGCTACCCCAGAAAGAGCAGACTGGATCTGGAAGATGAGAGTGGAGAGACAGAAGCACGCTGGCACGATGTAAGACCGATGCAGAGGAACCCAGCACGTGTTGCTGCCATCGTGCCACGTAATGCTCCCCTTGCACCCTTCTGTGAGCCTTTAGGGAAGATTTTAATTGTTTTCCAGTGTTTTTGAATATCACCCCTGTGTTCCGGTCCCTGTGGCACTGCTAACCTGCCCTCAGGCAGTTCGGCTGTATTTACATATCAACAAAACCAACAGTAACCAGTTGGAAATAGAATGGAATATTGGGTGGAAAATTCCATTTATAATATTGACCAAGTACTATAAAACATCTGGGAATATAGCAAACATGCAGGATTCATATGACAGAAGTGGTACATTGTTACTTTAGGACATACGAGCAGATATGAACAAAGGACAGAGTTACTCATTCATTTCATCAACAAACCCTTGGCCTTAAAATCAAGGTCTCACAGGAAATCAAGGGGGAGCAACTTAAGGATTTGTATGGTGTAAATATTAATACATGTTGTAAAAATACAATGAGCAAAAAATGCTGACGGCACCTCCTTCCGAAACAAGCCGTCCATGTCGGCATTAGCACTCTTTCTCAGTAGGAAACCCGTCTCTTTAAAAAAAGTTTTGAAGACACACTGGCAACCTGGTGATCTGGGCACATCCTCCTTCCAATATCATAGTAGACGCACAGTCACGTTTGGAATATGCCATTTCTGAACTTGAGCATCGTGCCTTTTCACTTGTGTCGCTCTTCTCTAACAAATCATCACAAAAAAAAAAAATTGCCTTTGCAGAAATTACCATGATCCCGAAGTTAAATTACCCAAGACCTCACATCCCACTCTGTAGAGAGAATTCAAATTAAAGCATACACTGATTTTCTCTCTGAACTAACCCGTTGACCGGTTCGTATGGCCTCCAAGAGAAGCAATGATTGTTACTATGCTCACTTAAAGACATGTTTTTTAATTGTCGTCCTTAAGTTTTGTTATACAAATATATGAAATTAAGTAACTCCAACCTGACATGGGCAAAACCATTGTAACTGTGCATATGTGCCCACAGAGCTCTCCTATGATGGGGTGCGTGGGGCACTATTATTATTCCCATTGTACAAACAAGGAAACTGAGGCCAAGGGCACAGTCGAAGACATAGCTAATACCTGGCGGAGCTGAGATTCAAACCCCAGCAGACTGGCTCCCGCCTTCTTAGCCATGTCGTAATCAAGATTCAATAGTAGGGAACTAGTTGCATCCATTAAACGTAATCTATAAAAGCAGTTTGAAAGTTGGCCTTCAAAGGGGGGGGGCACGTGAACTGGCAGGAGACACTCCACCCACCCTCTACTCAGAGAAGTTCTGCTTCCCATGTGGTAGCTTGAGATTCCGTGACAGATTTCATTTGTAAGAATGATTACATCGAGGGGGGAGGGGTTGTAGAAGAATGTCTGATGATGTGAAGAAATTGATTATATTGAGGAGGGAGGGGTTGTAGAGCAATGTCTAATGATGTGGAGGGAAAAAAATAATTCTCAAAGCCATATGTACAGTAAGACACCCATCTGTGAAAAGGACACACGCATACTTTGACTGAAGAGACCTCAAATGGCAAGTGGTTAGAGCTAGACATGGAAATACACTGGGGTTGTTCTTTCTTTGATTCTTTGATTTTTCTGTATTTTTTAAAATTTTCTGCAGTGGATATCTTTAATTCTTAAATATTTAAAGGGCATAAAAATGCTCAACATCATTAGTCATTAGCGAAATACAAATTAAAGCCACAGCGAGATACCATTTCATACTTACTGATGGCTATCATGGAAAAGATGGGCAGTCACAAATGTGGGTAAGGATGTGGAAAACCAGAAACCCAAAATCATGGCCAGCGGGAATATAAAATGGCACAGCCACTTTAGAAAACAACAGTTTGGTAATTTCTTAAAAAGTTAAACATAAATTTGCCATATGATCCAGCAATTCCCCTCTTCAGTATCTACCCAAGAGAAATAAAGACATATGTGCACACAGATTTGCACATGAATGTTCTTTGCTACACTATTCATAACACTAAAAAATTGGAAACAACTCAAACGTCCATCAACTGGTAAATGGCTACACAAAATAAGGTATAAACATACAGTGACAAACTATCCAGCAATAAAAAGAAATGGGCCACTTCTACACGCTACGACGTGGATGGACCTTTAAAACATTATGCTCATTAAAAGAAGCCAGAGACAAGAGACTACATATTGTAGGATTCCATGTATATGAAATGTCCAGAAAAGGCAATATCGTAGAGACAGAAAGTAGATTAGTGGTTGCCTGGGGCAGGGACAGAGAAGGGGGGAAGGAGAATTAACAGTGAATATGCATGAGGGATCCTACTGCAGTAATAAGCATATTCCAAACCTGATTTATGGTGATGACTGCACATCTTGGTAAATTTAATAAAAAATGATGAAATTGTATACTTCGTAAGAGTGAATTATATGATGAGCAAAATATGCCTCAATGAAGCCATTTTTAAACAAAAACAGCATCAGGGAAACATTCAGGCAGCCTCAGCACCAGAAGGTTTTGCAAAGTTGCAAAGTCGTAAAGTAAGAGGAAAAGACTCCAAAGTGAGTGCCCATGAGTCTAAGGAAAAATGAAAGAGAGGTCACTCGAAAAGGTGTATCTCAAACTTTTCTCAGAAAGAGTCTCTCTGCTGGAATGTCATCTGCATGGCCCCTCTGGACGGTCACCTGTCAACAGGTCCCACCTAAAATGTGCATAGCTACTTTACTCCCAAATCTGCTTCTGGCAAAGTATGCTATGGAAAATACTGGACTTGTTTTCAAAGATGCATGAACAATGACGTACATCACAGGGGCGCCTGGGTGGCTCAGTCGGTTAAGTGTCCCATTCTTGATCTCAGCTCAGGTCATGAGTTAAAAAAAAAAAATCTACATCACACCATTGTTCATAGGAACAACTCTTGGCAGCGCCAAAGAAGTGGGGATTGGTTAAAAGAAATTATGGGGTACCTTCATATCATGGAACACTATGAAGTCATTTTTTTTTAAGAAATCATCATTTGAGATGATATTTATTGATTTGGAAACATGTCCATAAAACATTATGAAAGAACACTTCAAACACTGAAACAGCATAGGTAATATCTGGAAGGTTATATGCCAAGATGTTAACGGTTTCCTTTGATTGAATTCTGAATGCTTTTCTTTCTTTATAACAACCTTTATTTCTAAAGATGGAAAAAGCATTAAAGTAGTTGATAAAAGAAGGGCCTTTGAAGCAAAGTTTCAATCCCTTCCTCTACAATACTGGCTCGAGTCTTAAGCAAATTACCTGGTTTTCTAAGTTACCATTTCCCCATCTGTAAAATGGGCATAAGAATAATTTTCCTTTCTAGTGTCCCTCGTGCACATAGAGTGCTTCGCCCAGTGGCTGGCACAGAGGAAGCACTCATTAATATCAACTATGATTATGTCTCAAAAACAACTCTTAGAATACATACTTTTTAGTAAACATAATCAAGCCACTTTTTAAATAAGAGTAACTTGGCAGAGTGAAATGAGACCCAGAAAGTGGAAGAAAGGAAGAAACACCAGATACAGGAGTCTTTTCCTTCACTCTTCGCCAAAGCACGGCGTGGCCTCATCTGCTCAGATGCCCTGGGTCCTTTGCAGACCCTGCGATTCCCTCTGGGAGGCCGCAGAGGCCAGACATGGCCAATGCCAGGCCTGCTCACTTGGCAGGAAGGAAGGTGCCACACTGTGCAGCTTGATTTGTTTCGAGAGCCTTTAACCGTCTCTGTAACAGGTGCCCCGTCTTCACAAAGCCTGTGTTTGTGGGAAAGCCCAGAGAAGAAACCGTGTTCTGTTCTGCCTGCTCCTTCACGGACTCCTTTCCACCGGGCTCCGAGGAAGGAGGGGCTTGCGGCTAGGATTTCAGACTGGGAAACAGAGTGGGGCCATGACTCATGAGAAGTCCCACTCCAGTGAGCGCCTGGACCAGGACTCTTGTAGCTAACTTTGCACAGGCCTTCCCATGTACAAGCTGCCCGAGCAGTCACTGTCTCCACTGACGCTCCCGGCAACGGCCCCTTCCTGAGTCTATCAACCAACAAGTCCATCCCCACACCACGCAGCCAGCAGCCAGTAAACCAGACCCTGGTGCTCTCGGGAGGGTTAGACCCCATGGTGAACCACACCTGAACCAGCCCGTTTGCCACTGTCCCTAAGACCTCTGGTTTCTGGATTCATAACCCATTTCCCATCAGTGGTCCTATTACTCCTCAGATGTCCGGCTGGGAACTGCTTTTGCTGTAAGGGTATCGGACCACAGGCCCTGGGTGGAGGGGATGAGAAAGGAGGGATGACCATCCCAAGAGGTCCTGTGAGAAGCTTTCTTAGCCATGCTCCTAGGGTTTTATCCCTCCTGGAACCCCTGAGCGTTCTGGGTCCCTACTTGTGTGCCTATGTAACTACTAGGTTCTAGAACCAGAAAACTTCCCAGCATCCTCCTGAGAGCTTCCTGTCACCTTGCAAGGTGTGCCATCTCCTTATAGGCCCAGGCTCTAGGACAGCCAGAAGTCCACGGTAGGAGCAGCTTACGTTATGGCTAGGACGGTGGGAACACTTGAGTCCTTGGTCTGCAAGAGTTACACACATTTAGTAACAGCATCTGATTCCTGCTCATGGGCTCCTGTAAGTTGGAAGGAATGCCTCCCACAAATAAGAGGCCCAAGTAGGAGGAATTTTGGGAGTTTTCCACAGCCAGGGTGCACTAGGAGAGGTTGCCCAAGGAAAATTCTGCAGGGCAGAGAAGTCACAGGCATAGATGGCGGGACAATGCCAGGTGTCAAATACACGGGGTTCAGGGATGACAAAGACAAACTGATGAACAGAAAGAAGCCCCTCCAAACCGTCCAAGGCAGCCTCCCGGTGCTCCCCCACCTTGTCAGTTCAGGGCCTCGGAGAAGCAGCCACCAACCCAGGATTAAATGTGCAAGGGGTTAGTAAGGAGGGCACGTATTGCATGGTGCACTGGGTGTTATACGCAACTAATGAATCTTCGAACTTTACATCAAAAACCAGGGATGTACTGTATGGTGACTAACATAATACAATAAAAAAATATTATTATATGAAAAATAAATAAATAAATAAATAAATAAATAAATAAATAAATGTGCAAGGGGAATGGCCGCGAAGAATGAGGGGTGAGTAGATGGGGCAGGGCCTGCAAGTCCACCGTGCAAGACCAACAAGTGGGAAAGGAGAGAGGGAATGAAGAATTGCATAGGAAGAGCCACAGGCTGCAGTGCCATTCTGGGACCATCTTGATCGGGCCAATGGCGTGTCCCCAAGCAGAGCGGCCCGTTAGAGGAATCCTGCATTGGGCTGAAATGGGGCTGTCCTAGTTTGCCTGCTGTGCTCATCACTGGCTGGAAGCAGCCTGGGGTAAGGGAAGCCTCCACGTTCATGGACTGACAGCTGTCAGTCAACTACTCACCCTGTAATACACCATCTTGATGTACACGCTTCGCCACAGCCACACCTGCCCACGGGTGTAGACGTGCAGCTCCGTCGCCGTGGAAGCCTTTCCCCAGTCTGGACCTTTGCTGTCACATCTCAAACCATGAGACAACGTGGGCCCACAGGTGGGCTCTTTCTGTCTCTATCTGCAAGGCACGTGGCAACTTTCACTACTTTTCCAAAACCAGGCCATGTTACTCTGTGGGATCCTCAGGCTTTCCTGGGACCAAATCTCCCATCCAGAATGTTTTGGTTCTTGCCAACATTAGGGAGCTGGACCCAAGTCACTGGCCACTAGACAGCTCATCCTTGATCACCCAGAGAAAAGCAGAGCCTTCTCATCTCTTCATTCTTGTATTTCAACCCACTGCTGCTTTATGATACCTCAGTCTTGACTCCAGAATAGAGCCTGCCTAGTAAAAAATGAAACAAAAACAAAAACAAACCATCTCATAACTATGTCCACTGCAAAGCTCACTCCATCGTTAATGTTAACAGGCCCACCTGTCTCCCAAACCTCTTTGCAGAAGCTCCTCGTTCTCACCTTCATGAGAATCTGACCCTCACTCTAGAATCCCATACAGCTCGCTTCACACCAACCTGGAGTTGGACTTTTACTGGATCCCCTGCTGCTTTCTAGATTTTATCCTTCTCTCCTCATTTCCCCCTGAAGCTCACACCATTTGGCTCAGCTACCTCAACCTCACCCCTCTGACCACTCAGAAACCTCTTGGTCACTTCCCCTCATTCCCTGAAGTTATGGGTACCAGCTCATGGCCTTCTGTTTCGCTTCCACAGAAGGCACACATTAGCCTGCAAATAAATAATGCATTCAGCAACCTAGCCCTGGGCTTGGAGTAGGTAGGGGTGAGTCCTGGGTCTCAGTGTCAAGAGCAGCAGAATGTTGGAGAAGGAGTCCATGAGGTGAGCCTAAAAAGACCAGACACCTGGAAGAAAGGAGCCTGTGCGGAGAGGGGAGGCTGGGAGAGGGAAGTCCACAAGGCATTGGAGGTTGGTGTCCCATTTAAAAGAATATCTACTACACACCTATTTAAATGGCTAAAATCCAAAAAACTGACAATGCCAATGACTGGATGTTGAGCCCCAGAAACTCTCATTCATTGCTAGTGAAAATGCAAAATGGTATAGCCACTTTGGAAGGCAGTTCGGCAGTTTCTTACAAAACTAGACATAGTCTTATCATACAATCCAGCAATTGTGCTCGTAGGTATTACTCAAAGAATTTGAAAACTTAACTCTATACAAACACTGACAAGAATAGCTTAATAATCCCCTCAGCTGAACTAAACTTTAGACAGGTTTCTTCCTGACCATAAGACCCTGCCCTGCCTTTTCTTAGACCATTTACATTAGAAAACATGCAACTGTAAATTTGTTCTCTGCCCCTTTGAGATGTAAATCTTCTCCGAGCCTCTTGCCAGTTTCACAAGCCAGGAATGGCTTCCCCAAGGATGTGGGAGCCATGCCACTGAAATGTAATCATAAAGACAGATAGGTCCCCTATCTCCCTGTTTCTGTGGGAGGGTAAGTCTAACTTTAGTAAGTACTAACCAGCAAACAGATGGCTTAACCACACCGAGCAGCCTTCCCCCAACACTCTCCCCCAAAAAGCCCCCCAACTTTTCCACCAGTGAGTCCCAGCACATAAAAATTCTCCCACCTTTTGTTTCAGTGGAGTTGAGGCCAATCTCTCTCCCCAATTGCATTAGTCTTGAATAAAGTCTTCCTTGGCTATTTAACTTCTCTTGTGCAATTATTCTTTGACAAAACCTACACATGAATATTTATAGTGTCTTTATTCATAATCACCAAAAATTGGAAGTACCCAAGACATCCTTCATCAGGTAATGGACCGACAACCTGTGATACATCCATCCAATGGAGTACTACTCAGTGATAAAAAGAGAATGAGCTATCAAGCCATCCAGAGCCATGAATGAATCTTTAGTGCACATTGCTAAGTGAAAGAAGCTAGTCTGGAAAGACTACGTACTATGCAATTCCATTAAGATGACATTCTAGAATGTCATATAAGCAAAACTTGGTAAACAGATCACAGGTTCAGGAAGAAGGAGGGATTTTTTTTTTTTAGGGTGGTGAAACAATTCTGTATGATACTCTAATGGTGGATACATGACACTATATGCCTGTCAAAACCCACAGAGCTTTACAATACAGAGTAAATCTTAAGATATCAAATTTTTAAAAATTCATTTTGGAGTTTGGGAGATCCCAGAATGGATCTGTTGTATTGTTGTACAAATGTATGAATTCACCTCCCTGAAGGGGATGGAAGAACAAGACGTTGAACTAAATAACTTTGAAAATGAATACTGTCTCCAGGACTAAAGGCCAAAGGAATTGCACATTAGCACTATACTATAATTGATAAAGCAGTTTCCCACGTAAGAACAAGTTAACTTGAAACCACTATACATGAATACTAGAATGGAACAATTAAGAGATGGTGGGAGATGGAAGGAGCCAGGTTTCTCACTGTTGGACTGGGTGGTTACAGATAAGCAAGGACGAGCTCGAATGACCCACGTGATTCTACAAGAAAGTCAGAGAAATCAATATGAACTCAGTTGATTTAATACACATATAGATGGATGCATACAAAAAGAAGATGTTGATAGAGGCAGTTGGTAGGTTATCTGTACGAGGAGGGAGAGGAACCCATCAGGTGTGAAAAGGCTGGAGAGAGCCGAAGGTGCCCCCAGAATGGCCCACTTGAAAGCCCTGCCTAGAGTCAGCCTTGTAAGGAGCTCTGCTTGTAATGACTCATCTACTTCCTGAACTTCCGCAGAAAAAACAGGAAGAGAGGGGCTGAGAGATGAAAGTAGGCAAAAGTAAGACACTCTCCATGAAAAATACCGGTTCTGGTACTGTCTGGCACCACACAGCAAACAGGTTTTAAACCCGCATAAAACATAGGCATCCGTGTTCCCCTTGGCCACTGCTATGACCTTCTGAATACAGATGTGACTCTTGCATAAGTTTTTCTAATGGCTAGAGAGTTTCTTCATGACAGAATTTAGATTCATTAGCGTGGCACTCGAGACTCCAAAAATACATTTCTATTCTTGTGTGACATTCTCCGAATGTTTACTCTGTGCGCCAATCATAAGACTTTCTGCTGACCCAGGACCCTGTAAGGATTTTCACATCCCCATGCTTTCTCTCTGAAATATCCTTCCTCGTTTACCTTCTCGGCCTCGCCCATCTGTGTGCTCCATTCAAACCCGACCTGGCGAATCCTTCCTTTGCTTCCCTTGCAAAGTTTTTCACTACTTTCCCTGTTACCTCTGATACACTAATCGTACTTTATTACAGTGTCGGAGATATAAACTGACAAGTAACTCCCTTCCCTGTCCTCTTGGCTCTAACTGGGAACAGATACCAGGAATCAAATGGGGCTCAGAGTCAAATCAGCTCCTTAATGATAAAACTAGGTTGGAGAACATAGCTTGAATGGAGCCCCAAAAGGGAAGGAAAAATTAAATAAGATGAAAACAGACAGAAGGGCAAACCATAAGAGACACTTAACTGTAAGAAGCAAACTGCAGGTTGCTGGAGGGCGGGGAGGGGGGCTTGGGTAATTGGGTGATGGGCATTAAGGGGGGCACTTGATGGAATGAGCACTGGGTGTTATATGCAACTGATGAATCACTAAAGTCTACCCCTGAAACTAATTGTAGAGTTTATGTTACCTAAATTGAATTGAATTTAAATAAAACACTATTTTTTTAATTTTTAAAAATAAAAATAAAATTAAAATAAATGAATGAAGGGAGCCCCAAAAGGAAGCTTCCTGCTCTCTGCCTTACAAAGTGAAGACAATCGGCCCCTGGTAAAGACCTGATATGATCTTCTTCTACCATTCACACGCTGGAACATTGACAGCCAAGACCTGGAGGCTGACCAAGCGGCAGGTCCTACCTGGTCTGTGTACCCTCTAGAGGCTGGAATTTCAAAGAGCCTGATTCAATCAATCCAGTGGTTCGTGGCCAAGACTGCATGTTAGAATCACCTAGGAGCTTTGAAAACACTGTTGCCCAACCTCACCCAAGAGCAATGGAGTTTGAATCGCTGGAGGTGGGGCCTCGTATCAACAGTTTTTAAAAGCTCCTCCAGATAATTTTAACATGAGGCCGGGGCTGGTAATCTCCAAATTAGTCCAAGATGGCAGAAAGAAATGGGAACTTGACCCAAATGATGAACCAGGCTAATGGATGTCAGTGGCTTCACCTGCTTCAAGAGTCAGGCTAGCAATGCCCACCCCTTGGAAAGAGGTGAAAAACGAATAAGTAGAAGGTCTCTTTTCAGTTCTTCCCTGCTGGCTAGGCAATGGTGTTCCGCTTACTCTCTTCTGGGCTGAGGAAGGATGTAGGAAGAGAATAAATGTTGCTGCACATTATTTCATTTGAATTTCACAATACTTCCTGGGCGGCATAAAGGTAGGCGGAGTGGACTCCATGTCACAGGGAAGGAAATTATTTGTACATTGTCATTCTTATCTTCGTCTTTGACCTTTACTTTTTTTTCTGATTATAAAAAATATACACGTTCACTATGGAAAATTTACCAAAAACAGAAGCATAAGGCAGAAAATAAAAACACGTAATTCTAGCAACAACTGCTATCATTTTGTTGTATTTCCTCCCAATTTTTTTGCAGTCTGCCTTTTTCATCTCACTGTATATACTTTTGTATACATACTTTTAATGACCACGTAATCTTCCACCATACGAATATACCACGACTTCTTAGCCATTCTCCTAATGTCAGGGATTTAAAATATTTCCTAATTTACACCACAGTAAATAAAGTTGCAAGGAGCATCTCACCCAAAGTATACAGCTTTCTGTGTTTCACATTATTTCCTTAGAATAAATTATGATAAATGGAATTACTCTGTCAAAGAATACAAAGATTTTTAAGGGCCTTGATACATTTTTCCAAATTGCTGTTTGAAAATGATTTTACCAACTAAAGCCATAATAATTTATGAAAGCAGCCCAAAGCCTGGAGTCTTCTTTACTAGTAACCACTCAGTATTGGCTCTCACACACTTTAGCAGTAGAAGGGATGCTGCTTTTATTCTTCTTCAGGGGATGTCTTCGGTCTGTAAGAAATGACAGAAGTACTTCTCGAGGTGGTCCTCTAGACAGTGGTAGGCATTTGTGTCTCACTCTTCCTGGTCAAACAGCCGAATGATTCCACAAGAGCTTGGACAGAAGTTATCACGCTTCCCAAGTAATGACAAGCTTTCACGTATTCTCCCTGGAGCCACAGAGCTCTCTAAAGCAGTCATGGCCGGGTTTACTATCCTCGTGTTCCTGCTGGAGGAAAGTGGGGCTCAGAGAAATTGCCATCTGAGGTCACAAACTGGTGAGTGTCCAAGCCAAGAGAAGAGCCGGGTCTCCTGGCTCCATAAGTCAACGCTTTGCCCCCTTTACCTCGACTGCTTCTTCTTTGTCCTGCACTATATAAATAGGACGGAGACATCAGTTCTTACCAGAAATCTCTCAGATGTCAGCTGAGAGCTAGCTCCTTGCCTCTTGAGAGCTAGGGGAGATTGTCGAATGCCTTGTATTAGTCTGCTAGGGCTTCCGTCACAAAATGCCACAGACTAGGTGGCTTACCCAAAAGAAACTGATTGCTTACAGTTCTGGAACCTGGAAGTCCAAGATCAAGGCTGGTTTCTCCGGAGGCCTCTCTCCTTGACTTGTGGATGGTCACCTTCTTGCTGTGTCCATGGCCTTTCCTCTGTGTACAATCAGCCCTGTTACCTCTTCCTCTTCTTATAAGGACTCCAGGCCTCTCGGATTAGGGTCCCGCTCTTATGGGCTTATCGAACCTAATTACCCTATCTGCAAATACACGTTGTAAAGTACCAGGGGTTAGGACTTCAACATATGAGTTTGGGGGAGGGTACAATTCAATCCATAACACCCCTCATTCCAAATCCTGTGGGAGTGGGAAGCAAGGGGGAGAACTGCACCTCTCCGGCTCCAAACTCCTGCCTTCACCAGATTAAACCCTTGGATTAATCTTGTGTCCATCTACTCTTTCTGCCCCACTGTCGACATAGAAATGAGAGCCAGCTCTCCTATCTCCCAGGGTAAGATTATTTGCAGACGCCATGTGGGTATGTGTTAGATGTTACTAAGAAATCCAAGAAGAGAAGAGATGGCAAATGAGTCTATATGAACAATTTCAAATTGGACTCCAGGCAGCCTTGTTCTTAGGAGAACATCCTTACTACATCTGACTCCTGGTATCTATTCTCAACCAGTTAGAGCCCAGAGGGCAGGAGGGGTGGTTAACTGATAGTTTATATCTCCAGCACTGTACGAAAGTGTGACTACTGGATCACGGACAGAGTAACAGGGGAAGGAGTGAAGTCCCACTTCTGGGGGGAAGGGGGGGTTCACTGGTTATTTCATCCCCTGTGGTTCCAAGCCTAGTGCATATCACAGGTTCTTCTCTCTTGCTTTACCTTCCTTTATTCCTCCTGGGCCTCAACCTCTAGGACCACCACCGGAACCCCCAAATTCTTCTCTCTCCATTAAGTAGAGCTTTCCACTTCCCACAAGGCCGAACAGCAAACTCTGCTCCAGACTGACTTTGAAGAGCCAGACCAAACCCCTTGGGAGCCCCATAAGCTGCAAGGCCTTCAATTTAAACAGCTCCACTTTCCTGAGGTGCCAGTTGCAGTTTTAAATACCATCCTGTGTCTTCATTACTCAAATAAACCTAATGATCGTTGGTATCAGTGAGGATAAATTTTTAACAGCACGGGACTGAAGGGGTGAAGTTGCTAAACACGGAATGAGGTCAGAGTCACTGAAATGCTTGACAAATGTCAGAGGGGATGGATAAAAGGGCACACTGTTGGTGAGTGGCTTAGGAATATAAACTCGAAGCATCTGGGTGAGAAAGTTAAGTGCTACGCGCTACAGTCCTACCATCCTCGGAGTACGTTTAGCTACATTCAAAGATACAATTTAGTCCCGCAGCCATTGCTTATGACCCCGCAACTCTGCGCCAGGCATTGTTTTAAACCGGATACAACCCAAATTTCCTTAATCAGGAGAATGGATAAACTAGGGTGCCCCCATACATCGAAATAGTACTCAGCCAAAAAAGGAATCCACGATTGACACACAGAGACCTGGATGACTCTCAAAGGCATTATCGCTGAATGAGAGAAGCCAGGCCCCAAAGATTGACTACTATCGGATTCTACTTGTTGGCATTCTCGGAAAGACGGAAGTGTAGTGATGGAGAACAGATCAGTGGCTGCCAGGGGTGAGGGGCGGGAGAGGGTGCAATAATACCGACGAAACTGATCTATGATTCTCTCATAGTCATGGTTATACAAATCAGTACATGTATTAAAACTTACAGCACCATACACTCTGACAAGGTCAATCTTACTGTGTGTTCATTTTAAAAATACTTTTTAATTCCTCAACATAAAAAAATTAAAAATATACTCACTCACACATGCATAAAATATCTATATGATATGATTCCACCTGATGTTTCCTCAACCCCTAGGGCTCCTCAGAGAAGCCCCCAAAGGCTACAGGACAAGTATGGAGAAGGGCCAGCAGACCGGCTTCCCGTTCCCTTTCAACTAGAATGTTCCACTCTGACTTTTTTTGTGTGTTTATTTTTTAAGGAACATTTCATTTAGAGAAGAAAACAAAAGCTTGACTCATTGATATAATAAAACCTAGTGATTGTTTAACATTCAACAGCTTTCTATGGTGCCAAGCACTGTGCAAAATGCTTTTTTATATGCATCATCTCCTGTATTCCTCCATATAATCCCATGAGGTATGAATTCTCTTATTCTAGAGAAGGGGAAAGATGAAGCTTAGAGAGGTTACTTAACTTGCCCACAGTCACCCAGATAGTGAGTGGCAGGACAGCGGTTTGGACTATGGCAGTGCCTCTTAGATCTCCTACTGCTGGGAGTGGGGTTGACCAGCAGCCCCAGTGCTGCACTCTAGAATTCATCAGTGCTTTCCCACAAGGCAATGCATGCCATAGGCGGCTCCTAGTCTATGACTGAGCATGGCAGGGGTACTAAAGGCAGGCCTATTCCTGGGAAACGTGCACTCCTCTCATGGGTGACTTTGACTCAAGATTCCCCATCAACCTGGCTTTAAGGACTGTACTGCAGTCTTCCTCCTCCTTCCCTCCTTCCCTTCCTTCCTTCTCTCTCTCCTGCGTAAGGGCCAGACCTGCACAAGTCAGATGGCTCTCCCAGCCTTCTCTGGCTCCCTTTCCATTTTCCTTCACCATTTTTCCCCCAATGAATTTCTTACACGTCTAACTCATTTTGTGTCTGCATCTTGAAGGACCCAAACTAACACATCTTCCTCCAGAAGCAAAGTTCTTACAAGCTTTGCAACAAGAGAGCAATCTGAGTCTTAGAGACGATAATACTCAAGCTATAGTGTTGTGTTAGGATTGTGCTCCCCAACACAGAGGAAACACCACTTGACGCCCCACGCCTGGCTCACAGTGAACATCAATAGTTACTGGACGAATGAAATGAAATAAAGTTTGTCTGACCATTAGCTAGGAGGGACTTGACAAAGACTTATTTCCTTCTGGCGGTTAAAGAAAACAGAGGAGGGAACAGAGAGCAGATTTCCTCCAGGCATCTGGCAGCCCCCATCTAAGTGTCCATAGGACCGTACCACCATCAGCCTCTGGCTCTTTCCAAACCCAGCCAGACACAGACAGGCTTGGCTGATTCTTCCCACTCCCATCAGCTTTTTATACAAAGAAGAGTTTTCATGCTGACATCCCACCGGGCCCCCAAATCTCATGAAAGTCACTTCCATGGGCTGAAAAATCTCTCTCTGAAAGAATTATTCTCATAAAGTGCTGTGAATTGGATGCTGACCTGAAGCCAACCAGAGGAATTTTTCAATACCCACTTTTATATATAAAATTTGTAACCTTTCTCTTCTCATTGAAACTAGGTAGTATTGATTGAGCAGAAATTTTAAGAGCGTGTGTTTGGGGCTTGATAGGGGTGAGCCCATGGTAATTGTGGCTGCCCACAGTTCATTTAAGATTCCTCACCAAAAGGAGAAAATAAAATCAGGATCAATACTTTCATGGGCACGCAGTTTAAAAATTTTGCAGTGATTTGAACAGAGCCCCCTCCAGCCACAGGCAGCTCGGATTCCTGCCACAGGCATGTTTCTCCACCATTTGTCAATCAGAAGACAAAGAAGGAAGGGGGAAGAGATTCCAACAGAGAGAGAAGAAATCCAACCCAATGACAGCAAAGAAAAGAGGGGGAAGAGATTCCAACAGAGAGAGAAGGGGGGAAGAGATTCCAACAGAGAGAGAAGAAATCCAACCCAATGACAGCAAAGAAAAGAGAGCAGAACTAAGAGCCAACTAGAGAGCAAAATAAATGCTTTCAGAGAACAGCAGGGCACCAGGTCTTCCCAGTCAATAGTGGGCAAGGATCCATGTCTCCAACACTCGTGGAAAAAGATAGAAAACATCAGATCTGGAAGAGTTCAAGAGAATCTTGGTTTGCAAATAAAACCGAAGCTTAGAGAGACAAAACAACTGACCCAAGATCTTGAAGATGCAGATGAAAAAGGGACTAGAATCCAGTCAATCATTTTGCACCACTTCTTTCTCAGGCAAAACCACCTCACTTATTGTAAGTTCCCCTCTTCCCCACCCCTACAGTTATCTGGAGGACTCTACTACTTTCAATTTTCTTTAGTCTTCTAAGGCCCAGGTACCCAGCTTTTACTCCCACAGTTCTGTGGCACTCATGGATTGGTGCATAGAACACCACCTTGCTCAGAGAATCCTGTCAGCAATGCCTGACAGGTAGAAGTCGAGTCACGGTGCTCAGTGGGAGGATGGGGATGGAACTTAGTGTTCAGGGGCCCACACCGTAGCCATTGTACCCTCTTCTGCTAACACATGACTAAAAATCCTAAAGAACTGAGATCCCTCTCCCGTCTTTCCTGATGATGCCATGTGTAGAAGCAGGGGGGCTGGATGAGCTGATCTTTTGCTGACCAAAAGAAGCAAACTTTTCAGAACCTCACTATCTTCTCCAACTCATGAGTTCTTTCGCCACAGACCCATTTCTGGACCGTGTAAGGCATCTAACAGCCTTCACAGCTTATCACTCGGTAGAGGCACTCAGGAACTGTGCTGAATGAGTGCACGGAGGGGGAAATGAGCCCACAAAAAAATGTAGTGTTGCTCAAACAGTGACTTCAAAGATAAGTGTTCCTTATGATAAAATGATGGAGGGTCTTGGAATTCTCCTGGCCACTTTTTAAAAGCAATCACATTTATAAATACAAAGAGAAAGACAGAAAGAACATGGACTTTAGAGCTAGATAAAGCTCACTCTGAAATCCAATTTCTCAACAATGAGCCATGTGGCCTCTGCTAAATTATTTACCTCTCTGAGCTCCAAGATATCATCGACAAGATGAGACTAGTGGTATATATTTCCCACAGTTATCATGTGCTAAATGTGATAACATGTGTGTAATTAAGTGGGGGAGAAAAACAAGTTTAAAACCATGTAAATAAATGGAGTCTTACCTAGAGAGAAGAACCCACGAGCCGGCAAGACACAGCAAAGAAAGGGCAGAGTGACCTGGCTTAACCAGCAACCTCACAGGGGTGGGCAACAGAGACATAAAAATAGAGAAATTTAATAGTAATTTGAAATGACTTACATTAATATGATAGAACTCCGGCCTCTCTCCTCAACCTTTTCCTTCTGCCCTTCTTGCCCCAGCAAGGCCGTTCGTCACTGGAGGGTGGAGAGGAGACCATGGAGAGAACTTTCCCACATCTAGGTTGGGAAGGTGCCTAACAGGGAAGAGGATGATCCAACCAACATGATGATTTTCAGCCGGAATGTGAGCTCAGAGCCAGAGCAGACTATGAGAGCTTAAGCCCCCAGGAAATATTCGTAAGTCTGGGGGAGGGCTTTGGATGTTCCATACTTCGTGGAATAGCATTTTGAATCAATCGTATCTAGATCTTAAAAGAGCTGGAAGAGTCAGCTGACTGATTACATGTAAAATGCCTGACATTATAAACCCATAATAAAATATTGGTTTCTTTCCCTTTTTTAAAGACACTACTGATAGATGATGTCTCTTGAATAGCTTGTTCCCCTCTAACCCCTAGCAACTTAGAATAAATGGAAAACAAGGGAATAAGTGAACAATTACCACAAAGAAAAGCACTCTCTGTTCCACTTGGCTGCACGTGTCCAGCAAATGAAGCACACAATAGTTGGCCCATCAATTTCCAGTAACACAACATCTTTTAAAAAGCTCTTTGAAACCCAGATGGCTCTCAACTAGCTGATCTCAAGCCTTGTATGAGTCCTTTTGCCATAACTGCTTGGAAACCAAGTGCTTATCTCATGACAAGCAGCAAAGGAAAGACAAAAAAAATAAAATACGCATTTCTTTGAGGACTAGTTCACGCAACCATCTGGAAATCCTCAAGCTACTCTCATGGAACTGAAATTACTCGAATCACATGATGACCTGAAGCCCGGTGGCGCTCTGCTTGGGGACCTATGGCATGTGAGGGTCTCTTGCGGTCATGTCTAGTGTGAGGAGGTCCTCACACAACCTTCTGTGCATTGAGGTGTCACTAGTGACAGCTGTCTCCATTCTCAGCAGTCCACTTCTTCTTCCCCTTGTGCCACCACCAGTGACACCAACTACAACGCTGAGCTTCCAACTGATGGGGAAAAAGTCAAGAAAAGAGAAATTTTCCTTCCCTATCCACATGAGCTGGACCATATGGTCTTGCTCCTACGAAGGTCTCCTACTTCTCCCTTCTCACAGCCCCATCCTCTTAACATTCCATTTATCCATTCAATAGGTTGTATTGATCGAGCACCTTCTATGTACCAGGAATTGTACTAGGATAATAGGGATTGATGGCAATTCAAAAAGAAGACACTCTCCCTCCATCATGGAACTTCACAGGGAGAAAAATAAAAAACTTCTTGATGTGGGAGGGCCCCTCTGAGCTGTGAATTGGGATTCATTTTACTCGTGATATCGTTACTGGTAAAACACATCAACCTTAAAAGAGCCAGTTCTTTTACTGTCAAAATGAGTTGATTCAGGAATACCAGAGGAATTGCAATTTGGGAAAGGCAGACTATGGAGAACCATTGGTAAGTCTGAAGAGACAAAATAGGAAGTCAGCTTTTATGAGGTTTTTTTTTTTTTTTTAAGATTTTATTTATTCATTTGACAGAGAGACAGCCAGCGAGAGAGGGAACACGGCAGGGGAGTGGGAGAGGAAGAAGCAGGCTCCCAGTGTAGGAGCCTGATGTGGGGCTCGATCCTGGAATGCTGGGATCACGCCCTGAGCCGAAGGCAGAAGCTTAACGACTGCGCTACCCAGGCGCCCCTTTTATGAGGTTTTAGAATGAAATTGGGGAGGATGGTTCTGAACAAAAATTCACTGGAGAAGGAGAAAAGTTTGAGGTTGTGGTGGTTTCCTGATTGGCTGTCGGTAGTGGTCAGTGCGTGGTTGCTGGGGCAGCGAGCAATCTTTCTCCCTTTTCTTAAGAGCAGGAGATGAGATGAGATGAGATTCCTATGTGTAAAATATCCTCTCTCGTCAAAATAATTCTTATCATCCCACTGGTCACACAGGCTGCCACGAGTGGGATGTGCATGAGAGCTCCGTTTTAAATGAGGTTTTCTCTATTTATTTTTACAAACACATCCCCTACTCTGCACATAGGACTTTTCCCACAGGACCTCTTCCTTGCAGAACCTTAGTGGAAATGTTTTATTCCCACTCCCCTGGAAGGCAGCACAGTGATAACAGCCTCTCCCTTCATGGAAGTCATGCTCCCACATTCAAGCAATACCAATATTTTGTGGTTCCTTAATGTGTCCTCACAACAGCACTGTGAGGTAGGTACTGCTATTATCACATTTTAAAAATGAGGAAATTCAAGTTATGAACATAGCAGCAAACTTGTTAAAGATCACACAGAAAATAGCAAAGATGGCTTGAAGAGAAATTTAAAAAATAGTCCCATTTACAATTGCATCAAAAGGAATAAAATACCTAAGAATAAATTTAACCAAGGAGGTGAAAGACCTACACACAGAAAACTATGAGACAGTGATGAAAGAAATTGAAGAAGACACAAATAGATAGATACTGGGTGTTCGCAGAATAGAAGAATTGATATTGTTAAAATGTCACACTACCCAAAGCAATCCATGGTTTCAGTGCCATCTCTATTAAAATTCCAATGGCACATTTCACAGAAATAGAATAACCCTAAAATTTTTATAGACCCATAGAAGACCCCAAATGGTCAAAGTAATCTTGAGAAAAAACAAAACTGGAGACATCATGTTTCCTGATTTCAAGCTATACTCAAAGCTATAGTAATCAAAACAATATGGTATTGGCGTAAAAACAGACACATAGATCAAGAGAACAGGACAGAGAGCCCAGAAATAAACCCACATAAATATGGTCAATTAATCTACAACAAAGAAGCCAAGAATACACAATGGAGAAAGGACAGTCTCTTCAATAAATGACAGTGGGAGAACTTGAGAGCCACATACAAGAAAATGAAACTGGACCACATATAAAATTAATTCTAACTGGGTTAAAGACTTGAATTTAAGACCTGAAATCATAACACTCCTAGAAGAAAACATAGGCGGTAAGCGCCTTGACCTTGATCTTGGCAATGAGTTTTTGGATTTGATAAAAGTAAAGGCAACAAAAGGAAAATCAAAAAGTGGGACTACATCAAATTAAAAAGCTTCTGCACAGCAAAGGAGACCATCAACAAAATGAAAAAGCAACCTATCAAATGAAAGAAAATGTTTGCAAATCATATGTGTGATAAGGGCTTAACATCCAAAATGTATAAGGAATCCTACAATTCAATAGCAAAAAAAAACAAAAACAAAAACAAAAACCTGTGATTAAAAAATGAGCAGAGGATTTGGATAGACATTTTTCCAAAGAAGATACACAGTTGGCCAACAGGTACATAAAAAGGTGGTCAACATCACTCATCATCAGGGGAATCCAAATCAAAACCACAAGGAGACATCAACTTACACCTGTCATAATGGCTATTCTCAAAAAGACAAGAAATAACAAGTGTTAGCAAGGATGTGGAGAAAAGGGAACCCCCACGCGCTGTTGGTGGGAATGGAAATTGGTGGTGCAGCCACTATGGAAAACAGTATGGAGCTTCCTCAAAAAATTAAAAATTAAAAAATGATCCAGCAATTCCACTTGTGGGTATTTATCCAAGGGAAATTAAAATTCTAACTCAAAGAGATAGATACACTCCTGTGTCCATTGCGGCATTATTTATAGTAGCTAAGACATGGAAGCAGCCTAAGGGTCCATTGATGGGACAAACGGATAAAGAAATGTGGTAGATAGATAGATGATAGATAGATAGATAGATAGATAGATAGATAGATAGATAGATGATAGATAATTAATCAGCCATTAAAAAAAAAGAAATCCGGGGCACCTGGGTGGCACAGCGGTTAAGCGTCTGCCTTTGGCTCAGGGCGTGATCCTGGCGTTCTGGGATCGAGCCCCACATCAGGCTCCTCCGCTATGAGCCTGCTTCTTCCTCTCCCACTCCCCCTGCTTGTGTTCCCTATCTCACTGGCTGTCTCTATCTCTGTTGAATAAATAAATAAAATCTTTAAAAAAAAAAAAAAAAGAAATCCTACCACTTGCAACAACATGGATGGACCTTGAGGGCATTATGCTAAGTGAATAAGTCAGACAGAAAACCAATAACAGAAGGGGGAATGAACCATGAGACTACGGACTCTGGGAAACAAACTGAGGGCTTTAGAGGGGAGGGGGTGGGGGATGGGGATAGGCCAGTGATAGGTATTAAGGAGGGCACGTATTGCATGGCACACTGGGTGTTATATGCAAGTAATGAGTCATGGAACTTTACATCAAAACCTTGGGATATACTGTATGGTGACTAACATAACATAATAAAAAATTATTATTAAAAAAAAAACCCAAGCCATATGTTCTCACTTATATGTGGAATCTTAAAAGAAGAAAGAAAGAAAGAAAGAAAGAAAGAAAGAAAGAGAGAGAGAGAGAGAGAGAGAGAAAGAAAGAAAGAAAGAAAGAAAGAAAGAAAGAAAGAAAGAAAGAAAGAAAGAAGGAAGGAAAGAAGGAAAGAAAGAAAGAAAAAGAAAGAAAAGAAGGGAGGAAGGAAGGAAGGAAGGAAGGAAGGAAGGAAGGAAGGGAGAAAAGAAAAAGAGACAATGGCGGATAAGGAATGCAAAGAGCTATTACTAGGCTGTTGGCCATTGACAATAAATCTTGGTCCAAACTACTAAAAAGTTGCCATAGCTCTGTGGGACGGTTTCTACTGCTCTCCTCTTGGGAAGGGGCTTGGCAGGGAGCAGGGAGAAAGGAACTCAGGGTGAGAGGAAAAGTTACCGCACCTATTTCCTACATTGATATTCATTGAGAGGCACCAATGGGGAGAAAAAATGTCTCTCCAGCCCAAGGCGAAGCTAGCCCAGTACGGCTATTTCTCACTGAGTCTCTGCTATGTGCTTGCTTATGGTATTACCCTTAATTGTCACAATATCTGTGAAAGTGAGGTGACATCTCCAGTTTAAAATCAACTTTTAATTTTATAATAGTTTGAGATTTACAGAAAAGTTGCAAAGATGGTGCAGAGGTTTCCAGTATCCTGACCAGATTTCCCGACCTCAATCTTTTAACAACACCAGGGAACATTTATCAAAACCAAGCAACTGACATTGTTGGGTTCCTAGTAACCAAATTCCAGACTTTATTTGGATTTCACCAATTGTCCCATTAAGGTCCATATCTTCGTCCATTTGGGCTGCTATAATAAAAATAGCATAGACTAGGTGGCTTGAATAATAGAAATGTGTTTCTCACCGTTCTGGAAGTTGGGAAGTCTGTAGGCAGTTTCAGTGTCTGGAGAGAATCCACTCTGTCTTCTCCCGGTGTCCTCACCACGTCAGAAAGGGCAATGTCGCACCCTGGAGTCTCTTTGATAAGGGCACACATAAAAATTATAAAATTGTGGGAAGATGGAGGTGTGAACGAGCCTTCTTGTGGTAATCGTTTTGATAAATAGACACAATTTTGACACATATATCATTTTTATATATAAATACATATCATCACATTGTGCACGTAAACGTTATGTCAATAAGATCTTAATAAAGCTAGAAAAAAATAAATAAAACTTCTTTCTGATTAATGGGCTATTCAGGGCTTCTGCTTCTTGTTAAGCAAATCATTATAATTTATATTATCTCAGAAATTCACGCATTTCTTGGAATCTCAAATTTGTTTCTATGTAGTACGACGGAATATCGCACTTTAATATCAGTTGCTATATCCTCTTTCTAATGCCTCATTTTGTGTGCTTATGTTTTCTCGTAATTCTTAATTTGAGTGGCTAGCAACTTGTCTACTAGAGTACAAATTTTTTAAGTCTGCCATAATTTTGATTTGATTTGATTTTGATTTGTTTTACATAAGTCTATTTTGTTTTCCAATTATTGAATTAAATCCTGTGCACGGTTATTCCTTATTTAAAAGCAAGGTGTTTCAGGCTATGTGTTTTCCCTGAGTACAATTTTAGTCATCCTGTAAGTTTTACTATTCAGTGTCCTCAATGCCATCATTGTCTAATTACACTCTAATTGCACTTCTCATATTCCCCTTGACCTAGGCATTGTTTCTGTTTTGCTTTTAATCTTCAAGTGTTTGTGTTTTTAGTGCAACTCTTATTTATTAATAATGTTGTGCTTGGAAAACATGACCTATGCAATTTCCCTATTTTAGAATCTTAGACGGTTTTGTAGCCCAGTTTTTAATCCATCTTTGAACCCTGATGAAGGGAGAAGAGAAGAGATTTACCGCAGAACTCCAGAGAGTCCGCAGCCTGAGGGAAGGAGCTGAAGCTGTCAAATCCCACAGCAGAAGTTTTGTCTCTGTGTTTATAATCTCTGCCAGGCCGGAGGGGCCGCCAAGAGTTGCTGGGGAGTGGCCCGTGTCTTGCCTGACGGAGCCATCTGTGCCAAGTGCCATCTGGAAGGAGGTACCGCGGGCACAGGGCACTCAGCGAGCTTCTTCATGCAGGATCCCGATAGGACTCTAACTGCCTGCAGCCCACCCTTGCCTCCGGTTGGCATCTCTCGGAATAAAATGGTGTTGCTAAATTCTGAAGAAGTCTCTCCTACTCACTTCCTAGCCAACCTGGTTTTAAGCATAAAAGAAGTCATGAGGCCACTCAGTCCTTCTTTTGATCCATTCCTAGCAGCAAGTGTGTGGTGTCTCACAGGTGTATGGCCAGAAGCATGCGTAGTACCCAGTGCAGCTTCTTCCTTCCTTTTATACCCTTGCCTATTTCCATGCGATTTTCCAACTATAGGAAATAGATCAAGATCCCAAGGGTACTAACTTGCTTAGAAGTGCCTTTTGCTTTTTTTCCCTTCCTTCTTTCCTTCCTTCCTTTCTTTCTTCCTTCTTCCTTTCCCTCTTTCTTCCTTCTTTCCTTCCACTGAAGCTCAGAACATCCGTCTATTGGCAAAGTACTCATAGAGGTCTGGGCTCATGTTTCCTCTTCAGACATACACTCACCATCCAATGATACGGAATTGAAGGCATTGGAAGCACCACCATTACAGAACGTGCCCTTTCTAAGAGCTTGGTTTTAGTTGAGCCTCGAGATCACACTGCACCCCTACCAGAACAGCAGGTGTCCCTTAGTCACCAGAGCTCGCCATCAGTAATATCTTACATCTGAAAATAAATCCAGCTTTAAGCAGCTTGACCACATATGTGCCTCTGAAACTATGGCAACAGAAAGTCCTTTTACCTCTGAGTCCCAATTAAAAGTGTTCTGTTGGCTATAATTGGAGTGTTTGGTCTCCAAAACTAATATATCAAAGCAATCATGTAAGCCTCAAATGTCACCATCACACAAATTGATATTTCCCATGCAAGCAGCTAATGAGTGGTCAGACCAAAGAGCGTGTGTGATTGAGGTTATGGAGAACGACTGGATAAATCCACTTGGGGACCCTCTCCTCCATGCCCCACCCCGCCCACCCGAGGTTTGACAACTGATTGAATGTTGGGGTGGGAGAGAAAAGATGACGGAGATTTCAAGTCTGGGCATCCAGGAGGGTAGGGGGCTTTTAATAGAAAGGGGGGGAAATAACCTAAAGAGTAAGTTTCATGTAAAGAATGACGCGTGGTGAGAAATGTGTTCAATTTCACTCTGCTAGGAAGCCAGACATCTGGCATTGAAACAGGACACATCATGTTTGAGTTTCCTGCCTGGTTAAAAAAGAGAAAAAGAAATGGGGTGCAGGGGAGGAGGAAGGAGAGCAAGAGAAGGAGGAGAATAATTAACTCGTAATATGAATGTCTTTTCTGAGCATTATACTTTCAGATTTGTTTTATCTTTGTTTCTGATTGATTCTTAATCAGCAATAGCACGGAACAAGTCAGCTTTTAGTTTCTCCTCTGTTAAGTATGAAATGATCTATAAACAAACACTTTGAAAGATGCAGTTGAAATGGGTCCTGTGATCCTCTTGTAATGTGAAAAATCTTCTGGTAATGTAAATAATTTCACCCTCTAATAATCTGTTTGCTAACATATTCAGTGGTGTTTAATAATGTTATAAGGCTATTTTCTGGGAATTAGGGCATATACAAGGAGAGAGAGATAGATTTCTTTTTGGATGATATCACAGGAATATGCAAATAACAGAAAGATCTACTTATAGTGGCTTAATCAAGCCAGAAAGTAGACATTACACGTCTACAACTAATCACATGCTCATCCCATCTGCAAAGAAACCTGGAAAATGTGCTTTTTTGTGGACACACCACTACCTTTTAGCTGGGCTTCTATTAATAATGAAGAAGGGAGGGGCGCCTGGGTGGCACAGTCGTTAAGCGTCTGCCTTTGGCTCAGGGCGTGATCCCAGCGTTCTGGGATCGAGCCCCACATCAGACTCCTTCGCTAGGAGCCTGCTTCTTCCTCTCCCACTCCCCCTGCTTGTGTTCCCTCTCTCGCTGGCTGTCTCTGTCAAATAAATAAATAAAATCTTTAAAAAAAATAATGAAGAAGGGAGAAGAGATATCGGGTAAGCAATGATCATATCCCCTCCCCATCTAACACATCTAGAAGTTCTGACACTTTATAGTAATAATCAGCCAGCTTTCCATTTAGGATCTCAAGTCATGCATGATCTGTCACAAGACTAAATGAGTTCAAGTTAAAAGACTTGGGATCAAGCTCTGGCTCTGCCACTCACTCTGTGACCTTGGACAACTAAGTGATTTACTTTTGTTGCTTATCAGTAAAATGAGATAACTGAAATCAATCATTGCAAAGACCCTGAAATTCTATGCTTCCATGCTACAGCCTTAGCCGGAATATTTGCAGGTTATATGATACTGCTCTCCTGGACCCCGTGCCCCACCCTCTGCTCCCAGCAGGCAGGGGAGCCTTGCTGTGGTGTCTTTACCAAGGACCTGGGAACAGCGTCACTTCAGGAATCATCATGCTTTGGAGAAATGAAAATAGCTCCTTCCATCCCCTATAAAGAGAAGATTAGAAGGGGCGCCTGGGTGGCTCAGTCGGTTGAGCATCCAACTCTTGATTTTGGCTCAGGTCATGATCTCAGGCAGAGAGAAAGGGATGAAACGAAAAGAAGAGGGGAATGAGAAAAGCTTATAGGGTCACATGTGAGGTCTTGCTCAGATACACAACACCACGGGGTCCACAGTGTTTTCTTTCATCCCACTGCCTCTGCCCAGGAACCTCACCCACACAAAGCTAACCCCCCTTTCCAGTGAGCTGGAAAAAGGAGGAGGGCTCTATTTGTCATAGGCAACAGGGACCAATTCCACGCTGCATCAGGACCCCACTTTACTACTTACACCGTTGTGGGCAAACCCCATTCATTCCAGGAGTTTTGTCCTCCAGTTCCATCAGCTCTGCCTGCCCACTCTATCACGGCATCACGTTTACTGGTGAACAGAGACTTATGGTAGCTGCTTCTGGTTCGCGGATAAATTGGGCTTTGAAAAACAACTATGACTTTATATCACCCACTAAACTTTTTAGAGATTTAATAATAAAGAAACCTGGTCTCTGTTGAAAAGAATTCTCGAAGGAGTACAGCAAATAGAAGAATTAAAAAAAAATGTCCTTTTCCCATGTACACTGCACAGGCTAGAACCCGATCTACCGAAGTATCAGAAATCTCTGAAGCTTCCGACAGGAAAGAGATTGCTCAGACCTCTAAGGGCTCTTTAGGGAAAGGAGAAATAACAGAAACTTCATCTAGATACAATGAACTTCTTCACTTTTTTTCGACTCATATTTCATATCTCACACCAAAGTGAAACCACAAAAGTTTCATGAGAATCCATGCCAGGGGCGCCGGGTGGCTCAATCAGTTGAGCATCTGACTCTTGATTTCAGCTCAGGTCAGGATCTAAGAGTCATGAGATTGAGCCCTGTGTTGGGCTCCTTTCTTAGTGGGGAGTCTGCTTGAGATTCTCTCTCTCCCTCTCCTTCTGCCCCTTTTCATTGCTCGCATACATATGCGCTCTCTCTCTAAATAAATAAAATCTTTAAAGAAAAAAAATCCATGTAAGAAAATAAAAATGGCACAAAGCCTGGAAGTAAAAATGTTTCTAAATCTTTGAAACTTTAACCAAAGTAAAAGACAAATTAAAACCGGAGAAAAAATTGTAAATAGTATTGCAAATAAAGACATAATTCCTTTCATATATAAAGAGCACCTGCAAAATCAATAAAAAGAAGACCAACAATCCAGCAGAAGGAAGAAAACTGGCAAAGAATAAGAACATGACTAGTCATGGAGGAGGTAATGCAAAAAGAAAACAAACATGAAAATGCTCAACTCTGAGAACTCAGTTGTGCTAGGGAGGAACAGAGACAACAGACACTTACCCTCCCTAAGCCCAACTTTGCCTTTTGGAAGTCAATTTTTATATGCACAGTCACTTTGTAGAAGCCGATATATCACCCCACCCTACCCTACCCCCAAATCACACGTGAAGTACACAAGCTACAAATTGAACAAGGAAGATAATTGCCTCTTTGGTATGATTTCGGGGTTGTTAAGAAGGCACCACAAAATGCTTCCCATGTTTCCCACTAATGTCTGACCTCCCCCCATAGGAAACCTGTTCATCTAGTTTATAGACTTCCCTGTTGAAAGCAAATGGTCATGAGAGAAATAACCCCTGACTCTTCTCATTATTTCTTGATATGAGCAGCAATAATAGCAACTTCATAACATTGTATTACGCTTTGCCACTTTCAATATACTATCACAACAGGATCTATCTGATCTTGTCAATCACTCTGTAGAATAAGAAAAGGGAATATGATTCCAATTTTACAGATGCCTCTTCAGTGATGGAGCCATTCTCAAGCCCAGGTTTTCTGATTCGTAATCCTGAACATTTCCCAGCACCCTATGCTGTATGTCGATCTGTGAGATCCTTTCCTGGGATGGCGTTCTGGCAGGGGAAGTGGAGTGAAAGCGTAAGGCCATGAACACCTAGGGTTGTTAAGAATGAAGGGAGATGAAAGAGAAAGAGCCACCATAGGGAAAATGGGACCACGGTAGTGGTCCACCGCACTAAAGATACATTCAACTTACAGTTTCATTTACAGATCTGAAAATAACAGACATGGACATTTCTAACCCTTCCTCACCTCCCAAGTTAACCATGAAGAGAAAGTAAACACCTCAATGTTTCCCAAAGAGGGAATTTCTGAGCACCTACTGATTGGAAGCATTTGAGTTTACCCGCATTCTTGCCACCATAGCTAATCCACTCTTCGCCCTGCCCACTGAGTTTTAATCTCAGTGACTGCATTTTTCACTTCTACAAGTTCTCCTTGGCCTATCCTGCTTCATTCTCTTTCCAGGTTCTCACTTCTCTCCATTTTAACTTTGACGATTTTTGAGTATACTCATTTCATGGTCTCCATCGAATAGCTCTGTGATTGGAAGCTTCTGGTCTCCAATCCCACTGTATGTTTTGCTTGATAACTCTTAGATATGGCAAGTGGTTTCCTCATGCATTTTGTAATTTGTTTTTTGGACTAAATTCTAGTGGGGCTTTATCTGAGGAAATACTAAGTGGGCAGAGTTAAAAATCTACCCAGGCTTCTAAGGCAGTTTTATATTTGTAACTGTAGTCATCCCAAGGGTCTGACCTGCTTGGAACATGTGGTATGTTCATTTTTTGAGGCTAGGGGCTTCCAAGACCATGCAGGCAGTACACATCAGAACCCCAAACTTGTGCAAGGCGTCTGTTATAAAGGTCTACTGTTATGAATTCTCAAGAGGAAATTGAGCCCCACTCAGAATCCAGGAGGAGACAGATAAATTTCATCACAGTATTTCTGCAGTGGGTTATCATATCTAACCATTTCTCCAAAGATATAACCTTTCAAGTGCCCCAGATGTTTTCAGTGGTCCCAGTTCCAATTCCCTGCCACACAGGAGCCCAAGACCTCATTTCCCATCTCTATGTGAGCTTTGGAATCCAAAACCTTTGTTTATCAGAAACAGTAAACTCTCACCTCCCAAGACTACTGGACCATCAGCCGCTGTGTTTAGTCCCCTCTGTTTTCAGCTCCTGGGAATTCCCTCTTACTTTTTTAGGCATTTCAAAGGATGTTTGTTATAGTCTATTCAGCATTTCTAGGCATTTTCTAGTAGGAAGGTTTTCAGACTACTTAGATTATTATATTATTGGAAATGGAACCACAAGTCTCTTTAGATACATTATTCAATTTAATCCTATCCCATTCCTGCAAGATAATCATAGTCCCATTTCACAAATGAGGAAATTGAGACTCATCGAAGTTAAATAATTTTCTCAAGATATCACCACTAATCCTGACCTTGAAGACCATGTTCTTTTCCCCTATTATGTCTCTGAAGAGCTAGCCTACTTCCTCTACTGTGTCTGAAAGAAGGAGTCCAGAGCTTTTGAAGAGTTTAAACTGAAGAGTCCTTTGAAAATTCTCCTTGAAGATCATTATTTTTTTTAAGTTTCTGGCAGAGTTCCATTATTAATTATAAGGGTGAATGGTAAGCCAAAGAATTATGAAGCCTAAATGTGGCTTGATAACACCTTTGGGGAAAACATCAAGAATCATTGAATAGGCTTGTGTCTGAACATACTGAGAATGTAAGAGAGGCAGACCTTCCCTCCCCAAGCAGCCAGCCTCATTATATCCAAGGGTGGGTCAGCAGAAGGTCTGGAGGACTGGCTCTGCCTGAAATATGTAGGAGAAGGTAGATCAGGAGAGGTTAATGTCCATGCTGTGGAATCATGAAACCAATGAAACCCTGGATCATTGGGTTAGAAACTGGCCCAAGGCCAAACACAAAATATAGTCATAATTGGAGCCTTCCCAAGTAGAAAAAGGTTATTAGTGGAATCACATTAATCACAATGATTAATGCTGAAACCCAAGCTTTTTATTATGTAAAAGGTTAGGAAGAGTATATTGATGGGGGGAATAAAAGGGTTCCAGTTTTGTAGAAAATAGTGAACCAAAGAGGGACAGTAAATATTCAGGATGCGATTTGAAATCAGAAACCTGAATGAGTCACACAAATCATGCTTAAAAGCCGCTTATGCAAAGAAATTTGCCAGAAAGCAAATGTGCCTACAGATGGCCCATCAGGAGGCAGTTGAGCAGTCCCTGAGTGCTGCAAGGGCAGCCAGACCAAAGGACAGGGTGCAGGGGAGGGGGTGAACATGAGCCCAGAACAAGGATCTTGCCACCCACCAGACCTCGTCAGTGCACAGCCTGCCAAATGTTGTGCCCAGGACAGGTTGTCTTGGAACACCAGAGTCTTCACACTTTTTTACCCCAGACAGGCAAGAGCAAAGACACAGGGCTAACTGGGTGAAGTAGTGAGTCCAAGAAGAGATTGCAAGAGTGATTAATCAAAGTGAAAGTATGTAGACAAAAGCCTCACCTTTGAATTCAAAACAAGCCAGTTGAGAGGTTGATCAGTGATTAAGGAGATGCAGAAGAATAAGGCCATTTGAAAAGGAAGAAGAAAGTTGACCCTGGAAAAAGTCTCTAAACTGGAATTAGGTGCTTAGAAGGCTTCCAATGGTCTCACCATTACCACGGATGGACCCAAATTGATAGACTTCCCAAACTGAGAACAAACCATTAAATAATTCTTCCCTGTCTTATATTTTATAGGGAAAAAAAATCTGGAAGAAGAGAGGCAGATTGTGTGTCTTTTAAAATTAATTTATAACATGCCTGTTTCCAAAAGGATCTGAAGTAAGTCACAATATTAAAGCACACGCACAAGGCAGTTAAGTAAAGATGCTTGGCAAAATCTGGCTCAGACTTTCAAATTCATTTTCTCTTCTTACTGGCTATAAACTAGGCCACATTTCCCAACCTCCTTTGCAATTAGGTGTACCCTTCTGTACAAATAGGAATGACTGAGTTCTAGCCAATAAAACGTGAGCAAAAATACGTGTGCCAGTTCCAGGGCTGGCCCATAGATACCTCCCTGGCATGACCATCCAAACCCTTTCTCCATTTTTTCATGTGTCTGTTAGCCATTTGTATGTCTTCTTTGGAGAAATATCTGTCCATGTCTTCTGCCCATTTCTCGACTGGATTTTTGTTTTTTGCGTGTTGAGTTTGATGAGTTCTTTATAGATTTTGGATACTAGTCCTTTATCTGATATGTCATTTGCAAATATCTTCTCCCATTCTGTAGGTTGCCTTTTAGAACAAGACCCTGCCCTGGGATAAAGGTTAGATTAAGGAGACGCACCTTCCCACCAAAGCATATTTTTGCAAATGGCATCCAATTGAGACAAGGATGCAAAGAAATAAGCCAGATCGGAGAAGTGCGGCTAGAAAAGATTTGGAGGATGGTCCCTGGTACTTGGGACCCCCTGGAAGCAAAGAGACAAAAAGAGAATTGAGTTTTTGAGATTTTTTTCCCCCAAAGATGTCTGTGACTGCCCAGATTTGTGTGATTGGGTTCAAGTCCAGAAAACTCTACATCTCCCAAGAAGGGGTATCCTCCCAAAGCCCACTTCAGAGGGCTGTGGAGGAAAAGGACTTGGTAGACCCTCACAGAGGGTAGAATGGGGGTCATAGAGCATAATGAACAAGGACATTCTTCACCCAAATTAGAGTAAGGTCAATTCAAGAAACTTCCCACTGCCAGGCAAAGGGGCCTCACCCCACCTCCCTGCCAAAATCTCCTTGCTCTGGACCGGCCACTCACAGTTCCCACTTTTCCTTTTCATGAATGTTTTTTTGTGAGTTATCTGGTCCCTGCTGTGCATGGCATGTTGGAAGTTGGAAGAGGGCATGACAATCATCTTTTCAGTTTATCTTTGCAGGTCCATAAGAGCCACCTGTCAACGTAATGGAGACAAGTGCCTGTCATCAGCCAGAGATCCTGCTCTTGGAGTTTGAGGACATGACTGGATGAGGCTTTGGGTGACCTCTCTTGGAGAGAGTATCTTCCACGTGTGGCAAGGACAAAATAGGTACCTGCTAACCAGAGGATAGATATGACAAATGTCTTCGTCAGCTCAGGATGTTATAACAAAATGCCATTACATGGGTGGCTTACGTGACAGAAAATTAAACGTGTTTCTCCCAGTTTTGGATCAGCTAGGAAGTCAGAGATCAAGGAACCATGATTTGGTTCCAGTCCCTGTGAAAGCTCTCTCCCTGGCATGCAGGCCACTGTCTTTTTGCTGTATCCTCACATGGTGGGGAGAAAGGGGAGATGTTCTGGTCTCTTCTTAGAAGGACACTAATGCCATCACAAGGACCCCACCCTCATGACCTCATCTAAACCTAATTAACTCCCGAAGGCTCCACCTCCTAGGACCTTCACATTGGTAGCTAGGGCTTCAACACATAAATTTTGTAGGGATACATTCAGTCCATAATAACAGAGGTTGACTAACTGTTCATCAGAGAAGTTTCCTTTTCTTCCAGCACACAGTTGTCTACCTTTCCCAGCTTTCCCGCTTGTTAGGTAGAGGTGCTCTAGGTGACTAAATGTTAGGGAAATGAGCAGAAGTTACATGTGCCATTTCCTCATAGAGCCCATACACAATCTTCCTTCTCTTCCTCATCTGCCACCAGCATCCAGAGCACTCCGTAGGCCTACGTGAGGATGCAGTGTCCAGAAGGAAAAATCATGGGTTCCTAAAATCACCATTTGGAGGGATTTGGGACCAGGAATACCTGGAATCAGGAATACTGTATGTGAGAAAGACAGAAATATCCACTGTGTTTAACCCCCTGATATTTGGGGGTTAACAGCTAGCATTACCCCTCCCAGAGACATAAAAGAAAAACTGGAGACCACTTGGAATTAGACAATATATCAATGTACAAGAAAGAGAAATAAGGCACTTAGCAATTTAGTATTTGGCTCTGAGCTTCATGGAAGCCAAACAAATACAAACGAACCAAAAATCACTAGCTGATACAGTTCATGGTGCCTGAGTTAGAAAACACATAAATGTCAAGAAACAAACTTTGGCATTCAGTGCAGGGAACATTCATCACATGGAACCACATCTTTGGGAAACCACAAAATGAACTTCTTCAACTACATTTTGGTAAATCATGCAAAGTGAGTCTTATTGGACAATCCCAACAAAAGCCAAGAGCAGAAAATCAAAGATTGCCTGAGTGAGGGGAACCAAATGATTTAATGACCATATATCTTTACATATTTATGTTGTGGTCCTTTCTTACCTGATCCCATGTAAGCTTTCAATGTCTCTCCAGTGCCTTGCATCTAAACTTTAAGGCACTAAACAGTTGTCTCGTACCGTCCTTCCCAACCTCATCTCTCTCTCTTCCCCCAGAGGTACCTTCTGTTGTCATCAAACTTCCTGTATTCTGTCCTTCACGTTCCCAGCTCTGATCCTTTACTCACATTTCTCCCTTGCTTAGAATTCACTCTCTTCACCTCCCAACATCGCCAACCTCTACCTTTCCTTCAAAACACTGCCAAATTGCCACCTCTTCCATAAAGCCATCAGCCAGACAGGTGCCGGCTACTTTACAGTCATGTGTGTGGCCTTGTGGAAACATTTGCAGAAGGTAGAACCATGCCTTCCCACAAGGATACCCATGTTCAAGTCCCAGAACTCCCCAATGTGTTAGGTTCCATGGCAGACGGAAGTAAAGGTTGCAGATAGAATTAAGGTTGCTAATCTGCTGACCTTGAGTTGGGGAGATTATCCTGGATTAGCTAGTAGGCCCAGTGTAATCATGAGGGTAAGTGTAAGAGGGAGGCAGAAAAGAGACCAGAGAGATGGCATCATGAGAAATATGTGGCCCTATGTTCTTGGCTTTAAAGATGGAGGCAGGGGCCACAAACCAAAAATGCATGGTCACTAGAAACTAGGAATGGAAAAAAAAAATGGAATTCTCCCCTAGAAACTCCAGAAGGAATGCAGCCCTGCTGATATATTGATTTTCACCCAGTGAGATCCATTTTCAACTTCTGACCTCCAGACCTGTAAGACAATACACTGAGTTGGTGGTAATTTAGTGCAGCAGTAATAGGAAACTAAAACAGGGGAGCCTGGGTGGCTCAGTCGATTGAGTGCCTGACTCCTGATCTCAGCTCAGATCTTGGTCTCAGGGTTGTGGGTTCAGGCCCCACATTGGGCTCCATGCTGTGTGTGGAGCCTACTTTTAAAAAAAATAGGAAACTAAAACAACATCCAACTGTGAGAGCAGAGGGAGTGCTTCTGGTCACCATCCCACAGACCCACATTCACCCCCAAACCAGCTCTATTTTGAGACTGTCTACTTCTATCCGATACTTCACTTCATGTGACTTCCTTGTTCTCCAACCCATCCCTCTGTACTCTTGCTCTAGGTCACCATCTAATGGAAACCTACCATACTGTCTACCAGCTCGTGGCTTGTCTCCTATCTCCAGCTTGAGTATTGATCCAACCATGAATGTGATGAATCAGATACTCTTAGGAATGGTTGACCTGGTCTGGCCACTGAGGACTATGCTGGCATCTACCACCATGTGACTAATTCTGCCCAGTTCATTTTGGGCATGCCAATGGCATCCATAGCTGAGACTATGGCCTTCCTGCCCCAGCATCAGGCCTCCTCAGCCCATCACTTTTCCAGCACTTGCTTGACGCGCCCTCCCCCATCCCGGCCCTGAAGCACTCAGGAAACTCTGATTTTCCGGACATTACATGTCGACTCTGGAGAAATGGAAACTGTCTCAGGCCCAGTAGATAGACACTTCCCCAGCCATTTCTAATCTACATTCTTTCCCCAGCCAGCACCACGCTATCAGGCACCACAGTGAAACTAGAACAATTTAAGGGTCTTACAATTGTCTCAGGCTATTACTTGAGAGTATAGAATAAGGAAGATGTTTCCCGCACAAGGTTTTTCCCAAACCTCTCTGGGTGCTTCTTCTCTCTACCCCCAAATTCTGTACTCACCAGAAGGGAGTCTTTCTTCCTCCTCTGTCTATGTGAAAGGAATGACCTCTAAGAAATGTCTCTCAAAAATATTGACCCTCTTACATCTACACCCAGCTAGACTACAACATCCCTGATAGCAAGAGTTCCCCTTCATGTGGTTAGTCCCCACCTAGTATCTGACATTCAGTAGGCACTGATATATGTTGAAATGCATCTGAATTAAATAAACTGAATTATATCGAATTGCAGAATGGTGATATGGGTCTGGGAGCTACTCATGAAAGAGGAGCTTCAAGGTCCCAGTATAATGACGTGTGTGTGTGTGTGTGTGTGTGTGTGTGTGTGTGTGCGCGCGCGCGCACACGCGCGCGCGCATGTGCCTGGGTAATGGGGTTGTGACTTATATCTGCTGCCTGGTATAAACTTTCCAAGAGCACTGGTGAATTCAGCCGGTTGCCATCCCTTTTTTCCCTGCAGATCCCAAGGCAGCAGTACAAGCATGACACTCACAGAGGTCCAGGCTTAAAACCCTAAGCTATATTCATTATGATTCGAACACCTCTGGGTATGAGAGGAAGGTTGGTGGGCAAACCTTCCAATGGTCAGTTTGCAAGAAGCACTAAGGAGTCCCCTGAGACATAATCTATTCCAAGGGAAGAAGGAGTTGGAGGGAACAGGCCTGGGCTAAAGAGAATAATGAGTCAGGAAAGGAGGAGCAATTTTGAGCAGAGCACAATGGCTGTGCTTCAATTCATTGTCGAGTCCGGTCCTGTGGATTCACGCCAGAAGCCAAGAGGAAGGACACTGCACACTACATTAAAGAATAAATTTGAACGGGAGATATTTTACTTTAAAAAAATTATATATATGTGTGCATATATGTACATATATGCACACATTTGTGTGCATATTTATTTAAGTAAATATATTTAGGATAAAGTTGGTATTCTAGAGTTTAAAGGAAAGTTTGAGTTCTATATAGGGAGACCATATATTCCAGTTTTCTCAGCACAGTCCAAGTTTACACCTGTTGTCTCAACGTGGAAACTTCTTCCCTCTCCCAGCTGAATTTTAAAGTGTCCCAGTTCAGATAACAAATTATATGGTCACCCTAGTTCTAAGGACTTTGTTGAGATAAATTATGGTAACTCACACACTCATTTTCTAACACATCATGTCCATGTGTTCATAAAGGGAGCCTCTTATTGGAAAACACTGTAGAACAATAAGAACAAAAAAGAGGAACATGAACAAGTCCCATTTCTATGAGACTAGAAGACATCTGTAAAGCAAAACCACAACAGATGAATCTAGAAAGCAGAGAAAGGAGCACTCTTAGAAGGACAGAGTAAAGTAAAACCCAAGTCTTCAAAGGGAGAAACCAATGAGAAGAGAACTAATTCACCTAAAGAGCCCAAGAAAGAAACTAGAGTCACCAAGTGACAGCTAGGCAAGAGTAAAACCATCACTGTGTGCTACAAAGCAATTAGCCTTCCCCATCCCATTGGGAGATAGATGTAGATTCTCTGGATGGATTGAATCAAACTGGCTCCATCTCAGAGACACAAGGTACAGAGGAGGGGTGCAGGAGATGCTAACTTCAAATCAGGAAGCATTAACTGAACACTGTATTCTGATGGTGAGACCTGCAATCTTCTCCCTTATCTCAGCTTTAGAACACTGTTATCTAATTTTATACTCCTCAAGAAGATTTAAGAAAATAAACACCCTCAGCAGAGAAAAAAAAGACCTGCAAACAATGACATTTGGGAGCAATCTGGCTGGCCAACAGATTTTCCTACATGAAAGCCAGAGAAGTCAACAAGACCAGACCAAACTTAATTACCTTTTTAGTGCCTCATTCTTAAATATGAATGGACACCAGGTATTAGGAGGCAGCTGGAAACTTGAAAAACAAAGGCAAAGGCAAACAGGAAGAAAGAAATTAGAAAAGGAAAAACAAAACAAAATAAGCAAAACAAAAAATTCAAGAAAGTTATAATTAATGACTTCAGAGAATGAAGAAAGATAGCCTGCTATCTTCCTAAAATAATCCGAGACAAATAAGCTCTTAAAAATTTCAATAGTAAACAGAAGGGGGAATGAACCATGAGAGACTGTGAACTCTGGGAAACAAACTGAGGGCTTCAGAGGGGAGGGGGGTGGGGGATTGGGATAGGCCGGTGATGGGTATTAAGGAGGGCACGTATCGCATGGTGCACTGGGTGTTATATGCAAATAATGAATCATGGAACACTACATTAGAAACTAAGGATATACTGTATGGTGACTAACATAACATAATAAAAAATTATTATTAAAAAATTCAATATTATGTCTAATTTCCTTAAAATATTCAACAAAAAGAATGAAGAGATGGATACTAGAAAAAGAAAGATAATAAAAGCAGAGGATTGGTCCAAGAGCCCTAATATCTTCCCAATAGGAATTCCAAAAAGAAAGAACAGAAAAAAATTGTAGGGAAAATTATTTCAAAGAAATACTACAAGTAAATTTTCCAGGACTGAAGGATACAACTGTTTTGATAAAAAGAGCCCACTGGGGCTCCTGGGTGGCTCAGCTGGTTAAGCGTCTGCCTTCAGCTCAGGTCATGATCCCAGGGTCCTGGAATCAAGTCCTGCATGGAGCTCCCTGCTCAGCAGGGATCCTGCTTCTCCCTCTGCCTGCCGCTCCCCCTGCTTGTGCTCTCTCTCTCCCTCTCTCTCTCCCTAACAAATAAATACAATAAAATCTTTTTTAAAATAAATAAAAAATAAAAGAGCCCACCAAGTACACACCACTTACTGAGTAAAAGCACATCATCTGTGAAATTTCAGAATGCCATGTATAAAGAGAAGGTCTTGAAAGATCTTAAAAGCTTCCAGAGAGGGGGGGAAAAAGTCACATACAAAAAACTGAGAATGAGAAGGGCATCAGATTTTTAAACAGCTATACTAGAAGCTAGAAGAAAGCAGAATACCTTATGAGTAAAAGGGTTTCCAACATAAAATTCTATACCCATTTAAACTATCACTCCATTTTGAAAGTAGAATAAGGTAAGCAGAGCTTCATACAATTTATCTCTCATGCTTACTTTTCTCAGAATACTACAAGAGAATGTACCTCACCAAAATAACAGAGATAACAAAAAAAACAGAACACACGCGGTCCAGGAAATAGGAGATTCAACATAGAAGAAAGGCAAAGGGAATGTCCAGGATGGGAAACCATTCAGGGAACAGATAGGTATGACTGAAACAAGCAAAGAAGGCCCCAGGAAAGCAGACTGCAAGAAAGGTTACATTTTTAACTGATAGATTATCTGAGAGATGCACGCATAGAAAATTGTAGAGTTGAATTTCGTAGATCCATGTGAAGATATGAGAAGATTTAGCCGGAGATCCCAGAAAGTCAAGGAAGTAAAAATGAATGAGCTAACTATTAATTCTATGGAAAAATAACTTGCCCACGTAGAAAATAAAATAGTGTGCTCTTAATCCAGAAGTGGGCAAAATTAAAATTATACTAGTAATAGTAAATATGGACTTCACTGTAGTTATAATGCGTAGTGCTCTCATTACGTTGGCAGTGTGAAAAGAGAGAAAGAATAGTAGAGATTTACAATTCTCATTTCCCCATCATAGGAAGGCAATAAATAATGTCTAAAGGTGATTAATCAAGAGAGAGCAGTGTAACCATATTTAGAAATATGGAGACAAATACGGGAAGAAAAGATTAAACGTTCAAAGACATTGCTTCTGGAGAGGTGAAGGAGGTCTGTTAAGCAAGGGACAGCCAAGTATTTTTTAGATAAGTCTTTAAGCACTGCTTGACTTTTTAAAATTATGGGCATATACTTTTTTAACAAAAATAAAAAATACTCTTTAAAAAGTAGGACTCCTTTGTAGTCTCTTTTTCTTCTATCTAGTAGTTTTTTAAAATTATGACAATAAATCTATGTAAGATGGTAGGAGCCTAAGGCAGTAATGAGGGGTGAAAGGCATTATCTCCATTTCAAAGTCATTGTTGAGACACAGAAGAGACCCAACACCCTGAACGGTGAGTACCAAGGATATGTTTCATAATTTCTGGCACCCGGTACTGTTTGAATAGCCTTCCTGAGTTCAGAATAAAGTTTCCACCTTAGGGCTACCACCTCCCCAAGGGAGAAATCAGAACCTTGCTTCCCCCCTTCTTTGCAGCCAGGCCACAGGCATAACAATTCAGTAGAAAGGAAGGTAATTTGAAATCTCAGGTATAGGAAAGAAAACTCCAACACACACACACACACACACACACACACACACCCCAAACCATAAGTAGTAATTCTCCCAAGATTTCTTGAAGAGTTGACTTCATGTCCGGCCTTAACTATAGCTAAATATCCAAACGTGAATGAAATGAGAACGGACATCCTCCCTGGTGCACAATTCCATTCACTTGAACATTTCCAGCAGAGTTCCAATTTGGAATGAAAGCGAATTAAGTGCAGCCCGAAGCCTGGTCAAGGCTCCTGAGGAGAATTCAGACGAGCAGCTGCTCCATCACCTTCCTCAACCACATGCTCATGAGTGGTCTCGTGCCCACCTGGGAAAGAGCCAACGTAACTGGAACCCACGAGCATCCGGAGGGTCACTTGGGGTGTCCAAGCTCCCTCCCAGACAAGTGGGGCCCCCACTCAGCCTGGGATTTTGGAGCGTGTGATGCGTGAGAGGGCAAGGCTGGTGCACGTGCTGAAATGCAGAACAGAGGGAAATGGGAAAACGTGCCAAGGACAAAGAGCTCCAGGGAGCAGGGAACCTTCTAGATCATCCGTTCTAAGGAAGCAGGCAGAGAGGCTGGCACAGAATCAAAGCTAGAGATCTCTACCCGGATGCAGGCCAGACGCAGCAGGCGTGCTCAGAAGTCTGTGCCAAGAGCAGTTCCCTGGGCACCCGGGGCACAGAGGGGGAACACCTTTACAGAGCCCCTGAGGCCTCGTTCTTAAACAAGAAGAGGGTCATTGAGGGTACTGAGTCACACTGAACTTGGGGGAACAGAGTCACTGAAGAGGCAGCTGACACCATTACCATCAAGAGTTAAAAAGCCCACGTGGGCCAAAATGACGTAGACGGAGAACACCAGGTTGACCCAGGGCAAGATAAGGGCGCTGAATAAATGTCCTGGACCCGACATGCAAGGTTTACCATGCAAAAGGTGTTCACAGATTGATGTTTGGCAAGCCAAAGCTTTTTTTAAAGTATATTGAGCTGTGATTTTTTTTTTTTTTATGGAGCAAAGATTTCTAAACGAACCTCTTCTAATATAAACTTTGAACTCTGTGTAACTTGAAACCTCTGGATATTTGAATTTCTGGAAGCAAGCCCAACAAGTACATAAATAGAAATAACTGCTTCTAGTGTTTGCACCCTGCCTGCCATTGGGAGGGTACAATGCCATAGCTGAGTCTCCCAGACAAGAAAGAGAAAACTTCACTGAAGCAGAACTCTGCAGGGCAGGAGGAAGGGAAGGGAACTCTTATTTGGTCTTACCAGGATCGGAATCTTGACTCTAACAATCATTTCAGACTCACCCAGCTTGGTTATCCAGTACCTGAAGACATTTTTTAAGTTGAAATTTTGTGAAGGTGACAAAATCATTTTTTTGAGAATGCCTGAGTTCCTTCTCTGCAGTGAGGACACCATGCGGGTTACTCTGCTTGTCAATACACAACGGGCGACAGGATATGCGGAAGGTTCTCGACCCGAATTCCCATTTCCTACACACTACCTGCAAAGCTGGTAGTAACTGTCAACCAGCAGGTTCCAGGGCTTTCCTATTCACCCCGAATCCTTTTGTTTCTTTCTCAGCTAGCTCTTGGCAAATGACGCTTCCTACTTATCCTCTGTCTTTACAGCCATTATACACAATTTCTAAGTGCAGAAGACTTCTGTCATCGACAAGCCTCTAGGATTTAGCATTCACAGTGTTGACCATTTCTTGAATGTCACCAAAGGTCCACGGCGTGTAGTACTTTGTAGACAATCTAAACAGAAATTTGCAGTCCTACGTTCTGTGGGATCGGTGGTCTGAACCAAGTCACCCACGTAGCTAGTGAATAACCCTAACCAAATCCCCGATTCTGCATCTCAACACAATTCGGTCATTCTCTCCTTTGTTGTCTTATATGCTGTAACCTTTATGAACTGACTCAAGTTTTGTTTCTGTGTGAAAAGTAGCTCCCAAAAGAAAGTCAGTCAGCTGCTGGGGCTGGTGATAAAAATGAGGAAAAAACGAAGACAGCTGAGAAAGTACTGGTTCTTATCAGAGATCGAAACGCTGAATACGTTTAGGGGACAACGTCACGTTTGGCAGCACCCAGACTCTGAAGGACTCTAGTATGCCTTCTGTATAAACACAAAAAAGGCAATTTGTAAAACTGCTTTAGGATCTATAACAGCCGGTGTAAAAATTGCTCGATGAGTGAGCCATAAATCATTTGGGTAAGAGTCACTGAAATTTTTCAGTTATACTGACGGAGAAAACTATACGTTATAATGGTGGAGATTCTTGTTGCTCTTGAGACATACCCTGAATAAGCAAAAACATATCTCAAACATCGGTTCTATAGGGTCTTTATTCACTGGCAGCTGGGAAAGATTTTTCTTTCCCGCAGCTCACGCTGCCGTCTGACAGCCAAGCCCGGGACGTCACACCTCTTGGCAGGTGCTTCAACCCAAGGACTCTGTGCTGACGGAGGTCTTGCCCTTTTTTTTTTTTTTTTTAAGATTTTATTTATTTATTTGACAGAGAGAGAGACAGCCAGTGAGAGAGGGAACACAAGCAGGAGGAGTGGGAGAGGGAGAAGCAGACTCTCTGATGAGCAGGGAGCCCGATGTGGGGCTCGATCCCAGAACGCTGGGATCACGCCCTGAGCCGAAGGCAGGCGCTTAACAACTGCGCCACCCAGGCGCCCCGAGGTCTTGCCCTTTATCGCCCTCATTTACTCAGGGGATGAGTGGGGTCATAGACAGAAATTTCTTTCTCACAGTTCTAGGGGCCGGAAGTCCAAGAGCAGGGTGGCAGCATGGTCGGCTTTGGGAGAGGGCCTCTTCCAGTCTTGTAGGCGGCTGCCTTCTTGATGCGTCTTCACGTGAAGGAAAGAGAGGTCATCTCTGTCATGCCTCTTCTTATAAGCTCAGTAATTCCATTCATGAGCGCTCCACACTCATGAGCTAATTATCTCTCCAAGAACCTACCTTCAAATACCATCACATTAGGGATTAAAGATTCCACATATGAGTCTTGGGAAAACATAAGCATTCAGTCCATAATAGGGAGGATGTTCCCTAGCTGGGCCATCTCTTCCTTCCTGGAGTTCCTGCTGAAAATAGCTCCCTCCTGAGGCAGAAAGATCCACGTCCTGATGCTCCCTTGGTAACAACCCAGAAGAGTCCCCAGAATTAACAGTGACTATTAATCACTTCATTCATTTGTTGACTAATTTTTCCTTTTTGTGTTAGATCCTTAAAAAAATAAACAGCATCGGGGCGCCTGGGTGGCTCAGTCATTAGGTGTCTGCCTTCGGCCCAGGGTGTGATCCCGGAGTTCTGGGATCGAGCCCCACATCAGGCTCCCTGCTCCGCTGGGAGCCTGCTTCTTCCTCTCCCACTCCCCCTGCTTGTGTTCCTTCTCTTGCTGGCTGTCTCTCTCTCTTTCAAATAAATAAATAAAACCTTTAAAAAAAAATAAAAATATAATATAATAAAAAATAAACAGCATAGCTCTTCATTGTCTTGAAAAGCAAACTTCTTTATAAGTCAGCACTAGGCCATTTGCGTACACATACCTGTGTTTTTACCTGGGGACCCTAAAATCTACAAATTTGATGGGCTTAACCTTAACCTCCTGGGACCCACCAAACCACATAAATTTTCATCTCTCTTCAGAAGAAACTTCTTTCTTGTCACCGTTTTCACACACGCTGGGCCAAGGTTTACTAGTTCCATTGCCCCCAGCTCAGGGCAGACTTAGCTTATTTGTTACCTGGGGCAGATAATTTCACAATACCACCCCTCCTCTACAAAAAAATTTTTTTTCAGTAATAATCAGAAGACAAGTAACAATAATGGCCAAATGCAGACAATAAATTTCTCCTGTTGAGTTTTATATGTATAAAATCACGCCAGTGAAATTAATAATAATAAATAAAATAAAATATTATAGCATGAAAAAGAAAAAAGTAATAGATGAAAGCTCTTTAATCACTTGTACTCACCTCCCCAATCTGTGTGCCCACTAAGGCTGAGAAAGAGGGCAAAGGGACCACAAAGAAATGCCATAAAGGGACATTGACGCAAGCAACTCTCTTGTTCAGATCATAAGATGACCCCCTCTGGCCATATCATTCTTGGTTTGGTTATAGGAAGGAATTTAGGCCTTCACGTATTTATCCTATTTAAGCTTTTTGCTCTTATTCTGAGCATCTAATATATTCAGAACTCTTTTAGTAAGCATGTGTCCAAGATTTCTCCTAGGACAACAAAGTGTCCTTCTGGATCTTGCCTGCTTTGGGGCCAAATTAGTTCAGATTCATGCCTGGTTCTCTAGTTACTGAGGACAATTTCCTAGAAATACATAATAAGCTTATAACCTGTTCCCATTATGTGCTAGTCACTATCTTGGCTATTTCATCTTCTTTGCAATATGCCTGTGCCTAGGATTTGCTCCTCAAGTCAGAAAGTCCATGCACAATAATCCTTCTGGGGTACATAGGGTACATAGCCTCTTGGTCCATTTCTTGAGCTGCACTCTGTCTGGGCTTTAATTTACATGTTTTACATAACTGTGGATGTCTCTATTTCATATGTATTGCTATTCCTAGACATTAAAATTAGTCTCTTGCCAATTCACTTACTGGGTAGATATGTATTGAGTCCCTACTCAAGCACAGGGAATATAAGAGCAAACCAAACCCAGCTCTTGACTTCAAGGAACTTAGAGTCTCCCAAGATCCAGACAGTAGTTAATGACAACATAGCAGACTTTCAGGAAGCCTTGGCTCTTTGCCACAAGATAGTATTTCTTCCCTCTGTGACCTGGGTAAATATTCACTAGAAGATTAAAAGACTAATTCATATAAATTACAATAGGGAAATGAATGGCTGCCTGTGAGTTCAATAGTTTTTCTTTTGTGCACTTGTTAATTTGTAAAATCTCTGATAGAGAATTTAGAAATATCAACTCTCAATACCCAAAGGAAAAGGAAAATCTATAATTGGATGACATCATTGCCAATCACCCAAGGTATAAAATAAGCAGGTTACATGAAGAAGCAGCAATGATTTAGTCGTGTCTACAGAACTGGATGGTGGACTGCCCTCCTTCTATGTTACCCTCATAGAATGAACTAAGAGTATGGTGCTCTCCAACTCTGTGCAGATATTATGAACATTTCAAAGCGAGAGGTCACACCCACAAACAGCTGAGAATGCACTGCTGCCAAATCCTGATTATTTAACATTATCTTAAGCAGAAAATGAAGAAAGTGTTTCAAAACACTTATGATGAATAGCTATATCTCAGAGTTCTGAACCATTCACTCACTGCCTTATTTCAAGAATCTATACTTTGAGGCCTGTAAAGAAAAAGAGAATGTCCACTGGTCTTTGCCCAAAATTTCTCCCAACACAGATGGGTAGGATGTAAAAAATCATTGCTTTTACCATAACAATAGGAAAACACTCTTTAAAATCATCAAAAAGCTGTGAATGCAAAAAGTCCAAATGAATTAAATTCTAGTAAGGACAAGCCCTTACTAGATGAGTAAAAACTGGTCATCACTTTTGTCTCCAGAAGCATTGACCAAGTCAAAGCAGGGCAGGAGAGGATCAGATTTGCCAGAGATTGAGGGACTTGCTGGGGTAAATAAATTAATAAATAAATAAGCAGCCAAATGCCACATGTGAGCTAGTAGAGCATACTGGAATATGGAGAAATCCAAACGCTAAACTAGTTCTTTATGCCAGCCAATTCCCTCCGTGGGAATTTTGCTTAGGAAGTGTTGGTGCATGAGCAAGGGCCAGGCTGGAAAGCAGGGAAAGATATTTCATGAACTTACAGTATTTATATCCCAAAACTCTGTTAAAAGGAGGGATTGATCCCACTGTCAAGTCACCTGAAACCAGAGGAGACCTGAAGCTAATTAAGCAACAAATGAGCCCCAACCCAACTTACCTCCTGAGTAGATAAAAGAGATCAGTCCTTTACCTAGATGCCTGATGGAGGAAAAGCAATCCACTTCTGGGGGAAAATATTATAGGATTCCACTATCTTCTTTTACGTAATGTGTCCCATCATCAGGAGAAAAAGCAACCAACACAAGCAAACCCACACATGACTGAGATATTAGAATAAGCAGAAAATATCTTTAAAATAACTATTATACATATGGTAAATAAACCAGTAGAATAACCAACAAATTGGATAAAAATATGGACAATTTCCATAGATAAATAAAACCCAAAAAATATCCAAACTGAAAAACAAAATTTATGAGTTAAAGAACTTATTGGATGGCTTCTTAACAGATCATGCAAAGCAGAAGACAGGATTAATGAACTTAAAGACAGGTCAGTAGAAATCATCCAAGCTGAAGCACAAGAGAAGAAAAAATAATAGGGGAGTGGGAGGGTGAAAAAAAGCATCAGAGATCTCTAGGACAATGTCATATGTAATCAGAGCCTCAGAAAGAAAGAAAAAGGGCATCTGAATGTTCAAAATGTTTGAAGAGATAATAAACAAGAATTTTCCAAAATTGATTAAAGTTATCAACCTGCAGTTTCAAGACGCTGAGTGAAACCTAAACAGGAAAAACCACAAGAAACCACTCTAAGAAATATCATGATTAAATTTCTGAAAACCAAAAACAAAGAAAAATTCTTGAACAGCCAGGGAAAACAACACCTTGCCTATAGGGGAAAACCAATTCAAATGACAACGGGTTTTTCATTAGAAGAGTGGTTACTTCTGGATGTATTATCAACTGAAAAGCGACACAAGGGAAATTTCTGGGGTGCTGGAAATGTTCCATACCTGATCTGAGTGGTGGTCACATTCTGAAAATTCATCTAGCTGTGCTATCAAAATGTGTGTGGCAGACAGTCTCTCCTACCTGCTGCTCCCTTGCAGTACATTCAAGACTTTTATCTCTTTTAAAAAGTAATAATAAAAAAATAAAATGTGTGCATTTTTGGTATGTAAATTTTTCCTCAACAAAGTACCATTAAAAAAAAGGTGATTAAATGTTGATTTGGAACAAGAAGGAGAAACATGGGAATAAATTAGCTATATTACAGTAGACTCCTCTGTAGCGTGGCCTAGTATGGTCGTACCACAATCTCTTCTCCACCACTCAGCCACTGTGGGAAAACAAGACAGAGCTGTCTGTTCTAGTAAGTTTGCCTGTATTTCGATTGGGTCCCTCACCATATTAAGATGGTCAGACTATAGGGGTCAATGCCCCCTTAACACATTTTTTTTATCATATAATTAATTCCAGCCCTTGTCAAAACTAATGACTGATTTTAGAGACTAGTGACTAACGCAGAGATTCTCAACAGAATTTACAACCCTAGTACACATTAGAGTTATCTGGGAGCTTTAAAAATATACCAACAGTCAGCCCTATCACAGATGAATTATATCAGAACTCATAGGATGGGTCCACGTGTTGGCTTTTTGTTTGTTTCTTTGTTTGTTTGTTTGTTTGTTTGTTTGTTTGTTTGTTTTAACGTTAAAGTGCAGAAAAAGTTCATTTAAAACCTTTTTTTAAGGGGCACGTTGGTGGCTCAGTCAGTTAAGCATCCAATTCTTGATTTCAGCTCAGGTCATGATCTCAGGGTCATGAGATCAAGCCCCGAGTTGGGCTCCACACTGAGCATCGAGCCTGCTTAAGATTCTTTCTCTCCCTCTCCCTCTGCTCCTCCCCACCCACTCACATGTGAGCTCTCTCTAAAATAAATAAATATATATAAATATATATTTTTTATATAAAACCTTTTTTAAAAATAAACTGCTTCATGCAAAGCTTGTAAAACTGAACATTAATTGATGCAAATGTGTAGGCATCCATTTTAATGTTTTTATTTTCAATTTACTTAACAAGTGTTGGTCTCCTTACTTTCTCTTCAGAAAGCTATTTTTTTCAATGCCCATGTTAATTTGCTTATTATAATTTTCTTAAGATTTTATTTTTAAGTAATCTCTACACCCAACATGGTCGAACTTATAACCCTGAGATCAAGAGTCACACTCTCTACCAACTGAGCCAGCCAGGTGCCCCTAATTTGCTTACTATATTAATTAATTATATTAATATTTATGTTCACTTGATACTTTCCTGTTAAGGACTTTCTGGACTTTATACTCATTAAACATCTGAAAGGGAAACCCTGTTAGAAAGGAAGGGATATGAAAATAAAGCAATGGGAAGGGAGGAGAAGAATGCTCATTGGCAATACTTAGGAAATGTAATGTTTTATATTATTACTCATCAAAAATTAATTCCCTTGGGCTCTCATTAATCAAATTATAGAAGTTGAAGTGATGATAACAAGAGATTACTTCGACCATAAAAAAAATTTTTTTAAGATTTATTTATTCATTTGAGAGAGAGCAGAGGTTAGGGGCAGAAGGAAAGGAAGAGAAAGTCTTAAGCAGACTCTGTGCTGAGCGCAGAACCTGACTCAGGGCTTGATCGCACCACTCTGAGATCACAACCTGAGCCAAAATCGAGAGTGGATGCTTAACCAACTTCGCCACCCAGGCGCCCCCATGTAATTGTTTTTTAAAGTTCTTCGTGCGATGTGGTGGGATACAAAATCAATGCTCAGAAATCAGTTGCATTTCTATACACAAACAATGAGACTGAAGAAAGAGACATTAGCGAATCAATTCCATTTACAATAGCACCAAAAATTCTACGTTATCTCAGAATTAACCAGACAGGTAAAGGATCTATATGCTAGAAACTACAAATCACTCTTGAAAGACATTGAAGAAGACAAAAAGATGGAAAAATATTCCATGCTCGTGGATCGGAAGAATAAACATAGTTAAAATGTCCATGCTACCCAGAGCAATCTACGCTTTCAATGCAATCCCGATCAAAATACCAATGACATTTTTCAAAGAACTGGAACAAACAGCCCTTACATTTGTGTGGAACCAGAAAAGGCCCTTAATCTCCAAGGAATTGTTGAAAAGGAAAAACAAAGCTGGAGGCATCACGTTGCCGGATTTCAAGCTATACTACAAAGCTGTGATCACAAAGACAGCATGGTACTGGCACAAAAACAGACACACAGACCAATGGAACAGGATAGAGAACCCAGAAATGGACCCTCGGCTCTTTGGACAACTAATCTTTGACAAAGAAGGAAAAAACAACCGGTGGAAAAAAGACAGTCTCTTCAATAAATGGTGCTGGGAAAATTGGACAGCTACATGCAAAAGAATGAAACTTGACCACTCTCTCACACCATGCACAAAGATAAACTCCAAATGGATGAAAGACCTCGATGTGAGATAGGAATCCATCAAAATCCTAGAGGAGAACATAGGCTGCAACCTCTTTGACATCGGCCACAGCAACTTTTTTCATGACACATCTTCCAAAGGCAAGAGAAGCAAAAGAAAAAATGAACTTGTGGGACTTCATCCAGATAAAAACTTCTGCACAGCCAAGGAAACAGTCAAAAAAACTAAGAGGCAGCCCACGAAATGGGAGAATATATTTGCAAATGACACTACAGATAAAAGACTGGTATCCAAGATCTACAAAGAACTTCTCAAACTCAATACATGAGAAACAAACAATTAAATCAAAAAATGGGCAGAAGATATGAACAGACACTTTTCCAATGAAGACATACAAATGGCTAACAGACACATGAAAAAATGTTCAACATCATTAGCCATCAGGGAAATTCAAATCAAAACCACATTGAGATACCACCTTACGTGAGTTAGAATGGCAAAAATGGACAAGGCAAGAAACATCAAATGTTGGAGAGGATGTGGAGAAAGGGGATCACACTTACACTGTTGGTGGGAATGCAAGTTGGTACAGCCACTCTGGAGAACAGTGTGGAGGTCCCTCAAAAAGTTAAAAATTGAGCTACCCTATGATCCAGCCATTGCAATACTGGGTATTTACCCCAAAGATACAGATGTAGGGAAGAGAAGGGCCATATGCACCCCATTGTTCATAGCGGCATTGTCCACAATAGCTAAATTGTGGAAGGAGCCGAGATGCCCTTCAACAGATGACTGGATTAAGAAGATGTGGTCCATATACACAATGGAATATTACTCAGCCATCTGAAAGAACGATTACCCAACATTTGCAGCAACATGGATGGGACTGGAGGAGATTATGCTAAGCGAAATAAGTCAAGCAGAGAAAGACAGTTATCATATGGTTTCACTCATTTATGGAACATAAGAAATAGCTGGAAGATCGGTAGAAGGAAAGGAAGAATGAAAGGGGGGTAAACAGAAGAGGGAATGAACCATGAGAGACTGTGGACTCCGGGAAACAAATTGAGGGCTTTAGAGGGGAGGGGGGTGGGGGACTGGGATAGGCCGGTGAAGGGTATTAAGGAGGGTACATATTGCATGGGCCACTGGGTGTTATACGCAAATAATGAATCATGGAACACTACATCAAAAACTAAGGATGTACTGTATGGTGACTAACATAACATAATAAAAAATTATTATTAAAAAATTTAAATAAATAAATAAAGTTCTTCGTGCACTTGTGGCATGTAGCCTGGATTGAGATTCACGGCACCAAGGACATGCGGTACTGAAACCTGAGCTCCAGGTGCAGGCAGAAACAGACCCCAAAGGGCAGCACCAAAGTGGATCCAGAGAAGGAAGAGTGCTTTGCCAATGTGGGCCATCGTGGGGGGACAGTGGCAATGATTACAAAAGAGCATGTCAAGCTGCTTAAGTTTTCCGGACTGCCTCATCTTCAGCAAGAGACCTTCAGTTGAGCCCGGTCCCCAGAGAACATCAGAAGATATCTGGGGAAAGAAAACCATGATCCAGACTTTCTACTGGACTCAATTTCCTACCCCAATCCATCAAAGAATTGTTCCCACAAGTTGTATAAGACTCCATGTCTTCAGATTCAGCATCTCTGAAATAGCTTGGGGAGGACACTTGTACTCCCAACACTCAACGCTTTTGTGAAGGGTACCCTGAGAGAGCTGGCGACACTGCAGGAAATGTTTGCAAGGCAGGCAGATCCTTGGTTTTATGTGCACACACTCCCAGGATATGAGGGCTGTGAAATCCTTGCCAAGGACGGTGACAGCAGCCCCAGCTTTCTCAGACCCTCTCTGTAGAGTTTAACATCAAGTTTAGCATCTCTGCCCTGGCCCGGGGAAGTCGAGGGCGCTGCGGGTAAGTCCTGAGTTCCTGCATTCACTCAACATTGCAGTTTTTCTCTTCTAGCTCCCCACCTCAACTCTAGCCGTCATTCAAGCCCACCCTCTGTGGCTGGGGCTCTGATATCTGTCTTGTATTTGCAAGCTCTTTTCCCCTGGAAGCTAAACCCTCTTCTCTGTGTCTCTGTTCACTGGCTGAAAACTCTGAAGGAATGTGAAATTGGGCACCTTACCCTCTTGAATATCCTTGGCCGCCTTCTGCTCACAGGCCCATGAAGCTGAGTTCTACCACGTGCTCTATCAAGCTCAAAGGTTCCACAGCCATTTCAACATGGGTGTTGGATCTCCAAGGCACCCTTATTGAATCTATTCACTATAGTTTCATCAATATCTTTGGCCTCTGTCTTCCCCCTGTCTTTTCTTTCCAGCTTTACTGACATGTAACATTATGTAAGTTCAAGGTGTACAACATGATGATTTGAGGCACATATATATTTCAAAATGATTACTGCAATAAGGTTAGTTAACACACCCATCATCTCACATAGTTTCCTTTTTTGCCTGTGGTAAGAACACTTAGATCTAATCTCTTAGCTACTTTCAAATATATAATACAGTGTTATTAACTGTAGTCACCATGCTGCACATTACATCCCCAGAACTTATTTGTCTTATAACTGGAAGTTCGTACCCTTGGACCACCTCCATCCATTTCCTCCACCCACCCTGCCCCTACCCAGCCCCTGACAACCACGGATCTACCCTCTGTTCCTCTGAGTTCCGTTCTAGGTTCTACATAAAACTGAAATCATACAGTATTTGTCTTTCCCTGTCTTATTTTCTTCATTTAGCGTGAATGCCCTCAAGAAGGATTTCCTTCTTTTTTATGGCTGAATAACATCCCACTGTGTGTGTGCGTGTGTGTGTGTGCGCGTGTGTGTGTGTGTGTGTGTGTGTGTGTGTGTGTTACATGTTCTCTTTCCATATATTCATCACAGACACTTAGGCTGGTTCCATAGCTTGGCCAGTGTAAATAATGCTTCAGTGAACTTGGAAATGCAGGTATCTCTTCAAGATAGAAATTACATTTCCTTTGGATATATACACAGAAGAACTGCTGAATCATATGGTAGTTCCAGTTTTAATCTTTTGAGGAAACTCACACTGTTTTCCATAGTGGTCACATCAATTTACATTCCCAACAGTGCACGAGGCTTCCCTTTACTCCACATCCTCACCAACACTTGTTATCGCTTGTCCATTTGATCACGGCCATCCTAACGAGGGTGAGGTGATAGCTCGCTGTGGTTTTGATTTGCATTTCTCTGATAGTGATGTTCAGTACCTTTTCATGTGCCTATTAGCCATTTGCACGTCTTTTTTTGGAAAAATGCCTATTCAGTTCTTTACCCATTTTTAACTGGATTATCAGGGTTTTTTTATATTGAGTTGTATGAGTTTCATATATATTTTGGATACTAACCCCTTATCAGATCGATGATTTGCAAATATTTTCTTTCATTCTATAGATTGCCTTTTTATTTTGTTGGTTGTTTCTTTTGCTGTGCAAAAGTCTCCATATAAATATATATGTTCCCACTTACTTGCTTTTGTTGCTTGTGCCTTTGGTGCCACACCCCAAAATTACCAAATCCAATGTCAAGGAGTTTTTTTCCCTGTGTTTTCTTGAAGGAGTTTTATAGTTTTCATTCTTATGCTTAAGTGTTGTTTTTTTTTTTTTTTTAAAGAAGAGAGAGAGAACGGGGGTCAGGGGCAAGGGAGAGGGAGAGAGAGAAAATCTTAAGCAGGCTGCACACGCAGCATGGAGCCCAATGCAGGGCTCAATGTCACAACCCTGAGATCATGACCTGAGCCGAAATCAAGAGTCAGACACTTAACCAATTGAGTCACACAGGCGCCCCTTGCGTTGAAGTCTTTAATCCATGTAAAGTTAATTTTTGTAAGTGGTATAACATATAGGTCCAGTTTCATTCTTTTGAATGTCAATATCCAGTTTTCACAACACCATTTACTGAGAAGACTATAGCTACGCATTGACTATTCTTGACTCCTTTGTCAAATATTAGTTAACCATATATGCATGGGTTAATTTCTGAGTCCCCAATTCTGGAGTTTATTAGTTTCCTTTGACGGTGTTATATTTGCCTGATTCTTCATGATCCGTGTAGTCTTGCATTGGTGTCTGTGCATTTGGAAGATGGAACACTTCTCAGTCTTCACAGTTTTGCTTTGGCAGGTAAAGACCTTCTGTCAGTTCTCCAGGCTGATGAGATTACCTCTGGAATCACAGTCATGCTGGGCTGGGGCTGACTTGTAAGGCGATGCGTCCGCTGTGGTGGGTTCTACAGTTGACAGTCTTGTTACCTGCGGAGTCACTGGGTAGGTCCCTGGGTGGGCAGAACTAGCCCTGGACCATGGTTGAGAGAGGCTGGAACTGAGTCCCAGGGCTCTTTTAGGATCCATACCCATGACTGAGGTCTACAGACCTAACTTTGGAGGCACAGATGAGGGTGTCTCTCTTCACATGCCTGGGCAGCCTGGACTGCTCTCTGACGGTGACTGGAGAGCTAGAACTGAGAACACGGCCATTTCAGAATTTCCTAAGGCTCAGACAGGAGTGTCTCCCACTGGGTGTCTGCACCTCACAGACTGCGGCTGGAAGGCTTAGAACCTCGCCTAGGGCCCTTTTCAGAATCTCCAGGGCAGAAGAGGGGAGTGTCTTCCACTGGGTCTCTGGGCCACCGGATTGCCAACACACTGTCAACTTCTGTCTTATTCAGTCCTGACTTCCAGCACCTCCCCAGGATCCAAGTTCCTGAGGTTCCAAGTACATCCCATGAAGATCCCATCAGAATTGTGACTCTTGGAAATTCAGAGTTCTTTAGATGGGAGGAAATGGCATTTTTCTGTTACTTTGTTAAAAAAAAAAAAACAATAATGGGCATTGATTATACATCACGCACAACAACAGAATTTTGGACAGGAAATGATTGCTTTGAGCTAGAGGGGCAAATGGTTTTCGCCGCTAGTAACCCTAATCAATTAGCGATGTTTGCCATGGCCAAGCAGAGGGAGTAGCAGGATGTATGTCAAATATGTACAGATACTCAGTGTATCCCAAGCTAGCAGCAAAATCAGGCCTAAAACCCAGATGCCCTGACACCCCGCCGTTCATGCATTCCATTACAGAAGATCCAACCGACATATCTGAGTTTAACAGATAGAAATTGAGTATGATCTGTTGCCTTACGAAACAGTTCTTTGCCTTGACACGTTTTTACACGGTAAATATCAAGTGTTTGTAAATTAAAGGGCTGCTTGGTGGATCATTAACTACTTGACAGTGAGTCCTGGGAGCAGATCATCAGGGGCACGCACTCAATGACCGTCAGAGAGAAATTATGCTAAAATCTAAGCTCGGAGATAATCATGTAAACTTATAGTGAAAAACACATAGTTCATAAGAATCCCATTTACCCTGAACTTTTTCAGAATCATGGCCCCTGAGGGGATAAATATATACTCAAATTGCAAAGAAAAAAAATCGCATGATATCTTCTCTTTATGTCTTCATATGGCATGAAAATGATTCTTTTTGATATAATGATTTAAGTTAAACATTCATTTAAAAAATGAAAGAAAGAGAAGAGTTTTTAAGTGTGAATACCCTTTGAGCCAACAATTTTCTCACCTTGATGAAACAGCCAGAAGTCACAAGAAAAGACTTAATACCCATCTCCTGGCAGAAGAAACCTCCAAGTGACTTTTCTAATCGTAGCTGAGGTGTAATGAGACATGATAGAATAAATGGTAAATTAAGGAAAGGTATCCGGGGACTGGGACTAGAAAGACAGGAGTTTCTGGAAAGAAGGAAGGACAGAATTCTGGCTCTGAAGACTCACTGGCCATGGACCCCTGGCTGGTGACACAGGGCTTCCAGGGGAAATAAGGTGATGAGGAAAGACAGTCATCTGCCTGTGGGATGGCTGGTTAAGTGTTTTTCTGGTTGATTCAATGGCACGCTGGTGATCTGGTGCCATGCAGCACTGTGCTACTGGACTTAAGCTCACAGGCTGGGACTTAGGGCAGAGTCCCACACTTGCCCCCAGGGAGGACTCAAAACCAGCTGCCCGCCCCCAGTCAAGGGCATAGCTCACCATCACCTTTTGAATTTGCAGCACAATCTCTGTCCACAGCATCTTGAAAGAATAAAGATCCCCCATAATAAATGAAGAAGGGGTTCAACTTCCATTGGAACAAGAGCAGCAAATTAACATTTTTTGAAGATTTTTTTAATTTGCTTCAGAGAGAGAGAGAGAACATGAGTTGGGGGAGGGGCAGAGAGAGAAGCAGACTCTCTGCCCAGCAAGAAGCCCGATGTGGGGCTCGATCCCAGGACCCCGGGATCATGACCTGAGCCGAAGGCAGACACTTACCAACTGAGCCACACAGGCGCCCTGCAAATTAACATTTTTTTAAGACCCAAGATACTACTCCTGAAACCAATATTGTGCTGTATGTTAACAAACTAGAATTTAAATAAAAATTAAAAAAAAAAAACAAGATACTACCTATGTTATACCTATAAAGTCCAGGCATTGAAACTGCATTGGGATTTCCATGTACAGTGGTCCTCCCCTTATCCATGGTTTCAATTACCTATACTCAACTGTGGTCCAGAAGCAGATGACCCTCCTTCTGACTCAGCATCAGGTCAATAGCAGCCTGAGGCCTTGTCACATGCCTACGTCACTCACCTCACTTCATCTCATCACGTGGGCATTTGATCATCACACATCATTACAAGAAAAAGGGCGCATACGGGACAGGAAGGTATTTTGAGAGAGAGAACACGGTCATGTAACTTAAGGTATATTGTTATAATTGTTCTATTTTATTATTAGTTATTGTTGTGAGTCTCTTGCTGTGCCTAATTGATAAATTAAACTTTATTCTATGTCTGTATAGGAAAAAGCATGGTATATATCCCCGGGTTCAGGCATCCACGAGGGGTGTTGAAACATATCCCCTGAAGATAAGAGGCAGCCTACCGTACACAGACAGGATTCACTGATTTTTTTAATCTACCTTTTTTAATAAAAGGAGGCAAAACAAAATTATATCAATGATTCTCGTGGCCTGGAACTGTATATCTATGTCAAGTGACTGCCTTCGGCAATTCTTTCTCATTTTTTTAACTGCGTCATTGCAAAGCTGCAAGGTGTGTGGTGTCTAACGACGTCCCTGCTGCAGCCCTAACTGCTCCGTGCAAATAGGTGTCTCTCTCGTTTTGCAAATGATAATCTGCAGAATGATGACATGTCTGGGAAGCAGTGATCGGGACTCCTGAAGCTTAGCACCAAGAGTCAGAAGACGCCCATGAGAAGCCATCACAGGCAGATTTATGATGACATTAGACAAGACATGTACGGCGTTAATTAGACCCTCCGAGTTTTGCTAGATTGCAGCCCCAGACAGTGTGTCAGGCAGTAACGCCCCATCCACGGTGACTCTTAGCCACTTACCAGTGACACCTTGACATCTTTGTCAATGCAACCTGGGAACTAGAAGCCTCCAGGCCCAGGCCCAGAAGACGAAGACTCTAAACGTCCCATCCTGCCTCCATCTGGTGGGCAGCCAGGGCAGGCTAAGCTAACGAAGAGAAAGCAGGGCCTCTCCCCCAAAGAGACATCTCAAGATTGAAGGCGGAATGGATGGAACGACTGAGAAGCTGGAAACAGGACTAGAGGAGAAGGAGGAAGGAATTTGGAATTTTGTAGGTAAGGCAAGACAGGGCTAGAAATGGGAGCAAGCAAAGAGGTGTCTTTCTACCTTTAGACCTTGACTTATTGATCCTCGTGACTAGAAGGGACCTAAAACTTCCAGCCAATCCTTTATCCTTAAACCCTGGTATAACAACCGACCAAAAGCCACCCAAACCTACCTGCCTAACCCCAACCACAAAAACTCACTACTCCCAAGGCAGCCATTTTGTCTTTGGACGATGGTAATGATTAGCTCATCTAGGAGTCCATCTTCCTATGGAACCAAAACCTGTCTCCCTGTAACTAACAGCTGCTGGAGAAAACATGGAATGGCTCTGCCCCTCCTGCATGTGGCACAAATATTTTATAAAAGCTGTTGCGTCCCACAGACTACCGTCCCTCCATCTGGCATGGATCGGTCTGTCTCTGACCCCCTGGGACATGATCATCCAAGGCAGGAAAGAGACACCTGTTAAATAGAGCAGTGTATGGAACAGGTGGGAGGACTCATCGATAATGAGGAAGTGGTAAAGGATCCTTTCCTCCCCTGCCCCCCCACAAAAAAGTAAAATCAGGACTCTCCTACAGACATTAAATAAATATATGTTAAGGATTTTATTGAGCTCATTACCAAATGAGGAACCAGTGAGAGGTGATACCCGGTTCCAGAGAACAAACCAAAGAACAGACACACTTCAAGATGAAGAGTACTGCAATGAACGGGCAAATAGCAACAAACCTAGCTTCTCTCACAGCGGGGGAGGAAAGCCAATTCACCCTCTTGGTGGCCCGGACAACATTTACAAGTCTATAGACAAGAGTTATTTTGGGGATGCCTGGGGGGTTCCGTTGGTTGGGCGTCTGCCTTCAGCTCAGGTCATAATCCCAGGGTCCTGGGATCGAGCCCTGCATCGGGCTTCCTGCTCAGCGGGGAGTCTGCTTCTCCCTCTGCCACTCCCCCTGCTTGTGCTCTCTCTCTCTCTCTGTGTCAAATAAATAAATAATAATTTTTTTAAAGAATTATTTTGCAGTTGGTTATCAGTGATCCATCACTCACAGTTTTAAAAAATTGCTCAAAGAGAACAAAAGATGCATTCGTTGTCTAGGGCTGCCTTACCAAAGGGTCACAGGCTGGGTGGCTTAAGAAATAGAAATGCACTGTGTCAAGGTTCTGGAGGCTGAAAGTCCAAGATCAAGGTGTCGGCAGGGTGGGTTCCTTACAGGGACTGTGAGGGAGGATCTGCTCTGAGGCTCTTGCCTGGCTTCTGGTGGTTTGCTGGCAATATTCAGCATGGCTTGGCCTGTAGACACATCATCCCAGTCTCTGCCTTCATGTTCACATGGTTTGTCCTCCCCGTGCACATCTGTGTCTGAATCTCCCCTTTCTTCAAGGACACCAGCCATATTGGATCAGGGACCCACCCTACTCCAGCAGGACCTCCTCTTAAGTTTAACTACATCTACAATGACCCTATTTCAAAACAAGGTCACATTCCGAGGCACTGGGAGTTAGAATTTCAACAGATGAATTAGGTGGCCGAGGAGGGCGACAAAAGTCAACCTTAAGTCCCCATAGAATCAGAACACAATAATCTAAGAGGGTATGCTCCAAACAGTACACACTTTTCCATGGAAATGCAAGTTTTTTCCTTACAGAGCTGTGTAGAGAGCATCCATAAAACAATTTCAGAAAATATTGCCAAAGTGGAGGCCTGGGGATATTCAGAACTTTCTCCCCGTTTCTTTGCATAATTTGTCTAAAGAGTGTAAATTCTGTTCTGCTGATCATTCTCTAAATAGCCTAATGGGAAGAAACAGTCACAACTCAAAAAGGCTAAGGAAGTGCCCACTACACCAAATTTACCCTAAAAATCTTGTCTATCTAACTCATTTGTAATGGAAACTGATTGGCCTGATTTGAGGGAGAGGGCTAAGGAATCCCTGTTATAATAACAATAGTTCATTGATATAGTGCTGGCTAGTGTAATTCTCATGACCTTTTGAGATAAGTTTCGGTTCTCATTTTTTTAGAGGGGGTTGGGACTGAGGGAGAGGGAGAAAGGGAATCTTAAGCAGCTCCATGCCCAGCATGGATAGAACCCCACGCTGGGCTCCATCTCACGACCCTGAGATCATGACCTGAGCTGAAATCAAGAGATGGACGCTTAGGGGCGCCTGGGTGGCACAGCGGTTAAGCGTCTGCCTTCGGCTCAGGGCGTTATCCCGGCATTATGGGATCGAGCCCCACATCAGGCTCCTCCCCTATAAGCCTGCTTCTTCCTCTCCCACTCCCCCTGCTTGTGTTCCCTCTCTCGCTGGCTCTCTCTGTCTCTGTCGAATAAATAAACAAAATCTTTAAAAAAAAAAAAAAAAAAAGAGTTGGACACTTAACCTACTGAGCCACCAGGCATCCGGCCCTTCTGCCATTTTTTAAAAGAGAGTTGAAGGCTTTAAATGAACTCCCCAGAGCCAGAAAGCTGTACGCAGAATGTATGGCCAGCATCCTTACTCTGCTTCATCTTATTGTCCTGCCTTCTTTCCCCTTTGTCCAAATGCCGTTATCCATTATTTAAACTGCTGATCGTATTTGTTTCTCATACCACATCTGAATGCTTTCCGGAAACAGAGCAAGGAATAAATAAGTTAAAAGTGGTACAACCAGGACTCAAATGCAGCATTTCTGCCCATATCAGCACAGACACTGAAACAATGAGCCCTGCCCCCCAAACACCGCCCCCACCCCCGCCCCAGGCTCCTTTCTCAGGGGGTCTGCTGAGCAGGGCTGGTGGGAAACACTGGTGGCCAGAGCCCTGGAAAAAAATAAACTGACAAGAGCTCCAGATTCTACATATCACACAGAGAGTCAGGCTTTATCCAAAAATCATGAAAAAAGAAATTATAGCCCCTTGTAGCATATGATATGATATCAATAAGTTCAACAAAAATGAGAAGTGTGGGCTCTCAGGACCGCACATGACCTGGATACGCTGTGTGGAGGGGACTCCATGAATATTAGCAGGCGCTCCATACATACGAATTTGGTTAATTTCCTCCTTTTCACCTCCTGGGTAAAACCAGACCCACCTAGCTTGCACACTTAATTCATCCTCCTCAGAACGTATTTTTTATGCATTTTCCAGTGAAGTAGAAGGGATATATAGAGTATCCTTTTTACAAGATGAAAATGTTCTGGAGCTCTGTTACATAATAGTAAACATACTTAACTGTACACTTAAAAATGGTCAAGATGGGGGGCATGGGTGGCGCAGTCAGTTAAGCGTCTGACTCTTGGTTTCGGCTCAGATTGTGATCTCAGGGTTGTGAGATCGAGCCCCACGTTGGGCTCCACATGAAGCGGGGAGTCTCCTTGAATTCTCTCTCCCTCTCCCCCTCCTGCTCATGCTCTCTCTCTCAAATAAATAAACAAGTCTTTTTAAAAAAATACCTTGTGTTGTGATAACTATATTATGCCACACTTTCTTAGTTTGTGCATGTTAACTGCAAAAAAAGGAAAGAAAAAAGTAAGAAAGACATTTGAAGTGGGACTGGGCTTGATCTAGGTATCTTGGGGGAAGAGGCTGGTTTTCAAGAGAGTCTCATGATAGCCACTCCCTTTCTCAGATGGTAATTTGGATGAACCCTGTCCCCCCAAAATCTCTGCACCCACCCTGACCCACCCCCAAACGTACCTACTCCTTCAAACCCTCCTCTGTGAATGGAAAGCAACAACAAGCAGTTAAACTTATTACTCACATGTAAACTGCATGGTAACAGCAGAGGAAACAGCTACTTTCTCTACCCAGGCTGAGAAAGGAGAGTCCACAAAGAAACTCCAAATGGATCTTTTATTCATCAAATATTGACTGAGCACCTACTATGTGCCAGACCCTGTGGTATTTTCTGCAGACTATAATTCTAGGATGTGGCACACATTTCTCTGCAGAGTTACCACTACTGCATAGGGGATGGGCAAGTTCTGACTCCTGGGAGCAAATCATCAGCTACTCGCTTGCACAGAGACGTGAACCAACGTTGCAGAGAGTGCAAGTCCTGCTCTCCCTGGCTTAGCAGTGTCCTTGTATTTCCTACAACTGCAAACAACATACTTTTTCTTGCAACGAATTCATGTGAATCAAAGCCTTTGCCATGCTTCATAGATCTTTCACAAATAGAATTAATCCAGCAGGAAGGAGGCACGCCCTGCCTGGGTGACACGCACAGTGAGAGAAGAGTGGAGGGCCAAATCCTTGCACTCCAGCCTCCTCTTGAACCTGAGAAGCACTGAGGACAAGAAGAGCTGGAGAGGATCTCAGGCACTGTCCAGCTCCCACGTCTTCTAACTACAGCGGGGGAACCCTGAGACCCAGAGAGGTTAAGCAACTTGCCCCCGGTCTACACAGCTGGAGCTAGAACACAGATCTCCTGACTCCAGGCCAGGGACTTTCCCAACACATCTTAAAGTGTTTGGTTTGATTTCAGAACACCCACCCTTTCTCCTCCTACTGATTTTTCATACCTGTCACATTATTATGTTTGCTTGCTGTAAGCTTTATATTACTGGGGCTTTTCATTGTAAAATAAGGGAGAATCTTGGTTAGAGGGCTTCTTTTAAAAATCCAGGCTAGGGGTGCCTGGATGGCTCAGTCGGTTCAGCATCTGCCTTCGGCTCACGTCACAATCTCAGGGTCCTGGGATCGAGTCCCACATCGGGCTCCCTGCTCAGCGGGGAGCCTGCTTCTCCCTCTCCCTCTGCCCCTGCTTATGCGCTCACTCTCTCTCTCTCTCTATCAAATGGTTAAGTGAAATCTTTAAAAAATAATAATAAAATAAAATAAAATTTCAGGCTAGCTCTTATGATCATTGGAGAATCACAGGAAAAAATGCCAGAGCGCCTCTCCAGACCTGCTAACTCAGAATCTTCAAGATGAGGTCCAGCACGAGTATTCTTGAGCTCCCCCCTCCCCCAGGTGACTCCAGAGGTTGGAAATCATGGCTCCAGGTGTTTCAGAACCAGTTCTGGGAACAGTCCTTTCATGGGGCACATCGGTTCAGCACAATCATTTGACAAAGAAACTAATGCTTGTAAGAATGTTTGTTAAGAAAGTCAGAGGAGGGGCGCCTGGGTGGCTCAGTCATTAAGCATTTGCCTTCGGCTCAGGGCGTGATCCCAGGGTCCTGGGATCGAGCCCCTCATCGGCCTCCCTGCTCCACTGGGCTCCTGCTTCTTCCTCTCCCACTTCCCCTGCTTGTGTTCCCTCTCTCGCTGGCTGTCTCTCTGTCAAATAAACAAATAAAATCTTTAAAAAAAAACTTATAAAAAAAAAAGACAGAGGAAAGAACACACACACATACATCCCCTTCCACTATAAAAACAAAGAAATGTTAGATAAAATATTTTAAATATATAAAAATACATAGTTACAGGATAAACAAATTAACTATCCTACATTCATACAATGCAATAGCATTCACTAACACAAAACAGTACATTACTGAAACAAGTATCCATACGGGAGAATCTCAAAACCACTGTGTTGAACAGCAGAAGCCAGATATAAGAGAACACATTATAGGAGGGCCAAGTTCAAGCACAGACGGCACTTACACTTACGGGGACAAGAATCAGGTTAACTCTTGGGGGAAATGGTACTGCCCGGAAGGAGATTTTTCGAGGGTAAGAGAAATGTTCTCTTGATCTCAGTGTTGCTCCTTAAGCATGCTTAAGTTTTTGCCTTTACTGCATGTAAATTATACCTCCATAAAGCACTGAAAAAGCAAAAGGACGAAACACAACGCTGTACTCAAAAACAGGAGAAGAGAAAAAGGACTGGAAGAATATCAAATTCAATTTTTAAAAAATTCAGTAATTGCCTCTCGGGAGAGAAGGAATGGGTCTGTGCGGGGCGGTGAAAGGAAGCTCACCCTTCTCTGCGGTGTCTCCTACCTTCAATGACAAGCAAATGGGATAAAATCATTTTTAATTCTGGGCTATTAAACTGTGGGTATTTGTTAAATTATCCTCTCCACTTTTCTGCTGTTTTGTTGTGGTTTGTTTTTTTTTCCTGGGGGGTGGGGGTTAAGATTTTATTTATTTATTTGTCAGAGAGAGAGAGAGAGCACACAAGCAGGGGGAGCAGCAGGCAGAGGGAGAAGCAGGCTCCCCACTGAGCGGGGAGCCTAATGTGGGATTCGATCCCAGGACGCTGGGACCATGACCTGAGCCGAAGGCAGATGCTTAACCAACTGAGCCACCCAGGCGTCCTTTTTTTGTTTTTTGGTTTTTTTATGCTTTTTTTTTTTTTTTAAGGAAAAGGAGAGATTGAAGTGAAAGAAAGCCCAAGGTCACAGAGCAATGAGCAGAAACCACATCTTCTGTCACTGACTTCCGCCATCTTTCCACTCTCCAAAGCTGGCTGCTAGGGGCATTCTCCCTCAAGCGTGTGCATTGGAGCAGCTCGCCAGGGAAAGGGCCTCGTGTGTTATTAGACGTTACACCCTGTAGGGGTTGCATTTTATATTCAGTTCGGGTGTTGATGGCCTCCCACTCAGATGGAAAAATGAGCCACAGCTATTGCACTGAAGAATGCGATATATGTCAGTTTCTTAGTTTCCTCATCTATAAAATGAATTGATTGAAGCAATTGACCAGTAAGTGCCTTCCTTTGTTCAAGCAGTCGGTCAGCTACGTGTTTTGAGTCTTCGCTGTGTGCCAATCTCTGACCCTATGTCTCGCTCAGGTCTGATGGTCCATGGACAAATCGATCCAATCGTTTATTGGATTTTGAGGGAACACAATGCAGCCCATAATATGGAGCTTTGAAAATCAGCAACGCAGGGGTGGGGGCGTGTGGATGGCTCAATCGGTTAAGCTTCCAACTCTTGGTTTCAGCTCAGGTCATGATCTCAGGGCCATGAGATCGAGCCCTACATCAGGCTCCAAGTTAGGCATGGAGTCTGCTTAAGATTCTCTCTCTCCCTCTCCCTCTGCACCCCCTAAAAAAAAAAAAAAAGAAAAAAAAAGAAAAACAGCAATGCCGGGTCCCCACCAACACCTGATTTAGTGGGACACTGGTACATTTTTCTTTCACATTCCCAAGGGATTCTAACGCGTATCCCCCATTAAGAACCACTGGGGAGGCCCTCAGTAGAGATTCTAGTCCCAGTTCAAGCTAAAAGAATGTGGACCATAGTTTTCCCAACTATAAAATGAACCTGCTGGACAAAATAATTTTAAAGTCTCTTTTCAGCATTGAAATTTCATGGCCCGGAGAAAAGAAAATAGTTCATAGCCTGATTCTTCTTTTCATCCTAGATACTGCTACCTTTCACGGCATCCTCCTAAGAAGTGGCCCATCTGGGGTTCAAGAGTAAGTGTCAAGAAACTCAGAAAGTTGCAGGAAGACCAACTTCTGGCCAATGAGGTGTTCCCCAGTAATACAGTTGGGCAGGATGCTCATGGAGTGCTGCCCAAATGCTTTTGCAGCTAAAAGCTATCGGGAAAACATCAAGGGGCCCTGTCATTACTGTCTCCACACGGTTGCAAAGGGACTCCTCTGAGAGCAAATTTGCACAAAGAGTGTGGTATGCTAATTAAAATGGAATTCTGTGTGGATGTTTCATTTGTGGATTAGTTAAATGCAATTAGCATTTGGGACAAAAGTGCTGTGGAAAAGAGGCTGAGCTGGGGACTTTGCTGGATGGAATGGAGGGGCTGAGCTTTGGCTAGGGTGCTTAGGGGAGCTGACTCTGCAGTCTCACTGGGGGCTCTGGCACACTGAGGAGAAATCCACAGAAACTGGCAGAACCCAAAGGCCAGGCCACCGGACAGATCTTCCGCCTACCGGAGCTTACACTGTCCTTCTTTCTACTTCCTGTCTTGCTCACCCCCATTGGAAGCATCCTATAATAAAAGCAGAGTGCTACCTGGCATATTCATCTGTGGCCAACTGGTAAAGTAAGACATCACATGTCATGTTTCTAGAAGACCCCTACAAAGAATCTTTTTTAAAAGGGGTTGGAGGATGGTCCCAAGGTGCTAGACACGGTAGACAGGGAGCCACTTGAGACAAATCAGTGGAGAGCATGTGTGAATTGGGAGAATTGATTTTTCTTCCCTCTGCCCAAAGGCAAAATAGAGAGGCCTAGAAATAAGAGACAAGGGTTGACAAAAGATGAAACAAGTTAGAGAGAGTACAGTGGCTGAGATCCTCCAGTTAATGAGAGGGAAGCAGGGGAAAAGGAAGAAAAATATGAGAGAATGCCCAGGAGCTTGAGCGTATCTGTAAATGAGTGGACTAAGGTGCTCTTTCTTCTTTTTTTTTTTTTAAGGTTTTTACTTATTAATTTGGGAGAAAGAGCACAAGAGAACGGCAGAGGGAGAGGGAGAAGAAGGCTCCCCGCTGAACAGGAAGCCAGACTTGGGACTCCATCCCAGGGTCCTGGGATCATGACCTGAGCCAAAGTCAGACACTTAACTGACTGAACCACCCAGGTGCCCCTAAGGTGCTCTTTCTTGACTGACAATAAGAAACTCAGAGTCTCACTGATGCCACACCCAGCACAAGGCATGGACAGGACAGCAAAGAGATGGCAGCAGGTGTTCCAGACGGGAAATGGTAAAGAATGTCTCCTGGTTCCTTGCCAATCACACCTGACATGGAGGAGACCCAGAAAATCCCTCGTGCCCAATGGAGGGGAAGGGAGAGGGTCACAGAAGCTGCCTTGGTTGGCACCCTGGACCAGGGATTTCCACAGCAAGGGGCAAGATGATGCTGGAGTGGAAGGTTTGAAGGACAGTCTGCCTCAGCCCCAGAATCCCCAGTTCCAGCCAGAACCAACTCTGAAGCTCCCCCAAAAGAGACTGCTCGTGTATCGGGCACAGTCCAGTCAGGAGACATAACCACACCGGTTGTTTGTACAAAAGAGCATTTACTATAAAGAACTGTTAACTAGAACTGGAAATGGCAGAGGGAATTCTAAGGTATCATAGAAGTAGCAGTGGCAAGAAGAGCCCCGAGCCCCTCCAGCTGATGGAGCAGGAAAGAGACTGAGGTAACAAGGGTGGATTGGAACCACAACATCCCGACTAACACATCTCTCCACCTGTGCACTGGATGCCATCCTCTCAGACCTGTCAACTATTCTCACTCTCTCGGGACCTACAGTTAATCTCTCTCTCTGTCTATCTCTCTCTGCCTGCCTCCCTCTCCTATCGCCTTCATATTTATGCTTAAATGCACTCAAATCTACGAATCTTCAAAACACTAAACCTTCTCCTAATAGGCCCCTCCAAAGACTCTATTATCTCCCTCTTCTGGTCTTCTCTCTCATACCTCTTAAAAGAGGCGTTTCCTGGCTCCTGCCCCCCATAAATCCTCAACACACTCCATATTCCCACCATTCACCTGACAGGGTTCTTGCAAAGTCTCTTCTCAGAGGAGACGCCCCTCTTCTCAACCATCATAGCATCTTGTAGCCCTCACACAGCTACATGTACGGCCTGCTTTCCTCCACGGGACCAGAAGCCTCCTGAAGGCAGGGGCTTTCCATCCTGCTCGCCTCAGCATCTCTAGCACCTAGCACAGCGCGTGACCCATAGCGGACACTCAGTGACTGACTGTTGAGAAAAATGTTTAGAGAGATTTTTAAAATCATGAATCACTTGGTGAAAGGTCATCAGAATTGACATTAATCCCCTGAAGTTTTATCCTCATCTATATTTTCATCATTGTGTGTATCTGATTAATTTTAATACAGCGACGTTTTTGCCATTTTTCAATCATCCTAGTGTTGAATGTCTTATATCTTAGCCTCGAATGATTTCACTAAGTTTAATAAAAACAGTTCCTCAAGTTGGGAAGGGCCACTTATAGGAGATTGCATGCTTAGTCACTAATTGTGTCTTAAATTGACATAGTGATTGCATTCAAATAAAGAGTTCTCAACTCCCTGACTTTTCAGGAACTTCAATTAAACCTGTTTACCAGCTGCTTCCCTTCAGAAGCCTCAGGGGTCAGGGTGATTAATACCGAGGTGTCATTCTCAGTCAAGACCAGAGGCCAAGGACCAGATCTTAAGAGGTACCGAGCGAACCTGGTTCCCTCTGAAACCACAGTCTTGTTGACCATGTCCGCCAAAGGGTTCAGCTTCTCTTCTCCCGCCCCTTGCGCTTCCTGCAAACATAAATGGGCAGTGGAGAAATTAATGAAGCACCTTGTGATTTCGGTCATCAATCCCAGGCATAAGCATCTACCTTTGGGCTGGCAGTTTTAAAGTTTATTATGTTCTGACTCATGCGGTCGAGAATGACATCAGCACCATCTTAATTTTGATATATGAGAGGATGACAGCTTTGACTAATGCCCACTTTTACCTTCCCATTTCTGAAAGCCTCAGTGTGCCCTTTCTCCTTCCAGAGACAGTAAATTCACATTGGCTTAGAAGACACCTTCCCAAGACAGATGTCAAACTTTATCTGAGAGTTGTTCTCCACAGGACGGTTGACTCGGCGGGCTGCTCCACCATGCAGAATTCTTCCATGTTATGGAGGCTAGACTCCCCTTCCGGGGGTTGTGGCTCTTGATTCAGAATAACTTAAAAGTGGACAGAGAGCAAGTGGGCTGCCATCCACCAGAGAGGCTTTGTCATCTTCATGAAGCCAAAGGGTCTGAAAGGACAGTTAACACAGTCCCCAAGCCTCTCTCAAGAATGTCCATGTGTTGATCAGCACTACGGTTGTGTCACGCCAGCACAGGCCACCATCAAGTCTCTCCTCCTTCCAGACACACGACAACCTCCTATCAAGACATGGAGCCTCTTGCCGGGTGCGGGAATGGACAGGAAATGTTGCCCCAGGCATTCGCGCATAGGCAAAGCTTTCCTTAACTCCTCCAGGCTTCTGTGAGCTCCCTCCTCCTGGTGCCCGTGGCGCTTGGTACATTCTTCCATGACAGCGCTTACCTGACCGTGGGTAACTGTTCCAATACCAATCTGATTACAAGGCCCTTGAGAGCCCTGAGCACAAGGTCTAGGCGGCAGTGGGCAGCCTAGGGCAGTAATTAACTCCAAGGGTTTTGAAGACATTCAATAGAGTAGGTTTAATTCCTGCTTCCTCTGCTCAGATGAGTGACTTCTGGCAGATCCCGCACTTCTCTGACTCTTACTTTCTTTACCTGTTAAAGAGGGTAAAGATCTCTATCTCAAGGTACTGTGTGACCATCACAATGAGATAATGTGTGTACAGCACTCAGCATGGGGCCTGACAGAGCCAAGCCTTCAATATATGGTAGCTATTATTATTATTATTATTATTAAGTACTCGGCAAATGCTATAGAACAAATGAAAACACTTCTAAACGCTCCCCTGCTCTTCTGAGACGGCTCTCTAGCTTGCTCCTCGCCTGTCATCTCCTTCGATCAACAGCTCTCTACCTTGGCTGCACAGTACAGTTATCTGGGGAGCATTCCAATGTCTGATGCCCTAGCTGCCTTCCTGGTCAATGAAATCAGAATACCTGGGGTTGGACCCAGACACCACGAGCTTTTCTAGTCTCCAGGTGATTCCAACATGGGGCCAAGGTTGAGAAACACTCCCCTCAACGGAAGTGCTTCTCAAAGACCAGCCCTTTGTCCTCCACTCCCCCTGCTCTGCATCTTGTCCCTGTGGAACCTCAACGCCACTCACTGCTTCACAGCCGTCCCCTGGGCTGGGGACTCCAGGACTCTCCTTCAGGACCTACCTTCCATCCCTAGCTCCAAACCTGCATGTCCTGCTGCTGCGTGGCCCTTTCACTGGAACAGCTCACAAAACTCTGAACCAACAAATCCAAGATGGGAGTCTCTGTTCTCTCACCCCACCCTCGATCTACCCTCGTCCTGGGTTTCCCATCTCAGCTAAGGGCAGGAGCAGCTTCCCACACACTCATGCTGAAAATCACAAAATCATGTTTTCTCCTCACTCCCTCGCCCTCCAGCTTCACCAGAGTCAGTCACGTAAACTCGGTTTCAGCTCTGTGCGGTCTTTGCCTCATCCCCATCTTTTAGCTCACGTTGCCTCTGCCCTAAATCAACCCTGAATGCCTCTAGCGCAGACCGTTGCAGTGGTCTCTCTCATCCCAGTCTCTCACAAATCTTTCCACACTTCCTGCAAGATATTCCCGAAACAGCTCTGGTACACCTCTTCTCTGCTCTAAAATGGAATGGCTTTCTATTGTCCTCAGTCCAACCCCTTGCCTCGGCTCAGAGCTTTCCAAGATTTGAAACCAACTACCCTTCCCTATCTCCCACCTAACCCATCTGCAGCTTGCTTTCCAGCCATATGGTTGATCATTCCTTCCCAGGACAACTGGCCCCCATGCCCTGTTCTCTAGCCTTCAGACCTTCATCCAAGCTGGAGTTCCCATCTCATCCTGTCTCTCTGCTTGTCTGCCTGTCTGTCTGTTTCTCCTCTCATACTCTAGCTTTCCTCCTTCTTCAGAATCATTGCACCACTCAAACCTCCAAAAAGAGCTCCATCTTCCTGGGTCAGCCGTAAGGTCCTGTGTAGTTTACCCACCCCTGGGTTTCCTCCAATGCTACCCTTGTAATGGAAAATTCCAGGGAAAACTCCATGATCCTTGCTCCTCCACTCCATCCTCAACTGCCCAGACGTGGGGCAATTGAGCCCCTTGAGGCCCCTTTCAGCCCTGGCCCTAAAGGGAGGGTCTTGGTAAGCTGGAAGCCCATCCCCCTACTAGGCTCCATGACTGAATATAGGGTTTCCAAGCCACTGGTTTATCATCTCAGTGCTAAGAGGTTTATTACCTGTTGTGCACAGGATTAAGAAACAGATTCTGGAGCCAAGATGTTTTGTAGGTTCGACTCCTGGGTCTGCCACTTATCGCCAGTGAGAACTTAAGCAGGCTACTTAACGTCTTTGCTTCGGCTTTTTCATTTGTAAAATGGAAATATACTGCTGACTTACAGGGTTGTCATGAGGATTAAATGACGCTATTTTAAGGTCCTCGGAAAACTATCCGGCTCATGGTAAGGATGGTGTAAGTACTTGTCAAATACACAGGGAATCTTAGCGTGTGCTAACAAGCCACCTAATAGAATGTAAACCCCCTTGGGGCAAAAGTAATGTTTATTTGTCTGGAATATGATTTCTGAGTTTGAGCTCAAAAAATATGAGAGCTGATAGCTGGTAGAAGTGGAAACTGGTACATTTCTGGGCGATTATTGGATGATACGTATCAAAATTTTTAACATGACTGCTCTTTGATCTGGTAATTCTACCTCTCAGAATGTTTTCTGCGACATAACTAAAAAATGTGAAAAGATACATCCATGAAGTTGTTCACCGTGTACAGTAGGGAAAAATGGAAGCAACCTTAACGTCCTGTGTCGGTTACATCGGGCATAGGACACATACACGAGGGAATATCACGCATCTATTAAAAGATGATGGTGTGTAACTGTATTCTGAGGACACGGCAAGATGCCTTGGATATATTATTAGGTTTCAAAAGTGGGCTACACGACAAGACTGGGATGACCTTTTTACACATGCAGGGACATCTTGTGCATATGGACAGAAACACATCGGGAAGAATCCACATCAAATGCTAAAAATTATCACATCTGGGCAGTGAGATTATGGATGGTTTGCACCTTTTTTTCATTTTTAAATTATAAAATGGTACGTTTTTAATTCACCCGCTTTTAAATGAAATAATACTGAAATATATGTGGTGGGAACCGTGAAGTTTCCCTCACCTTCCTGGGCACTCACATAAAGTCACACCCTCCAGTTCCAACTCAACAGTGGTCTCCCTGAACATTTTCCTCCCGACCTTTGTCGACATGCATCCACACACACTCAAGTGTTACAGGAGGTTTTTCTAAGCTTTAGGATTTAAATAAAATTGGTGCCAGTATCCACACCCACCTCCTGCAGTAGATCCAGTGCCTCCCTCAAGATTTCTGTGAATCCCCAGAATGGGAGAATATATTTGCAAATTATACTACAGACAAAAGACTGGTATCCAAGATCTACAAAGAACTTCTCAAACTCAATACATGAGAAACAAATAAACAAATCATAAAATGGGCAGAAGATATGAACAGACACTTTTCCAATGAAGACATACAAATGGCTAACAGACACATGAAAAAATGTTCAAAATCATTAGCCATCAGGGAAATTCAAATCAAAACCATATTGAGATATCACCTTACGCCAGTTAGAATGGCAAAAATGGACAAGGCAAGAAATGACAAATGTTGGAGAGGATGTGGAGAAAGGGGATCACACTTACACTGTTGGTGGGAATGCAAGTTGGTACAGCCACTCTGGAGAACAGTGTGGAGGTCCCTTAAAAAGTTAAAAATTGAGCTACCCTATGATCCAGCCATTGCACTACTGGGTATTTACCCCAAAAATACAGACGTAGTGAAGAGAAGGGCCATATGCACCCCAATGTTCATAGCAGCATTGTCCACAATAGCTAAATCGTGGAAGGAGCCAAGATGCCCTTCAACCGATGACTGGATTAAGAAGATGTGGTCCATATATACAATGGAATATTACTCAGCTATCAAAAAGAACGATTTCTCAACATTTGCAGCAACATGGATGGGACTGGAGGAGATAATGCTAAGTGAAATAAGTCAAGCAGAGAAAGACAATTATCATATGGTTTCTCTCATCTATGGAACATAAGAACTAGGAAGATCGGTAGGAGAAGAAAGGGATAAAGAAAGGGGGGTAATCAGAAGGGGGAATGAAGCATGAGAGACTATGGACTCTGAGAAACAAACTGAGGGCTTCAGAGGGGAGGGAGGTGGGGGAATGGGATAGGCCAGTGATGGGTAGTAAGGAAGGCACATATTGCATGGTGCACTGGGTGTTATACGCAACTAATGAATCATCGAACTTTACATCAAAAACCAGGGATATACTGTATGGTGACTAACATAATAAAATAAAAAAATATTTAAAAAAAAAAGACTTCTGTGAATCCCCAAAGACATGTTGTCATGACTTCTGCTGACTCGCCATCCCCTCCCCGACCACATTCTCTGTGTCGTTTATGAATTCCCTCCCCATTTCTTCTTTCCTCTACTCTCACCAATCCTAATGTGCAGCAGGGTTCCTTCTTCCTCACTTTGCCCAAAGCCATACCCCAACCCACATGTCAAGAAGAATTTGCTGAGGGTCTCGTTGGAAAGGGTAAGGATTTGTTTCACAGAAAGACAGCAGTAATTTCGTATCAAAAATGCCCATTCTTGGGGTGCCTGGGTGGCTCAGTCTGTTAAGCATCCAACTCTTGATCTCAGCTCAGGTCTTGATCTCAGGGTCGTGAGTTCAAGTCCCATATTGGGCTCCACACTGGACATGGAGCCTACTTAAAAAAAAAAAATCCCCATTCAAGAAAGTCCTCTTGTCTCCCTGCCTCTCTCTCTCAAGCAATGGGAATTATTCCTCATTCCTTTCCCAGCAGATTCAAGGCTCCAGCCAGGTCTCTGGAACTTTCTGTTTCCCCCAAGACCCTCCTCATATTTATTTTCTGTAATTGAGAACTTCTGAACTCTGCTCAAAAAAAAAATGTCATGTTCTTTGGGTCTCCTCTTTATGGTGACATATTGGGGACCCCAAAACACATTATACAGCTGAAGCTGCCAGTTTCTTCCCCAAGTCATGCCTCAAGATGGATGGGGAGGGTCACCACATTCCACAGAACACTGGTCTATGTGGGTGATGTCTTCATTTCACCCTTCAGGGGTTCTAAAAATGATTCAAGATAAAGGATGAATTTCTAACTCTCCCTATAGAGACATCCCTCCTGCTTCATTGCCTTCTAGACGGATTTCTTCTTACCACTGACATTAATGTCACTTCATCTGCACAGAAGCCTTGGTTCGATCAACTGATCCGAGGGGCCCCGGGCTTAGCTTCGGATCACTGGGTGATCGGCAGGTGGGATTCCACCTTCAAGAGCATCATCTGTCCCACTTTCATCCTCACTGTCCTCACCCCACCTCCCTTCCCTTTTTTCCTACTACTTTGGAAAGTCCCCTTAGGATATCTCCCAAAAGTCAGAAGGAAGTTGTGAAAACCTTTTGAGGTCGACCTTATAACGTCGGGGTGGGTGAGGGTAACCTATCCAAAGAGCCGGGCATGCATAGAATAAGGTCCAGAAATTTCCCTCTGGTAAAGGCAAGAAAGGCTGCCCCTGGAAGTGGGCTATCAAAATCAGCATCTGTAAACTGAGGATTTCTTTAAGGGTTGGAGTCTCTTTTTTTGGACTGATCAAAAATCCCTACCCAGCTCTACCTGCCGAGACACCCATCTGTGGAGACTGGCAGATGTGGTGCAGAAAGAAATCAGGGGCTCGACGGACTCGTCTTAGTAGACGCATGCTATGGGCACAGGGGAAATTCTAACAAAAGGCAATGCAGGGTCTGGAGAGCATCATTCCAACGTGTGGTTAGACACGCTCTGCAGATGTTGTCACAACACTGGCAGGGCCCCCAAGCAGAGACATGGAGCTGACAGTGAGTCTCCGAGTCCCCGGCTTCAAAGTCAATGGCTGCCTCAGCTTCAATGCCTCAATCCCCACGGCTGACTGACTAACGACACTCAAGCAGGTGGTTGGAAATGCAGAGGGAGGGGGGCATCCAGATGCTAGCATTTTGACCATGTACCAACAGAGAGGGGGAGAAAAGTCTCTTCGTATGTGTGTCAGAGAACAATCTCTGGGGACAGCATGGGAATTCTGAGCTGGCTCCAGAGAGCAGCCCATCCCAGGGTATGTCAAGGTGGTGTGACCGGGCCTCAAGGCTTCTGCCCTGGACGCTCGTGGCTCAGGGGAGCGGGAGAGGTCCCCGCCTCTGTCCAGGGCTCCCAGCACAGGCTTAGGCAGGATCAGCAATCCTGTCCACTGTTTGGCTACCAGCGGAGATGGCTGTAGACCAACAGGCAAATTGTCTCCTGGTGCTTAGCAAAGGGAACGTGGCAGACCCAGGAAAGGGCAGAAGACGTTAGCAGTGCAGGCCTGGAGGATGCAGGGCTCTGAACCATCCCTGAGCTGGCTGCAGGCACCTTTGGGATGGAAGCCAGGTGCTCTGGAGCTCGGCACTGAGGATCCCTTACTGGACGAGAGATGGGCTTCAGAGGTTCGGGCAGGGGGAAGGCCAGCCAGTAAGCAACAAGCTCCACCTCGGATCTAAGACTCGCTGGCCCCATGTTCTTCCAGCCGTGGCAGATGGGTTCTTCCAGACCCTTCTCTAGCATGCTTCAGCAACAATTTTTTAATGTTTGGTTGGCGGGAGGCATTAAAGATACTTCTTAGCATGTCGACAACTCACCTCACTTCCAACTATAAAGCACTCTAAGTTGGTTAACCAGTGAAATCCATACTCTTACAACACTGGTTCCGGACCCATCCAAATCAGCCAATGGTACCGGGCTCTAAGAAGCGCTGGTCCGTGTGCTGGGCAGGCAGAGCCATCACCATGCCAGTTACCCCATCACTAACAGAGCAGCTGCATTTATGGATATCTCCCCACGTGTCACCCACCGTGCCAGGGCTGAACGCTTTACATGGATACCCTCCACAGGAGGCCCGTGACGTAGCCAGCGCTCTGATCCCTATGTTCCAAGCAAGGAACCTGAAGCTCAGAGAGATTAATTAATTTTCCCAAAGTCACACAGCAAATACGTGACGAGACTGAGACTCGGAAAGCCCGGCTCTACATTGCCCCCTGGGAGGGAAGAGGAAGGAAGAAGCATTTATTAGGCTACAACAGTGTGCCCAGCACGCTGCTAAGGGCTAGAGAGACAACAGTGAAAAAAAAAATGCTCTCTGTCCTGAGGAAGGAGTTATACAGTGCCAATTATAAAGCAATAATCTGAGGTCCGTGGTTTTCTGCTACTGCCTGGGTTGGGTGCTCTGCTCCACTCCCGTGGCTCCCTCGGCTGACTCCCCAGCCACTGCGTCTCTGTCTCTGTCTCGCCTGCACTGTGAGTGTGTAAGGGACAGAACTGTGGCTCAGTCAACGCTGTGTCCCCTCTGTGCAGCCCCAGGCCTCACAAACACCAACGTCTCCATTGGGAGATTCCTTTATTAAAATGAAAAAATTAAATACTAAACGTTTTCGTTAATTGGAGTGTAAAAGCTGAGATATCCACACCGTCGGGAGACAGAGGACGCCCGGATGTAGAGACGCAGGACGGAGGCGAAAGCTAGCACAGCGCTCCCCCGAAGCGCCCCCTCCCATGGAAGCGGCTACATAGTGGAAAGAGCCGCAGACAGGAGTCAGAAGGGGTTCTGGTTCGGCAGGTTACCCGGAGTTAGTTGTTAGTTTTGTCTCAGAAATGGGAAGAATCCTGCGGGTTCTGCCTACCGCACTGGGTCAAGGAGGAGACTCGACGTTAAAAAGCGCTTTCTAACTACCAAGAGCTCTTCAGGAGTTGGGGACTACGGTGGTGCCCATTTTCCCACGAGATGTCCATGAAGGTCACCGCAGGCCAGCACGGAAAGTGGCATCTCGACATGCTCACTGAACCTCCTATCAGCCCCTCTCAGAAGCCCCCGCTCACACTGGCTCCCAGGACTCCCCACAGCACCGTTCCCCCCCCCAACAGACCCTGGGCCCGGGGGACAAATCAGCAGACCAGAAGCACCTCTTCCCCACGAAGACACCTATGCAGGCCCTACCCAGCCTGGCGATCTGAACTAGTCACACTGGACCCCTGCTCCCATCGGAGGCCCCTTCCTACCTTCCTTGCTTGAGGTCACTCGGCACCGTGCGACCATCACTCACTTGGGCTGCGACAAAGCAGGCTCGGGTCTCCTCTCTGCCTCGCGTGAGCCCTGTTACCTGGGGCAGGGCACCTCACCTCTTAAAAGCTGCTTACACCCTTATAAATACCAAGACCAGGCTTTCTCGCTCTCGGCACCATTGGCATATGAGGTCAAGGGGTTCTGTGATGTGGAGCGCTGTCCTGCACCCGCGGTATGCTTAGCCGCATTCTGGGGCCTCTACCCACTGACGGCTGGTCGTACCCCTCCACCCGCCGCACAACAAGCAAAATCATTTCCAGACATTACCAAAATCACCACCATTTGAGAACCAGTGCCCCAAATGGTTTCTAAGGACCTCCAACCTGTTTCGGCTTGTCCAGCCCAGGCACCAAGCTTTCGGTCCGGGCTTCCCGGGCTTGAGACAGACAGCCCCTCAAGTCAGCTATCACCTCCTCTTCAACAACCACATCCAACACCGGGACATTGCCCTCTCTCTGTGGGTTTTACCGGTTATCTGTGTTCTAGTATTTCATTCAAGGGACGGTCAGAGATGGAAATCTTAGCAGAAAGGACCCAGCCCATCCTATTGCAGGGTCCAAAGGAAAGGCAGATTTCTGGAACGGCCCTGGAGTCCTGCAGATCTGAACTTGAATCCTGATTCTGCTGTATGTCCTTCCCAGATACACGTAATCTCCCCAAGCTTTGGTTTCCTGTCTATAGAGTAAGAAAATAAACTGTGTTTGGGGGGCTGACACGCAGAGTAAATGAAGTAAGTGTTGAATAGGACTGTCTCCCCCTCCCAGCAGGCTCTGGATGTGTGGACACCCCTCCCCGCGCTCTCAGTGCGCCACCCCCTCCAGCTGCTTGACTAGACAACTTGTTCAAGCCAATGTTTACGCCCCACGCTCTGCTCCAGCTCCCTTGGCCGTGCCAGCGTGTGGCCAGAGCCCTGGCCAGTCCTCCCTCTGGCCTCGGCAGGAGATGTCTGGTCCGGGGGCCAGCGCCCCAAGAGGACAGCTGATCTTTATCTTCAGAGCGGCAACCAGGGCAGAGCGAGGAAGCCCATCTTCACATCCTGTCAACGCATCCGGACTAAGTGGGAACAGCTGCCCGGGAAATTCATTACTTGCTGAAAACAGAGTCCTCTTTTAACCCTGTCTCACCTCGCTTCCTGCTCGCCCTCCCCATCCTTGAAGTTTGGTAACTTAATGAGAAGGAAGTTGAGCCAACAGGAAACGGGAGCTGCCTGACTGTTTGCAATAAACACAATGGAAATTCACTTCAAGAACAAATCCAGCAGCTCAGGCTATGAGTCCTGCCTGCTGATGAGGCTGCCCCCACCCCCGACAGCAGCAACAGTGCCTTCCCCAGACGACCAGAGCAATGCAGAGAAGGCACACGGATCCCATAGTGTGCCCGTGATGTGGCCCTGTCTGCCCAGCTCTCTGGCAGAAAACATCAGAGCACGTCAAGTGCTTTGGGAGGCCATGAGTAAGTTATGTGCCTGCTGCATACCTCAATTCCTCCCGTATACAGTGGAGGTGATGAGATCCCACATGGTACCGCAATCCATCCACGTTTTCATGACTGCAATCAACACCAGATTCAGGGGCACCGGGGGGGGGGGAGGGCACTCAGTTGGTTAAACATCCAACTCTTGATTTCGGCTCAAGTCATGATCTGAGGGTTGTGGGATGGAGCCCTACATCGGGCTCCACACTCAGTGGGGAGTCTGCTTGAGATTCTCTCTCTCTCCACTCTCCCACTGTCCCTCCCCCTCTCCAGCTCTATTAAAAAACCAGATTCAGTGTTTATTGAGCACTTAGTATGAATATCTTTTTAATCTTTACAACCATTCTATGTGGCTGGTATGTTATTTCCCCATTTAACAGGCAAGAAAACCTAAGTTTGGGGAGTTTCAGAGAGTTCTCCAAAGTCACCAGCAAGCCAAGGAGCCACTAGATGTCACAATCAATTCGGCTTCTGTCTGTTTCATTCCAGTAGCTGAGTATCACTGGGTGGCATGACGAGAACTTTCCAGAACTCTGGAAATCTCTGAAATGGGAAGTAAAGAGTCTTGCTACCAGTTCACATTTCAGAAGTGAAGTGGAACATTCTTTACTATTTACAGATCTATGGCTGCAAACAATAGACACTGATTTTGCCTAACTTATGCAAAAAGGAGTAACACCAAAGGAGATCAGGGGCTCTCAGAGTCAGCGGGAAGGCTGGGACCCAGGCCCGGACACTGCGAGGGCACAGAGAGCTCCTGCAAGTGGGAGGTACAGGAATGGCCAGATCAAGACACCACCAGTGGAGTGGGCAACACCAGGCATTTGCAGCCTTTTCCTGTTTGCTCAAGATTCAAATTCCTGAAAAGGATCATCTGGTTGGCATGGTTTGGTCACATGTCCCTCTGTGTATGGAAGGACAAGATGCCACTAGAAGGCATTGGGGAAGAGGTAATTGTCCAAAACGATTTTGGGGTGCTGTAAGGATGGAAAGCGGATGTTGGATGACCAAAAGCACACCCTCCACTACCATGATGCTTCCCGAAGTTCTCACATCATGCACTCAGAGAAAAGGAGTCGTCTGGTGAGGGGCGAGCCAAGCTGCCTTGGGGGTGGACAGAGCTAAAGAAGAATCAGATTTGGAAGGAAAGTTAGGATTATCTGGTGCACCCCCCTTTCTTTTTTTACAAACAAGGAAACTAAGCATAGGATCTCGCCACCGCTGAGTGGTAGAGCCAGCACCAGCCAGGCTCCTTCCACAGTGTGAAACCTTGCTCACCGTCCAGAAGCAGCACCACCCATTCCAAGCCCCAAATCCGGACTCTATGCAGTTCCAGAGGTCCTTCTGGAAAATCAGGCCAATCATCCTACTCTGGACTTTGTAGAGCCTCTTTCTCCCAAGAAGCCAGCCGTTCACACGTGTAGGGGAGCAGCGTGGGGGAACCTCAGCCAGCCCAGGAAAGCCATGGGCACGCATTCCACCCGAAAGGGGAGAGCAATTGCTCCCTGTGCTGGCTCCTTCTCCCTACCAGGTTCATGCCGGTGCTTGTTTGCTGTATCTTACCATCCTTTCCCCTTCAGGGGACCTCGATAGTCACGGTAACCCCATTTCCCAGGATCGCAATGTGGGGAGGTCTAGGGCGCCCTCCATGAGACAGCCCCAGCGGCCACACTCAGGTAAGGTTGGCCTTGTTGGTCCTTGGTCTCGGATTATGACGTCTGGGCTGCCATTGCTTGTCGTGCTGATTTAGACTCTGCATCCCCACAGAGGTGGACACAGAGGGAAATGTCTATCCCCAGATGCCAGGGGGTGTGCTCCCTGCAAAGACACACATCTTCGCAAATCCCAGCCCAGCTAGGCAGCCCGTGGGGGAGTGCGCACGAGCATCTGTAACACCAGGCACGGGCATCAGTAACCTGTCGGCTCCGTGCCGTCTCTGCTCACATACTAAGTCAGCGGCATGGAGATAAAGAATGAACTACCGCCCAGCCAGACTTCTGCAGGGGGAAGAAAATTCATTGCCCCAACTGCCTTTTACTTAATGTTCTGAGAATGTTGACGCTGCTACCAGGAAAATGGCTTATGCGAGAGGAGATTTCTACTCTGAGAAGGTGGAAAAGAATGAATTAATTGTTCCTCACTTCCAAATGCAAGAGAACTTGTGTTCCCCTAAATTAGAATGAGGTGCTCTCCAAAACCTTCAAGATCGTGAAAAGCAGGGACGCCTGGGTGGCGCAGTCGTTAGGCGGCTGCCTTCAGCTCAGGGCGTGATCCTGGCGTTCCAGGATCGAGTCCCACATCGGGCTCCTCCGCTGGGAGCCTGCTTCTTCCTCTCCCACTCCCCCTGCTTGTGTTCCCTCTCTCGCTGGCTGTCTCTCTGTCACATAAATAAATAAAATCTTTAAAAAAAAAAAAAAAGATCGTGAAAAGCAATAAAAGACTGAGAAACTACCACAGATGGGAGGAGGCTACGGGTCCATGATAACTGAATGCAATGTGGGATTGTGAACTGGATCTTGAGACAGAAAAGGACATTAGCTGGGGCGCCTGGGTGGCTCAGTCAGTTAAGCATCTGCCTTCGGCTCGGGTCATGATCTCAGGATCCTGGGATCGAGCCCCACATGGAGCTCTCTGCTCCGCAGGGAGCCTTCTTCTCCCTCTTCTGCCTGCAGCTCCCCTGCTTGTGCTCTCCCTCTCAAATAAATAAATAAAATCTTTAAAAAAAAAAATAGAGTCAAGGAATCAGGTAAACAAATGGTGGGGAGGGGAGGAAGATGAACACGGAGGCCCCTCAGATCAGGGGGGAGCAGAAATCAATCTGAGCACACGAGCTCCCTGGCAACGAAGCAGGCCCTTGTCACCCTTCCGACACTCTCACCAGACTGATCCCTGGTAAACAGCAGGACAGCACAGCCTGGCACCCTGCGCGGTGAGCAGGCTGCCTCTGAACGGGGGCCCCACCTGGCTGCCTTGTGGGCTCACAAAGCCCCCCTTGCCAGCACCTCCACCTACCCCGTGCAGCCACTTCTCGGCCGAGCTCACCCAGACCACTCCAGCTGGAAAACAGAGGCTGCAAAGAGAGGCTCCAGGGAGCGGTCTTCACATTCAGGATTCATCCAAGTCTCCTGGCCTTGTCTCTGTTTTTTTCCATTTCCCACACGTCCACTGGTTTATCCAGCAATTGTGCACTGTGGGTCTCAAAATTGTTGCAGATTTGATCGTCCATCCTTATTAAATAGCCTGACAAGTTATTACTGTCTTAGAGCTGAGGAAGCTGCAGGTCAGTGATGTTAGCAGTTTACTTCCGCTCGTGATGCGGACAACTGGCAGAGCTGAGACAAGCACAGGGCAAGCTTCAGGGTCAGTGCTATGTCTCCAACATCACGCTACCAGCATGAACCGCTTACTGTGTGTAAGGCCCTGGGGGAATATAAGAAACTATTCTCTTAATGGTCCCTGTCCTCAAGCAGATGAACAAAGAGGCCAAATGCCCCCTACAATCAATTGAATAAACCCTTATTAATAATTAAATCTGAGTAAATGACGAAAATGTGACTTAAAACTGCAATGCAATTATTAATGGATTCTTGAACTATAAAAGACATGCTCTAAGGAAAAAAGTTAACATGGGGCACCTGGGTGGTTCAGTTGGTTAAGCGTCTTAACTCTTGATTTCCCCTCAGGTCATGATCTCAGGGTCGTGAGATCAAGCCCCACACTGGACTCCATGCTGGGCATGGACCTGCTTAAGATTCTCTCCCTCTCCCTCTGCCCCCTCTGTCTCTCTCTCCTTATCTAAAGGAAGGAAGGAGGGAAATGTTAACATAAAACTAAAATTCCTAATTATTTCAACAGAACTGAAGGGACATGGTTATTATTTCATTTTTGTAACCATTAGCAAAATGTAAGTTTAAATATGTATATTAAATATTTAAATGTAAAGACTAGTAGAATATAAATGCATATTAGAACTTCCAATTCCCAACTGGAAAGGAAAAGAAAAGAAATAAGGAATATTACAAAAATTTGATAAATATAAACAATGGGAAAATGAGGAAACAAATAGAAAGGATAACAAAGAGAGAGCATAAAATTAGACAGCAGGAATAAGACCAGGCATCCTGGATGCCAAATAAATGTAAGAGAGTTGAATTCTGCTATAAAAAAGTCAAGATCCTAAAAAAATGTTTTTAATTAAAAGTAAATTGAAAAATTAAATAAACAAATAAAAATAAAAATAAATAAAATAAAAAGTCAAGATCCTTTGAACAGATTTGAAAAACAGAAATGGAATTGTGTGTTGTTTAAAAGAGATGAACTTCGGGGGTGCCTCGGTGGCTCAGTGGGTTAAGCTCCCAACTCTTGATCTCAGCTCAGGTCATGATCTCAGGATCATGGGATCAACCCATGTCATCAGGCTCTGTGCTCAGCGGAGAGTCTGCTTGTCCCTCTCCCTCTGCTCTTTCCACCCCCCTCTCTCTCTCAAATAAATAAATAAATAAAAATCTTTAAAAGAGATTAACCTAAAACAAAATGACACAGTGACGTTGAAAACATTAGATAAGCAAACAAATAATGAGAAAAGCAAACAAAAAGAAGCAGGGATAAAAATATTAAGGGCTGAAGATAAAATGTTAGGCCAAAAATGTAAACAACTTGAAGAAGGATATTATAAATGACAGTCACTCCATGAAGAAGTTATAATAATAAATACATGAAAAATTATGCAGCAAACAATATTCAAGGCACCAGCAGCTCTTACAAATGCAAAGAGAATTCAACGAGAAAGAAAAAGAAAGAAGAAAGAAAGAAAGAAAGAAAGAAAGAAAGAAAGAAAGGAAGGAAGGAAGAAAAGAAAGAAAGAAAGAAAGAAAGAAAGAAAGAAAGAAAGAAAGAAAGAAAGAAAAGAAAGAAGAAAGAAAAAGAAAAAGGAAGACAGCATAGCACAGCATAGCAAGACAGTTTAAAACAACTCTCTTCTGGGGCGCCTGGGTTGCACGGTTTTTAAGCGTCTGCCTTTGGCTCAGGGCCTGATCCTAGAGTCCTGGGATCGAGCCCCACATCAGGGTCCTCTGCTGGGAGCCTGCTTCTTCCTCTCCCACTTCCCTGCTGTGTTCCCTCTCTTGCTGGCTGTCTCTCTCTCTCTCTCTCTGTCAAATAAATAAATAAAATCTTTAAAAAAATAAAATAAAACAACTCTCTTCAACTTTTTTATTTAAACAGACAAAAAAGGAATAAGCATATAAATTATTTTGACACCATAATTAATAATCTCACTTTAATAGAGATGTAGAGAGCATACATGCTTAAAAAAAAAAAAAATATATATATATATATATATATATATATATATTCTTCATGCCTATAGAAGATTGAAGAATAGTGACCATGTACTTGCCCACAACTGCATGTTTTTCTCAAAAGTTAGTATTTTACAGGTCATGCTCACTGACTATAATGTCATAAATTCAGAAGCAAATAATTTTAAGAGAAGCAAGCTAAAAGTTTTAACCACTGAGTAAATAGGAAATGATCCTTTAAATAAATAATTAAGGAAATGAAACAATTATTAGAAATAAAATGACAAAATTATTTAGTACCAAAAAAAATTAGAGCATATCTTTTCAATCCCTTTGGTATATGGCTACACCCATACTTGGAGGAAAATTCATAGCCTTAAATTATTTATTTTTTTTAAGATTTTATTTATTTATTTATTTATTTGAGAGAGAGAGAGAGAGAGAGCGTGAGAGCAAGCAGGGGAGCAGAGAGGGACAAGCAGACTCTGCATCAAGAGCACAGCCCAACATGGGGCTCGATCTCAGGACCCTGATATCATGAGCTGAGCTGAAATCAAGAGCCGGACACTTAACCAACTGAGCCACCCAGGCACCCCTAAATTATTATTTAATTATAAGAAAGATTTAAAAATGAATTTTGCACAAGTAATAAACACATGTAAAAATACTCAATATCATTAATCCCCAGGGAAACTAAAACAATGATGAAATACCATTCTGTACCCGCTAAACTTGATAAAATGAAAATGATTGACAGTGCCTGATGTTGGAAAGGACGTAAAGTAACCAGGACTCTCATAGGTTGCTGGTGAGATGTAAAATGGGATATTCAGTTTGGAAAAAATGATTGGCAGTTTCTTAAAAAGTTAAACATATATCTACCCCTTTAATCCAGGCATTCCATCTGTAGGTATCTACCTGAGATTTAAATAATCAATTCCTAAAAAGGGTTTAGAACGGTGCCTGGTACACAATACAAGCTCCGTAAATGTTAACTATTATTATTTCAAAAAAAAAAAAAAAAAGGAGCTGGTGGCAGAGAGGCCAGATGATTTTGGGAAGTCAAGTCTCCCTGCCCTATTATATGGTCTCGTATTTTAATGATGTACATTATACAGCAGATCAAATCGTGTGATCACCGCATCCTCATTAAGGAATTTCTCTTCTGTCTTTTTCTATGGACAGTAACAGAAAACACTTTAATGGGGATAATAGCAATAGAGCCATCTGAGTCAGAAAACAGGGTGTGAACTCTAGACACCCTGCTGTCATTCCCTTCCTTTCCCTTTCAGGAGAAGCCGAGACTGGCTGAGGACAGACGGTCAATGCTAAGGGGAACTGGCAAGTCCCTGGCCACCCCTTTTCAAAATAACATCTTGTGAGACAGGAATCCATCAAAATCCTAGAGGAGAACATAGGCAGCAACCTCTATGACATCGGCCTAAGCAGCCTTTTTCATGACACATCTCCAAAGGCAAGAGAAACAAAAGATAAAATGAGCTTGTGGGACTTCATCAAGATAAAAACCTTCTGCACAGCCAAGGAAACAGTCAAAAAAACTAAGAGGCAGCCCACGGAATGGGAGAATATATTTGCAAATGACACTACAGATTAAAGACTGGTATCCAAGATCTACAAAGAACTTCTCAAACTCAATACATGAGAAACAAATAAACAAATCAAAAAATGGGCAGAAGATATGAACAGACACTTTTCCAATGAAGACATACAAATGGCTAACAGACACATGAAAAAATGTTCAAAATCATTAGCCATCAGGGAAATTCAAATCAAAACCACACTGAGATACCACCTTACGCCAGTTAGAATGGCAAAAAATAGACAAAAAATAGAAACAACAATTGTTGAAGAGGATGTGGAGAAAGGGGATCCCTCCTACATTGTTGGTGGGAATGCAAGTTGGTACAGCCACTCTGGAAAACAGTGTGGAGGTCCCTCAAAAAGTTAAAAATTGAGCTACCCTATGACCCAGCCATTGCACTACTGGGTAGATACAGACGTATTGAAGAGAAGGGCCATATGCACCCCACTGTTCATAGCAGCATTGTCCACAATAGCTAAATCGTGGAAGGAACCAAGATGCCCTTCAACAGATGACTGGATTAAGAAGATGTGGTCCATATATACAATGGAATATTACTCAGCTATCAGAAAGAATGAATTCTCAACATTTGCTGCAACATGGACGGCACTGGAGGAGATAATGCTAAGTGAAATAAGTCAAGCAGAGAAAGACAATTATCATATGATTTCTCTAATCTATGGAACATTAAGAACCAGGAAGATCGGTAGGGGAAGAAAGGGATAAAGAAAGGGGGGGTAATCAGAAGGGGGAATGAAACACGACAGACTATGGACTCTGGGAAACAAACTGAGGGTTTCAGAGGGGAGGGGGTTGGTGGAATGGGATAGACTGGTGATGGGTAGTAAGGAGGGCACGTATTGCATGGTGCACTGGGTGTTATACGCAACTAATGAATCATCGAACTTTACATCAAAAACCAGGGATGTACTGTATGGTGACTAACATAATATAATAAAAAAACATTAAAAAAAAAACAAAATAACATCTTACCGATGTCCCTGTCTGCAGATGTCTACTCACCAATGTCTATTCACTGAGGACAGCACCATTTGGAGGAAGAAGCATGGATGGGGGCTCTGGTTTACATCCGACACTGTGGACATGGGAAACAAGACCACGCCCTGCCCCCTCTGTAAAGCCGGGGTGATCACACACAGCTCTCAGAGCATGGTGAAGCTCCCCTGTGATTTTCCACCTAAGCAGGACCCAGGATCAGCAGCACTCAGTATATTTTATTTCTCTAAGTCAAGGCCTTCCTTGGTCACAAAATTCTTCTGACAGTTTAACTGCCTGTACTGTTTGGATTTGGTTTACAATGTATACAGAGTATGTATCACTATGTAATCGGAAGCAACAACAAGGATATTCTCTCTACAGGGAGAGAAAAAAAGCAATAACTCTGGACAAATAGCCTTCTAAGCATTTATTAGCTCATCTCTTCACAGGGCAGACTGCATGGAGCGGGCACGAGTGGGCAGGCAGCACAAGCTGCCAACAGTAATAATAATAACACCAGGTTACAGTTGCGTGATGCTTCTCCGTGCACGAGAGACGTCCTGAGCTGCGATTTTGCTGCATTTGTACAGCAAAACGGCCCAGGCTCTTCCCCTTACTGCACACCTCCGTCATCCTAACAAGTGACTCCCACATCAGTAGACACTGCTCTCTCCATTACACCGTCCCCACCCTGCCCTCCATGCCTGCAGAGCACCGGTCACCACCTGACCCTAAATATAAATAGACCCCTACCTGTAGCTACTTCTCTAGACAGATCTCGATCCACTTCTTCTGGTAGATACAGATCTAGATATTTCTCTAGCTCTAGCTCTAGCTGTATCGTCTATCTGTCCTCCCAGAATGCAAGGTCTAGGAGGTACACGTGTGTCTTATTTGCTGTTGCCACACCAGGGGACAGAGCAGGCAGTCAGTTAAGTTTTGCTGTAGGAACGAACGACTGTGATAGGCGACCTCGAAGCCGGCCCCAGTGATCCTTCCTCCTGGTCTGTGTGCCTTCATGTCTTCATCCCTCCTTAAGTGTGGGTTCATTTCTAACAAAGGGGCTCCAGCAAAAGTGACAGGAGGTCACCTCCATGATTAGGTGACCAAAAGACTATGTTCGGGGTGGACTTTCTGACCCTCGAGGATCCCCAGCTTCCATGCCATGTGGACACTGAGGCAGCTTATGGAGATGCCCGGGTTGTGAGGAACTGTTGTGGACCAGATTGTGTTCCCCCCAAATTCAAGGCTTGAAGCCCTAACCCCCAGTATGACTATACTTGGAGATAGGGTCTTTAAAGATCTCCTTAAGGCTAAATAGTAATAACAAGGGAGAAGCCCGAATCCTGTATGACTACTGTCCTTGTAAAAGAAAGGGACACTCACGTACAGAGAAAAAGCCATGTGAGGACACAGCAAGGAGGCCGCCATTGCAAAGCCAAGGAGAACGGCCTCAGAAAACAGCAGACCTCCTGGTCCCTTGATCTTGGACTTCCAATCCACAGAATGGTGAGAAAAGAAGTTTCTGTTGTTTCAGCCACCGGCCAGTGGTATTTTTGTTATGGCAGCCCTACAGATTAAGAGAGGAACCAAGGACATGGGAGTGGTCTGGAAAGCAGATTCTCCAACCCCTGTTGAGCCTTGAGATGACTGTCACTTTGGTCCACAGCTTAATGACAACCTCATGAGAGACCCAAAGGAAGAGCCAGCCAGCTAAGCTGGGCCCAGAGTCCTAGCCAACAGAAACCCAGAGATAATAAATGCTTGTTGTTTGAAGCCACTACAGTTTGGTACAACTTGGCATGCAGTGATGGGAGCTAATACGACGAATGAATGGTTCTTTGAGTTACATAAGGGCAGTATTATCATTGTCCTCTGCTTATGGGTGAGAAAGCTAAGCCTCGAAGAGGTAGAGTGCCTTGCCTGAGGTCAGACAGCATGGCAGACCCTCTCCATGGAGAGTAGAGGTATGCAAAGATAAGTGTGGCCTCCACACAAGTTTTGCCGTGGGCTACCCTGGCAGGCCTGTCCAGGTGGGGGCACCAGGATACAGAGAACATTCCCGAAGTACCCCAGAGTGTCACCTTAATGGTCTCCTTGGAGTCTTTCCTGCCAAACAGCGTTAAAAGAGAATAGGTATTTTAACAAAGACCACCTTGGTGACCTTACCATGAGCAGTAATGAGGCCCCTTGGACATGGTCTAGGACAACCGCCTCCCTTATACCAGTGTGCTTTTGAGGGTCGTGTTCAAAAGCACTCAAATGCATAGGACCATATGAAAAATTACTATAGCAAAGACTTACAGAACATTTGCTATATTCTAGGCACTGTTCTAAGCATTTTATTATATTCATTTAATGAATATAGAATAGAATTCCTTCAGAGGAAGCCATTCTATTATTATCCCATTTTGTAAACAAGGAAACTGAGGCACCAAAGGGCGAAGCAATTTGCCCAAGGTTGCACACAGCTAGCAAGCAACAGAACCAAGATTTAAACCCAGGCAAGTTAGCTCCAGAGTTAATGCTCCGACGTATCTCTCTCTAGGTCTTCACGTTTGTTAATATCTACAATGGAATAGTAATTCGTTGGCAAGTCTCTTTATCCTATAGTCTCTCTAGTTTGAAAATATCAAAGTGAAAAATAATCACAGCACATGAAGGATATCTTGCCTTGCCCCATGGAAAGCTTGTAGGGGGTCCCTGCTGCCCTTAGTGTGACTTCTGAGGCCCTCCAGGCTCTGACTCCTGCCTTCGACCCCAGCCTGAGCTCGAGACTCCCTCCCTTCATTCATCCAGCCGCATTGGCTCTGCCGAAAGCCACACGGTCACATCTCCCTGCCTCCCCATGGGGCACACCGCCCCTCCTCTACCCTCCTGCTAAACAAGCCTCATCCTTCATCGCTTCCGGTCAGTCTTGCTGCCATCTTCACACCAGTCGGGCGCCTTAGCCCAGCCCCCTACCCCCACCCTGTGAATTGCCCTGACCTGGCATCTGTGTCTTACCCTCTTGTCTCCCTCTCCCACTGGACTATGATTCCGGCAAGAGCAGAAACAGGTTATTTGTCTTTATATTCCTGGCAATTAGCACAGCACCTGGCACCTATTAAGTACCAGTTTGTCAAATGAACACAAGCCCCCCCACCCCCGCCAAGAACCTAGGAACATTTTTAGTTATGCGCTGCAACTGTCTCCACTAGACAGTCCCAGAGCACAGAGCCAGACAAAAGTCACACTGGAAGGGGCCCAGGAGAGATGCTGCTTTAGTCCAATACCTTCAATAAATAAGATTTAAAAAACGACTTCGGAGAAAAGAATCAGCTTGTCTCAACTAGTCAAGGGTAGGTGTGGGAGCACAGCGGGGTCATGTTTCCAGGTGTCTGAGCCCCCCCAAGGCTCTCAAAGGCATCTTATTAGTTTCCTATCACTGCTGTGACAAATTATCGTAAGCTTAGCTTAAAAACAACATAAATTTATTATCTTACTGTTCCAGAGATGAAAAGTCCAAAATGACTCTCACTGGACTAAAGTCATTAACGGAGCTGGATTCCTTCTGGAGGCTGTAGGGGAGAATTGGTTCCCCTTTCCAGCTTCTAGAGACCACCACATCCCTTGACTTGTGACCCCTTCCTTCTTCAGAACCGGCAGGATAGTATCTTCTGTACCCGCCCACCTCCTGCCTCCCTCTTTCCCTTAGAAGGACCCTGATGACCATCCAAGATAATCTCCTGAAGATCCTTCACTTAATCACATCCACAAAATTCCTTTTACCATGTAAAGAAACCTACTCACAGATTGTGGGGATTAGGACATGGGCATCTTTGGGGACCATTCTTCTGTCTACCATAGCATCCTAATGCTTCTGATGCAAGCAGATTCATGATCTGACAGCATCTTCTATGGGCACGATGGTAAAAAACAAAAAACAAACAAACAAAAACACCTTTACCAGTGTTCAAACGTATTTTGTCCTCTCTTTCCGTTTCTGAAGATACAGTTTTGAAGAACTGGCAGGAGAAGTGGTTCCCAATATACTTATATAAAATACAGTATTATGTGAAAAAAACTGCAGTATACCGCTCTCTGGTGTTTGTCTTAAGCATGTATTTCTAATAGTTTAATCCCTCTGATGGATTCCCTACAGAGTCAGGAATATATCTAATTTGCAAGGAGAGGAAGGAAGGCAGGAAGGAACGTTTGGTGAGTACCGCCATGCGCCGGGTAGTCTGGGTCTTATTTAATTTAAACCTCACCATAGCCTTCTGAGCCTGACTCTATCATGTTCTGTTTCAAAGACAAAGAAACTCACTCAGAGAGATAAGGCAGCTTATCTAGCTCACGGAACCAGTAAGTGGCACAATGCGTTTGAGAGCCATAGTTACTGGGTTCCAGAACTCATGCTCTTTCCATTAGGCCTTGCTGCTTCCCCTCAAAGTTCGACTTTCTTTTAGCTGCCAGGTTGACTGGTTGATGAAGAGAAACAGAGAAAGGCGATGGGGTAGGAGAGAGAAAGGGATGGAGAGAATCAGAAAGAGACTGTCAGGGTGGATCGATTTGGTTGAAATCTTCCGGGAGCCAGCAACTTTGGGGGAACCCTTCTGAAGGGTATGGATACCCCTCCACCAACATCTGCAGTGAGGTCCAGGAGGCTGCCGGTTGCTAGGCAATCCCTCTCCAACCACACTTCGTACCGACCTAATTAGCAGATTTCACCCGAACTCCAACAGTTGCTAGGTAACTTTCTTGGGGGCTTTTTCCCTCCCTTCCAGGCCCATCTGGATCCCAAAGAAATAGGACGGGGTGTTTGTGCAAAATCCCCCAAAGATATATCTATATGTAAATTTCCCCTTGTGGCCTTCCTCTGCCCACCAAGAGTAAGCAAATCCAGGAAATATTCAGTGGCACTGGCCTCTAAAAAAAAAAAGGTCCTATGAGCCAGTGAATTGATTCTTCAGAGGCAAGAGACTTATGGGGCCAGATGAGGCCTGACACCAGGCAGAACTATCTTTGGGAACCACTTAGAACGAGAACTCTTATTGGAGACTCTGAAGTGACTAAGTCACCTGAAGTTTGAGTCACCTAAGAGGGAACCCCTGTTAATACCTGGCAATTGATTAGATGCTTTCACGAACACTTCATTTCATTCCAGTGGAATGGGCAACTGTTTCCATCCACATTTTAGTGATGAGAAATTGCAATTCAGAAATAGTAACTTGATCATGACCCGTCCCCCAAAGAAACAGGAAGTTAAAGACAAGATGGTCTGCCCAAATTTCCACTAGTCCCCGCATGGGACTCTCTCCATAGGATGGCAAGTATTATCATTCGTTCAGTATAACCTCAGCATTAAAACAAACTGCCGGCATCGAAACGTAAACTGGGAAAACATGAATTCCCCTCCCCTGTTCATTGCCAGGGAATTAACAAGAACTCAAGGCAACAATTCTTAAACTCTTTGGTCCGAGAACCCTTTACACTGTTATAAATTAATGAGGACTCCAAAGAGCTTTTGTTTATGTGGGTTATATCTATTAACACCATATTAGAACCTAAAACTGAGAATTTTAAAAAATATTTATCTATCAATTAATCTCAGAAATAACAAGGAACCCATCGCATGGCTAACATAAATCATTTATTTTATGTAAAGTAACTACTTTCACAAACAAGACAGAAGAGAATGCGAAGAGCGGCCCTGCTTTACATCTTCGCAGATCTCTGTGATGTCTGGGGAGACATCAGGGGATGGGGGCAGGGAGAAGGGTTCATCCCTACTTCTGGATTCAATGTGTCGCATCAGAACTCCCTGGAACATCTCACTCTCCTTCTCCACTTTACATTCGTGAGGGAATGGAGTGAAATAAGCAAATAACATCTGATATTATTATAAAAATAGTTTTGACCTTGAGGGCCCTCTGAAAGGGTCTCAGAGTGCCCCAGGGATCCCCAGACCACACGTGGAGAAACACTGCCTTAGGGCATACTCCTTTGAATGCCCCAAAAGCATTCAGGGTTTCACTGGGTTCCTCTGTGTTGCTAGCCAACTGTTTTAGACTATCCCACGTCTTTCTGGCCTGTAGCATTTCATGTTCCCCTAAAGCCCCGGATTACCCCCTCCGGTATGCCATCTTTGCCATGCTATCTGCAAAACACAAGATACGGATCCCAGCTCCAGACTGGGATGGTTGGAAATATCAGGATACCTAGTTTGTGTCTTCCCAGCTCCCTTGCCCTCACCACTTCTGGTAACCAGCACAGAAAGAAGCAGGAGATCTCCTGGCCTCTGGGATTGTAGAATGGACAGAGACCGGAGCCAGTCAGCCCAAGCAGGACCCTTCCTGGACTTTTTTCACCCTGGCTGGCAACTCCTTTTTCTCCTGAAGTATTAGCACGTTATACGCTATCATCAACCCCACGCCAGGACTTTATTCATCCTGCCCTCCCCGCCCTAACCCCTCCCTTACAGTTTCACACATCGGGGATTCTATCAGACGATTTCTATGGGCTCTCTTAACTCTGAGGTTCTGCTCCAGTTTTTCCGGCTGAACACTTCACGGCCCCTGTGAAACTCCACCTTGGCTGTACTGCCATCAGAGTCCATGTGGCTGAATTACTCCCCAGAGACCGGCGCTCGGAGGCTCCTCTCCCCGCTCCCTCCCACCCTCCTACTTCTTCAGGGAGCTCAGGTCTTCTCAGCTTTCCCGGTAGGAGTGAAGCCCCCCAGGCTGTCTTTCTACCTTGCAACCAAGTGCCACCCATCCCAACACCCGCATTGACTGACATCGTGGTGTACCGCGGTGGGTGCGCCTTGTGTCTTTGGACGAGCGATTCGCTCTGCCCTAGGCTTCAGTTTGATTCACTTCAGCAAGCATTTCCCGAGTTCCTACTTGGTGCCAGACCCTTCACTGAGAACACAGCCGGGAGGACGAAACATACTGGCAACCGTGGATAGTACCAAACGCTACAAATACGATGTTTTTTCCAATACATACATACCTATAATGAAGTTTAATTTATAAATTAGACATTATAAATTAATTTAATTTATAAATTATGTATAAATAAGAGATTAACAACAATAATAATGAAATAGAATTATTATAACAATATACTGTAATAAAAGCTACGTGACTGTGGTCTCCCGCTCGCTCTCAAAATATCTTAGCATACTATCCTCACCCTTCGTCCTGCAACAGCGTGAGAAGAGAAAACGCCTACCTGATGAGACAAGGTCACCTGAAGGACTAGGCATCCCGATGTAGCATTAGGCTACTTCTGACCTTCTGACATTAAGTCGGAAGGAAGATCACGTGCTTCTGGACCACGGCTGACCACAGGTAACTGAAACCACGGAAAGCAAAACCGTGGATCAAGGGGGACTACTGTCACCACTGACTACAATAGCCAGCTAGTAATCTTCACGTTGCACATGGGACTCTGGCAGTACGGATGATAGAACAGCCACCCAAACTTGGCTTGAGCCAAAAGGAAGATGATTGCCTCTCCTAACTGATAGAACATCAAGAGCAGCTTTGTGCTGGTTTTCTCCATTTCACCCCCACCCCAATCCCAGTTCCATTCTCTGCCCTGTTCTGCAGGGAGGAGGCTGACCTGGGCTTGATCTCTGTCTTTGATGGGGACCTGCCAATGTAAGTACCAGCAGAAGACTGGAAGGCTTGAGGGGGGTGACATCAGAGTATTTACTTCCTCCCAGCCCATCCCCACTTCCTCTCTGCCTTGTCAGTCTGGCAGTGGCTGCCCCCCGACACCCTCCCTCACCTTGACTCTAGTCCTTGCCAGGTTCTAATGACACTGTTCCCTCAGCCCACCCCTGCAGGACTCAGGGTACCAATAGTCCCCACTGTTGCCAGCCCCTGGGTGCTTGGCTGTGCTTCTCAGTCTCCCTACACCTTCCCCCACGCCTCTGTAAATAGTCTGACATTAGCCTCTTTTCACTTAAGCCCTTTTGAGTATTCCCACTCTCCTCACAGGGCAAGGTGGCTACTGACCTCCACAGCCCCCCATCCCCACACCGTCAAGGCCCAAGGCCTCAGAGAGTTCCTCTCCTCCCTGAAGTGCCCACTAAATCCTGGTCACGGGCCCATCCCTGAACGAATCACTGTGTATGTCACATGTTCCTTCTCCAAAGCCCACGATGAAGTCATCTTCATCCAAAGCCATGGCCTGAGAGTGAAGGAGGAGGGGTCACCCAAAGGGGATTCTGGGTGCTGTCACCTGAGGAAGGAGGAATGGGCCTGGGTGGCCCCAAAACAAGGAATTTCCACTTCAACATGCCACGAGAGAGAGAGAGAGAGAGAGAGAGAGAGCCAGATGAAAGGCTGGTGGAGTTGGAGATGAAAGAGGTCACCAGTGACTGGGATTGTCCTTCTGTGGACTCCCTGTGCCAGGAAGTTCTTGTCCCCCTTTCCCATCAAAGGTAATTCTCAGCTCTATCCTGCTAACTATCTCTCACCAAGAGGGAGCCAGCCCTGGTATGTTCCTCTATGGTTCTCTGGACTATAGACTTGGTTCTAATGCAGTCACAGGGACAAACTTGCCACCATTTTGTTTCAAAATAATAAGCTACCCCACAAGTTGAAATTGATGTGTGTGCCAAACGTCATCAGAGTCTCTGACTTCTTCCAAAACGTTATAATGGCCGTGGGTGTGTATCAACTTCCAGAGTAACAGAGACCCCACTTCATTCAGTTTAATGCAGCAAATATACTGCATGGAATTATTTTAGAAATTTATTTGGAATTGATTTGGAAACACCATAGAGATAGCAGGCACAATTAATGCGGTGTTAGGGGCATTGTCCTGGGCCTTGTCCACCCGCTCAGCCCGTTAAGGGAGCAATCCTATCTGCCATGAGAGCACCATGACCTCAAAGGCAGACCCTTCACATCCACTGTCCATTCATAACCTCAGGACTGCCTGCTCCGCGCACACCACATCCCAACCTGCTCCAAATCCCAAGCCCTCCGGACCTCATGGCGCTGTCTCTCCTCCCTGTTCTGACTTGCAACCTTCCTGGTTATGACGCTGCCTCTATCCTGCATTGTGAAGGCTACCCCTGGCCACCCTGTCTCAGTCCACATGATGCAGGGCCTCCCTCTGAATCAGAATGCTCAAACACTCCTTTCAAGATGCTTTAGTGCTCATGTCCTCCTGATGCCTAAAAAAGAAAGGGGACAACTCAGGAATCCTAAGCCAAAATACACTTTCCAGGGTGCTCATGATGTCAAGGGGTGGGAGAGGGTGATGAAATACTGCAAACCCCTAAAAAGAGCCCCTGGACTGTGCGATCCGTACACCTGTCTACCAGTGACCTCAGAGAGCCTAGAATGATGGCTGATAATCTTGCAGTCCGTTAAATCTGATCCCGCATAGTCAATTTGCTGTCCTTCTGTGGTTTCTCCTCCCCCAGTTTGAAATTCTATGTCTATGGCTATGTAACATAGATATTAAGAGCAAAAGTTATAGAATCACACAACCTATTCTCAAATTTGGGCACTGTCCCTTACCAGCTAGCTGGGTGACCTCAGACAATTCACTTAATGTTTCTGAGTTGCAATAGTCAAGTGGGGAAAACAACTCTGCCCTGCCCACCTCATAGATGTCTGAGGATTGAGACAGTGAAAGAAACCAGTTAGTACTCAAAAAAAAAAAAAAAAAAGAACTATTAGTATTTTATTATTGTAATTACTACTGATGAAACTCAAGGGGACATAAATTCTGTTTTCCTCCCCTTCGTATCACCACACAGCACCCCTCAAGTCACCCACAGTCACCAATTCCACCCAAGCCCAAGTTCCTCCCAGACCACCAGGGAACTATTTTCCTCCTTAGCCCTCTTTTTAAAGAATCACCCCTCAGAGCTCATCTCTCCATAGAAACCCAGAGAATAAATAGAAGCAGCAGGTTTTCAGCGGTTTCCACTCTGACTGGCTCAATTAAATTAAATCCCACAAAACTCTTCCATTAGCATGTGGGTGGAGAAGCCAGAGATGTCTCAGTGACCCTCGTTCCATGGTTCACTTAGACCTTCCAATTATTTTCAGCTAATATCTCATCTCCTTGCGTGGTGTTGTTACAAGGAACCCACACCAATGTCTGTGTAAGGAGATATGGTTAGGACAAATTTTCTGTAACCTTAACATCTCTTTCAAGGGCTGAAATTATAAATATGCTTTTCCAAATCATGAAATCCTTTATCAAGTACTTGTCTTTTTTTCTCCTTGTGGGCTCGCTCTCCAATAAATAAATTTCCTCTGTTCGCAGATTCTTGAATTTACAGAACAGTAAGTGGTAAAAGAATAGAAATGGGATTCCACGTCTCAGTTCAGATGAGAATGGGCCAGATGTACTGTGTCTATTCAAAGCCCACAAGTCAATGGGCTACAGATAGGATTCCCAAATCTTTCCCCATCAGGGCTTTCTTCAAGAACAGGAATGCAGACAGCAAGCGCTCTTGTTCCCACTCAGACGGATATAGCCAGGTGGCATCTCAAAGGTATGGCTTGGCTGGCTGCCAGGGGGAAAGGTTTAACTGCAGTGAGATGAAGACCGCAAGGAACAAGAAGGGAAACCCTATCGTTGGCGTTGGCGTCAGGGGGAGCTCTGGGGAAGAAAAGACAAGGATGTTCCTGGGTCTAGCTGGGGTAAGGGAAGTGGCTCTGCATTTCGATCAACCTTGAGTACGAAATAGAAAAGTGTATCTGTATTGAGGGAAATGCAGCATTTTTTAAAGAATGAACCAGATCTACATAAAGCAACATGGAAACACCTCCAAAACATATCATTAAAAGAAAAAAAGTGTGTCTATTTATCTATAGTATTCCGTGCATGCAAAAGACACACATGATTTTGACTCCAAAACCAAAGGCAACAAAAGCAAAAATAAACAAGGGGGATTACATCAGACTAAAAAGTTTCTCCACAGCAAAGGAAACCATCAGCAAAATGAAAAGGCAACCTACAGAATAAAAGAAAATATTTGTAAATCATCTATCTGAAAAGTGGTTAATACCCCAAATCTATAAAGAACCCATACAACCCAACAGGAAAAAAAAAGGTTCAATTTAAAAATAGAAGAACTGAGTAGACATCTTTCCAAAGAAGACATCCACATGGCCAACAGGTGCATGAAAAGGTGCTCGACATCACTCATCATCAGAGAAATGCAAGTCAAAACGACAATGAGACCTCACCTCACACCGTTAGAATGTTGGTGAGGACGTGCAGAAAAGGGAACCGTTGTGCACTGCTGGTGGGAATGTAAATGGGTGCAGCCACTATGGAAAACAGTATGGAGCTTCCTCCAAAAAATTAAAATAGAACAACTGTATGTTCTAGTAATTCCACTTCTGAGTATATATCCAAAGGAAGCAAAATCACTATCTCAAAGAGATACCTGTATCCCCACGTTCATTGCAGCATTATTTACAATAGCCAAGACACAGAAGAGAGCTAAGTGTCCATCAACAGATGAACCATTAAAGAAGTTGTGCTAGATAGATATAGATATAGATAGATAGATGGAGAGAGAGAGAGAGAGAGAGAGATGATAGATAATGGCATATTTAGTCAGCCACAAAAAAAGGAAATCCTGCCATTTGTGATGACATGAACAGACCTTGAAGGCATTATGCAAAGTGAAATAAATCAGACAGAGAAAGACAAATACTATTATTATCTCACTTATATGAGGAATCTTAAAAAACCAAGCTCACAGAAACAGAGAACAAATTGATAGTTGTCAGAGGTAGGAGGTAGAAGATGGGGGAAATAGGTGGAGTTGATCAAAAGATACAAATTTCCAGATAAATAAGTCCTGGGGACGTGATGTTCAGCATGACGACTATAGTTAACAATACTGTGAGGTATATTTGAAAGTTCCTAAGAACGTTGACCTTTTTTTTTTTTCAAAGATTTTATTTATTTACTTGACAGAGAGAGACAGCAAGAGAGGGAACACAAGCAGGGGAGTGTGAGAGAGAGAAGCAGGCTTCCCGCCAAGCAGGGTGACTGATGCGGGACTCGAACCTAGGACCCTGGGATCATGACTTAAGCCAAAGGCAGACGCTTAACGCTGAGCCACCCAGGCACCCCCTAAGAACGTTGACCTTAACACTTCTTACCACAAGAAAAAACTCATAATTGTGAGGTGATAAATGTTAACTAAGGTTATTGTGGTGATCATTTTACAATATATATATATATTTGTATAGATATATATAAATACATATTTACACTATAAAATACACTATATAAATACATATATACACTATATATATAGTATGTAGACATGTATGTATATATTATACTATATATATTGTGTATATATAGATATTTACACAATATATATATATTTACAATATATATTTACTATATATACAATATATAGTACTATATATATATTTACTCTATATATATAGTAAATATTTATTGTATTTACAATTTATATATTGTAAATATATATAGTAAAATACATATATTGCAAATATATATTGTATATATAACAAATACATATATTAAATGTATTTATATATATATTTATATATATATACACCAAATCATTATGTTGTACACCTTATGCTAAGACAATGTCATATGTCAATCATATCTCAATAAAATGGAGGGTGGTGGATTTTGTAATAAAGAAAGAAAAGCTCTTAAATCGACCATAAAAAACCACATACACATGCAAAATAGAACTATATATTTGCATAGAAATATATGTACGTGCATGCATAGAAGAAGGTCAGAAAGGTTAGACACCAAATAATTAATCATAGATGCATCCGGGGAGGAGACTGGCCTTGGTGGGGGGGCGGGGGGCAGTGCATGGAGAAATCAGATCCCACTGCTTGGGAACTTCTGCGTTCAGCTCATTCCGATTTGCCCCATTCTGCACGTGGGAAGTCTCTAACCTTTTCCATCAACATTGAACATCTTCCCTTTTATGAGTGAAGACGATGTCCTCTGCTCCTTCACGCACACGTGTGTACCCATGCATCCCGCTAGTTGGCGATTCTCAGATACCACCATCATTCTAAAGTATTATTTTATTTAACCTAGACACTGAGCTCAAGTCAGACTTTTGAGTTCTACTGACTTGGATTCACTTTACTATCCACATCTTCCAAAGACCACTACTCTCTACCCTACTCACTGCCCCCCAACAGCCAAGGGAGTCCATGCTGAATGTCTTTTCCTAAACCAGAACGAGCCATGGGGGCCCCAGGTGAGTGCTCAGTGCTCACCTGTACTTCTGCCTCCGTGGCCGCATCAGCGTGTCTCTGCATCCTAGCTACCTCTTCTGTGGTCAGATCATCTTCAACTTCCACCAGGATTATCTCAAGAGACTCCTAAATGGTCTCCCTGCTCTTATCTAATCTACCCAACACTCGACTCTAGGACTCTAGGGCGAGTGATCTAAACCACAGATGTAACAACATCACCACTTGAAACTCTTCCATGGCTCTTGTCTCCAGAAGTGGCAGTTCTCAAGGTCAGTGTATACCAGGATCATCTGGGAACTTCTCTAAAACGCAGATTTCTGGGTGCTTCCTCCAAAGGCTCTGCCCCAGTAGATCCTGAATTTTGAACCTGCACATAAGACCTATGATTCTGATGCCGAGAGTATGGGGATAAAACTTTGAAAAGAACACTCACTGTAGACTAAGGCCAGCCCTGGTTCCTTAGAATGGTAATCAGATCCCTCATAACCTGATTCTTACCTCTCCCACCTCACACATTTCCTGCCACCAACATAGACCCCCTTCTTGCCTCCCACTCACTGTTTTGCCCCTCTGTGGTGGTGTTCTCAACTGTGCCCATAATGCCCTTTATCCTCATCTGCCAACACGTGTCACCTGGCTGATGCTCACACATCCTTCAAAGCCCAGTTCAGGCGTCGCCTCTCCCAGGAACCCTTCCTCAATACCCCCACATTATGTGACAAGCCCCCATCTTGTCCTCTGAATGCTCGAGCTTTGTCAGACAAGCTGTGACTCCATTTTCTAGATTTTCTAGATAGCCTGGATTCTGAGGTCTTTGCAGGATGGCCATGTCTTATTCATCCTCCCAAATCCCCCCAGAAACAAACACAAAGCCTGGCACGCTGTAGGCCGTTCCTCTGGCACACTGGAGATGGTTCCATTGCTACCCTGGAGTAGTTACACAGGTGCACTGAAGGAATTGTCATCGGGGAGCCGTAGGTTGTTTGCCGGTGGCTAGAAAAGCCACATCAAGACAAGACTTTAGCTGATGCCTCTCTGAATCCACAAGAACAAGTTGGTCAGGCAATACACCTGCCCCCACTCCTACTTCAACCAGAGGATGATGGGGCTGCTCAACTTCAGGTTTGATGTGTTTTCCAACCCCATGGAAACAAAGACTGTAACCCAATACTTTCTGGCAGCAGTTTGGCTCCAAAATTTCAATATCCAAGATGCCATCCAGCAAGCTCATGCCACCTGCACTACATCTGAGAAGGAGGATTGTGTCTGGTCCCCTCAGCAGAGCAGACAGCTTCACACTGCGTGCAGTCCTTATGCCGTCCCCAGCCTCCCTGTGCCACCATGCCATCCCCTCACCATATCTTCGTTACCAAATGATTTTTCAATTCTTTTTTTTTAAGATTTTATTTATTTACTTGACAGAGAGAGAGCAAGGGAGGGAACACAGCAAGGGGAGTGTGAGAGGGAGAAGCAGGCTTCCCATCAAGCAGGGAGCCTGATGCGGGGCTTGATCCCAGGACCCTGAGATCATGACCTGAGCCAAAGGCAGACGCGTAACAGCTGAGCCACCCAGGCGCCCTGATTTTTGAATTCTGATAAGTTCTCATAAAGCTCCTACTCACTTCAGGGCAAAAGTAAAGAACAAACCCTTCCTTCCCTCCTTGCTTACCTACAACATGAGTCTGGAGGTCTTCGATAAGTGACTCCGTGATGGTCATCTTCTTCCTGGAGGATTTGTGCTAACTGGTCATAACCCTGTTCAACTCCAGGTCACAATTCCTTAACTTGCTGCTATACACTGGGCATCTCTATTTTTCAGAATGAGATTACACTATCTTTCAACTTCTTTAAAAAAGCAAATTTACTTATTAAAATTAAAATTCTGATGGGTTCTCATCACCTACAGCAGGATTCTCCAAAGTAACAGATCACATGTGAAAAAACAAGGGTGTTAACAAGTCTTAATGCAAAAAAAGAGAAGTTGATGATCCAGCAAATTTTGGAAATATTTGACGAATTAAACAAAGTTAAACAGATCTCTTTGCTGTAGAACTTCTTGGGGCCTTTAAATTATGAATGTTCATGATGAATTTTCAACTGAGGACTAGAGCATGTGATGATACCCAAAGTCATTTGATCTCTGGACCATTTGCAGAACATGTCAAGGGACAGAACACTTGTTTGGAATCTCTGTCCTACAGGAAAAGAGAACGAAACCTAGGAAGGTTTGCATAGTCTGGCTCGGCCCACCTTTCAGACTCCTCTCCTTCATGCTGTCCTCCTGATCTGTATCCGTTTCCTACTGCAACTGTAACAGATGACCACAACCTTGGTGGCCTCAACAATGCAAATCTATTATTTTTCAGTTCTAGAAGTTAAAAGTCCAACCCAGGTGTCACAGAAGGAAAAGCAAGATGTGAACAGGGCTGTGTTCATTCTGGAGACTTCAGGGGAGAATCCATTTCCTTCCCTTTTACAGCATCTAGAGACCACATTCCTTGGCTCATGGCTCCTTCCTCCATTCTTCTCATGCTGAATCATTTTAACTCCCTCTCCTGCCTCTGCTTTTAAGGACACTTATGGTTACACAGAGGCTACCCCAGGGAATCCAGGATAATCTCCCCATTTTAATACCTGCTGATTAGCAACCTTAATTCCACTGACAACTTTCACTCCCCATCCCCATGTAAGGTAACATTCTCACCGGTAACAGAGATTAGGACGTGGGCGTTGGGCAGCAGGGGAGCCGTATTCTGCCTACCACACCATACTTTCCATTTCCCCTCCTGTTCTCCCACAGTACCTGCTACACTTATTGCCAAAGCTACCTGTTGTCCTTAGAGAAAAAGAAAATTTATTTTGTCCCCCTAGTTTCCTCAGCCTCCAATGCCCATCCCCACCTCACCACTGTCTTCTCTAAAAAGCAATCCTACTCATCCATTGGAGCCATATTCCAAGCTCACTTCCTCTGTGAATGCCTCCCAGAATTCCCCAGACACAACTGGATACTCTGCTCCCAAAGTATTTCATTCATGTCACCAGGATAACACTCACCACATAGTCATAATGATATACCAGCTGACACTAATCAAGCACGTACTAATGTGGCCGGCACCGCGCTATGGGCTCCCCCCTGCTGCACTCATTCATGGCTCATGGCAACCCTCTCGGGGAGGCGCTGCTGATAATCTGCCTCCTCCTCCCGTCCCAGGCTGTGAGCACTCACAATTCATGAACCATATATGCCTTACCCATCTTCACATCACCAATACCTCCCTCAAGGTTGGCACATAATTCAGGCTTGGTTCATTTGAATCGATTTAACTGCACTGTTAGTTCTTTGAGCCCAAAAGTGCTGTTGGCTACCCTATTAAGTGATGGAATCAAAGCTTTTCCAAAGGTCAAATTGAAGGCATGCGACACCTGATTTGTCTCAAGTCTTGCAGTCAGGAGCAAATGCATCTGAGCTTGGCACATGACGGATCGCAATGGAGCCCTGCTGTTGGAAGATCACTATGCAAAGCCCACAATGACCAGGAGGGAACAGCTTGCAAAGCAAGTGCTGTGTCAGGAGCAGAATTCTGCTGCAGCATCTGCAAATGCCACTGAAGTGTCCAGCTGGTCATGTGCTCCTTCTAAAAGAATGAGCCATCCATCACTGACTGATGACTCAGTTCTTAAACCAACCGGGAATAAACATTTGTTGAGCAAACCCCATTATGGGTCCATATGAAATAAATTCACCAATATATATCAACGTATTGAATGGTAACATTTCTTCATACAATAAATAGTTGCTAGGACACACCATTTTCAGGCATAGAAGATGAATAAAACCAGGCTCCTGCCTGTCCATGGTCCCAGAGGAGCGACAGATGGGAAAACAAATCAGTACAGTGAACTGTGATGTTATAATAAAGTCCTTGGACATTTGCTTGATCCCATGAGGCTCAGTTTCCTCATCTTTGAATTGGGGAGAATAACAGTAACTACTTCATAGAGTTTGTGTAGGGGTCAGAAGGGTTAATGCATATAAAGAGCTCAGAACAGGGCCTTGCACATAGAAAAATCTGATCAGTGTTAATAATAGACGTTACACTGTGGAAGCAAAGAAATGGACCCGGGCCTGTGTGGGGCCAGGAAAGCTTCTCAGGAGAGCTGATGTGAGGCTAGGCCTGGAAGACTAAGGAGATGCCCACACGCCCAGAACAGCAGGGGAAGGAGAGACACAATGACAAAGACACAAAGATTTAAATGATTGAGATAATGCTATTCAATCGTCAAATGCTATTCATCCTCTTGGGCACACAGCTAAACTACATTTCCCAGCCTCCACTGCAGGTAACTGTGGTCACATGATTGAGCTCTAACCAATGAAAATGGGGCAAGATCTGGTTCCTAACACTTCCTGAGTACCCCTCCATGCACTTTCATCCTCTCCTCTGCTGGTTGGATGACTCTGGGATGAGCTTGCAGACACTTTTAAACGTGGAAAGAGGCAGGGTCCCTGAGTCATTGCATGGAGGAGAGCTGACCAGGAACATCACATTAGACTGTATATAGGTAGGGGCGCCTGGGTGGCACAGCGGTTAAGCATCTGCCTTCGGCTCAGGGCGTGATCCCAGCATTATGGGATCGAGCCCCACATCAGGCTCCTCCGCTATGAGCCAGCTTCTTCCTCTCCCACTTCCCCTGCTTGTGTTCCCTCTCTCGCTGGCTGTCTCTATCTCTGTCAAATAAATAAATAAAATCTTTAAAAAAAAAAAAAAGACTGTATATAAGTAATATATAAAATTTTACTGCATTAAGGCATTGAGATTTTGGGGTTTGTTACCTCTGCAGAGCCTACCATTACTTACCCTAATACAGTATGAAATCTCATGTTGGGCTTGAACCGTAATTAGAAATTATTCACAAAGATTTAGATATATGGGGGCGGGCTAGAAAGATAAATAAGGATCAATTTGCAAAGGAGCGTAAATGTCTCACTAAGGACTGAGGAGTCTGTCCTATAGGCAAATTACTGGGAAATTATTAGAAGTTTTTAACTAGAGGAATCGCAGAATCAAATGTGTGCTTTCAAAAGAGCATCCTGAAAACAAGGTGGAAGAAGAACCTGGGTGGAGGTGAGGCCAGAAGGGGAAATTCAGTTATTAAAGATCATCAGCTATGAGGCCTTGAAGACAAGGACTGTATTATGCTCAGCATTCTATCCCAGGGCTTAGCTCAGTATTTGGCACACAGCAGGCACTCAGTACATCTGGATGGATGGACAGATGGATGTGTGGATGGACGGATGAACAGATGGGCAGGCCGATGTTATTACAATAATCCTCATGAGAGATGATGAGGCCCTAGGGTAGTGGCAGTAGAGATGGAAAGGAAGGGACAGACTGAAGATATATTTAAGGAGTAAGAGTAGACAGGGCTTGGGGACCAATTGGCTATAGAGGATGATGGATTTCCAAGAAATATCCAGTTCGGGGTCCTGAAGTCAGAGCCCAGAGGCAGGGAAGACAAATAGTAGATGTGAGCCCTGTCGCCAGCCAGGCTTGCAGAAGGACCATCTCGAGACCTGGCCTTTTGCCAGACATTCAACACATATTTTCTCATAATCTCTGCAAACAGCTTCGCATCCCCCACAGAGACAAAGGAATTAAAGGGAGCAGATTTATCGATTTCCTAATATTTCTTGGCTCGTCTTTTGGGGCTATTGCCAGGTCTGCTGAAGGTCTATATTCTCCCTTCACTCCCCTCCCTCCTTTCCTTGGAAGCCAGTGTTTTCTCCCAAATGCTTCTCTTCTTCAACCTTTTGAGGGTTTCCTCACTTTCCTGATTCTGTGATTCCCTGCTCTGCAATTCCTCCCACCTAAGCGGGCAATGACATTCTACATCACGAATCAGCGAACTTTTTCTACAAACGGCCAGATAGTAGAAATTGTATGTTTTATGGGGCCATTCAAGCTCAACTCTGCTGTTGAGACATAGACAATATGGAAATGAATGAACATGGCCGTCCTCCAATAAACTTTACTTACAAAAACAAGCAATGGGTCAGATCTGGCCCTGGGGCCATAGGTTTGCCAACATCCGCTCTAGACTGAACCAAGGCCATATTGGACTGGAAGCCAGAGCAGGCAACAAGGAGATCTGAGCTGTGCTCTGGTTTTATTTTGTCAACACGAGCAAAGCATATACACTCTCTGGATCTAAGATCAGGGAGGACAGGGATATTGTTGTCTCTTATTCCTGTGCTCCCTGATATTGCAGAAAAACAAGGAAACAGGAACTAACCAACAACTATAATGTGCCAACCAGGGACCACAAATGTTACATTCCATACTTGATTTAATCCCCAGAGGAACTCTAAGATGTATTCTTATGCCCACTTTTCAGATGAAAAAGGCAAGTCTCAGAGGAGTTAAGTAAGCAGCTCCACACACATTACTAAGAAATGACAGAGCTAGGTTTCTACTGTGGGTCCACCACTTCCAAGTTCAAGCTTTTTCCAGCCTATCACTCACCCAAGGAGAGATGTTGCCAGGGAAAGGCCAGCTGGCCAGCTCTGGCCAGATTGGTCGTCAGCCTCACCACCACACCTCTGGGTCTGGCTAGTAGCATGCAGGACCAAGAGGTGATTAGCTAGTCACTGGACAGACTCCCAGTAACCAGGCTCATAAGGAACTAGCTATAAATCAGAATGGCAAGATGCCTGTTTCTCATGGGGGACATCATTCCTCTTTTTGTGACCAGAATGTTCTAGTCCCTTAACCAGCATACACCCCTCCCTGTTACCAGGGCATACAAGGTCAAATTAGAAGAGCCTGTGGCTAAGGAGGCTGTGCCAAACACAAGCAGTAGCAGTGGCTGACTCCGTGGCTGTCAAGAAGTAGGGCTTATTCTCCCTTTGGTCCCCTCTGTTTATCTCCACAGTGGCTATTAGTCTGGGGAGCTCAGATAACACCCATAAAAATTTTTAAAAATTAGGGGTGACTGGGTGGCTCAAACGGTTAAACATCTGACTCCGGATCTCAGCTCAGGTCTTGATATCAGGGTCATGAGTTCGAGCCCCACGCTGGACTCCACACTGGGCATGGAGCCTACTTAAAATAAATTCATAAGTAAATAATAATAATAATAATGGGGGCCCCTGGGTGGCTTAGTCGGTTAAGCATCTGCCTTTGGCTCAGGTCGTGGTCCCAGGGTCCTGGGATCAAGACCCGAGTCGGGCTCCCTGCTCAGCAGGGAGTCTACGTCTCCCTCTGCACCTTCCCTCCCCCGCACCCCCCCTTATGCTCTCTCTCTCTCTCTCTGAAATAAATACATAAAATCTTTTAAAATAATAACAATAATAAATAACAAAATAAAAAACACTGGATTCAAACTGGATTTGAATTCCCAGCTCAAATCCTATCAATTCTGTGGTCTTGGGGATGTTGCTTAACCTCAACGTTCCTCACCTGTAAATTAATGATTGGATGATGTTGACCTTAAAGACGGTTTGAGGAACATAGATAATGTATAAGTGTTAACATATGTGTCAGGCCCATAGCAATAGCTTGATAGACATGACCTATTTTATTATTATAATTATTATCACCATCATCATCATCATCATGATTACTTCCTCTACGGTATTATTATTTATTATTATTACTGTTATTGTTGTGAACAGAGGTGAAGGGACATCTCAGAGCCAGCTACACAGGGAAGAACCTGGGCCTTGATAAATTTCAGCTCACCAGGGCCCGTAACAACTCCATTATCACAGCCATAAACCACTGGGGGCACCTTCAACACGCTGGCTGATATAATGCTGTACCCTGGGTGACAGAGGCCAGCCCATAAATAAATCAGACCAAGCTTCAAAGCCAGTGTATTCAGGCTCCTTAAAATTTAATGGTATGCCTCTCCTCACGGCTAACACCATGCTCCCATCAGGGGGACCCACGTTTTCCATCACCGATCGCTGGTCTAATGGAGAAGGGAGGGGATTAGGATGGTGGTAGAAATAAGGGAGGCAGCAGAGGGGAGGGGGGTGCGACGGCGGTGGTGTTGGATGGGTCTAGGGATGGACAGACCACCAGACAACCACCACTGCTGCCTTTCAGAGGTTCCGACCTACTGATGTTCATCTCCTTGGCCATTTGAAATTAATAGAAACTAACCAGGACACCACATGTAGACCTAGAGCGTAACTTTGTAGCCAGAACAAGGGGTCAAACAGTAGGCTAAGGAGTCCTCGTTACTTTGGCATCCCTTCCCCCAGGGTATCATGAAAAAGAAAAAACAGATCTGTTCTCATTGGTCCAGGCCATCCATCCCTGGGAGAGGGGGGAAAGAGGCTGAAATGGGGAAGAGAGGCCGGGAACAAAATGTCAAACGTGCAACCTGTACCAGCTCGTCACATTCCCACTTTGCTCAGAGATCAATTACATAACAAGTTTATATGCTCTAAAGTCAATCATGACATCAATTCCAAAATGAGATTTATTTCCTCTCCTGAGCTGAAAGTCGCATATTGACACACGTCTGCTACTTGGCGCCCTTCTTGTAAATTAATGCCTCTTTCCATCAGGGTCTGCATGGTGATGAGAGCAGGTAGCTGTTAGTAGCAGAGTCAGGCTCCAGCTGCATAGCTGGAAATGAAACTCCAGGGTGCAGCTTGATCTCAAGCGATTCACTCTCTCCAGGCTGAAGACCAGACCCCCAGAACCACCCCCAGGAAAGGCACTCTCCCTGTGCTCTGCAAGATGGGGAGAGGTTGCTTTCCCTGCTCCCTCATGCCCTTCTGCCCATGCTCCCTCCTTCCTGAGTACAGGTCCTTGGTAAGGCAGAAAAAGAGGCACTTTGCTAGGATAACGATGCCCCCTGGTTGGCCCGTAAGAGGCTATCTCTAATGGCAAAGCCCTTGTTTTTGGTCTTATGGGGGCTTCACTCTGATGACTCAGCAGAACCTGGAGGAGTAGGTTTGGAGCTGTGATGAGGATGAAGGATGAGAGGATGGAGTCAGGACTCTCTGGGTAGAATCAAGAGCCTGAAAAGACCAGGAGGATCCCCAAGTGGAAATGGAGAAGAAGGGGGACAGTCCAAGAGGGAAGAGCCTTCCAGGGACTTAGCAACAGAGAGTTCAGCATGGACTGAGAAGTGATCCGAAACAGCCGCAAAGAACCAGCTTTCACCCTCAGTGTGTTCTTCGTGGCAGGCTGTGGGTAAGATTTTTCTTCTGGCAATAGTCCGCATCACCACACCCCTGCAGATGTCATGGATATTAGCAAGGGCTCCCTCCTGTGCTGACACTCTGCCTGCCTTTCTCTGATAGCCCATTGAGAGCCCAAGAAGGACATCATTATAATAATAGCAATAGAGATTATAATAACAGCAAACAGGGATTTAACGCCTACCATGTGTTGGGTGCTGGTCTAAGCACTTTACAAATACTAGCTCATCAACTCCTCTCAACAGCCCTCTGAGGGGCACAGCTATTATCCTCATTTTACTAATGAGGAAACTGGAGAGCAGAGAGGTTAAGACATTCACCCAAAGCCACGTAGCTGGACAGTAAGTCAGGCTTAAATTCAAACCCAAGCACTCTGGCTCCAAGGGAAAAAGACCATGGGCCAGGATAAAGTTGAGGACCAGAGCTTGTGGCCATGTCAAGGGGTTTGGCACCAGGAGACAAAATGAAAGGGAGAGGTCAATGGCAAAAGTGAGTAATGAGGGAAGACTTGAGTGAATGCCTAGAACCTTCTCTGGCATTCACGACTGGTTTGGTGTAGAGGACTATGGGGCATGGTGGATGGATGATTCCACCTGGCTGGGTAGGCTGGGAGTAGTAGACAAACTGAGCGAGCAGCACCCATTCCATCAGGGAATGAGATCCTGATAAGTTCTCCCCTGTCCATCCACTACTCCTGCATGTGACCTTTTCCCCTTCTCTCACCCTTTCACTATATGGAATAGGAGGAGCCCATTGTTAGGCAACAAATATGAATTGAGAACCTCCCATAAGCCAGACACTGTCCTGGGTGCCTGGAACAAGAGAGAGCCCTGCCCTTAATATGCTTGCTTTCAAATGCACCCAGAGGAATACATTTTGAGCCAGAAATAGGGTCAGTGAATGGGATGAGCACATCCAAAAGTTTGCTTTGAAAACAAAAGGCCAAGTATGCTCTGGGAGCAAAGTAATGTTTTTTATAGTCCTTCTGTGCCAGTGTGTAGGGAATGTTGGTGCTAAAAACCAATGTGATAAATTTTCATCAAAAATCGGGGAATTTTCTTGCATGTGGTACCCTAAGTCTTTTAAGGTTTAGCTAAACACCAAAAAGTTGTTCCAATAAACTCGTCATAATGAGTCATTTCTATCCCATTTTATGAGTTCCATACACTAAAAAAAATTTTTTAAGTAGGCTCCATCCCCAGCATGGAGCCCACTGTGGGGCCTGAACTCACAACCCTGAGATCAAGACCTGAGCTGAGATCAAGGGTTGGATGCTTAACTGACTGAGCCACCCGGGCGCCCAGTGCCATACATTTTTAAAGTGATAACATTTTAATGCACTTGGCAAATTATGGGGTCTTCTCCAAATGATATCTAAAGTTCACGTGACAGCATTTGTGTTAAGTGTGGGTGTCATCTGTTCCTTTCTACAGTCAACAAGCAGTCATTGAGTGCCTGCTCTGGGCTGGGCACTTGACGCACAACGGGGGGAAAAGACAAAGGCTTTGCCCTCAGGGGTCTATGGCATAGTGCAGACACAGACAGCAGGAAGACAATTACAATACAGCATAAGACATAGCACCAAGTGAACAAGCACCCAGCACCAACGAGGACCTGGACTCGAGGCGTCAGACTGCATGAAGGAGTGACATCTGGAACCTGCAGGCATTAAAATACCCGGATAAAAACCATGCCCTCACTTCTGGAAAGAATACTCAAGTTTCGGGAAAACCTAGTTGTGAATCCTAGCTGACCTGCTTGCTGGGTGTGGTTGGCAGAGTCCTTCATTTATCCGAGCCTTGGCTTCCCAGTTCAGGAGGTGAGCATAGTAAACTTGACTTTGCAGGCTCAGGTGCAGGATCACTTGTAAATGGCCTAGCACCGTGCCTGGCACATAGTAAGGGCTTTATAAATGGAAACCATTGTTTTTATGCTAGTGAGAAGCCAGTAAACATTCATCCCTTTCAGTGGAGCAGAGGTAACCCTGAGCTGAGGGGCATCGGGGTGGCCAGGGAATATAAAGTAAAAACATTGCCATAATTCCTCATTAAAACCTGGCTTCGCTTTGGAAACGGGGAGATTTGTCCTTCCTCCTCTCCCATCCGTGGTGATTAACTAACCTACTCTGAAGTGGGAGAAATGTCACTTTCCCCTCCAATAAATAATAAAGTGAAATTTTCCTACATGCTCCAGGCCACCCGGGGTCTCATCTCTGTGAGCCAGCAGGAAACCTCTCCTGAGCGCTGAGGGTGACTGTAATTGAATCATTTGGCATGAAATTGGGGAAGGCACTATAATAAATCAGACCTACTCCTGCCTCCTCAAAGAAGCAGACACCTGAGAGACCCGGATGCCAGATCTAGCTGGGAAGGCCCAGCCGCTGGGGCCCTGGGAGGTCACGTGCACTTCTGCACAAGGTGGAAAATATCCACTTCCTGGCGATGTTGAAAGGAAGGATAGTGAGAGGTCATCCCACCCATTTTCTGGCCCCAGGGAGCCTGCATTCACCTGCTGCACACAGACTGAGTTTTTGATGTGCTCAAAGATGCGCTTAGGAAAGAAGATTCCTCGGGCAGCAAAATCAGATGGTGGGACACTTTCCACAGCGGTTCTGAGTCTGAAAGGCTTGGAACACAAGCTTTCTTCCATCTCTTAAGAGCTGTGTGTCCTTGGGAAAGTTACTCACCACACTGAGCCTCCTTGTGTGTAAAAATGGGGAATATAAGAATACGATCATATTAGTGTCCTATTGCTGTTATAACAAATTCCCACAAATTTAGTGGCTTAAAACAACATAGATTTACTCTCTCAGAGTTCTAGAGGTCAGAAGTCTGAACTCTGATTCACTAGGCTCAAGTCAAGTTGGTCTAGGTGGATTAAATCCAAGGTGAATTAAAGGCCTAAATGTGAGGGGCGCCTGGGTGGTTCAGTCGTTAAGCATCTGCCTTCGGCTCAGGGCGTGATCCCAGAGTCCTGGGATCGAGCCCCGCATCAGGCTCCTCCGCTGGGAGCCTGCTTCTTCCTCTCCCACTCCCCCTGCTTGTGTTCCCTCTCTCACTGGCTGCCTCTATCTCTGTCAAATAAATAAATAAAACCTTTAACAATAATAAAAATAAAAATAAATTTAAAAAAAATAAAGAGCTAAGTGTGAGACCAGAAACCATAAAAATTCTAGAAGCAGGCACAGGTCGTAACTTCTCTGACATCAGCTGTAGCAACAATTTTCTAGGGATGTCTTCTGAGGCAAGGGAAATAAAAACAAAAATAAACTATTGGGACTACACCAAAATAAAAAGCTTCTGCACAGCAAAGGAAACAATCAATAAAACTAGAAGGCGACCTACTGAATGGGAAACAATATTTGCAAATGACATATCCAATAAAGGGTTAGTATCAAGCTCAACACCCAAAAAGCAAATAATCTAGTCCAAATATTCATGGGCAGAAGGCATGAACAGATACTTCTCCAAAGAAGACATCCAGACGGCCAAGAGACACATGAAAAGGTGCTCAACGTCACTCATCATCAGGGGAAGGCAAATCGAAACTACAATGAGACACCACCTCACACCTGTCAGAATGGCTAAAATCAACAACACAATAAGCAACAAGTGTTGGCGAGGATGTGGAGAAAAAGGAACCCTCTTGTACTGTTGATGGGAATGCAAACTGGTGCAGCCACTCTGGGAAAATGGTCTGGAGGTTCCTCAAAAATAGAACTACCCTACAATCTAGTAATCCACTACTGGGTATTTACCTCCAAAATACAAAAACACTAAGTCAAAGGGATACATGCACCCTTATGTTAATTGCAGCATTATTTACAAGAGCCACATTTTGGAAGCAGCCCAAGTGTCCACCAATAGATGAATGAATAAAGATGTGGTACAGAAATACACTGGAATATTATTCAACCAGTTAAATGAAATCTTGCCATTTGCAGCAACATGGATGGAGCTAGAGAGTATGATGCTACGTGAAAAAGTCAGTCAGAGAAAGACAAACACCATATGGTTTCACTCCTATGTGGACTTTAAGAAACAAAACAAAGAGCAGAGTTAGAGCGAGAGGCCAAGAAATAGATTCTTAACTGCAGAGAACAAAACGATGGGCACCGGAGGGGAGGTGGGTGGGGGATGGGGGAACTAGGGGATGGGGATTAAAGAGGACCCTTGTCCCGATGAGCACTGAATCGTGTGTGGAAGTGTTGAACCACTCTGTCGTACACCGGAAACTAATACAAACATTCTGTGTTAACTCTACTAGAATTAAAATAAAACACTGAATAAAAAAAAATAAAAGTCAAGGTGGTTAGCAGGACGGTTCCTTCTGGAGGTTCTGAGGGGAGGATCCATTTCCTTGCTTTTTTCAGCTTCCAGTGGCTGTCTGTATTTCTTGGCTCATGGCCCCTTCCTCCACCGTGAAAGCGGATCACTCCGACCTCTGCTTCATCACACGGCCTTCTCCCCGCCTCTGACCGGCCTGCCTCCCTCTTACTAGGACCCTTGTGATTGCACTGGGCCCACCTGGACCCTGTCGACCTCAAGATTCTTCACTTAATCACATCAGCAAAGTTCCTTTTACCATATAAAATTACACAGATTCTGGGGATTAGGGTGTGGACATATTAGGGGAGACCATTATTCAACCTACCGTAACCATAAAAGGAAAAAGAAGACATACGTGCAAAGCACCTAACACAGCTCCCGGCCCCCAAAAGGCCCATGGTCACTTCCCATGCCTTCTCTCTTCCCCACTCCCCCCAGGACACCCGTGCCCAGAGTGACAATCACCCGGCATGCCCTGCCCTGATCGGGGCATTCCAGCACCGAGACGGACTTTTTTGGCCTGTCTGGAAGCTGCGTATCCTCTCACTGAGACAGACTATCCCTGGCCCTGTGATGAGTCACCTCTGGCCAGGAAAGCCATTCTTCCGGTCAGGGGTTGTCTGCCTTCAAGGAAGAGAAACTCACTCGAACCAGAAGGAGTCATTCATTGCAGGAAACAATACAGGTGAGCATCCAGGGACAGGACCCCAGGCCACAGGGGACTGAGGGTAGTCCCCACAACTCTCCCTCCGGACCAAGTGCTCTTGCTTCTCCCTCAGGGCCTCATCTAACCCCAATTACCTCCCAAAGGATCTACTTCCTAGTACCATCACATTGGGGGGTAGGCTTTCCACATATGAATTTTGGTAGGGACACAAACATTCGGTCCCTAATAATCTCTCTGCGTTAGGAATCCACCATGGTTCCATCAGCGGTATGTAGTTACGGGGCCAAGATCACTGGGCACAAATCTCGGCTCTTAGGAGAGAGAGAGCAGTTTCCAAAAAGGCAGTGTGGGCTAGACACTCACTCTAAAGCATAGGTACTTGACAACCATCCATCTCTAAAGGGACACACAACTCTGCTAATATTCAAAAGTAATCATTAGTTTTATTAGTGCTCAGAATACCCAGGAATCGTTAATAATAAACTGCCTAATTATTAAGAATGAGAACTCCATGAGTTGTTCATCACAAATCCCCACTTCCTTGCCCTACAGCTGACAGCCTCATATAGTCAAAGACACCAACACGGTCCAGAGTCTAATGTTGCCAGCTGCTCTGTCCCTAAAAGCAAAGCTGTCCATTTCCTCCCAGGATCCATGAAGCTTAAAACATGGATGAGAGTGCCTGATCTCAGGACTCTAGGAATGTCCGTCTATAATCTTAGACCTAAGACAGTCCTTGTCCAACAAGACAAGTAACCTAAGCCCTGATGTTTGAGCTTCCAATGATAATGCAGAAGGAAATACAGAGTTGAGTCTTGACCTCATTAAGCCAAGAATTAAATGGCAGGCAGGGAAAGAGAAAGAATCGGATCAATGAAAGACCTCAGCCACACCCCCAAAATCATGGCGGATGGAGTCACCGTGCCAATGGCATCACATATCTTTAAGATCTTGGGAGTCTCATGACCACATGGCTATTCTCCCAAAAGGGAGGTGGGATATCTTCATGTGAGTAAGCCTTCCCTGCTTCCCCCAACGCATGGAAAGGTAGAGGAATACATGTGAGCTTGCTCCAAACCAGGCCCCTCCAGGCCTCATCTGTTTCAAACACACAAGAGAAATGGAGGTAGTTTAGGAGACTTGATTGGAACAACCAGACTCTTGCCAACAGGGAGGAAAGGGGGGACCCTTCTCAGCCAGAGTTGACAGGGTTCTGCCTCTGCTGAGCCCAGTGTAATGGAACACAGAGGGAGCGAGAGTGGGGTGCGTGCTGTGTATGTTTATCAGCCCGTTTCCAATTTTGTGTCTGAAATCAAACAGCCAAGGATCTGTATGCTTTGAATTTTAATCTGCCCCTTTAGGGCAGTCACAGGTTATGAATACAGAGAACAAGTTCTGGATACAGTGAACCAGCTATGTACATACATTTATCCCTTGTGTGTCCCTTTACCAAGTCCTCAGCATAGAGGTCCTCCTGGCCTAATTTTAGCCAAAATTCTCATTCAAAAAAAAAAAGAGTCATTTTTATTTCCATCCAATAAGTACCATCCGACTATGCTCTGAAGGTGCACAGAGGGCTGATGAGATCTCATTTCCTCTCTCAACAGTTATCTACTCTGACATCTCAGTCCCCAGGTGACCATGTTAGGAAAGGACTTTGCTTATCACTGGAGGTTGGCCACCGCAGAAGTGAATTCTTCATTTCCAAAACATCTTATCCATGGTGGCAAAGGAAAAAAAAAAACCAACCCTAAGTACTCATTATGTGGGGTCTCAAAGCTGAAATAGAAGTTAAAATAATTATCCAAATATAGAATATTAGATTTTGGTGAGTAGCCATTGATTTTAGATATCTTGAATTTACGTATTCCTTTTAGGTTGTCTCACGTTATGCATTCCAATATCTTTGGCCATGTTCTGCATTCTCAAAAGTTATATGCTGTCTATAGATGTAAGAGATGGAGATCTAAATTATGAGGGGTGCGGGGGGAAAAAAACCCCACATTTTCTGAGTAGGAAAAGAGGATGCCATGAGTGGCTCCTGAAGTTCCCTGTAAATCAAAACACCTGACACTCAACTTGGCCATGAGGAAATCTGACACTCAGCCAGGTCGAAGTCCACGTATTTGGCAAGTATATAATGAATGGCTGATTGGGATTTAATCCTGTTTAACTTGCAAATGTGAAAAGAGAAAGAAAATGAGATAAGTTTTTTCAAGGCAAATTGGTTTTATTTTTGCAGAATCAAAGGGCAGTTCTGCTTTCTTTTCCCATTTTAGACTCTATTCAAGATGTCCATTTAAATCTAATCAAAGGCTTCTTCTCTTGCATACTGCATCAGTGTTCCTGAAATTATGGGTGATCAACCACCATACAACTCAGAAAATATCAAGCCAGTGTTGTTATTGTTTTTTTAATTTAAGATCTGCTTTTATAAATGGGTTAAACTACGAGTGAGCCTACAAACTTCATGTCAATTACACTTCCTTTGGGATTGGTAAAAAAAAAAAAAAAAAGACTCGACCTTTTCCGGAGGGAAATCTTCTGCCATGAACCATCTATGCAAACACAATTGTGAAAAAGAACCCCACTTTGCACAAAGCCGTTTATCCTTGTACCTTTCCCACTTTAAATTGGTCTCAATGCTAAATGGACCCCCGCAATTCATTGCTTTCTTTCTCTGCTGCCTTCAAGGACAAAATTTCCTAGAAAAGGATTACTCTCCAAAGTAGATTGAGAAAGCTTCAACTGGAAGATATTCCCCCAGGCGATGGGCAATGGGGCATTTTTCTGGTGCCAGAGGGATAATCTCATTGGAAACTAAGGGAAACAGAGCTGTGCCCGGCAGCCTAAAATTCTAATGACATATTTGACCCGCTCCTTGCTATGTCTCTATGACTCCCTCTCTAGCCACTCCCCCATCTTCTTCAGCTGGAAGAACTGCCCATCCTTTGAGGCCTGGCCCACTGACAATTCCTCTCTCAAGCTTTTCTGACCTTTTGGCTGGAGGAGGAAGGTGTTTTTCTATGAGGATGAATGAGAACTGCTCTGAAAAGGGCAATGGCAACCCAGAGAAAGACCAATAATCACTCCACACCCCACTGAACGGGACCCCTAGACTTCATTTGCCCCCTGATTTGACCACACATTCCCAAGGGTCAGAACTGTATTCCCAGAACCTCCCACAGAGCCGAAGATACAATCTGCTCCCAGAAAATTGTTGGAGGGGTGCCTGGGGGGCTCAGTCCGTTGAGCATCCAACTCTTGATTTGGGCTCAGGTCATGATCTCAGGGTCATGAGATTGAGTCCCGCATAGGGCTCCGTCCTCAGTGGGGAGTCTGCTCAAGCTTTTCTCTCTCTCCCTCTGCCTCTCCTCCCACTGGCTCTCTCTCTTTCTTAAATAAATTCATCTTAAAAAAAAAAAAAAGAACCCTGTTGAATGGATGAATGATGGAGGCCATCTACCCTTGGACACAAAGAAAGATGGGCACTGCCATTCTCTAATTTAGTGGCCACTGAGTATGGCAGGATCCAGGGTGATTCTGAAGGCAGGAACCCCAAAAGTGGAAGGAAGGAGGAAGGAAGGACGGAAGTGCAAATTGACTCCACCACTCAGCCACAAATCCTTTGTCAAGAGCCACTCTTTGGCACTTAAAGTGTTTTCGGCCTGCTACCCAGAAATGTGTTGCCTTTATCTTCTCTCTTACCAGGGACTCTCACTCGTGCCTAACCTAGCCAAACCTCAGCGACAACAAAAGACAAAGCCAGGAACATGCCTCTGATGTGCAAACTAACCCATCCAAAGCCATACCCCCCATCTGACCCATACACCCCAAGAGGCAATATTCTGTTTTAATCAACCCCAGGGCCAGGTACCAGGCAACTAGGGACCACCTCTGTAGCCTGGAGCCCATCAGAATTATTAAACGAGCCAATCTTCACTGCTTACCCTGCCCTGCCTTGCCTTTCCCATGGAAGTGCCAGTAAAGGCCGTGGCCTTGACTTTCCCCTCGCTCCTGCCCTTTTACCTCCCGACGATTCACTAGTGCTTCGGCATTTGGCCCTGCATGGCATGCCTCCTACTTCTGTGACCTGGGAGTTTAATAAACTTTGTTTTCCTGAGCCTCTCCTGTGTCTCCTCCTGTGTCTCCTCTTGTGGCTACTCCTGATTGACCATCACCTAAAAGAACACAGAGAGCAAGCCCCGACTCACACAACATGCATACTGAAAGAGGCATCTCTTTCCGGACAGTTCTGCATGCCCTGGGGCTGGATCGCTGTGTCCTTCCTCCCATATCACCGCAACATGAGAAGGCCCTCTCTCTCTTTATTTGCCCCATACTCTTTCATTCCTCCGCTTCTGGATGATACCCAGCCTGCAGCCAATAAAAGATCGAAATATCCCTCCACCACGTAACCCAAGCTGAGGCCATGAGAATCTTCTTACGTTGGATCTGACAAGGAATACTCTCTCGTTTGGGGGTCATGGAGAAAGCCACCCACAGGAAAAGGGGAGTGAAGAGAAAGGAAGCCAAGCAGAGAGAGACAGAGATCACAGAGATTCTAAGAGGCCTAGAGACACAGAAACGGGGCCTCGGCTCCCAGGGTCATGTCTTCTGTTCTATGTGCCACTCCATATTCTTAAAAAACAAATAAATAAAATTTAAAACTGTTAAAAAGCTGCTGTTTCTAGCCAGCTCTGTCCCTCCCCCTAGACACCCACCATCGCACGCTCCTGATTTTCATCACAAGACCAGTCATAACTAACCTTGGACATTGGTATAGGGTCCTGTATCTTTTCAGCTGTTGGCCTGCCTGTTGTGTTCCCCGAGAGCACCATTTCTTGAAGAATGTTCCCTCAACCACAAATTCCTCAATACTGCGAAGGAGTCCACCACCCACTAAGACGGGGAAACATTGACGGTTTGAGGCTGAACTGTATCTCCTCCAAAATTCATACTTTGCAGTCCTAACCTTCAGGACCTCCGAATGTACCTGCCTTTGGCGATAGGGGCTCTTAAGAAGTGATTAAGTTAAAACGAGGCCATTAGAATGGGTCTTAAACCAATCTGGCTGGTGTCCTTATAAGAAGAGGAAATTTGTTTAGCTTATTTTTTGTTTTTCGTTTTTTGTTTTTTTAAGATTGATGATTGATTGGTTGATTTGTCAGAGAGAGAGCACAAGCAGGGGGAGCAGCAGGCCGAGGGAAAGGGAGAAGCAAACTCTCTGCTGAGCAGGGAACCCGATGTGGGGCTCGATTCCTGGACCCTGGGATCATGACCTGAGCCGAAGGCAGATGCTTAACCAACTGAGCCACCCAGGCACCCCAGAGGAGGAAATTTGTAGACACAGAGAGACACCACCGAGGCACGCACACAGAAGAGAACACCGCATGAAGACAGACACGGCAAGAAAGTAGCCATCTCAAAACCAAGGAGAGAGGCCTCGGAAGAAACCAACCCTGATGGCAACTTGATCTTGGCCTTCCGGCCTACAGACTGTGAAAAAACAAATCTCTGTTGGTGTAGCCGCCCAGTCTGTGGGACGTTATGATGGTAACCCAAACCGACCAATCCACTGACCATACGTCTCTTGAAGACTCACCGTGAACACCAACAAGGCAGAGGCTCCATGAAGTCCTGCCGTAAGGACGACTGTTTACCTTCAGACTGCACTTCCCAAAGTCTGTATTCCCTGCCCAGAACTACCATTACCAAGACTGATGGCAGAGAGAAGGCCATCTGGCTATCAGTAAAAATTATGTTCTTGCTCTTCAGAAATAAAGAGGTGGGTAGAGAATTGTCAGAACCATTCCCAAATGATAAAGAAAGGAGGGATGTCATAAAAATGTCAGTCTTCTTGGTACAATGATAACAGCACCAAAGTGAAAGCCAAAGTTCAGATCCCATCTCTGCTTTTAACAGACTCAGTGACCTTGGTCCAGTCCCTTTCCTTCCCTGGCTTCAGTTTCTCCATTTGCAAAGTGAGTGGTCCGACAAGATAATCACGTCAGCTAGATTTTGCCTGCATCATCAAATTCTAGTTTTGTTAACTTGCTAGGCTCTCCTTCTCTTTGTTTCTAACATTCAAATTGGAGCTCTCCTGTGGTTTCCATTTTAAATTTGTAAGCACATCTCATGACTACATGCCCAGCTTCTCTCTGGAGTTTGCAGTGTTCCTGATCTTTAATTTTTGTCGTCTTTAACTGTTATAACAGAATAACACATTTTGATGAATGACCAGGGTGCCCCCCAGCTCCATACATTTCTTTTACACTTTGTCCTTCTCTCTTCACAAATCTGAGCGTTCATTTTATGCTAACCATCTCCGGGAAGGGATCACATAGCCAAATACAGAAAACAAATGAGTTCATTCTTGGCTTTTGAACTGAAAATTCATAAATCCTAGGTAGATTTGAGGCATAGAGGATCCATGAAGAAGAGCAAAACTGGGGATTTCCTGGAAAGACTTCTGACTCCAAAATGGTAGAGCTAAAAAACCTTTCTACCCCCTCCCTTCTCTTCTCAAAACTCATCCCAAGATAATAAGAAGAGCAAGATACAGAAACAGAAACTCTGTATTAATGAGGCTACAAATTATCTGTAAAGTCAAACCATGACATATAGAAATAAAGAATAAAGGAATGAAAAATGACACAGCAGAGAAAGGTCAAAGCTGGGTGCCAGAGAAAGAGATCACAAGAAGCAAACCAGTTCATCACCTCAGACCCACAGAAAGGCAAAAAGGATTGGAGGCAAAAGACAGCCTGGTACATGGGGCCCTGTAAATGGTGGACTTCTTGAAAATCCATACAAAGAACACATAGACCAAGATACTATGATAGCCAAGATCCAAGATGGTCCCCAATGTTCCCCATTTCCTGCTACCCACACATTTGTGTTGTCTCCTCCCCCTCTGGACCAGGGTCAGTCTGTGTAGCCAACAGAACATGGTAGAAGCAACAGTAAGTCATTTCTAGGATTAGGTTATAAAAGACACACTGCAGCTTCCATGTAGGCGTCTCTCTCTCTTTCTCTTTCTGTCTCCCACCACTACCCCCATGGGCTAGTTTGGGACTTCTCAACAGCAATACCAGAAGCCAGAAAATAATGAGGCAGCACCTTAACATTCTGACTAAAAATTATTTTCAGCCTAAAATTCTTGTCCCAGTGAAACTATCCACCAAGAGTGAAGTTAGGATAAAGATATTTTTAGACATTCATAGACTCAAAAAGTTTACCTCCAATGGCCCCCTGTCTCAAGAGCTGCCGAAAGCTGTGCTTGGCCAACATGAAGGACAAAATCATGACAAACAGAGCCACGGGGTTGAGGAAACAGAGTTTCCAGCACAGGTGAGTAGTAAGGAGAATCCCAGGAGTAAGGGGAACCCCAGGACAGGGTAGACCAGGAGCATGGGGAACTCCAAGAGTCCTTTTCTTCCGGGGGTGGGGAGGATAAAAGGTTTATATGCAAATTTGCACTAAAAACTGTCCTAGCAAATTATTAGAGGATGTGAGGAGGTTTTGCCAGGAATGCAAAGAAAACAAGAAAGAAAATGTCACGATCATTAACTTTTTTTAAAAGATCTATTCATTTATTTCAGGGACAGAAGGAGGGGTAGAGGGAGAGAAACACTCTCAAGCAGACTCCCCGCTGAGCATGGAGCCTGATGAGGGGCTCGATCTCACAACCCTGAGATCATGACCTGAGCCAAAATCAAGAGGCCAACGCTTAACTGACGGAGCCACCCAGGGACCCCACAATTATTTACTTTTTTAAAAAGCTGTTCAAGAAAAAAAACATAGGCTTAGTGCATTCAATAGTGAACAGTAACAGTGTCGTTATAGTAACACCTTGTGCTGTCAAAAAACTCTAAGACAAGAAAACTGAAAGGATGAGAGAATTGAAGAGATGAACAGAAACAAAAAATTTTCATCTACCATAATAGGAATTAAGCAGAAAATGTCTGAAGTGGACAAATCAAGAGAGAGTCATAAACACATATTATTTACGATCCTGGAGAAACAGCTTTTTTTTTTTTAATGGAAAAGCATGCCTCTGGGGAATGAGAAGAAGCTGAGGAGGGAGAGAGGGAGGCTGGCGTCACTCTTTTTCATTACAAGACTTTCAGCATTCTTTGCTCCTCAGGGCTGGTGCCTAGAGGAGAAGGAGGCATCCTCCGGAGTGACCGTGTGAACGGCACCAAGACCCCACCTGAAATTCTGGCATTACGTGAAACTCCTAGCGTTTGTCCCACCACAGGAAAAGGGAGAGAGGGACCCCAGACAGAACAGAAAGTGTCCCACACCCAGCAGAAGAGGAGCTTGAGCTAAAAATTAAATTTCTTAGCCCACTGCATGAATGGGCCCAGAGGCATATTTGTTCACTGCAGGCCCCTAGAACTTTCTGTAGTGCTGGAAACGTTCTGCACTGCCCCATGCCGTGGCCATGAGCCACAAGGCTCTGGTGAGCACTTGAAATGTGGTCAGTGTGTCTGAGGAACTGAATCTTTCTATTTTATTTAACTTTCATCCTTTAAATGTAAATACTCGTGGCTAGTGGCTAACCGTCGGGGATGACAGAGTCGAGTGTCATTCCTTCCGTCAGTCTGTCGTTCTGTACATATCAGGGTCTCCCGTGTGCCAGGCTCGGCTCGGGGATAGGGAACAAAACATTCCTCGTCCTTTTAGTCACAGGTGTACAGAGGTAGGAGAGACGATCCTCACTCTGATGAGTATGTTATTGCAAATTATCGTAAGTGCAATTAAGGAAGAGGATGGTGGCACAAGAAACTATAAGCGAGACTTCTCATCCAGACTGAGGCGGCTCTTGGCAAAGAAAAAAGAGAAGTCAGGAATGACAATGTGACTGAAGGTCTGGGGAGAGGTGACAGTGACAGGGACACGGGCCAAGCGAGAGGCAGCTGGGTAGAGAGAGGTGACCAGGTTCCAGAAGTTTCAGGGGAAGAGTCCAGGGACAGATTGGATGGGGGCGGGGTGCAAGGAGGCCCCCTGCTTCCAACATAAGCAAATGGGGGAGCGCGGGAGCTGAGAGGGGACCAGGTAAGGAAGGAGGAGCCAAACCTTAGAGGGTCAGAGGTCGTTCCCTTAGCTCCGCCATGGTTCCTCCCTCCCTAGGCCTGGCTCGCAACCCATTCCTCAGCAGCTGCGCCCTCTGATGGCCAAGCTCCTGCTCCCACTCCCCACATCCAGATCTCCCAGCAATCTCAGTCTCCAGGGCAGGTGCTCACTCCCACCTGGAGTTCTTGCCGCCGTTTGGTGTCTCTCAGCGCCCCGTATCTGTGCTGTAAGGGCCAGGACTGGTCCCCAAGAGCCTGTCCCAGGCTTTCCAGAGAAAAGGCCCCATGCTCAGGACATGGTTGGGGCCTCAGCATGAAAGGCTGGGCAAGGGAAGGACCTGGTGTCAGATTCCAGGACGTGAGAGTGACTGGAAATCCAGGGGAAACCAAAAGCGGCAAGGAGCAGGGACAGAGCCCAGGCAGGATGGAAGGCAAGGGGAGGCAACAAGACAGAGAGCCCCTCTGGGAAAGGCCCTGGAGGAGACTGGCCTGATCCCTCCATCCCGGCCCTGGGCAATGGGATACAAGGCAAGAGGGTCTTCTTGGTCTGCCTGCAAAGGAGGTCCTGGGCTGACTCAGGAAGAGCATTTCTGATTAATTCTGAAAAACAGGGCCCATTTGTTCTCCTTTATACAGAAGAAACACTGTACCCCAAACTCAGCCAAAGCCTCCCAACCAAGGACTGCCTGGTCCAAGCATCTGTGCCCTGAAGGAGCTCAGTCCGCTGGCTGATCTGGGGCCCAGCCAGTCCCAAAGCCTCCCCCATGAGATCCCCAATGAGCTTGTGTTGGTCTTCTGGACTCATAACCTGACTGTTAAACCAGTCTGAGCCCTCAGTTTTGTATCCTTTCTCCATCTGGGACAGAGGTCTTAGTCTGAATGGTTAAACACAGAGGATTTAGGTTTATCTGGGAAGTCCAAAGTTACTGACACCACCCCACCAGTGATCTGTATGCAAAGAAGAAATGGGGGGGGGATCCCTGGGAGGGGAGGGATCTCCACCTAAGAGAAGAGGAAATGAGGTCTATAAACTTTTGGGAAAGGTTGGTGGGGATGGGGACAATTCTGGCCACAGCTCTGGGAAGAGGAGTTGGCTGGAATAAGAGCCACGTGACAATCCCTGCAAGGTAATGTGAGAAGCAGCCAGCTCTGCTTCGTAGCCTACATTCCATGCTTCCATATCACAGGCCTCAGCATAAACGTCACCTCCTCCAAGAGGGCCTCCAGGAAGCCCAGACCAGGTAAGTTCCCTTGCCAAATATTCCCATAGGATCCTACGCTTCCTTCTCCGAGTTCATCAACTTTCTAGCAATTGCCCGTTGACTTATCTGCCCTCCCCCCCCAACCCCGGACGTCATGACCATGAGCTCAGGGATCACACCTGCCTTGTTCTGCAGAGCACCTATCACGATGGCTGGCACAGAACCAGAACGCCGTGGTACCAGTATAGGCACGCTCCCCCTTTCGATCCCCTGTCAACAATGGAGCCGGCTCCTTCCTCGGGGAAGGCCCCTCACCTTCGCTGCCCTCCAGTGCCAGAGACCGCCCCAAGGAGCTGGCAGGAAGCCAGAAGAGGCTGCACTTCCGTCAAAGCAGAGAAATGCCACACTCGTGTCCCTACCACGCACAAATGGGCCTGGCTAGGAAACACCTAGTCACACACTTGCACACCCGAAGCAGAGAATCGCAAGGTCAGGGTACGTCTCTCCCATCGGAGATTTAAAACATTCGCACAAAGGTGTTGCGGACGGGCGTATATTAATTGAAGTAAAAGTTCTACCAGAAGCAACATCTCTTCAGCTTTACAAAAGCTATCAGATGCCACTATAATATTCAGTGTCTTTTCCCCAGACTCCGATCATTTCCTCGGCCACAAAGACCATCAGTTTAGAATCTGATGTACAGCTATCCGAGAGAATGGCGGACACTTCCTGCTCCAACCTTGACTCCTAGAATAAGATAATAATTCTTTTGACACCTCAGAGAATATACCATCAGTTGGTCAAAAAATGGCTGAAGTCATCTAACTCTATTTCCAGGACCCAGCGGGGGTTGATTTAAGTGCATTTGTGTTAAAGAATTGAAGGGGGTGGGAGGGAGAGGAGATTGCTGATTCTTTTCTGGAAAAGTCATGGATTTACTACTTGACCGCAGGCTAAAACCATAATTATTTTATTTCCAATGTATGTACCCGAGCTAAGAGAGGTTGTCGTGAAAGGTTTAAATCTTAAATGTTCTTTCCAATAAGGTCATTAGTGACAGGCTGAAATGTTGCCAGGGATGTATTACATGATGGATGTCTGTCATTTATTCAAAGAAAAATGCTACAGTGAGCCTAAAGGGTCATTTCCCAAACCACAAGGTATTCTCAGGAGGCAAAGCTGCCAAACGATGAAGCCCAAATTGCTGCGCTTCCTCCTCTTGCCACATTCATTACTCCTGCACTTTGCAAGGACGGGCATCCCACTAGTACTCTGCTGTCTCCCCGCGTTGCTCGCCTAAAAAACTTAGAGCGGTACCGTTTGGGCGTGCACTCTTCGGTAGATCACCAGAGCCCAGGGAGAGGAGAAGGAGAGGAACTCTATGCAGCCCGAGAGGTCTGGAAGCTTTTCCTGAGCATGATATTTATGGATCCTTCAGGATGTTCATAACTGGGGATAACCGAGGATACAGACGGGGCACGTGCCTTCAAATTCCACCAGTTGGGATGAGAACTGTCACTGGGGCATTAAGTAATATCGCCACCACTATATCCCCAGCCACGACAGTGATGCTCAGATATTTGCGGAATCCCAGAAGCCTCTACAGCAATCTAAGGTTCCACAGAGCAGAGTTTGAAACCCACTGGGGAATTTGAGTTGGCGTGGGTGTAGGCGAGGTCGAAGGCTGACACCATCCCTTTCTCTTTGGTGACCACGTATCAATGATGTAACAAAGTAACAACCTGCCCCCAGGTCCCCCATGTCCTCCCAGAATCCCTCCTTTCATTCCAAAGATTGATGGTATCCTCATTGACAAGTAACAGTAATAATCAACTAGCGACAGTGATTACAAAAAGCAGAGCGCCTCACAGCACAGGTGTGGGGATAGGTATAGAGCTTTACACCTTGCAAAACGTCTTCAACGCGTGTTATCTCCTGCCCGGCTCCTGACCACCTTCCAGGGGAGGGAGGGAGCACAAGGCTATCTCCGTGCGTTACAGACCAAGAAGCAGAAACTCAGAGAAATGAAACAGCCCAAAACCACATAGTGAAGGAGAGCTGCGGAATTAGACTGAGAGCTTCTGTCTCCAGCTCCCTCCCCTCTGCGGGGTGGCCTCCTCACCCAGCGCCTACAAGTGCCGGTCAGACAGGACGCACATAGATACATTGCCACGCACCAGGCTTGAGGTCGGCCTGGGGTCCCAGGAGAAATGATCGACCTCATCGCATGACCACCACAAACTGAGCTTCATGAGGGACGGAGCAAATAAACTGGCTCTTGCATGATACCCAAGCCCATTTCTTGAATATTGAAAACAAAGCTTCATAGCCATCCAAGGAAAAGACTATATTAAGGTGACACTGCTCTGCTGTTCTGGGCTCTCTGGTCAACGATCTTTCACCATATTGCATTTTCCATTCCGAAACTGCATGGAAAAGTCATTTTCTAAGGATAATGCCCTATACTCACCATAACCGCCAGTGTGAACGTAGTCGTCTTCAACAGCATATTCAAGCGGCCTTTGGTTTTGGAAAACTCTTTGTAATTCACGAAGCTTCTGGCCCAGCAGCTTCAGGCTCTGTAAGCAAAGCACCAAATCTGGGCAGTCAAGTGGCAGGGCAGCCTCTTTCCTTCGCTCACGCAGAAAACACTCCCCGCGCGGTCTTTCCAGACCATGGGGCTCAGGGGGAGGCACCCTCAGTCTCTAGCCATCTTGCAAGTGGTCAGCCTTCGAGGCTTGGACTCTGGGGAGCTCGTGCGCTTTCCCAGAGGACCCCCTGGACCTGAGCTTCCCTGCCAGGAGGGACCTCATTCTCTCACAACCTCATTTTACAGATGAGAAAACTGAGGCCAGGAGGGACCTCATTCTCTCACAACCTCATTTTACAGACGAGAAAACTGAGGCCAAAAGCGTGGAAGCCTTTTGCCCAGAGATAACCAGCGACTTAAGGTATGAGCTAGGACACAGCAGAGAGACAGCAGGTGTGGCCCCTGCCCGACTACAATAATATATTCAACACTTTGGGTGTCTTTGGGATAAACAGAACTCCTCTGTACCACCCAGCTAAGCTCTGTGCCTTATGTGATCCTTACGTCAAGAGAACAAAAGACAGATACGATTAGCCTCGTTTTATAGATGCGGAAGCTGAGGCTGAGTTGTCCCAGTCCCCTGACGAGTAGGTAACAGGACCAGAGTCCATGGCTCAGCCAGGCTCCAAAGTGCACACTCTGTCCCCTCCTTCCACCTGGGGAATCTAGAGAGGCTCTCAGCTGGGCTGGTGTGGAGGCCGCGGGGCATCTGGATTTTGGAAGTACAGCTCCAGGTAGGCTGCTGAGCACGTGCTCCTCGCTCTGGGAGCGGGGACCTCTTTCCGCTGAGCTGCCAGGGGAACCTGCAACAGCTGGATGCTAACTGCCCACCTGACGATACTGAGGCTCTTCTCCTGACCGCTGCCACACAGGTGCCTTTTATGAACCCAGTAGCCGGAAGTCCCCACCTTAACCCTCTCCCCACCATGCTAGACCCTTGGGTGCACACCCTTCGGGCACTAGGAAGCCGGCCAACTTCAAAGACTTCTGTCAAGAGGCGTAGAAAATTGCCCGGACCAAGAAATAGCGCAAAGGTCAACGAGGGGCATGCAGCTCGACCCATGTGACTCCGACCGCCCCCCCGAAACCTGTCTCCCCCTGGTGCAGACCCCTTCCAGACCAAGGCAGCCTGCCTCCCCTGGGCCCTGGGCTCCACACTTCACCAGTCTGCTCACTCAGAGGGATGGCAGACTGCCTCTGTCTGCTGGTGGGAAAAGGAAAGTCATTGATTTTGTTTGGGAGAATTTCATGTGAGTCCTTTTTCTTATCTTAAGAAGGGTCAGGAAATCCTCTGAAGCAAAAATCAATTACAGCCATGCTCAGGGAGACCAGAGCAGCCCTTGGGGTTATGAGCAACAGGCAGGTCTCCTGATGAGAAGCCCTCACCTTTGAGTAGCTGCTGGGCTTCTCCCTGCTGATGTGGACTCCTGTCCCCCTCTGCCCTGCTAGAGCAATTTCATCCGCTTATAGGATAGTCCCACCCCCAAGACCCTCAGCAGGTGATGGGGCTGGGAGCAGGAGAGGGTGAGACCCCTGACCCAAGCTGGACCACTTGATTCCCTCTTCCAGAAATTAGGAAGTGGACACAGGGCCTCTGAATGAAGTGAGAACAGAATGGATATTAACCTGGCATTTGGGGAGAGGGTATCTTCTGCCACATGCTCTATAAAGCAGAAGAAACCAATCTGAGCAGAGAAAGAAGCAGCTGATGGATGGGAAGAAGCAGAAACAAAAGATAAATTTCCGGCAAGTCTTCAGACCCTGGCAACCAGACCCTTGGACCAGGCTTGACGTTGGGTGGGCTGGTAATCCCCCCTCCTTTCTCAGTTAAGCTGGCTCAAGCTGGTCTGGGTTGTTTGCCGCCATATATTAGAAATCATGTTGGAGCACCTGGGTGGCTCCGTTGGTTAAGCGTCAGACTCTTGATTTGGGCTCGGGTCATGATTTCAGGGTCATGAGATAGAGCCCTATGTTGGGCTCTGTGCTCAGTGGGGAGTCTGCTTGAGGATTCTCTCTCTCCCTCTTCTTCTGCCCCTCCCTCTGCACACGCTCTCTCTCTCTCTCTAAAATAAATAAATACATCTTTTAAAAAAATAAAAGAATGAATGTTTGGGGCGCCTGGATGGCTCACTCAGTTAAGCATCTGCCTTTGGCTCAGGTCATGATCTCAGGGTGCTGGGATCAAGCCCCGCATCCGGCTCCCTGCTCAGGGGAGTCTGCTTCTCCCTCTCCCACACCCCCTGCTTGTGGGCTCTCTCTCTCTGTCAAATAAATAAATAAAATCTTTTTTAAAAAGAATGTTTTTTCTTCAGTTTGTTTGGTAACTATAAGAAAAATACCCCATAAATGTGCTTAAGAACTAGGATAGCATATGAAATATCCAGAACTCGTAAATCCATAGAAACAGAAAACAGATTGGTGGTTGCTAGGGGCTGGGGGGAGGATGGGGGTCATGGGGAGTGACTGCTTTAATAGGTAGGGGTTTTTTGGGGGGGATGATGAGAATGTTTTCAAAATTGATACAGGTGCTGGGGGCACAACATTGTTAATGTACTAGATACCACCCAACTCTGTATCTTTAGATGGTTAACTTTTATGTTATATAAATTTCACCTCACTTTAAAAAAGGAAACAGTGTGCTATGCCTATGAATAACAAGAGGTCCCATTAGAGATGCAGAATTTACCACCTAACTGGCTGAAGTATCTCATTCACTTGTTCATTTATTCATTAATTCAACAGATACAGATGAAGCATTGATTCCACGCCGCTGTTCCGAGGGCTCTATAGTGAGGGCTCGGAGCGCACAGTTAACAAGCTGTAATATTAAAGTACGGCAAGGGGACCCTGTGCTTTGTCCTCTGGTACCCACTCCTCCCTTTCTTCTAACAGTAGAACATTCCCTTTCCAACAGGGAATGCATTCTCTGTGGCACAGAAAGGAGGCTGATTCTGCCCACTCCCTCCAAGAGGTCCCTCAGAGGACGCCCCCCCCCCATCCTCCTGACCACAGTCATTGGTTCAGGACCGGACACGTGACCAAAGATGAGCCAATCAGGATCCCCCTGGAACTTTTCCGCCATTGCTATCCTGAAAGACCTTATGTTTGCGCTGGTGTTGCTAGGCAGCAGGATGCAAGCTTTGGAGGTTAGTGACCAGCCCATCCGTGGAGATAACTGGGCCAAGAAATTCAGAGAGACCCAGAGCCCTGAAATGAGCTGCCCCGCTGATGTTTCCAGTGATTGAGACAAGAAACTCTCTTCTTTTTAGCTTAAGCTAGTTTGGGTTGTGTTCCATCCCTTTTCTTGAAGACTTTTTCCTCCAAGGAGGACAAGCACTGCAGCAAGGCGAGCAGGGAGTGTGACGTAGAAGTTCCTAGCAGGAGCATCTCCTGGAAGATCACGGGCTGTGTGAGGTACCTCGTCCTGTCATTTACATGCATCTTCGAGATTTCAGTATCGACTATTGAACATTTATGCTCAGTTATTGCTGTAAATCACTACATGATGATTTCTAAAATGTTTAAGGCCAATGATGCTTGAGAAACACTACACCACAGCGTACCGTAAGCCATCAGAGAAGAGTCTGTAAGGTGGATACTCCCAGGGCCTCTGTGTTTCCAGAAACCTGAGAGTATAGCAAGCTGGAGCCACACCACGGGTCCTGGCCGTGCAGGGGAACCCTCAGTCGATGCTGGCAGCTCAGAAGGGACTGGAATAATCATGAACATTTGGTACCCTGTATCACATCCTTCATCCCAGCAGGGCTGAGGCTCGTTCCCTAGCAACTCTGCTCCCTTCCTGTCCACCCACCATTGCCACTGCAGTACATTCTTCCTCCCTAGGCTACTGGGATCACTCCCTGATGGTCTGATTCTCCAAGCCTCGGAGAAACTACCTCTTCCTTCCCCTTACTCCCCTCCAGGGGTGGAATTCTCACTGTTCATGGTACGTGACAATTACCTAGAGCTTTCACAGTTTATAGCACGCTTTCATTTATTTTCTTCGTCAAATGTTCACTGCCACTCCGTGAGGTAGGAATTACTCTCTCCAGATGAGAAAACTGAGGCTCAGAGGGGCTGAGTAACTGGCCTCAGGTCACACAGCTTACAAATAAAGGAGCTATGGTAGGACAGTTAAAGAAGAAATCAGCACATCCCAACAGACTGCTTCGACATAAATAACTCATAGACCAAACACTCTCCTACCCAGGTTTCTGGACTTTTCCAGATCATTCTGTCATCAGCCTCATTGAAACTTTGTGCCTCCTGCTGTCTTATCAGGCGTGGGCCCTAAGCCTGCTTTACCAGCCCGATGGGGTTGCCCCATCCTGCCCACATTCTCGGGAATGTCTAGGCTCTTACTGTTTTCCTTCTCACCCGTGGACACCTCAGGAAGTCATGGCTTTGCAGCAAAGAGAACTTGACCCCAGTGCTTTCTTCAGAAGAAGGCACTCAGTAAACAGAGGAGATTGTGCAAACTTGTTCAATTCAATTTACAATTCTGTGAAAAACGCCAGGAGATGCCTGTCACCATGGCAGCTGGAGCAGTTGTCTGCGGCAGGGCCGGTCATTCCGAGCCCCTCTGCCAAGCCCCCGTAACATAAATGTGTCTGAACGCGACAGTACGTGTTTGTGCACGCATGGGTATCTCGTGGACGTGTGTAGTTTTATAATTAGGGCATCTAAACTGCTGGTTGTGTGAAGTCCGAAGCAGAGAACTACTGGCAATTTCACTTGGGTTGACCTCATGTTTTGAAAAAGGGAAAATTCCATATTCGTGGATGATTTATTCACCACCCTCCTCTGAAGATTTGCTTTTCAAAACCAACCAGCAACCCCAAAGAACTGTTTGGTTTTTATTTGACAAGTGTTAGCGATGGGCCTGGGAGAAGCAGGCCCTGCTCCCAATTACACCCAGGACCTGGTGGCTCCAGTGGTGGGGGGGCTCACAGGAGGCCTTTCAGACGCTCCGCCTGCTGGAGTCAAGTCAGACCCTTCTCTGTTCTGCTTCGAACCCCTGTTGGCTTCCTGTGCTGGCGAGATTATCATGTCTCCTCACCAGGGCCAGAGCCAGGGATCGGTGCAGACCTCTTGCTGGGCCTACGAGCCCGCCCTGGCTTCTCAGCTGGGGAGTGTCTGGGCCTTGCTTCCCTCCACCTCCACCTCCCTCACTCCCTGGCGTGCCCCATTCGTTGTCGGCACACCACGGGCAAACGGCTTTTGCAACTGCTTTTAAATACCTCAGAAATGTATTACAGGGAAAATGCCCGTCGTTTTTATCCAGGTCTGTTCCCCTAAAAATGTGGGCAGTGTGGAGATCACCTCAAATAGGCTGCATGCTGCTTTCAGGAAAAGGACGCTCGGGGGAAGCTGGGAGCCTTGCAACCTTGTTGAGGACCCAGGGAAGGGAAGCCTGGTAGTTGGCAACCCAGAAAGGGGCCGAGTCCTCCCGAGGAAAGGGTGGTAAAGGGGGTGAGCTCTGAAAAGACTCCCAGAAGAGTCGGCAAGATCTGATGCATCTCAGGGGGACTTTTCCAGGGAAAATACCCTGAATTTACACACCCTGAAACTAGCAGTGCAGCCCTGGGTGTAGACAGCGCTGCTGGCAGTCCCCTAGGCAGAAGCAGAGGTTGGGCAGAGGGGAAGGAGGTAGGCAGAGAGAGGCGGGACGTTCATTTTATTGGGCCTCAGGTCCCATTTCACCAAAACAGGGCTCTTGAGCTCGCCAGGGTTATGTGAAGGGTGTAATCCTTGGGCCATATTTATACAAAAATATGCTTCGTCATTTATCTGAAATTGACATTTAACTGGGCATCCTGCATTTTATCTAGCAACCCTAAGAGGGTGGGGAAGCTCCCAAAAGGGATACAGAACCGAATGCCCAAATGACATCTCCCCCAGCCTACAACTGTCACCAGAGACTCAACCCACACAACTCTCAGCACCGATGAGGGACATACTCACACTTCTGAGGGAATGTCAAGAAGGTCTCAGGATGAATATCCAAGAGAGAAGGGTGGGCTCCCCACCGCCTCCCCTGCCTCCGTGTTCCCCAGCTCCTCACAGCCAGGCTGGGTGCTCCGGCACCCAGACCAAGGAGCTAAGCGTAAATGACTTAAACAGCCGCCCACCCCTCAGCCATCATTGCCAGGAGGTTCCGTGCCCCTCACCCTGTGACATCGTCTCCAAGGCACAGCCTCGGAGCTGCATTTCTGGTCCCTACAGCAGTCTTTTCTAAGAATAACTGCTTCTGTTCATTTTGACTATGCAAATGATAGATGTGAATGATTATGCAAATGAGTCACCCTAAAAAAAATAGAAACTAGAGAAAATTCTAAATAAGAGAACATGACACAGCGCAAGGAGGCTGATAGGTTCTCTTGCCATCTTTTTAGACACATTTATGGACTTCTTTTTACATAGCTGGCATCAGGCTGAATGTTTGGAGGGGGTTTTTTCCCTGCTTTTTTTCCTGCTCAGATTGTTTTTTTCATTGGACGACATTGCATTCAATTCAACTTCCGTCAATAAATATTCACCACATGCCTACGATCAGCCCTGCATTTTGCGCAGGGCAGTAAACAAGCCTTTCCTCTGCCCTGCGAGGCTGCCGGTTCCGGGTGGGGCTCAGACGTGAAACCAGGGCCATAAGAAGAGAAACAGTCTCCCGACCAAGTCTGCCGTATAATTCAATTGTACATTTTGCTTTTGAGGAAATCTGTTCCTAAAAATGCAGAGAGAACATCTTAAAGAGTTACACTGAAAGTAAATATTTTGTGTTTCACTCTAAGTGGTAGAACATTTCAATGAAAATAGATAGGGCCTGATTGCATTTTATCCTTGATCCACAGGAGTGCTGGCTTCCGGGAATTACTACCTAATACAGCACTTGAGGACTGTGGGCCCAAAACGCAGCCTCCTACAGCACCATCCCTAGGGGCAGCCTAGAATGCCTTTGTGTGAACAGACCGTAGGGTGTTTTATCCCTTATTGCTAAATACTGAAGTCGATTCTAAAGACTCGGTTTTATAAAAACCGAGCAATGAACATCTTCATGCATGAATATCTGTGTGTGCAAACCTGATTATTTCTTTGGGATAAATTCTATAGTCTATTTCAATAATGAGTCTTCGTGGAGACTGGCTAGTTATACACAAAACCCACTTCATCGTCCTGGGCACACACTAAGCTACATTTCCTAGTCCCCTCTGTAGTTAGGTGTGGGCATGAGACTCCTTTCTGGGGGTCTTAATCATGTCTCGGGCTGGGCCTGGCCCAGGAAACCTTCCGCACATGTTTTCCCATGCTCCTTCCCCTTCTCTCTTTTTTTAATTTTGTTTTAAAGATTTTTTTTTTTTTTTAATTTGTGAGAGAGAGAGTGCGGGATGGGGGGGAAGGTCAGAGGGAGAGGAAGAGAGAGTCCCAAGCAGACTCCGGGCTAAGCGTGGAGCCTGACACGGAGCTCAATCCCACAACCCTGAGGGCACAACCTGAGCCACAACCAAGAGTCAGACACTCAGCTGACTGCGTCACCCAGGTGCCCCTCCTTCCCCTTCTTCTAAGGGTCCCTGGAAGCCACGTGTTGAAAATGGCAGGACCGCAAGTTAGAAGAAGGCTGGGTCCCTGAACCACCACGTGGAGAAGAGCTACCTCCTTGCTGGTCAGGATCACCCATTTTGAACATCACACGAAGAGGACACAAACTCCTCTTGCCCTAAGCCGCTGAGATTTGAAGCTACATCTGTTTCAGCAGCTGGTGTGGAGCGATACAGGAATCCTGCCCCCACTGCCCACCCTGAATCTAGTCCCTACTGGGCATCTCAGGGGCTAGAGATGCAGTGTCCCCCCCCTCCTACTCCAGGCTTCCATCCCCGGTCACCTGTGCCTTTCCCCAATTTCACCACAGAGCCTAGGCCCCAGGCTTGTTCCTGGCAGTCTTCCTCCCTGGGGACTGGCCAAGAAGCTGAGCCCAAACTGAAGCTGCTTCACCCCACTTCTCACCCAGGAAGACTCTGGTGAAGGCTACGAGCGTCCTGTCTTGGGACTTGCCCTGTAGCCTCTGCACCTGGGAGGCCAGCACCAATTTCTTTCCCCGGAGCAAAAAGAATCTACACAAGTCACAAGATAAATAACCCCAGAGATTATAAATAACGCATTCTCCAGGCTCGCCGGCACTCCTTCCATGCCCAGAAACCTCTATGTCTCTTTCATCAGAAAGTAAAATGGATAATGCAGCCTTGTTCTGGGGAGAGCCGTGGTTTGCGAGCATTGGAGCACGACTGCCCGGCGGCCCAGGGTCTGGGTCAGCGGGGCACGTCGGCTTCGTGTTCCCTCTCTAAAAGCGGCTTCCTCCACTGTATGCTGGGGAGGCTCAAGTGTCCCCCGAAGAGACCACGGGCCGGGTCCATCAATGTGCTGTGACTGCCATCTTGTGGCAGAAAGGGCACGAGGCAGCGGAGCGTCCCCAGTGAGCATCAAGCGGACCCAACGAGCAAAGCGCAGAAGAGGATGGTCACTTTCCCAAAACAGACATACAAATGGCCAACAGACACATGAAAAGCTCCTCCACACCACTCGGCATCAGGGAAATACACATTAAATCCACAATGAGATACCACCTCACACCAGTTAGAATGGCAAAAATTAACAAGACAGGAAACAACAAATGGAGAGGATGTGGAGAAAGGGGAGCCCTCTTACACTGTTGGTGGGAATGCAAGCTGGTGCAGCCACCCTGGAAAACAGTGTGGAGGTTCCCCAGGATGTTAAGACTAGAGCTGCCCTATGACCCAGAAATTGCACTACTGGGTATTTACTCCAAAGATATAGATGTAGTGAAATGAAGGGGCACGTGCACCCCAATGTTCATAGCGGCATTGTCCACAGTAGCCAAACTGTGGAAGGAGCTGAGATGCCCTTCAACAGATGACTGGATTAAGAAGATGTGGTCCATATATACAATGGAATATTACTCAGCTATCAGAAAGAACGATTACCCAACATTTGCAGCAACATGGACGGGACTGGAGGAGATTATGCTAAGTGAAATAAGTCAAGCAGAGAAAGACAATTATCATACGGTTTCACTTCCATGTGGAACATAAGGAATAGCAGGGAGGACATTAGGAGAAAGAAGGGAGGAATGAAGGCAGGGAATCAGAGGGTAAGACGAACCATGAGAGACTATAGACCCCGGGAAACAAACTGAGGGTTTCAGAGGGGAAGAGAGTGGGGGGATGGTCTAGCCCAGTGAAGGGTATTAAGGAGGGCACGTATTGCAATGAGCACTGGGTGTTACATGCAAACAATGAATCATGGAACACCACATCAAAAACTAATGATGTGCTGTATGGTGACGAACATAACATATTTTTTTAAAAAACTTACTAAGAAAGAAAAGGAAAGAAAGAAAGAAAGAAAGAAAGAAAGAAAGAAAGAAAAGAATGGTCAAAATCAACGTTGCTTCTTCCCACTGCCTCTCAAAGCCCTTTCCTTTGCCTGGCCAAAAAAAAAAAAAAAATCCCTGCTTCCTGTCTAGCCTCCCGCAAATCATACACTTTGCGGATTATCTGCAACTCTCTCTTTTAGTTTATTTCATTATTATAAAACTGATAGACGCACATTATTCAAAAGTCAAAACACCACTGAAGATTTTAAAGAAGACAGTCACAAATCACACTCAGAAATTGCCAGTGTGAGGGGCGCCTGGGTGGCACAGCGGTTAAGCGTCTGCCTTCGGCTCAGGGCGTGATCCCGGCGTTCTGGGATCGAGCCCCACATCAGGCTCCTCTGCTGTGAGCCTGCTTCTTCCTCTCCCACTCCCCCTGCTTGGGTTCCCTCTCTCGCTGGCTGTCTCTCTCTCTGTCGAATAAATAAATAAAATCTTTAAAAAAAAAAAAAAGAAATTGCCAGTGTGAGTACCTGGGCTAAGTCACCGCCGGCGTCTCTCCTTGCCTCCCGCAAACAGAGACTCAGCGTGCCTTCTAGCAGCTCAGGGCTGGGGCCGGGGCCCCGGGCTGCAGGGGTTTCTGGCTTGCTGTGCCACTTCCTTGGGCAAGCTACTTACTCTCTCTGTATCTCATTTTCTCATCTTAAACACAGGTAATAGTCTTATCTTCCTCTCAGTGTTACTGTGAGGGCTCAACCCTGAAATATGGAGCACGGTGCCCAGCCTGTGGAAAACCTTCACACGTTAGCCATTATTATGGTGGATGGGTGAATAGACAGATAGCAAGGTAGAATTTAGTTCTTTTTTTTTTTAAAGAGAGTATCTACTTTCTTTTTTTTTTTTAAGCTTTTATTTATTTATTTGACAGAGAGAGAGAGACAGCCAGCAAGAGAGGGTACACAAGCAGTGGGGGTGGGAGAGGAAGAAGCAGGCTCCCAGTGGAGCATGGACCCCAATGTGGCACTCGATCCCAGGACGCTGGGATCACACCCTGAGCCGAAGGCAGACTCTTAACGACTGAGCCACCCAGGCGCCCCCAAGGTAGACTTTTAGGAGAAGGATATTTAACTATGCATGTTACTTTTTACATCAAAAAAATATAGAGGTAACTACCAGGGCACCTGGGTGGCTCAATTGGTTAAGCGTCTGACTCTTGAGTTCGGCTCAGGTCATGATCTCAGGGTCGTGAGATCGAGCCCCATGTCAGGCTCCATGCTCATCGGGGAGTCTGCTTGAGGTTCCTCCTCTCCCGGTCCCTCTACGCTCCCTCCCCACCCTCTCTCACACGAGCATTCTCTAAAAAAAAAAAAAGAACTACCATTTGAACAAGCAATTTCACAACAAGCAATTTCACATCAGACAAGCATTAGTCTGAAGAAAATGAAAAGACATATGTACCTTCATGTCCACTGCACAATTATTCACAATAGCTAAGATATCGACACAATCTAAGTGTCCATCAAGAGATAAATGGATAAAGAAAATGTAGTGTGTATATATACATATATACACACAACATAATTTTATTCAGCCATTAAAAAAGGGAGGAAATCTCCTTTTGCAACAACACGGATGGACCTTGAGGGCATTATGCTAAGTGAAATAAGCCAGACAAAGACAAATACCGTACGATAGCTCTTCTGTGTGTAATGTCAAACAACAAACAAGCCAGAAAAACGAGCTCAGTGATACAGAGAACAGACTGGTGGCTGCCAAAGGCAAGGGGCCAGGGGTGGGTAAAATGGGTGAAGGGGTCAAAAAATACAAAAGTTATAAAAGTTATAAAATAAGTTAAAAGTTACAAAACAAGTAAGTCATGGAGATATGATGTATAGCGTGACATCTCTACGTAATAGTACCGTATTGCGTATTTGAAAGCTACTTGGAGTAATCTTAAAAATTCTCAACACACACGGGGACGCCTGGGTGGCTCAGTTGGTTAAGCGTCTGCCCGTGGCTCAGGTCATGGTCCCAGGGTCCTGGGATCAAGCACTGTGTCGGGGCGGGAGAGGGGGGCCTCCCTGGGGTCCCCTGCTCAGTGGGGAGTCTGCTTCTCCCTTTCCCTCTGCCCCTCCCCTGCTCATGCTCTCTCTCTCTCTCTCTCTCTCTCTCAAATAAATAAAATCTTTTTTAAAAAAATTCTCATCACACACGAAAAGATCTGTAAGTATGTGTGGGGATGGATGTCAACTAAACTTATTGTGGCAATCATTTCACAATATGTACAAATATCAAATCATTATGTTGTGTATCTGAAACTAACAGAATGTTATCTGCAATAATACGTGAAGAAAAGCAAATGTGCAGACCATGGAAAGGGCAGGGTTAGGGAACCCACAACTGGAGAGGCGAAGAACTGAGTAGCTGAATCCCCCTGGGTCCACAGGTGACCAGCCATATGTCTCTTGGCTGCTTCTTCATCCCCAGCCACCAGCATGCCCCAGGGAGGCTGCCCCCAGCAGGACCAGTACCCACTGAAGCAGTTCCCACTCAGGAGGAATGAGGAGTGCTAAAAACCAACCAGGGAGAAACAGAATTAGGAGACAAAACCCATCCCGCTGCTGGCACAAATCTGCGAGGTCCCTGAGGCAAACGCTGGCTCTCACACACCTTGTTGTCCCAGCTCCTCTCTCTTCACCTGGCTTCTCATGGATGCTCAGTCACACGTACTGAAGGGACCAGTGGCTGGCAGGTGGACCTGGAAGGCCAAGCCTAGAAAGCCCCTCCAGGGGATGCCCCCCACTGAGAAGTCCCTCCGCCAGAATTCATGCTTTCTATCAACACACGTGGTCCATAACGGAGAGCTCCCACCCAATGCCGGCAGAAAGCACCTCAGACGCACCTGTCACTTCACCCTCTGAGCTAAATGTTATTGTCTCCATCTTGCAGTTAGGTAAACTGAGGGTCAGAAAGACAGAAACTTACCTAGGGGCACACAGCTAGTAAGTAGCAAAGCTGGGGATTTAAATTCAGGATCCATGCTGTCTGACCCCCAAGCTCTTCCAACTGATCCCGTTCTTATTGCAAAGGGAAAGTAATAACCAACCCATTTGCTTGTTACTTCCAAAGAACTTCAGGTAGTTTCTACATCTGACCACAACCACATTCAGTCTACCCAAGGAATCCCAGGGGCAATTAGAAGCTGGCTGTTTGATCCTTACATCTTTTGCCTAGCACTTTGTAGAGTAAACTCTTAGACATCTAGAATCCTTCTGAAATTGGGTTGGATAGGTGGGCAGGTGGGTGGGTGGGTTGGTTAGTTGAGTTACATAAAAGAGATAACTCTAACTTCTTCAAAGTGTCATATTAAAAATAAGTCACCATAGATCATCCAAGAAAACATGATGGATGCAGGAGTGACCCTCTTCTCCCTCTTCTCTAAATCTACTGCCGACACGACCACTGCCTTAGTTTGGGCTGCTGTAACCAGGCACCGCAGACTGGGTGGCCTATAAACAACAGAAATTCACTTCTCATGGTTCTGGAGGCTGGAAGTTCAAGATCAGGACGTCACTATGCTCTGGTTCTGGTGAGAATTAGCTTCCTGGTTCACGGATGGCTCTTTCCTCACCGTGTCCTCACAAGGCTGAAGGAATAAGGAAACTTTCTCGGGTCCCTTTTATAGACACTAATTTTCAACTCTTAAGGGCATCAATCCCATTCGAGGGGCTCTCCCAGGACTCTGTGTACTAACTTGGATTTGTAAACCGACATTGGATTTGGAGTCTGAACACTTGGGTTCAAGTCTCAATCCAGCCACACTTCCTAGCCATGTGACCTTGACAAGTCACTCGCCATCGGTGTGCCTCGGTTTGCTCAGGAGCACAGGAGGATAAATGAAGAGCTACCTCCACGGCCTCTTCCGAATCGGACTCTACAGTCCTCGGTGGTGACCAAGGTGAGGGGATAGGGAAGGGGGAGTTATAGTGGGGCTTCTGCTCAACTGAGATCATCCCCAGATGTAGCAGACGAATGACTGACTGGCTGTGTTGGCGCTCGCCCTGTCTACCAAAAACGTGCCTGCACGTTGATTGAAGAAGAGCTTCCAGATCTTTGCCTTGACTTCATATAAGAAAAACATAAGCAGGAAGGCGGGGAGGGCGATGAGGGGAACTGGATGATGGGCATTAGGGAGGGTACTTGATGGAATGAGCCCTGGGTGTTATTTGCAACTGATAAATCTCTAAATTCTACCCCTGAAACTAGCAATACAGTATATGTTAATTAAATTGAATTTAAATTAAAAATTAAAAAAAAAAGAAAAACATAAGCAAAATGGCCCCCAGAAGGTCAGGGGAGACTTGGTGGCCATCTGGACAATCCCCACGTTTTACAGGCAAGGGAGATAAAGCCCTGGGAGGCAGAGGAAAGGCTGGGAGTGAAGCCCAGGACTCTGGGTCTACCTCCAAGAGTGACTTCAGGCTTTCCAGGTTGTCCTCTCTTCTGAAGCAGACTTTCCAAAACCACGGGGGTCAAATGGTGCTAGAGGCACTAGAGCAGTGTGCACAGAGTATGAATGTGGAAATTATTAATTCTAGCAATCCAGATGCATTACAGCCCAATTATTTGCATGATCTCAGCAATGGCAGTTTCATAAATTTGGAGTTAAGTAATTTTTCTACCATATAAGAAAGTCAGCATAATGCAATGGTTCACTCTGTAGGTTTAAAGAAAGCAACGGATCCTGCCCCCCAAACACAAACGCCCAATTTTGAAACTCTTTCAAAGAATCCCCAAGCCCAATGAAACCTACAAATAATCCACTAGATGTTCCTGGGACCCAGATTAAAAACTCTGGAGAAAAAAAAAGACCTGGGGCTTTTTAGTTAAAAGTCCAAGGTTCGAATCTCGACGCTACCACTTACTACTTATATGATCGTGGCCGTTCCCAAATGCCCAATCCTCTGTTTCCTCATCTGCAAACGAGATGATACTTCCTAGCTCACAAGCAGTTGTGGGATTGAAGAAGATCCAAACCTCATATTACAGGCTGCCAGAGGGTGAGCAGTCGGTCATAAAAGCCCACAGAGACTGGACGCTCTCTGAGAGCCAGGCCCTGCCCCGTGCACTTTACCTGCACTATCTCGACAACCCCAGGAGACATGCATCATTATTATCTTTGTTTCCACAGATGAGGCATAAGAGACACCAAGAAGCTAGGAATTTGCCCAAGATGACATAGCTTCTGAATGGCAAGGCCATATGATGGGTTCCAGAGAAAATGTTCTTTTTTTTTTTAAGATTTATTTATTTATTTTAGAGAAAAATTGAGAGCATGAGCAGGGGGAGGGACAGCAGGCAGAGGGAGAAAGAGAATCCACAAGCAGACTCCCCACCGAGCGTACAGCCCCACACGGGGCTCGATCTCAGGACCCCCAGATCATGACCTGAGCTGAAACCAAGAGTCAGATGCCGAACCGGCTGAGCCACCCAGGCGCCCCTCCGGAGAAAACGTTCTTAACCACTACACCCTATTGTCTCCAAGTGACAATTTCATTTACTTCAGAAGTGTGGTTTCCAAAATAAATAGATAAATAAATAAAAGCAGAAAGAAACAGATCTTATGAGAAATGAGTTGACCCAAGACCCCTCTGCAAACCTGCCCGTGTGGCCCTTTCTCGTGGCACAGAAGCAGAGAGGCGGTGTCCTGAGCCTGGGGCAGCGGGGGCCCCTAAAGATCAGCCTCACCCCGGCTCTGGCACACTGGTGTTCATGTGTGCAGGCACCATCGGAAGGACGCTTTCCATACATCAGTCCGCTCAGTTCTCATCCTCCCGACGAGATAGGGATACCGCCAGCCTCAGAGCCGGGCTGCAAACCCAGACAGGCCTGAAGCCAAAGCTCTCGACTGCTGCTCTGAGCCGCTTCCCACTACGGGGTCCCACAGACAGTTTTAGTAGAATATGATGGTTGAGAGCAGAGGCTTTGGGGTGAAACCCAGGTAAAACAGGCTGGGGGTATTAGGGAGAGGGGTTAAATCATCACAACCCATGCATCGCACATTGGAGCAGACTCCAGCCAGTGCAAAGCCCTTGGGTGTGGTGGGGCTCATCTGAGAAGCCATCCAAAGGCAGAAGTGGGGGACGTGAGTTGGTGAACGTGAGGGCAGGGGGTTGGTGGACGAGGCAGGTGACACTTTAGGTGATCATCAGGGACCTGAACTCCAGCCGGAAAATAACAACATTCTGCGTTCCAGGACCCCTGGGGAAACTCACACACGCCCCAGCCTGCCACTGGGCACCCAGTGGTTTAACGTAAATAGCACTAGGGCCCAGGGACAGCCCCTCCAGCCAGGTGAGCCAGACCTTGTTCCTTGGCTCCGAAGTCACGGTCAAGTTCAGCAACAGACCTCGGTACAGTCAGACATGGACTTTCCAACAGAGGAAGCGCAGATCAACAAGAAAGCTGGCCTCCCCTTCCGCATGTGCGCTCTTAGGCACATCACCTGGTCCCTAAGCTTGGCCACACAATGGAATTACCCAAGGGGTTTTTACAAAATCAATACACTCTAGGGATGGGACCTGGAGATGGGTATGTCACAACTTCACCAGGGGTCCAAATGTGCACCCAGAATTGAGAATCCACGCTTGATTCATCAGCTACTGTGTCTCACATAGGACTGCCTCTAGGACTAGTGACTCTGCCACTTGTCACACATATGAATTTATAGGGGTCATAAACTTCTCTGAGCCTGTTTTCTCAACTGTAAAAACCAGGACCTCGCTTATAGTGATGGTATGGGTTAAATTGTGACATGTCCCCCCCCTCCAACATTTACTGAAGTCCTAAACCCCAGCACCAGAAAATGTGAACTTGGTACTAGGGTCCTTGCAGATGTAAATGGTTAACATGAGGTCCTACTGGAGTAGGATGGGCCCTTGAACCCGATATGACTGATGTCTGTAAGAAACACACAGGAGCACGAGGGGAGGACGCCACGTGAGAAAGGAGGCAGAGATCAGAGGGAGGCGGCTGCACGCCAAGGGATACGCCAGGGACCGCCACAAACCGCTAGCAGGGAGAAAGAGGCAAGGAAGGATTCTCCCCTCCAGGTTTCAGAGAGTGTGGTCCTGTGACACCTTGACTTCTGTCGGTCCAAACCACCCAGGTCATGGCGTTCTGATAGCAGCCTTGAGAAACCAACACAAGTGGGGTTCAAGTACCAGGGCTCTGGGGCGCCTAGGTGATTCAATCGGTTAAGCTCCCAACTCTTGATCTCAGCTCAGGTCTTGATCTCAGTGTTGTGAGTTCAAGCCCCGCCTTGGGCTCCATGCTGGGCGTGGAGTCCACTTAAAATAATAATGATGATAATAATAATAATTAAGGAGGGAGCTTACATCAAGTTTCCAACAAATAGAAAGTATCAATAAAAAGGGGGGTTCCCAGGTCCTGTGCCCCAATTTCTGATCTTCCAGTCCTCTTTCCGCACGCAGACATGATAGCAGTGCAGCGGCCCATTCCTTCAGAGCTTAGGGTCCAGTGTGAAGTGGCAGGGGCAATTCTTTGCAGGGTAATACACGAAGACAGAAGAGAGACCCCAGCGTGGCCACAGCAACTGTCAGCGGGCGCAGAAGGAAGCTTTGACCCTGAAAGGCCCGCTTCCCCTCCCCCCTGCCCCGCCAGGGTAAAGCACAAAGGCCGGATCAAAGAGCTAGTCAGACTCGGAAAATAATTTCTGAAAAGTCATCAGATCTTAGAAGGAATTTTGAGTGATGCCAACTGGATGGGGTAAAAGAGAAAAGAGATGCAGGGATAAGACGATTTGAATACGAAAACAAAGAACGGCTCTCAGAGTGAAGAATCGTAACACGGGCGCAGTAAACGCGGGACGCAAAAGCTGCCTCCCCGGCCCCTGTCCGCACTGTCCTGTCCACGGCGGCCGCGTTCACAACAGGCAAGACAGGGAAACAGCCCAAGAGTCGTCCCTGAGTGAATGAACAGATAAAGAAGATGGGGTATCTATAATACATACAACGGAACGTAGTCCGTTGCCATCTGCAACAACACGGATGGACCTTGAGGGCATTGTGCTAAGTGAAATAAGCCAGAGAAAAACAAATACTGTATGATCTCCCTTATACATGTTACCTAAAGGAGCCGAACCTGTAGAAACAGAAACTAGAATGGTGGTTATCAGGGGCTGGGGGGAAATAGGGAGATGAAGGTCAAGGGGTATAAACTTCCAGTTACAAGATGAATAAGTTTCGGGGATCTAATAATACTGCGTTATACACTTCGACGTTATCAAGAGAGCAGATCTGAAGTGTTCTCACCGTAAAAAAGCGATTGTAGTTACGGGATGCGAAGGAGGTGTTACCTAACACTACGGTGGTAATCATATCGCAGTATGTAAGTGTGCACCTGAAACTTACACGATGTCATGTGTCAATCACAGCAGACCCCCTTTTCCGTGGGGGATATATTCCAAGACCCCCCGTGGATGCCTGAAACCCCAGACAGTACCGAACCCTGTATGTTTTTTCCTACATATACATACCTATGTTAAAGTTTAATTTATAAAGGAGACGCAGTAAGAGATTCACAACAATAACTAATAATAAATAGAACAATTATAACAATACACTGTAATGAAGGTTATGTGAATGTGCTCTCTCTCTCTTTCAAAATATCGTATTGTGCCATACTCACCCTTCTTCTTGTGGGGATGTGAGATGATAAAATGTCCACATGATGAGAAGTGAGTGAATGACGTAGGCATCCTGAGCTAGTGTTAGGTTACTACTGACCTTCTGACGAGACATCAGAAGGAACCTCTATTTCCAGACTGTGTTTGACCACAGGAAACAAACTTCAGATAAAGGGAGATGACCGTATGTCTCAATAAACCATCTCCCATTCCCCCTGCTGAGAGGGCAACGAGTTCACCGAAATCATTTGACAAACAGGGAGACTGAGGCCCAAAGCCAGGAAGGCTTTCCAAGTCCAAGGCTGTATAAGGAAATATGTAACAGAGCTAGGCCCCAAGACTTCTGAGCCCCAGGCCGCTGCAAAATTCCTGGAAGAATCCTTCCTTCACTCGCCTCTGTAAGATCATCACGTCCAGGTGGGGTTGACTGGGACTGGTTCTCAGAAACCATCAAGCTACGAGCATGAGAAAGAAACCCATGCCCTACTTTGCATCCTGACCCTTCGGATGCTAGAATGGCTTGGCCAAAAGGGCCCTTCAGGGTCTTCTGCTCAGATCCCCTCATTTCACTCTGAACACCAAGCCCAGAGAGGGGAGGAGCTAGAGACCACCATGGAGTCAGAAGGAATCAACTTGAACTTGGGTCTTCTGGCTTTAATTCTACTTCCCCACAATGCTACAATTCTTCGGTTGTTAAGTGCTATGGACTAAATGTGTCTCCACCCCCCCCCCAAATTCACAGGTTGAAGCCCTAACCCCCAATGTGACTATTTGGGGAGTAGGGCCTTTAAGGAGGTAATTACAGTTAAATGAGACAGTCAGGGTGGGGTCCTGATGCAACAGACCTTATAAGGTCGATGATAGGAAGAGGGAGAGAGGGCAGGAGAGAGCACGCACGGAGGAAGGGCCATGTGAAAATACGGTGAGGAAGTGGAGGCAGGCCAAGGGAAGAAGGTCAGGGGGAAGCAGGCCTGCCAGCACCTTGATGGGGACCTCCAGTCTCAGAACCACGATAAAATAAATGTCTGTTGTTTAAGCCTCCCTGTGTGGAGCCCTAGCAGACTAATACAGCAAGGGTCTCCCTCAAGTATTGAGGGTCTACCCTCAAGTATTAGGCATTGATTATTCTGAGCTTGCAGCAGTCTGAAAACGAAGGGGCTCCCTCCACGGTGGGCCTGCATGCCTCTCACACACGTTGTGTTCAATCACGGATCATACCAAAGGTCTATGAGCTAATTAGAGGTCTTTCAGGGGACTGGGGGAGAGGAATTGAAAATAACGAAGAATCAGGACACTGGAACATACTGAAATAAATTGTTTTCTTATTTCCAGGGTCTTAATTCATGTATAATTTCTTATTCCTGAAGTCTGGTTGTTATTTCCAATTACTAGGGGCAGTTATTACTATCACAGATTTTTAGAACAACAAAGATTCTCAAAACCCCACTTGCGTACGAAGAATCAAAGGTTGTGGGACTTTCCCAAGGTCACACAGCAAACAGGTGGCAAGGCAGGAACTTGAAATGATGCTAGTCTTGACTGCCTCACACAGGGACACGTGACCAGGATGGCAGCAGTTCCCATGTGCCCTCTCTTTAGAGCTGCCCACGAGGCCTCTCCATGCCACCTCGGCTCCTTTGTGGGAAATCCAAACCACTGGCCTCAGCAAAGAAGCTCCTTGACCGGGTTTCCCTTCATTTTGAGGCAAGCATCCTTGGAATGATGAAGTTCTTCTGGGCGCCCGCACACCATGTTTACCCCTTCCTCACACCAGGCGGACAATCAAGTCACGGAGACTGCCCACAGCCCCTCCCTCTCAGGGGAGGAAGGGGAAATGTGCCCCCGAGAAGTGAACTCCATCTAGGCATCCCAGACAAACCAGCCAGGTGGGACAGGAGACGTGCAAGGATGAGCGAGTGGGGAGGCACAGAGCTCGCAGGAGTGTAGACAGCCTCACAGCAGCTGACACAGCAAAGCAGGGCCAGCCCCCTTCACGTCTTACCTCCTGCTTGCTGGCACTCAGAAGGACTCTACGGCCTGGACCGCAGCACCATCAACAGGGCCCAATTGCTCAAGCAGAATTTCTCACATTCCCTTTTCCTCTCCTGCTGTCCTGCGGCCTCTGGACAGCCTTGGGAGGACATTATAAGTGATCCTCATGCCCATTTTATAGGACACTGAGGGTCAAAGAAGGAAGGCAGCTAATCAGAGTTGGTGACACGGCAGAGCCAGGTTAAGGACCTAGGGGACCTGACTCCAATCTCCTGCCTCTCTGCCACACCAGCTCTGCCTGGAATCTCTCCATTAGGCAAATCCTATTATGTCACTGCCTTGCTTAAAACCCTCCTGTGGCTCCCCATTCCCGCAGGCCCGAATCCCAGTTCCTGAGCCTGGCTGGGAGGGTCCTCATGACCCAGCCCCCTCCCACTTCTGCTACTATCCCTCCTACTTTGTGCCCTACAACTTGCCTCTGTGCCTTTGCCAATGCTGTTCCTTCTGCCGGACATGCCTTTCCCCTCCTTCTCCACTTGGCACATGTCCATGTTCCCTTTAAGGCTCTAGCTTTTTTCAACCAGAAAAGAGTGAGTCAGTCCTCCCTACCTCTGCCACTCCCTGTAAAAGCGTCTGGGGCTGCGGATGCTATAGCTGTCCTGTAATTGTTGCCCTTTGGGACCAGCCTGTGAATGCTTGAAACGTAGAAACTGGCTCATGGCCACCTCTGACTCCCCAACCCCCACCAGAGCAGATGCAAAACGCTAGCTCCAGGGACTGGAGTGGATTCCAGCTGCTGCCCACCAAGCTGCAGAGATGGAGGGAGCCAACTCCCAGAAACCAGAGACTCCCACTGAAGCAAGAATGCAAATACTCAGACAGACTCTTGGCAAAGCTACTCCTCTCCCTGCACTAGGAACACTTGAAAGGCTCCAGCAATAATCACGCCTTCAACCATAATAGCAGGATGTCTACATGTTCCTGAGGGCTGGGGGGTTGTCTTTCCCAAGGATTTCACTCCTGCCAGGCCCAACAAGTCAGAATGAGCCAAGTTCTTTGGCAGGTGCCAGAAAGACTGCCTCCGTGAAGCCTCAGAGCAGACCCTGGAAGTCGAGAGGACGGGAACCTTTATAAACTCATTGGGTCTTTGGGTCTTCACCCCACACCTTGTGATGCCTGCCCCGCCAAGGGCGAGAAAGGCAATAAAAGAAGAACAAAATCAAACTGGTTAATGTCACTGCTTCTCAGCGGACGACTGGGACCTCCGCGATGGATTCTAATAGGATTAACATACCTACAACAAAACACGTGATTATTAAGGCTGGTGGCGGGAGGCAAGGGATCAAAGGGTCTTTAAAAAATACAGAGCTCAACGGTGCCCCTCAGATTTCTGGATCTGAGTCCCGGGCATCAGATTTTTGCAAAGCTGGCTGATGATTCTAATGTTGAAACCCGCTGGCCTGGACGCAGGTCTGGGAACAGTGGCAGGCAAGGTCATTCATTCACCCTACTTCCTTCCCAATCCGCTCCTGCCAGTCACTGGGCCAAGAGCAGGCAGGCGATAGAAGGAGCCGCGCTCTCTGTTTCCCCTGGCTTCCCGAAGCCCACGATCCGCTCCCAGAGCCGCAAGGCCTGGCCTCTGAGAACGAAGCTGTGATGGCAGGCAGCTGGGGATGTCATCCAGGACAGGGATGCCCAGGCTTTGGATCCCCACAGTCATGAAAAAAATAACAGGTAAGGGAACTCAGGATAAAAGAACTATTATTAATCATGAAAATCAGCTCATAAAAGTTTTAATCCTCTGGACTATAAGATCTTGCAGAGGACAAAGCCTGTCTGTCATTTTCTTTTTTTTTTTTATAGATTTTATTGATTGATTGATTGATTGATTGATTTGAAAGAGAGAGAGCGTTGGGGGGGAGAGGGGAGCAGAGGAAGAGGGACAAGCAGACTCCGTGCTGAGCAGGGAGCCTGAACCGGAGCTCGATCCCATGACCCTGAGATCATGACATGAGCTGAAATCAAGAGTCAGACGCTCAACCAACTGAGCCACCCTGGTGCCCCGAGTCTGTCATTTTCAGCCGCACCCCCAGGGCCAGGAAGGGCAGGCATTCACAATGGATGACAGTGATGGCAATGGTGACTGTCACTAATGGCTCTTGAACCCTGACTCTGCTCACCAGGTGCTGGTTGGCCATTTAGTTCTTTCACGACCTCCCTGAACCCTCCCACCCACTGTGGGGGGCACTGGGGTCCGTCCAGGTTCAGTCCAAGAGACTGCTACAACTCTGGCTCTTTGAAGCAGGAGGGATTTCGTAAAGGAAATCAGGTGCTGCGAAGTCATTGGAAGGTCAGGATGAGTAGGCTGTCCTCTAGGGGCCCAAGACTAGTTTCTAGAACAGTAAGAACTGGCCAACTCTGGGAGAGGCTCCCCTGGGGCTGACACTAGAACTTCTGAGTCCACAGTGCAGCCCCAACACTGTGAGTCCCAATCCGGGGCCCTCCGCCCCCACTGCTGCCTCCATAAGTACCGCTGGCCCCAGGAGGCTGGCGACTGGACACTAGGACATTACCCCAAGACCTCGCATCCCCATGCCCTCGCTTGCCAGCAGAAGAGGCAGGAAGAAGGTCTTGGCCATCCAAATCTCGGGCAAATGGCTCTAATTAGCAACCTGAACCTCACTGCAAGGGCATCTGGCAAAGGCAGCTTTCAGCTTCCAGAGCTCTGCCGTACAGGAAGGCAGCCTAGGAGGGTGGAGCGGAGACTGAGCAAGCCAACCCACAGCATTGCTAGCCAATCCATGGCAGTTGCTAGTACTTTTTCTACACCGTGCGGATAAGGACACTGAGGCATGGAGAGGGTGAGGTCATTTTCCCAGGGTAACACGGCAAATTAATGGTGGAGTGAAGACTTGAAACTAAAGGATCGGACTTCAAAGCCCCCACTTTTAAATGATCCCTTTCAAGAAATGACTATTTGCAACCTTAAACAACATATTATAAAAGAGACGTACTTTTTTTAAAAGATTTTATTTATTTATATGCCAGAGAGAGAGAGAAAGAGCACAAGTAGGGGGAGCAGCAGGCAGAGGGAGAAGCAGGCTCCCCGCTGAGCAGAGACCCCCCCCACCCCCCACCCCGATGTCGGACTCCATCCCAGGACCCTGGGATCATGACCTGAGCCCAAGGCAGACGTTTAACCGACTGAGCCGCCCAAGCATCCCGAGACATACTTTTTTACTGCAGAAAATTACAACATAAAACTTTATTTTTTTATATCATACTATCAAAAACCCCACAACATGAGGCTTTAAATTCAGCAAAACTGCCTGAAGTAGAGTTCACATATTTTAGATTTTTTTTAATACCCATTGTATAAAACCCAGTTTCACTTGTTGATAGAAATAGAAGGATAAAGTAACACTATTTCATCTAACTCGGTATATTCCGGGAGAACAGAGAGAAGGCAAGGAACTGCAGCCCCAAGGGTTGACCTGCCTTCTTATGGGGCCATGAAGAGAGTGCCTGGAGAGGGTTCCATGAGCTTCCCAGTCCAAGGCTACTTATCACAGAGTCAGAAATGGGCATCAAGGAGCTATACTGAAAACCAGGGACAAGCTGGTCAAGTATGAGCAACGGTTCCCAAACCCTTACCTCGGACACAAGCCCCAGAAGCCTGGCAGGTGGGGAATTGGGAGAAATCAATGAGCCCGGTCATCACAGCAACTCTCGCCCCTTATTGTCTTATCTCAGGATCCTTGGATGGCTCCCCTCCTTTCTTCAATCTTAAAAATCTGTGCTTTACATCTGGGGTCTAAAACCCCAGTCAACAAAGAAGGCTGGGAAGATGGCCAAGTAGGAGGACCCTACACTCGCCTCGTCCCACAGATGCAACTAAATCCCCAGTCAACGTAAATCTGACTTCCTTCTTCCCTGACTCTAACACAGGCAAGAAGAGAACATTTTAGGGGAAGAAAGAGAGACTATAAACCCAGATGAGGATTAAGACTAACTGAATTTTTCTTTATTCTTTTAATTCTCTTTGCTTTCTATGACCACGGGAAAGCATGAATGATTTACAAGGGTTATTCCTTAACCAAGCATCTTAATCTTTGCTAATTCAGAGCCACGGCATGCATAGAGGAACAGGAGGCTAGTTAGCTAGATGAATGACCCAATCAATGGATGGATAAATTGGGAGATAGATAATACCAGAAGGAGAGAGAGAGGACAGAGACAGGGAGAATAAATGTTTAACAGTCGACAAGCAAGGTCAGGGCTGGAACAAACACTGTCTCCCCAGAAATGTCTGGAAGAACAGTGTGGTTTCAAGGAAACTACGAGGTATACATCAAAAAATACTCAAATTGCCAAAAGAAACAGCAGCAACAAAAAATAAGTCACCAAACTACAAAATGGCAAACAAGATAATCATGAACCTCAGGAATTAGAAACAGAATAGGAAGTCAAATGGAAAGAGAGACCTATGAAAAACCTTAATACCTCTATCTACCACCAGGTTCAAGGTCAAGTTCAAACCAATAGGCAAAACTCCTGAGAGGAGCCTGCGGCTCCAAGAAATCCTCCCAAGATCACAAGTGGGTGCCCTGCCTCACAGCAGAGCTGTTCTTAACCTCCCTCCCCCACAGCAGAGGCTCACCACTGTCAGGTCCCAGGGGCTCATCCCGAGCCTTGGAGAAACCGTCCGAAATTAAAGGATCACTTTTGTAGGTTCCTGCCCTTCCCCAGTCGTGCACTACCAAAAGGGAGGATAAGCAAAAACACTCGGGTCCAGCAGCCCCACCCGAGTCTAGGAAGTCCACATGCCTCCCTCATACCCCAGAGCAAAGGCAGCTCGAGATTGGAATAGCGGGCTCCCCACCAAGCCTTCCTTGCTGCTCTCCCACCCTGTGAGGTTGTCCCAGCGCTGGGCATAGGCCTTGGCCCTGTGTCTGCCTGTAATATCTTGCTCTCGAAAAGGGCTCACCGGTCCTACTGAATGTTTACTGAGCGCCTCCTACCCTGGGGCCCTCCTCCAATAGACATCCTATTCTGCCTGGCTCCCGCCTTGCTCTTGCTGTCCTTCTCCCAGAGATGGGAGCCCCAGTTTGGTGGCAGGTGCTCTGGTATTCAGAGAGAGACCTCCATGCCCGCAGAACCCTTAGCATCTCCCACATCAGGGTTCCTGCAGCTGGATTCTGCCCACGTCAACCCTCTTCGCTGAATTCCACCCCACGCCTGCTTCAGGCCACCTGCCAACCTCACAGGACACCTCCCTCCTTCCCGCCACATCTTTCTCCCTCTGCAGAGTGTTACTTAGTGGGAGAGACACAGACTCCAGAACCAGACTGCCCTACCCATCTTACTGTGCGACCTTGGGCAAGTTCCTTCACCTCTCTGAACCTCATCTATAAAATGAGGATAACATCTCCACTGGGCCACAGAGAAAATTCCAGGGACGGTGTACATCCTAGCAGAGCACCGTGTCTGCCACATAGGGAGTGCTCCCGGAAGGCCAGCTCCCTTTTTTCGCCTCCTCCCACCCCAGATGGCCTGTAACTAGTCATACCTCCCTAAATCCAGAGATATGACAGTGGTCATTAAAACAAATTTGTCACTTGATTCTAGAGCCAGGTGGCACATGACAGCCATTAATTTTTCACATGAAAAATGACTCTGCTAATTGAAAAACATCAAAAAGATTGAGGTTTACACAAATGTTCAGCTCCGTTTATTTTTTCTAATTTACTTTTCAGCAGTCAGTAAGAACTTAATGAGCTCTCATTCATGGCTTCCTCCCTATTTATAGATATTAGCGCCTGTGGTGTTCTGGACGCGTCCACCCAGAGCGCTCGGCTGGCGCTACACAGCCAGCAGGGAATGGTTACAACGCCCAGAATTCCAGATGGGAATTCCAGCTCCTCACGCACCTCACTGATGGACTCACTGTTCGTCAGGAACACACCTGAGCTGCCGTCTGCATCAGCTGGATTCTGTTTTCCTTTCTTGGCCTAGATTTTTCTGTCCTGAAAGTCCTTTGGTTGTTTTCGTTGGGAGGAAAGGGAAGGCGGTAACATGTACTGAGCCGCTACTCTGTGCCGGGCGCTCGTGCTCGTCGTCACGCCCTGAGGAAGGCGCCACGATTAACCCTATTTCCAGAGGAGGGAACCTAGATGAGACTGGAAATTCAGACACCCAGGTCCCTCTGGATCCATTTTTTATTATTGTGTCTAGACAGCTTTGTTCTCTTTTCAGCAAGCAGAGCATCGCGGATGAGCTCTGCCCGTTGGAGAAGGGAGATGGGGAGGAAAGAGTACCAGGCCTCAAGAGTCAGGAGACCGCAGGTCGAGTCCCACATCTACCAAGAGTCCCCATGACCTTGAGCGAGCCCCTCCTCCTCTCTGCCTCTACGGTTAGCGATCTGGGGCAGGGTTGGAGACGGACCGCTGATGCCTGCCCTTCTCCCCCGCTGGCTGGCCAGCCAGCCAGCAAAGACACGAGGAATTCGAGTCTGGATTTGTTAATGGCCACTTTGTACCCCATAACCGCCAAAAGGAAGAGCCCTCTGATAAAGCTGGAAAGGCAAACACAATTGGGACGGAGGCTGGAGTGGAAGCCTCCTGTCCCTCCCAAATGTAGAGCTTTGAACCCACAGGACAAGAGGATGTCTCCTGGGTCAGGCATGGGTTGAGAACAGAGCTCTTTGATGCCTGGGGCAAACAGCTCAAGAAGACAGAGAGACACCAGGAGCCCTGCCCACTGGGCACACATGACCAAACCAATTCTCGGTGAAGAAAAACAAGAGGGCAGAGAAAGGGTTCTCACAGGGCCGCCCTTCCCTGAGCGGAGCGCCCTGACAGCGGGCATTCCCTCCTCTCCAGGCCAAGGTGGGCGCCTGGGGAGAGGAGGAGAAAAAGCCCCTCAGTTTCTTCACCTGTAAAGGAAGGGGCAGGGCCACTGAGACAAGAGGCCAAGCAGAAGGACTAGAATGCCCAGGAGCAGAGATGGAAAGTGAATGGATTCCAGAGGTTTGTCGGCATCTGGCCACGGATCAGGGCTGCGGTTGGGGAAGGGGTGGGGTTTCTGGTTTCAAGAAATGGACGATGATGCGCCTGGAGGTAAGGACCCCTTCCTATCCATTCTGAGTCCCCTGCACCCCGCACGGAGGGAGCCTGGCTCCGGCTCAAACCCAATTCGGTATCTGTTGAACGAATGAGAGAAGGACTAGAACAGCTGTGGTTTCAGCGGTGTCCTGAGACAACGGGCCCACAGGGCTGCTGAGATTTGATTCAGAAGACTTATGGTGCTGCAGGGAGGCTGGTCCATGCTCTACCTATTCCTCCCGACCCCCAGTCACATCATTAACAGCCAAGGCGGTGGCAGTCTCTATAATAGCGTCTGCGAGGAAATCATAGAAATGGGACTAATTCACTCAGGAGATCAAGGTGTCACAACTCTTGCATAATCGCAGACCTCGGGCCTCGGGAAGGTATTCGAAACTTAGCCTGGAGCCCTTGGCTCCTGACTCCCCTTCCAGTGCTCTTTCCCTGCACCGTTGGGCAGGGGCAGAGGCTGCTGTGGGGGCAGAGCTACCCACAGCATGACACTCTGTGATGAGTGGGGTTTGTCAACCGCTCTTAGCCTCACCATCATTCTACAAACACCAAATAATCACCATCCTCTTCTCAGACTTCAAATAAATGCCAGGGATAGGGACAGTGCCGGGAGGGGGTGGGGGGGGGCGGAGAGAAGAAAGAAGATCTCATCCTTCCCCTTTCCAATATTCCAAAATTCTGTCTGCAGATCACTAATCACGGGAGATGCTCTATAAAGAAAAGAGTTCTGAGCCCAAATAAATTTGGGGAACCCCACATGCTATATCTCCTCTCGACACTTCACGCAGCTTGTTAACAACGTAAAGACACTGAGAAGTCCTGCGGTAAAGAACAAACTCATTAGACCACTTCTTTTACTCCATGCCTATTTAACATTCCACAGAACCCTGTCGGGGAAAGACAGCCACAAATTAATTTCCACAGCCACGTGGAAAGTGCCGACTCTGACCTCAGCCCCAAGGACCAAAAGCTCTTTAATAGAACAGTCTATCACTACAAGTTTCCTATGCAGTCCCACGAGCATCGCACATGCCCCGGTCAAGCCCCCGGCTTAAGGCACCCATCCCCGAGACCATGGGCATGCGGAATGAACCGCACGCTCACCGTTTGATCCCTGGGCAGAAGGAGGAGGAGGCATGACTCGGGCTGGCTTAACAGAGATTTACTTCCCCGGCATCCTTTGGAATGGATATCCTGCATGATTGAGCCGGGCTTTGTTCAATTCTCAAAGCAATTTGCCAGGAGTGAGAAAGGAACGCTTAGTAAAGCAAGTTGGTCAGTCCTGGATGATTACTTCTTATTCCAAAACAATTACTATAAAGGTAAAATGGGTTATGTTGCTGTAAAAATATGACTCTCTCCAAACAGTAACACATGAATTCCCAACCAGAGCCTCAAGGCCACGGCCAAAAGCAGGCCAGGCGTAGGAAGTATGGGGAAGACATTTTTGCCCTGTCAAACAGTGCTGGTTTCCAACAGAATTAAAACAGACAAGGGAGGACTAGAGAAGCGGAGGGGGTGGGGAGCAATGGGGTGCCCTGGAGACAAGTACCTACTTAGCAGTCTGAACCCATTCCCACAGGCTATCCTGCCTTCTTCCACCCGAACCCCTAGTCTCATTGGACGTTCTGAAAGAATAGGGCGAAGCAGGGTTTCTCAACCTTGGCACTACCGACATGGGGGTGGGGTCGTTCTTTGTTGTGGTGGGGCTGTCCTGTGCTCTAGGGTGTTGGGCAGCACCCCTGACCTCTACCCACTCGATGCCAGTAACATCCCAAACTGTCCCCCTAAGTCATCTCCAGACATTGCCGAATGTCCCCAGGGGGTAGGAAGTGAGGCAAAGTCACTGCTGGTTGAGAAACACAGGACTAAAGCAATCTGGGCCTGGGGAAGGTGTCCCCACCAGCAACCTAGATCCAGCCCATCTCCAGGAGAAAACTGTGCTTGTGACTGGCCTCTCCCAGAGAGCGAAGGGGAACGTCTTCAGAGGCTGTCCCTTTCCTGGGCACTGAGGGGAACAGGAGTAGCCTGAGTCTCTGGCCAAGCTGCCCAGCGCTGGCATCCCAGCAACGCACTTGCTCTGCAGTGGACAGCCAACATGGCGGATAGAGGCCAACAGAGGTCAGACAGCTCTCCTGACAAGCCAAGGAAACCATCCCGGGAGCCTCTCCCCTTTCCCTACCAACCACTCCTGTGCTGTTGAAGGAAGGTAGCTTAAAACAGAAAGGTGGTCAGGGGCACCTGCCTGGCTCGGTAGAGCGTGTGACTCTTGATCTCAGGGTCATGAGTTTGAGCCCCACACTGGGCATAGAGTTTACTTTAAAAAAAAAAAAAAAATAGAAGTGTGACTGGAAGACTCAGGGAGGCCCCGCAGAAACAGTGTCAGAACTCTTCCTCGGTACTAATTGCTCTCCAATGACAACCAGCAAGTGGCGTTGCCATCTAAAGACCTGAGTCCATTCCCCACAGTTTATGAATAGCCTCCCATTAACAGCAGCCACCTGTGGACAACAGAATAACAGAATGAGACGCATGCCTCGGCTGCACGCGGGTGCTGTGATATAGGTGCTGGGGCTGACCTCCGCTCAAGGTCATTCTTTTCAGCTGCCCAAGGTTTCCCTCCGCTCTAAAACAAAGACAGGAGCCATTGCCACCTGACCCAGTCACTTCAGAGTTCAGCTGGGCTACTGGGCGTGCAGGCACTTGGCAAATGCAGAGCACAGGGCCGACATCAGTGGTTTCTGTGAACTCAAGAGCTGTCGTGAAAGTTGCCAAGTGAATCCATTTTAATTCACTTAAAAGTAGATGCCATGTAGACATTTGCCGAGGAGAAGCCTGGGAAGGAACACCCGCTTTGAATATAGTGATTAAGAGCAGCTGAGATAGAAGAAAAGAACGTGGGCCAGTGTCTCTAAGATTGTAAATGTGAATATTAAAACACCTCAGACTCTGACGTCCACTGAGAAAAAATAGCACTGCTCTTCAAAGTGGTCCTGCCTGTCTCTTTTTTCCCCACTTTTCTAGACCTTTATTCTCTTTCTTCCCATTCACCTCATTTCCATCGCTGCTCGGGCACCTCAGATGCACTTAATTGTCATTGCCAGCCTCATCCAGAGCCCCTGTGACGCGCTTAACTGCTCGTGGCACCATCGCAGCCACTGTACCGAGAAAATGACTATTGGTGGAGGAGACACTGGGGGGACGGGACAGGGGAGGAGCTGAACAGAGGGGAAGACCGGACCTGACCTCGCTGGGCCGGTAAGTCCCAGACTGGACAGACAAACCTGGGAGTGGAGAAGGGACCTAACATCCACTGGGGACCCAGGCCACGCCCGGGACGGCGCCAGGGGCTCCACATAGCTCGCTGCCTCCACACATCACATGCGAACACTGTTTACTGTGTGTTCTCTGCGCCACGCACTGCTAACAATGAGAGCAAATAGAAATAGACAGTGTCTGCTGTCTGCCAGACACTTGTCTCTCTATGTTAACTTATTTTGTCACAATTTTATATAGAAGATATTAGCATTGCCATCCCAAGTTTCCAGATGAGAAGACTAAGGCACAGAGTTAAGTTATTGTCCAAAGTCAGGCAACTAGTGTGATAGGCAGATTTTCTGATGGCCCCAGATGGTCCCTGATGGTCCCTGCCTCCTGGTATTCATGCCTTTACATAGTCTCCTCCCTTGCGTATGAGCTGGTCAAGTCACTCCACTTTTTTAACATTTATTTATTTATCTGAGAGAGAGAGAGCAGGGGGAAGGGCAGAGGCAGACAGAGAGAGAGTCTTAAGCAGACTCTGTGCTGAGCACAGAGCCCGACATGGGGCTCAATCCCACGACCCTGAGATCACGACCTGAGCCGAAACCAAGAATCAGAGCTTAACCGACGGAGCCACTCAGGTGCCCCTCAAGTAACTACTTCTAACCAAGGGAATATACCAAATGCACAGGCTGTCACTTCCACGATTAGGCTACGTAAGACGTGACATCCATCTTGCTAGCAGACTTCTCCCCTGCTGGATTTGAGGATGCAGGTTGCCATGTTGGAGAGGCCCACATAGCAAGAAAGTGAGGGCAACCTCCCGCCAACAGCCCACAGGGAACTCCATTCTGCCACCAACCACGTGGGCTCGGAATCCCATCCTTCCCCAGCAGAGACTTCAGCTGAGACCCCCAACCCAGGCCAACACCTTGATTGCAGCCTTGTGAAAGATGCTGAAGCCATGACCCAGTTGAGCTCTAGTCCCAGATTCCTGACCCACAGATACTATGAGATACCAGATCTGTGTTATTTTCAGCCACCAGGTATGCGGGAATATGTTACACAGCAGTCAACAACGAATACAACTAGTAAGTGGCAAAGGTAGGGCTTATCCTCAGATAATCTGGCTCCCATGTCTGTGTCCTTCCCCACTCCACTACGCTACACCACCTGTCGTGTCTAAGGGGATATTATGGTGGTAATATCCTCAGGTAAACCTGAGAATGTTTAGAATATCACAGACCCCTCTTGAAGATTCAAATTGACTGAAGAGGGGTGCCTGGGTGGTTCAGGCAGTGAAGCGTCTGCCTTTGGCTCAGGTCATGATCTCAGGGTCCTGGGATCGAGCCCTGCGTCGGGCTCCCTGCTCAGCAGGAAGGCTGCTTCTCCCTCTGCCTCTGCCTCTTCCCTGGCTTATTCTCTCTCTCTCTCAGTCCCTCTCTCTCAAATAAATGAATAAAATATTTTTTTTAATTGACTAAAAAGAAGTCTGAGAGTAAAGAAGAGCCTTTATCTTGCCCACACTTACCTGATGGCATAACTCTGTTCAGGAGACACCTGTAGCCTCCTCCCAAGCCAGGATCCCACAGAAGACATTTTGGAAAATGCTGAGACAGGCCTACTCCCCTGATTTTGCAGATGGGGACACTGAGACTCAGAAAGGTTAAAGAATGGTCAGAAATTATACATAAAGTTGTGGAGCCTGGCAGTGGAGACAAAAGAGCCTGAGGAAAGCATCAGTGGGTGGGTCATTGTGCCCTCAGAAAGCAGCCCATCCCACACCCAGAAGCCCTCAGCACCTAGATGATGTCACCTACAAAGTAGGAAAGAAGGAAGTCTCAACCCCAGTGGCCACAACTGCAAAAAGAGTGTGGTGAGAAGCGCTGGGTGGGGAGGCATGGCCTGGGGAGCAGGGGGTGGGGGGTCATCCTGGGACCTGTGTCTGGGCAGACTCAATCATGACTTTCCTACCTCCTTGCTTTGCCTGGCCAAGCAGGTCCTGGGTCCCTGCAAGTAATGCCCGGAAGTGATCTGGAGAGCTGCTGTCTTCTTTGGCTCTGGGGCTATCAAGAATCATTCCCTGTGTGAGGGAGCACAGCATTATCACACCTAATTAGTTCACATTTTTTTTATCATTTGTCAGAGAGAGAGAGAGCACAAGCAGGGGGAGTGGGCGAGGGAGAAGCAGGCTCCCCGCTGAGGAGGGAGCCTGATGTGGGGCTCGATCCCAGGACCCTGAGATCATGGCCTGAGCAGAAGGCAGACACTTAACTGAGTGAGTCACCCAGGTGTCCCATAGTTCACCTTTTCAACAGACCCTAAGGAAATGAGGGGAAGGACGGAGGAACATTGCCAAGTGGCAACACCGTTCCATGCTCTCTTCCCTCTCCCATTCTACAGATGTGGACACTGAGGTTCACAAAGATTAAGGCAACTGCTCAAGGTAAGGAAATGGCAGAGAGAGGATCTAAACACAGGTAGGTCTGAGGCCAAAGCCCTGGATTCACGAAAACGCAGTCTGGGCAGGCAGAAGCTTAGTAGACACCCCCCCTTCCCCACCTTTCACATAGAGGTGATGAGAAATGGATGCTTTGGGAGCTTCCAGAGAACTCACAGTGCTAGAGGAAGGCACTTGCCTCTTCAGCACGTGGGACACTCAATCCTCCCCCTGTTTCCAGAAAACATAGGCACTAAGAACACCTCTAGAAAGGGAACATTTTATCCCATTGGTGGACAAATGTAGAAAAATGCCCTCAGGGCTAGCTCAGGGTGTGAGAGCTGGTTTCCTTTTCATAGCCACTTTTACAAATGAAATGAAAGGAGCTCCGCTTCCTGGAATAACAGAGAGGGAGTTTCGTCATCAGGACGTCTCGGAAGCTGCGTGGCTCAGACAGAGCCGAGTTCATCCGCAACAGTTTCAGCCTTGTACAGAGGCGTGATTCGGGTACACGGATGGCATCCCAATGCGAGCGGGGTCCACAAACAGCCCTCCGCGTAGACAGGCTGCGAGAGCCGACATCTCAGTCCATACCCTGCGTGGCTACTCCTGGGCTCACATTCCCTTCTGAAGATGTGTGTGTTCTAAGACTCAATCGCCCCTGGAAGGGCAAATAGCCATGATTCGCTCCATCAACCCACAAAGGAAGGTGGAAGAGGAAATTTACATGGAATGAATTCACCCCAACTCAGCCCCAGGCACTGCGCCTGTATTATGTTGGGTAAGGCTCAGCCTGCAAGGTGGGCCCTCCCGCACCTGCTAGCTCCAGTTTACAAATGAGAAAAGGGAGGATGTGCGAAGGTAAGCCGCCTGCACTGGCCCACCCAGCTAGTCCGTGGCCAAGGCGGGATCTCACCGGGTGGGTCTGGCTGCAAAACCCACACCCGCTCTCTGTACCATGCTACTTCCTGAAGGAGAGATGACCGAACCGGGACAGGGCACACACGAACGGGTCCCCACCAGAAGCACAGTGTCTGGGCTGGCCACTTTGCCTACTCGATGCTTACGGGGATGCCGCAAGGGACATCTTACTCTACTGCTTTCACAGATGAGAAGGCCAGGGCTTTCAGAAAGGCTCGGCAAATCGCCACGAGAGAGGCCGTGATCTGGACTGAGGTCTAGCTGACTCCAAATCCTGAGATCTTTCCCCCACACCATCCATACTCATTGAGTATGTATCCATACTCTGCCCCTCTCCCCCACCCCTACGCTTCCACCACCCGACCCCTCCCCCCCCCCCCCCCCCCCCCCCCCCCCCCCCCCCGCTCCTGAAGCACTGACTCAAGGGAGCTTAGAAACAGGGCCTGGACTAGACCGGTCCTTTGGGTACCAACACACAGAGCTAAGTGCCTCTCTCCCCAGCTATGGTGAGAAATGATGGAATCCAGGCCGCAGCTAAGAACGGTTTTCATTGATGGAGTGGCACGTATGCCGTGGATGAAGGAGGGTTCGGACTAAGGAGAAAACCCGGGTTTGTTGCCTCTGGCTAGTTACTGTGCTCGCTGGGCTTCAGTGGTCCCATCTGTAGAGCGTGGTCAACGCCCCCAGCCCTGAGGGTAGTTAACCCTGCAGAGGCACAGGCAGAGGGAGGACGTGGTTTCTGGAGAGGAGCAGCCCATGAGGCAGGTGCCTTTGGTCCCAAGCCAAAATCGTTTGAGCACCAAGCAGCTACAGAAAGTTCACATGAGACGGTGTAAGCTCATCTTACACGCTCGCCTTCCTCAGCCCGCTCTCCCCGCCTCTCCGTTCTAAAAGACCCATGAGTGTGACATTTCAGTTTCTAGTCTGTTTATCTTGGCCTAGATAGGAGCCAATTTGCTCCATTTTTGTTGCTGTTGTTGGATTCCACTAGGTGATTCCCGGTTTTAGTTCACTACATCCATTTAGGAAAGCATTTCAGAAGAATGAAAGACGTTTTTAAGTAAGTGCTTCAAAAATGAGTCTCCGTCTTCTTGCAGGAGGCCAGAGGTTTCAGCCGGTGTTCTGCCTTGTTTGGTTTTGTCCTTGATGCCTGCCCAGCAGGCTGCCTTGAGTCGTGACTCCCTGTCACATCATGCACTCAGGTATTGGTCAGTTCCCTCGTTCACTGAAATGTATTTATCTATGTATTTAACAATCACCAAGTCATCGAGTGTGTTGGTTGCTTGGGAAACATAGTCATAGATGAGCAAAAAATAGACGCTGTCCTTCTCCTTGTGGAATTTAAAGTCTAGTGGAGGAGAAAGAAATTAATCACGTACAAAAATATATATACATATATAATGAGAAATCATGATAAGGGCTTGGAAGGAACAATCCATGGTGCTTTAAGAGCAGATGACAGAAGGATCTGACCCAACTGGGGAAAGTGATCTGAAGAATGGGGATGGAACGAGGCTGTGGGACAAGAGGTTGGGAGTGGTAGCAGAGGGGACAAGGTATGTGCTCTGGGAGATCAGAGGAGAGCAGACAGGAGGCTATCACAGAGCTCCCAGAGAAAGATGACATATCCCTGGACAACAGTGGTGGTTACAGGGTGGAGAGCAATGGATACAGTTACGAGCTATTACTGCTGTATCATTGACCAGAGGGTGACAGGCGGTGCCAGGATAGACGGCTGGCTTTGGATCTGGGGAACTGGATGTTCTCACTGCTCCCCTGACTCAGCCACTCATTTAGGGCCCGCATCTGATGACTGTATTTGGCCTTCCGGGTGTCCATCATCACACGCCATGAGGTCAGGGTCTGTTCTTCCTCTGGCCCATCCCGCTATCATACCTGCAGGGTGGGCTTGTATCATTAGGACAAATGCAAGAGAGCAAATTAAACTCCCTGTGACAAAGAGCATGAGGACATTGCAGTGTTTGGTTTTGTTTTGCGGGGAGAACAGTAAATGTGTGAGGATGTGACAGTTATCTGCAGGACTCCAGATTACCAGAAAGTAAGAACAGGCAGTGTTTAGATTCTTCCGTGAAGTCACCGCCGCAAAGATAGGTAGATTTTCTCGTAAAGGAATATTTACAAGGCTCTAGACAAAGACCAAGCTTGAGTCCCCACTCAGATGTTTATTTAAGTTAATGGTATCAGGGAATTTGGATAATCCTTCTGAATTTGGTTTCTTTCCCCTGTAAAACAGAAAACAACATCTACCCCCCAGGGTCCTTATGAGGTCCAAATGGGGTTGTGGCAAACACAAGCCACCACACACAAGTGGGTCTTGGTACTGCCCTCGCGTCTGTGGGCTCATTTTAAAGCCTCTGTCCTCATGCACACCTTCAGACATATTGCCTCTGTCCTCTGTTCAGAGGGGCCCTGTGGTCAGCAAAAGACTTTGTCAGAGGCCTGACACATACTGTCTCTTCTCTCTTCATCCAGAATAGAAGAGAGTGATGCATTCCCCTCCCAGTATTTCAGCCCAGTGGGCTCTCTCCCTGGCAAGGCCCTCTGACCCCATCCATTCATTTGGTCAGTGAATATTTAGTGTGGACGTGAGAGGGGTACAGTTTTGTATTAAAGACAGCGCGCTTGAAGTAGCCCGTGGTTGGGGGGGAAATAGCTGGGTCACCAGACACGTTTCATGATAAGACATGTACTGTAAGGTAAGGCAGGTGGGTATTAAAGATAAAATGGCAACCACGAGAAGGAAGATTTATCCAGAATCCGAGAGAGACTGAGGAGGTAAAACTGGAAGAAGGCAAGGGACAAATGCAGTCAACCTGTGATCTTCATGGGGCTCGGGAGCAGGAAAGAGATGCTGATGACAGGAGAGCTTTCTTGAAATCAAAACCATACTGGGAAAATAGAGAAAGAATCTTCCCTTATGCTCCTCTCTGGGTGTTTGCCTGTCAGGTCAGGGTATTTTTCAGCACAGAGGAATCAAACGTTCCTGGATTGGAAAGGGAGACACTTTCAAAAGTATGTTGTGATCAAACCCATGACCCGGTAAGAGCCTCCAATGAGTTGTCTTCTTTTCTTTATTCCTTTGCTTCCCCTTTTACCTGTACCGGCCAAGCCTGATCTGTCCCACCCACACTGACAAATTAGACAGCCCCAAGCCTTGAGCTGAGCAACTTCAGGGAAAGCAAATATTTTTTGCAGTAATCACACACGCACAGTAATCAAGAGACCAAAGAAATTCACAAACTCTTCAAGTTCCGTTCAAAACCCCATCCCTGTCATTTACTTGAAAATATTAAGTACCTTCAAGGCAAATCACTGAAGTGGCTGAACAATTTCCACTGCAATCTGTAATGAGGCTTACAAATCCTAAAATCCTTACGGGGCCAGTGCTGGCTGGCAATGGAACAGTGTTTGGTGTTTCTGAAATTGCGGGTGCTTAATTATGTCTAACAAAGTCGGTTATCAATAAAGTGTGCATCCATGTCTGAACTCAATTTGTCTCTGCCTCTGTCACTCAGGGTGGCCGAGAATCTGTCTGAACAGGGTTGGGAAACTTTTTCTATCAAAGTCCAGATGTTTCTGTTTTTTGTATTTTATGTTTTGCTAGCCACACTGTCTTTGTCATGACCACTCAACGCTGTCCTGATAGGGCAAAAACAGCCACAGGTAATCTATAAACAAATGAGCAGGGGCGCCTGGCTGGTTCAGTCAGTAGAGCATGCAACTCTTGATCTCAGGGTCATGAGTTCAAGCCCCTCATTAGGCATAAAGATTCCTTAAAAGTAAAATCTTTAAGGGGCACCTGGGTAGCTCAGTTGGTCTGACTTCGGCTCAGGGCATGATCTCAGGGTCCTGGGATCAAGCTCCTTGCGGGGCTCCCTGCTCAGTGGGGAGTCTGCTTCTCCCTCTCCCTTTCCACGCCTCCACCCCACCCCTGCCCACTCATGCTCTTTCTCTCTCTCTGTGTCTCAAATAAACAAATAAAGTCTTTAAAAAAATTTTTTTAATAACATCTTTAAAACAAAACAAAAAACAAACCAAAAAAAATGAGCAGGTCTATATTCCAACAAAACTTTGTTTATGGACACCAAAATTTGAATTTCATGTAATTTTCGTGTGTCATGAAATATTATTCTACATTTGATGCTCTTTACACCATTAAAAAATGTACAAACCATTCTTAGGCCATAGCAGTCCAGAAACAGCCAGCGGGTGGATTTAGCCTGCCAGCGGTAGTTTGCCCACCTCTGATTTTGAGTGATGGGTTGTACTATGTTGGAACAGTTCAAAGAACACAAACTCTGGGGCACCTCGGTGGCTTAGTTGGTTAAGTGTCTAACTCTTGGTTTTGGTTTAGGTCATGATCTCAGGGTCATGAGATCAAGCCCCGTGTCAGGCTCCACACGCAGCAGGGAGTCTGCTTAAGATTCTCTCCCACTGGGCACCTGGGTGGCTCAGTCATTAAGCACCTGCCTTCCGCACAGGTCATGATCCCAGCGTTCTGGGATCGAGCTTCACATCGGGCTCCCTGATCAGTGGGAAGCCTGCTTCTCCCTCTCCCTCTCCCCCTGCTTGTGTTCCTTCTCCCGCTGCCTCTCTCTCTCTCTCTGTCAAATAAATAAATAAATAAATCTTAAAAAAAAAAAAAGATTCTCTCCCCCTGCCCCCATGCTCACTCTCTCTTTCTCTCTCAAATAAATAAATAAAAATAAAATCTTAAAAAAAAGAAGAAGAACATAAACTCTGCCTTTCCACAGTCGTTCCACCTGGGCAGCCAGGCAAAACCATCACCCTCCCTGGGTCTCCATTTCTTCTCTCTAAAATGAAGATAATCAGAGGAACTTGATGAGAATCAAGTGAGGTGATAGAGGTAACAGAAGTTCCACAAGAGTCCGGAGCGGTGAGCTCCGGAGAAAATTGAGTGCTTCACATGTCAGCTCTTCTTTCCCTCACTTTCTAACATCTTTCCACCTGTGTTTTTCATTTCTTTCTCCCCTTTGTATTTAATCTTCCCTTGTAGCAATGGATTCAATAATGAAGCATGAAAATGGATTTGCTCCCAGCACAAGCAATACCATCCCGTTCCCCTGTTGACTTGAACACTCCCAGCCTGACCCTTTTTCTCTTGGTGTGGGTGCCTGAGCTGGCCCCTGGAGGGCTGGGTATCAGCTACCATTAAATATCAGGGAGAGACTGATGAAGCCACAATTGATTCATCAAGCTGGGTCCCATGCCCCTGTGAAGGCAACCCAGTAGGGACAGTAGGGACGCAGGCTCTCTTTGAGAGGATTTACAGCGGCAGGAAATGTCAGCGGCAGTTATGTGTATCTCATCTTTTTTTAACAGAGCTGCCACCCCTCCCCCACCCGCCTCCCTCCAGCCCCCTAACGTGCGCAACGATCACAGCTACCAGTCACAAAATTACAGGTCAGAGCATCTTCCCCCAAGCTAGTGTGTCCCACAGGCTGGTTGGAGGTGGGGAGCCATCCCTCCCCATCATGGAGGGAAAAAATAAACAATGAGACCCATGCAGAAATGGGGTGGGGAGGCAGCCTGAGATTCTTGAGAGTTGGAGAATGGAATCCAAGTGGGGTCTTCAGAACGACCAAAATTTGATCCTTTCCAACTGTGAAAATGTCCAGAAGTTATTTTACAAAGGCATACTCTGACCTGCTGCTTCTTGAGAATGGGATCAGATATCCTCCCATATCAAATGCTTTCTATCAGATCTTGAGAACACCCAAGGAAGTCTATTCCCACTGGCCGAGACTCCACAGTTGAACAGGTGTCATCAGGAGGAGTAGAGGAGTTGTAGTAGAGACCTTGATGCTTTAGAATTGGGAGTCAATGTCAAATCTCTGCCACTTACTAGCTTGTGACCCTGAACTTACTCAAATGAGATAACCGATGAGACAGCACCTTTTGAGCTATTGGGTTTTTCTGTTAGTATTTCTTCCAGAAAGGTCTTTTTGATCATAAATTCCTCCTCAAAGGTTTATGCCTTCATCGAGATTCTTAATGGCAGGGGGTACCTCATATCCCTCTCTATTCCCAGCAACTAGCCAGGTGCCTGGACCCAGCAAGTGCACCAAAGGTCCAAAGTCTACCTGTTGACTTAGGTGTTTTGGAAAAGGGGAACAGAGAAACTAGCGGGAATGAAACTATTAATGAAATAGTTCAAGGTAATTCCCATAATTGATGTTTCCAGATCGCAAGTTCCACTGAGTACCCAGAACAAAGGATGCAGAAAGCCACATACCAAGGCACGTCATTATAAAGCCCTGTGTTACCAAAAATAAAGAACAGATTTCAAAAGTTTCCCAAGGAAAAGATCTTTCTCTAAGTTACCTTGAAAGAAATAGAATTTTAATATTAACCAATTTCTCCATAACAATACTGTACCTCAGAAAAAGAATGCCCTAAAATTCTAAGGGAGTTAATTTTTAGACTTAGGTAGATATTTTCAAGCATCCACATTCTTTAAAAAAAAAATTCTCTAATACACCTTATTTTAGGAAGTTATTTGAGAATGTGCTAGAGCAAAACAAGGAACCAAGCCAAGAAAATGGAAGACGTGAGACCAGGAAACAGAGGTATAACAACCAAGAGAACAGAAGGAGAATCCCAGATTCCAGATGTGGGCAGAAGGAAGGAAGCAGAAACCTGATCTAATGGCAGAGCTTGGGGTGGGGGTGGGGTGCGGTGAATATAAAGGAAGGCAATGCAAGAAATTAAATGTAATCAAAATACACCACTTCCTTTTGTAGTAAATAATATTTACTTAGTCATAACAATGGAAATACGATTTAACTGAAAATAACCAAATCTCCATATTGGAAGGATTGAATAGGGAAGGGGAGACTGGTGCAGTAGACATAAATCCTCATTTGTTACAGCAGGAAGAAAACAGGAAATGGCTAAAGAGGATAGATCACGAAATTGTAGCATGAGTGTATTAGAGATAGAGAAAGCAACTACCAGAAGGAAGGACTAAGGGGATTCAAAATGGCAGCCTCCAAGAAATAGGACTGAGGGTTAGCAGAAGTGAGGCAGGGAGTGTCCTTTCACTGTAAACCTTTCTGTTATCACTTTATTTTTTTTTTAAGATTTATTAATTTATTTGAGAAGGGGGGGTCAGGGGGAGCAGTGGGAATCTCAAGCGAACTCCATACTGAGCATGGGGCCCAACTCGGGGCTCCATCTCACGACCCTAAGATCACAACCTGAACCAAAATCAAGAGTCGGTCACCCAACCGACTCAGCCACCCAGGTGCCCTGGTATCACTTGATTTCTTAATATACATATTATTGCTTTCACAAACATTTTTAAATCTGAGTGAAGTATGATATGAAACAAACCTGATGGACAAAGACTAGAGGAAGAACACAAATCAGCTTATGTACTGGGGGCTTTTGGTAATTGTTCTCTTCCCCTTTGTTACATTTTGTTGTAGGGATAAGATTGTATACATGTATACAGATAGACATATATGGTTATATATTATATAATTATTGTTTCATACTGTATCTTTTTATATCTATCTTATGATTATTTATTTATATGTTAGGCCTAATTTCAGTACGAGCTATAACACAAAAATGTTTACATTGTTATAAAGGGAATTCTGGAAAAATGGTAGCAGTGAGATCATAATTTCTCAATGATCTCCAAAAAAAAAAAAAAAAAAAAAAAGAAGCAGCAACTAGATAACAAAACCAAAAATGCACAACATTTACACCAAAATGTGACAAGGTATACTCATGAACCCCAAACTACAAATGAGTGGGGACAAACCACCATGGCCACAAGACCATCACTGTCGGCCCTGGGAGTATCCACGCAGGAGGAGGTGGAGAGGAGCAGTGTGGGAGCACGTAAGAGCAGGAGCTCCCGGACCCAGGCCGCAGCTGCTCTCTAGGAGACCCTGAGGGCCAAGCTCAGAGCAGCAGCTGCCATCGGGAAGGGTCTGGCCATCTCCAAGCCCGGGTGAGCAAAGGGGTCGGCCGTGAAGGCCGAGGGCTTACTTCCCACACGGGGCCCCGCACCGAGGAGACACGGCGCACCCGAAAGGCACGTCCATACAACAAGATGAAACGATGACTGGTTCCAATCAAGCTCCAACACATTTTTCAAACAACAAGACATACAAGAACATTATAGGCTGGAATTAGAAAGACTCAGAAGTGAGGTGACAGAACCCAGGAAAGAACAGAAAAGGGAAGAAAAGCACCGTTTCAGAAATGAAGACTAGACCAGAGGGAACACAAGATCAGATGGACACAACATGTTTCTTAAGAGAAATACAAGGTAAAAACGGCTACCAGGGCTGGGGCGGGGGTATTAACATAATAACAAAGAATAGGTAAAAAAGCAAGACGGACAAATACTGAAGACAGGCAAAGAATATCGGACAGAGAGTAGAGCTCCTGCAGAAGAAACCCCCACAAGGGCACAGAACAGACCCTGCACGGTAGAATTCAGGAACACTTTCCTCAGTCACGATCTCGTACACCTGACACTAGTAGAACTCACTGGAATTATAATTAATCAAGTAATTAAAATATTAAAACAATTAATGGAAAGAAAGAAACAAAGAAAACCTCCTTGAAATTTAAAAAAAAAACTCCAAAACCTCACCCGGCAAGAGCAGACGTCATACCTGGGAACACTGGCCCAGAACGAACAGCACGAAGACATTCCAGGACAATCGCCCCGGACTTTTAAAGCAAAAAAGAACAACCCCTTTAGCCCTCTGGAACATAAGAGCATGTGACTTCATAAGGGCAAGAAATCCAGACTCTTCTGAGACTTTTCCAACAGCAACCCTTCATGCCGAAAGGAGAAGGAGCGACGGATTTAAGATACACAGGACTGAAAGCAGGAGGCCGAGATTTTGTCTCGGTAGAACCGCACGTCACACGGAGAAGGCTGTGGGTTCGTGATTCTGGGAGCTTCGGCACGAGAGCTGAACTGGGCGCCCCGGACGGCGGGCAAGGAGAGCGGGGAGAAAGAGGCAGGCGGCTCCAGAGGGGCGCGTGCTCGGTTGGTAAGCCAGGGGACTTACCCCCCAGGCTGGTCTCAGGCAGCTGCAAGACGAGGAGATCTCCACCTCCACCCACCAGAATCTGGAAAGCTCTGTGGAGGCCTTCTCGGGGTTCAACCACGTGTATGGTCCAGGCGGCAACAGAGAGCTTTCTCACGGCTGCGTCCTGCAGGCACCTTCTAGGGCGGGGAGGGCAAGCGGGAGGCGTGGTGCAAGGACAGGGGAGGGGCTGAGGAGCCTCCGGCTGCCCCAGGCCGCTCACCGGTCAACCCATGGTCACGTCCTCTCAGTGACCTCTTCCAACAAAGACACAGACCAACCTTATCAACATGCAACAAATTCACCGCCCCGCCCCCAGTTCTGTCTGCGGAAAATGTGTAGACACAGTAACCAACCTCAGTAGCGATGGGCATCACTGGCCACCAGCACAGATGGTCCTGAAATACAATTTCTCATTCAAAGAAAGCAGTGATTCTCAGAGAAACAGCTCCTGCCAGGTCTGGAGCAGGAAATATGCAAGACGAACCTGGGACATGCTGTCATACCAAATAGTGAGGAAACAATTTAAAAAACCCACTACAGCAAAAACAACAGCAAACCACTAGAGCTTGTCTAAAGGACTCAGGAATGAACTTGAAGAAGCTTCCACTGGCTCAAGACAATAAATGCAATGGATTGAAACCCATCAAATATATTTAAATCCATAGGTTTGTAATAATAATAATATATATATATATATACACAGATATATAGATTGGAAACCATCAGAGGATGATAGGAAACTAACTCATCTTGAAAACTGGTCAATAGAGGGAAATAACCCAGCATTTATCCTGCCATTCCTATATGACTGGTTACCAACACTTGATAACCAAATAATAAATGAGGGTATCTCTCTATAGAAGTGTTCCAACTAATAAATGAAAAAGAAATGATGGAATTAGACTATCACCACTTTGCAACTTTTAATGAACTTAAGCATAAAAAGAAAGACCAGCAGCCATTAGGCACCTGTAGTCATGCCTAAGACACCCTACGGTTTTGCCAAAGAAACTGACCCTGAGTTCTGATCCGCTCTCTGATCTACCTGCCAGTTTCCCGAGGAATATGCTTAACTGTACCATGAGCATGCCATCAGCAAAGCCCAGATCTGTGTAAAACTCTGCCGGGCAAACGGCTTGAATCCTGCAACAGATAAATTGTAACGGAAAAAAAAAAAAAAAAGAGGAAGAAGGAGGAACTTACAGGTTGAAAGAAACTTGGAAGAAATGTCACATTTTTGGGGGGCCCCTGGGTGGCTCAGTGGGTTAAGCGACTGCCTTTGGTTCAGGTCATGATTCCAGAGTCCTGGGATCAAGTCCTGCGTCAGGCTCCAGGCTCAGTGGGGAGCCTGCTTCTCCCTCTCCCTCTGCCGCCCCCCACCCGGACCTCAGTAGCGATGGGCATCACTGGCCACCAGCATAGATGGTCCTGAAATACAATTTCTCATTCAAAGAAAGCAGTGATTCTCAGAGAAATAGCTCCCCCCGGCTCATGGTCTCTCTCTCTCTCTCAAATAAAAATAAAATGTTAAAAAAAAAAAAAAAAGGAAATATCGCTTTTTTTTTTTTAACCACCAAGACTAACCAACATTGTCCATTGTCCAGGAGCACACATTTGCATAAGAAAATGAAAAAAAGCAAGGAAGTAGGTACTATACACATCAGGAGAGTGGTTATTTATAGGGAGGGAGGGTGTTGGATTGGGACAGTGCACATGGAGAGGTTCCTGGAGCGGGGGCAGAATTCTATTTCTTGACCTGGGTGGTATTGACCTTATAATAATTCACTAAGCCATGCATTTGTTACGTGTGGCTTTTTGTATCTGTTTTCTTTTTCAATAAAAAGCTACAAAACGCCTTAGTAAAGACAGTCAACTGGGGATTTTCACACAGGGTAGATGAGGGTATTAACTGATAAAGGTTTTTGTAAGGCAATCTAGCCATATCTATCTATATTTCAAATTAATACTGGTCCCATGTGCTTCACAGGGTCAGAAGAAAATAAAATAATGAATGTGGTTCTGGATGGATAAATGTGAAGGTCTATAGAAATATCAGATAAAGATGAACTCAGGCTAACTGAGCCCCTACTGAACGTCGGGGATAGTGCTATGGGAGGCACTCTAGACACATCCTCTCACTGAACCCTTTGCCCATCTCTGTGAGATAATTGTCATCATTTCCGACATGGCAACAAAAGCTCAGAGGGGTTCAGTGACTTACCCAGAGTCACCTAGCCAACAAGTGAAAGAACCTTTCACTTCAGAAATTAGGACTCCAGGGGTAAGAGAACAAGGAAACACTAGCACCTACCCTGTCAGTGTATCGAACAATGAAGAAGGATGAAACCCAATGATTTACAGAATGAAATGGAATGTTCTTGGTGACATATAAAAGTGAGAAGCCCAGAGGCCTTGCATGAGAAATCATCCTTTGTAGAAAGTGCAGCGGTGTAAAAGTCATTAGTATCGTTTCAGCAATATCCTATATATTTTTTACAACGCCTAAGAATTAAATGATTCTGCAATTTTCAAATGCACGAACATCTAGATAGGTCTTTGAAGGGACTCGAAGTAATTCCACTCAACAGACAACTAAGTGAACGCCCTGCTGAAGATTCAGCTCACCCTCTCTGTGGGTGAACCTACCAGCCTCACAGCCACCGAGTACCCTTCCCGATCCCTCCTGAGAGAGACCTGCTTCCCGTCCTGCCGGCCTCTGAGCCACAGGCAGAAGTTTGGCCCGTGGGTTTCTGGAGACGAGCACCAGGCAGAATTCTGGCAGAAGGAGGAGAAACCGAAAAGAGAGAGAATTCACAGACATGAAAGTGGGTCAGGCAGGACCCCAAGGGAAATACCATTCATATCAAAGGCCATTCTGAGAGCAGAAAGAGCACTGAACTCAGAGTCAGGACGTCCGGGGTCCTGACTGCCATTTACTGGATTTGTGACCTCAGATCAAGTCATTTAACATTTCTGAAATGGAGCCATCCCAGGGCATAAAAGGGTTAATAGCACCTGCCCTGCCTACCTCTCAAGGTTGCTGTGGAATCACACGAGGAAATAATTATAACTGGCATTTCCTGAATGCTGGCCATGTGCCAGGCAATGGGCGTGGCTTTGTACGCCATAGTGCCTCTTAATTCTCCACCAGCCTCTGGGGTGGCTCTGTTGTCCCTCTTTTCCAGGGGCAGAATCTGAGGCTTGGAGAGTGTCAAGGATCTGGGCTATTTAAAAGCAAGTTGACTGACTCCGGACTCTGTGCTCTTAACTCTGACGCCGTCCTGCCTCCTGGAGCACATTCCTAAGAAGGTCCCGTGTCTGTAAAACTGGGCAACAGAAGACACTCGGTCTTCTCCACAAGCAAAGCAGAAGGGAGGCTTCAGGGACATCTCCAAGCCAAGACTAAGGGACGTAGGGGGCTCTAGGAATATAGGTCCTCCAGACCCTCAGGACAGGACAGCGTTGCAAATAGTACGAGGGGCCCACTCTGTCTTCTCCGCATCCCACCGCCTCCCCCAGAGGCAGCCAGCGATGCTCTCTGGAGTGGAGAGAGTTTCCAGGGCTGCCCGAGACAGCCCACTTTTTGCAGAGGAGACAAGAGAAGCCTTCTCAGAACGCAGACTCGAGGCCTTTGTCAGCCTTCCGGTGATAAGAGACAGCAAGACATGCAGATGGAGTATTAAGACCTGGTCCTAAGTCTGCTCTGACATTAACAAGCTGTGCGACATTAGACATCCACTGCTGGGCCCCAGTGAGCTCCAACGTCCCTATTGAACATAGGACTCCCAACGGCCCCATCTTCTCTGCCCCACCTGGACCCTGGGGCCCTGGGACAGAGGAAGGGACTTGGCTCTTACAATATGCCTGTTACGTGCAATGTACTGTCAGTCTTCTAAAAATAATAATGGCAGGAATATGCCTTTTCAAGAGCCTACTCTGTGCTGGGCTCAAGGCTAAAGTGCCTTATGAATGTTATAAGGCAAGTTATCCAAAACTTGGAAATGAAACAAAATGATTACTCCAGGGGCGCCTGGGTGGCACAGCGGTTAAGCATCTGCCTTCGGCTCAGGGCGTGATCCCGGCGTTATGGGATCAAGCCCCACATCAGGCTCTTCTGCTGTGAGCCTGCTTCTTCCTCTCCCACTCCCCCTGCTTGTGTTTCCTCTCTCGCTGGCTGTCTCTATCTCTGTCGAATAAATAAATAAAATCTTTAAAAAAAAAAAAAATGATTACTCCATGCCCTTTCCAAGTCATGTTAGGGCACTGTCTAAGAAGAGTCACTGCAGCGTCCTTTCTCAGCAAGCGGCGGGGGGGCGGGGTGGTGCAGAGCGATCAAAGAGGAGGGAGAGGTCCAAGGGAGCCCCGAGAGCTTCAGGGAGGACCCAGGGTGCCACATAGAGAGAAGCAGTCAGGGAATGCACAGGGCGTCTTCACTAGAGGTTGGGGATTCCATAGAGCATGGAGGGCATGCCTCGGGGAGAAGTGGGGTGAGGCGGCTGGAGGGCTGGGGCTGATATTCTCCTCCTGTCCTGGCCAATTCCTCCTCACTCCTCCAAACTCAACTGCAACATGGCCTCCTGGGGGACCTGTGGGGCCAGGTCAGGTTTCCCCGCTCCAGGTTCGCAAAGCACTCTGCCCCTCCCCTTTGATCACACTGGTGGAACTTGTAATTACCTGTCTAAGGTGCGACTCTCCCTCCACAAGGGCGCGGACGGTATCCGCCCAGGACGGCTGGGAATCCAGCATGACAGACACACAGTCGCTCAGCTGAGATGCCTTGGGGAGTGAGATGGGCAGCGGGGAGATGGGGGGGAACAGAGGGAAGGGGACGGATGATCTGAAATATCAGGTAAGAAGGCAACAGGAGGAAGAAATTATGTTTGAAGAAGCAAGGGTTTGAGGGGAGAACAGCAGCATGTAAAATAACAGTATACCATCTTACTGAAACTTCTGGAAATGTTACTCCATTTTACTATGCCAACCCCAGGTGTGCTTTCTGACGGGGAGGCAGGACCTACAAGGAGGGAATTTTATCACCGCTTAGCTGTCAATGAGAAAATGCATTTGCCGGCTGCTGGCTGATTCAAAGTTTCACGGTTTATTCTCAACTCATCATCTATTTTAAAAACTACTGACTCGAGCTTCGCCTCCGGCTACCAATAGTTCATCTCTCCTTATGCCTCAGGATTCCCTCTTAAGCTCTACTTTACAATTTAACGTCTAAAATAGTCCTGATTCCAAATAATCTGACCTGCTGTCTGTATAAACCATAGAAATACCTTAGAAGTGTCGTCATTTCTCATTTCATGTTACACCTCCAGATTGGCTTCTCACACCCAAAAGCAGCACAAAAACCCTTGGTCGATCCGTGTGTCTTGATTTGGGATTCAGGAACTGTGCTTTTGGTCATTCTTACCCACGTTTACCCTTTGTTCTCTCTATAATCAAGTCAGATTTTTTTAAACTCAGAAAATTATATATCTAATATATGGAGCAAACATTGAACCAAATGTCGGAGGGACAAAGATGAATAAAGTAATAACAGGAGAGAAATGTGTTCACAAATACGATCAGGAATCAGGGAGGGGAGACTGCTTTCTCCGAGGAACTAGGATTAACTTCTCTTAGAGGCAGTGTGAATTACATAGTTTTTGTTGACCCGTTTCCAATGGGCGAAATCAAAATTACAGCACAAGCAAACTAAAATGATAGCTGTCGTTTTTCACTCATTAGGTTATAATAATATCTAGCGGTGACATTTTTATCACTGCTTCTCTGTCCGGGAGACAGAGGGGAGGGAATTCTCTCATTTACTGTTGGTGGGAAGGTCATTGTCCTAGACACTTGAGAGAAGAATTTCTATCAAAGTTTTTAATCAAAATTTTCAATGTGTTTATCCAGCAATTCTACTTCAGGCACGTCTCGTGGAGAAATACACGTGTGCACAGAGAGGCCAGTGTAAGAAAGCTGCTCGCAATGCTAAAAGGTAGGAAACGACCCCAGGGCTCCTGGATCAGAGAGATACTATGCAAGTGACAAGGAGTGAGCTAAACCCATTACCTACCACATCTGCCGGATAAGTGAAATTAAATGAAAATAGCCGTTGGAGAGTATTAAATCTGGGACCATTCATGTTAAAAAATAAAACAAAAAATAAAAGGGATGCATTCCTGTACCTTTGGCAAGCATGTTGCTTTTCTCCCAAAAGCCATTCCCTACTCCCCCGTCCTCCTGCAAACAGATGCCTAGCAGGCTTTGTTTTTTGCTTTGTGTTTTTTTTTTTCAAGCAACAGGCAGATAGCTATGTGCTCAGGGACAGCAGGCCCCACTGCCAGCCCCCCCCCCAGATGAAGCATGATTGGTTTTATAGAAAATTCATCCTTTTTGATAGTAATTGGTCCAGAGTCTGTGACCCTATTCTGCCAAGGAAACGTGAGGGAAAGTCTGCAGGGAGACTTCGAGGAGAGACTTTCTCCTTTAATCAAAAGGAAAAGGGGCGCCTGGGTGGCTCATCAGTTAAGCATCTGACTTCAGCTCAGGTCAAGGTCTCTGCGTCCTGGGATTGAGCCCCTTGTGGTTGGACTCCAAGCTCAGCAGGGAATCTGCTGATCCCTCTTCCCCTTCTCCTCCCCCTGCTCAATCTTGCTCTCGCGCGCTCTCTCTCAAATAAATAAATAAAATCTTTAAGAAAAAAAGAAGGAAGAGCCCTGCCAGACAAGAGACTGTTTTCTCCCCATCCCCTCCATTCCAGCTCGGAATGCTTTCACGTTGTGTGAGGATGTGGGATTTGAGGTACAGCAGCCATTTTGCAGCCATGAGAAACAGGCAAAGAGAACCAGAGATGGAGCATCGGCGAGCCACCAAATGGATCCCAAAGCCAGTTAGCCACCTCTAGACTTCTTAAACAATTAATGTCCTTATGATTCAAGCCACTATTTGCCAGGTTTTGTTTCTCACATCTGAACACATAATTGATTTGATGACAAAAACAAAAAACCTACTAGGAAGACACATACCAAACTATTTATTAATAGAGGCTCCCTTGGATAGGGAGGAAAAAGACTTTCACTTTTTTTCTTGAAATAGGTTTTTTCCAAAAAATGTATTTGAGTATTGTTTAGACTAAAACTTGAAAAAACAATTACAGTTCAACTTTAGTAACCACATATGGCCTACACGTTTGGGTTCTAATTTCTCCTGTCTTATCTTCATTGTTCCCAGGCCCTGATTCATTTCTCTTTTTTCTCTTTACTGTGTGTTTTGGAAAACCACTTTAAATCTTCCATGAAAAGACCACATAGGGGTGCCTGTGTGGCTCAGTCAGTTAAGCATCTGCCTTCGGCTCAGGTCGTGATCCCAGGGTCCTAGGATCGAACTACCCCCTCTCTCTCTCCTGCTCCCCCTGCTTGTGCTCTGTCAAATAAATAAAATCTTAAAAAAAAAAAAAAAAGACCATATAAACAAAGAAACAAATGCAACAAAGGGTGTAGGTACTAGGACAGAAGCCCATCTCCATCTTGTTAGATGCCGTGTTTGAAAGGCAGAAAAAGAAAAGGCAAGGAGGAAGCGTCAGCAAGAACAAAGGTATGGGGAGAAAAATAGCTTGGCTTATTCAGGGAAATTTCAAGTAGCTCAGGATTTCTGGAGCACGAGGTAAGTAAGAAAGCTGGCGAGATGGGAAGAGGCCAAGGTAATGGGCCTCTCTAGCAACTGAAGAAGCTTGAGTATCGTCTTGTACATGACCATGGGCGTGATGATTATAATGGCGGCGGCTGACATACACTGACAGCTCGCTCTGGGCCGGGTGCTGTTCTGAGCGTGATAACTAGGCCTAGAAGGCAGGTCTATTTATTATGCCTTTTCCATAGATGGGGAAACGGAAGAGTTTGGGAGAAATGAGCTGTTGAAGGATTTTAAGCAAGAGTAGCATGTTGAGATTTGTATTTTTAAAACACATCTCTATACATACTCAAATATTTACAGATGAAGTGATACATCTTGGCTTGGCTTCAAAATAACCAGAGAGTGTGTGGGTGAGGACATAAAGATTTCCAGGAGCTGATTATTGTCGAAGCTGGGCGATCCCTCCAAAGAGGTTTGTTATATATCTCTCCTTTTGTGTATGTTTGAAGTTTACCATAATAAATGTTTTTTAAAAAAATCACTGGTAGGAGGCCTGGGTGGCTCATTCGGTTAAACGGTTGGCTTCAGCTCAGGTCCTGATCCCAGGGTCCTGGGATTAAGTCCCACATCGGGCTCCTTGCTCAGCGGGGAGCCTGCTTCTCCTTCTGCCTGCTGCTCCCCCTGCTTGTGCTTGCTCTCTTGCTCTCTGACAAATAATAAAATCTTTAAAAAAAAAAAAAATCACTGGCTGCAATGTGGAAAAGCGTGAAGCAGGAAGTAATGACACCCAGCCAGGGGATTAACAGATGAGAGCTGATCAGAGCTGGGAAGCAGCAGGATAGAAAAAAAGGACTTTTTGAGAGAAAAAATAAAATTGCTTGGTAACTAGTGTTTGTGGTGGGAAATAGAGTTAGAGAAAAATCTCAGGTTTCAAGTCAGTCTCAGGTACCTAGCTTAAGTGACTGGGTTAATGGAGGAGCTGTTAACATGATGGGGAGTACAAAGACAAGTTTGGGGACGTGGAAGGGTGTGGAAATGTGTTCGGTTTGGGATGTGTCAAGTTTGCTGTGGCAATAGGTTGGACCTCCAAACTAATGGCACTTTAGTAGAAGACCCTTGAGTATATACCCCCCAAATAAACATATTGTTTATAGGTTATCCACATTATCTGTGGGATACATATATTTTGCCCAGCACAGGAATTCTATTTCTTTCCACAATCTAATGCGCTGTATGCTGTTAGAGTACACACACCCTACTTTGAGGATCAGTCATCAATGTAAGGATGAGAGCTCTAGGGACTGAGATGTTCAACCTCTCTGAACCTCCATTTATTTCCCTGTAAAAAGAAAGTATCGGCGTGCCTGGGTGGCTCAGTAGGTTAAGCGTCGGACTCTTGGTTTCAGCTCAGGTCACGATCTCAGGGTCACAAGATAGAGCCCTGTGTCAGGCTCCATGCTCAGCAGGGAATCTGCTTGAGATTCTCTCTCTCTCCCTCTCCTTCTGCCCCGCCCCCTGCTCAAGCTCTAAAATAAATAAAATCTTTTTTTAAAAAAGTCCTATTAAAAAAAAAAAGTATCACTTTCCTTACAGAGGAACAATGAGAATTTCATGAGATTACACGTATACACTGATGTCAGTAAAAGTACAGCGCCGGGGACTCAGAAATGCTATTCCCACCCTACATTTCACCTTCTCCCCACACCTCTTGCCCCAGCCCCTATTTTCTCATGAGAATAAACAGAATAGACAATGCTTATGTCTCATGGGATGTGTCTTTATGATGAATTTGGGGATGCATGCACGTGGGATGCCAAGAAGCCTGAGCTAGCTGAATCCAAGTGTGGCAAGCACTTCCTTTCATGAGCATTTCCTTGCTTCCATCCCACCCCCTAGCTGAAGTGCAGAAATGCTGGCCACAAGCCCTACAGCAGGTCACACATTCTGTGCAGACTTGAAAAGGGCTCCATGTCCTCACCAGAGACACACAGGTAAGACTTCTCACCTGTGATTTGTTCAAACAGCAGCAAGAATTTCAATAGACTAATAACTCTTTAGTTCATTGACCATTAGTGGGGCTAATGGGGGAGAGATGAGTAGTAGGATACACTAAGATTCAACTTCTCATCATTCCAGATAAAGCTGAGTACATTCTGTGAGGCTCTGGATGGCAACACAGCACCTCGCAGCTCAAAATGCCCCCCCCCCCCCGCCCCCAGATAGAAGCCACTTTCACGCTATCATAGCAAGTGCCAACAGAGAACCGTGTAAATGAGATCATGACGGCGGCTCTCATCTCCTTGAGGACTTAGCTTGGCGCCAACTACAAGACGCAATGAGAGCCTGACTCAAATTCCCAGCTCCCATTGAGGGTAAATAAACATTCAAAGACAAGACACAGGTCTGGTAGCATATCTGTCCGTAGAACAAATAGCACATTTATCTATCTTAGATTAAAACTGGGAATTCTTTGCCTAGCCCCCTAGTAGACTGTAAAAATGATCTAGAGGTGTTAAAAAGTAGTTAAAATTTCAACTCCTACTTCCATCATTTTCTCTAGAATGATAAATTCCTGTAAATCTTTACACTCTTAGGAACTGAAAATCGTATGCAAAATGAGCACATAGGAGGCTTGGTATCCACATCCGAAATAAACAATGATGTAGGTGAAGTTAAAGCCAAGGTGACGGTGAACAGCTATCAAGAGCCTCGCCTTGGATGACTCACGGTCCGATGCTGCCCTCTAGCCCTTCGCGAGAGGAATAACACTAATACGTCAATTGGTTTCAGAACTGAAATTTTTAGCATTGATATTTACTATGCAAGTCGCTGCCGAGAAAAGAGGAGACCGGGGAGGGCCTCTACAATTACACACCGACAGCCCACCTTAATACAAAGTGTCCTTTCCGAATGATCCTGGCATTCGGTGACACACCATCTACTGGGCTGCTCTAGGTCATCGCCAGCAGACCTGGAAGGGCCTTGAAGATGCAGATGCCCTTCACTGAGCTGTTTGTTTGAATATAGTTAAGTGGGACCCATTACTTCTTTGGGCAGAGTCAGAGCCATTCTTTGTCACTGGAAAAACCTACTCTAACCTGACTTTTCCGTGTGTTTGCAAGGAGGAGGGGTGAAAGTTCATAGACCTACTTGATACTTTTCATAACTAATACACCTTAAATACGTGGTCTGATGTCAGTTTAAAGCAAGGTTATACTAAACCGAATTATGCAACATCAACCCTGGAACCTAAATTAAATGGAACACTTAAATTGATATAATACATATTTCCAGGAAATCAGTAGGACACATGTACCAGGATTTCATGAGACCCCTCCCCAACAAAACACCAATCACAATCACCTGAAGTAATACGCCCAGAAAAGTCTTCTCATTTCCATTATCACCATTCCAAGAAAACTTGGAAGTTCAAAGTTAATTCCATGAGATCTCACTGCTCTCGTATCAAGCCAACTGACCTCGACACTCGACACAGGCTCTGTTAGCTGATACCCCGAAACATGGACAGCTCTATTCTGGGAAAGGGGGAAACAGTAATTAGGGTAAACTGTGAAACAGGAGAATATCTGTCTATACTATTTTTGGCAACAGACAGGTGTTTCCAATCTCTCATGCTTAGTCTGAGAAGAAGTGCATCCAAGACAGTGTGTTTGTGTGTAGGTGGGAAGGAAAGAACAACATATATTTATTTTCAAACAAAAGTTGCTATGTGTTTATTAAGACATTTCTGTTAACTTAAATAAGCACAGCTGGCTCAATAAATCATCGTACATATATTATCACACATTCCGAAAGTTTCTGAGAAGATCTATCAAGATGGGCTTCTCTTGTGGCTCGACTGGATCTGAGAAAAGAACAGAAGTTGTTACACACTTCATGTAAAGCTGCAGGTCACCAACAAGGAAACATCTGGCTATAGAACTTGGGGAGGCAGCACAGCTAGACCGCCCTCCCCTCTGGGCTAAGTTTTGCTCCACAATTAAACATACAGGCACTCCCAGTCTCCTCAGTGTGAAGAGAACAGGTATGAATCTCAGACGCACGTAGGAATCTCCGAAGAGAGACGAACACGCCAACTGCAAAGCTCAACCTCAGAACTACCGTATTTCCAAGTCAAGCCACGGGAAGGGAGGCGTGTCCTACTGTTTTAACCACTGGGCAGCAAAACTAATGACCAGCCATTAACTAGCTCTGTGACAAGCTACTTTTAATCCCTCAAGAAACATACACAAAATAAGGGGGTTTGAGCTCATGGAAGCTGTAATTATATGTGAAGATACTCATCTCTCACTATTACGTCTACCCTTTGTGGGTTAAATGTTCAGGAGTAACAATTTTGATGACCATCACCGAACACCGTATTAGAGATCTGACCTCAGAAAAACAGAGCCAGACCGCTGTGATTTGGAGTAAAAATTCCCAGGGCAGGTTCAAGTCCAACTGGGCTCTTCCTGATCTACTTCCATCCTACGCCCCTACCTGAAGACACAGCCACCCAGTGGCAGAAACAAAGACCAGCCAATGTGGCCCTCTGCCAAGTGACAGCCACGGGGGTAACCTTAGAACCTGAACAATCAATACGAAAGGATTTTCTTACTTCAAATATTCTCTTCAGAAGTCTGAGTAATGGTGCAACCTGAAAAAGTAAAAACAAATCATCTGAACAACTCTGTGATTACCCGGAGTACTGTCAATGAGAACGGCACTCAGGAAGATTGTCGGGGGGGGGGATGTAATCATAATCATTCTCACCAGGCAGCTAGGTTAAGACTCCTCAATCCGACATTGTGAAGGATCCTAAAGCTAATTCCTCAGATGTTAGTAAAAGCATTAAGCTTGCTCTAAAGCCTCAAATGGGAGTCTATGAAATACCTGATCAGCCATACCCAGCAGACATGTCAGGCCAACCCACTCACTAGAAATAGTCCCACTAGACAGCAATGCTTTGGAGAAAACTCAAATGGCCTCTGGTGCTCAAACTTAGAGAAGATTCAATTATAATAAAACCAAAGCTTTGGGAGAGAATTTCCAAGTGCAGTAGGAACCTGCATTCGTTTATAGAACCCAAACTGAAAGAATCACTCCAACAATGATTGGGAATGAGAATGCTGGAATGTATCAATTTTCCAGGAGTATCCCATTTTCCTTTCAAAGTAGAACTTGAGACCATATTACTGTTTGCTATACCCTCTTTTCACAACTATCTCCTCAAAACCAATTTACATTCCTCCTTTTCTTCACATCAGATTTCAGTATTTTGAAAGCAGGCCTTCCCTGAAGTATATACATAAACACAGGGTCCTACACAGCATTCTCCAGCAACACAAGGGAGCAAGGACAGGGGCTGTGACTGAAGTCACAGGCTCCCAGCTCACCAGCTCCCCCGTAAGAGCCACCCTGTCACCCGTATCTTCTAGCAACCGTGCAATTAGGGTTTGTTCATTCCCACTTTATAGCCAAGTATACTGAGTGCAGAAAATAACCTGGACAGAGCATAACTTTTAGACCTCTCCGTGGCTGATACCCTTATTTACAGCTTACAGTTGCAGGGAAAGCAGCACCTCTTTCAAAAACAAAACAAAACAAAACAAAACAAAAAAAAAACAACCCCTTAAATCTAGTGGAGTAAATAGCGAACTGCCAAATCAACAAAGGTTAATCCAAACATAAGGCACCAAGAAAGTGGCATTATTATTAAAGGGGCTACTCTTCCTCAAACTGACATTCTCGAAATACAGCTTACCACCCCCAAATACATAATTTTTTTAAATTAATAAATAAATCTCCAGGTGAACTTTTCTGCTAGTCACATTTTATGGTAGAAAAATGCATTTTGGGGGTGCGTGGGTGGCTCAGTTGGTTAAACGTCTGCCTTCGGCTGAGGTCACGATCCCAGGCTCCTGGGACCGAGGCCCGTGGGTGGGCTCCCTGCTCAGTGGGGAGTCTGCTTCTCCCTCTGCCTCCACCTGCTGCTCCCCGCTGCTTGTGCTCGCTCTCTCTGTCAAATAAACAAATCTTTTTAAAAAATGCACTTTTGTTAGATAATGAAGATGACAGTCAAGCTAAACACTGTACAATTAATAATTTATCACTGCAGCTAATCAATAAGCTACAGAACTCATGAACTACATGTAAGGGCAGAACTGGGAATGTGACAACAACATCTCTTCATATTTTCAAGAGACGGTTACAGGTATTTCTGATGTTTAAACGTAAGTAACACCCACCTATATAGCAGGGCCTTGCCCTTTTCATTCCCCAAGGCAAAATATCCACTTCTGGGAGAAAAATCCATGGTATGAACAAGAGAAATAGTCTTCTTTTTAATGACTGGGAAGTTGGAAAATACTGTACAGGAGGGAAGGTGAACCTGTAGGAAATAAACACAAAGCTTTAAATCACAAGTGCAAACTCGTCTTTCTTAAATTTCAGGCTTTGTTCTAGCTTTCTGCTGGAACAGAAAGTTCATTTTGATTGTAGTACACATAATGTACGATTCTCTCAATGGAGCAAAGTGTTCTGAAATTAAAATCGGCTTTTTGATGTGCTACTAAGTGAGAGGAAAAGGCGGGAAGAGAGGCAAGCGTCTCCTTGATGCTTCTAGTGCGCGGCACTGAGCGCGGGCTCTGCGACGTTCCGGTGTCTGCTGAGTGAACAAATAAACGCGCACACTCAGGTAAAAGCCAACACCGGTACCCACTAACGCTCTGCCTTCCCCGCCACAGGAAACAGTACTGAACTGCGGTCACTTTAATTATGAAGAGTCTGAGTTTACATAACTGAAGCCCAGCAAAGCCCTGCCAACTACTCCAGTAGCATACGATTTCCTTCCTACACTTTTACTTTTCAACCTATGTGATGTATATTCTTTGCCTTTTCCAATCTCCTCGGGAGGAGGACAAACTCATGAAAACCTGGTTCATCGAGTGAAACTGGGGAACCAAAAAGCCGACTTCCAGGCCAGGCCTGAACGTGAGCAGGTGCAGTGTCTTCCTCCAAGAGTCTACTTCTCGGGAGAAGGAGGAGCCCGAGCCCAAGACTGACACAACAAGGCCTCATCCGATTTGTGGGTAAGTAACACCCCAGCGCGAAAGCAGTTACCAGAAGTAGACTAAAATTTTAACAACTCTCGCTTTCACATATTCTCTACCTTTTCTAAGAAATACAGCCCCTTCATGTTCCAATCCGTGCGGACAGCTATCACTCAGCTCTTTCCCTCGGTGGTCTGTCCCCCTCCACACTGTTAGATGAGGCTTTAAACCATCCAATCCAGGTGATTTGCACAGACGAGCCCTGGGTAAAACCCAGTGAAATACACATCTGTCTATTAAACAGGTTTCGGTTAGTCACTTATTAGGCCCTATTCCTTCTGACATACACCCATCGACCATTTTGTCAAGAAAGTAAAGTTCACAGTGAATCTCGAAGGCATCTCAATTATTCTCAACTTCCCCAGAAAGCCGGCGCTTCCCGCGCAGCACGCCATCAACACAGAGGCGTCAGTACTAATGAAAACTGCTCCAGACCCACTCCAGCCAAGAAGCTGGCAGTACCCGGACTTGATCTTCACTTTTAAACTTCTGAAACACCACTCTCTACACAGGTTCCTTGAAAAATATATTTAAAAAAAAAAAAAAAAAAGAAGTACTTAATAAAGCAGACGAGTTATTCTGGGAGAAGCCACAATATGAATAATGCAAAATGTATTTATACTTAGTTTGGGAATGTGGAAATTATATGAATTTTTGCTAAGTGGTTGGCTTCTTAATTGTGTTTTGCTTAGGCTATTTATCTTAAGTTTGCAACCTCTGAGCGTGCGCCAACTTTGCACAGGTGATCCAAGGCATCATGGGAGCAGACCATCAGGAAATAACCATTCCTACGAGTGCCAACAACAGAACTGTCCTATGCCTGACCTTTGTTTCCACCCTGTATGTCACCTGGTACTTTTAAACTATGCCCCAGATATTTGCTCATTAACTCTGCTGGCATGACCTTGAAGTCTGGGAAGCTGCTTTTCTGACTCTTCCAAAATAAAACCTACCAGAACTGACCTTTCCACTTGAATGACTTCTTAAAGATAATTACATTAAACCATCCTGTTTATTTTCTAACCTAAATTGGAAAAAAAACAGTCTCCTAATTTGGATTCACGTAACTTCATACTTAGGTCAACTGCTTATTACAAATAGGGAGCCCACAGTGGGGCCAAAATGGGGGCACAAGACACATATCAATTTTTTAAAGCCCATTTTTACCAGAAGGTCGTTGTGTTATTTTTGTGGCTAAATAAAGAGAAAAGAGTGTCAGAAATATGTGGTAAATACACTTCATAAAGTGTACGATATAAATGGTGTGTCCTCAGGCAACGAATAACCTACACAAGCGTACACAGGGGCCGTGGCTTCACACAACAGGCAGTGTGCTCTTTTTGATGGAGGACAAACACCGACTCATCAACGACTTATTTGTATGTTTTACCTCCTCTAGACGTGACTAGCAAGAGCACCGGCACGTTCGCAATGCTCGCCTAGGAGACCCAGCTGAATCTATTTGTGAAGGTCCCCGGCGGACTCTCCCGCTGAACTGCGCGCACTTCCTCCCTCACACCAACTCCGCCCGCCTGCTGAGACATCGGCTGTGCCTGATCCTCTCTTTACGGCCCTCGTATTCAAAGCTATTATTGAACTGTCGATCAAGAAAAAGCCCGCGAGCGCCTGGGTGGCTCAGTCGGTTAAACGCCCGACTCTTGATCTCGGCTCAGGTCATGATCTCGGGGTCGTGGGATCGAGCCCCGCATCAGGCTCCATGCTCAGCAGGGAGTCTGCTTGAGATGCTCTCTCTCCCTCTCTCTCTGCCCTTCCGCCCACCCCCTGCATTCACGCCTGCTCTCTAAAATAAATAAATCTTTAAAAGATCGTAAAAACTTAACTTCTTTACCTCAGGAAGTTCCCTTTCCCTCCCACACGGTATCTGTCATTACACTGAAGGGCCCAGGTATCAAAATTCAACAAGTAAAAAGCTCACTCATCCTTAATTTAATGGGTAAGAAGTTCCACAACTTTCTACTACATCAAAGATTGTAGATGCAAAAACAATTTAACTTCTGTGTCTCTTCCTGGTGCAATGGCTTAGATTTATAGTCACCGCTTTGTGCTGGGATAACAGAACTGTTTGGATCATTGTGAGAGACTGCATTTAATGATACTAACGCTGTTTCACTGAGGCATTCTGAGGCTGCTATGTCTGGCTTCTTTCCCTTAGATAGTATGGTTGACTACCATTTAAAAAATGGGATTCGGCTGTTACTAATGAATTCCTTGTGTGATTTTGCCACAGTAAAAAACCATAAATGCTGCCATGATCACTGAAGCAAACTAGGCAGAACTAACTACTAGGCATCTTGCAGAATATATTATGTCAACAGGAGCCGGAGCCCACGGTTTTCTAAAACAATTTACTACCATTAAAATGATAAAAGGTTAATGTGTGCTAGTCCACCATTCCCATTAGAAGAACGGGGATTTTAAAACGGACTTGAATTAGAACCTTCTCATTCATCAAACGATTCATTCAACACAAAGGCAGTAAAACACAATGCTGTTTTTTTCACTCTTTTCCAACAGAACTCTTTCTTCCCTCCAAGACAAGCTTATGGAGAATGCCCATATAAACCACTGAGAGCAGCTGAAGCTGCTCGCTGTGATACAGGAAGGGCTTAGCCCCCTCCGTGCCCTACTTGCCATCTGAAGCTTTGTACACCTTCTAGGGAACCGAGGAATTCAGCTGGAAAACCACTAAAGTCCTGGGAAGAATGGAGAATCCAGAAACACAGTTCTGCCTTTGACTAGCTGTTGACTTCGGGTGAATTAATCCTCTCAGGACTGTTATTTGGCTCACGACTTTTTTGAAGAACTCTTTGTAAATCTTTGTAAACTATGCACCATTACACGAAGCTAATAAAATATGCAAGACCCTTTGATGAGTGAACAAGATAAAGGTGAACAAGATAAAGGTAAGAGTCTCTGTAGAGTGCTTACAATCTGGCAGCATACACCTACCACCACCACAACGCAGTACCTCCACTCAGTTCTGGGCCATGGGTGTACCTGGTGCCTGGAGCAAAGAACTGTTAAATAATGAAGAAACCGGTTCTGCCTACAGCGTAGGAAACTTCAGAGAGAGGCAGTGACAGGTCAGCTGGGCTCTGAGGTTAGGCAGAAAGGAGTTAACACAGACCTGAGGCTGCTATCCTCAGAAAGGCACACTTCCAAGGGTGGCCTTAGATCATGTTTGGGAACTGAACTGGAAAACAGTTCTCTACACTGATGCGACACTTTCCCTCAAGGATCGGACGGCTCATCAGCCCTAAAGCATCTGTACAATGTGGTTTCCGCTGAACACCTGCCTTTACTTCTGGGAGCCTAGAATTTTGGTGCATGCTAGGCAGAGGGCAGCTCCATGATCAGCCGCCAACGAAGACCCTGAGCACAGAGTCCCTAATGAGGGACTCCCTGACAGAACACACTTAACACATGTGGTCACAACTTGTGAAGGAATTAAACACGCCCTGTGTGACTCCATTTGGAGAGGACTCTGGGAAGCCGGTGTCTGGTCTCCTCCAGACTTGGCCCCATGCACCCCTCCCCTGGCTGATTCTGCTGTGTATACTTTCCCCGTAGTAATTCTCAGTCATGAATGAGACCATACACTGAATCCTGCGAGTCCTAGGAAATCACCAAACCTGGGGGAGGGACTGGGGACTCCTGGCACAGAGGCGTACTCACAAGTCCTCGCTAGCCATTTAAAGTGTAATCTGCTTACACAATATATTTCCAAGCTCAATTTGTTTTCAAAATCTAAGAATTGCCTCCCCTACTCCATTATGACAGCAGGGCTTAAAAGGCAGAGATAAGGAAAGAAAACTATAGAAAAACAAAGTGTCTGCCATAAACGTGTTCCTTAAGACAAATTCGGTGGCTACGGTGCATCAGCACTTTTACAACCACACCCAAAAGCCACAAGACTAGTAACTTCTGCATCAAAAGAAGCTAGCTTTTCAAAATAATCCAACACTCTTCTTCCCTACTATCCTTCCATGTTTTCAACTTAAAGTTCTAAGATTTTTTTTTTTTTTTTGGAAGGAAACTGCTATATATCCTTCTGTACATTTCGGATTTTTTTTTTTAATTAGGCTCCACGCCCAGTGTGGAGCCTAAGGATTATCACTGATTTCTTTTTTTTTAAAAAAGGTAAAGATATATTACCAATCTGACTGCTTCTTTCATTTCTTCTGAAGCAATTGCCAAGATTTCTGTAGTAGGATTGAAGGTCAGAGAAGTAACACCTGTAACCAAGTTCATTATAGCTTTTATCGGCTTTGGGTTTGTTTCCTGGAGACAAGAATCTTGATTGTATATGTTTACCACTCCACAATTAGAACTGCGAAGAGAAAAGGGAATACAACAAATTAAAAAAAGAACAAAAGGGCTTTCACAACCTAAATGAATACAGATTGAACCCCACACACAGATATCTGCAGCAATCATAGTGTATTGTGTTACTAAGGGACCAGGGCTGTAGAGGTCATCCCAAGGCAAAAGCCAGACACAGTCTACTGCAGTCTTGCTAAACTCTTGTTAACTCTGCTGGCTTTTCAACTGTGAGCTAGAAAATCCAAGAAAGCACAGACTCTCCATTATTCATTCCTTCAATAAATATTTACTGAATGTCAACTTTATCATGCCAGTCTCTAGAGTTAAGTGATGTAAAGGTGAACAAGACTGCGACCAAGCCTGCCACTCCCACGTGTTCATGGCCGACCTAACATTCGAAAATGAGAATGAGAGCTGTCCTTCCCCTATTTAGAGTTCCTCTTTTCTCTTTTTATTCTATCATATTTGTGAGAACTGCCAAAGCAGTGTTAAACAGCAGCTGTAATAGGTATCTCAGTTCTGCTCCCCTGGGAACATTTACAGTCAAGAATTATGGAAGTGATCATGCACTCTGTTTACTGAAATGTTTACAGCAACGAATTATATCCAATACTCATAAAAAGTAAATCTTGATGACCTGCCCATTAACAGAATCATTCACAGACAAGAACTTTCAGTAAATGTTCAGACTACCTCCTGTTATGGGCATCACTTATAAGGAACAGGGACCAGGTACTTGTAACTGATAGATACTTAATTCAAACTTCATTCGCAAATGCAACACAAACCTGAAAGATGCAAAGGTGACACACATACATTCCACTAAATGTGCTCTCATTCCTCCCAAACACCCTCATTTATTCTCTCATAGGTACTGACTGCCCTACAATGAACCAGACACAGTGCATCAACAAGGCCAATTCAGCTCACACACAGGGTTCTATACCTGAAATGACAGCCGGCCACACAAACAGCATGTTAGTGCTTTCGAGTCTTCCAACTACTTACATACGCATTTTCTCATGTGATTCTCAGGACCCCTTACAGAGAGCTAACCATAACCACTCAGGAGATACAACAAATACCCTTGGTTTATTTAATTTTGTTATGGACTGAATCTGTGCCCCACTAAAATTCCTATGATGAAATCTTAACCCCCCATATTAGGAGGTGGGGCCTTCGGGAGGGGATTAGGTCATGACGGTGGAACCCTTATAAAAGTGACCCCAAAGGCTCTCTCTCCCTCTTTCCACGTGAGGACACAAGAAGTTGACGGTCTGTAACCTGGGAGAGGGTCTTCACGGAACCCAATCATGCTGGCACCCTGCCTCAGACTCCCAGCCTCCAGAAGGATGAGAATTAAACTTCTGTTGTTTATAAGCTACCTAGTCTACGGGTCTGTATTACAGCTCCCCAAAAGAACTAAGACAAATTTCATCTTTTCCTTATTTAAAAATCTTAAAGAAAAAAAATGGATATAACTGATTCTAATATGTCACTGAATAATTAGTATTTATTGAATGAGAACTGTATGTCCAACAGTACGTAATATAGGAATACAAAATATCAGAAGGCATTTATCCCAGAAAAAGACATACCTGCATGTAACAGCGAGGAATACAAGAGATAGACTACAGCCCACTAAGCTCTGTATGCGACCTATCACATCAAGGAGAGGAAAAACAGTATGAGGTGAAGCTGGACCGGATGAAACTCTGTGGAAGCCACAGGACTCGGGCTGCGGCAGGCAGACTTTAAGTTAAAAAACAAAACAGGGGGACGCCTGGGTGGCTCAGTCAGTTAAGCGTCTGCCTTGGGCTCAGGTCACGATCCACCTATCTCCTATCACGTCGAAATCAGTGTCTTTACTCTAAGCCACACCGCACTTCTGCTTGTGGACATGATGCACCTCTTCCCACACTCCTCCTCCTTTTTCTCCTCCCCCCTCATACTAGGACAAGTCCATTCTCCTGGCTACTCAGGCCTGGAGCCTGAGAATCTCACTGCTTCTCTCCCATCCCAATTTTCTGAGCAGCTCTGACATACACCACAAACGTCACTGCCTACCTCGCCCGTATTCCCATCCCACTGTCCTTAGGGATGGCCCCACTGCGATGACCTCAAGGTTCCCTGCACCTCTGTGCCCCCGCCAAAGGCTGTCACAGGAATTATCTACTTCAAACCCTAAAATTTAGATATGGTCACGATTCTCCTCCACTTAAAAACCCTTGATGTGTTCTCTTTCCACTCGATGTAATGTCCACAGTCTTCGACACAGTGTAAAAGACCTCTACAAGCTGTCCCCCTCCTGCTTCCCTTTGTCGCCTAAGCCCTCAGCAGTCATCCCACCTGCACTCCATTCAGAATCCAAACCTGAATCCTCTTCCCTCCGTACCCTTCCTTTCCACTACCTGCAATGCCTTTCTCTGAATCCTACCTGGCCCTCCAATGCTTAGCTCAAGTGCCAATACCTACAAAAATACTTTTCCAGGTGACCATTGCAACAGCCTTCACCCAATCCTTACACTTTATTGAGACCCTGAATCTCAACGGCAGACCTCATGACGACTTGTCTGTAAAGAGCTCCATGGCTCCATCTGTCCTCGCCATGGGACCAGGAACTATGAGAAGGCAGTGACACACTATCGTTCTTCTATCTCACAACCTCTAGCTAAATGGTCAATTTTTTATACATGAGAAAACCAAGGAAGAAACGCATCATTGACTAAAACAGGTTTTTCTGGCACCGTAAAACATATACACGTCCTGAAGATTCTCTAGATGAACTAAAATGAAACGCATTTTATATATTCAACAAGAGTGTTAAAATTAAAAGACTATTAACTCCAGGCCCTAAATCCTACTGAATTTCATATTTTTCTGTAGCCCTGAATTATCCAATATTTTCTGAATATAAAATCAAAATATTTGGGGTTGGCAGTGTGGAAAGAACATAGACATCTGACTTCCAGACCCAGCTCCGCCAATAATCCGTTTAATGAGTAACAACCAATAAACAAAACTTAAAACAAGACTCAAACGTCACTGACTGGATTGAACGAGCGTGATTCAACACCCCTTCCTGCGATGACGGAAATGCTCCGTGTCCGCGCTGTCTAGTATGGGAGCCACTAGACACGGGCGGCTACCGGACCTTAACATGTGGCGAGCGTGACTAAGGAACAACTTTTTAATTAATTTAAATTTAACGCACCACATGTGGCTAGTGGCTACTGTGACGGGCATTCAGGATTAGACTAAGATGTCATCCAGACACAAACAACGGACAGTCAAGCTGAAAATGAACGAATACTGAAAATATCCTACAGCACAACGATGCAGAGACACTTCTCTGTTAGCTTTAAGTTCCAGAAGACTAGCTGCCATATTTTCCAAGCCCAGAGAGGTGACTGAAAGCACAAAAATCCTGCAGCAAAGTCTTAAACTAAGGGCTTAAAACCCGGATTTAAGCAGAAGAAACAGCAATCCAAGGTACATTTAGAGATTTAAGAGATAAAAGATAAAGCTATGTAAAAGCTGAAACGCAGAACGGTTAAAGCAGATTTTCCAAAGGGATTATGTACATGGCGCAAAAGGGTTCACACTCAAGACAAACTGGACTATAAACTTCCTTTGCTTCTTGTAAGATTTCTTAATTCACAGGACTCCTAATGAACTGTACCTTTACATATTTAAAAACACAAACACAGGGGCGCCTGGGTGGCACAGCGGTTAAGCGTCTGCCTTCGGCTCAGGGCGTGATCCCGGCGTTATGGGATCGAGCCCCACATCAGGCTCCTCCGCCAGGAGCCTGCTTCTTCCTCTCCCACTTCCCCTGCTTGTGTTCCCTCTCTCGCTGGCTGCCTCTATCTCTGTCAAATACATAAAATCTTTAAAAAAATAAATAAATAAATAAATAATAAAAAAAATAAATAAAAACACAAACACAGGGAAGTGCACCTTCAAAACAGGTGGTAGAGTGGGTAAGAGCTCAGGCTCTGCCGCCAGACTATTTGGGTCGTAACTGCTGGCTCTCCCTCTCAGTCTCTGCGTAACCCTAACCAAGCTACTTAACTCACGCTGCCTCAGCTCCCCCACCTGCAAAGCGAGATAACAGCACCCATGCTATGAAGTAGGAAATGAGAATTACTTTACATATGAAAAATATATACACATAACCACAGACCTATATAGTTAATATACACACACATATGTGCATATATAGTTATATAAGAAAAATGAGAGTCCTTGGCACATGGTAAATGCTGGGAAAAAATTTGCTGCTGTTTATTATAATTATTATTCAAAGTTTGAAACTACTTAGATGGGAACCACAATAAAAAGGCATTTTTTACAAATTTTTTTAAAGACTTTATTTGAGAGCAAGAGAAAAAGAGACAGAGCACACGAGTGGGGGGGGGGGGGGAAGAAGCGGAGGGAGAGGCAAGCTCCCCGCTGAGCAGGGAGCCTGATGCAGGGCTCAATCACAACCTGAGCCAAAAGCAGATGCTTAACCTACTGAGCGACCCAGATACCCCAAAAAGGCAATTTTAATGTGTGTATTTATAAGAAGCTGATGAAGACTAGAGTCAACAAATCTCTAATAATCACCTGACAGAACTTTGATTTGAAAATACAAAAATAGGTATTCCTATGGCATTGACCTAAAATTCTCAAAATGCAAAGACCCCAAAATGGTTTGTAGCTTGCAGCCCTAGTAAAAGCAGGAGCCTAAGCTAGTGATCTGGGCCATGGCTGCAGGACGAGACATTCCCAACTCCTTCACTGTAAGCAGAGAAAATAAAACAAAACAAAGGAGAGTCTCCAAGTCACCTTATATGGTCATCTGAATTTGGTGAGCTACCTTCTGAGGTCCTAGGGGCCTCTGCACACAAAGGGCTGTCACACACGACAGAGAATATGCCATGTCTCAACTCTTTTCCATTCTTCAATATACAGTGTTTTGTCCATAGTGGACATTCACACGTCTCTTTCTTTTTTAACTGACTGACTTCTAGGAAGTCAGCTAGGAAGTCACAAAACAAGATACCCTACTGCATGGACACAAGCTGCAGCAAAGGTACGACCCAACTGCAGATTCCACCCAGTGGAGTGACAGAGGTACTGCACCTGGAGAAGTGAGATCGCAGGGTTCCAGACCCTACCTTGTCAGTGATTTCAGGGGTCTCTTACAGGTCTCTCCAGAGCATCAGTCCCTGTCTACAGAATGAAGGGTAGTCCAGAGATTTCCCAAGTACATTCTAACACTGATGTTACAGGAATTAATATGAAAGCTTTTTAAAAGTATATAGCAATCCTTACATTAACGAATGCCATAAAAAAACAATAACTTAGGGCGCCTGGGTGGCTCAGTCGGTTAAGCATCTGACTTTGGCTCAGGTCATGATTCCAGGGTCCTGGGATCGAGCCCCGCATCAGTCTCCCTGCTGAGCGGGGAGTCTGCTTCTCCCTCTGCCCCTCCCCCTGCTCATGCTCTCTCTTGCTCTCTCAAATAAATAAATAATCTTAAAAAAAAAAAAAAACAATAACGTAAATGAACAGAGCTCTCTATTTACAACATAGTTTCCCTACTGCCCTATCAGAGCAAAACTACAAACAAAGCATCCACCTTATGTCAGGACACTGAATGAGAAGAACTAACAGATACAACACAGATGAGTTTTCAGATCAAAGGCATCAATTCCTAACAGCAGAGGCCAAGGGAGAGGGGCTTCATAGCAGAACTAGGAGGAGGGCAGAGAGGGGAGCAGAGAGCAGAGAGAGGAGGAACAGGGCAGAAATGGAAGAAAGGGGAAGAAGGGGAAAGGGGAGTCAGCCAGCGGGGTTCAGCTTCTCCTGCCTCTGGCTTCTACACTACCAGTAACTCTTCCCCACCTCCCTAATAACCTCAGAAACTCCTCTAACAAAGTGAAGGCCTTTCCCTACAGGTATAACAATAAAAACCTAATAACAGTCTTTGCCCAAGCACATGAGAATCAGAATTCCATTACGCTGAGGATAATTAAAATCAAATGAGCTTAAACTAGTATTAGATTCTTTCCTGTTTGGGTCCTTCAAAGGGCCAATGAATGAAATAGTAAAAGTGATTCAAAAAAGAGAGGCAAGAATCAGAAAAAGACTAACTTCACAAATTTAAGTGAAGATCATTTTGGGGCAATTTTACTTAAAATTACTTAAAATTAGTTTCAAACCAGTCTTCATTTTAAAGGAGCTTTAGTGCCAGAAGTTCTGCCGACCACGGACTGCTGCCACAGCGCACTCTCCGGGCAGATGCTGGGCGCACACCAACACATCCCTCCCTCCAGGTCTGCAGTAGGTGTGGTCACTAGGGAGAACACAGGACAGGAGGGGCCTCTGTCAAGGCCTTCATTCTGACCTGGTCTCCAAGCTCCACAGCCTGGTCCTACTTTCCTTCTCCCCCATGCCCCAAAGGTAGTGGGTGACCAATTTTCAAATGGTGGTGGGGATGTTTACAAGGATTTGCCCCAATCTTAACCCCGAAGGAAAGAGTGAAGGAAGAGTGGGGAATATGCTGTGCTTCCAGATGGCAAGACCCACTTCATCTCTCACCCAGAGAGATCTGACTGAAGTTGTGTCTAGTCTAAGAAAGTCATAAAAATCCACTGTCAGAAGCTCTAAAGTTACAGGTGCTGATGAGTGGTTCGGTAGCTAACTCAGGAATCCAGGTAAGTCTCCAATGCCCCCTCGCCCACCCCATACATCTTTAGAATCAAGTAGAAGAGAGCCATCTTTCCCCCAGTGTAAGAACCGTTTCTTTCCAGTGATAACACAATAACATGTTCTAGATAATATTTTCAAAGTTTCTACAATATTAAACAGTATTTCTAAGGAACCTATGTTTGATTTCTACCACAGCCAAACAAAGAAAAAACTGCTTAAGTATCTTTAAAACTTAAACTCAAGGTTTAGCTTATTCTGCTTCCTTGTCAGTGGCAAGAAGCCAAAACAGCAGTAAGAAAACTTCATGTGATCAAACAATATTTCAAATATAAGAAAAAATACAACAACATAAGGCAGTCCAGTATTTCTTTGTCAAAGAGCTCATAAGCTACCATTAACATTATTAAACACTGTATTAATAAAATGCAAAAGCCCTGGGTGTACTGATTCTTTATTACTGAACAGTTTATAAACAGAACTACTTAAGCACTATCTAGTATATTTAATTCTTTTATTTATTTTATTTACATATTTTAGAAAGAAAGAAAGCACGATCGAGAGAAAAGTAGAGGGAGAGGAAGAATCTTTAGCAGGCTCCACACTAGTGTGGAAGCCTGATGCGGAACTCGATCTCATGACCCTGAGATCATGACCTAAGCCGAAATCAAGAGTTGGATGCTTAACCAACTAAGCCACCCAGGTGCCCCTACTGTATTTGATTCTTCAGTATTTTCTCATTAGCACAACATGGCTAAGGTTACAAGAACCTCTCTTTACTTACCCACAAGCCACATACTGTCCATTCCTAGACGTGGCAATGCTTAATCCATATAAACTGCCTTCATCAACGAATCTGTTAAGGCACTTTCTAGAGTTCACATCCCAAACATAAACTTCCCCATCGCCTGAATGAAAGAGCCAAAAAAGGGTTTTGTTAATTTTGTTTTAAACTTGAAGGCCAAGTGAACGAACTATTCTTAGCCCTTCTTTAATACCAGAAGGAACTACAAACAAAAACTCACTATAAATGTCCTAGCTCTAGAAAACTGGCCTAAAAATATTTCTGGTATACATTCCCATATATGCATCCTAACTAGTAGTTAATAAACAGTATCTTTAAGTTTAGAATGAAAATCACAAACTCTTGGCTTGAGTTGAGCTTTCAGAAAAAACTTCTACATTTCACTCAGATGACTTAGTGGAGCGAAAATGTGAAAAAACAAAATATCCACCATAGTAAGCCCCAACATCCATCAATAGGCACTATGTGAGGTCAGGATATTTACATACCAAACTGATGATGACAGTCACGATACAGGAAGTGGAGAATGAAGGGATCCAGACCACAAGGGAGTTATAACTTAAGATACACACAGCTTCTCTCTTACCACATCATCTAAACAATAATAAATGCCGACTGCAAGGGGCCCCCCGGTGGCACAGTTGGCTGAGTCTCCGACTCTTGATTCGGCTCAGGTCATGATCTCAGGGTGATGGGATCGAGCCCGGGGTCAGGCTCTCCGCTCAGCAGGGAACTTGCTTGGGATTCTCTCTCTCCCTCTGCCTCTGCAAACCCCCCCCCCAACTCAAGTGCACGTGCTCTCTCTCTAAAATAAATAAATAAATCTTAAATAATAAACGCCAACTGTGAGCAATAAGCACAAAGAGTTTAGAGAAAGGAGAACGTGTACAAGACCGAGGAGGGTGTTAAATCTGAAGGGAACATGAATGTTTCCGTAACAGTAAAGACCATCGGGGCGCCTGGCTGGCTCAGCTGGAAGAGCATGCAACTCTTAATCTTGGGGGTCGTGAGTTCAAGCCCCACGTTGGGTAAAGAGATTACTAAAAAACAATAAACTTGAAAAAAAAAGAAAGAAATTACTATTGCCAAAATCCACCTTTATTCTTTTTTCTCTCTCCTATAAGCACATGATACTGATAGTCACCCTCTTCCTCACACCCATTTAAAGATTTCTGAATGGCTGCTCACCACGAAGGTGCTCCTCACTCACCCATTTCATCTCTGCGATTTCTGTGGATATCGTGCTAAAGTTCGCTTTTCTAAGATTTTAGAGAGAACGTGGGGCGAGGGGGGCAGTGGAGCAAAAGGAGACCAGGGTGACTCCGAGCTGAGTGCGAGCCCAATGCAGAACTTGATCCTAGGACCCCAAGATCGTCACCTGAGCCAAAAATCAAGAGTCGGTCACCCAACCCATTGAGCCACCCAGGCGCCCCTAAAGTTCACTTTTCTGTATTTTTATCCTCCCAATGAGAATTCAATCAATCTCACTATTTCAACTATTCCCTTGACAAAGAAGATTTCCCAGGCCGGCATAAGGGTTTAAATTAGGTAGTAGTAAAATATATTTGAAAACACTGAACAGGGCCAAATTTGAAATTAGGTAGTAGTAAAATGTATTTGAAAACACTGAACAGGGCCACATTTGAAAATCTTTGCGTTTGTTTGTATGGTAACGTTACAATAAAGGAAGGCATTCGAAGATGAGCCCAGCTAGCAACAGACTAAAATGGGAAGAAAAGGCATCAACGGCAGGAAGATCATCTAGATGGTACCAAAGCCAGACTTTTGGTTACTCTTCCCTATGCTTTTAGGACCTTTGTTATGGAAAACAAGACCTCCATAGTAATGACCAAACTTGTAAATATTTTACATCTGCATCCAATTCATATACCAAACTTTAGTGCTTCTGACCCTCTATCTCTTCTCTCCCACTCTGACCCTCCCAGGATCCAAGGGCCATTTCATTAGGAACATCACTCTGAACCAGTTAAGTGTCCAACTCTTGGTTTTGGGTCAGGTCATGATCTCAGGGTCCTGGGATCGAGCCCCATGTCAAGGCCCATGTCAGGCTCCCTGCTCAGCACCCCCACCCTTCCCCCCAACTCGTGCGCTCTCTAAAATAAATAAATGTTAAAAACAACAACTTTTTAATCCAGTTATAAAATAAGTCATGGAGACAATGTACAATATGGTGACCACAGTTAATAATACAGTAGTGCATATTTGAAATTTGCTAAGAGAGTAGATCTTAAAAAGTTCTCATCACAAGGAAAAAAACTGTATGTGTAGTGAGAGATAATAACTAGACTTATTGTGGTGATCATCTTGTAATAGATACAAATGTTGAATCATTATGTTGTACACCTAATACATTATATGTCAATTATAACTTTAAAAAAATCAAAAAACAGAAACCTAATGCTGTATTATCAAGTGCTGCCAGCTGAGGTATAGCAAAAATTCTGCTAAAGAGCCCGAGACTGGAGAGGCAGAACCACTCTGATACCTCCCATACCAAGCATCATGAGCTACACTGAGATTATGATGGCCCCAAGATCCTACAAGAAAGGAACTAAGAACCCAAGAAGGTACAGGACAATGAGAAAAGCAGAAGAGCAGAAAAGTGCCAGGTTAGAGACTGTCAAGGCTGATAAATAGCTGGTCAACCACACAGGAATGTCAGAGGGCGAAATCTGAATTGTTTTCAGGCAAAAATGAAGAACACTCAGAACATTATCCAAGTGAAAAGGTACTGCTAAAAGAAAAAGGGTGATGATTCCAAGTAACTGTCAAAAGGAAAATATGAGAATGAATCATCTTTTAAATAAGCATTTTCTTCCCATCTTCTCCCCAAACACGGTAACATGGTTAAATGGTTAGCTCTTCACTATTACTAATTAATAAATAAGAAGGCAAACGGCAACGACAAAATCTAAAAATAAAAATGACTTTCTAACACAAAAAAGTCTAAAATCAAACACTGTTTTTGGTTAAATCTGAAATATAAACACATCCAAAGCTTTTAAAAAGCTTTAGATGATCATGTCATTAACCTACCTGAAGAGGCGTATACTTTCTTACTATCTGAAGAGAACGTGGATGCTGCAACCCTTCCGTTAATTTTCATGCTACCAATCAGTTCTTTAGTCTGAAAGAATAACAAATACTGTTAGGAGGTGCGTGGAAGAATCACACTGGGAATACAAACAACCTAGTTCTGTTTTGTAGCACCTACTCAACTTCGTCCCTAAACCCAAAGGTTCTCCCCAAGTCCCACCGTGCCCCTCCGCTTAAGATGCAGATCTCAGGACATCACGGGTTATGGTTCAAGACTATCCCTACACTAACGTCTTGTCCTTAAAGAACAAGCAGCCACTAATAATGGTTCACCTTCATTGACAGCAAATGAAGATATCCAGCAACACCATTTATCAGCAAGAAGGACCCATCTGCAGAGACTTCAAAGCTCCTTACTATCTTCTCTTTCAAACCTGAGACAGGAGACAAATCAATAAGGATTAATATGATTTTCAATAACATTATCTTTCACTGGCAAATGAGAATTTCTTTTAAAATTATCTAAATGCATCAAACTAAACCAAAAGTAGGCTGACTCTGAATAAGTCACTGAGTATGACTCAAAAAAGGCCATTACAAGTACTTCCTCTTCTCTTCCTTGGTTAACATTCACCATTTGAACTGTGGCCAGAGATTCAGCTCTCCAAACAGTAAACATACCAACTAATTTTCCAACAGTGACATCTGTAATTTAACTAAAAGGATAAATTATACCTCTTTGTTACAAAATTCATTACCAGGAGGGAAATACATGGCCATCAGAAACAGCTAAAACATAGTAACATGTAGAAACTAGTTGTTGGCCACCAACTAAACATCCCACAATGAAGGGTCTAGTCTTAACTTTGTGGATCCAAAAACGAAAAAGAAAAAAGAAAATCATGAAGTGTCAGTGTTTGCAAGAGTTGATTACCTTCCTAAAATGTGACTCGTGTAACCTGATCACAGGATCTAAGAATATAAGCCAGACAGTCAATTTACTTATTTAAAAAGGGACATGTTCCTTTTCCATGCCTAAAAGGCTCACATCGACAATGCAGGAGACTCCTTCCATCAAGACTCTTAGTGAATAAACTTACTCATTAAAAAACTGCCTAACAGAAAGAACACATAAAGACTAGGTACCGCTGCCACCTCTAGGGAAGGGAAGCAGGTGGCCAAGGGAAACGGAGCAGAGTAGACTTTCCCATCTTTACCCTTCTGTACATATTGGATTTTTGCACCATGTGAATGTACTGCTTGGTCAAAAAAAATTATTTCAAAAAATGTTTAAGTTGCTAAGTTAAAACATCCATCAGAATAAATAAATTTACTAATAAAACTCAAGAGGAGTCCTTGTTCCCCTAAAGGAAAATGCTGGCTAACGCTCCCAGAAACCACCTCCAGCCTATGCACAGTTTTTGTTTAGATGGTTCACAATCCTACAAACTGGGCCTCCCACTCTAGTGCTGCCCGCAGAGACTATCCCCTAAGTCTCTTGACAGAAATCAATCCAGACACATGTTTCCAGTTACTACAGTTCACTCTGAACCTATTCCTGTCTAGGGTAATTTTCACCCCCCATTCAGGGCAAACCTTATGTTCTGACTATAGTATACAGAAACAGCTCCAAGCATAAAGAAAACCCCATCACGTGATGAAGCAGGGCAGGGAGGCTAGTTCTAGCAGTGTGGGGCTGCAGCTGGAAACCCCCCAGACCTAATCCTACTGACACAGAACTGGACAGAAGAAATGCAAGAGAGAACTAAAAGGCCTACAGCTGGGGACTACCACAGCCATGGAGGAATACGGACTGTGCATGTATCATCAGAGCAACAGGGAACAAAGTTCCCTCATACTGTGCAGAGACAGACCCGGTGTGGCAGCACCAGAGGCAAAGTGCCAGAGGGCTCATTACATAACGCCTGCTCTCCGGCTACAGGTGGCTAGAAGACCTTATGCTTGCAGCCTGAGTAAGCCTGTTGTTCTGAGGGAATTCAGGAGAGCGGACTGTCTTCCAGAAGGAAATACTAGACTTGCAGCAAATAAGGACAGACAGTTGATTTAGTAATAAAACGAAAAAATAACTGTATTTTCATCCAAAACTTACAGAAAACCAGTTATATGTATACAGCATTTTGCTTTTAACCTCACAAAAAGTAATAAATGTTAATATCAATATTGTAATAGATTTTTACAAATGCTGAACCTTCCAAAATAGGAACCAGATAAAATTTACGTGACCTTAAGAAAGAAGACAAAATGCTTTAAAGATGCCAGATATAAATCTTTTTATAGATCTGTGAATGTGATTTTTAGGTCAACTAAAGAGCAAGTGATAAGAAAAAGAATGGCCAATTTAATTACAATAGTGCCAAATTCCATAAGATGGAAAGTGGACTTGCTGCCATGAAACAGACCATACGCTACTCCTAACGATGGCGGCAGTGACCAGAGTAAGTGCCACTGGGTGCTAAGTTAGGGCCTTTTTAAAAATTATCTCTTTTGAACAAACGGATGGTGACCAGAGGGAAGGGGAGTGGAGGGGTGAGGGGATGGGTGAACGAGGTGCACACTTGTCATGATGAGAACTGGTGACGTATGGAAGTGCTGAATCACTACATTGTACACCTAAAACTAACAGAACACTATATGCTAACTAAGTGGAATTAAAATAAAAACTAGAAAAAATAAAAGAAAAAAATCAAAAAATTAAAACAATCTCTTTTAGTATTTAGGACCCTCGACTTTATAGAAAGAGAAAGCTGAAGCTCCGATATTACACCACACCGTAACACCCATAGTCAAAATGGCTGCCTGACCAACTGATTTAATTCCCAAACGGTCAAATTCCTTATGTGTTTGCCTAGAACAAGATATCTCTCTGAAGAATTGTCTTTCTAAATGATGTAACAGAAACTGCTTCTGGAGTCTCACCTAGTAATCTGGGGTTCTCAACCTTTTTGTGTGTCAGTGTGGTGAATCGTACGGTCCTCTTCTCAAAATGGTGGTAGTTCAAAACTTTTATAACCGAAGGAAATGCTAAACTTCAGTTATAGGTTAGTGAAAATAAAGATGTAATATTTTTCCCATCTGATTTCACAAGCCTCCAAATTCTAGCACAGAATTTTGAGAGTCCATGGACCCCATTATGAACCCCAGTGGGTTAATGGAATAAACTATCAATTCAGAATTCTTCAGAATGCATCAATTCTGTACTCATTTTTCAAACTCACATTTAAGACAAAGAGTTTACAAATGTTTAAGTTTGCATATCTTTTTTTTTTTTAAAGATTTTATTTATTTGACAGAGATAGCGAAAGAGGGAACAAGCACAGCGAGATGGAGAGGGAGAAGCAGGCTCCCCGCTGAGTAGGGAGCCCAACTCAGGGCTGGATCCCAGGACCCTGAGATCATGACCTGAGCTGAAGGCAGACACTTAACCGACTGAGCCACCCAGGAACCCCATGTTTGCATATTCTAACCAGTCAGCGACTTTTCCCTCTAATTCTAATGTCCTTAATTATTTCGAGTTATTTAGTGTTTTATAATGAGACTGAAAACAGTGTTCAACAACCCCACAAAAAGAAATACATTTATTTTATCATTATCATCATTATTGCCAAGCTATGCTTATTGAGGAAAGAGGAAAGGGGGACTACTGAGGGGGAAAGATAAATGCCACGTCTTAGAAGCAGCTGGTGATCAAATGAACGGTCCCACGCACCAGCAGATCCAGCATAAACATCACTGTCTCTTCGCCACTAACTGCTTGCTTTTCCTAGGACAATGCAAGGCAAGGATGGACAAAACCTCACTCCTTTTCATTAATGGAATAATATGTGAAAATAGTTAACAACTACATATTGTTTTCTGCTTCAGTACAGGCCCACCTCAGACCCAAGAATCACTGCACTTTAATCAGATCCCTAGAGGGTCCCTAAACACATTTATGTCTGAGAAGCACTGGTTTAAAGCATGCTTAAACTAAGGATTCACTTGGAAAGGATCACCAAAGGTGTCAGGAAACAGTGGAGATAAACACTATAAATGTTTCTGAAGCTGGCCTTGTTCACTCTGAACCATTAGTAGGAAAAAAGCTGTACAGAGCTACCCCTGTCCTTTACAGCCCCAAACACACATCCAGTTTAACAGGGAGACTGCCACGGAGCCACGGCATCGTTAACACCAGCTCCCAAAACGTATAATGCTAACCCAGCCAACCTCACTACAAGGGCTTTGGTTCACAGAGGGTTCGTGAAGGGGTCACTGGATTTTGTGGTGATGCGGGAAGAAGGCAGGGGAAGAATGGGGAGGGACAGAAGAAGATAAATTTTCAAATAATGAAAGATTTTCTTAAGTAGTCTTCAAAATACAATCTCCAAAAGCAGTGCTTTATTTCCTTTAAATGTAAACCAAAAATCTGTTGTAAAAGACACTAGAAGGGTAAGAGAGACTCCAAATTTCCTGAAGACCAGAGAGGTGAAATACTTTGTCTGAGGACTTGTGACTCGGGTCTTCCAGCTCCCAAGCTCTTTCTGCAGCATCAATTACTAATTTTACAGTGAAGTGTTTGCAACTGCTTTTCTGCTCTGGGAGATATAGATTCCCCAATTCCAATTTTCCCAGAAGCGCTCAATAAAAAGTTCACTACTTCCATTCAAACGTATTATCTCAACACAATGACATTTTCCAAATACTAAAACTAAAGATACTCTAATTTTTAAGAATCCTATGGGGGAAAACTGGTTTTAAATACTGTTACATGAACTCAGCTGTGGGGCTGGCAGGGAGGAGGGTGATTGGCAGTATGTTCAATAGAAACCTTACCTCTTACTTGATGCACAGGAATTAACTTTCCAGCCAGCATATCGTAGACATAAAGAACTTTGCTGTGGATGCTCGTGGCTAAAATCTCTTCTCCAGTAGCACTAAAACAGGCCTTAAAGATTGGAAACTTTTCCAGATAGATGCTCTGGATTTTAGGATTTGTTTTTCCATCAACCTATAAGGAAAGACGGAACATTCCTTTTGGTTATTTCCACATACTGTGTCCTGGGAATAAATACTTCTCACTACAAGTTTCCATTTAAAAATGCACACCTGAAACAGCGACACAGCGTTATCTAGCGCTGCAACCATCACAACCTGCGCGCGGGGATGGAACTGCACGGACGAGACCCGAGCGGTAGTAGGACGTTCCGCGTTAGCAGGGAGACAGTTCTTCAGCTATGGAAAAAGAAGTGAGAACTGTATCAATTCAAATGGGTTAACATTCAGATTTTATTTATTTATTTGACAGAAAGAGAGAGAGAGAGAGCACACACAAGTAGGCAGAGCAGAAGGCAGAGGGAGGAGGAGAAGCAGACTCCCCGTGGAGCAGAGCGCCTGGACTCAGGGCTCGATTCCAGGACCCTGGGATCATGACCTGAGCCAAAGGCAAACGCACAACCGAGTGAGCCACCCAAGTGCTCCAACATTCTTTTCATTTTTTTTTAAAGATTTATTTATTTATTAGACAGAGACAGCCAGCGAGAGAGGGAGCACAAGCAGGGGGAGTGGGAGAGGAAGAAGCAGGCTCCCAGCAGAGGAGCCTGATGTGGGGCTCGATCCAGGAACGCTGGGATCACGCCCTGAACCAAAGGCAGACGCTTAACGACTGCGCCACCCAGGCGCCCCTCCAACATTCTTTTCTTTAAAGCATGAAGGAAAGACATTTTAACATAGCTTATGCTGAGAAGAAAGTACACTGGAATGGTAACCACAAGACCACAGCTCTACCACCAACTAGCAAGTCAGTTTACTAAACAATAATCCATTTTTACCATCTTTCAAACGAGGGGGCGAAATCGTTACGGTCTTGGAGAATAAGAATAGAGTCATTTCCTCATGATACACCCATATAGGTTAGAAGACTGACTTCCAGGGTTACTTTACTTAAAACTGCTACTCTAGCATGTCTGCATTCACAGCACAAAATAAGAGGCACTCTGTAATGGTCCCCATGGTTCTGTGGTTGGCACGGACAGCTACGTTCTCTCAGAATACATGGTTCCTAGTCTAAAGTAATGATGACCTCACGCATTATGCATTTAAACTATTTTCAGTTATTTCTTGGTTTTTACAGGTTGTTCTCTCTGCACTAAAAACTCTATACAAAAAATAAAGTGAGTACTATGTGTACGTTTTGTTAGAAATGAAGTTAGATTCTTACGGTAACTGTGTTTTCGGTGAAGGTGAATTTATCCGACGAAGAGCTGAGTAAAAGGTCTTCATAAGGTGGGGGAAAACACAATCACTCTGTCTCCTTGTAATCTGCCATAATAGGGTTCCCTCCCCCATCTAAAGCATGCCACCATTTTATCATGGGGGAAAATATCTACGTCAGAGAGAGAGCTGGTCATTTAACAGACATTTAACGGAAGCACTGTGTTGGGCAGGCACTTCATACCACAATGAACAAGTCAGATACAGTCTAACCAGTGCGGAGCACTTTTGACAAGATAGCCAGAAAGAACCTTTCTAAGTGTCATCTGAGTAAAAGGGTACAAATGGGTTGGCCATTAGCAGTGCTTCAAGAACAGACAGGCAGGGGGTAGAGTAAAAGTTCTGAGGCAGGAAAGTCCTCGGTGTATTCAAGAAACAGAAAGAAGGCCCACGGAACTTGGGTAGGAAATAAGAGGAAAACTTCTGAGATGAAGTTTCAGACATACACAGATGCCAGATAATGAAGAACAGTGTAGACCGTATAAAGAATTCAGAAGTTTTCAAAAAGCGATGAAAAGTGACATGACCTGATGTTTTCTTTTCAGAAGACCCCTCCTGGCTATGACTAAATGAAGAACAGGAAGAGCAGAGTAGAGTGGAGGTGGGAGACCAGTCACGAAGTGACTGCAGTACACGAGGTAACAGAGGACGGCGGTATGAACCAGGCCAGCGCCCGTGGAAATGAAGAGAAACGCAAAAGGATAACTCAAACACAACTGCTAAGAGATCCCTGGGGACATAATTTAATCTTCTTGACCACTTCTGCAGAAGAAGAATAAACGGCAGCAACACATTTAATCCCACAGAGAACATGAACCCGTACATTCGTAATCGGGAAGCACACTGGGTTTCAGAGGTAGTTAGCTGGAGAGGCCCAACTTCACCGACTCTCACCTTTAAGATTCCTTTAGGAAGAGAAGTTGATGTGGATATGAAATTCCCAGTCCTTTGCAACAAATCGTCTTCATCTTCTTCACTTTCATCTAAGTCAAACAAACCCACAAGGCTGAGCTTTAGAATCAATGAGATGCCCATTATTTTCCCCAAAGGTCTGTATTTCAAACTTCAACTCCGCCCACTGCAGGCTCCAATCTCAATCACTTTATTTAAACTGCAATTGGTAAAAGTAAAACAGCAGAATAAATTTGAAAGGGAGGCGGAAAATGACACAGAGTCCAACAGATATGGTTAAAATAAAAGCCTGACTCTGGAACGAAAGATACACATTCACAGACAATGACTAAAACAGGATGGAAAAAAAAATAAAAGTTAAAGTCAGTATTTAATTTAAAAAGAACAATTCATAATTATGGCAAAATTGGCAATAAGGTAGACAGCAGATCTAACGTAACTCACATGAAAAAGGACTAGCACTTTCAGCTGGCTGAGAGATCAAGGTCAGCACACTGTGTATCAGAACTTCAAAGAGCTAACAGGGCTGCTTTTCTCCTGATGATTCTAGTAGAGCCAAGAAGCTGAGAAACATTTTTAAAACACCCACAGGGAGAAGAGGGCAAAAACCAGCACTAAAAGCCCTCTGAGGTTCTTAAGGGGGTCTGGTAAACCACCAGGCTTCGGGCTGGGGCCACAAAAGGCTACATCAAGGATTAAGGGTGAAATCAAAGAATTTTCACAAAATCCTCCATGAACTAAAACCCAGCTTTGAATCCTTACAATCTCTCACTGGAGTAAGATGTTGTGGGATTGCTAGTGCCCCTTACCCAGCCACTACCCAGAAACAAATGTACAAATTCTCTGGAGAAAGATACCCTTGTCTTCTTGTTAAGCAACGCTATTTTTAACATACAGTGTCCAGCACTCAATGAAATATAACTAGGTCAATAATGACAAGGTAAGGTAACTTGATCGAAAACCTAAGGAATAACAGACAATCTCCACAGGAGATGTAAATAACTGAGTTTTTCAGACATAAGCTTTTCAAGTATTATGTTTAATATGTTCAAGAATAATCAATATTCAGATATTGAACCAGGGAACTAGACTATTAAAAAAAGAAATAAATGTAAATTCTAGAACTGAAAACTACAGTAGTTAAAATTAAAATCCCAGTGGATATTTTTAACAGCATACAAAAATTAGCTGGAGAGACAATTAGTGGTCTGGAAAATGGATCAGAAAAAATATCCAGACTAAAGTACAGAAAGCAAAAAGGACAGATAATGCAGAAAAGAACACAAAATACGTTTAAAAATAAATAAAATATTTAACACACATATAATTGGTGTCCCAGAAGAAAAGGAAGACTGGAACAGAAACAGTTTTTGAAGACAATCAGTGGGAATTTCCAAAACTTAAAAAAGACATCAAGCCACATTCAAAGGCACTGTGAAGAGGAAGCAGAATACAAAGCAAGCTAAAAGCACCTGGACTGGGGGGTGGGAGGAGATAGATGAACAAAATAGCAACAATAAAGCAATCCATCCTATTAAGGAATTACTATTGATTTTTGAAGGCCTACGATGATTGTATTGTAATTACATTTGAAGTACGGAGTACTTCTCTTTTAAAGATACCAGATGAAATATTTATCGATACAAATGACATGTTGGGACAACTGTGAGGCTGGGGTTTGGTCACCACTGTGCCAATTAAGAAGTACACCTCGGACAAGTCACTTTTATCTTTTTGAACCTCACTCCCCTCCACTGTAAAATGAAGGTAGCAGACCGGGATATCCCGATGGTAGCAGACTGGTTAATGAGTGACCTAATCCGTTTCTTTTTTTCTCATGGATACAATGACAAACTGCATTGCCTGGGAGCCCGTGAAGTTAGTGTGGCCTTGTGACTCAGCTAGGGCCAATAAAATCTAAGTCAAAGTATCATATGCCACTCCCAGGACAGGCCAATAAAACACTCTTTTGGGTGAGCTGCTCACTTCCTGTGAAGCTGCCATGTCAACCTCTTGGGTAACTTTGAAAAACTCAGCATGAAGCTGGCAGAATCTCTTGGGTCCCTAAAGCACACCATCCCCTTCTCACCACCGTCATTTTATACGCATGGAAAAAAAACAACTTCTATTGGATTAATCCACTGGGATCTCGAAGGTTTTCTGTTTCAACAGCTAGCATAACCTTACCTATAATTACATGTATCCAAATGTTCTATGAAGGGGCACCTGGGTAGCTCAGTCGGTTAAGTATCTACCTTTGGCTCAGGTCATGATCCCAAAGTCCTGAGACTGAGCCCGTGTAGGGCTCCCTGCTCAGCGGGGAATCTACTCCTCCCTCTCCCTCTGTCTCCCCTCCCCCTGCTCATGCTCTCTCTCAAATAAATAAGTAAAATCTTTAAAAATAAATAAATAAAATAGCCTATGAATGTGGCATTCTAAAACGGGTAATAAAATTATATCTCATTGAGGAGGGCAAACTGGTAACCAAGGAGGTATAAATCATATATTGTAAAAAAAAAAAAAAAAAGGTCAAAAGATGTTAAACTTGTTAAAAAACAAACTTGGAAAGACATTCCTTCAATCACAGACTTTTACACAAGACAAGAGGTAAAATAAACTGTATACTTCTTTAAATTTTTTTTTTAACTGTATACTTTTAAAAGGTAGGACTACATACTGTAGGGAAGTAAATTTCGAAATTTGAAAAAATTCTAACAATTAGTTCTTAAGGAAAAGAGAAGAGGGAAAAACAGACCCGTAAAGAGTACAGCATTATTTGACATGTTTAAGCAGAGGCTAAATTACCATCTAACAGATGCTGTTGAAAAGATTCTTGCAGGGGATAAATTCAGGCTATATCACTAAGATTCCTTCAACCTCTAAAAGTATCTGGCTGGAAACCAGAAAGTAAATTTTGACTTAGTAACAGATTGAGTTTTCTAACAGAATTACAGAAAACAGCTGGTTCTTTATACGGGCTCCCTGTACTTGAATACCATGGGGCCTGGACTAACAGAGACGGGGAGAAGGGTGGGAGAGGTGGTGGTGGTAATCGAACAGAGGCTCATCAAAAATCGAGGATGGTAAGTAGAGAGTTCCTGCATTATGTGGGAGGATATACTCCAGACTCCCTAAAGGATTTCAAAAGTCGATTCCAAGTCTAAAATGTGTAACTCGGAGCACACAAATCAGATCTTGGTAAGCTATCCATACCGATAATATCTAAACTCAAGGATCTAAAAAGGAGAAAGCAGTTATGGTACAAGACAAAGTTAAAACCTGGAGTTGAAAAATAGGTTTTTACGAAGTGACTGATCATCTTGGGCCTGACCGGACACGTGCTCCCTACATGTCCCATTTCCTAACAGACAGCTACATTAGCTGCCAATGTCTTCAGAAGGGGCTCTGAATGAAGAGTAATAGTTATTTTTCCTTAATCCTATACCATAAACACAACATAGTTCTGTTGAGAATCAAACATCATAAAATTCATCCGATACCGTCCATACAAAAGAGAACGTGCTATTAAATAAATCTTACACTATTGTAAAAGAGCTCCCCTCACAGAATCGGTAGACTTCAAAACCAAACATTTAATGGAGAAAAAAAAAAAACATATTTGAAACACCAGGTTTTAACGAGCCTCATGAGAAAGCTCATAGAACAGAACAGGAACAGAGACTTATTGACTAACTTAGAGATATCAATACTCACCATCTGAAGATGTTTTCCGCTTATTGGTCTCTGCCCAGGCGGGTACTCCCCCCATGGCATGCTGGAATCTAAGCAAAAATACAAAAACGAACTTTTGTGTTAATAAATGCTCACCGAGCTTAAGAGATTTAAAGAGTATACATCAGCTCACCCTTGAAAGCATTGTATACATGCTTTCATCTCTGCCAAAGAAATTATTATCTTTAAGAACAGAAGGACTACTCACATAGAATAGTCCCAACTTGCCTACATGGGAAACTTTTGAAGCTCTAACCATATAAACTAGTCTTGGATACAGGACACCTGGACACATATTTGTTAATTATTTTTGTCTAGTTACATGTCTGTTTATTTGCTCAGATCAACACATCTCAGACGTTGGGACTAAGCAAAGAACTCTGTATGTGGTTATAAACCAACGCGACAGTAACAGAGCACATAGTAAAACACATCTGAAAGAAAATGGGCTGGTAAGAATATACAAAACACAATCACGCATCCTTTGAATAAAATTGGAACATTTCACTCTGGAAAAAGGAAGCTTTACAAGAAGCATGAGAAGCATATTCTGAAGGTCTGGTTTCTGGAAGAGTGCACAGTGGCATTCTAATTGTTTAATACAGAAGTACAGACAAAGCCACCAAACTCAGTCCACTGGCCATAAACTACTAGAAAACTAGACAAAATATATGAAACTATTTTCAAAAATTGGACAACAAACAACACAAGCTTGAGATCCCTAAAAGGAAATAAAAAGGTGATCGCTGCCATCCTAGGATTTTCCCCTGAAGGCAATTTTTTGAGACCCTAGCACAGAACCAGTGAGAAAAAGTCAGACCTTAAAGAGGCTGAGACAACTGGAATCTGAGGGGCAGTGAACAACAGAAGAGAAAAAGAAAGAGCTCCAGGTGCCTGGGTCGCTCAGTTGGTTAGGTGACTGACTCGATTTCTGCTCAGGTCTTGATCTCACGGTCATGAGGTCAAGCCCTGCAATGGGGCTCCATGCTGGGTGTAGAGCCTACTTAAAAATAAGAAAAAAATTTAAAAAATTTTTAAAAAGGATTTGCCTTATTAAAATATAAATGAATAGGGGCGCCTGGGCGGCTCAGTCATTAAGCGTCTGCCTTCGGCTCAGGTCATGATCCCAGGGTCCTGGGATCAAGCCCCACATCGGGCTCCCTGCTCAGCAGAAAGCCTGCTCCTCCCTCTCCCACTCCCCTTGCTTGTGTTCCCTTTCTCACTGTCTATCAAATAAATAAATAAAATCTTTTAAAAAGATAAAGTAAAATAAAAATGAATAAAAAATAAAAAATAATTTTTTTTTTAAAAGGGGGCACCTGGGTGGTTCAGTCAGTTAAGCATCTGACTCTTTTTTTCTTTCTCTTTCTCTTTTTTTTTTTTTTAGCATCCAACTCTTGATCTCAGCTCAGCTCTTGATCTCAGGATCGTCAGTTCAAGCCCTATGTTGGGCTCCATGCTCGGTGTGGAGCCTACTTAAAACAAAAAAGCTCCAAAACTCGGCACTGGGGTCCCCAGACATTTTTGCGGAACACTATGCTGCACATTCACAGGATGAAACGTCGTGAGGTCAGGCAGAGAACTACCAGGGGGCTGTAAGTTGCACAACACCAGAGTTCAGACACTTGAGTTCCAACAATCAAGGCAAGGTCCTTATTGAAAACTCAGGGCATTCAGTAGCAATGGCAAAAAGGGCCTATCTTAGAAATGTGGCTAAACCAGTCTAGAGCAAATGCTACTCTACAACAAAGCTAAAAACACATCCTGAAAGGATCAAACTAATCTCCAAGCCAGTCAATTGCCTGCCAAGAAAAACTCATTAAAAGTACTCACTCTTTCAATATTCACTCATTCAACCCTCATTAAAAGCAAAAATCAAAATCCAGACATTGATCAACTTAACATTCACACTGCCCAAAATCTATAATCAAATTTTCTAGACATGAAGAGAAATAGAAAAGCATGAACCATAACCAGAACAAAAATCAGTCAACAGAAAGACACAGAAATGACAAACATGACAGAATTAGCATACAAGGACTTTCAACTAGCCAATACAAATGAAAAAATGCTCAACATCACTGTCAGGAAAACACAAATAAAAACCATGATGAGATACCACCTCACACCTGTCAGAATGGCTAAAATTAACAACACAGGAAACAAGAGACATTGACAAGGATGTGGAGAAGGGGGAACCTCTTACACTGTTGGTGGGAATGCAAACTAGTACAGCCACTCTGAAAAACAGTACGGACGTTGCTCAAAAAGTTAAAAACAGAACTACCCTATGATCCAGCAATTGCACTATTAGGTATTTACCCAAAGGATACAAAAATACAGGTTCGAAGGTATACATGCATACTGATGTTTACAGCAACACCATCAACAACAGCCAAACTACAGAAAGAGCCCAAGTGTCCATCAATTGATGAACAGATAAAGAAAGTGGTGTGTGTGTGTGTGTGTGTGTGTGTGTGTTTAAAATATTACTCAGCCATCAAAAAGAATGAAATCTTAACCATTTGCAACAATCTGAATGTAGCTAGAATGTATTATGCTAAATGAAATCAGTCAGAGAAAAACAAATACCATATGATTTTACTCATACGTGGAATTTAGGAAACAAGAGAGACAAACTTACTGGTAGAGGGAAAAAAAGAAGGAAACAAACCATAAGACTCTTAACTATAGGAAACAAACTGAGGGTTGATGGAGGGAGGTAGGTGGGGGGGTGGGCTAAATGGGTGATGGGCATTAAGGAGGGCACTTGTTATGAGCACTGGGTGTTATATGTAAGTGATGAATCACTGAATTCTACTCCTGAAACTAGTATCACACTATATGTTAACTAACTAGAATTTAAATAAAGGTTTGGAAGAAAAATTAATAAAGTTAAATTAAAGTACCAAGTTTTCAAATATTCAATACTCAAACACTTAAATGTTTTTGAAAGTTGAAACCAGTACCTAATCATTATAATGAAGAGTTAAATTTAAAAATTTGTATTTTTGATCGAACTAGAGTATATGACACTAAGCAAAATAAGTCAGAAAGACAGATACCATATGATTTCACTCATGTGGAATTTAAGAAATAAAACAAATGAACATAGGAGAAGGGAAGGAAAAATAAAATCTGAGAAAAACAGAAAGGGAGGGGCGGCTGGGCAGCTCAGTTAGTTGAGTGACCGACTCTCAGTTTTGGCTTAGGTCATGATCTCGGGGTCCTGAGATCGAGCCCCTCATCAGGCTCCATGCTCAGCAGAGTCTGCTTGGGATTCCCTCTCTCCCTCTGCCCCTCCCTCCCCCGGTTGAGCTCTCTCTCTCTAAAATAAATAAAATCTTAAAAAAAAAAAAAAAAAAACAGAAAGGAAGGCAAACCATAAGAGACTCATAACTATAGGAAACAAACTGATGGTTGCTGGAGGAGAAGTGGGTGGGGGGATGGCATAAATGGGTGATGGGTATTAAGGAGGGCACTCATTTGTAATGAGCACTGGGTGTTACGTGCAAGTGATGAACCACTAAATTCTACCCCTAAAACTAACGCTACACTACATGTTTACTAACTTGAATTTAGATAAAATACTGAAAGAAAAAACTTTTGAAGATCTGTAAGTTTGAACTGGAAGAATCAGGATGAAATCATCATTTTATTTTATCTTTTTTTAAAAAGAAAGGCTTTTTTTCAAAGATTTTATTCATTTGTTAATTTGAGAGAGAGAAAGAGTGGGGGGGGAGCTTTCACAAGAGCTGGGAAGGCGGGGGACAGAGGAAGAAGCAGACTCCCTGCTGAGTGCAGAGCCCAACGCAGGGTTTGATGACAGGACCCTGAGATCATGACCTGAGCCGAAGTCAGATGCTTAACCACCTGAGCCACCCAGGTGCCCCATGAAGTCATTATTTTTTTTTAAGATTTTATTTATTTATTTGACAGACAGAGGAAGTGAGAGATGGAACACGAGCAGGGGGGAGTGGGAGAGGGAGAAGCAGGCTACCAGCGGAGGAGCCCGATGTGGGGCTCGATCCCAGAACGCAGGGATCATGACCTGAGCTGAAGCCAGACGCTTAACAACCGAGCCACCCAGGCGCCCCATGAAGTCATTATTTTAAAATATACATACATTTCCCAGCTCTGTTCAACTAAAAGAGCTTAGAAGTTATGGAAAAGAGATGGTTTACCATATCCAAATAAACAAGCAAGTATGCAATATTATCACTGATTATATGTAGGTGGTAGGATTACAAGATTTTCCAAAATTTTTTTGTACTTGTATTCCCTCTCCCTCCAAAATACTAAAACTTAAACCATCCCTTCCAGTAGCAATGCTCTTTCTACTTCAAAATGGAAATCTCACTACCCAAGAAACTGTTATAGCCAAAGACTCGGTGAATCCAAATAAACCACTGATGATAAATTACAGCTTGGTAAATTACATGGAAAAAGACACTTACTCTTCCTTAAGTCTCTTTTGAAGCTTGTCTTTTGAAAGTTTACTTTCACTGGCATTTTTCATCATATCTTTCCGAAACCGATTGCTCATCATGTCAACCCTATTGAAAACAGAACAGTATGCTTTACATGACTTTAAAAGATTCGTCGTAACTAATTGTTGCTTTTAAAAATCTGAGAACACAATTAAGTATAGGTCAAGATGTGTAAGGTGTGGAATATCAAATACACATTAATTTTTTTAAAAAGATAAACACATAATAGAGGCTGCTCTGGAAAAATACCAATGAGTAATGACAAAAATCACACAGATTAAGAAGATATTTCCCGCCCATTAAACTGACAAAGTCTGAAAAGAAACTAAGCATTGTTTATAAGAATGGAGTGAAATGGACGCCTTTCAACGGGAAGGTAAACGGGGAGAACCTCTTGGTCAGTCTGGCAGTTTTTATCAAGAATCTTACACATGCCCATGCCCTTTGTTTAAGTAATTCTACCTCAGAAAATCTTTCTCACAGAAATAATTAGAAAGGAGAAAAAGGTTTATGCAGAAAAACATGTCTCAATATCAACTTATCAAAGGGAAAAACAGGAAAACCTATCTGATAATACTTGCGTAAATTATAGTTAATTCACATAATAGACTATAATATATCCATTTAAAACCGTTTATAAAAGTTTTCATTCTTAAGTGGGGGGAAATGCTTGTAAGAGCATTCTGATACTACTATTATTACCTCCATTCAAAAGAGAAAAGGCAGGTTCCAAACCTGCCCTTGGTCACTTAAGAACTGGCCAAATTAAAAGGCAAACTCAAATGTGACACCAAACATTGCTTTCTTTGCTATTCGATAAAGCACACAAGAGAAGAGAGCAGGAGAGAAGAATGCCAACATGTTAACAGTGGTTCTCCCTTAGTGGTGGGTTTATGAATGACCTTTTCTTTCCTCTGCTTTACGGTATTTTTTAGATCTTCACGTAATCACATATTTGTAAAGAGAACCTCTTTAAAACTTAACAAAATAATTTTTTAAGTATCCAGAGGGATTCTGGAAGAAAAATTAGGCAACATACATTTCATCATCTTCATCTTCTTCATCAACCCAAACTGGCTTCTTTCGGAATAGAAAATTATCTTTTGCTTCATTCTCCACTTCCGAGTCACCTGAGTCTTCCTGTACTTGAACCTAGAGAAGACAAAATGCCCTCAAGCACTGAGTTTTTCAGCAGACGCGCACACCCTAAGAAGTCTTGTAGAACGCTTTGTAGGCCCTCTGATGGAATAATGGGACAGAACGCTACCACACCAAATGGTGGAGGCAGAACAGAAAATGCAGAGATGAGAGAATGGCACCATATACTGGACAAAACAGTCAAGGAGCGAAAAGCTGACATGCTGAAAAGAAAGGACGAAGTAAGATGAGAACAACAAAAGATGAGCTGACAGATGAGGAAAGGAGCTGGAAAAATTCCAGAACTACAGAAATCACGGGACCAGAGGCAGACTGACATCATTCAGTCACATGACTGAATACCATCCTTAATTGACATTTCATATTCTTAGACATACCTCTTCTCCATTGTTCATAACCATTCTTGACCCCCTACCTTAAGAAAACTTACACTAGACTATCACACCTAAATCTACAACAGAATACTCCCAGAAGCTGAGTTTGAGCTTTCCCCAAAACCACTAATAGATACGTCCAAATATTTTCTCACTTGTGTTACCAGCCTATGATCCTTCAAAGCCCAATACATCCCACCTCACACAGACTGTTCCTTATCTTGACTATGATACTGTCCCAAAGGCCAGCAGCTTTCCAGGAACAGTTCTCTATCTGCCAGAGATTTCTGCAGCTTCCCTCATAAGCACCCAAAGGAGATACTGACAATCAATTGACATTGGCCACTTGCGAGGTAGGCATTCATTTACCAAACGGAGTATTCTCGGTGAGGCTTTGCTTGGCCATGCTATGTTCAATTTCACAGGCCTCTACACACACTCATCTTCCTTTCCCTAGCGCTTTTTTTCTTTTTCTCTTCAGCACACGTCACTGACATATTTGCATTTTACTTTATCTTCCTCTTCTAGTACACATGCTCCAAAAGAGCAAGAGACTTTTGTCTGTTTTTGCCCATTGCTGTGTCTCCCCCATTGACTGGAACTCCCTATCTTTAAAGAAAAATCAGGCATAGCATAAAAGGGATGATTAAAAGTGTCCCCAAAAAGTGATTAAAAATGTCCAAAAGGGATGATAAAAAGCATGCAGGGTTTTCACTGCCAGAAAAAATATGTGGCCCCCAACAGACGAACAATGATCTGGTGAAAAGACAAACACAATCATTCTCAGAAGTTGGCGAGTCTTAAAACGCACATTCCGATTCCGTAACTCCCGAATCACGGCAAGGTACCGAGGCTGGAGATCGAACGGCCACGAGGAAAAAACATTGAGTTTGGAGGGAGCACAGTCGGACTAAGCCGCGAAAACTGGTCACGACTGCAGTTCGCTACACGTACGTGTAGAGCGCCTGCTGGATACCAGACGCAGGGGCTCCCCCCGGGGGCGGAGAAAGGCGAGGTCTCCGCCCAGCGGAGACTTCCAGTCTGGCACCCGTCGTCGGCGCCCGCGTTCTCGGGCGCCCGCCGACCTGAGCGCTCCCGGCGCCGCAGGTCGCCCAGGCTCCGCCCCCGGAGGCTCGCCGCCCACCGTGCGCCCCGCCCGAGCGCGCCCAACCCGCGCGCCGCGGCCTCCCTCACCCGCGAGCCCTGCAGACGCCGCAGCAACGCGTCCTCGTCGTCCTCGACGTCGCCGAACACCAGCTCCTCCAGGCACCGCTCCACGGCCGGCTTGTCCTCCTCCAGCGTCAGGCGGTTCCGCTGCCGGAGCCGTCTCTCCTCCTCCGCCGCGACTGCGATCGCAGCGGCCGCTGCGCTCGGCCGGGCCGGCGGTTTCCGCTGGGATGAAGGAGCAGCCTTTCGGGGCGGCCCGCCCGGCCCTGCTCCGGCTTTCCGGTCCGGCTTCATTCGGCTCTTCCGGCCCAGCCTTCCTCCGGTTCTCCGGTCCGGTTTCGTTCGGCTTCTACGTTCCGGCGGCATCGTTGGGTTGGAGAAGAAACGCAGGCGCTCACGTGGAACCTCGCTGCGCGTGCGCCGACGCGGTTCGGTTTCCGCGGCCGCTGAGGCCCCGCGGGGTCGGAAGGAGCCTGCGCGGCCTGTTAGCACGTGACCAACACTCTCTCGCTACGTAACGCCCACTCCTCTCACCAACCCCTCCCCGTAGGGGAGTTCCTCCGGGAGAACCAATCTTCCGGGTGGAGGGGGAAGCGGTGTGACTGGAGTGGAAAATTTTTTCCAACACAACTTCGCAGCTGCAACTGACTGAAAGGAGCAGAAGAAAGCCAGAGTATAAGCTGGGATGACTGAATGAAACTTCTACTCTTCTTCCTGACTTTTTAATCACTCGAGTTGACACGAGCCGCGGTTGCCTTTTCCACCCCCTCGTCTTGGTACGGCCCTTGGAGTACGGAGCCTGCAGAGGGTCCCACGCTGGAGGAGAGAGAGAGGAGGGTATGTAGGGAAGTGGGCCAATCGGGGCGCGGGTCACGGCGCAGGCGCGCTGGGGAGGGAGGGCTATGCTAATGTTGTTGATATCCTGGGGCCACCCGAGTTAAAGGGGGGAAATCCGGGGGCTGCCGCAGCCGCCTCTGGTCTGGGCCCAACGGGGGCCCCCTGTAGTCGCCGTAGTCCCGGGGAGAGGCGCCTGCCCCCAGCTCGGGGAGGGGGCGCCGCGGGCCCGGGGAGCACGGACAACCCCTACCCATGAGGCCCTGATGGAAAACACAAAGGATCTGGTGAGAGCCGAGCGCGGCAGCCGCTTTGTGTGCCAGGTGGGGGGGACGCCTGCAGCTCCCCGACCCCAGGAACCCCTGCAGTTCCTTGACCCCGCTCCCAGGCCTGCTTCTTCATCCCACGCCCCCTCAACCTCCAGAGTCCCCCTCCCCCTACCGGCCGTTAAACGATTGGGGGTTCCCCTCCCCCCACCCCCTCAGCCCCGGACTCGGCGGGGTTCTCTCTACTCCCTCCACTCTTTGGAAGAAAAATTTTAGAAGAAAGTTTTTCTCTGCGTTCCGCCCCCCCTCCCCCTTCAGCTCTAGCTGATAGGGGGGAGGGAGGCTGGATTTGAGACTTTTCCTTTTTTAGCCGTCCATGGTGGGAGAGTGGAGTCCTCACTTGCCCCAGAGGGGCCTAGTTTGGATGCTTTTGCGGGGGAAGGTGCCTATCCGCTGCGGGGCGAGTGCCGCGAGGCATTTCGCACGTGGAGGTGGAAATATTGAAAGGGGGCGGGGTGGGCACGTGTGGGAGGGAGAGGTGGGAGTGGTGTTTGGGAAGCAGCCACCTGGGCCGCTTATTTAAAAGGGTTCTAGGTCGGTGGGCTTTCGGGACCATTGCGTTCTCTTTTGTGAAATAAGAATCCTAACATTTCAGAGTCGGAAGAGACATTAGAGGTCACCCAAAGCAGCCGTCCCCTCTGCAGCCTCTCTGACAAGTGGTAGGTAGTCTGGCCTCTATTTAAACCCTTACCAGCACTGAACGCTCTCTGCTGCCCGGGAAGGCCCGTTTCGTTCGAATTGTTTGCTTACCCTTATTAGACCCTTCAGTCTCATTCATGTCCTTGTTAAGTTGCTCCCTTTTTTACTTCTCAAATTTTCTCTCACATCCTCCTCACCCACCCACCGCTCATTGGCCTATATTTTGTGTGCCAGGAAAGAACAGCAGGGAAGTGGAGGAAGGAGGGTTTGAGAGATAGGGCCGGCTGAAAACTTTGCTGGGTCATTTTCAAATGCGCTGGCTTGTATGTCTGAGAATGGTTGATATTTTTCTACAGGAAGCTTGGGAATTACAGTCTGGGATTTCATGGCTGTTTTCTCTCACTAGTGCATCTTTTTGTAGGTAGAAAATTCATCAGCATCTCTGTACTTCTCCCCTCTCAAAGCACATGTGCTTGTTGCCTAAATCACTTTCCCTAAAACTGCCTAAAATTGTCTTTTGGGGAGAGCGCACTGGAGCTGTTAGAAGCATCTCCTGGTACAGAGGTGGTCAGAACTGTCCCCTCCCTTCCTTTTGACCTGTCTTCCTTTCAAGCTGGGCTTAGTTCTCAAGGCCGGTCTTTCACAATACTTTCATTTCTTTCTTTATTATTACTTTCTTTTGCAGTTCTTTTATGAGATTTGAAATTTTTGGAACACTTTTATATGTGCTTACAGTTTGCAATAGTTTTCATGCTCTTTACATTAGTATATGCCATTTATCACTCAGTCGTTGAGATAGTTCCCTTTCTGCTGTTGTCAGTTAACGTTTTTCTGATGTTCTTCATTTGGTGAGCTGTGCCCCCTCCAAAAGTAGTTTTGTTGGCATAAGAATCTTCAGGGCACTTGTTTTTCCTCTTCTTAATATAGTGAAGTGGAGTCAAGACATAACAGATAATGTGTAGAAGTAATGAATCTGGTCTAAAAGCCAGAGAATAAATTTTCTCTTAAACTACCAGTCCCCTGCTTAAAATACTGAAACACAGACATTTTTCTCTCTCCCCCTGTCATGACTTAGCGACTCTTGCTCTGTTCTACCGTTCTTACTTGGACTGTATTTTTTTATTTGTTTACCTCAACACCAGTGAGTGTTTTGAAAGAAAATAGCTGGTTTTTTTTTGTTTTTGCACCATCTCTTTCTCTGAATAACAAGTAGCTTCTATTTATATAGAACCCCATCTCAAGGCTTCTGGGTGCCTTGCAAATTATGGCAAAACTGTCTTGAATAAGTATTTGTTCATAAGTGTCTTATGTTGGGCCATGTTTTTAGACAATCCAATTTTTAATTTTATAGTTTGACATCAGTTTCATCTAAATCTAGTCACTAGAATTTAACATGGAAATGAATGCTAGGTACTGAAAAAAACTGATAGAGCTGTGTAATTCTGTCTTTAAAGTTCTAATTACTATGGAGTTCCAAGTTATTTTCCTGCTCACTTTAAACATGAACTGTCATGACTTAAGCTGACTGACTTTGGAGACATTTGCATTCTGAGCATACTAGACAGGAACAACTGGTTTTATTTTTAAAGAAGACACTGTTGTATTTTTTGTGACTGGTTATATGTTGACCTGATTAGAATCTAAACCATCCAACATATTTAGATGCTTCTAGGCCCTCAAATTGTTTGAAAATATGACATAGTAGTCAAAAGAAGGTAGAGCTGTAGGTTACAAGTGAAAACAACATATTAATGTCATAAATACAAAACCACTAGATTACTGAAAGCCAAGAGTACCCGGTGGTTTGAGTGACCACATTCTAAAATTAGACAAGTCACTATTTTTTGGTTACTCCTTATTTCTCAATTTTCATCTTTAAAATGTTTGCTGAATAAGATGTAACCTTTTCACATTTAAAAATTAAGGTAAGCCAGTTAAAATGTAACATTAGTTTCAGGGTTTCAAGTCCAAGAGAAAGATGAAAACATCAAGTCAATAGAAGAGGAAGGAATTAAAAGTTAAATAAGATAAGATATGCCTCCTAACACCAGGGTATTAGTAATTGTCCAACACTACCTTTAGTTTTATACAAAAATTGCAGATTGGTTGAGATTTAATCATGATTTTTTAATGACTTTTTTTAAGGTTTACACACACACACACACACACACACAGATTTTTTCTTCTTTCTTTTCTGGAACCCCCAAGAAAGGGTGGAAAGGAAATAATACACATAGGAAAAAGCCTGGTTTGAGGTGGGATGAAATGATGTAGTAAGAGAGGTACTGGCAGACTAGGTTAGTATTTCAATTCTGCCACTGACTAGCTTCGTGGCACTTGGCAGATGAAATCGTGGGTCTCAGTTTTCTCATCCTCGTAGTTGAAGGGCTGGTGTAGAATCAGCATTGTTCAGTAGAACTCTGTGCAGTCATAGGAACGTCTTATATGTGTGTTACCCAGTATGGCAGCCACTAGCTACACGTGGCTATTGGGCACTTAAAAGATAGCTAGTGCAACCCAGTCTTTTGATTTAACCAGTGTAAATTTAAATAGACACAGGTCTGCCATGTTGGACATGGAGATACAGAAGAGTGTTTTCCAAATTTATCTAATCGTTAAAACCACCTCTTGGGGCTCTCGTAACCATACAAAACCTCTCTCCCAGGGATTATCATTCAGTAGGTCTGCAGTGCGGCCTAAGACTCTGTTTTTAATGCATGCCGGAGAAAGTTTTTATCAGATTGACTAGGGAAATGCTGCATTTGAATATTTCTGAGCTCCTTTCTAGTTCTCACTTTAGTATTGATAGCTAAAAATTTAATGTAGTGGAAATAAGCCCTTGACAAAGTTGGCAAACTGGCCAGGCTCTCACTCCGCCACCTCCTAACCCGTGGTCTTAAGTAAGTTGCTTAACCTCTTCAGGCGTCATCTTTCTCACCTAACTGTGGGTCAAGCTTCAGCCCTACCTCACTCCCAGGGTTTCTGGAACCAATCAGATGTGATGACCAGCGTATAAGAAATTGTCAGCTGCTATAAATGATAAAGTATTAAGATATTTTCTCAAAATCCCTTTTTCTCTTTCCTTTTTCACTATTAGCTGTTACTACTATTCCTATGGAATAGGTTACATACAATAACTCAATTAATTTAGTAATTTCTTGTTCCCCCAACTATTTGGCCGTAGTTTGTAGTCTATGTGGAGGACATGCATAGTAAATCTAACACTTGTATTTCTGTTGCTATGCTTAGCATAATGATTTGTCTATATTACTCAATAAATATTGGATGATATCACCTATTGCTTTACTTTTAGATCTCAAAACTTCAATGAGCTGGTTGCAGGTTATTTTACACACTGGAGAAATAACCCCCTTATGTACACATATGTGTTTAACCCTATTTTTAATTGTTTCATTGTTAATACCCCATGGTTATTATTGTTCAGTGGTAATGTATCTTTTGCACAATCAGCTCCAAACCTGTTTTCAAAAGATAAACACCAAGAGAATATCATCATCTTAGGTCAGTGTTTTTAGGTTATATCAGATTTGTTTAACTTATTTTTTGCTGTATTAACATAGTAATGAGCTCATTTGATTGCTCAAACTACATTTACACTGCAGTCCCAGCTTTAGTATGAATTCTGTTATTTGTGGTAGAGTAGATAGCTAATAATGATCTTAAAGTCTCTCTCGGCTACTGCCTTTCCAATTTTGATGCGGTCATCTTTTTTAATTAGCTCTTCAGGGGGGCCTGGGTGGCTCAGCCGTTAAGCGTCTGCCTTCGGCTCAGGTCATGATCCCAGGGTCCTGGGATCGAGCCCCACATGGGGCTCCCTGCTCAGCGGGAAGCCTGCTTCTCCCTCTCACACTCCCCTTGTTTGTGTTCCCTCTCTTGCTGTCTCTGTCAAATAAATAAAATCTTAAAAAAAAAAAATAGCTCTTCAGGTTCATACTTAAGGATTCATAGCTTTCTTCTGAAGAACTGAAAGCCCATTCATGTGGATTATTTTATCATACATCCTTCCTGTGTGATACATGATGTTTTCCTTATTTAGAAGAGAGGGAAACTGAGACCCAGTAATTGTTACATCCGAAGTCAAAAGTTATAGAACCAGAACTTAAACAGATAGAAATGTGTATTTCTGTATATCCAAGAAAAGCTTCCTTTTGCTCACTGTTGCTTTAAGCTATAGAATTCTGTTATGTGGAATATTGTCCTTTCCTGTCATTCCCTGGGTACTTTACAGTTTCTCTAAGGGAGTTACTTAGTATATTATTGTTTTCATTTTCCTCTTGGTTGTATCATTGACATGAATTTATTCTTTCACAACGGTCTTATGGAAAACAAAAACCCAGTAATCCCAAATCCTCACCATTTATCTTCCTCCTAATAGTAAGCTGAGAAAGAATGAAGGCATTTCTGTTAAGGCCAGTGAATTGTATCACAGTGACAGACTGCTTTTCGTCCTGATAGCAGAATGACAAAAACCAGCAAGAGCTAAATAGTTCTTTAGCTCCTACTGAGTCCAGTCATCATCGATCTCTTAATTCCTTTAGTTTTAACTTGGTGAGTTCACACATACAACCTTCAAACTGAAGGATTTGGGAAACTTATACTTCATGACTAAATATAAAACCTGGAAAATTATATGGGCCACTGCATCCTATGGGTTTAGATAATGGAAAGTTGATTAACTTACGATGAGTTTATTCATATTGAATTTATACTGTTATTACTTTGTTGTGTGTTTATTTGTGCTTGCATTTAGAATCTCAAATATTTTCTGTAAAATTTTTCCTAGAAAAGTTTTACCTTTCAATTCTTTTGTAGAAGGGTGGAGGGTTCATCAAGGCTATAATTACAGTAGGGAAATGAAATTTTACTGTAATTTGTGATTCTTCCTTACATTTTGTCACTATAAAAACCTTTTTTATTTTTTCACTACAGAAGTATTACACATTTGCTGTTTAAAAAAGGAAAATGTGAAAACCATAGAAAAGTTAACATCATCCTCCCATTCCGTTGTTACCCTGTTAACAGTTTAGCTGTTCCTTCTAAGATCTTCCTACATGCATATATGAACATAGGTATGTCAATCTGTGCATATACCAGCATACATTGTTTCTTTTAATAAAAAGTCTGCCATTCCTATTTTGCAATTTATGTTTTTCGCTTAGTATTTTACTTATTCCTAATCATTCCCCAACAAGTGGTTATATTGCCTCCAGTTTCTCACTATTACATTATCGCTTCAAGAAACATCTTTCCATATAGATTTTAGTGTCCTATGAGTATTTCTGAAGGACAGATTCCAAAAAGTGGAATTACATGGTCAAAAGGCATACTCCTTTTTTTTTTTTTTTTTTTTAAGATTTCACAGATAATGGCAAATTGTGTTCCAAAAAGATGGCCTAAGTTTTCCTTCCTGTCAAGGATGTATCAGGGCCATTTCACACACATATTTGCCATGCCAAATATCAATCTCTCCATTTTTATCAGCTTAATGAATTTTAAGAAGGTAGTTTATGCTTTATAGAAATTGACCTTTATTTTTATAAGAATAATACATGTACTTGATAGTACAATGTTACAAACAATGGTAAAAGTGCCCCCCCCAACAGGATCCTTTACAGCAGTCTCTTTCTCTTCCCTATATAGCTCTCATGAAACAAGTACTTATAACTCTTTCAGCTTTTTCACCCAAAATCTATCTCCATAATTCTAAATATTAGGTGTATATCACTCAGTGTATGAATCCTAGATATTTTGACTTCCTCTGTGGTCCATTTATGGCCATACCATATATGCCCAAATATTGGGTGAGGTTTCTCCTCCAGTCATCCTGTTACCTTCTACTCAAGATCTTAAATAGTCACGTAACATGATTTTGCACTTTTATTTTAAAGAGCGAAGTGTTCAAAAAGGCACATTACTTGAAATAGTTTTATTTGATCCTTATTACCTATGCTTACAGAAGTTAACTGACAGAACAATAATTAAGAAAGGGAAAAAAGAGGTTAAAATTTAACATAGGTCTAAGTTATTTTCTTGATTTATATTGCTAGTGTTCATTTTAGCTGTATGACCTCAGGCAAGTTGCTTAGCCTATTCGAGCCTCTGCTTCCTCATCTGTAAAATGGGAGTAATAATAGTTGTGAGGATTTAAATGCATTACTACACATTAAGTGCTTAGAATGTGCCTACCACATACTGAGCATTCTGTAAATATTAGTTGTATTAATCGTAAGAGACCTTTTACAAATCACTAGTAAAAATAGTCCAGTAAGACATTATAATGGAATTTATGAATAAACTCCCATAGGGCAAAATGTGTTTCTGAACCAAATTAGATGAAAATGAAGAAGACTTAGTCTAGAAAACTGTTAGATAATACAAAAAGTAAATCTAATAATAATAGGTAAAGTGTTTCAAAAAATAGCAAAACCAATATTTCTAATATATAGTTCTTAAATATGTATGTGTAGATTTTCAGTTTTGGAGAACAATGGCAGTAGCCTGATCCAATTTCCCCACCCACCTTTTTGTAAACCTGTAAAGTCAACAGAGAGCACATATCCGTCACACATCACCCACGCCTTCAGCATTATTAAGAAACAGATTACCACAACCTTCAAATTATCTCTAAGTAGAGAAATAAATCAGATTCCAAGAGCTCCTTCTGCCCAGTTCTGTGGATGTGAGGAGTGAGAGAAAGGAGTCTTAACAGGTTCACTGATAGAGTTTAGGGCCATGGAAGACTTAGATGAAGCACAGAATATCCATTCCGAAAGAGAATCCACCACTAAGTTCCGAAGTACTGAACACAGGTTTTGAAATTTGGTAGTTTGCAGCTTTAGCCACAGGGAAGAGCTTGAAAGTAAGCAGTGCCAGAATTGGTAACTTAAGTTACAAGCAGTACTTCTTAGGGAAGGGGTGGAGACATGGCAGTGAGGAGAAAGAAGGAAGAGGAGAAATTATTACTCTTTCACAAAAAGAAAGAGAAAGTAAACTTAGGAGTGTTCTTGAACCAGGAACTCTTGACCATAAAATGAACAGAAATAGGGAAGAATGGACTACATGTAGACAGAACTACTATAGGAAAAAACATGAATCAGAACATTTCAACTGGTGAAAATCTTCCCCTCCACCACCCAAAAAACAAGGCAGAAGAAAATTGACACCGTCCTCAAACCAGGGTTTGGGGATATGAAAAAAAAGAAAAACCTTGAATCAGAAATATAAAACTAAGAAAGGAACAAGACACAGGAATAAAATCAGAGTAGATTAAACTCAGAAAAGAGAAGAAAAACACATCAGAAATGAAGACTAAGTTATAAGGTTCCCACCAAACAGTAGATTTGAATGCAAATATAATAAAAGACATTGAAGAGAAGCAGGAAAACAGTCAAGAGAATGAAAATGAGATTCTTTTTTAATTGACACTTTAAATGGAAGATGGGTCCAAAGAGTCTGATGTGTAGTTGGTGCCTCTCAAGAAGGAAAAAAAAGCCATAACACCCAAGCAAACTTTCTGGAAATAAAGATCTGAATCTCTACATTAGTTCATACCAGAAGGTAAACTGCAGGATCCATTCTAGTAAAGCTGTAGGACTTTAAAGATACAGAAAAACTTTCCAGGCTTCCAGGGGAAAAGATGAAGTGCCTTACAAGGGCCAGAGACGTAGACTGGTATCGGATTTCTCAAAAGCAACATACAAAGCAAGACAACAGTGGAGCAGCATAAGGAAAGAAAATGCTAACCAAAGATTTTTATATCCAGTCAATTGTCTTTCAAGAGTTAAGACTATAGAAAAAGTTTTAAACATGCTGAGAATTCAGGGAATACTGTACTCACTAGCCCTTCCTGAGGAAACTGTTGAAGGATAAGCTTCATCTAAAAGAGGTGTGGGAAATTTTCTGCAGAAAAGATTGTCAGTGATTTCGTGTAGCTATTTGAACTAAGGTTAAAATCAGGAGTAGGGACATAAGTAGAATAGTATATAAATGTTACAGGTTCTGACAAAGTAGAAAGAGGGCAGCTAAAAAAATGTGTGAGGAATAGGAAAAGAAAACTTAGCTAAGACTAATAATTATAGGTTAACTATCACAAGGGACTCAAACGATACCGTCTGAAACTGAAAGAAAAGATTAGCTAAGAGAGAAGATACATGGAAATGTAAAAGATTTGAAGGTAAGCATTAGGAAAAAAATACAAACCTTTGAAAACACTGAAATGTTTAAAAGGCCAAAGAAAACGATCATGGAAAATCATGATGTACACAGTAATTATAACAAAAGAATATGACAGAACTGAAATCAAACCTACCAGTCACATCAGTGAAGATTCTCTCACCAATAAAAAGACTTTCAGATTGGCTCAAAAATCAAAATCCAGTAAACTAATATTATATGTCAATTATATTTCAATAAAAATGAAAGAAGAAACAAAATCAAAATCCAACTTTATAACACAAGAGGCCCTTAAAACAGTTAAAAAGATGGAGAAAGATCAACCAAGCAAATAGAAGTAATATGAAAGCGGGATTGGCAATGCTGATATCAACGTAGAAGTCAAACCAAAAAGCATTAAACAGCAAAGGAGGACAGTTTGTAATACTAAAACCCACAGCTCACAACGAAGATATTAACCGTTATATATGCACCAAATGACAGCAATAATCTTTACAGAACAAAAACTATAAGAAATACCAGTAATAAAAAGACGCCCTAAAAATTGGACACTGACACTCTCAGCACACGATAGGTTCAGTAAACAGAAAGTAGGAATATAAAAGATGTAAACATAATGAGGTATATATAAACATATATATAAACATGATGAGGATCTTCCAAGTGTATCTAGCACAGGATCCTAAAAACAATATACTCTCAAACACAAGATATTCACAAAATCGTTCATAGTTCAGGAAACATCAGTAGGTCCCATACAAGAAAACAAAAAGCAAAAGGGCATTTCCACCTTGAAATTTAGTAGCCTTCTATTATATGTTAGCCTTGTATAAGAATGTTCATAGCAGCTTTATTCAAAGTAGTCAAATCTGGATGGAGAGTGGATAAACAACTATATTGTTGAGGTGCAATATTAGCAGGATGCCTGGGTGGCTCCGTTGGTTAAAGCATCTGCCCTCTGCCTTCAGCTCAGGTCATGGTCTCAGGCTCCTGGGGTCGAGTCCCCCATCGGGCTCCTTGCTCAGCAGGGAACCTGCCTCTGCCTCTCCCCCTGCTTGTATGCGCCAGCACACACTCTCTGGCAAATAAATAAAATCTTAAAAAAAAAAAAATGTAATACTAGCGGTAAAAAGCAATGAACCATTCATACATAAATAATATGGATAAATCTCAAAAATATGCTGAGTGAGCTAAATTAGATATAAAAATGTCCATAGCATTTTATTCCATTTAAATAAGTACATGCAAAATATATGCAAAATTAACCCCCAGTGCTAGAACTCCTAGGGGAGGAGGAGGATTGAATGGGAAAGCACATGAGAGTCCTTTCTGGAGTGACAGATAATTACTGCATCTTGATACACATCAAAATTATGCCTCAATTTAAAAAAACTCTTGGCTAAAGGGGGAATGTAAACAAATTGCAGAGTTCCTAAAAAATTATAACGAAAATACTACATATAAGAATCTGCGGAATACATTGAGGGCAATGAGCAGAGGAAAATTCATAGTCCTAAATATTTAATGGTTAAAGAATAAAATTCAGGTAAATTTTTAAAATCTTACTGGCTTTATTCAGTCATTGGTAAATTGTGCAGCGTCTAATCTAGCAGATAGAAAGGAGCTCCGTCTGAATTGCTTTGCAAAGCGAGAGATTTTTATAGACCAAAGTGAGCGGGAACCAGGAAGTTACACTAGGCATTTGATGGTTGGTTAAAGCTGGGCTGCTTTTCTTACTGGAGCAAAGGGAAGTCTTGGACCTGGGTCAGGCAGTGTATGCTGAGCGGGCACTCACTGATTATTTACCTAGGCCTGCCTTTTCATGGAGGCACTAAATCTCGGTTTGCTGAGGTGGCTTAGCCTGAGCAGCTCCATCTTGGACCTAATCTGGTTACTTTATCACAGTTTAAAAAAAAAAAATGAAATCAGAAATGAAAAAAGAACAACCAAGTACGTCCCCCCCCAAAAAAAACAAAAAACCCGCAAAAAAATTAAAGATAAAAGTAGAAGTGAATGAGTTAGCAGAAAAATTATACACCAAATTGATGAATCAATCCTGGACCTTTAGGGGGAAATTCACAAAACAGATAAGCTACTGGCTAGTTTAATCAAGGAGGAAATGAGAAAGCACAAAATATACAAAACAAATGACAAGAGGGAACGAACTTGATACAGAAGAAATTGAGAAAATCATATGCAACCATTCTGTGCAAATAAATTTGAAAACCTAGATGAAATGAATTCTTAAGAAAATACAGTTTAAGAAAACTTCATTAGAGATTTTAAAAAAACTTGGGGTGCCAGGGTGGCTCAGTCAGTTAAGTATCCAAGTCTTGATCTTGGCTTAGGTCTTGATCTCAGGGTCATGAGTTCAGGACCCTACTTTGGGCTCCATGCCCAACGTGGAACCTACTTTTAAAAAAGAAAAAAGAAGGGGGTGCCTGGGTGGCTCAGTTGGTTAAGCATCAGACTTGATTTTTGGCTCAGATCATGATCTCAGGGTCGGGAAATCAAGCCCCCATGTCAGGCCCCGCATTGGCGTGAATCCTGCCTAAGATTCTCTCTCTCCCTCTGCCCTGGCCCCCACCCTCTGCTCATGGGTTCTCACTCTCCTTCTCAAAAAATAAAAATAAATAAAAATTTTTTAAAAAATTTTTAACTTAATAGAAGAAACAAATTTATCAAGGAGCTATCCCACCAAACACCAAACCTATGTGATTTCACAAAGGAATTCTACAAAACCTTTAGAGACCATACATTCCCAACGCTACATGAATTACTTGAGACCATAGAAAGTACAGAAAAACTTTACAATTTTTTTTTTACAAACTTTGCAGTGTTTATGCAAGAATAATACCAATTTCTAAAGCTGTCAGAGATGGTGCAAAAAATGAAAATTGCCAGTAAATATTTATGACTGTCAATGCAAAAATCCTAAATATTGTGCAATCTTTAACACTACATTAAGAAAATACATCATGATGAGGTGAGGTTTATAGTAGGAATACAGGATGATTCAGTATTTGGAACTCTAAACAATTCACCATATTAATGGGCCTAAGGAGAAAAATCATATTCTCTTTATAGAAGCTGAAAAAGTCTGTGGCAAAATTCAGCATTTATTCCTAACTTAAAAGTTTTAAGGAAACAGGAATGGAGAGATCCTTAACATGATTTTTATAAATACACATGCACATACATGCATACATACAGCTAAATCCTAAGGCCAGCATCTTAAGATAGACACTAAAATCAGAAAGTAAGGATGTGCATTGTTTCTGGTATATATGATTGTACTGTAGATATGAAGAAGTACAGATAGGAAAGAGAAAACAATTGTAGGCATAGTAATGAGAAAAGAAATAATTCTTTGCAGATGACATGATAGTTCATCTGGAAAGCCCCAGAAAATCAATGACAAAACTATTTCAAAGTAATTTAGCAAGACTGAAGGATATAAAATAAATCTTCATGTACTCAGTAACCAATTACACAATATAACAAGAGGGAAAATTGTATTTATAAAGCAACAAAAAGTAAGATTAAAATTACAAAGAATTTGGTTTTAACAATAAAAATCTATGTAAAGCAAACTATAAAACATTTCTTAAAAGACATAAGGTATAAAACTAAACAATTGGAAAAACATCCCTTGTTTTTAGTTAAGACCTCTCAACCTCATGACATCACTTTCTTCCTGTGTTAATAAATTTAATGAGATCCTAATACCAACAATTTTTGGTATAGAGCTAAACTAGTTAATACTGGGTTTATTTGAAAAAATAAATATGCAACAATATCAAAATATTAAGGGGGAAGATCTTTGAGTGGAGTATAGCCCTACCAAATATCAAACTATATTAGGAAGCCTCTATAATTTGAAAAGCAAGGTATTGGTACATGAATAGACCAGTAAAGTACTATGAAGTCCAGATATGGACACAGCTACCTATGGGAACCTAATGCTTTTATAAAAGTGGTATTTCAGATCACTAAAACAAAAGGGACATCTTAATAACGGGTGTTGGCACCATTAGATAGCCACTTAGGAAAAGATGATATTAGGTCAATTCTTCACACCATGCATAAGAATAAACTCCAAATGGATCAAAGGTCTAAATGTTTAAACATACACAAATAACAAAATATGGCTGAATTTTTCTATACAGTGGTTATAAGGAAAAGTTTTCTATGAGTCAAAATCAAGTTACAATAAAAATACTGATAAATTTTACTACGTTTAAAAAAATTTTAATTTCATGACAACTTCATAAGCAAAATCAAAATTTGCCATATATTACAAAGGGTAAATTCCTAAATACACAGAACTTTGAAAAAAACATATAAGAGACTAAAAACCCTAAAGAAAAAAGGGCAAAAGAACACACATCATACAGACATACAAAAGATACAAAAATGGCTCTGTGTAAAGCAAGACTGAGCACATCTTGGTTTTTAATACCAGTTTTCACTGTAAAGAATGAGAGCTCTTTGGAGAAATGGTTGAACAATGTAGGTACAAAATGATCCTGGAATATCTTGATACGCCAGCAAGTAAGTCATTACTAAATACATATGGATGGGAACATGTCAAAGGGATGCAGGAGCCAATTTGAGGGAATCCAAGTAGCTGAATATGGGATAATTTGAACCCCAAAATAATTTAGGACAGTAATGGATTATAAACCATTGGGGTAAAAAAAGAGGTGTGAATTCATACTGATAATAAAGGTAGGTAGGTTAGGTAAATATATAAGGAGGATGATGGAAGAATTTTGTGCTGACTGGTAAAAGAGTACTAGAATTCCAGAATCATTGTAGCCATCATAGTAATGTTTGGTTTGGCAGCAGTTATCGGGTGCTAACTTTAGGGGTGGGGTGGAGTGAGATTTCAATGAGAAACAATATTTGCATGTTTTAAAATCCGTCTGCAAGATTGTTTATTAGTTGCAAGGAGAAATACGGTAAGTGTACAGGGGAAAAACTGGACAGTGCTTCGACAGAGTGATTAACACCAACACCAGCAGAGAGGGCCGGGTAGGCTTCTTAAAGACGCCTCTGGATGTGATGTTCTGAGAAGGTCATCTCACTTATGTAGTATCGTGCGGGTACATAGCCTGATCTAATGAGGAAACAGGAGCCCCAAGTGAGAAACATTCTATGACGAAGAGCCTGCGTTATTCAAAAGTAATCTTCCAGATTAAAGGAAACGAAGACAAATATGACCCGTGATCCTGGACTGAAGGGAAGAATGCTATATAAGGGATATTTTTGGGTCCATTGGACGATGGATGGTAACTTGAGGGAAAGTATCACATTAATGTCAAATTTCCTGAAACTGTTAACAACGCGGTAGTTATGAGAGAACAATTTTATTTTTAGAAAATACATACTGAATTTGGGGCGGACAAAAAGATATGATTATGCAACTTACTCTCAAATGGTTGGTTATTAAAATGTCTATATGTTTAGAAGAATAAAACAAATGAGGCAAAATGTTAGTAATTGGCAAATCCAAGTGGAGTACACAGGATTCCATTGTACTACTTTCCAACTTTCCCAGAAGTTTGAAGTTCTTTCCAAGTAGAAAGTAAAAAAAAAAAAAAAAATGACTACACTAACATACCATTTTTCATCCGTTATATTGGCAAAAATATACTCACCGTTGCTCATTCAAATGTAAATTGTAAAATTTCTCTGGAGGGAAATTTGGTAATACCTAACTAAATTACATGCACATTCACTCTTTTACCCAAAGAATATACATTGAGAGTATACCTCAGGCAGGTATACTGTTCATTGTTCATTGAAGCAATATTTGTAATTGTAAAACATGGAGAACTGCTAACTGTCCAAACAAAAGAGATGGAGTAAACACACAACGGAGTTTTTTTTCAGCTGGAAAAAAAAAGAAAAAGAAAAAGAAAATGACTATGCACTGAAATGGAATGATTTCCAGGATATATTTCTGAATTAATAAAAGCAAGGGACAGAGAAATTTAGTGTGTGGCCTTTTCTGTAAGAAAGAAGAATAAGAAAATAAATACACCTATGTACCTTTTCAAAATATATACACACAAGAAGGATGAACCAGAAAACAATAAAGTTGGTTACCTGCCTGCAAAGGTGGATGGTGAGGCAGGGGAAGGAAATGAGGTTTCTCCAAGTTGTAACTTTTTCTGTAGTTCTTTATATTTGGAAGCAGGGCAGTGTTTTAGATAGGCCCCAGAAACGAAATTAATTCAGTAAGGGTGTAGGGAAGACTAAAAACAAAACAACTTATTTGAAATCGATAACATAACCACATTGAAGGAGGGAAAAATAAATAACCTGAGTAACTCTTAAACTCAATTTGAACTTCAGTTTGGGGAGATGGGACTACAAAGAAATTCTGGACTCATAGTTTGTTTTTTGCCGCAGTATGGATGTAATGCTTCTGCAACTATTTAAATGTATAGAAAGATTGAGCAAATTGGTACGTGTAATTTGGGTGGAAGCCAGGGTTTTCACTGTGGAAGAAGAGAGCTCCAAGTACAGATGTGGGAAGATAAGGAAAAGCCCTAAAGGATGGATTGGAATTGGAGTTAAAAGTGTATACTCATGATTTTCTAAGATACATGTGTTTATACATACGACATATGTCACATACATGTATGTATATATTGCAGTTCCATCTACTAAAGGGCCCAGAGACCTCAATAGCACTGAGCACACAGAGTACCCACATCTTTATTTCTGATACCCCCACTAAAAGAAATCGTTGGTTCTAGGGTTGGGACAGGAAAATGAGTATAAGATAAGCCTGGAATATCTTGTTATGCCAGAAAGTACGGAATTGTTCAATGATACAGGCTCGTCAGAATAACATGAGTTAGCTTGATGGGGCTCCCATTGGCTAAATCTGGAACAGTTGGAGTTCCCAGATAACTAAGGTCTATGATGAATTATAGGCTACTGAAAAGTAGGAATCCATGAGCGGATACCCATAATGAGAGAAAAAAGAGGGATATTCCCTACAGAAGAATGCCAACTGAGAATATGGAAGAAACGCTGGGGCTGGAAAATCCTAGTAACAGATTGGGCAAGATCCTCACTGGATGCTAAATCTAAAGTGAAATTTTGATGAACAGAATATTTGCATCGTCTTTAAGTATCTCCCTGTAGATTGCTTATTAAAAGAAGGGAAATAGTAAGACTAAAACCTAGACGAGGTCTTCAAACTTCTCATCACCTATAAGAGGCAGGTGGAAATCATGTAATCTGAATTTGCTACCCTGAGAGACAGCATCAGGTAGTATTTCAACTGGAGATATACGAAGAAACCCTCACATGAACCCAAAAGGAGAAATCTGTGTGGAAGAATTCCAAATTATTTGTGTGGATGCACAGCTGTCAAGGAGTGGGAGCATAACTCCCCACTTCATAAGTGTGGACTTTGCAAAGCCACTTCTGAAAAGTAAAGTATGGAGGGGGGTTAGGAGTAATTCTTTATAACAGAAAAACCTGAAAAATACTGCTTCAGGTAGAGGTGATCAAGGTCAATACCAACAGTGGTAAGTCATGTTAATAGTATGTGTCCTTGTTTGATTTGATACAAAGGGTACTTCTCAGTACCGCTAATTTTTTTCCCAAAAACAACCCCAGTCTGGTCCTGAGGAAATACCGAGACAAATCCCAGTCGAGGATCATTCAACAAAATACCTGACCACGTACTCCTCAAAGCTGTCAAGGTCATCAAAAACCAGGAAAACCTGGGAAATTGGTAAAGCCAAGAGGAGCTTTAGGGGACATGACTACTAAATGTAATGTGGGACCTTGGAATAGAAATAGAACATTAAGTAAAAATGAAGGAAATGCAAAAATAGTTTGCATTTTCTGAAGTTTTATATAAATGGAGTCATACAGCATGTGCTCTTGTCTGGTTTTTTACTCAGCGTAATTATTTTGAAACCTACCCTTGTTGTGTGTATCAACTCATTCCTTATTGTTGCCAAGCAGCAAGATGGAATCACTGTGGATATGCCATAATTTGTTTATTCATTCACCTATTGATGTTTGGGTTGTTTCCAATTTTGAGCTAGTACGACCATTCACGTATGTGTGTGTGTGTGTGCATGTGCACACGTGTCTTTGTGTGGATGTATCTTTTCATTTATTTTAGGTAAATAGGAATGGAATGGGTGATAGGTGTTGTATATTTAACATTTTAACAAACTGTATCTTACAAAATGTTTTTGTACTATTTCACCTTCCCATCTGCAGTGTTTGAGAGTTCCATTTGCTGCATAGACCATAAAGGGTTGGTGTTTTTATTCGTTTTTAATTTGGGACAATCAGATAGATGTGTTAGAGTGTCTCGTGGTTTTAATTTGCATTTTCCTAATGACCACTGCTGTTGAGCATCTTTTCATGTCCTTATTTGCCATCCATGTATCTATGAATTGTTGACCTGCTGTGCCTGTTTTTTAATTGGACTGTTTCAGTTATTGAGTTTTGGTAGTTCTTTATATATCCTAGATACCAATCCTTTTTCAGACATGTGATTTGCATATATTGTTCTCTAGTCTGTGTCTTGTCTTATTCTCTTAATAGTATCTTCCAAAGACCAGTTTTTAATTTTGATGAAGTCCAACTTACCAATATATTTCATTTATGGATCATACCTCTGATGTCATATTTAAAAATTATATGCCTATGTAAGGTCATGAAGATTTTTTTTTTTTTCTAGAAGTTCTGTAGTTCTTACATTTAGGTCTGTGATCCATTTTGACTTAATTTTTGTAGATGATGTGATGTATAGATCAGAATTGGGTTTTCTTTTGTTTTGTTTTTTAATTTGCTAATCTGTTTGATCCAGCACCTTTTGTTGAAAAGACTCTCTTTTTTTTTTCCACTGAATTACCTTTTTTCCTTTTTTTCTTTTTTCTTTTTAATTTTTTTTATTTGGATGTAGTTGACACAATGTTACATTGGTTTCAGGTGTACAACATATAGAGATTATTTTGCCTCTTCTGTTTTTAAATTTGAGGATCTTGTTCACTGATGGTATCCTATTCTTACGTCCCTGAAGAATTAATTTCATTTTTTTCTTTAAGATTTTTTTTTAAGATTTTATTTATTTATTTGACAGAGACAGCCAGCGAGAGAGGGAACACAGCAGGGGGAGTGGGAGAGGAAGAAGCAGGCTCCCAGTGGAGAAGCCTGATGTGGGGCTTGATCCCAGAACGCTGGGATCACGCCCTGAGCCGAAAGCAGACACTTAACGACTACGCCACCCAGGCGCCCCTCTTAAAGATTTTTGTTTTAATTTACTTATGGGAGAGAGCAAGCGTGAGGTGGGGGGGAGGGGCAGAGGGAGAAGTGGACTCCCCATGGAGCAGGGAGCCAGATGCAGGGCTCAATCCCAGGACCCCAGATTCATGTTCATGACCTGAGCCAAAGGCAGACGTTTAACCAACTGAGCCACCCGGGTGCCCTGTTAATTTCGTTTTTGAAGGGGCTTTTTGTTTTTTTGTGGGTTTTTTGTTTTTTTTGTTTTGTTTTTTTTTGCTCCTTACATTGCTTCTGTTTCATCATAGATTCTTTTTTCATGAAGATTTCTTTTGGTCTTTCACATTCTCAGAGGCCTTTATTTCTTTCTTCTTTTTTTTTTTTTTTTTTTTTTTTTTTTTGAGATTTTACTTATTCCTTTGAGAGATTGAGTGAGAGAGAGCCCACGAGCAGGGGCAGAGGGAAGGGAGAGAGAGAGGGAGAAGCAGGCTCCCTGCTGAGCAGAGAGCCTGACTTGGGGCTCTATCCCAGGACCTGGGATCATGACCCAACCTGAAGGCAGACACCCAACCGACTGAGCCCCCCAGAGGCCTTTCTTAAATGACTGGTGATGCTTGCCTTTCTATCACTAAGCTGCTGATCGGACTGAATGAGCCTGAGGTTGGACTTCTTGATGAGTGAGATTCACGTGGTGATCGGTCCCTTTTTAAATCTTCATTCTGGTGTTGCGCACTGGTACTGTGATCTGTTTAAATGTGGTTTTCTTTTTCTTGTGTTTAATATATGTGATAGTTCTGTCTGAATTTGCTTCCAGTGTTTTTGCAGAATTCTCAGTCTTTTCATTCAGCATCTCCATGTTCTCTCCTTCAAGAAGTCACATTAGACATTTATTAGATCTTTACATTTTATGCTCTTTTAACCTCTTTTCTATGTTTCTGTATTTCTTTGCTGTGTTTTGGGTTTTTTCTTAATGTTTATCCTCCATTTCCCCATTTCTTTTTCGGCCATGTCTGATCTGCTATTCAACCCATCTATTGAGGTGTTTTGGTGGCGGGTGGTTTTTTTTTTTTTTTTTCATTATAGCAGTTATATTTTTCATTTACAGAAGTTACATTTGGTTCTTTTCAGGTCTGCCTGATTGCTTTTTATTCCTTTGCCCATTCTTTAATAATATTTTTCTTTTTTTTAAGGTTTATTTATTTCAGAGAGAGAAGAGCACATGCACACGCATGTGTGCGTGTGGGGAGGGGGATGGCACAGAGGGACAGGAGCGAGAATCTCAGGCAGACTTCCTGCCAAGCGAGGAACCCAATGCAGGACTCAGTCCCACAACCATGAGATCATGACCTGAGCTGAATTCACGAGTCAGACACTTAACCGACTGAGCCACCAAAGTGCCCCTTTTTATTTCTTCTTAAACAGTTCTTAGGGTGCCTGAGTGGCTCAGTCGGTTAAGCATCTACCTTCAGCTCAGGTCATGGTCCCAGGGTCCTGGAATTGAGTCCCACGTCAGGCTCTCTGCTCAGCGGGGAGCCTGCTTCTTCCTCTCCCTCTGCCTGCCCCTCTCTCTGTGCCAAATAAATAAAATCTTTAAAAAAAAAAACAAACAGTTCTTGAATAGTTCTTTTATACTCTGTCTAGCAATTTCAGTGCCTATTTGGGATTCCTGATCTATTTCTGCTGATACTTGTGATGGATTGCTTATCATGTGTTTGATACTTACTGTGTACTAATACTTGATCAAATCTGTGGGAATGCTGAAAGGCCTGAATTATAGGTGATTATTTCCTGAAATGATTTAGGATGCTTTTGCTGGGTGTCATGGGGCACTAGTGGCCTGGAACTACTTTAATGTCTTGAGCTGGGGATTTCCTAACCATCTAGGATAGTGTAAGTTATATCCTCAGAGGTACAGGAGAGCAGGCCGCCTGTGGTTTTAAAATCCCAGAGTAGCCTCTCCACCCAGCATGGGCAAAAAAGGCTCACTTGAGGTCTTCTTTTGAATGTAGTCAGATTTTTTTTCTTCCTACCCTTTGATTGAAGTTGCAGCCCCCTTAGGGATTTTGGTCTGATGCAGGGATTTCCAGTTAAGTTCCCCTGCAGTAAATGGTAAGTTTAACATAGAGTAAGTTGGTTACAGCTCATATGTATAGTTCATGAATATTCTGTCCTAATCTAAGAAAAAAATACTGAAGGAACACCATTTACCAAGTAGAATATAGCTTCCCAACTAGTGTGTTCTGGATTTGTCAAGATAATTTATCCCTGCAATACTTGGGATAGTCAGAGACCTCAGACTGGGTACATTCAGGGGCTTATAACCCTTGCGTTGTATAGATGATCATTTTCTGTGCGTGCTGAAACTATGGAGAAGGTTAGAGAGCTTTTCTCTAGATCATTAGTCCCTGAAGATGCTTTGGAAAAGACTGCATACTATATATCCCTCTTAACTTATCATAATGTTCATAAGCATATTAAAGGTTTAAAGAGGCCTTGAAATAAGGAAAACTTTGCAAATGTATTTGACCATGATAATTTTATTTTTTTTAAGGTTAACAGCCTGCAATGTTGAAACCAAGCTGTTTGTAATTGTTGACCCCCTGAAATTGCAAGGTTATAGTCACTGACAAGTAGAGTCCGAATAAGATATTCTACACCAGGGGCGCCTGGGTGGCACAGCGGTTGGGCGTCTGCCTTTGGCTCAGGGCGTGATCCCGGCATTGTGGGATCGAGCCCCCCATCAGGCTCCTCCACTATGAGCCTGCTTCTTCCTCTCCCACTCCCCCTGCTTGTGTTCCCTCTCTCGCTGGCTGTCTCTATCTCTGTCAAATAAATAAATATAATCTTTAAAAAAAAAAAAGATATTCTACACTGACATTTAAGGGTCAATAAATATGCATTAGCTGCTAACTGAGCTAGCTGTAAAGCGGACAAGCTTATATGAAAACTATGGGTATAACCATCTCTGCGTGGACGTTGGCTATATGAATCTACTGGAACTTAAAATTCTAGCCAGTATTTATTAAGCGTGCATCCTAGACACTGATAAATATTTCATAATGTCTTTCCATTGCCCTCAGGAAAAAAGAATATCACTTCTTTACCCTGGCCTTCAAGGGTCCTCATGATGTGGCCTCTATATCCTCCTTCAGCCCCATCTCCTACACCTCTCACGCAGGGCACCAGCCACGCTGGCCTTTCAGTGTACCAAGTATATTCCAACCTGAAAGCCTTTGTCTTGTTCTTTACTTTGCCTAGAACATCCCAGCACCAGATATTCAATTGGCTGCCTTTTTTGGCGTCGGGGTCTTATCTCACCAAAGCCTTTCCTCACCCCTGAATCTTAGCTGACTACTCCTGGCACAGTTTGACTCTGCCTTCACATGGCCTTGCTTGGATTCCTCCTGCCAGTAGACTGGTAACCTTTGTGAAAAGCATGAATCTTGTCTGCTCTGTACACTACGGTGTCTTTAGCCTCTGCTACTGTGAGACACACAAATGCTTGATAAATGTTGTTGAATGTTGAATGAATAGGAGAAGCAGCTCATAACTTGTTTCACAGCTGAGTTCACAGCTAACGAAGGGCAAAGTCGAGACTCAAATCTAGGGCTGTGCAAGTTCTGTGCTGTTAGCACCACCCTTCACTGAGACAAGGACTGTCCCATTCTATCATCTTATCAGTTCAGAATGTTGCTAGACTTTGTTTTAGCATTGCCCTCAGAATCTTATTCTTTTGAAATCTGGTGGTAGCAGATTTTGATTCTTTTGAAAATACCTTTGATTTTTTTTTTTTAAATACCTGCAAGTTATTCAGAACCAAATCTGTTAAATAAGATGGGTAATCAAGCTGGGGAAAACTGTTGAGGGTAACGGAATGATTACAAAGTATCCACACACAATACGTTTTTCTTTTTAAAATTGGATCTAAGGGGCGCCTGGGTGGCACGGTGGTTGGGCGTCTGCCTTCGGCTCAGGGCGTGATCCTGGCGTTATGGGATCGAGCCCCACATCAGGCTCCTCCGCTGTGAGCCTGCTTCTTCCTCTCCCACTCCCCCTGCTTGTGTTCCCTCTCTCGCTGGCTGTCTCTATCTCTGTCGAATAAATAAATAAAATCTTTAAAAAAAAAAAAATTGGATCTAAAAGAGAGGTCTAGAAGAGTACTGTAAGAAGTTGGAGGTTGTGGCAACAGCGTTTGTAGCAGGTATAGAGTCTCCTAAGGAGCCTTCTTAAAAGAGAGTATTCATTAGGGTAAAAAATATTACCATTGTGTGGATTAAGAAACTGATTTTGTCACTTTCATAGTTACACCTGATACATGTGAAAATCAGTTTCCCATCTTAGTACAATGTTCCATACCTGCATACCTGAAAATAATAGCTCAGTCTCTCAAACTAAGAGATGCGTCTGCTTGGTTTTATTTTGTCAGGCTTTAGGTAACAGATTTCAGCTTTGTTATTGGTCATGGTAAGAAGTTAAACTAGCCAGGAAAGAAACTGTGCATAAAGTGTAAAATGATACCAAAAAACACTAACTGAACCAAAAGAATAGGATAGATACCAAACTCTAAAGATTCTTTGGTTGGTAACTTTTCACTCTAGTTGTAACTCACAGTGTGTTTATGTCTTTTTTTTTTTTTTTTTGAAGTTTTCTTTTGGTTCCTATGTTGCTTCTATTTCCTTTTAGATTATTTTTTCCTGAAGATTATTTTTGCTCTTTATTTTCCTATTTTCTTTTCCTTTCTTCTCACTAAACTTGAAGTTCTGCAGTGTATTTCAGGAAAGGTTGGAGTTGGCAATATTACTTTTTGGAGGTTTGGGGTGGCTTTGAGAGAGGGCATATCTTTTTGGAGGAGCAAATGTGCAGCATTCACTGAAGATAATGTAGCGTCTTTGTGCTTTTCCTTTGAAAAGAAAATAATGTTTAGCTTGAGATACTTGGAATTTTTTTTAACCACTGTTCATGTTAAGGAAAAAAATGAGATAGGGTTACATATGTACAAATGTCATCTTCTATTATTTTTTAAATGGTTAATATCTGTAAATTATCTCTAAAATTTAAAAATCCCCAATTAATCCCTCCAGAGCTCTTAGCAGTGATTTTTAAAAGCATCTATATATTTTCTGGATGCTCTAAATTATTGTAGAAACCTATAGTTTCAGAGCTGAAAGGCAAATTGAGAAATCATCGGTTTATTATGTATTTCACCACAATTTTTTAAAAAATCATCCAATCTTTTTTTTTTTTTTAAGATCTTATTTATTTATTTGACAGAGAGCCAGCGAGAGAGGGAACACAAGCAGGGGGAGTGGGAGAGGAAGAAGCTAGGCTCCCAGCGGAGGAGCCCGATGTGGGGCTCGATCCCAGAACCCTGGGATCATGGCCTGAGCTGAAGGCAGATGCTTAACGACTGAGCTACCAGGCGCCCCAATCTCCTTTTTTATAGAGAAGTGACCCACCTAGTTTCTGTCAAAGCTTAAATTACGTGGTGATCTTCTGATCCTACCCCGTTCTTGCTGTCACTGTTGACGTTCTTATTAGCTAACATGGGAGCTAATAAACTTGCACCTTGTAGAAAGGGAAGCCTCTGTTTTGAAGCAAACATTTTCTTACAGAATAAAATTATCATTTCTGAGGGCTAGATCTTCATTTTTCAGATACCACTTACCACAATCTGAACTAAGTTCTTTGGGGGGTGGGGGGGTGTATCCGTGCTGTGTCATGTATTATTGATTTCTTCTACTTTTAAGACTGAACATTCTTCACGCTCTGAAAGGAAAAGAAGAGACTCATTCGGGATGTTTGACGGTTATGACAGCTGCAGTGAGGACACGAGTAGCAGCTCCAGCTCTGAGGAGAGTGAAGAAGAAGTTGCTCCTTTACCTTCTAACCTCCCAATTATCAAAAACAATGGACAAGTGTACACATACCCGGACGGTAAATCTGGCATGGGTGAGTGCTCGCAGCCTTCTTCTGTTCCTCGGCTCGTGTCAGAGCTTCTGTATCAGTTCCATTTCTTCGGTCATTTCCCTTCCTTCGAATTTTTTCAAGGAAAAAAGAAACACAGTCTGAAACTTACAGTTGCAGATAAGATCTCTGTTTGATCTCTTTTTCTTCCTACCTGCCGTATTCTGGCAGAAGGCATGTAGAACAAAATTAAAACAAAGGGCTACTGAGAAGCATAATGTGGACATAAATTCAGTCATTAGGTAGTAAATCCGTGTGTAACGAAAGTGTGTAGGATCACCGGCTTATAGAGTTGACAGACACTTCCAGGGGAAAGTCTCTCTCCTCTACAAAAATTCCTCATGGGAAGTTTTCTATTTTAACACTTACAGTGATAACGTATCTGTAATTACCAGAATATCCTTTATATTGCACCAAAATTATCTGTGCTCTACATTTTGTCTTTGGGTCCTAATTTGCCTTTTAAAGGTACACAGAATAATTCTAATCCTTGTTACGATGATCTCCCTTCACACTGGAACACTCTTGAATAACTCTGGTTGCTTCGGTGATTTCTCATAATATCACGGTGATTTTAATTCATCAGTGTGTCCTGCTCACCGTCTTCCGGGCATACTTGGATTACATGGTGGTACGGTGACAGCTTGTCCTGTCTTGCCTGAGACTGTCCTGTTTTTAGGATTAAAGTCCCGTATCCTGGAAAGCACCTCAGGCAAATGGCTGATCACCTATGTAATTAGGGCAGAAGGTAGTTCCGCCTTCACTTCCTTTTTCAGGACACTGTGTTTCCACCCATGCCACAGCATTACTCTAGCTTTTTTGAAAGTAATACTGATTTTGCATATAGCTGAAATTCTTTAATCTTTTCTACAGCTATACCAGTTAACCAATTAAACGATTTTGTGCATTTGCAGTTGACTTTTTTTTTTAAGATTTTTAAATAATCTCTCCACCCTGCGTGGGGCTTGAATTTAGAACCCCAAGATCAAGAGTCACCTGAGCCACCAACTAAGCTAGCCAGGCACCCTAGCTCTCTATTTTTTTAATAAATGATACGAGGCTGATCTGAATATACTTTTAGGAAGGCACAAGCAAGGGCCATGAGAGCATGAAGGGCAGGTGATGAATTCTCACTGGGTGGAACCAGGGAGGGTTTCACAGGGCAAGTTGGCTTTGAAGGACAAAGGTGGAAAGTGTGGGAGGAGCCTGTGAAATGAGGGAACTATACTAGCAAAGGTTGGAAGGTAGGGCTTTGAAGGAATAATGCTGAGCCATTCAATTGAGGCAGGCACGTAGGTGACCAACCACAGGAAACATCGCGGAGAGATGAAAGATCTGGAAATACAACCATTTTGGAGCCTGCAGTGTCTGAAAACATATTTTTAAATCAGTCAGTGCTCACCAAGGGCCTCCCACAAGGTCCTGGCTTCTGGTACTTGCTGTCAGCAAAGAGGCTTCCTATTGGCAAAAGCTGAAGGACACACTCCCACTTCAGTCGGGAGTCAGACAAGGTCATCTCCAAGGACATCACAAAGACTAGGGCACAGGGGAAAGAAGGTGGATCAGGCAGATATGGAGTTAAATTTTTGGCCTTGGGCGGGCTTCTAACCCACTGAGCGTGTTTTCCCGTCTCTGCAGTTGGGATGAGGCTACCTGCTAGGCGGGCTGGCCTGAAGGCAAGGATCAGAGGAACTATCCCCAGAAGCCCCATGTGGGGCTACATACGCCAGGGATGCCAGGGATGCCGGAGAACACTGAATGGGAGTAGGATCCAGCCTTGTTTGATACCACTGAGACTCAGAAGGGAGTCCGCCATGACGCCATTCTGATTTTAAAATTGAAAGATGATTCAGGGCCTGAAGGGGACCCAGGAGTGATTTCTAGCTTACTCCCAGGGTGGGGCTGTAGGTGGGCCTCATTGATGAAATCAGCTTCACATTTCTCTTAATGGCTCTCTTGATGAAGGGAAGCAGAGTAGCAGTGGTCTCTGCTCCGATAACTGTCACAGAACCTTAGCAGCCAAGAGCCGGGTTTGGAGGCCTGGCCATCCGTCTAAGGGCAGAGGGCCGGTGCCGACCTCCCCAGGCCTGTCCCATCAAGGTGATGTGCAGCAAGTATGGTGGCTGCAGAGGTTTCCCTTGGGACACTGGTTGAGCTACACACTGTGCTGGTCCCGGGAGACCTGCCTCTGAGTGTGGCAGGATATCTGGTAAGAATTGGGCGCTTCCCCAGTCCCCCTCAGCCGGACAGGCTCTGGATTTGTAGACAAAAGCTTCTGAGGCCTTTCCTTTGGAGATTTGCCAAGTTCTGGCCCCTTTCCAGCTGCAGTTGATTTTATTTATTTATTTGAGAGAGTGCCCACGCACAATTGGGGGGAAGGGGGAGGAACAGAGGGAGAGGGAGAAGCAGACGCCCCACTGAACAGGGAGCCCACCACGGGGCTCAATCCCAGGACCCTGGGATCATGACCTGAGTCGAAGGCAGCTATTTAACCAACTGAGCCACGCGGGCGCCCCTGCAGTTGATTTTTTAAATACAAGGCTTAAGACTTTAAATTATTCCGGGGCGCCTGGGTGGCTCAGTCAGTTAAGCGTCTGACTCTTGATTTCAACTCAGGTCATGAGATCTAGCCCTGAGTCCAGCCTGCTTAAGATTCTCTCTCCCTGTCCCCTCCCCCACCCCTAAATAAATAAATAATTCCACATAACCTGTTTCTTACTAAATTTTGGTCGTCTTAGAAATTTTTTATTTCTAATTCTGTCATTTAATGTTGAAGGTTGTGTTGTATAATATTCTAGTTTTATGCCATTTGCAGATTTGATGATAATGCCCTGTAGGTCATATTCTTATCTTTTGATTAAAAAGTCGAGTAGCACAGGGCCTGGTACAGAGTCCTGCAAGCCATATCAAAAAACTTCCCATCACTGGGGCACCTGGCTCGCTCACTCGGAAGAGCCTGTGATTGTTGGTATCAGGGCCATGAGTTTGAGCCCCACATTGAGTGTAGAGGTTACTGAAAAATAAACTTCAAAAAAAAAAAAAAAAAACTGGGGGTGCCTGGTTGGTGAAGTCAGTAGAGCATGCAACTCTTGATATGGGGTTGTGGGTTTAAGTCCCACATTGGGTGTAGAGATTACTTAAAAATAAAATCTTAAAAAAAAAAACAAAAAACCCTTCCTGTCATTTATCTCAGGACCCACCAGGTGTGGTCATCCAGTCCGTTAAAACCTACCTAGATGTCTTCTACTTCACCTTAAATTTCTCAATCATTATTGACAAAGCTGCAAGAGAGATTTTATCAAATGTGTTAATTCTTAAAAAAAATAAAAATAAAAAAAAGTATCATCTCCTGTTTATATACAGTCGAACCTCCAGGAGCACACAGTCAAATCCGTGTGTAACTTTTGACTCCCCAAAAACTTAATTACTAATAGCCTACTGTTGACCAGAAGCCTTGTGATAACATTAACAGTCGATTAACGCACATTTTGTATGTTTTTTTATATTATATAATGTATTCTTAGAATAAAGTAAGCTAGAGAAAAGAAAACATTTTTAGGACGATCACAAGAAAGAGAAGATATATTTACAGTACCGTATCATATTTATTGAAAAAAATCCACATGTAGATGGACGAACCCATGCAGTTCAAACCCATGTTATTCCAGGGTCAACTCTGTACTCTCGCCATGGTTTAGTTATACCAATCCAGTAATCTCATCACAAAAGGAAATAAGGTTTATTGAAACTTTATATGTGCCCGGGTCTATTTTAAATACTGGAGATGCAGAGGAAACAATAGAGAGTAGTCCCTGCCCTGGTGGAGTTTACATCCTAGTTGTGGGAATTATAGTTTGATACGTATAATTCTTGACAAAGAGTCACTGTCCCAAGGGATCCCAACTTTTTACCTAGATGGTTACAGACCTTTTTAATTAACTGTTCTGTAATTTTTTCCACAGAAAACCATTTAGTTTTTTCTCTCCTTAAACACTCTTTCTTCATCTCTAATCCGGTGGTACCTTATCTTTCTTCCATGATTTCTCGATAGATTTCTAAGTACTGGTTAAACTACAGGTCCCTCCAGTTTAACTGTTTGGGTGGAGATTTGAGCCCACTCAGGCAGTTATTTGCTGTGTTACTTTCTGGTTTGTTTGGGTTTTTTTCCCCTCTTTCGAGGAACAAATGACAAATACGGTTGTATGTATTTAACATGTGTACAATGTGATGATTTGATATATATATATATATATGTATATGTTGGGGAATGATTACCAAGATCAAAACAAATAACCTATCCATCGCTTCATATAGTTAGCTTTCCTTTTTTGTGTAGGGCGGTGGAAAAGAACACAATGTCTATTCCCAGCAACTTTCTAATATGCCCTACAGTATTATTAACTATAGTTACCATGCTGTATGTTAGATCTTCACAATTTACTTTTCTTATAACTGAAACTTTTACTGTTTGACCTACATGTCACCTTCCCCCCAGCCTCTGTCAGTCACTGTTCTATTTTCTGTTTCTATGAAATCGGCTTTTTTTTTTTTTTTTTTAGGAATCCACATGTAAATAATCCCATACACTATTTGACTTAGCATATGCTCTCCAGGTTTAACCATGTTGTCACAAATGGCAGGATTTCCTTCTTTTTTTTGTGAATGAATAATAGTCTGCTACAATGAATAATATTTTATATATGTATATATATGCCACATTTTATATCTCCATCTATCAAAGGCATTTAAGTGTTTTCATTATCTTGGCTTTTGTGACTAATGCTACAGTGAACATGCAATGCAGATATCTGCTTGAAATACTGATTATCAATCAACTAATTATTGACAAGGGCACCAAGAATACAGAATAGAGCAAGGACAATCTCTTAAATAAATGGTTTTGGGAAAACTGGATATGCACATGCAAAAGAGTGAAACTGGATCCTTGTCTTACACCACTCAACAAAAATCAACTTAAAATGGATTAAACTTCAATGTAAAACCTAAAACTAAAAAACCAGAAGAAAACATAGGGGAAAAGCTTTTTGACACTGGTCTTGGCAGTGATTTCTTGGTTTAGACACAAAAGCAGAGGTAACAAAAGCAAAAATAGGACTACATCAAACCAAGGAGGTCTGCACAGTAATGGAAGCAGTAAATTGAAAAGGCATCTTACAGAATGGGAAAAAAAATATTTGCAAATCATACCTGATAAAGAACTCCTACAACTCAGTAGCAAAAAAACCCAATCCAAATAAAAGATGGACACGGACCTGAATAGACATTTTTCCTAAGAAGACATACAGATGGCCTACAGGTACATGAAAAGGGCTCAGCATCACTAATTATCAGGAAAATACTGATCAAAACCATAATGAGATGCCACTTTACACCTGTTGGGATGACTTACCAAAATGATAAGAGATAACAAATGTTGGTGAGGATGTGCAGAAAGGGAAACTCTTACACACTGCTGGTGGGACTGTAAATTGGTATATAGCCATTACAGAACACAATAGGTAGAGCGATTCCTCAAAAAAATTGAAACTAGAACTGTCATAACCTAGCAGTCCCACTCCCAGGTACATATCTGTTTATTTATTCAGTCCTTGTGACCCTTCTTCTGATTCTGCCTTTCAGATTGTTGTCCAGTATGTGAATTTACTAAAGAGGCACATTAGTAGTCAGTCTTGTTTTCCTGTTATCAAAGGGAATAATCAAGCATTTATCTCAAGCTTTGAACCCGTCCTTTCCTTCTTGTCCTCTGAACGTAACTTGAAAAATCTGTGTATTACCCTTAGCATTTTTCCAAGACTTGGCTCTTTCTAGGTTGCTGTCTGTGTTAATCCTCGGTTGCGTTGCACTTCTTTTCATCTTTTGTTTATAATCCTTTCAGAAGGCTAGAGCTCTTAGTGTATGTGAAAATGCCCGGCACGTGGTGAGCACTAAGGACGTGGAAGTGGGATCTGCTTTGTATTTGTGGGTTTAGACCCTTTGGAAAGCCTGTTAGACTTCGAGCTATGGTCAGACTCTCTGGAGCCGTAGCCATGGCATCATACCAGTCTTTTCTCTAACTTTTGTGGAGGGTTTTCCATCATTTGTGTAACAGAAGACATTTCCTGTCGGTTTAATGTTGAAATTCAAACCTTTGGATACTAAGTTATTAAAACTGTTAGGTGAAAAATGGTTTTCTTATATGATCATGACACCAGTGTTTTTATTTTCTTAATTAGCTACCTGTGAAATGTGTGGGATGGTTGGTGTGCGAGATGCTTTTTACTCCAAAACAAAGCGTTTCTGTAGCGTTTCATGTTCACGAAGCTATTCGTCAAACTCCAAGAAGGCAAGCATTTTGGCCAGACTTCAGGTAACGGTACAGAAACCTTCTTATTCTTTATATCTGTTATTTCTATGGCTTTCACTGTTTATCTGTCATTTGATTGTGATTCACTGCACTCCACTTCCACCCAGTTGGCCATTTACCACTTTATACCCCACACTTTTTTTTTGAAATATGTGGTCCCCAGAGTTTGCTCAGTCTATAAAATTGAACAGCTCTTATAAACAGACAAGGTATGCTATCCAAAGTAAACTAGGAACTGTGTGTATAAGTGAATGAAAAATACTTGCTCTTTTTCTAAATAAATAGAAATATAATAAACACCTTGTTATATACAGAAACTGAGGCCATTTTTCCCCCTTGTTTTCTTTTGAGTTAACATCAAGGTAGATTCATTCAGTATTTTGGGGGGAAATGACTTACCCTTTGGTATTATTTCTCCATCATCTTTGCTTTGTACTTTTGATTGCAACCGATTTGATACCTTGAACAAATGTGTTTGGTTAATCCAACTCACCTTTTTGAAAACGTTCATGGTATAAAAAGAAATTCGTCTTTCTTTAAATGCACATCAATGCCAACAAAATGGAGATTTGACCGTTTGACTAAGTTGTTACTCTTGTAGCATATAAACAATGTTTTTAAGGCATTTAACTGATTTCTGTAATATATTTGATCACATTTATCTTACTCTCCTTTAACTTGTTGTGATCATTACATAACACTGAAAGGATGATATACATTCCCCAAATTAAGGAAATACATCACTTAGATGTATTTCTGTATTTCAGATAGACAGTACGTAAGATCCTGAGCAGTGGTCTATACCCAAATGGATGGCAGTTTGTCACACTGTGAATTTGGCCCATGATCATTTTGTCATTGATCTTTTGCGTTAGCACTAAAGGTATAAACCTCAGTCACTTGCTCTTTAAACATTAAATTATCTTCTCTTACCATATAAATAGCAATGCTTGGCAACCTGCATGAGTGAATAACCACTGGTTTTATCTAGTATAAGAAGGAATCAAGTATCCACCACAGCCTGTATTTTAACATCTTATGGGATATAATTTTTTATTAACATATTAATTTGCATATTGCTATTTAGTCTGTGTCAGCTCTGCTACCCATGTTAGATATCTACATTGTAGCAGAACTCCGGAAAACATTTCTCATGTTAAAATTCCTTGTATGTTTCCTCTGCTTTAATAATTTTCTAAACCCTTGATGTTACTTAAGCAGAATGAGTAGTATGCAATCAGGTTAATTTTTTCGGTGGGGGGGGGGTGGATGAAAAAGAATCCTATTTACTTAACTCCTCTTGTTTTAGGGTAAGCCTCCAACAAAGAAAGCAAAAGTTCTTCAGAAACAACCTTTAGTTGCTAAACTAGCCGCATATGCTCAGTATCAAGCTACCTTGCAAAATCAAGCAAAGACTAAAGCAGGTAATATCGGTGAATGTAATGGAGGTAAAATATTTGATACTGATTCATCTAGTTTGAGTTAATGACATTTTAATTTTGGATTTTGTTAACTAAGCTATTTCTAGGCCCTACAAGTACATTCATTATGACATTAGGCTTCCTGATGATGGTTTTGGTTTCAATAAGTTATTCTAGAAGAGAGTAGTTGTGTTCACAAGTCCATAGTGCTTGGGGCAGTATCTTTAACATTTTTTATTTGGCTTATTATTTTCTCTGTACAGGTTCTCTATGCTGTGGCTGGTGGGGAGCATTGTGGAGATAAAAAGCAAATAGGGCATTTAGCAGGCTTTGAAGGGAGTGGGGAGAAGAGAGTAGTAAGAGGAAGATTGAGGAAAGGATCGTTTCTAATAGAAAATTCTACAGAGCAGAAGCAGGGAGACGTAGCAGGGAGTAAAGCAATGAAAAACCCTCGTGAAGGTATCAGTGGCAGATACTGGATAGAGATCTCATTGAGGTACCTAGTAAAAGCTGCATGGGAATAAAAACCCAAAAGCACCCATGGCGTTCCTTGAACACTTCTGCTCTAAGCTGTTCTTTGCTGCTGATTACTGAAGAGCTCTTTCTTATTTCACTTCCCAAGCAGCTTATGCTATGTATGGAAGACTTAAACTGCTGTTTGTTTGCAGATAATGATCTATGCAAAAGTTCATGTTTATTTAGAAAAGTTGTTAGATCTTTACAGGAAAAAAGAAAACTTTCTTTCAAGGTGATAATTTTATATCATGTCACATTTTCTTGTAAATAACAGGTTTGAGAATTGTAATATATCTAAATTTATTTTTTTTCAGCAGCAGTCTCCATGGAAGGCTTCAGCTGGGGTAACTACATCAATAGCAATAGCTTTATAGCAGCTCCAGTTACCTGCTTTAAACATGTGAGTATGGAATTTCTCACCTCCTATTGAAATGCTTAGTCATTGTTTAAAGCTGAAGATACAATAATACCTACATGTCTTGTCTTTAGAAGATCTTTATTTTATACATTGTCATAAAAATGTTTCTTTTTTATTATACTTATTCGTAATAAAAATAATTTCTAGAAGTTTTACAAGTAAAAGCATCCTTTAAAGAAATTACAATTTGCAATTGTTCAAATATGGAAAAGTACTAGTCTCCTCCAATTTTCATGTTAGACTGAACCATATACAGTTGTTGGCTTTGTATATCATGTGTTGGCAATGTCGTATGGCTCAGTGTAGTACAAACCATCCATCGTGCATGTTACCTAAATCTTTGTGATCTGACCTGGTAATTCGGAAAAGGAAGGATCTTTCTTCCAGTTATGTTTTTGTCTCCAAAGGTAAAATCACAAAAACAAAGAAGGAACTATTAGTAATAGAGCGTTGTGAACTGAAAAATGTGATATATACTGGACAACCCTTTGCAGGATGTTCTTTTTGGCAAGTAGATTCTTACAGAGAATATGAAGTAATTCAGAATTATGTTAAAAATGTTATCAGAGGGGCATCTGGGTGGCACAGCGGTTGGGCGTCTGCCTTCGGCTCAGGGCGTGATCCTGGCGTTGTGGGATCGTGCCCCACATCAGGCTCCTCTGCTATGAGCCTGCTGCTTCCTCTCCCACTTCCCCTGCTTGTGTTCCCTCTCTCGCTGGCTGTCTCTATCTCTGTTGAATAAATAAATAAAATCTTAAAAAAAAAAAAGTTATCAGAAGATAAGTTTGTTCCTTTTGATCCTCTTCCTTTTTGTTCAGTGATCTATGATTTATTCTCTCCAAAACTTTTTTGACCTTACTACAAGTTTAATTGATATTTAAAGGTTTTATCTGCTATTAAAAAAATTCTGTCTGTTACTGACTATGTACAAAAAGAAAAGAGAATTTAGAAAATTAATGAATGATGGGGCGCCTGGGTGGCTCAGTCATTAAGCGTCTGCCTTTGGCTCAGGGCATGATCCCAGGGTCCTGGGATCGAGCCCCGCATCGGGCTCCCTGCTCTGCTGGGAGCCTGCTGCTTCCCCTCCCACTCCCCCTGCTTGTGTTACCTCTCTCACTGGCTGTCTCTCTCTCTCTTTCAAATAAATAAATAAATCTTTTTTAAAAAAGAAAAGAAAATTAATGAATGAAATTTTGCTTACACTGAACATTTTGTTAAGTTAGGATTTCACTTTTAGATAACAGCATGTGGACAAAACTGAGCTTGAGTTCTTGTTGTGGAAAACCAAATGCATTTTCATTTGTTCACGGCCAGTACAGACTCTTGATCAAGGCCAAGCATCTGAAATCAGTGGTAGAAATAAAAACTAAAGCTGAGTTCATTCACTTGTTAGTTTTTTTTCCTGGAAGTACAGATGTTCATCCCTTAGCTGGTGTCCTGCTGGCTGTCTAAAGCAGCCTAAGTGCAATCCTAGATACTTTATTCAGTGTACAGTATAGTGACGTACTTTACCATAAGTTGGATAGTAGTGTCACATTTGTGAAATAGATTAAATAAATACACAGCAACAGCAACATTAAAGAGAATTGCAAAGCAGATCTTTCTCTCCCTATAGTTCTTTCTGCTTTTGAGAAACTCAAACTCACATTAAGTTCTCAGTTATAACTCCTTCATCCCAGATACCTGGAACATTTGTTGTCTCTTCTGAATAGCCTTTATCTCTTTTCCTACCTTTAATTTAATATTCTGGGGGCTTTGTATATATTGATACCATATACTGTGTAAAGCTATGTTATGTAAGTAGTCAGCGTATTTTTTTAAAGGCATTTCAAAATCCCAAAAGCATATTTTATTTCATGTCCGTGTCTATTAAAGTTCTTTGTAAGAAAATCTCTCTTATAATAATGAAACTGATTTTGTTTTCAACTCTGCTTTTTTAAGATTAAAGGGTTCTATCATATAGATTAGAGCAGCTAGCCTTATTGTATTATTAATAATGATATTGTGCGGGCTCCCGTTTCTCGCTCAGAAGCACAGCATCTGTCACCCAGTGTCTTCCTGCTCCACTCATCTTTCTTTACTGTCTTTTTCTCATCGAGTAGGAAAGCAACTGATACCGGTAATTTCTTAGTTTATTTTAGTACAGATGAGTTTGCTTTGTTGCCTTAACCAGCATCTTCACTTGAAGCCATTTGGTTTCCATCAGACCTCATGCTACACTTGATTTTGTCCTGTAGAGAGGACTCTTCCTAGTTCTTCCCCCAAGTAGTTCTCTAGGTCTCCAAGGAGAGTTACTGGCTTTGGCTTTAGAAAGTCTGTTGTCAGGTGCTGCTGGGAGCACAAGGCTCTGCCTTGTTTCATCCATCTTCTCATGTTCTAAGACTCAAACCCCCGCCCTAACACTGGTTCATCAGTAAGGCCCACTTCCTGCAGACTCCACATGTGCCTTGTCCCCAACTTGCACACAGGTTGGGAGCCTTTTCCTGCTCATGGGGGATTCTTTTTCAAACATAATTTTAAGAAACATTCAGTGTGTAACATGGAAACAGAACTATGCTGATTGAACCAAGAATTGGGGCTGGGAGCAGTGTCAGAGCCTTGAGTGCCTTGCTGCTTTAACATAACCCGACCTCTTCTGGAGTAAGGATCACAGGTAAACAAACACTTTATATTTCCTGGCACTTAAGTATGATTGTAATTAGTTCTAAAATCACAGGATTTCAGGAGTGGAGCTCTTTTTTCCTCAGTCTATCTTTAAACTTCTAAGAATGAAGTTTCTGCAAAGTGTATCCTAGGACTATGTCCTCTCTCATAGTTGCTATAGTAATGCACACTGCTTTCTACTCAGTCACTCAGTTACAGCAATGTTGACATTTTTTATAATTAGCAAAGGAAATTGAGCTTCAGCTGTTATTAAATATACCTACTTCGAATCTGTATATCATGATTGCCATGTGTCTAGTATAACTTTAATTTTGTCTAGGTGGTAGTTTGGAGACTTTTTCATTTTTTTTTGGCTTTTGGTTTTTGTTTTTTGGGGGGTGGGTTGGTTGTTTAAGCTTCAGAATTACTACTCTTTTCCCTAATAGACATAGTTAGGATAAGAGGAAGCTACACTGATTGATCTAGCAAGGGTGGGGTGGGGTGGCCAGAGCCTTGGCTCTCATCCTTGGCTTCCCCTTCCTTGGCAGTCTCAGAAGTTGGAAACCACTGAATTAGGTAATAACACTTTTAATTAATCCAAAATCATGTGGTCACAAAACTGTAAAGTATCTTAAAAATCATCTAGTTCATCTCATCCATCTCTTGTTGTAAATGAAACTCTTGTTACTTTTTTCAGTAGCCAGATTATATTTCAGTTTTGGGCTTTACCCTGCTTTCCATAATTTAAAGTTTTCTAGTTTTGTTTTGTTTTGTTTTTAATGTAGTTTTTAAGTAAGCCCCCGTAGGAAAAACGTTCCTGTGTTTCTTTTACTCATGCACTGCTACCACACAGTATTTCTGACACCAGGTGAGCAGGTTTTCCACACATCAGAGAATTCTCTAACCCCAGCTGGGTGTCTGACAATTCAGCTCAATTCTGACACTGTCTGCCTGGAGTTAGCATCATATCCCTCAGGTTAAGGGCTCAGTCCCACAAGACTAGCCCCACGTCCGATACCAATCCAAAGTCCCAGTTGTTACCTCTGCTTCTGACCAACTGGCTCTAAATCAGGGTTCCCATGACGTGCTCCTTGGGCTCAATAATTTGCTAGAATGGCTTACAGAACTCAGGGAGATAAACCCTTACATTTGCCGGTTTATTGTAAAGTATAATAAACAGTACAGGTGAACAGCCAGATGAAAAGATAGGTAAGGCAAGGTTGTGAAAAAGGGCATGGAACTTCATGCCCTCTCTGGGTGTGCCACTCTCCTAGCACCCCCATGTGATCACCAACCCAGAAGCTCTCTGAACCCCATATACAGATTTCCTTCACTGTCCGAAAGTCCGCTTTACACGACTTCACTTTTACGAAAGGCCTGCATTAGTACCTGTTTTCACCAACCAAAAGAAATCAGAAACGGATTTTTGCTTTCCGGAAACAGAAAGTGCTTTCTCACCTTATGCCATTTTGGCTTAAAAAAGGTTTTTTAGTTATAGTTATGATTTTATCTACTTTCGGGTGGCAGGGGAAGCCTATATTTTGGGATTCTGATGAAGGCTTCATAGTATAGATCTGACCAGTCATGAACTCAGTCTCCACACCCTCTCCCTTTCCCAGAGGATGGGGACTGGGGCCAGTGGTTCTAAGCTTCTACTCATAGGCTGGTCTTGCTGGCAACCAGCCCCCATCCTGAGGCTGTCTAGGAGCCTACCCAGAGTCTCCTCATCAGAACAAAAGTGCTCCTATCACTTAAGAGATTCCAAAGGATTTAGGAGCTCGATGTCAGGACCAGGGTCAGAGACCGATGAGAACAAAAGATGCTCCTGGTGCTCTTATCACTTAGGAAATAACAGAGGTTTTAAGAGCTCTGTGCCAGGAACAAGGGGCAGAGACAGATAGGTATATATCAGACAAATAAATAAATATAGATACAGTGACACTCACACTCCATTTCTCAAGTATGTGTATATATGTGTGTGTGTGTGTGTGTGTGTGTGTGTGCGTGTATATATATATATACATTTTTTTCTATTTTTTATATATATTTCCTATTTTTTCACAGCCTCTAAAAGCAGTATCTATATCTATCCTAACTGTGGAAAAACCCAAACTATGACCGCAGTATCAGGGCCAGTTAGGCGCACTGCATACAGTCCTGAGATCACAGGTGATTTTCTTCCAGTAATTTATGTTCGAACACGAGAGCCTCCAGTTGATCGATATGTATGCCGAACATTGAGCTTTGAAGTATTCTTATTTTTTTTGAAAGACCGTAGTCTTTTTTTTTTTTAATTTATTTTTATTTTTTTTAAAGATTTTATTTTACTTATTTATTTTAGAGAGAGAGGGCACAAGTTGGGGGAGATGCTGAGAGGGAGTGGGAAAGAATCTTAAACAGACTCTGTGCTGAACCCAGAGCCCAACATGGGGCTCAGTCTCACAACCTTGAGATCATGACCTGAGCCCAAACCAAGAGTTGGATGCTTAACTATCTGAGCCACCCAGGCCCCCCAAGACTGTAGTCTTTTCAATTGAAGCAGTCCTGTTTCCCGTTACTTGCCTTTTAAAGTCAAGTAAAACATTTTTTTCTAGATTACAGCACAGGCCAAAATGTGCTAATATCAAGTAGAGGTGAAACGTAAATCAATCCTTTAGTCATGTATTTAGAGACTTGAGATTGCTTTCATTTGATACTGGACTGTATACTCTGGTGCCTTGTTGATAACTCACTGCTATGATCAGAAATCATCCTACTTCTTTCTCCCTTGATAATAGTTATAGTTTTGTTATTTTTTTGTACACACGTATACCATAACTTTAAAGCTGACTTCACTGCCTCCACAAATATACCTGGTATCACTTACATGGTATATTCTAATCCTCTCTTTGACGCCTGACCTGTATGCCAGGTGTTTTGAGAAGGTAAGGTTATCCGCACTGGTTTGCAACAAGTGTACAAGTATATTTTTGTATTTCAATGTCAAAAACAAAAGTCTTTTTGTTTGCATATGTACAATAACATAGTTTCTCTTTATAGTAAAACTCACGCTCCATTTCTCAAGTATGTGTTTATTAGTAAAATATTCCATTTCAAGTAAAATTCTTTTTGGCTTTTTTCCCCTAGCCTTGACCGCACATACACACGACTGAAAGTTGAAGATAAATATTCATGTCCATTCTCACTAAAGTTAGAATCTTCAGTATGTCATCCTAGATTGCAGAATTAATTCCTAATGGAAATAAAACTTCAGTTCGTTTCTGGCACTTGTTAGTGCTTCATCTGGGTTAGCTGTCACTGGTCTTGCCATGATAGAATTTCTACAGGAAAACAGTGGACTCTAGTATGATAAAAATCACCTGTCTTTTTTTTTTTTATGTTTTAAAGAAAGTCCAAATAATCTAGATTGTTTTAATTTTGGTCTGTTTTCTAAAGTGGTTCTTGATTTTCTGTTTGGATCTCCTGATTCTTACCCAGTATTGGTTTAATACATTGTTGGTTTTTTTACTTGTGGGCTATTTTATGCCTTTCAAATTAGTAGCCACTGCTTCCTATCCCTTTTTACACACACACCGCATTCTCCCATTCTTAATCTTGCTGCCACCCCACGCATCCCATTTTCCTTTTATACTTTACTTACACGCCCCCTCATCCTGCTGCCACCACCTCAAAAAGTACATTCTGGTCTCAAATCAAAAGGTGAGTGGACTTTCTGGAGAAAGAGGGAACAAAAATGTTTTCCTATTTGAATCTGCCAGTTCCAGCAAGTAGCATTTAGGAGTTCTACTTTCTTTCCAGTTAATTTTCTATAATGTTTTCTTCCCTTTTAGGCCAAATAATACTTCATCTTTCTCTGTTGGATGAACTTTAATAATCATATGCCTGCTAGTCTTTCATTGGTGGCTTTTTGTACGTTTGTCATGTACCGTCATTGGGATAGGTTCTTTCTTGGTTACCGGTGTGCAACTTCAGGGCTAACCTCTGCCCGCTTGTTGAAGATTGTGGGTGGTTATCAAAATAGGTTGGCAGTTCCGTGGAGGGGAATTTGTATTTCTGCCACGAAGCATCATATGTGCAGTGTATCAGCCCTCTGAGAGTCTAGCCATCTGGGCTGTTGGACTATCTGGGAATGTTCTTGAAGTGCAGAAAATAAGACTTCCCACCCAGTTATTTTTTTTTTATAGACGACAGTCAGGTGGAGGTTATCATTCATTTGCGCTGGGGAGCCCTCAGCATTTGGATTTGGCCATGTCCTGCAGGACCTGATGACAGCTTACCTTGCAGGGAAGGAGAGTCGCTCCCAGATAGCCCTCACGAGTGGCCCTGGAGCAGGAAGTGGTGAAGCAGATCTTCCTGATTTGGGAGGAGCCTGAGGTGGACCTCTCGTCCTGAGTCTGGAAGGTAAATTTGTTGTTACCTGTAAATTATGGTTCTGCTAGTTCATGCTATGCCAATCCAGACTTTCAGAGGTATCCCTCCTGCCAGCAAGAGAAGACAGATGACTTGGATGAAGATGGCTGTCAAGCCCTGGGTCATTTAGTCTTCCACACTTAAGAGTATTCATTTTAAACAAAAGGGCAGATATATCTGTGAAAATTACCTTATTATTTCAACACATTGAGCACATGCTACGTAGAAACTATGGTGCTCTTTTTTGTTGTTGTTTTTGTTTCTTCATTTTTTGTTTCTTAGAGTAAACCATATGGATTGGTTTAAGAGGGCCTAGCAGAACCACAACCTTACAGGCAAGAACAAATGTCACTTTCTGCTACTTTCTCCTATACCAATCCAGACTGTAGGGACAAAAACATAATATCCCCCAATAAAGTGAATATTATCCTCATTTTTTAAGTGAGCATATTGACACTTTATTTTCTTTAATAAACTGTGACTAAAAGTTATTCTCTGCAAATAATTGTTAAGGAAAAAAAAGTTGGTGAAATTGTCGTATCTAGCTCTAAGAAGAGTACTCTATGCCAACTTCACTTAGCAGTATGCCAACCTAACCCCCAATTTATCAGCATAGCCGTGCTTCTTTATTCTCGACAAAAAATAAACCCATTCCACAAGATTTGGCAGCCAAACAAAGAGGGGTGGATACCCTGCCTTAATTTAGTGCATACATTTAGCTTCATCTGTCTGCTCTAATTGGTTCATCCTCACGGAAATGAAAACATGGTCTTTATGTTAATATGTCTTAGCTTAATCTACGTTACCTCTCATCCTTCCAGCCTCTCCTTTTCTGATCATACCTGCTGGCAATAGGGATGGCCCTACAGTCTAGAATGATATAGGGGGAGATAGCAGAACCTGAAGAGTCCAGTCTTTCAGTTCAAAAACAGCAGAAAGAGGTAGTCAAAATGGATGTATTGTTTTTTGCACAGCTTCAGGGAGATCGTTACATGTACCCTTCCAGAATCACAACTATTTGAGATAGGCCACTGTCTCCAAGTTACAAAGGCATGTTCGTTGCTCGTGCTACTTAAAGTAAGAGCCATAATTTGATTCTGTCTTTGGTGTCCAGATTTACTCCAGTTCAGGATTATTTGACCTTTTCTTCCTCTCCTTCAGAAATGTCATGAACTGTTGATAGGATAGGGGTTGAGTACTGTTTTAGGCTAATCCTCCTGTTGGGTTGGCATCCACCAAAGTATGAGGAGCCTTGCATGGAAGACATTTACCCAATGTTCAAATTGGCTAGATCGTGTAACTCTTAGATGTCTTTGTTTGGTCATCTTTGAGCTCTGAAGCTGTTTTGTCTTCTCCTGATTTGTTCGTAGTATCAGGTCTTTTATAACCTCACCCAGTCCTTTTCTCTATGTTCAGGGTTCTAAATTATATTTAATGAGGAGCTGATTGGCAAGGTCACAGAGACTGTTTAGTATTATCAGCATTTATATTCCTAAATTCACTTATTTGATTTAATTAACCGTTGCATAAACTTCAAATAATTGTAAATGGCCTCAAGTTTTAAGGATTAAAATGTAATGGAAATTGTAATTTGGGCATGTTAGACTTGGAAAAATCTCTTCATGATGCTCATTTGTTGTAATCAGCTTTCTGAGTCCCCATCCTAAACATGTGGTGTGGAGGCTAGTGATTACCAGTTCTAACATTGAACGTTTCCTCTTTGTTTAGAAATAATAAATTATTTAACAATTTATCATGGTATGCATCTCCAAAAACTCTTCAACTCCACCTTTTTAATAACTTTATCTGGTGCTTTTGCCATGTCTGTTTTAACAGACTATATTTCTGTTTTATGAATTTAAGTCGAAAATACAGATATAACTAAGTTTTGTTTCTCCCGTTATTGGAAAGCACGTTGCTGATTGAAATTATTTTTCTTTCTGCTCTTTGGACAGACCCTTTAAAATTAGCAGGTTAAGGTAAAGTGTGTTCATTCAGTGTATATTAAAAATAACAAGTTTCTCTGCTTTATCCTGTGAAATCTATTGAGTTTGTGATAGCTTTTACAAAAATTGCTGCTCAGGTCTTAAATTAGGACAGTGTTGAATTTTGAAGTTGACATGGATCTTTTCTAATATATGTGAAATTCTCTTCATCTTGAGCTTGCCCCTGACACTGGCTTTTTCCAAATAGAATTCTGTGAAAAGGAAAGTAACTATTTTTAGAGAAAAATGAATGAATTAAATGGCATTTTTTATTTAACATGTCTGTTATTGATGGGAATGCTTATTTTAAATAATGTGTTTTGGACTTTATGTTAATAATATAACTTAATAATTTTTATATGACAGGCACCTATGGGGACCTGCTGGGGTGATATCTCAGAAAATGTGAGAGTAGAAGTTCCCAATACAGACTGCAGCCTACCTACCAAAGTCTTCTGGATTGCTGGAATTGTAAAATTAGCAGGTGAAAGCACACGTAATAATTTACCAGAAAATGCCAGTATGTTTTTGTAACTTGTAAGAAAGCGTATTTGTAAATTTCCCAGCTGTTGCCGAGTAAATGATAAATACGATAAAAGGGCAGAGGTTAGCAAAAAAAAATTTTATAAAAAAATAAGACGGTAAATACTTTTAGCTTTGTGAGCAGTACAGTCTCTGTCACAATTCCTCAGCTCAACCATCGTAGCGAGAAATCAGCCGTAGCAATACATAAATGAGTAGGCATGGCTGTGTGCTAGGGACACTTCATTTACGAGCACTGAAATTTGAATTTTATATAACTGTCACGTTTCATGAAATGTTACTCTTCCTTTGATTTTTTTCAACCATTTAAAAATGTAAAACCATTCTGAAATGGCAGACTATAAGGCAGTAGGCCAGATTGTGGGCCGTTATGTAGTTTGCCAAACTCTGATACAGGGAATACTTTGAAAAGTAACAAAAAATAGAGGTGCTAAGAAGAGTGATAAGGTCCATAATACCAAAAGTAAACTAGTGTTGATAATTTCATGTATCTTGGGTTCTTTTTCTTCACTCCCACTGCTTTCTATGTACCCTAGTCCTTGTTACCTATTGCTCATCACATAACTGCGTTAGGTATGTACTGTGTTGGACACTATGGGCAGGTGATGTGCAGAAGTATGAGACCTCGTTTATCCCGTGAGCTGCCATCTGCCAAATGCTGACTGCATTTATGATGAGGCGCTCAGTGAGCGGTACGGTAGGGCACTGAGTACTTTATCGGGTGGCAGGGGTCGGGGGTGCAGCCACTCAGATAAGTTGTCCTTAAATTAGTCAGAGGTATCTAATGCATCCTACTCTTTCTATTCCTCTCTCCAGCCGTTCTCCCCCGAACACCCTGCGCACAGCTCACTATGTACTGCTGACAGACTTGATTTACTAAAGATGATCTGCTATTTTCTTCTCAGCCATCTTTTTTTTTTTTTTTTTTTTTTTTTGTCTGCTCAAGCATCTTTAATCGCTTCTTTGTCCTTAAAGAATCGAGATGGTCGACATTCATAGCTATTGACGAGTTGCTCCATAGACCACTGGCCAAAGTTTTCATTGTTTCCCAACAGAAATGCTATCCGTGTTCTGATGAGGCGAGTTCTCCGTCCTCCCTCACAGAGCATGTTAGCACCTCTGTGCCTTTGCACAGACATTTTACCCAGTTCAGTTCCCAGCTTTTTCCTGAAACATCCCCCAGCTGTACAGCGTTCCCTCAATGCTTGCATTGTTCTCTACCCCATATTTTAAAACAACGTATTTTCTGTCCTAGATGTTTGAGCCAGTTGCATTTAAATAGCTCTAAAGATCAGTGTGTTTAATATCCAAGAATTATTTCTCCCTTCCATTTCCAGTTTTACATTTCGATTTTATCTAATTGCATCACAGATCTTATTTTAAGCCACTTTAATGACGTTTTAGAATTGAGCCTGATGTTAATCATGAGCTAAGAGCTCAGCAGCAGTTGGCAAACTCATGAATTATTCTGTGAATTCCTGAATTTTAAAACTAAAGGTTTAATGCTATAAATTTTCATCATAGATCCTAACACATAAAAATGCTGACTGAACTTAGCTCCCTGCCTGGAATATAAGTTTGTTGGGCCTGTTTTATTCCCCTGAAGGCCTTAAATTAAATTGTAATCTGCTACCAACAGAAGGTTTATTAAATTATACACAGGATAGATCATACATTTTTTTTGTTCTTTCTAAGAGGGAAGGCTTCACGTTTGCTTATTAGTACGTACAGTCTTTAAGTCCTTTCACATACTTTTTATTTGTGTTTATTGAATTTTTTTTTACCATTTTCACATTTTATTTCCAAAAAAATAGGACAGAAAAAAATTAGACTCTTGAGGTAGCTACATCCAAATTATCCAAAAATATTTGGTCATCAATCAGCTAGACAAAGCACTTTCTTTGAAATGTTACTTTAACTGGATTTCTGTAACTTGACAAGGTTTTACTCACTTACCATAACCTTTTTTCTTTTATTTTCAAAACTACACATTCTGATAGAACTTTCCCCACTCCTGTTTCCAGTGAGAATTTCTTTTCTAGAATTGAAGAAACGGGGGGTAAAATTAAAATACATTAAAAGGGGGGAAGCCATGCTCTGAAAACAGTTAAACTAATGACATTATACAAACGGTTCTCACAGTTTGATCGGTAAACCAGTAGCAGCAGCTTCACCTGGGGACTTGTTAGAAATGCCTGTTCTCACACTGCCCCCAGTTCTGCTAACTCAGTCTCAGAGTTGGGGGAGTGGGGAAGGGCGCAGCCGTCTGTCTGCTTACACGCCCTACACGGGATTCTACTGGGGGTGCACACTAACATCTGGCACCCAGTGCCAGCAGCTAGGTCCTCTTCTCTTTCATTTCATTTTCTTATTATGTGGTGATGGGTTTGTTGGTTTCAGGTTACAACGCCCTTTTAAGATATGAAGGATTTGAAAATGACCCTGGGCTGGACTTCTGGTGCAATGTCTGTGGCTCTGACATCCATCCGGTTGGCTGGTGTGCAGCCAGTGGAAAACCTCTTGTCCCTCCTAGAAGTAAGCGGCCTCTTTACCCCTACTGTAATTAAAATACGTGTACTTCCGTGCAGTGTCACACACAGTAATATTCAAGTGATGTCAACATTACAATAATACTTTCTGGTTTCACGTAACTTATATGCTGGCAAGATATACTTGTCTTCTCTATTTTTGTTACTCTTCTGCAGAACCTTAATACTCTGAATTGCAGGGAAAATTGTTGTGGTTTAAAAAAAAATAGTTGATGAAGCACTTCTACTCTTTGCTAAAGTGTAACTGGTTATTTCTTTTGTTTTAGCTATTCAGCATAAGTATACAAACTGGAAAGCTTTTCTAGTGAAACGACTTACTGGTGCCAAAACACTTCCTCCCGATTTCTCACAGAAGGTAAAGACAGGATCTTAGAAAGGACTGAAGTGTCAATTAAGAGTTCTAAAAAAGAAATAGCCTGGAAGTTTTTTAAGGAATTGTTTTAATTTAGTGAGCCAGACGGTCTAGTTAAATGTCAAGTGCACTCCGTATTTTTAATGGTGCGATGTTGGAATCATTTGTAAACCTTTGCCATGAATGCCGAACAGTTTTTGTCTGCTTTTGTTGAAGGTTACAGAGAGTATGCAGTACCCTTTCAAACCTTGCATGAGAGTGGAAGTGGTTGACAAGAGGCATTTGTGTCGCACACGAGTGGCAGTGGTGGAAAGTGTAATCGGAGGAAGATTGAGACTAGTGTACGAAGAAAGTGAAGATAGAACAGATGACTTCTGGTGTCATATGCACAGCCCGCTGATCCACCCTATCGGCTGGTCTCGAAGCATAGGCCATCGATTCAAGAGATCCGGTAAGCACCGGTGACAAGACCGCCTGTGGAAAACAGCATGGAGGCAAAATTGCACTACTTGCTTATTTTTTCTCTACAGAATAGCAGAGACCAGAAGTAGCATTCTAGTTGTCTGGGCTGCTCATTCCACCTTGATAGGGAAGGTTCACACGAGCATAGGAGGGTCCTGACTCCTTTATGTTCCTTCTGCTTGTTTCAATTCAAATAGAATGCACTTCTGGTCACAACAACATTTGTTGTCTTACACTTTTCCCAGCCAGCCCATTTGAAAGATCTAAAGGTAGCCTTTCCCTTTGCATTCAGGTCTAATCAAAAGAGCAAGATTAAATGTGGTTAGACTTAATACTGAACACATTAAAGCATACCTCCTAAGTTGTGATTCCCTAACTAGGGAATTACCAGCATTCCGAATGTATTTAATAGCACATGGACTCTGAAGAGAGACTGTTAGAGGATATTTTTCACCATAAATGTAGAAGGCATGTATTTCTGCCATGTTCTAGAGTATACATACCTTGTGAGTTTGAAACCTTCAAAGAAACGTGGTTTTTGGTCTTCTCACAAATGCTGACAGATTAGTATGTAACTTTTCCTTGTAGATATTACAAAGAAACAGGATGGACATTTTGATACACCACCACATTTATTTGCTAAGGTAAGAAGTTTTTATAAGAACCCTCATTTGTAAATTAGGTTTGAAAGAGGGTTGTGGGTTTTTTCCTAACATTATGGAAATCACAATTACATTTGTTCACTTAAAAGGATTAAGACCTTGTGATTCATAGGTGTCACAACTATTGATTATAATTATTCTGCAATTCTGTCTATTTGCCTGAATTCTCTCTATTCTCTGACGGAAGTTTGAGTTATAATATTAGGTAGGTAGGAGAAGGTATTTGGTATTTTCATCTGATAAGCATTTTCAAATTGGTAATATTTTAATTATTAAAATGGTAACATTTGTAACAGTGGATGTGCTTTCATGTAATTCTTTAGGTAAAAGAAGTAGACCAGAGTGGGGAATGGTTCAAGGAAGGAATGAAATTGGAAGCTATAGACCCATTAAATCTTTCCACAATATGTGTCGCGACTATTAGAAAGGTAAGACTATAGGTTTTCAAATATAGAAATGCAATTGTGAAAACTGGGTTTAAGGTAATAGGAGAAGGAGGCAACATATTCATTCTGACATAAAAGGTATGTATCTGGATCTTCACTGGGGAGAAGGATACTAGTAAAACAAACTTCAGTTTTCATAAGTTTTTATATAGCTTGTTGTTAAGATTGTCATCTTGAGTTTGCTGGCTTTATTTATGAAGGTATATATTCTGAGTTAGAGGAAGAATATCTATTTAACTTACTTCCTGTTCAGAGCTAATCCAGCACAGAGTTGTAACAAGGCCAAGTTTATCTTTAGTTTCCTGTTTTTTTTTTTTCCTTTTGTACTTTTTTCTTCTTTTGGTAGTACTTTATTTCTTCCTTTTTTTTTTTTTTTAAGGTTTCATTTATTTATTTGACAGAGAGAGAGAGCGCGCACAAGCAGGGGGAGCAGCAAGCAGAGAGAGAAGCAGACTTCAAGTTGAGTAGGGAGCCCGATGCGGAACTCAATCCCAGGACCCTGGGATCATGAGCCAAGCTCAGGGCAGACGCTTAACAACTGAGCCACCCAGGCGCCCCCATTTCTTCTTTTTTCCCTCTCTCCTGAAGCTGTTTTTATGAAAAGATCTAGAAGAGTGTCTCTCAATTCAAGTAGGCATTAGAATACCCTGGGGAACTTAAAAAAATACAGGTGACCAGACCTCTTAAGTGCCCACCTCATCCCTGTTCTAATTTCATCAGTCTGCTGGGGGGCCCTAGCACTTCCTTTTTTTTTTTTTAAGTCCCCAGGTAATTCTCCAGTACACCCATGGTTAAGAATCACTGATCCAGGAGCGCCTGGGTGGCGCAGCGGTTAAGCGTCTGCCTTCGGCTCAGGGTGTGATGCCGGCGTTATGGGATCGAGCCCCACATCAGGCTCCTCCACTATGAGCCTGCTTCTTCCTCTCCCACTCCCCCTGCTTGTGTTCCCTCTCTCGCTGGCTGTCTCTATCTCTGTCAAATAAATAAATAAAATCTTTAAAAAAAAAAAAAAAAGAATCACTGATCCAGAGTCTGTTTACATAAGGGTATAGCTTAAATTGTGCTTTGCATTTCAATCCAGTTTAAAGCCTTGAGCCAAAAGAATTAAAAACAGTTATGATTGCTGCCATGTCCAAGGCTCTTACGCTCAAGGTCACACAGCTAGAGACCAGCTCTAAGATAATGTTCTTCCGCTTTACCTCACTAGTCATCAGAATCACCTACTATGATTTAAAACAGATTTCCAGGGTGCCTGGGTGGCTCAGTTGGTTAAGCGTTCAATTTTTGGTTTCAGCTCAGACCATGATCTCAGGGTCATGGGATTGAGCCCCATGTTGGGCTCCATGCTCAGCACGGAGTCTGCTTGAGATTCTCTGCCTCTACCTCTCTCCCCACGCTCTCTCTCTCTCTGTCCCTTACTGTCTTTCAAATAAATAAAATCTAAAAAAAAAAAATTACTTTTAAAAATAAATACATAAATAAAACATAGATTTCTGTGACCTACTCAATCAGAATCATAAGAAGTATTACATACGATAATGTATTTGTTCAAAAAAGATACAATTCTCTAAGTGATTCTGATAGTCAGTTTGGGGAACGAGGGCCATTGGTTTGTACTCAAAAAAGCTTACTGTCTTGTGGAACAAGGTAAGATATATAAGACGAAGTTTGATTCAGGATCAGCTATGACTTAAGAAAGGTACTCAGTACTATTGGAATTCAAATGAAGGAGAGATCACATTGTCTCAGAGAATCAGAGAAAGCTTTATAGAAGAGAAAATATTTGAAAACGTTACCTTGAGGATTGGGAAAAACAGCCCAGCAGAGATGCCAGGAGGAAACTGTTGTAGAAAGAGAATGTGCACAAAAGCATCAAGATAGGAAAGCACAGGCCAGGTTGAGGAACAGACAAGTTGTTCACACAGTACACATCAAACAAGTTGTACTGTGGGGCGCCTGGGGGGCTCAGTCGGTTGAACGTCCAACTCTTGATTTCGGCTCAGGCCGTGATCCTCAGGGTCATGAGATCAAGTCTTGTGTCAGGTTCCACACGCAGAGCCTGCTTAAGATTTTCTCTCCCTCCGCTGCCCGCCCCCCGCCGCCCTCCCCCTGTACATGCGCTCACTCTACCCTCCTCCCCCCCCCAAAAAAACTTTTCACTGAGTATTCTGGCCAAGGCTTTTCTTTTGTAAGGAAGAGAAACCCACTCAAGTTAGCTTTAGGAAAGTTACCATAAGGCCATGGCAGTGTCCTAGACATTCAAGGACGCAGGGATGAGAACCTGAAAGCCATAAACCCAGTGGAATTTTCTCCACTTCTCCAAGCCTCTTTGTCCCATCTGTGCTCTGAGTCTCTGCCACTTGTCTTTCACTCTTGGGGTTGGAGTTCTGCTCACTCATGTGTGGCCACTAGCTCCGTTCTATATGATAGGCTTTCAGTTCTAGCTCCAGCCCATGACTTGACAACAGTCTCAGTGTCTATTAATCCTAATCCTGAGAGAGATTCTGGCTGAGCCGAGCCTCTGGCTTGGTCCGCTAAAGGTTATATATTAGTCCCTACTCTAGTCAGTGCAGTTAGAAAAGGGGAAGGGAATCCCGTGTGGGTGAGGGTAGCCCATCCCAAAGGTGTAGGCAAAGCTATTAAGCTTGAAGAGATAGTTACTGTGCGTATCCAACATAGAAGAAACAACTAGGAGAAAGGCACTTTGGGGATAGAAACTAAAAGATGATGTGGAACCAGGTCATGCAGGCTTCGGTTCTTTTTTTTTTTTTTTTTTTTTTTTAAGATTTTATTTATTTATTTGACAGCATGGGTTGGGGGGGGGGTGGGCAGAGGGAGAGGGAAATGCAGGCTCTTCACTGAGCAAGGAGCCCAAGACTCGGAGATCATGACCTGAGCCAGAGGTAGATGCTTAACTGACAGAGCCGCCCAGGAGCTGGCTCATGCAGGTTTTGAATACTTGGTCAGGCCATCTGAGTTTGCTCTGGTGATCAGCTAAGTTGGAAGAGCTTTCTTATGTGAATGGAGGTCATAACAAAGAATAGTTAAGCTGTGTAAGATGGGAAATGTCCAGAGAGGAAGCCTGAAAGCAGTGTTCTCAGGGTAGAGGAGAGAGAGTTCATGGCACAGATAGAGGGACTGACTTTAGAGGGAGTCCTCGGACCTGGTGCTTGCTTACCTTTGAAACTGGCTTTGACACCCTGCATGGACTCTGAGAAGGTGTGTTTAGCACGCACAGGGGAGAAGGCAGGACTAAGACCCTGCAAGGGAGACAAAGCTCCCAATAGAACTAGAGGAGTTGTGAGCGTGGAGGTCGGTTACTGAAGCAATGTGCGTAGGTGACATCGCCAAAACAGAAAGGAAAGGGCCAACGTCAAATATGTAAGGGTTGGAGGTGAAAGGACGGTACCAACAGGAACATCACCAGACAGGAGAGATGAGATCAGTTCAGTGGACTGTAATGTAATGAGAGTCTGGGAGAAAACGTTTCAGAAAGTTGAGAGTAGTCAGCAGGTATGGGATACTTCAGGGTGGCTGACGTTTGAGGATGGTACGTGTTGGGGAAAAGGCACTGGATTTGACAAACTTAGTCACTGGTGATTTTAGCATTTTAGTAGGACCAGGACAGAAATCAGACTGCAAGGACTTCACAGTATATACCTGACAGTGGGTCTCTGAGTGAAGTATTTAGGAGTTCATTGTACTGTTCTTGTCCCTTTTCTGTGAGTGTGAACTGTTTCAAAAAAAAAAAAAGTATTTTTAAATATTTTTAATGTAATGGAAATTGGGACACATTAGAGTATAAGAAATAGTGTTTTTTGGGGCGCCTGGGTGGCAAAGCGGTTAAGCGTCTGCCTTCGGCTCAGGGCGTGATCCTGGCGTTATGGGATCGAGCCCCACATCAGGCTCCTCCACTATGAGCCTGCTTCTTCTTCTCCCACTCCCCCTGCTTGTGTTCCCTCTCTCGCTGGCTGTCTCTATCTCTGTCGAATAAATAAAAATAAAATCTTTAAAAAAAAAAGAAAGAAATAGTGTTTTTTGGAGCAAAGTACCAGCGGTAATAGGATAAGATGGAAAAGTTTGTCTTGGGGGGTAGGGTACTACATCTTACAACAGTCGGGGTGCAAAGAAAGGAATATGGGGGCGGCCTTAGTTTCTCTTATACAATAGCATGGGTGTGTGCAGCATAAGAGCGGTAGAGCGGAGACTTGACGAAGCTGGGAAAGGTTTGGAAAAACTCCTCTGTGTGCTATATCAGAAGGAAAGAAGTAAAATTACGCTGAATGAGACTCCGAGCCTCGCCGAGACAAGACAGTTTAACTGGAGAGGAGCACTCAGCCCTGTTTCATGGGGCCACAGCAGCCAGCACCTTAGCCACTGGCAAAGGCACTGTTTGTCCTAGACCTCCGAAGTCACTTCTGTGTAACCCTGCTTTTGTTCTGGTACACACTGCAGTCTTCGGAGGTTTTTCATTATCGCTTCAGTTACTAACGTAATTCAGTGAAGAAGCATTTTTCACTTTAAGAGACCTTTATGTAATAGATTTTCCTTTCTTTTAGAATGTCACTTATTTTAAAGGATCGCTTTTATAATAGTGGTATCTAATTTCACATACTTGGAATTCTCTTAATTTTAAAAGGTGCTGGCTGATGGATTCCTGATGATTGGGATCGATGGCTCAGAAGCAGCAGATGGATCTGACTGGTTCTGTTATCATGCAACTTCCCCTTCTATTTTCCCTGTTGGTTTCTGTGAAATTAACATGATTGAACTTACTCCACCTAGAGGTACTTCATCCTAACATGTATTTGGGTCTTTATCCTTGCCTTCTTTTTACATGGTGTCTACTTACATCATTTAACACAGCCCTGGATTTTCTGCTGTGTGAACCTATGATATGTGTGTCCATGTATATAAACATACATATACACAACAAGAGCTGTGGAGTGCTCTAAAAATATAAAACGCTGTATTCTAGCTAGCTTTAATAAATTATATTAGTATAGAATTTTCCTGAGTATCTGTACATTTTATAATATGAATTGGTATTCTCTTAGCCCTGTTGAGATGGTGATGTATGCACACATAAACTTATGTTAAAAATAGATACAGGCTAAAGCCTTTGAGGGAGAGCAAGTTTCCATCTTTGGAGTATCATGTGGCTTTAAAAAAAAAAAAAAAGGCATAACCTTAAATAGCTCTCAAGGCTTAACCAGTGTCTTTCCTAATTTCAATATCAAAGCCTTGGGTTTTTCTCTTAAGAAGAGGAAAAAAATAAAAACAGAGGTCTGTAAAACTAGTATTTGCCCAGCCAGTTTTCTTTCTTGCAAAGAAAGAAAAACATTACTGTGAGGTATTAAATGCTAGACTGTCCTAAGCCTAGGATTTTAAAAGCAAAAGTCTGAAATTCTTGTAGTAGACAGGAAAGAGACACTTTTGCATTAGGTAAGCAGGTGCACCTGTGTCTGTCTAGAAATGAAAGAAAATCCTGATAACATGGAAGAATGATTGCATTCGACAGTATTAGAGCAAGAGGTAAAAGTTTATTATATAACCTAAAATCTGAGATCTTAGTGTGTACTAAGTTAACTTTTTATCTACATTTTAATATTTTGCTAATTTTAAATGAACTGCTAGTTAAATCAGGTGTGTTTTTCAGGTTACACAAAACTTCCTTTTAAATGGTTTGACTACCTCAGGGAAACTGGCTCCATTGCAGCACCAGTAAAACTATTTAATAAGGTAAATTTAAATAATGGCACAATAATTACATGGAATTTTTTTGATGCCTTACAAATGCAAATCATTGTTGATCAAAATGTCTTTGCTTTATGTTAGGATTTCTTAATGGAGATTAATAACAAACAAATATATAGTGATAAAACAGTATATTTTCTTTACCTAGGATATGAAGCTTGTTTTCAAATTTTGTTTCATTTTTAATCTGAGTAAAATAGAAATGAATACATTTCCTAACTAGTTCTTAAATACTTCACCTTCATATGTTTTAATAATTAAAGAATTGTTTGTGATTTTTTTTGGTTTAAAATTAGGTTGTTTGGTTACACTGCTTTTTTTTTTTTCCCCCCTCTTTCTTGGTGGTAGTGGACTCATGCCTTCTTCTTTTCACCAGTGCTAATGTTTGGCTTCTCTCTGTCAGGATGTTCCAAATCACGGATTTCGTGTAGGAATGAAATTAGAAGCAGTAGATCTCATGGAGCCACGGTTAATATGTGTAGCCACAGTAACTCGAATTATTCACCGTCTCTTGAGGATACATTTTGACGGATGGGAAGAAGAGTATGATCAGTGGGTAGACTGTGAGTCCCCTGACCTCTATCCTGTAGGGTGGTGTCAGTTAACTGGATATCAGCTACAGCCTCCGGCATCACAGTGTAAGTTGGTATACAGAAAAGGTGTCCTTTTGTAAAAATCAGCAATTCTCCAGAGGACTGTTTCACATAAGTCATCTTGTGAGCTCACAGGACAAGAATATACCTTTGTCTGATTGGTTGCCAGGTAAGATCTTAAGACTCCACAGCACTATCACAGACTGAGACCATGAGTGCCACAGCAGTGTGAACCCAGTAGTCAGTTACATAATGACTCTAGACAGAAACACCACAGTAAGAGCACCCTCCAAATGCAGCTAGACTTGTTCTAATGAGTTTGAAATTAGAGGCTAAAATGTATTGATATATAAAGAGTGCTTATTGAATGACTAGTGGAATCTGTCTGGTATCATGGGTTTTACAGTAACTAGCACCCTTGTTTTCCAAGCATCCTGTACTTTTTATAAGCATAATGGTCTTGGTAAAGATAATTCATCTAAGTTGCATCTAGAGTTGTGTGCTCACAATGCTTATCTGGTACCAATTTTCCCTTTTATTTTTCAGCGTCAAGAGAAAGCCAATCAGGTTCATCAAAACAGAAGAAAAAGGCTAAGTCCCAGCAATACAAAGGACATAAGAAAAGTGGGTCACCACATGGTGTTTATATACATTTCCTAAGTTGTTAACCAATCGGGGTCACAGCATTCTTGCACAAAAGCTAGTACCCCTTGTGAGAGCCGATGACTGTGCATTTTGTATTTTGCTTAAAGGTGCAGTATGCCATAAAAGGCAAACCTTTTCAGTAATGAGAAACATATTTTAGTGGACAGGAAAAATGTTCGCCGTAATATTTTAAAACATACATATGGTAAAAAATAGAGTACAAATAGTTCTTGAGATAATATGGAAACCTACTGAAAATTCTTTTTTTAAATCTTTTTTATAAAACTTTAAAAAGGGAAGTACTTGATATTTACAACAGACTTAGAGCCTAGGAAACCCATCCTTATAAAACAAAACTCTCTAGAATGAGATTTATAAGAAATTCAAGTTGATGGCTAACAAAATCAGGCTTAAAAATTTTTTTCTAAATATGCTTTCTATATTATTTTTTCTTACAGTGAATGGTTATTGGCATTAATAGCCAAAATAATATAGAATATATTGATAGCTCTATTTGATTCTCTTAAAATCTTCCCCCGACACACATGGGAAGCCACAGGTTTTTCTCTTCACGACACTTGTCGTGGAATATTCATTCTGAGATAAGATTATTTTTATAAAAAAGATACTTTTAAAAGTAAAAAGTACATTTGAGGATTAAAACTAAAACAGATTTTTCCAGCTGACTTGCCATATGTTCAAGTAAGTGTCAATCTGTCTCATTAACAACCGAGAGACTGAAGCAGCATGAAGAATCAAATATACCCTTACTTTCTGATTACAGTCATTTGTCTATAGATTTTTTTTCACTGGAGGACTAAAAACTTCTACCACCCACTGCCGTGGTGCTCTCGTGTCCTCCGGGCATGAAACCCACGTCAGCCTCAACACTGATAACCTCCAGGCCTTTCTCTCACCCTCTCTTTTATATCAGAGGTGTAGGCCTCCCGGTTTATCCAGTTCTTTTGCCCACTAGCTGCTTGCTAGTTTGACATTCACCTGAAAGAACCTTAGAGAACATTACTAGGCAGAGCAAAGTAATCCCCATGTGTCTGGAAATGAGGAAGAAAAGTTCACGCGGCGGCTTTGTCAGGGGACTAACCATAGACCGTGTGATCACTGAGCTTTCTCTGAGGTTGGGTAGCACGGGCTGCCTTAGCGTGGCTTTTCACTTTCTGTCGGACAAGACCGAGATTCAGAATTTTCTTTCCAGGGTGTTGAATTAAGAACATTTATTACTCCATGACATATTTTTTAGAATTTCTGAGCATTGTGTACTCAGTTCACATGCCTCCCTCAATGTGACTTTTGGTGTGTTTGTTTCCAGCTTAAGGGGTTTAACGATTCTGAGTTAATGGGCCAGGGACATGGGAAGAAGTATGAAACTAATGAGATAATAATATCAATATGCCAGTTTTTAGTGATGTTTAATAGTACCACATTTCTGGATTAGCTGGGAAAATGAATTTGGCTGTAAATATATACCACGTTCTTTAACTGTAACGTTGCAATAGCTCTTAATATTATGGCATCATCTCATGCCCTTAAGCTGTCCTTTGGACATAGGAAGGAAAAGGGCTATGAGCCCACAGTCCCTTATTAGAAACCCTTAGGACCAGATGTGTTTTGGAATTCAGAATTTTTCAGATTTTAGAAAAGAAGTATAGTGTGTGTACATATATTATGTAACACCCCTTGCAGACTCTGGCACATTTTCTGAAGCAAAATATATGTAAATGTTTACATTAAATGGGCCAAATAAAGATTATAAATAGTTATCACCAAGTGAGGTCCAGTTTTGTTGCCAAGGTTTTACAGGAAAACTGTGAATTTTGGAATTGAGGATAAGGAATTGTAGTGCCATATAATGAAGAAGCAGCAGTCTTCACTGTAACTCTCTTTTCCTTTTATTGTTTTTGTATTGCTCACCGAATAGTTCATTAGACATTTTTCCTGCAAAACTTGACTTGCCCAAATAAGAAAGAATTTGGGGTCCATAAACCTAATTTATCCATTGCATACAGCGTCATTAGCAGATCAGCCACGAACTCTTCTGTTTTAAGTTTGCCTGGAGATTATTATATTCTGGCTCTGTGGTTTCATCTTCTAGCTCTTTGGTCTTTTTGTACCCAAAATCATCCATTGGTGTGTTCTTTGGTAGTGTTGTCTTTTGTTTGGTGGTTTTGTGTTTTGTTTTGTTTTTTAACAGAAGTAGTTGATCAGCTTCATTGTTCTAGCTTGTTTTGCAGTGATCTGTGTTCATGCTATAAAGGGATAACAATTAACGAGTGCTTCTGAATAATGATAATGTTCTGCCAAGAGGATCAGATGGACAGTTGTATGCATGTGCTCTAGCCCATCTGAAAAGCCTTATTTTTTTCAAGGTTTAGTAACTCTAGAGCAGGAAACGCAGCACACCAATTTCTGAACCATCTTCAGGGGCTGTGATAAGTAGTGGAGAGTGTGTCGTACATTAGGAAAAGTCTAAATGATTTGCTGCACGTGATTTGGGTTTGGCCGTTGATAGTTGAATGTGTACTCACTACTCGCTTAGTCTCCAGACCATTTTACATATACATAGGAATACTGTCTGACTTAGATTTATCTTTTAGTCCTGATTTCGTGAAGCATAATTTCTGATTGCTCTTGCCTTCGTCATTTGTATGCTCTGGAAGAAAACAGATATAATTTAGAGTCCCAGAGATATGTAAGTATCCTTCAGCTTTCAACCTGACTAATGCAATATGCTGGTTCAGTATTTGCAAAGTTTAGAGTACTTTTTTTTGCTGGTGAAAGCATCGTATGAGTCTTTGCAGGCCTATGTTTGCTTAAGAAAACTATAACCGAAAGGTGTTTCAAAAGAAATTAGATTGCTTAAGTACTTGCAGGCAACAAGCTGTAAATTGTAGAAATGCTTTTCAGAGTAAGAATTATAAGTGTTTTCTAAAAGACTGGATTGTAAACCGAAAGGTAGGGGAGCACATTTCATATCAGTAAAATCCTTCCACCCAGATAATACATTTATTCAGCTCTTTGATTCTCCCCAAAAGCCAACGTTTGGCCTTACGTGGGCAGTGAAATGCTACCCCCAGGTAGGGTTTTAAAATATTCTCTCTCTTCCATTAGATTTTCACACCCCCTCAAGATAAAATTTTCTTGAAGTTAGCCAGCTGTTCTCCACACTAAATGTTCTAGGTGGTTCATTTTGCTTTGTTGTATTTTCTTTCATTTTTTTTAAGATTTTATTTTTAAGTAGTCTCTACACCCCCGAGATGTGGGGCTCGATCTCACAACCCCGAGATCAAGAGTCGTGTGCTCCATTGACTGGACCAGCCACGTGCAATGCTTTGTTGTATTTTAAATTAAGAGCCAAGAACCAGGATTACCAGACTCTCAGAGACCAGAAATAATCTCCCCCATCATTCATCCCAAACATACACCGCCACACGTACACACACTCACACTCCTTGTTTTCAGAAATACAGACCTTGCATAGTTGGTTCTCTTTTCAGAGTATCCTATGCAACACAGTCTTTCCTAGTTATAATGCACTTTTCTTACCACACATGTAAGTAAAAGCTTACTTTAGTTTGACTTGATATTTAGAGAGGAAGATGCCAGTTGGGAAGAAGCCTGTCAGTTTGTCGAGCCTGCCCATGACAGGTGGGGTGCGGAGGAGCTTCTCTGGTGACGAAGAGTTGACTCCTCCTCCATATCGAACCCTTCCAGCACAGACAGCCCCGGAGGCCTTCCCACCTCCCAGCACTAGCCGAGAGTTCAGTCCCAGCCTCAAAACAGGTAATAGTCACATCAGCACCTCAGGTACTACAGGGGGTGAAAGTCTGGGTCGGGCGGCGGGAGACAAAGCATGGTCCGGCATGACAGATGCTGACTCATTAAATTTTTCTTTTCCTTTCAACTAAAAACTTCATCTTCACTAGTCCTTGGTAGTCACTTCACTAAGTTGAATCATCAGGGAGGGATTTTTATTTTCTTTTAAACCACTTCTGAGCCTCAAATTTAGGGTAAAGCTCATCATTTCAGTTGATTGAATTGTGAGACAGCTTGTACTGTTCCATGGTTGCATTAAAATAGTTGAACATTTTTCATCACAGAATTCCATGTGGTGTGACCTGGGGGAGAAATACACTATTAGGGATCAGCCTGATTAATCAGACCCAAAGACGAAGCTTTTCGTCTCTCACTCACTAGGAAGGATGTGTTTTGCGTTCCTATGGAATTTGGGTTCTGGTGGTAACAGTGTGACCACCATTGTAGTTGAATGACATGAACTTGGAGATAAATACTTGTACAGTTTTGGTGTTGAATGTGAGTAAAATTCATTCCCATAACTTCATGTTTCTATATTTACACTGATTCAGTAAGTGACATTTAATTTAAATTTAATTGGTTTGGCCAAGCTAGTAGATTGTAAGGAAAACTGCAAAAGGTTTTGCCCTTCGTAATTGCTAAGAGCAAATGTATTATCATAGAGTATCAGAAAGGCTTTACTTGCATGTGATGAACGTCAGACATGAGTACAGAGAGACAGCTTCACGGCCAGAGTCGTACAGGCCTTGGCATATGTTCTGCCGTATCCAAGCTGTTGCTTTTAAACTCGGTGGTTTTATTTAATCGGTAGTCTTCAGAATGCCTCTTGTGTGTTGAAAACCCTGATGGGACTTAATACCTAGCTCTGTTTTCTTTTTCTTCCTCTGTTTGATAATGCCTTTTTACCTGAAGTTTTTTGGGGTTTTGGTTTTTGTGGGGGGTTTTTTGGCCTTTTTTTGTGGTTGTGTGTTTTTGTTTTTTGGAGGTTTTTTTTGTTTTTTATTTTTTGTTTTTTGCCTTCTAAGATGTGTTCTTTTTAGCATTTGCCTCCCCATCGGTGTATTAGGTTATCTTCATCCTCCCTAGTCTAAGCCTTTCTGACGATCACTCTGATATCCTTGTATCTAGAGGAAATTACTATGCCTTTTTTGTATAAAAAATAGGTTAGGACTACAAATGTAAGTTTATATGCTCCTTAGTGGAAAAACGTTCAAAGTCTTAAGAACATTTCAATTTCTTTTCTTGTTTGTGTCTCTGACTTTGTTTTTGTACTTGTTATTTATGACATAGTCTTCTTTAACCTAAGTCATTACCTGTAGACATTGTGAGCTCTGAATATGTTTGAATTTTTATTGGATTTTAGGTGTTTTCTTTAAGCATTAGACTACTTTAGAAGGCGTGTGTCGTGTTCGGTGAGAGATGACTGATTCATGTAAAATAAAACTTCTAGGATTGGCAAAACCCACGAACTCAGAGTAGACGCATGGGACGGAAACCAGGGGGTCTCTTACATGATGCCCTTCTTCCACCACTGTCTGTAGTTCTCATCCAGGGACCCATCTCGTGGGACGTGGTGTGATCCTACTCTGCTGAAGCCGTATGGGGACTGCATTCCTGTCCTAACTACCTGAAAGCTGCAGTTTGATTAGCCACTGGGAATTTATTATTTATGGACTTCCCCAGCTAGGAAAACATGATTTCCATTAGTTTATCTCCTGAAATGTTAGTGATTAGAGTCCACAAAGTGACTTCTTTTTAAAAATGGAGCTCAGAAAATGCACTTGCATGGAAATTGACATTCGGCCACAGGGTCTTTTTTATTTCATCCATCATTCATTGAGAATAAGGCCTGGAAAAGAGAAATGATTAGCGTGAAGATACCAGACAGGCTTTATTTTAGGTTCCATGAAAACAGTGAAACTTTGCATGGAACCATTCCACATCTGAGTGAACGTTTCACCTTTATCTTGAGTTACTTTTTTTTAAGCACATTGTTTTCATATTTTAACATGCATAGAAGCATAATCCGGAAATTTGTTGTTAGTAGTAAATGCAAATAGTTTCAGAACTGTTTACAATCTCAACTTACCTTTCTTAATTTCAAAAAACGAAACAGAACAACATTGGTTTGAATGGAACATGTCTGGTCTTGAAGCGCAGGAGTTCTTTTCTCATTCATATAGCCATCTGACCATCCTATAACAAGATACTGTTTCAACCAACCTTTTATCGTGGGTACTGCACCTTTAATGAAATTGGGGGGTTTTTTTTCCATGTGTTTATTTTCATGGTATTGTTCAAATGTCCCTAACAATTAATGTGTGTTGGTTAGATTTGAAGGATAACTATTAGATACTTGATACTCTCCATAAAAGCATTTTTAATTATATCAAGTACTTTTTTATAAAGAAAATAACTGCACAGTCTTGTTTGCTTTGACTTTCAACAGTCTGATTCGTGTTTGTTTTGCTATTATTATAGGCATAGTGTATTCACTTTTCTGTCTTTGGGCTATGAAATTTTTTAACACCATTACCAAAACAAGTACCAAAGTAAAATGAAATGAACTGACATCTCTCAAAAGATTATTCTTTAAATTATTAAATAAGATGTCAAAGACAGCTATTTTTTTAAGATTTTTTTTTTAAGGTGGTTTTGTTTTTGTTTTTTTTGAGTAACCTCTACACCCAACGTGGGGCTTGAACTCAAAACACCAAGATCAAGAGTCACATGTTCTGCGGACTGAACCAGCCAGGCGCCCCAAAGACCACTATTTTTGGAACAAATCTTTTGTAACTAAGATCAGGACAGAAAATATTTTTCTGTGACTGTACTATTTGACTTTAAAAGTGTAACCATTTTAGGGCGCCTGGGTGGCTCAGTCGGTTAAGCATCTGCCTTGGGGTCAGGTCATGGTGCCAGGGTTCTGAGATCGAGTCCCACATTGGGCTCCCTGGGCTCCCTGCTCAGCAGGGAGTCTGCCTCTCCCTCTGCCCCTTCCCCCTGCTTGCGCAAGTTCTCTCCCCCCCCCCGCAAAAATAAATAAATAAAATTTTTAAAAATAAAAATAAAGTGTAACCATTTTAATATTGTTCCACATGGTGACACTGTCTAGTTAGTGGTTCATGAAAACTTATTTGGCTTACTATTCATCTGAATACTCTGAGTCCTAATTCTCATAAATTGACCTTTTTTTTCTGTATAAGCAGTTCCCAATTTACGTTCCATATATGTACGCATCCTCTCTTTCCAGTTGTAATGAAAAGATCCATAATGGAAGAAACAAAAAGTTTGCACTTTCTGTCTGGAGCCAGTGCCTCCTGGAAGCAGACAGGTTCCCTCAGGGAGTAGCAGCACGCCAGCGTGAGTGTGAGTCGCGTGCTGCACGTACACATTCGGGGCAGGCACCGTGGCAGAGGGAGCTCAGGCTGCCCAGCCGCCGAGCACAGCAGCCAGCGAGTTCCCACCGAGCACAGCCCCTGGACAGGGCTGGCCGCCTGTTGCCGAGTCTCCCTGCTTTCCCAGGTCGTAGGTGAAGTCTCTTGTTTCAGATTATTCAGGCACATTCAAAAGAACCATGGGACACAGGCGAGGGAGTGGGAGGGACACAGTTTGTGACCTCTGATGTAGCCCATCAGTGTGCTGAAGAAATCGGAGAAGAAAACTAGCACTGCTCACCATGGGATTCGATTCCAGTCTGTATTACTGTTGGCATACAAGACCACCCATCCTTTCAGTTATTTGGAATTTGACCAGCTCAATTTCGGTTAAACAGTAACATTTTTAAGAAACTTGGACACATCTCTGAGAGGTTGGTAGTTACTAAGACTAGTTTTTAGCACCTAGCTGAGATCATTTTTATTTAAAAAATAGGGAAGTAAAAAGATAGGAGAATCTCAGAATTAAACAGCCTAAAGTTTTTGCCCAACACCACTCCTGGGCCCAGCAAAGAAAAAATGTCTCTTTCTCTTCATCTTTGCCCATGCATTAGAAAGAGCACTCCCTCCTGTCCGTGAGGATTCTTACTAGCATGACTTCAGTGCCTGTCAAGAAATCTAAACCCCACTGAAAATATTAGAAACTGAAAAACAATTGTCCACAGAAATAAGACCTACTGGACCTATTTATAAATTGAGGACTGCCTATACTGTTGGTTTGTTTCCATTAAAAAGGAAGTCATTGGGGTGCCTGGCTGACTCGGTAGAGCATGCGATTCTTAATCTCAAGGTCGTGAGTTCAAGCCCATTGTTGGGCATGGAGCCTACTTAAAATTTTTTTTAAAAAAGAAAAGGGGGAAAAGGAAGTCCTCAGATAAGAACTCCGGCAGGACTGCTGTTAGGTGATGCCATTGGCAATGTTCGCTGTTCTGCACCAGTGATTTTCACATTGCCAATGTCAGTAGTTTTATTTTACCTAAAATGATTATTCGAGTTTTCCATGATTTTAGTTTTAACATAGATGTTTATCTAATATCAGATTTATCTTTTGTTTTTATAAATATGTAAATTCTGTATACACATAGTATCCATCTTGATGATAGAATACTTCGTATTATTTATAGTACTATTTTAATATTATCAGATTTATATCATTTTTCTACAGGGAGTCTTTTTAATAAAGGTACTCCTTGGAAATAATGAGATTACATTGAAGTCCTATTTATTGTGTTGTTACTTATTTTAAATATTATAGTTCGGAATCATGTGAGAAATAGGTCATTGTTGTATAGACTTTGACATAAAAGTGAATACTTCACTATAAGAAAAATTCTAATTATTCTTGCCAAATTAGTGCTCACTATTACCTTGACCATTTCATTGAAAATGTCCATCGTGCAGGGTCCAGCTCGCAGTAGCTCACTATTCCTTTACGGAACTTTTCCTTCACTGCTGATATACTTTGAAAATTAAAATGAATTAAATGTTTGTACTTCAGGGGGTGAATTTCAAAGAGTTATTGAAGACATGAAGAAGCCTTACTAACTATAAAGTTGGTGGAGCCTCAAGATGGAAAGTAATCTGAATATTCCAGAAACACTTAATAACATGCCATGCGTTTATCTCTTTCATGCAGTGACTACATTGCAGCTGAAGGAGGAGTTGATAGACGGAGAGGATTATAGTTTCCTCCAAGGAGCATCTGATCAGGAAAGCAACGGCTCTGCCAGCTTCTACATCAAACAGGAGCCCTGAGAGGGTTCCAGAACTGAGGGCGGGAGGGGAGGAATTTTACACAGGACTGATTTCTACTCACTCGAGCTGTACAGCGGGGCTATTCTACTGGGACATTTTGCTAAACATAGAAAATTTCAGTTCCAGATTTTTCAGGTGGGTGGGGAAACTATTTTAGTCGTGGGGGGAAATTTTTCAATTTATAAAAGATGGACAATTTTTGTGTTGTATTTGAAGCTTTTGAAAGAATTTTGTAATATTTTCCAAGTTTGGATTTATGTGCATTGTTAACAACTGAAATTCTAACTTTTTGGTAAGATTAAAGTTTAGGTAGCAGGATTGAAGGAAATGATTTAAGAAGGATATAGTTGTAAATGCAAATGAACTGTCATTACAAATGAACCTTTTTGGTACCTGTTGGGAGATTTTGGGATTTTAGAAGTTAGGCCAGTCACATCTCCAGCTTCCTTTGCTGCAGAAATATGCAACTGAACCCCCCTCTCATGGAGGGTTCGTCACCACATAGATCATGGAAGGGGTAATTAATTCTGCTTGCTGGCATTTTATTGCAGCCCATTTTAAATGTTTGTACAGAAATGTTTTTCATTCTGTGAAGATTTATTTGGAGTTCTATATGAAACTGGAAGAACTCTGGATACTTTTATATGTTCTCTTTTAATTAAAAAATGATTAAAATTATCCTAACACTAAAGTGTTAAACTGGAATGGTTGACAAAGATAAACAGGATCTCAGTCTACGCATTGAGGGGTTGGGGAAAATGCAATATTGTCCTTCGTTCATTTTCTTTTCCTTACTAAAAGATACCCCACAAGAGGGATTCTGATCAGTTCTCTGCCATTTCCCTCCATCTGTTAGATAATACTTAGTATAACCACACCCCAAAACAGATGTTCTTCTGTATTACCAGTAGAATCAAATCAAAAGTTGTTTAAAGCCAAAAATCAGTTTAGAATTCAAAATCATTCCAGCTCTGCTTTTAACTATCCTGGATTTGTTTAAAAAAAAAACTAATTTGAAAGAGAATTTAATTTTCTTAAAATTCCGTATATATAAATATATATATATATAGTATGAATTGTCTTTTAATTGTATTCAAAATTAATTTTAACAGTAATAACTGATTTGGACCATTTCAAACATTCCCTACTTTAAAATTCACATGGCTTCCTTTAAAAAAAAAAAAAAGAGGATACAAGGGTAAATTGGTGAAAGGTTTGCTCTCTGCGTTTTTTCTAACTTTCTGAGTTGTGACTGAATGAGAGAGCTCTAGCGTTTACCAGTGAGGTTCATAAACTAAACTCTCAGGAATTAATTGCATCTGTTCTAGAAGTGCTTCTGGGTCTTAGCCTGGCCTCTTCAGAGTGATAACATTGGCCGTCTCCTCTGGAATATAGGTAGGGCTAATTAGAAATTAATCAAAATGATTAACCTCTACTAAAGTCCTTCAGCCTATGGAATGCTTTAAAAAAAAAAAAAAAAGGTAATGGAAAGCCCCAGGAGACCATTTTAGGTAAGATTTTTGTTTGAATTTTAAAATGCATAGAACATTAAAAACCAGCAATTTATTTTCTAAAATATTGCTCTACTTTTGGGAATAATAGCATTGGTAATACGCACAGGTTTACCTCATTCTATGCAAGAGGGGTTAATAGCATAAGGTTTTGTAGTTGCTACTGGAAGTAAAATTTGTTACTTTATAGTGTAAGAATGTATGGAATCGCATGTCAACATTTCTTAATACTCTTTAGGGGCATAAATGCAGATCATATCAATGCCAAGTTGATTCTCATGTGTCAAATATGTGTGAATTCAGCTGTTAAATTACTGGATATTTATCTTAAACAACCTTACTGAGAGGGACCTACTGTAAATGTGACATCCTCACACTTCCCAAATCTCCAGCTTTTAAGAATCTTCCCATAAACGTAAAGCCTAGAAGACTTCCAAAGCAGGGCTTACCACAGTCTTCGTTGTCAGGCTCCGGTTCCGTGACAGGAGCCCAGGGAGCCAGCCGCAGGGCGTACTCGGCCGTACCCTGGGCTTAGGGGCTCTGTGGGGAACTGAGTAAACCAGGAGGGATCTGGTTTGGAGCCTGGTAATTGGTTCTGTGCACAGTGCTCATTTGTAGCCAGATCTTCGAAGCTTCCAGTCATACGGCAAAACCAGGCTCTGAGTGCTTTCGAATGTCCCGCCTGTTCGTGAAGTGTTTCTCATCTTGATCCCATGACCAACAGTTAGACGTTGGCGAGGACTTCCTACGGTCTAGACACAGTCCGAAGCCCTCCTCGTTGTTCAGGCTCTAACTCCTGCTGCTTCCGAACAGAAACAGGCTGGTGCAGAGGAGATAGACGTCTTAGCCATAACTCCGGTTGTACAACCCGATAGCCCCCTTCTCTCTTACGGTTCAAAGTGTACTGCTGACCTTGGGTTTGTTACCATTTTTTTTTTCCTGTTAGGATTATTTGGGGATTTTTTGGTAGTTTAAACTCTTTAACCTTTTCCTTGCTGTGTATGAGGAAAGCTAAAGCTGTTATCAACTTCTTATTCTACGGATACTAACACGGGTTTTCAGTGTTTGTTTGTTTTTATTATATTAATTTTGCGTGATGTGAATACCCTCTCCCATCAATACTTGTATTATGGTGCTATATATTTGGTAATGATCCTTTACTATTGGGAAGGGATTTTAAAAATACTGTGATGAAACTGGGTTGCTTCCTTTGACTTTCATATTTTAAATAAAGCCACAGTCATTTATACAAAAGAAAAGCATCTGTCCCTGGGCAAATCTTTTGAGGACAGAGGTCAAAGTAAACTGCATAAGGTTTTTACATCACTTCTGTATGTATTTGATACATAGATCAATATCTGTACAAATTTACTCTTTTATTTTCTTGGTAACTTGTGATCACTGAGAAAGTATTTGAGACTTTCTCACGAAGTGTATATAATGGCGTGAAAAATTCCTTCAGAGAAACTTATGTTCCTTTCATTTTTACCAAACTGCAAATTTTCAGCATGGATGTGAAAAGCATTAAAATTATAACTTTGTGTACAAGATGAAAATAATTCACTAAATTTGCCCTTTTTTACACAAAATAAAATGTTAAAGTTAAGTTGCATCGGAGCAATTCTTTAATACGCTTTGGTCTTTGAGGGGTTTCCTTTTTTTATTCAAGATACTGAGTCCCTTCTGTGAGCAACCACAAGCCCCCGAGAGAGCCAGGTGGGTTCCTTCCTCACAGAACCTGTGACCAGACAAGGGGAAAGCAGGCACGTTGAGTGAGCAGTCTACTCCCGGCTGACAAGGGAGGACAGTATGCGGGTGGCTGTGTGGACGCGGCTGCTTTCAAGCCAGGATTTCACAGACGAAGGTAAACGGCCAAACCACAGCACGGGCAGAGGGGAGTGCAGAGCCCTGGAGGGGAGAGTCCATCCCTGTGGCTAGAACATGGGTTTCAGGGTTGGTGTGCTTGCTGGGAGACTTTATTTTTTTTAAGCAGACAAAATTCATAGGATGTGAATAAATGATCCCAGCTGGCTCTTGCTGTTTCCGTGAAGAGGAAATGCAAGCCACCCTCCTCTACCAGCAACTAAGTTGTTAGTAAATTATTCAATTTCTACTAAAAAATGCAGTTTGTAGACAATTTTATGGATGTAAGAGAACAGATGGATTGGGTCTTCCGGGGTTAATTTCATCATCATGCTTTAGAAAAATCTAACATGCTGCAAGAAAAAAGTAGAACCTAATTTCTGCCCTGCTTTCTACCCTAAATGGCTTGAACGGTTGCCTAGTACATTGGAATTCCCAGCCTGGCTCTCATTTACAGTCCCATGAGCTTTGAGATACACATACTATTCTTGAAACCATTACGTGCCCGCTGGGAAAGCTAGTTTCCTGGTGTGCTTTATGCCCAACATACGCTCTAAGAGTACCAAGTGTTTCCCCGAAAAAGAGAACTCTTTACCCCTGCGGTGTTCATCCGGCCTTGTGAGATCAGGGGACAACAGTAAAGGATTTCCTCTTACAGACTGTTACTGAGGCTAGGGCATTTAAATAATGCATTTAATATGTGTTTCCAAAAAAGTTTTATGGAAAGCATAAAAGGTTCTGAAGGAGTTGTCTGCTTTCACACACCTAGCTGGAAGATAAGATGAGGTCCAAAGCCCAGCCTTACTCCAGAGGGCAGTCACTTTAATCTCACCATAGTCAACCCTTTCCCGGTCAGTTCTAGCGAATGAAGTCCCAAAGTTCACACCCTTCCTCTCAGCTTTCCCCACTCCAAATCTGATTTCAGTTACCCTCCAAACTCATAATTTTCAGGGGTCACTTGGAAGGAAAACTAGGTAAGGTAGTAAAGCAGAGTGACCAAGAGCATGGGGTCGGAAGCCAGCCGCTTCCACTGACAGCCTTTGTTAACTCTGTCACTCCGTTTCCTCAGCTGTAAAATGGGGATACGAGTACCAGTCTCGTAAGTACCAGTCACACTTAAACCAACTGAGCCATGGAGGCGGCCTATAAACCGGACTCCAGGTGATAGTATCATTTATATTAATGGGTGCTATTTGGTATTGTCTTCCAACTGCGCCATTCCAGCGAAATTAACCTTAAATGCAGGCAGTAAGAATTTTGTAACCAATCACTGCTTGTAACCCAGGTAACAGGCATGATCCGTATCTCACCCCAGGGAAGAATAAAAAGTGGGGTAGGGCTGCAGGGAACACTTTACCAGGGACCAGCCACTAGATACATTCTTTCTTTTAAACCTGCAATGCGGTGGTATTACCCTCATTTTACCCATGTCGTTAGACTTCCATTTCCTCCTAACTTGCCCCGTTACCAGTCAACAAAGATGTAAATCTGGACAACTTGACTACTCTTGTGTTTCACTCAAGCTTCAACAAACTCACTGTATAGAAATACACATTTCTACAACCTCTAAGGTGGCTGGGATATTTTTTTCATTATTTCCTTTGGACACACAGCCAATGCCACACTTGTCCTCTTCAGCCTCTCTACTTTACCTCCTAGAGTCTAGCAGTACATCCCGGTGCTGAGAAGGGGTCAGATCGTTCTTCCACAGCAAGCAGGATCACCGAGTTCCGGATAATGCTACGAAAGCCAAGGAACCAAATCCCTTCTTCCAGTGCAGTATCAAGTAAGCACACGAGGACGCACAGTTTCCAAAGGCTTTATTGGTAAGTACGTTTTAGAAAAAATGGATTCTAGTACTTCCAAGTCACCGGAATGAAGAGCTGTGTCCAGGGACACGTCAAGTGATGCCAAAGGGGATGGATGCTTTGTCCCCCTTTATTCATAGATCCAGTCAAAAGCACAAGACTTGTAGTGGACCAGCTCTTCAGGCTTAAACCATAGGCTGATTTCTTTCTCTGCACTTTTTACTGAATCACTGCCATGAATGATGTTCCTAAGAAAGAGAACAATTACTAGTTACCACATTTTATTTATTTATTTATTTAAAGTAGCCTCCACACCCAGTATGGAGCCCAACATGGGGCTTGAGATCAAGACCTGAGCTGAGATAAAGAGTCAGACGCTTCACTGACTAAGCCACCCAGGCGCCCCAACTTAACCACATTTTAAAGTGCCAAAGTCTGTTTACGGCTAAGGCAAAGGACAGTCACTGCAGACCTTTTCAGCCAAAGTACCACTTGATCTACCCCCAAAGTATTTCCTCTTAAAAGCAACTATAAAATCAGGGGCGCCTGGGTGGCTCAGTCAGTTGAGCATCTGACTCTTGATTTTGGCTTGGGTCGTGATCTCAGGGTTGTGAGATCGAGGCCCACTGGGGCTCTGCACTCAGCGCAAAGTCAGCTTGGGATTCTCTCTCCCTCTTCCTCTTCCCCCCCACCCAACCCCAAACCCCTACTCTCTCTCTTAAAAAAGAAAAACTATAAAATTGTAAATGTATTTGATCAAAAGTATCCCCGGGCTCAACTTTATTATACATACTCCCCAGTTTCCAAAACAGGGCCTGTACCCCAAGACCGCTGTGCCACAAAACATTACTTCTTGAATTTTGAAACACAGGGATAACGGACCAATAACCAAACTAGGTGGGGTCAACGGCCCTTTCTGCTGCGTTTTCATAAACATTCACTTGCAAAGCCCAACTGAAACATTCACGCTCACTGAAATCCCTTTATTCCACCTGGATCTTAAAACTCTGTACAAAGTGTTTGTACAGATTTTATACAGTGAGGGAACCAAAAGGTTAAGTGGTGCACCCACAGCCAGGGCACCACAAGGAGCATAGCCGAGGCATTCCCCACACTCTGCGCTTTCTGCCGTGTCCCACGGGACCTACCACACACAGCTCCCTGGTGCAAGGCCTTAGGTAAAATTTTAAGTAGCCTAGGGAAATAACTATTGAAGAAAACCTTCATCCAGTGATCATTACCACCTAATTTTAAAAGTTCAGATTTTCCTGAAATTGGGATACACCTAAAATGTTTCATATCCCCACTGAAGTGCCTTTTGAGAAAAAGTCGCCAGCACCCCTCAGGGCTTACCTGCCAACTTGAATGCAGAAGTCCCCACGAATGGTGCCTGGCTTCGAATCCGCTGGGTTGGTCTCCCCAAGCATCATTCGCCCCGTCTTGACCACATTCAGTCCCTCCCAGACCTGGAAACAGTCGGGAAGAGGAACTGTCATCAGATCTGTCAGCTGGGACCACTCCGGACAAACCTTCGTCCCTGCCTCACGGCATGCTTCTGTCAGGCCCATCGGTGACACGGTTAAGCAGCTCACCCCAATACGAGACAGCAGCGGCCTGTAGGAGACGCTCTGTGCTCCATCCCGAGTGGACAGCTCGGATACAGAGAAACCATCCACCCAAGCTGGGGACTTCCCGCCTGAGAAGAGGATGAACAGGACAAAGAACCTCAGGCAGCCACAGCACAAGGAGAAAGTGATGAAGCGGGAGAGGAAAGTGATCGTGCTGGAACAGGATCGGGGGAAGGACAGGAGTGCAGGACACGGTGAAGATTCCCATGAAAGCAGAAAGTGCAGCCCGGGGGAAAAACACGAACAAAGAGCTGTCCTCCGAGAATCGGGACCAATTTCAGTGCCTCCCTCCTGAACTTTCTATTCTTCTTCATTCCCAGCTGGACATTGATGCCAGAGGAGGAAAGAGACTGCTCCATTTCTAGCAGTGGGTCATACAGAACTTTTTCTAAGGTCTGGTTCCCCATGCTTTTTCCTCCCAAGCTCCTAGTTGCTCTGTTCACTAAGTAACTCCAGCAGGCTCCATTTGTCAAACAAGGAATCTGGAGTGGCCGGGAAGATGTCTAAACAGAGGACACGCTGCTGGCATTGAGCAAGCTGGGTTCTGCACCAGCCCTTATTCCCGGCCCTCCACTCCCAGCCCCCACAAGCACTTGCCATGGCCACAACCGGCCCGGAGTTCATGTACTTCACAAGCCCCGGGAAGAAGGGACGGTCCTTCAGGTCAATGTAGTGCTGCTTGAGGAGCTCCTCGGAGGCCTGGCACAAAACAGGAGGTCACAGTTAGGATGTACACCCAAAGGGCTGAAAAATGGCTCTGTCCCATCCTCAGAACCCCCCATTCCCAAGGCAGGTTCTCCAAGTCCTGCAACATTCATAAGGCGCATATAGAAATCCTACCCAAACCCTGCCACAGATACTCTTTTAGCAGAAAGACTGTTTGGATCATGAAGACATCCTCAAAATGTCAGTGGTATTAGTGGGGTTATCATCCTAAGAAGTAGATGGCCGAGAATCTAGATGTGGAGGGTTAAGCGCTGTCTGTCTTTGAAGGAAATACGTCGGAGAGAGGTCATGTCAACTCTTCTGGCCCATTTCCAGTGCCCTTTCGGACATTTCACATGTTAAGTGAAAACGTTCTTCTCTTCCCAGATGGGCTTGGTTAAGATATCAAGACTGACTTCTCCCTGAAAGTCCAGATCTGGACCCCAGATGTAAAGTGTGTAAGTGCCGGGCCCTGCCCTAAACCGGGGGCGGGGGGGGAGCTCCCACCATGGACACGTGCGGCCCGCGCGGCCCGCCCGGGGGACAGGCTCTCTCCACCACTCGCCAGCCGGCCGTCACGTCATCTCCACTTAACCTTGCGAGGGCGCCCGAGCGCGCGGGCCTGGGGCCAGGCTGGGGCGCCAGGATCGCCGCGGGGCTAGAGCCTTGGGGGGGGGGGCGGTAAGTGGCGGCGGGTGAGCAAGCGGAGCGCCCGCCGCCGGGCACCTGGGAGCGGGGGCAGGGGAGGGGTGCCGCGTTACCTGCAGGAACTTCATGGCCACGAGGCGGAACCCCTTCTGCTCGAAGCGCTTGATGATCTCGCCCACTAGGCCGCGCTGCACGCCGTCCGGCTTGATGGCAATGAACGTGCGCTCCTGGTGGGCCATGGCCTGCGGGCGACAGGTCGGTTCAGGGCCCGGCGGCCGCGCGGACACAGGACCCCGGCCGCCCTCCCCCCGGCCCGCGCCTCCCCCGCATCCCCACCCCGCGGGCGCCCCGGGCCCTCCGTCCGCTCCGCGGGGACACCGCCCGCCGGCCGCCCCCGCCCCGCGGGAGGGGATCCGGCGCAGGGCCCGGGGGGGGGGTGCGGGAGGCTAGCGCGTTCTTGGGGAGGGGCCCGGGGGGGCGGCGGGGTAAGCACCCCCAGCGCCTCACCGGGAAGCTGGCTGCGCGGCGGGAGACGAGACGTGGAGCGAGCGGCGGGGCCCGGAGCGGATCGGGAGGAGGGCCGCGCGACGGCCACACCCCGGACGCCCCGCCGCCCAACCCGTGAGGCCGACGCGGCCCGAGATCTCTGTCCACGCCCCGGGCCGGCGAGGGGGCGCTGGGGGCTCGGGAGCAGGAAGTGGCTTCCTCTCCCGGGGGCGGGGGGTGCCCGCGGCTGGGACTCGGCACGTGCGGCCCGCAGCCCTCCCGCCCCACCTCCTGCCCCACGCGCGCACGCCCGCGCACACTCACGCTGCCCGTGCGCTCAGGCTCTCCAGCCGGACACAGACCCGGACCAGACTCCAGACGCTCTCACACGGTCAGACCTGCCGCGACCGCACCCAGCTCCCCGCCCTTGGGTGGCGCCCAGCTTCGCGGCGGGGGAGGCGGCGAGCCCCTCCTCGCGGCCCGTCCGGACGCCCGTCCAGCCGTGCCTGTCCCCGGAGATGGTCGGAGGCCTCGTGTCTGTCCCTCCCCGGAACCTCACCCGAGCGCTCCCGGCGACCGCACGGACAGCCGGTACCTGCCGCGTTGACAGAGGACTTCGGCGGCCTCCATGTTGACCTCGAATTCCTCTTCCCAGTTTATCTCCGCAGGCAAAGCATCCCGTGATGGGAACCGAAACTGCCCCTCGAGCAACGAGGACCGCCCTGAGCAGGACTCCGCAGGACCAACCCCAAGACACCGCTGGAGTTGACCTTCAACGCCCACCTGCAGGTACACACCGACCTTTGTCCCACAGTCTCCGAATAGAAACCCGGAGTATTTTCAGCGCTTAGAGACCGTCGTTGAGACGTTGGTCCAGTCTTTCCTGTTGGCCTCCCTGAAATAAATTCTCTTCTTGTTCCACCTCGACTGGCCTGCCTTTGGGTTTGTCAGTGCGGAGTGTGGAACCTGGTCTGACTGGGCCCCCCGGAGCCAGGTGCCCTTGCACCCCAGCCCTCTGGTCCACCTTGGCTTCCCAGACTGCTAGTTGCCGAGCGTTAAAGCACAGTCCTCATTCTGGAGAGACCAGTGTTCCCTTTGGCTTCAAGGTGAAGCACTAATTCGGGCTTCGTTTTCAGTTACTCAATGTCACCAGTGGAAAAGAGGCTGGGAATTCCTCTGGGGAGCTGTTTGCCCCCTTGGTCCAGGCACGAAGAGCTTCTGCGGTATGGTTCATAGCAGCGTTCTGCCTTTCACATTCCCTGTCCTTTCTGGAAAGACAGCCCTTAACTGGGCAAGGTGTGATCCGTTGCCTCACTACACACATACTCAATCCCCAAAGGTGCCGGTACTTTCTCTCTGCCCCAAACACACAGGCCATGCTTTGTGTGAAACAGAAATGCATCTAGTCCTCAGCTGCATGGAAGGAAAGTAGCCCCCGTGGAGGAAATCCTTTCACAAATTATACGTGTCAACTCTCATTGCATACTTGAAATAATCTTACAGTTTCATCAGGCACACCCCAGTGAAACTGGGAAAACACGGTAGCTCCCACCCCAACTCCCCTCCTCTCCACTGCCTCTACTAAAGCCAGGTGAACAGGGAGAATACCAGGAAAGAAACCCTAAAGTTTATGGCAAAAGTAATTGTCCCCAGTATGTATTCTCAGCTTCCCCCTTCACATAGGAGAGCTCCGGAGTATTCTCTAGGCACAAGGGTGCCTAAATAAAAATAACACTTTCCACGTTCTCTTGCAGCAAGAGGCTTGCCCATGAAGAAGTTCTGGCCAGCGGGATGGAAGGGGGAGCAAAGATGGTAAATTCAGGGTGACAGTTCTTCAAAGAAACAATCCACTTCCCTTCCCAACTTGCCATTAGTCACACGTAGGGGGTAAGGCATGTTACACCGGTTAGAAGGAAATCAGTCCCTGGACAACCTCAAGGATCAGAACCTCACCACCATCACCACCGCTGCTAACCTACCTGGACTCTGCAGCTTTATTGAGGTATAACTGACAAAAATTGTTACGTATTTAAGGTATACAACCTGCTTTTAATTTACATATGTTGTGAAATGATTACCACAATGAACATCCCACACTTCGCATCGTTACCATTTTCATCTGTGTGTGTGAGCACCTTAATATCTACCCTCTTAGCAAATTGCAAGTACACAACACAGTACTGTGAACTAGACACAGGACTGTATGTTAGATTTTTAGTTTAGACTTTTAAATGAAAGATAAGTAAATTTCCATCTTGCTTATGTTAAAGCAGCCAAATCAGCGCCCCAACACATCAAAGCTACTCACAAGATTTCACCTGCTTCCTCTGAAGTCCTCTCAGGGACCAGGCCCACTATCCAGCTTTTCTGTTTTTAGAGTAGTTACAACTTCACACACTGCCCCATCTGCTGAGTCCCTGAGAGCTTCTCAAGAGTAGGAAGGATATCTCTCATTTCCAGTGAATCCTCTGTACCCAGTACAATCTGGGCAACCTAGCAGATCTTTCCTGAAGGACTGCGGACTGGCTCGGTGCCAAAAGCAGATGAGATGCAGGAGTGAAGGGAGGGATGGGCAGAGAGAAAGAGAGACAGAGATCTCTCAGGCCAATAAAAATAATTTACATAGTACTTACACTCTCTGTTAGCTCAGGTTATCCAGAGTAAATGGAAAAGAAAAAAGAATACAAAGCAATAGGGCAATACAAAGTAACCGACTCGATGAATCCTAGGTTGGGATGAAACACTTTAATCTGATGGTAGCACATAATACTGTACAGGGAGCTCTCCCAGCTCCAAGAGTTCCCCTCCAGGTTATAAGGAAGGTCTCAGAAGTAAGTGGATTTGGGAGAGCCTGGCCCCCACTCATGGGAGGGAAAGGGAATGGAATGAGCAAAGCACTGAGGTCCGCTGTCCCGGCACTCGGCACTCGTCACTCGTAGATCCAGCTCTGAGCACAGCTCTTGTAATCCACCAGCTCTTCGCGCTGGAACCACAAGCCAATCTCCTTCTCCGCGCTCTCCACAGAGTCGCTGCCGTGGATAATGTTCCTGGATGGGGAGAGAGGCAGCCACGTTACCAAGACCCAAAGGATTCAACTGCCCGGAAGCCCCCCTCGCTCCCACTGCCAGAAAGCTGACAGCCCCTGCAGCAGAAAAAGCCAAAGCCCCCTGCACCCGAGTCCACGTTAAAAGAAAAAGCCCACAAGCACAGTGAAGGTGAGGATGAAGAACACCCTCCCCGTATTCCAGTCTTCGGAGCAACACTGACGAAGCAGAGAGGACTCTGGCCAACAAAGTGTGTTGCGCCGGGTTCTACCCTCTCAAGACAGGCACAACCACAGTGATGTTGATGGCCAACGGCAAGAGGGCTCGCTAAGCCAGACACCAGTTTCAGGGGGAAAAAGACAACGAACTGATTTCAAACTGATCTGCATATGGAATCCTGTCCATCCCAGCCTCAAGAACCCAAATCTTTTTTTTTTTAAGATCTTTTTTTGTAAACTAATCTCTACACCCAAAGTGGGGCTGGGCTCCAACTTACAACCCCAAAATCTACAGTCACATGCTCTACCAACTGAGCCCAGGTGCCCGAGGAACCCAAATTCTCGTGTCACCTAACTCAGATTTTGGAAAAAGGCAAAAAGCACTGATTCCTACCTGCCAACTTGGATGCAAAAGTCCCCACGGATGGTCCCAGGCTTGGAGTCCGCAGGGTTGGTCTCCCCGAGCATCACTCGGCCTGTCTTCACCACATTCAGGCCCTCCCAGACCTCCAAGGATAAAAGAAAATATGGTCAAAGAAAAAAAACCCATCTCAGCAGAAAATGTGAGAACTATTAATTCAAAGAAAGAAAACAAAAAGCCCCCTTCACACTGAAGAAGTAGTTATGGAGCAGCTGTTTGTTCCAACACTAGGAATACTGGTCCCCCTGCTACCACTCCTGCTCTTCTACAGTCCACTCTTGACAGAGCAGCCTTTTAAAAATGCCCACTGTTAGACCTCTGCTAGCATCCGTCCCAGAGCTCGGCCAGTGCATGGCCAGCACAGCCCTGCCTGCTCTGGCCTGCGCCCGTGCCTCTGAACTCATGGCATCTGACCTTCTGCCACCCACCAGGCTCCAGCTGCTCCAACCTTCTTTCTGTACCTCGAAAAGTTCAGGCCCTTTGCACTTGCTGTTTTCTTGTTAGGACTATTCTTCAACGTGATTTTGTATATGCCTGGCTCCTTCTTCTCACTCCGATCTCAGCTTGAAAAGCATGTTCCTTAAGCACCCAATCTAAAGTGGCCATTTGCTGTCACATTACCCTATTTCATTTCTGGGCATATCACTAATCATTAATATATATATATTTTTTTAATTTCTTCATTATCTGCCCATCTTCCCCCTTCAAGATGTGTAGGCGAGCAAAATCTCATTCACGACTGTTTCCCCAGAGTCTGGAACAGAGCCTGGTGCAATGAAGACAACCAGTACATACCTGGAGGAAAATTATTGCAATAAGCAAGAAGGAACAGTCTCCCTGCTTCCCGAAGTATAGAGTCAGGCCGACCTCTCCTGCTTGCCCCCAGCTAGGAGTCGCGGTGGGGTCTTCAGTTCAGCAGACAAACGCATCTTGCCTTTGGTGGGTCAGAGAGCTAACTCCTATCCTAACTGCCCAATCCTCCCAGCCCCCATTTCCTGTGGATCAGTGAGGACCCGGCGTCCGAGGCAGGAGTCACAGCCCTCACTCTTGGCTCCCAACGGAGTCACCCACATCGCTATCCCACACACGCACACTCACCATGGCAACCACAGGTCCTGACTGCATGTACTTCACCAGGCCGGCAAAGAACGGACGGTCCTTCAGGTCAATGTAGTGCTCCTTGAGAAGGTCTTCGGAAGCCTGTTGCACAGCACCGAGAATGAGAACTGGGCCCCAGACTTTCTAAGAACCAGCCATCTAGTTATTTCCCACTCACTGCTGTCTAAAATGTGAGCTCTTAGCTCACTGATTCTGTTATAACGCAGTCCACTCCCGACACGACCAGAGGGGAGCAGTGCCAGAGAGGCTGAAAGTTTCAGCTTTGTGCCAGTCTCCCCCCATTGGCCTTGACTGATCGGAATAAAACCACAGAACATTAGAATCGAATCCCATCTTAGACAGCAAAACTAACAATACGATGAATTTCCATTCATTTCGAGTAAGCCTCAACTAAAATGTCAGAGGGAAGTGGCGGGGTGGGGGGGGTCTTGGCATTCAGTGAGAAGCAAACTGAACCCCGCCACGTCCCAGGGAGACTGCACATTTACTCAGAAGAGAAAGGCCAGGGGCCGGGTGTGGAACTACGCGAGCCCCACAGGTATTTCACAAGCGCCTCAAAAGTACATGACATCTAGCAATAAATCGAGTTAGCCAGACAGCAAGCCATCTGTGTCAATTCCAACTCCCTCAGCCAGCCTCGCTCTTTGCCACTACCCACAGGCTTGTTCTGGGTCTAACAAGGACCCTTCGTCCCCCGGTTCTGTGCACTGTGCACTGCAGTCACACCCAAACGTGGACAGCGGCGGGCAGAAAGCACCTCCAGAACGGCCCATCACTCAGCCTCCGGTTGATCGTTCTTTGCCGAAGTAAAATGACACAGCCACGTGACCACGCCATGTCAGCAATTTATCCTCTGCCACCCCCTCCAATCCCAACGGAAGACTGATAGTCGTGGTCTCCTCACACACACTGACCTGACCTTCCCTTCCCCAGACACTCTTTCAATTCTACTAATTGGTTCTGATTATTTTTTTAAAGATTTTATTTATTTATTTATTTGAGAGAGTGAGAGACAGAGCACCAGCAGGGGGGAGGGGTAGACTCCCTGCTGAGCAGGGAGCCCAATGTGGGGCAGGACCCTGGGATCAGGACCTGAGCTGAAGACAGATGCTTACCCGACTGAGCCACCCAGGCATCCCGGTTCTGGTTATCTTTAATCTGCAGAACAGATTATAGGGTTTTTTCGGAGGGGAGACCTCAAGTTTTCCCTCCCCTCCCTCCTCTATGTCAGATATAAACAACTCTGCAGACTCCTGGCAGCTCTCCCTCCTCCCATTCTTCCTCAAGCCCACATCCACGATAGGAAACTCAGTGTAACAGAAAAAATGCACGCACCTACGGGTCAGAGAGACCCGAGTTAAAACCCCTGCCCCATCACTACCTGTGTACCTTCAGATACGTTACTCAACCTCACCAAGCCCTGGGTTCCTCATCACTGATGACCACAGGCATAGAAGTAAGTATATCTCTGGGCTGTCATGAGAGCCAAAGAAAACACATGTGCCCAGCACACAGTTAATGCCTGATCAACAATACTTTTCCTTTCACGTTGCCTTCAAAACCCAATTTAATATGCAAACTCTCTGGAAAGCAATGCTTCTCCAACACCTGGCACTAATCGTTCCATCATATACCCCCGCTCTGCACTAACATCCATCTAGTCCCTTTTATACTAAAGCAGTTTTCTAAAACATCACACGGGAACTAAATTGCAAATCAAACTAAATTTAAAATGCACTAGCAGAGTCCAAAGATGACTCTAGGATAGGAAAAAAGACTGCCCACTAATTTATCTGCTTTGAGAACCTGAATTCTCATTTCCCAGGTCTGTCTGAAAAAGGGTTCTTGGCCAATTAATCCTTTTCATTTTTGTTTTGTTTTGTTTTTAGATTTATTTTAGGGGTGCCTGGGTGGGTCAGTTGGTTAAGCGTCTGCCTTTGGCTCAGGTCACGATCCCAGGGTCCTGGGATTCAGTCCCGCATCAGGATCCGTGCTCAGCGGGGAACCTGCTTCTCTCTCTCTCCCTCTGCCTCTCCCCCAGCTTGTGCACACACTCTCTCTCTCTCTCCCCTCTCTCGCTCACTCTCTCTCAAATACATAAAATTAAATCTTTAAAAAAAAAAAGATTTATTTTAGAGAGAGAGAGAGCATGAGCAGGAGGGGCAGCGGGAGAGAGAGAATCCCAAGCAGACTCTGTGCTGAGTGCAAAGCCTGACGCAGGGCTCCATCTCATGACCCGGAGATCACAACCTGAGCTGAAACCAAGAGTCTGACAACTAACTACATCACCCAGGTGGCCCCTCCTTTTCATTTTTTGAAATCTTGCTTTGCAGATGTCTTGCAAGTGCGTCTGTTCTCTGCTGTTTTCACGCGGGCCTTCCCAAGGGCAAAACCACAGCTTTCTCCCCAACATGCCCCGATGGTGCCTAATATACACTGGACACTAAGTGGGCGGTAAATAAAGATGGAAAAGATCTCCTTGCTGAGAATCACCCCGCCTCAAAGACGGGGATGTGGGAGGAGGGAGGTTCTCTGAAATTATCTGTTCAGGAAGCTCAAGCCCAGGAGTTCAAACACACCCAGGGCTCTAAGTCAGAAATCACAGTGCTCTCCTGAAACCCATATTGCACTGTATGTTAACGAACTAGAATTTAAATAAAAATTTGAAGAAAAATAAACAAAAAATTTAAGAAGAAGAAAAATAGGGGCACCTGGCTGGCTCAGTCAATGGAGAGTACGACTCTTGGTCTCTGAGTTCAGTTCAAGCCCCACACTGGGTGTGCAAATCACTTCAAAATTAAAATCTTAAAAAAAAAAAAGAAAGAAAGAGAAAGAAATCACAGTGCTGCAGTAATATGCAGAACTCTGCCTTCCTAAGGAAAACGGAGGCTATTTCCAAAAGTCCCAGTAACTTGGTTTATTGTAGGACTCGGCCACCTTGCTAGGCACCAAGGAGTTTCCAGGTTTCAGGACATGTGTTCACCTTACATGGAGAAGGCTGAAAAGGAGGGGAGGGGGGGAACGGGGAGGCTAACCTACAATGATCCCCTGTACTCCAAACGAACAGAAATATGAAGAATTAAGTCCACTTACCTGAATTAATTTCATAGCAATGAGGCGGAATCCCTTTTGCTCAAAACGCTTGATGATCTCTCCCACGAGGCTGCGCTGGACCCCATCAGGCTTGATGGCAATGAAGGTTCGTTCGCTGTTGGCCATGGTCCTGAGGATAAACAGCTGGGAGGATGAAACAGCACTGAATATCCTGCCGACATCATTATCCTTGTCAAGCGGATTACCCCATAAAGCTGGTTTAACTCTGTCACGCCAACTCCAAGTGTCTCTGGGAAAAACCCCATTCCTAGTGTGTTCACCAGCCTGCGCTACTTTTAAGACACATTTTAAAGATATATGTATAAACAACATGCCTACAATGGTAGTTGTATATTCCAAGAACAGTGTGCTATTGGGGCGCCTGGGTGGCTCATCGGCTGAGTGTCCAACTCTTGATTTCAGCTCGGGTCATGATCTTTGGGATCAGAGCTGGGCAATGGGCTCCGCACTCAGTGCAGAATCTGCTCCAGATTCTTTCTCCCTCCCCCTCTGCCCCTCCCTGCTCACATGCGCCTACCTCTCTCTCTCTAAAATAAATCTTAAAAAAAAAGAATAGTGTGCTATTGCAGTGTATGACTGTGTTCACCACAAGGTGCTGCCGTGAAAAACTCTGGAATAGCACATGTGTAAGAAATGTTCCTAAGGGGGGAAAAAAGAATTTTCTCTAAGCAAAGAAACAAAGCAAAAACAAAAAAACCAATTCCTCCTCAATCCCCTTAACCCTGAACTAATATCCCAGGGTGGGCAAGGGTCCAAAAGCAGGGGCTATTATTTCTATCCAATCTGACCTAAAAGCTTCTATTAAACATCTATTTTGTAGCCAATACCGTGGCAGAATTAAGGTAGGGAATGTTTAAAAAAAAAAAAAAAAAAAAAAAAAGACACCATCTTTCTGAATTATCCAGAGAGGGGAAACTACAGTGATAGAGTGGTATCAGGTCCAAGGCAGAATGAAACAGTGTGACCTACTGCCACAGTCATGGTATTAGAACTGGAAGGGGTTTGAGAGATTACTTCGTTACAATCCCCTTCATTTTACAAACAAACAAATCTAGAGCACCAGAATGAGGTCCAAAATCCCGATTTCCCAACCCAATAAAATGCTTATGCTACATTATCACACATAATGAATATTCTGACAAACCGGTAAAAGGTGGATGGTGGGAGAATGAGAGCTATTAGTAATATCTGAGATGGGACATCATGCAGGAAAGAGGCCTAGAGAACGTCCGTCCCAGACCTTGCCTTTTACAGAGAAGACTGGGCTCATGACCTGCTCTGCCTCCACAAGATGGGAAAGGAGGAGGCCCCTGACCTTGAAAGTCACTCCCTAATGAGGATAGCCATCTATCTCTGGCTCTATCTTCCTGTACTTTAGTTAACCTCTTATTATAGCACCTTAATATATTTTGATTTGTTTGTGTTTCTGTCTCCCCACCGGTCTGCAGCCTGTATACAGGGACGGTTTGTTCCTGTGTCTGTCCCTGGTACCTAGCCACATGGCCTAGCATTCAAAAAGAGCAAAGAAAATGTCTTAAGTCCTAATCGCCCTGCCCTTGCAAGAAAAAGAGACAAAACCCAAAGGCTGGCGGAGAACTCCCAATGGAAGCTCGAGACAAGCATGGACTCCGCAGGAGCAAATGGGGCTAACGAGCCACAAACAGCCTCTATCCATACCATTTATAACTATAAATGTCCTCCATACCAACCGAGACACACTCATTCATTCATTCATTCATTCAGCAAGAACTTACTGAGCCCCAACTCCGTGCCCAGCACTGCACGCGACAAAGACAAATAAGGCACAACCCCTGTCGTCGCGGCCTGATGGAAAAGGCAGCCACGGACAAAGGCAAGTCCACGTGGCGTGGGACTTGCGCTGACAGGTCTGCACCTGTCCGCCGGCCCTGCCCCGCCCCGCCCTCCCATCCGATCCCTCTGGCCACCTCTCAGAGCGGAATTCATCCGACCCTGTCTCTTCCCCTCTCCCCCGACCCCAATATCTCCCCCTTATTCTTCTCAGGACTCCAAACCCCTCTCACCCCTCCAGCTGCTCGGGCTGCAACTCCTCCTGGGGCCGCCGGCACCGGAAACACGCCCCAGCCCCACGTGGTTCCTGGCACCCGCCGGTGCGGAACGCTTCTTTTCGGATCGGCTCCCGGGGAGCCTGTTTTGCAGAACACCACTCGGCCACTCTTCCTCTTGGGAGTCGGATGTCATTCTAGAGAGCAACATTCCGACGCTTAACTTCCGGCACTGCTTTTTCTTGCTCTTCCGGTAAGCTGCCTTTTTTTTTTTTTTTTTTTTTTTCCCTTAAGGTTCTATGACTCACTTCCTTCGTTCCCGAGTAAATTGGCTCCCCGAGAGGTGGCGCTCCCACTTTGCACGAAGTCCGAACGGGCACCTGACCTAGAAGTAGGTCTTTCTCACTTTACATTTACTCATTCTTTCCAGCCTATCAAGCACTGCATTATTGAGTACCTACTGTATGCCGGCCACTTTTCCAGGGCCTGAGGGTATAGCAGTAAACTTGGGAGGTTTTGGTGCGGTTGGGAATGGGGACAAAGAATACACAACTGAGCAAATCGATATGGAATACGTTGTGTTATGTTAGTGCTGTTAAGAAAAAGCAGGGCAGGGGAGAAAGGATGAAGGAGTAAACAACTTTAAAAGGTTGGTTGGGAGGGGCACCTGGGTGGCGCAGTCGTTTAGCGTCTGCATTCGGCTCCAGGCGTGATCTGGGATCGAGCCCCACATCTGCCTCCTCCGCTGGGAGCCTGCCTTCCTCTCCCACTCCCCCTGCTTGTGTTCCCTCTCTCGCTGGCTGTCTCTCTCTGTCAAATAAATAAATAACATCTTTAAAAAAAAAAAAAAAAGTTGGTTGGGAAGAGCCACTCTGAGGAAGTGACAGTGGAACAGACGTGCATGAAGTGAGGGAGCAAGTCTGGTGTTTATCTGGCCGCGGGATAGTATTACAGTGGACGTCCCGTGGGAGAAAATGCCATCGGAGAGAGGCCAGGTTATGTTGTGGTGCCACTGGAAGGTTTTGAACAGGGAATGACGTCATCTGATACACATGAAAAAAAAAAATCGTTCTGACTGCCATAGGTGGGGGTAAATGGTACAAAGTGGAATCAAGTGCCTTTTCAACAACTGGTCCTGGGATGCCTGACTGGCTCGTTGCTTAGAGCTCGGGAGTCCTGATCTTGAGGTTGTGAGTTTAAGCCTCATGTTGGCTGTAGAGATTACTTAAAAAAAAAAAAAGTGGTGCTGAGGAACTGGACATATGCAGGTAAAGAAAGAAAAGAAAAGAACGTCTACTGACACCTCCACCTTAAACAAAAGATTCATTCATAATGGATCATAGAGGGGCGCCTAGGTGGCTCAGTTGGTTAAGCATCCTGCCCTTGATTTGGCTCCAGTCCTGATCTCTCCTGAGATCCAGCCAAGCGTGGGGCTCTGCTTCTGCCCCTCTCCCCACTAGTGTGTAAGCTCTCTCTCTCTCAAATAAATAAATAATTTTAGATGGATCATAGATTTAAATGTAAAACTATAAAAAGTTTAGAAAAAACAGTTTTAAAAAAAATTTTTCAGGGGCACCTGGGTGGCTCAGTCAGTTAAGCGTCTGCCTTTGGCTCAGGTGGTGATCCCAGGATGGTGGAATGGAGTCCTGCATGGGGCTCCCCGCACAGTGGGCAGTCTACTTCTCCCTCTGCCCCTCCCCTGCTCATGCTCCCTCTCCCTCTCTCTCTCTATCTCTCTCTCTAAAAAGAAAGAAAGAAAATCTTCAGGGCCAACGGCCAGGCAAAGAGTTTTTAGATTTGCCACCGAAAGCACAATCCCTAAAATGAAAAAGTTGGTAAGCTGAACCTTATCAAAATTAAAACCTTTTCGCCTTTGAAAGGCCCTGAGAAGAAGATGAAAAAGCAAGACACAGGGTAAAAGAAAATCTTTGCAAACCACGTATCCAACACAGGCCTTGTATCTAGAACATATAAAGAATTTTCACAACTTAACAGTTTAAAAAAAATCCAATTAGAAAATGAACAAAAGGCAAGAATAGACATTACACTAAAGAGGATTTACAGATGGCAAATAAACACATGAAGAGATGTTCAACATCATTAGCCATTAGGAAAATGCAAATTAAAACCACAAAGAGGGGCGCCTGAGTGGCTCAGTTGGTTAAGCATCTGCCTTCAGCTCAGGTCATGATTCCAGGGTCCTGGGATGGAGACCTGTGTGGGGGCTCCCTGCTCAGCAGGGAGTCTGCTCCTCCCTCTCCCTCTACCCATCCCCTCTGCTTGTGCTCTCCCTCTCGAAATAAATAAATAAAACCTTTTTAAAAAACACAATGAGATTTCACTACAGACCTATCGTAATGGCTAAAAAAAAGTAAGAGCACCCCATAGGCTCAGTGGGTAGAGCATGGGACTCTTTTTTTTTTTTAAGATTTTATTTATTTATTTGACAGAGAAAGCCAGAGAGCACAAGTGAGGGGAATGGCAGAGGGAGAAGGAGAGAGCAAGGGACTCTTGATCTCACTGTGGTGAGGTTGTACGTTTGAGTCCCACATTGGGTGTAGAGTTTACTTAAAAAAGGAAAAAAATGGGGGGGGGGGCTGCCTGGGTGGTTTGGTTGATTGAGCGTCCAACTATTTTTTTTTTTACAGATTTTTATGGGAACATGTATTTTCTTCTTTTTTTAATTTTTTAATTTAAATCCAATTAATAAACATATAATGTATTATTTGTTTCAGGGGTACAGGTCTGTGATTCATCAGTCTTATATAATACCCAGTGCTCATTACATCACATACCCTCCCCAGTGTCCATCCCCCAGTTACCCCATCCCTTCACCTCCCTCCCCTCCAGCAACCCTCAGTTTGTTTCCTTTGATTAAGAGTCTCTTATGGTTTGTCTCCCTTTCTGGTTTCATCTTGTTTCATTTTTTTCTCTCTTCCCCTATGATCCTCTGCCTTGTTTCTTAAATTCCACATATCAGTGAGATCCTGTAATTGCCTTTCTCTAATTGACTTATCTCGCTTAGCATAATACCCTCTAGTTCTATCCACATCATTGCAAATGACAAGATTTCATTTTTTTTAAAGATTTTATTTATTTATTTGACAGAGAGACAGCCAGTGAGAGAGGGAACACAAGCAGGGGGAATGGGAGAGGAAGAAGCAGTCTCCTGCTGAGCAGGGAACCCGATGCGAGGCTCCATCCCAGGACCCTGGGATCAGGCCCCAAGCCAAAGGCAGACGCTTAATGACTGAGCCACCCAGGCACCCCACGAGATTTCATTTCTGATCTCTAGTTCCATCCATGTCATTGCAAATGACAAGATTTCATTTTTGATGGTTGTGTAATATTCTGGTGTGTGTGTGTGTACCATATCTTCTTTATCCATTTATCTGTCGATGGACATCTGAGCTCTTTCCATAGTTTGGCTATTGTGGACATTGCTGCTATAAACATTGGGATGCAGGTGCCCCTTCGGATTACTACATTTGGGGTAAATACCCAGTAGTGCAATTTCTGGGTCATAGGGTAGCTCTATTTTCAACTTTTTGAGGAACCTCCATACTGTTTTCCAGAGTGGCTGCACCAGCTTGCATTCCCATGAGTGTCCAACTCTTGATCTCAGCTCAGGTCTTGATCTCGGGGTCATGAGTTCAAGCCCCATGTGGGGCTCCAGGCTGGGCTTCATGCTGGACTTGGAGCCTACTTTAAAAAAAGAAAAAAAAAAGGAAAAAAATAGTGACAATGCTGTTGAGGAGGTAGAGAAACTGGATCCACTCATTCATTGCTGGTGGGAGTGTAAAATGGTATAGCCGTTCTGGACAAGTTTGGCAGTTTCTTCTAAAACTAACCAGGTACTTCTATATTACTTAACAATTGCCTTCATTGGTGTTTATTCCAGAGAAATTAAAAATTTATGTTCTGTTCACACAAAAACCTGTATACAAATGTTCCTAGCAGCTTTATTTGTAATAGCCAAAGACTGGAAACAACCCAAATGTCGATCAAGTGAAAGCTTAAACAAGCGAGGGTCCATCCATCCATACCATGGAACACTACTCAATAATAAAAAAAGAAAAAAAAAACTATTGACACACAACAACTTGGATAGAGGTCAAGGGAGATTATGCTAAGTGAAAGAAGCCAATCACATACTATACTATTGCATTTATATAATGTTTTTGAATTCACAAAATTTTAAAGATAGAGGATACGTTAGAGGTGATCAGGAGTTTGGAATAGGGGAGAACACATGGGAGTATTCCTAAAGGGGTGGGAAGAGGGAGTCTTGGAGTGATGGACTACTTCTGTATCTTGATTGTGGTGACAGTTACATGAATCTACACATGTGATAAAGTTGCATAGAACTATACACACGCACAAATGAGTGCATGTGAAACTGATGAGATCTGAATAAACTCCGCAGATTATACCAATGTCAGTTTCCTGGTTTTGATATTGTTCTATAGTTATGCAAGGTGTTACCTTTAGAGGACACTGGGTGAAGGATATATGGCACTTCCTTATACATTTTTTTTTGCAACTTCCCATAAATCTTTTTTTTTCTTTTCTTGCGTTTCTTTTCTTCTCTTTTCTTTTCAGTGAGCTCTACGCCCAACATGGAGCTTGAACTCATTACCTTGAGATTAAGAGTCGCACGCTCTACTGACTGAGCCAGCCAGGCATCTCACAACTTCCCATAAATCTGTAATCAGTTCAAAATTTAAAAATTTTTTAAAGGGATGCTGGCTTAGTCAGAAAAATGTGCGACTCCTGATCCTGGGGTGGTGAGTTCAAGCCCCATGTTGGATGTAGAGATTACTTAAAAATAAAAGCTTAAAAAAATAAAATAACTTTAAAAATTTTCTTTTTCTTTAAACAGAATCAGGAAAGCTAATTGAGACTACACTGTTAGTCCAAGCGGGAGATGCTGGTGTTTTGGAATATGTGATAACAAAAGAGAAAGAGACAAATGGTTAGTTACAGGATATATATTCAAGTTTAAGCCTGTAGGTGTTACTGATAGATAGGATATGGAACATGAGGGAAAAAATAGGCATTGGCTCCTAGGTTTTTTTCTTTTTTTTTTTAATATTTTATTTTACTTTTTTAAGGTTTTTTTTTTTTTTTTAAGATTTTATCTTTAAGCAACCTCTACACCCAACATGGGGCTCAAACTCAGAACCCTGAGATCACTAGTCGTACCTTCCACTAACAGAGCCAGCCAGGTGCCCCCTAGTTTTCTTAGCTTGCTTTGCTTGCTTGCTTGCTTCCTTTCTTTCTCTCTTTCTTTCTTTCTTTTTCTGAGCGGGTGCATTAAATATCAGTTCAGTAGTTATCTGCAAAGCTCCTTTATAAGTTGTTGGGGTCCACTGCACTAGTGCTGCTTTTTTTTTTTTTAAAGATTTTATTTATTTATTTGACAGAGAGAGAGAGACAGCTAGCAAGAGAGGGAACACAAGCAGGGGGAGTGGGAGAGGAAGAAGCAGGCTTCCAGCAGGGCAGGAAGCCCAATGCAGGGCTCGATCCCAGAACCCTGAGCAGAAGGCAGACACAACAACTGAGCCACCCAGGTGCCCCTGCGCTAGTCCTTCTAAAACCTCCGTGCACAAACAAATCACAAGGGGAATTGTTAAGATGCAAATTCTGATTCAGTAGGTCTAGTGAAGCCTGAGAGTTGGATGATTCCAATGTTGTTGACTAATAGACTCTGCAAGACCATGTCCTAGAGCCAGGTTCTTTTAAAGATGTTATAAGCCGTATTAGGTAGGGAGGATCTTGCCCAGGCAGATGCTGGAGAAGGGGGATGGGCCTTAGAAAATGGTAAGATTTCATCTGTTCCTGGAAACCATCCTAATTACATGACTCACCCTACCCTTCCTTGCCCAACCCTTACACACAACCCTTCAGGCTTCTGTAGGTAAATGTTTCAGCAAACCAAATCAGAAAAGGATAAAAATTTAAAGCTAACAGTGATTTGCTTTTAAGTTTTATTTACTTATTTAAGTAATATCTGCACCCAATGTGGGATGCAAACTCATGACTTCGATATCAAGAGTCACATGCTCTTTTGACTGAGTCAGGCAGGCACCCCTGAACTATGAATAATCTTAATGGGCATATGGACCAATCTCTCCAGAAACCCTGGTAAAGGGTTTCAGTTTCTGTTTGAAAACTCCAAGAATGGGAGTTCACTACCTCAAACATCAGATCCCTGGCCTTCCACTCTTCTCTTGCTTAAACAGCAACAACAATAAAACAATAAACTTGCAAATTGAATATACTCACCCCCCAAAAAAATAGCAACAGGAGTAATGTTTAGTGAACCGCGCTAATGACGTCAACTATTGTGGAGAAAGAAAAGAGTGGTCACTTGGCTGCCTTGGTAGAGTGGGGGGGAGTTTCATAGAGGCATGATTGGGATACACAGAGAAGGTGGCAAATAGGTAAGTCTGTAGGTACTGGGAGACAAAGAAAACAGCCAAGAGCAAAGAATGAAAGCAGGGAAAAGTAAAAAATGTCAGAAAAACTGATTAGACACTCCTAATAGAGTGCTCTAGAATAGTGGGGGATAAGACCACCAGATTAATGACAAGCTTTGAATGCTAGTCTAAGAAGCTGGGACCATAGTTGATGGAGAGTCATGAAAGCTTTGAGGGTAGAACAGTGACCTGAGAAACATTTTATTTTATTTATTTTTAAAGATTTTATTATTTATTTAACACAGATTGAGAGAGAGAGAGAGAGTACAAGCAGGGGGAGCAACAGAGGCAGAGGGAGAAGCAGATTCCCTGCTGGTCACTTGATCCCAGGACCCTGGGATCATGACCTGAGCCAAAGGCAGACACCTAACCAACTGAGCCACCCAGGCACCCCTCTGAGAAACATTTTAAATTCTAGAACTCAATAAAACTGTCATGGCTATCTAATTCACTCACTTTACAGACATACACAAAGACCAAAAGGGATGATTCAATTTATTCAAGATTACACCGGTACATAGGGAGAGCTATGCTTCTCTCAGAACAGTGAAGGATCCAGCTATAGTCTGGAGGGCAGATTGGATAGGGAGAGGCCGGAAGCAAAGAGGCCCACAAGGAAGATGCTGACATCATCAATAATCAAGGTATGAGGATTAAAGCGCTGAAAGGGATGTTTGTGCTAAAATTCATAGGATAAACCAACAAGTTTGGGAATTGATTGAATATGATTAATAAGAGCTGGAGAAGAACTCTATCACAGCAATGATAGTGCTGAAAAGCATGAGTCTGTTTCCAAGTGATGTGGGGGTGATTCTTGGCTCAACCACATATCAGTTATCTGACCTTGGACAAGATACTCAACATTGCCAAGCAAACTCAGTTTCTGTATTTGTTAAATGGGAGTAATAATAGTCACTACATCAAAAGAGTGTTGTGAGTATTATATAAAGTAATGCAATAAAAATTTAACACAGTGTCTGGCACATAGTAAATAATAAATAGCTGTTTGGTTTTTTTATAGCTACGGATGACAGAATTTTACACCTAAGAATTGTGACAATAATGATATTAACAGAAATAGGGAAGACCAGAAAGAGCCAGCTAGAGGAAGGTGAGTTTGGTGTAATGCATCTGATAGAGGGTGATACAAGAAAGAAAATATACCATAACCAATTAAAGACATTTATCTGGGGTTCAGAAGAGATGCTGAGGAGAGACATGTGGGGATTATTTGCATAAAAGTTATCTGTAAATACCTTGAAGCTAAACATGAAAGCGTTGGCAATATTCTTTTTTTTTTTTTAAGGCAGACTTTTTGTGATTGTGCAGGTATGAATTCCAATGGTATTTGACAACCAAATATACATACTAACAATATGTCAAAGATGTCTTCTAGAATTTTTACAATGATACATTATATGCTATAATTTGCCAAGCCTAGAGATTATGTAGGGGCACCTGGGTGGCTCAGTCAATTGAGTGTCCAACTCTTGATTTTGGCTCAGGTTGTGATCTCAGTGTTGTAGGATGGGGCCTTGTGTTGGTCTCCCTGCTCATCGGGGAGTGTACTTGAGATTCTCTCTCTCCCTCTGCCCCATTCCCGAATCGTACTCTCTTTCTCTCTCTCAAATAAAAAAATAAATCTTAAAAAGAAATGAAATTATATAAAAAACAATTTTAGTACTCTAATATACATTATCTGAAACTGACATTAATTATACTGTGATTTATTTAAAAAAAATTTTTTTTTAATGGGCACCCAGGTGGCTCAGTCGGTTAAGCAACTACCTTCAGCCCAGGTCATGATCCCAGGGTCCTGGGATCGAGCCGCACGTCAGGCTCCTGGCTCAATGGGGAGTCTGCTTCTCCCTCTCCCTCTCTCCCTCCCCCCTGCTCGTTCTCTCTCTCTCAAATAAATAAAATCTTTTTTAAAAAAAGATTTTTTTTTTTTTAGATTTTATTTATTTATTTGAGAGAGAGAGAGTAAGCTCGAGAGAGAGCACATGCCAGGGTGGGGGAAGAGTCAGGCAGAGGGAGAAGCAGGCTCCCTGCTCAGCCCAATGCAAGACTTGAATCCAGGCTCCTGGGATCATGATCTGAGTGAAGGCAGACGCTTAACCGTAAGTATATATATATTTTTTTAGATTTATTTATTTGAGAGAAACAGGGGGAGGAGCAGAGAGGGGCAGAATCCTCAAGCAAACTCTCCACTGAGCAAGGAGCCAGACGCCGGGCTCAAACCCATGACCCTGAGACCCTGACCAGAGCTGAAACCAAGAGTTGGGCGCTTAACCAACTGAGCCACCCAGGCGCCCCAGTAATCTGTAAGTATTAAAAAATATCTTAAAAGGAGCAGTAACTGCCATTCATTTATTACACAAAAATTAACAATAATAGACAGCATGTACTAAAAGATTGCTCTGTGCCAGGCACAAAGTGCTTTATAGTAATTTGCACAACCATTTAGTGAGGTAAATACTATCATTGTCCTCATGTTTTAGGTGGGGAAACTGAAGCTCACAGAGGGTGGGTGACTTGCCCAAATTCAGACAGCCGGAAGTAGAACCGTTTAAAGCCAGTCCGTGCAGGGCCAGAGCTCCGGCTCTAAATCATGTGTGTGCTGCTTCACCATGTGGAAGGCCTTATTCCTAAGTCTCACTTTCGTGAGGGATCACTGTGAGGTGCAAAGAAATCATCATTCGAAAACCAACAGGACAGCTAGCTCTAACACTGTGCAAAGAACAGACTTGATTCAGGTCCTGACTGTCCTGCTATTAATGATTTAAGGGATCAGAGCAACTAATGCATTATGCCCACTGTGAGAAACAGAAAGGCATCTTGGGATGCAGGGCAAAGAGAGGCCATTCATAATACTAACTAGGAATGAGTCCCGAGGGAATCTTCACCGTCCATAATCAAGAATGAAGTATGAACCCTCCCACTTTTGACTCCAGAGTCAAACTACAAATCAAACAGCAGGATCATCTGGTGAAGGTAATTGCCTGTGTTTCGCAGGAAAAAAAACTGCACATAGGTCACTTGTCTGTCTCTGGCTCAGCGATATGCATAAGGAAACTACCTCCTTGACCTTCTGAGTGGGGCCCTGATCCTCGAGGGAGCGGGGGAGGGGAAGAGATTTTTGGGAAACCTGCAAAATTTGCTGATCAGGGAAGGAAGTCATAGGAGACTCCTTACACAGTCTCGGGCAGCAGCCTGATTCTAATTCCTATTTTACAGATGGGGAAAATGAGGCCCAGGAAGGTTAAACAATTTAGCCAAGACCACAGAACCAGTAAGTGGCCGAGACTGGCTGTCAAACCATGTCACTCTTGCTCCAGAGCACACGTGCTTAACTACCATACTATGCCATAGAACATCATGTCCTCAGGAATTATACGCTTCCCCAGCCCAATGCGACCCCAGGGATCACAAGGCAACCCCAATGAGATCAGTCATCTCTTTTCTTTCAACAATACTGCCTTCCTCTGACATTCTTAGGTTTTCTGCTCTTGACTGCGAGAGCGATAACTCTAATACCTTTGAGTTTTTTTCTCCTTAAGCACCTCAATCGCATTTATTTTTGCATTCTCTTACAACCCTCCTCTTGTTTCCACTTTCTAAACTTAGATATAATAAAGCCTTTTGCAAAGACACGGGCTCTTTGCCTGTAATACTCTCTCCACTTGCCTTGACCCTGGTCTAGTCTTTCAGACTAAAACTCTCTGGGGGAAGGATTACATGGATGAAGAGGTTCAACGTTCAGAGCAGTGATTTCACATTTGTCTCCCTCTTGCTTTCTTGTGGTTTGACTCTCCAGGACCTCTACTGGGAGTCATGAGCCTGATGTCTTTTGTCTTTGCTGATGGTGATTATGATACTGGGCTGATTCAGTTTGTCTCCCCAGTCTCTCCAGATTGGGGCTGAACATCACATAATCTGTAATTTCTGTAATACTATGATTGTAGTGCCTTTTGTATTAGTCAGGATGGCCTGGGTTGGGCTAGAACAAAAAGTCAATCACAAGTCTTAGTGGTTTAATGCCTTAGTCCATCAGACTTGTGTAACAAAAACACAATGGACTGGGTGGCTTGTAAACAATAAACATGTATTTCTCACAGTTCTGGAGAGAGGGAAGTCCAAGGTCATGATGGCAACAGGTTCTGCATCAGCAGATTTCGGGTAGATTTGGTTTTGTTCAGTGCAATGAACTGAATGCTCACATTGGGTCTGATGAGAAGCCCCTTCTTCATGGACAGCAATCTTCTCATTGCGACCTCATGTTTTTCTAGAAGGGCACTGTTGGGGAGCAAGAATTTCCTGTCCCCTTCAAAAGTCTTTTGAAGGCTTGACCAAAAATGAAATTGACATGTGACAGATTAACAGGAGAAAATCAAATTTAATTTCATGCCTACGGGGAATCCACACAGACATGGAAATTCCAAAGACAGTCAGGCAAAATGAGGTATATATGTCAGCCTGAACTAAGGAGACGGGGGAAGGGGCCTGGAAGGGAAGGAATGCAATTCGTAGGGCAATAAGAAAAAGAGCAGATGTTTGGTAATTAGATGTTTGCCCTACAGATGAGTCACTCAGATAAAATTTATCCCAGCTAATAATCATTGTTCTGGGAAAGACCCCCAATTTTAGAATCTTTTCTTTTTTTTTTTTTTTGGATTCTTCTATGTAGTTAAGGGATGGGCAGAAAGTTTCTCTTGAGCCCACAGGGTCTCAATTGCCTTCAGCTCAGAAAAATATTCATGCTAAAATGGTCCACCTTGGGGTGGCCTGCCCTTGACCCCAACAGCACTAATCCCATTCCTAAGGGCTCCACCCTCAGGCCTAATCACCTCCAAAAGTCTCAACCTCCTAATACCATTACCTGGGGGGTTAAGATTTCACTATATGAATTTTGCTTTTTTTAATGTTTGTTTTTTTCTTTTTTCTTTTTTTTTTTTAAGATTTTATTTATTTAACAGAGAGAGAGACAGCCAGCGAGAGAGGGAACACAAGCAGGGAGAGGAAGAAGCAGGTCCCAGCGGAGGAGCCCGACATGGGGCTCGATTCCAGGATCCCGGGATCACGCCCTGAGCCGAAGGCAGATGCTCAACGACTGAGCCACCCAGGCGCCCCAAATGTTTGTTTTTTCTCAAAGATTTTATTTTTTAAGTAATCTCTACACCCCACGTGAGGCCCAAACTTACAACCCTGAGATCAAGAGTCGCATGCTCTACCGACTGAGCCAGCCAGGCGCCCCTCACTATATGAATTTTGGAGGAAGCACGAACATTGAGTCTATTGTACCGAACAAAACCAAACTTACCCAAAATCCGCTGTAGGGCCAGCACCTGTACAGTTAGATCCCCCTCTTCCAGTGATTCTGGGAGCCTGGTTTTTTTGTTTTGTTTTGTTTTTCCCAATCTGTCATCTCAATACAAAGCCTATATGATGCCGCACAACAGGGCAGAGAAAGCTGGGGAGGTGGGGGCCCCACAGTAGCTCTTCAGTGGTTGATTTGGCCCGGATATCACTGCTCCTTTGAGCCCATGGACCAGAACTAGTGGAATGGCCCTGCGTAACTCTAAGGGAGCTGGGAAGTATGGTGGACCACACGGCATTCCGTGAGCAGGAAATGGGTTTGTCTTCTTCTCATTCCTGCACCGTATGCTGCAATCCTGTCTCTTCCTTTCCCAGTCCAGTCCCAGCTGTCAGCCTGTACCTTGGACTTCAGCCCTCTACCTCTAAATCCACAAATTATAGTTTAATCCAGTACTTGTTCTTTGGAGAATTTTATCTCCTACCAGATGACCCTGCCCTTTCCCTGGCATGCCTCATGGTTGGAATGTTATCTCCCTCATCCCTGTGTCTCGTTTTGCATCTGATCATTTTCCAGGAGCTACCCAGCAGAGAGTGGTCTGGAAAGACCCCCTAAACCTTCTGCAGTTAAAATTGAAGTTATGAAGCCCAAAAGACATTCTTTCTTTGGAGTGGAGCAAATAAAGGGAGACAGGGGAAGCACTGCAGGGAGATAAAAGCAGGGTGAACAAATTCTCTGGAAGCCAGGGCCAGGAGCCACACCCGGCTCACTATCTCCCTAGGATAGTTTAATGCAGATCAGATAAAAAAAAAAAAAAAAAAAAAAAACTCTGGGAAAGGGCACTGGAGCTCTCTGGTAGAAACAGGTCTCCGTCTTCACAGTTCACTCACTTTCTGACCAGAATGAGCAAGAGTATGAGGCACCTGGCTGGCTCAGTCGGTGGAGTGTCTGACTCTTGATCTTGGGGTTGTGGGTTCAAGCCCCACGTTGTTGTAGAGATTACTTAAAAATAGATAAACATTTAGGGGTGCCTGAGTGGCACAGCGGTTAAGCGTCTGCCTTCAGCTCAGGGTGTGATCCCGGCATTCCGGGATCAAGCCCCACATCAGGCTCCTCTGCTGTGAGCCTGCTTCTTCCTCTCCCACTCCCCCTGCTTGTGTTCCCTCTCTCACTGGCTGTCTCTATCTCTGTCGAATAAATAAATAAAATCTTTAAAAAAATAGATAAACATTTAAAAAATATATTTTTTTAATTAAGTAAATTCTACCCCCAACGTGGGGCTTAAACTCACGACCCCGAGATCAGGAGTCATATGCTCCACAGACTGAGCCAGCCAGGTGCTCAAAAAAAAAAAAAAAAAAAAAAATTCTTAAAAAAAAAAAAGGAAAAGCATGCAGCTCTTGATCTCAGGATCATGAATTCGAGCCCCACATTGGGGGTAGATATTACTTAAATAAATAAATAAACTTAAAAAAAAAAGAATGAGCATAAGTGTCTTGCTTTTGCTTTTAATTAAACACACTAGAAAGGTAGTATTTGAGGAAATTTAAATGAAAGAAGAATTTATCCTACCAACCTAATAGTTATTCTTGTTTGCATACTTCTTTCCAGTTGTAGGGGAGGGAGAAAACATCTTCTCCTCTGTCCATTTTGTGTTCTCCAGCCAGGAACGTATAAATTAGACTGTCCAAAGGCACATTAACCAGGGGTACTGGCTGGCTTAGTAGGTATAACCTACACCACTTGATCTCTGGGTTGTGAGTTCAAGCCCCACGTTGGGTGTAATGATTACTTAAAAATAAAATCTTTTTTTTTAAAGATTTTATTTATTAATTTGACATAGAGAGACAGCCAGCGAGAGAGGGAACACAAGCAGGGGGAGTGGGAGAGGAAGAAGCAGGCTCCCAGCGGAGGAGCCTGATGTGGGGCTCGATCCCAGATTGCCGGGATCACGCCCTGAGCCGAAGGCAGACGCTTAACCGCTGTGCCACCCAGGCGCCCCTAAAAATAAAATCTTAAAAAAAAAGCAGATTAACCAAAGAAAAACAAACAGAACTTTATGACCATGTACATGGCACATGTATGTATGGAAACAGCCAGGGATGAACAGCCCCAAAAGAGTGGTTAGAATTTGAATTCATATATCATCTAAGGCACAAAAGAAGACGGGGCTGGGGCATGGGGGGGGGGGGCAAGCTATGGGAAGGTGACCCAGAAGAGTATGGTAAACAGGTGTTTAGGAAGGTTTGTTATGCAGATTTAAGTGGGTACCTTCTCCAATAAGAGTTGTCAAGAGTACTCCTCTTTCTGGCAAGAAGGAGGGAGATACTTTTTACAAATGGAAATTTCTTTTATAAATTTAAGTTTCCTTTACAAAAGGAAACCTTACACCCTCTATTTGAGCTTTTCCTGAGTCTACCAGTTCTTAAGAGCCTTTAGCTCAAAATAATCCATATGCCCAAGAGGCATTTTTTCGGGGGGGGGCATATTCTGATATCCTTCATAGCCTTTATCTTTCTATGTTTGTGATTTTTTTTAAGATTTATTTATTTATTTATTTATTTATTTGAGGGGTGCCTGGGTGGCTCAGTCGGTTAAGAGTCTGCCTTTGGCTCAGGTCATGATCCCAGAGCCCTGAGATCCAGCCCTGAGTTGGGCTCCCTGCTCAGCAGGGAAGTCAACTTCTCCCTCTCCCTCTCCCTTTACTCCTGCTCTCCCTCCCTCTAATAAATAAATAAAAATCTAAAAAAAATAAAAAACTTTAAAAAATTTATTAGAGAGAGCGCACGCACACATGCGAGTGGGAGAAGGAGCAGAAGGAGAGGGAGAGAATCCAAGAAGACTCCATGCTGAGATCAGAGCCCAATGCCGGGCTTGATCCCACAACCCTGAGATCATGATCTGAGCCGAAATGGAGGGTCAGATGCTTAACCAACTGAGTCACTCAGGTATCCCATACATTTGTAATTTAAAAAAATTTTTTAATTAAGTAATCTCTACACCCAACATGGGGCTTGAAGTTAAAATCCTAAAATCAAGACCCTGAGATTAAGAGTCACATGCTTTTCTGACTGAGCCGGCCAGGTGCCCCTACATGTTTGTGATTATACCAAACATACCCTAGCAAACAAACAAAAAACCCAGGGTTACAGACACACAGGGTGTGATTTTTAAACAGTGACTCCTAGGGGCGCGTGGGGGGCTCGGTTGGTTAAGCATCTGCCTTTGGCTCAGGTCTTGGTCCCAGAGTCCTGGGATCCCAGGTCAGGCTCCCTGCTCAGCGGGGAGTCTGCTTCTCCCTCTCCCTCTGCCTGCCACTCCCCGTGCTTGTGCTCTCTCTCGCTCTCTCTGTCAAATAAATAAAATCTTTAGAAAAAAGAAAGAAAGAGAGTGACTACTAGTAAGAAGAGATGCCCATAGGAGATGGAGCTGAGCTTGGCGCCTCGCTAATAATTCGACAGGAATTAATAACATAGCTTACATTTACTGAATACTTAATGTGCCAGCTACTATTCAAAGCGCTTTATGTGTGTTATCTCACTGAACCTTCACAACAACCGTAGGAGATGGGTACTCTTATTCTCAACCTCGTTTTCCAGAAGAGGAAACTGTGGTACAAGAGAGTAACTTGTCTAAGGCAGCACAGCTACTAAGTGGCAGAAGCACAGTTCAGACACCAGGAGCTGACTCCAGACCCCTTGTACACTCTCAGTCACTGGTGTTTATTGCTTTGTGCTTGGCCAAGATTTTGGATTTTAACATTTTTTCAAAGCAGTAAAGAATATATTCCTCTGAGTCTTGGTTTCTGCTAATTTGATAGTAAACAAAAGGTTATTCCTTTATATGCAACATTTATGTAACAGTAGAATGGGACATAGGCCAGAGTATGTCCTTTTCTTCCAGACTTATGATCTTATATCAAATGTATGATATTATTTGGCTTCTGACTTCAGAATTTGAAAAAATGGAGCCCGAATATGGCATTGAGCTGAGTCCGGTGTTCTAGATACAAGCTTCACTGCAGCCAGAAGGTGACCGTGGTTATTCCTCAGTTGTAAAAGGAGGGAATTGGATTCCACTGCTAGCTAAGGGACCTCCTACTGCTCAGATCTCATGTCCAAAGGAGTAAGTCTCTGTGGGGAGTTCCCAGCACCGAGGCAGAAGGCAAGAGCAAATATCTATCTTGAAAGAGGCCGACTCCCTGGTGCCCCTTGAGTCACACAGATCAAATTGAAATGAACAAATGAGTATCTGTTCCCTGCTTCCCATGTGTGAGGCTGTCGATTGGCAGTGGCTACTATGCTTAGGTGTTTAACTGGCTCTCTTGCTCCTACTAAAAATAAGCTACCAGTGTGAGGGTTGAGTCATTTTCATACATGAATATGGGGAGGAAAAAAGTGACAAAGGTCGCAGAGGCCCTGTGTGTGATGATTTCCTTTCTGTCCAGACACCACACCTTGTTCCCAACCAGCCCCTCTCTTTCTGTTTTATTTTAGATAAGTCATATACCTTAAATAGAAAGCCAGTTCAACAGTACTTGATTGTGTTTTAGTTTGTTCATATCCTGTTCTCTGTGGATTGGCCTTGTCCTCATTGCTGGATTTTTGTACGTTTCTGGGGAATAGACGTCATCAATGTTAACAACTACAGTTTGCACAGTGATTACATATGCATATATGCATAGTTGCTTTTGAATAGTCAGCCACGGCCCTGGCGACGTGGCAACGTGTGGACGAGTTCCCAGCTTTCTCTAGAGGGAGTAAAGTCTTATCAGGACAGGATCCATCCTGGGCAAAATTGTAAAGTAATGTTGTTTTGTTTTCAGGTGATCTATTTCATTTTTGAGGATTTTTCTGTTTCACTTCTGGGATCTCCATTCTTCACTCCCTGTCCCTGTAGCCAGTGCCCTCATTCGGCTTTCTAATCAAAGCTTCTCTCTCTTCTTTTAAAAGTAGGCTCCATACACAATGTGGGGCTCGAACTCACGATCCAAGATCAAGAGTCACACGCTCCACAGACAGGTGCCAGGCAGGTGCCCTGAAGCTTCTTGCTTATTAGGCCTTAGTTTCATTGGCTATAAAATGGGAGGAAAGTTGGGGGAGAAAGACACTAACATTTTCTCTTTTTTTTTTTTTTTTAAAGAGAGAGGGGGGGAAAAGCAGAGGGAGAAAGAATCTGAACCCTGCTGGGCGAGGGGCTTGATCTCAGGACCCTGAGATCATGACCTGAGCAGACACCAACGGTAGGACACTCAAGTGACTGAGCCATCCAGGTGCCTCACTAACGTTCTTTCTTCACCTAACTTCTTTTCCCAAATCTGCCTTACTAAGAAGCAGTGACATAGACTCCAAAAGTAGTTCAGGCCTCTTGCCCTTTCCCCCCAAAATACCCATCCCCTTAGGGGTGCTTGGTAGAAAATAGTTGATTAAACAAAATATAAAGGGTGAGGGGGTGCTTGGCTGGCTCAGGCAGGAGAGCGTGGGACTCCTGATCTCAGGGTTGTGAGTTCAAGCCCCATGTTGGGTACAGAGATTGCTTAAAAACAAAAACAAAAACAAATAAAAACGCTTAAAATTTTAAAAATAAAAAAAATTTTAAAAATTAAAAAAAATAAAAAAAATACAAAGGGTGAAATTGGACCATGTGTTTCATAAGATGATTCATTCTAGCAGTATTGTCCACAAATAAGTCTTAAGTACATTCATAAATTAATGACTTCGAATCGTTTGTCCAGCTATTGGCTTTCTTTGTGATCCAGACCAGAAGCTTCTCAAACCAAAAGTGTTCGAAGTGAACTTATTTTTATTTTAAAGATTTATTTACTAATTTTAGAGACTGTGAGCAGGAGGGGCAGAGGGAGAGGGAGAGAGAATCTCAAGTAGACTCTGCACTGGGCCTGGAGTATGATCTCACCACCCTGAGATAGGGACCTGCGCTGAAACCAAGTGTTGGGTGCTTAACCGACGGCACCACCCAGGCACCCCCGAACTTACTTTATTTTAAAAAGCAACCTTCCTTCCTGAATTAGCTCTCCTGATTGGTGGTACCACCATTTACTCATTTGCCCAAGCCAGAAACCTGTGAGTCCCTTTCTTTCCCCCTCTAAATCTAGCAAATTCTGTCCATTGGCTCTTTCAAATATTTCTCACACCCATAACCATGGCCATTACCTTAAGTAACACAGGGATGGGGAGGCGGGGAGGGAGATTAGACAGATACCGATGGAATGCTAAGGGAAAGATCTAAAATCAGCTGAAGCATATACACCAAGACATTAACCTGGGGAACTAGACAAAATTCTTGCCCCCTTACCCACAGTATTCTGCCCCCTCCATACTCCCCCATTTTAGCATATTAGTGGCCTCACCCTGGCGCCCAAGGTGGAGAGAAAACACTCTTGGTCACTGATAAGATTTAACCAGGAGTTGAAGTCAAGATGGAGAAAGAACAATGGAAAAAGGCCTCACTTATCAGACTGGAAGAGTGGTAGGATGGAGGAAAGGAGAACAGGTATGAAGAACATAAAACTATCAGATGTTCATCCTTATTTTTGGAAGTCCACGCTTTGTTTCAGAGAGTAAGAGGTGTGCTGAATAAATGAAAGGACCACTGAGGACTCTACCCTCCTCTCATCTGGGGCTCAGGAAGATGCTGCCCTGAAGGCCACCCTTACCAAGGCACAAGTACATCAAGTTGTCCGTGCTGTGGGCTTAGGCCCTGGGAGGCCTAGAGGCTTGGCTTTGCAAGCCTAGCCCGGGGACTTGGGGGCAGCAGGTGGCTCTGAGGTGAGGGCTGCAGGGAAGGCTGCCATCACATCCAGATTTCAGAGACATCTCACATAACATCAGAGTCGAAGGAGGCCACGTGAGACAGGGAGCGGTACATGGGGGATGGGGAGTGGGGCACGAGCTCCAGTAGCTCAAAACTTTAACTTTGAAGGCCTGTTGAATATCCAGAGACCAGGCACACAAGAATGTCACTCTCTTGAGACCAGCAGGAGACCAGGAGATCCAAAGATCCCATTCATCTTTATCTACCTCCAACAAGAGGCTAAAGACATACTTTGCCCTCTTACTCGAAGTAGTCTTGAGGGTCAGGTGGGGGACAGGGTAGCCAAAAGACTCAGTATTCTTTTTTTTTTTTTAAGATGTTTTATTTATTTATTTGGGAGAGAGAACACAGACTGAGAGGAAGAAGCCGACTCTCTGCTGAGCAGAGATCATGACCTGAGCCCAAGGCAGACGCTCAACTGACTGAGCCACCCGGGTGTCCCAGGACTCAGTATTCTTATTCAAGAGAGACCACACGTGCATGTGGCCTAAAGGGACTGTTTCAATAATCCCTTTAAAATCAAGCGTTCCTTTGAACGAGGTCTGTTCTGTGAGTGTGGTCTCAGGAAATAGGCCAGATTAGGTTTAGAAAAATAAATAAAATAAAATAAAAATAAATAATTTTTCTCTGCTTATCTGAATCCGAGAGTTAACCTCCAAGCAAACATCTGCTGTGGTTACTTTCCCCTTGGCAAAATCCTTCAGGATACCTTTGCGTCTTGAAGACGTAAGTGTTCTTTTCTCTTTGCCATCACTGTATCTCGTATGTATGTAGATTGCACTAGCACGTGGTTTATACCTCCCAGGCCTGCCTCCCTTACTAGACTGCTAACCTTGAGGGCAAGTACTGTGCCTGACCTCTGTGAATCTTGGCCTAGAACCCTCACCTTAGCACGGGACCCAGCACTTCCTAGGCAACACATGTTGGCTGAATTGCACTGAGTTCTTAAAGATGGTGGGTTTCAGGAGTGATATTTTGGATCATTGGGCTCTTCTCCCCAAATCATATACCCAAATGAACTGGCATTTAGAAGAAATAGACAGTTTCTTCTCACCTCCATTCCTTTCCCAGCATGTCTGTTAATAAGTGTGTTAAAATTAATTTCTAAACTAGAATGAATTTGCAATGTTATCCCCAATGAAATCTATTTAAAGACTTTTGGAAATGGGCTTTGGGTTTGTCTGATGTTTCCTAAAATTCTAATCTACGTCTTTCTCATCTATTTACTTAGGAGACTCAAGTGAGGGAGTGGGGGTGGAGTGAGGGACCAAAATTCCGATTTTTTGCTGGCGAGTCTCACTGGGTGCTTACTTACTCCAGAGAAAACAAGTCCCCTTGTATGTCCTTGACTCTTCTCCCCAAGGACAACGAAGGCTTCCTGGATCACCCTATGGGTTGTCAAATGTTAACCATGTGGTATCTGGAAGATGGGATTTTGTGGATGATTTTAATTTTCTTCTCTGTATTTGGCAACGATTGTATAGTGGGTCTGCGTTTGTCTGTAATCCGGGGAAAAATCCAAACTGCTATTTTAAAAATATGTCTTTTGGGATGCCTGGGTGGCTCAGTCAGTTAAGTGTCTGCGTTTGGCTCAGGTCATAATCCCAGGGTCTTGGGATGGAGCCTCCCATTGGGCCCCCTGCTCAGCAGGGAGTCTGCTTCTCCCTCTGCCCCCCTTCCCCGCTCATGCTGCTCATGCTCTCTCTCTCTCTCTCTCTGACAAATAAATAAAATCTTAAAAAAACAAAAATAAAAATATATCTTTTATTTCCAGAGTGAACTTCAGCTCTGTGTGTAAAAAGTATACTGAGGTAGGTGATGAGCCTCTTCTGTCACTTAACCCAAGTCAGAAGGAAGTGGAGAAAAAATAGACCTGAATACAAATGTGACCAATATTCCTTGGACCCATTAAAAACAGCCTGAGGTACTAGGATTTTTGCTTCTGCCATAAGTTCTGACTCCTCGTTTTATTTTTATTTTTTATTTATTTAAAGATTTTATTTATTCATGAGAGAGAGTGAGATCAAGGGAGCACAAGCAGGGGGAGGGGCAGAGGGAGAGGGAGAAGCAGGCTTTTCAGTGATCAGGAAGCCCCAACACGGGGCTCCATCCCCAGGACCCTGGGATCAGGACCTGAGCCGAAGACAGACACTTAACCAACTGAGCCACCCAGGTGCCCCTATTTTTTAAATTTTTTAAAAGTAAGCTCTAGGCCCAAAGTGTGGCTCAAATTCAGGACCCTAAGATCAAGAGTCGAATGCTCCACCGACTGAGCCAACCAGGTGCCCCACAACCTCCTTGTTTTATTTAATTTACTTAATTTTAAATTTTTATTTATTTTTAAGTAATCTCTACCCTCAGCATGGGGCTCAGACTCACAACCCGAGATCAAGAGTTGCATGCTCCACTGACTGAGCCAGCCAGGCGCCCCAGCTTCCTCATTTTAGAGGTGATTTCTGCTAGTCCAAAGTTCCCAGTGGGGGTGTTGAAGGGAATAGCACTTGCCTACAGACCTTGCAACTACAACCTGGACAGATGTATCCACCTTATCCTGACACCTTAAAAAGGCTTTCAAAGGAAAAACTGAGGGCTGAGAGAAGTCCTCTGGAACTTTTCAAGAACGCTGAGTTCCACAGCTAGACTGTCTCACCAAGGATTTTCTGGTTTGTGATCTAGTTTGTGATTGCTTATCATTTCACACTGCCATAGGCAGAGTGCCTTGGGAACTGGGAGCCCTCTTTTCTCTTCCTCTTTCAACGACCCTCTCTCCACCTATGGGAAAATATAGTTTGTGAAAGCAGAGAAACTGATTCACATAGAAATGACCGTAAAAGTTCCAGAAGGCTAGACAAACAAGAGGACTAGTAATTTCAGTCTTCCAGTGATTATAGTTATTGTGCTTAGGAAGAAACACCTCCCTTCCTGCCTCCCTCAACTCCTGCCCTCTGCTGCCCCCATTAGTGTCCTCAGTATTTTTTTAAGGCCAAATAATCTCTTAAAATGGAATTTCCTTCCTTTTAGGAATCAAGAGTAAACATTTACTCTAAAGGCCACAACATGACCTGTTTTCCTGAATGACTTTTAGTCTTTAACAATAATCTCAGCCTAGTGGGTGCTGGAAATTTATCCAGGTGGTTTAGTATAGGAGGTATGATTACTCTCTATGCAATTAGGAGTTGACTAATGAGACTAAATCTCAAGGCCCTCTCTTCTCTCTTTCACTCCCACTTACAAACAAGATTCATAGGGTTTTATTTTGTGTTCTTTTATTATTATTTTTCCCTTCCCTGAGAATCATAGGTTTTAGAATTGCAAAAGGGGTGCCTGGGTGGCTCAGTTGACTCTTGATTTCAACTCAGGTCTTGATCTCGGGGTTGTGAGTTCAAGCCCCATGTTGGGTTCCATGCAGGGCACGGAGCCTACTTAAATTACAAAAAAGAAAATAGAGGGGCATCTGGGTGGCTCCGCTGGTTAAGCATCTGCCTTTGGCTGGGGTCATCATCCAGGGTCCTGGGATCCAGCCCTGCTTCAGGCACCCTGCTCAGCTGGGAACGGGCCTCTCCCTCTCCTGCCCGCCACCTCCCCCCACCCATGTGCTCTCTCTCTCTCTCTCTCTCAAATAAATAAATAAAATCTTTAACAAAATAGAACTGCAAGAAATCTTTACAGATTCTGTAACATACCTCTTCATTATACAAATGAAGAAACTGAGGCTCAAAAGCCCTTATTGCAGTGAATGGCACTAAGTAAGTACTCAGTTACTATTTGCTTTTTTTGTTTCTAGCGTCAGTTGGTGAAGATGACAAGTTCATACTAGACCTACAAGGTTCTCAATTTAAAAACCATTTTCTTTCCACTCTATCACGTGGTTGTATGCTTCTGCTGAGTTTACTATAAAGTCATTGTAACCATAAATTTTTATTTAACAGCTTTACTGAAATATAATTCACATACCACACAATTCAACTTTTTAAGGCATACAATTCAATGGCTTTTAATTTTTATTTTCTTTAGAGAGGGAGGGAGGGCCAGAGAGAGAGGGAGAGAGAGAATCTCTCTCTCTCTCTCTTTTTTAATTTGTTTATTTGACACAGAGAGAGAGAGACCAAGCAGGGGGAGTGACAGGCAGGGGGAGAGGGAGAAGCAGGCTTCCTGCTGAGCAGGGAGCCTGATGTGAGGCTCCATTTCAGGACCCTGAGATCATGACCTGAGGCAAAGGCAGACACTTAACCAACTGAGCCACCCAGGTGCCCCAATTCAATGGCTTTTAAAGATTTTTTTTAAAATTTATTATTTGAGAAAGAGAGTTTGAGTGAGTAGGAGTAGGCGGGAGGGGCAGAGGGAGAGGGAGAAGCAGATTCCCTGCTGAGCGGGGAACCCCACGCAGGGCTCCAACCCAGGACCCGAGGATCATGACCTGAGCCACCCAGGGAACCCCTCAATGGCTTTTAATATGTTCAGAGTCATGTATCTATCAACAAATCAATTTTAGAACATTTTCATTACCCTCAAAAGAAACCTCATACTCATTAGCATCACTCATTACCCCAGGCATCTCAAGGCGACCACTGATCTTTTTTTTTTTTTTAAGATTTGTTTGAGGGGATGGGGGAGGAAGGAGAGGGAGAGAATCTCAAGCAGATTCCCCACTTAGCGCAGGGCTGCACCCAGGGATGGATCCCACTGCTGGGGGGAGATCATGACTTGAGCCAAAATCAAGAGTCAGATGCTTAACTGACTGAGCCACCCAGGCACCCCAGCTACTGTTGTTGCATATGTGGTCCTTTGCTACTGGTTTCTTTTACTTAGCATAATATTTTCAAGGCCCACCTATATTGTAGCATGTACTTCATTTCTTTTTATTGTTGAATGATAAATATTCCAAGATATGCAAACACCATATTTTATTCATCTATTCATCATCTGATGGATATTTGGCTGGATTTTATTTTAAACAATTAAATATGACCTCTGAGAGCTAGCAGAAGCTTAAAATCAAAACATAAATATATACTCCATATCTTTCTATATTGAATTTACACCCAAAGAAGAATACTTATGTCTTTATTATAGTCTCATACCTAAAATATCAACATTTTTCCCCTTAAATTTTTTCTTTTTAAAAGTAATCTTTTGGGGGGCGCCTGGATGACTCAGTCGGTTAAGCTTCTGCCTTCGGCTCAGGTCATGATCTCAGGGTTCTGGGATCAGTCCCACAGCCAGCTCCTTGCTCAGCAGGGAGCCTGCTTCTCCCTCTGCCTGCTGCTCCCCCTGCTTTACGCTCTCTCAGACAAATAAATAAAATCTTAAAAAAAAAAAAAAAAAAAAGAAAAGAAAAGCATCAGCCTTCCTCTGAGGTCATGATCCCAGCATCCTGGGATCTAGCCCTGGGTCAGGCTCCTTACTCAGCAGGGAACTTGCTTCCCACTCTCTCTCTGCCTGCTGCTCCTCCTGCTTCTGCGCTCTCTCTCTCTGTCAAATAAATAGGGGTGCCTGGGTGGCTCAGTTGGTTAAGCACCTGCTTTTGGCTTGGGTCATGATCCCAGGCTCCTGGGATGCAGCCCCGCATCGGGCTTCGTGCTCAGTGGAGAGCCTGCTTCTCCCTTTCCCTCTGTCTGCTGCTCCCTCTGCTTGTGCTCTCTCTCTGTCAAATAAGTGAATAAAATCTTAAAAATAAAATCTTAAAAAGTTCAAAAAAAAAAAAAAGTAATGTCTGGGTGGCTCAGTGTCTGCCTTCCACTCAGGTCATGATCCCAGGATCCTGGAATTCAGTCCTGCATCAGGCTCCTTGCTCAGCTTATTCCTCTGCCTGCTTTTCCCTGTTTGTGCTCTGTTACTGTCTCTCTGTCTCTGACAAACAAAAAAATAAAATCTTAAAGAAAAAAAAAATCTCTGTGCCCAACATGGGGCTCGGAACTCAGGAACCAGAGATCAAAAGCCTTATGCTCTACAGACTGAACCAGCCAGCCACCCCTGCCTTAAATTTTTTGGTGTGTATGATAATATTGTGGAAAGACCAAATAAAGCCTTGCCCTAGGTTTTCCAGCTTCTGTGATTCCCAGGAAAATAGACACACACATATATATCTGTCTAAATGACAGCCCTCAGGAAAAGAGAGAAAAGTCTAGAGCAAGAGTCTTGACCCAGACACATAAACAATCTAAGGGTGGGTAGGGAATGAGGTGAGAAAGAGGGACAGTACAGACAGCTGTAAGTCTTAGTATTTTCATTTTTGTCCTTCCAAGTGTATAGGTTGGCCTATGTCCAACGATCATATTGTTTTTGTGGGTCTCCAGGTGGGTCCAGATTGGAAGACTTTAGGGGACCAATTCATACTCGGTAGAAAGAACTTGAACTTGTAAACAAGTCCAGGGTATCTGATCCTGGAAGTGGCCTATTTCCTCACTAAACCCTCGTTTATCGAAGTCCTCCTGCCTTCTCTTCCCTATTCTTAAAAGAGATCGGCCTCAATATGCCTGAGTGACCTGCCTCGGAGAGAAGGGATTTTTGAGAGTGTCTCCCGCCCCATCTATAGAGGTTAAAGGAGAAGACCGGAAAGCGATCCTTGATTCAGCCCGCCTGAGGCTTGGGTGTTGTGTCATTCCCCACACGTGATGCTCTCCCAGGCGGCGGAGACCTCACGTATCATGGGACTTACTCACCCCAGAGACTCCACCCCTTTCCTCCGGTACTCCCCAACCCCTCATTTCCCTGCTCCGCCCCTCTTCAGGACTAGAGGAAAAGTAGGGTGGCTGGAGCCCGGAAATGCCTCCCTCCCAAGTTGGACGGGAGAAGCACAGAAACTCAGTGTTTGGGAAAGTGCAAGATGTGGCTTTAGTTTTACCCTTCTCCAGAATGCTTTGCTCTTCCTCTGTTTTAGGCTGTCCTACTCTCGTTATCTCCAAACACTTCTATCGAGACCACGTTATCACTTAGGGAGACCTCGCCTTAGTTAAGGTTGCTTTCCTTCTCCCTCTGTTTCTCACTTTTCTCTGAGCCCGAGATTCTTAATCTGAACTGGTTTGAGCCCCAGATCAGCCTCCTTCCCGTTCTAGCTGTGTGACCTTGAGTGAACTACAACTTTCTGGGCCTACTTTCCTTGTTCGTGAAACGGAGGCCAAACGTCAACCACACCACGCCTGTCGTGAGGAACAAATGAGAAAGCCCTTTGTGAGCTGAAAAAGGCAACAGAAATGTTAGCTATGTTAATTCTGGACGGCTAGTCACTCTTCCAGAACCCCTCCCTTTCCTTTGCGACCCGCCCTGCAAATCCCGCCCGGTGCTGACAGCTCTCTTCACCCTCCTCCAGCAGTCTTTTCCATTGGCGAAGAGGCCGGCCGCGCGGCGCCGAGTGTTGACGCCACCGCGCCCCCTCCGCCGGCGCACAATGACGCATGGCCCCGCCCCCGGCCGCGCCTGGCCTCCCGCGGGGCCCCGCCCATCGGGCCGACGCGGCGCGGATCCCGCCCCGCGGGTGACGTGTGGCGCGCGCGGCCCGGCCGCTCCGGCAGTTGGTGCAGCGGCCGTTGGGCTGAGTGCGCTCACCCCACCCCTCCCCTCCTCGGGCCCGGACCCCCACCCCGCCGGGCGCAGCCCCAACCCCAACCCCAGCCCCAGCCCCAGCCCCAGCCGGGCCCGTCCCGTGCGGGCCCGTGCCGCCCCCTCAGCCGGCGACGCCCCGGGCCGCCCGCCCGCCACCATGGAGCTGGAGGACGGTGTGGTGTACCAGGAGGAGCCCGGCGGCTCCGGGGCCGTGATGTCGGAGCGGGTGTCCGGCCTGGCCGGCTCCATCTACCGCGAGTTCGAGCGGCTCATCGGGCGCTACGACGAGGAGGTGGTCAAGGAGCTGATGCCACTGGTGGTGGCGGTGCTGGAGAACCTGGACTCGGTGTTCGCGCAGGACCAGGAGCACCAGGTGGAGCTGGAGCTGCTGCGGGACGACAACGAGCAGCTTATCACCCAGTACGAGCGGGAGAAGGCGCTGCGCAAGCACGCCGAGGAGGTGAGGGCCGGCAGGCGGGGAGGGCGGGGGCCGGGCCCGAGGGCAGGCCGGGAGCCGGGGGTCGCAGCCCGGCCCGGGAGGGGCGCGCCGGGCCTCCCGGGGGCGGGCCTGAGGCCGAAGCCCCCCGGACCGACCCGGCGGCCGCGACGTCCCCGGGACCCCCGACCGGCGTCGGAAGCCGAGGCAGGCTAGTGAGTGTCCAGGAGAAGGGAGGGAGATGAGGAGGCAAGGCCCGGGGAGAAAGCCGCAGCTTGGCCTGAGGGCACCTGAGGTTGGCTGAGGGCGGAGGTATTAGGGTGGCCGGTAGCCTGTGGTAGTTTAGGGAAGTTTCCGACCACCGTAGGATAGTCAGATGGCGGTTCAAACTTTTACCGTGGTGTGTGTGTGGGGGGGGCATTTAAACACTTCTGTCCTGGATATGTAACTTCCGCTGGTTCCAGTACCTTTCCAGGGGGTTGCTGCTTTGGGAAGTTAGAGATCTCCCTCTTTCGGTCAGTTTCTTTTTGACGTCTTAACCCTGTTGAGAAAGAGGTTTTATTTTATGTTTTTTTGTGTCTCGGTCGACACTTTGTCAACACTTAGGTGTTGTATAGCAACACTATAAATAGAGCGTACCACTTTATTTTATTGATATCTCACACCAAAGCGTTCCTCAGTGTCAGGTGGTCACCTTGGACAGTTCCCTTTAAAAACCCTCTGTTTATTTATAAAGAGGACTGGGGGCGGGGCGAGTTGAGGAGGTGTAGGTGACTGTTGGCAACCTTTTTGGGACTGCGGTTTACAGGTGCCCTTAACCCTGGCTTTTCGGCAGTGACCTCGGTGCCCTCATCTCGGGTCTGTGAACCTTTTGGAGCTCTGGAGTGCAAGTGATAGGCCTTGGACTTGTTGAGACAGTCAAGGATTTAAGCTTTCAGGCTGTGTTGGCATTATTTTTGTGGAACTTACTTAATGCAGGTGAAGTGTTCATCTTTGTTTTCTGAGCATCTAGCACACCTAGCTAAGTACATGGTGATTGAAGGAAGCTAAATACCAAATTATTGAACCAACGACATATTCTTTTTGAAAAATGCTTGAAAAAAGGTATTAGGATGTGAGATTTGTTTAGCAGCTCATTTCCTAACCCTAAATAGTACCCCCATTTAAACTTTTGTTTTGCCACATACACCTTTGTACCAGGTCACATAGTTCTTTTTCTCTTTTTTAAGCTTGACTATAGTGATGATTTTTAGTTCTGATTTTGTGATCCATTTGTCTCAAAGGAATGCCATTGCATTTGCCAAAGAAAATCGACTTTATTTCAAGAGTATTTCCAAGTATATAGGGAGGGAGGCATTGAAAAAAAAAATCTAAAGATGGGATCGCAATTTCCAATAGTTTATTAGCACTGTTTCTAGAACAGAGGTCATGTACCTCTTCTGAGTTGGTATGCTGTGTCTTCATCCTTATATAGGCCCTTATCAGTATGTCGATGTACTAGGAAGAGACATATATACACAGGTTAGGAGCAGGCCCAGCATGACTTATAAACGTGGGTGAAAGAAATGGTCCTTCTAGCTTTAAACTCCTGTAGGGCCATGTGAACATGGCAAAAGGCCAGGGTCACACGTGCCAAGAAAAATATCTGCTACAGGTTGCAGAGTCAGAAAATAAAACTGACTAACAGCTAGGCACCAGATTGTATATTAATTTCTTAAGTAAATGACTTTATAAATGACTTTTTCTGTTATTTAAGCTTTTTCAGATATGTCTGTAAATTCTGTATAATGAAATCTTTGGGCAAAGAGCCATGACCTGAGAATAGAGAACATTGATGAAATTCTAGATGAGCCAGTTCCCAGACCACAAACAGAAAACCACCTTGTTATCACTTTTCATGTAAGATGATAAATCAAGTTTTACCCAGTCTCCAGAAATTGAGTCTTTCTTAGGCCAACATGCACGAGTGAATTCTGTGTTTAATTTTCTGGGAGTGCTCCAGTTGTGGCCTTTAATATGGAGCCTAAGAGTCTGCTATTATAGCAAAAGTGCCTCAGGGTATTTGTGGCAAAAGTACTTGAAAGCCTGGAAATTGTCTATCACCAGAAAGTGTAAAGTAAATTCTGAGCACCTTTGTGGAAGTTTAGGAGGACATATAAATGGTGAGAATGTTTTAGAGGGTGTGAAGTGCTATAATCTCTTGCTTGCAGGAATTTTCAGCAAGAAATCGAAAATTTCATCTTTATTCTAATGATACTAACTTGGATTATTTTGCCTTTTTCTTTGCTTTTATTTGAATTTTTGTGTGTGTTAGTCTGCTATTTTTGCGAGTCTTTAAAAACAACCTAAAGGAAGGCCGATTTTATTATTTATTATTTTTTTTAAGATTTTATTTATTTGACAGAGAGAGAGAGCACAAGTAGGTGGAGCTGCAGGCAGAGGGAGAAGCAGGCTCCCCACTGAGCAGGGAGCCTGATGCAGGACTTGATTCCACGACCCTGGGATCATGACCTGAGCCCAAAGGCAGGCACTTAATCAACTGAGCCACCCAGGGGTCCTGGAAGGCTGATTTGAGATAGATTATGATCAGTTTCGGGGCACCTGGCTGGGTCAGTTGGGTAAGTGTCTGCCTTTGGCTCTGGTCATAATCTCAGGGTCCCAGGGTATAGCCCCATCTCAAGCTCCCTGCTCAGTAGGGAGTCTGCTTCTCCCTCTCCCTCTCCCTCTGTGCTCTGCCTCTCTCAAAATAAAAAAAACTTTAACATAAAAAAAAGATTTTGATCAGTTTCAAATGCTAATCAAGAAATCTGTCACGCTATTGCTTGCTACTCTCCCCTTCGGGCTCCCTGCTCAAGCCATTTATCTTTCCATTCCTTACCTAAGTCTTGTGTGGTGCCTTTGCCCATGCTGTTCCCTTGGCCTAGAATGCTTTTCCCTCAGAACTTCACCCTGGTTAGCTCCTCACTTTCGGCTAAGCTTAAATTTCACTTCTTCAGCTAGATTTTGCCTGTCTACTCTATCCGGACTAAGCCCTATGAATCTATGAATAATCTGTAAATCGGTGTTTTTTTTCCACCCAAGATTTTATTTAAATTCAAATTAGTTAACACGTAGCATAGTATTAGTTTAAGGAGAGTGGTTTTTTTTTTTCCCTAAGATTTTATTTTTAGGTAATCACTACCCCAATGTGGGGCTCAAACTCACAACCCTGAGATCAAGAGTCACATGTTCTACTGACTGAGCAGGCCAGGCACCGCTCAATTAGTGATTTTTTTTTTTTTCCCAATCAGTGATTTTTAAAAACAAGTCTGTCTGTACAGTGATCTGGAGAGAGATGTTATTCCTTTTTTTTTTTTTTTTTTTAAGATTTTATTTATTTATTCAACAGAGAGAGACAGCCAGCAAGAGAGGGAACACAAGCAGGGGGAGTGGGAGAGGAAGAAGCAGATTCATAGCAGAGGAGCCTGATGTGGGGCTCGATCCCAGAATGCCGGGATCACGCCCTGAGCCAAAGGCAGAAGCTTAACCGCTGTGCCACCCAGGCGCCCCAAGAGATGTTATTCTTGGGAAGAATATGTTAGCATTTATGTTTTTGTTTGTGGAAGTTCTGATTCTCTTAAAATGAATTTGATTGTTTAAAAAAACAAACAAACACAAATTTCCTAAGTAGGCAAAGGAGTTTAAGAACCCTTTTCTTAGGAATTTAGTTCCAAGTGATTTTGTGAGCTTTGTTTCTTATCACCATTATTTTCAAAGTGAGAGTTATTTAGCATGATTGAGTGGAGGGAGATTGCACTTAAAAATGAAGATGTACCCTCTTCATCCTCCCTTTCCTCCCACCTTGCACTACAGAAGCAAATCTGAGGAGAATGAGCTGAAGAGAGAATATCTTTGCTGGGAAGAAGGTGTTGTGATTATGTGATTTTGTGACTGCTTTTCTGTGGCTTTTTGCTTAAAAAAATTGGGGTGATTAAATACTGAGGTGAGAGATACTACTGAGAATTTTCAAATTAACTTCTCCACAGTTAATCAGCACTTAAACCACTAACAAAATTTATGTTTTATATGAAGGCTTCAGTCAAATTGTTTTCTTTGGAAGGATATGAACATGGAGTGATAAGATTTGTGGGCAGGAAAGCAGGCTTTGATAGTCGGTGTTCTTTTATTAATGTTATAGTTCTCATAAAAATAATAAAAATTTTTTTTAAAGATTTTATTCATTTGTCAGAGAGAGAGCACGCACAAGCAGGCGGAGGGAGAAGCAGGCTCCCCCATGAGCAAGGAGCCTGATGCAGGAACCCAGGACCCTGGGATCATGACCTGAGCCAAAGACAGACACTTAACTGGCTGAGCCACCCAGGCGTCCCCATAAAAAATATTTGAATCAAAACTGTTGAGGACATTAATTTTAATTTGTTTGCAAGATAATTTACAATGACAGTTAAGTTCATCTCTTCAGTAAACATTTAAAAAGGAAAATTTCATGTCTTTTCACTGAGTTTTATGACTTTTTATCAAGTAAGAGGAGTGAAGAGTAATTTTGCATACCTAAAACTTAAATTTGTTGATGGTGGCTCTTGAAGACTTAGCGAGTTGAAACACTGAAATTCCGAGTCTGCCTCAACATTAAGTTTATTTTTTGTCTTTAGCACAGCTCTTATTTAAAAGAGTGTTAGGATGGTTGTTAGGCTTCTATCCTTAATTCTGTCAACTCTAGTGTCTTTAGGAGTTTAACTTTGCTGTTTTATTTCAGTAGAGTAGAGCAGTAGGAGAGGGTGGTGACATGTCAGTACAGGAGAACAGGTTGTGGTCCATGGGGTAGTAACATTTGACATCTTACATGTTTGAATATAGGTGTTATTAGTTTTCGGACTCCTTTTAAAAGGGAAGTCCCTCTGTGGTACCTGTTCAGTGGTTTTTGAAACCAGTATGTTGTGGTATCTTCAGTGAGCTAAAGATTTCTGGTCCAAGAATTGACTCAGGTGCTGACTTAATTTCTCTATTGGTTCAATTAGAGTAAGGGTCAGCAGTTTTTTGGAATGTTATGCCACATCTTAATTCAAATCTGTTTTATCTTTATTTTTATTATTTTTTAAAGATTTATTTAAGTAATCTCTATACCCAAGGTGGGGCTCGAACTCAGGACCTTGAGATCAAGAGTCGCAGGCTCTTCTGACTGAATCAGCCCAGCACCCTGAAACCTGTTTTAGAATGCTCAAAAAACATTTAGTGTTTCATTGATCTATTACCTAAATTATTATGTACATTAAAAACATGCTTTTTATACACATAAAAATACGTATTTTCATATTTAAAAAATACCGTTGTTGGGGCACATGGCTGGCCCAGTTGTTAGAACATGTGACTCTTGGGGCTCCTGGGTGGCTCAGTTGTTAAGCGTCTGCCTTTGGCTCAGGGCCTGATCCCAGGGTTCTGGGATTGAGCCCTGCATCCGGCTCCCTGCTCCACTGAGATCCTGCTTCTTCCTCTCCCACTCCCCCTGCTTGTGTTCCCTCTCTCGCTGGCTGTCTCTCTCTCTCTGTCAAATAAATAAATAAAATCTTAAAAAAAAAAAAAGAAAGAAACATGTAACTCTTGATCTCAGAGTTGTGAGTTCAAGCCCCATGTCGGGCATAGAGTTTACTTAAAAAAAATTTTTTTTTTCTTGCTGAACCATTTGAATAAGCTTCCTACTGTCCCTCCTAGTCAGTCGCTACTTTGAGACTCTTTCTGAAATGAACAATCTGTTTGTTCTCTGGGGATGTGTGTGTCTGCAGTGGTAGTGGTGATGGGGTTGTTGCTTTTTGAAATGGCAATCAGTTAACCACTGATTAGCGCTTAAGACAGATCTTACCCTTCCTTTACTTTCAGAGAATTCTGAATGTTAAGTATGTAAGTGAGATGCCGTTATGTGTCTTTCCTACTGTGACATTCACATTTTTACTTGGTTAAGATCACCAAAGAGGGGGTGCCTGGCTGACTCAATCAAAAGAGCATGTGACTCTTGATCTGGGGGTTGTGAGTTCGCCCCATGTTGGATATAGAGATTACTAAAAAAACAAAACAAAAACTTTAAAATCACAAAAGAGAATATAAGAGAATATAAAAATGGTAAGGTACCTAGTTGGATCAGGTAGGCAACTCTAATCAGAGGATGGATTGGTAGAGTAAGAACTACTCACTGAATTACTGTAGTATGTGCCATAGCTCATTGATCCAAAAATTCTGTGCCGGAGTCTGGTTGCTGTTTCTTGGACTCCTTAGCTTACCTTTCACTACACACTGCATACTTAAATCATATGGAACCTTTGGTTCCCAGGACAGCTAGTATTAGAATCTAGCCAAATAATGTGTTTTGTTTCTGTTGACTGAGTTATTTTAAAAATACTTTTTTTTGCTGTGCTCAGCACTCATAATGAATACAACTCTTACCTAAATAATTACTATTAGGTTGAGATAAAATACATCAACATAGACCCAGTTTAATAATATATGTAATGTGTATTCAAAACACTGATATTTTAAAACATATGTGTGTTGGGCATCTGGGTGGCTCAGTCGATTAATCAGCAACTCTTGACTTCGGCTCAGGTTATGATCTCAGGGTCATGAGATTGAACACCAGGTAGGGCTCCATGCTCAGCATGGAGTCGGCTTGAGATTCTCTCTGTTCCTCTCCTCTGTCTCTTCCCTCACTCTCTCTCTCTCTAAAATAAATAACTAAAGAATCTTTTAAAAATATGTGTGTAATTCTGTACATTTTGAAATCTTAGCCAGCCATATTTATTTATTTTTTAGTAATCTCTACGCCCAGTGTGGGGCTGGAACTCAGGAACCCAAGATCAGGAGTCACTTGCTCTTCCCAATGAGCCAGTCAGGTGCTCCTTAGCCAGCGATATTTAGTTAGTAGTTTGAGGCAAGGAAGTTTTATTCACTTAGGAATTATCATGTCCAGTAGTTTGGCATTAATAAGTCCCTCCAAAATTTTTTGAATCGAACCATGGGAATTTACATATTAATCAATACAGTAAAGAAGTTTCCACGTTGAGGATATAGAGTTATGAGGAACTTTCAAAAATTGGGTTTTTTAAAAAGATTTTATTTATTTATTTATTTTAAAAATTTTTAAAAAATTTATTTGATAGAGACAGCGAGAGAGGGAACACAAGCAAGGGGAGTGTGAGAGGGAGAAGCAGGCTTCCTGCTGAGCAGGGAGCCCGATGCGGGGCTCGATCCCAGGACCCTGGGATCATGACCTGAGCCGAAGGCAGATGCTTAATGGCTGAGCCACCCAGGCGCCCCAAGATTTTGTTTATTTATTAGAGAGAGAAAGGGAGTGTGTAGTTGTGTGGAGGGAGGGGCATAGGTGGGATGAATAGGGAGAGAATCTCAGGTCAACTCCCCACTGAAGGTGGAACCAGTGAGACGTGGATCTCACGACCTTGAGATCATGTCCTGAGCTGAAACCAGGAGTTGGATACTTAATTGACTGAACCACTCAGGCGCCCCTCCTTTTTTAATCAGTAAACTTTTTCAGTCAGTTCCTCCCCCCCAGCTTTTTATTAGGAAAATGTTCAAACATATAGAAAAACTAAAAGTGCACTGATATCTGTATATGCATCATGTAGATTCAGTAGTTGTATTTACCTGTATATGTGTATGTGTGTATATATATGTACATACATGTACACATACACTCACCATTTATATACGAACACATTTTAAAATTGTTAAACCATGGCAAAGTAAATCGCAGATGTTATGACATTTCAACTTTTACTACTTAAAGTACTTATCTCTTAAAAAATGAGAGCATTCTGGGGTACAGGCTGGCTCAGTCAGTAGACTGTGTGACTCTTAATCTTGGGATCATGAGTTCAAGCCACGCAATGGTTGTAGAGCCTACTTTAAAAAAATGAAAATAATAAAATAATTTAATTTAATAAATGAGAGCATTCTATCACATAACCACAATATTATTTACATTGAGAACATTTTCTAATATTATCTAATATTCCATTTGAATTAATTTTTAAGAGCACAGTATATGTTAGTTATAAAGATAAGTAAGTTGTTAATATTTTTATACTGATCTAATGTCACTCATCTGGAAAGGAAGAAATAATTGCAATTTAGATACTTTTCTGTAAGGAATTTAAATCTGAAATTATAAAACTGAATGAAAATTGGTTAAGATTTTTTATTTAAAATTGCAGCATAAAAATATGATGGATTGTTTTTCTCCTTTGAAGCTAAGGTAGAGAAATTGAGAAACTGACCCTTTTTAAGAGCTGGAAGGAAACTCCCATTATCTTCTGGTTCTACTGTATCCCATCTCCATAGGTAGATTGAAAGGTAGACGACACATGGATGAATAGAAAGAGTAAATATATATTGACCCAGGCACTGTTGTAGGCCCTGGGAATATAACCACAAACAAAACAGACAAGGAAGGTAGCCTGTGCTTTTTTTTTTGAGTTTATATTGTAATAGAAAATAAACAAGCCAGTTACTATAATCATAGATTGTGACAGATGCTATTTGGGGAATTATTTATTTATTTGAGAGAGAGAAAGAGAGAGCACACATGAATGAGAGCGTGCAAGGAGGAATGGAGAGGAAGAGGGAGAGGATTCCAAGCTGACTTTGCTGAGTGCAGAGCCTAGCGTGGGGCCTGAGATCACGACCTGAGCCAAAACCAAGAGTCAGATGCTTAACCAACTAAGCCACCCAGATGCCCTGCTATGCAGGAAATTAAAAAAGGTGATATGATAAAGAGGCAGGCACTTTAGATGAACAAACTGTTTATAAAAGGGTAAGCTGTCCATGCAGGAAATAATTCATCTCATAAGAGTACTTTCTTAGATCTGAAACTTTAAATGTATATAGTCAGAGTTTCTCCTAATCATTATTCCTGAAAATTTATAAAAGTAAGCAGCTCTCATAAGTTCATTTCTTTTTTTTTTTAAAGATTTATTTATTTATTTATTTATTTATTTATTTATTTATTCGACAGAGAGAGAGACAGCCAGCGAGGGGGGGAGCACAAGCAGGGGGAGCGGGAGAGGAAGAAGCAGGCTCACAGCGGAGGAGCCTGATGTGGGGCTCGATCCCATAACGCCGGGATCACGCCCTGAGCCGAAGGCAGACGCTTAACTGCTGTGCCACCCAGGCGCCCCTCATAAGTTCATTTCTGTTTTTGTTCTTTCTCATACTTCTTAGCAATGTTTGACTGTCTTGGTAACTCCTTCTTTAAGAAACTTTATATATATATTTATATATGTATGTGTGTGTATATATATATACATATATATATGTATACATACATATATATATTAAATACATATTTTTAAAGCTTTTATTTAAAGTCCAGTTAGTTAACATACAGTGTTGTATTCGTTTCAGGTATACAACATAGGGATTCAACACTTCCATACAACACCTGGTGCTCATCACAAGTGCGCTCATTAGTCCCCCTCACCTATTTCACGCATGCCCCCACCCACCTCATTCTGGTAACCATCAGTTTGTTCTCTAGAGTTAAGAGTCTGAAGAAACATATTTTGGTTCTGTGACTTGGAACTCTCTTGATTTTCCCCTTTTTTCTTTTCTTTTCTTTTTTTAATTTATTAGAGAGAGAGAGCAAGTACACATGCACACAAGGGTGGAGGGGCAGAGGGCGAGGGAGAGAATCTCAAGCAGACTGCCTTCTGAGTGTGGAGCCCCACTCTGGGCTCAATCCCAGGACCCTGAGATCACGACCTGAGCTGAACTCAAGAGTTGGCTGCTTTACTGACTGACGCATCCAGGTGCCCCTCGTCTCGTCCTCTTCTCTTCTCTTCTCTTCTCTTCTCTTCTCTTCTCTTCTCTTCTCTTCTCTTCTCTTCTCTCTCTTTCTTTTTTTCCTCTTAAGTAGAATCTGTGTCCGACCTGGGGCTCAAACTCATGAACCCAAGAATAAGAGCTGCATGCTCCACCGGCTGAACCAGCTGGGCACCCCAGTTTTTCCCTTTTTTGACCACTTTGGATTCCTCTTACGTTGTTAGCTTTGGCGTTCCTTGGAGTTCTTTCTGAGGTCCTCTCTAGTTCTCATTTGCACACTGCCTAACTGATATTATTCATTCCCATGGGATCAATAACCATTTGTTGGCCAGTCCAAAATGTGTATCTCATTCATTTCATAGATATTTATAGAGTGCTATGTGCCTGGTACCGTGTCCATTGGGGACACAGTAGTGAGCAAAACACGCAAGTTTCTTCTCTCATGAAACTGACAGCCTGTTAAGAACTTTAAGGCTGGATCTCTCTCTGGAGTTTCAGGTCCACATTACTGTTGTTTCCTTGGACATGACTATCTCCTGACATATCCAAACCTGAACTTCTATTCCAAGGTTACTGCTCGTCTGTTCCCTGTCTTTGTAAGGGACACTGCTGTCTGTCTTGCCAGATAGCTCATCACCATCCTTAACTCTTCTTTCTTCTTCCTCTTCTTCTTTCTTCTTTCTTCTTCTTCTTTCTTCTTCATGATTTTATTCATTTATTTGTGTGTGAGAGAGATTGAGCACAAGCCAGGTGAGGGGCAGAGGGAGAAACAGACTCCCTGATGAGCAAGGAGCCCTATATAGGGCTCAGTCCTGGGACTCCGGGATCGTAACCTGAGCCAAAGGCTGATGCTTAACTGACTGAGCCACCCCGGTGCCCCAGCTCTTCTCTTTTCTTCATCCTTATTACTAACTTCAATTGTTTCCGACTTTTAAATATTTTTTTTTATTCTCGAAATGTCTTAAGTTCGTAAGTTACAAGGCGTTGTGATCTGGCTGCTCCTTATCTTACCAGCCTCATCTTTTCCTTTTTGAGCCATCATACTGAACACTTGGAGTTTGTTTTGCAAATAGTATTCTTTCTCTCCACGCCTTCTTAAAAGCTGCCTGTCTTTGCTTGGCACTCTGTTTCTCTTCTGTTGCCTGGCTAACGGTATTCATCTTTCAGGTTTCAATTCTGGAATGCCTTTTATGAACACCCAAGTATGGATCGTGCCCATCTTATATTGTCCCACAGCATACTGTTCCTTCCCCTCTCATAGCACTTCCATTGTTTTAGCAAACTAACATATGGCTTTAATTCCCCCACTAAACTACTAGGAGACAGTAGGTATTTAATAGATACTTGTTAGTTGGTTGGAGGGATGGATGAATATGCTAAAGGTCAAATTGCTAAGCCTAACTATTTAAAGTTCTCTTTTGTGCATTCAAGTTATTTGTCCTTACCATTGGTGCCAAGTTATGCTAAAACTTCCAAAAAATTCTTCAGTAAGTCCTTTGACTTTTGTATAAGAAAAAAAAAAAGACTTCTGAGGATAGTGACTGCAGATGGTTTACCTACATTATCCTATACATAGTAGTTACTCTAGAACTACTTAGGCATTTAAATTGAAATATTAAGATCATAGGCATTACTTCTGCATTTGCAAAGGTTAGGCTAGGTATCCTTTTTAATTTTTCAAAATTTATTTTTTATTTGTTTATATCTTTTTTGTTTTGTTTCTGGTTTTTGGGGGGGCTAGGTGATTTTTACAAATCATGTTGGCACCATGGTTCTCTGATTATTTTAAACTTAGTGTGGCTTTCTTTTTGCATTTTAATTAATTTTAGATTTGTTTGAGTTGCTGCTTGAGAAAAAGTTTGTCTGAATAAAATTTCCACACAAATGAGGGTTAAGTGCCCAGACTTAATTTGAATGTTTGTTTAGAATCTTTTGATGGACATTTCTTTTTTTTTTCTTAAGATTTTATTTATTTATTTATTTATTTATTTATTTATTTGAGAGAGAGAGAGAGAGAGAGACAATGAATTAGTACGGGGTGGGGCAGAGGGAGAGAGAGAAGCAGGCTCGCTGCCGAGCAGGGAGCCTGATGTGGGGCTGGATCCCAGGACCCCAGGATCATGACCTGAGCCCAAGGCAGTCGCTTAACCGACTGAGCTACCCAGGTGCCCTAACAACATTTATTTTTGAAGAAAATTTCATTCTGAAGAACAGAGAATATTTTATTTCTTGGGCATTGAAATATATACTGGTTAAAAGCCTCTGCTAGGCTACTATGATACAATAAAATTTCTAATTTCTATTATCAAATCCTCAATTTGAATTTTCTTTCAGTTACTTATTGCCCTAGCCTCATTTTTTGTTACTGCTACCTATTCAAAAACAAATACCTTTTAAAAAGTTAAACAGGTTGCACAGAAGTGTGAAATCAAATAAACAGGCTTTTGTAAAACCAGAAAGGTAACTTTTTAAAAAGGCTGTTGTTTGTCTATGGTTCTGCTATGAAAATAGTCTACTTGAACTTGTTTGATGTGGTTTGGGAAGCGTTTGACAGAAATTACCCACTTATTTGTGGCTCTGTTCAGTTTTAACTCTTTAAAGAATACTTTTATGCTGGGTTAGGAATTCATCCCGTAATTTACTCAGTGTTGACTACATCTAAGCTAGCTGAGGGCCAGGAATTACGCAACAATTCTGAAGAGCTATAATGAATGTCTCAAACTTTGTGTAACAGAGTTCATGATCTTGGCCTACTGAATAAACATTTAAAGGCAAAGCACTTATTCATAGTATCCTTTATTCTATTCTATTCTATTCTATTCTATTCTATTTAACTAACTAATTAAGTAACCTATCTGTCTATTTATTTATTTAGTTTTTAGAGAGTGCGTGCGCGTTAGGAGCAGGGGGAGAGGTAGAGAGAGTGTCCCAAGCGGCTGCATGCCCAGCATGGAGCCTGATGTGGAGCTCAATCCCAAGACCCGGGGATCATGACCTGAGCTGAAACCAAGAGTCGGATGCTGGGGCACCTGGGTGGCTCTGTTGGTTAAGTGTCTGGCTTTGGCTCAGGTCATGGTCTTAGGGTTCTGGTATTGAGCCCCACATTGGGCTCCCTGCTGGCAGGGACCCTGCTTCTACCTCTCCTCTCTGCTCCTGGTCTCTCTTGCTCTCTCTCTCTCTCTCTCTCAAATAAATAAAATCTTAAAAAAAAAAAAAAAGAGTCAGATGCTTAACCAACTGAGCCACTCAGGTGCCCCCATAGTATCCTTATTTTAATTAATTAATTAATAAAAGATTTTATTTATTTGACAAAGAGAGCACAAACAGAGGGAGTGGCAGGCACAGGGAGAGGAAGAAGCAGGCTCCCCACTGAGCAGGGAGCCCCATGGGCTCGATCCCAGGACCCTGGGATCATGACCTGAGCTGAAGGCAGATGCTTTAACGACTGGGCCACCCAGGCGCCCCAATATCCATTTTTATTTTTTTGAAAGTGGTTTTTTTTTTTTTTTTAAGATTCTATTTATTTATTTGACAGAGAGAGCACAAACAGGGGGATTGGGAGAGGGAGAAGCAGGCTCCCCACTGAGCAGGGAGCCAAATGTGGGGCTTGATCCAAGCCAGGACCTTGAGATCATGACGTGAAGGTAAGCGCTTAACTGACTGAGCCACCCAGGTGCTCCTTTAGTATTTTATTTTATTTTTAGATTTTATTTATTTATTTGACAGAGAGAGAGAGTGAAGAGAGAGTACAAGCAGTGGTACCAGCAGCCCGCTGAGCAAGGAGCCCTGGGATCATTACCTGAGGAAGGCAGATGGTAAACGGACAGAGCCACCTAGGTGCCCCAAGTATCCTTATTTTAAATACAGTACTTTCTTAGCCCTCAACTAGTTATAAATAACAAATTAAGAGTATCTATTAGAGATAAGTACTTATATATAACAAATGGCAGGTATCTCTGAAGCAGGATACTGAAAATTATAAAAAGCAATACAGTGCAGTGGCTAAGGGCAAGGGCAATAGGGTCAGATTGCCTTAGTTCAAGTCCTGGCTCTTTTACTTCCTAGCTTTGAAATCATGGACAAGTTTCTTAATGCCAAACTGCAATTTCTTTTTTTTTTCTTTGAAGGTTTTATTTATTTATTTGACAGAGAGAGAGAGAGCATGCGAGCACAAATAGGGGGACGGGGAGAGGGAGAAGGAGGCTTCCCGCTGAACAGGGAGCCCGACATGGCCAACATAGGGCTCGATCCCAGGACCCTGGGTTCATGACCCAAGCTGAAGGCAGATGCCCAACTAACTGAGCCACCCAGGTGCCCCCAAACCTCAATTTCTTAATTGTGAATAAGGATGATAATAGTAACGACCTTAATAGGGTTGTTGTGAGGGTTATACAAGAAAAATGAGCTTTTCAAAGCCCTAGGCATTTGCCTAATAAGCACTAAATGTTACCTGTGTTTCTGATGTCTACCTATCTATCCATCTCATTTATTTCTTTATGAAACAGATGTTAATTAAATACTTTGTGCCCAGACCAGGGGTACAAGAATGGATAGTCCAGGGTCTTACTCTTGGGGAGCTCATACTCTAGTGGGGGGAGGCTAATGTAAATTACTAGGGCAGCTTTATGTAAGCATTTTAAACAAGTACTGTATATACAAGATGCTATATAGGGATAAGTTCATAGAGACAGGGTGGCATTTGGGTTATATGTCTCAAATCTGAAGTATGAAGTGTTTGAAAGTGTGTGACATTCAGAAAGCTACAAAAACACATGACATTTATTTTTCCAATATATTTAAGTAGGAAATACTAATTTTCCATATGTCCTTTAAAATAACGTACTAGTACTTCCGCCACATAGGGGAGTGGCAAGAATTGATGTTTAATAGATAATCAGATGTCAGAAAGTAAGGGACAGTATTGTCAAATTTGGGTTTTTATCTTGAAGGCATTACATACTCTAATAACCGTATGGCTTATAATTGTGATTCACAGTGATTCACAGTGATGTTTCTTACCAATATAAGGTTACATCTTATTAGATATGCTCTGTTTTAAGGAGGTAGGTATGTATGAAATTCTAGAAACATTTTTAATTAAGACAGATGTGATAAAAATGTTTTGGTGCTTCAGTTTTTCTTAAAAATATGGTTATGAAGACTACTTCATTTCTTAGTGATACTGTCAACTGATAGTATTAATATTGTTGACCTTGAACATTTTCTTTCCCTAACTGCATTTATTTTAATTAGATCAACTTGGTTTTTACTTCCTGTGAAAATTTCACTTTATATAGTTGTCAACATATCTTTTTTCCTTAAGATTTTTATTGTGGTAAAATATACATAACATAGGGGCGCCTGGGTGGCTCCCCTTGTATACTCCCTTGTAGGTCTCCTGATCCATGAACATGATGCTTTCCATTTATATTTATTTAGTATTTTTAGTTTCTTTCAACAATGTTTTGTTGTTGTCAGAGTAAAAGTTTTGCATTTCTTTTGTTAAATTTACTTCTAGGCATTTAGTTCTTTTTGATGCTTTTATAAGTGGAGTTGTTTCCTTAACTTCAAAAAAAAAGTTATTCTTTTTTATTTTTAAATTTTTTTTTTTTTTTAAAGATTTTATTTATGTGAGAGAAAGAGAGAGCACAAGCAGGGGGGAGAGGCAGAGAGAGAGGCAGAAGCAGACTCCATGCTGAGCAGGGAGCCTGACTCAGGACTTGATCCCAGGACTCTGGGATCATGACCCAAGCCCAAGGCAGACGCGTAACCAACTGAACTTCCCAGGCACCCGGAGTTACTCTTTTAAAAAATCATTTATTTGTTTGTTTGTTTGTTTATTTATTTAAGAGAGAGCGCACATGCACACAAATGTGTGAGCAAGGGGAGGAGCAGAGGGAGAGGAAGTAGGAGAGAAGCAGACCCCCCTTGGAGCTATGGACCCTGATGTGGGGCTCAATCCCAGGGCCCCCAGGATGATAACCTGAGCCAAAATCAAGAGTTGGATGCTTAACTGAGCCAGCCAGGAGCCCCTAATTAATTATTCTTTAAACTCTACTCCAAATGTGAGGTTGAACTCATGACCCCGAGATCAAGAGTAGCATGCTCTGCTGACTGAGCAAGGCAGGTACCTCTTAATTTCATTTTCTCATCATTGCAAGTGTTTAGAAATACACTTGATTTTTGTATATTGATCCTGTATTCTGCTGAACTTATTTATTCTAATAGATTTTTTTTTTTTAAGATTTTATTTATTTATTTGACAGATGGAGACAGCCAGCAAGAGAGGAACACAAGCAGGGGGAGTGGGAGAGGAAGAAGCAGGCTCATAGTGGAGGAGCCTGATGTGGGGCTCGATCCCATAACGCCGGAATCACGCCCTGAGCCAAAGGCAGACGCTTAACCACTGTGCCACCCAGGCGCCCCACTAATAGATTTTTTTTGTGGGTTCATGAAAATTTTTTAATATACATTATCATGTCATCTGCAAGTAGAGGTAGTTTTACTTCTTTCTCTACAATCTGGATGCCTTTTACTTAATTTTCTTGCCTAATTACCCTAACTAGAACCTCCTGGTACAGTATGGAATAGAACTGGCAAGAGTAAATTTTTGTCTTGTTTCTGATCTTACGGGAAAAGCATTCAGTCTTTACCCATTAAATATGATGTAGTTGTGGGGTTTTGTAGATGTTTTTTGAGGGAGTTCCTTTCTTTTCCTTGTTTGTAGAGTGTTTTCATTAGGAAGAGATGCTGAATTTTGTCAAATGCTTTTTCTGTAATTATTCAGATAAGCCAGTGCTGTTCAGATATATTTTTAGGTCAGAGTGTGTATGTGTGTGTTTTTTTTTAACATCTGGAAATAATAAGACACAAGTCTAATTTTATGTCTCAAGTTTGAATAGTATAAAATTAGTTCTTAAAAAAGGCATATGTATGCACCTAAAAATTAAAACAATATGCAAAAAGCTAAAATAGCTCCTCTTTGGTAGGATGGTCCGGGAAGGCCACAGGGGACATAACATTTCAGTTATGAAATGAAGGGTGAGGATACCATCAAAGGAGAGTGTTCTAGACAAAAGAAATGGGGCTCTAAGGTAGGAAATGATTTAAAATTAGGAGTCAGCCAGTGTAGAGGAAAAGGAGGGGATGAGGTAGGAGAATCATGGAGGAGCTGCTCACTCACTGGGCCTCATTATGGGCTAAGGTAGAGTTTAGAAGTCTACACTTATGTTCTAGTAGGAAGCTATTGATGATCTTCAATCAAAGCAATAAAATGTATCTTTAATTCATGCTAAAGTATTTGTAGTGAAATCTTATGATGCTGAGGTTTGTTACGGGAAAAGAGGAAGAATACAGACAAAACAGGATGCGCCATATGCTGATAATTGTTGAAATTAGGTGGTGTTATATAGGGGTTTATTATGCTGGTCTCTATTATGCATGTTTGAAAATTCCCAATAACATTAAAAAACAAAACACAGAAAACAACTGAAAAGAAAAGAGTCGCCACTGTTTTTTCTTTTTTTTTTTTCTCAAAGATTTTATTTATTCATTTGACAGAGAGACAGACAGCCAGCGAGAGAGGGAACACAAGCAGGGGGAGTGGGAGAGGAAGAAGCAGGCTCTCAGCAGAGGAGCCTGATGCGAGGCTCGATCCCAGAATGCCAGGATCACGCCCTGAGCCAGAGGCAGACACTTAACTACTGAGCCACCCAGGTGCCCCTGTTTTTTTTTTCTTCTTCTTTTAAGATTTTATTTATTCATTTGAGAGAGAGAGAGAGAAAGCATGAGTTGAGGGAGGCGCAGAGAGAGGAGAGGGAGAATCAGACTGCCCACTGAGTGGGGAGCCCAGCAGTGGGGCTCCATCCTAGGACCTAATATCACAACCTGACCTGAGGTCAGATACTTAACTTACTGAGACCCAGGTGCCCATCACTTTTTTTCTTTGTAAATAATTTTTAGATTTTCTTCAATACTATATACTTCTTTTCAGGATAACATATTCTGATTTTTCTTAGTAATGGAAAAATATTTTTATAACAGAGTCAAGTGTTGAAATAAACCACAGTGTCAAGATCTGTAAATTAAAGTCAGAAATGTAAAATATTGATCATGTAACAAAACTAGTAAAGCATTATTTGGCTGTTCTGGCAAACTTTAGAGGGCTACACCTTTTCAGGTTTTGTCAGTGTGGTAATCAATTCCTGCTTGATAGCTTCTGTCATAGGCCAATGAGTTTTGGTTCTTTCTTGTTTTGGGGAGTAAGACAGTAAAAAATGAATGTTCTCTGTGTGCTGTGGTAGTCAGTCATAAGGACTAAAAGGAATGTGAAATATACAGATGCAACATTAGTGTAGCTCATGTGGGATAAATGGTCGTGTTTGATTACATTTATACAATTATGGGTGACAGTTTGGGCAGTGAGTAAAATTCTTTTTATGTGTATGAGTAAAATTCACATATGTTGTACTTGTTTGGCTATTTTATCTAAAGGTTTTATTTGTTTTTATTTACTTTTCCTGTTAATAAAATACATTTTCTTTGTGATAAACAAAACAGAACCAAAGCATTATAGAAATACTTCTAGAATCCTGCTTGTTTTCTTTTTTTTTTTTTTAAGATTTTATTTATTTATTTGACAGAGAGAGAGGCAGTGAGAGAGGGAACACAAGCAGGGGGAGTGGGAGAGGGAGAAGCAGGCTTCCCGCTGAGCAGGGAGCCTGATGTGGGGCTCGATCCCAGAACGCTGGGATCATGACCTGAGCCAAAGGCAGACGCTTAACAACTGAGCCACCCAGGCGCCCCTAGAATCCTGCCTGTTAAAGAAACTTCACTTAAAAAAATTTTTTTTAAAGATTTTATTTATTTATTTGAGAGGGAGAGGACAGAGGGAGAGTGAGAGGGTGAAGCTGACTCCCTGCTGAGCAGAGAGCCCAACTGAGCCACCCAGGTGCCCCTCACTTTTTTTTTTTTAAGATTTTTTATTTTAGAGAGAGTGTGCCTGCGGACGCCCTGGGGCGGGGATGCGGGGAGCAGTGGGGGGCCGGGAAGCAGCAGGAGGAGAAAGAGAAATAGACTTTCTGCTGAGCTGAGCCGGAGCCTGACCCATGGGGTCAATCCCAGGACCCTGAGATCATGACCTGATCCGAAGTCAGATGCTTAGCTGACTGAGCCACTCAAGCGTCCTTCCCTTTATCTTGCCAACATTTGACACACTCAGACTTTCTGGCTTTAGTTTCTAATCTTATATTTGTGAAACAACCTTAATTTGCTTTTCTCAGATCACTAGTGTGGTTGAGCATATTTTCTTATATTTACTGATGATATACTTGCCTTTTCTGTGAATTGCCTGTTCAGTTTCATTTACTCATAACTGGCAACCACCCACGTCTGTCTGGATAGATCTAAATTATTCTTTACAATGGCTTAATAATATTCCCTTTTATGATCATCAGTGGTTGTAACAGACCACTGGGGGAAAAGGACTGGGGAACCTGTACCTAATTACTTTATTTTTAGAAATTTTAATTCCAGTACAGTAAACATAAAAAGATGGAATGCTTCACAAATTTATGTGTCATTCTTGCGCAGGGGCCATGCTAATCTTCTCTGTATCATTCCAATTTTAGTATATGTGCTGCTGAAGCTAACATGGGAATCTGTACTTCAAATTAGACCTAAGAGATGTATCATCCAAATGCAACATAGGGACTTTGTTTGCATCCTGGCTATAAACATTTATGAGATAGCCAGGAAAATCTGAATGGTGATGGAATATTCCCTATTATTTCATTAAGGTTTGGGAAATGGTGCTATTCTAACTCAATTATTCCTTCAGCATTATTTACCTAATTTTCTTATAAAAGAGAACTTCTCCCTCATCAACTGTCTGATTACCCTAAGGTATAGTTTGTACAACAAAGATAAGTGCTATGTTCTTTAGTTCATACTTTTATAATTTCCAAGAGCTCTTCCTTCTTCTTGCTCTTCCCCTACCCCCACCGCTTTCTAAAAATAGCATACTGTTCCGGTTTCATGGATGTAATGACTTTTCTTTGGTCTTTGAATATATTAATTATAGTTTTCATTTGTTCCTGTTTTGTCTGTTCCCTCAGAGTCCCATTTTTTTTCTGGTAGTTTGGTCGTTCTTTTGCAGGTTGGAGCTTCAAGTGCCTGATAACCCTTAATTATCCCTTCATGTTTTAAGCATGAGGCACTAAAAAAAGGAGGGCCAGAAGCTTTGTGTGCCTGGAAGCAGTTTATTGCCAATTGGGAACCCAGATTTCAGTATCCAATGGTATTTTGCTTAGGGGCATTTGAGTTTTGCCAAGGAAAGCTAATGTTGTGGGGAGTGGAGTGGTAGATAAGCCTAGTCATTAGGAAAATCTGGGTGAGGGCTGGAATGGAAAGGGGGCTATCAGTGTTGCTTGCTACTTGGTATATAGATTTTCACTTAATTCATTTCTTTTTAGGGCACCTGGGTGGCTCAGTGGGTTAAGTGTCTACCTTCGGCTCAGGTCATGATCTTGGGGTACTGGGATCGAGTCCCGAGTTGGGCTTCCTGACTGACAGGGAGCCTGCTTCTCCCTCTGCCTGCAGCTCCTCCTGCTTGTGCACTCTCTCTCTGTGTCAAATAAATAAATAAAATTTTTAAAAAATTCATTTCATTTGGCACCTATTTGTTAGTGGTATTCCCTTGTCTAGAATCTCTCAGATTGAGGGGTGCCTGGTGGCTTAGTTGGTTAAGCATCTGCCTTCGGCTCAGATCATGATCTCAGGGTCCTGGGATGGTGCCCCTAGACCGGGGGTTAGGGGGGTGTCCCTGCTCAGTGGGGTGTCTGCTTCTTCTCCCTCTGCCCCTCCCTTATGCTCTTGTGCTCTCATGCTCGCCCTCTCTCTCAAATGAATTAATAAAATCTAAAAAAAATACAGAATCTCTCTTACTGAGTTTATTCAGAAAACAAATTTCCTATCTTCTATGTGGGTAGACAGGAGGGCCACCTGGCTGCTCTGGGGATGTATCAGGGATGTTACTAACTTTTACTAGTGCAACCAACTGGGCCACCTGTATGCCCTGCTGCTGCCACTTTTTTTTTTTTTTTTTTTTTGGGGACGTAATCTCTATGCCCAATGTGGGACTTAAACTCATGAGATCAAGTGCTTCATGCTCAACCAACTGAGCCAGCCAGGCACCCCTAGTTGGTTGTCTTAATCAGGATCAAATAAGATAGTTCACATATTTACATTGGTTAATGTCTCTTAAGTTTCTGTTAATCTCTAACAGTTTTCCATTTTTTCCCCCCTTTCTGTTGAGTTTTGAAGAAACCGGACCATTTGTATTTGACAATTTTCCACATTTTGGATTGGAGGGGGGGAATCATATCCTTTGGGTATTGTTTAATATGGTCTGTCGTCTTGGGGTGCCTGGCTGGCTCAGTTGGAAAAGCATGCGACTTTTGATCTTGGGGTCATGCGTTTGAAGTCCACTCTGGGTATAGAGATTACTTAAATAAATAAATTAAAAACTTAAAAAAATATGGTCTTTCATTTCTTAAAGATATTACTTTGAAAAACAATTACATTTAATGGAACTAAAGTGAATTTGATGATAATTACTTAATATAATGCAATATTTTCCTTTCCCTACTCTGCAGAGTAAATGTGGGGATACTTAGCGTTAATAAGTCAGCCTTTTATTTGGTGGTATTATTTTTTAGACAACTACTGTTGTCAAAGTTACTAATAAAGGGCTTTTCTTTTTTTGGCTCTTGCATCTTTACTCCCAATTAGGAACAGTCTCTAGGGACTTTTTTTTTTTTTTTTTAAACTTCAGGCGCTTGCCTTTTCAAAGTATTCATTTGTTTTTCTCCAGAACAGTGGGGCAAAACAGCTCCTATAAGCCATCTGGACTTGAAACCATTTTGCTTCGTCACAAAGCTTATTCTTTGTAGATCCTGACATAAGTCTGTATTGTCTGCTGATTTTTTTTTTAAACAGTGTCTAGTTGCTCCCAGGAGAGTACTGTCTAAAGTTATGTCAATGTTGTCGTTGGCTGATTAGTAATTGAGAGGGGAAAGGGATATCTAGTGAAGGGGGGTTTATCTTTATCATACATGCTAAAAAAGCCCATGCATGGGCTCTTACCCTTCCCACCCAACACTTTTTAAAAAAAAGATGTTGAGAGAGGAGACTTAAAGACAAAGGCATAGAGGGTTGGGGGAGATGTGTACTCTACAGCGACATTCCTGAGAGATTTGACAAACTGCTTTGCAGGGGGGAGTAACCAGAATTTTCCAGGAGTTGAATGCTTTTGGAATTTGGAAAATCTGCCCCTCTCCTGCCTTGATTTTTGTTGTTGTTGTTTCAAGTTCTTGTATAAAGATTTTACTTATTTATTTGACAGAGGGAGTACAAGCAGGGGGAGTGAGAGGGAGAGGGAGAAGCAGACTCCCTGCTGAGCAGGTGGGACACCATCCCAGGACCCTGGGATCATGACCTGAGCCGAAGGCAGACGCTTAAACCGACTGAGCCACTCAGGCGCCCGTCAAATTTTTGTTTAAATTCTAATTAGTTAACATATAGTGTAATATTGTTTTCGGGAGTGCTGCCTTGATTTTGATATTGCCCTAACCCCAGCATTTGCCAAATGTAGTGGAGGGTGGCCAATTTCATAAAGTTTGCCACTGAAAAGAAGTTAAATCACATTTAATCAGTTATGAATGCCCATAGGCTTCTTATGAGCTTCAATTTTCTTTTTTTCCCCTCCTTCAAAATGTCTCTGGCTAGGGTAATGCCTCAAGGCTTATTTACTTTGCATAAAAATACTGCATTATATGCAAATTTTGGTGATAAAAGAAATTTTAGTTGGGCTGGGAGGCTTTTTTTTTTTTTTTAGATTTTACTTTATTATTTATTTGACAGAGAGAGGGAACACAAGCAGGGGGAGTGGGAGAGGAAGAAGCAGGCCTCCCGCGGAAGAGCCCGACGTGGGGCTCAAATCCAGAACTCCAGGATCACGCCCTGACCCGAAGGCAGCCGCTTAACGACTGAGCCACCCAGGCACCCCCAGGGAACTTTTTTTTTAAAGATTTTATTTGAGAGAGAGAGCACTAGCATGAGCACAAGCAGGGGAGAGGGGCAGAGGGAGAGAGAAAAGCAGACTCTCTGCTGAGCAGGGAGCCTGATGTGGGGCTCGATCCCGGGACCCTGAGAGCAGGACCTAAGCCAAAGGCAGACGCTTAACCAACTGAGCAATCCAGGCGCCCCAGGAAACTTAATTTTATCTACATTTCTTTTCCCTTCGTTCTCCACATCATCCCCAACCACCTCCCTTCTGGTAACCATCAGTTCATTCTCTGCAGTAACAAGTGTTTCTTGGTTTGCCTCTCTTTTCTTTTTCCCTTTGCTCATTATTCTGTTTCTTAAAATTCACATATGAGTAAAGTCATATGATCTTTGTCTTTCTCTGACTTACTTCGCTTAGCATTATATTCTCTGGTTCCATCCATCTTGTTGCATATGGCAAAAGTTCATTCTTTTTTATGGCTGAGTAATTTTCCATTGTATGTATGTATACCACATCTTCTTTATCCATTCATCAATCAGTGAACACTTGGGCTATTTCCATAATTTGGCTGTTGTAGATACCTACCCCTTTGTTTATCCCAGATAAGCAGTATCACCATCCCCACCGTTGGTTAAACCGGAAATCTATCATTTTTCCTTCTTTCTTCTCCCTTATATGCATTCAGTCACCAATTCTGTGTATTTTATCTCCAGTAAATTATCTTGAATTCATCCTCTCCATGCTCACTACCACTGCTTATAATCCTCTCTCATTTGGACTACTGTGGTGACCTTTGATCTCCCTTTACACACTCAGACTTCCCCAGCCCTCTCCATTGGATTTCCCATTTGATTTCAGACTGAGCTTTCCAAAGTGAGTGAACTTCAGCATCCCTGATAAGATCCAGTATCCTGCAAGGCCCTCTGTGATTTGGTCCTTGATTTTCCAGCCTCATCTCTGGCCATTCTCTCTCTCCCTTTCTTTTCTTTTTCTTTTCTCTTCTTTTCCTTTTCTTTAATTTTCTTTCCTTTCCTTTTCACTTCTCTTTTCTTCCTTCTTTCCTTTATTTCTTTTTTTAGATTTTTATTTATTTATTTGTCAGAGAGAGAGAGGGAGAGAGAGAGAGCAAAAGCAGGCAGAGGGAAAAGCAGGCTCCCTGCTGAACAAGGAGCCCGATGTAGGACTTGATCCTGGAACCCTGGGATCATGACCTGAGCTGAAGGTAGACGCTTAAATGACTGAGCTGTCCAGGTGTCCCTCTCTCACATTTTTCTCTAAGTTTGGCCATTTTGGTTGTCTTTGGTTTCTTCCAGCCCCTCTTTGCTTGATGAACTCAGGTCTCAGCTTAAATGTCTCATGAATGTCTTCCCATGGTTCTCATATCATTAGTTCTCTATTTTACACTTTTCTTTTTTTCTTTGTTTTTAATGTAATCTCATATCATTAGTTCTCTATTTTACACTTTTCTTTTTTTCTTTGTTTTTAATGTAATCTCTGTGCCAGCGTTGGGCTTGACCTCATGACCCCAATATCTAGAGTCACGTGCTCTATCGACTGAACCAGCCAGGTGCTTCCTATTTTACACTTTTCTGATAGCTTGTACCCTTTCTCCCTCTCTTTCTCCCTCTCTTTCTTTCTTTCTTTCTTTCTTTCTTTCTTTCTTTCTTTTTTTTCTTTCTGATTTTATTTATTTATGTGTCAGAGACAGAGAGTGAGCACAAGCAGGGGGAGCAGCAAGCAGAGGGAGAAGCAGGCTCCCTACTCAGGACCCTGGGATCATGACCTGAGCTGAAGGCAGACGCTTCATCCAGGCATCCCTCTTGTACTATTTCTTGTGTCACACATGATTACAGTGTGGTTGCATTGTGTGTGAACTTGAACTGTGTGATTAAAAAAAAAAAAAGATTTTATGTGTTTGAGAGAGGGAGAGGGAGAGCATGCATGGGAGAAAGCGAGATTGGGGAGAAGAGAAGAGGGGGAGGGAAAGGGAGAGAGAAAGACTTCTGTGCTGATGGGAGAGCCTAATGCAGGGGTTGTGAGATCATGACCTGAGCCAAAACCAAGAGTCAGACGCTTAACGACCGAGCCACCCAGGTGCTCCAAACTGTGTGATTTTTTTCAAAGTCTCATTTCATATTTGGATTTTAAAATGTTGACTCCTTATTGTAGAAAGTCATGCAAGAATCATGTCATGTACAAGCCTGAGACTGAGTTGTAAACCAAGGTTGTGCTGTTGCATCCCATATTGGTGTCACTTGGGTAGTAACAGAAACAACTAGCCATCTCTTCATCAGCATCACCCTCAAATTAGGTGACTACTGAATTGTGTGAGATCTTCAAAAATTCAGCTTTTGTTAGTCATCTATGTTTAATGCCTGTTTTCTTTTGCTAAATTTCAAGCAATGGAACATAGGGACCAGGGCTGTCTTGTAACCTTCCCGGCATCTTAAAATACTTAGAACAATAACTCAAGTTGTGTGTGGAGAGGATGGATGGATGAATGGAATCATATTTGCCCACTCAGTCCATTTGTGAATCAGAGGAGATATTCTCAACTTACTCTTTGGCTAATGGTTTATTCTTTACATCAGCTACTCAAATTTCAACCCTAAATTTGCTGGGCATGCCATGATCTTTATGCCTGCCTTTGCATACATTGTTACCTCTGCCTGGAATGGTTACCCCACTTCATCAGGTAAACTGTTCGTTTCAGAGTCAGCTGAAATTCAGGCCTTGCTCTCTCTCTCTCTCTCTCTCTCTCTCTTATTCTTTAATTAACATAAGCTCCACACACTCAACCTGGGGCTTGAACTCACTGCCCCATCAAGAGTCCCCCATCAATAAGTTATATGCTTTACTGACTGAGCAACCTAGGTGTCCCTGGGTTTCTCTCTCTCTCTCTTTTATAGTTTAATGTATCATTATTATTTTTTTAAAATAGGCTCCAAGCCCAGCATGGAGCCCAGTGTGGGACTTGAACTCACGACTTTGAGATCAAGACCTGGGTTGAGATCAAGAGTCAGTTACTCAACCAACTGAACCACCCAGGAGCCCCTAAGTTACTGTATTTTAATAGCAAACTTACAGGAATAGCACAGAAGACAGACAACATTAAAAACAGGTACTTACATGTGGGACAACTCAGAAAAGTGTAGTGATTGGAATCTGTTATATGATAAAATGTTATAAACACCATTTAGTTGCTGTCAATAAGAAATTTACTTGTTTTAAAAATACCCAAATGCTGTCATTGTCCAGAAAAATTTAACAGGGTTCTTTATAATTGTTATAAAGTTGAACTGCTGAAATGTGTTCACTGAAACATTTCGACTTTGGGTTTTTCTTTTTAAAAGCAGATTTAGGAGGTCTCTGAGTGGCTCAGTTGATTAAGCATCTGCCTTTAGCTCAGTCATGATCCCAGGGTCCTGGGATCAAGCCCCATGTTTAGCTCCCTGCTCAGCAGGAAGTCTGCTTCTCTCCCTAAACACCCCCCCCCCGCTTTCTGTCTGTCTCATAAATAAATAAGTAAATAAATAAATAAATAAATAAACAAACAAACTCTTTGGGGAAAAAAGCAGATTTGGTCACTTATTTCTCTATGTTTCATTTGCTCCTTATACTTGTTTCCATTATAGTACTTAGCATGTTACATTGTTAACTGTTTACTCCTTTTACTTGATGGCTGTCATGAAGTAACTGCTTGGATTGGATGGGTAGATAAAGGGTTTTAGTTTTATATTTAGTATGTTATTTAAGAGTAAATAACATTACTTAGTAGTTGTAATAAATATCTTTTTACTGCCAGCCGCTTATTCTGTACTCCTGCCAACATCTGGAGAATAGTTTTTATAAATAGGTGTGGGGCTTTATTTAAGTGTGACTTCTTTCTTTCTTTCTTTCTTTCTTTCTTTCTTTCTTTCTTTTTTAAAGATTTATTTATTATTCATTTGAGAGAGAGAGAATGAGAAGGGGGGTGGAAGGGCAGAGGGAGAGGGAGAAGCAGATTCCCTGCTGAGTTTGGGGCTCGATTCCAGGACCCCAAGATCATGACCTGAGCAGAAGGCGGACACTTAAAAGACTGAGCCACCCAGGGGCCCTGACTTTTTTTCTTTGATTAAAAAGTGACAGAATGGGATATATTCCTATTTTTATATTATCTCAGTTAGTGTGTGTAAAGTTGAAATTGCCGGAGTAGAAAGTAGACATGTCTTTCTTTCCTTCTTTCTAAAGATTTATTTATTTATTTTAGAAAGTGAGAGAGTGTATGAGCAAGTGGGGTGGGGGAGGGGTAGAGGGAGAGAATCTCAAGCAGACTCCCTGCTGATGGTGGAGCCCAGGACCCTGAGCTCATAAATCAGGAGTTGGACCTTTAACCGACTGAGCCACCAAGGTGCCCCAAGAAGATGAAAACCAGAGCCATCATGTTTGTAGTATACAGAGCTAGTAATGAGGTTCAGCAGTACTCACATGTGCTACTAACCAAAGATCTCTGAGCAGGGAAGGGAAGTGGAAAGCCTCTAGAAAGAATAACCCATGCTACCTATTCCCTCATTATCTTCTCTGTAGTGTGAGAGAGTTGGGTATAGGAAAAATAAATTCTCATTACCTCCCTTGTACTGAACCCCCAAGCCCCACCCAGAAAAAACTTTTCTACGAGGAGTCTAAATCTTTTTCTGGCAAGAGCCCCCTTTTGGCATCTAGTTGAGTTTCATGCCACCTTCTTTATTTCTATTCCAGTTTTCTATTACGTGCCATATAGAGCTTAGGCCATTTTCTCACTTTTTTTTGTATTTATCAGTGTTGTGTTTCCTGAGCTACTCTGCCCTATAGCAACTTCTGTTCCCAGGGTTATCTCCATTATCAGGGATATTTCACAAAACAATGGCACCAAACTAGCCTATTTGACAGATCTCTTTGGGGGGTAACAATTTAGAAAATTTCAGTCATTTGTTAAACTTTCTTGATTACTCTGAAGGCCCTTAAGATGTGTTCATCCTTCCAGCTTTCAGTGCCCTTTTATGATCTATTAACATGCCTTATCAGAACTGAGGAGTATTTATTTTTGTTGTGTAATAGTCATTAGCATTTTAAATGAGGGTGGCAACTGTGTGTTTCCAAACCAAGGTGTAATGCACATTTAAAACTGGGATTTTTGGAACACAGAGAATTTAAAAGATTATTTTAAGGGAAATCAGCATTTACTATTTTTATAAATGGGAGAAAATCATTCTGGATTTCTTGTAGACCTTGAAGATGCAGTGAATACGAATGCACAGTTTTGTGTTTCATGTATTTATCTTCTGGAAGAAAGGATCTATTTTCATAAGATTCTCAAAGGAATTCATGATTCCAAAAGTTTAATTTAAGATCCACTGTTTAGAATAAGAAAGGAAAAAAACATACACCATTATGAGAGATGGCAGTTTGTTTTAGAGTCTCTATGTTTATCTGTTTTAATTTGCTTGAGGGAAAGACCTGCCATTATGTATTTGCTTTGGAATATTTTCATTATTGCCAGTCCCTTCCTGTGAAGGGAAACTGCAGAAACAAGAGATTTCCATTTGCAGATAAATAGCGCTGCCAGTCCAAGAACTGTCACGTCATTTGGTGGTGGTGGTGGTGGGGGGAATCTCTTTCTTTAGCCATATTTACTTAAGGTGATAGAGTTATAAAGTCTCGGTAGTCATTATGAAATGTGAACAGGTCCGAAGCAGCAATCATCTAGGTAGGTCTGTGTGATGCTCTCCTGTGAAGTAAGCAGATAGTAGTGTAGCGACTGCTAAACTTATGGATTATTCATGCCCTTCTGTAGCCAAACTGGGTCGCTAAGAGACAAAGCGGACATGAAGCTGTGTGCTCATGATGATGTTTCTTCCGTCAGGAGTTCTGAATAGGCACAACAGTGGTAAAGTTGTTTTTTTCCAGCTTTTTTGAGAAATAATCGGTATGTAACATTGTGTAAGTTTGAAGTGTACAACGTAATGATGTGATACACGTACATATTGCAAAGTGACGACCACAGTAAGGTTAGTTAATATCATGTCACATAATTTCAGTTTTTATTTTTGTGGTGAGAACTTTAGAAATCTGTTAGTTTAGCAACTTGCAAGTGTAAATAGTACAGTGGTATTATCTGTAGTCGTCATGCTGTGCACTGTATCCCCAGAGCTTACTCATAACTGAAGTTTGTGTCATTTGGCCACTTTTACCGTTTTCCCCTATCCCCACCCCCTGTGCCTGGTAATCTGTTAGTGGTAAAGTTTTTGTTAAAAGTTTAGTAGCAGATCATTTTAAGTATTACTTGGTAAACATCTGCTGTATGTTTTTTAAAACAGCATTTTATCCATAGCACAAAAGAAACCTAAAATTTCTGGTTACTTAACCCAGATATAGCAGTTCAGTTAGCCAAGGGAGCATCATTTTCAAAGCAGGCCACAGAATAATTACGGTTTCTTATTAATTCTTAGTCTTTTCTTATATCCCCTGGCAAAATGTTGAAGTAATTTATTCAGAGTTCATCACCAACATCCTGTTATATAGCTACTGCTTTTCTGTTCAACATAACCTTTATTTTATTTTTTTTAAGATTTATTTATTTTAGAGAAGAGAGTACAAGAGTGCAGTGGGGAGGGGCAGAGTCCCAAGCCGACTCTGCACTGAGCTTGGAGCCCCACGCTGGGCTGAATCTCATAATGCTGAGATCACGACCTGAGCCAAAACCCAGAGTTGGCCGTTCAGCTGACTGCCACTGAGGCACTCCTCAACATAACCTTTGTATTTTCTGCTTGCATTCAGTTTATAGACAGTGAACACCTTTGAAAGGCAGGGATCGTGTGATATTGTCATGTTTCATGTTCCCCATGTATAGTAAATAGTAGACATTTTTTGAATGAATGAATGGATGAATGAATGAATGAATGATTTGTCAAGTTTGCCTCTTTCTAAAAAATTTGCTTTAAAGATTTCATTTATTTATTTGAGAGAGAGAGAACACATGAGCTGGGTGGAGGGGCAGAGGGAGAGGGAGAAGCAGGCTCACTGACTGAGCCACCCCGGTGCGCTGTTTGTTGTTCTTGTTTTGAGTTTTATTAGGCTCCTTGTCCAAAGTGGGGCTTGAACTCCCGACCCTGAGATCAAGACCCTGAGATCGAGAGTCGCATGCTCTACCGACTGAGCCAGCCAGTCGCCCCCAGTTTGCCTCTTTTGTATTTACTATAAGCTTTACTCCTTCTACTTACAGTTACCTTTAGATTAGTATTCTGGAAAAGTAAACAACGGCTGTTTGATGCTTCCCAGAAACCTCACAAATATGGAATATTTTCATAGAAAAGTATAGGACATGGATGCTAAATGTGGAGTTTGTGGACGGACTTGAGGGGTCTCTGAGTCTTTTTGAAAAATAGGCAGAATTCGGGTTGGGTGAGGGCATTTTTTCTGGGGAAACATGGTTCATGGATATATCAAATTACCCGATGGGTCTGTGGACCCTTGAATGATTAAGAACCAATGTTTCAGAGATTGTAGGTTTCAATCTTGCAAAGATAAGGAGAACGTTATCTAATAACACAAGGAAACCAAATGGCTCTTAAGGAAAAGTAGGTGACTATATTAGGGTGCTTTCAGTTTCTTCTGATAGAAATAATTTCAAACAAGCTTATATAAAATAGGAATATATTGGTTTATGTAACTGAAAAAAAAAAATAAAAACAACTCCAAAATGCTTGCTGCAAGAACTACTGAACCTAGAACTCAAATAGTACCTTTAATTAGGATTTTCTTCTTTCTCGCTCTTCGTTTTCCCTTATTTTGGCTTTATTTCTCAGACATGCTCTTTCCGTATGTTGGAAAAAGATGTCCATCTGCAGTTTAAGCCTGTTAAACTCTTAATGTGTGTGATTCCAGAGGAAGAGCGATAGTATTCTTTCTAGTAACTGGCTGATATCCCAGAGAAGAATGACCTGTCTGGATCAAGTCATATGCCCACCCCTAGGGAGATAGAGTTTTCACCAATGGAATTGTATGGACTAAATAGAATTAGCATGAAACTGGGGAGAAGTTCCAAAGGATGGCAGTGTGTGCAGACAAAAAGCTATGTCCACTGTAGTGACTGAAGAGTTTCAGGACAGATAAAGTAATGAACAAAAACATTTTATATTAATACATTTATATTAATATCTAAGTTTTTTTGTGAACTACTCATTTTTGTGTATGGGTTTCAGTTTTTTACTCTGAAAGTTTTTTTTCATTTGTTTATTCATTCATTTAACACATATTTGTGCCATCATCATTGCACTGAGACTACAGCAGCAAAGAAAACAAAAATCCTTTCCCGGGGCGCCTAGATGGCTTGGTCCGTTAGGTGCCCAACTCATGGTTTCAGTTCAGGTCAGGGTCTCAGGGTGGTGGGATGGAGCCCTATGTGCGGCTCCATGCCCCGCAGGGAGTGTGCTTAAGAGTCACGCTCTCCCTCTGCTCCTCCCCCTTGTGCTCTCTCCCTTTCTCTCTCTTTCTGAAATGAATAAATAAATCTTTTTTAAAAAGCCCTGCCTTCATGGAGTCTATATTCTAGTGAGGCACGGCAGATGATAAATAAAATAAATTGTTAAAATTTATAGAGTGTTAGGTGTGAGGAAGTTGTGGAGAGAAGAAAAGCAGGAAGGAAAGTAGGGAGTGGATATTGCAGTTTTAAATATCATCACAAGGAAAATCTTATTAAGAAGGTGACATTTACAGGTGCCAGGGTGGCGTAGTCCATTAAGTGTCTGCCTTCGGCTCAGGTCTTTTTTTTTTTTTAAGATTTTATTTTATTTATTTATTTATTTATTTATTTATTTGTGTGTGTGTGTGTGTGTGTGTGTGAGAGAGAGAGAGAGAGAGAGAGAACGCGCGCGCGTGTGCGCACTCAAACGGGAAGAGGCAGAGGAAGAAGCCCTATGCAGGACTCGATCAAAGGACCCTGGGATCATGACCTGAGCAAAAGGCAGCTTAACCGATGAGCTGCCCAGGCGCCCTCAGCTCGTGCCTTGATCCCAGGTGTGAGCCCCACAACACAAAGGGCTCCCTGCTCAACAGGGAGTCTGCTTCTCCCTCTGCCCACCCCCCCCATGCTTGCATGTGCGAGTGCTCTCCTCTCTTTCTGAAATAAAACCATTTTTTTTTTTAAAGGTGACATTTGAACAAAGATGTTAAGGAGGTGATGAGGAGGCAATCCATTTGGATATCTGTAAAAGAGAATTCTAGGGTGTAGGAAGCAATTGCAAAGGTTTGGAGTGTGGAAGGAACTGCAGGGGAGCTTGAGTATGTGAGGGAGGTAGGGGGAAAGGGAAGAGTAGAAGAGGATGGTGTCAAATAGGAGTACAGTAGATTGTGTTGGTCCCGGAAGGCTCTAGTAAGGACTTCGGGAGAATGTAAGCGATCAGAGGATTTTGAGCAGTGGAGTGAATTTATCTGACTTTTTTTTTTTTTTTAAGATTTTATTTATTTATTTGACACAGAGAGAGACAGCCAGCGAGAGAGGGAACACAAGCAGGGGGAGTGGGAGAGGAAGAAGCAGGCTCCCAGCAGAGCAGGGAGCCTGATGTGGTGTTTGATCCCGGGACCCTGGGATCAGGCCCTGAGCCGAAGGCAGACGCTTAACGACTGAGCCACCCAGGCGCCCTCTGACTTACTTTTTTTTTTTTTTTAAGTATTTATTTAAGTAATCTCTACACCCAGCATTGGGCTTGAACTCATGATTCCAAGATCTAGAGTCGCTTGTTCTACTGACTGAGCTAGCCAGGTGCCCCATCTGACTTTTTAAAGGGTCACTCTAACTACCGTATTGAGAATGCATTATAGGGGGAAGGGTGGAAGTTAGGAGATTAGTTAGGGGGCTGTTGTTGTTGCATTAATCCAGGCAGTAGATAATGTTGGCACAGACCAGGATGGTGGTGGAGATGATGAAAAGTGGTTGGATCTGAAGGTAGATTTGCTAATAGATTGGATATGAGGTGTTAGAGAAAGAGAAGAATCAAAGCTGACTCAAGTTTTGAGCCTGAGCAACTGACCACAGTAATTAAATGAGCAAGGTAAGACCAGGAGGAGCAAGCTTTGACATGTGAAGGTTAAGATGCTTATTAGACATTCAAATCAGCAAAGTTGTCCAGTAGGCAGTTGGACATACAAATACGGAATTCAGGTCTAGGCTAGAGACTGGACTAGAAATTTGGAGGTTGTCAGCATATAGTTAGTATTTAAAGCCATTAAACTGGATGAGATCACCAGGGAATAAGAGTAAACAATGACGGGAGAAAATTGTCCAAGTACTGAGCTTGTGAATGTGAAGAAATTGGGGAGAAGAGGAAGAACCAGCAAAGAAGACTAAGAGGCAGCCAGTAACGTAGAATGAAAACAAAGTCCTGGAAGCCACATTAAAAAAAAAAAAAGTGTTTAAGGAGTGAGTGATCAGATGTCTGATGATGCTGATAGAATAATTAAGATGAGGACTGAGACTTAATGATTAGATTTAATAATAATCTTTTTTAAAAAATTTATTTATTTATTTATTTGACAGAGAGACAGCAGGAGAGGGAACATAAGCAGGGGGAGTGGGAGAGGAAGAAGCAGGATCCCTGCGGAGCAGGGAGCCCGATGTGGGGCTCGATCCCAGGACTCTGGGATCACACCCTGAGCTGAAGGCAGACACTTAATGACTGAGCCACCCAGGCGCCCCAGATTTAGTAATAATAATAATCTTCTTGACAAAAACAGTTTTAGTAAATTGAATTTGATTGGTGGAGTTACTTCTAGTAAGTGCTCTTTTTCTCAGGAAGTAGAACTCCATAGTTCAGGTAATCTAAAAGACTGTTTATTAACCAAATAATTGTTGAACAAATATTTATTGACACGTCATCCTTCTTTAGTTCTTCATTTGTTGTACATGTTCTGCATTATGTAAAAAAACTGTCTTCAACTCAGATGAATATGCAAATATGCTAGTTAAAGGATTCATATATTTGGAATAGGTTGCTTGTATTTTCTTTGGAATGCCTATTATATGAAGTGAAACACTTCAAAAACTATTTGGTCATGTTTTTCATTCTATATTTGGAAGGTTTTATAGAGAAACTAAAAAATCAACATAAGTTCCTGATTCTTAGATCCTTCTGAGTAGTTAATGCCTACTTGTGATTCTTGATACCAGGAAACACAGGAGTTGATAATGTTGATAACATTGATAATGTTAAAAAATTTTCATTTTTCGGGGTGCCTGGGTGGCTCAGTCGTTAAGCATCTGCCTTCGGCTCAGGTCATGATCCCAGGGTCCTGGGATCAAGCCCCACATTGGGATCCCTGCTCAGCGGGAAGCCTGCTTCTCCCTCTCCCACTCTGCCTGCTTGTGTTCCCTCTCTCGCTGTATCTCTCTCTGTCAAATAAATAAAATCTTAAAAAATTTTTTTTTCATTTTTCTAATAAAAATAATACTTTTGTTTTCTATTAGAAATTCATTGAATTTGAAGACTCTCAAGAACAGGAAAAAAAGGATTTACAGACCCGAGTGGAATCTTTAGAATCTCAAACAAGACAACTTGAACTCAAAGCAAAAAACTATGCTGACCAGAGTAAGTAAAAATACTTCTCCTCATAAGTACACATTAAAGAGTGGGCTCTAATAGCACAGTGACTCATCTTGACATTTGACTGGGCTTCCACATACATGCTTGGAATTGTCACCACCCCAGACTGAAGAGTGAGACCTGGAAGCTAGGTTCAGTTCTTTTTTGTTCACGTTTTCTTGTGGTTCCGATGTCTGCAGAAATAACTAAATCCAAGATACCTTTAAGACTCTTTTCTTCAGGGATGCCTGGGTGACTCAGTCAGTTAGGCGTCTGCCTTTGGCTTGGGTCATGGTCCCGGGGTCCTGGGATCAAGTCCCGAGTTAGGCTCCTTGTTTGACGGGGAGCCTGCTTTTCCCTCCCCCTGCTTGTGCACTCCCCCCCACCCCATCCCCCTCTCTCTCCCTCTCTCACAGACAAATAAATAAATAAAAAATCTTAAAAAAAAAAAAAAAGAAAAAGACTCTTCGTCAGTTTAGCTCTCAGCTTTTGTGGTTAACATTATACTGTATCCATTATGCAGGATTCTGGGGTGTATACATGTGGATCGTTTCTTCTGATTTTGATCCACTACACACAGTTCCTTTGCTTTCTGTATTGCTTTGAAATTTACAAATGTGACAAAAACTCTAGCTCTGAAATACGTATAAAAAAAATTACCAAGGGGCGCCTGGGTGGCTCAGTCGTTGAGCGTCTGCCTTCGGCTCAGGGCGTGATCCCGGGATCCTGGAATCGAGCCCCATGTCGGGCTCCTCCGCTGGGAGCCTGCTTCTTCCTCTCCCACTCTCCCTGCTTGTGTTCCCTCCCTCACTGGCTGACTCTCTCTCTGTCAATAAATAAATAAAATCTTTAAAAAAAAAAATTACTGAATTCCTGGGACACCTGGCTGGCTCAGTTGGTAGAGTATGTGACTCGATCTCGGGTTTGTAAGTTCAAGCCCTATGTTGGGCACAGAGTTTACTTAAAAAAAAAAATTACTGAATTCTCTTTTTCATTCTTTTCTAGTGGAAAACTGCAGGAGTGTAGGGTAACAGAATATCATTTTTCAGAATTATTTCATTTTTAATAAAATTTCATCTTATTCTTAATTTAAAAATAACTGTTGTTTCAAACTCCAAGGATGATTTCTCTTTTTGGCTAATGAATTGGACCTAATTAAGTCAAAATTAGAAAATAAATGGGGAGAAACTTCATAGCCTGTTTTCGTGTTTGATTTGGGCTGGCTGAGAGCTCTTCAGTTTTCCCCCACAGCACTGTCTGTAAACTTTCAGAATCCTTGGGAGCAGGAGGTGACCAGCAAGCGTCCTGCATCAACCATTAAGGCTACATAGTGACACCTGCTGTTAAAGATAGGAATTCATGGTTGATAACCTTCACTCACTACCAGGCTGAGTGTATGATAACTGACTTCTCCCTCGGGTACTCTGGAATGGCCTAATAGAGCTAACGCTCGAATCACTGGGAATCTGGAGTTCAAGCATTATAGAATTCAAGGAAAGTTCACATAGCTATTAAGCAGATGTCATGGAAGGGAGCCAGTGGATGTTTGGTAACAGAAGCCAACTACAGTGAAACAGAATGAGCCACATATCCTGTCTTTGTACTTTTAAGTTTGTAGATACTTAGAGTGCTCTAGCCTTCCTTTGTTCACATTGAATATATCGAATGATTTCTGTGATTCTGCTATAGAAATTTAAGATCTTAGAGAGCTGGATGATGGACTGCACAGTGCAAACACTAACAAATACACTACTGGAGTCACAGTGCTGTGAGTACCACTCACCTAGAGAAACAGTCTTGTGGCATTTGCTAGCTTTTGGTACATTTCAAGAGTTGAGCATTCTCTATTCAAAGAAGAAAAATAGCTATTGGAGATAATATTTTAATTCTAACTAGATTGTGTTTTCATATCAGAGATTGTATAGTATTTTAGAACCAGACACTAAAGGCACAGTTCGCAGAACCAACCTCATTGTTTTACTTTGTTGTATTTTCCTTTTGATTCCTGAAGAGTACCAAGTTTTGGATAAGGACATTTTCTTTTAACTTAGAAGGGAACTTCTTGGCTAGAATCCTTTTATACACGAAGTAATCTGTTTCAGTGATAAGGGAGATATTATAGGACAAATTTACCTGAAACCATCTTTCTCACATTCAAAGGAGATACTGTTGGGGCACCTTGGGTGGCTCAGTTGGTTAAGTGTCTGACTTTTTTTTTTTTTTTTAAGATTTTATTTATTTGAGAGAGAGATTGAGAACACGAGTGGGGGGAGGGGCAGCGGGAGAAGCAGACTCCCTCCTAAGCGGGGAGCCCAATGCGGGGTTCAGTCCCGGGACTCCAGGATCATGACCTGAGCCAAAGGCAGACGCTTAACTGACTAAGCCACCCAGGCACCCAGAAGCGTCCAACTCTTGATTTTGGCTCAGGTCATGATTTCAGGGGTGTGAGATCGAGCCCTGAATTGGGCTCCACACTCAGTGAGGAGTCTGCTTGAGATTCTCTATTTCCTTCTGCCCCTCCCCCTGCTCATGCTGCCTCTCTCTTAAATAAATAAATAAACAAACAAATAAAATCTTCAAAGGAGATACTGCTACTTTTTCCACAAAAGTCACTAAATGGAATGAATTGCTATTTTTATTTTTTCACATACACTTTATCCCTTTTATTACTAAAATTTAAAAAACCTGCTTCCTGTTCCTTTCTGGTAAACGTAAACAAAATAAAGTAGGCTTTTAATTAAGATTTGCTACCCAGACTAGTGAGTCATATATCCAGCTTTTTGGAATTGTTACTCTTTGTGGTATCTGTCCTCTCATTTCTCTCTCAAAAGTACTGATTACTAGTGTTTTCCATCTTAATTTAAAGTAATTTTAAAAAAATAAAATACCATTTAAAAATGATTTCTAATTCTCTAGGCAAGAGATGAGGAAATTCTTCAAGTAGGTATGGTCTTTGAGCTAAATTTAATCTGAAAACTTTATTTTTGTTTTTAATATAATATCCCACCAAGAATTTCTCTCCCTGGGAGTTTGCCATCCTATTTTGAAATAAATCTTGGTGTCTAAATAACAGTTAAAAAACTTAAAACTGTGGTTATTCAAAATTGACCATTCAGACGCACAAAACTCTAACACTGAATCGCTTGGTCGAAGAGCTGAGGCCGTAGAGAGTCTTCTTGCATTAATGCTCTGGAACTTACTCCCTTTTCCTTTGATGCCTTAGTCTTTTTCAGTCTTCCATCTAATTGCTTTCCACTCTCTTCCTTCTGTTTTTCTTTAACCCTTAACTGGGTATAATGTGAAATCTAACTATCTTAAAATTTTCTTCAAGTCTTTATTTTACCACATTTAAACATGTGAAAAAAATGTGTGCGGGGGAGAAATGTTTGACTATTTTTTCATTTTACCTTCTTAGTTTTCCCTCCCTCAAATCTCTTAATATGAGTCAAAGCTCCCTATTTTTAAAAAAGGTGGAGGTAGGAGGTATCACCAATGCCTTATCCTTTTGGAAAACCAGGACTGGGAATATGTTTTTTAAAAGATGAAAAGAAATGTAAATAGGTTATGTCAGAGTATGTGGATTCTTTTTTATATGATAAGCAACAGAATATCTGGACTATTTAATTTAAATTCTAATAGGTTTTTAAAAAAGAATATATTGTGATTTTTTGTTAAAGTTACTGTAATGTGACATCTATTTTTATTTTCATTGTCTTAAACTTTTAAAATGTTTCGAATGCTTTTTGGTGTTCCTGACATCTGTTTTTAAATAAACACTTCTTTTAGGCCATGAAAATTACCGATAATGATATTTATAACATAGGAGGGATGGGTGCAATTTTTTCTGTTTAGTGCCATTTTTTGAGTGCAGTGTGATAACAGTATCTTGTCCAGTTTCCATGTTTATATTCATAGGTTAGAGTCTTTAATTTTAAAGACTGTCTGTCAATTCCAATTGGTATGTTTTAGGGCACATATCCTCTTTAAAAAGTAGCCACAGTAAAAGTCTAAGTTCTGCTTTGAAGACGACTTCCTATGTTAAAAAGGGAAATTTTGGTTGTAGTTAACTTGCTATTTGAGAAGCAAGAAAACGTCAAGAAATAGGAACTGAATTAAGGACATAGTTTATAGCTTTTGATAGTTTGGAAACATCACGTTGTGATATGATTTCACAATATTGAGAAGTTGAGTCCATAAAAATTTTGTTAACAGTTTTGTGGTCATGTTTGATTTCGGAGGTTTCTAGTTGCTCTCTTTTCAAAATTTGAACTATGTAGGATTTTTTTTTTTCCAACATGAATAAAGGATTTTTAAAAATGCCGTATTATGTGATCTCTTATCTAGGAGTAACAATAGCTCTTCTTCGTTGTTAATATCTTGTGAGCCTTAAGGCAGAATCAGAAACATACATGGAGTGGAAAAACAAAATTGTGGATTGAGAAAGTCCTGTTGGTTCTTGACAACTATGGAAGGAGTCTGTAATCAACCTTGCTATTCATGATGTGGCAGTAATGGGTCTTTGTCACAAAATATATTCATTAGTTCTTTTGTATATTGAGTATTTCTCTCTTGTAAGCCAAATACTATCTTAAATGAGTCAAATAAATAAAGACATTTTAATACAATTAAAAATATTATACTACTCTATGCCTAGCATTTAGCTTGGTACAGAAGAATATGTTTGTAGTACAAAAGAATATAGTATGGTCATTGCAGCCAAACAAATCAGTATTGTGGGGGAGAAGGTTGTGTATGACCTTCTAGTCTTTTTCCATATATACTATGTTTTTATATCACTGCAGTTAGAGTGTACATATAATTTTGTATATTTTCTTTAACACTATTTCTCTTTTATAATCTTTTTTTTTTTAATGTCTGCCTATACATACCATCTAGAAGCTATGCCAGCTATTATCAGTTCTTATTTTCTCTGGGGTGCATTTTCTCTGGGGTGCATTTTCTCCTTTATTCTAATGAGAATTATTTAATGGCCAGTTTGTTTTTTTACCTTGGCTACTTGAAACTCAGAACGAATTTAGAAGTGCAAGCTTACGGACTGGTTTGGACCTTACCGGTTGGCATATTTAAATTGTTGTCTTCTTGATCTGTATTTTATACATATATAATGAATTGTTACATTCTGATAAGCTATCATCCCAAATCCTTTATAGAATGAAGGAATGAATTACGTAAGAATAAATATAGGTAAATTAAAAAAACTAAACTTCTGTTGGTTAGTTGGACATTTTTTCCAGTGTAGTGAATCATATTGCAGTGAATATTTTTTCAAACCTATAGATTTCTCTATATTTTGATAATTTTCTTAGAATGTATTTAAGGAAGTAGGGCAAGGAAGATGAATATTTTAGTGGTTCTTGGTTTATAATAGTGTTTGGTCATTTTTAATGTGAACAGAATTAGAGAAGTATGGTTTAGTAGCATATTTCATTTTGTTTGTCATAACTTATGAATTTGAATCATTATTTGCAAAGTATTAGCACATGGAGCTGATATAGAAACATTTATTATTTGATTCTTAGGAAAACTATTTCCCTCAAGCTCTTTGAATTTATAACAGGTAACTTTTCCCTTGAATTGTGGAGATGATGGCAATGATTTTAAGCTACTTAAGGGCTCTTCTGAATCTGGTCTTCCTTCCTTTGAATGAAAATTCCTTTTTTAAATTAAATGGAAAAATGATTTTGACAGCTGATGACATTGTAGTAGAGATTTATTCTGACCTTTTGCTCTTTCCATCCCCCATATAACATTCATTTGCTTTTTAAATTTGCTATGAAGATCTTAGTCTAATAAAATAACTTGAAGTCTTTACCTTGAAACATGTATTATTTTTGGAAGGAAAACACTTCTGATTTCTTGGTCATAAGAATGAGCATATTGCTAGATGGAAAGCACAGGGAGGTAGTATAATCGTTAACATTTTTAAAAATTTTATTTTAAAGAAATAAAGGGATTAGAGCAGACCTCCATTTTGGGGATCATTTATAAGCAAGGTCTGTCTGTTAGTGATGAATTGAAATGTTCGCAACAAAGAGGAAAAATAAACCATTTTTAAGGTACCAGGTATAGATAGACTCATGCCAAAGTTAATAGTTGGGCCTAAATATTTTCTGACACTGTTTTTCCAGTCACTTAAAAAAAATACCTTCAGGTCGATAAAATGCTTTATCAGCCCCTTTACTGTGCTTTGTGATTGGCAATAAATATTAATATTCTGAAAAATTGAATAATATTGCAGTAGGTCACTTTTTCCATTTTAATGTTTTCTTGTCAATAGACCCTTCTACATTATTTTTAGAGTGATTAAAGTAGAAAACTGATGATCTGTATTTTTGTTGAAAGCATATTTTTAATAAGGCAACTTTAGGAGTTTCATATATCTCCTGACTTAGAAAAAAGGACAGAATGAGGGGCACCTTGCTGTCTTAGTTGGTAGAATGTGCAACCCTTCATCTCAAGGTTGTGAGTTCAAGCCCCACATTGAGCATAGAGCTTACTTTAAAAAAAAATTACAAAACGAAATTCATTATATAGAAAGTTATTTTAAAAAATGGTTACTTTTTTAGTCCATTTAACTTGAATTCTTTGCCATATTAAGAACATCATGTATATTTAATAAACTTTATACAAGGGTTTCTTTTTTTTTTTGGAGCTTATTTTTAGAGGGAAGGCTGAAAATTAAGCACAAGATAATTTATGCAAACACTAACATTTTATTCTGCTTCATTAGGTACTATATGTGGTCTTCAGATGTGTTTCATGTCTCATTATCTGTATTTGGACTCTCTCATTTCTGTAGTCTAGTGTTGTCTATTGAGAACCTTAAGGTTGTAGTTTATAATTAATTTTATCTAGAACTAAAGTTTCATAGAAAATTAATTTTATTAGTAAGAGTGAAGGGATATGGTGGTTTAGCTTAGAGAACAGAATAAAAATGAATGATTTGATTACTTCAGCATATAAAGGGATAGGTAAAGAAGATGTCAAGTTGTTTTTCTGTAATTTTGGCAGATTAAATTAGAGAAAATGTTATCTGTTGATTTTGGTTGATTATGGGGAAGTATATCTTGACCGTGAAGGTGATACATAGGACTGTGTACTGGGGAAAGCATGGACTCTCCCCACATAGAGACTTCAGGTAGAAGAGTAGTCAACTTTCTGATGTGGACGGCTTAGGTAACATCTTCAAGACAAGAGACTAGGTCAGATCTCTACCACAGAGATTCTTTGAAGTTATTCTTACTCTGTTTTCAGGATATGATCATCAATTCATGAGAATGCTTTAGCATTTCACATTGTGTTGTTGATTAATAACATCTATCTGTCTGAAAATCTTTTGAACTTTAGAGACATGGTGCATGACTTAGTTGGCAGCGGAGAGGCTTTTATTACTGTTTCGATGTGGTTGTCTGAGATTTGTTTGCTGTTAAGTCAGCATTTGATTCTTGCTTACCTGTTGAGACTTTGGATACTCAATTGTTCAAGGAGAGGCTTCCGAAAGACCAATGCCAATCTTCTGAGGCCAAATAACTATTGGATTATCTGCCTTCCATGAATAGTAAGAACTGATGATTCCTTTTGAGAAGGCAAATAATGAGTTGGACACGGCATTCTAGCAGGTGTGTTTCTCTTTCTTCCCCCCATAGGCCTATCAGCAGTCTGATGGGGCAGAAGACAACAGAGATGGAAGGTGTTCCAAACTTGGCACAGGCCATCAATCTAAGGAGGTAAGCTCTGATTTTGAGCAGGCCGAGCAGGTGGCTCTTCCTGCCTTAATCATGTCGTCTTGCTCTTTGGAAAGATGGACAGAAAGAGCATTTAATATGAGGCTGAATAATCTCTATTAGCTATTAAAAGGGGGAAATTTTGGATTAGTCTTTTGATTCTTCTTTTCTCTTGCCCTCTCCCCCCCTTTTCTTTTTAGATGCCCTCATCTGTTTGATTTTTTTTTCTTCAGAATATTAGCAGTTTTTTTTTTTAAGAATGGCAGATTCATTTATTTGTTGTTTTGGTATAGGGAAGGATGAGCAGAATCTTGTTTATTTCCAGTTAATCTCAGGTTGTGGCAAGTTTGATGAGTAAAATGATAAAGTTTTAGGATTTTTCCTCAGATCATTTTTACATTTGGTTTCACATCGGAACTCTTAAACAAGAAATGATCTTTTAATACACTCTACATATAGTGCAACAATAATAGGCATAGGTTAACTTTTTGGTACTTGAGGCTTTTGCGGATGTCTGCTGTCCTTGTCCAGTTGGGCCTTTCTTTCCTGCTTTTCCCTGTCCCTTCAACTTCCCTTTTCTTTTCCCTTTACCGATTACTTAGTGGCATACATGACTTGGAAGAGATGGCTCTTCCCAGCATTTAAAAGTACTTCTCTGTTAAACACTATTTTATCTCATGTGACTTAGGCCTTGAGAAAGCGGGAGTCCACATCTGTGTTGTGCTGAGTATTGTAAGTATTTTCAGAAAAGTGAGAGGTTCTGAATTTGTTACATGATTTTGGTGGTTAACTTACACACCTAAAAAGATAATACTAATATTTTGAATCACAGTAGAGGTAAAGGAAACATGAAATACAATTATAGATAGTTTCTATCAAGGTACTTGCTGGAGGTTTTATATTGAAGAAAATCATTGCCAGAAAAACATTCAGAAAATCGTCCAGAATAACAAATTCATAAACTGTTTAAAATCACCATGGGGTAACATGCCTTCGATGATTTAGAATGCCTTTTAAGAGGATTCAATGCGCGTTTATAAGCTAATATATGAGTTAAAGTAACTCTAGTTGCGGTAGCAGCCGTGCCACAAAATACATATATAATGACTCAAATGTGATATGTTATTTCTTGCTCATGTAAAAATTAAAATGAATGTTTCCAGTAGGTGGGTAGCTCCTTTGGAGATGCAGGCTTTTTACAACTTCTGGCTCCAGGTTCATCATACTCACCTACGCTAAGGTAGAGGGGAGGAGAAAGGGAGTGGACAGTTGTGTGTGGAAGGTTTTTATTGGGCCAGGCCTTAGGAGTGGTACACACAGCTTTTGTCTCTACTTCAGTGGCCATAACTCAATCAGAAACGAACTATAGAGGCTGCGGTATGCCATCTAGCAATGTGTCTAAGAAAAAGAGGAAATTGCTTGGTTAATATCTGGCTAGTCTTTGCTTTAGCTTAAGAGCTTTAGTAGATGTTACATGATTTTGCTCAAGTGTTGAGGCAAGGGAGTGAATGTACCTAAAGCTTAGCGATCATCTGCCTGTTGTTCCGACTTGTGAACTATCTGAGGAAGAAAAAACGGCAAATTCGAATGAAAAGATAGCATTTCTAATTTGTGCTCTTATATAATCTCATTTTTAAATAACTTCAAGGTTACTCTGGCTATTATCACTTTAAAACTCTTCACTGCATATTCATTTATTCAACAAACATTTACTAAGTATTGAGATTTTCTTTTGTTCTCTTACCATTTGATGTCTCTTCCTTTAAAAGATAGGTTACTATTAAATTAAGGTGTAATTTTCTGATGCTTATATTAGGGATAGGTTTTGAATGACATCTTTTAAAAATATATATAACTTACATTGCATCTGGCTGGCTCAGCTGGTAGAGCTTGTGACTCCTAATCTTAGGGTCGTGAGTTCAAGAGCCTACTTAAAATAAAAAAATAAATATAATTCATATACTGTAAAATCCACCATTTTAGAGTATACAGATCAGTGGTTTTTTAGTATATTCACAAGGTTGTACAACCATCACAACAGTCTTAATTCCAGATCACTCTCACCACTCCAAATAGAAACCCATACCTGTTAACGGTCACTCCCCATTCCCTGCTTCCCCCTAGTCCCTGGCAATCACTGATCTATTTTCTGTTTCTCCGGATTTGTCTATCCTGGACATTTCATATAAATGGAATCATACAATATGTGATCTTCTGTGACTGGCTTCTTTCACTTAGCATAAGTTCTTTCCTGTTGTAGTATGTATCAGCAGTACTTCGTTCCTTTTTAGGGCTGAGTAATATTCCATTGTATGGACATTGTATGGCATTTTGTGTACCCCTCCTTCCCCCCCGCCTTTTATTGCCTATATATTGCTGGTCTGAGAACCAGAGAAAAAAACCGAACTTTAACTTATTTATAACTATTTGAAAGCCCATGTAGTTTTGCAGAGTTGAGTATAATGAACAACCCCTTTGGGATGATATCCCTTGGATATCATGGGTGTCCTGGCTTTTTTAATTTCCAGTTCATAAGTGGTAAAGTAGTAACTTAGTGTTTGAACCATCTTTGTAATGCTGTGGTTGTCTACTAGTAATAGGTAATATATTTTAGTGTTCTTATTTTGATTTATATAGTTAGTTATCAATGATACATCTGGATATGACAATACAAAATAACAAGTTTTCTGTTTAATTTTGATGGGATGCAGTAATAAATCATTTAAGGGCTTCAAGTAAATAGACTGAGGTCAGTAGGCTCTAATTTATTCTTACACTGGGGTGTAGAGGAAGATGAAAATGGAGAATACTTAGGCTAGAGGAACTGATTATCATTTCTACAGGTTTAAATCTAATTTATGTAGACATTTTAACCATGAGCTAATTTGTCTGCATTTACTTTATTTTTTATTTTTTTTTTTTTTAAAGATTTTATTTTTTTTTATTTATTTGACAGAGATAGAGACAGCCAGTGAGAGAGGGAACACAAGCAGGGGGAGTGGGAGAGGAAGAAGCAGGCTCATAGCAGAGGAGCCTGATGTGGGGCTCGATCCCATAACGCCGGTATCACGCCCTGAGCCGAAGGCAGACGCTTAACCGCTGTGCCACCCAGGCGCCCCTGCATTTACTTTAAAATTAAAGGTGGAGGGGCGCCTGGGTAGCGCAGTCATTAAGCGTCTGCCTTCAGCTCAGGGCGTGATCCCGGCATTCTGGGATCGAGCCCCACATCAGGCTCCTCTGCTGGGAGCCTGCTACTCCCTCTCCCACTCCCCCTGCTTGTGTTCCCTCTCTCACTGGCTGTCTCTCTGTCAAATAAATAAATAAAATCTTTAAAAAAAATGAAATAAAAATAAAAAAAAAATAAAATTCAAGGTGGATAGGAGTGCCTGGCTGCCTCATTCGGAAGAGCATGCAGCTCTTGATCTCAGGGTCCTGAGTTTGAGCCTCATGTTGTGTGTAGAGATAACTTAAATATTTTAAAAAACAAAACAAAATTCGAGGTGAATAGAATGTTTTAGTATCTATGACTGATAAATTATGAGAGAACACCCAGTGTTGATTATTGAAAATAGTCCCTAAGATCATATGAACAAAGCAATAGAAAATATTTTAAGAAGGTGATTAGTATAAAGGTGTTAAAACTTCCTTTTTAGAAGGAAGTCAATTTCTAATTTATTGGTTAGGTTTTGCTAACAAGATACATGTGTTTATATGCTGCAAATCTTATCTTGCCCCTGGAAACTTAGCAATGGGCATGAGGAGTTGAATCCATTATAAATTTTGGAGAAAAATTTTTTGCCACCCGGATTTTATGTGTAAATGCACTGTATTATTCTAGAAAGACTTCTGGACTTGATCATAGAGCGCTTTAGTAAAGGTAGAAAATATTTCTTGTCCCAAATTTTATTTTGTACACTCATGAGATACATTCTCAGGTTAGTGAATTTTATCATACTATAAAGTAATTTTAAGAATTATCTTCTTTAGTGGTGTAAAATAATGAAAATGAATGTGGGAAAAAACTGTTATGTCTCACTTTTATAAAATAGCATATTGTCCTGGGAAGTGCCTTACACAAAGTTATATTACTGATTGTTTATTAGTTTTCAGATTTTCAGTTTTCTTTTCTGTATTGGTATTTCTTTCTGAATTGCCAGCCTTTATAATTTGATTTAAAACATGTGGCACTAAAGGGAATATTTGGGGCACCTTGGCTGTCTCAGATGGAAGTGCATGTGACTCTTGATCGTGGGATTGTTAGTTTGAGCCCCACATTGGGTGTAAAGATTACTTAAATAAATACTTAAAAAAAAAAAAAAACCGAAAGGGAATATTTGTATTGGAGGCATATAGAATGGGAAATGGTCTAACTGTAGAGATTTTGGTCTTAAATAGGTGGAAGAAGAGTGGATTTCAGTTTTGTCTTTTTGTGAATGATACCACCTCAGACCATTTTCCAGTATTGTTAGGGCTGTTGGTGTATTTGTGAAAACTTAAAGACTGTCATTTATTTTTAAGGGGTTGAAGGTTTTATTGGGGTCTTAGAAAGCATGGTTATAGATCAGAAATAAAATCAGAATACAATAATGATGCACCAGACTAATAAAAAATAGAGGGTGCAATAAATTGCAGTCTATCAGTGCTGTCAATTTATATTTTGAGATGAATGTGTTCTGCTTGTAGTCTGGATCTTTTGCTGAAAAAATAAAACTGGTAGTCTTAAATAGTGTAACAGGTAAAATACATATTTATATAAAAAGCAAAGACAGGGTTAAGCATACTTGTCATTTATTTTGCATTGAACATAGTGGAAAGGGGCTCCCAAGTGGCTCAGTTGGTTAACCTTACCTTCGGCTAAGGTCATGATCCCAGGGTCCTGAGATCGAGCCGGTGTTGGGCTCCCTGCTCAGCGGGGAGTCTGCTTCTCCCTCCTCCTTCTCCCTGCCCCTCCACTCATGCTCTCACTTTCTCAATTAAAAAAAAAAAGAAAACAGTGGAAAGGTGGAAATCATCTGTCAGAATACAAGTCTGTAATATGCAGCAATACTCACTGGAAATATCGTACAGTACCACTTTTTGTGGATTAAGAAAATTAACTTTTGTGTTTAGAAGAGATGGTAAACATTTAGGCTTATAATTTTAAGATCGTTGCTCCTAGGAAAATAATAGATAGGAATAAACTGTGGCACATCTCTACAATGTAATATTATTTGGTGCTAAAAATAAATGAGCTATCAAGCCATGAAAAGACACAGAGGAACCCCAAATGCATATTACAAAGCGAAAGAAGCCAAAGTGTAAAGGCTACATACCACGTGATTCCAGCGCTATGGGGATTCTGGAAAAGGCAAAACTATGGAGACAGTAAAAAGATCAGTGGTTGCCAAGGTTAAGGGAGAGGAATGAATAAGTGGAGCACAGGATTTTTAAGGCAGTAAAACTATTCCGTATGAAAACTATAATGGTGGATACGTGTCATTATATATTTGTCCAAATCTGTAGAATATTCAGCACCAGGAGTGAATCCTAATGTACACTGTAGGCTTTGGGTGATACTGATGTCAGTGTAGGTTCTTTGATTGTAACAAATGTGCCACTCTTCTGCAGGATGTAGCTGTTGGAGGAGGTTGTAGGTGTGTGTGGGGAAGGGTATATGAGCACAATGTACTTTCTGTTCAGTTTTGCTGTGAACCTAAAACTGCAATAAAAAAAATAAAGTTGATTAATAAAAATAAACAGGGTAAAGGGCAAGTCATATGTAACCATATGTAGTTTGTATGTGCTAAATGACCTTTTTGTGGGATGTATGCTAAGAAAAATAGAAATATAGATCATTTCTCTGAGATTAGTAAATATATCTTGAAAGAGATAGTTAGAAAATGGGTTTTCAAATGTCATTTTTTTTTTTAAGATTTTATTTATTTGACAGAAAGACAACCAGCGAGAGAGGGAACACAAGCAGGGGGAGTGGGAGAGGAAGAAACAGGCTCCCAGCGGAGGAGCCCGATGTGGGGCTCGATCCCAGGACTCAGGATCATGCCCTGAGCTGAAGGCAGACGCTTAATGACTGAGCCACCCAGGCGCCCCTTCAAATGTCATTTTTGAGGAAAAAAAAAATATGTCAAATGGAAATAAATTAAGCAGAAACTCTAATGGGTTTAGAAAGCTGTGGGTGGAGGCTTAAGGAATTATAGATAAGAATAATCCAGAATGCTTAAGGGGAGCAAAGTAATTAATAGAACTTTTAAGGAATTTTTATAGATGAAGCTAAGCCAGTTTGAACAAAGGTCATGTTCATTTAGGTAAGTAGAGGAAATCTTTGGTAATTGTGGTATATTAGGGTCTTATATCTCCTTTCCCACAGTCTTGCTAAGTAGTACCTAGCAGCAAAGCCATACAAACCAACATTGATAAGCAAATTGCCATAAAATCAATGAGGTCCTGTTTCCATAAGCTACAAGCCCAACTCTGTCCAAGTCACTTGATAAACATCTTGTACAAAAGCTTTAAGCTTTTTTCCAAGATGATAAATAATAATCCGTAGTTTCCTGTATTACTCTGCTAGGGTTGCCATGACAAAATACCATAGAAATTTATTTTCTCACTGTTCTGAAGGCTGGAAGTCCAAGATCAAGGTGCTGGCAGATTTGGTTTCTTCAAAGGTGTCTCTCCTTGGCTTGCAGATAGCTGCCTTCTCTCTGTGTCTTTATATGGTCTTCTCTCTGTGCATATGTGGGAAGAAAGAGCTCTTATAAGGACACCAGTCCTATTGGATTAGGACTTCACCTTTATGACCTATGTTCAGTATCCTTCCATTCAGTTTTGGGCACCATCCTATGTCAGTCAGCACATATACACTGCATTCCTTTAACAATACCTTTGTTGTGTTTGAAAAACACATGTGTGCCAGGTGCTAATCTTAATATAAGCTCTAATACACTATCATTATATGTATTTCCTAGCAATGAACTTGTTTTGTCATAGGGTTGGTAAATATGCAACTTTATTAAATCTTGCCCAACAGTTTTCCAATTGGGTGTACCAGTTTTTACTCCCACCAGTAGCATATGAGAGGGCAAGTTGCTCCATATTCTTCCACAACTTGGTATATTGTGTTTCTCATTATAGTTATTCTGATGGGTATGCAACGATTGTTGCATTTTGGTTTTAATATGTATTTCCCTACTGATTAATAAAGTTGGGTATGTATTTTTCTTGGCAATTTGATACCTATGAGTCATATCTGTGACTAGGTTCTTTCCATAAAAATGGAGGGTTTTTTGTTTGAAGCAAAAAGGAGTACCATCTATACATTTTTTCTCCCAAGTGAAGTTTTAAAGTAACTCATATATGAACAGATTAAAAGGAGTATTTCTTGAGAGACAGCATAGCATAGTAATTAAAAATAGATTCTGGGTGGGATGCCTGGGTGGCTCAGTCACTTAAACGCCTGCCTTCAGGTCATTGTCCCAGGGTCCTGGGATTGAGCCCCACATCTGTCTCCTTGCTCAGTGGGGAACCTGCTTCTCCCTCTGTCTGTCGCCCCCCCCCCCCCCCGCTTGTACTCTTCTCTTTCTCTCTCTGACAAATAAATAAATAAAATCTTAAAAAACAAAAACAGGTTCTGGGCCTAGACTCTTCCATTAGGAATTCTAGTTTTGCCATTTACTAACTGTGGCTTTGGGCAAGTTACTTAACTTCTATTTGCTTCAGTTTCCTCATCTTGAAAATGAATGAAGTAATAATACTTTCATCATAAGGTTAGTATCAGGCTCAAATAAGTTTATGTAAAGCACATAGGACAGTGCATGGTATATAATAAGCATTATAAAGTTTTAGCTGCTATCAGTAGTGGTGGTGATATAAATTTATTTTATGAATTGATGTCAAGGTAGCTGGCAAGAATAATGAGACTCTGTTGAGCAAAAATCTGAAATTGAGGTTTATGAATGATAGTTGCAATTTTACTTTAGACTCAACCTCCATTTTTTTGTTTTGGTTGCACAATACCAAGAAAACCTTGATACACACAGATGAACAACTACAAATAGATAAGGTTCAACCGGTAGTCTCAGGGTTAAGTTTTTGGATCAGTTTAATTGACGAGAAGTAGTATAAAACATTTGTTTTGAAATTGTAACTAAATATCTATAATTTGCTTGGGTTTCCTGTGTTTAAGTAAAAATCACAGAAGCAGCCCTAAAAATTATTACACTTTCAGTACCTCTCGCATTATCACAATACATCTGCATTACAAGTTTGCATATTATTGCTTTCAGCCACAAAGCTACAGTTTTTCTAATTAATGACGTATTTTCAAGATATTCAAACAAAGGTAGCAAGTAAAGCTACACAAACCAAAGATGAGTTTACTGGTCAGCGCAAGTTCTGCGTTGTTGGGTGTTTGGTGTGTTAACATTAGGTATAGGGAAACATTTGTGTACTGTTAGTGGTTCGTAGTTAACTTACATGGCCATCTATTCATAGTAGTTACTTACAGCCATTGGCCAGGAACACAGGCTGTGGCTTACAAGCAATCTTGCATGCTTGCAGCTAGCAGACCCTTAGACCAGCAGAACATTTCCAGCTAATTTAAGGTTTTTAAACAAACTTAAATGAGTATCTTGACAAGCTCCTGTGGCACCAGCTTTATTTCTTCCCACCAGATTGTTTCTCACTGCTCCTTACCTTAGGCAGCAGGAGCTCCTCCAGACTGGCCAGTCTCCCCTCTTCCTTACCACCATCATATTTCGTGTTCCCTTCTCGGTAACACAGTGTGTGCCCGTATGCTCTTCACCATCTATCTTGAGTACTGTAATTTAATTTCTTTGTGGTCCTGGTTGGACTCCACCTTTTCCCAGAATCATTCCTCTCTGATAGTGTTATTTCCTATGAAATCCTGTCCTAACGTTCTGTATCTCGGGATCTAAAACCTAAAAAAACGTATTACATAGTTGTACTCTGAGCACTACCCCCAAATCAGTGTCACTCACAAACTCCACCAGCAGAGGGAGCTAAATAAAAGGAGTCCCTGAAATTAAGCCCTGAAGCTGAAAAAGTACTTAGGAACAATGATGTTTTCATATACTGCCCAGTAGTGAAAAAGTGCTTGAATATCAATGTTAGAAATCAGTGATTTGGGCCCAAACCCCAGCTTAAAACTTCTATGAGGGGATTTGAAAGATGTTTTTGAGTACCACCTTAAAAACCTTTTTAAGGGGGATGACCTGATAAACATATGCATATTAGAAGGAATTTAGGGGATTTTTAAAATCCAATTTATCCCCCCTCTCTGAAAGTTTTATTATTAAGGAAGGTGAAGTGGGGTCTCTATTTTGAGAAGTACTGAGTCCTAAAGTTGCTAAGAATTTTGGATAACCTATTCCAGGTTTTAAGGATGAAATTTTTAAAAGTAGATTTCTTATATTTTGTTCTGATTAAATGTATGTATCTTATTTCAGTTAGCAGACTTGAAGAAAGAGAAGCAGAATTGAAGAAGGAATATAACGCATTACATCAGAGACACACTGAGGTGGGTTTCTGGTTTGTTCTTACCATGTTAATATTGCACTAAAGGAATTAACCTGAGAAGTTATATTTATATCTTAATTTTTCTTTGAAAGTCAGCTAATATAATTCTTGGGGATTATTATGTCCAGAAAACATTAAATTTCATGTAGCATTTACCTTGTTACCAAATGTTGACTTCTACTGTTATTTTTTTATCTGGAATTAACTATTCATGGATGAGAATTAGTGTGCCACAGAATAATGTAATTACTAAGGCAGTTCCAATTGTTGTGTCTTTGGCCAGTTAAGTACAAACTAATGTGTATGTAATAAAAAGTATATATGATGCTAATATGACAGAATTTATTTAATTTATTTTGTTACCAGTTGGGAAATGATAGATTGGTAAATTGTTGGTAAAGAGTTTCTGTATTTGTAATCCACTATAAAGGGCTTATTTGCATTAAGCTCATAACAAGTAATAAAAACACAGATTGTGTATTATGTCAGAATGACTCTAAAACAGGTTTTCTTCATGAAATTTCAGTATTTTTAAATTAATAACTCTAATACATAATCTCTTCAAAGCAAATTAGAAAATTTGAGCATGTTTTGAACCTTTTTATGATTGTCTGTGAGCCTTTCATATGCTGTCTTTGTTGCAGTCTTCTGAATGTGAAAATTGTTATTGTGTTTCATGGTCAGTCTGGGGGTCACAAACCTCAATAAATAGAATTTTCATAGACTCAAGCACTGTTTGTTACATGAAAAAAATTTTTCTTTTTTTCCCCCTTTCTCACCCAAATCTCCCAGGTTACAGATGGTTCTCGTCTTCGGCTTCCATTTTTCTTTCATTAGTTTCTGATCTCTCATCCTGCCTGTGGTAGAAACCTATATTGTTGCTTTTAAGGATTTGCTTTGGAATAATATGATTAATACTTTCTTGAGGAGGGGTTGGAATTTCTGACATAGGAGGATTGATTATTACTATCTTAGCTTTCGTAGCCACCTGTGAAGAATTGATACTCAGTGCTGGAGGGAAAAGATTGGCTACAGAGGTTTGGAACCGTTTAGCCCTGGGAAGATGGGAGTAGCTTCAACAGCAGCCTTGTCAGTATGAGAAAAATACTGTCATTTTAATCAGATGGCAATTGGTAGATATAAAGACTGTTCAGAAATGATTGATGGGGCACCTGGGTGGCTCAGTCGGTTAAGCGACCAACTCTTGATATTAACTCAGGTCTTGATCTTAGGGTCGTTAAAAAAACAAACAATTGATTGTTAAAGGCCTGTTGTTGGTTCTTTTTACACCATATCCATGCCTGGACAACCGGTAGTGCTTAGCAATGCTATAAATATAAATCTGGTTGGAGGAATGTGTTTATGTGCTGTAAGTAATTGATAGTGATGAATAATGAATAATCATTTTGTTTTTTCATTGATCTTAACCTTCATAAAAATTGAGGATTGTTAAATTGAAGTATGTATAAAATGACAATAAATTGCATTTAAAAAAAACTGTAAAGTGAAATTTCATATTTTTTCATATTTATTTAATAAAAGTGAAGATATGTTCCTACAGAAAAAACAGCCTGACATCTTAATTTCAAATGAAAAGGTATAATAATATTTCTATATCTATTCCTTTAGAGAATGACACTAGGAAGAAAAAGAGATCTTGGGAAAATCTTAAATACCAAATCAGAGCTGGGCTTGTCCAGTAACTAAGGCAGATTTCACTTGTAGCACGACAGCTTTTTCTGTAGGATTCCCCCTCAGTCACAAGGAGCTTCTTTCCTCTGCCCTGATAGGTTCCTTCTATTTTGCTCTGCCTCAAGGAAGGTTTATGTAACACACATATAGCTGCTTTGAAATATAGGTCTGTATGCTCTAGACCACATTTTCATGTGCTTCTACATCTGTTCTAGAAATGCCATTCAATTAGCAATTATAAATAGCTATCCATGGCTAAAGAGCTAGATGTCCTAAAGGTAAATTCTGGAAACCTTCAGGGAAAGGAAGTTTGAAGGATTTAACCTTATCTTTTCACCATTACTTGCGACAGAGATAACCTTTTTTACATGCACACAAAAAAGTTGTTTAAATGGCACTTTTATCAAACACATTGATGCTTAAGAGACATCTGCTATGGCTCTTTTTGTAATGTGAATAACTGTTCTCTCTAATCAAATCCAAAATTTTGTACCAATACTGAATTTGCTTAAAAGAAGATAGGCCTTAAATAAGGCAGTAGAGGAAATACAAACATTAAGCAGTTGTGAGGCACTTGGGCCACATGTGTACATACTCTTAATCACCAAAACCTTGAACCTTCGTCTTACATCAGGGAGTGTTTAAATGCATTCTTATTTCACCCTCTGACCAAACTCCATCATCCATCCGCATTTTAGAGATTGAAGTTTAGAAAGGGAATATGAAGTGATTTGTTCCAAATTCCAAGCTAGTATGTGACTGGATTTGAACCTAGGTCTGTCATATTCTGTTGCCTGAATTTTCAATAACACTTTTAGGTTATGGAACATAATGAGTTAAAAGCACTCGAGATTTTTCTGTGCCTCTTTGCTTTCTGGCATTGCAACAGGCTTAAGAATAGCGGCCTTGCAGGTTTAGATACATGATTCTTGGGCTGTGCATGGAGAGATTCATGGCCAACATGATTAAAGGAGCACTTTTCTCCAAAACCTCACTTATTGCCTTATTTCCCAGCTTTAACCAAGCTGACAGTTAACCTCTGCTGTGATTTCTCTATGCGGAGGGGAGTAGGGATTTTCCAGACAGTGTGCTTGGGATCCTTCTGGATCTGCCAACTGTTTGTTGCTGAATCAACTCCTGAATATGTGTGAATTAGTGTTCATACCTGAGAAAATGGAGAGTTGTAGTGATGAGATCAGGAGGGATGGGGCTGGTGGACCCAACAGTAGATTATCTAAAGCATGCCCTCTTTTACTGTCTCACCTTTCTTTCTTTCGTCTGGCACCAATGATCCTGCCCTCCCATTCACTTTTTTTTTTCTTTTTAAAGCAGTGCTATATTGTGAAGCCCCGTAATTAAAATTGATATTTTTTAAATTAAAAATTTTATGTACAATTTATTTTTTCTACCTTTTTTATGCATTACAGAATATAGTGCATGTTTTATTTCAGATGTCAGGAAATGCTTTAGGGTGTGGGGTTTTCTTGTGGGTGTGAGGAAGAAAGAACAATGAGCTTGTTGCCTGCCTAGAGAATTGACTAAAAGGGCAAATACAACACTGGTCCTAGAATGCTTAACTATTTGATGATTGAGTCAGAGGGACTTGAGTTCTGGCCCTAAAGCCAACTAGCTAATGGCAGTTAGAACACAGTTGATCATTAACTGGTCAAATTGGGCAAGTTATTTTAATCTTAAGGTAGAGGTTATAAAATTCTAATATTGTGAGGATTAAATGAAACTGGCTATAAATGCACTGGCTGACTTATGCTCAATAAATGGTAGCTGTCAGGTTTTTTTTATTCTCTACTATAAAGTGCTAGTATAATTGGGTTGGAACCAATTTCCTTATATAGACCATTTTGGAATTTATATCTGGGATATATCATTTGAAGAAGGAATCAGTCTTTTGAAGGTTTAGAATTCAACATTTTATAAATTTAAAAAGATATTTTAAAAAACTAATCACTGAAGGGGGCGCCTGGGTGGCGCAGTCGTTAAGTGTCTGCCTTCGGCTCAGGGCGTGATTCCGGAGTTATGGGATCGAGCCCCACATCAGGCTTCTCCGCTATGAGCCTGCTTCTTCCTCTCCACTCCCCCTGCTTGTGTTCCCTCTCTCTCTGGCTGTCTCAATCTCTGTCAAATAAATAAATAAAATCTTTAAAAAAAAAAAAAAAAATAATCACTGAAGACAATCAATCCATAGAATGGACTGCTTAGGGGGATAGAACTAATTCTATCTTTGCATTTATAACTTTTATTTTTCTATATTAAATAAATAGAATATTATAAAGGCAGTCTAGGGGAGGTTTCTATTTTCTTCATCTGATTGCTAAAGGAAACTTAGATTCTTTCATCTGAGCTAATCAGTTGCATATGATTACAATCCAGTATATAAGAATTCAACTTAAGTTTTCTAAAATCTGGGGCGCCTGGGTAGCTCAGTTGTTAAGCACCTGCCTTCAGCTCAGAGCATGATCCCAGCGTTCTGGGATCGAGCCCCACATCAGGCTCCTCTGCTGGGAGCCTGTTTCCTCCTCTCCCACTCCCCCTGCTTGTGTTCCCTCTTTCGCTGGCTGTCTCTCTCTGTCAAATAAATAAATAAAACAACAACAACAAAAAAAAAGTTTTCTAAAATCTTTTGAAAATTTAAGTTGATACCTATTTGGCCCAACCATCACTTTCTTATTTTAGTTTCTTTTTTTTTTTTTCTTCTTGAAGTTCTTCTTGACTCAAGAAGAAAACAGTTCATTATTTCTGACTTGCTGACACAAAGACAAAAACTTTATTTCTGCAAATATGTTCTTTAAATGGGGGTAAAGAGAAAATCTGTAAATTTAAAACAGAGGATATGTAAATTTAAAACTTTAAAAAATGCCTTCACGTACCATATCCTTGTAATTCTACATTAATTTTTCTTAGCCTAATGTAATTCTTATTTAGACAGTCCTAATTGGGAAACAGCCGGATTAATTCTCTTACAATGATTGATTTGATGGAATTACTTGTCTTTTTTTTTTTTAAGATTTTATTTATTTATTTGACAGAGAGAGAGCACAAGCAGGGGAAGAGGCAGGCAGAGGCAGAGGGAGAGGGAGAAGCAATCCCCCCCCTGAGCCAGGAGCCGGACACAGGGCCGATCCCAGGACCCTGGGATCATGACCTGAGCCTGAAGGCAGATGCTTAACCGACTGAGCCACCCAGGCGCCCCTAGAATTACTTGTCTTAATTCATGCATCCATTCAGCTTGTTGTTTACTTGAAGTAAAGAACACTTTCAAACAGATTTATGTATTTAATTTTTCTGCATACATGCCAAGTAAAATTTTCCTAACAAAAGTGTGCTTTTTTGAAAATTTCAGAAATTTGTTCAAAATCTTATTTCTTTCAATAGAAAGAATAATATGCTACAGTGCATATTTCAAGGTATATTGAGATTGAAATCCATGTTCATACAGCTAAAGGTTAGAAACTTCCATAGCTGTTCCATGCCTTTTTAAGCATTCAAGGAACATTCAAATTTTAAGAATTCAAAGGGTAGTCCCAAGAAAGTCATCAGCCTTTTCTTGTCTACTTTTCAAATTTACATTCTTTTAGATTGCTAACATACCTTTTCTTATTCTTTAATATTTATTTTTTCTTATGTTAGTATCTAGCAAAGGGCTTTTGAATTTATGATTGAAATTTGTTGGATTTTACATGTTGTAATGCCAGATTTAGGTTCCTTAAAAGTGGAACTGTAAATTACCAAAAACTAAGTAGGATTATAGAATTTCTTGGCAGTTTATATACTTGATATTCTTGAAGTTTTTACTTCCATATTCATCTTGTCTATCTTATGACTCCTTATATCCAAGATTTAAAATTAGAGCTCTGATGGGGCACTTGGCTGGCTTAGTCAGTAGAGCATGGGACTCTTGATCTCGGGTTGTGAGTTTGAGCTCCACATACTTAAAATCTTTAAAAAGTAAATAAATAAAAATAAATAAAATCAAAGTGCTCTGATGTTTCATTTTATTTGCTATTAGATGATTACACTAAGTAATGATACCAATAAATTAACAATCAAATGAAAGAACATATTTTAGCATTCTTTTTTTTTTTAAAGATTTTACTTATTTGTGAGAGAGAGAAGTGCACGTGTGTGTGGTGGGGGGCGAGGAGGGGACAGAGGGAGAAGCAGATTTCCTGCTGAGCTGGGAGCCTGACATGGGGCTCAATTCCAAGACTCTGAGATCATGACCCAGATCACGACCTTAGCCGAAGGCAGACGCTAACCGACTGAGCCACCCAGGCGCCCCAGCTTTTAGCGTTCTTTTAACGAAATCTTTGGGCACAAGAAATAAACATCTCAGTATTTAATTAAATTAAATTACTTAATTAAATTGAAGGTGATGTTCACTGAATCCTTTGTCAAATGGAAAAGATGACCACATCAGGGTATGGTTTCTTCTGAAGTTTCATGTTATTTTCTTTTTTGTTTCCCATTTTAGTGAACGGATTTCTCAAATGCCCTTTATTATTTTTATCAGTGGTCTTTTATCACCTCCTCCCCAATGCCTAGATCCTAACTTGTATTATTTATGTCAAGATTATCTTTTAATAGCGTCACATGTTGTTAAAAAAAAGTTTTTGCTATGCTAAGCAACATGTTGGCTACTTCTTTGGACACCAGCATCCTTAAATGTAAGCATTTGCATATATTCCTTTGCCATTTAAAATTTTTTTCATCCTTAATATTCTTTTCCTTGGAACTGTGGGTAGTCTGATAAATATGAGATTTCTACAAAAATGTTTCCCTTGTTAAAACGCTATGTTTTTATTTCAGATATCAGCCTTACAAATTTGCATATTTTTTTCTTTCTTCCAAATAGATGATCCATAATTATATGGAACACTTAGAGAGAACAAAACTTCATCAGCTCTCAGGGAGTGATCAACCAGAGTCCACAGCTCATAGTAGAATTAGGTAAGCTTGGTTAAACATTTTGCCTTGAGAAAAATCGAAATAATCTGTTTGTTTCTGTTTCTCCCTGTTCTTTAATCCTGGAACAGTAGTTAGGCTGATTCACAAAGCTCTCTCTCAAAAAGCATGGTTGGAATGCTATAGGAGAGAATAGCATAGAAAAATAGAAACAGCCCTCACTATTGAAAAGGTAAATCGCGAGCCATGCCATCTAAGCTACGTATGGAGGTATTTTGATTGTTTTGTAATACTTAATGGAGATTATACTAGGTTTAAATTTTTCTGATTTGTGGGGGTGCTGAAAATTTTTTTCATTTCTCCTGTGTAATTGGTGTAAAGTCCTTTTTGTTACTGCGAGGCGTGTTTGAAAGGGTTAGACTTCTGTTTGATGTAGGAGTGTGAATAAATTATGTAGATCTCCCAAGCATTGTAGCCAATGAGCTAAGCCAGGACTCTTAGTGGAGAGAAAAATAGTTAATAGGCTGGCTGTCGCTCTGGATTGCTGCATAAATGCTAGGAGCAGCAGCTCTATGGTTATGAGGTGGGGAGAGCAGGATGACGTCATCGCTTCGGAGCTGCTGCAGGATGGAGTGGAAAGCTGCTGCTGATGGCATTGTTTTTGTGGCAGCAGCTGAATGACAGATCCTCACTACAAAGATACCCCTTTGGCCCCTGTGTAGGCCTCCTGGTTCGGGTGTTTCACCATGCCAGCACAGCGCCATGAGTCCTGGATGCATGCTGCTGTTTGTGTTTGGCTTTGTTGGCGGGGCGGTGGTCATTAATTCTGCTATCTTAGTATCTCTCTCTGTTTTGCTGCTTGTGCACTTTTCTATTTCTACCGGTGTGCCAGCTCTGACGCAGAACCTACCAAGGATACTCAGGTACTCTAGTCTCTCTTAGAAGCCCCTGTTTAGTTGGTTTTTCTCAGATTTTTAGCTTCACCGGTCTGCTTTGTAACCATTTCTGTTGCAGATTGAAACAATGGAAAATGGCCTGAAGCTAGGATTTTCTATTCTTATTTATAGTAATTTACAGGCCATCACCTAGGGATACGGCTTTGTCTTTGGAAACTACCACCTTAAAAAAAGGATTTTCATATTGTACTTATGCACAAGTACAAGGTCAGTGTGGTCTTGTTTTAGGCAGAGTGTTCAGAGAGTAAAGGGAGAGCAACAGTAAAACACTGGGTCCAAGTTTATACAACCTCTGTGTTTAGCATCTGAGCGTTTTGGGGCCGGTATCTTTTATGCTGAGACTTACAGCCGGGTAGACAAAGGCTGTAGGTGTTTATTTTGCTCAGTTATCCTTTCACTGATGGACATTTAGGCTCATTTTTTCAATTTTTAATAATAACTCCCGGGAACTGACAATTTAAATATTTTCTTTCTAAAAAAATATATTTTAAAGTGAAAGGATTTAAACCTTTTAGGGCAAGGAATGCATTTTTCCCCTCATTATTTACACATCAAAGTTGTGAAAGCTTTACAAAGCCTATTCACTATTGTTTTGTCAGATGTTGCCCTTTCTTTGTAGACTTGGGTGACGAATATCCGTGCCTGCTTGTGGGGGTAGTCATTAATCTCTGGAGCTTTGCTGCTGCTCACTCTACTCGCACCCTGTAAGAACCGGCTTCTACATCTTAGATATTTAAGGGTTGGGTGTCTTTTGTTTTCTAACTCCCCAAACTAAAGGCATCTGATTTGTTCAGATTTCTGCGTCGTGCGTGGTTTTAAAGGAAGGTTCACAGTATCGAGCTTTTATTATTTAAATGTTTACTTAAAATACTCAGCTTGTGGATTTAGATAAACTAAGATGAATTAAACTAGTAAATTCCCTCAAGGTGTTCTTTTTATTCATCCCTCGGTTCGTGTTTAACATTAGTTAAAGGCCCAGAAGTTAAATTTCATCTGCGATCTAAAATTAGGTACTCGGTCATTTATTTTCTTTCCTGATTTTATAAAAATTGGAAGAAATCTTACTACTTTTGTACATTTAGTACACAAAAGATTTGCTTATATGTATATTTAGGAAATTAGAAAGACCTTAACTCAAGAATATGTAAGCTTAAGATAAGACTAATTTTAAAGGGCTGTTTTAGGTTTCAGTTCTCTTGGAGACAGCGGTGCCGCGCAGTGCCGCGTGGTGGGTAAGAGTCTTGGAGCTGGGCCGCCTGGCTGTAAATGCTCTGCCACATGGGAGCTATAGGACCTCTGGCAAGTTGCTTAAAGTCTCTGTACCCGGGTTTCCTCCTCTGAGGTTCTTACCCTGTGAATAGTTTAAAAGTCAAGTGTGAGATTATTATTTTTTATTTCATCGGTTGCATGATATTTAGTAAACCAAAGAAGTAAATAATTTGCAGTCATTTATATGCACCCCATTTTAGCAGAACTATTTTCCAGAACTCTAGCTGTTTTACTGATAAAATACCTTATGATTAAATTCGAAAAGTTCCTTGACACAAAAATTGCTAACGATCTAATGGAATAAAGATATCAAAGTCTTCAATATTAAGATTAAATTGTCAAGAAAAATCAGTAGGTTTCAAGGAAAGTACATGGGCCTTGGAGTGCAACAGGTCTGACTTTGAGCCCCATCTCTGTGGATTACTAGTGCTTAATGTCTCTGAGCATTACTTTTCCTGATCTGAAAATTGAGGAAATAATCCCCATTTCCATATGAGGATTAAATGAGATAATGTAACAAACCATCCTTTGTGCTTGCCACTTGGTGAATGTTGAACAATCTTTTTGAAATTTTATTAATGATTATTTGTTTTAAATGTCTATAGAGCCAAGAAGCTGTTTCAAAACATAATTGGGAATTTATTTATTCACAGGTTACATTTAAATAACCAACTAAAAAATGGATATATGGAACTAAGGCAGTTTTTAAAAGACTATAACAAGGATTCTGATCGTTAAAGATGGCTTCGTTTCTAAAACAGTGGCAGCATATTGGAACACAATGAAACCCCTGGGGTTTAAACCTGTTACTTGATGTTTTTCCAAATGTATCCCGTTCTTTGGTTTCTACTGTGACTTTCACTGAAGCACTTAATATGTAGAGTACTAAACATACATACCAACAGAGTTTAGGACTTAAACGTTCAACTTTCAGGGTTTCTTTTAAAAGTAGGATTCTAACCAACTTGCATAATTACACGTCCTCTCTCCCCTCGACTCTGATGAAACTTATCAGTAAATAAGGTGGACAGACATGTGTGTAGCAGTATTGTTTTCCAGAGTTGAAACAGTGTCACCCAGAGCATCAGGACCTTCTTGATAGTCTCTGAAGAAAAATGCCCCCCTACAGAGCAGATCCTAACTGATCAATAAAAGCAATGTAAAGAGGTGTTTCATACTGGTATTTTGGGTTGCAGGCTTAGTTAACAGGAGTGGAAAAGCAAAACCTGTCTTGATAGCGGACTCTTTCCTCCAGTAGTTTTATACTTTTTCTGTATTTGATATGTGTGAAAATGAATGCATTGTCTGTCATTCATATAGAAAGATAATTCTAATGACTGGCCTGTGTTTCGATTTCTGTTAGCAGTGTGATGGATTTGCATGAAATCTGTATTATCTTCCTGCTTGTCTTTGCTTTTTGGGTTAGAGAGCTTTCCATTAAACTATCCCATTAAATTCACACCTTTTTGCTGAAGTTATTAAGATATATTAAAAAATAAGTAAGCCATTTAGTAGCTCTTAGACCCTTAGATTTTCGATTCCCAAAATGCGTTCCCCCCTAAATTGAGGGATAAACATCAGGCAAGAACTTTTTATTTTGTCAGGTATGGACATTAAAACAAAATTTGCTTTCTAACCATTGTCACCATCATTTGACGAAAGAAAGGGATTTAAAATCAAAGAAGCCGAAAAGATGTAGAAAAAGGTCCACCATTCTCAGGAAAGAACAGGTTCTGTGATATATGGAAATGTGGGTGTGTATAATATGGCCTATATTACCCAATAAAGTATAATAAATAATGTCTCTTTTCACAATGGACTTAGGAAAACTTTATTGCTGAGCCAGCATTAGGGAATAATTGGTCTAAACAGAATAGCTGAGTAGTTACTTTAGTTTTTGTCATTTGGTTGTTCTGGAAGCTCATAGACACAAACTTAAATTTGTTATTAAAATCTAGTTTTTTATAGTGCTGCCTACCTGCATTTGAATTTTCCCAAATCAAGTAGGTAAAGTACCCAAGTGTAAAGAAATGATGAATAATTAACTAATAGAGGAAAGTCCTGTTTTACTTCCTTGTACATACACACCTTTAATCAAATGCAATCGCTCAATCCTTTTCCTTCACCCAGTCTTTAAGAAGGAGTTCTGACAGTTTTACTTAATCCTTTCTGATTGTAGTTAGGAATAGAAGAGCATATCCTTTGTGTTAAGTGAGGGCCCATTTCAAGCGGCTTAAGTTTCTTGTTGCAAAAATGAGCTTACAGAATAAAGGACTTATTTAGCAAAACTGAATATTTCTCCACTTTTATTTATAACCTCAGTATTTCTATTCTAATTTGCATTCTTACCAGTACAGGTATGAGTTCCAGGAGGTTCCAAACCTATAGTGTCTCTTTTCTTGCCAGTTTCTACTTTTTGGGGTTAATGACCCAGGACAACCTCTTCCTAGGCTAGTTTCCACCCTGTAAAAAGCCCTTTTTTATTTGTAATCTACTCTGCATCACCAACGGATATGTTTCTTATTGAAATTCTATTATTATTAAAATTGTAACTCTTGTTCATTGAAATTTCCCACAAAGCATTGGAAACTCAACAGTCTTTTATAGAATTTTTTGGCCTCCTTGTGTGGGAAAACTGACAATGGTTTTCTCGCATGTACTGTGATAGAAAGGAACACATATATTGGTTCTGTAGAAAAAGACAGTTTTCTGCTGTTAAGGATTAAAACTCTTGGAGTTTTTTTAACCACTTAATCGGTAGTCCTGATTTAGATTTTACTTCAGGCAGAAAAGACGTACCCTGAAGAGGCTTGGACAAATATCTAGGTATTGGTTTGAGGATTTGGAAAGTGTAGAAGCAAGGGTGGGATTCACTTCCAGAGGAGGAGGAGGTTGCCAGTTTCCCTGGGACTAATGTAAGCATGAGTGAAAATTTAGTAACTTTTGTTGTTGTGAAACCAGACCAGAAACTGCTCCCCAGGGGAGGAACTCATCAGTAACTTATAACATTTCCTAAACTATTAGTTTACTACTTTTCTTAGTTAATTTCTTAGGGCTAATTTTAAACTTCTGAGACTGTACTTTTTCTTTGGTAAGTCTACTTGTTTAGATAGGCAGATGGTATTTTGTAAGAGTTGATTATTCTAAAACAGTGACAGCCCAGGCTTATTATTTACAGTCATGATGAATAGAAGTTAAAAAGGAATGAATGAATGCTTAATTTTTTCTCCCCTCTTCAATAGAAAAGAACGTCCTATATCATTAGGGATTTTCCCATTACCTGCTGGAGACGGATTGCTTACACCTGACACTCAGAAAGGCGGAGAGACCCCTGGATCAGACCAATGGAAATTTCAGGAATTAAGTCAACCACGTTCTCATACCAGCCTAAAGGTAAGCTTTATTCTGCTGAAATCTTCAGTTTACATTGTATAAGCTTTCATATCCAAATTGAAGTACTAGATAGCTAAAACATAATAAAATGAAATTTTGTATATGTTTTATCTTGTAAAACTAATCCGTTTTATTTCTTTTTTGCCTTTATTTTAAATTGGAAATGAGCTCTTCCGAAAGAGTTAATTTTTACTATTCTTTTTCAAGTTATATAGGAAAACAAAGTCAAGCATTGTTGTCTCTTGATTAGTATACTAGTGATACTAATTACCAAAATTTCTAATTGATTTAAGCTATTTTGATATTTATTTGATCATATAAATTTTAGGTGGGATGACTAGTGAACGTAATAATGTTTTTTAGAATTGAAAATCATTGGTACCAGAAATCCTCGGTTCACTGTTGGAAGCTTTACAATTTAGTAGGGCTTTGCTTTTTTTAAAAAACATGATTTTTTTTCCTTAAATCTCTTGATAAAGCAGTATCCAAAAGTGCATTGTGTTTAGCTAAAAAGGCCTGGTGTTAGTTCATTATAGATTATGTTTTTGACCAAGAACATACTATCAAATCTAAGTATAATTAATAATATATTCTAAGGGGGAAGATACACTAATAGTTAAAAAAATATTTAAAGTTAGGGCACCTGGCTGGCTCAGTCAGAATTGCATGCAACTCTTGATCTTGGGGTCGTAAATTTGAGCCCCATGATGGGTATAGAGATTATATACATACACACATAAACAAACTTAAAAAGAAACTAAAATTATATTCTGTATCTTATAAAGTTGTTATTTGTAAAGAGAATATTGATTATAAAAGAATCTTGTTACATTATAACATCTATCCTATCATAAAACAAATAGGGCACCTATGATGAATACAAATAAATTACGTCTTATCTCCTTTTCTTGCTTTCTTTTTTTCCAAAGTACTTATTATGGTCTAAGTGCTTAAAGATAGCTCTTACACTTTTAAAATACTAAGTCATTTACTTAATTACTTTGTCTCTTTCTCTCCATTCAGAACATAAAGTCTATGTGGTTGATTTACTGTTGTATCCCTACCACTTAAAAAAGTGGCTAGCATGTAGTGGCCCCTCAGAACACGCTTGTTGAATGAATTATTTGTTTTAGATGTTAGGAAGACTTTTTTGGGATACTATAAATGGTCTGTCATTCCTGGTAGGCAGAGGCATTTAGAATCATTTCATTGACCTTTGAAATGTGCTCAAAACAGTAAGCAATCAATACATATTTGATAGCTTTTCTCCTGCTGAAAAGTTGTTTGGTTTTTTTTAAGATTTTATTTATTTGTTTGACAGAGAGAGACAGGGAGGGAACACAAGCAGGGAGAATGAGAGAGGGAGAAGCAGGCTGAGCAGGGAGCCTGCTGTAGGGCTGGAGCCCAGGACCCTGGGATCATGAACTGAGCCAAGGCAGACACTTAACTGACTGAGCCACCGAGGCGCCCCTCGCTGAAAAGTATTTTTAAGAGTAAGGCTGACCTCACCTTTTCCCCTTCTCTTTTCCTTGTTGCTCAGTTTATTAGAAGCTAATCATGCAGCTGGTCAATATCAGTCCACAGTGATGCCACTAGGAAGCTCTCTCATTCTTTGCTCCTCCTGCCACACTGGCTTTTTTTTTAAACCTGCCTGTAGGTTTACTAGGTCTTCCAAAACACCCATCCCTTAATTCGCCTACTTACCGTGTCTCTTTCCCAAAACGAAATTAAGTAGGAGGGATACTTTTAGTACGTCAAAAATGTATACCATATGGTAACTATATTTTAATTATATTCCAGAAAGGAACCTTAAAGAGAAGGTTATTATAATTCTCTCTCTCTCTTTTTTTTTTTTTTTAAGATTTTATTTATTCATTTGACAGAGAGAGAGACAGCCAGCGAGAGAGGGAACACAAGCAGGGGGAGTGGGAGAGGAAGAAGCAGGCTCCCAGCAGAGGAGCCTGATGTGGGGCTCGATCCCAGAACGCTGGGATCACGCCCTGAGCCGAAGGCAGACGCTTAACGACTGTGCCACCCAAGCGCCCCTGTTATAATTCTCTTATTGTTTAATCCAGCAACATGCTGTGACAGAACTTTAATGAAAGTTATAAACTGATTAACAGATTATTAATATGGACTTAAGCCTGAGAGGTTTTTTTGGTATCCTCCTCAGAGATACTAAGGCAAGTATTTCCCAGAGAGTTTCTAGAATAAAATTCTGTCTGTCTCTCTGTACTCTGGACATGGAGCCACTACATGAGATAAAGGCTTAACAACTACAAATTTCTAGGAGCAGAGTGGTATATTATAAAATGGCAGAAGTCGGATTTGTAAAGTATGTCTAATAATTAGGACATACTTTATTATTTACCGAGGTCCTTGTCCATAAACCAGATGTCTTTCTCTAACTTTATGAAAGGCTAGAAGTTGGGTTTAAGAGTTCACGTATGGACAGTGTCTCTTGTACCCACTAGTCTTGGTGTCCTTTTGTGACAGGAAGTGGGCTAGGCTACCTCTGATTTAAAGTTTTCTACAACTTCATTTCTCTGAGAACTTTGGGGTTGACCTAGCTGTATTTAGGGCACGTTTTGCCTTTGTTACGAAAAAAATTGAAGGTGAGAATTATAATTGATATTAATTTTACTAGCACAGTTTTCTGTGATGTAAGGTTAAGGTGAAAATGTTCTGTGAGAAAACCATGTGATGGGTTATAACCAAGGAAACAGAACTACAGGGAGCTTTATGGCAGAAGAGTGGCAGTGAAGGGGATTTGCCAATGATTGTAATGTTACAGACCTTCTTTTTACTGTATTGCAAATTTCTCACTGTGAGAAGAGTTGTGGCTAATAAGGTATCCTATCTTCAGGTACTGGAAAATCTTCCAGGAAACATGCATCTAGAAAAAATGTACAAGTTGTCTTTAAAAAGAAGTGTTTATACATATTATTCCTCCCTGTATCATATTCTTGTGGGGGAGATCAACAAACAAACAAATGAAGTAATAGATTTCAAGTATATATATACTTGATATACTGCTGTGTGTGTGTGATGTACTGTTTCAAAAAAGCAATATAAGGGGCTAAGTAGGGTGGAATGCTTACTTTAGGGTGGCAAAGGAAGGCCTCTTGAAGGAGGTGATTTGCACCCTGAAATGAGGGATGTATAGGTGCACGGAAAGGTCTAGAATGATCAGATAGCATCTGTAAAGGCCCTGTGGCGGGGACAAACCGGACTGTTTGAGGCATGGTTGTTTTCACCCCTCTCCTTTGAGACTTTTAGTCTTAACTACTGTGCTGACATGCCTTTTGTCAGGGTTACCCTCTAAATGTAATGGGAAATTCTCATTCCCATCCTGCCTTGTAGCAGCATTTGACACATTTGAATATTTTCTACTTCTTGAAATGCTTTCTTCATTTTGTTCCCAGGACACTCCATCCCCTTGTGGCTCCTGGACCTCTTAAGTTGCAGTTCCCCAGAGCTTAAAGCTCAGCCCTCCTGTCTTTATAATCCAGGTAGCTCAGGTTCCATGTCTGTAAATGCCCTCCATATATCGATGTTTGCCATTTTGAATCTCCAACCCTGATGCCTTTCCAGAACTCTACCCTGCTGAATCCAGTTGCTTTCTTTTATAGTTTTCCCACATATATATTTATGTCCTGCTTAGGTTACCCCTAGTAGAAAGAACCTTCTTTGATGGCCAATCAGAATGCCACAGCTTACACGAAGCCGCCTCTCACATCCCACTAATGGCCCTCAGATCGAGTTTAGCAGTCAGTAGAAAGCAGAGGAGTTTATAGTGCACCATTAACAGAGATTTCTTACTGGGAGTGCTTCTAGTGAAATAGGTAAAAAGCAACTTGTGTTGAATCACCATGCTGTTCTGTCAAAAATGTATTATAAAAGTGCTAAAGCTGGGAATAAGCAAAAAATGTTAAGGTAGGATTGTTCATCCAACTGAATTATATTCACAAATAAGCTGCAAAGAAAGAAGGAATTGGAGAAGAAAAAGCCAAGAATAACCCGAGACAGTCCTGAAGAAGAACAGTAAGAGCAAGAACTTGCCCTAGTAGATATCAAGACTTACTATAAAGCTGTAATTATTTACATGTTGTAGTATTGCATTATCTGCCCTTCCTCTTTGCTTTATGCACAGTTCAGTCCTAAAGCTGGTCGGTAGGGCAAAGCAAGGTTAAGCATCCGTTGGGTGGGGTGGGGTGGGGTGGGGATGGGGCAGGTATATAACCGGAGCAGGGTTAGGAGTATCACACCTAGGGATAGCCTGGTGTAGAGAGTCGGGGCCCCAGCAGTGTAAAGGACATCCATGCAAAGGGGCAGCCTGGCTTTGGGGTGTAAGATATTAATCAGGGTGATGAGGACTTCCCCAAGGAAGGGCACTCCAGGCATAAGGTGTGAGGAGGGCAGCATCCACATAGAGTAGGAACGGGGGCAAGCGGGTTGGAGAAGCAGAAGATGTACAGGGAAAGAAGAGCATTGGCTGAAAGTGGCAGAGAAGAGAGACCATAAAAGATGGTGGCCCTGGATGTTCAAAGGACAAAAGAACTTGAGAATGGAAGCAGTTGTTAGCAGGATCAGCTGGTATGGATAAGTCAGGTAGGATGAGGATTGAAATTGTCAATTTGTAGGAATAGGTATGCACAGTTTGAGTTGCAGGACCTGTAACAGGAATGAACGTGAGTCATGAAAGGAGGAATGAGAAAGTGTCAAGACTCAAGACAGGTGGTTGTAATGGGAGAAAGGAAAAGGGTAACTTGAGTCAGCAGAGTGGTGGGAAAGGTACTCTTAGAATGGGAGACACTGGGTTGTTTGTGTGCTTGGAAGAGTCCAGTAGAAAGAGAAATTGAAAACAAGGGAGTGAAGGAAAACATTGATCAGAATCGTAGAGAAAGGGGAGGGATGGAGGGATCACATATCCCAGCTATGATTAAAATCTACTTTGTTGATGAGACACCTCAGTTTTTCCTCCTCCTTTGCTATTTTGAACAATGCCGTAGTGAATTATACATAATTTTATACTTATATTTATGATTTCCATAAGTGGGATTGCTGGATCACAGCGTGTATTTAAGATTTTGATAGATACTGCCAAATTGCCTGCCAAAAGCCATTTGCCCTCTCACCTAGCGATGTTGTTCAAGTTCTTTATTGCTTTACACGTTTAGAGTTCAGATGTTCCTTCCTCATGCCCAAAAATGGAAAGAGACTGAATGAAGTGTTTTAGGTATCATTTAAAGAATCCTATACATAGAATTTTCATGGTGTTTTCTAGACCTTGGTTGGTATCAATTTGCCAGTGATTTCACAGGTTCCATCCAGGTTCACGTATGCACGTATGTGTGTATATACAACAGTGTGTGTTTATGCACCAGCACGTGCCTAAAGATGGTCGTGTGAGTGGCTGCACATTGAGTATATACTCCCTCAAAATATTTATTTCTTTGAAGCGTCTCCTGGGTTGGTGATTGTTAGTAGAATATGACTTTTAGAACTGAGAAAAATTTCAAATAAAAAGCAATTGGATGGGTACCTACTTGTCAAAATTTTAAGAGTTCTTTTAAAACCATATGATTTGAAATACTTGAGTAAAACTGCTGTGAGAAGCTCTTGTTAGCGGGGTTTGGTATGTAAAGCCAGTGGTCAATGTGTCCTGCATTTTTCAGGGGATGTGCTTAGCATACAGAACAGGAAATGGCTAAACAGAGCCAGCATTCTTGTTTAGAAGAATTTTCCATCCTCCTCCATTTGTGGTTAACAATTTAGTTCCTATTTCTTTATAGTTTTTCCAAACTTGGATTTCTGTAGTTGTTGAATCTTATTCCTGTATCTTTTGTGATTAAAGATTCCTATTTTAAAATCTGTGTGTAATCAAACATTTCTAAACAGTTAAAGCTCTCAATTTTTTTAACTTTTCATTTTGAAATATTTTAGACTTGAAGAAAAATTGCAAAAGCAATACAGAGTTCCTGTATACCCATCACCCATCATCAACAAGTGTTAATGAACCATAGTAAATACAGTTATTAAAACTAAGACAGTTGACATTGGTACAATATTATTAGCTAAACTATAGACTTATATTTGGATTTTGCCAGTTTTTCTGTACTGTCTTCTGTTCCAGGATCCAGTCCAGAATCCTACATTGCACTGAGTTATGTCTTCTTGGTCTCTTCCAGCGTGACAGTTCCTCAGTCTTGACGTTGGGGCACGAAGAGCATTGGTTAATTATATTGTAAAATGTCCCACAGATTGAATTTTTCTAATGATTTCTCATGATTAGACTGACATTTGGCAATACTGCCGAAGCAAGGTGCCTTAGTGGTGATTATTAACCTTGATTGCTTGGCTTAGCCTGGTGTGTGCAGAATTTCTCCACTGTAGTTACTGTTTTTCCGCTTATAATTGATAAGGATCTTCGGGGTGGGGCACCTAGGTGGCACAGTTGGTTAAGCTGCTGACTCTTGGTTTTGGCTCAGGTTGTGATCTCAGGGTCGTGAGTTTGAGCCCCATGGTGGGTTCTGTGCTCAGCAGAGCATCTGCTTGAGATTCTCTGATTCTCTCTCACCCTCTGCCCCTCCCCCTTGCTTTTGTGCATACAGGTGCGCGCGCGTGCGCTCTCTCTTGCTCTCTAATATAAATAAGTAAATCTTAAAAAAAATCTTGGTGGATATACTTTGAGATTGTGCAAATATCGTGTTTCTCTTCAAACTTTCATCCACTTATTTTAGTATCCATCACTGGATCTTACGGTTATTACTGTGGTGTTCCAATGGTTATTTTCTATTTTCTTCATCCATTCTACGTTAACTGGAATTCTTCTGTAAGAGTGAGCCCTTCCTGCCTGCCTGCCTGCCTGCCTTCCTGCCTTCCTGCCATCCTGCTCGCCTTCCTTGCTTGAACTCATGGACATTTATTTTATTCTGTAGGTTATCCAGTGCTGTCATTTATTTTATTGCTCCCATTGTTCCAGCTATGGAATCAGGAGCTTTTTCAGATAGACTTTTGTATCTTTTTAACATGCCCCATACTTTTTTGAGTGCTTCCTTCCTGGTACCGTAAGATGCTCCAGGCTCTTAATATTTTCCATGTCCCAGCCCTGCAGTCTGCCGCTGCTCCGGGAAGCCCAGGTTCTTGTATTAAGAACCAAGATCTAGACACTAAATGTGCTTGTTGCTTGAAATGTAATTGCTTCTAGGCTTTTTTTGATGCTTCTGTTGTGTGTTTCCATTCATTTATATTATATATTACCTCCTTTTAGATTTTTGTATTAGTGTTTAGAATAGGATAAAATAAAAATAGAATTTTAAGAAAAATGGATTGTATGTTGTAGTATTTCATGATTTTGCTTGTGACAAAGGATAAGGATTTTCTTCTGTAACTTTTCCTCACATATATCCTCATTTGATAAGTTCAGGAACCATCCACAGGTGATTGGGGTTTGAAGAGAAAAACAGTTGAAAATGTACTCCTTTTAATCTTTAAGAACTTTCCCCTTATTTATTTATTCGTTTGTTCATTCATTCCTTCATCTTTGTTGAGGTATAACTGACAAAGCTGTAAGATATACTTTCTCCCCCTTTAAACTGTTCCTCAGAGAAGGGGGAATGGAATAGTTCTTTCTTAGTGGGTGTTTAAAGTGAGATTTTTTTTTTCTTTTTGACATATTTACTGGGCTGTGTGTTGACCAAGATGCTAATGTATGAAATTGGTAATGCTTGTGTAATGAAAATGGATAAAAATCTAAATAATACTATTTGAAAATGATGGTTTTTAAAGCTTATATTTCAAAGGTGGCTTCTTTTGAAGTAATTGGCACATAAGTATTTATTATATTCTTATTGATATTTAATATTTAAACAAGCTTTTAGAATAGGAAAAATAACTTTAATAATTACCTGTTGAAAATAAATTACCTTACTTTTTAAAAAAAATTTTTTTTAAATAAAGATTATTTATTTATTTATTTATTTATTTGAGAAAGAGACAGACAGAGACCGAGACAGAGACAGAAGGAGCCAGGGGGAAGGAGCAGAGGGAGAAGCGGGCTCCCAGTCCAACGTGATCCCAGGACTCCAGGTTCATGACCTGAGCCGAAGGCAGCCAACCAACTGACTGAGCCACTCAGGCGCCCCAAATTACCTTGCTTTTTGCATTAAAAAATATTTATTGAGTGTCCACGATGCCAGATACTAGAAATGATAATAACTGTGCTCTCAGAGTCCAAATATTTTATAAAACAGGATTAATAATTTTTTAATGTTAATGCAGTTTCCCAATTTTAAATAATATCAAAGAATCTAGACCAAAAATAAAGTTTCTTCAACCCTAAATTCCACTGCTTTCCCCCAGGCATTGTGAGTAGTCGGTGCATCTTTCAGACCTTTTTCTTTTACGTATGCACATAGATAATACAATACCCGCTCATAATATCTTTGTAAGATAAATGGCTGGATGCCTTAAGTATTTTCCTGCTGCTTCCTTTTTGTTTTTTCATGAAAAGATCTGTGTTCACAGTCTTTCCATTTTTAGAGAGAGAGAGAGCGAGCCACCCATCCCCCCCCCCCCCCCCCCCCCGGTTTTGATAAATGGAAGAGTTGAGAGGGGTTAAAAATGATGATAACGCAGAATCACAGACCACATAAGCAAATATTGAGAGGCGGTCTGGTTTCTGTAAAGTGAATCATGCCTTGCTAATGTAGGGCTTTTTGAGAGAAGTAACAGAGAGCCCACAGCCATATTTGAGTCTTTCAGAAAGACTTTGATGAATTTACAGACCAAGAATATTTAAAGCTTCTGGTTGCTTTGTGTTTAAGAGAAACGCTTGTCTCAGGCCCCCCCGGGGTGGCTCAGGTCGTCATCCCAGTGTCCTGGGATCGAGCCCTGCATCAGGTTCCCTGCTCAGCAGGAAGGAGGGAGCCTGCTTCTCCCTCTCTGCTGCTCCCCCTGCTTGTACACGTACTCTCTGTCTCTCACAAATAAATAAATAAAATCTTAGAAATGATGGGGGGGGTGGTGAAAGGAGGGTACAATAAACATTTCCAGGTATACTGGAATATTTTGCATATTAAATAATCAAGATGATTATAAGTTTCAGGAAGATTTCAGGATTGTATGAATAGGAAAAAAGGGTTAAATGATGAGCTGCTTATTGATAAAGTATTAGGTAAGACATGGTGACCCCTGAACTATGTTATCTCTTAAACTAGAGGCTTGAAAGAGGTATTTTTATTTTTTTTATTTTGTGTGTGTCTTGTATTTTTTAGAAATTTAAAGTCAGGGGCGCCTGGGTGGCTCGGTCGTTAAGTGTCTGCCTTCGGCTCAGGGCATGATCCTGGCGTTTTGGGATCGAGCCCCACATTGGGCTCCTCCGCTGGGAGCCTGCTTCTTCCTCTCCCACTCCCCCTGCTGTGTTTCCTCTCTCGCTGGCTGTCTCTATCTCTGTCAAATGAATAAATAAAATCTTTAAAAAAAAAAAAAAAAGAAATTTAAAGTCAATTAATTATATATAGTGTATTATTAGTTTCAGAGGTAAGTGATTCATCAGTCTTATATAATACCCAGTGCTCATTATATCCCATGCCCTCCTTAAAGTCCATCACCCAGTTACCCATCCTCTATCCTCTCCCCTCCAGCAGATATCAATTTGTTTCCTGTGATTAAGAGTCTCTTATGGTTTGTCCCCCTCTCTGATTTCATCTTATTTTATTTTTCCTTCCCTTCTCCCATACTCCTCTGTTTTGTTTCTTAAATTCCACATATGAGTGAAATCATATAATTGTCTTTCTCTGATTGACTTATCTCACTTAGCATAATACCCTCTAGTTCCATCCGATCATTGCAAATGGCAAGATTTCATTTTTTTGATGGCTGAGTAGTATTCCGTTGCGTATATATACACCACATTTTCTCTGTCCATTCATCTGTCGTTGGACATCTGGGCTCTTTCCATAGTTTGGCTATTGTGGACATTGCTGTTATGAACATTGGGGTGTAGGTGCCCCTTTGGATCACCACATTTGTGTCTTTGGGGTAGATACCTAGCAGCGCAATTACTGGGTCATAGGGTAGCTCTATTTTCAACTTTTTGAGGAAACTGAAGGAAGTATTTTTAAATCAAAACAAAACCCCCAAACCCTCATTTTAACATAGTAGATTAGAAAGATCTTATTATCCTGGGATGTAGAGCAAGCCAAAGATAGTTAGAAATGTGCGAAAACCTAGTAGATACATGATCTTGTGGTCTCTTGTATAATCTTTCCTTCTTCCCAGGTCAGCAGCAGTCCTGAGCCTCTGGAGGCTGTAGAACAGGAGGTGAGAATGGTGTTTCAGATCACCTTACAGAAAGTAAAGAAACTTGATTAACTATTGGTTACTCATTCAGCTGCTATTCTCAAGACATCTAGTGCTCAGTTTGAAAGACTACTGATGTTTTTCACTGAAATACAAGAGGCAATTATTTCTGTAGTGGTTGTTAGGGCTTTACTGTAATCTGTAAATTACTCCTCCCTTAAAGACAGCATTTTAAAATAAAGGAGAGAGGGGTGCCTGGATGGGGCTCGGTCGGTTGGTCATGATCCCAGGATCCTGGGGTCGACCCCATGTCAGGCTCTCTGCTCAGTGGGGGGGTCATCTTCTCCCTCTCCCTCTGTCTGCCCCCCCCCCCCCGCTTGTGCTTGCTCGCTCCCTCCTTCTGTCAAATAAATAAAAATCTTTAAAAATACAAAATAAAGGAGAGAAAATATAAGTAAATCCAATGAAAATTCAGGCTATTTCCACCTATCCAGCTCTAGGTAAGAAACACTCAAATACCCTTGCACAAAATTGCACAAATACCTTCCTCAGGACAAAATGTACATAACTAGTACGTGTCCTGGAGACAGCCCCAGCGTGTCATTATACTGTATGCTGCCTCCCTAGTCGAACAGATTTCTTCAGCTTCTATCAGGGCACCATTCAGCTTTATTCAGCAAACATCTGTTGTGAACCTTCTTCATATCAGTCTCGATAGCCTGGGCATTGGGATATAAAGACAAAGCTTTTTCCTATTCACTGTAGGTCAGGTCTCCTACTCACCCACGTCCATGGAAGGCCTTCAGCTGATCTATGACAGTGAAAGAAAGTGTCCCCTTTCTTCAGAAATACCCTCAGGGTTAGGACATTCATACCTCTCCTTTAAGAATCAGAATTTTCTTAAACCCACAGTATAATTAACATCTAGATTTTTTTCATCTGATTGTGTCTAGAGTTAGGGTTCTCAGTATTTCTTTGGGTCACAGACTCCTTTAGGAATCAACGTTATGAAACTTTCCAGAAAATACATGTACACACAGAATGTTGTGATTCTGTTATGCTGTAGAGTTGTCAATCAAAAGAGTTTAAGAACCACTGCTTTAGACGTTTAACTTCTCCTTGTGGAGAAAGAAATGTAAACATAAAAATTAAAATATAAGGTGATAAGTGTTATAGTGGGGATCCATGGGGCTAGTTTTTGTAATTTTGTCTTTTCTTTCATTGGGCTTAAAATCTTTGAATCAAAAAGATAGACTTATGTGACAGAGTTGCTTGCCCATTTATTTAGCTTATTTCAGATGAAGGCAGGCAGGCTACTTAGGAGAACTCTACACTGGAACTTTTCTTCTTTCTTTCAAGATTTTACTGATTGAGAGAGAGTGTGCTTGTGCAGGAGCAAGAGGAGGGGCAAAGGGAGAGAGGGAGAGAGAATCTCAAGCAGACCCCATGCTGTGTGTGGAGCCCGATGTGGGGCTTGATCTCACAATCTTGAGATCATAATCTGAGCCGAAACCAAGAGTCGGATGCTGAACCGACTGAGCCACCCAGGCACCCCCCATTTCTAAGTTGTCCTTAGATAATTTCTTTTATAGTTGTAAATTTAAGTTATAGTTTCTTAGAACATAAATAGTTACAGGGCAATGCTGACTAACACGTGACGTAAATATTCTGTGCAGGACTGAGCACGTGAGGGAGATATTTGATGAATGGAACAACTGAAAATATTTTGTAAAGGCTTATAGACTTTTAGCCTGATATCTAAAGCCAGTAAGAAAATGGCACAAAGACCAGATAACTTTCACCATAGTATCTCAAGTGAAGCTAGAAGTAATGACACCTGTTTTCTTTTTTGTGTGTAGGAAATACATACAGAATAAAATTTACCATCTTTCTTTTCTTTTTTTACTTATTTGGGAGAGAGAGAGAGAGAGAACACGAGCAGGGGGAGGGGCAGAGGGAGAGGGAGAAGCAGGCTCCCTGATAAGCAGGGAGCCCTACTCGGAACTCAATCCAGGACCTTGAGATTATGACCTGAGCTGAGGTAGAAGCTTAACCGACTGAGCCACCCAGGTGCCCCTAAAATTTACCATCTTCATCATTTTTAAAGCACACAGTTCAGTAATGTTAAGAATATTCACATTGTTGTGAAATAGATCTCTAGAACTTTTTCATCTTGCAAACCTGACACTTTGTACCCATTAAATAACTCCCTCTCTCCACTTCCCCAGCCCCAGCCACCATCATTCTACTCTATTTTGTAGGAGTTTGACTGCTTTAGGTGCTCATGTAAGTAGAATCATGTGGTATTTGTCTTTTGTAACTGGCTTGTTTCACTCAGCACCATGTCCTCAAGATTTATCTCTGTTGTAGTATGTGACTGACTTTCTTTTTAAGGCTGAATCATATTCCATTGTATGTATGGACCACATTTGATACATTCATTCATCCCTTCATGGACAGTTGGGTCACTTCTACCTCTAGGCTATTGTGAGTAATGCTGCTATGAACATGGGTGGAGCAAATGTCTCTTCAAGATCCTGCTTTCAATTCTTTTGGATATATACCTAGAGGGGGTATTGCTGGATTGTATGGTACTTCTTTTTTTAGGTTTCTGAGGAAATACCATACTGTCTTCCAAGACAGTTGCAACATTTTATAATCCTCCCAATAGCGTAAAAGTGTTCAAATTTCTCCCCATCTCACCAACACTTGTTATTTTCTGTTTGTTTTTGATAGTAGCCATCCTAAGGGGTGCAAGGTGATACAGTAGTTTCTATTTGTATTTGTCTGATTAGTAACGTTGAGCATCTTTTCATGCTTGTTACCTGTTTGTATAACATTTTTAAATGACACCTTTTATTTTTTAATTAATTATTTTTTTACCTAAAAATTTAAGATTTTTTATTTGAGTAAGAGAGAGAGAGAGAGACCATGAGCGGGGGGAGGGGCAGGGAAGAGGGAGAAGCAGACTCCACACTGAGCAGGGAGCCCAATGCCGGGCTTGATCCCAGGACCCTGGGCTCATGACCTGAGCTGAAGGCAGATGCTTAACCGACTGCACCACCCATGCGCCCCAAGAATTTTCTCTTGTTTTGCACGTGGTACCTTAAAAGCTTACTGTTGACCAAAAGTGATATACTTTATCTTTTAACAGATTAATATTTAAGCTTGTCTTTCTTCATTCTGTCTTAGTTGGAGGCATTGTTAGTGACAGAATTACATAATTTCTTCCACAGGAATGCAATACAAGAATACTGTGCCTCCCTCCAACCAAACATTGTAGCAGAGACTTTTCTCATGTCAGTGCTTTCCTACTAATCTTAGGAGCTTTATGTCACCACTGCCTGGGAGACCAGTGAGAAATGCTTCCTTTGAAAACGGTCCCTTAAATTTCAGAGCTTTTCTCTCCTCAGCTCTCCCTAAGATCCAGAAGTACAGCCCACACAGTGAGCTATTTTAATGAGTGTAAAATATTTTTATATGGTAAAACTATAAAAGGTAAGTTACAGATAAATAAATCTCATGTTACTTGGATAGTCCATGACAAATTTAAAATTTTCTTCTAAGCAGATCCTAATTTACTACTTCTTGTAGCCCCAAACCTTGAAAATCCCTAAGATGGCATAGTCCTTTTCCTGGTTTAGGTGCAGTTCTCTTGCTTGCTTTATTCTGTACTCCCAGATCCACAAATGAATTTGGGGAGGAGGACTTTGGTCAAACTGTTTGTTTTGAACTCTTTAATTACTAAGTAATGTTTTTTTAAAGATTTTCTTTGTTTGAGAGAGAGTGAGAGACAGAGCGAGCGAGCATGAGCCAGGGGGAGAGGCAGAGGGTGAGGGAGAAGCAGACTCCCTGCTGAGCAGGGAGCCTGACATGGGGCTGGATCCAGGACCCTGGGATCATGACCTGAGCTAAAGGCAGATGCTTAACCCACTGAACCTCCAAGGGACTTGTCAAATTGTTTTTCAGATAGTTTCAAAGGCATGTCATTTTTTCATTAAAGATGAACTTGATTCTTTCTAGGGCTTTCTGAATCCACAGTCTTGATGAATTTAAGTGTTAATAGAGATACAGCAAGGACTTATGAGAGTGGTACTAAGGGCAGCCTCTATTTGTCTTCAGTGTCTTTGGTTCCACAAATAAGACCATCATTTTCCTAACTCCAAACAAGCTAATTTGCTTCACTTAGTAAATTTTTATCAGATACTTCTATATTAGGCGTCGGTCACCAGCTCGGGGAAATAGTCAGCAATTTTGTCCTTTAGTTTTAAGAGGGGAGGAAATGATAGAGAATGGAGCTATTTCTTTGGTTTTCTTCCTTCCCCCTAGAAATCAGCCTAGTATTTGAGATGCACAGAATAGTTGGCTATCCAATGCAGCTAATTTTATCAGCATATTTTATCAGTATATTTAGTGTTGCACTTCATGTGATGGGTAATCAGTTGTCTTAGACACAAGGCAATAAATAATGGGTAGCTCCCAATGCATTAATAGTATTGATAGTTTTCTCAACTTTGTCAGTGAAAGATAACTTCATCTAGTTACACTAATTCAAATTTATTCCAAACTTCATTTACTTTTTTCCTTATTATAATAGTAACATGTGCCTACTGTTAAAAAATATGGAAACAGGGGCGCCTGGGTGGCGCAGTCATTAAGCGTCTGCCTTCGGCTCAGGGCGTGATCCCGGCATTCTGGGATCGAGCCCCACATCAGGCTCCTCTGCTTGGAACCTGCTTCTTCCTCTCCCACTCCCCCTGCTTGTGTTCCCTCTCTCGCTGGCCGTCTCTCTGTCAAATAAATAAATAAAATCTTCAAAAAAAAAATATGGAAACAAAAGTTTTTAATAAGAACGAAAAAAAAAATTACCTATTATCTGTAGCCACTTAATATAGCTAAAATATTTTTTTGAGACCATATTTCATATGTAGATTTATAGTCTGATTTTTGTAATTTTTTCTACTTGTGTATGCATACATATATACATACACATACATTTATATATAAATGAGCGCCAACAAGGGCAAAGAAAAGGTAAAAATCACTCATTATCCAACTACCCAGTGGCAGCCACTATCAAAATCATCATTGCCCTGACAAAGCTTTTTCTAACTATATTTTCTTAATCACTCATACTGTACTGGATTTTTTTTTTTTAAATATTTTATTTATTTATTCGACAGAGATAGAGACAGCCAGCGAGAGAGGGAACACAAGCAGGGGGAGTGGGAGAGGAAGAAGCAGGCTTATAGCAGAAGAGCCTGATGTGGGGCTCGATCCCATAACGCCGGGATCACGCCCTGAGCCGAAGGCAGATGCTTAACCGCTGTGCCACCCAGGCGCCCCTGTACTGGATTTTTTTTTAAGTTTTTATTTTGATTCATTTTGTGAGAGAGTGCTTGCGCTCATAAGCAGGGGGAGTGGGAGAGGGAGAAAAGGAGAAGCAGGCTCCCCACTGAGCAGGGAGCCCAACGTGGGGCTGGATCCCAGGACCATGACCCGAGCCAAAGGCAGACGCTTAACGACTGAGCCACCCAGGCGCCCCTGTACTGGATTGTTTTAATCCCCAGTCTCTTTGCAAAATATTTTGAATATTTTCCATTTCAGTAAATACCCCTCTACAGCACAGTTTTTAATTCCTGCATAATATTCTCTTGTATGGGTATATAAGTGTAGTTTGCTTAATTTCCTATTTTGAAGCATTTAAGTTGTTTGCGGTTTTTTGCAGTTATAAATGATGTCATGTATACATTTATTTCTTTAAAAGTATATATATGTATATTTTCCAATTTAACATTTAAGGATTTTCCCATGTCACTGAAAGTTCATTTTAAGTATTGTATGCTAACGTGGATATACTATTTTATTTTTCCTTTGATAGATTCAGAGTCTCAGGGGAGATTTGTTTTTGGTAAATGGATCATTATCTGTTGTGGATATGTGTGTTTCTTAAAATGATGGTGAGCAATAAAATAATTGGTTGCTGACCAGCTATTAGTTCAAGTCCAAGTACAGTATAAACTCAGAAATTGAGAATAGCAAGATCTAGGATGGAGGTCTTTGGCAAACACTTGGGTTTGAACCATGTGTTAGAGCTCAAGCCCGTCAGTAGAGCCAAGATGCTCAGACTCTTAAATGGGTAACTCACGCTGGTGTGGCATTCACATTCTGTGACATTCTTTATCTCTCAACATTTACAAACAGACCAACAAAAAACAGGAAAAAAAACAACCCTCAGAGTCTGGGGTAGCGATGAAGAGTGGGGTGTGGGGCACTGTTGAAGGGATAAAGAAGTCTTTTTTAAAATTTTAATTCCAGTTAGTTAGCATGCGGTGTTATATTAGTTTCAGATGTACAGTAATAATGATTCAGCAGTTCCGTATATTACTCAGTGCTCCTCAAGATGAATGTACTCTTTAATCTCCTTCATCTGTTTCACCCATCCCTCTGCCCACCTCCTGTCTGGTACCCATTTGTTTGTTCTCTATAGTTAAAAGGCTGTTTCTTGGGCTTGCTCTCTTTCTCTCTCTCTCTTCCTTTGCTTGTTTGTTTTGTTTCTTAAATTCCACATGTGAGTGAAATCATGGTATTTGTCTTTCTCTCACTGGCTTATTTCACTTAGTGTAACATTCTCTAGCTCCATCCTTGTTGCAAATGGCAAGTTTTCATTCTTTTTTATGGCTGAATAATACTCCATTTTATATATATCAAGCACAGGGCTTGATATATATATACACCACATCTTCTGGATAAAGAGCTCTTGATTTGCCACAGCAAATATAATTTACATAACCCTATGTTCTCATCTGGTAATTGCTTTTATATTCATTCAGCCACTCTTGGTAGTGACATTTGTGCTACATCAAAATTCATAATAGTAAGTTAACGGAGATGAAACATGAAAATGTTTTAATGTTGTAAAGCTAAGTGTTTCAGTGATAGAGTTCCCCAAGTGTGGTTGCTTTCATTGTGATTGCTTTCCACCGTAGCACAGGCAGGTGACTGTATGCCAAAAATGCTTTCTTATACTTGAATAGAATTTAAAATTTTAATTTTAATTTGAACACTCTCTGACTTCTCAGCACCTGAAACAACCTAAATCTCTCAGCATAATATAAAGCTTAGAGTATATATGTAATTTTGATTGGTATGGTGTTATTTGTTTTTTTTTAATGGCTTGGATTCTGTTTCATTAGTTTTATAGCTGTAATATATTTTTAACAATGTGCTTTAAAAGTTAAAAAAAATATTTTATTTTACATTATTTCATTATTACTTTTTTAAAGTGCAGATTCAGCCTCAGTAGGTCTGGTGTGGGGCCTGGGATTCTGCATTTCTTTCTTTTTCTCCCTTCCCTGCCCTCCTCTCCCCTCCCTTCTTTCTTTCTTTCTTCCTTCCTTTCTTTCTTTCTTTCTTTCTTTCTTATTTTAAGATTTTATTTATTCGACAGAGAGAGAGACAGCAAGAGAGAGAATAAGCAGGGGCAGTGGGAGAGGAAGAAGCAAGCTTCCCGCTGAGCAGGGAGGTGATGTGGGGCTCGATCCCACGACCCTGGGATCATGACCTGAGCTGAAGGCAGATGCTTAACTACTGAGCCACCGAGGCGCCCCAAAAATAAAATTTCAAAGAGGGAAATAAAAGTCACTAAAAATCATCCTGCACCACAGCATAACTTAGTATGTTTATATATTCTTTTTGCTTTAGGCCAAAAGCATGCATTTCAAGAGTCTCAGAGTTGTGCATAATGTATTATTTGCTATATAATAATTGCTAACCTTTTATTTTTTATTTTATTTATTTGAGAGAACAAGCAGAGGGAAGAGGGAAGAGGGAGAGGGAGAAGCAGGATCCCCACTGAGCAGGGAGCCCACTTCGGGGCTCAATCCCAGGACCCTGGGATCATGATCTGAGCTGAAGGCTGATGGTTAACCAACTGAACCACCCAGGCGCCCCAGTTGCTAACATTTTAAATACTTAGTATGTGTGAACACTTTGCTAAGTCTTTATGGAGAATAACTTATAATTTATTAATTATATACCATTGTCTCTATTTTACAAAGAAGAGATAGATATAGAAAAGAATACATAACTTACCCAGAGTCAAACATTTAGTGAATGGTAAACTCACTAATTTACCCTAATTCTTCTTCTTCCTCCTCCTCCTCCTCCTACTATTACTGGTAAACTTTTTGTCAGGTTCTCTCTCTCTCTCTTTTAAGGTTTTACTTATTTGGAGGAGGAGAGGGGCAGACAGAGAGAGGATCCTAGATTCCACTTTTAGCACGGAGCTCAACGCAGAGCTGGATCTCACAAACCTGAGACCATGACTAGAGCCAAAACCAAGAGTCAGACACTTAACTGACTGAGACACCCAGTTGCCCTAGGTTCTTTTTTTTTTTTTTTCCCCAAAGATCTGGGTATTTTGCTCAAAAAGAACTGGGTCATTATTCGTAGCCATTGAACAACTGTATTTGTTTTTCTTTTTAAGTAGGCTGTATGCCCAACATGGGGCCTAAACTCATGACCCTGAGATCAGGAGTCACATGCTCCACCAACTGAGCCCACCAGGTGCTCTTCTTTCTTTTTTTTTTTTTTTTCTTTCTTTTCTTTTTTTAAATATTTTTTTAAAATCCCCTCCCCCACCTTTTTTGGGTTTTTTTACTGAAGTGTAAGTGACACACAATGTTACATTAGTTTCAGGTGTCCTGCATAGCGATTCAATTTTTGGACAACTGTTTTTAGTTATTTGCCACAAACCCCTTTGAAAAACCTGATAAAAGTTGTAGATTTATTTTTTTTCCCAGAAAAGTGCGTTCTGCACAAATTTTTGCATGAAATTCAATCTGGACATGTCCTTCATGAAGACTGTATGTGGACCCTAGAATAGTAATTATCACCTGGGTTACTTTTTAAAATGCAGATTACTTGGTCTCACTGCCTAAAGCTTGGAGTTAGACTTAGAATATGCCCCTTTAGCAGTATTTCAGATGATCTGGATGCAGGATGTTTTAAGAATATTGTGTACAAAACCGCATGTCTCCTGAGATTCAGAGTCTTGTTATTCCACTGCTGGTTTTGTGTGTGGGTTTTTTGGGGTTTTTTTGGTTTTTTTTTTTTTAAGATTTCATTTACTTGAGAGAGAGAGAGAGAGGGCACGTGTGCACGAGGCGGGGGGCAGAGGTTGAGAGAGAAGCAGATTCCCCGATGAGCAGGGAGCCCAATTTGAGGCTCTGTCCCAAGACCCTGAGATCATGACCTGAGCCGAAGGCAGACGCTAAACTAAGTGAGCCACCTAGGTGCCTCTATTACTGTTTTTTGTTTTTAGTTTTTTTTTTTTTTTTTAAGATTTTATTTATTTATTTGACAGAGAGACAGCCAGCGAGAGAGGGAACACAAGCAGGGGGAGTGGGAGAGGAAGAAGCAGGCTCCCAGTGGAGGAGCCTGATGCAGGGCTCGATCCCAGAACGCCGGGATCACACCCTGAGCCAAAGGCTTAACGACTGAACCACCCAGGCACCCCTCTATTACTGTTTTTTAATAGAATTTTCTCTCTGCAAGTTTTTTTCTTACCCCATTTAAGAAAATGGCTTAAAATAAATTAATCATTTAAAGATTTCCCCATAATTCCTTTTTTTAAATTAAATTAAGCTCAGTGCCTAGCGTGGGGCCTAGCACAGGGCTTGAACTCAAAACCCTGAGATCAAGACCTCAGCTGAGATCAAGAGTTGGACGCTTAACCGACTGAGCCACCCAGGTGCACCCCCCCCAATAATTCTTTTTATTTGTAGGATGAACTTTCTGATGTTAGCCAAGGAGGATCTAAAGCTACCACTCCAGCATCAACAGCTGCATCAGATGTGGCCACAATTCCTACGGATACGCCCTTAAAGGAAGATAATGAAGGATTTGTGAAGATTGCAGATACACCAAATAAATCAGAAATAAGCAAGCATATTGAAGTACAGGTAGCCCAAGAAACTAGAAATGTTTCAACAGGTAGGTGACCCTAATTCTTTACTTTCTAGTAAAGATCATGTGGGTATGAAAAAATACATCTTTAGGGGTGTTACTGCTTTAGATTTATAAAATGATACTCAATTATAAGTAAGGTTAAAAGGGGTGATGATCAAATAAAGTTTTGGCGAGGCAGATTTGGGGAGCCGGGGGATTGGAGAGCCTGAAAGGCAGGAGAATAGTCTTCATATTTAATTTCTCTGTATTTCATCCCTTAATTAGTAAAAAAACAAACAGGGAGTCCTACCCTGGGTTACAATGGACCGTGTCCCAAGAAATACAAATAAAAACTTTGGTTATTTATCAGTTTTTGATATTCACTGTTAATTGAATATATGATATATTGTCTAATCCTGTGTTTCCTAGAATCCACTCCTTAAAATTTTTTTAATGATCAAATGATGTATTTATAACCATTGAAGCAACAGGATTTTCATGAGGGGCAGTATGTGATATATGCGTTATTTATGTCATCTTGTCCTTTTTCTAAGGCTCTGCTGAAAATGAAGAGAAGTCAGAAGTTCAAGCAATCATTGAATCCACTCCTGAGTTGGATATGGACAAAGATCTCAGTGGATATAAAGGCTCAAGGTACTGTCAATGTCAAATGAAGACATTTTATCCTTCCTTTCCCCTCTCCCAGAAGCATACTATTATTCTCTGGTCTCTTGCCAGAAAAAAGGGCAGATGTTTTGCTGAAGAAATGTTAGTATTATATTCTAGTTTCCATTTTTGAAATGGACATTAAATGTTTTGTGAAATGTTGCCTTTGCTGCAGCAGGGATTAGGAGCATATGGAAGCATAGCGGAAAAACACAGCCAAGGTGCAACCAATACTTTCTGGAATTTGAGGAAACAAAGAAACAAGTGTAGGGGAAGTAACAATTTGAGCAAACTTTGTTCCTTCCGCCAGATCAGGAAGAAGATATGTACTCACTTCAAAACTAATGATTTCAGGAGCCTGGCTGGCTCAGTAGAGCAGATTACTCTTGATCTCAGGATTGTGAGTTCAAGCCCCATGTTGGGTGTGAAGCCTACTCAAAAAAACAAAACAAAAAAAGCCCAAAGTGTAATGATCTCATTATTGGAAAAAATTACTCTCATTTTACATGGGGAGGCTGTTTAGTGGTGGGAAGAGAATTTTATGTATGGTCAATCTAAAACATATGAATGTTCACGAATTTCCCACAGGAGCTACTGCCTTTCTTTTAATTTCTTCCATAACATCTATCCTTTAATAATGATGACCATAAAAATACATGCTGTTTATTGATCGCTACAGTCGTGGTTAAAAGCATGAACCTAGACTAAGATTATGTTGGTTCAAATACCGCCTTGGCTGAGGTATATTTTCTCCTCCAAAAAAGGGAATTACGATAATACCTCAGATGATTATGAGTAAATGAATCAATGTATGTTAAATCATTGGCAAAGGGCCCAGTTTAATAAATGTTAGGTAGTATTATTGTCATCATCATTTAATATAATTTTAATTACAACCTTATGAAGTCAACGTCTTCATCCCCATTTTACAGATAAGGAAGCTCAGAAATGTGTAGTAACGTGTCCAAGATAACCTCGTTAGCAGGTGGAGCTGGCATTCGATCTAGGACTCTGATTTCAAAGGCCATGTCCTGTGAAAATAGTTTTTTTCTTTATTGTTTATTTAAAAATGTAAGCAATGTAGGGGCACCTGGCTGGCACAGTTGGTTACATGTCCGACTCTTGATTGTGCCTCAGGTCCTGATCTCAGGTTCGTGAGATCGAGCCCTGCATGGGTCTTCGTGCCTCTTCATGCCGGGCGTAGAGCCTGCTTGGGATTCTCTCTCTCCCCATCCCCCTCTCCCACCACTTGTACATGTGCTATCTCTTAAAAAACCAAAAAAACAAAGGAAACAGTGCAGAGTATAAAAAGTGAAATTCGCTCTTTATCCTCTCTTAAGCCTAAGGAGATGCCGCTGCTTATTAGCAGGTTCAGTTTGTCATTCTGACCCTCTTTAAAAATTAAAAAAAAATTTTTATTAGACTAATGCATGTATACTATTAAGGTCAAATGGTAATAATACAAACTATGAAGGGCGATAGTAGTCCCTTTCCCCTACCCACCCCTCATTCCCATTCTCAAGAGGCAGTGTCTCTTGCTTCTTCGTTCTCTTTTTTTTCCTCAACAAAAGTGGTTCAGCTTCATTGCAGGGAAGCTGGGGAGGGCCAGCAGGCTAAATAAGGGTCTCGGCAGGAACTGCCATCACTGAGCAGGACTGCCAGGCCCTGCGTCTGTCTGAAAGGCAGGAGAGGATCAGCATCCTGCCCCCTTTGGTCCGTCTTGGGGCCGAGGTAGGAAACAGCCTTTTTCTGTTTTCGCCAGGGTCTCCAGCAGGGTGTCCACACTGTGCTCAGAGTTGATGCAAACCTTCTTGTTGGGCAGGTCATGTCAGACTCAACTCGCCAGCTTGTTGAGCGCCTGACTGACCGCATTAGAGCTGCCTTCAGAAGTCATGTCCACAGAGAACTCATGTTTCAGCATGACTGTGGACGTGGTGGTGGCGGCAGCAGCCACATCTTAGTTCTCTTTTGCTGTTTTTCTTCAGGTGTCTAAATCACATCCTTATGCTTCTTTTCCTGGCTCCTTCTGTGTCTCAGCTGGGATTCTGTAAGAAAATTAAGTCCTAATGCCCCGAGGCATCCTTTGTGTATAATGAATTAGCTACACTCCTGTGCGTCTAGAATTGAGAAAATAGTCACTCAAATCATTTTCTGTATTCTGTGGGTCAAATGAGGAACCTGGTTTTAGAAACACTGTGAGACTAGCTCTTGACTTTTTAGTGGAGGATGACAAGGATGCAGCTCCTCAGACCACCATCCTTCCTTTCATCCTCTCAATATAATCCTGTTTTTGTTACATTAACATTCATTGTTTAAATCATTATGACTGTATAAATACTGATCACAGTTTAGCCACTGAATACACTGTGATTATATTTCCTATCTTTAGCAACTTTGTTTTTCTTAAATTAGTAAAACCTGGTGGATTTTTGTTTTGTTTTGTTTTGCTTAGGTTTCTACCTACCTATTATTAGTTCATGGACAGATACCTTGCGAATCATAAATGTAAACACTCTCAAAATGGCCAAGTATAAAGCCAGTTTCCTGGCACTCTGTCTCCGGGGTTTTCTATTTGCATTCTCCAGCCTAGGCTGTCGTGGGCGCTGGTCCTGGCGTTTGCCCTATCCCACCGGGAATTCTTTTTTTTTTTTTTTTTTTTTTTAAGATTTTTTTTTTTTTTATTTATTTATGTGACAGAGAGACAGCCAGCGAGAGAGGGAACACAGCAGGGGAGTGGGAGAGGAAGAAGCAGGCTCCCAGCAGAGGAGCCCGATGTGGGACTCGATCCCGGAAAGCTGGGATCACGCCCTGAGCCGAAGGCAGACGCTTAACGACTGCGCTACCCAGGCGCCCCCCCACCGGGAATTCTTGTCACCTCTGTCCTCTGTTGTATCTTCTGTTTCCTGGATCCCTGGTCATCTTGCTGCTGGTGCTTCCTTTTTAAGACTTACTTATTTATTTTAGAGAGAACGAGCACAAGTGGGGACGGGCAGAGAGAGAGAGAATCTCAGACTGCTGAGCCTGACATGGGGCTTGATCTCACAACTGTGAGATCATGACGTGAGCCAAAACCAAGATCAGAAGCTTAACACTGCCACTCAGGCACCCTTTGCTTCTTGATTTATGCCTTTGTTTTGACAGAACATGTTCCTTTTTTTTTTTTTTTTTTTTTTTTTTAAGATTTATTTGAGAGAGAGAGAGAGAGCACATGCAAGTGGCGGGGGCAGAGGGAGAGAGAGAGAATCTCAAGCAGACTCCATGCCCAGAGCAGAGCCTGCTGTGGGACTTGATCTCACAACCCGGAGATCATAACCTGAGCCAAAATCAGGAGTTAGACGCTCAACCGACTGAGCCATCCATTGCCCCTTGACAAAACATATTCTTACTAGCATTCTGGGCAAAGGCTGCATGGAAAGTAAATTTTTGGAGAACTTGAATATGACAAATGTCATTTGAAGACATGATTGATAGCTTGGCTAACAGAATTCTAGGTTGGAAAATCTTCAGAAGTTTTCCTTCAGAATTGTGAAGACATTGCTTAATTATCATGTTGAGTTTGAAGAGTTGCCATTTGGGTTCTTGCTTTTTTTGTTTATTTTCTCTGAAAGCGTTTAGGATCTTCGCTTTATCCCTCATGTGCCCCCCTCCCTTTAAAAATTCATCGATCGTGTGCTTGATGTAAGGGTCTTCTTTTGTATCTTGTATGTGGTAAGTTCTTTCATCTGGAAATTCATAACTCCCAGTTCTGAGAAATTTATTTCTCCTAACTGTTGTCTCTTCCTCTCTTTCTGGAATATCTATTAGGTGGTTATCGAACATCCTGGACTAACCTTCATAATTCCACATTCCACCTTCCCCCTTCTGTCTTTTGTTCTAATTTTGGGTTGATTTCTTCAACTTTATCTTTCAACCCTCATTGATATTTTTCCCCCCTAAAAGTTTCTAAGGTTACTTTTTATAACGTCCTGCTGTTCTTCTATGGATGCAGTGTTTAGTCTGAAAAAATTAATTGTTGTCAAGTTTTTTCTGTTGCTTGGCATTGTCTCTTTTGTTCTGAGTGCCTCTGTCATAGTCCATTTGTTTTTGGACTCCCTATTTGATTTTATTTATTTATTTTTTTAAACAAATACTGTCTTTATTTTTTTTTTAAGATTTTATTTATTTATTTGACAGAGAGAGAGAGACAGCCAGAGAGAGAGGGAACACAAGCAGGGGGAGTGGGAGAGGAAGAAGCAGGCTCCCAGCGGAGCAGGGAGCCCGATGCAGGGCTTGATCCCAGGACCCTGGGATCACACCCTGAGCTGAAGGCAGATGCTTAACGACGGAGCCACCCAGGCACTCCTGGACTCTTTATTTTATAATAAAGGCCTTCTTTAAAGGTCTGGTGCTCCATGGCTGTTTTGCTGGTACTTAAGTAATTGATGCTGATTCTCTGGTTTCCTGTTTTGAACATGTGAAGATGGCCTCCATTGTTTAGGGAGCGATGCTATGGGGAGGGAGGTCTCTGTTCTGGAGGATTGGATCTCACTCATACTGCTTCTTGTGCTGTCTTTCATCTCAGCCTTCTGTTTTATGTTCTCCCTTCATGCATTTTTCTGTAGATTGCTGGTTCCTTTAATGCCTGGGCCTTTCAGAGGTTCTGGCAGCATACTGAGTTCCTCCCTAAATCCTAGTGGTTTAGACTTCAGCTTTTACTGGTCTGTCAAATCGGTTTCTACTGTTTGCCTGTTTTCCATCTTACAGAATGTTATTCACATTTCATCTGCAATTTCTTTTTCTATTCCCTATGTCCTATTGGGTGGTAAATGACTATGTTTAGTCCACCAAATTTAACTGGAAACCCATGCAGAGAGAGAGAGAGCAGGGGGCAGGGGCAGAGGGAGAAAGAATCCTAAGCAGACTCCACGCTGAGCACAGAGCCCAACATGGGGCTCCATTCCATGACCCTGAGATCATGACCTGAGCTGAAACCAAGAGTCCAATGCTTAACTGACTGTGCCACCCAGGCACCCCAACTTTTTTCTATTAATATGACATTAAAGCCCAAGCATACACATTTCCCCATTTCTTTGCATATCCCATGCTATAAAGGGCTTATATACACTGTTTTGTAACTTGTTAATTAATTAATTAATTAAGATTTTTATTTGTCAGAGAAGAGAGTGCACAAGCAGGGATGCCTGGGTGACTCAGTCATTAAGCGTCTGCCTTCGGCTCAGGGCGTGATCCGGCGTTCTGGGATCAAACTCCACATCAGGCTCCTCCGCTGGGAGCCGGCTTCTTGCTCTCCCACTCCCCCTGATTGTGTTCCCTCTCTCGCTGGCTGTCTCTCTCTGTCCAATAAATAAAAATCTTTAAAAAAAACGAGAGAGTGAGCGCACAAGCAGGGGGAGAGGCAGGCAGAGGGAGAAGCGGGCTACCTGCCGAGCAAGGAGCCCGATGCAGGACTTGATCCCAGGACCCTAGGACCATGACCTGAGCTGAAGGCAGACGCTTAATCCACTGAGCCACCCAGGCATCCCGTTGCTTTTTAAAAAACACCTTTATATAATGGGTTTCTTTACTTTTTAACTATATAGTTAAAAATCTTTAACTTTTGTGTATCCATAACTTATCTCTGACCTATTAAGGATCAGTTAGGTCATTTCAACTTTTAGCTTCTGTAAGAATGCTGCTCTGACCATTCTTTTACATTTGTAGGATTTTTGTAGGATGTTTTTGACATTGAATTCTTGGATCAGTGGGTATTTGTATTCTGAATTTTAACGGATACTATAATCGCCCTTAAAAGAAAAATAAAATGTCCATGCCAGTTTATATCCAGACAACATAAAACATGGTAGTTAGTAAATATCATGGATTCTGAAGCCTGACTGTCTGGGTTTGAATCCTGCCTCTTTCTCTCATTTGCTGGATGATCTTGGCAAATTCCTTAATCTCTTTAGTTTCCTATTCTATAAAATTGGGATAATAACACCTCCTTTGTAGAGTAGGTGCGAGGATTCATTAAGGTAAAGCGCTTATACAGTGCCTGATACAATGCAGAGTAATTCTCTGTTAGCTGTCATTTATTGTTTGTGTTTACTGGGATATGACCGAAAAATAAACATTCTATATTTTCTTCGACAGTTCTTTCTGCGGAGTTTAATGGAAATATCATAGGAAACCTTTAGAAATCTTTTAAAATTACATTTTGTATTAAATGTAAATTACAGGTAGACAATTATTTGCCTGTTGTATTCACTTTACACTGTTGGAAAAGTCTGTAATATTTGTTGATTTGGTCGTGTTGTTTCTGTTGCATAGCACTCCCACCAAAGGCATAGAGAACAAAGCTTTTGATCGTAATACAGAATCTCTCTTTGAAGAACTGTCTTCAGCCGGCTCAGGACTAATTGGAGATGTGGATGAAGGAGCAGATTTACTAGGTATGATAGCTTATCTGAAGAAGTATCATACTGTTTTAAAAATAGATTTTTAAAATGACTTAATTGATCATTCTTTAACATGTCCCTAACTCATCAGTAGCATAACAGGTAATTAATAGGAGTGTATTCTTTGAGATCATGAAAGTTTTAAATGAAAGCTTCTTTGTGTATGGATATCCCTAAAATTGAATTGCACTTTAATTTGTATTTTGAAATTCATACAGCACATTTTATTGAACACGTGCTATATTCCAAGAGCAGTATTGCACATAAGGAGCACAGTGATATATATGGGGGGGGGGTGTGCATCCAGGTGTGTGGACGTGTAGATGTGTAGACTGATAGGTAGTTAGTTCCTAGCTTAGACAGATTCCTTTAAATTCTGTTGACCTTAATTTAATAAGAAAATATAATACTTTTTTTTTTTTTCTGAGATTCACAGAATATTCTGTTTCAGCTCTATGGGAACTGTAGCTTTTAGAGTTTGTGTTGAAGAACACCCGGTTTGAAAAGAATACTGCATCTTCCATTATTTATCTGGTGACCTTTGCCAAATAGCTTAACCTCTCCTGGCCTTAGTTTCTTTGTGTATAAAATGAAGGAGCCGGATTCTAGTTCAGGGGTTGAGCAAACTGTGGCTCATAGGTCCAAATCCAGCTCATCTCCTATGTGTATGAATAAAGCTTTATTGGAACACAGCCACTCTCGTTTGTCCACTTATTGTCTGTAGTTGCTTTTGCACACAACAGCAAAGTTAAGTAGTCTGTAACAGATCGTATGGCTTACAGAGACTTAAAATATTTACTGTCTGACCCTTTACAGAAAGAATGTATAGACTCCTGCTCTAGGAGATCTCTGAAGTCTCTCTGAACAATAATGACATGATTCTGACTTAGGTCAGTTAGGTTTGGCGTACCTTTCTTATAACTTAAGATCTAAAAGGATTGAAAGTCTTACAGTATTAAAAACCCATGCCTTTGGAATAGATACTGGTCTTAAAGAAATTTACGTAATTAGTGTAATTATTATACAGACTACAGTGTTCTCAAAAGGTGCTGTTCGTCAATTTTTGTGAATATGGAGTGGGATTGCTTGCATTAATTTGTATTAAATTTATTGATTACCATTATGTCCTCAAAAGTGTGAAGTATTTTTTGCAGGAAACATAGGTTCTGCCTAAATGGAGTTCACAGTCTTATCTAGTAAGATAGATTGAAAGTTTATTATAAATAAAACTTTCTGAGTTAGACATAGACTCCCACCATTAAAGTGTAAGTCAAGTATTGGAAGCAATTGAATGAGTTTGCATTTCTCAAGGAGGGCTAAAGATTAATCCTTAAGGAACACCCCATTTTTAAATTTACACATTAACTTTAGTTAACATTCAATTAATGAATGAAAAGATCCTTTTATGAAACTGAGTCACTGGCAAAATTGAAGGGTAGATGCAAAAAATGTTAGAAGAATTTTTAAGTGTTTAAATTTATATTCAAATTTATATACAGTAAAAATCACTCTTTATGATGAATTTTTTGACCTTTGACAAAAGCATGGAGTTGTATAATCACTACCAGAATCAATATACACCCCCCCCCAAAATCCCTTCATGCTGCTCCTTTGTATTTAACTAGAATGAAGTACTTTTTAATGCAGTTTGTATACTCTGCTCCTTCATAATCCACTATTGAATAATATAATTTTTGAGGTTGGTGGTCCCAAACTTTCCTTTTTGTAAAGAGTTAAGAAGACACAGAGTACTTAGAAATAATTGTGGTCTTTTAAAATCCTGTGTTTTCTGAAAGCTTCCATTCTTTAAGTCAGAAAATTAAGCATAATGAATAGGTTAAAAGCAAAATCCTGATACTCTGGTTTTCTTTCTACTTTGAAAATAAGAAATAAACTGTAAACTAGTGTCTTTTCCCTTTTGCAAATATTGATATATTTATCTCTAGAATGTTCCAGATTAGAAGTTTTTACTGTATTACCTTAAGTGTAGTGACTTAGGCCTGCATAAATACCTTTTGGTCAAAGATGGTAAATGAAATTTCCAAGGCACTTATTTGTTCCCTGGCTTCTCTTCTATACAGTTTCATGATCGTAATTGAGGTGTAATACTAAATGGAAGATAGTGAAACTAACAAAATTGTTTTCCAAAGTCCTTTAATTGACCTTGGGTTGATAAATAAGTACATAGTCCATTTCTGTAACTCATTTTCTTAATTACAATATTACTGTAAAACTCTTCTCTTGTTCGAGGATATAAATTTTTGCAATCATTATGCATATACTCCACACTTAGATTATTTTTTTCTGATTTTAATAATTTTAAAGAGGTAAACTCCTCCCCACCCTACCCCCCATTTGCCCGTGTCTGTTGACTTTATTTTCATTGATTCTTTTTTCCATTTACTTTAGTCATGTACTCCCTACAACCACACTCTGGAACTTGGAAATCATACATCCTACTCTTGGGATTTTCTTTCTCTTGGTTATCTGTCTATATTTTCAGCTTCACTATCTTTACTTCTTCTATCATCATTTAAACATGTTCAGATCTTTTCCATTTAAAAATGAAAGTACTGCTATCCTCTGCCCCTCTATCTATAGTACCTTCGTAACTTATCACTCCCTTTCCTTCCATTTCTGGTCACACCTTTATGTAGCAATATGGAAGAGGTATGTTATGTGTCTGACACTATTCTAGATGCTTGTGATACATGAGTGAACAAAGCAGACTTGTTGAAAAAGCGTAGCTGCTTTTAACTGGCAGGATTTCCCCTTTCCCACCTGTATCTCATCCCCTTGTAGTCTGGGCATTCTTCCCCGCGCTCTACCTGGCATGAAACAACTTCTTGTTTGCTCTATCCTGTGGTTCCTTCTACGTTCTTTCACAGGACTTCTCAGATAACATTTGTCTTTAACACGATCTTTGCTGGATTTCTGTGATAAACAGACTTTCCTGCCTCTGATTATTTTTTTTCAGTCTTTGCAGGTTCCTCTTCCTCTGCCGGTCTTTCAGGACAGCAGTGTCCCAGGCCTGCTTTTTTGTTTGGGAAGTCTTATTTGCTCTTGTTTCTTGGCTTTCATGGAAAATTGCTACACAGTTTTTATCTCCTTCCAGCACCTTTTTCTAGAGCCCCAGGCTGTTACTTTAAAACAGCCCAAGAGACACCTCTAAGATGATTTGTAGGGCTTTACACTCGATGTGCCTAAAGCTCAGTTTATTATGATCACTGTCCTGTTCAGAGCTTTCTTAGTGCAGCGTGTACTGTCTCAGTGAATGCCTCACCATCCACCCACTCAGTTCTCCATTCAGAATCTCTCCCTCTTCCCTCAGAACCAATCACCAAGGCTTGTGTACTCCTTTTCTTTAAAAAACAAACAAACAACTGCATATCTAACTCTTTATATCTCCTTGCCTCTGCTTAAATGGCATATCCTCCTGTTGGAGTTCTGCCTTGGTTAAAGCTTAGTTGTCCCTGAAGTGTATTCTCGTGGCACTCATTTTCTTTATTATGCTGCTCTTTATACTTTACTGTAATTTTGTGTGTACGCATCTCTCTGGGTAGGCTCTAAGCTCAATGTGGCCGAGAGAACTTTGTCCCTTGCTCACTACTGAGTCTTCAGCACCATAGCACAGCGATTAAGTGAATGGATTGCTAAATAGTTGTAATGGTTTTATTTCACCTCTAATTCTGTGATTCTTCACCTTTTAGGATTAGAACTCCTTTAGGAGAGAATTTGTAAGAAAGCAGTGTACTTTTGGAAAAATGCATGTGCAGGTAGACAAAGTCGTGCATACTTTCTCAACGGATTAACAGACAATTTGGAGGCCCAACTATGGACCTAGCTTTAGGGTTGATGCTGAAATCCAAATGAGACTTCTGTGATTTTAAAATCTGCCAGGCAGTTTTTTGCTTGTTTTAATAGGTAAAGTTCCCAAATATGTTAGACCTAAGTTTATGTTTGGTTGAAACCTTGACTAGAAATGGGGCCACCTCCAAGTTATGTTTTTTTTAATAGTTATGAGTTAGTTTTTATTAATACATTTCAAAATGAAAAGTTTGGACAATCCTATTGACCATATATTAAATTTGTACACGAGATTTTGAGGGAACTCTTCACTGAGAATGTGTAAACTTTAGAAACCACATTATCAGATATGATTCCCATAGAGTACATATTTCACAATTTTTTCTTATTTATAATATTTACACTTTATTGTATTTAATCGTTTCTCTACATCTTTTAAATTTTATTGTCTCCTCTTATTGAAATAATTGAGCATAGATCTTGCTTTCTGAAAACAATCTAATTATGATTCTCATTCATTTTTCTCTTGGGCTGCTTACCCAGGGGAATATTCTGGTGTGTATGCTTTTAAATTCTTTAATATAATTGCTTTTTAAGCAAGGTGCTCCTGGCTGCTGTTCTCATGTAATGCTTTCTCATCATTGTTTTCTGCTCAACTATTTTTTTTTTTTTGCCTTCCATATATTTTCAGCTTTTATGCTTCTCTCCCTACATGCTTGAGAGTTTATAGCAAACATAGTCATTACATAAGCTTTTTTCAACCAATCTAAACCTATTTCTTTTCACTGTATTGCTTTATTGAAAGTAAACATTAGTCCAGAGGAAATATTTCAGCATATCTTGCCAAAATTCATTTTGGAATTGGAATTTAGTTTGTCTTTATTTTCACCTTTTGGAGAATACATAGATGATTAAATAAGCTACTGTGTGTGATATTTAATTCTTCATGGTAGAAGTAACCTGATCTTTGAGAATATTTGAGATAATTATAATACAGACAAAATATGAGTCTGTATGTGAGCATTGAATTTTTAGCATTCCTAGGTTGGTTTTGTTTTAAATTATCTTTAAGTCATTTGAAATACTACCTTTTAAAAAAATCAAGGGGCATGTTAAGTCCTTTCCCTTATACAGTTTTCTTAGGATTTGCTTCCTGTATAGCTGGGTTATATGAATATTACTTCTTCCATTGTATGTAGTTTTCCAACATTAGCTTAGGATAAGTGAATGGCGGGTCTTTTGCTTTGCTTTGTTTTGCCTTTTTGTTTTTGTAACTTTTTGAGATAATTCCCTAGTGTGTTGTTTTATTTCTTCAGTTTCTTGTAAGTAGCAAATTAAATAACTTTCTTCTCCTTAAAGATCATTGCATTGGATCTTACACTGAATGCTCTATCTGCCTTACAGTCCTCATTAAATTATTAAACAGGATTCTGTAAAGTAATAACTGAACATTATCATTTCAGAGGTGGCACTTTGAAAGAACTTTTATATTATTGATGTGGGATTTTCAATCTAACTATTCATTGTGCAAAAGAATTGGTAAAGCATTTTTTTTTTTTAGGTATAACATACCAGAGATCATCCTTATGAATGGAGGAAATCATCTTAATTTCTGTCTTTTGCACATCATTATGCATTAAATCATAACACTGTGTGATTCCAGGTGTATTTCATATCATGCATAAAACTTTATAGATTAATAATCTATTTTCATGTTGTTTCTTACGTAAAACATTTCTTGTTCTTTGTTTTTGCTTTACATGGAATGCATGGGCTTTAAGACCATAATTTCTTTGGTAAGGTTTCATCTGCATTGGGGTTCCGTCTTTCTTTGGCCTTATTTCTGCCTTTCTTTCTTAGTAAGACCTAATTTTTAGGCAAAAGCCTACAATACCAGCTGTGATTTGGAAATGATTTCTGATCTGTATTAATGCTTACTCTTTTTTTTCTCTAAATATTTTACTGTTACTTTTTAGAATATTTGGCAGAAAAGTCTTGATCGTTTTGAAATAATTATCTATGAGAAACAACATAATAGGCTAATAGTTACAAAGAATTGGCTAACAAAATGTTTAGCTTTGTTTTGTGATGGATAATTCTTTATAATTTTATAACCTATACAAGTAGATATATCAAATGAAATTATAGACAAAATAAGGTTACTAAAGGACAGATAAAATTTATAAATTAAAATTTGAGTCTCTAGTTGATTAAATACAAGTTTATACAATTTTTGATAAATTTTTTGAAAGGTTTTATATATTTATTTTTTTTTGGTAGGAATGGGTCGTGAAGTTGAGAATCTTATATTAGAAAATACACAACTGTTGGAAACCAAGTAAGTACATACAAAATTTTTTAAAAGAATTTATTTATTTATTTGACAGAAAGAGAGAGAGAGAGCACAGGCAGGGGCAAGGGGCAGAGCAGAGGGAGAAACAGGCTCCCCACTGAGCAGGACCCTGGGATCATGACCTGAGCCAAAGACAGACGACGCTTAACCCACTGAGCCACTTAGGCGCCCCAGTATATACAGAATTTTAATAAGGAACACAAGATACTGCATTTTCTCCTCTGAGTCAGCGACCCTTGTTCAGTTTAACGCAGCATGTGACTACAGTCTAGCTACCCTGTCTTGTTCCCCTTCTCTGTGTTTGGGTGTGCGCGCAACACACACAAGGAAATGGGCAATATGACCTGATTTCCCTGAGAGATAGGTTTTGTTGCTCTGTTTTTTGCAAAAATAGATTTTCATCGCTTTTCCACCCTGCAAGTATTCATGCCTTCCTAACCTTCTTGGATATGTCATGTGCTTTTTTTTGCTCCCTCCCCTAAGATGCCTGTTTTATTATCTTTTCTTCTGGGGTTTCTTTATTTCTACATAAATGTTTTGATCTATACCCAGCCCAGCTCCCCTCCTTAGTTGTCGGTTTTCAGGTATAATTTGTGGGGCCTTAGACCTCAAACATATTGGAGTCAAGTTTTGTGGGGCAGGTCCTGAGTCCTGTGGAAAAGCAGCCCAGCCCCCTTTGTTAATTTGTTGTGTCAGAGCAACTTTGGAACATCTGGGTATATCCAAACTAGAATGCAGTTATGAGGCACTATGCCCACCTGTACCCAAAAGAACTAGATCTTGTTTTTTTTTTTTTTCCAAGAACATTATATCAAAAAACAATGATGTACTATACCTTGGCTAATTGAATTTAAATTAAATTAAAAAAAAATTCCCCCCTCAGGTTCCCCCCCCAAGTTTAGACCTTTTTTGTCATCAATTATTAAAGGTAAATTCAAAGATAAATTTACTTTGTTGATTAGGTAATATTTTTTTCAGAGTTTAAGAACAGTACCCTTATGGATCCTATTTTGTAAAAGTTTAATCTTAGTTAATTGTGGTAATTTTTATTAGTTGGTGGTCTGCTTTGCTTTGCCTGTTTATTCTTTGGTAAGCGGGAAGAGTAAAAACTTGGATGGTTGTGTGTTTTTTTATCTTTATCTACAAACAACACCAGGTAGAAAGTTTAAAATATTCAGTTATTCAGTTGTGACTGTATGGTTACTTTCGTCTGTAAGAGAATAAGCTGAAAGACAGGGAGAGTATTCATTTGTAACGATATACGGGAAATCCGTGTTTCTTAGACATGCTTTGAATGTAGTGAAGAATGACTTGATAGCGAAGGTGGATGAGCTGACCTGCGAGAAGGACGTGCTGCAGGGGGAGCTGGAGGCGGTAAAGCAAGCCAAGCTGAAGCTGGAGGAGAAGAACAAGGAGCTGGAGGAGGAGCTTAGGAAGTAAGTTTTCTCTGTGGTGTTCTGAACCCGGCTGTCTTTGCCAGTGGGCCACCAAGGGTCACGGGTGTCCCCCCGAGGCCAGCCGTCGTCGCCGTCTCCAGTGGGCGAGGAGCACACGCTGCCGGGATCGGGAGGGGCCCCGAGTGCCTGGCGGTGGCTGTGCTGTAAGCGCGCCCCTCCGCTTGCCCAGCCTTGTCACTGTCACTTTTTGTGGCTGTCACCATGTGAAAAAAGTTAGTAGAACCATTCTAAAATTTGCTAATAAGGAAATTAGGAACATTCTTTTCCTTCACCCAGCTTTCTTTAATACTTGTTCTTTTCTGAGAACAGTGCTGCGCTAATGTTCCCTACGTGAAGGCAGCTAAATACTCTGGAAAGAGAAGAATAATCATTTAGTGTTGATTCAAATTTTTGACCTACTCTTTCATTCCTTGAGAAGACGAACGCAGCTCGAATAACATGTTCTTTTTTCCCCCACCAGAGCTCGCGCAGAAGCCGAAGATGCACGGCAAAAAGCAAAAGATGATGATGATGTAGGTTTATGATTTCACGTTTTTTTCTTACCACATTTGGTTTTTAAGAAAATCTTGCTAATTGAGCTTTGGATATAGCATTATAAAAAGTCAGAAGATCTCTTTGTGGCCGTGAGTAGGATAGCTCATGCTCTACATTTTACCCAGAGGCTGAGCTTTCTCGCTAAATGTGGTGTCCTCTTTTTTTTTTTTTCCTGTGACCCTGTGCTGTGACCTTATTTGCATGTTCAAGCTTCAGGACCAGCTGAAACATTTTGGGTTTTATTACTGTTTGTTTTGTCTCAGATTTTGACTTAGAAATATGAAAGCTTAAGTATAAAAGTTGTTTAATAGTATTAAACATAAAAACCATGAATTCTAGAACTTTAGTAGTAGGCAGTCAGCTTATATTGTTTTCAATGTATGGAAATACAAAAGACTAAAATGAGTTTTTGCCAATATAATTATCATCGTATTAACTCTGTTGGTAGCTAGATTATCATTCCTGTAACAGGTGTTTGCTGGTCAAGCATCAGACTTGAGATATGTGGGTGCCGTGTACAAAATGATTATTTAATGCCCCTGTAATCTTGCTCTTTTTTTAATGTGTAATACTTGGTAAATACCAAAAATATATGTAACATATGTAAGTTAGAAACATAACAAATTAACGTAATGAACCCACCACCTAACCTAAGAACTAGAACATTATCAAACATTGAAGCTACCCTATGCCCCTCCCCTCCGGAGAGACCACTATCCTATATTTATCATTTTCTTCCCTTTCAAAAAAATGATTTTATCGGGGCATCTGCTTGGCTCAGTTGGTAGAACATGTGACTCTTGATCTTGGAGTTGTGGTGAGTTCAAGCCCCATGTTGGGTGTAGAGCTCACTTAAAGTTTTTTTAAAAAATAATTTTATCATATCACACATATATGCATCCCTACAAAATATGGTTTAATTTTCATTGTTTTTTATTTCATACTTAGAGATTTACTTCTATCTAGCATCATGTTTGAGATTCACCTACGTTGTAGTGTAGTGCTGGGAAGTTATTCATGTTCACTGCTTATAATATCCCATTGTACGACTGTATTACAGTTTATGTATTTGTTTTCCTATTAATGGATATTTAGGTTATTTTCAGCTTTTTACTACCACAAACAATGCTGTTGTTAGGAACATTATGGCGCAAGTCTCCTGGTTCTTCCAGGGCTTATACCTAGGAGTGTCGTTGCTGTGCTGCAGACTCAGAGTCCTTGAATCCTCCGTTGTATGACTTTGTTTAAAAGAGAGGCGAAGTTCGCACCTGGAGGGAGGACAAAGGAGGAGGTCCCCGAGGGCGAAATTCAGCCTCTTTCTTACTGTCCCACCCTTCAGCAAAACAGAAGCCCTGCAGTTAAACCAGTCTTCCTCCCCAGAAGAGCATTTAGGAATTACCGTAGAAAGAAGTTGATTTGAGCATGCTTCTTTGGGTCTTACTGCACTCATATCCTTTACTCTCCCTAAGAATTCTAGTTAATACACTTGTCTCCAGCTTGTGGTATTTCTGTTGGCGTTTTAATGACTCTTAGAATTGGGTGCCTTGGTCCCTAGCCAATATATGTAGGTGATGGGTAGTTTGAGATAAGTGAACCCCTTTCGGAACTAACTTGTAACAAATTTCTGAATAATTAGCATTTGTTATAGAACATCAAGTTAAAATAATGTTGTTAGAGGAACATTTCCAGGCAAGCATGTTAAATCTATATAGATTAACTTTGTTAATCTTTCTTGGTTTTAGTTCAGAATCTATACCGTTCGTTGTATTTCCTTTATAGTATGTTCAAATATCTGTATTTCTATTCAGAAATTAAATTGTTTACCTCTTTTCAGTCATAAGCAATTACTAAAATCTCTTTATTGATTTTATTTTTATATAAGGTTATTTTTCTTTAAATGATCCAGTAGATTACAAATTAAGAAATGTTCCAAAGCTTTAAGATTTTGCTTAAGTTTAACATAACACCAAAAACAGATACAGGCTCTCAGAGTGATCTGCAGTTTTCTTTTTGTTATAGAGTGATATTCCCACAGCTCAGAGGAAGCGGTTTACTAGAGTAGAAATGGCCCGTGTTCTAATGGAGAGAAACCAATATAAAGAGAGATTGATGGAGCTTCAGGAAGCTGTTCGATGGACAGAGATGATTCGGTTCGTATGAGAAGTGCCTCTTGCTGCTCTTCCAGTATTGTTTCCTAGGTTTGAATATTCCTTCACTTAGAACTGGAGTCCAGCCTTGGGGATCCAAACCTCTTACACTGTTTACTAGGAGATATTTTCTAAAGTAACACTAGGAATTAGGGACAGAATGTGATCAAAATGAGTGCCTTTTGGGTAAAGTGCCCTTAGAGAATGTTCCCATGACCTCTAAAAGGTAATTGTTATTACTTAGGAATGATGGTCATTTTTCAAAATATAGAAATTGACACTACTTTTACAGTAATGTCAGGGAAAGATACAAATTTCACGTGCCACCCAGAAAACTAAGTCATTTTTACTCCATGTCTTTCTGTAAAATACTCTTGTCCAATTTCCCCCCTCCTTTCTGGCTATTCATGCAAAATGTACCTTCCATTGACATCTTTGTTGATCTGATCTTAGCTCTCACCTAATGCTGCCACCTAACGGCCATATTTTCAGTAACAGTGTTCCTTTAATTTAGGAAGAGCTCATGAAAAGTTTGTAAACTAGTTGCCCCCTAATTTGCCCATATTTTTGAGTTTGGATTCCTGTGTCAGATTTACCAATAACAGTACATATACACTGACACATTGCTGTAAAGTTTATGAACATATTTTTTAACCTCCAACTTTTACTTCTTTGTGATTACATTATTTATTCAATAGTTTATATGTCCTTTACCAGTGTCATACTAGAACAGAAGACTTTTGTATAGCATATTTATAATTTGCTAAACTTGTAATTGCTGCTAGGAAGGAAGGAGATCAGTATTCTAATTGTCATTAATTTGTCAAAGAAACTAATATACTAAGAAGTTTGTCCTTAACTCAAACATTTAATGGATATTACATAAATAATAAATATTTTAAAAATTAAGGTAGGGGTGCCTGGGTGGCTCAGACTCGTGACTTCGGCTTGGGTCATGATTGCGAGGTCATGAGATTGGGCTGTGTCGTCAGGCTCTGCTCAGCCCGGAGTCAGCTGGAGATCCTTTCTCTCCCCATCACCCCCACCCCCTCAAATAAATAACTAAATCTTTTTTAAAAATTGAGGTATAAGAGAGGGTCACTTTTTCTTTCTTTTCTTTTTTCTTTTTTAAGATTTATTTTTTTTTTTTTTAAGATTTTCTTTATTTATTCGACAGAGATAGAGACAGCCAGCGAGAGAGGGAACACAAGCAGGGGGAGTGGGAGAGGAAGAAGCAGGCTCATAGCAGAAGAGCCTGATGTGGGGCTCGATCCCAGAACTCCAGGATCACGCCCTGAGCCGAAGGCAGACGCTTAACCGCTGTGCCACCCAGGCGCCCCTAAGATTTATTTTAGAGAGAGAACACAAATGGGAGGGACAGAGAGAGAGGGAGAGAGAATCTCAGGCAGACTCCACATCCAGCATGGAGCCCAACGTGGGGCTCGATCCCACGACACTGAGATCACGACTTGAGCCATAACCAAGGGTCAGATGCCCAACAGACTATGCTACCCAGACTCCTTTGACAGGCTCCACTTTTCATTGATGATTTTAATTTTAGCAGCCACATCGTAGTCCAAGGTGAAAAGAAGTGGTGTCTCATTTTTAACTTTTCCGTTGAATTAAAAGACGTTTTCAATTTGGTCCTTTAAAAAAGAATGTGAAAAGTGAGCTCTGATAGAGCAGAATCCTTACCACCTTACTAAATTAGTTTGGAGTGCCTTATTTTCTGAAATTTTCTTGAACTACCTATCAATCCAGTTTATCCCCTTCTCTGATCATCTTGTCAGTAATGGGAAAGTATTAGTCCTCTGAAAAATGACCCATCAGAACAGTAAGTCTATCTTGTGAGAGCTGGAGCATGAGCACGATAGAGACCTTTATGTAAAGATAAGGATTCACGAGACATTATTTGGACAAAAGGGAGAATTGGAGGATATCTCTTCAATAAATTTTTTTTTTACATACTTGCATTCAGGCATGTTGGCTCTCCGTTCAGCACAGATAACAACCTTGTCTCTGTCAGTGGCGTGCACTCTTCGATGGAGGGATGATGTTTTATTTATCTTAGTTGTATTAGCCTTTACAGGCTGACTGACACATGATAGGTCAAAGCAACTATTTACTGAATTTAATTGTTGATTCTCTTTTGTGTATCCTGTGAACTTCTTGGGTCCCCTGTTCATCAGAAAGCTAAAATACCTCTGATAAAACATTTTTTCTTTCTTTGTTTTTCTTTTTAAATATAGTGCATCAAGAGAAAATCCAGCCATGCAGGAAAAAAAAAGGTCAAGCATTTGGCAGTTGTAAGTATCTAAAAACACATAAAGACATCAGAGAGCACTTTGAGACAAGATTACAGTCAAAATTTATTTCCAAGAATGATTTCGTGTCTCCTTTCTTTTTAAAATTTGGAGTATGTGGCTAAATTGAACTTTTTCTTTTTGATATGTAGCGTGCCAGCTCGGTAAGGCTATTCTTGAGGACAAACATATGCTGTCGTAAGCTGCATCCTGTTGGTTATGCACTCGCTGGAATCTCCTGCTAGATTAAATAAAAATTATGGGGAATTATTCATAGAGTTGATAATTACCTGGATCCTCAGTAAATAAGTTATATGGATTCGCTGGTTGTGTGATTGTAAGGAACTTTACAAAGTAAAGCTTAGAAATTTAGTGTCTTGTAGGTTTGAGTAGTGTGTGTATTTGTGTGTTTCAGATTTGAATTATGTTCATGCCGGAAGAACTGTGCATTTACTACACTTAAAACTTACCCTTTTTGGTGAATCTGCTATGAAATAGAAATGTTAATTCTTTTAAGTGAATGTGAAGGTAGATATATAAATTGAGCTTAATAAGAAAATGTATAAGATGTATGTTAAAATGATGATATGTGGTCCAGTACTTTCTTACTACTTTTAGAACTGGCAAACTAAGCTTCTTTTCAAACCATGCAGCTATAACCTTGCTGTTTAACAACTACTTACCAAGCAAAAGCTAGGACCCATCTTATTTCTTCATTACAGGAAGTTCCCTGTACTTAAGAGTTTCTTCCTTTCATTATGTGAATTGCTAATTAAAGTGCGAGGGTCTGCAATTCTAAGCAATAGTGTCTCTTTCCTGAATGTCTGAGTTTGGCTATGAGTTATTGCTAAAGCTGCAGTCTAGGACTACAAAAAATCTTTCTGCCAGTTTCTAACTCATTGCCTTGTAAAAGCACTCCAGAATTTATGGAAAGTTATGGATTGTTTTTCGTAGTGCATGTAATAACACTCGCGCATGTGTGCTCTCTCCCTTGCACTCTCTCGCTCTCACTTTTTTTCTTTTTAGTTTCAGCCGACTTTTCAGCTCCTCAAGTAATACTACTAAGAAGCCTGAGCCACCTGTTAATTTGAAATACAATGCACCCACCTCTCATGTTACTCCTTCCGTCAAGAAAAGAAGCAGCACCTTGTCTCAGCTCCCTGGGGATAAGTCCAAAGCCTTTGATTTCCTTAGCGAAGAGTAAGTATTTTGCAGACTAGTGGTTATGCTCTAAATAAGTTAATAGTTCAGAGTATTCTTGCCCCTTATCAGATCAGCTGTAAGGTTCACATAAATCTATAAAGAAGCCATTTCTGTAACGTGGCTGCCTACCTTTAAGTAAATTACTTGTAGTCAATACCATTTATGAAAATTGCATTTCACAGGTTTCATAAACAGAAGGAGTTGTTTTAAAATGTCTTTGTTGCTGGTCAACAACGCTGATAAATATAAGTAAAATGTTAAAGGCCTATATAAGCCTTTATCCTAAGTGAACATTTCCTTTAGTGTCAGAAGAAGTTGATTTTCCCTCCTGACTCTGCTGCTCATTAACTACATGAAATTGGACAGGCTAACCTCTTAGCCCATTTCTCTGCCTGTAAATTGAGTATGATAACCTGTCTCAGAGGCACTAGGGTGAAATTACCTAGGGTTTGTAAAGTGTCTGACACACAGATTTGTTAACTATGACATACTCAGCAAGCCAGTTTGCATTTTTGTCTTCTGAAACAAAGCAGTGGGGTACAGAAATTAACCTTTATTATCTTTGTAAGAAGATATTGACTTATTGATCTTTAGTGCCTTCTGGCACATTCCCTGGCATGAGAAAATTCTCAGTAAATATTTGTTGAATGACGAAAAAAGGGAGGAACTAAAAATATTTAAGAATTTTTCCCTTTCATATGGCCAAAATATGAAACCTGGTGGAAATTTGATGGCTGATGATTCAACATAATAAAATAAGCTGCTTGCTAATCTGTTGAAGTTTGAACACTGTACCCACTGTACAACTTTAAAAGGCCATCTTTAGGATAACACTTCTTAGAAAGGCAGAACTCTGAAGTCAACTGAAATTGCATAATTTTTTTGTTGTCATTTTTGCTGTCTTAGTGGGAAAGGGGAGATACACTGTTGTTATAGTCCCTTAATTAAAAAGGGAGATTTTTTTTTGCCTTTTAGAACTGAAGCTAGTTTAGCTTCACGCAGAGAGCAGAAGAGAGAACAGTATCGGCAGGTAAAGGCACACGTTCAGAAGGAAGATGGTAGAGTGCAGGCTTTTGGCTGGAGTCTGCCTCAAAAGTACAAACAGGTAAGATGTGAACATGGTAAGAGCATCTAGTGGGAAGTGCTGGGGGAGAGGAGTATGCCTGGGCATGAAGAGTTGAAATACCTGTCTCAAACCTGCTCATTTCAAGTTCATGGACTTGGCACACACTTAGAGAAGGGTTGAGGGTAGTGGTTCTCAGGCTATTTTCTAGAGCCCCCAGAGCTCAAAAGAAATGCCTGAGTCTGGGAGGAGGCCGAGGGGTCAACAGGAAGTTTACCAAGTGCACGGACTTGAGGTAAACTGTTGGTTTGTTTTTTGTTTTTTTGTTTTGAGGTATAATTGACATACAACATTATATTAGTTTCAGGTACACAACATAATGATTTGGTATTTTTATATGTTGTGAAATGACTACCACAATAAGTGTAGTTAACATTATCACCAAACATGGTTACAGATTTTTTTCTTATAGTGAGAACTTTAAAGATTTACTCACTTCGCAACTTTAAAGGTGCAATACAGTATTATTAATTAGAGTTGCCAGGCTGTACATTACATCCCCATGACTTATTTTATAACTGAAAGTTTGTACCTTTTGACCTCCTTTACGAACCACTTCACCTATTTCTCACCCCTGCCTCTAGCAGCCACCAGTTTATTCTCTGTGTTTATGGACTTTGTATGTTTGTTTAAGATCTCACATATAAGTGAGATTGTACGGTATTTGTTTTTCTCTGTCTCAGTTTACTTCACTTAGCATAACGCCCTCAAGTTCCATCCATGTTGTCACAGATGGAAAGCTCCTGTTCTTTTTTATGGTTGAGTAATACTCTGTTGTATTTATATACCACATTTCCCTTACTCGTTCATTTATTGATGGACACTTTCCATGTTTTGGCTAGTGTAAGTAATACTACAGTGAACATAGAGGTGCATATATCTTTTCAATTTAATGTTTTTGTTTTCTCCAGATAAATACCCAGAAGTGAAATTGCTGGATCGTATGGTAGTTCTATTTTTAATTTTTTTTTTTTTAAAGTCATCTCTATGCCCAAAGTAGGGCTTGAACTCCTGGCCCCAAGATCAAGAATCGCATGCTGTACTGACTAAATGGGCCAGGCACCCCTATTTTGATTTTTTAGGAGCCTCCATACTGTTTTCCATAGTGGCTGTACCAATTTATATTCCCACTATCGGTACATGAGGGTTTCCTTTTCTCCACATCCTTGCCTCTTGTCTTTCTGATAATAGCAATTCAGACAGGTGTGAGATGGTATCTCGTTGTGGTTTTGATTTGCATTTCCCTGATGATTAGTGATGTTGATTATCTTTTCATGTACCTGTTGGCTGTCTGTATCATCTTTGGAAAAATGTTCATTCAGATCTTCTGCCCATTTTTTAATCTGTTTTTGCTAGTGAGTTGCATGTGTATCCTACTCTATTTTAATATTTGAAGTTTCGTTTTGTTTTAATCTCCTTTTCTAGATTTATGTATGTCAGAGAGAGGAATAGAGGGAGAACATGTGCAGGGCAAGCAGGGGAGAGGGATAGAGGGAGAGGGAGACAAGCAGACTCCCCACTTAGGGGACCAGGACCATGAGATCATGACCTGAGCTGAAATCCAGAGTCGGCCTGTTAACTGAGCCACCCAGGTGCCCAAAAAACCAACCTCTGTTTTTTAGAATATTTAAGAAACCGTTGTCATGTAACCCTTCAAACTCTTGACTTAAACCTCAGTTCAGGTTTACAGGAACTTTACTTAAGTAGTCTGCTTCCATATTCCCTATCCCTAAAAGACTCACATACACACACACACACACACACACACACACACACTAACATGTACGTGAAGTGTATCTCTTTTGAGCTCCCATAGTATCTTTTTTATTTTTTCTAACTGCCACTTGACTTTCTGCTTATTTTTCAAATAAGAATAAAAGAATTAGCTTGGACGTGATTTCAAAGAGGAAGTATGTACCAGCAGTGTTTGCCCATGGCTCATTGGTTCTGTGAGTTCGCTTTTGATGAGGCTTACCAGTGTGTCTTTTTCTCTCCCCTCCCTAATTATTAGGTAACCAATGGCCAAGGGGAAAATAAGATGAAGAATCTACCTGTGCCCGTCTATCTCAGACCTCTAGATGAAAAAGATACATCAATGAAGGTAAATTAATTTTGAAGTTAAAGGAAATATTTCTTAAACTCTGGGTGGATATTCTTTCTAAACCAGAAAGGTTTAAATTCTGCTCCTGTGGGTGAGGTTATTTGTTTATTTTGTAATTTTAAACTGGGATACTTTGAATATTAAAGACCTGTATTCATGGGTTACCTGTCTGACTTAGTACAATGTGCAACTCTTAATCTCAGGGTCCTGAGTTCGAGCTCCACATTGGTGATAAAGTTTACTTGAAAGAAAGGAACAAACAAAAAGACCTATATTCATGATCATTAGATTTTTAAAGAAATGTGAAAAGTTCTAAACATTTTTAGAGAGAAAATGACTTAATGTCCCCCCCCCCCCTTTTTTTAACCTAAAAAGCTGTGGTGTGCTGTTGGAGTTAATTTATCAGGTGGGAAGACCAGAGATGGTGGTTCTGTTGTTGGAGCAAGTGTATTTTACAAGGACGTGGCTGGTTTGGATACGGAGGGCAGTAAACAGCGAAGTGCGTCGCAGAGTAGCTTAGACAAGTTAGACCAGGAACTTAAGGTAAGTGTGTGCGCTAATGTTTGGCCTCCTGGTTTTAGCTTTACATCGGGCCAACTGCTAATTGGGATTATTATGCCCTTGCTTACTCCTCACGCTCTCTCTTTTTTACATCCATTTTACTGAGGTATATTTTACGTATGATAAGGTATATATACTTGAAATGGGTACAGTTCAAAGAGTTTTGACAAATGTATGTACCTGTTTAAGAACCATCAAAATCAAGATAGAGAACATTTTTTATCACTGATCTGCTTTAACTGCTGTTTTTTAGTCTACTAATTAATATTCAAAGGTGGTTTTATTTTTAACCTTTTCAAATAATCTGAAAATAAACACAAAATAGTATTGCCCTTTACGTTATAGCACAGCCTTATGAGTATATACACTTACATATCATTTTAAACATTCATTTTCTGGGGCGCCTGGGTGGCGCAGTCGTTAAGTGTCTGCCTTCGGCTCAGGGCGTGATCCCAGCGTTCTGGGATCGAGCCCCACGTCAGGCTCCTCCGCTATGAGCCTGCTTCTTCCTCTCCCACACCCCCTGCTTGTGTTCCCTCTCTCGCTGGCTGTCTCTCTCTCTGTCAAATAAATAAATAAAATCTTTAAAAAAAAATAAACATTCATTTTCTGATTTTGTATATGTAGGAGCAGCAGAAGGAGTTAAAAAATCAAGAAGAATTATCCAGTCTAGTCTGGATCTGTACCAGCACTCATTCAGCTACAAAAGTTATCATTATTGATGCTGTTCAACCAGGCAACATCCTAGACAGTTTCACTGTTTGCAACTCTCATGTTCTGTGCATAGCAAGTGTACCAGGTAAGAGGAAGCCACGTCCCTCTCTTCCTACCGCCTACACCTTTTTACTGGGAGGAACTGGCTTGTTTACTGGAGGTACAGTTATGTACCACTCTCATGGAGTTTATGTTCCGGTTGTGGAAGACCAAAAATAAACAGGAAACAGATGACTAAGTAAGATTTTCAAGTATTGTGAAGAAAATAAAACAATGCTAATATGAGAAGATGCCTGGTGGACAGAGAGCAAGGGGCTATTTGGATTGATTAGTAAGAGAAGGCTTCTAAAGTTCTGGATTGAATATTACATGATGTTAAAACATTGGTTTAAAAAGAGGGTTCGTGATATGTCTACATGATGGAATATTATTTAATCATAAAAAGGAATGAAATTCTGTTACATGCTATAACATAGATTAATTTTGGAAGCATGCTAAGCAAAATAACCCAGACACACAAGGACACATGTTGTATGATTCCATTTATATGATCGATCTAGACTAGGCAGATACCATGAATACAGAGGTAGATTAGAGATTAACAGGGATGGGGGAGGGGTATTAGAAAAAGGTTTATCTTGTTTTTCAGGAGCAAGAGAAACAGACTACCCTGCAGGAGAAGAGCTTTCAGAATCTGGCCAGGTAGACAAAGCGTCTTTATGTGGCAGCATGACCAGCAATAGCTCAGCGGAGACAGACAGCCTGTTGGGGGGCATCACAGTGGTTGGTTGTTCTACAGAAGGTGTGACAGCAGCTGCCACTTCCCCTAGTGCCAACGGTGCTTCTCCAGTGATGGAAAAACCACCAGGTATCACTCTCCTCCCTCCATGTCATCAGTATAGAGTCAGAGCTTATCCCAGGTGCCTCATTACGGACTCCTACTCAGTTTAGATCTTGAAGTAATGAGGATGAAAGAGCTTGAAAGAAGACACTGTAATACTGTAATGCCTATTAAATCAAGAATTCTGTATTTTGTGGTATAGTGTGGAGGAGAGTAGGGTAGGTGGAGCGGAATTCTACAGTGGTGGTTTGTGTGGGGAAAAAGCTCAAACTCAGAATAGTTAGCATGTTTTATTTATTTTGTAGAAAAGGAAGCAGAAAATAGTGAGGTTGATGAAAATGTTCCAACAGCAGAAGAAGCAACTGAAGCCACCGAAGGCAATGCAGGGTCAGCTGAAGACACCGTGGACATCTCCCAGCCTGGCGTGTACACAGAGCACGTCTTTACAGATCCTCTGGGAGTTCAAATCCCAGAAGACCTCTCGCCAGTGTATCAGTCAAGGTATGCGCGTGGGTCAGGACTTAGGAAACCAGAAAAGTGCTCACATAAAAAGAACCAGAATCATCTCAAGCAGCCATGGCATTCCCACTATGTCTCCATTTCTCTCTCCTTCCACTGCATCTGCTCTGGATCCCGCCCCCGCCGACACAAAAACGAAAAAAAACACAAAAATCCTTGCCTATAAGTACAGTAGTCAAAACCTTCCTGGTCATTTTCTCCTCTGATAGGATTTGTATTTTCATTTCCATTCAAGCTGTAACTGTGCCATTTTCCTCCCAAGCCCTCCTCTCACTCCAGCCCTATTTAGCTGTGAAATTCGCAGTTTAGATTTCCCATGTGGGCTTGGGTGACTTTTTGAATTTTGTTTTCTGGCAAATAGCTCTTCCTTTAAAGCAATGGGTAATCTAGGCCCATTTAATGAATTATTTATTTTCTGCCTTCTCTAGGCCTTTATAGAAAGCTGATGGGGATCTATCCAAATATGATTCTTTTTTTATAATTTAATATTCCTCCTCTTCGTTTATAGAGTGATAAGTGTCTATTAACATTTGTTAATTTAAAGTCATCTTCGGCGCCTGGGTGGCTTAGTCGTTAAGTGTCTGCCTTCAGCTCAGGTCATGATCCCAGGGTCCTGGGATTGAGACCCAAATCGGGCTCCCTGCTCAGTGGGGAGCCTGCTTCTCTACTCCCTCTGCCTGCTGCTCCGCCTGCTTATTCTCTCTCTCTCTCTCTCTCTCTCTCTGTGTCAAATAAATAAACAAAATCTTAAAAAAAAAAAAAAAAAGAAGAAAATCATCTTTTTAGAAATAGCAGGTTTGTCTGTTTTGAATTTGATAGCCCACTTATTTTTTTCTAAAAATGTTCTGACAATCCAAAAGAAAGAAGGTCTTAGGAAAGAATATGAGTGTGTTTTAGCTTAATAATTTATTTTAGAAAATTCTTTTTTTTTCTTTAAGATTTTTATTTATTTGAGAGAGGGAGAGAAAGAGCATGAACTGAGGGAGAGGCAGATGGAGAGAGAGAGGCAAACTCCCCACTGATCAGGGAGCCTGATGCGGGGCTTGTACCCAGGACCCTGGGATCATGACCTGAGCCAAAGGCAGACTCTTTAAAGATTTTATTTATTTGACAGAGACAGCCAGCGAGAGAGGGAACACAAGCAGGGGGAGTGGGAGAGGAAGAAGCAGGCTCCTAGCAGAGGAGCCTGATGTGGGGATCGATCCCAGAATGCTGGGATCACGCCCTGAGCCGAAGGCAGACGCTTAACGACTGTGCCACCCAGGCGTCCCAACAAAGGCGGACTCTTTTTTTTTTTTTTTTTTTTAAGATTTTATTTATTTATTCGACAGAGATAGAGACAGCCAGCGAGAGAGGGAACACAAGCAGGGGGAGTGGGAGAGGAAGAAGCAGGCTCATAGCGGAGAAGCCTGATGTGGGGCTCGATCCCATGACGCCGGGATCACGCCCTGAGCCGAAGGCAGACGCTTAACCGCTGTGCCACCCAGGCGCCCCCCAACAAAGGCGGACTCTTAACCTACTGAACCACCCAGGCGCCCCTAGGAAATTCTTTATACTCATTCTCGTGTGGTGTGTCTGTGTGTTTGTGTGTGTGTTTTGTATTATAGCAAACCATCCCTTCGTCTTCTTTCCCCTAAGAAAAAACTTATAAAATTCAAAATAACCCTAAGGGAGAACCGTAATTATAGTCTGGATATTAACTGCTATATTATTATGTCTTAACTCCCTTATCTGCACCTTGGTTCTCTCTAGTATGTTAATGTTACTTCTGGTACAACCTTTGAAATATTTATTATAAGCATTTAAATTTGGCTTTTCTGGAATGTTAGTGTTTGATTTTTTTTTTCAAACTGTTAAACTGAGATATGGAAATGTTCATTCTCTGAAAACTGTAGCTAAGCATACTCAAATGATTTCCTTTTCCCACCTTTCCCAGTAGTGACTCAGATGTATATAAAGATCAATTATCAGTCTTGCCAAATGAACAAGACCTGGTGAGAGAAGAAGCCCAGAAAATGAGTAGCCTTCTACCAACTATGTGGCTTGGAGCTCAGAATGGCTGGTAGGTGCCAACTCTTAATATTAGAGTATCTTTGGTTTTTTACTTTTGCTTTTGGAATCAGAAGATAAATAAGTAAAATGTGCTGCATAGGCATACAACAAAAAGTGCATATTAAAGCAGAGAACGATATGTACATACAGATTTTGAGATGATGTTCTAATTCCTCATAAACTGGACTTGCATTGTTTATGAATGGTAAATCATGTAGTTCTTTGTCACAGGATGTTCCCTTTATGTGATATTCTGGGAAGAAGAGGTAAATGAAACTTGAAAATCTGGGTGATCCAGAAATAGAAGATCCTGAGCAGCACAGAGACAGAATTATGGATGCACAGAAGGTTTACGTAGGCTGGAGTGCGTTCAGGAAATACCAGCGATTAAACTAATCGATTTGGCTGGGAGAAGGCCCAATTCCGTTCCGAATGTAATTGCGAAACGTACTAGGGAAACCAGGAGAGATCCCAGTCTGAAAGCTTAGGAGATGATAACTAGCAGTACGTAGTTCGTTCACATTCTAGTAGGAGGAGGAGTCTCAGAAAATTGTGCTTCTCCACAGGTTAAGCAAGGTCACTAGTGCATCATTTCCGTAGGAGTCTTAATACTACAAAATGGAGCCAGCTTTTTCTTTGAAGGATCAGATAAGAAATCTGTTAGGCTTTGTGGCCATGTAATCTCTGTAGCAGCTTCCCAGCTCTGGTGCGGCGGTGCGGAAGCAGCCATTGCACCGACAGTACGGAAGTGGCGGAGTGCGGCTGTGCTCCTGCAGCGCTCCATGGATGCTCAAGGGTGAATTCCATACAGCTCCCAGACGTCATAAAGTACTCTTGATTTTTTTCCCAACCATTTAAAAATGTGAAGACCAATTTTATCGCGCACTCCATACAAAGGCAGATGGAGGGCTAGATTTGGCCTGCGGGCCATAGCTTGCCCCTCTTTGATGTAAACAAGTCTGTCGTTAGAAAGTTCAGTGTAGTAGAAGAGTAAGGTCGTTTTTTAATTTTAGCCAAGGATCCTGAAGTGTATGGGAACCTGAAACGAACTGACCATGCATTATTCTAGTTCTGACGTTTCACCCCTTCTGTGTTTCTGTTTGCTTAAGCAGCTTATTTCTTTGCGTTAGACTCTCGTTATTTCCTAAGATTTTTGTGTTACTCTTCTTTCCTCCTAAGGGAACTTTGTGGTCATTAATTAGATGTAAGCAACGACTTGATGTTCTCTGTGCCTTACCAGTCTTGATTTTGTTCTTGCAGTTTGTATGTGCATTCATCTGTAGCCCAGTGGAGGAAATGTCTCCATTCTATTAAACTTAAAGATTCGATTCTCAGTATTGTGTAAGTTTTATTTTAGACATTCTTCCTTTTAAAAATACATGTTTTGGTAAAATTATCTTTTAAGACTATTAAAGCTAACATGTGCTTCATAATTAAGTCAATATCCAGATTCCCCCCCCCTTTATGAAATCAGAGAAGCTGGGTGAGATTGAAACTCTTACTACAGAGTAAAATAGTTAAGTAAAGCTTTAAGTCAAACTTACCAGGTTGATTCCTCACCATATGCGAGTTCTGTAGAACTCTCAGGGAGAGAACCAATTAATACCTATTAATTTATGTTTGTTTCAGGGTACTCTTTAGACTTGGTGAGCATGTTGACTGGGGCATTGATTCACTAGTCCTTTTCTATATGTCGCTATCAAAAACTCCAAAGTCTACAGAGCTGACTGTTAGTTCCACCCAAGGCATCTGTCTCTGGTCTGCGGCCCTTCTGCGGTGAGAGAAGCTTGGGGCCAGAGAGCGAAACAAGGGAGTCAGCACACAGGCTGTTTATTTACTGCAGCTGACATTGTCATAGCAAGACTTTCTCAATGAAGACTGTATTTTGGGGCGCTTGGCTGCCTCAGTATAGAGTATGTGACTCTTGATGTTGGGGTTGTTGAGTCTGAGCCCCACTTTGGGCGTAGAGATGACTTGGAAAAAAAAAGTGTATTCTTTAGGTTCTGGTGTAAGCTTCTTGTCTCTCGCGGATTGGCCTTCTGAGAGCCTCTGAACTAGTTCAGTAGCATGTGGTCCCTCCCGCATTCCCAGATGGAGAGTTCTGAAATCGCTTTTCCTGTTTGCAGACACGTGAAAGGAATTGTGTTAGTGGCCCTGGCTGATGGCACCCTTGCAATCTTTCACAGAGGAGTTGGTGAGTTGTTATGAATATATAATGTACCAGATTTGTTGCTTTGCAAAAGCATTTTCTAGCAGATTGCCTGTGTTTTAAAAATGATACTTAATAAGAGAAAGAATAAGGGTTTAAACTGAACTCTAACAGTGTGTGACTTCAGTAGATATGTGAGTGCACATAGTTTATCATTTAGGTACCCTGACATAATGTGATATGGAGGCACTTGGTTCTCATTCCTACACTTCAGTTAGGAGAAATTTAGTGGAAGGGAAGGTTTTCTTTTTTGTTGTTTTTCAGTATTTTTAAAATAATTTGCATCCACTTATATTTGGAAAGTTTTTAAAGTTTTTAATTAGATATGGTTTAATCATTTTCACGTCTTGTTACTTCTGTTCTTCGTCTTTAAAACCGATGTATCGGGGTGCCTGGGTGGCTCAGTCGTTAAGCGTCTGCCTTTGGCTCAGGACGTGATCCTAGGGTCCTGGGATCGAGCCCCGCGTCGGGCTCCCGGGAGCCTTTTTCTTCCTCTCCCACTCCCCCTGCTTGTGTTCCCTCTCTCACTGGCTGGCTCTCTCTCTGTCAAATAAATAAATAAAATCTTTTAAAAAACAAAACAAAAAACAAAAACCGATGTATCTATCATCTGCAGACAGGAGGGGTGGTGGAGGTCCAAAGAGCTACCTTGAGTTGTAGGGGAACTAGGGAAGCCAGCATGTGACACTTCCTAACTTCTTGGTACATGTATCAGCCAAAAATGGTCATTCATTTCCTACCTGTTAGATTGCTAGAGCAGGAAAATATTCCATAAGAATAGATACACTGAATTCGGATTTTAGCAAGGCTTCTAAGTCTCATATCTTTTTGGGCTTGGAAAAATAAAGGGTAGATGATGATTAGGTGTCTTTGTAACTGACTGGTACCCAGAGATTGCTGGTTAATGACTCCATAGCATCAGAGAGTGAGGGGGCTCTTGTTCAGACCCTCTGTAGACTTTATCTGAGCTTAATCCTAACAGCATCTTACGAAGAAGGTTCTGTTGTCATCCTCATTTTATAGACGAGGAAACTGGAGGCACAGAGGCTTTGTGGTCAGTCAGCTAATAAGTACGAAAGCCTAGAAAAAATGTGGTAATAAATGTTTTGGCAAGCTGAATCCAAAATTATGTTGACAGAACAGACAAAAGACATATAATAAGTATAAATGTAAAGTTCTGCATCAGGGTTCGGAAGAACAAAAAGGGGGCAACATGTCTGAAAAATGAGAAATACCTAAAGGGTGACCCCCAACTTAATACAAGTTACTGAACCTTCAGCCTCCTAGAAGTCTGTGTCCAGAGCGGGGCTCGTGATAATCCTGCTCCACTCTGGTAGCTAGGCAGCATGTTAAACACAGACAGAGTGGAATTAGGATGAAGGGTCTGTACACATCCCAAGAGTGCTTCATTTTAAGAGGAGAAAACATAGGGCAGTAACAAAGAAATGGGACTGAATTCTTCTGTGTCCATTGCGCAAAGCTACAGGGTGATGGGCGATGACATTCAAGGATGAACTAGTTAGGCGTGGGGAGTATTTTTCAGACAGTTACAGCTTTTGGAAAACGGAACAGCTGCTTTGTGAGGCAGTATGTTTTCTTTCACTGAAATTGTTCAAGCAGAGTCTACAAAGCAAGCTTTCAGCAGCTGATTCTCATGTGTATTTCTGCCATCACTAAAACGATTGTGTGTTTAATTCCTGAAGTGTTGGCATTGTGTTGTACTTAACATCCACAGGGTACATCAAAGTGCAAGTGAGAGACAGATATTATCCAGAAAATAATGCTAAATCCATTCTGATTCTTAACCTGTTATTATAAGCAATAACCTAAGGCTGATTTATCGCAGCACTGCGAGTGAGTGTGGAGATCCAGGCACTGGCTGGCTCATTGGACCAGATGCCCTCTGAGATCTCTTTCCTCAGCCGTGCAGTAGACAGGAGAGAATTCAGTCTCTGCAAAGAAAAGATAAACTGACGGTGTTATTTAAAAGTGCATCACCGATAAATTTATTTATGTACCCGAATAGAATGTTTCTTATGTTAAAATTGAGTAAAAGGTGGCGTGCATTGACTAATAATTTACTTCTTATTTTAAAGATGGGCAGTGGGATTTGTCAAACTATCACCTGTTAGACCTTGGACGGCCTCACCATTCCATCCGGTGCATGACTGTGGTACATGACAAAGTCTGGTGTGGCTATAGGAACAAAATCTATGTGGTTCAGCCAAAGGCTATGAAGATAGAGGTAAGTTAATGTATGCTTTCTGTGTATTTAGCTTCTTTAGAAACTGTTTTCTGAATCTGTGTGTTTTAGGGCACATCAGTGATGGATTGGATGACAGCTTTTTTTTTTTTTTTTAAGATTTTTTATTTTACTTATTTGAGAGAGAGAGATAGCAGGAGCTGGGGGGAGGAGCAGAGGGAGAGAAAGAAGCAGACTCCCCACCGAGCAGGAAGCCCAATGCGGGCTCAATCCCCAGGACCCTGGGATCATGACGTGAGCCAAAGGCAGACGCTTAACCGACTGAGCCACCCAGATGTCCCTGGATGACAGCTTTCTGTTACTTCACCTCTCTTGCCACTTTTGACTATGGTGGGAACTGTTGTTGTTGTTGTTGTTGTTGTTGTTGTTGTTTTTAAGGAAGGAGGATTCACACATGAATGTTTAAATGTGTGTCTGAATATCCATAGGTGCAATATAGGTATTATTTGGATACTTGGTTCTTTTTTTTTTTTTTTAAAGATTTTATTTATTTATTTGAAAGAGATAGAGACAGCCAGCGAGAGAGGGAACACAAGCAGGGGGAGTGGGAGAGGAAGAAGCAGGCTCACAGCGGAGGAGCCTGACGTGGGGCTCGATCCCATAACACCGGGGTCACGCCCTGAGCCGAAGGCAGACGCTTAACCGCTGTGCCACCCAGGCACCCCAGGGTACTTGGTTCTTGATATGTTTAATTATGTGTGGGTTGTTTGGGACGAGGTTTCCTTCGTCTCTGTCACTACATGTGGATCCAGGCAAATCCAGACATGTGTCATAGACTGAGCAATAAGATTGCAATGGCAACTTGTAAAAATAAAAACCTTTTAGCATTGCTCTCTTAAAAGTTTTGCCACAATATATAAATTCATTCTAATTATTTAAGAAAAAGAAAAAGGGCAGGAAAATTTTAAGGTAAAAGTCCTTATCCCTTTGTTCCAAATCCCATTTGGTTCCTAGAAGTCCCAAAGTTAATCATTTGGTGGGATTCCCCCCACCCACCCAATCTGGTTCCTACATGCAGATACACACACACAGAACAAGGTAGGTTCCTTTTTGTTTAATTTTAAATAGGCTCTTACCTCATGCATTGCGCTGCAGCAATAGAGCATCCTGAGATCAAATTCAGTCTTTTGTTGAACACCGTTACAGAGTCTGGATATGCCAGAATCCCCTTGGTAAGTTGATAGCCTGCACAGTGCCGAAATCTAGCATTCTTAAGTTGTTTGTTCTTTGTCTTGTTTTGCAGTCCGGGATAAAGCATTTGTGTATGTAAAAGTAATCCTGTTTAGTAAATTGCGTTTAGGCTCCTCTTTTAATATACGGTCTGCCAAATTGTGCAAATCAGCACAGCTTTTAAACATGAACTCCTACTTAATCAAAGTAACATTGTGATCAAACAATCTTTCCTAGAAATCATTTGACGCACATCCCAGGAAGGAGAGCCAGGTGCGGCAGCTTGCATGGGTGGGTGACGGTGTGTGGGTCTCCATTCGTTTGGATTCCACACTTCGTCTCTATCATGCACACACTTACCAGCACCTACAGGATGTGGACATTGAGCCTTATGTAAGCAAAATGCTAGGTAAGCTTCCAAAGCGTTCTATCTATGTCAGTTGAAGAAAATGTTTTATTTTTAAATGGTCTCAAATGCTAGGTAGAACGAATGAGTGAGTTGCCTTAGGACTAGTGAGCTCTTATCACTGAAAGTGTCAGGCAGATCCTCCATGTAGCCTGTGGTTCTTGACAGAGACTTGAGATCATTTTTGACTCCTCTCTTATTCCCCCACACTTAATCCATCACTGGGAGCTGTCAAGTCTGTCTCCAAAAATATCTTAAATCGGTTACTTCTTTATCTCTACCATTATCCCTGTAGACCAGGCCACCATCCTTACCCCCCTGGATAACTGTGAGCCTCTTAACCGGTCTCTGTGTTTCCACTCCAGTCTGTCCTCTGCATAGTAACCAGTGTGCCAGTACCACCATGACAACTTATGTAACACCAGCCACTTTTAGAATAGTCCTGCCTTTAGGTGAGGTGACGTAGTTTGTGACAACACCAGAAGAACTGGTGCAGGGGCCTGGGCCACTTTCCGTACTCACTGTAGTCTGCTCACACGGACCTGAGCTCACCAAGCTTCTTCCCATTTCAGGCCCCTCACATGTGTTACCACCTCTGCCGGAGAAGTTCTTCTTGGTCCCTTTTTACTTGGCTTTCAGGCTGTAGCTTACGTGTCACATGGAGAACAGACCTTGCCTGATCTGATTTGCTTTAGTCCTCTCTTGCTCTCTCTTCATGGGCTTATCATTATTGGGGTTGCACCAGTACTATTTGATTCTTGTTTGTTGTCTCTCTTCCCCCAAAGACCAGAAGCCCCACAAAGGGCAGGGACCATCTCTGGCTTGTTCCCTGCTGTATCCTTAACACCTAATCTATCACTCTGAGTTATTAGGAATGTCATAAACGCAAACTAATTTCAGGAATATACTTTTTTCAAAAGATTTTATTTACTTATTTTAGAGAGAGTGTGCACAAGCGGGGAGGGGTTAGAGGGAGAGGGAGAAGGAGAAAGAATCTGATGCAGACTCTGCACTGAGCATGAAGCCCAATGGAGGGCTTGATCCCAGGACTGCAAGATCATGACGTCAGCCGAAATCAAGAGTCCGACGCTTAACCAACTGGCCACCCAGGCACCCCAATTTCAGGAATATACTTTGACCATAGGTTAAAGATCTCTAGCTTAGACTGAATGGTAGTTAAGGCTCCTTCTAACTTCTGACACTCTGTGTGATCATATTCTCAGTTCTTTTTTTTTTTTCTTTTTTTTTTAAAGATTTTATTTATTTATTTGACAGAGATAGAGACAGCCAGCGAGAGAGGGAACACAAGCAGGGGGAGTGGGAAAGGAAGAAGCAGGCTCATAGTGGAGGAGCCTGATGTGGGGCTCGATCCCACAACGCCGGGACCACACCCTGAGCCGAAGGCAGACGCTTAACCGCTGTGCCACCCAGGCGCCCCGATATTCTCAGTTCTTATAAGTAGAACTTGTCTAAATGGCTATTTGTCTTAAATGTATGATTATTTGTTTGAGAATTTTCCTTTCAAGTCTCAGAAAATAAAATCAGTTGTAAAAATTCCCTTCAAGTAAAAAAGTGCATCCATTCTCCCTAAATTATATGCCTATGATATCCTAAAATTTCTAAACTGCTCTAGAATCAAAATATGTAAACAAGGAAAGATTGTGAGTTTTATTAAAGATTGTTTTTATGCAAAGAAATTTAAGGCAAAGCAGAACTCTCTTAGCTTATAAAAACAAAGGCCAATTGATTTTCCAATCTAGCGAACTCTGTTTTTGTTGTTTTTTGTTTTGTTTTGGGTTTAGTTTGGTTTGGCAGCTTCCTAATTAAATCTCGTGTCATACCTCCTGATCAACAGTATTTTCTTCCTGAATGACAATAGAATGTCAGCCACTTGTAGAATTTTCTTCTTCCATTAACCATGAGTTATCAGATAGGTGATAAAGCGCAATGAAAGTTTGCTTCGATGTGCACCTTCAGGAACCATCCAGCTAGCTCTGGTCACATGTCCTCTCTCGTGTTAATCCAGCCACTCTCAGGGACTTGGAACCTAAAACGTCATCTGCTCTAGTTTCTCAATAAATTTTCCCCCCCTGTACAGGTACCGGAAAACTGGGCTTCTCCTTTGTGAGGATCACAGCTCTTATGGTGTCTTGCAATCGTTTGTGGGTGGGGACAGGAAACGGTGTCATTATCTCCATCCCATTGACAGAAAGTAAGTATATTTTTAGCTGACCGTCACAGTGCAGACAGGAGAGTTGCAGGGTGTAGTTGTGTCCAGGATTCAGGCAAAAGGAGTGATTTTGGTCTTGGCAAATCTGTGGTAATCAGGAAATCAAGCTGATGACGAAGACCTAACTGTTGTTCCTTCATTGGTTCTACAAAACTTATAAACCGTTGTAGCAAATTAACAGTGTCCATATGTTAGGACCAACATTTATAACTAAAAATGTTCTACTGTGAGAGGCTCCTCTTCTCAATTCAGGATCACAGTCCTATTTCATTATTTAAATAAAGGCTAAAGTCTGGCTTTCTTCCAATGTTAGTACATCAATATCCGGAAACAGGGCCTAGAATCTTCATATCACTCTGGCAGTTGCTATAGAATGTTCCACTTAGCTTATTTGAGGTTTTGAAAATATTGTGGGAAAAGTTTCTTAGGTCAGCAAGGACTTTTTGCTGGAGACAAGCCATCTCTCCTCTATGTGAAAAGGATGTGAACAAAATGTACATTGCATGTTTTTTATATTATGTTTCATTATTGTTATTTTTGTGAACAAAATGTACATTGTATGTTTTTCATATTATGTTCCATTACATTGATTATTCATCAAATGAGCATTTTTGTGTTATAGAATTCATGGGCTGGGTAGGGATGGTTTGAAAACAAGTGCCATAAGTCTAGAAAACAAGTTGATAACTAAATAAAATAATTCTGAGAAATTGCCCTCCCTACCTTTCTTTAGGGAGAAAGGGGGACACTTGGAAGGTGGTCTGTCTGGAGCCTTTGAAGTACCTGAGTTCTTTTTGTGCAGTTATTTATAAATCTACATGAGTTCATGTCACTTTATAAAAGAGAGTTCCATTTTAGCATAGCTATTTGAACTAGGTTTCTTAAAGAAAAGAGGGAAATACTCTCATTTAGGAAATGTCCCTGTTAAGTTCTTATTCTCTGAAGTTGCTTTATAATTAAGCAAAGCAAAATCACAGTAAATCAAATTGTCCTTTTTGAGCAGAGAGATTCTACAGAGGCTTTGGTAAGAACTTGCCATGTTCCTTGGTATTATACCAAACTGGAGTTTGTTAAAGTAGTGAGGAGCTTGGAGCGCCAAGCTGGCAGATAGAAGAGAAGCTGCGAGAGTGGAGGCTCATGGTAGTGCTCGTCCCCCTGCCATGCACCTCTCCATGTCCCTTTCCTCCTCTCTCACTGTAGCCGTAATCCTCCACCAGGGACGCTTACTGGGGCTGAGGGGTAAGTGCAGATCCTGAACCCAGCTCTTCTTCCTGGCTTCTGATGGCCACTGGGAGGCTGTCCTCCAGCTCTAGATGCCCTCTTGAATGTTCCTAAATGCCATCCACTCACAGTCACTGCATCGCAGCAGGTGTTCTGTTGGTTTTGTTTGTTAATGTTTGTTACGTGGCCACCCAACTGCTCAGCGGCTTAGTGTGTTTATCATCTTTTGTTGCAGCTGAACTTTCTTCCAGACTTGTTTTCCTTCCAGTAAAAACACGACACATCTCTTAAAACTGTCATTAATCTCCATTGTTGACTCTTATTACCGACCATATTTCTTTCATTCACTTACTGGCCCATGGAACGGGGATGTTTTGTGAGTCTGGTTGCTGTAAAATCATGCAGCAAGCCGTCAGTCTGGTGTAAATAAAAGCTACTCTCTTGGAGTGGCTGCATCCTTTTAAACACAGCTTTTTACCACCCCCTCCAGGGAGATATTCTTACCGCAGGGGAGAAAAATCAGAAGATAAAACGATGAAATTTTTATTGAACAAATATACCCATTTACTTTAAACTGTGTAACTGGTTAGTCTTCTAAAATGGGGATTTAAAAATAAATAAATAAAAATAAAACAGACATAACCTAAGATTCAAATCTGGTTTTTCTAAAACTAAGTTTGTTTTTGTTTTTGTTTTTTTGATTAATAGACGTGTTTAAAAAGTAAGTGTAGTTATTGCTAGACTGGCAAAATCCCCTACTCCATTTACTGAGGTACTTAAAAATAACTAGCATGCTATGTTACCTTTTTTTCCCAGCTTTGTCTTGAGTTGGCGTTGCTGCCCTTGTTTTTATCTCAACTGGCTGTAGCTTTTAGATAATATCATAAGGATTAACCAGTAACATCCTGCATCATTACTATTTCCAGGGGGAAAATATTTGGTCTTTGGTTTTTCTGTTGCAGCAAATAAAACCTCAGGAGCACCGGGAAATCGTCCTGGAAGTGTAATCCGTGTGTATGGTGATGAAAACAGCGATAAAGTGACTCCGGGGACATTTATACCCTATTGTTCAATGGCACACGCACAGCTTTGCTTCCATGGGCACCGGGATGCTGTGAAATTCTTTGTGGCAGTCCCAGGTGAGCTAGATTATTCTGTCAAGAGGTTGCATATTATTGTCTCTCCTCTATCCCTTGTTTCTACTACCTAGTTTAATGCTAAGAACTGGAATTACAAATAATTCCAGTATAATATATGAAAAGTTATAACAGAGGTATGGATAAAGCACTATAGGGATATTTGAATGAAATTGTTTTGGAATCTGTCCTCTCTCCCCAAAAATAAAACTTGTCGATTTTTATTTAAGAGACCTGCTCGCTTTTGAAAAGCAGTGGTACTATTTTGTCACCGCGGAATATAGCAGAAGTGGTGTGGGCTAATAAAGCAGATGGCTAGAAGGAAGCCCCAGTCGTCAAGACTGGGTACAGGAGGAGAAGGAGAGCGTGCTCTGGTGCCTGTCTCTGTTGTGGCAAAGGGCGGCCGACTAGGAGTCCCCGCCTCGCCACTTGCCTGGTTATCTTGAGCAAGTCACTTCACCTCTGAGACTCGTCCTCATTTCCTAAGTGGACATGACTAACCTCCGCTTTGCTGACCTCATTTGTTGTGAAAATTAATAAAAGTGCTTTGGAACTATAAAGCACCGTCTAGATGAACGGTGGCAGTGGTGCCGTCCAGGGGGAAATGGTCTGTCCGTGAAGAATACTAAACTGATGGGACTGACCGTCTGCAAGCAGGACGCACATTTGGAATTCTTTTCCCCCATAAGATGCAAGTTCTGGAGCTCTACACAGTTCAGCTCTGACTTCGCCACACCAACCATGTGACATTGGACATGATAGTGTCTCAGTGTATTAGGGTTCTTCAGAGAAGCAGAACCGATAGGGTGTGAGAGAGAACGAGAGGTTGATTTAATTTAAGGAATTGGCTCATGTGATTCTGGGGCTGACAGGTCTGAAATCTGCAGGGAGTCTGGCAGGCTGGAGACCCAGACGAGTTGATGTTGCAGCTGGAGTCCAAAGGCAGTCTAGAGGCAGAATTCCTTCTTCCTCGGGGGACCTGTCTTTTTCTCTGAAGGCCTTTAGCTGATTGGATGAGGCTCACCCACATTATAGAGAATAATATCTGTTTTACTCACGTCCACTGACCTTCACAGCAATAGCTAGACTGGAGTTTGGCCACATATCTGTGCACCATAGCCTAGTCGAGTTGACACATAAAATTAACCGTTGTCCTCATTTTCCTGAGGGTGTTCCAAAGATCACATGATTCAGTGTACGTAGTGTAGGGCTGGCACATGGTACCCTAACCAGTTACTCAGTATTCTTAACAACATGGTAATGAGCTTCCTGAAACATAACACCTTGTATATTTACATAGTCATTTCCTTAGGATAAATTGCTAAAAATGGAATTGCTGATAGTAGTATCTTTCTGCTTTTGTGAAAAGAGGGTCCTAGAATCCCTTCTGAGTCTCCTTCATATTTCTCTAGTCCCCTTTCCTTCCCCCTTTCCTCTCCATCTGCTATCACAGTTCTGAAGTTGACAAGTATTCCTGCCCATGTTTTTATAGTTTTACATTTGAACAGATCTGTAAACAATGTGTAGTCTTTTTTTGTGTCTTTGGACTTAAATGTTATGTTCCATAAATATTTGCTTCTCGTTTTTTTGAAATTTCTTAATGTTTATACATAAAAATCTAGTTCATTTACCAATGGCATGTTAAAGGTTTCTCTCCCATTTCATGCTCAAGGATTCTACCTTAGAACTTAAATTTAGGATAAGTGGCACATTTACTAATAATTTTATTTGCATAATCTAAATTATAAACAAGATGTACTTTTCTTAAAATATGAGAGGAATACCATGGTTTTGAAATACATTTCAGCATTAATTATGAATATCCAAACTCATAGGGCTTACGTTGAAGAACTTTATGTCTTACACAAATCCACATGTACCCTTTCCTTTGTCCCTCAGGTCAAAAGATGTAGATCATAATAGTCTGAAGCAGGCAGCGAAGACCAGCCTGGCCATACACAGATCTCATAATGGGTTTTGGACCCATTCCTGCTTTGGTACAAAATGGCTCTACTTAGATTTTCAAATATCTTTATATAGATATTTTCTGATCATGTAGAGACTTCTAGCATCCCCAGGACTTTGGTTATATCAGAATATATTTACCTTTTTGCTCAACTTTCTGAAAATATTCAGAGAAAATGAGTCTTCCCCACCCCAGTCTTTGATAATTAACATCCACTTCTGTTCTTGCACAAATAGGTCAAGTCGTCAGCTCACAAAGTGGCAGTAGTGGCACAGATCTAACAGGTGACAAGGCAGGGCCATCTACACAGGAGCCTGGCAGCCAAACACCCTTGAAGTCTATGCTCGTCATCAGTGGAGGAGAGGGCTACATTGACTTCCGAATGGGTAAGTCATGGGTTCTGGGAGCTCGATCTCCACTGTGTTCTGTAACTTGGATTTTCACTCATAGTGAACAAGAAACTACTCTCATAAGTGATTTCTGAGAGGTTTTCTTTGAATTAATTACTTGAAAAAGGACTTTATATTTCCCTTTTTCCTTATTTTTTTTTTTGTTTTTAAGTTTCTTTTCATACCACAGTGTATTTTTTTGAAGGAGCATTCGAAAATAGCAGATTTTGCGGTGTCTGGCTGGCTCAGAAGAGTGCCACTCTTGATCTTGGGGTTGTGGGTTCGAGCTGCCCACCCCATGGTAAAAACCTGCATTATCTGCAAATAAAATTTGATGAAAAAATAAGACTCTTGTTGACATGTATCACCCACCATTAAAAAAAACAAAAAACAGGGTTGGGTCATATATGAATGTGCATGTTAAGAGCATAATATAAGGAGTCAGAAGGCCTTGGGCAAATCATTCAGCCTCTCAGAAGCCCAGTTTCCTCACCTGCAAAAGGGAGAAATAAAAATACTTCATAAAGTGATATTTGTATCAAAATGGATTTTATTTGTTCTTTTTCTCACCTTACAAACATTATTGCTAGGTGCCTGTCAGTCTTAAGCCTGAGATACAGACACAGGTCAGACAGAGCCCACCTCCAGCAGATTATGGGTGAGTGCAGAGATAGAAATGTGGTAATAGAGAAGTGTTACAGGTGCCCCGGGTGGGGGTCGGTTGGGGGCACAGAGTCAACACATGGTGCTTGAGCTGACAGAGCTCCGTGTAGTGGTAGTCTAAAGAATTGGGTTAGGGAATGAGCAGGGTGAGGATTGCTGGGGATTGGCATTCCAGGGTAAGAGAATAGCTTGACCAAAGGCTTAGAAATGTTAAAACCACCTTAATTGAAGAAAAACTATTCTTAAATGGCTGGAGAATGGAGCAGAGGCAAGTGCACATTTGACCAGAGATAAATCTAGAAAGGGGGGTTGGGGCTGGATTATGGAAGACCTTTGTATACCAAATTAAGGAGTTTTGTGCTTCTATATTTTTATGTATGTATGTATGTATGTATTTCCTTCCTTCCCTTTCTCGGATTCCAGTATAGTTAACATATAGTGCATTAGTTTCAGGTATAAGATATAGCGATTCAGCAATTCCACACATCAGCCAGTGCTCATCACAGAGGTGTAGTCCTTAATCCCCATCTCCTATTTCCCTATCCCCCCACCCACCTCCTCCTTGGTAGCCATCATTTAGTTCTCTGTAGTTAATGCACTTCTATCTTTAAAGCTAAGGAAAACTATTAGAGGACTTTAAATGGAAGAGCAATGTGAATAGAATTGTGTGGAAGATGGGTTGGAGGTATAAGACTAGACATAGGGAAATGAGGTAGGAAAAAATGAAAAACTGAGTGGGGCATTAACAGTAGGACTAGATAAAGCAGCATGATAGGCAATTAGTAACCAATAGGATGTGGGGAAAGGTGGGGTGATCCATTTATTCAGAGATAAAGACCGTCAGAACAGAAGAAGCAGATCTGGAGGGAGAGAGAGAGGAATTTGATGTTGGGCATCACCTTGACCTTGAAGAGCATGGGAGCTGGGAGTTATCTAGGTGGAAGATGGCCACTGGGCTTTGGGTTATAAGGATTTTATATCTCAGAAGGGAGGGATTTGGGGGCTGTTGGCATGCAGTGGTACTAAAAACTACAAGGGTTGATGAGCTTACCCAAGGAGATTGTGTAGGAGCTAAAAGAAGAGGTTCTGGGGTCGAACCCTGTGTTGTTATTCCATTAAAAGAACCATTAGAGCTTATGAAGGGATCTGAGAAGGAATGGCCTGAGGGAGACCAAGAAAACAGAGAAAGTTGGAAAGTGTAGTGCTTTGTAAACTGTAAAGCACTGTGCTATAAACTTACTTGCTGTAAATAAAGGGATTCTTTGGAAGTGCCTAAAATCACAATGATTCAAAAAGTTCCTAAACATAAGGTTTTAGAGAATGTAATGTAGATCAGTGACGTATACTCAGTTATAAATTTTGTAAGAAAGTAGTAGAAAATTTAGGGCCATGTAAAGGGCAGTGGGCCACATAAAATTAGTATAAACCAGATTATCTGACGGAAAAGACTTAACACATTTTTAAGGGGGGATGTTAATGTGAAGTTTAGGAATTGATTGATTCTGTTGATGTCCGCAGGAATGAAGTTACTTCAGAATGTTTTAAATAATTGACTATTGGTGCAGAATACCTTGATAGAAACAGACTCCATTTGGCTGGAGTGATTAGGGCAACTTTTCCTTGGAGTGCATCATGGCAGTTGGGACCATACTAAGGAGTATGTTAATAAACTCTCTCTGGTTTTTCCATGTCCACTAGAAATTGCTTCCATTGTGGATCCTGAAAATAGCATAAAAATTGCTTAACCAGGTTTGTCAATATCTCTAGTTAATCCAGCCTTAAAAGCAGACTTGTCTTAAAGCATAGGTTGATTTTAATAGTAAATATGTTTTTTTTTAAATCGAATTTGATCTTTTTTTTGTTCCATTTCCTGTAATAGTTTAATGATGAAAAATTGATGCCAATAATCCTGTGTTTTTGTTTTCGTTTTTTTTAGTTCTAGTGTAGTTAACATACAGTGTTGTGTTAGTTTCAGGTGTATGTTATAGTGACTCAGCATTTGCATATGTCATCCATGCTCCTCACGACATGTGTGCTCTTAATCCCCTTCACCTGTTTACCACCGGTCTTCTAGTTTTAGGGGTTTAATTAAGTAGGATGTAGAGCCCTAGGAAATGTTGATTCTAAACAGTAGAACCTTCAAAACAAAACAGCTCAAATACTAACAGCCTTTGATCTCTGACGAACTAATTTTGTACAAACTAATTTTGTCATTGTTGTAATTCTTTATTTTTTTTAAATTATTATTTATTTATTTTGGTGGGGAGGGGCAGAGGGAGAGAGAGAATCTTAAGCAGGCTCCATGCCCAGCACAGAGCCCAGTGTGGGGCTCGATCTCACCGCCCTCAGATCATGACCTGAACTGAAATCAAGAGTCAGACACTTAACTGAGCCACTCAGGCACCCCTCATTGTAATTTTTTAAATTTTAAAAACCAAACTCAATGTTTTACATTCCTAGGTTTTGTCTTCAGTCTTTGAGAGCATGCTGCACTGCACAGTTTGACATTGCTGTGAAAGGGCCGCTAGGAGGTGGGCTAAGGAGAATTTGGCCTACAGAGAAAAGTGTCAGCTTTTTTTTTTTTTTTTAAATAATCAGTAGGTTTAGTAATTGATTAGATGCAAATGACAATGACAAGGAAATTAATAAACTAGACAAAGAAGAAAATGTGCAGATAAGATTTCACAAATAACTAAATCTTAAAATATATAAAGGAAAAACTAATGAAATATTCATGTTTTAATATGCCTAACAAATAGAAACAAAGAATATAGAGATTAAGAAAATATGATAAGGAAAAACTAAGTGTTAAGTGACTACACACAAACAGTATCTAAAACTGCTGAATTCGCTTTGTAAAGAATCTTGTCACAAAGCAAGTCTCAATAAATGTTGAAGAATTACAGAGTAGATACTCTTTTCACAGGGAAATTAATCTCTAAATCATATATTTTTTAGGGTATATTCATTTTTAAAAATTAACACATAACGTATTATTTGTTTCAGGGGTACAGGTCAGTGATTCATCAGTCTTATATAATACCCAGTGCTCATTACATCACATTCCCTCTAAATCATATATTTTTTAGGGTATATTCATTTTTAAAAATTAACACATAACGTATTATTTGTTTCAGGGGTACAGGTCAGTGATTCATCAGTCTTATATAATACCCAGTGCTCATTACATCACATACCCTCTAAATCATATATTTTTTAGGGTATATTCATTTTTAAAAATTAACACATAACGTGTTATTTGTTTCAGGGGTACAGGTCAGTGATTCATCAGTCTTATATAATACCCAGTGCTCATTACATCACATTCCCTCCCCAATGTCCATCACCCAGTTCTGCCATCCCCCCACCCCCGCCCCTCCAGCAACCCTCAGTTTGTTACCTAAGGTTAAGAGTCTCTTATGGTTTGTCTCCCTCTCTGGTTTTGTCTTGTTTCATTTTCTCCTCTCTTCCCCTATGATCCTCTGCCTTGTTTCTTAAATTCCACATGTGAATGAGATCATATGATAATTGTCTTTCTCTGAATGACTTATCTTGCTTAGCATAATACACTCTAGTTCCATAAACATTGTGGCAAATGGCAAGTTTTTTTGATGGCTGAGTAGTATTCCATTGTGTGTGTGTGTGTGTGTGTGTGTGTGTGTGTGTGTGTGTATACCACATCTTCTTTATCCATTTATCTGTTGATGGATGTCTGCGCTCTTTCCATAGTTCGGCTATTGTGGACATTGCTGCTGTGAACATTGGGGTGCAGGTGCCCCTTCTGATCACCCATTTGTATCTTTGGGGTAAATACCCAGTAGTGCAATTGCTGGGTTGTAGGGTAGCTCTATTTTCAACTTTTTGAGGAACCTCCATACTGTTTTCCAGCGTGGCTGCACCAGTTTGATTCCCACCAACAGTGTGGGAGGTTCTCCTTTCTCCGCATCCTCAACAACATCTGTCGTTTCCTGAGTTCATTTTAGCCATTCTGACTGGTGTAAGGCGGCATCTCATTGTGGTTTTGATTTGTATTTCCCTGATGCCTAGTGATATGAGAACTTTTTTCATGTGTCTGTTGAAAAGTGCCAACTTAAGGTTTTTTCTCTGCCACTGTTTCTAGTTGACACTACCAATGTTTTCTTTTGCCTGGCTGAAATTCAGGTGAGACATTCGGCAAAACTAGCAGATCAGAGGTGCATGTTTGCCTCTTGGTATATACATGTAAGTATGTAGGATTCTGCTAAAGAACCCGTCCCACGAGACCAGTTGTCACTGAGTTGTGTCAGAATAACCCTGTTCTGCAGCAGCAAAACCAGGGATGCACCTTGTAGAGATGAGTGTGGTTTGCTTGCTTGGCCTTGGAGAGCGGTGTCTTTGATCAGGACCTCATTTATCCAGTTGACCCAGCTATTTCTAGGAGAACCTGTAGCCTGTCTATGGCTTTGGCCTCATTTCTTCATCTCCAGCATACACCATTAATTCGTAATCTATCCTAAACTTGAAAGTCGTGGGACGAAGAAACTCACTAAAGGGGGGCCTGGCTCGTTTAGTCAGTGGAGCATGTGACTTTTGATCTTGGGGTGGTGAGCTTGAGCCCCATGTTGGGTGTAGAGATTACTTAAAAATAAAATCTTAAAAAACAAAAAACTCAGTGTATTGAGTGAAAATCTGCCATCTCCTAGTGCTGCAGGGAGACAGTTTCTGTTTCCACGTGCCTGTACTGGTTATCTCTGATTGGAGAGCTTTACTGTCACTGACAACAAACGAGTTGTTTGGGTTTAGCTAGTTTGTGGGTGCGTGGGCTCTATCCACACTTTCACATATATGGGCCTATCTGGTCTCACTTCTCAGTTTGACATAAATGAGAGAAGACTGTCCATTTGGAAGAACACAGGGTCAGACAGCTTTGCCTTCTTAGCTTTTCATTTCTGTTATCTCAGTACACAGACATATCGGGGTGAGTTTCTAAGGTCGTACAGTGAGCTCGCTTTTATAAATGTAGGCTGAAGTTGGGCAAGTGAAGGTTCTGTTTCATGGGATTTTCTTGTACTGTGTTTTGGAAATGGAAGTCGGCTGAGCTTTGTGCCTACAGTTTGCAGACTAAGCCTGAGCATTATTTCTGCTGTACGTCGGCCTGCGTAGTCCACGCTCAGCCTAACCTGAGTTCCTGTTATCATCCCCCAGGTGATGAAGGTGGAGAATCAGAACTTCTTGGAGAGGATCTTCCACTTGAACCTTCTGTCGCCAAAGCAGAAAGGAGTCACCTGATCGTGTGGCAAGTGCTGTACGGCAGTGAGTGAGCACATAGGAAACAGGTGGAGACGGGGAAGCTGTCTCTTCTGCATGGTTTAGTTTCCCTTTGCCCTCTTATTTCATGCTCTCTGTGTGAAAGAAGTTTCACCACATACTGTGTGAGCATTTTCCCTGGTAACTCTGCATTACAGGACCTGTCCCACCGTCACAGTACAGGAGCTGCTGGGTCACCGCACCAGCGTTCCGGGCAAGTTCAGTATGTCATGAACAAATCAAAGAAGGTTTCCTCCCTGCAAACTGGTGAACTATAGAAAGCAATCTAGATGTGGTTCACTCTGCCACAGTTCATGTCACTCACTTTGTTTGATGGGGTCACTTTTTAGCTGTCACTAATAATGGAATTAATGGGAACACTTGATAAGTGAAGTTGTACCATTAAGTACAATACTAAAGTTTTCCCCAATGTATTCTAAAATTCACACAAACTAGGATCAGGTGGATTATCAGGATTTCTCTAAATGTCCCAGGGGGCTAAAAGCTAACTGTAAATGACTTTCACTTTCAAATCTGACAAATCTTGTTTATATGGTATATACAACCTTGTTTTCATCAGATTCGGGGGGGTTTTATATTAAAGAAATTAAGACTACACTATTTAAATAAAAGTTTCCTGTTTCTGACTTATTAGAGCTCTAAAGTTTATGAGGCCTGCTCTGAATATTCTGATTATTGTTATTTTTCGAGACTAGTCTTACTCATTTTCATACTGACGTGTCTGAAAGATGTATTATTTATAAGGCTCAGAAGATCACTTCAACAATGGGAGGAATTTTTTTTTTTTTTAAGGAAATTGTGTTTTGGGTTCCTGTATCAATGAATGGTGGTGGTTGGTTGAGGTTTTTTTTCCATGTAAAAGATTCACTTGTTTACCAATTGTTCTTAGACTGCTCTTAACCAGTGAGTAAGAGTAAAGCTGCAGTGGAGATAGAGCAGCCTGTGAACCGAGTAAGGGATTCGGCAAGCAACAGTATTTCCTCTGTTCTGTGTAAATTACAGAGTAGCTAGCACTTGATATTTTGTATGTAGATGACACCTTTAAGCTTTTGTGCTCTTTTGAGATTGAAATGCCATCTTCAAAGAGGAAAACTACGACGGGGAAGAAGACAAAGCCAAGATACCATAAAGTAAAACCTGTGACATGTTCATCTTCTTGCACGTTACACCCCCCACCCACCGTTTAAAAAACCAAGTCTGGGTTTTACTGATTTTCTTGTTTCATAAGTTTTCAAAACCATTATGCTGCAGTTTTCCCCTCTCCAGCTTCTTGAAAATGTGTGATTTACATTTCTTTAAGCAAAACTAAATATAAATTTAAGTGTTATTTTAAAAATCTTAGCCTGTTGAATAAAGGCCCCCAGTTATCAGAAGAAAAAGTAAGCAAACACAGGCCTCAGACTGTGTAAGTGTTCTTAAGTGCCAGGGATTTGTTCTTTCTGAATGTCATGCAGACGTAGTTGTAAAAAGTATGCCACTGTCCTTCAAGCGTCTACAGGATTAAGCTAGATTATAAATACGTGGGATTTAATGAGCTGGAGGAGGCCTTTGGATCCATTTGGCCACGTGTGTCCATAAGCACATGTGTACACAGTAAAGTCGTGGCCACTTTAGACGGCCAGGAGGAAAAACTCCTTTGGTAGAAGCTGTACTAAAAGGGTAATTTTTTGCTTGAGCCACTCAGTCACTTTTTTTCAAGGCATCAAAATTTAGGCCACTTATCCATAGCTTAGAAGCTATGTTTTTAATTTAAATGTGAGCCATTTTTGGCAATACCTTAAAAAAAAAAAAAAAACCCACATCGTTAAACATTTTTGGGGAATGTTGTATAAATTCACAAAAAGGAGACACCAAAGTGTTTGGGAATATTAGTCCCAAGAAGTAAGCATCCCAGAGTCAGACCCCATTTGCTGTTCAGTCTCTTACGTGTTTGTGTGACCAACTGTAATTTAGGAAATCAAAAGTTAAAGATGAAAAATGCAAACATGTTACAATGGTTCTGATTGCTCTTTTTAAACTTACTGGCTTTAACGTAAGGAATATAGAGGTGTAGCTATTTTATCTAAAGCTGTCAGATTATCTGTCACCCTGTTAATTAACTTCAGGGACTAGAGAGAGTACAGAAATGCCTGTACAAGTTGTTTTAAGGGCTTGTCCTTATATTTGTAATTTCATTTAAATATTTTCTGCAGATTGCTTTGCTTCCACCTTTTCCCCAATAATAGGCTTATATTCTTGTAACGTTCACTTTGGTCAAGGTGGTAACTTTCACTTCGGTAACCAAAATGTAAGCTTCTTGCAAGCAGCAAAGTGGTTGGTATACTGCCTGTAGCTACCAGCTCAAGGATAGAGAAGAGTCTTGAATATCTTGGGTTGGTCTCTCCATGTAAAAAAATACAGATTGCCCCTGGTTGGAAGAAATAAGGGATACCTGAGAATTTTCTCATTTTGTTATGCTTGGGTTGTGTGTGTGTAAGATTGAACCGTGTGAAATTGCCGGTGCTCGACCATTGCTGATCTACAGAAATGTCAGTATCCTGTCCTGTACACCAACCTGACACTTAGTATGAAACGCAGGTTGAAATCCCCGTGAGGCAAAGGGAGAATATTCTGGAAGAACACTGTTTTGAGAGTGTTTTTCTCCAACCTGTGTGGATCTAAATTTTTAAAATAGGAACGAATATCTTAATAGATGCAGCTTGTTGAGAGTGTAAAACATTTTGAGCACAAAGTATGCAGCACATAACTTTTCAAATTAAGTGTGTTTGCATAGAAAAGATTAAAATACATTCTCTCAGTTGCTGTATTGTTCATTTCTTGTAAAGGTCTAACTACGTTTGAGAATAGACCCTTTAACATAGGCTGCCTTAGTAACAAAACAAAGCAAAACAGTTGTCTCATAATATTAACTGTCCTGAAGAATGTGCGTCTCTCTTGCAAATGCTGTGGAACTGAATATTTATTTCCTTGTGAGTATTATGATCGTTACCAAAGGACTCAAGCAGATTTAGGGCTCTTCTTAACTGATCATGTTGAGAAAGGGACTCATTAGCCCCAGTTTATAACATGGGAAGAGTAGAGAAGAGAGAAATGTGGAAATCATAAATGCTTTTCTAACAGGGTTATGCTATTTTGTAACACTAAATGTCTTTTTCTTTCTCTTAAAAAATTAAGTTTTTATTATTAATTTTGTCGTACATTTCTCAATATATTTGAATATATTTTAACCATTTTATGTTCTGAATTTGTTTTTTGTCCTAGACATTTTATCCAGACTTTTACTGGCCTCTATAATCTGAAAATTGGGTTCTAGAGTGTCCCACTTGTTGTCTCTTAGAGGCTGAGGCTTCATTTCTATGAGCAAAAAGCTCGTTTAGCAATGTAGTTATTTCAGTATTTATTTCTATTATGGAACCCCTGGGGTTCGGAATGTAACTTTGTACATGAAAATATATAAATATGTATATGAAACATGTATGAGGTCCAGTGTATTTTGTTTTGGTTTTGCCTTTCCTAGGGGTCTGAACTTGGTTTTTATTCAACAGTCTAATAATCTCTTCTCCCATCAAACGTGGCAGCATTTCTGAGGGCAAGGACCGTCGCCATTTGGCACTGGCTGAAGGTGAGCAGTGGGGAATACATGAAGAACGTGTCTGCTTGGCTCACATGTTCAAATAAGAGATGAGTAATAGACAATAGGGCTTTCTAGAAATGTGGGCGTGCTGAGTAACAACCCACACATGATACAAGGCATACGAGTTGCCAGGTTGACTCAGTAAGGAGAGGCAGGCTGTAATGTAGATGTTAATAATACAGTGTGCTTATTTGTGACCCATTTGCTTGGGAGAGACTCTGGGAGGAAGGATGATTATAAAACTAATCATGTGGTAGCACAGTGTGAATCCGTATTCAGTGCAATGGTATTTAGTCCAATCCAGTATATTTTGTTTACAGGAACCATGGGGCTTTGACATGACGGTAAATGTAGCTCTGATCAGCGTGTTATTGGATGGTTCACTTGACGAAGGCACAGCCGTCCATCCAGTTGGGGTTGGATGTTTTAGAGCATCAGGAATAGCCTGGCTCATTCCGGCTTTACAGGACCTTCCCTGACTGCCCCCTCGGTCCTCTGGGGCCTGCCAAGTCATTGTTTTGGAAACTGATTAATGCTTTTCAGCCTCAGTCAGTCATTTTATTGGTCCCACCAGTCTCAGGTGAGAAGCCAGAGGAGCGGCACAGGAAAGGACACGTTCATGTTAGTTTTGTTGAGGGAACAGGGCTGGAGTGCTGTCCTCACCACAGGGACTGTGGCCTGCGGCCTGCGATCTCTTCCAGTGGGGAGACTGTCTTTCACGCCCCAGTGGAGCGATAGCTACCCGAGCTCTCCCTCATCCAGCCCCCTGGGCCTCTCCCAGTCTGTGTAAGCAGGAGAGCCCTGGTGACCACAACGGGCATGGGCTTACTTTTCGACATTGGCAAGCTTGTTAGGAAAGGTTTTGTGGTTAGGAACCTTCTCAGAATGTCTTAAATACAGTTGTTAATTCAGTTCGGTTTTTATTTATTTAGGTATTTATTTGAGAGGGAGAGGGGGAGAGAGCATGAGTGGTGGCAGGGGGTGGGGGTGGGGGCAGAGCAGAGGGAGAGGAACAACCAGAGCACAGAGTCCGACCCGGGGCGGGAGCCCACGACCCTGAGGTCATGACCTGTGCTGAAATGGACACCCAGGCGCCCCAGAACAGTTTTAAACTCATTTCCTTTAGATACCTAGTGGTATATAGTAGGAAAGAAGGCTCTAGACCTGTCCAGGCTCTGCCTCTCTAGCAGCCCTAGGCAAGTCACTTTAACACAGCGCCCCAGAAGCCCCCATAAAGTCACAACTCCACCCCAGATCTACGGTTCGGACTCTTGTGGGCCCGGCCCCAGGCCTCTGAGAGGTGTTATAGCTAAGTGTGATGCGTGACGTAGGCTGAGGCATACGCTTTAGCGTCTTTGGACCTTACGCCTGTATGTGTTAAAGGCGGGTGGTTTGTCCCGGCGATCTAACAAGTCTGGCTCCAGCTCTCTCTGGTTCTGTGAGCCTGGCTCTACCTGCCTCCGTGTGCTGTCTGTGTAAATACCAACCATACCTGCTGGTGGGCCCACGGTTGCCCCTGCAAGGCCCAGATACCTGGTGGGTGGAATTTAATGACTTACAGTGTATTCAGAAGGAGCCAGATAGTTCAGCATCTCGATTTTATGTCCCAGGAGAACGTTGACTCCCAGTCACAGACTAAAAAGCAGTTAAGATTTGTTCTGACGCTCAAAGGAGAGGGGGAGCAACACACCCCTGCTTGGGGGCCTGGCAACTTCTAGTAGCTGCAGTTCTCCACCAGGCCAGGTGGGGGCGGTATGGCCAGAGTTGCCTGCAAGTTGGTTCCGGAAATCACTTCCTCCTCCTCCTCACGTCAGGGAGTGTCCTATTCTATTGGAGTATTTGGAGAGAACAGTTACCCAGGTGATTCTGATCCTCGCACTGGGAGCAGCTGCTTGAGAGGAATTCATAAGCCCGGCTGGACTCATACACATCTGTTTTCCAGGAGCGGAAAGCTTCATTCATTCTTAGCTGGGGTTTTGTTTTTGTTTTTAAAGATTCTATTTATTTGAGAGAGCACAAGCAGGGGGAGGGGGAGGGGCCGAGAGACGGGGAGACAAGCAGACTCCCTGCTGAGCAGGGAGCCCAATGCAGGGCTAGATCCCAGGACCTCAAGATCATGACCTGAGCCGAAGGCAGATGCATAACCAACTGCACCACCCAGGCGCCCCTATTCTTAGCTGCTGCTTACCAGCACATGGTGACGTGCCAGCAGGCTCAGCCCACTACTCTTCACTTTTTGATTCATGGATAATGGAAGCTTAGGGTACTTTGAACTTACTGCTACATTAAAAGTGACTATTTTTTCATAGAAAAAAAGCCATAGCCCTTCAGATGTTACCATGACTAGCTTGCATTTGCATAACATCCAGTAGTTTTCTGAAAGTATTCATGAATTCATCATTCTCAGGTGATCCAGAGGCCCAGCTGGCCCCAGGAGGGGCCTTGGCCCCTTGGTAAAGAGGCCCAGCTGAGATGAGTAAGGGCTCAAGGCCCTCACTGGGGGTGTCACCAGACAACTCCACACTAGAGGCTGCTGCATTGGCAGAAGACCTAGATCTCAAGTCAGGAAACCTGGGTTGGAATTCTGGGTCCTCCTGTTGCCTCATTTTGTGACCTTTCACTAGTCAAGCACCTGTTCCTTTGCTCTAAAGAGAGAGGAACACCCCAAAGGGCTCTTGGGACAGCGGAGTGAGGTGTCGCTTGTTAGGCACCAGCACACCCCCACCCTGCTAGGCCCTCAGCAGCAGACTGGGGCTCCGGGGGCCAGGGGCCTGAGGATGAGCTAGAAGCCCTCGGGGAGATTGGGTCAGAGAGGGAAGCAGGCACGGGAACGAAGTGGAGCCCAGTATTGCCACGGCGCATCAGACACAGTTGAACAGATGCTGTTGGTTTGGTGTCTGCTCTGGCTGTTCTGTAATGTGATAAAAACAAGAGAAATCGGTCTTCAATGCTTATTTATGCACCATAGACTTTTTTTTTTTTTTTTTTAGATTTTTAAAAAAGATTTATTTATTGTTTTGGAGGGGGCGCAGAGGGAGAGAGAATCTCAAGTAGACTTCCGGCTGAGTGCAGAGCCCGACTTGGGGCTCGATCTCATGACCTGAGACGAAACCAGGAGTGGGGTGCCCCTAATGCGGAATATTGTTTCCAGTCTATTTATAAGTGTTCTAGACATTGTCTGAAAAGAAGTAGGTGAGGAAGCAGAGGTATCTTGGGCCTGTCGGACCTTTCAGGGAATACCTTTCTCTGTTGCTCCACCCTCCCCAATTTAAGGAAAAGGAGCGCTCCATGAAAATGCAGCACGGGGGAGACTCATACTCTCTTTTGCATCTAAGAGTTCATTTCATTCCTGCGCAGGCACGCTGAGGGAGAGATTGAGGCATGAAAACAGCGGTAAATTCAACATTTTCAGGTGCCACCAAAACGTTTGTTCAGTATCTGTTGCTCCTAATGCTTTACGGTAAGCGTTAAGTCGCTGCATGTAAACAGGTTGGGAGCAGACCTGCAGAAGTAAACAAGAGAGTCTCCTCAGATGCACGGCTGGCTGTGGAATGGCGGCAAGAAGGGAGGGAGGCTGGCTACGTGGTTAGCATTACTAATTACCAAGAGCTCAGCACTACTCTGGCCAGGCAAGAGCCCGAAGCTCCATCTGCTAAGATTTTTCAGGACAACCTCCATCTGCTAAGATTTTCGCAGGACACCTCAAGTGCAGACACGTCAAGAAGAGTGGAGCAGTCTTTGAAGCACTTGACTCTCCTCAGTATTGGAACAGTGCTGCCTCCTTCACGGCATTGCTGGGATTGAATGTGATCGTGTAAAGTGCTACTCCAGAGTAGACAACCATTCGTACCCTTCCCCCACCGAGGCCTCGATGTCTTCTCCTGCCACCCCTCAGCAGGCCTGCCTTCCCGTGCCTTCGGCCGGCGCAGACAGTGAGCTACCCCAGAGCGTGCTGCCTGTGCTGCCCGTGGGCCTGTCAGCGTCTGTGGAAACAGGCGTGTGGTTTCGTAGGCAGTCTCCCTTTCTCTCTCGGGAAGTGTACCTGGGGCTGTAAGAGAAGGCACTAGGAGCAGATTTTGGCCCATTTTTCACCGGAAGAGACTCCAGCATGGATCCCGAGTTGGGTCTCGAGCATTTGTCCTTCCTCGAGCCTGGCGGGCGGTAAGCAGACAGCGGGCCGATGCCCGGAGGCAGCCTTGGCTGAGTTAGAGACCCAGTCTGGGGCTTTGCTCAATGGAGGATTTATCAGACCATCCTGCCCCATATTAAGGCCATTGTTCTGGGGCCCCAGGTGACAGCTCTTTGTTCCAGACCCCTCTGATGTGATACATTGTGAGCCCAAGGTCAGCATCTCAAAAATACGTTGCAATACAGAATTGTTCTAGCCCCCCTCTGCCATTCGATCCGTTAGAAGCCCTCTCCTCACGGTGGGCCCTGTTCTCCTTACCGGAAAAGCCGGGGCCCACCTTGGATGAGCAAGAAGGCTTCTTCCAAGGTGACATTCTCTAAGGGTGAGTCGTCTGTGCCATGTGTAGTTCGAGTTGTGGGGCCTAGTAGCCTTCGTGCCCAGCCAGGCCCTTCATGGAGGGAGCTCCTGTAGCCTGTGCCGCTCGGTGCAAACCAACTCTTTGTTGGATGGCGCCGGTTTGTCCCTGAGGCATCAAGGCATTACTGCGACGAATGGGAGGAATATGTCTTAATGAAGAAGACAGACATTGTTGAGTTCTCTGGGGCCCCTACTTCCCTGGAGTGTCCGTCTTTTCCTTCTTGAACCTGGGAAGAGGTCTCCAAAAGTATCCTTTAGGATGACAGCTGAGCCTTCAGAGAGCTTCTCTGGGGGCCCCTTTGGCATCACCCGGGGAGGGAGAGAAGGACTGAGAGGTGACAGGATCCTTGGCTTCCCAGTAACACCCCTGCCAGAGCAGAAGAGGGGTGGGGGCCCGGGAAATGAACTTGTTTGGAGATCTGCCTTGAAAGAGAGGCTGGGCTCTGCTCCCTTTTGAACACAAGGTGGCATCATGTCGGTATTAGCCTTACTTGTGTTAGCACCGAAGAAAGACTGCCACCCCCTCAGCCCTCCTTTCCCCTCCCGGGCTGCCCAGCAAGGCAGGCCAGGCCAGACCAAGGAGGGTGCCTACTGGGGAGTCAGATTGGACGGATAAGGGAAGCCACTTTCCTAGCAAGCATGCCAAGGCCCAGAGTGGCCGTTATTCCAACAGCAGAGATCTGACTAGAACTCTGACTCTTAGTTCAGGGCTCTTTCTACTAGGCCGCCTCTGGATTCTCCCAGGCCCGAGTTGCTCTCCTTTCATTCATGGGGGACAGGGAAAGCACCTTTTCTCAGCCTCCCCACCAAGGCTGCCTACAGCCCAGGGCCCCAGAGGGAAGGCAGGTGGCCCAGAGCCTGGACCCCTGCTGAGGTGAGCAGGGGCTGATAGGGGTGAGAGGAACATTGGCCCACGGTTTGAAGAAGGGGATTTTTGAAAGCATCCACACCCCCACTGCTGCTCTTTGAAGCTGCGGAGGAATTTCGCCTGCAGCCACCGAATAAGGCTAAAGGAAATGTCATGAAATCAGCTTCGTGAGCTGCTTCAATAGAAACTTCGTCCAAGGCCAATAATAAACGGGAGTTATGTAACTCAGCAGGTCACAGCACTAACTAAGCCCTTTATAGGCCATCCGTCCACGTTTATTTCCTGGATTTTATAACTGCTGCCGAAAAGGGGGAGAGGAGGGGTGAGGATTAGAGGAAGGGGGCCGTGGGCCGCCGCGGCTAGCCCTTGGCACCCACACCCGGGGCGCCTGCCGGGGCTGGTACCCCTCCTCGGACCGCTCCGCGAGCCGCCCGCATTAGCGCGCACCTTCCCCTGGCTGTCGGTGTCATGTTCTGTCGATGACAGGGTTGCATGAGAGGAGGTCTAGGATCCCTTCCCAGCCCGAGAATCTAAGCATCAGGAGCAAAGGGGATTGGGGCCGCCTGGGACCCCTCCCATCCGCGCCGCCGCCGCCCACGGTGGTTGAATCTGCCGGGTCCTCGGTGGGGAGCGGAGAGGGAGACGTTGGGTCTAACGGAGGCAGTGCCAAGGAGCCAGGTGAGGCCAGCCTCGGCGGGCGGGAGCCAGGTCCCTGCCCTAGGCCAGAGTGCTCCCCATGCACGTGTGCGCGTGCGCGCGCACACACACACACACACACACACACACACACGCCTGGAGGACAGGCCTTGCCATCCTCAAGCCTGAGAGGGTTCCGGGTTGCTCCAGGGCCCTCTCCGCGTGGGTACGAACGTCCCGGACTGCAGCCAACAGGCCCCGTACCCTGCTTCTGTCCCTCACTCCCCTGGGGTCAGGAGGGCGGCTCCTGTCACCCACATGCCTTTCGGAGCATCGGCACCCTCGCCCCGGAGCGTGCGGCAGGTCGAGGAAGGGCCTGGGAGCCACGCTTGGTGGGAGTGGGGAGGACGGCAGGAGGCTTGTCCTTTGGGGCAGGGAAGTCGGATGGGAGTGGGAACAGCCAGGGGGATGGGGGTTCTCCCAAGAACCCCCTCCTCCCTTCTCCTCAGCACTTGCATGATGGAATTACACCTCGGGGAAGGAAGCTTGCCAGGCCCAGGTGCCCCCTTGCCAGCTATGGAGAAGGAGAAGACTGTGGCAGGTGGGATGGCCGGCAGCCCACCAGCAGCAGAGCTAAGCTCGAGAAGGAAAGGTCAAAGTCGGGTGTCAAGCCATCAGCAAGAAATTTCCACTAAAGACAAACATGTGCCCCAGAGAAGAGACTCCCCGTGGCAGGAGGCCGCTCCTATCCCGAGACTGGCTCCAGACCCTTTTGTCAGGCCCTTTTAATCGGACTCAGCCGGTCGGGTGTCCTTGGGTCTGGTCTCCCTCCCTCAGCGCTTATCCTCCCCACCCCTCCCCCACCGCGGCCGCTTCCTGTTCAGGAACAGCTGCGTGTCTGGGCTTGTCCCCAGGGTCAGCCGGGCTTCCTGACACAGACAGAAGCCCCATCCCAGCCTAACACCTATGCTGAGGTTGGAAGGTGGTACTGCTCACCCCCCTCCCACCCCCACCCCCCATGAAACAGGTGCCTTAAGCTGAGGCCCAGAGAGGGGCATGTGGTTTGAAGCCCCTGGAACCCCTGTCCCAGCAAGCGGGCAGTGCCAGAAAGGTCCGGCTCTGTCAGCTGGCCCGACCCTTCCACCCTCCTCCGGCGCAATCCCGGAAGCTATTCTGCTTGAGTCAGGGCCTAAGGGCTCTGACCTGGGCCCCCCAGCCCCGTCCCAGGGAGAAGGCAGGGCCTTATTTGGGAACGGTTTCTGTAGAGAAGACACTTGACCCCACGGCCGCTGAGGCTGAGGGAGAGGCAGGTGCCTGCCGAAGTGAGTGGCAGGGAGGCCTTGCCAGCTCCTGACTCAGCTCCACACCACCCTACAAGGTCTTCTTGGCCATCCCCCTGCCTCTGCACAGGGCTCCTCCGACGCAAATCCTCACCAATCCTCCCCGTCTGGGGTCTTCCTGTTGAGCCTGAGGACTGCTCTGAAGGAGCATTTTTGCCTCCAGTCCTCTCCCCTTTGCCCCCCGAATGCCAGTGAAAGCGGCGGGCAGATGGATCCCAGGGGGACTAACGGAGCCCAAGGCTTGAGAAACTGTGAGCACCCGGGTTCTAAGACAATTCACATGCCGAGGGGGCAGGCGGTGGGCTCTTCCTCCCAAGGCCAGCTTTTTCTTTGTTGAAAGGGTTGATAAGTGAGCACTGGACTGTTTAGAAACTCTGCCCCAGTCAGGGTAGGGCAGAAACACCAAGATCATTTCAGAAAATACTCCCGTGGTCAGAATACGCGCCCACCCCACCTCTGCCCACCGGGTGGGTGTCCCAGGCCCAGAAAAGGCCCTTCGCACACACAACGCGAGCTAGGCCCAGTCCCGGCTCCTTGACCAGCATCGCTTTCCTTAGCCCTCAGGCAGCTGTGAGGCAGGGGACAGATGACGGATGACTCTTGGGCCAGGGCTGCTCCCCCAGGGACTGTCCACACCAGGGCCGGGACAATTCTCTGCTGTGCGGTCTGCCCTGTGCCCTGCGGGCTATTTAGCAGCTCCGGGGTCTCTGCCGCTAGATGCCAGTAGCACAGGCACACGCCCCAGCTGCCACAACCAGAAACATCCGCCTGCATTGCCGAATGTCAGGAGCACAGCCGACCCCACTGGGGAGCAACCGTCTTACACAACAGGTGTGTCCGGAGACTAGAACAGGCCCACGTTTGAATCTGGATGGTCTGCTTTTCCTGCTGCCTCCTCTTTGTGGGTAAAAGTCTCCTTTGAAAATCTCTTTCCAGGGGCGCCTGGGTGGCTCAGTCGGTGAAGCGTCCGCCTTCTGCTCAGGTCATGATCCCAGGGTCCTGAGATCGAGTCCCGCCTCAGGCCCCCTGCTCAGCGGGAAGCCTGCTTCTCCCTCTCCCTCTGCCTACTACTCCCTCTGCTTGTGCTTGCTCTCTCTCAAAAAATCTTAAAAAAAAATGAAATCTCTTTCCAGAGCAAGGATCCCCCTTCAATTCCAAGTGTATGGGCTCCAGGTGCTCAGTCTCGGGAGTGGCTGTTAAAAACACCTGCCTACAGGGGACACAGGCCTGGCTGGAAAGCTGGCTGAGTCAGCCGGCCCACCTCCCTCCGGGCCCCCAGCTGTGAAGGCCCCTGGGGACCGGAGGTGGGGTAAGTGTGAGCTGTGAGAGGGACATGAGGGCAGACGGTTGCAGGGGGGAGGCGCCTGCCGGGTGGCCGTGCCCCTGCATGACCAGCTGCCCAGAGGTGGTCAGGCCACTGTGCCAGGCCAACGTGCACAGCCTCACACCACCTTGCAGATGGGTCGCCCTGACTCACAGCCACTGGACATGACCTGGAGTTGTCTCATTCCAGAAGGTATCCGCTGTGGCTGAGTGACCTCGACACTTACCCAGGTAGACCTGCCCCTGAAGGCCCTCGGATGGGGCCAGTGGACTCAGGAGGTGGCCTTTGGTTCTGGGTTCTGGAATGTGATGATGGAGGTCATGGTGGAGAAGCTTCTAGACTCCAGGAACTTCCACTCCCCCTGCTCTGTAGCATGCTGTAAAGACCCCTGGGACACAACGCCAAATGGTAGCTCTTACTCCCGCTCTCTGGCCCTGGTTTCCTGAAAGGAGGCATTGGACTGAAGGAGAGCCTGTAATACTTGACAGGCATCGAGCATGTCCTATGTGACAGGGTCTGCCTGTCCATCCTATCCTAGAATTCACGCACTCCTCTATGAAGCAGGCACTGTGATTAGCATCCTCGTTTTACAGCTGAGGACGCTGAGCTCAGAGAAGTTCAGTAACTTGCGCAAGGTCACACAGCCAGTCAGTGGAGGGGGCTGGGCGCATACCCAGGTCTCACCCAGCCTCATGGTTGAGGCCAGCAGTAGCAGAGGCGAGAGGCCTGCTGACTGGGTCGAGGCCGTGAGTATCAAGGATAGAAGAGTGACTGCGGAGTGAGGAGGGGCAGGACCAGGCACCCAGCCCAGTGTGGGCAGGAGTGGAAGATGACTCGCAGGTTTGGAGCCCGAGGGACTGGGAGGGCGGCGGTGCTATTAATAGGCACAGGGAAGTCAGGAGGAGGGGCAGGTTTAGGGCTCGATGATAGTGCATTCTTAGACACGTGGAAGCTGATTTGCTAATAGTGGGACATTTAGGGCGAGATCCAGTACAATTAGGAAAATTCAGCGATTGCAAAAATACCTCCAAACGCCAGCAACCCCCTTACCAACACTGACCGCCAGAGTCCCCAGCCCTGGGCTGAGGCTGCCGAACCGGGGCCTGCGGTGGCCTTGCCCGAGGCCCAAGTTCAAGTCCCACACTGACCGCTGGGGGTCACCACTGGCGCACAGAGCCCGGTACGGCCGCCGGGGCGTGCCTGCCACAGGGCCCACCTAGGGGAGCACCTCGGGCTTTAGGGACCAGGCTGCCCGTGGCCAGAAGGCAGAAGTTTTGTCTTGTTTTAGGGGCGGGAGGGGGCTCACGAGACACTGAGCTGCTGCATGTCCCCAGGCTCCCAGCTTACAGCAGCACCATTTCACGGGGATTCCTGTTAACCCCCAGCAGGTTCTGGAGACCTTAGAACCAAGGAGGGGAGGGAGCAGAGCCCCTTCCCTGAGTGTGCCAGGAGCGCCGGCTCTCAGGGCCCGGCCCGGGGGACACCTTGTCCAGAGCGCTGGGGGCCGGCGACCTCGGGCAGCTAAGCCCAGCCGGAGCAGGAGCCCAGCTGTTCGCAATCGTGTGGCTCCCCTGACATTTGCGTCAGCAGCTCTACCCTTTGACCTTTAATTCCCGGGAGTGGAGGGTGGTGGCAGCTTTGGAGATCAGGACTAATTATTTGCAATTCGATTCAACCAGCAGTTTATTGGGGTTTGGCCTGGCTGCCTGCCCTCCTGCCCACCTCCCACACCCCCAGGTTTATGGCCTTGACCTCCTTCGGAAGAACAGAAGGCAGGAGTGGCTCCACCTGGGAGACACCTAGGTTCTTCTGGTCTCTGGCTCCTGGGAGCGGCCTGTGGGCAGGACGCTTATAAAAGTGCTTTGAGACCCCCCAGATAGTGGAGGTGTCCCCATGCGCACGGCCAGCTGGGCCTGGTGTTCCCTTGGGCCAGCCTCCAGCTCCGCTCCAGGCTTGCTGGGACACGTCCCAGGGTGGGTTGGCCAGGCCAGGAGGCGCTGGCCTCCCAGCTGCCCTGTTAGTGGGTGCAGGGCTAGGAAGGGAAGGGAGTGGGGCTCCCCAGGTCCCGGGGCTCCTGTTGGTGTCCGGTATCCCTCTATATTTGTCCTCTTGGAGGGGCAGGCAGCCAGCCGGACCCATGACGTCTCCTCCGGGGCCTGGGCTATTTTGGAGCCAGCCTTGGGGGGCTGGGGAGAGGGTGGGGTGGGGTTTAAGGGAACATTTCCTCCTGGCTCCGGGTCAGAGAAGAGGCTGAGGGTGTGTGGCACAGAGAACTGGCCCGGAGGCCTTTCTCAGAATTCCCTGTGCAGCTACTCAGATGTTCCTCTACTTAGCTTCCTGGGGATGCCTGGGCTCAGGGGCCGCGCGAGGGCTGTCTGGGCAGGAACCCCAGCCTCTTCTCCCCCTGGGTTTTTCCAGCCATTCAGACATCATCTCTCAATTAAAAAACAACTCCCTCTATGCCAGCTCTCACCTAGGACCAGAGCTAGCTTGGTGGCTCCCATCTGCCCTATTTCTCAGGGGCACTGCATTTCCAGAAAACAACTTAGGATTGGACATGGTCACCAGGTCTGTATTTTGCCGAGTTAAGGACATTAAAAGGAAATGTCAAAGGAAAGGTCTTTGTGAACACGTGCGCGTGCACACACACACACACAGGACAAGTGAAAGGGCTGCACGTCACATCGTGGGTCTTGCTCTGTGAAAACCTCACTATATTGTCCTGGTCTTTCTCATTTTGCCACAAGCAGATGAGAACATGACAATCCTGTCAATGGGCTCATATTCCAGAAACAGCTGGTCCCTCGCAGTCTCTGCCTGGGCCCAAGGCCTGGGGCAGCAGGGGACCCCGCCCCATGTCCCCTCCCACTCCCACTCTCTCATGGAGCAGTCACTTTGTGCTTGACATCTTTCCCACCCCCAGCCCCCAATATTTGCAGGAGCGGAGGCTGGGGAGCAGTCTGGTCACCGTGCCGGTGGGCTGGTGCTGCCGGGGCCCTGGAGACGTCAGCCCACAGTCACCACGCTCCTTTGAACGGGATCCGGACCGCGGCTCAGGCACACGGGGCTCCGGCCACGTCCTGGCCTGTGATATTAGACTAGTCGCAGGTGCTCCCTCCCTGAACTTCCATTTCTTGTTCTGTAGAATGGGGGTGCTGGCTCCTCATCACAGGCTGGTGAGGATTAAGTGAGAGAGTGTGAAAGTGTCTTGGGGACTATAAAGCTTGGGCAGGGGCGGTTATTATTATTATGAGAAACTAGTAAATGGCTGAAGAAAGGGCACCCTGAAAGCTGATCTCAGCTTCTGGGTGCAAAGATCGTGCTTGCACCCACCCCCGGGTCTGTGATCTTGGGGCCCCTCCAACCCCACAAAGGAGCCAAGCAAGCCCGATCCCCGTGAGTCAAGGCGGCCTGGCCTCCACCAAGGCCTGCTTGACACAGGGCCCAGCCTCTGGCCTGTGCTCAAAAGGTCTGCTCTCTGCAAAGGCTTCCGTTCATTTGTGGTGGCCCCTGTGCGTGGTTATGGTTAGGTTACCCCCTAAATTGTAGAGACGTGTGTGGAGGGCCTCCCCAGGAAGGAGCCCCTTCGGGGAGGGTGAAGGAGCATTGGGTCTGAGGACTCAGAGAAGGTCCAATACCCAAGTTTCAAGGCACCCACAGAGGAGCAGATCTAGAGGACTGCCCCTGTCTCCCGTGCCCTTCTTCTGGGAGCTGGAGTGGGAAACGCACTGACCCACGTCCCCGGGCCAGTTCTACCACCTCCCACCATCCCGTCCCCCTCCCTGGAGCTGTGTGGCTTCAGACATGGCCCCTTGCCTCTGAGAGCCTGTGCCTTCCTCTGCAAAATAGGCATGAGTCCCTAACTCATGGGGTTGCTGTAAGCTTATGGGACCGTGTGAGGGGGGCTCTCTCGAGAGGTCCCCTGCCCACCTTCCCCTGAGGCCCTGGCATAGCCACAGCCCCCACAAAGAGAACCACAGTGTCGCCAGGAGGTGTGAACCTGTGGCTGGGCTGCCCTCGTGGGTCCCCAGGCCCTGCCCCCAACGGGGGCCAATGGAGCAGGTTTCCCCTGGCAGCCAGGCCCCAGCTCCCCGCCCCCTTCCCCCCAGCTGCTCAGCCGCCAGTTGTCATGAAGTCATTGCCACCTTCCCCAGCCTGCACCCCCCCACCTCCAACCTCCCCGTGCTGACATCCCATTTGGCAAAGAGGTTGGAAAAGCCGCTGACTCTTCCAGACCCTGAGTTCATGGACTGGTCAGGGCCTGTCGGCCATAGGCTGGCCGTGTGGGCGAGGGGTTTGCAGAACGAGGGGAGGCCCCCCCAGGCTTTTATTCCCCGCCTTAAGCCAACCCCAGCCCCCAAGACCCTCCTGTAACACACACACACACACACACACACACACACACACACCCCATCCATATACATGCCGGGACCTAGCTACGTGTGACTCACCTCCCCCCCCCCACTCCACCCTTGTACACACACTATCCCCTTTCCAGCCCTACACACACACCAAGACACACACAGGCACCGTGTCTACGGCTTTACTCAGCCGCTTACCCACAGAAGCACACTCCTACCCGCACCAGGTGGCAAGCAGGTCCCGCGCACGTGTGCACCCGCACAGCACTGCCACGCACCAGCACCCCCTCCCCAGGCCCGGCCGCTCCGGACTCCACCCCCGCACCCCCGACCCGCGCTGGGCTTCATGCCACCGAGGGGAACCCTCGCAGACTGAGCCAGACCAGACCAGGACCCCAGGCAGCCAGCGGACAGCTGACCCCCCTCACTCTTATTTGTGGCAACTGTGGCCCAGAGAGGGCAAGGGGATGGTCAAGCCACACAGCTTAAGTTCCTCCAAGTGTTTCCAAGCATCTGAGAGCGTGGTGGGAAAGGAAGGAAGCATCCAGACTCCTCCCTCCCTCCCTGCCACCCTCCCTGAGCCCCCGGACTCAGTTCCTCCCTGCGCAGGGCCAAGCGCAGCCGCCTGGCTGGGCCCAGTCCTACAGCTCCCTCCGGGATGACTGCCAAGCCCGGGTGCTGCGTGAGACCTTCGCCCTCTGCCGGGGGAAGGTCACCTGGAGCTGCTCAGGCCGGGGCACCCACCGTGGGGACGAAACCGGCACGGGCTGGCGACGTCAGCACTCAGTGGCCTCGGGCGCCTGAGCCAACGCTCAGCTCCGGGCTCCAGGCCCACGTGCGCCCTCAGCCCGGCCTTCTTGCTCCCTGCCTCAGTCTCCCTCCTCAGGATTCCAGCCCCTCCGCAGCTGCCTAGCCTGGGGCTCCGGGGACTGCCCCTGTGCCCTAGACCATCTGCTCCCCGAGGGTAAGGATCTCTGCCTGAAATCGGGTCAGCACCTAGTACCTGCTCAACGAAACCGTGTTGAACGAACAAAGCCCCACCCCACCCCCCACCGCCGCCACCTCCTACAACGGCTCCTCCAGGTCAGCATCAGGGGTCCTGGCCTCCAGCCCCTTCCCATCGGCCAGGAGCGGGGATCGGCCACGGGCGGCTGAGTCGCCTTGGACCAGTCCCTTGCTCCCCTGAGCGTCAGTCGCCGTGTGGGAATGAGGGGCCGCTGCTGGGGGCACGCAGTTTGTCTGGTGGGATTCCGGGGACCACGTGGGGGGAGGGGGTCCAGTCTCCCAGCGCTGCCTCCTCCCCACTGGTTTTGAAGAGGGCAGCCCCGTATTGTAAATACAGCCGCCGCCCAGAAAAGAGCACCAACGGTTTCCACCTGGGAAGCCGCGGGACCAGAGGAGCTCTGAGTATTTCTGGCGCCTTTCCCCCAGAAGCACCCACCTCTCCCAACTCACACGTGGCAGGTCCGCCTGCGGGAGCCACAGGGCACGGCTCTGGTCCACATCCTGCTTCCTGCAGGGCCCTGCGGTGAGGCCCAGCCCTGGGAGGGCACATGGGTGTTTGCTCCCAGGGGGTGGCAGGGGATGCTAATCGCTGCGGATCACTAGGCCCCAGCTGAAGGTCAGGAGGCAAGGCGACCCGTGGTTATAAATAACCGCGCCCGGCCCAGCCGCAGAGGGCAGCGCTGGACCTGTGCCCCCGCCCCCGACTGCGGCATCCCGACCCCCCTAAAGCCCCAGCCTGCAGTGTGACCTTTGGGGGCGAGGCGCAAGGTCAAACAGGGCCCAGCCTGTGCTTCCCTTGCAGGTGCCCCTGCTCGCAGGTGCCCCTGCTCGCCCGGTCTCTGCTGGGGGTGGGGCGGGAGGCACTGAAGTGGGGACAGCCCCAGCCCAGGGACCCGAGGGTGCAGAGAGCTTGAGGGATATAACCTAAGGACCCAGGCAGCCCGGAGTGCTGTGCTCTGACCTCCCACACCAAGCGTGCCTGCAGCCCACAGCCCTGCCTTGTGGCTTGTGGCTGCTGGGGGCTGGGAGACCCAGAACAACCCAGCTAAGGAGGGAGAGCCTGCAGGGTCCACCCTCCCAGCCCTGTTTCTAGAGCCTCAACTGTAATGACAGGAATGGACCCCAGAGCTCCTGGCATTCTGGAGGCTTCGTGGAACCAGAATCCCCAGTCTGGGGCTTCGGGAGTCTCAGAGACTGGGGAGAAACTCTGGTGGCCGGACTGAGGGACAAGGACGCCACAGGGACTGTGGGGGCCGGCCCCCCACCTCCCTCTGCACAGAAAAACGAGGTGGGCTTAACCTGCTCCAGGATTCATGTCTTTTATTTTTTTTCTTTTTAAGATTTAATTATTAATTTGAGAGAGAGAGAGAGCTCAGAAGTACACAGTGGATGAATTTGCACAAGCCGGACCCAGCACCCAGAAGCCCCCTCATGACTCCCTCCCGTCCCGCAGAGTAACCTCTCTCCCGACTCCCAGCCCCGTGGGCTACTTCGGCTTGCTTCTAAACCGAACTTGCATAGAGCCCTACACTCTGTGGTCTTTCCTGTCTCGTTCCTTTTGCTCGATACCAGGTTGGTGAGATTCGTCCATATCTAGGGCATTCATTCTCATTACTGGTAGCTGGCCACCGTGTGACTTATCATAACATTTTCACCCATTTTACTGCTGATGGACGTTTGGGTGGGTTCCAGTTCCTGGCTGTCATGAATAATGTCACTGGAGTATTCGAGTTCCTGTCTTCTGTGAATCTCTAGGCACATTTCTGTTGGGTATATACTCACGAGGGGCCCAGGACTGGAAGATATAGGAAGAGTTACTTTTTAACCAATGTTTTAATAAAAGAATGATTTTGCAAGGTAAGTTTTTTTCCACTTTAAAAAATGAGGGATGTACACGATTTTTTAAAATAGGGAAATACAGAAATGTAGAAAAGGAAAAAAAAAATCACTCAGAGCTACTCTCTAGAGTCAATCATTCAACAAACCCATCCACGGACATTTCCTAAGAACCTCTCCTGTGTCAGAGCCTAAAGGACAGAGACCCAGGTCCTCCCTCCTGGAGTGCAGGGCTGGGGGCCAGGTCAGCAGTGGTGGTGCCGAGGGACAGACCAGGGGACCTCAGCCCCTCCGTGGCTTCCACTAGCCACATCTCAGCCCCCACAGCCACTCCTGAGAAACCTCCAGCCCTGCAGCCGGGCGGCACCCCAAGACCTCCATATGGAAAGCGAGGGACGGTAACACAGTAAGTTGCAATCACAGGAGCAGAGGGCTGCAGGGAGGAGGACCCGCAGGGCGTCCCAACGATGGGAAGGCAGCAGGTGCTGGGGCTGCTCCCAGTGAGCATGCAGAGAAAGGAAAAGAAGGGAGGGAGGCTGGAGAGGCCAAGAGGCCAGAGGCAGACACACTGGACTTTGGTCTTTATCCTGAGGACCAGAGGAGGGATTTAAGCAGGGGAGGGAGCAGGTCAGATGTACTCGTTAGCAAGACCTCTGTGGATCCCTGTGGACCTGCTGAGACCTTGAGCCGATGAGCAAGAGGACAGGGGGGCGGGAGAAGAGGGGGATAAGGAGAGGTTTAAGGGGTGTTCTGGAAGGATCTGGGGCCTGGCTGGCTCTGGGGCATGGGGGAAGAGCAGGCATCAGGAAGGTGTGAGGTTCAAGGGAACGGGGAAGGCGTGGTGACATTGCAGATCTGCAGATGGTGGGATTGGCTCTGTTGAAGTTTTGGTGAGTTTCCCCAAGCTTAACAGGATCTACGTAGCTCTAAGAACTTCTGCGAGCTAGGTCGCTGGTACCTGAAGAGGGTGGCCTGAGCCATCTCTAGAAGGGGAGAGGTGGTTACTCATTTATTCGACAAATTGTTTATGGAGCACCCACCTGTCTGAGGGTTGTTCCAGGTGCTGGGGATACATTGCTGGGCAAAACAATTGTAGTGGGGAAGACTTAAATAAATATATATAAAGTGGTGATAAGTCTTAAGAAAAACTAAGGGTATAGGGGGTAGTGAGTGACAAGGGTGGAAGGGAGTCTATTTCAGATAGGGTGATCGGGGAAGGCCTCAGAGGATGGGGCATCTGAGCTGACACCTGAAGAAAGTGAAGGAATATGGCACTTAGATGGCTGGGAGAAATTGTCCAGGTAGAGGGCACAGCAAGTGCAAAGGCCCTGAGGCAGGCGATGCTTAGTGTGTCAGATGAGCAATGAAGAGGCCAGTGTATGAGGACTGGACCGAGGACGGGAAGGTGGAGGGAAGGCTGAGCAGGGCCAAGGGGAGGCCTTTCTACTCTGGGATTGAGGGGAGAGCTTGGTTTGTGGTGGGATAGCCTGATCTTGTTTTGTTTTAAAAGGATCACTCTGGCTGCCCTGAGAATGGACTGCAGGGTGTGGGGGAGGCGCTTATAGAGGTGCAAGTCAGAGAAGGTGGTGGCCTGACCAGGGTGGAGACAGTCAGGGAGGTGGGAGGTGGTCTGGCTGTGTGTGTCTCGTGCGGGCGGGGCCCGCAGTGTTTGCCGATGGGCCCTGTGCGTGTGAGCAAAAGGGAGGAGGCACGGAGGCCTGGCCGGTGGTTCCCATTCACCAGCCTGAGAAGCCTGAGATGGGCCCAGGGCTGCCAGCTCCCCTGTATCTCCCCTCTGTCCCGAATCTCCCCCGAAGCCTCCCCCTCCCCTTTATCCTATCCCCTCCCCTCACCTCTCCTCCCTTCTGCCCTTGTCCCCACCGCCTCCATCTTCTGTTTCAGGAGTCCCGTGGCCTCACTCTGTCACCTCCCTCAGGCCAGAGGGGCTGCTCTCAAGAATACGGCCATCATTCACTCCCGCAGTGCTGAGGACTGCGACCAGAGGCCCAGAGGCTGGGAGCTGAGGAAAAAGTAGATGTGGTCCCCCAGTCCCACCCTAGTGGGCGCCCTGCTGGAGAGAAAGCCCATTCTCCACTTTGGGGCATTTCCGTGTCCTGAGCCCCAGATGTGCACGGTAAATCCTGGTCTAAGCAAAGCCAAGAGTTCTTTGGGAGCTGACCAAGCGCTCACTGGGATCTGGGGCCAGGTTTCTCAAAGCCTCCTCTGTCTGCTCATGGTTGAGGGCTGGCTCGTTGGGCCTATGTGCAGCTCTGGGTGAGAGCAGCCACACCACATGGGCCTAAACCCAGCGCCTTGAGGCCACCTGTGGCAGGGGAAGAGGGCAGGGAGGCCAGGGACCTGCTTCCTGCCCGGGGCCTTGGTCTCATTCCGTATTTCCCACCTACCCTCTGCCCTAAACTCCAGACTGGGTGAAGGAGGGGAGTTTCAACTAATGCGTCCAAAATGTGAGCTCCTGGAACCCCTCCAAACCTGCCCCTCCCCCAGTCTGTCCCACAGCTGCCTCCTTCCAGAACTGGGCAAACCTTAGGACAGTCCTTCCAGCACTCACCCAGCAGCCAATCTGTCAGGAAGTGCTATCACTCTGCCTTGGAATCAGCCCCTCACCTGCGTGCATTGCTATGACCTGATCTAAGCCAACATCATCACTCCCGGGATCCTTACAATGGCATCTGCCCTCACCCCCTTCATTTTATTCCCAGTACAGTAGCCAGGGATTTTATTTAAAAATAAGTTAGATTATGTCACATGTCTACCCCCCACCCCGGTGAGTCTGGGGAAAAGTCGCAGTCCTTTCCGATTTTCCCATCTGCACCCACACATCATCTCCTGTGCCTCTCATTTGGCTCTAGCCACACTGACTTCCTTGTTGTTTGCGAACACAATGCACACGCCTACCTCCGGGCCTTTGCACGTCTGGTTCCTCAGCTTGGATCGCTCCCTCCCCTCAGTGTCTCCATGGTTTGCTCCTCACCTTCTTCAGGTTTTCACTCATACATTACTTTCTTGGAGAAGCTTTCACTAACTATCAAATTAAAAGTTACAGGACATACCTAGTATCCTGATCTTACTTTCTCATATTCTCCAATAAAAGGAACCAGGGATCGTTGAGAAATGGCTGATTCTGGGACTGTGGGTGGAGATACACAAGATGAGCCCGGAGCATCTTGTAGTGCCAGGAAGTAAGGAAATGCTAAATAAATAAATAAATAAATAACGGAGGACACAGGACCCACATGAGAGAGGTCCCAACAGCCAAAGTTAGAACAGATGGAGTAAGAAAACGACATATGATTGGATTATAACCCAAATGTAAAATAAACATCCATGAGTCCGTTATAAATAAGTGATTGGATCAATTAATAAGTGGGCAACAGGTAAGTCTCCTGTGCAAAAAAATTCTAAATAATTGAGGTACATACATCACCCAAAATGCGGAAGCGTAATTCCTGCTCCTTAAGCGTGGGCTGCACCCAGCAACTTCTTTCCGAGGAGGATGGCGTGGAAAGGGGGATGTGGGGGAGAAACTTCGCAGTGGGGAAACCTGGCGAACGCAAGGTCAATGCCGGGAGCTATAAATCATGTTGCTAGTATGTGCCCTTGATGTGACAACTTGACAAACACGGCACCTCACCTCTGTGCCTGCTCCTGGAAGCCCAGAGCCCCAGTCCGATCATGAGAAAAACATGAGGCAGATTTCAACACAAAATTCCTGACCGGTTCGCCTCAAAACTGCCAAGGTCATCAAAAACAAGGGAAGGCTGAGAAACAGTCACCACCAAGAGCGGCAGAAGACGACTCAGTGGAATGTATTCTCCTGGATGTGCTCCTGGAACAACAGCAACGAAAGAAATTAGGTAAACCGAGGAAACGTGAATAACCTGTAGATGTGAGTCAGTAACGAAGTATTAATGTGGGCTCAGTCATCGTAACACAGGTACCATTATAATGCGAGAGATCGGGGGAGTCCGGCACGGGAGGGGCCACACGTACAGGGAGGATTTGGGGAGAACTGTTTGTCCTATCTTAATTTTTCTATAAATTTAAACCTGCTCAAAAAAAATCAATTAAAAACTACACCCCCCCCCAAAACCCCATCCCTCCTCCCTGTCCCTTTCCCACTGCTCTTGTCACCATTTAAAAATAGGATACATTGAACTTCGGAATCTGTTCTTATCTGTTCACTCTCTATAAGATTCCTAAGGGTTCTGGCCCTGTTCGAACGCCAGCACCTAGAAGGAGTCTGACAAGCAGTAGGTGCGCCATACCTATTTGTCGAATGATTAATTTCTAAAGATAGCCACTGTTAGTTTTTCCAGTTTTTTTGCCTCTGTCTAAATACATTTATTATTGTTTTAAAAGAAACGCCAGGTTATAGGTCTTGCTTATCTGCTATCCTCACATGCTCGCTCTTGATGGTTTTTCCTGGTTAGGAGTCTTTACGACAGCACTTTTTTTAGAAGGGGCTGGAGCTTGCAGGCCTGGTGGGAAGCGGACTGGTTGTGCCTCCCGAGGAGCAGGCTCCGGGGCTCGGCGCTCGCTGGGTCGGCTCCGCCGCTGCCATGTGGGCAGGAAGGAGGGCGCGGTGCCAGGGCCGTCCCCTGACATCAGATCCGTGGGCACTAGAACCTGCTTGGTGGTGAAGGGCTGCGGCAGAACCCAGGGATTAAATAGCTTTCGAAATCCACCGGCCCGTCTGCGACCGGCCAGCGGGGCCACAGGGCCCATGCCCGGATCTTCTGCCAGCTCAGGAAGAGTGGAGGGCGCCATCCGGGCGTACATGTGGGGGACCTGGGGACAGGTGTCTCGCAGTGGGTTACGGCCCAGGCCCAAGCCTGACGGAGAGCTGAGCTACTGGGGGTGGGGGTGTGGGTTGGGGGCTGGCAGACCCTCTCCCCTGGGTGGGGGCTCGGAGGGTCTGCCCTGCTGCTGGGTTTCCTGGTAGGTAGGCTGGGGCCTGGGCAGGCTTCTGGGGAGCCCAGTGTGTTGGGGGAGGGGACGCTGTGGGGGGGAGCGGGAGGCCAGGAGCAAGGGGCATCTGTCCTCTGCACCCAGAGGCCATCTGCTTCACAATCGAGCCACTTGCCCTCCTTCCTGGTAGCAAGATGGAGCCACCCAGACTCCGCTAGACATATGAGTGCTAAAGATAAAAATACTCGAAGGACACATGCCTTCTGCGAACTGCTTTGCTAAATGCGCTGTTCCTTGGGAGCCACGGCGTCACTCCACCCGCCCCCTCCCCCCAAGCCGGCCCTGCTCATGCGCAGAAGCGGGGACCGTGCGGCCCGAAGCACCGCCCGGCGTATGAGGGCATGAGCGTGCGCATGCAGGTGCGTCCTCGGAGCACACGCCTGCTGGCACCTGGCTTCTGCTGCGCGCGCCTAGGGTGTGCGCACAGGGCGGGTGCTGGTGTCGTGGACTGCGTGCTTCTGTTTGTGTTTGGGTGTCTTTGGCGTGCTTGCCTTCTCGTGGGCGAGCCCCCGTGGGTGTGGGGGGCGCGGGGGTCTGTGCGCGTGTGCGGCGGGCTCTGGGCGCGGACCCGGGCTCTCCCGGTGCGCCTGCGGGGAGCCTGTGAGTCGACGTGTGTGAGCGAGCGCGAGTGGGTGTGTTCCGGCAAGGAGCGGTGTGTCTGTCCTTACGGGTGCACCTGCGTGTGAGCTTGTGACCCGTGTGTGTCCTCCGGGGTCGCCCAGGCGTGTGCACCGACGTGCCGTGCTCGGAGGTCAAGCTCTGAGAAAACAGATTCACACCGGCCCCACGGACCCCTGGCAGCCGTGCCACCCGCACACACATCCTGGGGACAGGACTGCGTTTTTTAATCTCTCACAGACGAGCTGACCTCTCTTTTTTTCACACGTCCTCGTACTTAACCATCCTTGTCCTAAGTGTCCCCGGCCCGGGCCGTAACCGTCCTCCGCCGTCCTTGCCTGGTCTCCTGCCTTCCCTGGCTCACTGGTTTGTGGCTCTCTAGGCCCGCGAGAGGCCCTGGAAGGCAAGGGCTCCTGAGTCATCTGTATTTGGTAAGAGCTGCATTTTTACACCCCCATGGAGAGTGTCGTGTGCCTGAGCTGACTGAAGGCCCAGAGAAGTCCTGACGTAAAGAAACCTGATGAAGTTAGCACCATATAGGCTTTTCTGGAGCCCTTTGGAACCTGATTTGAAATGATAAACGTGCTGGAATGGGCGCACATGCGGGGATGTTTGCAGGGCACTAGAGAGACACCCCGTCGTATACAGGCAGCCTCCAAGTCCGGGGGCACTTCTCCCATACTGCATGAGTCCTCACCCTTGGTCTCAGGTCTCAAAGCCGGTGGCCGGGCAGCCACACCTTCTTGCCACCAGGCCCCACAACCTGGCTGTCAGGGCGGAGGATGGCAGAGAAGCAGGTAGACAGAGACCCGGCCATCCGCGCCAACCTTCCAGGACGAGAAGCCACGTTTCTGACTCCAGGTCCAGTGCCCTGCCTCTCAGCATTCGCCCCCCAGCCCAGGTGCCCATCCCTTCCTCAGCCCAACCTTCCAGCAGCCAAGATCTCCAAGTACAATGGTCACGGTGGGGGGCGGGGGGTGTGGAGGGCAGGGACTTTCAGCCAGTCCCACTCCTGATCTGACCACTGCTTCCAGAGAATCTGGCAGAGTCCAGGAGGCTCCCTGATCTTCTCTCCCTCTCCCCCATAACACTGAAAGCAAGTGACACAAGAAGTACACGAACACAGTCTCTTTGTATGATTCAAATCATACAGAAGTAAAACCCAAAAGTCTCTTTAACCCCTCCCTCCCCAGTCCTGGTTCCTACCCCAGAGGTAACCACGTTAACAGTCCCATGTACACTCCCATTTCTGCATTTATGGATTTTAAATAATACAAGTGGAACATACTCTGTATTTTTCTGTGACTCGCTTTTTAAAAAATATTTTATTTATTTCAGAGAGAGAGAGAAAGAGAGAGCAAGTATGAGCAGAGGGAGGGGCGGAGGGAGAAGCCAACTGCCTGCTGAGCAGGGAGCCAGATGGGGTGCTCAATCCCAGGACTCTGTGATCATGTCATGACCTGAATCTAAGGCAGATTCTTAACCTTCTGAGCCACCCAGGCCCCCTGTGACTTGCTTTTTAAAAAAAAATGTAACCATCCGGTCCATGTCAATACATCTTAATCTATCCCCTTACTGTTTTTTAATCATTTACATAGTATCCCAGATTGTTGATGTTTCTCTCATTTATTGGATCGCTCCCCACTGATAGAGGTGTTCTTCCCCCCCCCTTTTTTTTTTGCTATTCCAGAATTAACAATGGTGTAACAAACATCTTTGAACGGATTTCTGGGTGGGAGGATATGCGGGAAAATGGATTCCTACACCTGGCACACAGGAGTCAGAACCCGAGAAGAAAAGACCAGGGAGGAGGCAGAGGTTCCGAGTGGACCCCAAGCAGCTGCGATCACAAGATCACAACATCCCCAGCGAGGGCGGGCGCCCCAGGCCCGCCTTGTTGCACTCCCCTCCTTCCTCTCCCAGCCATGCCAGGCTCTCCCCCGCTCCGCTCCGCTCCGCGGCGGTCCGGCCCCCACTCTCCGGCCTGCGGCCCCCGCGGCTGCAGAGCGGCCCGCACCTCAGAGGAACCAAAAAAAGCTGGCGCGTGGTGTGCGCGCGAGCGGCGCGGGGCTCTGGCGCTGCTGTTTTTAGTGTGCCTGGAGCCCAGAATATAGACTTAATCACCCCCAGGAAACGCGGCCATAATATTTTTGGTTGCATAAGCAAACTAAATTAGAAATCTGGAGCGCGTTCAAGACCTTTAGATGCGAGCGCGGGGGATCAGGGGAGAGACAGATGGGGATTAGGCGAGCTGAGCATCAGGAGAATAATTTCCTCTTTTAATTTGGGTTCCATCGACCAGGAAAGCAGCATTAACGGCCCAGTTACGTAACCGGCGCCAGGGCCCGCTCGCATGAGCTGCCACAGCGAGCAGGACCGGCCCTCCGCCTCTGCACCTGCTGGCCGGCGGGGCCTGCAGAGGCCCCCACTCAGCCGCCCCGGGGCGGCGGGCGCTGGAGAACGCCAGTGAGTCGGAGTCGTCCGGAGCCACACATCTCGGAACTGGCCCTCGGGATCTGAACTGGGGGGCCTTGAAAGAGGTTCCCCAGGTCCTTGCGCAGAAGCGGAGTGTCCCACAGCCCTGCACGCTGGGGGAGCGCTGAACGCAGCCTGAGGGTGCCCACTGCAGGATTGTAGGCAATAACAGAAAAGTGGAACCTAGCAAATGTTGGATAGCGAGGAGAATGGGTGAATCGCCAGTGAATTACAGAGCATACAGGCTAGGGCATATTCTAGGGCAGCACGAGAAAACTGGGGTGATCGCTCCGTTCAGACACGGACGACTGTCCCAGACAGAACTGAGGAGAAGAGAGCAAGTTGCAGAACACCACGAGCAGGACAGTCTGGTTTGTGTTAAAAAACAAACTGCATATCCCCGCAGACCCGTCTCCGCATCTGCAATGTACATGAAAGGGAATGCCTTTAAAAAGGGGGGGGCGCAAGGGTGGTTCAGGGCACTGATGGGGCAGTCCCCTTCGGAAGGAGGCAGGGCATAAAGGAAGGTCATGGGGAATTCGCATGTGACTCACACCAGAACGTGGACGTGTGTGCTTGTGTTATTTAGAAACAAACCCCCAAGGACGTGAAGGCTGGGGGTCGCCTTGCAGATGGAAGCTGGACTTCGCCTCCAGCCAACTTTGCAGAAAGCAAGAGGGAAGGTGTGGACGTGCCTTATGTTGGAGCAGGGAGGGTCTCAGAGGGGGTCTGGCTCAGCCCCTTATGATCTGAGCAGGGAAACCAACGCTGAGGCCAGGGGAGGGACCGGCCCCAGCCCCGCACACCAGCCCACAGCAGCCTCGTGGAGGCGGGAGCCGTGGGTTGTTAGCCTGTGGTTTTGCTACCACCAAATTCTCAAAAATGCTGGGGTCAGGGTGGTACAGGAGAAGGAGGCAGGAAGGGAGGAACTAGGCATCCACGGGGTGGGATAGGTGGGGAGCAATTGGACATCCATCCATCCAACCATCCCACAAACACGTCGAGGGCTATGGTGGATTTAAAGCAGGTCCGCAAATTCTTCAGCCCTCTTGCCGTTGGAAGGTGGGGGCTCTGTCTCTTCCCCTTGAATTGGGCTCACCTGAGTTATTCACTTGTAGCCCCCAGAAAGCAGTGGAAGGCTGGGTGAGAAAAGACCATGCAGCTTGCTCCTGGCTGTCTTGGAACACTTGCTTTGGGGGAAGCCAGACCGTGTCAGAAGGCCGGCTACTGTGAGGCTGCCTCGCCGGAGAGACCACACGGAGCCCCATGGAGCCCCGGCCAAGCCCCGGCCAGCCGCCAGCATCGTTGGCAGCCGCGCGCATGCATCATCTGTTCATCCCGACTCTAGAACCTTCAGGTGATCGCAGCCCATGGCAGACCCCCAGTGAGAACTGCCCGGCTGAGAACTCTCCAATTCCGGATTCACAAAACCGTGCGCAAAATAGAGCAATTTTAAGCCACTAAGTGGTAGGGTGATTTGTTCCAAAGCAGTAAGATCTGAAAAGAGCGTTACTCCACGCCAGGCCCTGCACACAGGAGTAGAATGATGAATCAGCATGGTCTCTGCCCCCCATAAACTAACAATTTAATGGCGAAGCCGGACACATAAGCAGATAATTATAAAATAATGTGGTAAGCATAAGGATGGAGTCATGCACGGGTAATACGGGAGCAGAGCTGGAGTCTGTAATCTAGGCTGGGTGGGGTCTGAAAAGTTTTCCTGGAGGAGGTGACATTGAACTGGCTTTGAAAGGTGAATAAGGGTTGTTGAGGTAAGAGATGAGGTGAGGGAGGCGTTTCCTAGCAAGCCCCAGAGGGGAGAAATAGAATAATGTCAGCCGGGGGGAGGGGAGGAATGTGGGCAGGTGGCAAGGGTCCCGGATGGTGAGTGACTGCGCACCAGGTGGCCGCTGAGTTCATACGGTGAATGTGGTGTTAGGGGATGTGGGATGGGCCCCGGGGCTGCTCTTCTGCTGAAACTCGGCTGCAAAGGTGTAGGTGGGAGACCAGTGTGGTAACCAAGGGCCTGGTGATCTGTGGTCAAAGTTCCCAGAATGTGTCCCGACAGGTGAGCCACAAGAAAGAGTGTCCAGGGACTGGGTAGATTCAGATCCAAGAAACGTTCATTTAATTCTTACTTGCGCCTGGGAGTATGTTTTTTTTTTTTTTTTAAGATTTTATTTATTTATTTGACAGAGAGAGAGAGAGACAGCCAGCGAGAGAGGGAACACAAGCAGGGGGAGTGGGAGAGGAAGAAGCAGGCTCCCAGCGCTCAGCAGAGCAGGGAGCCCCATGTGAGGCTCGATCCCAGGACTCTGGGATCAGGCCCTGAGCCGAAGGCAGACGCTTAACGACTGAGCCACCCAGGCGCCCCTGGGAGTATGTTCTACATAGGTTTTTCAATTTAATCCTTAGGCCAACCTTCATTGATTCAGCAAATAGTCGTTGAGCACCTACTGTATGCTAGGGCCTGGACTAGGTGCTGGGAACAAACATCCTGGTGATTAAGACAAACACTGTCCCTGCGCTCATGGAGCTTAGTGTGTAATGGAGGCATTACCTCCACCTGACAAAAGCTCGGAGAGACCAAGGAACTTGTCCAAAGTCACACAGCTGGTGAAGGGTGAAGCCCCTCATCCAGGATGCTTCAGGGCACCAAGGCATGCAGCTGTCAGAGGAAAGGGTAAGGCTGGGGCTGGAAGGCAGAGGGCAGTCTGATTCCAGGGGCCTGGGTCTGCAGGGAGGCTGAGGAACCAGCAAGGTGACCTTGGGTTTGGCCAGAACCCGGTCCTAGGGAACTTAGGCTCACTAGGACACAAAGAGGGCATCTCCCTGTTATAAGGAGGTGCACCTCGGGGCTGGAGTGGAGGTTTCAGGGGATGAGCAGGTCCCAGGGCACAGCTTGAGCACCTCCTCTTGATGATGATGATGGTACCCCCCCAGGACCTACTATACACTGGGCTCTGTGCTAAATGCTTTCCACACTCCAGCTGTTTGATCCTCCCAGCAACCCCCTACTGGCCCATTTTACATGTGAGAACACTGAGACTCCTGGAGGTCAGGTAACCTGCCTGAGGCCACACAGCCAGGTGGCAAAGCCACAGGAATGGACCCACCTGGCCACCCACACTGCCTCACACGGGAGCTGGTACGGGAACTGGCTGGAGACCAGAGCGCCCGGCTTGGGGGCCTGTGGGGAGACCAGGTGACAACCACTACAGTGCCCAGCAGGCAGCCTGAGCCCAGCCATCCCCCTCCTCCTCCTCCCAACTCATGACTGCCGGACGTGGACTTTTCTTTCCAGCTCCTCTAAAGGATCCAGGAGGTCACCTTGCAGGTGAGGAAACTGAGGCATAGGGAGAGCATGTTAATTGTCTAAGGTCACCCGGCCAGTCGCTGCCAGAGCGTGTACACACACACACTTTTCCCAGGTCTCCTGTCTCTAGCTGAAGGCATCAGTCCGAGTCCCCCGGGGCACATCACTTGTCCGTTCACACCCGCCCGCTAACAGGCTCTCCGCAGCTAAAATCAATGGGCATCTCCGGCCAAGCAGAGCTAACGCACCAGGAAGCGATGGCACTGTGGCCAGCTGGCAAGTGTGTGCGTAAGCCCGGCTCCGGTGACATTGTCACATGCCCAGATGCTTGCCCAGAGGAACCAGAAAGCTTGGTTTTATGACATCTCCTAATTTAAACATCGGTAATAGGCTTACACATTTTTTCCAGCATTAGCAAACAGTTTACCTGGTTTCAAAGGTACGAGTATGGACGTGGGATTTGAACGGCACAGCTGCCCTCTGGCCCTCACACACCTGCCGCCCGGCACACCCCAATTTGGGAAAAGTAAGGAGGTTGTCCTTGAAATCCAAGGAACCCTCCAGCCCTGAGGAACCTTAATTAGGCCTGGTGGCTTTTCCCATAAAGCTGGTGCTTCTCCATCTTGTTGGTACTTTAGAATCACCTGGAGGCTTTGACAATCCTGATGCCCAGGCTGCACCCGGACCAGTTAAATCAGGGTCCTGGGGGAGAGTCCGGGCCCCAGCGTTTTTAAGAGCTCCTCCCGTAATCCTCACGCAGACCAGCCGCATCAGCAGCACGGGGTAGCTTGTTAGAAATGCAAATTCCCAAACCCCACCCTAGAACCACTGAATCAGCGCCTCTGGGGCGGGGCCCCCGCCAGCCGTGGTCTAACCAGCCCTCCAGGTGATGCTGGGGCTCGTGATTTCAGGCCGAGGCGGGGTGAGGCCCAGGTGGTGTCTGCCCAGACCTCCACCCAGCTGAAAACAAGCCGCTTAATAAGACGCCTTCGATTTAAAGATGCTTTTTGGAGGGGCGCCTGGGTAGCACAGAGGTTAAGTGTCTGCCTTCGGCTCAGGGCGTGATCCCGGCGTTATGGGATCGAGCCCCACATCAGGCTCCTCTGCTATCACATCAGGCTCCTCTGCTATCACATCAGGCTCCTCTGCTATGACCCTGCTTCTTCCTCTCCCACTCCCCCTGCTTGTGTTCCCTCTCTCACTGGCTGTCTCTATCTCTGTCGAATAAATAAATAAAATCTTTAAAAATATATATATAAAGATGCTTTTTGGAAAGAAAAAAAATTTTTTTACTCAATTTATTAATTCCCAAGGATCAGAAGACACTACATCGGTTGGGCTATTCTTCCTTATTCGACTGGAAACGTTCCCCGCTCTGACCATCCCCTCCTTGCCAATCTGGGACCAGACGCCCTCCCAGCACCAGGCTGTCACACAGCAGATGCTCACTGAACATCAGTTTCCTTCCTTCCGTTTGCGCCTTGGACTTTACAGAATGGTGCCTTACATACGTCCTACCGCTGTTTTGATTTATATTGAAGTTACTCACATTGCCCAAGTGTCCTGCGTGGGGGTGGCCAGCTGCCTGGGATTAGGAAACACTGGGTCTCATCCAGTCGTGGTTTGTCCTTAACCTTTGCCGATGCTGAGGGATCTCAAGGAAAGTGAGAAAGGGGGAGGCAGACCGCACTGATGATTTTACTCCATCGCTGCAAAATGACCTTCCCTTGATTCTATGACACACGAGATTTACCAAGAGCTTTTTTGTTTTTTCTTTTGGTGGGAAAGGAAAATACAAGCACATCATGTGTATATGTCAGTTGTAAAATGCATTTGTACTTTAGAAATGTGAAAAATGTCTATTTCAGAGGTGATGAGATGGGACTGCCCTCTGAATAATGATGCGGAAGAAGCACGGGGGGATTCTATAGAACGATGCCCTGGGCTACAGGCAATTTTTTGCTCTTTGGGGGTCCTTGTCATGGGCATTACCATGGGCTTTGTGTAGTGGTTACAAGATAACATTTACAAAGAGAAAGAAATCCCACAAAGTCTCCTGGGGGACATATGTTTGGGAAATCTGCTATCACAGGTCCTAGGTCTTAGGGCTCGACTTCGGTGCCTGTGTAACCTCTGCTAAGTCACTCTTGGGGCAAGTTTGTTCACTCGCCCTAGGGATCGTGACCCTCTCTGCCTGGCCTGCTTCATGGTTCGTCAGGGAATCAAATGCAGGGATTATTGAAGGGAAGAGCAAGTAGAAATCCTAATCTGGTTTAATTTGGGAAGGGGGGTGTTTCTGGGACAGCCCCCTCCCCCCAATCCAAGCCAACAGCCTTGTAGCAGAGCCTTTGCAATTGCAGGACGCAGCTGACCACCTCTGCTTCCAGGGGGGGCCCCGACTTACTGGCTGGCAAAAACACAGTGACTTAGGTGCCAAAAATCTCGAACCCACCGGCGACTACAAATGCATTGCAGGGAGATAGGGTTGGTCAACACAGGACACGCAAACGCCCGATGTGATCCTGGGGCTGCCAAAAGGCCTGAGGTTCTCCCTACTATGGTCTCCCCTTTGGAGGAAATCACTCTCCAGAGAGGCCCCATAAGATGTAAAGGTGTTATTTTAGCAAGATCAATGCTGAAATCTAGAACGTAGACTGTAGACTGTAGATGGATCTTTTGGCCTTCCCTGGGTGGTTTGTTTTGTTTTGTTTTTAAGTGTTTCGATTTCCCACAAAACAGCCATAATCCTTCTCATTCCTGTGGCCGCTGTTTGGGGTGTGGTGGGACTGGACGTGGCAGTCCCAACAGGGGCTGCCTGGGCCCCAGGGCACTGGAGACGTTTCCAGAGAGCCAGACGGCATGGCTGCTTCAGCCATGAGCTTCCTGCTGCAGCTTGTGCTGGAGAATTTGAGGAGCCGAGAAAGCTTCTCACCCAAATATAAAGACGGGATGTTTCACGACTCTGAAGTCATGGGGATTCGCTGGAGGGGTTGGGATCCAATCCAGTAAAGGAGAATAACCAACGTGCGCTTTCGTGCATTCGGTCGGTAGTGCTTTTTGAGTACCTACTATGTGCTGGTTCCCTCTAGGGCCCGGGGGCCCATTATTTAATTTCCCCACCAGCTTATGCAAGAGGCACTGTTGTTCCCATTTGCAGATGAGTAAGCTGAAGCTCTCAGAGGCCAGGTTCCATTGATGTCCGTCCCCTGCAGGAAAGCTGTACTCCAAGTCTCCTCTCCGCTGGCCCAGGCTGGCAGGGGCGGGGCAGAGGCTAGAAGGCCTGTGGTGGGGGTTGCCCACTCATTGCCCTCTGGTGCCTGGGGTGCTCCATGCTCTCTGGCTGGGGTCAGAGTCTCCAGGGGCCCCTCGGCAGCCTCACCCACCCTGCAGAAGGAGGGCCGGGGCACCTTATAGACACGTCTGTGTGTGCCCCTTCCGGAGAGACAATGAACCGGCTGACCTCTGACCCACCCTCCAGCCCAGACGCTGTAAACGGCAGGTTCCTAAGAAGATCCCAAGAAACGCTCATGTTTACTGGGGACCGCTCTACTTATAGAACTTACACTTTACAAGGTTTGGAAAAGTATTTAAAAGTCACCCGCGATGCCACCAGCTAGAGAGGACCAGGGTTAGTGTTTGGAGGTCTCTTGCCTTTCTGTCCCCAGGTGATGTCAAATATGAAACACAAGCAGATTGTCTTCCCCTCTGGGGGCACGGATCACGGGTATCTGGTGTTGTTTGTATCCCCTCCATCCCTTTTTTGGCTTGTTTGGAGACTTTTTTTTTTTTTTTTAAGTCCTTCCTTGTACGTAGCACAGACTTCAGGAAATACTTGTTCAATGAAAGAGCGGCAGGCAGAGCCCGGTCATGGTTGGGGCCGGAACACTGGCTGGCTTTGGTGGGGCCCAGCACTGGGCTGAGACGGCTCGTCGCCACTCACTGCCCAGCCATTCCCGGCAACCCTGGCCCGTGCTCAGCCCTCACTGGGCTTTGTCGACCTTTAATAAGAGAGAGATGCAGGTGGAGAGGAGAAGCCGACCTGGGGAAGGGGGGGGGGCGCTGTGGTGTCAGCCAGGGTCTCGGCCTCCTCCCAGGGTCACAGGCAGAATACAACCCCAGGACTAAAGTGTGGGGATCCTCCCCTTTGAGAGCCCTGAGAGGGTGTTCGGCAATAGGAGACCGATCTTCAAGAAAGCAGGAGGTCTGTACATTCCGAGGGTTGGCCAGGCCAGCAAAGGTCGCAGAGTTTCTCTTCTGGAGACTTCCAAGAATCGGGGCATCGTTGTGCACTGGGTCAGCCGCCACCTACCCCGGGGCAGTGGGAGAGACCAGGGACTTTGGGAGCCCTTCCAGAGAGCCAGGAGGCCGTGGCAGGCTGTGGACAGAGGAGGGTGTGGTGGGATGGCCGAGCTGGGGGAAGGGCAGGGTTTCCTCCCTGGGCTGGGCAGGGCGCCTTGCCAATCCGAGGGACCCGGCTTCGTGCTTCTCCGGGGCTCAAGCCCCTCTCAGATCTGGGAGCTGGTGAGAGCCTTCGGACGGAGCTGGCCCACTCGACAAAGGTACGTTAGGATTCTTCCCGGAAAACCAGAAGGAGGAGGGAGTTCCAATGCCAGGCTGCCAGCCCCTGCCAATGGGGAGGCCTGCACGGTAAGGCCTCGGACCCCTGGGTCTGAATCTACACTCTGCCACGTCCAAGCTTGGTGACCGTGGGCAAGACGAGATCTCACCTCTCTGAGCGTCAGTGTTTTCCCCTGTGCAATGGGGATTCAAACCAGAACAAAACACCAAACTTTTTTCCTCTGTTTACCTCCCCCTCTCAGGGTTGCCGAGAGGATTATGCAAGATAAATTAGGGAAAAGGTGCTCAATAAACCTTATTCTGCCCTAAAGGGTGGTTCTCAGAATTAACTGCCCATCCGAATTGCCTTGGGGACTTGGTGAAACCACAGCTCCTCCCCACTCCCCTGCCAAGCAGGTCTGCGGTGGACCTGACTTTGCCTTGTTCCTAAGAGCCCACCGGTGATTCTGAGGCAGCAGGACCCCCCACAGAGCACCAAAGATGCTAAAAGGCTATTTCCAGGCAGGGATCCTGAGTGGGGGCGCAGGGTCTCCCCGCCACCCTCAAAGCCTGGCCCACAGCCCCTCCCTCCCAAGGGCGCAGCGCACCCTGTTGTGAGCTGCTGGTTGCTGGGATGCGATGTGGGTTTTTGTCTGCTGTCCCCACCCCTTGCCAACCCGCCCAGCAGGCCCCACTGCCTTGGCAACGCATTGCAAAGTCCACACAAAGGGAAACTGTGCCGGGGAGGCTGGTCCTGCCCGACGCCCGGGGAAGGGTTTCCATGGCAACGCTGACATCACCAGGCTCAGCTGCCTGCCAAGCCAGGCCCTGAATGGAGGCGCCTGGGTGACCGCGCTGCAGCCCCCGTGGAGAAGGGCGACCCAGGGGCTCTACGTGATGCTGGGGCGGGCCTTCCCCAGTCCCGGGCCCCATGCAGATCTGGGTTCAAAATCCAGACCTGCCCCTGACTTGCCCGGTGACTGAGCACGCCGCAGAGCTGTCTGAGGCTCATTCTCCCCGTCTACAGCACAGAGCCAACAGTGTTTACCTTGCCGTGAAGATTACACAAAATCACAGATAATATATGGCTCCGTGGTAAATTGTAAAAACCGATTCCAGGGGTGAGTGGCAACACTAGGTTGTTTCCAGGGGAGCCCCCTGACTGCCAGCCCCCTTGATGGAGGATCCTGGAAAGAAGCCTAGGAACCGGGAAGGAGAAGGCGCGATTATTCAGCCGCTCCCCCTGGGGGAGGGGCGGATGAGGGGGCAGCATCTGGTTAGGAAAGTCATGGAATGGGGCAACTGTGGGTCCGGATGGTGGCTCCGGGCTGTTCCGATCTCACACCCTGGGTTCAGAGAAGGGGATGCAGGGGTCCAGAAAGTACGTGGCACTGGCCCCGTCATACCCTGAGTGATGAGGCATCAGGAGGCGGATTAGGGTCCCCCTGCACCCTGTGGGTGCACCCTGGGTGGGGGGAGCCACCTCTGTTCTTCACACAGAGGAAGGACACTGATGGCTCTGCAGAAACCAGGAGTCAGAAGCCCCGGCAGGAGAGGCTGTGAGCCTCAGAGAGCTGTGAAGTGTGGGTTGGAGTTCACCCCCGTGTAGTATGCAGGCAGCAGGGGGGTGGGGGCGCTGAGAAAGGCCACGGGGGCTTCCTCTTAGCTGCCTCCCCCTCTGGGCTCTTTGCAGGGGCCAGACAGCGTGCTCAGAAGGTTCCCTCCACCATTTCCTCTCCCCAGGCTCTGGCCGGGGTGCTGTCTGCTCTCCAGCAGTGCCCGCAACCTACCCACCCCCCCCCCAGCACCCAAGGTGCGGGCCCTTCTAAGAAGAGGCCCCCCAGAGTGCTGCCCACCCGCTCCTCTCCACCACCAGCTTTGCCCTTCCCAGCCTGTCCCCCTCAGGGTCCACACCCGCCCCACGCTCTCCATCTTCAAGGGAGGTGCTGGGGCCTGTCCCACTCACAGAGGCGCGGCCTCAGGCCAGGGCTCTGGACCCCTGTGCTGCCAGGCGTTGCTCAGCTGCTACCCAGACGCCTGTGCCCGGAGGCCCTGAGCTCCCTTTGCGGGAGGGCGGTCCTCCCACCCTGCCCCTCAGGAAGCTTCCGGTGAGTTCTGGACTAGCCATTCGGACCTGATAGTAGGAAGGCTGCAGCCCCTCATTCCGTCCACCACCCCCTCCTTCACCTCCCAGGGTGAGGGACCCAGTGTGCTGCTGGGACGAGGGGCGTGTGGGTCACAGGAGGAGAAGGGAGCCATTGGGGTCACTTTGCCAGGCTTGTGCCCAGGGGAGGACAGGAAGGAGCTTCCTATGCACATGCCATGGTCTGTCCCTGGGTCCCTATGGACCCTCCGCCCCTCAGGGCCTGGAACTGACTTATAGTCACCTGCTGTGGTCTCCTGCTCAGACGGACTATGACACGACACTGTTTGGCTTCAAACTGGTTCTGTAAGGGCGGCCCCTGTCCAGTATCCCGAGGGTGCAGTGTCATCCACGGGGGGGGGGGGGGGGGGGGCGTGCCCTGCAGGAGGCCGTGCCTGGGAGCAGGAGGGCCCAAGGCGGGGGTGGGGGGAGACGGAATGCCCCTTTTGAAAAAGGGCTCCCCTGGGAGAAGAACCTGGCGCCCGCTTAAGACACATTCTCTCTCAGCACAAGGGAGCTGCCGGACTCCATCAAGGGGACAGTGGCTGGACTTCGGCCCCTGGGACACCAGCCACACCTTCCCCAGTCTGCCTTTCCTTCAGGGAGACAGGAATTGGGTCAAAAGTTGGAAGCACCTGACAGTAGGCCAACTCTTCCCAAACCAAGTAATGGGCTTTCCCAGGCTGCCTCCTGCAGCCTCCTCGGCATGGGACGGTGGGCCCCAGTGTCGGGGCCTGAGCTCTAGCGCCCAGAACACATTTGGGGAAGTGCCCCGTTCGCTCAGGCCACCTGCTCGAGGCTTCAAGAGGCTCCCGCAGCTGGCCCAGGTCTTCAGACACTCTAGGGGGCTCGATTCTGGACTCTTCGACTTGAGTCTGCTCAGCCCAGCACTGATTTACACCACGTGGTTCTGCAGGAGAAATCAAGTCGGCCCTCAGCGTGGGGAGAGCCGCAGCTGCGGCCTGCGGTGGGTGGCTGGCCTTGGCCCGCCCTCGCCGTGACCCTGGCTCCCGCCTCTCACCGACCTTCACAGATTCCTCACTGAAGAACCTCTGGCCCCAGCGTGGCGTCCCGTGGCCTGGACGGAGCAGGAGCCAGCTGCCGAGGGTGAGGACTCCAGGCTCCCTCCCCGGGGAAGTCCCGGGGCTTCCGGAAGGCTCTTTCACACCTACCACGCCACTGCACCTCCCCAGGACCTGCTGAGGAAGGTACTGTCTTTTCCAGGGCACCAAAAAGGGAAGGGCGTCACAGCTACTCCTCCACGGAGACCAGATGCCCCAGGCCTGTCCTGGGTTCCATGTCATCTCTGACCAGGGAGCACGGCCCACCCTGGGCACCCCAGGGCTCACACAGACTGTCTGAGAGTCGGTGGGTGGGCTCCTGCCTCCCCAAGGTCTCCAAAAGCTGGAGAAAACTCCCTCTGTCCTCCTTGTTCCTTCTTCTCACCAGAGTGTTGACACCAAGTGAGCACTCAGTGACAGGTGAGACCCTGCTGCTTGGGAAACGGCCACGCCAATGACAGCGGGCTCAGCCAGCAAGGACGCCCTGCCAGTGAGTGGCAGATGGACCGTCTCAGGGCCGAGACAGCCTAACCTCGCCTGAAGGGCAAAACGAAGGGCTGTTCTGGATCCCGGCTCTCAAAGTGACTGTCCATTCCAAGACACATGTTGGCGGGTCCTTAGCCCCCAGCAGCCCAACCCTCAGACCAGAGATGTTGTGTCCTGGGGTCCTTCTGCCAGAGGCCGGGGCAGGCCTGGCACAAGCCTGGGAACCGCAGACAGGTCTGCGTCCCAGGCTGGCGTCTGGAGGCCCAGTCTCCCTCGGGCTGACCAGCTGGGACACTTTGAACAAGGGCCCTAATCTCGCTGACTCTCCATTTCCTTGTCTGTAAAACCGGCCCAGCCGACGAGGAAGGTGTTGTGGGGGCAGACGAGATCCTGTGTGCCCAGCTCTGTAATGAGGCAGGCGCTGAACAAAGGGAGGAGGGCGGCCCCCACCCTCTGACCACACAGTTGAGGGGATCAAAGGCCAACAAGGACATTCAACTTTGTTGGAAGAACCAGAGATTGTAAGGTGAAGCCTCTGCCCCCTCCCTGGCCACCTCTGCCTCCTTTGGCTTGGCCCCGGCCCCGTGGAGCCAGGTCTGAGTTAGGCCAGGAAGGCCGGTGACTCATAGTGACCTCACTCCTCCTTGGCTCTATGGTTCCTTCTGTAAAATGGGCACAGCAGCTCTTGGCTAAACAATCTCCCAATGAAAGGCCCCTGATGGCTGTGGAACTCTGTGATTACCCTCACCACCGCTCCTTGCTCTTACTCATCTGCCCAGGAAGATGTGCAAAAGGGGGAGAGTCCAGAAAAGAATCAAAAAATAAAGAAAATAAGCTTCACTTGCAGTCCAGAACTCAGAGCCAGCTGGGTCTCACACCTGTCCTCATCACAGCTGGCTGTTCCTTCCCTGTCACTTTTCCACAACAAAAGACATGTTACCATTTAACCAGGCCATGGGAATTGGGGCCAAACTCTCCAAATGGCAAACCAGCAGGACCTGTTTGCTGGGACACAGTAACCCCACTGGACCTGGTAAGTGGCTGCCCTCCTACAGCCCTCCAACTCCTGCCAGGCCCAGCCCAGCAAGGTGACCTTGGCAAGTCTCCTGACCTTCCCTAGCATCTACCATGTGTCACGGGGGACGTTGGGGGGAGGAGCTGCCAGGAGGAACCAGAGATGGGGCTTGGGGGGAACACACAGATATCCAAGGGGGAAGGAAGCAGTGTCCTCCAGACTTGGCTGGGCAAGCCCAGAGTGATCCAAGAGTCCTGGAGAGACAGGCTAGGAGGGGAGAGGGAGATTGAGCAAGAACTAGAGAGAAGGGGGCCCCCAAAGTCTACAGGCTGGGGGCCATGGGAGCCAGGGAAGGGACAGGTCCTGCCTCTTCCCTCGGTCCTCCCACTGCAGCACCGAGGCCAGGTCTGCCAGGTCTCCCTCCTTGGGTCCCTCCTGAAGCAGGGTTAGGTCTTAATCACCCCAGGGGCCCCCACATGTCTGATACCTGTATATATCATTAGCGCTTATGGAATAACTGCTTGGCTCTAATTCTTCTCCCCGAAGCCCCAGCCTTTGGTTGATTCAGCACCCGGGTTCCTGGACTCCCAGAGCAGGGTGGTGGGAGGGGTCTTAGCGATGATTAGGGTGGGGATGAGGGGGTAAAGAAGAGGGTGTGGGAAGGAACTTATGCTTTACTTTTTTTTTTTTTTTTTTGCCCAACCCAGGGCTTGAACTCACGACCTGGAGCTTGAGATCAGAGCTGAGGTCAAGAGTCAGATGCTTAACTGACTGAGCCACCCAGGTACCCCTACTTTATTATGTTTTAAAAAAATTATTTGCCTGAAGTGATATCAGATTATATATGTTTCCCCTTTTTAAAGTTTTAAGTAAATTTAAATTATAAAATATTTCAAATATACAGAGAAGAGCAGATAGCCACACACCCAACCTTGAGCTTGAATAAATGTTAATGCCGTGCTATATTTTCTTTAGGTCTCCTTTGGTCCAAAAGTTAAATGTTGACAATAGAACCCAAGTGCCATCCCCAGTTTATGTCCTTCCTCCCTCTTCAGAGGAGGCCTTGAACTTGAAATTGATGCATTTTTCCATGTGCATTTTCATACTTTTACTACAGAAATGGGTCCATAAGCAACCTACAGTGTCCTTCTGATGTTCATAAAATGCTGTTGAAACGTGAGCTGTGGACTGAGGAATGGTGCAAGGTTTTCCTTCTTGGTCCTCTGGGGCCTGGCCTACGAGTTACCTCCAGGGCTGGGGCTGCAGGAGGCCAGGCCCAAGCTCTCACCCTCTTCAAACAGGGGCAACTCTCTCCTCTGACTTATAGATGGGGCTTCTGTGTGAGATTTCCTTGGAAAAACAGGTTCCACAGCTTGAAATCCCAAGTCTAATGGAAACCCCTCTCCTGACAGAGGATGTAATTAGGGCCCAGAGAGGGCAGGTGACTTGGTCAAGGTCACACAGCCGGTTCAGTGGCAGTGCCCACTGATGCCCAATTCAGGGTTCTCTGTCCCCCACCGGCCTCCCTTGTTAAACAGAGGAAAGACAGATGAGCACCCAGCCTCAAAGGCTGATTTGCTCCTGCACTGGGGAAAAGGAAAAGCAGTCTGGACCGGCACCTATAAGGACACCAAACCACCACCCCTTTGGAGAATCACAGGGCACAAGGAAAGCCCAGTATGGCAGCCACCAGCCACCTGTGGCTGCTGAGCACTGGGAAGGGACCTAACCCAAACCAGGAGCTTCTGCGAGGTGAGCTACACACGGGCTTTCAAAGACTCAGTATGGAAAAAGGATGTAAAAGATCTCATTCGTTTTATGTTGATTGTACGTTGAAATGATAATATTCTGGATATGTTGGGTTAGGCAGAATATGTTCCTAAAATTGATTTTACCTGTTTCTTTGCACTTTTTAAAACGTGGCTGTAGACAAAGTTAAAATTATATATGCGCCAGCTTTCTACTTCGCTGGATAGTGCTGCCCTAGGCCTTATACCAGTGGCCAAAAGCAAAGCAGTCAGACCGCAGAGAGCGAGGCCAGAGCTGGAGAAAGATGGACTCCGGAAGCGCTGAGTGGGGGGCTCTACACAGAATCCACACCAGGGCACAGGATTCTGATCAGGAGGGGATGGAACATGCAATTGCCCTCCTGCCCCCTGTCAGGGGCTCCTCTCTCTGAGCTCCTCTCACCCTGGCCCTCCAGGATCCAAGCTCGCCCTTGCCTCTGTCCTTGAGAGCCCTGGCGTTCCCTCCCTCTACCTCTGTCTGCACAGACTCTAGGGAATTGGGACAGTGTGAGTCCCCTCTTGCAGATCTCTGGCCTCTTTTTCCTGTAATGATGACAGGGGTCTTTGCTGCCCCCACCCCATCTTCCCTGCCCCATGGAAGTTGAGTGCTAAAACCGGACTCCTCCTCCTGAACCACCTCCCCCACACACCACTGGACCTCCAGGAGAGGGACCCCGGGCTCTAGTGCGCTGCGGAAGCCCCCCCACCCCATGGCAGCAGGCACACTCCATGGCTCCTGGTGGTGAGAGGGGCCGCTGAAGGGCCTCAGCGTCTGGATACCATGCCTCTTGTCTGGCATTGTGGGAGATGCCCAGCCCACCCCCAGGAAGCCTTCCACGAGGACTGTCTTCCCGGGCACCATCGCCCAGGTCTGCGGTTCCAGCCAATTATTCTGTCGTCCCCAGAGTTGGCAAAGCATGACACTTCCCTATTGGAACTTCTCAGCTATCTCCCCATGCAGCTGGGAGCTGTCAGCCAGCAGCTTTTCTCTGTTAAGGTAGGGGTGAGGAGCGGGGGGTGGGGGGCTGCAGTGCCTATCAGAAAATGAGAAAAATGTCAGGCGCTTAAGTGCATATGACAGATAGCAACCTCTCCTCCCCATGGGGGGAAACAGAATCCAGGATGTAACAACTTTGGAGTTTTCGACGGACTGGGGAAAAACCCCCAGCAGCCCCCTCTGCTACTACGACGTAACGCAGAGGCACGTAGGAAAATATTCCGATGACACCAAAGCCAAGTTTTTGAAGGATGGACACGTAATTCGCCTTTCGTCACAGGCTTTTGAAAATCCAGAGGTGGGTGCCGGTAGGAAGCTCTGGGACGCTCCCTCCACCTCCCTCTGGGGAATCCAAATCATTGGATTTTACAGGACACTTCCCTGGAAATACGCTTTCTAATTTAGAAAAAGTCGTCAACAGAGCCCTGCGCTCCAGAAACCACAGACTATGGAGAATGAGCGTACGTGTTGAGAGTTCACTGTTTTAATCAAATAAAAGCTACAACAAAGTTCATCTGACACATAGTTAATGAGATAATCATTGTTGCGCTTCGCGGGAATTAGACATTAATGGGAAGCAGTTTTTATAAATGACGGTAATTATACTGCTGCCTTTACTCAGCCAAAATTTTAAGATTTTTTCTTCGTGTTTTGTTACTTCCCTTGTATATGCGGTCGGTGTCTGTGATGAAGTTTCCTGTGGGTCTCGGGGCGGTGTTGTCACTGTCGCCGCCCGCCCCACCCCCACGCGGGGCGCAGGCCCACAGCGACGGCGAGGTTTTCTTGAGCACCTACCATGTGCCGCTGCTCGAAGCACTCAGCTCGGGTTATCTCGTTGAATCCTCACAAGACTCTCCAGAAATAGGTGTTTTTAGCTGGTAGCTCACGAAAGAGAAAAGGGAGGCTCGGGTTGCTGATGCCGCCCAAGGTCACGGTCACGGAGGCAGGAGTGGGCCGCCCCGGGCAAGCTGAGCGTGTGGCTGGAGCGGAAGCACAGTGTCGGACAGCCCTTCTCCCCTGTCCCTGGCTGGCCTCTGCTCTCTGGGGACACCCTGTGACGGGCACTTGAGGGCAACAGGCCGCAGGGGGAGGAAAGGGGGCTCAAGGCAGCACAGGCTTGGCAGCCACGTAGACCAAAGTTCAAATCCCAGCCGCTCACACACGGGGCGTGTGACCCTCTGAGCCTCGTCTGCAGGGCCCTCATCCGCCAGGTGGGGAGGGGGTCCGGGCAGCGGGGCTGATAGAGGCCTAGCGCAGGCCGCACGCACGGGTGGGGGCAGGCCCGTCGGGGGGCGCAGGAGTGGCGGCAGGGACCAGGTTGCACAGCCCCTACCTGGCAGGCTTGGGATCCAGTGAGGGAAATAAGCGAGAAAGCACGTTTCCCGCTGAGCTCTGTGATCTGGGGGGCACTCAAGGGGCGACACGGTCCCAGGCTGTCATTGGGACTCGCTGCAGGTCAGTTTAGGGTTCATGAGCAAGGCGAACCCCCACTTTCATCGCACATCTCCCCAAAAAGCCTGCAGGCCCCTCTGTAGTCCTTCCACGCTGTTCTCTGGTACGAAGGGTTAAGCCCCTGCGTCCAGTCCTGCCCAAGGCGCAGGGAGGGGTCAGTCAGCAGGAAACCCGAGGTGGAAAGGGAACAGAGCCTGCAAACACTGTCCAAGACAAACTTCTGCCACCTTACCATTGTGCCCTGGGCCTGACCTATTTGCCGTGACCAACAGGGGGACAAAGAGAGGTTATGTGTAAAGGTACTTTGTGTCCCTGCAACAGAGGGCCAGCAGGGAACTCTTGTCACTGGCTGGCCGGGCTGGGATTCCAGGGCATGACCTAAACCACCAGAGTCACTGGCAAAGCCGGACTGAGTAGGGGCTGTTGTGGCCCTGGAGGGGCTTCCATCCTCAGGCGGGGGGCCACAAGGGTCACTGGGGCTGGCAGGGTCATCTGGGGCCAGTGGAGTCCTGGGCACTGACCAGAGTAGAGTGCTCAAGAGTCACAGGGCTGCATCTAGGCCACACTTGGGGCTGAGTTCTAAATCTGCCCTCTTCCAGCTGCGAGACCCCGGGGAAGCTCCTTCTTTGCTCTGAGTCCCACCTTCCCCATCTGTGAAATGGGCTCGTCGGCCAGGCTGCGAAGATGCGTGTACTCTGACTCGCATGCTGAGCCCAGGGGCTGACTCAAATGAGGGCTCTGTCAACGTCAGCCATTCATAACAACAATAAATATTATGATAATTCTTTCCGGAAATTCCTGTGGAGCACCTGTGACAGGCCAGGCCCCGTGCAGGGTGCTCTTGGACTATGAAGGTGAGTAAGATGAGTCCCGCCCCTCCTAGGGGGCATGTGCAGGATTAATTCTAACCTAAGCCTGAGAGCACTGAGTGAAGTGAAGAGAGGTGTGCCAGGACAGGCATTCAGGGAAGGCTTCCTGGAGGAGGCAGCTTTTCAGCAGGCTTGGGCAGGTGGCTAAGACCGTGGAGGTGGGGGAAGAGAGGAAGGGCATGACTGCATGAGGAAGGAAGCAGAGCTGTGAAAGAGCATGCAAGTTTAGGGCACACAGAAGCTCTGTGTGGCTGAAGCACGGTGTCCAGTGGGGGCACGGGGGAGCGGTTACTGTCCCACGAACATGCCAGTCTGCTTCTGCCGTACTGGGTGACCCTGAGCCAGTCACTTCCTGTCTCTGCACCTGATGGATGGCTCCCCATCTTTCCCTCCGAGAACTTGAGTTACCCCCTTCATTTTTTCCATTCTCCCTCCCACGCAGGCTGAGTCTTTGTATGATGAAGTCACTGAAGGTTTTGACCATGGCTGTGAATGATCAGTCCCAGGCAAAGTGCAAAAGCCCTAAAAGTGTGGGGGTGGGTGGGACGATGCGAGGGCCCCACCGTAGTCCAGGAGGGCTAGATGGGGCCTGGGCTGCAGGAGTAGAAGAGAAGGGTGGGGTGGGGTGTGGGGGTGGAGGGGGGTGGGCTAAGAGCGGTGAAGGAGAAAACATTCTGCCTGGAGCCCTGGCCTGGAGGTCTGGAGGAGGGGCCAGGAGGAGGAGGAATCAGGGATGGCGGAGTCCCTGGGTCAGAAGTAGGGCCTGGGTGACTGGCTAGCTGCAGAGCTGGGGAACCCGGCCGGACGGACAGCTCCGCTCTCCGGAGAGGGAGTTAGGGGCTGATTGAGCACACATGGAATTGGAAGCACCTGTAAGAGTCTGCAGTGGGGTGTTCAGTAGGGAAGGGAGTTTGGAGCAGGGACTAGCGGTCTGGACGTTGCTAGATGGCGCCAAGGCTGGAAACACAGGTTATCCCGTCCAGCTCAGGGCCTTTGGCTGATTCCACAGGGACATGGGACACGGGGGATAGGGAAAGGGAATGACATGGAAGTGACAGTCCGGGGCCTCGCTCTCCTCCTTCTGTGGCATGAGAGGTCTTGACCGGGGGCGGGGGGGGGGGGGGGACCAGCTCTCCTGCACCTTTGCTTTAAACCCCATGAGATGGTCTGGAGAACAGCCTCTGTTCCCAAGTGCAGTCTCCTTGCCAAGACACCTGTTCTCTTTCCCTTGGGAAAATCCTAAGGTGCCCCCACCTTGGCCCCTTCTGCTTCCGCTGTCACTGCTCTGAATTCTTATGGGTTGGGCGGGCAGGTGAGGAACAGAGAGGTTCGTTCTAGGGCAGGTGTTGGGGCCCAGGCCCTGTTCCTGCTGGCCATTTTCTTTGGTATCTGAGGGGAGGCCTGGCCTGGGTAGGCGGGACCAATGAGACTGGTGCCTAATGAGTGACTGATGTGCTGGCCAATGGGACACACTCAGGCCTCCTAACCCAGCAACTCAAGGTGTCTTAAAGATCACCTGGCTTTGGCCTCCCATCCCCCACCACCCCCACCCCCGCCCCCAGACCAGAAAAGAGTGGGTAGGAAGAGACCTGGGGCTGACTTTTTATCTTTTGAAAAGCCTAGCAGAAATAGAACATTTATCTGTGTGAAGGCTACACAGGCTTAACTAAAATGTCAAGTTTCTTTGCTGGAATTATAACGGGGAACATGATAAATGTACATTTATTCAGTCATTACTAATTCAAGACCCTGTTTTGCACGAAACAAAACCACGGTATGCTGCTCAGAAGCTCCGATTGCTTTTGTGTCATACAAAAGCGGCTCCTGAATTCATAATTACTGAATGCATGTGAGTCGATAGCCCTGAACTTTTAAAACATGGAGTGTGTGTGTGTCTACGTGTGTGTCTATGTGGGTGTGTCTGCGTGTGTGTGTGTGTGTGTGTGTGTGTGTGTGTGCGTGCTGGAGGGCAGAGCTGAGATAATAAAGTGAAGATGTTCTCGTTTTATAGATGAGAAAACCGAGGTGCAGTGGGTGAGTGGCCAGCTCCGGGTCCCATCATGCAGGGGTGGAGGGGACGGGGGGACACACCCAGCACAGCCAGGCCCCCTGACATCCCAACTGTAGCCTGGGCGCTCCCTGGTGCTCTGCGGCTGATGTCTCACTGGCAGTGCGGGGGAAGGGGGGTGGTAGGAGGAGAAGAGCTAGCGAATTTTGTATCTTTGGGCCAGGGTCAGCAGCTGCCTAAGATAAGGGCAGGGGACCCCTGGGAATACACAGTCTGTGGATTGGAGGGATTGATCGGGGCAGGAAAAACAGGTGCAGGTGATAACAGGGAAACGGGGGAGGGGAAACAAACAGAGACAGAGAGAGGTGGATGGGACCAGACCGAGCGGAGGTGAGGCCCCCTCGTGTTTGTGGTCCTGGAGGGCAGATCCCATGGTGAGCAGAACCTGGTCCCAGGCCCGCCTGCTCCGTAGGGCCCTGAAGTGCATGATCAGAAAGGTCTGAAGGGAGGACCCTGGCCTCAGCTGGCTCTGGCCTCAGCCAGTGGGCAAGGGCGATGCCCACACATGGGGGGCAGGGTTGCCCTTTGACAAACCAGTGGCGGTAGTACCCCCCCCCCCACCCCCTAAGAGCCACCCAGCCACTGGGGCAGACAGTCCCTTTGTTTCCTAGGCCCTGCCCCAGAGAACTCTTGTGCAGAACCAGCCCCATTAAAAATCCCTCCCCTGGCAACTAACTGGGAGCCCAGTCTGGTGTGGGGAAAAGGGCACTGGGCTAAGGGTTCGACGTCCACGGCTCCAGGCCTTGTCCTGCCACCAGCTCCCAGACTCACTCTGGGGGCTGCTCAGCCGTCCCCACTCAAGAGGAAAGGTCTCGAGTGACTTCCGGGTTCCCGGGCCAGCAGTGAACTTGGCTGGGGAGCTGGGTGGGAGCTGGGGTGTTGCTTCCTTCCCCCGCGCGCTTGGTGTACAGACAGAGGCTCTGCCACTCACAGGAGGTGGGGGCAGAGGGTGGGCTGGGCATCGGGCGGCCGCTCTCCTCTGCCCCAGCACGGCTGTGGGGACCTGCTGGGGCCCTCGGGTCCTGCGCTCGGGCAGCAAGCCGACACCTGCATGCGGGTGGCTGGGCGTCCTGCCCAGGGAACTGGGCCCAGGCCCTCTTGTTCAGCCAGAAATTCCAGCCTTTTAAGGATCAAGGGCCAGAGAGGGACCTTTTCCAGGCCGCCAGGGAGCTGTTTTTCCAGCTTGGTGGTATCACCAGGCCTTGAGGGAGACTTCCCTGATCTTTGATTGGGCTTTCTGGAAAGGCGTTTGTCTGCACCTGGCAGGAGGAGCAGCTGGCTTGTGGCCACTTCTGTCAGCACGGAGGCTCCGGCTCCCTCATCCAGGCCCTTGGGAAGGAATGACTTTTTAAATCAACTTTATTGAGGTCTGATTTACATACAATGAAATGTACTCATTTTAGATGTACTGTTGTGCCGTGTACCTAGCTCAGTAATCAAGGTATAGAGCATTTCCATCAGCCTCAAAGGTTCGCTGTGTCCTCTGCCCAGTCACCCCTACCTTGGCCCCAGGCATCCAGCGATCAGCTTTCTGTTCCCATAGATCGGCTTTGCCCGTCTCACATATATTTCCATACAGTCTGGACCCTTGTGTCTTTTCGCTCTGCGTAATAATTTCGAGATTCATCCATATCCTTGTGTCTGTCGGTGGTTCTCTCCTTTTTCTTGCTGAGTAGTAGTCCGTCATGTGGCTACATCATAGACTGTTTGTTGGTTCCCTTGTTTTGGGGCATTTGGTTTGTTTCCAGCCCGCAGCTATTGTGAATAAGGCTGCCATGAACATTTGTCCGTAAGCCTTTGTGTGGACGTGTGTTTTCCTTTCTCTGCATTAGTACCTAGAAGGGGGACTGCTGGGATCGGACGATAAGCTTGTTTAACTCTGGAAGAACCCACCAACCTGTTTCCCGGAGCGGTTGTACCATTTTATGACCTGTGACTAGGGAGGAATTTGGAATGCTGCCCTTCGCTGTCTTGGCCTTTTCTCTTCCCCAGAGACTGAGCAGAGCTGTGCGGTGGTTTGGCGTTCCGGGGCTGGGGAGGGCCCCTTGCCTTGCCAGAAGACATTCCCTTGCCCCTTCCACGTGGCAGCTCACCGTGGAGATTCAAGCGGCTGTGCTCCGCGGAGGAGGGCTGAAGATCTATTTATACGTGAGTTTAAGCAGATGCATTGTTGGCTAAAATGCCGTAATTCTTTTCCTTTTGCTCGTTCACACCATTCCGGGCGAGTGTTTTTAAACAGAGCTACGGACACACTGGCGGCCCCACCCTAATCTCCCTGCCACCCGCCCGCTCCCCCCCACCAAGGTAAAACCATTTCTTTCCGAGGTCAGGGGACATTGAGTGCTGCTGTCCTGGGTACCCCTTTCTCCCCAGTGGGGTAGGCGATGCGTGGGGCCACAGAACTTGCTGTTTGGCTGTCACGCCCCCCAACACCTTGCTTCTCACTGCCATCGGTCACCAGAGAGCTCTGGGCTCCCCCAGCGCCAAAGGATGCAGCTGCCCAGAGGGAAAGAGGGAAGCTTCCTTGCTCATGGCCAAGAGGTGTGAAAGTACCAGCAGAATAAAGGCTCTTCGGTGGGAGCAGAAATTGAGGAAACCCAGGGGCCTGGCGTCGCACATGTGCTGAGCTGAGCTTACTGCTGTCCCTGTCCTGAAGTTGTTAAGCCTGGGCCAGCAAGTGGCTCCTTCAGGATAAATTAAGATTTCCTTCCTTGTAAGACTCTTGGGCTATCCTCTCCCTCAGATCTCAGGACACCTGCCAAGGCATTCTCCGCTGCTTGGGAAAACAGCACTGCCTGTTCCAGGACTACCTCAGTTAGTTGAGAATGACAAGCAGACTCTGAGCTGAGTGCAGAGCCCAACGTGGGGCTCGATCCCACAACCCTGAGATCATGACCTGAGCTGAAGTCAGACACTTAACCGACTGAGCCACCCAGGCGCCCCTAGAACATTTTTTTTTTTTTTTTTTTTTTTGCACCATCTACATTGGGCCCTTATGTGGGCTGGGCCTTCAAGAAAAAAAAAATCTCAGATGATCCTTGCCCAAAATGCATTGACAATTCCAGAAGGACACAATGACACTCAGTGTTTAAGACAGTGGAGGACCAATATTAGATGAAGAAAGACAGACATATAAGGACGCAAAACAGCAACAAGAGAGGTGAACGTAAAGTCCCGTTGGAGGGGGGGTTGTAGTTGACACATTCGAGGAGGAGTTATTTGGACTGGGCCTTGAAGGGTGATAGAAGTTTTCCCTGTGAAAGGGGTAGAGGGATATTCAAAGAGGAGGGAATGCCATGTGCAAAGGCACAGAGGCGTGAGGCACTGGCCGTGTTTGGGATTGCCTTGGAGTGATACGGCAGAAGTGTGGGGGTCCGATGGGCCAGACTGTGGAAGGCTTTGTGCTATGCTGGGGGGCGGGGATCTAATTTTCCTGGAAGCCTTATAGGCAGGGGCAAGCCATGGAGAGATTTGCATTTTAGGAAGATTGCTTTAGAGAAAGTGAGGTGGAGAGTATGGGGAACAGCCGGGAGGGCCGAGGAATAATGTAGGTGAAAACCGAGCTGCCCCCAGCTAAAGCCTGGGCTTGGAGAGAAGGGGCAGGTCTGAGGGACTCAGGGGTCCAGCTCCGACCAGGCAGATGGAAAGGGGCCTCTACCAGGCCGGGGAAGGTTTCAGGCTGGAGAAGTGACTTCTGGAATGGACCTGGAGCTATGGGCTCTCAAAAGCCTCCTCCAGAAAATCCCCGAGCTGATAGGTCCCTAGGAGATCGAGGTTGCCAACTTGATTCCTTCCAAACAGCAAAGTGTGAGGATTCTCTGAGGCGTCAGCTTTCCACGGGAGCTGGTGAGGCAACATACCTATTGTTGGAAAATGGGTTCTTCAGGGAGGGTGCCGAGGGGGCCCCCCGGGCTCGTTACAGCACGGAGCGCACAGCTGTAGGTCGTCCAAACCCTCCACTTGGCTTTATTTATAATCCTAATTACACCCTCCAGGAAGAACAATTGCTGATCGACCCAGTTACAAATTAAAGTTAATAAAATGAAGAGCCGATGGAGCAAGTTCAGCCAAATGCAGGGACGCCTGAAGCGATCACGATCATGGGACTCGGGCTGGCCCGCCCCCCTCGCACACCGCTCTCCTCCCACAGCCCCCCTCCTGCGCCCGGTGGCGATCGGGTCCACCTGCAGTCGCCCCCCATCAGGCCTGGCAGGCTTCAGGTTGCCCCGGTGGCCCCCCCCTCCACCACACCCAGGCCTTCCCCTCCACCGGTGTCTGGCCCGGGGGCCACGTCAGCTGTGGGCGAGGGTGTTTGGAAACCGAGGCTGCTACACGCAGAGCCTCAGGAAGCTGAGACAGGAAACAGGGCCTCCGCTTCTGCCCTCCTTCCCCAATCTCTTGTGTTCCCCTTCGCAGCTCCCTTGGCTATTGGCGGCGCCTCTCATTTCCCCCGATCGCTCTCCCTACCCACTTCCTCACCCTGTGGCTGACCTTGTCCATCAGCCCTGAATGTTCTGAGAGGGGCCCTGGATCCTGTGGCTGTCCCAAATGGTCGGCGGGCGCTGTCCGCTTGGCTCAGCAGCACGGACAGCTCAAACACAGCCTCTGGCTTTTGCTGACCCCGTTCATTCCTTTTTTCTTTGTAAAGAGTGGAAACTGGAGAGGGAGAGTGGGGGACAACCGTCTCTCCCCGGCCCAGCTGTCTGGGCATGGGGCTCCTCTCTCTCCCTCCCCTTGCCTCCTGCTGAACGATTAGAGACAGTCGGTCTTCATTCCTTCCAATCCACAGCACACAAAATGGGGGGGTTATCTGGGATGTCCAGGGAAGCATGCCAGGACAGGGCCACTTCTCTGCAGGGGGTGGGAAAGGCACACGGTTGGTGTCCTACCTCTGACCCTTTCTGCCAGCTCCCAGAACCCAAGAGTCACATGCCTGGCAGGGAAATGGCACATCCCCCGCCCCCCAGGGTTTCGTCCAGCCGTTCTGGCTTGTCTTTGCCTTATATCTGCCCAACTCCAAACTCCGGCCCTGGCCCTTTGGACTAGGGGTTTCTATCCAGTCCCACTGGCATTCGGCTCTTGCAATTCGTCGATGGGCATTGATGGGGCTCACACAGTGGGATGCCCCCATCTCCGCACCGCTGTAATTTCAGCTGTGCCCTGGCTGCAACCCTGCCAACCTCCAAGACTCTTGGCCTCTGCCCTGGGGAAGCCAGGCTGGACAACCCAAGGGAAGGTCTTAGAGTGACCAGCAGAGGGGCAGAGAGGAAGCTGGCGAGGCCTTCAGGGTGGGTCATGCCTGGGGTCAAGACCTTCACCATCAGACTTCAATGACTCGCCTCTGTGGGTGGCCCACCCACCCCTTTGTATTGTGATCAGTCTGTTTCCTTGTCGGCCTGCCCACCAGACTGTGGGCTCCGAGGGCAGGCTTCTGTCTCATTGGCCATCAGATCCCCACTACCTGGTGTGGGTTCTGGCTCTCTGACCACGTCTCTGTTGAACAAAGAAACAGATGAATGAAGGAGCTCTTCTTCCTTTATTCCCTGCTGAGGCTGACGTCAGCCTATTTACATAAGGCCCAAGGGAGAAGCTTCAGCCCATCAAGTCCAGTTGATTTACTTCTTAAAATACACCTCCAGCCAATGCCTTCTTCGGGGACTGTGCATTTCTCGCCTGGTTAATTCCAGCCAGAATTGGTTCACTGACTCCTGGCTTCCGTTTTTAACTCTCTCCGACCTGTCCCTCTTCTCCCCTGCTCACAGGTATAATGCCACTCCTTTGTTTAAATACGGTCACTACCTCTCCATCTCCCACAAAATACAGTACAGTTCCTGGGGCGCCTGGGTGGCTCAGTCAGTGAAGCATCTGCCTTCGGCTCAGGTCATGATCCCAGGGTCCTGGGAAGGAGCCCCATGTCAGGGGAATATGCTTCTCCCTCTGCCTCTGTCCCTTACCAACTGCCACCCCACCCCCGCCTTGCTTGTGCTCTCTCTCTCTCTCAAATAAATAAAATCTTGTTGTTGTTGTTTTTAAGTACAATTTCTTTAGGTCCTCTATGATTTGGCCTAACCTACTATTCAGCCCATTTCTTGCTCTGTTCCCCTATGACCCTGGGAGCCAACCCCTTGGAACTTTTCACTGTTCTAGCGAGTCGTCTTCCACTCCACACCCTGCATCATCTGTCCCTTCTGCCAAAGCTGTGCTCCCCAGCAAACCCCACCCTTTCTGACCTACAGACCTCGCAATAGCCCTGCAAGCCCCAGCTGAAGTGTCACCTTCTCTGTGACTCCTCTGCTGTCATCAGTGAGCCATCCAACAGCCTTTTCGGGTGTGTCTTTTTGTCCAGCACAGGGGAAGGCCAGAGTACTGCAGTCCTTTGCTCCACATTTCTATTGCACGAGCACATACGCCACTTGAGGGCAGGGCCCGCGTTGTACTCACCTCCCCATACTCAAAGCTGGCAGAGAGCCTTGCACTTGGTGGAAGAGGCCGAGTGTGATAGGCTGTGTGGCCTTGGGCAACTTACTTCCCCTCTGTCTCTCAGTTTGGTCCTTTGTAAAACTATCATAATAGCTCCTGCCTGAGGGAATCCTCAACAATGAGGGTTACCTGAGTTACTACCTGGAAAGCTTGTGACCAGTGCTTCTCACGTATTAAGCCCTCAATGCATGTTAGCTACTGTTATTATAGGGCTTATTTGGCCCTCTGTACGCGTTTTTTGAATGAGTGAGTGAATGAGAGCCTGGGCAGTCTAGCAAGGCACTTTCCAGCAACAAAGAGCATTCAGTGTCAGAGTCCTTCTGTTAAGATCTTAAGGACAGGTCAAGGTACCGACTGCCACCTCGATCGGCAGTACTTTCTTTGTGAGGAGCAATTCACCACTTCTCCAAGTAGAGCAAAAAATGTTTGGTTAAGGAAAGATGACTGCATGGGGCGCCTGGGTGGCTCACGATCGCAGGGTGGTGAGATCGAGTCCACGTTGGGCTCCATGTTCAGTGCAGAGTCTGCTTGAGATTCTCTCTTTCTTAGAGCACGAGCAGGGGGAGGGGCAGAGAGGGAAGAGGGCTCCCCACTGATCAGGGAGCCCAAAGTGGGGCTTGATCCCAGGACCCCGGGATCATGACCTGAGCTGAAGGCAGACACTTAACCGGCTGAGCCACCCAGGTGCCCCCAGATAAATGAATCTTAAAAAAAAAAAAAAAGAAAAAGGAAAGATGACTGGAGCAAGCTTATCAGACTTGTAAGAGGAAGGACAGGAAGGAACAGGACATTTGCAACTTGGTGACAATGGTGGGAAGTCAGCAGGAAGGCAGCACTGGGGTCATCCATCGATCCACAAACCATTCACAAATTCCCTGGTTGCCTTTGAGGAGGGATGTGGACCCACGATTACTCAGCTGCTAAATGACAAGCAACCAGATGGAGAAACAGATTTCCGCATCCAAAAAACCTTAAAGACCATCGAATCCCAATCATTTCTTCAGAGAATGATCATGATTTTGGCCTTGGTTCAAATTCTGATCCTGTTATTCCCATTTATGAGATGTTGATATATCCCTGCCTCTCACTGACCTGTAACACGGAACTAATTCCTCACATGGTTGTTGTGAGGTTACAATGACACTAAGTGGGATAATTTACACAATGCAAAGCATGTGAAACATCTAGGATCATAGATGTGTGCAAACGTAGTGTCTGGATCAGTTTTGAAACATATGCTATACCTGGATCTGATAAAAATACTCACTTCTAGAGCAACAATAACACTGGGCAGAAACAGGGTCTATTTCTCATTCTTACGTTCTAGTCTGAAAAAACGTTTGAACTGAGTACATACCGTGGGCCAGACATTTTGTTAGTGGCCAGAAATACGGAGTTAAAAAAACAGGGTCCCTGTCCTCATGTCGCTCATAGTCTAGACAAGACAGATTTCTAGTCCTAAGACAAGTTCCACAGGTAACATGATGTATCCACAGAGCAAAAGCACTAAACCGAGATGGGACCAGATTGGAGATGAGGCGGTTAAGGGAGGCTTCTGGAGGAGGTAATGCTTGAACCAAGTCCTGAAGGAAGAGTAGAAATTATCCAGACAAAAGAGCGGGGAGGGAAATTCATTCCAGGAAGAGGAAACAGTAGATTCAAAGATCCTGGGGCACAAAGAAGCAGTCCTGTTCTAGGAAAAGCAAATTGCCTGACAAGGATGGAGGGGGCATACCTTCGTGTGGAGGCAAGGGAAGAGATGGGAAAAGCAAGGTGGCCTCATGTCACAAAGAGCCACGACACCAGGTTAAGAACTCCTGAGTCTATCCCGAAAGTAGTGGAAAGCCATGGAAGATGGCAAAGCAGAGGAACGAACTGGTGATATTAGTGTCCTGTTCTGCTCACTCTGGAGGCTGGAGGACCGGAGACCCAGGGGTCGGGGCGGGGGACGGCTATTCTAGAAATGCAGGCAAGACATTGTCGCCTGGAGCGACACCGACGCCATGAAGAAGCTGACCTCACCACCTAGAGCCACAATCTAGAAATTAGCAAATATATCCTGTTCCGTAGTAGATCCTCATTTGAAAAATGGCACCTGCATACTTCCAATACCCCAGGCTGGGGGGTACCTATCAGCAGTGCCCCAGCAAGGAAGGAAGAGCATGGAGATAAACTTTAGAATGTGGGGAGGTAGGTCCAAGAGGATATACCCCCAAAATGTTTATAGAGACTATTTCTGGGTAGCAGGATTAGGGGTGACTTGTCTTCTTTTTTTCTACAACAAACATGAGTTATTTTTTATGTATTTATTTTATTTTTTAAAGTAAGCTCTAGGCCCAATGTGGGACTCGAACTCATGACCCTGAGATCAAGTGTCACCTGCTCTACTAATTGAGCCAGCCAAATTCCCCAAACATGAGTTATTTATATATTTTTCTAAAGAATTAAACAGGGGCGCCTGGGTGGGTCAGTCGGTTAAGCGTCTGCCTTGGGCTCAGGTCATGATCCTGGCCTCCTGGGATCAGCCCCTGCCCGGTGGTGGGTGGGGAGTCTGCTTCTCCCTCTGGGTGGGGAGTCTGCTTCTCCCTCTGCCCCTTCCCCCTGCTTACACACTGCCCCCCTCTCTCTCTAGCATGCTCTCTCTCAAATAAATAAAATCTTAAAAAACAAACAAAAATTAACCCTAGAACTTTGGATCAAAGGGATTTGGAAGATCTAGGAAGATCAGTAGGACTGGGAGAGGGCTAATTCAGAGGTCGGGATCCGGTTTGGAGCCAGTGATGGTGAGAAGATGTAGGGGGAGACCAAAACTCTGCCCACAGGAGGCTTGGGCAGGACAGTAAGTGCCTGACTTTTAGGGGGATCCTGGTGAGCAGAGTGGAGAAGGCAGCGATTCCATCAGTCAGGGGATGACATTCGGTGGAGGGCTGGGGGGCAAGTGCTAGGCGCCCAGGTTGTCAGTAGGCAGCCGAAAGACATGGGGAGAGATTGTGTAACTGGGTTGTGGGGAAGGAGAATAGTGGCCCATTGTTGGAGACCCGATCAACAAATGGAGAGCGGTCATCCTGGGGGCATGGGCCTGAAAGAAGGTCCAAGACGGCGTAATTATCCACTGCGGGTCCGCGCCTGGGCTGAGTCACCGGAGAACTGTGTTAACCCAGTTCAGCTTTGCCTGCCCCAGCGCTTGTGACAAAGCCGCTGAGATCCTGTGGCCGAGAGGCTCTCGCCACCAGGCCTTGGGCCTGCCCAGCAAGCGAGAGAAAAGCAGCCAGCCTTATCCGTCACACGCAATCCTCGCAATCCTCTCCCCCCTTCCTTCCTCGAGTTGGGGATTTGCGTAATCGGGCACCTGACTGGGGGGGCGGGGGGAGGTAAGTGCCCTCCCTCTGACAGCTGCGTCCTACGCGCTCCCGAGACCAGGTGTAGGGGGACAGCGGCTCAGTGGGCCTCGGTCCGCTCTGAGCGGCAGCCGTGTTGTGAGGGGGAGCCCGATGTTCGCAGGAGTGGGTTAATGAGGTTGGAGACTGGTAGCTAGCCTGGGGATCGGAGCCAACGGCCGTTACATCACCAGTGGAAATAAGAAACTACTGGAAGAAAGGGAGGAGCTGGCAGGCCTTCCACAGGGGTCTCTGAATTTTCATTGCGATTCCGCTCAGCAGAAGGCGTGGAACAGTGAGCATTTCGTTCAACCCCTCAGAGTCTTCGTCTGACTGCAAAGTGGTGGGAACGCACATGTTTGTGATCCCAGGGACCACTACGAGGGTACCCTTGTGCAGAGCTCATGGTGGGCGCCAGGCTCTTGTCCGAAGGGCTGTACGTATTTATATGATATTGGATTGGATTATATTACACTCATCAGCTCTATAGTTCGCAGCAACTCTCCGTGAGGTGGGTATCACCATGATGACTGTCCCCCTACAGAGGCGACAGCGAAAGCACGGGGAAGTTGAGAGACTTGTCCAAAGTGGTGGAGTCTGCGTTCAGACCCCATGCAGCCAGACTCAAGACCCCAAGCCTCAAAGCCGGCCTTCACCCCCTCCCCAGCTGCGGACTCCTTTTCCCACAGATGTGGGTTTGTTTCTTTCAGTCGTGACTGACACCCCCAGAGGCCTGAGTCTGGGAGCCTCAGGCCCCACTCACAGCCTGCGTGCGGTGCTCACCAGGGTTTCACCCCAGGAAGGGATGGGAGCGACAGGTGTGTCCGCCCCGTGTGCGTCCTCACAAAACCACGGAAGGCACGGGAGGGGAGACTCTGAGAGCCGGGGACCTCCCACGGGCATAGAGCTCCGAAGCCCAAAGAGGCAAACTTGCCAATGCCCGGCTTCTCAGGCCTCTTGGAAAGGAAGCCAGGCAATGGGGTAGCTCAGGGCTAGGCCTCGAGAACCTGGGGTCAAAGCCCATTTCTGCCACTTCCCGGCCATGTGACCTTGGGCAAGGGACTTTACCTCTTTGGGCTTTGGTTTGCTTATCTGTAAAATGGCGATCCAGTCATACCTACCTCGGAAGGCTATGGGGAGGGGCACATGGGATGCTGTCCACCGCTAGTGGAGCGACAGCCCCAGGCCCGGGCCAAGAGTACAGGATTTGACTCAAGGTTTGTTTTGCTTAGAGGAGGCAGGGAAGGGCTATACCCAGAAACCAGAAGATTCACACGGTGGTGGGGCATCGGTCTGGAGAAGATTCTAGCAGGAAGCCAACGGTAAAGTCAGACTGCGGGGAGGGAGGAATGAGGTCCCAGGAGGCTCGAAGGCAGGTAAATGGGGAAGGGTCTGATTGGACTGGTGGTTATTTTGGGGGCCCACAGCTAGGCAGCTGGATGCCCTCCTTCCAGGACCCGTGCTCAGTATTCGGAGGGCCTGCCAGTGTCCGGTGGGCCATCAGTATGGCAGTCAGGTGAGGACCTGGCAGCAAGGAGTGGAGGCACATATACTGGGAAGGAATTTGGAGGTGGAACTCTGCTTTCCAGGTGGCTGGGGTTAGGGAAGAGATGATGAAGCCTGTAGGAGGAAGCCACCAGAACCGGGGTTCAGTTGACATGGGGAGAGGCCGAGTCCAGATATTAGGTAGATATAGGGGGGCCAAGGGGTCAAACCAAGGGGAGAAGGTAATTAGCATATGCAAAAGCTGAGGCTAGTGCTTGGTTCAAAGCGCTTGCAATTGTTGGTGGTGTGATGCTGTTTTGGCAGCCGGGATCCGCGGTGGAGAGACAGGATTTCAGTTCCTTAAGCAGAAGTTATCAGACTGGGCACGGATGCCTTGTTACTTCCCTCCATACATCTGGGCACCGATACTGCCTGCTTTTTAGTTTAGCTAAATGAGACCGTTTAAACAACCAAAACATGCATCACCTATGATCACCATGATTTCATAAAAGAAGAGCCATCTTATCACCAGAGCTAAGATGGACATAATCTCAGAATAGACATTTAAATTAGTCATGAAAATTAAGTTTACAAAAGGCTCCCTTGCACTGTCTTTTTGTCGGTGTGCAGCTGATGGAGGGAAATCCATCTGGAGCTCGGCTGATGGGCAGAGCAGAGTCTGGGACACATTCATGCCCAGGGCTCCCCTTCCCGGGCCCTGGGCTGCCTTGTGGGGCTTGGTTGGGAGGAACGTGAGAAAGGCTCTGTGGCCACGGCCAAGGTGCCTGTCCTGACCCTGAGCTTTCGTGCTCACGGCCGGCACCTCTGCTGTCCTGTGCAGACACTCCAGGCCACTGGCTTCTGGCCCAGTCTGACCCCACGCCATGCCATGGCCACCTGGGTCCTCTTCCTCCTACAGTCCTCCGCTTGCCCTTTGGACACGACACCTGAACTTGTTTTCTCCCATTTGACCTTTGGCACTTTTTAAGGGCCTTGGCTGGAACCTGCCTTCTGCCCCTCCTGGGACACCCTGCCCCTCCTGGGACACCCTGCCCCATCCCCACCCCTGGACCTCAGCCTCAGCCCTTGCGCTCGATTGCTGAGGATCCGCACGGAATGTTAGCGCTAAGATCTGCCCTCCCAGCCACGGCAGTATGGACCCAACACTGCTTCCACCCATGTGCTCCTCGTCTCCCCATGGGGGAGAGGGACAGAAGGAGAAGACTGAGGCTCACATTTGCTCACAACCTACAGAAATCAGTAGGCCCCAGGGCAAGGAGCTGAATGTGTAATTAACCTATATCTGTGTCAAAGTTTGCTCTTGGATTCCTCTGTGAGCTCTATGAGGCGGGGACCTTCCCCGATCATCTTCTATTTAATCCTTTATTTCCCACTCATCCCCAATTCCCCATGTCCGCCCCTCCCCAAAAAACCAACTAGCAAAGGCCATCCGAAATAGATTTGTTGCCGTGGGTTCCTTCACTCAATACACATTTACTGATCATTTGCCAAGAATGACGCTAAGACAAAGCAGCTATGGACGTTGTCTACAAGGAGCCTTCAGCCTCACGAGGAGGACGACGCATGGCCATGGAACTGGAAAGGAAATAGAAAACACAGAATATTTCCAAAACAAGCCTGAAGGCTGAGCCGAACTGGTTTCCCCTCCAAGTGCTTGGGTGGTTTGGCCCATACGGGTCAGCCCAGCCCGGAAAAGCAATCTCCCCACTGGGGCTCCAAACATGTCCCGTTCAGCCTTGAACGCAGCTCTGAGCCAAGGGCGAGTCAGCCTTGCAACCACACCACCACCTCGTTTTGTTTCCAGAAAGGTTTTGGTTTTTTTTTTCCTGTCTTGGTCTGCTGGTGCTCTTCTCTCTGACCCCCTCCCACACTCATCCTAAACACGACAAGAGAGACCTTTCCTTAAAAACAATTGTCTCCCATTTCAAGATAAGGGTGCCCTTTCTGTGTTTTCATTAATTTATTGACGCTTGTTTTCCTGCGGAGTTTGGGCTGGCCTTGTACCGACTTTGTTGAAGCCCGAAGGTTGTTTAAGCAGAAGGATACAAGAAAGGGGAAAACAAATCAAAGAAACACTAAACTCTCAACCAAAAACATAAATAAATAAAATTCAGTCCGCTGATGTCGAACCAGTGATGGAGTTCCCCAAGAAGAGCATCTCAAAGTGAGTGGGCTGGGGGGACCCTTCAGGCCGACGATACAGAGCAGGATTCCCGTACCTTGCTCTTCACTGCTCGCTGACGGCAATGGTGGGTCAGAATTCCTATGGGGGTCAGAGGGCACGTTCTCAAGGGGTTCTGGAAGCTACTCCCAGGGGGCTGCCTTCCGGTCTCTATCCAGTCTCCCAAGGTAAGGCTCTCCAAACTTCCATGAGCTTTCGGTAGTACAGTGATCGCTTTCTTCCCAGTTTGTAGCTGTGTGGAGTGGGGGCAGCCCAAAGGTTGTGGGGAAACTTTCTTTTTTTTTTTTTTTTTTTTAAGATTTATTTATTTATTTATTTGACAGAGATAGAGACAGCCAGCCAGAGAGGGAACACAAGCAGGGGGAGTGGGAGAGGAAGAAGCAGGCTCATAGTGGAGGAGCCTGACGTGGGGCTCGATCCCGGAACGCCGGGATCACGCCCTGAGCCGAAGGCAGACGCTTTAACCGCTGTGCCACCCAGGCGCCCCTATGGGGAAACTTTCTAAATCAGAAGTCAGGAGACCTGGGTCCTAGTCTTGGCTGCGTCCCTGACCAGGGCAAATGCCCTGACTTATCTGGCTCAGAGAGTCTGTAACGTTCAAGGAGTCTATAATATCTGCTTCGTCATTTTAGTTATGTAATTATAAATCGAATGCGTGTTTGCTGTAAGAAAGCAAAGGTAGGACAGAAATGTATCAAGACGGGTCCCTCACCCCACCCACCATCAGCTCCAGAAATAACCACTGTTTGTTAGGGGAGCACCCTTTCAGAAATGGTCTCTGCCCACACAAAGATATCGTTGGGTGCGTTCAGACCCTGCCTTGATTCCCGGGTTCCCACGGCTTGCCTAGTGGCTGTGGGGTTTCCCATCTTCCGAAACAAGAATCTGCCTTAACACATTTTATTCTTTTAGCACTAAGCAAGGTTTTGCTTTTATTTTTTTTCTTTTTAAATCTGTATACCCTTTTTCTAGAAAATTCCAGAGATAAGGAAGAGGTGTGGAGCTGGCTCGTACAGGGCCGAAAATCAATGACTCATATCTATTCCAAACTCCTCATTCAGCGATGTCACATTGGTAGCTTGCAATTGGCTGCATCTGGCAAAAGCTACAAATCAGGACCCCACCCCCACCCCATCGAGTTTGGCTGCGCATCCCCGGGGTGGGGGGGGTGGGCTGGCAAGGAACGTGCTTTGACAACTCGGCTGGGGCTGGGGGTGGTGTCAGCTAAATGGTGCTATGTAGTTTGATGGGCTCTGTGGAGTCAAGCGAACCGGATCTTAGGCTATGTCTCTGCTGGCAAAGAATATCAGAACCCCAGGCAAGATCTTGGAAATAGACGCTGGCAGAGAGGAGGGACTATACCTCCTCTCTCTATCCTGCTGTCCTGAAGCAAACCCTCGATAACGTTCCATCTTTCAGACCTCAATGGGAGATTGCTAGAACAATGGCCCCAGTGAGTGGCATCTCCTTGGGTCTGCACCCCTTTGCTCTGGGATGTCGCTGCTCCCCCCACGGAGCAGTCAAGTCTACCTTGCCATCTCCTTGAGTCTGGCCTGGCCTCGTGCCATTTCTGACCAGTGGGATATGGGAAGGGAGTGGGGAGGGATTCCCTGACCACCCTCCCAGCTTCGCCCATTACCTACCGCATCAAGTTCAAGTCCTTTTATGGTATGCAGAGCTCTTGCCCAGCCGGGCTCACCCACAACTGCAGTCTTCTCGGTTGCCTCCCCCCTCTGACCTGACGACCTCAGGGCCCCACACCAGGCTCCTACAGGGCCTCAGTCTCTGAGATGTCCTTTTGCCCTTCCACCCTTCGAAGCCTCCTTCTGCTCTGCTCTGCGATGCCGCCCTCACCTCCCAGGCCGAGGTGGCCCCTGCACATTCTGTCTGGTGATACGGCAGGGTCCTTCCCTCCCACCTTTCTTCCTTCAGCAAGTGCTCAGTGAGCACCTGTGTGAGCCAGGCTCTGTGCTTGGTTCCAAGGAGACCACAAGAGAGACACCGTTCCTACCCTTGGGGACCTTACAGGCCCCCTTACAGACAGCTGTGGAGTTGTGGGGGTAAAGAGCTCCAACGGTGGGCATTGGGACAGCCTCCCCATGAAGAGGTGAAATTTACAGCTGAAAGCTGAGTAGAGGTTAATGGGGGGGGGGGTGGCGAGCGGTGAGAGGCCCCACCGTGGGAGGGAACCTGGTATATACTTGAGCAAGTAAAAGAAGGGGGAGGAAGGTTGTGTCAACTCTGGGCGGTGGGCCTGGTAGACTGCAGTGAGGATTCTGGTTCTCCTCCTGGGAAAAATGGGAGACACTGAGGGGTTTAGCCTGGTGAGGGTGGAGGGATGGGAACATGTCTGATTTGCATGTGGGGTGGTCAGGGGTGAAGGCGGGAGAGCCCACAGGAGGCTGCTGGAAAAGTTGAGGAAAGACATGCTTGTGTCCTGGACTGTGGTGGGTGGACCAGATCAACAAGTAGGAAGTCAGACTGATGGTCAGGTTGGCAAGAGGGACAAGGTGACAAAAGGGGGTGTCCAAGATGGCTCCCTGGTTTCTGCCTCGGGGGGTGTCTGTGCTCCCCCCAGCCTGGGGCTTACTAAGTCTTCAAGCCTCTGCACCCAGCATAGCATTTTATGAAGAGCTCGTGGAAGGGAAATCCAGACACTGGGGAACAAACAGGCAAAATCTCTCTATTAGGGAGTATGTCAGGTGTTAAATTCAAGCCGTTTTAGCCACACTATTTACAGAATCCTGGTAACAAACAGGTACCTCCAAATGCACAAAAATCAGATCCCTTCCAACGTGATAAATTAAAGCTTTTGGAATGTAGGCAGATAGGTGGGGCATGAGCGTTCTGTTCTCATTTTTGCAAGATAATAGTTTGAACTAAAGGAAGCTTTTGGAAAAAACCACTCCATCAACAAAGAAGTAAGCCCTAAATATAAAGATATGTTGATTATATAAACTAGATATACTATGTTATATGATAAATATTAAAATATATTTAATACGATATTTTTTCTTTGTTTAAATTCTTTTAAATATTAGTTTTAATTGCAACAGTACCTGCTTGCTGTGAGAAACTCCAGCAATACATAAAGAAAGGCGTCAAAGTGAAGGGCCATTGCCCCCACCCCCAAAACTCTCTTTCATTGAACGTCACCATTTTTTCCCCTCTGCACCAAAACATGCTTCCACTTTTCATAAAGATGAGATTGCGTAATAGTTTCCTGTGGTTCGATTTCCTCCCCATATCATAGTCATATGGAAGCATGACTTAGGGTCATGGTCAAGCCACAGGCTTTGGAGCCAGATCCCTGGGGTTCAAATCCCAGCTCTGCCAACCAGCTGTGTGATCTTAGATGAATGACTCGCCCCACTGTGCCTCAGTTCCCTCGTCTGTGAAATAGCACAAATTTCAGTGTCTTCCTCAGTGGGCTTCTGGAAGGATTAAATAGACAAAAAACATGGGGAAGAGTGCCTGGTACATACATTATCTTCCCGCATCAGGACAGATCTGTCTCATCAACAGCTTCCAAGTACAAGATGGATCGAAATTATTCAACTATCCTTTGGGGATGGACACCTAAGTTGTTTCCATCTCCTTCACAGTTCTACACTGTAATTATCTGTAAAGTATCTTTAAAGATGTGTCTTTGCTGATGAATCACAGGTCTGTACCTCTGAAACCAATAATACATCATATGTTAATTAATTAAATTTAAATTTAAAAATGTTTTTAAAAACCCTGCAGTATGGAGGATAAAAACTAATCCTTGGGATTAAACACTGAGATTCATTATAAAGTAATTTTCTCCAGTTAAAAAAAAATTTTTTTTTAATTTTGAAAAATGTGTCTTTCTGCAAACATGTGGGCATTTTTGTTCTTACTATAAAATGGCACCAATGTTCACGCCTGCTTAGCCGATTCGAACTCCTGTTAGAGATCCCTTTCCCCAGTCTTTTGTCAATGCTAACAATTAGCAGTTTTTGGTAAGTTTCATCGAACCAGTGGACAAACTAAAAATATCTCACCGTTGTCATTTGTGTTGCCCATGTTATTCATGAGATTGTCATTTTATATATTTATTAATAAGTTGTGGTTTTTTTCCTTCCGTGAATTGATTCCATTTTCATGTTGGGCAATTTCCATAGAGTTTATATCTTTCAGTTGTTGATTTGTAGGCGTTCTTTATATATTACAGTATTAATCTTTTGCTCTTTGCTTAAGTTGCAAATGGTTTCTCTCAGTTGGCCGTTTGTCTTTTAATGTTTATGGGTTTTTTAGGTATGCCAAAGATTAACGTGTTTATCTGTAGTCTTGTTAATCTTTTCTTTATGGCCTTTGGGATTGGGGCCTTCCCTAGCAAGGCCTACTGCTGCTCAAGATTTATAAAATACATTTTTCCATTTCTCTTGTTGTTTAAAGGCTTTAAAAATGTTTCGATTTTTAAACCACCTTGAATTTCCTCCTACAATTGATAACCAGTTGTCCCAACACCACTTTGCCCCACAAATTGTGATTGCTGTCATTATTCTACACTGAATTTCTATTTATACAGGACATACTTCAGGACTCTCTGTTCTGTTTCCTCACCTGTGTGGTTATTCCTACATCAATACCTCATTTTTTATCATACTCTTTGGTATCTTTGTTGTATGTCTTAATGTATAACAGGAGGCGCTCCTCTCATTATTCTTCTATTTCAAAATGTTCTTGGCTATTCTTGTACGTTGACTCTTCCAGATGAATTTCAGAATCAGCATATCCATAAAAAGTCCTGCTGGAATGTGTCAATATCAACTAATTTGGAGGAGAATTAATATCTTTTTAAGACTGAGTTTTTTCATCACTTTCAGAAGATCAACTCTTTCTCTGTATGTTCAATATTTGTATATTCTTCAATAAAGTTTGTAAGTTTTTTTCCCATAGGTCCTGTGCATTTTTGACAATTTGTTCCTAAGTACCTTTTTTGTTTTTATTATTAATGTGAGTTATATCTTTTTTCTATCCCATTTCCTTTTTATTGCTGATATATAGGAAAGCTGCTGGCTTTTGTGTGTCTGTGTGTATGTGTCCTTCTAATTTGCCACCTTGTTCGATTCTTTTATAAGCCATAGTCAGTTTTTAAGGTGTTGATCTTGGAGGTTCTGCGTGAATAATCATATCATCTAGAAATAATGCCATTTTTGTCTCTTTCATGTTGATGTGTACCTCTTATTTTTTCATCTGACTGCAACGACTGTGTACTCCAGGCAAGTGTACCAGTAACAATGGTATCGGGGCAGCTGGGTGGTTCAGTCGGTTACGTGGCTGCCTTCGTTCAGCTCAGGTCACGATCTCAGGGTCCTGGGATCGAGCCCCGCTTGGGGCTCCCTGCTTAGTGGGGAGCCTGCTTTTCCCTCTCCCTCTGCTGCTCCCCCCGCTGTGCTCTCTCTCTCTCTCTCAAATAAATAAAATCTTAAAAAAATAATAACAACGGTTTCAACTTGGTTTGTCTCAATCCTGACTTTAAAGAAAATGCTTCTAATACTTAGCCATTAAGTTTAGCATTTGCTGTGGCTGTAGTTTTCTGATGGAGACTTTATCAAGTTCAGGATGTTTTCTTCCTTTTTTTTTTTTTTTTTTAAGTTTATTTATTGAAGTAACGTCTACTCCCAATGTGGGGCTCAAACTCATGACCCTGAGATCAAGAGCCACACGCTCCACCCACTGAGCCAGCCAGGCGCCCCAAAGATGTTTTCTTTCCTGCTTCACTTGTAAGAAGGTTTTGTGTCTTGTTTTGTTTTTCCCATCATGAAAGGGTATTGTATTTTATTAAATGTGTGTAGAGGTTTTTTATTTTTAATTTTTATTTTTTTGGTATCAATGGAAATGATCAGAACTTTTCACTCTTTGGTGTATTACTATTGTGAATTTCATTAACATAAATATCTTAATGTTGAACCATCCTTGCATTACTTTAATACACTGATCCAACTGGCTAATGTTTCATGTAAGATTTTAAAAATCTGTGTTTATAAGCAAATTTAGCTTTTGCTTTCCTTCTTGGTTGTTCTATGTCCATTTTGGTATCAGCATTTATGCCAGCCTCATGAAATGAGTTCATAAGATCTTACCGTAAAACCACATTGGCCTCGTTTCGTTTCCATGGGTAGATTTTACTTTTTTTTTTTTTTTAAGTGGGCTCTATGCCCAACCTGGGGCTCGAAGTCAGGACCCTGAGATCCAGAGTCACATGCTTCACCAACTATGCCAGCCAGGCGCCCCGCTGTGGGTAGGTTTTTTTTTTTTTTTTAAGATTTTATTTATTTATTTGACAGAGAGAGAGACAGCCAGTGAGAGAGGGAACACAAGCAGGGGGAGTGGGAGAGGAAGAAGCAGGCTCATAGCGGAGGAGCCTGATGTGGGGCTCGATCCCATAACGCTGGGATCACGCCCTGAGCCGAAGGCAGACGCTTAACCGCTGTGCCACCCAGGCGCCCCTGTGGGTAGGTTTTAAACTATTTTTTTCCCATTATGTGTGGTCTATTTGGATTTGATACTATTTCTTGAATCAATTGAGATAATTTATAATTTCCCTGAGAATTATAATTTTCATCCAGATTTAATCCAGTTGCACATAGCATTCTCTAAATTCTTCAATAACCTCTGTTTCTATAATCATGTTCTCTGATTTCTAAAATCATCAGTTTGAGCCCTTTTCCCTTAATCAGAATTATACAAATTTTATCTATTTTATCAATCATCAGCTTTTGATTTGAGACACCTGATGTTTGTTATTTCATCCATTTTGTCTTTATTAATTCTTACCTCTGCTTGACTTAGGTTTATTTTTGCTTCTCTTTTTCTAGCAACCTGAACTGCATGCTTCGATAACTTCGTTTTTCTTATTTTCTAATAAGTGTGTTTAAGGCAATGAATTTCCCTCCGATTATCACTCTGTCTGCATCATATAGAACTTGGCATGTAGTGTCCATGTTTTTTCTAAAGTGATCCATGTTTCAGCTTTGATTTCCTAGTTAAGTACAGATTATGGAAATTTCAGTTCTGATTTCCTCTTTTATGCAAAAGCTATTGCAAAAAGTACTTTAAAATTGCAAGTGAATGGGTTTTTGTTGTTGTCGTTGCTACATTTATCGTTAATTTCTCGTGTTAAGGATTTGTGGACCATTTGGGTCGGAAGGTTTCTACTCTGGGAAATTTTCTCTGTGGTCTATTACACAGGCAATTTTAAACTTTTCCATGGATATTTGAAAAGAATGTCTGTCCTTGGCAAGTCCTACAAGAATACAGATATCTACCGAAACAAGCTTATTATTCAAACCTTCACTTTTTATCTAAATTAGTAAATCAATTTTGGCCTATGATTTAATGATTTCCTTCTGGTTGTTTTCTTCACTCTTAACTCCCAGAATTCCAATTTTGGTCAATATTGAATCTCCTAGAGCTATTCTGCATGTCACTTAATATTTTTTCATATTAACCGTAGTGAGAATAGAAGAACGGTGATTTAACTTGAGAATCCCAATGCCACTGGGCATGTGAAGGCATGTGGTGAGTCATTGTGTCAGTACTGCCCAAGCGACACGTTTTTAACAAGTTCAAAAGAGAGCATGCAGTGGGAGAAACACATTGGGATACCAGCGGCCAAATAGCAGAATGCTGAATTTTATGAAACGGAAAAAAGTCAGTTCAGCCAAATATTTATGAAGCCTTCTGTGAATGGCACAAGTACAGAGCAGTGGAAGCCGCCGCCCCGCCCTCATGGCCATGCAGATCTCTTGGAGAGACGGGACCGGCACCGATGCAATAGAGTTGGGTAACAAGAAGACAGCACACACTTTCATGCCAAATGAATGGCCCAGGCAGCGAGTGTTACAGCAGCCCAGGGAGTAGGGAGATGGAAGTTGTAAACACAAGATTGCTTATGTAGAAACCTACCCCAGCTGGCTTTAGCCAAAAAGGGACTTATTATTAACTCAGGAGTATCTGAGGTCCCTCTTAGGCACACTTAGGTTCTCTTGGCCTCACCTTCTCTCCGTCCAGCTGCCGCACAGGCTCTGATTAACTTCACACGGTGCAATTGGACAGCTTCTCAACTCACCCTGCGTCGCTGGCCTCCTGCCCCGAGACTTCCCAGTTGACATGGAGCGGCAGGACCCTCCTTGCCTTCCAGTATTCCAAACCTGGAAATGTGGGAGAGTTAACAGCCTGGGATCTGCAGCCTTTGACCAGTGGAAAGTCGGAACTAGTGAGTAAATTCCTGGTCCTTTCCTTTCTCGGAGGGATTGTCCTGGGATACAGTTTATGCCGCTTTTTGGAGGACTAGCCCACGGGGGGTCGAACAATTGTATTTAACAGTGAACTAGCTCAATAATGCAACCTTGGGTTGGTTCTCCCTCCTTGGCTGCTTTATCCCCTTTGTCCTTCACTCCTGCTCCCTAGGATTTGACTCCCTATTACAGTGGCAGAGCAGAGCCCTTTGCTCAGGCTCTGCTCTTTTGGAGACCCAGGCTTAGACATCCTGCATCTGAAAGCCCAGATAGAGGTGACAGAGGGGCTCAAAGGTTTCTTCGGGTACTTGGTTTTCCTCCATGTTTTGCCTGTGTTAGCTGAATTCGCCAGCAGGCTCTCTCCTGATGGTACTAAGATGTTTCCGGGAGCCTCAGCAATGGATGTGCCCAGGTTCACATTTCACAGAAAAGAGTCCTAGCCCCAGTATCTCAAACACAATTGATAGTTATTAACTCTGATTGACCTAATTAGGTCAGTGACCATCCCTGAACCCATCATAGTGGTCAGGAGAATGCTATGTTCTAGTTGTCTTCAGCTTACATGTTGGGACCCAAAGGAAAAAGATGGTTGGAGAGTGGGAGAGGGGTGGGTGCTTGAACAGCACCCAGGAGGGGTTGTCTAAAGTAGCAACAAATACTCAGCATGGACAGAAAAAGCTGAGGTAGAAGAAACCAATCTTCCTGGGGCACCAGCAGAATTTTCCACAGAAAGTTTTTAGGTTTTCTAGAAACCAAAAGCTTTTGGCTTGTACCCTGCCACAGAATTATTCCCTTTTCTTTTGTGCCAAGGTGGGTAGAAATACTGGTGGGTCTATAGACAAGATCTATTTCCTCCCTAAAAGACAAAGTATTTCACCTTCAGAATAATCGAACAATGGAAGACTACTCCATTGAGTGATCAAAGCAATTAAACATAGATTGACAGGGCAATTCTTCTGAGCCGAGCGCTGTACGGGGCTCCAGGGTTCAGAACTAAATAAAATATGTTCCAAACAGAATTCCAACAATGGCATTCCCTACTGAAATTCACATAACATCTTCTCATCTATGAAAGGCAAAATTCTCAATATCCTAACCCAAGGCCCTCAGTAATCTGCCTTCTGCCTATCCAGCCTCTTCTCTAGAGTCTCAATACCCTTCCCCTTTCTCAAATAGTCTGTCTTCTTTCATTGGATTAGGCAACTACAGAGCAAAGCCATCAATCAGTCAATATTGATTGACTGCAAGGCCGTACAGAGCTCATGTGCGAAGACATAAAAAAGCCTGGAAACAATCTAACATAGGAGACAGGACACAAACACATGGAAAGTAAGATAACCTAAGAATTAAGTAACAATCTAAAACACCAAGGCATGAGGCTCTGAGAGATATTTTGATGATGGAAATGCCAGAGTTGGGGACACTGTATAGGAGAGAAGAGAGTGTCGATAATACTCATGTATAGTTTACAAGCAATTTCACGTACTTTCTTACTTGAACTGAATCAAATTTCCATTGAATAGAAGAAGCAAAGAAGGAGGAAAAGGAGGAGTGGAGAAGAGAAGGGGAGAGGCCAGGAGGGGAGGAGGTAGGGGAGGAAGAGGAAGGGAGAGAGGAAGGAAGACAATGTTAACATCTGTGTAGGGTTTTACAGTTCACCAAGCAATTTCACAGGCATGATCTCATTAGACCCTCACACAGCTCAGAGGGAGTTTTTGCTTCTATTCGTTACATGAGGGCTGAGACTCGGTGCAGCTATACCCAGCTCATACTTGGCAGAGTGGGACTTAAACACAAACTCGCTCATTTCAAGTTCCTAATTTTTCTACATTGTTCAACTACAGCGGAGGTAGTGAAGAAGTGGGAGCCATGCTGGGTACATCCTATGTCGGCACATGAATGTAAAAAGTCAAAAGGGAATATTTCAAGTAGTTACCAGTAAACAGTGTGATGTGTGGCAGAAAGATCAAGGAGAAAGACAATTGAGTAAAGATCACTAGAACTGTTTTTTTTTTTTAAACCATTGATAACCTTTGAATCAGGCCCAATGCTAAAAAGTCAAACAATAGATAAGAAATCAAGGTCTACAAAGAGGTGGAAGACCTGTACTCTGAAAACTGTAAAACACTGATGAACATAACTGAGGATGACCCAAAGAAATGGAAAGACATTCCATGCTCATGGATTGCAAGAACAAATACTGTTAAATGTCTATACTACCCAAAGCAATCTACACATCTAATGCAATCCCTATCAAAATACCAACAGCATTTTTCACAGAACTAGAACAAACAATCCTAAAATTTGTATGGAGCCACAGAAGACCCCAACTAGCCAAAGCAACTTTGTAGAAGCAAAGCAAAGCTGGAGGCATCACAGTTCCAGACTTCAAGTGATATTACAAAGCTGTAGTCATCAAAACAGTATGGTACTGGCACACAGATCAGTGGAACAGAATAGAAAATCCAGAAATAAACCCACAATTATATGGTCAATTAATCTTCAATGAAACAGGAAAGAATATCTGATGGAAAAAAGATATTCTTTTCAACAAATGGTGTTGGGAAAACTGGACAGCCACATGCAGAAGAATGAAACTGGATCATTTTCATACACCATACACCAAAATAAATTCAAAATGGATTAAAGACCTACAGTGAGACCTGAAACCATAAAAATCCTAGAAGAGAGCACAGGCAGTAATTTCTCTACCATTATGTGTAGCAAGGAAGACACAAGCAAACGTAAACTGTTGGGATGACATCAAAATAAAAAGCTTCTGCACAGTGAAGGAAACAATCAACAAAACTAAAAGCAGCCTAAGCAACGGGAGAAGATATTTGCAAATGACAGATCTGATAAAGGGTTAGTACCCAAAATATATAAAGAACTTATAAAACTTAACACCCGAAAAACAAATAATCCAATTAAAAATGGGCAGAAGACACGAACAGACATTTTTCCAAAGAAGACATACAGATGGCCAACAGGCACATGAAAAGAGGCTCATCGTCACTTATCATTGGGGAAATACAAATCAAAACTACAATGAGCTATCCCCTCACCCCTGTCAGAATGGCTACAATCAACAACACAAGAAACAGGTGTTGGCAAGGTTGTGGAGGAAAAGGAAGTCTTGGGGCGCCTGGGTGGCTCAGTTGGTTAAACATCTGCCTTCGGCTCAAGTCATGACCCCAGGGTCCTGATATTGAGTCCTGCACCAGGCTCCTTGCTCAGCGGGGAGTCTGCTTCTCACTCTGCTGCTGTTCCCCCTGCTTGTTCACATGTTCTCTGTCTCTGTCTCTCTCTCTCTCTCTGATAAATGAATAAATAAAATTTAAAAAAAAGGAGCAGGGGGAGGGGCAGAGGGAGAAGGAGAAGCAGACTCCCTGCTGAGCAGGGAGCTCATGGGGTTGGATCCTGGGACTCCGGGACCATGACCGAGCTCTGGGATCATGATCTGCACCGAAGGCAGATGCTCGACTAACTGAGCCACCCAGACACCCTGGGCAAGTTCTAGAATGAATTTAAGATCAGAATCATGTTCAGCAACATTTTGGCATAAAGTATGCAAGATGCTCACATGAATTAAAGAGAAACACATGAAGATCTCTCATAGAAATGTGGAGAAAAGGCATGGCTAGAAAATTCACTGGAAGTGTAATGCAAAGAGCTGAGAAATACGTGAAAACATGTTCATCCTACATACGATCAAAGAACTGTAAATTAAAACAACAAAGAGATGCCATTTTATTTATCAAATAGCCAAGAATAAAGAAAATATCTTCGTGGTCAATGCTGGCTAGGATGTAGTGAGACAGACATGATTATACACTGGGAGCGTAAAATAGTATAATCTTTCTGAAAAGTGGGTTGTCGTTATGTATCAAGAGCCTTAGGGATGCCTGGGTGGCTCAGTTGGTTAAGCGTCTGCCTTCGGCTCAGGTCGAGATCTCAGGGTCCTGGGATCGAGCCCCACCTCGGGCTCCCTGCTCAGCACGGAGTCTGCTTCTCTTCGGCCTCCCACTCCCCTTGGTTGTGCTTTCCCCCACCCTACTCTCTGACAAATAAATAAATAAAATCTTTTTTAATAATCCTTAAAAAATATCCCTTCTCTTTGACCCAGTAAATACACTGATGGAACAATCCCCAAAAAGAATCAGAGACGTAGTTAAAGATTTATATATAAAATGCGTGCACTGATAGATGAATGAAAAAGCAGATGTGGTATATACTCACAATATTAGTCGTAAAAAAGAATGAAACCTTGCCATTGGTGACAACATGGATGGACCTAGAGGGTACTGGGCTAAGTGAAATAAACCACAGAAAGACAAATACCATATGATGTCACTTCTATATGGAATCTAAAACACAAAAAAAGTGAACAAACAAATCAAGCAGACTCTTAAATACAGAGAACGAACAGGTGCTTGCCGGAGGGGAGAGGGGAGTGAAATGGTGAAGGGGATTAAGAGGTACAAACATCCAGTTATAAAATAAATAAGTTAGAGGGATGAAAAGTACAGCAAGGGGAATAGAGTCAATGATGTAATAACATTCTATGGTGACAGACGGTGACTACGCTTATCCTGGTGAGAACTGAGTAATGTATACACCACTGTCAAATCACTACGTTCTACACCTGAAACTAATATGACATTGTAGGTCAACTACACTTCAGTAATAAATTAAAAATATTTTTTTACGTTTGTTAAATATGATTGTTTTTATACAGAAAAGCTGTCAAGAACCCAAATGCTGGGGCGCCTGGGTGGCACAGCGGTTAAGCGTCTGCCTTCGGCTCAGGGCGTGATCCCGGAGTTCTGGGATCGAGCCCCACGTCAGGCTCTTCCGCTATGAGCCTGCTTCTTCCTCTCCCACTCCCCCTGCTTGTGTTCCCTCTCTCGCTGGCTGTCTCTCTCTCTGTCGAATAAATAAATAAAATCTTTAAAAAAAAAAAAAAAAGAACCCAAATGCTGAGCAATGATCAAATTATTCTGAATCAGAGAATGCAGTCCTTAAAAATGATCATTATAACAATGTTTAGGGTCAGGGGAAAATAGAAACAACATAATGCTGAGTGCACTGCAGGATACAGATCTGTAAATGCAGTAGAAACTCATTCCGGAAGAATCAGAGCCGGGTGCTTACCGTGGTTATCACTGCACGGTGAGATGCAAGGTGATGGCTATTTTCCTTATTTCTGTTTTCCAAATTTTCTACAATGAGCACTTCCAGGTGTGTGTTTGCTTGATTAGGTAGGCTCCATGACCAGCATGGAGCCCAATGCGGGGCTTGAACTCATGACCCTGAGATCAAGACCTGAGCTGAGGTCAAGCGTCGGATGCTTAACCAAATGAGCCAGCCAGACCCTCCTCCAGGTTTTGTAGAAAGAAAGACTAGATATATTCAGCCTAAGTAAAATTTTTTTTTTTAAGATTTTATTTATTTATTCAACAGAGATAGAGACAGCCAGTGAGAGAGGGAACACAAGCAGGGGGAGTGGGAGAGGAAGAAGCAGGCTCATAGCAGAGAAGCCTGATGTGGGGCTCGATCCCACAACGCCAGGATCACGCCCTGAGCCCAAGGCAGACGCTTAACCGCTGTGCCACCCAGGCGCCCCCAGCCTAGGTAAAATTTTATTTTGTTTTTTTAAGGATCAAGTTCAGGTTTCCTTAAAAGATGCTAAATTAGTGTTTTTGATGAAAATATGTTCAGCTGTAAGTCATGGAGCATTTCATGTGGCTTAAAAAGTAGAGTAGAGGGGCACCTGGGTAGCTCAGTCGGTTAAGCGTCTGCCTTTGGCTCAGGTCATTATCCCAGGATCCTGGGATCCAGCCCCACAACAGGCTCCCTACTGAGCAGGAGCCTGCTTCTCCGTCTCCCTGCCATTCCCCCCGCTTGCACTTTCTCTGTGTCAAATAAATAAATAAAATCTTTAAAAAAAAAAAAAAGTAGACTAGAGCTAGGCAGTCACTAGCTTTGGTCAGAGCCTTTTTTCTTTTTTTTTAAGATTTTATTTATTTATTTGACAGAGAGACAGCCAGGGAGAGGGGGAATACAAGCAGGGGGAGTGGGAGAGGAAGGAGCAGGCTCCCAGAGGATGAGCCTGACGTGGGGCTCGATCCCAGAACGCAGGGATCACGCCCTGAGCCGAAGGCAGCCGCTTAACGACTGAGCCACCCATGCGCCCCTGGCCAGAACCTTTATCTCTGTGATTTTCCTGCATCCTCTTCATGGTGATAAAAAGGCAGCTGCAGCTCCTGCCATCAGATTCATGTTAAGGCATAAAAAAAGGTAGAAGTTGCCCAATGGTGATTTTTTTAAATGACCCCAAATTAATTGACATTCCTCCCTTTAGAAGTGTGTGTGTGGGGGGGGTGTCTTTGTACTTTCCTCTTGACTCTAGACAGGCTTAGGATTACTTCGAGCAATGGCTATGGTAGAAGTGGTGCTTTGTGACTTGCAAGGCTCGGTCAATAAAAGGCCATGCACCTTCCACGTGCCTCTCTTAGAATGCTCACTCTTCAGAAACTCCCTCTTGGGATGCCTCCTCTCAGAACCAGCTGCCCTGCTGTGAGAAGCCCAAGCCACAGGGAGAGTGCAGAAGCATGCAGAGATGCTCCAATCAACAGTGCCAACTGAGCCCAGCCTTTGGGTCACCCCAGCCCAGGTGCTAGACAGATGAAGTGAAGAAGCCTTCAGATTCATGCGGTTCAATTCAGGAGCTGCTGGCCACCTGCGGTTATTTCAATTTACATTTAATTCAAATTAAATGAAGACATGAGCTCCTCAGTCCCCCTGGCCACATTTCGAGGGCTCGATAGCCACATGTGACTCGTGGCTATCGTATTAGACAACATAGATAGAGCATGTTTCTATCACCGCACAAAGTTCTATTAGACAAATCTGCTCCGGATGATTCTTGAGTATTTGAGTCTCCCTGGCTGAAGGTCCAGACGTTGTGGAGCACAGAAAAGCCATCTGTTTCCTGTACCCTGTCTGAATTCCTGACCTATAGAGTCCCAGAACATAATAAAATGGTGTGTTCGATGCTACTACGTTTTGGATAGTTTGTTATGTAGCAATAGTAACTGGAATAACTCCCTTTGATAAGAGCAAAGCTTTCTCAGAAACCGTCCCAGCTGACCTCTGTTGACGTCACATTGGCAGGACAGTGTCACAATGCCACCCCTGCCGCAGTGAAGGCTGGGAAAACATGTAGCTGGCTCTTACGGCTTCGTGCATGCGTGCCTGGGTGCGTGCGTGTAGTCTCTCTCTCAAATACAGTATATATTGCTGGACCATGTATCTGTTTTGTAAACTAGAATTGAGTGTGTAATTCTATTTAAGTAGAGCTGCATAGCAGACGCATTCTATGCTCTAAGTTCATGTATCATGACAATAGAGCACTTTGCATTTTTCTTAACATAGTGTACAAGAGATGAAATCTAAAATTCATATAAAGCATTCTAATATTATTAATCAATGTTAATCAATTAATGTTCTTTGTATGTAGACTATCGTGAACACTGTATCACTCCCAGAATCTGCAACTATAATCTCTGGCTGAGATCAAAATCCTCATCCTTGGCGAGGGGAAAGAAATTCAAAGATTTGGTTTGGATTTTTGTTCATCAAGATAATAGGGAGTAAGCAAGTTCTAAGGACATAATCTCCTATCGGACCAATTCCTTCAGTGGGATTGCTTGTTGCAAAGATAAGTGAGTTTGTTCAGTGTTTTCTAGTTATCTTTCGATTACAAATGTCTGTGTATCCATCTTTTGGAGAGAATGTATGGCCCTCTCCACTAACCCATGTGAGAAGCCACACTGGAAACCACGCTGAGGTTTCTTCAGTCATAAGTGTGTGACTTCCTTTGAAAAATGTTTAGGAAAGAATTGGTTTACTTGGTTTTTAATAACTCAGTGATTAGTTTATAATTGCTCCTTACCAACAATTTTTTTAAAGATTTTATTTATTTATTTGACAGAGAGAGACAGCCAGCGAGAGAGGGAACACAAGCAGGGGGAGTGGGAGAGGAAGAAGCAGGCTCCCAGCGGAGGAGCCTGATGTGGGGCTCGATCCCAGAACGCCAGGATCACGCCCTGAGCCGAAGGCAGACGCCCAACGACTGCGCCACCCAGGCGCCCCTCCTTACCAACAATTTTAAAATGTGCATCGTTCAGGTGGCATGACTGCCCACAAGAAATGAGTGATAATAACGATAAAAACATTATGCTTGTACGTTGTCTTACTTTGAAGTAAAGATACAAGGCTGATTCTCTAGAAGTGAAACAAGCCTTAGTAAGCACACATCAGGTGATGGTAACTCTCCTGTAATCCTCAGGTTACAAACAAACAGAATGAGAATTCGAAGGTTTAACTTCAGGACACGTCTCTCAGAAAGCCAGGTGCGAGCGTGTGTGTGTTTACATGTGTGAATGAAGTAATAATTCAGAGCACTTTCAAGAACTGATGATGATATTGGAACATATTTGTTACCAGACAATCATTACCTTCAGTGTGAGACACTGCTCTAGGAATTGTGTGGAACGCGAGGCAGGGAAAGGCAAGGGCTGTGATTTTCGGTGACTCTTACTTGCCCACAGAGAGGAATTCCAATTGTTGTGATACCACCCAGAGCCTCAAATCAAATGCTTCTTTTTTTTTCTCCATACGTCAAAACAATCATTTGGCAGTCCACTCCCCTGTGCAATTTCAAAGCAAATATGAAATAATAATAAGCCATAAGAGAGGTCCTTTAAAGTGTAAAATTGGGTAAAGGGAATTTTGTCCCTTCTGACTTGGAAGGGTATCAATCTGGTTTTCCCTGTATTTGCAATCTGTATCTTTAAAACAACTACATTATTTACTGTAGGGGCATTGAGTTTTAAATGTGGAATTTTTTAATTGAAAGAGATGTTAGAGATTATGTAATTCAACCCTTTTTATAGGTGAGAGAACTGAAGGTTGATAGAAATGGATAAAATTTAGATCTCCTAACACCTGCCCTTCAGTATTTTCTTTGCCCAGTATGCCATGGGGCCTCAATGTGTGTATTTATATTTGTTTCGAAACGTTCTCATACCCTTGGACTAAGCTGCAATAACTCATACATTTTTGACATCTAAATTTTTTATTTAAAAATTTGATTTTCTGCTATCACTAATTAATCAGAACCTATCAGATGACTGCTCTTGAATTTTAAGCCAGGGATTATAGATTGGGGACATTCAGAAAAGAGAATTTGTGCTTTCCCTTTGAGAATTCTTGAAAAGTATATATAAGGTTGACAAAATTACAATTCATCTATCTTTGGTTAGACATTTTAATCTCAGCGAAGCCTAATATGCTCCTCTAATTATGGTGATATATTTTCCAAATTACAAATCAAGACACATGGCCCGACACACGGTCCTGCAATTCTGGGTGTTTGGTACAGTAATATTATTTGCCTAATGGTAAGAGAAATTATGCCCTGGAGCACATGAAAAATGAAGTGTTTCTCTTGATACGCCATTCCCAAAATATTCTATCTTGCTTCTTGTAATTTCTGTGCTCAGCTAATTATAAAATTAAAAATAACTCATTTTTTATAACAAATGGAAGTTCATTATAGAAAACAAAAAAGTACAACTGAGCAAAAAGTAGAAAACACTGAAAGAATAATATATTTTGATGCAGAGAAACATTTAATTTAAAATGTTTCCAAAAACTAAAATAAAACAAAACACTTCACACTTTCTCAATCAAATCCCACTTTTCCCTGTTACAAAAAATCCAAAGACTAAAAAATCAGAAGTTAAAGGTTCATTGAGTAAAACTTGTATGTTCTTAAAACACGCCACCTGAGGTTAAGGAATACGTACAATAAACATGAAATGGGCCACCTGACCACTCCCACCCTCAACCCATCCCACAAACCAATCTTCCCTCCCTCTCCCACACACATTGGGGACTTTAGAAATATCCTCTATCGATCCGGTTCCTTCTAAAGGGGAACGGGGGCGGAGGCAGGAGGGCATGAGAGTCAGGGCGGAGAAAAAGGCTACAATTGGATTTTACATCCATAAAGCGCAAAGCCTCTAGGCCTAACACCTAAAGCGGGTGTGCGTGCAAGGAGCACGGCTGGTCTACACAGCCGGCTCCGCCGACACCCCACTCTGCGGGGAGTTGCGATTTAACTTCCTTATAGCAGGTTGAGAGTGCAGGCCCCACAGTTTTAAGAGGAAGGCGGAGCCCCAACTGGTGTTTTTCCAGGAAGCACTTCTTGAGTGCAGAGCAAAGGGGAGAGAAGGCCAGCGCTGGGCGTTTCATTCATTGCTCCTCTTTCTCCCCCTCCCACTCTTCCCTCTCCTTAGACTTTCGCTCCCCTTTTCCCAGTGCGAGTTTGACGTCGGTCTCCTGGATACCAGACAGCCAATCGCCTAGTTGCTAAGGGAGAAGCGCGGCCAATCAGGCGTCGTTGCTACCTGAGAGTAATATTTTTAGCAGAGAGGGAAGGTCGATTCCACTCCCAATGTAACTTCGCGTATTTCTCTGCCTCAGGTTGTGAAAAAGGGTGCTTACCCGCCTCCCTTGAGTCCCTCTCTTTCCCCGCTCCCTATTTACCCGCTCATATTTCAACCGAAGAGTATCTTAAACGCACATTACAGGAAGGCACTGGGTGTATTATGTGTATTTATGTTAAAGTACACTTGAAATACACGCATGCATATATATACTTAAATACGTACGCAATTTGGCACGGAGGCCTGGGCCGGGACATTGGGGAAAATATGTGATTCTTACAGTTTCAAGCCACCCCCACGTCCAAGTTGCTGCCGGGTCTCACAGGGAGGTCTGATGTGGGATGCAGAGGCAGTTAAACTGTCACCTGGGCGGGAGGTGTGGCCAGGTGGTCGCCCTTCCCCACCCCCAGCCTGGCTCGGCAGCTTTGGGTTCTGCTGTTGCCGCTCTCCGGGTGGCAGTTGGCCTAGGCCCCTGAGGTGATTAATATTCAATTAATCGGGTGCACGAGTCTGTGTCACGGTTCGCCCTTTCTCTAGGCACTCCTGGGTGCACTGGAGGCCGATTTGGTGGCTCGTCCACGAGTGGGATTTTCCTGGGCCACAGTCCCACTCGGGTAGGGCATTTTTTTGTAAACCGTCCCCTCCCTCTCGAGGCCTCGGGCTCTCCTCCCTGTTCTTCCCCGCCGCTCCGCCACCTGCCTCGCTCCCCTCCCCCCTTCTCTCCAGGACTCTCCGCCTAGACTAAGCGTCAGCGGCCCCACCCACCACTGTCGCCCTCACTGGCACTTCTCTCCCCCAATCCCTTTCCCAGTTTTCTCTTAATCCCGCCCACAGTGTCTCCAGACGTCGATTCATTGGCCGTCGTGGAGCCCGAGGGGTGTGGCCTTGCGCTCGGGGCCCTCCGCCGCCCGTCAGGACATGGGCAGGCGGGACCTGACCAATGGCGTCGAGGGGCAGGGCAGGGGCGGAGCCGCCACCGAGGGTTTGGGGTGAGGGGCAGGAGGGCGGGGAATGGTTACGCGGCCCGGAGCTGTGTGACGCGAGGCGGGCGCGCGCGCACCCCTACGGGAGGGGAATGGGGGCGGGGAGGAGACTATAAAACGAGAGGCGGGGCGCGCGCCGCGGCAGAAGGAGCGAAGCTCTGGCCCGGCGCGGAGTGGTCATACTACGGGGACGCTGGGCCGGGCACCGGGCTGTGTGGAGAAGTGAGCGCGCTCGCCTGACCTGTCCCTGCCACCCCGAGCCACAGGGGGCGAGTTCCCGAGGCCCGCGCCGAGGCCCCCGTCCTCCGCCCGGCAGCGCCGTCTTGCATTCAGCCTGCTGACCGCTGCCGACCCTCCCGAGCCCCCGCCCTGCCGCCCCTTCTCCCCCGCCCAGCGGCCGGGTCTGTGGTGGAAACAGCCCGTAAGTATCGAGGGGCGGCGGGCGGGGTCCGGGGACGGAGGGGCTACAGCGGCGTCGAGCCCCGGGCCCTCGGGGACGGCGGCGTCGCGGCCCGGGCGCGGAGAGGATTGGCTCCGAGGGGAGCGGCTCCGAGGGCCCCAGCGCGCCCGGGACCTGGAGGCGGGGCCGGCCGGCGCGTCGGGCTCGGCCCGGGCAGGGAGGGTAAACGGGGAAGGGCCGCCAGGGCCGAGCTGACGAGAATCCGGGGTTGGGGCGCCGGGGAGGAGCGGCGAGCTCGAGGGGGGCGATGGGGTCCGCGGATCCAGTGGCCCCCGGGACAGAAAATGGTGCGGGGGAGCCGGTGCTCCCCGGGCTCTGGCCGGGTCCCAGGAGCCTCGGGCGGGGGGCGGGGGGCGGGAGCGGCGGGTCAGGTTACCGCGGGGGGAGGGGAGCGGCTGACCCGGAGCGGCCGGCGCCCCGACCTGCCCGGTGCCCGGCCCCGAGTGGTTGCTTTGCCATTTCTCGTGGCCTTCCTCCTCCTCCTTTTTGGAGGAGACTTGTACTCTTCTCCTCCTCCTCCTCCTCTTCTCCTCCTCCTCCTCCTCTTCTCCTCCTCCTCCTTCTCTCCTCCTCCTCCTCTTGCTGCTGCTGCTCCACCGCTTGGGCTCCGAGGGCTGTGAGCAGAAATCTAATGAGACCCAACTGGCTGTTTATGTAATTCTTCACGCTCCTGTCTTAAGGCGTTGCTTTAAAACTACCTTCCGCGGAGCCTGAATATCGCTCGGCTGCACCGTCAAGCAATTTGGCTTGATCAGCTGCCTTTGCCGGCACTCAGGCTTTGGGCTTGCAAAGTGTAGTTTGGGGGCAGCCAGGGATCCTTTTCCCTTTGTCACCACGAATATGGAAAATGGAACAGATGGATTAATACTAACTTGATTTTTTAAATGTCCTTTTAAATCAACCTCCGTGTACAAACAGATCCCTTTTGCAAATATCTTCTGTTTGCCCTTGATCTTTTCTTATCCCCACCCAATGCTGATCCAGCAAACGTTTAAAGGTCGACCTTATCGTACAAGCCTCTCCGGCTGTTCTCTTATCGTGAAGGAGGGAGGTGGTTTTGAAAATCAGAATAAAACTCAGAAACCCTGCCCTTTAAAGAGAATAATCAATAGAGTTTTGAAATTAATTGTAGCTTTTGTTATATTTGCTGCCAAAGAGATATTTTCTCATTTTGAAAAATACACATTGAAAAGAAAAAGCATAGAGAAGCTCGATTATTACATTGTATACCCTTAGTATATTTAAGACGGCAGCTATGTAGGATAATTTGGTTCATAATTATCGTTCACTAGGATGGCAATTCATTTAGTATTTAGTATTTTTAATTTTAGCATCACGTACTTGGGAAATTAAAATAATTTTCCTAACTTCTCAAATGTCTAAACCTTTAACAATACAGCAGATTTAAGCAGCATATATCCAGAATGAACTGAAATATAGAATTCACTTCTAAATTAGTGAATAGGAATATGATCACTTTCTAAAACTGGTATATATGTGTGTGGAGGTGGGTGGATGGGTGTGCGGAGTAGAGCTTCCAATAAATATTCTTGTGAGAACTGAGGGAAGAAATACACTACATATGCTCGATATATACACACACACACACACACACACACATATATGTATATATATATTTAGAGCTTTATTCAGGAAAAAAGTAAATAATGGGGTTAAATATATTGTTTTAACTGTAAATCCTAAATTGTCCCATGAGATTTTGAACTTTAATAAACAATTTTCTATTGTATGTTCCTTTATTTTGTGCTGATTATATTTTTCTGACTTTCTAGGCCTTTTCAAAAGTAAAATTACTCTGGGGGTAAGAAGAGGTTGTGGGACTTAGATTTATCTTATTTGGACATGTTTGTTTTTGTTTTGTTTTGTTTTTCTTTAAGGAGCAAGACCGCTCAAGGTGAAGGATAATCTACAAAATACCAGCACTTTGAATGAAAATTTGTTTCTCTGCCACAAACTGAACACTTTTGTGTGCGTGTGTGGGGGAAGTTGAAACACAAATCTCACTTTGTGGCATAGCAGCTATGCAGCTTGAAATCCAAGTAGCACTAAATTTTATTATTTCATATTTGTACAATAAGCTTCCCAGGAGACGTGTCAACATTTTTGGTGAAGAGCTTGAAAGACTTCTTAAGAAGAAATATGAAGGGCACTGGTATCCTGAAAAGCCATACAAAGGATCAGGGTTTAGATGTATACACATAGGGGAGAAAGTGGACCCAGTGATTGAACAAGCATCCAAAGAGAGTGGTTTGGACATTGATGATGTTCGTGGCAATCTGCCACAGGATCTTAGTGTTTGGATCGACCCATTTGAGGTTTCCTACCAGATTGGTGAAAAGGGACCAGTGAAGGTGCTTTATGTGGATGATAATAATGAAAATGGATGTGAGTTGGATAAGGAGATCAAAAACAGCTTTAACCCAGAGGCCCAGGTTTTTATGCCCATAAGTGACCCAGCCTCATCAGTGTCCAGCTCTCCGTCGCCTCCCTTTGGTCACTCTGCTGCTGTAAGCCCTACCTTCATGCCCCGGTCCACCCAGCCTTTAACCTTTACCACTGCCACTTTTGCTGCCACCAAGTTCGGCTCTACCAAAATGAAGAATAGTGGCCGCAGCAACAAGGTTGCACGTACTTCTCCTATCAACCTCGGCTTGAATGTGAATGACCTCTTGAAGCAGAAAGCCATCTCTTCCTCAATGCACTCTCTGTACGGGCTCGGCCTGGGCAGCCAGCAGCAGCCACAGCCACAGCAGCCATCCCAGCCGCCGCCGCCACCGCCGCCACCGCAGCCGCAGCAACAGCAGAAAGCCTCCGCTCTTTCTCCTAATGCCAAGGAATTTATTTTTCCTAATATGCAGGGTCAAGGTAGTAGTACCAGTGGAATGTTCCCAGGTGACAGCCCCCTTAACCTCAGTCCTCTCCAGTACAGTAATGCCTTTGATGTGTTTGCGGCCTATGGAGGCCTAAACGAGAAGTCTTTTGTAGATGGCTTGAATTTTAGCTTAAATAACATGCAGTATTCTAACCAGCAATTCCAGCCTGTTATGGCTAACTAAAAAAGGAAAAAAAAATGTATCGTACAAGTTAAAATGCACGGGCCCAAGGGGGATTTTTTTTTTTTTTCTCACCTCCTTGAGATTTTCTTTTTTTTTTAAGCTTATAGTAAGGATACATTCAAGCTTGGTTACAAAAATAAAACCTGCATCATTTTTCATTTGCCAACCAAGCACAAAGTTATTTTATACTGACTGTATATTTTAAAGTATACTCTCAGATATGGCCTCTTACAGTATTTAAGATATAGCAAGGACATGGCTGATTTTTTTTTTATAAAAAATTGGCACTAATAAGTGGGTTTATTGGTCTTTTCTAATTGTATAATTTAATTTAGTACAAAGTTTGTAAAATATCAGAGGATATATATATTGTTTCTACGACACGGTATTGCATTTATATCTTTTTACTACAGTGACCTGTGACAGCAGCAGCTTCATGTATTTTTTTTACTGAAATTGTAAAATATCCATCTTAAAGACATCAACTATTCTCAAAATTGTGTACAGGATATTCCTTTAGTGGTGGAATTAAAATGTACGAATATTTGCTTTTTCAAAAAAATGTATTTTCTGTTAAAGGTTTAAAGATTTTTGCTATATATTATGGAAGAAAATGTAATCGTAAATATTAATTTTGTACCTATATTGTGCAATACTTGAAAAAAACGGTATAAAAGTATTTTGAGTCAGTGTCTTACATGTTAAGAGGGACTGAAATAGTTTATATTAAGTTTGTATTAAAATTCTTTAAAATTAAAAACGCCTGTCGTGGTCTTTGTTTTGAAGCCTTGGCCAAAGAGCTGCCTCTGTAGTTAAGATGTCAATGCTAGTGCTGCAGGAAGGTCTGACTCCTAGAATCACGAAGGAATGCTGGAAAGGAGTTGCCCTCCTCCTGTGCCAGATAGTAGCAGTCTGCCACATAAAAAGACCTATCGAAACCGCACAACCTGACTAATGCTTGGGATGGCTTTATTTATATATTTTAAGCAACTTTCTTCAGCCCCCAGCTGTCTCCCTGTGAATAGGGGTGGTTATGCTAAGGCTAGGCAACCCTGTTTCCTGAGTGTTAAATTGTGGTGTTGTGCTGACATCTAAGAGACTCCGATGATAAAATAAAATCCACTCATGTAACCGGAGAGGATTTATTTGAAATGTATATGGGGAGACCATTGGATCGGTTTTCTGTTTCTGCATGGGAGATGAATAGCTCAGAAACCTTGCTTGGACAAAGCAGCTGACCTAACTTTAAAAAGATAGGTCTGTTTACTCATCCTTACACTTAAAGTTCAGTCATGTTTACCTGGAGCATTTATGATCAAAAGCTACTCAAGATTGGACAGGGTGCTAAATGTTAGTATTTGTGTGCATTTTCCCGGCAAGAAAGTTTGCTTGCTTTCTTACTATTTTAAATACAATTGGATGGCCAACCTGCTTTGGGAGAGGAGGGAAGGTGCAAAGGTTACTCACCGGTAATGTGTCAAATTGTAGTGGTTTGGTAGGGATGGGGTTTTTAAAAGGTGATGAGTTGGAAGTGGGAGACACTATTTTTAAAGTAAAATGAGTCCTTTCACTGTTTAAATGTCCATTGATAGTGTTGACATAGTATTGGTGAGAAAATTGCCTCACTGGAAGAAGACTGTACGTTTATAGTAGGCAACCAGCACTGTCTGGGTTACTGGTGAAATAAATTTGGTCTTAAATGAGTTTTTTGGACACCAGTGTACAAAAAGCCTTTTGTCTGTTACCCATGCAGTTTAGCGCAACAAAAAGTTTTAAGGAAACAAGCACTGGGAATAACCGAGCTGAGCTGTTTCATCCGCTCCATGGTGAGGCCTTTGTCCTTGAGTGGACAGAATGAGGCTATGAAGAAGCACTGGGGTAGTGAGTGGAAATGTGGCAGACAGCTGGTCTGCCAGCATTATCAATTACGAGCTTTTGTGATCCCCAGGTCTGAATAGCTGTAAGAACAATCAGCAATGGTTTTAAGCACGAGTTTCTGCTAAAGACTTGGGGAAGTTACCATAGGCTTTAAAGAAAATTGCCTTTTTACAAATAAAGACAACATACTTTTTCTGAAAATCAGAATTAAGGCAGCTGGCTAGTAGATACACAACAGAATTTGTAACAATCTGGAACACTAATAAATTCAGATTTTTTTTTTTTTAAGATTTTATTTATTTATTTGACACAGAGAGAGACAGCCAGCGAGAGAGGGAACACAAGCAGGGGGAGTGGGAGAGGAAGAAGCAGGCTCATAGCGGAGGAGCCTGATGTGGGGCTCGATCCCAGAACGCCGGGATCACGCCCTGAGCCGAAGGCAGACGCTTAACAGCTGTGCCACCCAGGCACCCCTAAATTCAGATTTTAAATAGCTTAATGTAAATACGAATTATCTTCCATATCTTAGGGATGTGCATATTGCCAGGAGATATTGGGGAAATGTCATATTGGTACGTACGTTGGTTTGGTGCTTGAATCTTGATTGGTTTCAAAAAAATCCTTTCAATTTGAGCTTGGTATTCTTAAGGACTTTTTTTTTTTAAAGAATGAACAGAGATTCTGTTTTCATGCGCTTTTTGCTCATTAGGAATGGAGATGTTTTTTAAGTTTTTATTTTAATTCCAGTTAACATAAAGTGTAATAGTAGGTTCAGGCGTACAATATAGGTATTCAGCACTTCCACACATTACCCGGTGCTTATCGAAAGTGTACTCCTTAATCCCACTCACCTATTTCACCCATCCCCCCCACTCCACTCCGCTCTGGTAATCATCAGTTTGCTCTCTATGGTTAAGAGTCTGTTTCTTGGTTTGCCTCTTTTTTCCCCCTTTATTTGTTTTGTTTCTTGAATTCCATATATGAGTGAAATCATATCGTCTTTGTCTTTCTCAGACTTCTTCCACTTAGCATTATACTCTCTAGCTCTATCTATGTCATTGCAAATGGCAAAATTTCATTCTTTTTATGGCTAATATTCCATTTGTGTGTGTGTGTATCCATTCCTCAATCAATGGACACTTGAGCTGTTTCCATAATTTGGCTATGGTAGATAATGCTGCTACAAACATCAGGGTGCATGTATCCCTTTGACTTAGTATTTTTGTATTCTTTGGATCGACAGCTAGTAATGCGATTGCTGAATCATGGGGTAGTTCTATTTTTAACTTTTTGAGGCCCCTCCATACTGTTTTCCAGAATGGCTACACCAGTTTGCATTCCCACCATGAGGGTTCCCCTCTCTCCACATCCTCACCAACAATTGTTTCTTGTGTTTTTGATTTTAGCCAAGGAATGGAAATTTGTCATCTTAAGATTTTATTTTTAAGTAATATCTACGCCCAACGTGGGGCTCGAACTCACAACCCTGAGATCAAGAGTCGCAAGCTCCATTGACTGAGGCAGCCAGGCATCCTGAGGAATGGAAATTTTTTAAAAGCTCCTTTTTTTTTTAATTTAAATTCAATTTGCCAACATAAAGTACATCATTAGTTTCAGATGTAGAGTTCAGTAGTTCATCAGTTGCATGTAACACCCAGTGCTCGTCACATCACGTGCCCTTCTTAATGCCTGTCACTCAGTTACCCTGTCCCCCATCTACCGCCCCTACGGCAACCCTCAGTTTCTTTCCCATAGTTAAGAGTCAAAAGCTGCTTTTGCCTAGCACACATTACAAAGCCCTAGAAAAGCTTCCTTACATCTTGGTCCCAAATCTTTTTCTTCCCTCTCTGCTATCATACTTTTGTCCCTTTGTGGAAAATGTTTTGGCTGACGATGAGTTAATTATCTTTTTTTTTTTAAGATTTTATTTTTAAGTAATCTCTATACGCAACATGGGGCTAGAGCTCACAAGCCCTGAGATAGAGTCACATGCACTGCCATCTGAGCTAGCCAGGCGCCCCTGATGAGTTAATTATCTTAATAGGTCTTTCCCATTGTTGTCACTTCTGGAAATATGGATACTGTATAGCAGCCTCTGAATGGCCTGATCCTGGTGTCCGAAATACTGCCTTACAGATGGCATAGCTCACTGATGAGTGAATAAGTTGATACCAAAAAGTAGCTCTCTGGGTTTCGAGTATTTACTGCCCGTTTTTTCTAAAATCAGGTGTATTGTTAAATCTCCTTTGAATAGCTTTAACCTCTGTTAGATGGCAAATGTAGGCCTTCAGTCAAAATGCCTCCTTAAAGATAATGACAATCTTTATTTACTGTGATTAACTTAGTTTTTGAAGGTGAAACTAAAGGTGTCCTGAGTGTAAAATGTTCTAATGTGTATTGGTGTTAATTTCATTCTCATATAGATGTCTTACAGGCATTTTAATTGAGAGATGTACTCTCACAAATCGTCAGGAGAAAGGTTATTTTTTTTTAAAGGTTTTATTTATTTATTTGACAGAGAGAGAGAGAGACAGCCAGCGAGAGAGGGAACACAAGCAGGGGGAGTGGGAGAGGAAGAAGCAGGCTCCTAGGGAAGGAGTCTGATGTGGGGCTCGATCCCAGAACGCTGGGATCACGCCCTGAGCCAAAGGCAGACGCTTAACGACTGTGCCACCCAGGCGCCCCTGGAGAAAGGTTATTGTAAAACAAGTCACTATAACAGAAAATTTAAGTAACTCTAGTTGGGCATACTCAAGCTAATGAGATAAAATGCTGGTTGGAGATCTTCCTCCATAACCCTCTCCCTACACCAACTGAACAGAGCATAGGCATGGCACAGCAAGTATGTCTCTTTGCCTGAATAGAATGCATGCTTTCATCAGAAGCAGGATAATAACTCTAGTGCAAGACCAGGGAAGAGGAAAACAGCTTTATTAGAAGAGAAGCATGTAGAATTGCCATTCCCGAATAGAACTCCTTATACTGTTGAGTATGCCGATCAGTTGTTGCTTAATCGATTTGGCCCGGGAGGCCACTTGAGATCTAAGTTCTTTAATTTTTTTTGTGTTCTATTAGGAAGACACTAGCTTCATGTTTAATGAACCTTGGATCAATATCTGTGCATATAACTGGAAAATTAGCCCAACACTGTTAAAGCTGTTTTTTTAAAAAATGTTTTAAATCATTTAGTTAACAAATACTCATACAGCACTTACCATGTACCGTGCATAGTTCCAACACAGTTGATGGAAGGGGAGCTGAGACAGTTAACCCCCCCATGATGGTGTGGCCAATAAGTGGCAGACTTGCAATTCAAACTCAGTGAAGTTCCAGCATTTATGCTCTTAAACTCTATGCTTTGCTCCCTGGGATTTGTTGTTCTTCTGATTTGAAGTCAGGGGGATAAGACTATTTTTGATGTATCAGCCACATGACTGGGAGAATCTCTATAGGAGTGTTCATGAGAAGAGTCTAATGCAAGGCTCTTGGCCATGCTTAGGCGTCATGACGATGTATGGGGGGGACATACTTTATATTTCCGGTGGCCATAAACTATAATTACAGGCTCTCTGGAAATGTTTTTAGAAATCATTAAGTCAGTGCTTTAATTTTGTTGATTTTCTTAATTCAATTGTGTAAATTGCTTCTTTCATTTTAGAACCAGTGGATGATTCCCTCAGTAAGGACTATAGACTTAGTGGCCCCATTCCTTCTAAGTAGAACTGTAATTGTTGACCTCCTAGAGGTTTCACATACATTCCTCACCTGTGCTATTGATAAACACCATAAGGACAGGTCAAGTCAGTCGCCAAAATAGTCTTCAACTGTGTGTTCCCTAGTACCTATGATCCGTTTCTAAGTTACTTGGAAATACATGATTTCTGTATATATAGATGTTGTGATAAATGGCCTTCTTACCCTTATTTTAAAACACTAAGGAAACCAAATGACCTCTTATTTCAAACTGGTTCTGAAAGCCTTCCTTGAAAAAAATCTGTTTTGGTTTAAAAAGTCACATTTTCGAAGCATAAGCTATTATGGATGAACTTACATTCCCATTAGTGTTGCTGTGAGTTTTGAACATGTCTAAACTGCACAGTAGGGGCGCCAGGGCGGCTCAGTGGGTTAGGCGTCTGGCTCTCGGTTCAGCTCAGGTCACGATCTCAGGGTCATGGGATCGAGCCTCACGTTGGGCTCTGCGCTCAGTGCTTTGTCTGCTCGTCTCTCTCTCTCTCTCTCTCTCTCTGCTCCTCCCCCCTGCTCACATACGCACTCTCTCTCTCAAATAAATAAAATCTTAAATAAATAAAAGCACAGTAAACAGAAAAACGCATTTTTTAATGGCTCAGAAGAATTTCAGTAATTTTTTTTTTTTTAAGATTCTATTTATTTGACAGAGAGAGAGCACGAGCAGGGGGAGCTGCAGGCAGAGGGAGAAGCAGGCTCTCCGCTGAGCAAGGAGCCCAATGTGGGACTCGATGCCAGGACCCTGAGATCGTGACCTGAGCTGAAAGCAGACACCTAACCGACTGAGCCACCCAGGCGTCCTGAATTTCAGTAGTTTCTATATGGATTAAATCTTGTTATATCGAGTACCAGTTTTTTAGATTTGGAGTTGGTTAGAATTTGATTGGACCAAGTTTTGCTGCATCCTTGGCTGGGCTTTTAAAGGTTTCGCTTGGGCTAAAAGTCATCTTGTTAATGGAATGTGAAGTAGTAAACCTCTACTAACCATTTCTCAGTATTTGAGGTTTAAGATTTATATCTTAGAAGACTTGCTTTATACATAGTCTGTAAGTGGAGCTTGGAGATCATCTCACAATTAGGCAAACCCCAGAGGAAAACAACGAGGGGGCAGCTCACGTGTGCAGGCTGTTTGAAATGGAGTCTCATTCCTTCCCTGAGCATATTAAGTCATTTGGCCCAGATGGCTCAGTTTCTTCATCTGTAAAATGGGTAGGGTGATCTCTGTATACTTCCCCAGGCGGTTCATGCGGTGCTAATCCCCTTGCTATGAAGAGTTGTCAGTGAGGTCACGGAACATGGGTTCTTAGGGGCTTACAGTAGTTATGAGGCACGAAGTCCAGACTTTCACCCTCGGTTTGTTGACCTTTGAAATCAGAAATGTAAATACAGACCCCCCACCGTCTTTATTATATCGGCATTTTGTTGTCTGGTCTGTTACTTGCATCCACAGAGAATTAAATAAAAATTCTATGGTATTATCATAAAAGCTGTTGTATTCATGTCTCAGTGATAAATACCACTGAGTGGGTGTCTCTAGTTTTGAGGCGCTGGTGGGGAAACCGTGTTTCAGCATTCTTTTTCATACAATCAGCAAATTTATTTATTTATTTATTTTTTTAAGATTTTATTTATTTATTCGACAGGAAAGAGACAGCCAGTGAGAGAGGGAACACAAGCAGGGGGAGTGGGAGAGGAAGAAGCAGGCTCATAGTGGAGGAGCCTGATGTGGGGCTCGATCCCATAACGCTGGGATCACGCCCTGAGCCGGAGGCAGACGCTTAACCGCTGCGCCACCCAGGCGCCCCAGCAAATTGATTTAAACCCAGAGCACAAGTTGACGTTTCTTTTGAGAGCAGCCAGAAAGGTTGTTCAAGTGTCCACGCTGTGGTGAAAAGTATTGAAATGGTTGTTGCTACGTAAACAACACTGGCTCGGGCATAGGAGTGGTTAAAGGTAGCTCTGGTGGGAGATGTGTCCTACAGAGAATGGTGCCAGCTTTATTTTAGTGCAGGTAGAAAAGAAGAGGAGGTTTGCTTTACAGAAGGGAAAAACATTGAGGACTTGGAAGGAAAAACACATTCCGTCTGGCATTATGAGTACTTTACTTCACTGATAAAATATGACCAGTGTGCAGAACAGAGAACAGGTGTAAAATATTTTTAGACAAACCTTGGCATATACTGTAGGTCGCATCCCTTCTGCCTATACACTCAAGTCTTTCAAAAATAATTGTCGAAAAACCACATTTATCAAATAAGCGAGACCTTGCTTTTATGGTTTTCAGGCACTAAATGTTAAAGCCAAACATAAACTTCCTTCCCGGCCATCAGGTTGCAGCTGTTTTTAAACACTGGGGCTCTGTGTGCCCTTCTACAGATCTTCGCCTCCTTTTCCTTCCTGAGCACTGTTGAGAGAGCCAGGAGAACATGGCACCATGGCCTCTTTTGGAGCAGGCAGGAAGAAATGTGACAAGCATGGACGTGACATCACTCTAGCTTGGTTTCTAGCACATGGGTATAAATCGATGACTTCTGGATTCCGATGGAAGGGAATACTGGATACCCCTTCTGTCGGTATGGGTTATGAAACGGAGTCGCGTTGTCCGTTTTAGCCCAGATGCCCTGTGACATAGGCTCAGTCGTTCTCTACACGCAGATGCTGCCTTCTCTTTTCAGATGGCTTTTCCATGCACCCCCCCCCCCGCCCATGGTGCACCTGCCGCCCAAATTCATCAGTTCGTTGCTAGAAAGGATGAAGGTTGGATTTTTTTATTTGTTTTATAAGGGACATGCCTGTTCTTTTCCCACTCTAATTATTCAGATCTGCCTACTGACCCCAGAGCTCTGTTCCCCAAAAGAACACTCTTTGTTTTGTGAACTACCTGTCATTGTAAAGTTCGAGGCCTGGTGACGTACTTTCTGCTAACTCCTTTCTATTTCCAGGAAACGTGATGGGATCTCCAAACCACTTCAATCCAATGCTTAAGATAGCTGCAGTCCCTGGGCAGCCTTTCTAGAAACTAAGGTGTCACCAGAGGCCCTTTAAAGACTTTGGGAACTACCCAGTTTTCAGAGGGCTATAAAGAATCCGAGCTGGGGAAATGTCGTCTTTCTGAATCTGCGATAGATTGGAAGAAACAAAGGAAACGTCTTTTCTTTCTTTTTCCTTCCTTCTTTCTTTCTTTCTTTCTTTCTTTCTTTCTTTCTTTCTTTCTTTCTTTCTTTCTTTCTTTCTTTCTTTCTCTCTCTTTCTTTCTTTCTTTCTTTCTTTCTTTCTTTCTTTCTTTCTTTCTTTCTTTCTTTCCTTTTTTTCCGTAGTTTAGGAAGAAATGTTTTTTGGAAGGAGACTTATTATCTGAGCCACAAAAGTTCAAAGAACTTTTCGGATTCTGTGTAAAAGGAATAGACGGATGGAGGTAAGACCTTACCTCCCCCAGGAGCCTCTGCCTGAGGAGAAGGACCTGGCCGCAGGTAGGAAGGCGACTGGGGCATGTCTCCTCTGTCTGCCCCTCCTTCAGGATCTGGGAAAGGGGATAGAACAGTGCAGGAGGGAGCCTTTGCATACCCTGCCTTGGCACTTGTCCTCGAGTTCAGTTCCCCTTAGTGGAGGCTTTGCTGAAGTCCGAAGACCCAGGACGATACCCCTAGTGCGGGCTTTCCTGATGGCTGTGTGTTTTCTTCCAGACTCGGAAGGAGGCTAGGTGGAAGCCGTGCCCGGACCTTGCATGCCGCCTCTTTGAGTGATGATGACTTTGGCATTATTTGGACTCTTCGGGAGTCCAGAGGGAATCACCGAAGTCAGAGGCTCCAGAGTCACAGCCAACACTTTATAGTATTTACTACGCACTAGATATTATTCTAATCACTTCTATGTTTTAATTCATTTAAATTTCATAAGAGCCCTCGGAAGGCTGTGCTGTTTCCCTCATTTACCGATAAAGAAATGGAAGCAGGGAGCTTGTGACGGTGACAGTCGGTGGAGCCAGGACTGGAGCTGGGGGTTTCTGTTTCTGTTTCCAAAGTCTGCGGTCCTCCACCATGGCACGGCGGGGCTCCTTTGGCTGACCTCAGTAGGAAGGCTTTCTACAGGAACCACGCTGGGTTATTTAGGGGACGTCATCTAAAATGCGCTTTGCGCCAAGCTCCCCATGCGCACCCAGCGTGGGCCTGGAAGTGCTGGTTTGCTCAGCAACCCCACCTCATTTAATATCGCCTCTGCCGGAGAACACAGTGGGATAGGCTGTGGGAACGTGGGGCTCACGCGCTGGTGGTATGTATGCACATCACTGCTGCTGTCCCGGCACTCAGACTCTGCGAGAAGGAAGTCTACGGTCCTGGGCTTTCCTTGTGCCTTCGATAGCCAAACGGTGAGGTTGACTCCGTAGCTGCTCTGGGGTCCCATTCCACTCGGGTCCTTAAGTTGTCTCAGACAGAGGGAGATGTCATTTGATCCAACCCCTGTCATCCACTCAATGCATTTATTGGGCATCTACTGGGTTAGGAACTCGTGGTTAGGACCATTCAGGGAGCTTACATTCTAAGCAAAGATAACCCACACGCCCAAATGATCGGACACAGGAGAATGTGGAGGTAGGAACAAAAAACGGACAGAGCATGCCCAGCCGAGGGATTCTCGATTGCAGGGGGAGTTATTGATTGATGAAGAATGGGGCATCCGGGGAAGCATGGGTTCCCTCCAAATCCCAGCCTCAGGGGGGAAAAACCTGGTCCTGGTTCTTCTTCTCCATCAGTTGTGTCCACAGTGGGAAGAATGTCTGCTAACCCTTGGGGGGAAAAGCCAAGGAAATCAGAATGAGAAGCTCAGCTGCCAGCCCATCACTCCCAGGAGAAGCTGCCTTTGACTTTGGATATTTTAATTTTTTACACTGTTCCAAGTTTTGAACAGAAAGACACCGCGAATGAGAGCTGGGTTAGAAGTGTGTTCATCAAGCCCAGGGGTGGGATGGAGAGGTGAGGTAAGAAGTCAAGGGAAGGAGTGGTGGTAGTTAGTGGTAGTTGATTGCCCAGGAAGGATGGTTCTAATTCTTACCTTTTCAAGATGCTTATCCTAGAACCCTCCTCAGGCTAGAAGCTCCCTCTAGGGGTCATCTCATTTGTTTTCCTACCTTTAGAGACAAAAAGTCTTTAAGTATCAGGGTTCACAGCAGGTAGCACCGTCCCAGAAGCTGGTGTTGGTGGAATGTGTGTGCTCGCTACATAAACTCAGATACCCCCAGGGCTCTCCCACCTGTCCTCCCATCCCCGCCTCACCACACTCTACTGCTAGCCAAGGGAACAAGTCTTTTCAGAACTCAACTGTTCCGCTTTCCAGTTTGGCTTTTTGGACGCTTACAATATCTTCCAGTTTGAGCATAAATCAAAGAATGAGGCTTTGAAGGAAAAGCTTAATATAAATCTAAGCCAGAAATTAACAGCCCCAAATAACTTTTCTCCTGGGTCACTTTCCCTGGGCAATGTCCTTCCCCAGGCTCCCCTAGGCTTCCTTTGTGGCTGAGCACTCTGTCATTCTCTGAAAATACTGCGCAAGCCGGCCAAGCCCCTTCACGTGACCTGCGATGGGCAGGACTTGAGAGGGCATCACTTCTCTGCAAGAAGCATGCATCTTGCTTGGGAACAGCAAACACCAGCATCTGATCCGTGTCTCACCCCACTTTCCCCAGCAGGGACGGAGGTCTGGGCCCCACAATTTCCCCTACAGAATCCTCGGTAACTGCTAAGACCTAAGTATGAATGTTCTAGAGTAGTGTAGGGGCCTCATTAAGCCTCCAAATAAAATTATTCCCAGTAACCCTGTACAAGAAAGAATATGGGCTTTGGAGTAAGCCTTTGAACTGAACCCCAATGCACCCTTGAATAGCCGGGTCCCGCTAAAGCTACTCAGCCTCAGATTTCCTATCTGGAAAGTCCTACTTGTTACACGGGCAGTGTGAGGATTATGTAAGCTGTAGAGCGCATTAAGCATAATCCTCTTCCCCATAGGGAACATCGGAACTCTCTCTACTCTTCTGTGAGATGGGGCTTGAACCCCCTATCTTCCTCTCTCTTCCTGTGGCTTAGTCTCAAGGGCACGTGCTCAGCCTTCCTAGGGGAGGTCAACTGGCCCTAAAGCAATGCATTTTCGCGAGAATCCTAGGCAGTGAAACTTCACTGTGGATTAGCAGGGGGAAGAGAGGAAGCAGAAGTGAGAGGAAACCGTATTTCGCTGTGCTCTGGTGGACGATGCTGCACGTGGGGTTAAATGCGCGGGTTTTACAGTCACATACCCCGAACTAGGCTTGCTTCGCTACTTGGCCAGGGGCCTTGGGCAAATGATTCAATCTCTGCGAGCCTCAATTTCATCATCTCTGAAATGGAGAGAATATGAAATGGGGGTAATTAATACACACCTGCCAGGGTTGTGAAGATTTAATGAGATACTGTACGAGCACGTATTAGGTGCTGTTAGCTCTTAGTAATGGAAATGATTCGTCCTGCCGCTGGAGCATCTAATCGGTAGAGGGTGCACAGCTTCTGGGGTGGGCATGGGTCACCACGTGTGTAAGTCTCGCTACAGCTGTGTTCTGCTCATCCAGGAACACTGGTGTTCTCCTCTTCTTAGGGTCATAAGGTGAAATTGTCGGTTGTGATGATTATAAGGATTGTAAGGTTGTAAGGATGACTGTAAGGATTGCTTCGAGTCAGTTACTTGGTCACATCAAGACCCTAAGGCTATTTCCCCTTTTATTCTGTTGCCCCTTGTGGTGCATTGAGATGGGGAGTGATGCTTGAGATAGGAGGTCGGTGAGAGCTCAGCTCCGTGCTCTGAGGTCCTGGAGCCATGAATGAAGGATGGAGAAACGCTCTTAGGGCCTCCATGAATGCCATTGCTTGACGCCATCGCTAGACTTTGGTTTTCTGCTTGCTGGTTTCCATCCAACCGCACAACCTAGAGTCTCTCTCTCTTCTTCTTACTTCTCTCCCCTCCTCTCCAGCTACCCTCATCCTGGACTCTTCCTTTGTCAGCAGAAGAGATTGCATCTGTTCTTACTTTGCTGTCCAAAGGCAGCTTCGGGGAAAGGAGCCTGTTCTCACGTCCTGGCTCTTGTTCCAGCCATGGGCAGGAACAAGAAACAGCAAGTATGCCCAACCAACTGGAGCAACCAGCCCAGGACTGGCTCTGCTATTATTACTCCATTTTGCTAATGAAGATGCTGAGGCCTGGAGAGGTTAACTTATCTCGAGTCACATAGCCATTGTGTGAGCCCAGGCAGTCTAACTTAAGAGCCCATGCCCTTCCGTCACTCTGATCTTTCCTCACTGCCACCCTGGATACTAAGGAGATTTGGAGACCCCGAGGCCTAAAATATCTGTGCCCCTTTTATGCCATTGAATTAGAGCAGCAAGGACCATAACCAAAGATTCTTAGACCTTCAGTCAGCACTTCCGCATGGGAAACAAGATGGCAGCAGCAGCATAGGTCTCTGAAGAGCTGTGGGGTAACTGACCCACTGGTGGACTGAGTCCTGGGAGGAGCACCTTAGCCGCTGTCATGGGCACTGTGCCGTGCCCTTCTAGTTCCCACGGTCTCCTTCGTATTTAGCTGAAAGTATAACCCCACTTCTCCTGAGTGCCACCACCGGTGGGGCTGGGTGTGTGCGTACCTCTTTTCTTTGGGGTGGTGGGCAGGACAACGGTTTATTTATTGTGAGTGAAGTAGAGGGGAGGAGAATGGGGAGTTTTGAGGGCATAGGGTCTTTTGCTCTCATGCTCCACGGCTGTTTTCTCCTACAGCAGTCCTGGAAAACCCAGCTTGGCAAGAGCTGAGGGGAGGGAGTTGGAGGAAAGGGGGACAGGCGCTCATGGGAGCCAGAGATAAGGCAGTCTGAGGGGAGGTGGGGCTCCTGGTGTCAAAGGGGAGGCAAGGTCAGAGGTGAGGGGAGGCTGGGCAGGAGGGGTCCAAGGTAAACTGGGACTTAAAGGTCCCAGGGGCACAATGGGGTTCATGGGGGAGGTCAAAGGTGAAGGAGAGGCCAGAGTGAAGGAAGGCTCATAGGGTTAAAGGTGGGGCTTGCTGGGTCACCTGTGAAGAGGGGCTCAGGAGGGGGTGCCTGAGTCCAAGTTAGAAGAGTTTGAAGGGGTCAGACATAGAGTGAGGGGTCAAGGGTCTGCGGTCAGCTAGGGTCCAAGACAAAGTGAGGTTCAGGGGCTCAGGCAGGAAGAGAAGTGGGGCTCCCAGGGGGGCCTGGGTCAGCAGCCTAGCAGCTCAGCCTCTTCCTTGAACTTGCCCTCCTGGGAGCTGGCGTCCTGGTACTGCCGGTACTGGGACACCATGTCGTCGTGTGGCTCTCTGCCTCATGAACTCCAGCTCGCCCTCGCCCTCGCCCACAGACCAGTGCCGGGAGGCCTTGCATTGGACCGTGGCCTCGAACTGCTCCAAGATGCTCTGGGACAGCTCCTGCCGGGGCCGCGGGGAGGCCACATGGCGGGATGTCGCGCACAGCTGTCTTCATGGTGTTGGGGATCCATGTGGCTGCTCTCCTGACTTGGCACGCCCAGCATCTGCTGGTCCGCCCCCTTTCTGGGCATGTGACCTGGGGAACACGGCAGCCACCGTCACGCCACCACCGTGTTCTCAGCGCGGACCGTCTGCTGCACGAGCTCAGGCTCAGTGCCACGGGGGCCCGGCCAGTGAGCAGGTGGGGGGTGCGAAGCGGGTGGACCATGCCACTGATGGTGGCCCACGCCCGCGGTCTGCACACCTCTTTAGGAACTCAGGGATATCAAGAACTTCATTGGCATGAGGACCTGTAAGCCCTCCGGGAGAAAAAGTGAGATTTCCAGGTGGAGATTAGAGTCCAGAGACAGTGGGGTCATTGTTCTTGAGGCAATAGGACCAGTGAGACCAAACTCAGCAACTGGCCTTGGAGTCCTCGTCAGGACAGGAGCTTGGAGTCAGGGGCCACTACAGATAGACCCCTTGCTCCAGAGAAAACAGGAATGAGGTGCTAATCCTTCATAAGGAGCTATCCAGCTGAATTTTCTGTGGTGATGGAAACATTCCATGAGTGTGTCATCCAGTATGGCGGCCACCAACCACGTGAAATGCGGCCCTAGAAATATAGCTCGTGGGACTGAGGAACTGAATTTAATATTTTATTTCATGTGAATTCATTTACACAACTTCAGTACTAACTGCCTGGGGGAGTGCGGGTTTATAACCTTTCCGTAAAGCCTTGGTACTCCCGGAGGTCAGGGTCCAGTTAGAAGTGGGGGTTATGGAAGTTCAGGTGGAGAAGTGCAGTTTGGGGTCGTTAGCCTTCAGCTGCAGTGGTTAAAATATATGTCACCCTGGAAAGAATATAGGCACTAAAGTCAGGTAGGCCTGGGTTGGAATCTTGGCTCTTCCATTTATTAACTCTGTGACCTGGGGCAAGATTCCTGTAAACATTTAGAGTCTCACATTCAGTGTCTGTAAAAGAGGGAAAATAATACCTTTGAAGTGTCTCTTCCTCCATAAGATCTATAGGGCTTGCTTTGCTCATTCATTCATTCATTGCACAAATATTTCTTGAACACACTCTATGGCCAGGCCTCATGCTGGGCATATAGGGGAGAACCAAGCACGTAGCGTCTTTGCCCTCCTGCATGGGGTAGGCTAGGGTGGGAAATAGTAGCATGGCTCAGAGAGGGGCGCAAGGAGTAAATTGGACAACAGATTTAAAATGCCCGATCGAAATTGTGAGCACCGTCCGTTGCGTCTCTTTGGGCGTCATGCTTCTGTCCTGCCGAGCGTCCCTGCCAGGGCCCCAGTCCCCTCTCTGCTTCTCTCAGGCAAAACAGTCCCCATCCTCAGACAGAGCTGGACGTGTCTCTCACACCGAGACAGCACACGTGGTCAGGATGGCTACATCCTCGCCCCGCCAAGTCTCTGGCAGTAGCAAGACTTGAAAAGGGCAGAAAAAGGGCAGAGCTCACTGCTCTTACCGGGATAGACAAGCTGGGAAGGGGCCCCACCTCCAGGAGGGTCCAATCCAGGAGGTGTTAGAGCTGAGTCCTCTTTTCCCTTCACCTGAGTGGGGTTGAGGGTGGCCGGGGTGTCACTGGGGACCCGGATGCCAGAGGTCCCCGTCCTGGGGTAATTTGGGATGTGGACACAGAGATTCTTACCCAACCCTGAAATAGAAGAGCTGAAGAACTCGGGAGCCAGAGAGGCGGGAAGGAGAGGGGCGGTAGGCCTGCCCACCTGCCTGCCCTTCCCTCTCCCTCAGGAGAACGCCAGCTGAAGGGTTATTCTTCCTTCCTCCTGACACAGCCTGGAAGATGAGTGTCACTTGACCTCAGGGCACATTCCAGAATGAGGCCACAGCCAAGAATAGGACCCAGGAACCCTGCCACCCATCCTGCCTATATTAATCACACATTCCCAGAGTGGGGGAGAGACTTCAGACTCCTTGAGGAGGTGGGAGGAGGAGATGGGAGGAGGAGGAGGAGATGGTATCAGGAAGTAGAGTTGGGAAAAGGCAGGAAGAGCCCAGGGAAGCCCCACCAAGCCCCGCAGCTTTCCGGGGCGCCTCGTGGCCCTTGGTCCCAGGGCCCTTGGTTCATTCAGCAGCTGGGCCCCACACACCTCCGGGAGCCCCCAGACAGTGCTTCTGCTCTGGGCGGGACACATGCAGAGGGAGACAGACAACAGGAGAGTCTTGCGCAGCTGGGGACAGCGGAGGCTCCCCGGGGGAGCTCAGTCTGGGAGGATGAGTAGGCATGAGGCTGATGTCTCGCTCAGGAATGTAGGCCATGACTGCTTATGTGTGTGATCGAAATACCAAGTCACATGGCAAGGTCAGAAGACAGCCCCGGGGTGGCTGATGGGAGGCAGGCTCTTGGGAGATGTTTGGGGGTCCTGATGGGGCTCCCCACTGCCCAGCCCGGAACAGGGTGTGTGTGCTTGTGTGTCTGTGCGTGTGTGCATGTGTGTGTGTGCATGTGTGTGTCACACACTGAGAGAGGCCAACGGCCTGTGTTCAAGTCTTGGCTCTGCCACAAGGCAGCTGGGTGATCTTGGGCAAGTTTCTTGTCCCCTCCAGCCTCAGTTTCCCCACCCACAGAACAGCGTTCTGTCCTGTAGAGTCATGATGGAGACAAGAGATGATGTCTGGTGCCTGCCCCACGGTGAGCGCCCGCTCAGTGCTGGTGTTATAACAGGACAGTTGGACACAGGGCTCTCCCCCCACACCCGCCACCCCCGCACCCCTGCCTGAGGAAATTGCCATGCGACTGTGTGTTTGTTCTCCCCCTTTCTTCCTCGGGGTCTGCCCTCGGTCCCTGCTCTCTGGCCCCACTGTCCAGGGGGTGACATCAGACTATGGAGCAGCTGGCCAGACAATGGAGCAGAGTGTCCTAGGAGGCTGGAGGTGCTGGGGGAGGCAGAGGCTGGGAAAAGCCAAGCTGTCCTGCCCAGAGGCCTCAGGCTGGTCCGGAGACAGCCGGCGCCAGAGCAGGCCTCTGAAGAGCCAAACAGAGATGGACTGGAGCCGGAGGGGGATGGGGAGGGGGAGCCCACAGATGCAGGGAGGCAAGGAGCTAGGGTCCAGTGTAGACAGGAAGGCAGGTGAGTCTGGCCTCGGACCTGTAGGGGGGCTCCATCCCCCTGTGTCCTGGGGCCCAGACTGGGGCCAAATCTCCCACACTGGGTGGGCAGCCTCCCCAAGTTCCCTGGCAACCCAGGCCCTGGGAATTCGGTTCAGCCTCTACGGAGCCCCTACCAGAGGTCAGTTACCGTGTAACACCTGGGTAACAGAGATCAGAGACTCACACTTGGTTTCGAGGACAGAGACATACATGCCATGTAGTAAGTCCAAAATTATAATAGATGCCCATTCCCTAAGTGCCTGTGTTTTCTGAACCCCAGACACATGGGGTGACCCATCTGAATGTGCTTTGCGAGTAACAGAGTAAAACATGTGCAGCTTTTTGTTCACCGAGTCTGTGAAATCCCAGGCCGGGCAGGAGGAGGCGAGGGCTTTAGGTCTTAGGGGCCTGCTGTCTCCAGGCGATTGCTGAGGGCCAGGAGGGGGCGCTGGGGAAGCCCTCTGTGCCGGGCTCTGTCTCCTAGGCTTTTCAGTTTGGCGAGGTGAATAGGGCCAAGCCCCCCAAGTCTCCGGGAAGTGCACTTACTACCCTCTGTGTTACAGATGAGGAGACCGAGGCACAGAGAGACACCGGGGAAGTGTCAGCGCCCAGATACAGACCCGAGCGGGTCTGACGGCACCTGCTAGGCTTTCTCACTCTGCCAGGCTGGGGCTGGAGTGGGAGGGACAGGGACCCCAGGTCTGGGGCTATGAGTGTGCTGTGAGCTGGTGAGAAGGAGCCCTGACATCGGTGTGCCCTGAATGTCACACCTCCGCCAGGCAGCCACAGGGCTCAGGCCCCATGTCCGTGCCAGAAGGGAGGTGACAGGTGCTAGGTGTGGACACTTGACCTGTCAGGCTCTAAGGTAATGTGTTACTTAGTGGGACACTTCAGCCTAGAAGCAGGTGCAACGGAACGTTCCCACACCTCTGAGGGTGGGTGAGGGGCTGAGCGCTCACCCCCCTGGTTCCCTGACCCAAGCAGGGAGGGGCCTGCGGCTAGTACTCATACCTTCCTGGCCGCTAAGTGTTACGCTCAGCATTTTCCCAAAGGTGACTTGAGAAGCTCCCACTCCTCCGACCCAGGAGGAGCTTGTCTTCCCCATCCTGGCCCCCTCCTTCTTATAGGAATTCTCTCTAAGGAGGGATTGGCTGGACTGGGCCGGCCTGGGTGGGGCTGGGCGGGGCTGGGTGTGCATTCCTCCCTGGGGCTGTGGCCCCGGAAGACCCAGGGAAGTGGACAGGGGACAGGTGTCTCTTGAGCTTGGCGGGCTTGCAGCCTGAGGGACAGAGGAGCTGGGAGGCATGCCGCCACGGCCTCAGGCTCCTGAACACACCTCCAGCGACGGGAATCGGCCCAAGCACCTGAGACCAAAGGTGCTGCTGTCCCCATCCTGGGACCTGAGCCATGTGCTCTGAGCACACCTGGGGCTTGGGGACCAGGCCTCACGCAGAGGCCCCCTACGGAGCTGTAGCTGGGTGGTCTGCCTCTTTCCTCCCCACTCATGTCTCCTCCACCTTTGCGCCTCTGAACACGGTACCATCAGTGGCAGGGTCTGGAGTCTGCCCCTGGCCCGCCATGCTATCATGATGGGCAGGGAGTCTGAGACATAAGTTAGAACATCTGGGCCTAAGTCCCCAATCTTCCTCCCTCTGTGTTCTTGGGGAAGTCACCTGGCCTCTCCAGCCTCAGCTTTCCTGAGCTGTGGGGAGCACATGGGGAGGTTAAGGAGCCTCAGAGCTCCAAAGTGGGGTGAATGTTCATGGCCCTCCATCACCCAAATATGGTCGCATTGGCCAGACTTCCGTCCTGGTCACCAGGGCAAATGACACTAACCCCCCGGACACACACACGCGTTAACCCATACAAATCACACAAGAAGGGCTGTTGATACTATGAACTTTTAATTGGTATCTTCCTCCCTACATTTGAGGAAGAAACGAGGATGCCCCACAATGACCTTCTTCAGCTTTGGAGGGGCCTGGACAGAAGGAAGGACTTAGGAGGGAACAGGGCAGGGGGAGGGGGGGCAGATGTAGAGCTGACAGTGGCTTTCCCAAGTCCTTTATCTAGTGTGTGGGGGGTGGCTGGACCTGCACAGGAAGTCCAGAAACGAGAAGTCACCAAGAAGCTGCCACATCCCCAAACCGGCCCGCCCAGGTCTCTCACCTAGAGCCTCCCTCAGGTCCCTGCAGCTCCCAAGGCCACCACCAGATGGAAGCATCGAGCAACATTCCTTTTCCTTCCCAAGCCTGACACCCCCCCCTCCTTCCTTCTTTCACCGCGCTCCCCACTCCAACCCCAACTTTCCCTTTATCCCCCGTCCCACCAAAACAGATCCTGGGGCTTCTATCTGCTTTCCATCCAAGGAAGCCAGTGGCAGATGAAAGCACACGGTCTGTCAATGGGGCCATTTGACAGTTGGGAGGGCCAGCCATGGGTCTGCTTCTGGGGGCCAGGTGGGGGGGGAGGGAGCCCTGGGATCTGGACTTTCACATTCAGTCACTAGGAGCTGGGCAGTGACTAACATCTCTCTGTGTCCTAGCACCTAGCACCTAGTAAGTGTTCAGAAAACGTCCACTGAGTCAGACTGAACAGAACTAAATTAATACATCAACAATCAATAAACCAACCAATAAAGCCCAGGAGAAACATGAAAAACGTGTATTCTGCTGGTTCCATGGTGGCCTCTGAGACCGCAGGGCCCATTTGACTGTAGCACCGGCTGAAGACCGCCTCAGGGCAAGTCATGCTCTGGATCAGACAATGCCCTCCCCCCCTTCCCCCCCCTCGCTTCCCGCTTCCCATAAGCCCTCACATGAAGTGGTTTCTGCTCAGAGTGATCTAGGGGGCTCTGGGGAATTTGTCCTAAGAGTCCCTGGGCCCTCCTTTCTCTCTCCACCTACCCCTTTTGCAAACCGATTCATTCCATGATTCCCATGACCGAGCAGACGCCGTGTCCGGAAGCCCAGCTGGGGGCAGGGAGAGCCAGCAGAGGGGGCCGGCCAGCAGAGAGAGAGTCACAATGTCCCAGCCGACTGGTCATCAGAAATAGCTTACAGGTGTCTATGGGCTTCTCCTTTTGTCCCCCTCAGCTAAAGAAGATACAGACCCCTTCTTGAGCCCCAAGACTAGAAGTTGATCTAAGAACCTCCGGTGGATTTTCCCAGCTGGCCTACGACTGTCTAGCCTGACCTTGCCCAATTTGCGGGCCAAGGGGCGTGGGGGGCGGGTGGGTGGACAAGGGCCGGGGAGGGGTGCTGGGGAGGGGCAGGGAGGCGGGGCTTCAGTGCAAGCCCAGAAACTCCTTGAGGACATCGCAGGTCTTCTTGTGCATGACCTCACGCAGCTTCCTGACCCGCCGGCTGCTGGACGCTCCCACGAAACTGTCCGGCCGCAGCACGGCCATGCCGCCGTCCACCTCGCCCATGATGATGAGCGGCGTCTCGCCCGCTGTCACGTTGGGGCAGGGGCAGCTCCAGTCCACGTGCAGCAGCGTGACTTCCAGCGGCTCCCGGCCCAGGAACTTGAGGCCCATCTTCTCATCCTTGAGGACGTCGTCCACGGTGACCAGGGCGCGCCCCGAGTCGGGCTCCTCGGTCAGCTCGGACACGCGGCCCAGGATGACGAAGTCGCTTCGGCAGAAGCTGGTGACGAGCTTCTGGCGTGGCTTGCAGGCCCGGCAGCGCTGGTCCCCGCGAGGGAAGGGGCAGGACTCCTCGCAGGCCTCGCGGCTCTCGAAGTTGTTGCCGTTGCCCTCGCAGCCGCCGTAGACGAAGGACTGGCACTGGCCGCTCTGGCTGTTGTAGGCCCAGCGGGGCGCGTAGGCTTTGCAGGGCCCCTGCAGGGCGGGCAGGCTGCACACGGCCAGCGGGCCGCTCATGCAGGCCAGCATGCAGGCCTCGTAGGTCTCAAAGTGGTTCCGGTTGCGGTGGCAGTGGCCAAAGGTGAAGGTGAGGCAGTTGTTGGCCTGCGCGTCGAAGTGCCAGCGGGTCTGCTCCTCGCCGCAGTCCTCACTGTCGGGGGGCTTCAGGCACTCGGCTGCGGGGAAGGCCGTGCTGTTGGGGCTGCTCTCCAGGGTGGCCACCGCCTGACCCCCCCTGACCACGGACAGCGGGAAGTCGGCGCGCAGGACCCCGGCGGCGTTCCGGGCCGTGCAGGTATAAATGCCAGCGTCCTGGGGCTGGGCGTTGTAGATGACCAGCTGGGCGATGTTGGTGACCACCACGTTGCCGCGCACGTGGTTGGGCCGCATGACCACATTCTCCCGATCTTCCAGCTGCTTCTCCCAGGTGATCTCAGGTCGGGGCCGGCCCACCACATCGCAGAGGAAGCTCACGGTCTCACCTACGGTGACCGACTGGTGCACGGGGTGGTTGAGCAGAGCCGGGGCCGCCATATCCAGCCCCGGGGTCTCCGGGGAGGCCGTGGTGGGGCGCACGGTGGTCTCGGGCGGCGGGGGACTGGTGTTGGGCCAGGTAAAGTGATAGCGGCAGGTGACGACGGCCAGCGTGATGCCCTTGGAGCAGGCCTCGGCATCCATGTAGCAGCGATTGTAGTAGGTGAGGCCGTCGGAGGCGCACGTGAAGCTGGGCTCCTTCTCACAACGATCTTTGCACTTACACACAGGCTGGCCGTCCCAGATGTCACACTCGGAGCCCTGCTGCAGACACATGAAGTGGTCGCATGTGGCCTCCTTGGGCATGCCCACCGGGCCCTTCCTCCCTTTCACGTCCATGTACCGGGCGGCCACGCAGCTCTTGGTCCCGCACACGTTGGGGCAGCACTTCTCATAGGTCTCGCACTCCTGCGGGGAGCCAGATCGAGAGGCCTGAGAAAGGAGGAGCAGGACCCGTGCACAGGCTCCCCCACCCCCCGGTGTCTGCGGAAGGGAACTGGTATGTTCTCACCACCTAGGGGAGCCGCACATTCAGACGATGACAGGAGCTAGAGGCCACGCCCCTGCTAGTTGCCGGGCCTTCTTCTAAGAACGTTTGCACCTGTCAACTTCTCTCCTGCTCATCACTGGCCCGGGAGGTGGGCACAGCCATTATCCTCACTTCACAGGTAGTGATAACGGAGGCATAGAAAGATGAGGTAACTTGCCCAAGCTCACACAGCTGGTAGTGTGAGAAGAGGCAGGCCACATACCTCCAAGAGGGGCGGTTTCTCTGACTACCATTTTATAGATGAAAATGCAGAGACTCAGAGAAGTGATGCCCAGGTTCCGAGAGCTGGCAAGTGGCAGAATAGGGCTTCAAGCTCCAGGTGGATGGGATTCTGAAGGGAGATCTCTTCTTCCACATCCTAGGGGTACCACAAAGGAGGTCTAGGTGGGAACAAATAAGCCTGCCTCTCTGTCTTTTTTCCACTGGGGTGAGGATGCCCTGGCCGAATTAAAGAGGTCACGCCAAACCCTAAGAAGGAAAAATCGGACAACTCTGGGGCAGATGTTTGAGGCCGGCCATACCTGCGTCAGGAACAGCCGCTCCGTGGCGGGCCCACGCTCGCTCAGAGCCAAGGGGAAGGGCAGGCGGGACAGGCCCGGGACGCCAGGTCCCGCCACAGAGGGCTGTCAGGTGCTCAGCTCTGACGTGTGCGACACTTCGTGGGGGACATCAACAACGAAAAGAGCCCCCTTGGGTGGCAAAGGCCGGCAAAGCCGTCAGTGAGGACTTACTAGGCTGTAATCCCCCTTGATTCTCTGTGGAGCCGCGTAAGGCATTAGTTTAATTCTTCGAAATTAGCAACACGCTCTGGGACCGACACAAACAAGGATTTCACGTGGTGTTTTTGACAATAACACCTCGTACCCACTGGGCAGGCGGGCAACGCTCCTAATCCTCCCCCTGGTAGTAGCTCTGGGAATTCCTCCCCACTAGGGCTGGCCTCTTGGGGTTCCGACTTTTATTTCAGCCTCTTTGACATTCCACATCAGCTAAGAGGGGGAAATATCCCCCACCGGGGCTGTGTGGAGCCTGCCTGCTTGACTTGTTTACTGTTTCCCCCTCTCGGCTCAGAATGGGGACTTTGTTTTGCAGTCCTTGCTTGGCCCAAGCTTCTCGGCCACGCCAGGGGAGGCTTTGGGACGGGGATGGGCAGATCTCAGAGCTGGGGTCTGAGGGTGGGAGACCCAGTGGGGGATGGAGGGCAGGAGGGACTGGGAGTGGCCAGGAGGACCTGCTCTTCGGCCTGAGGGTCATAAAATTTCTTAAGAGACTGGCCCAGGAAGCTCCTTTAGGACCCCGAGGTCCAAGAAAGTTCGGGTCCCCAGAGATGGGGTGGGGGGCGGATGGGGGGAAGTTATCTCTGGGCACAGGAAACCTAGAAGGAATCCTTAGAACAGTTTTTGCTTGAGGGCCCAGAATATACCCATAGGCAAATGAGTCCCTGGCCCCACACAGGTGCCTTTTCCCCAAGGCTCACAGTGTCGGCTGGAGTCTCACTGTCCCACGCCCTACCTGGTGTATCAGGCCAGCCTGTGCCAATAGAACAGACTTCACTGCAAATATAGCCAATGTACCTCATGACCTCAGCTGAACGGGAGCGCTCTGCCCCATCTTCCCTTTCCTCAGCACCGCCACTGCTCACTGGCAGTGTCTGGCCTGAGAGGTCTGACAACTGTCCCCTGGACGCCGTGGGGGCAGAGACCACTGTCTGCGGGGCGATCTTGGGCTTTTCTGTAGACTACATTCGTTTGGCAAACGGAGCAACTCTCACATTCCCTGGTGCTGCCCAGCCCAGCCTCTAGCCCTAGGGCCTGGCTGGGCCGGTAGGAAGTACTTCTGCCCAGGCAGGTGCTCGGGACCGCAGGCTCTTCGTCCCCCACTGCGGGGAGCGGCAGGAACGGTCCTGGGACTCGGAGATGGGAGAGAACTGCCCCAGCACCAGGCCTGCCCTGCTTGCCCGAGGCTGCTCTCATGAGAGCAGAAGGGAGAACCGAGGGATCTGGCAGAGTGAAACTTAGTCTGTTCCCCTCGCAGGGACAACCAGAGAGTCTATTCAGAGCTGTTCCCTCCCACTCTCCCCATCGGCCTGGCCTGATCTCAGGGTCAGGGTGCGAATCCCTGGGGGAGCGGGCCGGTCTGGAGGCCTCAGCTTTGTCAGAGAGGTGCAGGCATCAAGCCCACCCTCCCATCCCTGGCTGTGGGACCTCGTGCGGCTCACCACGCTGTCCTGAGTGTCTGCTCTCACCGCCGATGCGGGCCTGAAGGGTCGTGCCAGTCCCTGCGATGTGCCTGGCTTGGTGCTGGCTCAGAGCAGCCCTCCTCAGGCATGAGACCAGGAATCCCAGGACTCCACGTCCCTGATGAACTTGGACATCACACCCACCTCTTCGTCTGATCCTTGGACTTGGACAGACATCACGCCCAGTTCATGTGGCCTGGGGCCCAACTTCCTTCCTGTTCCCAGATCCTGCCAGGGGGGCTCCTGAGTCTCCCCAGCCCACGGCTCCCACTCGCCCTCACTAATGCACTCACGTGGTCCACGTCAGGCTTCTGGACTCCCACTCACCTGGTCCGTCTCACACTCGCGCTTGCAGGTGCTCTGGGCATCCACCCAGAGGTTGGGGTTCATGTCGTTGGGGCAGATGCCAGCATGGGAATAGCGGATGGGCGGCAGCGCCAGGCCCCTCAGGGGCACCCCAAGCAGCAGCAGCAGCAGCAGCGCTGCCTGCGCCCAGCGGGACCAGAGCCGGCAGCACCCCAGGGCCCACATGATGCGGTCTGCGGGGGCTCGAGACCTCCCCGGCGACGAGGCAAGGAGCTGGGGCCCACCGGGGCCTTCTCCTTCTCTGGGCTGCAGGCACCTGCCCTCCCCACCCGAGCGGGCTTCCTCGCGGCCGCCGCGGCTGCCTCCACCGAGTCCGTGGAGCCCGCTGGGCTGTGCGGCTTCAGATAAAGGAAAGGTCTTTGCAAGGGAACTCCCTCTCCTGAGTGTGCAGGGAGAAGAGCCGCAGCAGGGGCCCGAGCCTGGATTTATATCCTGGGCGCGCCACCCGAGTGGGAGCGAGCTAACCTGATGCCTGTCACAGGCAGGCTGCTGGCTCCTCTGTCCCGTGGCTGATCACAGACTTGTTGCAGAAGGGGAAAAAAAAAGCTGGAAGCGGTTTAGGCGGCGTATCTGGCACGGTGGGACACCTGCTTGTTTTTGACTCCAGGAGGCCTTTAACCCCTTCAAGGGCCAGAAATGGCATGTGCTTTGGGGGGGAGCTGGCTCCAGGACACGCAAGCTCCCTGTAAGGGAGCGGTTTGTTTCCCTTTCCCCCACCTCCTCGGGCCGGGCCCCCTCCTCCCCGTGGCCACCTCCGAAGAACACACAATCGCTTGTTACAAGGAGGGACCTGCTGCCACAGGGTTAGCATCGCCCGGCCCGATAGTACATTTGAGAGCAAATGACGTGGAAAAACAACAAGTTCACGGCCATTCCAGGGCGGGCCCAAGCAGCAGCGCTGTGCTGTGTCCACCGCCTCCCACCCCCCGCACCAGGTCCCTCTGCGGGGGGTGCTTGTGCACGGGGACAGCTCCCTATCTCTCGGTTCCCCCGCAGTTCGCGTCTCAAGTTCCAACTTCAGTGAATTTTCCCCAAATCATTCCAGAGACACATACCAGATATGCTCCGGCTCCCCCAGCTGCCGGGACGTATCACATTCCTTGCTCCTCCATTGACACACTCGTCGGCTCCAAGAAAACCTACCGGGGTAAGTGTCTCAGGACGGCGCTGGGCAGAGGCCGCCCTCGCTAACGACCACTCGGCCACTGCCTTGAGCTCTGTCGTGTGCCGGGCACCTCGGCCGTCCCCTGGGTTCCCCCCCGCTTCACAAAGGAGAAGGTTCAGGGCCGGAGAGGGCCAGCGACTCGCCCAAGGCCAGCCACCGCGGGCAGGAAGAGTCGTCCTAATTGCTAATATTTACTGGGCTCTTGGTGTGTGCCGGGCTCTCTGTATGCATCACGACTCTCCATCCTCAGGACAAACTACCTTCATTGCAGAGTGGAGGAAAAGACACCCAGAGAGGCTAAGCAACTCACCTCCCGTCGCACAGCTATGGGATGCCACCGTTAACACGGGAAACGCCAGCTTGCAGGGTGCAGGCAGGGGCCTCTGGGACCCCCACCCCCGCCCACCTGGCTGTCAGAACTTCTATCAAGGTACAGCTCCGACTCTGGTTTTATAGGAGAGACAAGAAGTTTGTGGAAACATCATGCCGTATGGGGGGTGTGGGCAGGGAAAGAGGCAGAAGCTGCCGCTGGAGGGGGTGGGGGCTGTTTCTCCCCCCTGTGGCAGGAAATGTCAGGTACCTCAAACACCACGGAAAAGTGAGCTGGCTAAACATATTTGCAGGGGTCACTTGACCAGAGGGTGTGAGGGAGCGGGGACACCGATCCCTGCAAGAGAGATGGCCTTCTAAAGGCCGAACCACAGAGGGTTCGAGGGGTGGTAAGTGAGCTGCTACGTCCCAGGGACGGTAGATGGGGTAGGTCCAGCCCACGCCAGAGCCAGAAGGGACCTGGGAAGCCCCCAGCAGTGCTCTCATTTCAAAGGTGGGGAAACTGAGTCCTGAACCCAGGCCCCTTCTCTTCCAGGTCCACTCTCACCTCAAGGGCTAGGGTTCATCATCTCATTTGACTCCGAAAAGGCCGCACAAGACTTCTGATCACCCTCCAGACTTTTCCCCGAGGGGTGGCGTGTCACCTTCTCCGGGCCTCCGCCAGTTCTTCCCCATCGTGTGGGTCAGTCTGCAAGATTTGTCTTTTCTGCTTATGTCAAAGAGCTAATGAAGGGTGTCAGATCCTAATCCCCTAAATTATTGGAATAAAGTTCTCTCCGAGGCCGGGCCCGGTAATGAAGTCAGACAGCGGCCGACGCCGGCTGCTTTGAATTCCCTGTAATTTCATAAACCCGTGTTCCAGCTGCTCCGAGCCGGCCTCAGCCCTGCGCTTGACGAATGCGGCTCGCGCAGCCTCCTTTGAAATCACAAAGGGGAATGGATGGTGACACATGTCTAAGCAGGACTAAGAAAAATTGTCATAGCCCTGTTACGTGAGGACAAGTGTCCAGGGAGAGGAGGCTTATCTCTGGGGAGGCACCTGAGACCGCCAGAGGTGATGGGAGGGCCTGGGGGTGGGCAGAGCAGAGGTGGGCGGCAGGGGACAGGCAGAAAAACAGGGGAAGCTCCTCCACCCCACCCGCTCCTCTCTCTCTCTCTCTCTCTCTCTCTCTCTCTCTCTCTCTCGTCGGGGTTGACTGAAAAAGGCCTCCGTCCGCCCAGCTCGTCCGCCCTGTCAAGAGCCACGGGCCTCTTTCCCTCCCAGGGCCCCATTTCTGGCCATTCCACCCTGAGAACTTTCAAAACAGCATCAGGGAAGAAGGGGCCTAGAACACCCCGGCTCTCCCTCTCGGCGCTTCCAAGTCTCCCACAAAAACACGGCTCAGAATAATAAATAACATCTGATCAAGGCTCGGAGCCCACACAGCGTTTTCACCCCTATCGTCCCACTGACCCTCCCGCCAGCCCCAGGAGGGAGCCCGGGAGATGTCGCTGGAGCTCCGTTGTACGAGAGAGGAAACCGAGTCACAGAAAGGCTCGCTGGGCCTGCCCAGGGCCCCGCGGCTCCCAGCCTCCCATCCCGGACCCCAGTTCTGTGCTCTTCACACAAGCCATGCACGCTTCCAGCCTCTCCAGAAAGGCCCCCGCTGGCCGCCGCGCCAGCCCAGCGTGTTTCTCAGCTGTTCTGGGAGCGCTTTGAAGTCTCCTCCTGGGCCCCTCCCACAGCCCCTCAGATCAGGCTACCCTGCCTCGGTCTTCTCCGGAGGGTGGCAGGCACCCCACCCTCACCAGAGCCCAGGTACTGAAGGAGGGCTCTGCGGCCCCTTCCCACCATCCCCCCCAGGCCTCCCAACCACCAGCATGAGTGTCAGGGGAGTATAGCCGGGGCTGAGTCACCTGAGCAAGTGACCTGAACTCAGCTGTGTCACCTGCCTTTCCCCCTCCCCAGGGACATCGGGCTCAGCTTGGTCACAAGAGGGCTGGGCTGTGCCTTCGACTCAGAAGAGCTGCCTCCAGCTCCCACCAACGTGGAGGTGGAGGGAACACGGCCCCCTCACACTCCCCAGGCTGGGTTCAAGGCCAGCTCTAGGGGCAGCTGCAGGAAGTGACCCTGGGCAGTGGACTCTGGGTGACCCTTGACCTCAGGTTCACCTTTCACAAAACAACTTCCCAGCCACTGGGGCCTGGACAGGACAACACAGCTGACATCATTTTCCCGATCGGCCAGGCCTCTCCCCTCCGGAGACCAGCCGCACGCGTGGTGGGGACGACGGTGAGGCCACGCCAACATCTCAGATGCCATGGTGCTCACGCATGGACCAAACCTCTTGTCTCTTGCAGCATCTCCTCTCCTCTCTCTTTCCTTACTTGATGGTTTTTAAAACACCTACTATGTGCTTCGTTCTGGGTATACAGAGAAGACGACGGTCCTTATCCACAGAGAGAGCACAGCACGCAAACACATGACTTATCAAGTGAAGGCCATCTTGGAGGCCCCCACAAGTGCTGGGGGGGGCAGTGAAGGGGAGAGAGGTCCGGAGCTGCAGACGTGAGGTGGGGTGGGTCCTGAAGCCTGAGCGGGAGTCTGCAAGACGGAGCCCAGAAGGCGCTTTCCTCCACTCCCCGTTGGAAAGACCTGGCCCACACTGCGGCCTCCTTGGCCAAGGCCCTCCCTCTGCAGGGCCCAGGCCTCCAAAAAGGGGAGGTGAGAGGAAAGTCAGTAGGTTTGGGAGATGGGGTGGGGGTGGGAGCTGCAGGACCTGCTTCTGCAGGGGGGCGGCCCCAGCAAAGTCAAACCAGCAGCCCGTTCTGGTCCACCCTGCTTGGGCCCCCAGATCTCAGGCAGCTACACCTTCTCCCAAACAGTTGGGGGAGGCCAGCCCCCTGGGAGCCCCCTTGCCCGGATCCTTGATTTCAACATATTTGAGAGAAGGAAGAATGTAAGGAGCAAGAATCACGGCGCTAGGGAGAAAGAAGGCCCCAGCGAGGGTGCTTAGATGGGGTCTCAGAAGGCCCAGACTCCCTCGGCTGAAGGCGGCCTTTAGTCAGACCCAAGCCGGGGAATTCAATAAAGCGGGCAGCTCATTACCCAGCTGGGGACCCCCGCCTGAGCGGCCGCGGGCCTGGGTTACATTACAGGGCTGTGTGAACTCTCCCCTCAGAGTGAGACGCCACCGGGTTTTGGAATAATTATGAGGCCTCAGCAGATGGTGGAGGCGGACAGGGGAGGCCTTCAGCTGTGGGACACGTGACTTGTCAGCATCTGTGCAGAGCAGGACATGGGAGGGTCCCCATTGGGCCTCGGGAGAGGCAACACTGAATCAAGATCTGAGAATTACGGGGTTGGCTGTGGTGGCGCCTGGCCCAACCCCCTAGGCCAGCCAGGACTCCTTAGACCCCTGCCCGGGCTCGGGGGGGCGGGGGGGAGTCCTGCTGGTGGGGCTGAGTCCCTGGAAGCTGGTTGGTGTCTGAACGGATCTGTGTGTCTTGAAGCAAGAACAGGAGACACAACTTCTGGGCACCTGTGAGCCCCCAGATGCCTTCCTGGAGAAGGTGGGCAGCAAGTGCTCAATGGATCTCAGCCCTGCGTCAGAGTCCTCAGCCACTGGGGCAGCTTCGTGGCACTAAGGTTGAGCACTGTGTGAGGAGTCCTGGATTCTCAGCCTGGTCCGCCATCAACCCACTGCACAACCACCTCTACTTCCCCATCTGAGGCCCCTTCCAGCTCCCTCCTCTGTGATCCCGTGTCCTGATTCCCTTGCCTTCACAGACTCAGCTTCAAAAAGCCCCGAGCTGCTCTCAGCCAAGACAAACACGGGAGTGAAGAAGCCAGAAGGCCCCAGGGCTGCGGGGCTGCTGTGGGTCCCCTGCTCCGCTTTGCTGGGGGAGAGCAACAGCCCCTGTTTCCACACTTTCCAGGCCTGAGGGCTCAGGGGGGAAGGCCACACACTGGGGCATAGCCTCCCTCCTGCTCAGACCGTCCCTATCCTGGAAGCTTCCTCTGGCTACTCTACCCACAAGCTCCCTCCCTCTCTGCCTTACGGTTTTCTTCCTCCAGATGAGAGAGGAATGAGAAGGTCTCAGACCCGTGGGTCTCCCTGCTCACCTGCACGCTGCTGCGCGGGGGGGCACGTGTGCTCTGAAACCAGACGCATTCCTAATCCCCGCTGCAGGGGTCCCACATGGTGGGGGGGGGGGTGGCGAGAAACAGGCCTTTTCCCGACTGACCGTTACTTCAAGACTTCCGGCTTCAAGATGGCTTCCTTAAGGCTTCTCCACGCCTTCGAGATGAAGACCGAAGCACTTAACCTGGACCACCACGAACTTCTGCCTCAGTTTCCTTCCCCAGTCTTATCATTTGTTCCTCTTTCTCTCAAACCCTGGAAGCTGCCACATTGCTCTTTCAGATCTGTAAAAGCTCCACGCCATCTCTCCCCCTCAGCCCCTCCTATGTCGTCTTCAGCCATGGACACCCTCCCTTCTCCGGGCCAACTCCTACCCAGCCTATTCTAGAAGCCCCGAGCCTTTCAGGAGACCTTCCCGATCTCAGAGGCTGAGGAAGGCCCTCGCTACTTCTCAGTTGGGGAGTTCCTGGTATTGTTTTTACAATGAAAAAGCAAAACAAAACAAAAGGCCAAAACTCGGTTATAAAACCTGGGGTAGGGGCACCTGGGTGGTGCAGTCGTTAGGCGTCTGCCTTCTGCTCAGGGCGTGATCCTGGTGCTCTGTGATCAAGCCCCACATCGGGCTCCTCCACTGGGAGCCTGCTTCTTCCTCTCCCGCTCCCCCTGCTTGTGTTCCCTCTCTCGCTGGCTGTCTCTCTCTCTGTCAAATAAATAAATAAAATCTTTAAAAATAAATAAATAAATAAAACCCGGGGTAAGTTTTAATCATTGCACCCCGTCAGGACATATCGCTGTTCGAGTGGGTATAAATTGGTACAGGGATAATGTCAAAACTCCACATTTGAGGCCCTTCGTGAGTGTGGCCTGAGCCCGTGACCTTCCTGGGATGCCTGTGATATCCCTGGGCACAGTTTACGTGGCATCGAAATGCCTCATCTATCACCCGGACCAGGCTGCGAACCCATGGCAGGCGGAGAGCGCATACTCAACCAGTGTATGTTGAATGAATCGATGATCTCATCAAGCAGACAGTGCCCTTGCAGAGCAGGGGTGAATATTCCTGGGTGTCAGTCATACCTGAGAGAGACCAGTTGTCCTAGGGCAGGAAACCAGAACTTGGAAGACCCGCTGGAGGCAGGCAAGGGAGGGTATGCTCGCCCCTGGGCCCCGCCAGCCACTCTGGGTGAGAAGGAGCTTAGAGTCTGCAAGGGGCATCCCTGGGCTGTTTGGTTGGAGAAGGCTTGGGCATCATGTGGACAGCTCTGGAGGCAGAAGAAAGATGCCCCCAGTGGGGTCCACCACACACACCCCCCCCCATGCCGCTCTTCCTGCATGCATCCCCTGGCTCCTCCCCAGGCTTCCACGAGGCCCTCTTCAACCATGCTCTTCCCTGCTTCCAGAGCGATCTTTTCAAATTCCAAACTCGAACATGTCACGTTCCTTGCTCTAGAAGGTTGAATGATGGCTCCCCAGAAAGATATGTCCGTGTCCTAACCCCCAGGACCTGTGAATGTGATCTTGCTTGGGAAAAGGATCTTTGCCGAGGAAATTAAAGATCTTGGAATGCGATTATCCCGGATTATCCAAGGGCGCCCTAAATCCAGTGGCAGCTGTCCTCATAAGAGAAAGGCGGAGGGAGATCTGAGATGCCGAAGAGGGGAGGGCCACATGTAGACAGGTAGATGGGAGGGATGCGGCTACAAGCCCAGGAGAGCCCTGGCCGCCAGAAGCTGCAAGAGGCAAGAAAGGGTTCCTCCCCTAAGGGCTCCAAGGAGACCGCAGCCTGCTGATCCCTTGATTGCGGCCTTCTGACTCCAGAGCTGCGAGACAGTACTTTTCTGTTGGTCTAAGCACTGTGTCTGGGGCGGGTTGCCACCGCAGCTCCAGGAAACGAATACACTGGCCTAGAACTTTTCAAAGCCCTTCCCAATCGGAATTGAATGGCCTCCGGAGCCCTCTGAGATCTGCTCCTGCCACCTCCCCAGCCTCACAGCTCGCCTTGCTGGTCCAGCTGGCATTCTCCCAATGTCCCACGAGGGTGTCCTGGTTGGCCTGCAACTGGCCTAGTTTTAGCATGAAAGTCCAGTCTCCAGGGAACACCTTAGTCCTGGGCGGAGAAGAACAGTTGCTCACCTGTGGGTACCATGCTGTCTGTACGTCGTTCAGGCCGTTCTCTCTGCTCAAAATGTCCAAGAAACTCTACTGCTGGACACCACCAGGAACAGTGCTGGCAGGGCAGTCCAGAGGCCAGGGGTAGGCCTCTGGGAGCCCACGCCTGGACCACACAGTGAACCCTGAAGACACTGCTTATCTTGCCAGGGACCCGGAGTCGGCTGGCAGCAGAGATGCGGGCCCCCACGGCCAGGAAGGGGAATAGAGGCCCAGGGTGGCCGCCAGCGTGAGGGTCCAGTCCCATGGGGATCTCGGTGCCAGTGAACTGAGACAGAGGAGTGACAGTGGGCGGCTCTCACTGCCAGGTCTGGGGGAGGTGTGAGCACACGCATTTGGTCAGCGGGAGCCCAACAATCCGGAGGGTTAAAGATCCAGTCAAAGGAACGGCCGGTCAGGAGTGCATCCAGCTGCACGTGTCACAGAGCCTCTGACCCCTGTGGCTTCAATGCCTAGGTGACCGTTCTCACAGAGCAAGAAGTCCCCGGCAGCTTGGCTAAGTCCTCAGGGCCCTGGCTTCTGTCTTCTCTGTCCTCCTCAGCACGTGGCTCTTGTCCCTTACAAGGAGGGATGGCTGCCCCCCCAGACACTGCCTCGTTCCGGACCCGACTAGGAGGAAGGGCCAAAGCTCGTGGAACTGCATGCGTCTCCTCGGGGAGGGGGACACCCACACAGGGGGCAGCACCATCCCACATGACTAGCTGCATGGGGTCCGGAGGGTGATGGCCCTTGCTGTGCCGCAGGGGAGCAGGGAGTTCTCACTGGCTTCGGGCAGGGCATCCATGGCATCCGCCACAGCAGGCTTTCCTGGGACCCACTAGCTGGTGGGGTGGCTCATTCTTGCAGCTCCTGGTTTTGTCTACACTGTGAACTAGACTCTGCTTTTAGAATTGGAGTCAATGGCTGTGCAGGGCAATGGGCTGTTAGGTAAGGATGGATGTGGGTTTTCGGAGATCCCCGTGGTTCTGCGGGATACCTGCAGGCTACAATAAAGAGGGGCCGAGCCAGCCCCAAAGGCCCTGGAAGCGGAAGTTGGAAGACTGCTCTGCCCACAGAGGATATGACCCGCTTTTTGTTAAACAGAACTTGCTCGCAACTGTGACCCCCAGGAGAAGCTGAGCAAAGGAGGTCCCTAGGAAGGGGCCTAGCCCACCTTGACAGTGACCATCTCACAATGGAACCCTGCCCTAAGGAAGGAAGGGAGGCCAGTGTCAGGTGAGAGCAGAGCTCTGGGGGCGTGTGCACGTCCACGGTCGCAAGCCTGCATCAAGATGGAGCCCCAGACACGGAGGCAGGTGGTGGGAAGGTGGTTTAGGTGGGAGCGGAACTGCTGGGCAGGTCACAGCATACCACGCATACCACGCGACGATTAGAGGGGGTACGGGGCCAGCCCCAGGGAAAGGGTTTGTCATGCAACACTCATGCACTCAGGAAACATGGATTTTATAACTATGAGTGGTGCGTGCTAGGAAGGAGGCCGGGAGGCCGGGGACATCCAGGGAGGGGAAGGCGTGGGTCAAGCGGAGGAAGCAGGGTCGAACTGAGGTGAGGAGGGTCTTAACCAGGTCAGCAGCAAGGCTGGTGTGACTGGAGTGCAGAAGGAGAGAGAAGTAGCCAGTGGCCAAGGCTGCCGAGGGGGCTAGACCCTGTTGGGTCTAGAGATTGTGGTGAGGAGTTTAGACTCAATGGTAAGACTAGGCTATGCCACTGGGACTCTGAAGGTGGTGAGGTCCCATGTGGCAAAGAGGGAGAGGGCGAAGAACCTTAGGAAGGCCCTGGGTTCATACAACGTAGGGGGGAGGGAGGCAGGCTGTCTGCTTGGGGCGAGGCGGGAGGGACGGCGGAGAAGAAGAGGGGGCGCTGGGCATGGCCAATATGTGTCAGTGCCTGGGGGCCCTCAGGGAAGTGGCCTGGGGGCGGGGGGGACTAGGCTGATAGGCCGGGGACTGCCCTATGCTTTCGCTCAGCTCATGAAAGTGGTGAGGGAAGGGGGGGAAGGGGAAGGAGGCGAGGAAGGGAACGCGGAGGATTACATGACTGCCCCCCAAAGCGAAGAAGAAATGTGCTCCACGGGGGACGGCCCTCACCTGGGACAGTCAAGGCTGACAGCAGATCTCCTCACGACTCCCTCCAGGCAGCCGAGGCTGAGGAAGGACAAGTGTCGGAGTGACTCGGAGGCCAGGCTGTTGCCGGACCTCACTGAAGACTTTCCTGCCCAGCGGACAACGGGACTTGTTTAAATCAACACTATACAAACCTGTGGGCCCATGCCACCCGCTCCAGAAGGCCAAGGTCAACGCTTCATTCGCACCCCCACCGGGACTTGCCCCTTTCAGTTCCTGCAAAACACCTCGGCTCATGGCTTTCCCTGGACTGTGTTCTCATCCTTGTTTTCCTCTTTAACAGAAACCCATGGTCAAGACGGTCTCAAAGTAAAGACACCCAGCAGGACGTGCATGGCCAGAGCAGTCGAGAGCTGAGCCCAATGGCTGGAAGCCTGGACCTACCCCGCAGGGCAAGCGGGCTGCTGTCCTCGGACAGGCTTTCCGGAGGCCGGCGCTGAGGAAAGGCTGCTTGGAACCCAGCCTCCCTGCCATCTGTGACCCCTGGGCAAGAAAACTGCTCCACGGCCGGGGTCCCCAGATGTCCTGACAGCAACACACAGCAAGAAATACGTTCTTCGTTGTGATTGGAGACACACAGGCGTATGCACGCCTGAAACCAGAGTTTCACAACCTTTGTTTTTCTTTTAACCTTCAACAGACCCTAAGCCAACAGACCCAAGTCACCCTTTGGGTGATGATTATTCACTATTTACTCAGCAAGCATTTCTGAGGAGTCACTGTGTGTCCCGGGTTGTACTTAGACCTGGGGAGACGGGTGGAGTGGAAGAAATGGCCTCGTCGGTCACGGATTTGGAATTTCCGGGGTCGGAGACAGATCCTGGACAAATGCTCACACGAATGTAAATGGCACATTTCGGGGGTGCTTAGAGGTGCCAGATATACCTGGCAGTTGGGCCAGGCCGGCCTGCTCTCCTTGGCCCATTTCTCCACCTGCACAGGGCAGGGGGTCAGCTGGAGCCGACTCGGACCACCTGGCTGGCTCAGATTCCAAGGAAGAGCATCAGGGGTTAGGAACCCCATTTCCAATTTAGAGCTGGGGTCAGGGAAGGGCTTCCAGACGAAGTGGTGTGGACACCAAACGATGAGCCATAGGCAGCCAGGCAAGGAGGGAGCAGCACACAAGCAAGCTGTGAGGTGTCAGGCGACCTATATGGAACATTCCAGAACTGGACCACAGCCCCGGAGACTGGAGAGGAGTGAGTCCACACAAGTCCCCATGGGCTCGACTCAGAGGGGAGAGTCTCTAACCCAATGTCTACACCACCACCAGGAAGGAGGCCCTGATTTTACGTTCCATTTAAAAACATGTTTCCTTTGCACTTTGGATTTTGTTTGGGCAGGTGTTGGGGTGGGGATTTGAGAAAACAGACAGACACACAGAGACAAACCCAGCATGTAGCTGAGCGGAGCGTAGACCCCAGGAGACTATTGCGTAGGCACTGCTCTAGCTTGCCGGCGATGGAGCATGTAAGAACCACTCACCGTGTCAGTATTTGGGAATCTCCTGGGAGCATGAAGCAGGCTGAGGTCAGCTGGACACAGAATAGGGGCAGAACATGGGCCAGGCGCATTTGTCAGGAGCCACCAGGAGAACTTCCTGCCGGCGAGGGGCCTGGAGGAAGGTGCCTCAGCGCCGTGGGCAGGCATCACAGCAGAAGAGAGGGGAGGTGCTTCCCCGAAGTCTTGGGAGGTGCTGTTCCTAACGTGGAGTCAGCAGCAGAGAAGTGGGGGTGAGCTAGAAGGTGAAGAGGGGGCACAGGATGCCTGTTTAAGGGAGTCAGTTCCTCCATAAGGTCAGGTTCCAACCCGGGGACAGTGACCTTGAAACCCAGGGACAGTGACCTTGAGTCTGCATGTCTGCCCAATGTGGCCTCAGGTACTCCAGGATCAGAGGGGGCAAAGACCCCTCCAACTGAGAGCGAGGGTATTAGGGTGTCAGGATGAGGGTTCCATGACTGGACCCTCCGCCCCTCGGGGTTTCCCGGCCAGGGACCGCACACACAAAAGACAAGGGCCGGCAGGACCAAGAACAGTACCCGCGTCCATCAATGTTAGTGTCTTAGGGACTGTGCCCGAGCCCCTCTCCGTCTGCAGAGACCCCCTAGTAAAGTAGACCCTGACTGAGGGGGGAGCTCAGGCCGGGAGCCTCAGGGCGGGCTTCAACCTCCCAGCGTCCTCCCAGGCTGCACGCCGCGGGTCAACGCGGGCTGACTGACTGGACACCCAGCAGCGGGTGGAGAAGGTGGGCGTGAAAGAGGGGATGGTGGGGACCCCTACCAGCTAACCCATCCTGGGACAGTGGCTCCTGGTCTGGCTGCCACTGGGGAGAAGAGAGGAAAGAGAAAGGACCAGACTGTTTTCATGGAAGAGCAGAAGTGGAGAGAGGGTTTGTGTCAAGGCCAAGTACCTCTGTAAATAACCCCATCCCTGAGTAAACCGGTGTGAATGTGGGATCTTGGAACCCACCCTGGAAGGTGAGCCACTTTCCTCTCTCGCCCCATCTTCTCCATCTTCCATCTTGTCACAATAGATGAGGTGTCCGTCGATTGATTTAAGGTTGATGCTGCCACTGGTGTGCTGGATGTCTCCCCCTCCCTCCCCTTCCCTCCACTTCCCTTCCCTCCCTTCCCTCCACTTCCCTCTCCCCCCTCCCCTTCCCTTCCCTCCCCTTCCCTCCACTTCCCTCTCCTCCCCTCCACTTCCCTTCCCTCCCTTCCCTCCACTTCCCTCTCCCCCCTCCCCTTCCCTTCCCTCCCCTTCCCTCCACTTCCCTTCCCTCCCCTTCCCTCCCCTTCTCTCCCTTCCCTCCTCTTCTCTCTCCTTCTTTCCCCTTCCTCCTTCTTAACAACTTGATGCCATCAGTTACGCCTCCTCTCAACTGGATCATTTCCATTAGCATTCAGACACCCTCAAGTCTCTCGCATCCTAAACAAGGAAACCATTCCCTCCACCCCACATTCCCCTTCCATCCACAACCCTACCTCTCATCGCTGCCAAGTTGGTCTGCATTTTCTATGTCCCTTTTCTTGCCCCCCCCAAGTCCACAAGCTCCGATCCAGCTCCCCACATGCACTTTGCCAGTGAATCTGCTACCAAAGCCACCAGTAGCTGCCTGTGGCCCCCAACCTGGTTTTCTCCATCTCTCTGGAGCGCGTGACCTTCTGACGCTTTGCTCTAGGGATATGACCCCCCCCCCCCGCTTTGTTTCCACCCACCTCCCTCCCCCATCTCCTTACTACCCACACTGTTGTGCAGAGGGGGGTGTCAAGGCTGTGTGTGTCCTCACCACCCCTCCTCTTGCACCACGCTGCCCCTCCCCCCACAGCCGGGGCTTTTCAGTGCTGGCTGCCCAGGGGAGTCATCTGGGAGCCTCTAAAAAGCACCAGCACCTGAGTGCCACCCTAATTAACTCGAAGTCTCAGGAGTGGGGCCCAGGTGTGACAGCTTTCGAGCTCCCAGACGAATCTGAAGGCTCAGCCAGGGTTTTGAGCCACTTGCCTAGATGGCCTTTCACACCACGGCTTCATGACCATGACTTCGCCAGGAGACTTCAGAGGCATCTCTGCAGACCCTGAGACCTCCAGAAACATTCTTCGTTCCCCAAAGGCGTCTAGCCAGTTGTCTTCTCATACAGGGAGTCGATTCCGCTTACAACCCACTCCAGAGTCCGACAGCTTCTTCTAACCTAAGCTCGTACAGTTCTTTTTATCTACGGGTCATCTTCCATAATGGACTAATAGGGAAGATATTTCCTCTCTGGCCTAAGACTTGAACAGCATGTCCAGAACCAAGTTTATTATTTTTTTTTCCAGTAAGGTCTATGCCCAACTTGGGGCTTGCACTCCTGACCGCAAGATCAAGAGTCACACGCTCTACCGACTGAGCCAGCCAGGCACCTCCAAACTTATCATTTTTATGTCTTGAATCATGACTGGAAAAAAATCTAGAATGCTAAAATGCCTTTGACTGCATTGGTGTAGGTCTCTGCTTCTCAATTTCTCTCTCTCTAAAAAGAAAAGAAAAAAAGAACTGCTTTCTGCTTCACGCTTCCCTGACCTGGGGCAACTGTCCTGCCATCCTGCCAGTCTCAGTCATCACGCTGCAACGTGACTACGTGTCTGCCCAACCAGACTTCCAGATCTTTGAAGGCAGGGACTGTGTCGTAGTCACCACTGTGTCTCCCACACCTAGCCTGGTGCCTGGCATACAGTTTTGTTGAATGATGAATAAAACTTTACAGGCGTAGCCCACAGAATAAGACACCACTCTGGTTGGTGTCCTTGCTGGATTTATAAAAAGAATACATGAGCTCTCAGCCTAGAAGCTATAATTTGGAAGATAGGCCTATACTGGCTGCAGAAAGTACACGGTCCCCCTCTGGCCCTGAACTTGAAGGAGGGTCTTGCAGAGAACCCCAAGCCTGGTACACATAAGAATCGCCTGGAGGCCTTGCAGAGCTTGTCCTGATCCTACCGGGAAAGGGAAGTGGTCTTTTCACACACTCCCCCTGGCTGTAGACCACAATCGAGAAGCAGCCTGGCACTCCCCAAGGACAAAGTTTCGATCACTCAAATATTTGAGAAGTAAACCAAGGGAAGAAAAACACTGCAAGGTGGAATTTCACCAGCAGCCTAGGCAGGAACCAACTTTCTAGAACCAAACTTGTCCCGGCGCCCCCCTGCTGGGGTGGGGAAGCCCCACGTGGGCACAGAAGGGACACGGCAGACAGAACAGAAGGCTCACCGATCTGGCAGCGTCCCCTGGTGGGCAAGGAGACCTCCCATCTCCCCCTGGGAGGCTCGAATAAGTCATCTAAGGGAAGGAGACACGGCAGGGTTCAAAAGTGCTTCCAGGGTCATGGTGCTCCTGGCTGTATTCACCAGCCCCCAGCATACACCTGCCCTGCAAGGAGGCTCTTCTCCCTTCCAGTGGCTTCAAGAACAGATCTGGAAATGCGGTGTCTAGCCGTGCGATGGACTATCACTCAACCACGAGACCACGATGCGTGCTATAACCGGGGTGGACCTTAAAATCACTATGCTAGGGGCGCCTGGGTGGCTCAGTCGTTGAGCGTCTGCCTTCAGCTCAGGGCGTGATCCCAGGATCCTGGGATCGAGCCCCACATCGGGCTCCTCCGCTGGGAGCCTGCTTCTTCCTCTCCCACTCCCCCTGCTTGTGTTCCCTTTCTCGCTGGCTGTCTCTCTCTCTGTCAAATAAATAAATAAAATCTTTAAAAATAAAATAAAATAAAATAAAATCACTATGCTAAGTAGAAGGAGCTGGACTCCAGGGTCCGGTGCTACGTGATTCCATTTATATAAAATGTCCAGAGCAGACGCCGAGGAACAGAAAGCAGACTAGCGGTTGCCAGGACCTGGGAGGAACGGAGAGTGACTGCTAACGGGCCCAGAATTTCCTTCGGGGGTGATGGAAATGTTCTGGAAGCAGGTGATGGTGATGGTTGCCCCATACTGTAAATGTACTAAATGCTACTGAATTGTACACCTGACACATGGGTAAAATGGTAACTTTTATGTTATGTGTGTTTTCTCACAATTTTTGGACACTTTGTGGTTCTGTGAGAACCCCCGGGGCTGGGCACCCCTGGTCAGCTCAGAAGCTTAGGAGATCAGCCTGGAGATGGGTCTGGTTCCCCCAAACCAGGGCAGCAGCCAGGGCGCTGAGAAGCAACGAGCACCCGGTGCCTCCCAGTCACCCACGACTGTGGTCTGTTTCTACCCACAGAACACTTCCATCACCAAATGTGTGTGGGGAGGGCCCCCCACTAACCCGTTCCCCATCACCACTGCAGCTAGGTCTCCCGCAATTTAATTCGGTTCTGACACTGAGTACCCGGAGTTCACGTCCGACCCCGCAGACTAAGGGCTCCATCCCCCAGAACGGCCCCCACTCCGGATGCCAGGACTTCTGATTGACCAGCTGTAAATTTGGGGGGTTCCCACAACCCTCTCCCCAGATTTGAGAATTTGCTGGAACAGCTCACGGAACCCAGGGAAATAGATTACTTACTATTCCCAGTTTATTATCAAGAATGCCACTCAGGAGCCGTCGGATGGAGAGATTCGCAGGGCCAGGTATGGGGACATTTCTGTGCCGTTGCCAAGGGCACCACCATCCCAGCACCGTGATGGGCTCCCCACTAGAAGCTCTCTGAACCCCCTCCTTGCCCCATGATCTGCGCTGGGGGGGATGGAGATTTCATGACTCGGGCAGGGTTGAGTGCGTCATTGGCCGCTGGTGAGGGACTCAATCTGCAGCCGCGTCCCCTCCTGGGAGGCCGTGGCAGGGCTGTCGGGAGCTGGCCTCGTCCTGGTGGCACTTGCAGAGCCGTGAGGGAGCAGCAGGCTGGACTCGGGTTCATCACGGGGCGGGGGGCGCTGAGGAAGCCCAGGATGGTGGGTGAGCCAGACCAGGGCTGTCCCGAGCACCTAGGAGGAAGAAGGTTGAAAAGTGAGTCGGAGTCTGGCAGGGAAGGGTGAATGGAATGTTCCAGGCTGAGGGCAGAGGGCAGAGGAACCTGTGAGAAACCAAAAGATGCACACAGCTGACTGGATTCTAGAGACGCAGGAGGTGAGGGGGGAAGGATGTATCTGGAAAGATGGGCTAGAGCCGTGGAGGACAGGGCTGTGTGGTCGGTCCGGATGAAGAGGAGCGTGTCCCTTACTATAGGGACATCTGTGACTCCTGTCTGCTTCATCCTCTCTAGTCAGGTGACTACCAAGTTGCTTCCAAGATACCCGTTGCTTATCCACTTCTCTCTGTTCTCCTCGTTAGGCATCTGGTTTACGACACCATCGTCCTGGCCAAGAGTGGTTCCTCTACTCGTTTCATCTCCTTTCTGGCCCCTCAGAGGTCCCTCAGCATCACGGTCCTGAGGAATCATAGCCTTCCTTGACTAACCCCAAGGCCTCTAGGCCTCTTCCCACCCCCTGTCCCCCAGGGATGGCTCCGATGAAGGATATGATGGGATGTCACCTGCCCTCGCCATGTTGCCTTGACTCCTCATGGTCACAAAGTAGCTTCCACCATTCCAACCCTCCACAGAGACCAACACACCCAGAAAGGGTTGGGGCATTTCCCTCAACAGCTGTTTCTAGAAGAGGAGAAACTCCTTCCCAAAGGCATCTCCACAGGCTTCCCTCCCTTCAGGTCCCGTGCCTAAATCAATCACTGTCCCGAGGAGTGAGACATCATAATTCCCCCACTGGGAAGGAGCCCACAAAGCCCAGGACTGCTGACACAAGAAAGAATCGGAGCTTCATCGGTAAGAAGGGGGGGGACAGCTAACGTCAGGAACAGCAGGTCACATTACTTCCTGGGAACTTGGCATTTTACTCACAAATCTCCTTCCCCTCTCCAGGACAAATCCATCCCAAAAAATATCTTTGTTGGATGCCGCAGACACATACCCCCCGCCCACGGCCTTCCTTCGGCAGCGTCTCTCAGGGAAGGTCTGTGAAGACCCCCGCCCGGTCCTCCAGCCTCTGACCACACTGCGACATCCACCCTGAACGTCGCTGCGGCCCTGCACCCAGACCTCACATTCCTCTTCCAGAAGGTCATTCCAGATACCCACAACTCCTGCTCTGTCGATTTTCTCTTTTCTACAGTATTCTGCCAACAGTTTCGCAGAGATGGAACCCTGATGCATTTCTTGGCTTAGTTCCCCTAATACTGTGATTGGAGTTAAACACTGCCACGCTTCCATCCCCAACAAACCCCCAATCTGACTGTGTCCTGCGTGGTGGAAGGGGGGGCTGGAACTCCCCCATATTCAAGGAACAGCTCTGGCATTGGCTGGGAAGGGATGCTCCGGGAGCTCAGAAGGGTGTACAAAATGGGTCTTAGGATCGGTTTTGATAGTGTCTCCCCCGTACAGACATGGCGTGCTGGCAAATGGCTAGTAACCAGTTTTCATCTCTCCCCCCCAACACCTCTCGCCGTTTCATCTATCTGTCAGGAATTTGACTCACACAAAGTAATACATACTCAAGACTAATCATTTTCTAATGATTCTACTATATGGCTGGGAATGGGGGAGAAATATATTCCCAAAAGGAAAAATCAAGGTGCTGTTGGCAGGAAGAAAGCTAGGCAAACAAATGTTAGCATAATTCTGAGGCCTTTCTGCTGGCTCCCACCTTCTCCTCAAGCCTCCTGGCACAGTCCTCCCCCACTGCCCCCAGCAGTAGTTCCAAGCCTTACTGGATATTTCTCCATTCCCGGAACCTGCCTCACTCACACTAAACCCTGGACATTTGCACATCGTACAGCTCAGCCAAGCTAACTCCTACTCATCTGTCAGGTCTTGGTTTAGATGCCACTTCCTCCAGGAAGCCTTCTGTGATTTCTCAAACTGGGTTACATAGATCTCCTACGAGCTCCCATATCCATTTATATTTTATTTAACAAATATTCATTGGTCACCTCCTTTCTGCCCAGTTCTTCACCACTGTATTATCTTTGTCTGTATGTTTCACAAGATCTTATCTCACGGGGGGTCAGCATCTCATGTATCTTCCTCTCAATATGTCTCCATGACATACAACAGTACATGGAACAGTCAACACGTGACAAATTTTGTTGGAAAAGAAAAAGAATAATTTTTTAAATTGACGTGAAATTCACACATTACATAAAAATAGCCATTTTAAAGTGAACAATTCAGTGGCATTTAGTACAAATGTGCAAGCACCATCTCTGTCGAGTTCCATTTTCATCTCTCCCAACGGAAACCTTGTACCCACAAAGCTGTCACTCCCCATTCCCTGCCTCCCCACGCTCTTGGCACCCCTAATCTGCCGTGAAAGAATTTTTAAATAAATGAAAGTTGTCTGCCTTTGAGTTGGACAAATAATTTGCCTTTCTCTCTAAAAGCCAGTGGAGGCATTGCTTTAAGCAAGCTGCGCCTGTGTGGGATGGGTACACCAGAGACTTTCTCTGCTGCCGGCTGCACCCCGCCTGGCACCCCGAGGCCCCCCTGAGGCAGCCCGAAGCACGCGGCCCTTCCTCTCTAGGAGGTGGACCCAGCTCTTCCAAAATTGAGTGTTTCTCCTCAAAACCTCCCCCTGAACTGGAAATGGTCCAGTGCAGTCAGCGAGTCTGGTCCCAGGGGTAGCTTTCTTGGGAGAGATGAGCCTTGAGTGCCTTCTTGAGGAATCTGTGACTTGGGAACGTTCCCCAGGGAGGGGGATCAGGCTGCCAGGTGCGGGTGGGAGGAGGCTGTCAAGGGGGGCAGAGAGCACTCCGCTCATCGGGTCCACCACTGCGGGAAGGGGCAGAGCCCAGGCCTCAGGGCCTGCCCTCCCCACTCTTGAGGGAGCGAGCCTGGCTCGCCACAGCCCCCTGGGGGGGAGTGGGCTTAGCAGGGGCAGGATGGGAATGCAGGACGGGAACGCAGGCCTGCACGCAGTGCGCAGTGCGTAGGGAGGAGGTCTGCCCCCGGGGCCTATTGCCCTGGCGCTAAGAAGCAGGGCACCCTTCAGGGTCCTTGGATCCCCTACCATGCTCCTCGATGGCCCATGTTGACCCTGTTCATCTTCGTCTTGCCCATCGCCCTCCCCCAGAGGCCTGGCTTTAGGTCAGCTTCTGGGGAACTGTGGGGGAGTGGAGGAAGGTGGAGGAGGAGAGAGGAATAGAACCTGGTGGCGGGGGAGGGCATCCTTACATCTCTTCTGGAAGAGGTGGGAAGATGAAGGAGGACCGGGGGATGGGGTGACAAACCAGCAGCCCACCAGCATCTGCACCTCCACCCGCCTCTCCGCTGTCATGGCTCCTATGCGGGCGCCTCCCAGCCAGAGCAGCCCACCCACAGACCATCAGATCATCAGGTCCTGCTCTAACACCGCGCAGTGTCCCGCCTTAATGTCACCCCACAGCGTGTCTTTTCACATCCCACATATTTCCTGTGGCTCTGTTACCAAATCGCTACGAATCTCCTGGCTTTAAACCACAGACTCGCCTGGGCAGCTCAGTCGGTTAAGCGTCAGACCTGCAATCGGTCACCATGTACCCAGAGAACCTTCCAGATGCTGTCCAGTGTGATCTTGAAAGAGTTCCAGGCCGGGGCAGGGTGGCTTCTGAGCCAGCCGGCCGATCCTCAGGCCCGTGGGTCCCAAATGTCACCCTCCTGGGCCCTGCTGGGTCTCGCCAGGGCCTCTCCAGGGGCAGCCAGGGCCTGAAGCTCGGTATTGACACTTTCAAGGTGGATTCCCCTCCCCCCCCATTGCCTTTGATCAGCAACCCTCCCCGCCTCCCCTTTGTAAGGAGTTGTGAAATCAGAAAGTAGAAGTCTTCCCTTTCAAGACAAAAGCGCAGAATGACAATTATAGAAATTTCTTTTGTTTAGTCTTCTTATAAGGGAACAATGGACCAAGCAATTTCCTTGACATCCCCCCAAAAAGCAGTATTGTGGTTATTAAAATAGTGTGCTTACTCTGTGCTAATGGGAAAAGCTGGGGAATATTAATGAACTCCCGGGCTCCACAGAGCCCTGATTATCTGACTCATCAGGCAAAGGTCCCAAGGACAGTTAAAGGAGACTCTTCTCTGGCCTCTATCACTAAGAGACTTTGACTGCTGTCCCACCACTCTACTTAAAAAGATGAGAATTTTTTTGTTGTCATTTTTTTTCTAGAGTCTGCTTTTCCTTCTTTCCTTCCTTCCTTCCTTCCTTCCTTCCTTCCTTCCTTCCTTCCTTCCAGTAAGCTCCATATGAAGCCCAATGCAGGGCTTCAACTCACTACCCTGAGGTCAAGACCTGAGCTGAGATCAAGAGCGGGACGCTTAACCGACTGAGCCACCCAGGGCCCCCTGTTTTTCCTTTATAAATACAATTCTTCATATCTCTGTACATCAGTTTCCTCATCTGTAAAATGGGAGAAGTAGGGATTCCTACATATTCCGCAGGAATATTTTGAGGATTTAAGGACCAGACATCACTGAAGAGCTGTATCTGAAACTTAGAAGCAATAAAAATATTCGTCATTATCATCACCATCGTCACCATTATAAATATCAAGATTGCAAAACACAGTTTAGATAATTGTATGAAATCATAAAGCATGGATAGGAGAGGATGCAAAGATTGTTCGTGAACTATACCTATTGTCAATCACTTCAGACAGAAAGCAGCTCGGGGAACTCACTAGATGCTTCTCCTTTTTCCCCCCCACCCCATCTAAACTAGGTTCCTTTGTTTCACATACTAAGAAAGATCAAGCAGGAAAGTAATTCAGTCTGCTTTTGTCTGCAGACACAGGTTTTAGAATAAAGGTGCTTCTTGCTATTTCTGAATGTTGGTGAAAGCGAAGCTTTTATTTCTCTCACCCAGCCCTGCCCAGGCTGCAGGGTCAGGCCGGGACTCAGGCTGAAGCCCTTTCTGGCTCCGGTGATGGCCACGCCAGCCCCGTCAGGACCGGCTCTGCTCCCGTCTCTCAGCGGCTGGGGCTGGAAGCCATGGGGTGGGCATGGAGTTGCCTCCGGCTTGGGAGCCCCGGGGGGCCACGCTCTTCAGAGACGCCCCGGCTGTGGCCACTCTGGGGCTCTCCCCACCGTCCTACCGACAGAGGCCCCTTGGTCTGTTTTGACCAGTTTGAGTCGATTCTGTCAGACACCCCAACATTTCTGGGGATCCACAGAGATGAGAGAAACTCCATCACCATTCCCGCAACCCTACAGCCCAAAAGCCAAGCTCCTCAACAAGGAGAGAGGCCTGGCCTTAAGTGGCAGCCATGGGTCCCTGGGGGCGGGAGTCTGGGAAATGCGTTCACTTCCGTTCACATCTGTGCCCCCTGCTTTTCTCTGAGCTAGCCCCACCGAGAGTGGTGTCTTTTGTGCTGGGGACAGAAGATCAAACAGGATCCGAGCACAGATGCGCCATCACTTTGGAGACAGCTGGTCCTGGCTGAGGTCAGGGTCCCAGGTAGGAGCAACTCAAGCCACCTTCAGAGGACAGACTGACCATTTTATAGGGCCCCGGCTCCACACGCTGGTACAGCAGACCACAGCCCAGGGACCCGAAGCAAATGACTCGGCTTGTGCCCAGTGTGATCGGGAGTGTTCCCGAACATTTCCACATCCGATCGAGGCTGGGAGCCGAAAGTGCCGAGCAGGTGTCGGAATGGCTGGGGGGGACAGGAGCTAAGCGATCTGGTGGCCTGCAAGCTTTGTGGCTCCCTGGATTATCAGTCTGAGTTAATGCTGCAGTGAACAAGCCCAAGGATGATAATGGCAGAAACCCAGTGGAGTTCGTTTCTCATTCACATAAACAGTCCCAGGTGGGCCGGGTGCTGGTGGTTGGTTGGAGGTGGAGATCTCCAAATACCTGGGCTCTGCCGCTTTCCACGGGGCTTCCAAGATCGCCCTGGTGTTGACATCCGGTAATGCAAGGGGAAAGAGCGCGAAGAGCCACACAGGTGAGGATGACTTGTACAGTTACAGCAGGTCTAGAAGAATGGGCATATTTCACAGGCTAGAACCCAGTCGCGCGGCCACATCTGACTGTAGGGGAGGTGGGATGCGGTCTGGCTGTGTGCCCAGAAGGGAAAGGACACCAGTTTGCAGAGCAGCTCGCCATCCCTGTTGCACCATCCAGCTGTGGTTGCCATGGATATGAGGCTCAGCTATTTGCTGTGTCCGTGCTCCCCAAGTCCAGAGCCACCGGGCAGCCTCCACGGGGGAGCTCCTAGGCAGCGCCAGACTGTAAGTTCCACGAGATGTTAGCCCCCCCACCCCTGCCAACCTCCCGGGAAGGCTGGCTCCTCAGGGCTCGGTCGTCAGAGGGCAATTCTGAGTGGCCCTCCCGGATTCTGGATGTTCTGCCCTTCGTGTAGGACCTCGTCGAGCGCTTGTGACCCTTGACCTTGACTCCAAAGTGAGAGCCCCTCTAGGGTACCACGGCTAAGGGTTTTCAGATGAGCCTCTCACCCGCACTGCACTGCCTTCGTGACCAGGTCACCGCCCCCAGAGCACCCCCTCCTTCCCCCTTGACCCCCGCCAACCTCCCTCCAATACCACTTGCCCCACAGAGGCTCTTTCCCTGAAGGTTAGGCCGCCCGAAGTCACGGTTTCTACCCCCAGTGGGACACGCATCGTCCCCCATCCACTACTCGCCACCCAACAACCAATGACCAAGGAGAACATCTCAGCCACGTCTTTCGGGAGTTGGGGCGACAGTAGGATGACACCAAAGAGCCTTGGCTACGAGTAGCCCTGACCTCAAATGCCCTCTCGGCCGCTCGCTGGCCGGGTCTCTCGGCTCAATTTGCCTACCTTGCCGAACCTCAGCCAACCCGGGGGGGGGGGGGGGCGGGAATACCTCTGTGCGGAACTCCGGCCTTCCAGGAGTGGGGGAAGTGGTGCGGGTGGGGCCTGGGGCGCAGTAGCCACATGCTTGGTTGCTGTTGTAACTGGGGGCTCCTGGCTGCTGCGGCGGGTTCCAGGCTTCGAGATGACGGGACGCTTAGGCCTCTGCCCACAGCAGGAGTCCCCAAGCAGCTGCAGCTCCTGCTCAGCCAGAGAGCCCCACTCCTCCGAGGAGGTGTTCCCCAACCTTCCAACGGTGCAAGGACAAGGTTCCAGCCGCCAGTGGCCTGTGACAAGCCGGGCCGCTCTGACCCCCGCTCTGACCCCCCACTCTGCCCCCATCTCCCAATCGCCAAGCCCAGAGACGTTTCACTTCTTACCTTGCCTGACTTCTTGCGTGCATCTTCCAACGCTGCTGACAAGCACGTGTGCCCAAACTGCCCCCTCCAGCCTTCTGAATGCCTTTCTTTCTCTTCCTTCCTTCCTTCCTTCATTCCTTCCTTCCTTCCTTCCTTCCCTAGGCTCCGCGCCCAGAGTGGAGCCCAGTGCGGGGCTTGAACTCACAACCCTGAGATTATGACCTGAGCCGAAATCAAGAGTCGGATGTTTAACCAACTGAGCCACCCAGGCACCCTGTGAATGCTACTTGTTATGGTTTCCAGACACTCCTGCAGCCTCCTTGGCCAGCCCCTCCTCTTCTGCCTTCCGTTTCCATGCCGGCATTCCTAAACACACATCCTTGGGCCTCTTCTCTTCTCTGTGTATCCCCCACATGACCCCACCTCTCCCTGGGGCTGATGACCACAGACGAGCCGATGACGCCCGGATCACTCCCAGGGCCCAGCGGCTTGCCCACAGCAGCGGGGATGACCTAATTCACAGACTGGATCTAGTCTTTAGGCCACTTCAAACCCCTGCATGCTATCCCATTGCCCAAGAGGAGAGAGGATTCAGTCTGGACTCCAGGGTCCAGTAGTCCTCTCATCTGGCCCTACCTCTCTCCTCCCCCCACCTCCCCCCACATTGCTGGCCCCGACCCTCATTTTGGTTCTTCCTGCCTTTGGAGTGATTCGCATCTTGAAGGCACAAGCATTGCCTGGGTCTACACTCCTTTGACTTCCAGAACAACCCCATTCACCCCTCAGTAGTCATCCCAAAGGACAGCTCCCCGCCTCTCCAAGCCTAGCTGGGGTCCCTCCCCCAGCCCTCCCTCCGGTGAATGTTTCTCCTTGTTGTCACTTTGCTTTTGTCTCCCCAGGGGCACTGCTGAGTGAATGGTGCAAAACAAAGGAAGAAATTAATGACGAAGCTGAGCCCAACCCTGGGGTGGCCCTGAGGAGACCCCCAGTGCCTGCTAGAACCTGGCTTTGCACCCAGCTCCGCTGCAGCCTCCCCCCAAGCCAGCTGGCCAGGGACCGTTGGTCAGGAAGCTCAGGCTACAAACCCTGGCTCCCTCCTATGTGTTACCAGCACATTGTCACTCATAACATTGTCCCAGCAGCGAGGGTCTGTGGTTGCCCGCCTCCCTGCTCAGCGGCGTCCGCAGTTGCGGGGGGTTCGAGGGGGAAGGGAGATGCCAACGTCCAGAGGGTATTCAGGGTGGGGGCTTGCTGGGGAAGGCCGAATTAGCTCATGGAGTGTATGGGCTGACCTGTGTCCCCAAAAAGATACGATGACATCTTGACTTCCAGTCCTCGGAATGTGACCTCATTTGGAAATAGGGTTGTTACAGGTGTAATAGGTAAAATGAGGTCATACCGGAGTGGGGTGGCCCTTCATGCAGGATGACTGGTGTCCCTGGAGGAAGAGAAGAGACGCACAGAAAGGCAGAGACCGAGTTGTGCCGCCGCGAGCCCAGGAGCGAGGAAGTGGGAAGTGCTCCCCAGCAGGATTCAGAGGGAGCTCGGCCCGCCAGCACCTTGACCTAGGATTCTGGCCGCCAGAGCCATGAGACGATCCATTTCTGTTTGTTGAAGTCACGTAGTCTGTGGTTGTTACAGCACCCTGGAGCAAACACGCAGGGCAGAGGGCAGGCCTCCGATTTGGGGGAGATGTCTCTGATTACCTACAGTGGTTTTTGGAACCTCTGGGGACATTCCTGTCCCCAGTTGTTCTTCTCGTGAGGCCAAGAGGAGCAAAGACCCAGTAATGGAATTGCCAGGCCAAGAGTCTGGGGAGCCCAGGTCCCGGACCACTACTTGTTCAGGGAGAGGAGAAAGCCAGCAGTGGGCACGCCAGGGCCCATGTCTTCTCACACCTGCGGCCTGCCACCCTGGGCCCAGGGCTGGCCCTGTCCCAGCCACTCGCACAGACCACCTACTGTCCCCTCACTGCTGCTCCATCGCGTGGGCTTCAGATTCCAGCGGGCCAGAGCTCAGCCCTGTCCACCACGACCTGAGCAAGGCCCTGCCCGTCTCCGAGCCTCAGTTTCTCTCCTGGGTTTGCTTCAGCACCGGAGGCCCCTGCGTCGGCTCACCTGCTGAGCCCAGACGTCTCCTCCCTCTTCATGGTGGCAATGCCTCGGGACAGCTGAAGAGGCCCCATCATGTCCTGTAAAGAGAGCAGGAGGAGGGTCGCAGGCACTTGCCTTCAAACCCAGGCTCTGCCCATGCCCAGCTGTGGGACTCCCAGCTAGTTCCAGCCCGTGTGTCCGTTCCCTCCCTGCAAAGCTGAGCCAGCTGCAGGGCTCGGGGAGGTAGCTGACCGAAGTTAGCAAAGGCTCCTTCCCTGGCTCCTGAGCGGGCCTCGGGATGTTTATGAGAGCACCGGGGCAGCGAGAAAAGAGTGCACGCCTGCTGCAGGCATTGCTCCGGGGGGACGGTCCTTAGCCTTTCTCTGGTTTGCAGAGGGGTCCGGAAGTCAAGACCCCTGCACAAATCCCTGCGCCTGAGGCCCTCAGCACACGGCCCACGTGGCGTCAAGCATCCTTCCCGGGCTCCCTCCTGCAACCCCGCACGTGCTCTGGAGTTCTGGTGGCCTGTGTCCCACACCCTTTGAGGAGAGGGACTCGCACAGGTTCACCCTGTTCACCACCCCCGACCCAGGGCTTGTTTGCAAAATAGGCTCTTAAGAGTGTCCCTTCCCTTCCCCCAACCCGCCTTGCTCCCCCTTGGCGTGCCCCAGGGTCCCGCCTGGTTCCCTGCCCGCCTCCCACAAGCCCTCTCCCCAGACGGGCTTCTCTGCGTCTCTTCTCTTCCTACAGGTTTCAGTGGAAGTGATTCCAGTCACCCTGACACGCAACCCCGAGGTCTTACAATAGAGGCACTTTTTTCCCCCCATAAAATCCGACTGGCACCGTGGTCCGCAAAGCCATCAAGGAGCAGCCCCTGCCGTCTTTACCATGTGGCTTCCCAGTGGCCTTGGGCATCCGTGTCCAGCAGCTCAGAGAGCACACGGAGAAGGACGGGGAAGGTCTTATGGGTTTTTATGAGACATATGTCACTCCCACCCACTTTCCGTCCCCAGAACTCCGCCTGTCTTAGTCTGTGGGCAGTTACAACGAAATAGCACAGGCTGGGGGCTTATAAACAACCAGCATTTATTCTCGCAGCTCTGGAAACTGGCAAGGCCAAGATCAAGTGCTGTGCCCTCACACGGCAGGAGCTGCAGGGAGCCCTCTGGGGTCTCTCTCTAAGGGCACTCACCCCATTCACAAGGGCTCCATCCTCATGACCCCATCACCTCCCAAACATCCCACCTCCTGATTCCATCACATCAGGGGTCAGGATCTCAACATATGAATCTGGGGGGGACACAAACATTCAGCCCTCGGCCAATGGCCACATCTAATCACAAGGAAACTAGGGGACAAGGTCGTGTGGTGTCACTGGCAGCAGAGGGCTTAGGTTGGGTGGGCGGCCAGCTAGTCCCCACCACGAGCTCCCCATCTGGTCTCCATCCGGTCACTGACGAGCCACTCCCCTCTTCTTCTCCTTCGCGGAGCACACTCATCGCTCCCCATAGAGACAGCCGAGTGCCCTGCCCTCCCTGTCTCCTGAGACCTGCGCCACAGGCCGGGAAGCCCAGAGGGGCGTGGTTCTCCTTCTGGGTCCCCTCTGGATCCGTGTGATCTGGAAACCGATGAACTAAAAGGACAAGTTATCTGCGTCCTGCCCTCCCCTCCCCCACACCAACCCCCCACAGTATTGGACAGTAGGGCTGGGACAGAGCAGGCACCAAACAACATCCCAAGGGGATCTGAACGCTGGGGGGCTCGGGGTGGGGAGGGGGCGGGGAACCCCGAGCAGGACGTTCTCTCTGGGACCCCTGCCTCCACCTTCCAGAGCTTCTTGCCGTTTGCTCCAAGGGCCTATTTGAAGTGGGTGTGTTGGGGGTGGGCCCTCCTTCGCCACCTCCAGCCCCAGCTGGTCAAAGTTGTGAGGCCCCAAGGTAGTTTTAAGGCCCAAAGGGTTAAAGGCTTGTCTTTGGTTCAGGTTTCTGGCTTATGCGACAATACAGTTCCCTCAGAAGCTGAAGAGGCCCCTCATCTTGTCCCTTCCTGCCAGCATCAGGTGCCAGGGACCACATGCAAAATTCATTTTGAGACACAGTTCTCCAGACTGATTTTTTTTTTTTTTTTTTTTTTGCTCGCTGGCCTCGGGCTCTCCTCTCTCAATATACTAACGGCGATCCTGAGACTCGGGCCGGGAGGGAGGACGCTCCCCCCGCCTGACCCTGCACCAGGCTGAGGCTTAATGGGCTTTTGCCGCACAAAGCCTTGTTCAATATGATTTCCTTCTGTTTGGCATCTAGAAGCGGTTGACTTTCCCAACCAAGGCCCCACATTTCTGGAATCGTTCTATTTCATTTTAGCTGTGCTCGCAAATCAGCCAGTCCGGCCTGGGTTCATCTTAGCCTTCTAATTCCTTGCTAAATGCTGCCTGTGACAGCCCAGGCTCACTGTGACAATCTGTGTCACAGCCTCTTCCCCGGGAGCGACAGGCTCAGAGGACGGCGGTCCTGCTTCCCTCAGGCCACTGCACAGGCTGTTTCTCCTCCTTCCAGACTCCGACCCCAAACCAATACCATACACTGTAGATTTTCGTTATGGTAACACCCGGCTCCTAGTACCAATTTCTGTCATACTTCGAGTAACACTAACTTCTCTAAGAGAGAAACCCCCAAATTTCGTTTGCCAAACACACTCTATTTTTTGTTTTTACTTGCCTAAAAGGCAGAAAGGCGGTGGGGGGAGGGGTTAGGGCCCTGGGTTCCTTGCAGTCGGTCCCCCAGTGACTCAGACACATGGAGTGCCATTTTCAGCACATGGCTTCTGAGTGAGACCTGCACCTCAGGATCCCGGCACAAAGAGACAAGAGCAGAGCAGGGGTGAGCCTGATTCTGCAGCAGAACCAGACCCCTCCGTCTACATACGGCTTCAGGGCTGCTCTCATGCTCCAGGGGCAGAGCTGACCCGGTGCCAAGGAGATTGTATGAGCCTAGAGTAGTTACTCAGCCCCTTGCAGGAAACGTCTGCCAAGCCCTGCAGGGGGGAGCTGGCGCTCTGAGGGGCCAGGGCCGAGTCTGGAAGGGCCATTAGGATGTCACTCTTGTTCCATCGGTCAGAACTGAACCACATGGCCCCCCAGCCGTCAGGGAGGCTGGCAAGTGTGTTCGAAGCGCACCCCCGGAAAGCAGGGGGACGAGGCAGAGTCACCGCCCAGCCAGTCCCCGCCGGAGACACCCTCCAGGCCATGTGGCTTCTGACTCAGCATGCTTTCCATGCTGCAGATCCGTGCCCGACGCCACTCGCTCCACATCCTCCAGCAGACCTTGATTCTTTCCCCCCCAAATCTGTTTCTCCCGCTGCAGTTCAGAATTCATTCACTGAAGGGCCCAAACCAGAAGCCTCCCAATTGCCCGTGACCTTCCCATTCCCTCGGCCCCATGGCCACGCTCTCCACGTGCATTGGAACTTACATCTCCCCAATCTGCTCCCCTCTTCTCTGGACCCTGCTGTGGCACTTGCATTAGCCTCGTGACCTGTGGCAAGGACCCCAACTGCTCTAAAGCTGGCATGCAGGGCTCCGGAGTTGGCTTCTTCAAAATCTGGTGTGCCTAAACCACTCCCCTGTATGAACTCCGTGCTGTCCCCAAAGGACACAGACCTGTCACCTGGGACCACCCATCTATGCAATGGCAGAACTGAGGTGGGAACTTTGGTTTATGAACCTCCAAAGACCCGTTGCTCCACTCCCCCATTCTTTGCAGGATAAACCTCCAGGAAGCACAAAGAAAATTCTTTGCATAGCAGAAACTCTCAAACCAGTACAAGGGGAGCGGCCCCCTTTGCACACTCAGGGAAGAATTTTACCATGGTCTGAGCTGTTGTGCTCTGCAGGGATGCAGCCAAGTACCTCTCACGGGTTCTGTCCCCTAGCCTCTCATTTTCACCTGTTCTGTCTGTCAGAGACGGCTAGTTCCCACAGCCTGATACCCAGGACATGTTCACAGAAGGAAACTTTACAGAGAGGCTTCCTCTGGGGCAAGCCCTTCCCAAAGACCCCTGAGGGTCACCGCAGCTCCACTTCTTCCTCTGCCCCTGCTCACGACATTTGAGGGACAAAAAGAAACCAAACTGGGCCAGGGTCCTCCTGGAGAATCTGGGTTTGGTCCTCAGCGCTGCCTGGGTGACCATTTTGTCTAATCGTGACTCCCCTGGTCACTCTCTGCCACTCTCCAGAGATTCCCTGTGACACCCATCCCTCTCTGAAACGATCTTATCTCACACAAGTGTGGGCTTATTCACCAGCCTGTCTCCCCACTAGAAAGCAAGGTACCAAACCGGAGTGATAACAGTGTCTCTCTTTTCCGCTGCTTCCCCAGCATCCAGGCAAGTGTCTGGTTTCTCCTTGGCGCTCAATAAATTTTTGCTGATGAGTGAGTGGATGGGTAGATGGATGGATGGATGGATGGACGGGTTTAGTGGCTCATGATACTCTGATGGCCTCTTGCTTCCCCCATGGAAGGTGGGGTTCCCCCAGCCTCCACACCTCCCCCCTCTGTCACTCTGCATTCCCAAAGACCCTTTGCTTCCAGGGAATTTTCATATCCAAGACTGAGCCCCTCTCCTGGCTCTCATCCAAGCAACAGTGACCCCATTTACCCATCTGTTTAGCAAAATGTCGGTCCTCTTTTACTCTTGCCTCCCTTTCCTCCAATGCTGTCTTGCAGGTATACCCTGACTCCGACCATCTCCCATGGCCCACCACCACCACCAACTCCCCTTGACAAACGCAAAAATCTCCCACAGGGCCCCTGGCTTCCCTGATGGAGTGGCCTGCAGGAAGGGAAATTTAGATGGCCTCACCCCCTGCTGGCCACCCTCTGCCAGCTCCCTTCACACCTGGAAGGTGTGTGTGCTCGCCAGACCCACAAAGCCCCACGTGGCCAGCCCTAGTTATCTCCATAGTCTTGCTTCCTCCCTCTCTCTGCTTCATACGCTCTGCTCCAGCTTCCCGGGCTTCTCGCTGCTCCACGATCATGCCTAATGCATCACGCACATGCTGCCCCCGTGCCTTTGCACCTGCTATTGCCCCGGCTTGGAACCTTCAGCTCCACGCATCCCTGCAGCTCACACTCTCACTTTGTTAAGTCTCAGCCCAAACATCTCATTACAAGGGCTTCTCTGGCTGCTCTGTCTACAACAGGGCTCATCCCTGCTTCCCGACTCTCATAGCACCTCCCAGACTTTGTTTCTGCATTTACTGTGTGTCATAACCTCTCAAGCATAAAACACAGGTGCTCTGTGTGCTGTTCTGTCCCCAGTTGCAAATGCCCAATAGACAGTAGTTAGGTGAGGGAGGAGTGGGATTCGGAGTTCGGGTCAAGTGCACAAGAGCCTCCACCCCCGCTGTCGTCCCTCCCTGCCTCCTCGCACTGGGCCATCTGTGGTCCCAGTGCCCGCCCCCTCGGAATCTGGCTCAGCCATGTGGCATTTTGGCCAGGAGGACTCTGGCAAACAAGACAGGAGCATAGACCCGGGCCTTTCCCTCTGCTCGTGCCCCCTGCTGTGCCGCGAGAACACACCCGGGCAAGCCTGCGGGATGATGAGAGACCTGTGGGTGTGTGGGGGGTAGAACATTCCAGGCCAAGGGAACAGCCAGTGCAAAGGTCCCCCAGGCAGGAGCTTGCTTGGTGTGTCTGAGAGAGCAAAGGGCCGGCGTGGCTGCAGCCCGGTGAGGAGGGGGACAGCTGCAGGGAGCTCACGCGGACCAGACCATGGAGGGCTCTGTGGGCTCTTGGGAGACGCCGACTGTTCCTCTGAGTGAACTGAGATGCTGAGGCGATGTGATCTGACTTAGGGATCTGAACGGATTCCTTTAGTGCTGCTGGGAGGCAGATTCAAGGTGAAGCGGAGCTGGGAAACCAGGGGGCCGGGGACATCGCACTGAGACCAGGGTGGCCACCGTGGAGGTGGGGAGAAGAGGCCGGATTCCCGCTGTGCTGGAAGCTGTGCGCTTAGAGGATTTGCAGAGGGACTGAAGGTGCGGATGAGTCCGTGAGATACGACAGGAGTTCTGAGCTGAAGACAGCCCAGAGACCCTGCCTGAACAGCCTTGAGGTCCCGCCCAGCAGTTCTCCACTCTCCCTTCCAGCTGCGTTGGGCTTTTTTTTAGTCTGCAAACACATGCAATTCTCCCCTGCCTCAGGACCTTGGCACGTGCTGTTGTATCTTTCTCCTAGGTCTTTGCTTGGCTAAATTCCATCGTGGGGTCATGGCTTAAAAGCACTGCACAGAGACCTTCCTGGGACCCCCCCCATTCACCCCTTTTTGTAGACTGTCCACGCTGTTACTCTTCCTCCTTCCACCCTGCTCTTTCCCTTTCCGGTGCTCGTTGTAATAACATACATAACCCTGTGCTTACTGGTTTGATGTCTGTCTCCACTGGACCACAGAGAGCAGGGCCCCTTCCTAGCCAAGCTCCAGAGACAGGCTGCCTGGATTCAAGTCTCTGTTCTTCCCATTTAAACCCGTGTGAATTTGGAAAACCTACTGAACCATCCAGCCTCAGTTTCCTCCTTGAAAACATGGCGGCAACTTTAAGGGCAAGACCCAATGAGATCATTGACATAAAGCACTGAGCTCCGTGCCCAGGCCTTTGTTCAATAAGCGTTAGCTATTCCGCTAGCCTGGTGTAAGAATTATCTAGAAGCACGTAGTCTGTTTACATGATTTAACTATATTTGGCCAGCTCTCCGAGTGGCATAAACAAACAGCACTCCAGGTACCAGACTGCTGAGATGAGGCAGGTTTGAAACTGCCTCTTGGCAAAGGCACATTTGGGGAAATAAGAGAGATGTGTGGCATTTGTTGTTTTTGGTTGCTTAGCTTCCAAATACCCATGGGGGGAGCATGAATCCCTAGAGGGGCGGGAAGCAGGGTAAGACCAGTGGGGCCAGACTCCCTCGCCCAGATCACTGCGGAGAGAGCCTGGGCACTCAACTGGACTCATCCCACCCAGGACTTTGTCACTGATTGAGGGTCACGGAGAAGCTGGGACCATTGAGATGTCACTCCTCTGGTGTCAGGGCACCAAGGGGTAGGGGCTGGCTGTCATTCTCGTTAGTCCTTCCCCGTGCTTATGCCTCCTGGCCTTCTGCGTTCCTGCCCAAATGACCATCCTGGCTCTCCAGCCTACCCTGTGATTCTATGGGCCACCCATCATCCATCCAGAAAATTCCTTTCAGGCCGTCATTAACTCGAGTTGTTTTCTGTTGTTGCAAGCAGGAACTCTGACTCGTCCACCCTCCCAAAAGGCGCTGAGCACCAACCCTCAGACAACCTCCACCGTCCCCGTCGACTCCACCCTACACATTACTAGGAGCACAGGACTTCCCTGGAGTGCTACGGACCGTGAGTCAGTCTGTACAGCACTCAGAGTGCCCAGAACGCAGGGGAAGAGGTGTGGCGGGCTGCTATTTGGAAATATCAGTCAGGCGTCTGCTGGTACGTCATCCCACCCTGCCCCGCTGCAAACAGTAGCCGGGATGTCTCCAGGGCAGGGCTGTTCCAGGAGATGGGGAGAGAAGCGAAAGGAGCTAGGTATTGAACCTTGAGCTTCAAAGCCAAGGTCCTTGCCTCAGAAGCAATGTAACCCTGCAAGAGCGTGTTCTCCCCGCCCCCCACTCCCATTCCATCCCATTCTCTAGGTGGGAGTGGGGGGCACGCAGAACTCAGGCAGAGAGGGCCCGCTGCCTGGGTGAGGGCGTGGAGGGGCCACCCACTCCGAATGCCCGACATGTATTTACAAGTGAAGCGTGGCTTGCCTGGGCAAAGAGGGCCTGAGCTGGCCCCCTCCCCGGTTTCCCATCGAAGCGGCTGAGAGAGGGTTCTGGGGCCAGAAGAGGCCGGAAGTCTGCAGAATACAATGACAAAAGAGGCTGGATGGAGCGCAGGCCTTCTTGGTGAATGCTGGCAGGTGTGGGCACCAACAGGGGCGGGCACCAGCCCCGACACACGCCAGTTAACACGGGCCAACGGGACCAAAGCCCATCGTGATCAAGGCCAGTGGAGTGACCGAGATCAGAAGCCCTCTCCTACTGACAGCACGAGTTGGAGCCCTGGGGAGAAAGGGAAACTTGAGGAAATCCAGAATTCTTCAAGAAAATGTTTCTGCAGCATGCAACAGGAAAAACTGAGACGGGAGTTAAAGTCAGTTATGGAGGGACGCCGGGGTGACGCAGTCAATTAAACCACCCACTCTTGGTTTTGGCTCAGGTCGTGATCTTGGGGTCCTGGGATGGACCCTGGCGTAGGGATCTGCCCTCAGTGTTGGGGGAGGGGGTCTGCTGGAGATTCTCTCCCTCTGCCCCCTCGCCCTACTCATGCTGTTCTCTCTCTCTCTCAAATAAATAAAATCTTTTTTAAAAAATAAAGTCAGTTATGGAAAATAAAAATGTCCCCACGTCTGACTGCAAAGTCCCTCCCCCCACAAAGTATCCCACCTGAGCAACCCCACCACAGTCATTGCCCAAGAGAAAAAAGGGTGGACAGATCTTCCTGTGGCTCATTTAAGAAGAGTGTGGAGACATTCGTCGAACTTTGAAGCCTTGCTATAAAGCCTTGCTTTTATTAAGCCCTCACTGTGTGCCCGGCACCATGCTAGGCGCTGTCCATGTTATTTCTGAGCAAGGTGAGAAATTATTCCCATTCTACAGGTGAGAACACTGTTGGTTGGCACACAGGTATGGCACGAAAGTGGGGTGCACCGGGCTGATCTCCCACGGACGGTTTTCATCGTGGCAGCTGCAGAAGTGGGCTCCTCGAGCAACCGGGAAAACTGCTCTGGGGCTTTAAACCCGAAGGTGTTGCTGGGAGATGGGAGGCCTGGGAGGGACGAGGTAAAGGAGAGCGCAGGTTCTTGGAAGGCACTCAGGCAGGCGCGGGGCGCCCCCTGGTGGACATGACGAGAACAGCAGTTCGGTGGCTCCGACCGCGCCCAGGGCCCTGAGCAGGAGTAGGAGGGAAGCTCAGAGGAGGCGCTGAAACAGGCCCAGTGTCGGTCAGGACAACAGTGGCTACTCCAGGGGGACCAGGTCTGGGGAGGGGCATTCTCTGAGGACAGACAGCAGGAAAGAAAGCCACCTTCACTGAGCGCTGGCCATATGCTTAGATACACAGGCCCATGCGAACCAAAAGAAAACCAAGGTCATGACCTGAAGATTAAAGTTGAATTCAACTCAGAAAGAATTACATGGGACAAAGCAGATCTCTTTATAATGCGGAGGTGGATAAGAGCCCAGAGGACACACTGGGCACCAAATAACAACATAAAAACATATGTCCATCAAGAGAGTGAAAGCCAGGGGCGCCTGGGTGGCACAGCCGTTAAGCATCTGCCTTCAGCTCAGGGCGTGATTCTGGCGTTATGGGATCGAGCCCCACATCAGGCTCTTCCGCTATGAGCCTGCTTCTTCCTCTCCCACTCCCCCTGCTTGTGTTCCCTCTCTCGCTGGCTGTCTCTATCTCTCTGTCGAATGAATAAATAAAATCTTTAGAAAAAAAAAAAGAGAGTGAAAGCCAACCACAGGGTGGGAGAAAATATTTGCAAATCGTATACTTGATAATAAGGGGCTTGTATTCATAATGTGTGCAAACATCTCTTACGACTCAACAATGAAAGGACAGCTCAACTTAAAAATGGACAATGAATTTGGGTAGCCATTTCTCCAAAGAAGATACACGATGGCCAAGAACATGAAACAATGTTCAAGGTCAATAGTCATTAGTGAAAGGCAAAACCACAGCGGATGACCACTTCACACCCACTAGAATGGCTCAACATAACAAGACAGGTGTGAACACGAGTGAGCGAGGATGTGGATAAATAGGAACCCTTTGACATTGACAGTAGCCTTGTAAGATGGAGTGGCCACTTGGAGAACAGGCTGGCAGTTCCATGAAATGTGAAACATACAGTGATCTTACGACCGGGCAAGTCCACTGCTGTATATACACTCAAATGAGATTTTAAAAAGAAAAATTCGTTTTCTTTTTTTTTTTTTTAAGATTTTATTTATTTATTTGACAGAGACAGCCAGCGAGAGAGGGAACACAAGCAGGGGGAGTGGGAGAGGAAGAAGCAGGCTCATAGCGGAGGAGCCTGATGTGGGGCTCGATCCCAGAACGCTGGGATCAGGCCCTGAGCCGAAGGCAGACGCTTACCGACTGTGCCACCCAGGCGACCCGAAAAATTCGTTTTCTGAGAGAGAGAGAGCACGCACATGAATGCACAGATGGAAGAGAGGGACAGGGAGACAGAGAATCGCTACGCCCAGGGTGGGGTTCGATCTCACGACCCTGAGATCGTGACCTGAGCCGAAATCAAGAGTCGGTGCTGGACCAACGGAGCCACCTAGACACCCATGTTTTGTTCTTTTTTTTTAATTAAAAAAAAATTTGGGGGGGTCACCTTACTGGCTCAGTCGGTTAGGCCTGCTTAGGGTCCTGTCTCTCCCAGACCCTCTGCCCCTCCCCCAGCCCCTTTTGCACACACATGCACGCACTCTCAAATAGATAAATAAATAACATAAAATACACATGTCCACGCAAAAACTTTCACGGAACGTGGACAGCAGCATTATTCATCACAGCTGAGCCCTCACAGTTGCCGGTGGTAGAGTGGTGAGCACAGCGGCCTTCCTCAACAGCCCAACAGCCGAGACAGCCCAAACGCCCGTCACGTGCTGAATAAAATGTATCATCTCCACCCCCTGCAAAATTAATCCGCAATAAAAGGCAATGAAGCGCGTACATTCTCTAATCTGGATAAACTCTGAAAATCTTACGCTAAATTTAAGAAACCAGACACAAAAGGCCACATATCGCATGACTCCACTTAAAAGAAATGTCCAGAATAGGCACACCCATAGAGACAGAAAGCAGATTAGCAGTCTCCAGGGCCTGGGAGAGCGAGAAGCGACTGCTCATGGGTCCCGCATGTCTTTTTGTAGGATGAAAATGTTCTGAAATAAGACTGTGGTGATGGTTGCCCACCCTTGGGAGTATACTGAAAACCCTGAATCGTACATTTCTAAGTGGGGAAATTTTACGGTATGTGAATTATATTTTAATAAAGCTGTTAGTAAAAAACGTATACAAAGAAAAACTGTAGAAAATGCATGGAGGGGAGCCTGGGGGGCTCAGTCGTTTAAGCGTCTGCCTTAGGCTCAGGTCATGATCAGGCCCTGGGATGGAGCCCCACATCTGGCTCCCTGCTCACTGGGGAGTCTGCTTCTCCCTCTCCCTCTGCTGCTCTCCCTGCTTGTGCTCTCTCTCTTGCTCACTCTCTCTCCGGAAATAAATAAATAAAATCTTTTAAAAATATATTTAAAAAAAAAAGAAAATGCATAGAAAAATTGACAAATGGAAATACCTCTCAGCCCTTAACAGATCAGATATTTGAAAACAAGAAAAGGAATTAAGCTTCTCAGAAGTTATATGTGGGGGACGCCTGGGTGGCTCAGTCCTTAAGCGTCTGCCTTCGGCTCAGGGCCTGATCCCAGGCCTGATCCCCTCCCTCTGCTGGGAGCCTGCTTCTTCCTCTCCCACTCCCCCTGCTTGTGTTCCCTCTCTCGCTGGCTGTCTCTATCTCTGTCAAATAAATAAATAAAATCTTAAAAAAAAAAAAAAGGAACATTAATGCTTTCTCATAAACAACCTTATGTTCAGAGAGAACACTGAGACCCCGTGGCAGAGCACTTGAAAAATGCATTTATATATAAAACGTACGCATACATACCTGTACTGTAACAGATTTTTTTCCAAGGACACTGCTAACGTCAGAGCCAAAAGGGGGCTCCTCGTGCTGACTGCTGTTATTCCACATTTTCCTGGAAGGAACGGTCCACACGATTCTACGAGAGAACAGAACCCGAAGGGCCGGTGCCCACAAAGGGCACAGTTTCGCGCAAGCGTGCCCTGGCTTCCGTTCGGCAATCCCACTTCGGAAAAGTGTCCTGCAGAAACACACAAGCGTTCGGGTGGGCCTCGTGCAAGGGACTGGAAGCAGCTCCGCCTGGTTGACAAATCCGCTAAAAAATTCCACAGCCACGTTCTGGAACACTCTGAGACACAGCCAAGGGTGGAAGTAGGTGTATGCATCTGTTGTTCTCCGGCGGAGGCAATTTTGCCCCCCAGGGGACATCTGATGACACCGGGAAACCTTTATTAGTATTACCCTATGGTGGGGGGTGTGATACCGGGGTCTGGTGGGTGGAAACCCGGGGTGCTTCTCATCCTGCTGGCACAGGACTGCCCCCAACAAGGGCTGATCCGACCCTGAGTATCCATGGTGCGGAAGCTGAGAAAGCCTGGTGTAAAGGAACAGGGAGAAACACCCACAAGGAATTGTGTCAGTGTTTTTCAAAGTTCAGAACCACACTAACACCATGATGCCATATATTTTCTAAGTATGTTTATGCAGCTATGCACATAGAAAAAGACATGAGAAAACTCATCCCAAACTGCTGATTCATGCATAATTCTTTCATTCATTCCACAAACATTGGGCACCTGGTTGGGGCGGGGGTCCCAGGCACCAGTCTGTCCTATGGCCTGGGCACGCATCAGGGAATAAGGCAGAGGAAATGTCTTCGTGGGACCCCAAGGTTTCTGGGAGGTGCCCGGGAGGACTGAATTTTGCACTTTCCAGGCTTTTGAGGTTTTGACTTTTTTTTTTTTTTTAAACCAGGAGCGTTATATAACTTTGTCGATAAAAAACAACAAATACTGCAGCAACCAGGACACGCACAGATGCAGAGGGGAGGGCAGGAGTCGAGAAGGGCGAGTCCCACAGTTCAGTCCAGCAGGTGGGCTGGGCAGGTGCCGGGACGCTCACCCCTAGGTTTTCCGGCTGCTTATCCGAACTTCCTGGGGTGAGGAAGACACCCAGGACCCAAGAGAAATGCAGCAGCGGCTACACCAGGGGAGAAGCCCACAGAGGCCTGGAGTTGTCTTCTGACCCGCTGAACATTGTCCTGTGACGGCTCTGTCATAGCCCATCCTGCCGCCCTGCCGAGCTAAGCTCTTGGACTGGCCCTTGTTCCCCGCTTCCTAAATTCAAATCCCCTGTCCTGCAACCACCCCGGGGACGCGGCTCTCCACCCGCCCCTGGGGCTGGAGCACCACAAGATAGTTAAATCTCCCAAAGGTCTGTCCCGTACAAAGTCAGCATCTTTCTCCAGGGAGCCTTCTTGCTGATTCCAAGACCAGAGAAAAGCCTATATGGCCACAACAGTGCCCCTTCTCCCCAAGAAGAAGACAACGCAAAACAGCTGAGGGGAGGCGGGGCCTGCAGGTAAAGGGTCCTCGGGTATATGAAGGCCCCTGCACCTCCTGCCCCCTAGCGTGTACCCCAGGCCTTCGTGGGAATTGGCTTAGGGCCACCAGGACTCCCATCCAGCGGTGACAAGAGACAACAACAGATATGGAAGGTATTTTTGCATATTCTACCCTTGAATTGTCCCTACAAGTAGAACAGATGGAATCACGAGTAACGCCCATTGCATAAATGAAGAAACTGAGGCTCAGGGAGAAGTTAATCACCGAGCGCCCGCACTCACAAGTAATAATGACTCCTTCACCCACCCCCTTCTCAGCCCTCCCTTCCCAGCGCCCACACCCTTTTTAGAGAGCCCAAATGAATTTTTAGCTGGGTCTCCAATCCTAGAAGCCAGCATGGATTTTTCCTCGTTGATTTGACAGATCCTTATGAGGGCCTACTAAGGGCCAAGTACTACGGAGTGGGGCCACAGTCTTACCTCCCAGGAGCGGGTGCGTCCAGGAGTGAGCAGCCCGGGTGCACCTGCCTGGGCCCTGAAGGGTAAGCACAGGGCATGCGTGTGGTTTTAGCCTCCCGCTCCCTTGAAGCCTCAGGTCTGTTCAGGTCCAGTGGTGGCACAACACCCCTGGGTCTTCTGGGGGTCCCAGGAGCCCCCCACTGTCTTCTCCGCAGCACACAGGTGTGGGGAGGGGACGCTCCATGAGGCTGCCATCTGGACCGCCCACCTTGATACCTTCCTCAGCCATTAAAAGTCTTCCTTCTTTTTTTTCAAAGTAATATACACGAATACTTAAAATAATAATAATAATTTAAAAAATAAAGCAGCTTACAAAGGGGGATCCCCAACCTCAGGGAACCAGCATCTTTTACAATGGTCAGTAGACCCGCCTGACCTTTGCCCCCAAAGGAGTCATTATCTTTATTATACTGGGCAGTAAAGAAAGCCGCCCTTTGCTCTGGAGAGAGAGACACTATCTCTGCCTTCCAAGATTGTTCACTCTACAAACATCCTTAAAATAGTCCAGACAGAGACAGCCAACGCCTATGCCGTACTCACTGTGTGCAAGAGACCGGGGGAGACTCTCCCCACCATGAGAAAGACCTAGTAAATGATAAAGCCCAGACAACAGAAGAATGAGGAGGCTGCAGGGTATCAAGCTCCCACCCTCGGGGCCACTCTCCAGCTGCCCTAATCAATCTGGGTCTGGGGAGCAGACAATTAGGCCGCTCCCCCTACACCCCGGAGCCCAGTGAAATGTGCATTCAAACTAGCTGGACCTAAACCTGCCTAGCCATGCTTGCCATGCGATAAAGGCTCTGGTCTACATGTCCCCCTTGCTGCGCCTGCCTCCTGACCCTGGTGCTCCCCTGGCTGGCCCCGTGCGGCCCTCCCTTTCCTCTTGGGAATTCTCAGTAGCACTGTCCTTCCGGTGTTAGTGGTCTCCTGAGCTCTTGGCCTCACCTCAATAACCATAAAACCTACATTCCAACATTCCATCTCTTACTGTCTGGCAGAAATAACAAATCTTGACAGCACTCTGTTTGGGAGACCATGGGGAAGCCAAGCACTGGTACAGGTGGCTGATGGGAATGCGAAAGGGTTAAGTATTAATAGAGGAAAATGTGGTTGTGTCTAGCAAAACTACATATGCATTTAGTTTTGATCCACCGATCCTACCTCTTAGGAATTTATCGAGAATATATACCTTCACCAATAAAACATACATAGGCAGATTACTAATTACGGCATTGGTGGTGATCACAAAATATTGGAAGTACGCTGAATACCTGGATGTAGGCAGTTTGTTGACTAGACTACAGAATACTCACCCGGGGACGGGGGGCTCTATGAACTGATATGATTTCCTGGGGCGCCGGGCCGGCTCAGTTGGAAGAGCACGTGACTCTTGATCTTGGGGTCGTGAGTTCAAGCCCCATGTTGGGTGTAGAGATTACTTAAGATTAAAATCTTTAAAAATAAAGAGATCAATAAAATAATTTCCAGATGGATTGTTTAGTGAATAAAAAGCAAAGTAGAGAAGAATGTATGTCCTACCTTTTTCTGTAAGAAAAATAAATAGTAAGGAAATAGACATCCATCTGGTGAATTCTCCAAAAAGAAACCTAGAAAGGATAGCTCAGAAACTAAGAAGATTAGTTTCCTTCAGGAAATAAAGGAGCGCAAATGGAAGGGGTGGAAATGTTGGATGACATCTCTATGAATACAAATTTCTGCATAATTTTAACTCTTAGAACCATGTCCAGGTTTTTTCAAGATTTTATTTATTTATTTTATTTTAAAGAGAGAGGGAGAGCAGGGAGTACGAGCAGAGGGAGAGAGGGAATCTCAAGCAGACTCCCCACCAAGCACGGAACCCAACGTGGGGCTCGATCTCATGACCCTGAGATCACGACCTGAGCCAAAACCAAGAGTCGGACGCTTAACCGATCGAGCCACCCAGGCGCCCAGAACCACATTCACATTTTACATACTCAAAAAAGTATCAACGAGGATTGGGAAGAATTCTAAAACGCACACGCAGACAATGAACCTAACTGTGTTTCAGATGAGTGGCCCTGGGACCACTTTCTGTGTGCCGTGGGATCAGCAGAGAAGTAAATATATGTAAGGGGTCAGGAGCCAGGTTTCCCGCTGTTGAGGAAGAGAGTTGTAATACGGAACTGAAGAAAGCGGGGAGAGCCCTGTGGTTGGGGGCTGTCGTTGGAAGTCTCAGTCATGAACTTGCGGTCTTCGATATAGAGACAGATGTCTATGCATATGCGTGTACGTGTGGTTCCAGTTCTGTCCACTCAAAGGGCCCTGAGGCATTCTTTTTGGCCTCCCTGTAGGAACGAGTACAGCTCTTCCCCCAACTAGAAGGAACCTGACTCCTCAGAGAAGTGGTGGATTCCAGGGCTGGGGTGGGGAAATTAACAAGTTGAGCCCAGAACATCTGGATGTGCCAAAAATTAAGAAAGTGCCCATAAAATAATGGAGATACATCACAGGATGTGGGAAACAGCTGGAAGCACATACTGTATAAAGTTGGGATCATTCGAACATCAAAATAAATAATGAGAGGGGCGCCTGACCCGCTCGGTCAGTGGAGTGTGCAATTCTTGATCTCAGGGTTGCAAGTTCAAGCTCCACATTGAATGTAGAGCTTATAAAAAATAAAACCTTTTGGGGCGCCTGGGTGGCTCAGTTGGTTAAGCGTCCAACTCTTGGTTTCAACTCAGATCACGATATCAGGGTCATGAGATCAAGCACGGAGAATCTTAACCAACACTTAAGGTTCTCTCTCTCCCTCTTCCACTGCTCTCCCTCTAAAACATAAATAAAAATAAATAGATAAAATCTTTTAAAACCAATCCATAAAAAATTTAAAAATTTTTAAAAAATGATAGTAATGGATTATAACCCAGTGAATAAAACAAGAATCCCTGAGTCCATGCTGATGACAGATGAATGAATGAGAGGAAAGCTCTTCCTTACAATAAGAATACCAAATATTTATGTAGAAAGAATCATCGAATTAGGGGCCCCTGGGTGGCTCAGTTGATTAAATGTCCCAGCTCTTGATTTCAGCTCAGGTCGTGATCTCAGGGTCTTGGGATCGAGCCCCGTGTCGGGCTCCACACTCAGCCAGGAGTCTGCTTGAAGATTCTCGCTCTCCCTCTCCCTCTGCCCCTCCCTCACTCGTGCAGGCACAAGGGTGCTCGCTCTTTCTCTCTCTGCCAAATAAAATAAATAAATAAAATCTTAAAAAAAAAAGAATAATGGAATTAGAGACTCACCATTGTGCAATCATTACAAGTTCCCACTGATTCAAGCCAAAATCTTCAATGAATTCTAATCACTAAGGGGTGAAGATTTGAAAAATCCGGTTTCACAGTATCTCCCCATAAAATACATATGAATTGCAAAGGGAAAAAAACAAACCCTGCAATGGGAAAAGCTGGCAGACACCTCCTCTCCCAAGTAGTTGAAGTCACCATCCCCTCAGATGGGACAAACCACCACGCGCCCGCCCCCTCCGTGCGATGCAGTAAGAAAGACGGGCCAGCTCTGCGGCGCCATTCCTGCCAAAGGGCTTAATTTGAATCCAATTGTGAGGAAACATCACACAAAACAAGCTGCGGGACAAATGACAAAATTACTGGCTTGGACTCTTCAAAAATGTCAATGAAAACAAAGCCTGAAGAACTATTCTGTATTAAAGAAATGTATGAGACGTGAATATTAAATGCAGTGCACGAGGGACACCTGGGAGGTCAGGGGGTTGAGCTCCTGCCTTCGGCTGAGGTCATGATCCCAGGGTCCTGGGATCGAGCCCCATGTCAGGCTCCCCGCTCCAGGGGGAGTCTGCTTCTCCCTCGGCCTGCAGCTCTCCGTGCTTGTGCGCACTCTCTGACAAATAAATAAATAAAATCTTTAAAAAAAAATTAAATGCAGTGCAGGATCCTGAATTAAATCCTGGACCAGGACAAACAAAACAAAACCAAAAAAAAACACTAACAGGGGTATTGTGGGTTCATTGATAACATTTGAGTATGGACTGCAGTTTAGGTAATGGAATTATGTCCGTGTTAGGTTTCTCGATTTGGATCCTTACAGCTTTCTTTTTTAAGATTTTATTTATTTAAGAGAGAGAGAGCGTGCACAAGTGGGGGGAGGGGCAGAGGGAGCGGGAGAAGCAGGCTCGCTGCTGAGCAGGGAGCCCGATGCAGGACTCGGTCCCAGGACCCCAAGATCGTGACCTGAGCCGAAGGCAGACGCTTAACCGGCTGAGCCACCCAGGCACCATGTCCAGATCCTTGCATCTTGATATGGAAGAGAATATCCTTGATATTAGGAAATACAGCCTGAGGTCTTTAGGGATAAAGGAACATGATGTCTACAACTTACTCTCAAATGGTTGAAGGGGGGGGAAATGTGCATGTGTATATGTGTGTATTATATATACATATATATGTCTATACATATTTAGAAAGAATATTAGAGCAAAGGTGGCAAAATGTGAACCATTGCTAAAGGGTATAAACTCTTTCCTGCAACTTTCAGGTCAGTTGGAAAGCAACTAAAATTAAAAAGCTACCCTCCCACACAAAGAAGCTAAGACATAAATAAAAGAACCCACTAGGTGCCAGCCTAATGGATGAAAAAGCCCACCCCCCAGGCCTGTGTGGTTGTCTCCCCACCAAGCATGTTGCCTTCTTCCTAGCTAGTGGGCCCTGATTTTGAGCACCATTAAACTGTTTAAACTAGAGCATGTAATACTTTGCTTGAAAAAAGTTAAAAAATAAAAGGGGGGAGGGCGTCTGGCTGGCTCAGTCAACAGAGCGTGCGACTCTCAGCCTCGGGGCTGTCGATTGATTGGAGCCATACGATGGATGCAGAGATAACATAAAAAAATTTTTAAAAATAGGGACAGCTGGGTGGCTCAGTTGGTTAAGCATCTGCCTTTGGCTCGGGTCATGATCCCAGGGTTCTGCGATCGAGCCCCGTATTGGGCTCCCTGCTCAGTGAGGAGTCTGCTTCTCCCTTTCTCCCTTTCCCCCCACCACTTGTGTTCTGTCTCTCGCAAATAAATAAAATCTTTTAAAAAAAACCTTTAAAAATAAATTAACTAAAATAAATTAAAAGACAAAAGAGAGAGAGAGACCCCAAAATGAGAAGAGAAAGTGAGGGGACTCCATGAATGAATGAATCCCTGAATGGGGAGCGAGTGAATGAATGGGTGGAGCAGCGAGTGAGTGGAAATGGACAGAGCCCTCTGTCCGAGCCTTTTCACCTCTGGCCCCTGTGCACCCCTAGGCCACACCCATCCAGGTGCAAGGTGCCAGTTGGCTCTTTTTATGGCTGCCCACACCCTAGCGGCCCCACCGGCCAAAGTGCACTTTCCTCCCCATTCTCAGGAGCTGAGGCCACACGGGTCCCTGCTGCTTTCTCCGCTGCTGGACCCCACCTTCCTCCACTCCTGGCAGAAAGGGCACCGCTGCACGCCGGGGAGACAGCGTCAGGCTGGTGACCAGGCCACCCTGAGCCAGCCCCAGGCCTGCGGCCGGCAGCCCAGGAGCCCATCGGTGAGCATTTCCCTTCCTTGGGTCTCCGTTCCGTTCCCTCATCTGCCCCTTAAGCAGTTTGATCAAATCAGTGGTTCTCAACTCGGGCCACGCATTCAGTTCCGCTGGGGACCCTCTTAACACCTCCAGGGCGCAGACGGCACCCCAGACCAACTCTGTGGGACCCAGGCACCCACAGGTTTTAGGGCTTCCCTGGGTGATTCCAATGCACAGTTAAGTTTGAGAACCTGTGAGCTGTGACCTCGTTGGCCCTTTCCAGCTTTCTGAGGCCCTGTCCGTTTGTCCTGTCTTCTGTCCCTGGAGGGGTAAATGAAATGTAAGACCCATCCCCGGACCTATCCGGGGGTTCCTATCCCTCTGCACCCCCTGGAGGCAGCAGCAGCAGCCCTTTCCGGGGCTTGGCCCAGCCCCACGCACTCTTCCTCAAACCTCCCGTTCCAAGCCCCAGCCATCTCCATTTTTATGTTGGAAATCAAGGGATCTGGGATCATGGCCAAGGCAGAGTCTCCCAGGTATGGGCTGGGGTCTTCCTGCTTTTTTGGCCCTCACAGCTGCTGAGGAAAGGGTTGGGAGAAAAGGGAGAGAGAACTGGGGAGGACGGAGAGCCTGTTCGATCCAAGAAACTAAGTGTTTGGCTCCTCCTATCCTTGACGCAGGAGCTGCTAACCTTTTCCAAGGAGGGCGAACCCAGCCTGGGTCCAGCTGGGTGCCAGGGGCTGAGCCCCCTGGGGGCACGTTTCCCACTGGTGTCACCTGCTGGACACAGCCTGAGAAGGGAGGAGGGAGCCTTGAACTTCCTTTGCGTCGTCCCCTGCACATCCTGCGGCACCCCCAGGAGTCTTACTTTGTCCATCTATAAAACAGCCCCCCCCACCCCATGTCACCGGGCCAGTGACAGACCCCATCGCTGGTTCACTGCACACAGAGGCACTGAGCTTTAGGAGGGGTTCCTGTGTAGCTGGGAGCTTGTGCCTCCATGTGAGAGGGGCTACTGACCTGACGGACAACAGAGCTGACCCATGGCCGAACCCCAACAGGACAGGAGGGAGAAGCCGGCAGGTGAGTCTGGAAGCCCTGTTTCCCACGTGGTCCTCAAGCATTTGGGAGGGGCTAAGGAAGGTGCAGGGGAGGATGCTGCAGCCGGTAGGGCAGTGGCCCTTCGCAGCTCTGCCGCAGGTGGAGTCGGGAGCAGAGCGAGCAGACCGAGCGTCCTTTAGGGGAAGCAAGTATCCGCAGCCGTGAGGATGAACAGTAGCCGCCCGCGATTACCGATTACCGGCGCGCACTTCTTTGCTTCTTACGACCTTGCGAGGTAGAGATTATTAACCCCATTCTCCAGATCAGAGAGGTTAAGTAACTTGTCTAACGAGTCACTGCTACTGTGGCCGAGGGAAACTTCAAACCCAAGTCTGCCTGGCTTCAGAGGGCGTGCTTTCTGACTTCTGCCAGACCCGGAGCACACGCGGGGCATCTTCATCTGACAGGTTCATCAGAGAAGAAAATGCTATTACCTGTGGCAGGCGGGGCTGGGGGAGGTTCCTTGCGCTGTCTGCGTGGGGTGAGTGGGGGAGGGGTGGGGAAGGCATCATCTCAGGTTGGGTACCCGAGACTCTGCAGGGCTTCCCGGGAGAGGGGCTTGCTCCGTGGCCCACAGCGCAGGGCAAGGAGGAGCCTGCAGATCCCGCTGCCTTGCGAGGGGTTGGGGAGGGACTGGGCAGTGCGGGGAGGGACTGGGCAGTGCGGAGAGAGTAGTTTTTGAGCCAGAAGCAAGGCTGGCTTCTTGGGCCTGTGATCGCAGCAGCTGTGCAGAGTCCCACATTCAGAAAAGGTCCCACACTTGGGATTAAATGCGCTGTGGTCGCTGGCTTGACATTTTAAACAATTTTTTTTAAAGATTTTATTTATTTGAGAGAGCACGCGTGCGTTCGAGCAGGGGGAGAGGTAGAAGGAGAGGGAGGAGCTGACTCCCTGCTGAGCAGGGAGCCCAATGCCGGGCTCAATCCCAGGACCCTGGGATCATGATCTGAGCCCAGGGCAGACGCTTAACTGACTGAGCCACCCAGGTGCCCCATTTTAAATAATTTTATCTTGGAGTCTGTTTTGTGAGTGAAGTCAGCCGGGACAGTGGGGCACGTGCTGGGGCGTTGGGAGCTGGGAGCCTTGACCCACGTGTGTGCGCAGCCCCACTCCCAGCCCACCGCCCCTTCCCCACCAGAGTTCTGCTGTCTCCTTCGGCCCCTGGCAGGGACTCAAGCAAGAGCTGGAGTTGAGGCGGACAAGGGGGGCATGTTCCTAGGGCGACAGGCAGTGAGGAGGCAGGGAGCTCTCCCCCACCCCCATCCAGGTACAGATGGGTGCAGGTGGGAGGTTGATTCCCGGGGGGTCACCCATCTGCCGTGGGTTAGGGGTGCGGCTTTGGGGAAGCCGTTTTGCACACCTTCCTTTTGCTCTGGGCTCCGCTGATGTCGCTAGCCCTGGTCACATCCCGGTCCTGCCATGTACTCACGGGGCAAGCTCAAGCAAGTTACTTCACCTTTCAGCCTCCATTTTCTTATCTGAAAATGGGAATGTCAACACCCCACAGGATTTTTTTTTTTTTGAGGACAGTGAGGTTTGGTTTTTTTTTTTCTTTCCCAAATGCAAATCTGATTATGACACCTTGGGCTGAGAACTAATGGCTTGGTGTTGTTCTAGATAAAAACCAAAACCTTTCACCTGGGCCAGCGCTTTCCAATAAAAACATGATGTAAACCACATATTTAAAAATTTCCTTGTTAGCCACATTTTTAAAAAGACAGGTGAAAATAATTTTAATGTATTTACTTCACTCAATATATCAAAATTATCATTTCAACATAAAACAGATATTAAAAAGTAAATATGTTACATTTTTTTCCTGTCTTTGAAATTGTACTTTATGTATTTTTATGAAATGAGTGTATCTCGCTTCACACGACGAGCGGCCACCGAACTGGTCGGCCTGGAAGCGCACAGTCCGGCGGCTGCCAGGCCCACCTCACGCCGTCTTGCCACGCTCTCTGCCCAGCAGCCATGTTAGATGCCTTCTTTCCTCAAAAGCTCCACTCCATCCACACACGGTTCCTTTTGCTGTTTCTAGCCCTGGGGCGCTCATCTTCCTCTTTTTCGCTCTAGATCTGGTTAAGCCTACTCATCCTTCCATGTCAGCTCAACGCCCAGCCCTGAGGGCGCCCTTCCTTGACCCCTTCCCATGCTTTCATGCTGTTGTGTCTCTGGCCCTCGCCAGCCCCACACCTGTAACTTCACATTTACTTGAGGTCACTGGGTCAGGATCTCTCTCTCCTCTAGTTTGCCAGCTCTAGGACAGAGACCGCTCTAGGTTTTGGGGTGGTGGCTTGAATCCTGACCCCAGGGCTTAGCACAGTCTCTCAGGGAGCAGGGCGGATCCTGAGGCCTGGCCCTTGGAAAGCACTCTAATGCTCACTGTCCTCTGCCTTCCTTCTGGTTGAGAAAATGCCTTATAAAGGAACTCTGCTCGAGAATTGGGGACACGAAGCACTCAGTGCCCAAAATATTTAAGTAGAAACTTGAGTTAAGTACACAGATTATAAATATTTCTTCCCCAGATTACATACCACTTAAAAATAGCGTCTCAGCTCCTTTTCACGATTTGGGCCATGATGAAGGAAAATGACTCTTCAAGTCGGAACATAATTACTGCCCTTTTCGTGACTTGGCTTTTCCCTCGAGGAGGAGGCGGAACTGGGGAGCAGGAAGTGGGGAGGGGGCACCGTTGTCCCTGTTTGAGAGCCAAATGCTGAGGTGCTGCCGTTTCTCAACGCTTTCTTTTTAAGATTTTATTTATGAGGGAGAGAGAGAGCACGAGTGGTGGGAAGGGGCAGAGGCAGAGGAGAAGCAGACTCCCCGCTGAGCAGGGAGCCTGGCATGGGACTGGATCCCAGGACCTTGGGCTCATGACCTGAGCTGAAGGAGCTGCCTAACTGACTGAGCCACCCAGGCGCCCCAACGCTTTCTTGTTCTAATTCCCTCCCAGATGAACATAAACGAGGCCCCAATCCACAGCCGCCAATGGACCCAGGGGGTGCCCAACCTGAGGACACCCGTGCAGGTGAGGACGCAGCCCCGGGGCCCCGTGGCAAAGCCAAACACGCCCTTCGGGTTCTTCTACCTTCAGTCAACACTCCTTAGGCCAGCGAGTGTGAAGACTCCCTCGACACCTCTGTCCCCCCACAAAAGATGGTACAATTCTCCTGCTTCTCAGGGCCTGTCACCTTGAAGTCCTGGGGAGGGGTGCAGTAGGAATCACAGGGAATCGTCTGCACGTCTACACCACAGCTTCTCAAGGATACAGGGCCCCAGGGCTCAACAGTTCCTTGAAGCTTTTCAAATAAACAAGTTTAAACACCTACCATGTACGGCTCGAGGGTGATACATTTAAATCTTATTAATTTTTTCAATCCCCGTCCGGCTTCAAACTGCAAGCTCTTTGGTGAGTATAATGGGGCATACACCCCAGAGCTTGCCCAGCACCCCAAGAAAAGCCTCAGATAATCTGAAGTTCCTAGACACCAATAAAAGCTCCGTGACCACCTCTTATGCAGTTCTTGGGACACGCTGTGCTGTAAGAATGGATGATGTTGTCAACTGAAAGGCTTTACATCGGGTGTTTTCTTTCTTTTACGAATGAATTTGCAGGGGATTTCGAGCTGGTGCTTAAAGTCAGAATCCAGAGTCCCAGAGAAAATGACTTCATTGAAGTTGAACTGAACAGAGGAGAGCTCAGTTACCAGAATCTACTAGAAGTCAGTTGCTCGGAACTGGGGATTGAACCGGAGCAAGTGAAGACAATCAGAAAGCTACCAAACACACTGCTCAGAAAGGTAGGGCTTGCAAGTATCTAAATGCAGACGTTTTCGGGGTTCTAAGTGGGCGAAATTAATGTTCTGTGAAGCTCATCACTTAGCTTTTGCATTTCTAATGCGAAAACAAATTTAAGACCCTGGGAAATGTGGGCTGCAGGGCAGCTATGGTAGCTAAGTAATTTTCAATCTGGTGCTTTTACCGATTTGCACACCTAAATTCATAAACCCTTTAAAATGGTCTGAATTACAACTGATGCCTAAGTGGAAGACTCAGTTCAATGCATTTGGCCCCTTCCATCTCTGCAAACCTGGCTGCAAAGCGGGCTGGTCTCCGGCAAGGAACAGATTACCCCACCTTTATTTGCCCACAACAGTTCAGCCTCTGTAATCTGGTAAAACTGTGTTGCATTTTTATAGATTTTCCAGATTCAAAATACAGTTCTCTAATTTCAGAAGAAAAATCTCATTTCTTTGGGCATTATTTCTTTAAAAGCTTTCAAAATGCCTTTAACAATTCTCCTTGGTGTCATGGCTAGTAGTATAGTCTTTGTAAAGGAATGGCAGGGTGATCGTATTTTCTAGATTTTTTTTTTAAATGCCCTTTCCTGGATTTGAAACAATGTGTATACAATTACTGGTGCATGCTAACTTCTTAATAAATGAGAGCTATAATTATTACTTAAAAAAAAAAAGTCCTTTTCTTACGCTGCATCAGTTTGGGACTATAGTCAGTCCCCTTAGGAACCTGGAACAGAGACCCCCCCCCGCCAAAAAAATGAATGAATGAAAGAAACAAACTTCTCGGGGCACCTGGGTAGCGCAGTGGTTAAGTGTCTGCCTTCGGCTCAGGACGTGATCCCGGTGTTCCGGGATCGAGTCCCACATCAGGCTCCTCCGCTGGGAGCCTGCTTCTTCCTCTCCCACTCCCCCTGCTTGTGTTCCCTCTTGCTGGCTGTCTCTCTGTCACATAAATAAATAAAATCTTTAAAAAAAAAAAAACTTCTCAATTGCTACCTTAGTTTACCATGACAGAGAAACCAATACAGAAATATCCTGAGTTTTGGGGCATCTGGGTGGCTCAGTCGTTAAGCGTCTGCCTTTGGCTCAGGGCGTGATCCCGGCGTTCTCGGATCCAGCCCCGCATCAGGCTCCTCCATTGGGAGCCTGCTTCTTCCTCTCCCACTCCCCCTGCTTGTGTTCCCTCTCTCGCTGGCTGTCTCTGTCAAATAAATAAATAAAATCTTTAAAAAAAAAATACCCTGAGTTTAGGCAAGAACCCAAGATGCTGGCCATTGGGACTTTTTAATCTTAATAATTTTACATGCTACCATTAAACCACTGTATAACTTCTTTTACATATTAAGGACAAAGACATTCGAAGACTACGGGACTTCCAGGAGATAGAACTCATCCTAATGAAACACGGGAGCTCTGAATTGGTAGAATACACACCATCCCTGACAGAGAAGCCCTGCTACAACAGCAATGCCGCAAAACTGACCTATTAGAAAAGCCCAGAAATGAAACCCCGGAATCACGTAACCGGTTCGCTCACTTCATGTGTATACTTTGGAAAACTGTTCCGTCTCAAACTTCTCTGGGCAGGGAGAAATTTCAAAAAGTGCTTTGACAAATAGAGCTATTTTAAAATACTGTGCGGGGCGCCTGGGTGGTTCAGGTCATGATCTCAGGGTCCCGGGATCGAGCCCCGCGTTGGGCTCCCTGCTCAGCAGGGAGTCTGCTTGTCCCTCTCCCTCTGCTCCTCCCCACTGCTCGGGCTCTCTCAAGTAAATAAAATCTTTTTAAAAAATTTGTGCAGGATGATACTTATCATAGCAAGTTTATTTTGTGGCGCTGTGCCCCAATCCTGATCAGCCATAGGTAAATACTAAGGTTCAGTCAGGACAAGTAGCCGAGGTCTGTTCATGTCAACTCCAAAAAGGGCAGGGTAAGCAGAGAGTACTGGGAAAGCCAAGACCCCCTTGGTACACTGGTTCAACCAGTGCCCCATTTTTTTTAAGACTTTATTTTTAATCTTTACACCCAACGTGGGGCTCAAACTCAAAACCCCCAGATCAAGTCACAGGATCCACTGGCTGAGCCAGCAGGTGCCCCGCCCCCCAGTGCTCCACTTTTAAAAGCATGTCACACCATAAGGCCGCCTGGGTGGCACAGTCGGTTAAACGTCCAACTCTTGGTTTCAGCTCAGGTCGTGATGCCAGGGTCCTGGGATTGAGTTCCACGTCAGGCTCCTTGCTTAGTGTGAAGTCTGCTTAAGATTCTCTTCTCCCTGACCCTCCCCCCGTGCTCTCTAAAAAAGATCTTTAAAAAAATAAAAGCATGTCACACCATCACTTCCTATTTACACTTTAACTTGCCTATAAAATGGCAAGACTTAATAGCCTCGAGTTACCTTTGAGGCCATTTTGAACACACAACTTGTACAACAGCCAAGGCACAGCCCACAGCACTCAACTCTACTTATCAGATGAAAAAAACAAAGTCGGCACTCTAACCAACAACTAGCTCAAAGCTAGATTCCTATCACACTACCTAGAATCCTTCTGGGTCAACTCACCCAAACTTCTAGTTAAGAACTGCTGGTACCAGGCGCCTGGGTGGCTCAGTGTTGGGCTCTGCCTTCGGCTCGGGTCATGATCCCAGAGTCCTAGGATCGAGCCCCACATTGGGTTCCCTGCTCAGCGGGAAGCCTCCTTCTCCCTCTCCCACTCCCCCTGCTTGTGTTCCCTCTCTTGCTGCACGTCAAATAAATAAAATCTAAAAAAAAAAAAAAAAAAAAAAAAACAACCTGCTGGTACTTTGGAAGCACTCAGGTATCTTGACCCCATTTACCCACTTAACCCCATACACTGTCACTTCTCTTCACAGCCATTACTCCTGGACTCTAATTCATGGAACTGAGCTATAAAATACCAGAGCGCCTTCTGGGCAAGCAGTGTCTTGTCTCCCCCAGCACGTACTGGGCCACCATGCCGCCTCTGCAAATTCAGAACCTCAGCTTTGATGAAGGGTGGGGGACAAACACTACACCATTTCCCTCGCCCAACTGTCCAAAGAGCAAGGTTTTAAACAGATGTACCATTCCATTCATAAAAATATGAAGGGCGCCTGGGTGGCTCAGTCGATTGAGCATCCGACTCTTGGTTTCGGCTCAGGTCATCTCAGGATCATTAAGATCGAGGCCTGCATTGGGCTCCACGCTCAGCGCCGAGTTCGCTTGTCCCTATCCCTCTGCTCCCTGCCACCCCCCGCCATCTGCTTGCACGCACTCTCAAATACATAAGATCTTTAAATTGGAAAAAAAAAAAAAAAAGGATGAGTACATGAGACCTCAACCTTCCGCTTGCTCAGCAGCCACGGACCTCTAGGGTGGGAGCACCTCCACTCGAAACTTAAGCTCAGCACGCAAGTCACAGGTCTTTCCGACAGCACAGCCCCTACTGCAAGCCAATTCACGTAGTACCGTGGCAGTGCCACAGGACTGTGAACAATGACAACCCCCAAGTGCCAATTCCAAGGTTTTCTCAATTTTGTTTTGAATAAGGAAAATTTGGGAAGGAGCTCAGGACTGGCTGTTAATGGCCCCAAATCACCCTTTGTGGGGAAGTGAGGTTTTAGGTGGTATCTTTACTACGGTAGAATCAATTTGAAAAAAATGTTGGGAGGAAAGCTTGCACTGTCACAGCAACAGCACCTACACGCTGCCTCATGATTAATTATGGTAATTCGACGACGGCAGCAACTTATCACCAGGTTGTTGAGCAAATAGCCATTCCAATGAACATAGTTTAAACAAAAAAAAATCACAGAAACTTATTTCCTATAACACGAATAGTCTAAGGCTGAAGATTGAGTAAAAATTGGAACTTCAAGAGTAATTCTCATTGTAATTTATACTTCATGCAGACTATGGAAACCAATTTGTGAAGGTACAATTCCACTGATTTTATGCCAACTTAATGTCATTTTAAGATTTTTAAGTGGCCGAAATGAATGAGGTACTAGGATGCTTATCCTGAAAGGTTCCAGAACACATGTTGGTTAAAACAAAAAGATGGAATGATCTAGAATTCTTAGTCATTCACAACCTAATGTTTTTATAACGAGGTGACTGGTAACATAACACCCCCACTTCAGTCCCTCCTGTACAGCTCACAGGCCTGGAGAAGTTGCTGTTCCTATTCTGCTCACTGATCTATCCAAGGTTATCCCAACAGCACCTGGCACAACAGTACTCAGGGCCGCACGGAATGAAGCCAGGGTGAAGCCCTAAGCTCCGCTGGGGGATTAAAGGCTCGCCTGGGGACCACGGTTGGGGCTAAGAGTCCACTGTGGATACAGGTGAATTGCACGCACCTGCAGGCACATTCCTACTTTCAATTTCCCTTTTTTTTCCAGAATTTTGTCAGAGAGCGAGCGAGCGAGCACAGAAATATGGAACGCTTCACAAATCCGTGTGTCTTCCTCGCGCAGGGGCCATGGTCTTCTCTGCATCGTTCCAATTTTAGTGTATGTGCGGCCAAAGTGAGAGCTCACTTCACGGTGCCCCTCATGAGAACAGAACAAGGCCAGAATGGAACAGCCCCTCTGATTCAACGGTCTAGTCTGAACAGGGCAAGGATGTGCTGACCACCAGCCACGTGTACTGCTCTTCTCACCCAGCAGTTCCCTTTCTGGAAGCGCATGAATTTGCAAGAAACGTACAGCAGGACAAAAGCAGCAGCTCCTTGGCTGACACCCAACTCCCAAATGACAAGTATGTAAAGATAAAAATAAGTGATCACAAAGAAAACATACACTTACGCCCTACTTCTTGCTTCTAAAGAACTACAATTAAGGCCCTAAATTTGGCGCTCAAGAAACCATACCTTTTATACCTGCCAGAAATTACAAGACGGTAAATTTCATTAAATACAGTATGCTTTTTAAGTCTATTTTATTAGTCACTACTTACACCAAAAGACCTTGTCCCATTTTTTAAATTTAAATTTTATTAAGAAATATCATACATACAAAAGCACATAAACATACAGTTTAAAAAAGAAACCGCCCACCCAGCTTTAGCAACAAAGCATCGTCAGCAGTTCCTCTGAAGGCTGTTCCTTGCCCTCCACGGTCTCCTCTCCCTGCGATGCAAGAGGTAACACTGAACTCCAAGTTATCATTTTCTTGCTTTTCTTTCATTTACCATAGATTTAACAGCTTGATTTTGACCTTCACAGAAACGGAACCATAGTGGATGTATTCTTATGCAACTTGCTTTTCCAAGATTCATCCGTGTTCACACGTGTAGCTGTGGCTGACTTCCGTGCAATTCCACTGCGGGAATAGGCCACAGAATCTACCCAGTGGACTGAAGGACAGGTGGGGTTTTTCCAGTTTATTCTTGTTTTCCTTTTCTTCCTATTACAAACAACGCTGTTGTGACATTTTCACATCCATCTCCTGAAAACACGTGTTAAGAGTTTTTCTAGGGTATGTATCTAGGAGTGGAATAGCCACACAAGAAATTAGGGCACGGCCATTTATGCCAAACTACTTCCAAAGCTGTTGTTCCTAAACATTCTTAAATCTGTTGACAACTGAGCTACTTGGGAGGGCTGAGGAGAAGAAACAGATCAACTATGACTCTCAAACTGCATTTTCAAAGTAGGAAATTTAAAAATCTGATACAACAATGAAAAACACATTGACTTCTCCGCTTTGGTTTACTTGAAATGTATTTTTAAAAACTACATGTTAAAACTTAAAAGGGCGGTCTCCTACATCTCAATGTTTCTAAATATACGGAGTGAAAACAGCAAGATTCAAAACATATGGTGTACTTCATATATAAAAAAAGGTCTATACATATATGCTTACAGCCCCCACCACCCACCTCCCTCCAGAAAGAATAACTGTTAACAGTAGCTCCTGGAGAAGAAGAACCAGAGGGACAGGAAAAGGGAGAGAGATCACTTAACACTTCTACTGTTGTTTTTTGAACCACGTACAAGCATTACAATTGTAACATAAAATTCTTTAAAAGTAGTCCTTGGGGTTCTTTCATAAACTAAAAATCAGTCTGAACTCACACTTGAAAATCGTCCCTGAAAGAAGTCCCATCCCACAGATAATATACACAATAAATTCTCGAGTGTTTTCCTTTTGTTTCATGCACTTTAGAATAATGTTTAAAAATATTCACACAGCCCATCTAAAATGCATTTTTAAAAGCACGGAATGGATGCAAGCTCAAAAAACTCCCACCCTAAATTTTTCCGTTGTAACATCTCTAGAAACTTTAATCAGAAGGTGGCTAACAACCTGTATGTGGTCTAAGTGTTCTCAGACCCTGGAAACAGGGTGGTTTGTCTTCTGTGACACTAACTATATACTGGGGACACCAGACAGACTGCCTATGGTGGAATGTATAAGGCCAGGAGATAAATATCTAAGCTGAAATATGACTGGCTTATTATAACCTCAAGAAGGCAAGAAATGGGTCTTAATCCAAACTGAAAAATACAGCTGACCCTTGAACATGAATGTGAACTGCATGTGTCCACTCATACAGGGATTTTCTACAGCCGATTATTATAAATGTATTCTCTCTTCCTTATGATTTTAACACTTTTTCTCTAGCTTACTTTATTGTAAGCATGCAGTACATAATACATATACAACATACATGTTAACAATGTTATAGGTAAGGCTTCTGGTCAGCAGTAGGCTACTAGTACTTTTGGGGAAGTCAAGTATACATGGATTTGACTGAATGGGGGGGTGGGAGGATGGCTGGCACCCCTCACCTCCCTCATTGTTCCAGGGTCAACTGTAAATATACTGTTATCTGTTCGAAGGAAAAATGCCTTAACAAAACAGGAGGTGATGCTAGAGTCTTCCTACATGGCAGAGGGGAGGGTGCCAGAGCAGCAGACTCATTACTTGGTCCCCTTGAGACACACAATGGAAAGTAAGCTACCAGACCAGTACTACAGTTGAGGACTCCGGCCAATTAAACATTCATCCCATTTATTTTCATTAATGAACTTGTTTTAATTTCTTAACTTTTAGAAATACATGCTGAGATATTTACAGATTAAAGGTGTGTCTGAGACTTGCCTGAAAATGATAGGAGGCAGGGGATACATACACACATGCATATACACATATAAAATAAGACTGGCCATTGAGTCTTACTAGTGGTTGAGTTTTAATAGAGGCTAATTATACTGTTCTACTTTTATGTAGGTCTTAAGTTTTCCAAAATAAAACTCTGAAAAAATTTGATTCCTCTGAATCCATTCCAACCTTATCAAGTAATCTTCTGAGTAATAAAATCTGGTGCCCCTTAAAGGCTTTTCACACAGAAAATACACACTGACCATCTTGACAACTGTCTGGCCCTAAAGGCAGAAATGTGTATTTCTCACAGTAAATTCAATTAGCACACAGCCTCTATACTGGGTTCTTATGAATTTGCTAAAACTCATTTCCTCTTGAGCTGATTAAATTTTGGGTGTTGAGGGCAACCCAACTTGACCCCCAACTAAAACCAGACCTTAGTCATGGCCACACGAAGAGGCCAGGCGTCTCCCTCAAATCCTACAGAGCTTCAATCATGATGAACACATCTAAGTGTCCGCAGAATCACGAAGACGATGACGACTTCTCATGAACTCGTTTACTGTACCTCATTGAAATTAGTTACTAATTCGAGGTGAGGAAGAACAAATCTGGCATTTTAATTCCTTAATAAACTTAGTGCCTTAATACTTCAGCCAATTGTTTTCTGTTCTTCTTGATACCGAGTAACAGAATATGGCAAACTAGCACTTTAAGTCCTTTACTCTTGCAACCGCAATCTTGTCAAACTACACAAAGCCATGCTTGGCTGCCTGTGTGAGACTGATTCGCCATCTCATCCTAATCCTGACGAAGGCAGAGATAACCCTTCACCTCCCGCTGCGATCTCCTGGATCAGCTAGGAAGCCAGGAGCGCTCTGTGCTCCCAGTGTGATCTCACACCGAGCACCTCTGAGGTGGCAGCTTCATTACTTTCCAAAGCTCGGTGGAGGGTATTTTAGTACATTCTCTGACAGTTCACCACGCCCATTACACGGAATACAGTGGCCTAACAGTGAGGCACTGGACCGAGAGGCAGAGACCCAGGTTCCACAGGCTAGCTCGCTATCCACATGGAGCCATGTGACCTTGCATAAGTCATTTAACCCAATTACTTGGTTTCACTACCTATAAACGGACAGCAAGACTTGAAAACTATAAATCACAAAGAACTGCTATGACACATGTAGCTGGAGAGAACACTTTTACACAGTCGCCAAAGCTGCCTATAGATAGAAACATGCTGCCAAATTAGCTGTATGTGGGGGAAAAAATCACCTGCTTAAGCATCAGTTTTTGAAATAAATCATTATGTGTACTACACACCCCACACACAGAAATGAATACATTTGTAATCTGACAAGACCAGATTAAAAGAAATCTTGATACAGGATCTAAAACAAAGACCAAAAGCTAGTTAAAAGTTCCTGAACGCTCTTCTACATCATTCTCTCATAGCTAGAGGAGGATAGTGTCCATCAGAAGGATAGTCTGAATTTTCTACTACTAAAGGAATCTCTCAGGGGATGTAAAAATATATTCTAGTTCACTGTACATCTTTGCTATTAAAAGCAGAATTCAAATTTATTCATAACCACCCAAAATTGAAGCACCATTATTTAAACATTTAAACTGCGAAAATTCTATAAAAATTAGTCTTAAACAGAACAATCAGATAAAACTGTACACCAACACCTCTAGTAACAGTGCACCTCATATTTAAAACAAGGGACTAGTTCAGAGTCAATAGCTTTATTAGAAAAAGATTAATACTAAAACTTTTCAATGACAGAGACAATCAAATCTGTAACAGAAAGTCAGAGATACTTTATTTTCACTTCTAAATCCAAAGGCTAGGTATCGCAGAGTTGTAAAAATGGAATCCCACTTAGTCTGATTCACACAAATACTAACGTTTAACCTGTTTTCAAAGTCCAAGAATGAAAACTTGCAATTAAACACTGAGCAAGCCACATGTTTAGGTAATATTTCTTAAAAAGTCTTAAAGAAAAAAAATATGATACAGGACCTAAGTTTTCAGTGGCATATATATATATATATACTATCAACACACGTTCTGAAATCTGGTAAGGTCACATCAGTCCTGAATTAATTTTTAATAAAAAAACAAAAAAACAAAAACAAAACAAAACAAAACAAAAAACAACTAACTGAGCTTTATACTTTTTCTATGCCACTATAGTTTTCTTTCACCTCATTTTAATGTCGATCTTCACTTTATGTCGTTTTCAGTTTTCTTCCAAAAATCTTCGAACAGTAGTCCTACAATGCAAAATTTGGGGAAAAATGATAATTAGACAACATGTAAAAGGCAAATTTTTATGACTAAGTGTTGGCCCAGTCACTAACTGCTAATTAATATATGTACATGGAATGTTTGTATTCTTCTTAATTCTCAAGCATCAGTGTGGACTTAAAGCCTTGTGCCTGTGTATGCTTGCCTATGTGTGAATGGCTCACACACGGACACTATACTGCTGTCCTAGAAGAAGAAAGCCATTGACAAAACCAACTAATCGGTACTCCCTTTCATTTATTTATTTTATCCCAAGCCACTAGCCCAAAGAATGAATAGTTTATAGGTTTTAAGAACTCTTATAAAACCTAACTTTTAATAGTTCTTTAAAAACCCAAATTCATTCTATACGATTCATTGGTTCTTTCGTGTTTCAGAGATGGAAGGTGTCTATCCTCGCTACTCACTGCTGCTTTAAACGTTATCAGCCAGTGACTACTCCTACGTGCCTATGGCTGACTGCAAACGCTCCTACACCGTAGGAAATATTAAACACATACCTCTTAAAGACTTGAGAATTGCATTGAATGTAACAAGGCGAATAATATGAAGTGTTTATTGTATTTAAAATTCTTTAAAGATATCTAATTCTGGGCACCACTGCATCCCTACATACAGTTGAAAAAAAATTCCATTCTGTTAACATTTGATTTAAAAGTTTTCACGCAATACACAAAAAACCCCTCTGTGCTTCTTGTAAAGAACAAAAAAGATACACAACAGTTAAGCGTAAAGATCACAGGCAATAGCATTCAAACATGGATGTGGGTAGAGAAAGGAGTACCTGGCATGAGTACCTGCTTAGTTTGACTGAATCCTTGATTTTTAATTTGGCTTTTCATGGGCCGCTCACAACACCAACGCTGTGTGAGGTATGGTAGTCAGCTGCAATAATTCATAAACCCTACACTTCCATCAATCCAATGCTACTGGCTCTCGAGTTACAGAACAAACTGCATTAGAATGCAAGGCAATAAAGCAAAAAACTAGAAACATCCTTGACAAAGAAATACTAGCAGTTTAATTAAAACAAAGTAGTCCAACATGTGCCTCAGAAATATTTAAGTTTTTAAAGCATATGTCTCTGCCAATGTACCAACACAAGATGGACTTAATACCAAAAAGAAAAAAAAAAAACAGTTCAACCTTTTTATTAAAAAAAAGAAAAAAAAAAAAGAAATGACAGCAAAATCCCTAAAAAAAAGGATAATTAACTTTTCAATGGCGACTATATTACAAACGTGGGCAATAATTTCCAAAGAGGCACACTAATGGGGGCACGAGTCTGCTACAAAATAGCTGAGACAAAACAATGTACCTCAAAATGTTTTGCAGGACTACACTGTCTTTTCCTTCAGAAGATGCTTTTGTAAGTCTTCTTACTCGGCTTAGCTCCATCTTCATCTGTGCATACTTACGCTGCACTGTCAAACAGTAACAAAAAGCCCTAATCAAAGTGAGAAACAATACACTTACCTCTGTCTGATCTGAGGTCTTATCAGATCAGTTTTAATTGGACTGAGTGTCACCTTCAGATTTAATGTCTTCACTGGTCCCATTGACCTCATTCTTAGTATCACTTTCCTTTGATTCAGTGTTTGTGTCTTCACTCTGTTTTTCTCGACTACTGGACTTCACACTACTTTTTTTATCATCAGATCCCCTCTTTTCTGCCATAAAAGAAGACATTGATCGTGGATTTTAAAGTAAAATACAATACATACATGGCATTTTGAAAAGTGAAACAATTGAGAGATGAAAAGACAATTATTTCCCACAGAGTGTGAGTAACATAGTTTGGTGAATCTTATTAAAGGGATAAAATCTGTAAGTTATGAAGGAGGGAGAGGGCCGTACAGGGAATTAAGAGAAAGCAAAAGGTAAAACAGTAGGCAAATTCTCTCCAACTGGTGAGAAGCTACTAAGAACGGGCAACTCCAAATCCCTGCAAGATCTAAGATTTAAGTTTCATTTCGGGTATGGAATATCAAAAAGCAATGGAAAAGGTATGAAGATAGTACACAAAAACTGTGTTCACATGAAGTAAATTACAAAGGTAAAAAGTAAAAACAGTAACTACAAAAGGTGAAAAAAGCTGAACACTTAATAGGCATGTTTCTCCAACTATAGATTTTTTAATGCAAAAGATTACTTACATATGTACATATTTGAATACCTAAGAGGTGCAAGCCCAATAAAAGAAAGTAGATCTCAGACCTCAATCCAAGTACTGAACTTTGGTGCTTTGCTAAGAAAAGTAATATATACGCCATCTCAGAGTTGTTTTTCCAAAAGGAGAAAATTAAAATTCAACTCAACTGCGAATAAAGAATGGAAAAAGTAAATCTCAACTTTTTCTCCTACTGTTTTCCCTGAAATGGTAAACCTCAGACTAGGGGTAAAAAGTGGTACATGGATTAAGTATATTCCAGCTTTTTTAGTTCCAAGTATTGCCTAACAAAAGAGTTCTACAGAAAATGTTAATGCAAACCACAAACTTTGTGGAAAAATTATTTTTCCCCATAAAACTATGTTAAGAATAGCTGGTCTAGCAGAGTAGTTCATAAGACAGAAAGACGATTTAAGAGAAGCACAACCCTCTACAGATCCTGGACAAAGTTGTTAAGACACAACAGCAAGCAACTGGGAGAGGGATGGTAATGAAAACAAAATATGGCAGGGGCAGGGGCACTCATTCAAGAATGGGAGAACTGAAGATCGTATGTGAAGGAGTGTATTCAGTCCGTAAGACTTGCAAAAAGCATACGAAGCACTGTCCAAATAGCTGACTGCAGGACTTGCTCCATGTCTGTCCGTCGACTTACGAGAACTGTGCCAGTACAGTGTGCTCTAACTGACCTTGTGGGAAAGTCCTCCCTTTGTGTCTTATGGGCTTCTCCGGTGCACAGGTAGCTTCAATGAAGAAGAGTCGTCTTGTTGCCCCGTAGAGGACTAGTAGTCAGTCCAATAATCTTATCTTCTGCCCTATGTAGATATGGTAGATCTTAATAGTCCTAAGGACATCCACAAAGTGTAGTGGATTTCAGGGCTATGGATTAAAAAAGGAAACTCTCTTGACAAAGAGAGAACCCTAAATTGGCTGGTGTTAAGAAATACAGGTCTGTGGAAGAAACCACTTTTTGCTGTGGAGTTGAAGTGCTTCCATCGCAGCACCTGGAGCAGTGAACTCTGCTTACTCGTGCCATTATCAAGTGCTGTTCCTGCTCAGAGTTCAGGCCTTCAGTCATCTATATACCTAGGAGTGCCTGAACGGCTACACGGCATTTTCAAAAGCCAGTAAATCGTATCACTTCTAAAAGAGATCCCCAAGTTTAAGACAAATCTATAATGCATTCCCCATCTTTCAAGGTGTCCTCATGCAGAGCTTTCTCTGAATCACATCTTCTCTCCTTCCTCCATACCTCACCAGGAAAATCTCGTTTGTCCATAATCCAAACACAACGCAGCTTATTTACTTAAGCAAAAGTTTTACTAAATTTTATGACGTCATTATCACAATTAGGATTTTTTATAGCTAAGCAATTCAGGACATCTTTCTGCTCTACCCAGAAATTACACAAGCATGTCTTGTTTTTAGTCAGGCCACTGCTCATTGTTGAGCCCAGTTATGATGGCCAGCTAGCTTTTGTCCCCAAGAACCAATTCAACTATTTTACGTGCCGTGAAGTATGATATAGCAAAGAACTTTAATTCTCAAAGAGAAGTGATTAATTTGATCTCTGACATCCATTATTTGGCTCTTGAGACTGGCCCCGTCACCCGAAAGATGCACTACATAAAAAAAGTCTTGCAAAAAACAGGTGAAACTCTAAAACTAATGTAAAATCAGGTAATAATCCTTTGTAAACTGCCTGTTGAATCACGGAAGTAATTTCTAAACTTAAAGCCTGTGACAGTAAATTTAAAAAACTGCCCTTGTTTCCTACTTTTTAACATTTGCTCCATGTTGTAGGAAAAAACCCAATATATGTAAATATTTTTTGAAAGAAAAGGTACACCTATGTGAGGAAAAATGAAAGTGTAAGACCAAAAAAATACGTCCACTGTTTGCACTGCTAGTTCTCTAACTCAGTCTAACAAAAACCCGCGTCTGGCCCCCAAAAAACTCACAAATACCATAGAATAGTTCCATAGGGGCGCCTGGGTGGCACAGCGGTTAAGCGTCTGCCTTTGGCTCAGGGCGTGATCCCGGCGTTACGGGATCAAGCCCCACATCAGGCTCCTCTGCTGGGAGCCTGCTTCTTCCTCTCCCACTCCCCCTGCTTGTGTTCCCTCTCTCGCTGGCTATCTCTATCTCTGTCAAATAAATAAAATCTTTAAAAAAAAAAAAAAAGTTCCATAAAAGAAAATAAGAAATGAGTGTCACATGAAAGTCCAGTTTAATAAACGCGAACACAGCAGCACGTATGTCGGGTAGTCAGACATGGACACAGACAGGCAGAACAGGACGGGACACGCAGAGCCAAGAGAAACCCAAATCAGCCCTTGCTCTCATTTCTAAAAACCATGCTAAGCAGAACGGCCCAGTCAATATAAAATGAAAGATGTTCGAAGAATCTAAAGAAAATACAGAAAGGAGACCCTGATGATTTAAAAGAATTATCTTTCAGTAAAGACTAAACTAAAAGATGAGAATATCCATGTGAAAACATGCCAAAGACAAAATGAAAAAGTCCATTAATAGTGCAGTGAACAGTGCATTCCAGCCACTGGAATGCCACCCAAAACCAAAGGGGAAGTACAAAGGAAAGAGTATGTTGTTTCAATAGAAAACATGGTTAAGACATGAGTAAAGGATTCAACTTCCGCAAACTCAGAGTTAATTATGCAGGTAAATGAAGGCTGCACATGAGGACCAATGCAACACAGCACACTCACTCTGCAAGACACACTATGGAACACGCAGCAGATAAAAAAAGTGTTGCCAATAAACAAGTTAATAAATTCTACAGCCTAATAACCCTGAAAGGTAATGCAATACTTGGAAGAATCAAGACGATAAACCCTCAGGTGAACAACTGAAGAATGTGGTTTTAACATGTTCTAAGAGAACACCAGGTCAACTGTCATTCTCACAAATCAGAGCAGGAAAGGGGAAAATACTGCCCATCTCCTACTGAATGGTGTTTGCAGGAAGTAAAAAAGACAGCTTGAAATGGAACTCTGCCTATGTCCAAAGAAATGTGAGGGGGGGGGAAGAGTGTGAAAATAGTCTCCTATTAATCAGTTAAATTCTCACATAAACTAACCTTTCTCCTTGGATTTTCTATCTTGTTCTCTGTCCCGACTTTTGCTCCTGTGCTTATAGGACTTTCGATCCCGGCTTTTTGATCTTCTTCGATCCCGACTACGAGATCTATGCTTTCTTTCTGATCTATCATGGCTTCTGCTTCTTCGTCGATCTCTACTTCTTCACATTGAAAACAAAAGGAAAGCAACTTCAGCTGACATTACAATGAGAAAAAACCTTGCAAAAATTAAACACTGTTCAATAATTAACAAGATTAAGTAAAAACCCTTTAAAAGGCAAATGACTAGAATCCACAACTCATACATATCTACAGCAGAAATCTTAAGAACTGAACATTACTAAAAATCTAACTTCAATTTTTCAAACAGTGCTAAGATAGTCATCATCATGGCTTTTTTTGACAGGATGAGCGAGCACACGGGCTTGGGGGGGGGGGGTCTTAAGCAGGCTCCACGTCCAGCACAGAACCCAATGCAAGATCAGAGTTCTCATGACCCTGAGATCATGACCTGAGCTGAAATCAAGATTCAGACGCTCAAGCGACTGAGCCATCCAGGTGCCCCTATCATCATGCTCTTTAAGACTCCTCCTCAATCCCACCACTAAAACAGTAAAGCTGATTTCATTTTTCATACTTTAAAAGAATTAGTTACGAAACACTTTAGTTCTTATATTCTGCGTGATGTCATCCAAAACAAGTAGGTAATTTTCAAAATAACTTATAATTTAAATGTCTTCTTAGAATCAGTGCGAAGAGATGCACTTAAAGAGACCATCTGGTCCCACGGACTTCCTAAGAAGAGTGCATCAAACCTCCTCGGGCTGGTGGGAAATAGCAAAGAAGTTGCCTTGAAGATGGACTGGCTTACTGATTCTACTCTCATAATCCATCCTAGTGCTTGACAATACTTAGGAGCTTCCCAAGGACCAAGGAAATAACACCAGCAATTGCATACCGCACCCTCGCTACGTGCCAGGCACTGTCTCATGTGCTCTATGTACCTGCTTCGCCTTCTTTCTCTACTTCGTGATCTCTTGTGGTCCCGAGACCTGCTGCATCTTCGGTCTGAAGTTCGGCTTGAATGCCGACTTCGTGAACGACTTCTCTTTCTTCTTTCTCTGTCCCTAGCCCTTTCTTTCTCTCTTTCTTCCTCTTCTCTCCGTCTTTTCCTTTCTCTCTCTTCTCTTTCTCTCTCCCGTTCTTTTTCTCTTTCTTCCCGTTCTTGCTTCTCCTTTTTTAAACGCTCATCACGATCAGGTTCTTCAGTTCTTTTTCTTAACTTTTCCTAAAAGAAAGCAAGTATGATTTTTATACAAGTATACCCTTAAAGACACTATGAAACAATGGGAAAATACAAAGCATGTGGAGATCAACGTATGGAAGTCCTCAGGGACAGTCTTTCTCCCAAATTCCTAGCACAAAAGAGTCAAGAAAATAAAGCCCTCTGATAATCTGATGAATAGCAAAATTTTATGGGGATTATCACAGTTTCAAATAACACATGAAGCAAAATATCAACAAGAGGCTTACATCTCTATGTGATCAACTTTTAGCCATACTAGAGTATTAGCTGTGGCTAAAGTGCATACTTGAAAGCAGCTTACTTTTAATTCTTCTACAGTAGCTTTAATCTTGGCATAGCCCATGTGCTGCTTTCCCATCAAATGGTCATCTACCCGGGACTGGGCATCTCCTACTATCAAAAAGGCTCCACACACTTCACAAACTTCCATTTGTTTTTCTTGGGCAGCAAAACTTTCAATCGTCTGAAATGATAAATCAGTTATTGTAAGAGTATTTGAGGAAGACAAAAGAAACAAAATCCAAAAAAGCACTTACAACTGAGAGTAGTTTTCAAATTTTGTGTATTTCTCCAAAGCCCTAATACTGAGCAGCAACTGGTCAACTTTTAGAGCAGGGAAGCAAGGCAACAGCAGGCAACTTTCCAAACCACAAGGAAGTGCTGAGACCCCACCACTCAACTACAGCCAATGAACTGCCCACACCATCTTGGAAAATGTTAACAAAGCTACCTGTTCTAGCCCGAACTCATTTCTTAAGTTTCAACAGGCTAAAGGTGTGGCCTCCATATTAAAAATATTTTTCAAGGGGCGCCTGGCTAGCCAAGTCAGTAGAGCATGTGACTCTTGATCTCGGGTTTTGAGGTCAAGCCTACAATGGGCATAGAGCTTACTTCAAAAAAAAATTTTAACCCTAAAATGTTTAGGGAACTGAACTTACTGAGCAAAATCTGTACATATTCTATTGAATATTTGGGAACCAGTGGCGAATTACAGTCTACCATCAATATCCAAAACATCTATCACATTCTCTAATTAATACAAAAAAGTAGAAGGGTATACCAATTTTGAGCTAAGGTAAGTATGTATGGGGTAATTTATCATAACAAAGTTAAGGGGGCGCCTGGATGGCTCAGTCAGTCATGTCCAACTTTTGATGTCCGTGGTCTCAGGATCATGGGATCGAGCCCTGAGTCAGGCTTCCCACTCTCCGGGGAGTCTGCTTCTCTCCCTCTTTCCCCACTTTCATCATGTTCTCTCTCTAAAAAGAAATAAATCTAGGGGACCTGGGTGGCTCAGTCAGTTAAGCGTCTGCCTTCAGCTCAGGTCATTATCTCAGGGTCCTGGGATCAAGCCCCATATTGAGCTCTCTGCTCAGCAGTCTGCTTCTCCCTCTCCCTCTGCTCCTACCCCCACTCGTGCTCTCTCTCTCTCAAATAAAATCTTTTTTAAAAAAATTAATAAATAAATCTTTAAAAAAAACACGTAAAGAAAAAAGTAAAACCCAGGCCCTAATGAATAGTCATGATCTAAGGCATGGGTTGACATGCAGCAGCTAGAAGCTTGCTTTGGTAAATAAAGTTTAACTGGAACACAGCCACATCCATTTGTTTATGCATTATCCAAAGACACTTTCATAATGCAAAGGCAGAGCTTGGTAGCTGCCAGGGGCCTCGTGGACTACAAACCGTAAGTATTTACTGTGTACTCTTTAAGATACAGTCTGCCGACTTTTCATTTAGGACATCAGAAAACAAACAGATTCTCAAATAGGAATAGGTCCTAATAATTCACAGTGAACAGCCTGGATAAATCAAAATGAGGTTGCTACTCACCGAGGTTGTAGACCTAAGCAATTCTCTCTCTTCTTTTAACTGTTCAACTAATTTCATCATTCCCTGGGCTTCTTCTACTTTTCCTTCAGATCCTAATTCTTCAATCTAAGCAAGATTTTAAAAAAGAAAGAAAGAAAGAAAGAAACACAAAAAAACCCACAAAGCAGTCAAGACTCCTTTCTAACCAAACTATCCAAGTATTCTTCTGTTTTTTCCCAAGCTTCATTAGCATTTTCATGGTTTGGGGTCTTTTGTTTGGTTTTGTTTACTGAAGGTGCTTTGGGTTAAATTTACCCTTTTGATTTTTTTACAGCATTAATGAAGTGTATTTGACATGCAATAAACTGCATATTTTTAAGGTGCACAATCTGATGTTTTGACAACCATGAAACCAACACCTTCATCTACAGAACAAACATCCATCACCCCAAATATCCTTTGTAGTACCTCCTCCCCGAGCAACCACTGATCTGTCACTATAGAGCAGTTTGCATTTTCCAGAATTGTATATAAATGGAATTACGTACTTATTTCTTTTTTTAGTGTGGCTTCTTTCACTCAGCCTAATTACCTTAAGATTCACCCCCCGTGTTACGTGCAGTTGATACACTGAACTACCGAGCAGTAGCCTACAGCACGGCTGCATCACAGCATTTATCCACCCCCTACCAACAGACGTATGCACTGGTTCCAGTTTCAGGACTTTGCCAATTATGAACAAAGCTGCTGTGAACACTGGTAATGCAACTCTGTAAACATACACTTTGTTCCTCTTGGGTCAGTATCTAGGACTGGAATGACTCATGGTGGATCTTTTTTAACTTTTTAAGAAACACGATTTTCCAAAGTGCTTATACCGTTTTCCACCCCACCAGCAGTGTAGCAGTGTAGGACAGTAACAGTTTGCCCACATCTCCATTAACACTCGGTATGGTCTTTCTCTTCTAGCCACTCTGACAGATGTACACTAAGTACCTCCCTAACGACTAAGGCCTCTGAGCACCTTTACATGTATGTATCTGCCACCCTTTTACCTTCTTGGGTTCAATGTCTATCCCAAATATTTTGTTACTCATGTACACAATTCTTACCTGCTGTAGGAGTACATCAATTTTATCTGTTAGAACCTGAATTTTTTCTTCATTTTTGCCTGTTGGGCCAGCTGCCTATTGAAGAGATAATAAAACGTATTACCAATAAGAAACAAATATTCAAGCTTTCACATACCATACAGATTTGTATTAAATAGTTAAAATGTTGTGTCACAGGGATAGTAACTCAATTACCTTCATTTTCTGCAACTCAATTATGTATTTTGTCAGTTACTCATAACTAGGAGAAAAATCTTAAAGAGTAGCAAAATGAACATTACTAATAAAGACTGAAAAAAAAGAATGCCTTTTAAGTTTATGTCATTCTAGACCACCACAAATTAATGGACTTGACCACAAGTTTCAATACTAGGGAGGTCTCTGGGTCTCTAGAGAACAAGGACACTTTTTACAAAGACTACAAATTAATTTCACACTCACCCCAGAGGACTGCTGGTTTTGAGATAATGCCAAGCGAGCATGCCCTCGTCTAATTCTACGCTCTACTTCTGCAAGTAAGCTCTGTAGGTATCGCAGAAAATCTCTCTCGTAGCCGACCTTCATAAAACGAGAACTCTTCTCATACCTGGTTAAGAATAAAAATTAATAAGCATTACTTTCTTTCCAAATCTTTATCCATTACAACTCACATATTCTATCTTAACTAATCTTATAGACTATTGCTCCGAAGAGTAAACCGGGTATGTAAGAAGTCAATTTCTAGTCTCTCATCCTGATAAAGGGAAGACAAGTACTTAGCATTATGTTTGGTTAGGAGCACAGACTTCACAGTAAGGCAAAGCTAGGTGCTTGAACACCAGCTCTATCATAATACTGATCTGTGACCCTGGCCCCAGGGTAAGTCTCATTTATAAAATCAGGACTGTTAAAAACAAACATGATACAAGAAAAAGGCTTAGGATACAGTAGTACTTACGCATGTAATATGCACTCACATGGTGGCTAATTATCATTTTTGAAGCTATGACTTTCTACCATCCCACCTCATGAATAGTACCCGGCAAGACATTCATTTTATACTAATTCCAATTACTTCTTCAATTCTTGTCCCCTTTAAACCAAAGAATGACCGAGCAGGGGGAAATGACCAAAAAAGATAGCTTACTGTTTTCGAAGGTTTTCATCATGAATTTTTTCACATGGACCTGAAAAAAAAAAAAAAGATGAGAAATATGAATGTGTAAATTACTGGTGATGTTAACAACCTTTTCTCTTGCCAAAACTAAAGGAAGTTCTTTAAAAAAAAAAAAAGGAAAACAAGACCCATCTTATCACAGAATAGTCTGTACACACCTAAATTGAGCCTAATGAATCACAAAGTTATGTGCCCAAGTAAACACATGAAAACTGTTCTCCTTCATCTTCAAGATCAGTATAATACAGAGCAACTATATGGTAAGAAAAGAGAAGAAAACAGAGGGAGTTGGAGGAAAGAGAAATTGTACCCACTGCCACCCCAGAAAACTGTGATGAGGGTGAACCACTGGTCTACCACTCATCTTTTACTCATTTGTGGCATCTGTAAACCAGGCCAAATAGTACAAGAATGGTCAAGTCCTACTCCTTCCTACCTCCGGAAGGCAACCAATTTCAACCATGTCACCTACGCCTTCTGGAATTCATTTCCATGTTTCTAAATTATTTTGCTTTTTCTTGGTTTACCTTAGACATCAAATTTTTAGGTAAAAAAATTTTTAGTTGTTAAACAAACACTGTTTATATTTTGACTATGCAAGTACTATTACCTGCTGAGCCAAACAAGGGGCATTATGATGACTTAGGATATACTTCACATTTCTGCTGGAATTCTTTTCATTTACTTAAGATTTCTGTATTTCTGAACTCTTCTCACTTTAAGTCAGCTACAGAAATTCTCTCAAGATTCCAAATCTCTCAGATCATCAGCTTCCGTTTTGCCCCTGAGCTTTCTGTTCTGCTTCAATCTGGGCTGCTCACAAGTAACAGCCGCCATCCTGAGAGGTTCCTTTTCTGGTCTGCAGTGGATGCAGTTTACTGGATCTCTTGTTTTTCTCCTTGGTTTTATACCCATGTGTTGGTGGAGTTTCCAGAGAAAAGAACCATGGGAGATAAATTTGTTGAGATCTTGCATGTTTGAAAATGTCTTTTTTTCACGCTCATACCTTGAAGTTTAGCTATGTAGCTAACCTAGGAAAAATATTTTTTCACTCAGAATCCTGAGAGTGTTTCTCCAAAGTCTTCAAGCTTCTGGTGTTGTTACTGACAAATCTGAGGCCATTCTGATTCATAATCCTGTGTGCCCCCACCCCATTCCCATCATTCTGAAATTTCAGTGTTGCGCCTCTGAATGGATTTTTTTTCATCCAGTGTGCTGAGCATTTGAAGGACGCACTCGACCTACAGACTACCGCCCTTCAAGTATTGCAAAATCTTTAAACCCCTCCCTTCTGCTTTCTCTAGAACTCCTAATTAGTGTTGTATTGATTTAATTTTTTCAACTTTTAATCTTTTCTGTCCGATCACCCAACATTCCAGCAAATTTCCTTGATTTTATTCTCAAACCTTTACACTGATTTTATTTCAGATTTCTTCGGTCCTAATTTCCAAGAGCTCTTTTTGGTTTTTCAAAAAGTTCCCTTTTTAATACAGCATCCTATTCCTGATACCCTCTCTTATTTCTCTGAAGATACTACATATAATTAAGACTTAGCATTTTTAGGGCACCTGGCTGGCTCAGTCGACAGAACATGCAACTCCTGATCGCAGGGTTTTGAGTTCCCATGTTGGGTAGAAAGCTTACTTAAAACAACAACAACAACAACAACAACAACAACAAAATATCTTTTCTTCTGCTTTCCCCGTCATCTCTAATTCCACTAAACTTTCCCCCACCCCTTGCTGGTTTTGGTTAATCTACTGTGTCGAAGGTTTTCTTCATATGTTTAACTGGTGTTCCTTGGCTGGCAAAACACTTCCAAAATCTAACTGGAAGTTGGTATGCACAGGCAGGGTTTGTCAACTAATGGGCTTTACCAGAGGAAAATCAGGCAGCAAAATTCTTTTAGGAGATTCCCCAAGGGTCAGTACCTGTAGATCACTTCTCTGGAACTGTTCACTTTCTCTAAAGAATCCTCTTCTCTTCTGCCTGGGGAAAAACATCTGGCTGTATCCTTCTAGGAACAGGGCAGAGGAAGGGAATGGGAAAACCCCACTATTAAGAATATAGACTTAACTCTCTTAAACGTCTCTTTTTTACTCATTACTGCCCTGTGCTGTGTCTGGAATCCCAATATCTAGATTCGTCCAGCCCTACTGTGCTTCTAAGGCTCCAGGGCAAGCATCGTGCTTAAATAATTAACTTCTCTTTTATGTTTCTAGAATGATACTAATTATGTACCATCCTTGGGAGAAGACAGTCACTCTTTTTTTTTTTTTGCTTTTGCATTCTGTCGTTCAGCTGAACTACAATCTCGTAGGTCCAATTTCTCCAAGAAAGAACTCCCTAGTGCCTCCTGGGATGCAGGGGTAGGAGATGGGAGAATCACCAGATGCACAGGTTTTAAGAGTCCCTCCAGGGACATTTGGGAATGGATTTTTAGTTGGAGACGTTTTTTGGTTGTCACAGCTGAGGGGTGCTACTGGCGTCTAGCGGGTAGAGGCCAGGAATGCTACGGAACATCCTACAACGCACAGGACATCCCCCCAAAACAAAATTATCCAGCTCAAAATATCAAATGTCATGGCTGAGAGACCCTTAACTAGACTAATCTTTCATTTTCAGCCCCATGACTCAACTCTGCCTTCTATGGTACCTGGTGCCTCCAAATGCTTAGCCTGTCCAGGGCTCTGCTATCAAACACTTCTTTTAATATCCCCTTCTGCAGGCTTTTAGGGTACAGGTTTCTCTGCTCTGTTGAGTTTGCTGCTACTCTTCCATCCACTTGTCATCTTCCAAAAATTTGTTGATATCTCTAACTGTTATATCTCCTCTTCTGTTTATATCTTTTTTGTTTTTAAATTTTCATTTAATGGAGGGCTTTGGGAGGGAGTGGAAACAGACATGTATGTTCACTTAAGCCACCATGTTTAACTAGACTGGCATTTATTAATACGTTCAAAAATCTAAGCCAGGGAAGAAATTATTTTATCAACAAACCTTATTTAAGAGAAACTTTTTGGAATTTATAATGTACCAGTTTTAATTTTAAATCATAATTTGATTAAAACTACATAGAAAATTCACTTACCAAGATCAGAACGAGTGTTTGTGAACAATTCCGCAGGACAAAAACCACAGAGATAATATTTACAAACCTGGTGAAGAAAAACAAAGGTACTTAACTTTAAAAAATATTCAGCTTTAAAACTATATTGGAAAAGGGTGCCAAATTACTATTTTCTCATTTCTTAACCTTCACCTTTCAACCAAATAAGAACAATTTTATTTGTTAAACCACATTAGTTAAATTAGTGACTTTTCAACTCCCAGACTTTAGTAAAAAATGTGCAGGACAGACAGAGTTACCAGTATTTCCTACCATCTACTTTTAATCACCACTCTCCCCACATAGCAATAATATGGGAAAGATACCCAGAAGAACAAAAATTTTAATTTTATTAAAATAAAAACAAAAAACCTAAACTGTTATTATCTTTCTATCTCTGTTAAAGACCAGAACCAATTTATAGATTAGGATTTGGGAATCACTGTCTAAATTACAAATAACATTCATTTAAAGCAATCTGGATCAGTAGCTTCCCTTAATAGATCTTTTAACTGGCTCTAAAATGTACTGGATATTTTCACATACACCAGCACTTCACTGAGCAACTCCTGATGACCTCCTATGGTATGAGCAAAGGCTATTAAAAAAAACAAACTTTTAACTCTCTCCATCAGTATTTTTGTAACTCCTTCAGATATATTTCAAGACTGCTCTAGCTGACATTTAATTCTATACGCTGCAAACCAAAATCTGTAAGCAATATTCCCAAGTGTCTCCTTTCTTATAGTATTTCACTGTTATTGTATAATCAATGTAAAACTATGACATATGAGAAGAAAAGGTATGTTAAATTTAAGACTGAATGAGAGTTCTTTGTAGATCCTTACAGGATGTTAAATTTGACATAAATTATTTTCTTCCTTAAAGGTCAACTTTTTTTCTTTTTTTAAAAGATTTGTGTGAGAGAGAGAGAGAGAGCGAGCACGTGCGCACAAGCACAAGCAGGGGAAGCGCCAGGTGGAACAGGCAGAGGGAGAAGCAGGCTCCCGCTGAGCAAGGAGCCCAACGCAGGACTCAGGGGACTGGATCCCAGGGATCATAACTTGAGCCGGGCAGACGCTTAATCCACTGAGCCACGCAGGCATCCCTCAACATTTAAAAAAAAAAAAAAAAAAAAAAAAAGGCAATCTCTACGGGGCACCTGGCTGGCTCGGTAGAGTATACAACCCCTGATCTTGAGGCTGTGAGTCTGAGCCCCATGTTGGGCGTAGAGATTACTTTTAAATTGTTGGGAGTACAGATTACAAATAATTTCTACAACCATTGTGGAGCTCAAACTCACCACCCTGAGATCAAAAGTCGCATGCTCTACTGACTGAGCCAGCCAGGCACTCCAAAGATCAACTGTTTCACACCTGAAGTAATATGGTTCCATAAACACTGTCCAGAAGAATTAAGATCATAAAGAACAATTAAGATTCAAAAATCATATGTAAACAAGATTTAGTTTTGTATCAATATTAACCTGTTATACATAGCCATATGTCAGAATATCTTTGTATCATTTTCTTTAGTACTTCTAAATACTGGATTTTATAAAATTACTCTTTGCAACTTAAACATTATTCTTACAAATAAATTATTAAAAAGACTCCTGTATGCTCACGTTTCTTCAAATTATTTCCAATTTTTCAGTGCTCATGGTTCCAACTATTTAACAAATTTCTAATAACTGTAATAATTACATGTAATAGCTTAGTAATAGTTATTGGCAGCATTTGCCATTATTTACATCTAAAAATTATACAGTCACATAGTAATTTAAAACCAAATTTAGTAAGTAGCGCTCATGAGTATGAAACTTTACTACTGTCCATCTTACTTTTTTTTTTTTTTTTTAAGATTTTTATTTATTTATTTGACAGAGACAGCCAGCGAGAGAGGGAACACAAGCAGGGGGAGTGGGAGAGGAAGAAGCAGGCTCCCAGCAGAGGAGCCCGATGTGGGACTTGATCCTGGAACGCCGGGATCACGCCCTGAGCCGAAGGCAGACGCTTTAACAACTGCGCTACCCAGGCGCCCCTGTCCATCTTACTTTGATTTTATTGTTTTTAAAAGAATTTCTATTTATCATAACTAATAAAACGTTATTGTTCCTTTGTTTAAACTGGGTCAATCTCTATGATCCTCAAAAAAGGCTCATCATTAAAACAAAACAGGGGTGCCTGGCTAGCTCTGTCAGTAGAACGTGTGACTCTTGATCTCAGGATTGTGAGTTCGAGTCCCACATTGGCTGTAGAGGTTACTTAAAAAAAAAAAAGAAACTTAAAAAAAAAAAGAATAAATATCTCCATGGTCCCTCTACAGATTCTAAAATATAAACCAATACAAACTTTTTCTAGGAAGGAAATCATATTAATTCTTTTTGGTAATGGAGTATCAATATAGTACTTACTGAATCTTGGTTTTAATAATATTTTTCACTGAAATCAAACTGACCCAGATCTGAGTTTGGGCTTTACCATATATTGTGTGGCTTTCCTGTAAAACTGGCCATTACTACTAGCTTCAAAGTTTGTCATAAACTGTCTGATATGTGTTGTTTTTTAAAACTACAATACTTGTGATTTTCCACACCTATGTAGTTTTACTATAAAACCTAAGCCTTATTCATACAAAGATGACTTTCTAAAAAACAGCAGATTCTTGGGGCACCTGGCTGACTCAGTTGGTGGAGCACGGAACTCCTTATCTCAGGACCATAAGTTCAAGCCCCACTTAAAAAATAAATAGACAAACGCAGATTCTAAGTGGTCAAAACTTTAAATGCACTATGTCAGTTTTTAAATAAAATACAATTTCAAAACAGTATTTTCTATTAAAAATAAAATGAACACTCTCAAATCTAGCAAGTACTGCACGGGATTTTAATTTAAAGTGGCACTTAGGGGGCGCCTGGGTGGCTCGGCCGGTTAAGCATCTGCCTTCTATTCAGGTCATGATCTCAGGGTCCTGGGATCGAGCCCCAAGTGGGGCTCTCTGCTCAGCAGGGAGTCTGCATCTCCCTCTCCCGCTGTCCCTCCCCCCTGCTCATTCTCTCGCTCACTCTTTCAAATAAATAAAAAATATTTTAAATAAATAAATAAATAAATAAATAAAAATAGAGTGGTGGCACTTAGGGGCACCTGGTCGGCTCAGTCGGTGGAGATCTCTTTCTGGATCTTGGGGTAGTGAATCTGAGCGCCACACTGGGTGTAGATATTACTTAAATGAATTTTTAAAACAACCTTAAAAAACAAAGTGGCATTTAATTTTAAAAGGAATTTTATTTTAAAAGGTAGGAAATGGGGCGCCTGGGTGGCTCAGTCGTTAAGCGTCTGCCTTCGGCTCAGGGCGTGATCCCACCGTTCTGGGATCGAGCCCCACATCAGGCTCCTCTGCTAGGAGCCTGCTTCTTCCTCTCCCACTCCCCCTGCTTGTGTTCCCTCTCTCGCTGGCTGTCTCTTTCTCTGTCAAGTAAATAAATAAAATCTTTAAAAAAATAAATAAAAATAAAAGGTAGGAAATGGCACTTCAACAAACACTTAACATTGTACTAAAAACAGTGCAGGAAATCCAAAAATAAATTAAGACCCACTCCTCAAGATCACAGTCTAGTAGAAGACAGTCAAAAACAAAAAACAGAGTGTACTAGATAGAATATACATGCAACACTAGATACACAAGTGATTTTAGTCAGGAATGTCAGGTCATCACAGGTTGATGAAGCTTGAACTAGTTCTCCAATTCATAAGTAGAAAGACTGCAAGGCATTCTAGGAATAAGGAAAACAACATGTGAAAAAGACCCAACAGTATGAAATGGGAAAGTGTAAACAGGTATGCTTGGAGACACAACACAGTGCAGAGGTTTGAATCTTGGCTGGCACCCACTGTGAACTACAGCCTTTAACTCTGCCTTGGTTTCCACATACAAAAAAAGGATTCCTTGAAAAGTTGAAAATAGAGCTACCCTACGACCCAGCAATTGCACTACTGGGTATTTACCCCAAGATACAAATGCAGTAATCCGAAGGGGCACCTGCACCCCAATGTTTATAGCACCAACATCCACAATAGCCAGACTATGGAAAGAGCTTAGATGTCCATCGACAGATGAATGGATAAAGATGTGGTGTAGCTATACAATGGAATATCATGCAGGCATCAAAAAAAATGAAATCCTACCATTTGCAACGACATGGATGGAACCAGAGGGTATTATGCTAAATGAAGTAAGTCAATCAGAGAAAGACAATTATCATATGATCTCACTGATCCGTGGAATTTGAGAAACAAGGCAGAGGACCATGGGGGAAGAGAGGAAGAAATGAACCAAGAAACTGGAGAGGGAGACAAACCATAAAAGACTCTTTACTCTCAGGAAACAAACTGAGGTTTGCTGGAGTGGAGGGGGGTGGGAGGGATGGGGTGGCTGGCTGATGGACACTGGGGAGGGTATGTGCTGTGGTGAGCGCTGTGTATCGTCTAAGACTGATGAATCACAGACCTGTACCCTGAAACAAATAATATATTGTGTTAATAATTTTTAAAAAGGAGACAATACTGCACAGTGAGATTTTAACACTAAAATTATATGTATGTTACATTGAGAGAGAGGGGCAAATTTGCCTGATTCTTACAATACTGCGCAAGTTATTTTTTTTAAATGGTTTTAGGTACTATGTACACCATGTAAGACATGCCTGCCAGTGGGCTAACCAGGTGCTTCTTACCATTTAGTCCAATTACCCCATGTAAGACAAGGGAGAGCAACCACATGACCTGCCCTAAAGGTTATCTAGCTTATGGAATCCAGATTAGACCCCCCTTTCTTAATTTGATTCTATATGCTCTTTCCATTCTTCAACTCTCCTTAAGACACTACTGTAACACAATGGCACATCAAAATGTTACTCTACCCATTGGACTCTACTTAGACTGCTTCTTTAACCCTCTCCAGGGACTAAGGATCTTTAAAAATACTAACAGTCTTTTACTCAGCAAGTCTTCACTAAATATCCATCATGGAGCTAACAGTCTGATAATGAAAGGTGGGAGGGGTAGGTACCAAGGGAGTGGGGTGGCCAGAATTCTTGTGACTTATCCTCCTGACAAATCTAAAGCAACACTACTGACCAGAAGAGTTCAATCTCAATAGCATCCCTTAATGAACTCACTACCAGTGAAGAGAAAGCAGAAATACAAGCAATCTTGGAAATCTGACTCGAAATTTTTAATTGCAAATTCCTATCATATTAAAGACAAAATGTCAAAAATTAAAACAATTATCTGGCCTGTGATACAGTGCCTGGGAAAATGACATTTCAAACAATACTAGAGGGCTGTGGGACAATTTGGCAGCATCATCAAAATGTAAAATGTGCATTCACCTTAGCCATTATCCTTCTAGGAACCCATCCTACAAGTGACTCAGCTTTATGTACTAGAATGTTCACTGCAGCTTGGCTGGTAATGGGAAAAAAATTAGATATAATCTATATATCCCCTACAGAACAAAAAGTTAAAAAAAATTAAGGCAGGTTTATTATCTTTTATTTTTTCATTTTTTAAAAGATTTTATTTGAGAGAGGGAGCGCACAAGTGGGGGGGGTGCAAAGGAGGAGAGAGAAGCAGGCTCCCTGCTGAGCAGGGAGCTCAACCCAGGGCTCTGGGATCATGACCCATGCTGAGGCCAGACGCTTAACTGACTGAGCCACCCAGACGCCTCTTTATTTTTTTTAAGATTTTTTTTTTTTAATTTTAAAGTAATCTCTACACCCAACATGGGCCTCAAACTCAAAACCCGAGATCAAGTCACATGCTCTACAAACTGAGCCAGCCAGGACCCCAACTAAGGTAGATTTGTATGTACCAACAAAGAAAGATGCCACAACAGAAATGAAAGTTGTTAAATATACATTTATACGTTGTGTAATATTACATTAAGCTATCTATAGCTTTCACTTATATATGTGTATATGTTTGTAAGTTATTAGGAAAGGCTCAGAAACATACCAATTTTTAATTTGTCCAGAGGGATCTGGCAATGGGGAGGGGAGGCAAGGACAGACTTTCACTGTTTATTTCTAAGTTAAATTTTAATTTTTTACAGCAAGCATGTCTCCTTTGTTTAAAAAAAATAATTTTAATGGTGCTAAACTCAGAGGGAAAACATAAAATAATAAAATCAGTTCCCAATGTATTAATGGAATCAATCTTTAAAGGAAAGAACAGTATTTAGCGCAAAGACAACATACACGTTGGGAGACTTAAGCAAGCGTAAGTATCTAATACAAAACGTGCTGAGACCTCCATCTGAACAAAACAGTCCTATTTTTTTTTTAGCATTCACTATTCACTTCTTCAAGGCACAATCGGTTCTGGTCATCGATTTAGACCACTTCCGATCACAAAAGTATAGTAATACCTTATTGAATTGGTCTACACCCACTTGAATCAAACAGTAAGAGAATTCTTCCTTGAGCTAATCAAGTATTTTCAAAGCCGTCTGCATTATTTTTGTTAAACTGCTTTCCCTAAGTCAGTTGAATTCTTACTTGTTTCTGTCAGGCCAGCTAGTTACTATTTACAGATAGTAAAGCCTTCAAATCATTAAAGGACATGTAAATGTCTTTACAGACAACTATGAGTTTCTTTGGTATTCTAAGTTACTAACAACCTTGGATACATTTTTGGTTCCACGAGGTAACACATTCCATTTTATAAACAAATCATAAAAAGAATGTGTTTATTCAACTTCTATTTCTGGTCATCTTAACACTGGCATTTTAAAATTCATCATGTTGACAACAGTCAATCTGATATTCGATCTGCTTAGAAGCCTTCAATTGTTTCCCAATGTAATTTTAGTCCCAACTTATAAGATTTTATTTGTCAGAGAGAGAGCGAGTGTGCGCGAGCGAGTGTGCGTGAGCGAGAGAGCACAAGCAGGGGGAGCAGCAGGCAGGGGGAGAGGAAGGAGCCCGATGTGGGACTTGATTGATCCCGGCCTGAGCAGAAGGCAGAGGCTTAATGGACTGAGCCACCCAGGCATCCCTAGTCCCAACTTTTAACAAGGCTTATAAAACCACTCAAAAGCAGATTGTTGCCCACCTATCCAAATGTCCCCTTCACCAACAAAGACTACAGCTGTAACACTACACAATTTTTCAGGCCTAAGATTTTCTCCAGCCCCTAGTAACATCTCCCATTCACTCAGGCCAATTCCTACTAATCTTTCAGGTCCCAGGATTTAAGGGCCACTTTAAGAGGCCTTTCCCAAGTACCCCCAGTCTAGATTATTAGATGCCCCTCTCATGTGTGCTTTTCTAGACCCTATGCATGTGCTACTGTGGCACATACCAAATTGTGTTACGGAAGCACATTTACTCCTTTACATCTGCCACCAGACTGATGGTTCTCTCAGGCCAAGTGCCGTGTCCATACTCTTACAGTGCTACATTTTCGTTGAATAAATGAATACAGGAAATTTCCCCAAGTTACAGCTAAGAAATGATGAGAAAACTGGGACACGTGGATGGTGCAGTCGGTTAAGCAGCCAACTCTTGGTTTCCTCTCAGGTGGTTATCTCAGGGTGGCAAGATGGGGCCCCTCCGCAGGCTCAGCCCAGAGTCTGCTTAAGACTCTCTCTCCCTGGGGCACCTGGGTGGCACAGCGGTTAAGCGTCTGCCTTCGGCTCAGGGCGTGATCCCGGCGTTACGGGATTGAGCCCCACATCAGTCTCCTCTGCTATGAGCCTGTTTCTTCCTCTCCCACTCCCCCTGCTTGTGTTCCCTCTCTCGCTGGCTGTCTCTATCTCTGTGAAATAAATAAATAAAATCTAAAAAAAAAAAAAAAAAAAAAAGACTCTCTCCGTTTCCCTCCCCCCAAAATAAATAAATCAATCTTTTTAAAAAAAGAGAGAGAAATGATGACAAGATTAAGCATATTTCATAAAACAACGAAGCACTATTACTAACTTAAACTACTTTCTCCCATTGTGAAGAAATCAACTCTAATGACACACATTTTTCCTAAAGGAATCAAACAAATATTAAAGAAATACCTTAATATTTTCAATGGGATGGTAATATTGTGGTTATGCCTTCTTGAAGTCCTTATATTTTAAAGATATACGATGATGTCTTTAAAGCTTAAGTGACAATTGCTTCAAAATAAAGTAAAGCATAAGGAATATAGAAACAATACTGGCAATGTGTTGATAATGTTGCATTGGGTGTGGGTACATAGAGAATTCACTCCAATTCTGTATATGTTTTGCAAAGAAGCAAACAGCAGTTATGTACAACACATAGACTGTGGCCAATCTGGAGAAGCCCAACAATTGCCACGTACTATAGATCATAGGACCGGAAATGGCCTACATTTCTGACAGGAAGAACATTTTAGTGACTCTGAACTAAAACTATCCAGTAAAATATTTAGATTAGATGTCATGCACTATAATTACTAATTTTTGTTTCCAAAGTTCACAAGTAGGGGCGCCTGCGTGGCTCAGTCGTTAAGCGTCTGCCTTCTGCTCAGGGCCTGATCCCAGAGTGCTGGGATCGAGCCTCGCATGGGGCTCCCTGCTCTGCAGAGCGCTGGGAGCCTGCTTCTTCCTCTCCCACTCTCCCTGCTTGTGTTCCCCCTCTCGCTGGCTATCTCTCTCTCTCTCTGTCAAATAAATAAATAAAATCTTTATTAAAAAAAAAAGTTCACAAGTAAAAATGTGGACAGAGCTTTAACTTTTCTTTTCCAAACAGCTTTCAGTGTCAATGAAAATATTTGTTAACATTCTGAAAATTTTAGAAAAGAACATTTAGTTCAATTCCCTCCATAAATTATTAAACCTTCACTGAACAGGGGGCATACTTGAATTTGATAAATGATGGAAGAAATCTCATTTTGGATATTATTAGAATCAGAGTTAGGCCAACAGTTAAATAATTTCACTTCTGAGTTCTAGATCTACAATGTGAAAACCTCAATTTGAATTATAAAATTCCTGTTATATTATACAAAAAATAATGAAAACTCTAGATCGAACTTTAAAATTCCCTACAAAAAATTAAAAAATAGGGGGCGCCTGGGTGGCTCAGTTGGTTAAGTGTCCGACTCTTAATTTTAGCTCAGGCCATAATCTTAGGGTTCTGAGATGGAGCTCTATGCTGTGCTCCATGCTGGGCTCTGCACTGGGAGTGGAACCTGCATAAGATTTTCTCTCCCTCTGCCCCTCCCCCTCTTAAATAAATAAATAAATAAATGGGGGGGTCCCCTACAATTTAAACTAATCAGATAATTAGAAGGCTATTCATGCCTTCTCTAGCGAAGACTGAAATCTCCCCATGTGGACACTAGCTAAAAGGTAGCTCATGCTAGGCAGTTAAAAATCATATGCCTTCCTCGTTACTGTGGTTGTTTAGAATTAACAGAGTAAACAAACTGCTTCATGCAAAAATACTAACCTCAAGGAAATGTAAAATATTACTAAGTTTATTACTTAGGAAATATTACTAAGGAAAATATTACTAAGTTAGGCAGTAAGATAAATGAGTAGGATAATACTTGGAACAGTATTAAAACTAATTTGACTTTAGCTGAAAACTACTTTCTCTCAGATCGAGACAGCAATCTACAAAAAGTTGGAAATGCTGTAAAACCCCAGTAAAGCACTTTTTAAGATTCAACCGGGAGAGTGGTTACATATACACCATTACAAACACAGGAAAGGTCGATAATTTGCATCACCAATGCATCCTTCACTTAAAAAGGAGCTTCAAGTGCTACTAGCTCACAATTACAAACCCAAGACTAATCAGGTGGGTCAGGAAGCTATAGTTTACAAGCTTTAGAATGTGTAAAAGGCCATTTAAAGAAAACCCAGATTTCCGGGGCTTTCCCTCAGACCTACAGATCAGAATCTCTTCGGAGGAAGTACAGAAATCTGCATTTAAAACAAATTCCACAGGTCAATCAGATGCAGACATCCCAGAACCACCTTTACCACTTAGGTAAAGTTTCCATTTCAATTGTTAAACAAAATGACTCCACCCAACTGAAATAGCCTTTCCCATCTAGTGCAAAGGTAGCAAAGAAAATTTTCCAGATAGAATAGAAATGTAAAAATACTTTGAAATATCAGGTTGCAGTGATCCTGAAACCCCTTACAGTATATGCTGGAGTTGTCCATTTTTTCCCCCGGATTTTACCACCACCAACCAACAGTGTAAGAATATGTAAATAACCCGGAAGTGATGCCTTGAGCTTCCACAGCTTTATTTTACCCTGGTGTAATTCGGTCTTATACAGAAGCCATGTGCTTTGTTCCAGGTCAACGCCAAACACCCCATTCTCCCCACCCCGCAGACAGGAATCTGAAATACCAGTAATTAACTGTTTCAAATCCCTGGATTGAGAATGAAGTGCAACCTGTCATTAAAGGCATAAAAAATCTTGCACCGAGAGTTTAATAAATCAATGAGAAATACTGTAAATTGAAGATTATAGCTGAGATGACCTAAGACCTAAGTTGCATTTGCCAGAGCCCCACTGCTAACAGTAAGCCCACAGTATAGAAAGTAATAAGGCAATATAATACTACCAGGAAAACAAAGTTTCTTCACAAGTGTTCAAAACCAAGGAGGTATAGACTTTAGACTGCTGCAGTTGATAAGCAGGCAATCAAAAGCAATTTTTTCTTTAATCCAAAATATCCTATCTGCACATCAACTAAATCATGTTTTTGGTTTTTTTTCCAAGGCAAGATGGAAAGACTCTTAAGCAATAAAAGAAAAACTGACTTCACGGTGACAAATGCCTAGAAAGAAAGAGGGTCAAAACAAGCAACAAAGTTACTCAGCTTCCTATTTAACAAGCAGGGAAAAAACCCCAATGTCAAAAGAGAAAAGAGAAAAGAAAAGCTTTCAAAAAGCTTCCCCTCTCTCGAAGTCAATGACAATATGTGAATTTGACCCACACAATAAATTCTACCATAACCCTTCCCACTACTTTGGAATCAAGCAACACCCCAATACAGCTTTTAGCCACTTACTTGTTAAAGATACTGAAAGGACTCATCTAGCACCGCTTTTTTTCCCTGCATTACAAAAGAGAAATTTTCCTCTGACCAAAGTCTACATTAAAAAAAAAAAAAGCAACTAACTTTTTTTAGAAAGCGTATTTGTTCAACTATACCTACTTTGATTAGTATCTGCCTTTAAATTACCACGTTGTTTGATTGTAACTGCAAGCTAAGTAAAATTAAAATCTACATCTGTTCTTCAGATTAAGACCTAACAAACATAACGCTGCGTGTTCAAAACACTTGAAATGGACTGGTATCTGCAGAAAGTTTGATAGAATTGTGGAAAGTGAACAGGACTAAAAAGATTAGGTTTGGTTTTCCCACTTAACTTGCCAAGAGACCTTGGGTAGCTTCTCAAGTCTCATCTGCGAAACTGGGGTTATATTTACCCTTACTCTTAAGGTAAAAAGGACCAAATGAGTTTTGTTTTATTCAAGTATAATTAACAATGCTTTATTAGTTTCAGATGTACAATATAATGATTCAACAACTCTATACGTTTCTCAGTGCTCCAGATACCTGTACTCTTATCAAAGTCGTCTTATGTGAAAGAAAAAAGCCTTAACAACCATCTACATGAAGGGCTTACTAAAACGTACTGCTATCGAACAGTATCTGTAAATCATCACGGGAAACCCTACCAAGTTATGATCTCTTAAAATTTTATTTCCTCATATAAGCGTCGAAATCGAACCATTCTTGAATACAGTGCCACGATTTTTACCACTAACCCTGGCCAGAAATTTCGGCCTAAATACGACGCTCAACCCAAGTAACGGAAAAATTTGCCTTTTTCCCTATATCATAATGAGTTTAAAACTCCAGAGCCTCTGGATGCAATAAAATCCTTTCCCGCGTTTCCCTGCCTCATTAAGGTGCTTTTCAATTCTGCCAAGGGCCCTCTCAGACTTCCTTGATACTAACACAACAACAAAAACAAATCATCCCTCATACACTGACCCGGGCGGGCTCCTCCCTCCCGCCACAGGATTAGACACTCGACCCCGGCGCGGCCCGCGCCCCAAATCGCGCCACGGGCCGGACGGGCCCCAGCCCGCGCCACTCCCCTCCCCCACGGCGCCCGGGCACAGACCCAAGGCCCGCGGGACTTACGCTCTCGTGGTCCCACCGCACGTTGCTGCGCTTCTCGTCCGGGGCGAGGTTTCGGTCCCGGCCCATTAACTCATCCAACAATTGCGCGGCCGAAATCATGGTGCTTTTCTCGGGCGGCTGCTCCCACCAGCCCTGGCACCCGCCAAAGAAAACGCCGGCTACACAGTCGCCAACCTCTTCGGCCCGCTCGCAGGCCGAAAAGCCTCCTCCAAAGAGGAGCCGATAAGACAAAATGGCCGCCGCGCGGGCGCCTTCCCAGCATACCGTGCGCGCGCGTGCGCCCGCGGGGACACGCCCAGATCTGGGAGGTGAGGACAGACCCGCTTCCGCCGGCCGGGGGGAGGGGCCTGCCGAGGCCGGGTTCGGATTCCGTCCCTGCCGAATGGCACCACTCTGCTCCGCGCTTGGCGGAACCGAGGGCCACGCGTTTCCGAACGCTGCACGCCTGCCTCCCCAGGCGCCGGTATTCCTCAGGCTCTTTCACTGGGAGCCTCCGTGTTGAAGTTTGGACTGCTCTCCGAAATGAAGAAGAGGGTAGTGGAACCCTCCGCACCACGCGGTGCAGTCGGCACCATCTTCCAGTGGAGGAAGCTGGTCTGCGCTCCCAATTCTTGTTCCGACCTCCTGTTCCTAGACAACTTGCGCTCGCCTCTTCTAACCCGGCGGTCCTCCCACTCCAATTCCCCTGATTCACTGGGTGGGAGATCAAGCGGGGAGAGAGAACACGGTTTCTACAAGGTCAGGCAAAGTGAGGATTTTTTTTTTTTAATTATTCGAATTAGTCGAATTTTTAAAAAAATTACTCATCTATTGAACAATTGAGTATTTATCCTGTGCCTGGTAAGCCCTTGAATTTTGAAGCTAAGTCTTTGCTCTCCCAGACCTTGAGAAGACAGTCTCTAGAGAAATAAAATGAAATCTATCAATATGAATTGTGAAGTTCTCCATCACAGTTAAGGGTATGGACTCTAAAGCCAAATCAACCTGGTTTGGTAATCCTCGCTCTGCCGCCTTGTGCCTTTTTTTCCCCATCCGAGAAACGTAATTTATGATAACGGTCCTGTTAAAAAGAAATAACAGGCCCCAAACTCGAGTCCCTGTTGATAAATAAACCCCACTAAGACTTAATACGTAACCTAACTGCGGTTTTAGCCTCTCCCAGGAGTAGAATTTAAACCAATAAATCTGGAATTTCCTGATCAGCGCTAGGGAGGTCATTTGCATGATAAGACCCCTGTCTTCCCCTATGGGAGGGTAACCTTGCCTGTCACAACCCACTTTTACCGTCCTTGTCCCGTGATGCTTCTACCTCTAAAATCCTTCCATTTTGTACAGCTCCTCAGAGCTCCTATCTACTTGCTGGATGGGATGCTGCCCCATTCATGAATCCTTGTCATACAGCCAATTAAATCTCTAAATTTACTAGTTGAGTTTTGTTTTTTTCACAGTCCCCTACACACAGGATGTTATTGTGAAGGTTAAACGGATTGATAACAACGCAAGAAGTGTAGAAGAGACCCGACACGTTTTAAGTTCCTTTAATCATTAGTTGTTATAATGGTAAGGGGGAAAAGGAGGTATGGGTCAAGGGAGGCTTTTTTAAAATGGGAAAATAATATGTTTAACGTCAGAGGAAGAGGTGGAAGATAAAAGTTGTAAATTCTTTTTTTTTTTTTAAGTTTTATTTTTATTTAAGTAATCTCTACACCCAGCGTGGGACTTGGACTCACAGCCCTGAGATCAAGAATCGCATGCTTTTCCTACTGAGCCAGCCAGGGGCCCCAAAAGTTGTAAGTTCTTAAGAAGGTGGTAGTAGAGCTCCCCTCTGTCTGCTAGATGGATGCTGCCCAATTCACGAATCATCTAATAAAGATGATTAGATCTTCAAATTTAAAAAAGAAGAAGGATGTCACCCCATTGATCGCCAGGGTTGATTCAGCTGATCTTGCTGGTTAGGAGAGTGTCCCCTACCCCCCTCATCCTCACTACTCCACATGCATCCACCCACCCACCCCAAGTTATGCCCTTGGTCAAAAAGGACGAACTTCCCTGATAGAGGAGGACCTTGCTTCGGTCAAGGTTATACGAGTAGCTGTGCTCCCCTGCTAGGACCTCCAAACAAGCTCTCAAGGTCCATTCGTAGGAGAACATAGGGTAGTCAAGCTTTATTATTATTACTATTATTATTATTATTACTTAAGATTTTATTTATTTGAGAGGGAGGGAGATTCTCCGAGCGGGCGATCGGGGGAGGGGCAGAGGGAGAAGGAGAAGCTGACTCCCAGCGACACAGGGAGCCGGACTTGGAGCTCGATCCCAGGACCCCGAGATCATGCGCTGAGCCGAAAGCAGACACTTAACCGACTGAGCCATCCGGGCACCCCAAGCTTTATTATTTTTTAAAAAGAATAAAAGAAAGGAAGAAGAAGAAGGAGGAGGAGGAGGAGTGGGAGGAGGAGGAGGAGGAGGAGGAGGAGGAGATGATGATGATGAAGATAATGGTCGTATAGGCTTCAGGGCATATTTGTAGCTGTTGGCCTTTGCTACAAGGAAGGACCTTTCTCACAGTGCCTGAGTGGCTTAGTGGTTAAGTGCCTGCCTTAGGCTTGGGTCATGATCCGGGGGTCGTGGGATTGAGCCCCACATCGGGCTCTCTGTTCGGTAGGAAACCTGCTTCTCCCTCTCCCACTCCCCCTGCTTGTGTTCCTTCTCTCTCTCTCTCTGTCAAATAAATAAAATCTTTAAAAAGGAAGGAACTTCCTCCACTGGAACAAGAAAGAAAAAAAGACACATCAGTTTGTAGATGTAGCAGTAAGATCAAAGAGTTCTCAGCTGATGGCTACTCTTTGCTCAATGAAACATTTTTTTGAAGGTTCACCAGTGCCACTACCACCAAAAAGGGAAAAAAATTATACATCTTGAACCACCAAAAGTTACAAAACCTGAATGCAAAGTTACAGCTTTTACTCACTAAAACTTTTAAATCCAATTCCCTCATTCATTCCACAAACTTTACTGGTATATGTGCTCCGTGCCAGGATCTGTGCTCTGTGCCAGGAACTGGATTAGTGGCTGAGAATGCTAAGAGAGTTGTATAAGACCCTTTTCCCAGGGAGCTCCTGATCAACAGAAGACAAAAAAAAAAAAGGAACAATAACTTGAAATGAAATGAAAATGCTAAATGCCTTTGGATCTTATCCAGTCACACCCTCAATAAGTCATATACCACAACTCTCCTTTGCCTAGACTCTAAGGGCAGACACAATTCCATGTGTATTACAAGTACAGATAACGGATTCATTCACCTCTCCTACATTAATTCAACGAGCACCATTCTCATCTGTTTCAGACTCTGCTGGACATCAGAGACTCAGAAATAAAAGTATCTTTATTAACATCACAATGTCCAGTTTACCGTTAACTTCTACAGATTATATGAATTGGTTGTGTCCCAATGATGAGAAGGGAAGCGACTTAATCTTATCAGCCAGTGGTTTCCAGACCCCATTCCATACATGTTAGTAATAAAAAGTATTAATGGACTGAATTGTGACCCCTCTGCCTGCCCCTCAAATTCATATGTTGAAATTCTAATCCCCAGTATCTCAGAATGTGACTATAAGTGGAGATGGGGCCTTTAAAGAGGTGATTAATCACCTGAGTGGCTCAGTTGGTTAAGCATCTGACTCTTGATCTCAGCTCAGATCTTGATCTCAAGTCTTAAGCTGGGCATAGAGCCTACTAAAAAAAAAATCATATATATATATGATTAAGTTGAAATGAGCCTGTTGGGGGTGGAGGTGGAGGGGTGGACAATCTGATATAACTGGTGTCCTTATAAGAAAAGGACGTTTAGGGGGCGCCTGGGTAGCGCAGTCGTTAAGGCGTCTGCCTTCGGCTCAGGGCGTGGTCCTGGCGTTCCGGGTCGAGTCCCACGTCGGGCTCTTCCGCTGTGAGCCTGCTTCTTTCTCTCCCACTCCCCCTGCTGTGTTCCCTCTCTCGCTGCCTGTCTCTGTCAAATAAATAAATAAAATCTTAAAAAAAAAAAAAAGAAAAGGACGTTTAGACACACAGAGGCACCAGGGAGGCGCACACACAGAGGGAAGACCATGAGAGGACACAGAGGGAAGATGGCCATCTTGCAGCCAAGGAGACAGGCCTCAGGAGAAACCAAACCTGCTGACACCTTCATCTTGGACTTTTCAGTTCCAGAACTATAAGAAAATTAATTTCTGTTGTTTAAACCACCCAATCTGTGGTATTTCGTGATGGCAGCTCTAGCGAGCTAATATAGAAATACCCACTGACCTGCCTAACTGCCTCTGCTACCTGTCCCCCACACCCTCTAAGCCCCAGTTCCCTACCACCATACACTATGGTCCGCCGCTCCAGGCATGGGATGCTCTTCTCTCACTCCAGCAACTACCACCCCCATCCTTCTCAGCTCAAGCATCACCAGCTCTGTGAAGCCAACCTGGACCCTCACTGTCCACCGGCCACACGCAACTGATTTTACCTTAAACAAACTTAGCACGTTTTGGAGTTGGTCACACAATATGGCAAATATGAGTCTTTCCCTTAATTTAAAATGGAAGTTCCTGGGGTGCCTGGGTGGCTCAGTTTTTTTTAGTGTCTGCCTTTGGCTCAGGTCATGATCTCTGGGTCCTGGGATGGAGTCCTGCATGGGGCTCCTTGCTCAGTGGGAAGCCTGCTTCTCCCTCTCTCTCCTCTCCCCCAACACCGTTCGCGTTCTCTCTCGTGCTCGTTCGTGCTCTCTCTCTCTCAAATAAATAGATAAACAAACATTAATTAACAAATAAATAAATAAAATGAAAGTTCCTTTCGGTCATATGCTATTTCTTAATTCATCCCTGTATTGCCAGGTTCCCACACAGTATATAATATGTAGCAGGTAGCTCCTATTCACTCCTAACCCCATCTCTAACACCATCCCTACTGCTCCACTGCAACTCCCTTTTCCAGGGTCACCAGCACCACCACCTTGTGGCTAAATCCATTCTACACTTTTCAGTCCTTTCTTGCCCTTTCTGCTGCCTTTGACCCTGTGTGTCATTCTCTTTTCTCCAAATTTTCCCATTCCTTTGCTTTCCCTCCTACTATTCTGGCTGCAGCGCTTCAATCTCATTTGTGGATTTCTCTTCTGTCCGTCATTAAAACGGGGTTCTTTGGGGTTCTGTATTTGGTTGTCTTCTCCCAGCACTCAACACACTCTGTTGGGGCTATCCCTGCTATTCCCATGACTTCAGCTAGCACGTTTTACTGATGATGACTACCAAATCCCAATCACCAGCCCAGAACTCCTTTCTAAATGCCACACCCACATACACAACTCCTTATGGGCATCTCTACTTACATGAAAATCAGGAAAGAAAGCACAGGCTCTGGAGTCAAACTGCTTGAGTTCAAAGCCTTGCTCTATCACTAACTAAGCTGCATGGTGTTGGGCAAGTTGCTTACCTGTGCCCCCGACAGTAATGATGGTTCTACCTTATGGGATTGTCGTGAGAATTAAATGAGATAATCCAGGTACAGCACTTAAGGTAGTGCCTGGCAATGAATAAATGTTGGTAGGAGCAATAATTAAAGGTCTTTAGAAGGCTCAACTTGGCAGATTCAAAAGTCAATTCATCACCATACCTGAAACCTTTCCTTCCTTCTTTGACTCAAATCTCAGTAAATGGCACCCTTATCCCCCCAGCCAGAAACCTGGATGTTATCCTTTCCGGCCACCACTGTCTTCCCATTCTATCACGGGCTCTTCCCTGGCTCAACTTTGCTGTCACATACCTAGGATCTCCTGAGCCTTTCTGATGTCCAGACTTTACACATTCTATACAATCCGTACGACAATCCTGCAAAGTAGGTGCTATTATGATCACCTCTATTTTGCTGATGCAGAATTTGAGGCATAGAAAGGTTAAGTAACTCATCTAAGATTATATGAGTGGCAAAAGCTGGGGTGCAAAGCCATGCAGTCTGCTTTTAATCTTCATGCTCACAAACACGGTGCGGTGCCGTGTGCCCTACTGCTTCTATTGTAATACTTACCACATCTTATGTTGGTCTCCTCTCCCCTGCCAGACTGTGTTCTTCGAAATCAGGGGCTCTTGGTTTGTTTGCAGCAACACCTTCAGGGACTAGAATAGTGCCCGGCAAACAATGCAGGCTGAATACACCCAGTGAGTTAGAGATGAAACAAAGTATAAAAAAACAGAGGTAAAAGAATAGCCATCAGTTCGCATTCTGTTATAACCACGGTTAAAGGTTTTGTTGGTGGAGAAAGTTGTTTTTTCTTTTCTTTTTTTTAACGTGAAGATAACAAGGAGAAGATTGGAGTCAACAATGAGCAGAGGTTGAGTTTAAGAAGATATTAATATTCACTGATTTAACAGTTATTGTAGGGCACATGCTGTAATCCTTTTAAGGAAGGATTCACAGACTGCCGTGTAGTCACTACCAATTTTTTAAAACTGCTTTTTAATTTTTAAAAATTGTTTTAAAAGATCTTATTTATTTGAGAGAGGGAGAATGAGAGAGAGAGAGAGAGAGCGCGCGCGCCCATGCATGCATGAGACAGGGGTGGGTCGGAGGGAGAAGCAAACTCCCCGCTGAGCAGGGAGCCAGATCCTGGGACTCGCCTCTGGGACTTGATCGTGGAACTCCAGGATCATAACTTGAGCCGAAGGCACTCGCTGAATGAACTGAGCCACCCAGGCGCCCCTAAAACTGCTTTTTAAAAAGGCCACTACCTACTCCCATGTCACTCAAATTATGTTAAAGGACCCAATTCCAGTGCTGTGCACGTCAGGTTCAGATGGGGCATCATGCTGGATCTGAGAATTAAAGTTTAAATTGGGGGACAAATAAAAATGTAAGCTCAAGCTGAGTTCCAGTTTGCCTTGGGGTCCACTGAAGAGCGCAGTCAGTTTATATTCAGCACCACCTGGTGTGCACTGAGGACTGTGTGAATTACTGTGTCATAATAAACAGACATGGGTTTTTCTTGAACAGTAGCAAGAAAAATGCTTGCTGTGCAGACCCTGGGCAAGCCCCAAGAGAGGAAAATGAAAACGCGGTGCCTAGGTTTGTCCCTTCCTATGTCATCTCCTCTCTTTGTTCAGGCCTTCCTCCTTTCCGCCCAGGGTTATTTCCTTAATCCTCCTGACCCCACCTGCAAGATTCCATCCTGTGCCACTTTGGAGGATCTCTGGGAGGCACCTGGGCTCTGCAAAACAGTCTTCTGTGTTTCTCCCCCTCGGTAGTAAGCCAGTGCCCACCCAGGCGCTGAGCCTGGTGACATTGATCAGGCAGGAGCAGGCAAAATGCCGTGCCCAGACACACCACAGCTCTCCCCAGAGATCCTGGCATCCGGGCTGGGATAATGCCACCGCCGCTGTGGTATTCTTCTTTGCTCCCTTTTATCCTTACATGGCCTTCCTGAAGAGTCATTAATCATGATTTATAAGCAGTAATAAATTACAGTTTAGAGACTCCAGGCACAATATAAATATTTTCCCTGGAAGCCACGTTAGAAGAAATCTCTGCCTAAAATGAGATGTAAAACAACAGCGATGGAAATAAATATTCCAACCGGATGGACCCAAGCGCTGTCAAGAGAAGAAAGGAACAGTGTCATCCACATCTGCAATTACGGGCATGTAATAGTAGGATCGCTTTCAGCCCACTTCCCCGTCCTGCTGGGCAAGCGTTGGCTCAGATCAGAAGAAGGAGCCAAACAGACTGCGGGGTGGGGGGTGGGGGTTTGCTGGTGGTGAAGAAACACCAATTATTTTTGATGCCTGGTAAACAGCCTGCGCCAGAGGATAAGGCTTTTCTGGCTCTCAGCGCTGCTTTCTTCTCTTTCCATGTGTCTGTCCTCCTCGCCTGAAGCCGCGGGGCGGGGAGCTCTAAAAATAGTCCATGAATCACGGCGGGGAATGTTGTGCAGCAGTTACATAAACAGCCAGCCGGGCGCTCCGGCCGCGGGTAGGAACGGAAAATATCTGGGTCAGGGTTGTCACTCCAAATAGGGTCCCCCGGAGTCGGCCCGCGGGAGGCGCGGCCGGGGCGGAGGCTGGGGCCTGCGGCCAGGAGCAGCCGGGGAGCGGCGGGCAGGAGCAGCAGCCCCGGGCCGGGCGCGAGCAGGGCGGGCGAACCCCGCGCTCTCCCCATGGCTGGGAGCGGGCCGCGGCGGCGGCGGCGCTGACGGGCCCGGGGCGGGGCGGGGCGGCCGGGCGGGGGCCTGGGCCCGAGGGGAAGATGAGCGCGCTCCTAGAGCAGAAGGAGCAGCAGGAGAGGCTGCGGGAGGCCGCGGCCTTGGGGGACATTCGGGAGGTGCAGAAACTGGTGGAGAGCGGGGTGGATGTGAACTCCCAAAATGAGGTCAACGGCTGGTAAGTGGGGAGCGGGGGAGGCCGAGGTCAGAGCAGCCGGCCGGGGCCCGGGGCGTGGGGCGGGCGCCCGCGACCGAGGCCCGGCGCTGCCCGCGGACGCCCGCCAAGGCGGGGCCCAGCGCCGGGGCCTCCGAGGCCGAGCTCTCGCCAGGCCAGCCCGGGCCCCCCCTACCCCCACCCCTGCGCCGTGCAGTGGGGAGCGCGGCCTGCCCCAATCCCCGCCCACGTGGTCCTCCCGGGGCAGCGCCCACCCGGGCCCTGGCTGGGTCCCGCCCCGCGGAGCCCCGCACCCCTCCCCCTTCCACCCCGGCTCGCTGGGCCGAACCCTGGAGGCTACGATTCGATTGATTCGCACCCCAGTTCGAGTTTTGAATTATTTTGCCCTAGGAGCTTCTGGAAAACACCTGTGCAGAGCAAAAAGCATAAGCAACCGAGCAAATAGGAATCTTATAAATGAGCACGATTTCTTTTCCCAAGACCGGAAAAAAAAAAATCACTTGCATCACTATTCCGTCTCTCTGTCTCACTGCACCAGTTTTGCGGCTGCCTGCAGCTGCCTGTTGAGGGAAGACTGACTCGTTTATCCCATGGAGTGTTTTGCTTTATTTTCTTATTACAATCTTAACTATCGAATTTGAATCAAGACTCTAGATGCCTGCCTGCAGACTGAGCCCTTCCCAATTAAATAGGGAGTCTCATTTTAGGATGTGCTGGTCAAATTTTTAGTGTTAAGTTACCGAATGTGGTGTTATTCTGTCCTCTTCACACTTAAATTTAAATTTTTATTTCCGAGTAATGCTTAACCAGCCTGTTTTGCTAGCTCAGGGTTAACGTGAGCTTGGAAAGGTTTTATTTTTTAAAGTGGAATCATACATTTTGGAACCGAGAGGGCCACTGGAGATGGATGGGTCCAACCGCAGAGAATAACCTGCCCTAGGTGACACAGCTATCAATAAGATAGCCGAGCCCACAACCATGATTTCCGGACTCCCTCCCAAAGTTATCTACCTCCTAAAGAAAACAGCCTGGATAGCTGTCCCGAGGGCCAGGAAACAGTAGCCACTGCCTTTTTGTTTTGTTTGTTTTAAAAGTGTTTGCAAACCAGCTTGCTGGTGTGTGTGTGTGTGTGTGTGTGTGTGTGTGTGTGTGTGCGCGCGCGTACCTTTTCTGAGCGTTGCCCTGTGGTTCACAAGCTGTGACTCACTGTTTTGGCAGTGGGAGGCAGTGTTGTGTAGCAGCCGCAGCCTGGTTCTTCTCCCTTCCTGCTTTAGCTAATACAACCTTGCCTGAGTCACTTCGTTTTACAGTTATTTGAGACGAGTGTTGTGACCACTGAAGGAGATGAAGCATAGTAGGAATCGCTAACATTTATTGAGTTTGCTCTGTGACACAGACAAGGCTCTAAGAGCTTTGCCTCATGATCTCATTCACAACTACTCAAGAACATAGGTGTTACTGCCTCTGTTTTACAGATGAGGAAACTGAGGCCCAGCAAGATTAAGTCATTTCCCCGAGGTCATAGAATTTACTAGAAAGGAAGCCAGCATCTGACTCCACAATGCGTGCCACATAGTAGGTGCTCTGTATATGTAAGTTGAACCTGAAGCGACCTGAAGAGAATCTTTATCAATCGGGGAGGATGTCTGTTAGGCACCTCATGTTGGAGGTTCAAGGTTGCATTCCTGATCTCCCCTGGTCCCCCTAACGGCCCCAGGCCCACTCCTCTGTGTCCTACTCAGCTCGGCGTCTGAGGTGCGGTGCTCAGGCCAGAGCCCTTGGTGCCCTCCTTGCCTTCTGTCTTTCCCTCATATTCCACATCCGGCCGGTCGGCTAATTCCGCCAGCTTTACTGCAGCTGTGGTCAGAGTCGGACCACTTCTCACAAGCTCTACCCCTACACCTCTGGTACGCGGCAACCATCATCCTGTTGCCCGGATTCTTGCTGCAGCCCCCCAACTCGTCCCCTCGCTGCTTCTGCCCTTAATACCCTGCAGTCTTTTCTCAGCACAGCAGCCAGAGGGATCCTGACCTAAAACCTAAGTCAGAAGTCGGATCATTTCACTCTGCTCAGAACCCTCGAATGGCTACCATCCCATTCTGAGTGAAAGCCGGAAGTCCTACAGTTTCTGCTTCCTGTCTGCACCATCCTCCTTACCTCTATGCCTCATCTCTGGATTTGCCCCCTTGCTCCCCTCCTCCTGCTCCCCTGGCCTCCTGGCTTTCCCTGAAACACCAGGCATGGTCCTGATTCAAGGCCTTTGTGGTTTTTCTTCCCTCTCTAAAATGTTTTTGCTCCCTCACCTCCTTCAGGTATTGACGTAGCTGTCACCTCAGTGAGCCCCTCCTCGGCCCTCGATTGAAAAGGGCACCATGCCCCTCCTCTGCCTCTGGCACTTTCTAGTCCCGTCTCTTGTTTTGTCGTCCCTGTGTGCTTCATCACCACCTAGCGTACTGTTTGGCTCCTTTATTTGCTGACTGCCTCTGTTTCCTCTTCTGTAAAATGGGGGAATGTTGACAACAGCACTTAACTGATGGGTTGTTCAGAGATCGAATGAGTTAATATATGTGAAGCCTTTAGAACGGTGTCCCCCATGTAAAAAGCATTGTTATCTGTGTTAACTATTGTTTTCTTCTTATTAAGCCTTGTGCTGGGTAATGAGATATAAAGGTTACCCTCAAAAAACGTAGTCTCTAGCATAGAAAAGCAGAGTGGTTCCTGCTTTCCATTTGCAGTTGCTAAATAACCACATTTTCAGCACTGATGAATGATGGCCAGTGCCTCTGGTCTGAAATACTTCCCCGGACTAACCGGATATTCCTGACTGCAAATTTAAAGCCTAAAGAGTTGAAGTCCAGACATAGAGTTCCCACGTCCATTGTAATTCAAGTGTGTGCATACCCCTTGCCTTTAAGGAACAAGTATAATGGCTCGTGAAGAAGTTGAAAACGCTCCGTGGCAGAGTTACCGCCGCCCAGAGCCACACAGGTCTGGGCTCTAAATGATGATCACTCAGGGCACAGGGTTGTGGCGATCGTGCCGTGTTGACTTAACCCCACTTTACATGGTAACGCTTTAGCTAGTTGGTTTTCCCAGAGCGTCTCAGACCCACTGGCAGTAAATTACCTTCTTCAGTCGCAAGCTTGTCACGAACAAGTGATTTACTACCAGCAAGTGAGTACTTTATTTCCAAAAGGGAACCTATTTTTCTCATCATGCGCCATTCATTTTTGAATGCTCACTTATCATTATAATTATTCACTTTTCAAGCCTATGGCACAGACAGACACACACACACACACACACACACACACACACACACACACACAGAGTCAGCTGCAGGTTGCCCACAATCAAGGATGTATTGGATCCTTCCACTCCGAGCAATGTCCACCTTGTTCTTGGTTCATTAGTCCAGTGATTAAGTACCTGTAAGTCCAAGCAGACACTTGCATATTTTCATGAGCTTCTGTTTCAGAAGTTGAGATCAAGCCTCTTCCCTTATTTCTCCCAAACTGGCAATCTTTTCTTCATAGTGTATGTCTTAAAGGTACCCAGATAATGAGTAATAGTGCGGTATCACTCTGAAATATCAGTGGATTGGCTCCCAGCCAGCCAGACAAGCTCGCTTTTTGTAAATCAGAAATGTTTAGGAGGCCAGGGCCAATCAACGTCTCCCTGGAACCAAAGGAACTTTCTGGATCGTTATACTTCCGGTTTAGTGATCTACCCCTCACTGCTGAACATGTCGTTCTGTTCTTTACCATATCGTATTTGGCTGTAAGCTCTGAGGATATTTACCTCCGTTCAGTTAGAGGATTGATGAGTGAGGACATTTCAGAATGGAGGGGAAAAAATATTTTCCTTCTTTAATATCACTCAGCTTTGGCAACTGGGGATGAATTTAGTAACTCTGAATCCTTTCATTTCTGTTAAGATGGAGTTTTTAACCAGCATGCTAATTATATTTCTAGGCGGTGTTAAAATAATAGCCCTTTAGAGTATGCGTAATCCCTTCCTATGTGTACAATAGTAAATAATTAGTTTTACTTAAATGAGTCTGATATGTTAGAAGAGTTTGTTCTTGAAAATTTTGGTCGTTGATGTACATTTTTAAAGTACCTTAGTAATTAGTCTGTGTGCAGCACCGTACGTTGGAGCAGATGAGCCTTCTGGAGAGAACTAGAGAAGCCAGCTTTTTCAAAAATGGAAATTTTAAAACCTTGTGTGTGTGTGTGTGTTTGTGTGTGTGTGTGTGTGTGTGTGTGTGAAGGAAAGAAAAGGAAAAGGAAAAGAGTGAGCAACTGAGATTCAGCTGGGAATATCTCCTATAGCAATAATAATTTTAGCAGCAGAGCAAGCCGTAGGTGATTATTAGCCTGCTAATATTTAATCTTCATGTGTCATTTGGTGCATATGAAGCAAGTTGTCATTGTCCCTAAAAAGGAATGTGGCACTATCAAAACATTTTGAAGAGACTGGGGCAGTCTAATGAGCGTTACTGAGGGGAGACCACTCAGCAGTACCATTAAGAGTTAGCTGCCCAGCCGGCCTCGTGGAAACCACTGAAATGAAAACTAGGATGAATTGGTTTTTCCCAAGGGCCCGGAATGAGATGTAGAAATAAATTTCAAGCATACTAAATATTTTGATCACCTGCTCTCTGAGAAGAAAAGTTGAGGTTGCCAGCCTGGCTCCCTGGTTCTAGCTGAACTCTTAATGGGCTTGCATTTATTTCCTGACCAGCACGTGGAATTTGAGATCCCGAATCCCCTCTTCTCTTGTAACTCACTCTTTTTTCCTTTTCTTCGGACAGGACCTGTTTACACTGGGCGTGTAAACGTAATCACGGTCAGGTGGTCTCTTACTTATTACAATCAGGAGCTGACAAAGAGATTCTTACGACAAAAGGAGAAATGCCAGTGCAACTGACATCAAGGAGAGAAATCAGGAAGATCATGGGAGGTGAGTCTGTGTGTGGGGGCAACCTTCGATTTTGTCAAACTAATTTAAGACTCGCAGTGTTATTGGCCGCATTCTTGATGCCAGTCAAACCACGAATCTGTTTTCAAAAGCAAAGATAATATTACTGTGCCAAGATAGTAATTCCACGTGCTTTCCAGACAAGTTGCTATTATCAGGTTTTATTTTTTTAATCTGTAAAATTTAAAGTGATAAAAATGGTGATCATAAACCTAACGAAATGCTTTGCTCTTCTGATTAATGCGGCAGTAAACACTGAACAAAATATGTCACATACCAAAGGACAGTAGCTTTCACAAGACTCTTTTCCTGGTGATTTTTAAAGGGCTGTGTAAATGTTATGCGTTTTCTTCTTTGTAAGTGGAGGAAGATGATGGTGCCGACAGCCTCCCCCAGCTGAAGAAGGAGTCAGAACTGCCCTTCGTTCCCAACTATTTGGCCAACCCAGCCTTCCCTTTCATCTACACCCCAGCGGCAGAGGATCCAGGCCAGCTACAGAACGGGGGCACCTCCACACCTCCACCATCGCCCCCTGCAGATGGCTCTCCTCCCCTGCTCCCCACCGGGGAGCCTCCCCTGGCTGGGGCCTTTCCACGGGACCACACCTCTTTGGCACTGGTTCAGAACCGGGACGTGTCTGCCCCCTCTGCCATACTCAGAACACCAGAAAGCACAAAACCGGGTCCTGTCTGCCAGCCACCGGTGAGTCAGAGCCGCTCACTGTTCTCTTCTGTCCCGACCAAGCCACCAGTGTCTCTGGAGTCTCAAAATGGGACATATGCAGGACCGACGCCAGCATTCCAGCCGTTCTTCTTCACGGGGGCATTTCCATTTAACATGCAAGGTAAGCCTGAGGCGGGAAGCAGCCGGCACTGCGGGGCAGCCGGTGTCCAGAGGTCTAGTGATGCACTTCCTCGTTGTTGGGGGGTGGAGGGGTGCATGGGGGGTGGAATTTATATATGTATCGAGAATCTGATCACAGACTCACACAAAGTTTGCTAGACTGGTATAAGGAGCTGTCTCTACTCAGATTCACAAATGGTTTACCTTTTGCCCTTTTACCTTGACATAGGTGTGTATTTTCTAAGAACAAGGATGGTCTCTTACGTAACCACAGTCCGGCGATCAAGTTTAGGAAATGTAACCTTGCTATAATACCATTCTCTAACCTAGGCCATATTTAGGTATTGTCAGTTGTCTCCATGGGGCCCTCTGCAGCTCTGTGCGCTCCCTCCACCCCTGCCCCCTGCCCCCTGCCTGGGGTCAACCGTTGCGTTTGGATATCCTATTGTTCCATTTTCCTTTCACCCGGAAGATTCCTCAGCCTTTCTCTATCATGTTGGACCTCAACATTTTTGAAGAGTCCAGGCCAGGTATTGTGTAGAATATGACCCCCAGCTGACCTTTCAGCTGTCTTACTGTGTTTATTGCAAGGGATTTCATCATTCATAGATACCTTTGGAGTCACAATTATTAAGTCCTTTTAGAGTCATTCCTATCCCATATCTTGCCTATGCCTTCCTTTCAGCTCTCTTCCCCTGACCTGCTCACGTGTGGTTTGATACCCAAACCCATTCGTCCACTTTACCTCCCCAGCTCCAGCAGCAGAAGTAAATTGTCCTTCTGCACACTGGATGGTTTTCTCCCCCGACACACCTCCCTTTTACTTTGTGAACCACAGTCTTGGATGTCAGGAGGACAGTGCAGGAAGTGCCAGCAGAGCCAGGAGTGGGGCTGAGCTAACCCTGCTGACGGGGCTGGGTTTTCTCATGGGGTGGTGCAGGCCTTCAGCCCAGGGCATGGGGAGGTATAACAGTCTTCTGGAAAAGATCTTAAATTTTATCGGCTGACTGTGCACGCACCATCCGTTAACATTTCTCCCTCTTTTTTTTCTAGAGCTGGTACTCAAGGTGAGGATTCAGAACCCATCTCTTCGAGAAAACGATTTCATTGAAATTGAACTGGACCGACAGGAGCTCACCTATCAAGAATTGCTCCGAGTGAGTTGCTGTGAGCTGGGTGTTAATCCAGATCAAGTGGAGAAGATCAGAAAGTTACCCAATACTCTGGTAAGAAAGGTAAGAAAGGTCTGTTAAGCACGAGTAGTTGGTGGTTGGTTTTTTGCATTTGGAAAATACCCAGCTTCCTCCTTGGCTGTATGAATCATAGTTCAGAACTGAAAAGAGACTAGAAAAGGAGCAAAGGGTGGTTTTCCAGAAGTTGTCACTGAGCTTTCTTTCCCTCTACTGGGTCTACAGGGACATGACATTTTTGAAAGTTGTAGGATACCAGAGAGAATTTTCTGAATTACCACTCACATGTACCTATTTTTGGTTGTTTGTGTAGTGATATGTAAGGATCACTTTAGCGCACTATCAGATATGGCCTGTGTTAAGAACCAGGTTAAATGATAGGGCAAATCCACATGGATACGTGTGTGGTCCTCCCAGCATCCGTGGCTTCTCAGGGCACCTGGGGAAAACGGATCTGAGTGGCCTCTCGCTTCAGGGGGTGCTCGTCCTGGAGCAGCTGCTGTTAAGGGCTTCTGCCTCTCTGCCAACCCAGCTCACGCCCCCGGGGACTTTCCTGCACTGTCACCCATAGCCTGCCACCGGGATCTTCCTCTTCTCTTTCCCCTCCAATTCCTTCCCCTCCTCCCTGTCCTCCTCCTCCTCTTCATCCTCCTCTTCTTCATCCTCCTCCTCTTCTTCCTCCTCCTCTTTTTCTTCTTCTTCCTCTTCTCCTTCCCCTCCAACTCCTCCCACTCCTCCTCCTCTTCTTCTTCCTCCCCTCCTTCCTCCTGCTTCTCCTCCTCCTTCTTTTTCTTCTTCACTTGAAAATGAGCTGAGATACTGGTATCAACACAACACACCAACCATACAGAGACAAGTGACTCCTCTGAATGTGTTCACCCTATTTTGTTTTAGGACAAAGATGTTGCTCGACTCCAAGACTTCCAGGAGCTGGAACTGGTTCTAATGATAAGTGAGAACAATTTTCTGTTCAGAAATGCTGCATCCACACTGACTGAAAGACCTTGCTACAACAGGAGAGCTTCCAAACTGACTTACTAATGCAGCAGGGACTTTTATCGAGGAGTATTGTGACAGTGCGCATGCCCTCTGGGCCAAGGACAAGCCATGGACTGTCATGCCTTGGGCGCCACTGGGTAGCATACACTAACATTCTGCCAAGGTAGGCAGCCCCTGACCTCCCCTCCCAGCAGCGGTGCCACTCTTCCAAGCCTCTTGGTGCACAAAAAACCTAGTGCTTGAAGCTGTGAACAGCTGAGAAGTGGTCTGGAGAGGCAGAAGCCGGCCATTCTCAATCCATGGTTGCGTGTCCGGGTCAGTGCGCTGTCTACGCAGACGCGGAGAGAGCGCCGAGCCTGTGTGCAGCCACTCCTGCGGGCGGTGCACATGCAGGGCGGACATGCTCCCTTGGTGTCGTGCGCTCCCGCCTCTCCTGAATCAGGAGCCAGCGACAGAGGAAATTGGGGAAAGCACAGGTACTGGGCAAAGAATTTTAGTGTGACTGGTGGCTGTGAGGTTTCACATACCATATTTATAAATGTTACTCAGGTTCAAAGTATTTAAGAATACAGTTACCTAGTTGTAAGTATGCTGTTAACCAAAAGAGCTGCCCCTCCTCCCCCCGCCCCCTTTCTCCTCTGTGAGCACTCAAGACTGCTGCTCTGGCTCCAGTCCGCCATGGCCTGGATGGTCGTCGCTGCATTAACGCTGTGGCCACTAGAGGGCTCTCCGATGCTTTCCAAAAGAGCAACCGCTATTCCCCCCCACCCCCCTTTTAAATCTCTGAGGCCATTCCTGTCCTCTCCATGTTTAATTGCACCGTCTGAGAAGAGCACAAACATTGCTGGCCCGTGTTCTCCACTTTCACTTCCCACTAGAAATGAAAAGCAATTTTTGAAACTGAATCTGTTGCTATTTTAAAGGTTATTGTGGGAAACCGAGCTAAAGGAGTTAGCATCTTTATTTTTGTATCAAAGATAAAGGTTATTTTGAAATTATTAGGATTTTTACACAACTCTGAAATCTGTTGCTTTTGTAAACAAATTGTTTGATCTTAGGGCTCCCCCACTACCACCACCAAGTCCACTTAACCAAGTCAGCTGTGAGTTTGCCAGGCTTTGCTCTGGAAGACACCTGATTGAACTCTTGAGCGTGGCGTACGAATGTTTTCCAAGAGCGCATTCAAGAATTCTTTTCCTTTCCTTCAGTGTCATTAATGTTCAAAGAGCCACTGTCTTGTTGAGACAAACAGCCTAACTTTAGAAATAGGAGCGGGCACACCTAGACACACCGGAGGGCAGGGGTTCGAAGCCGGCTGTTAAAGAGCGTCCCTGCTGTCTTAAGAAGCTTCTTCCCCATAGTGCCTATAGTTTCCAAAGAAACTGAACTTCCCAACTGTGTTAATTTTATTGGAACGCTGCGACTGATTGAGCGAGGACGTGCAGAAGATGTCAGTGGCGGGAGAATGTTGTGCTAAGCTTGTGGCCTCCTGCTGTGGCCTCAGGGCTGAGCTGAGGTTGAGGTATTTTCAAGGCCAGCTTCACGGAGTCACTGTGCTCGCTGACTTAACCGTATTCCACCAACTACTGATGGTGACTCACTCACCCTTGTACAATGTTTGCACCACTGAGTAAAGGTTACTTATTATCCCTTCTCTGAAGTGCTTTAAAGAGGAAACCTCCCTTGTGTTTCAACCAATCAGAAGCTAGTTTACCTAGACCTACTAACCTTTTTTCCTTCCCTTTGGGAAAAGTTACAATTTACTGATAACATGAAGGCTAGTTCTGTCCCAGAGGAAATAAGTCCAGTATTAATTTATGTCGAAATCACTGGGGTAACAACTCTTCTAGCCATCTAGATCCATTAGAGACTCAGAGGCCGCGGAGGTCCCTGCCCCGTCCCCCAAGGCGGTGGGTGGAGGAGTCGCTCCAGGGCATCCTCCCCCCCCCCCCCCCCGGCTTAGAGACCGAGGTTAGAGACGGAGGTGAGGGTGAGGGAGGGTCTTGGTGTCTCCGTGAGGGCTGAGCCCTCCACTGGCTTCTCTCCTCCTTTATCAAGTCTGTAGTCAACTGACTCCTGCGTCTGGCGGTGGGATGAGGCTGCACAGTTGATGGTAGGTGAGTTTAAAGTCTTAATCTATGCATTCAGAGAAATATTTTTATATGCTTTGTGTAATTTATAACAAGGACTTTTTTTTTTTTTAGCTTTGTTAACTGTGAATTCACCCCTCCTCCACCGCATATTTAAAGCATGTGTTCACACCGTGTGTAAACATTCACTGAAGACTTTTTTCTTTGTGCATTGCCAACTGTTCAAACATAACAAGTATTATTAAAATCAAATATTAACGGACTGAGCCCGTCTTCTTTCCTTTTGGCTTCCTAAGTAGCACAGCCCTTCTAATCCCAGGGGTTCAAATTCCTGGACAGTCCCAGGGACACAGTGCTCTAGAGGAAGACTAGAAGGGAGCGTTCCCCCTGAGCTGAGCTGCTCCCCTCCTGCGGCTGCTGCGGAGCTCGTGGCCTGTCAGTGGCACCTGGAGACAGCTATTTTGTGCAGTGCCCTTCCTCCCGGTTCACAGCAGTGAGCTTCATCTCCCCGGAGTAGCTGAGCCAGCTAGATGGAGGTCACCCCCTATAAACCACAGTTTTTGATTATCCTATTTACTTTCCACAACTGAGCCTCTCCTTTGGGCTGTCAGCACCTGTCAGGGCCTCGGTGAGCTCAGAAGCGAACTCCCGAGGCAGGAGAGGAAATACAGCCTTCAGATCTCTAGCCGAGCTCGCTGCCGAGGGGATCTTTGTTTCTGTTGGTTGAGGGCGGCCGGAGCCTCACACAGCAGACGTCATGCCAAATTGGCCTAATAAATCAGGGAGCACAGCAGAGACCTTTTCTTAGCACCAAGGAGAGGCAGAATAATTTGGGCATTTGTGCTTTCATACTCGCTTTATCACAAGGATGGAAGTCTTCTTCCATACACTCATAAACATCCTGGGCAGAAACAGGCTGCCAAAAAAAAAATGTGATTAACCTTTAACAAATGGTCCCGCAGCACAGGCCGACCCGATATGTAGAGGAGAACCAGATCAAAGGAGCCATCTCTGCACCCACCGCAGACCATTTAGGGAAGAAAGACAAACCCTCACCTCCAACCAGTCCCATCAGACAAAGCAGAAAGGTCAAGGGAGTGAGAGAGTCAGACCAGAAAACTTCGTAAGGTAACAAAGAAGAGAGATCCATTCCAAATAGAAGGCCTTATGCCAGATGGACTCTGACCCGCAGAAAATGAGCGCTCTTTTGGCTTGCTCAGGACCAAATGTAATTTTCCCCCTCAAGATGTGTTTACCAGCCCGGGACTGTCAGGGGCAGGGGGGATGGGGTGTGGCCCCCGGGCTGCTCTTTGCTCCCACATTGAGTTTTGGCCAGACGGGGGAAGATGAATGGCTTGGAGGCCTCACTGGTTATGGTGACCCATCTGGAACATTCTAAAGGAGCAAGGAAATGAAGCACCATGCCTGTCTCAGCCCCGAGAGGAGCAGGCTTGGAGGTCTGAGGGATGACATACACGAGAAGGTGTTCACGGCCGCCTTCCCAGGAGGCCTCAGGTCAGGTTTCAGGGGCTTTATTTCTCGCCTTTTTACAGTATCTGCACAACAGAGCAGGAACTCCTGGCAATTACCCAGTGAATTTTGGCTGTGAAGACGATATTTCTAGCCAAAGCTCTTGAGTCTGAAGTTTTCAGATAATCCTAGCCATGTGGATGTGTATAAAGTCTACCTCCACCTCTCCCCCTGCCTCCCCCAAAGGTCCTAACCCCCGAACCTAGTGACCAGAGAAAGGCTACGTCGGGGCGTACATATTGACCACGCAGCTTTATTTCATCAGTGTCCCGTTTTTTAATGGATTCAGGCCAGCACCCCAGAGTACAGGGCTCCATTCCTGAGGACGGCCTGACCTGGTAGTCTGCTGTTCCAGGAGGAAAAAGCTTTATTTAAAAAAAAAAAAAAAACAAAAAACAAAAAACTTCAGAGTAGAAAATACGAAAAATCATACAGAGTAGAGAGGTCATTCCATGAGATGATTGAAAACAGCCCAGTGTGGAAATAACACTAGGTTGGGAATCAGGAGACCCGGGCACCAGTCTGGGCTCTGCCTTAAACCAGCTGTGACCTCAGGCACACCGGTCACCTCTCGGGCCCTGCTTCCTCATCTAAAGCATTTAGCACAATTATTCCAGGAGGCACCTGATGGGGCAAAACTCCCAAAAAACGCCCCCAGCGTCTGCCATCAAGTCCATCTTGCAGACGTACTTGGTGTCTTTTTCTTTCCCGATGAAAACCAGGAATGGCCAGGAGGAAGCCCCGGGAATATATTTTAGGCAAGTCCAGCATCTCTGGCCATCGTGTAGAAGATGCCTCCGGCTGCAATGAGGTTGGCTGGAGAATCAAATTCAGCTATCGTCCCTTTGTCCAGGACAAGGATCCTAGCCAAAGAGAAGAAGTGGTCAGGACTCCCGTCAGCCTAGACCCGGCCTTTAAGTCCACTCCTCCCCTTCTGGGGACTGCTTAGGCCCTGCAGTGAGATGCCAAGCCTCCTGCTTCAGGCGACCCACCCAACACAGCCGCTAAGCCACACAGGCACGCTTGCAAGCCTGGTTATTTTAGCTGCTCCGTGTGCTCTCCTGGCAGATGGGGCGGTTTCTGGGATCAAACACAAGCTTCCTATTCATCTCTGCTAGTCGGGGCTCCGGAAATCTTCCCTAATGAGCCCTTCCCTCGCCGGGGTCACAGGCTGGTGCCCAGGGAGCCACGGGCCTGTGCGCTGGGCCCTGTGCGCTTCCATCTGCTTTGTGCCAACTCACAAAGGCACACGGCAGGAAACCAGGCTGTGCTGAGGCCTGACGCTGGAATCTGGGACTTTGCCGCAAACCTGTTGCTGCTGATGGGTGGATTCACTCACACACACACACACACACACACACACACACGCACAGAGTCAGGCCTGGGCCTGGGATTCGAATCCCCAGCCAATGAAGCACAGGGAGCACCTGGGGTGGGGTCAGCAGCCTGGCTCCCAGGGGGACGCAGGAGTGGAAAGGGCCCTCCTGAGATGCCCCGTGATGGGAGGGCGTGGCCGTACTCTCTTTCCTTACCTATAGGGCTCCCGGAAACATGTCCTGGGAAGCAGTGTGCCTGTGCACCTCTCTGCCTGGCCAGTGCCTGAACTGGAACCCGGGAGACTGCCCCTCCTCCCTTCGGTGGTTTCTCACTGTTCTTAGGGTAGGGACGGACTGCTTTACCGTGGTCCTCGAAGTGCAGCATAGTGGGGCCTGTCCCTCTCTCCTCCTCATCTTGGTTCCACTGCGCCCTTCACCCTGTGCACTCCAGCCTCATGGGCCCTCCTACCTCAGGGCCTTTGCATGTGTTGCACCCTTTGCCTGAAATTTGTTTCTGTACCCATCTCCTCACCCACTCCCCAACTCTTATCTTTTAGGGCCTGGCTGATACTTCCTCTTTTTAGGAGAGATAGTATCCTGGCTGCCCTGTATGGCTTGGCTTCCTCCGGTCTACACACATGGACCCCTGCTTCCTTCCTCCAGGCTCTGATTACATGTTCAATACATGATTATCTGATTCATTTCCACTGGTCCCTCTAGAATGTATGAACTCCCACCCTCCAAGGTTGGTTTGAGCCTTCTACCCTCAGGGCTGCTGGCAAATACCATTTTCAGTTAGGCCTGGGAACAGATCCTGTCAGCCCATCCTTGTCCCTCGTCTGGACCCAGGGTCCAACACCTCCTGTCCACCCTCTCTTCTCTCAGTGGAGTGCTGGACGGAGTGAGGTAGGGATGGAACAGACAGATGGCCGCATCGGGCATTCTCAGCCTGGTTCTCAAGCCCCTGGGGGCCGTGTGGGGACGCTTGTGAGAGAGGGACAAGGTCTGCCCTGTTGCCCTGTCCGTGGCGTCCTCCCCACGTCTCCATGCCTGTGGGTGTTTATGTTGTGAACGAAGTCCTATTGATAAGCTCTCCCCACACTCCTTCAACAGAGACTGGCTGCAGCGTTCTCCCCTTCATCCCTCTGAGCTCCCACGTCTCCGAGGGGGCCAGTCTGCCAGGCCAGCGCCGGGTCACTTCCATGAGGCCTGTAAGCCACCCAGCCCCTCACCTTGCCCTCCAGCACCACACCTCCAAACCACAGTGAGGTAATAGGTCTCCAGTTTTCCTTTTGGCTGAGTGGCTGCCTCCCCAGGGAAGACGTAAGATCTCAAGGGCAAGGCCCCTTCCCTAACCCTTAGACGAACCAGTGCCAGGGAGGGTTACGGAAAGGGGCTGGGGAGGAAACAAACACTTCCCAGGATCACCTGCCCTTGGAACGCTTCATTTCATCGACTCATTACAACCCCAAGACAGAGGTTCGGCCCCTTGGCCAAAGTTACACGGCTGCCAGCGGCTGCGGGGGCTGGACTCAGCCCTCTGCTCTCTCACCACAGAGCGTCTGCCTCTCATGGTGCTGTCAGGGTCCGGCCCCCCACAGCAGGGACCCAAGCACCACGTACTTCTCCCAGGGGCTCCCTCATGTGTACGCCCGGCTCAGACTGCGGGAGTGAGGTCCAAACGAGAAAGAAGGGATGGCGGTGTGGGCTCTCTAAACACCGGGGCTCAGGGAGTGCGGGTGTTGTCACCAAGGAGCCACCTCCACCTCAGAGCGTTCACAGAAGGCTGGAGGGAGGTGGCCTGGGCACGATCGCAATGCCTAGGGAGCCCCAGTGGGTCCCTTCCCTGCACAGCGGTAACCTGAAAGTGTCCCCTGTCCCAGAAAACGTCGCTGGGCACCCAAGTACAGATGACTCCACTCTGTCCTGTGTCCTGCCCCTTACCTGTAACTTGGGAAGCCCTGCTCTCCCCACTCCACCCCCCCGCCCAGGCCCTAGACAATCCCACGAGCTCTCCCGTGTCCAGATCAGCCGAATCTGCCTGCCCCTTCCCGGTGGCCTAGCTGACCCCGCCAGTCCCGCCCCCCCCCGCGTTCTGGCGCCCCACCTGGCGTAGTCCATGATGGTGTTGAGCCGGTGGGCGATGGTCAGCACCGTGCTGCTCTCAAACTGGGTCCGGATGGTGGCCTGGATGAAGTTGTCGGTCTCCAGGTCGATGGCTGCTGTGGCCTCGTCTAAAACCAGGATTCGGCTCTTGCGGAGCAGGGCTCGGGCCAGGCACACGAGCTGGCGCTGGCCCACGCTAGGAACGGGGAAAGCAGGCATCTCAAGCCAGGCACCCCCACCTGCCCCCACACCACCACCCCTCCCAGGCCCCGATCCCTGAACTGCTTCCATCTCTATTCCTTCCCCATGGCCCAGGACTGGCTTTCTGTCTAACCTCTCCCATTTCTGCCTCAGCCCCGTCCTCCCGGAGTACAGAGTCATCGAGGTCTGGACCCCACAGGGATGATGAGGGCCTGGGGTAGAGCCAGTGCTCAACAACATTGTGAAATCCAGTCTGTCTCTGGCACCCTCGGCCTCCTCTTTCTGTGCCTTTTTCCCTATCCTCACTCCTCAGCTAGTTTCCATGATGTTTCTCTGCTTTACTCTATCAGTCATTTACACTCTAGAGAGAAAACATTTAAATGGCGCTTCCTGGGTATGTCACACATTATGCCATCCTGCGGAACTTAATATCACACAATGCTCCCAGCTCCATGGGAGAATGCAAGCCAGGACTCTGTTGTGGGAACAGGAAGGGGCAGGGCAGGGGAGGACATGGGGACTCCTGTGTCAGGTTCCTGGGGAGGTGGAGGAGAGATGGGACGCATACCTTCAACCTCTTGCCTTGGAAGCCAGAGCCAGTGAACAAAGCAAGGCTGTGTTCCCAACCACAGAGGCTGCTGTACCCCCACACCCAAGGACAAATACCTCAGCCTTTCCCAAAGGGGTGAGTCACCACAGCCCAAGTGAAGGCCAGGCTCTCTCCCTGGCCCATTCCCGCAGCTAATGAAGGTTTTGGCAGCGGAGTGAGCCTCCAGCTAGAACTCAGGGCTGATTTATGGTAGGACTGGCACAGGATGCCGCTTATGCTTATTAAAATGGCTATAAGCTCAGCGAGGGGGGAGGGGAGCCAGCCCGGCTCAGACCCTGGAGTCTATAGGGATGGAGGAAATGCTCTAGGAGAAGTGCGGGTAGCAAGCAGGGGTAGGAAAATGGAGCAAACCCAGCTATGGAGTGCAGGGTCTGGAAGCTTGTGCTTGTCCCCCAGCCACCCCAACATGGCTGTGTAAGCGAAATCCAGCTGAAGGGCATACACAGTCTGCCAGGACTGCCTGGGGCGGGGGGCGGGGGCGTCCCACCCAAGGCTGTGATGCAGCGAGGAGGGGTTTGGGGCAAACCCCGTGCTCCCCTAGCCCTTGCTCCTCCCTTTGCTAGCTGAGCAGCTTTGGACACTAATTTTATACTGTGGAGCCTTGTTTCTGGCCCACAGCACCGCAGCAAAGATTAAACAAGATAGTGGGTGCCAAAGTGCTTTGAACACTACGAAGTGCTGAGCAAATGTAAAGGTTTTTGTTTTTGTTTCTGAGGTCTGGAGAGAGTCCATGGGTGTGGACCGAGCAGAATAATAGGAATAAGAATAGCTACATATCGCAGGAGTACGTCCAGGCTAAGGGCTTTCTTTTTCATCACAAGGACCTAAAGACTGTTCTGCCCAAACGACAGCCACTGGCCACATGTGGCTGTTGAACACTGGAAATATGGCTACTCTAAATTGGGATGTACCGTAAAGGTGAAAAGGACACATGGGAGTTCAAACTTACTATGAAAAAAACACAAAATATCCCTAATAATTTTTATATCAATTACTTGTAGAAATGATAATATTTTAGATATATTGGAATAAATAAAATACACTACTCAAGTTTATTTTACCTGTTTCTTTTTCTTTTTTTAATGTGGCTACTGGAAAAAACATTAATTACATATCTGTGGCTCACATTATATTTTTGGTGGGCAACACAGTGCAAAGAGGTATGGGACTGTTATTGTCCCCATTTTAAAGCAAAGGAAGAGGTAGAACAGAGAGGTTAAGCAACTTGCCCCCCGTCACAAAGCTAACACAGATAGGGGAATCGCAAGCCTTTAGACTTAGTAAGAAGTGACTTCTGCCCCTCCCTGTTGCACAGCCCAGTGGCTGGGGACATAACACTGGGGCTATAAGAGAGCAAAGATGGGGGGCGCCTGGGTGGCTCAGTCATTAAGTTGTTGCCTTTGGCTCAGGTCATGATCCCAGGGTCCTGGGATTGAGCCCTGTGGCTCCCTGCTCAGCCGGGAGCCTGTTTCTCTCTCTCCCTCTGCCTGCTGTTCTCCCTACTTGTGCTGTCTCTCTCTGTGTCAAATAAATAAGTAAAATCTTAAAAAAAAAAAAAAAATCAAAGAGAAAGAAAAAGAAAAAGAAAGCAAGAAAGCAAGCAAAGAAGGGCTTGGAGAGTTTACTTTGCTCACTCCTAAGCTACAGATGAGATTGCAGAGTCATCTTGGGAAATATCTATGATGTCCGTAACACACCGTAGATTTCCTCTTACCTGATCCACAAGCTTAGTACAGACCCCCCACCCCCACCCCAGGCCAAGCACAGCACTGACAATCTCACAAGACAGGACTGAATAGGGCTTTGGGAGCTCCTAGACCTGATTCAAATCCCAGGCATGCCTTCTCCCAGCTAGGTGACTTTGGCTCTGCCTCAGTTTCCTCATCTGCAAAGTGGGACCATCACCACATCTGGGGCTTGTGTGAAGAGTCAGCGAGACGGTGCACCACGCCTGGCACACAGAATACGTACAATATGAACGATGCCCCCTAAGCCCACCCAGGCAGAGATGGGAGTGGGGAGGGCCGGAGGGGGCTGGCCCGGACTCCGTGTCATCTGATGCCAGATCCTCTAGCTCGTCAGGGTGCTGTTCCTGACCCACCCAACCCCAGCTGTTACCTGAGATTCTCCCCACCCTCGGAGCACTGGAAGTCCAGGCCTGCCGGCTGTGAGCTCACGAAGGTGTGCAGGTGGGAAAGCTCCAAAGCTCGCCATATATCTTCCTCCGAGTAACGCCCAAAGGGGTCCAGGTTCATACGCAGGGATGCAGAGAACAGGATGGGGTCCTGGGGACACGACAAGGCCTCAGAGGAGGGCAGCTCAGGTCCCATGAGGAGCCACGGGCCCCAGGGCGGGGGATAAAGCAGGGGATTAGGTGGCAGCACTCCCGTTCTGTCCCCGGCCCTCCAGGAGGGAGGCCATGGCCAGATACATGCCTGTGGGGAACTGATAAACCCCAGCTTTGCCAATCACGAAGTCCTCCACCAAAGCAGAAAGCGGAGCCGCTAATCTGACTCCAAAGTGTCCGGTCAGCAGAAAAAAAAAAAAAAAAAAACACTCCAGAGGAACCAGAAAGACTGATACGTAATTCCGAGCTGTGCAACAGGAAGACCAGGGCAGAGCCCGTCAGAGAGTGGGGTCCCTGAACGGTCCCGTGATCCTGGTCTCCACTGGTGGCCCAGGAGGTCAGAGGGCAGAAGCTGACTGGGCCAGGCCACGCCGGACCCTTTCGGATCCATGACAGGTGGCCGCCCTGCGGCTCTGCACCTGCCGTGGGTCAGGGCTCCCAGGCCTGGACCCCAAGCTACAGAGCAGGGTGGGGCGTGTCCCCCAACCCCCCTAGACTGTTGGTCAGCGTGGCCGGTGCATGTCAGGCTCGTACCTGGGGGATGATGGTCAGCTGAGAACGCAGGTCGTGGAGGCCGATGTCTGCCACATTGAGGCCGTCGATGCGGATTTCCCCCTCCGCCGCTTCCAGGATGCGGAACAGGCAGAGGGTCATGGACGACTTGCCGGCCCCCGTACGGCCCACGATCCCCACCTGGAGGGGGTGAGGGGGCCGTCAGCCGGTGGGGAGGAGTCCGTGGGGGGTCTCGCCAGGCCTCCCGGGCTTCTGCGCCGCGGCACCTGCTGGCGCCCAGGTTCTGGCCACGTCCCACGCACCCCCGCAGCCCCCGCGCACCTTCTCGCCGCCGCGCACGCGCAGACTCAGGTTCTTCAGCACCAGCTCCAGGCCGGGCCGGTAGCGCATGGAGTAGTTCCGGAACTCCACTTCGCCCTGCAGGGGCCAGCCCGCCGGAGGGCGGCTGCCCTCCACCACCCAAGGGGCCTGGGCGCGAGGGGAAGAGGGGTCTGCATCAGGGTGCACCTCTTCCCCAGCCTGCCCTCTCCCGCTTGTCAGTCTGCCTCTCTCCTGAGGCCCCCTCCGTCCTCACCCATCGGGGTCCCTGGGGGAGAGTCCCTGGCGTCCCCTGTGGCCCAACCCTGTGGTTCAATGAATCCTTTATCTCTGCCTTTATTCCCTACAGAGCTCTGAAACCTTCCCATCCTGCCCTCTCCCACTCTCTCCTCAGGGCCTGAGCCGCCTCTCCCTGCCTGCCCTAGCCCCCTCTTTCACCATTCATTGAGTGGCTACTCTGTGACAGGTACTGGGATCACAGTGGTGAACACGACAAAGTCTTTGCCTCCTTGTGAGGCTTACATGTAGTATGGGGGGGGTGCATACCATCCACAAATAAGCAAATCTACATAATGTAGGAAAGTGATGAGTGCTGAGAAATGCTTGGTGTTATAGAAGTACAGGGTGGTCACGGAAGGCTTCCTGGAGGAGGCAATATTTAAAGACCCCGAAGGAGGTGAGGCAACAAGCCAAGTAAATTTCTGGGGGAAGAGCATGCCAGGTAGAGGAAACAGAAACTGGAAATGCCAGAAATGTGTTCTGGAGCACCATGACAAAGGCGAGAGGTAGGAGACAGATAATGGGTGGTCCCATCATGAAGAGCTTTGCAGGCCATTTTAAGGACTATGGCTTTTTACTCTGACTAAGATGCAGAGCCATCAGAGGGCCATGCACAGAGCAATGACATGATTTGATGTGTTTTTAAAGGATCCCTCTGGCTGCTATGAGAAGGGAGTGGGGATGATGGAAAACAGGGAAGCTAGTAAGGAGGTTCTTAAAATAAATTGGGCATAAGATGATGGTGGCTTTGATACAGGACCAGCTACCCTTTAGGGGGCCTGGTGCAAAGTGGAAATGTGGGGTCTCTTGTTTAGTAAATATGAAGAATGTCCAAGTGGTGACAGCAGAACATTAAACCAAGTGTAAGGCCCTTCTAAGTGTGGGGACCTATGTGACTGTGTGGGTCGTGCGAAGACAGCCCTGCTTTGAGACAGGGGAAGCCAGACTGCCATTAGTCAAAAAGCAAAGCAGCCAGTATAGACCATTCTCTAGAGGAGGTGTCAAAAGAATGGGCAGTGGGGTTGGGGGCAGAACTTCTCAGGCTATGGAGACAGGATCGTGTGTATGGACCAGGGGAAATGGGAATGTTAGATGTGAAGAGGGAGAATTTGAAGATCCCAGAGAGTGGGGAGTGAGGGGGTGATAGGAGATGCCCCGGGGAAGGCAGGGGAGGGGGAGGGGGCCAGAGTGGGAGGAACAAGCAGGCCAGGGGCTCAGTGGAGACTGATAGAGTGAGAGCCTGGGTCACAGAAGCCAGGCATGAGGGCCTTCCAAGAAGAAGGCAGGAGTCATTCTGTCTGAATGTCGCTGAGACGTTCAATTAGATGAGAACAGAAACGTGTCCCTTGGGTTTGGAACCAGGCAGGTCATCGGTGGAGTGACAAGGGCCAGAAACAGACTGTGGGAGGCAGATGTGATAAAGGGTGATAGGGAAGTGGGGAGAGCATATGGGGTTTAAAACAAGCTTCATGACAAAGGAGAGCAAAGAAACATAGGGAGAAGGGAGGTTGATTTGTGTGTCTAAAATGGAAGCTACGAGAGCTTATATTTGCCCGTGGATGGGAATCATCCAACACACAGGGAGCAGGCTGTAGGAGCGGGAGTATGTAATTAGGGAGGTGAAGTCTGAAGGGGCGGGTTTTGATCAGAGGAGGAACGCTTTCTACTAAAAGAGGAAGGAAGAAGGTGAACGGGCCACAGACACAGTGGAAAGTCTGGAGGCAGGAAGGTTGAAGGAGTTCATATCTCATACCCTGTTTTCTCACTGGCAAGTCACGCAAGGTCCATGGCTGAGCAAAGGGGAGGAGATGGGGGGTTGGAGGAAAGAAGGTCCAAAACAGATCTTTCTGGACGTGGGAATACATGCTTCTTGGGGAAGCAAAATGGGAACACGTAGCAGTGGTGTGTGGTCAAAAACTTGAAGTAAAACCAGTGGTTTTTCTCCAGCAATGTCTTAGCTGCTGAGCGCGAGCATGTCAAAGGTAGACAGAGTGGCTCCACCGGGGAGGGGTTTTGTGGGTGAGGACCACTGAGAGAGGGGAGGGCAAGGGAGGCAGGAGCATTGGCCCCGTGGGGCACAGAATCCAGGCTAGATGGGCTAGTGGACAGAGGGACAAAAGCAGGTCACGGGACTGGGGGTCCCAACGAGGACAAAGTTCTGGGACGGCAGAGGGTTTGGGGAATGTGAACTGGGAAGGCTAGGAAGGGTGGTCTAAAAACTCAACTTGAGATCTCAGAGAGGGTGCAGCTTCTGGGCTTGAAGAGGTCTGGGGTGTGACTATGGGAAGAAGTTAAGTGGACCAAAGTCTGCACACCTCTCCTCCCAGCAAGGGACGCTTCCTTTCCCCGCAAAGGGCATGCTACCCCACCCCTGCTCCTTCAACCCCGCTGATCTCTGGCTGGGATTCTCACCCTAGCTGATCACCCCAGCTGAATGACTCTCCCCTGTCTGCCTTCTCTGGGGACATCACCCCAGAGCTCTTGTCTTCTCGTGCGAAGCCCTGTCTTACCTCCTCTACGACATCAGAATCTGCTTGAGGATAGACCCTGTCTTGCTCAACTCTGGACCTGCTGGCACGGACCTCTGGCTGACGCTCAATAAGGCCATGAATGGATGAATGAATGAATGAACGAAGAGCCCCCCACATGAAGAGCTGGCCTTGGCATGCAGGGATGATGGGTCACCAAGCACCCCTCCCCAGCTATTCTAGAATCACCCTGCCCCAGGCTCATCCCAGTACCCACCTCGGTCTCTGTCTTGGAGTACTCCTTGACTCTCTCCACAGCCACAAGGTTGGACTCCAACTCTGACATCATTCGGATCATCCAATTCAGAGTCACTGTTATCTGGCCAAAGGGACTGGGTCACGGATATGGTGATCTCCCCTCCCCCTACAACGGCCGTGGGAGGAGTTCCGACTCCCTGCTGACGCTCCTAGCCTCTACACAGCAGGAGGGCCTGGGCAAGCCCATAGGTGTGCCACCTGGGGCTCTAATCACAACTGTATCTCAGGCAGTGACCTTGCAGACTTGACCCAGGGCCACCTAGCCCCCATAGCTCTCAAATTTTAATGTAGTTAAGAAAGACTTCCCAGGGAATCCTGTTAAAATATGGCTTCTGATTCAGTAGGTCTGTGGTGGGACTTGAGAGTCTGCCTTTTTTTAAAAGAGATCTTATTTGCCAGAGACAGAGAGCACAAGCAGGGGGAGCGCAGGCAGAGGGAGAAGCAGGTTCCCCGCTGAGCAGGGAGCCCGATGTGCTGCTGGATCCCAGGACCCTGGGATCACGACCTGAGCCGAAGGCAGCCGCTTCACCAACGGAGCCCCTCAGGCGCCCCCAGATTCTGCACTTTTAACGGGCTTCCAGGTGATGCTGATGCAATCAGTCCCTGGACCACACTGTCTATCAAGGGGTCTTGATAGCCATGCCGAGCCCTGAGCCCCATCCTAGCCCTGCCGTATCAGAAACCACATTTTCACATGATCTCCAGTTGATTCAATAGCAGAGGAAAGTTTGAGAAGACTCATTTGTCAACATCGTCTTTTGCTGACCAAAGCATTCAAGGCTTGAGCCCTCTGTGGCATTGAAAATGTGATCTGGGTCACAAAAATGCCCTGTGTAATTATTTAAGCCTTTGACAATACAGGCTGATATCGGGGTGACCAGCCTGCTCTCCAGCCCAGGCTTCTCTGTGTGCTTTCCCAGCAGGCCTGTGAGATGAGGTGTACTCCAGCCCTATACTTCCCTGTCCCACTACCGCTGTCCGAGCTGACCTTCTAAATTCTGCACACAGGCGGGACAAGCTCTGTTCGTCCTTTGGGGCCAAGCACCAAGATCATTTCTCCAACACCAAAACCCAAGTAGAGACTCTCCTCCAGGTTCTTACCACATTTGGGTCCTTCCTCCACAAAGACCTGTTCACCCTGCATTACAATCCCCTGTTGGTGGGACTGTCTTCTCTGCGCTCGACTGTGAGCTCACAGTCCTGGCGAGCAGAACCTGTGGCTGGTCCCCATACGGGGCAGAGCAAATGCTCAGGAGATGCTTGTGACACCTGTGTGGCCTCTGCCCCAGTTGCAGCCTTGCCCTGGGGCCCAGACCCCTGTGTACCTGTAAGGCATAGGACACAGAAAGGCCCACCAGCCCCGGACTCAGGTTGTTTCTGCCAATCACAGCAAAGAGTGCAGCAAAGAGCACAACACAGTTGCCCACGAACTCCACTTGGACCCCCAGCCACCTGGAGGGACAAGACAAGGAGCAGGTGCGGCAGGTGCAGAGAGGAGGTAATTTCCTGTAGAGGGGGAAGGAGGAAGTGGGACCCAGAACTTCAAGGTGTCTCCTGCAGAGATCCTGGTGGGAACTACCGGCGGAACAGGGGTTGGAGGACGAGGCTTCTGACCTGTTGGAGGCAATGTAGGCGTAGCAGCTCTTCTGGTTGGCGTCCACTTTAGCATCACTGATGGCCTTGAAGTCCTGGCTGCGGCCGTAGGCCCGAATGACGCTGGAGCCAGTCACCGTCTCCGAAAAGTGGGAGTAAATGGGCGAGCGGCTGATGGATTCCAGCCTCTTCAGCTGCCGTGACGTAGCCACATAGAAGCGCTGGCAGAGAATGGAGAAAGAGCTTGAGGTCAGCACCGTGGGACCCCTGACTCAGACCTGCATGCCCTCTGAACCCATCTGGACCTCCTCTCAGCCATCCCCACTCCCGCATAAGACTTTGCTTCCTTTCTCTACCTGATGTGGCTTCAGGAACTCATTCCACCCTTTCCCCTGGGTCAACTCTGCTGGGTCTTCCAGGCCGCTTCCTCCATGAAGCCTTTCGTGATTCCCTCTCAGTTCCTGACCCCCCTCACGCCCTAAGGGGCCTGGATTACAGTACCCACTCTGCTTGGCCTCCTAAATCAGTGACTATGCCTGTCTCCTCTGAGATGCCCCAGCAATGGGCTTACACAGTCAGAATATCACAAAATTTTAAAAAATAAGATAATTTTGTATTCTTTTTCTTAAAGAGCCCCTCCCCACCTCACCCCCAGTTTTTTAAACTTCAGCCCCACAGAAACACAGTTCTGCCTCCAGCTTCCATCCTCTAGTCTGTGGGCCCAAAGATGGCCAGGGCCTTACAGGTTGGGTATCTGAGAGTCCCCTGTCTCTGCACAGAGCACAGCCCAGATCACCTAAGCTTCTAGCCACCTTGTGGATTACCTTCAGCGACTGACTAAACTCATGGCAGGACAGCAGCTCAGCAGCACAAATGCCTTACCGTCAGCCCTATCTGAATGTTACCAAGTCATCTGTGTTAAAAACACATACGCACATATATGTTTGGATATGTATAAAGGAAGGGAAGGATAATGTGTCTCACACTGTTAAAAATATTTTATTTAAAAATAGGCAGCAAGGGGTGCCTGAGTGGCTCATTTGGTTAAGCGTCTGCCTTTGGCTCAGGTCATGATCCCAGAGGCCTGGGATCGAGCCCCACATCGGGCTCTCTGCTCGGCATGGTGTCTGCTTCTCCCTCTCCCACTGCCATTCCCCCTGCTTGTGCTCTCGGACTCTATCTCTCTGTCAAATAAATAAATAAATAAAATCTTAAAAAAAAAAAAATAGGCAGCAAGAAGGAGTTCCCGAGTCGGCCACAATTTACAAGGATTTCATTTTATCCTAGCAACAACCCTATAAGGTAGATTCTATGATTCTGTTTTACAGGTGAGAAAAATGAGTTTCAAAGACGTGAAGTAACTGACTACTGTCCCTAACCAAATCCAGCGGCGAACTGCAGTCTGATCTCCTTAAGTCCCAACCTGGTCGACTGTTCACACGAGAGCCCCGCCCGCATCAGCACCTCGCCTACAGAGAGCCCCGCCCACACCAGCGCCTCACCTACAGAGAGCCCCGCCCACACCAGCACCTCGCCTACAGAGCCCCGCCCACACCAGCGCCTCACCTACAGAGAGCCCCGCCCACACCAGCGCCTCACCTACAGAGAGCCCCGCCCACACCAGCGCCTCGCCTACGGAGAGCCACGCCCACACAAGAACCCCGCCCACACGAGTGCCACGCCCACCCACTGGCCGCAGACCTGCATCAAGACGTAGAAGACCGCCAGGGGCAGGGTGACCACAGTGAAGAGCGGAGTGCTGGCCACGATGACCACGAGGGTGGCGAGGGAGTTGTAGAAGGAATTCAGCAGCATGAGGAGAGTGGGGGCCAGCGCCTCATCGATGACGCAGACGTCTTTGGAGAAGCGGTTGAGGATACGGCCTGAGGGCGTTGTGTCGAAGAAGGACTGTGGCGAGCGCATCTTGTTGTGCAGCAGCGCCCGGTGAAGCGTGCGTGCAGCGTGGACACTGCCCACCGTCAGCGTGATGGCTGCCAGCATCACCAGGAGTCCTGTCGGAGGAGGCAGAGACGTGTTCGTGCACTGGGGCTGGGGGGAACATGCTGGGTTCAGGGCGGACAGGTGAGGGGGTAGGGAATGGCCGCGGTGGCTGGCAGGCTCAGAGATGGAGCTCCGCTAGGATGAGCTCAAGATGCCCAGAGGCAGGTGGACGGCTAGGGTGAGCGAGGGAGGCGCGGGCGATGGCCATGATGATGGAGGAAGACTCAGAGGCAAGGGCATGGTTTGGGGGATCCAGTGGCCCAGATGTGAGGAAAATACCTTACAGCTATCTCTCCCGCTCACCTTGCAGAATTCCCAGGGCAGCATAGACACCCAGCCTCATGGAGGTGCTATTCTGTCGGCTGTCCGCCATAGCCTCATTGGTCCAGGCACTGAGCCACACGTTGGCCCCAATGGCAGCCGCAGTTTGACCAGGATATAGGACGCAGATGGCCACCGTAGTATAGAACCCCATGGCCTTGGCATAATCCCACAACACACTCAGCTTCACCTGCATGCCATGGCAGTCAAGGACAGAGGACTCTCGTGAGCCCTGGGACTATGCGGGGCCTGCCCACCCTCTCCAGCCTTCCTCGTCCATCCTACTCACAGTGCCCATCTCTGCCTTCTCTTCCTGGATCAGCTTCCCCCTCGCCTTCGCCTCCTCTGCCTGCACTCCCTTCTCTGCTGAACCCAGGCGTCTCCGGGGCACAGGCCGGCCCTGGCCCTCGCCTTCCGAGGACATGACACTCAGCTGTCTGTGGAGGCAGCTGGTCAGGCCCAGGGAGGTGATCTCCAACAAACCCACAGGACAGAGCCCCAGGGGTTCGGGCTGTAGCTGGAGGCCCAGGCTGTGAGCGGCAGGGAGATTGCCCACCCGTGCCCCACCTGGTGGGGCTTAGGGAGGGCACCAAGAGCTCTCGGGAGCTCACCTCATAAACTGCTTCTGGACCTCATACATGACCGGCTCGTTATCCGTCAGGTCTGTGTGATTGCTCAGCGTGTCTTCAATCAGCAGCACCCCCTCATTCTCTGTGTCCTCCAAGGCTGCAGCAGCGTGGGAGAAAGGAGAAGTGGTAGATTAGCTCACCCTGCAAGCCGCTGGTGCTCCCCAGGCCCCACACCAGGGAAGACGCCCCACCGGACACGCAGGAGAGAACATGAGAGGTGTGAAAGGACAGCAAGAACAAGAACAAAAATAAATGACCAATTTTGTGCTGGGAAAAAATAAAAGGCAGCAAGAAAGACTTAGGTTAGACACAGAGAAAAACTTCCCATCAGGGACTATGGAGAAGGTCTCAAATACAAGGGTCAGGAGCTTGGGCTCTGGAGGCACACTGGCTGAGCTCAAATGCCACTTCCTCACTGCATGACTTTAGGCGGCCATGTAAAATGGAGATAATAATAGTACCCACTTCGTGGTGTCACTGTCATTGTGAGGATTAAAGGAAAGAATGTGTGTCAAGTGCTTAGCAAGGGGCGCAGCCCTTGTACATGTTCAACACATGATAGCCGTCTATGCAGCAGTAGGCAAGAAAACTCAGGAAAAGGTCTGTGAGCCAAAGTTCGGGGGTGAGGGGCCAGGACTGGACCACAAGGGGGTTCTTAGCGGCCCAGAGACTTCAAAACACTCCATGAGGACAGGGAATTTTCCATTTGTCCACTGCCATCTCTCAGTGCCAAGAGTAGTGCTAGGACATAGTAATTATTACTCAGTCAATCTTCGTTGATAACAAAATGACCTTTCCAAGCACTTGCATATTTACCAAATGACTTATCTGTGGAACAGTCTTGCCGCACAGACTGGGCCTGGGCCCTTATGCCCTTTGGACACATGGGAAGAGTGGGGCTCTGAGGCCTGAGCTGCCGATAAGGTCACACAGTGAGGGAAGAAGAGGGGGAGGCACTTGACGACATCCAGTTCACTTTCCCTCTTGGTGATGTCTGACTGTCACGCAGATGGTCCAAGTTCCTCGGAACCTCCCTTGTGTGACACTGGGCCCATACAGAGACACTCAGAGACCCTCAAGACAGGGGAGATGCTGGGAGGGCGCGGGGATGTGGAGGGTCAGGGACGGCGGATACCGGTCCTGCTGTCCTCCTTCAGGCTCTCCTTGTCCTCCTCAGGAGCATAGTTGCAGAGGAAGTTGGCAAAGGAGCCATTGCGTTGCAGCAGGCCTGGGTAGGAGCCCACCTCAGACACCTGCCCATCAGCCAGCACTATGATGAGGTCCATCTGGGGCAGGAAGCTGATGCCGTGTGTCACCAGCACCCGCGTCTGGGGAGAAGACAGCAGGCTACCATTTCCACCATCCTTAGCACATACCCCTGGCATAGGCACAAGGCCATGGAGTGAGTGTGAGGTGCCCGTATGCCAGGGAGCATGGACAAGCCCATCAGTGACTCACCCCATGCTCACCGCTGCTGCCTCTGTGCCTCTGGGGTGGGTCCCCTCTGCCACGCAACCAATATTCCTGCTTCTCAGGCCTCCTACTCTTCCAGGTCTCCTCCAAACCCCTTGGCCTCCCACCAGTTCTCTCCTAGGGTCCTAGGTCTCCCCTTAGCCCCCCCAACCTCTTGGAGGCCTCACCTTGCCTGCCAGCACACCTTCTGGCCCAATGACTTGGTCAAAGATATGCTTGGCCACGTGAGAGTCCACAGCTGACAGTGGGTCATCCAGCAAAAAAAGATCAGCTTCACTGTAAACAGCTCGGGCCAGACTGACCCGCTGTCGCTGGCCCCCAGACAGGTTAATGCCCTGGATGGAGGAGAGAGGTGGGAGGTGTGTATTGGGTAGAAGGGAGTCAGACAGGCACAAGGGGACAAGGGCCCTGTCACCGTCATTCAACAAAGCAGACCTCGAAATTCTTATTTGATATGCCTGGTCTCGTCCCTGTGAAGCTCTGAGGCCACAGAGGAAGAGGTGGTGGCTCTCAAGAGTCCCCCCCGGGGCAGGTGAGGACATCCTGCTCCCTTTGCTCCACTACCCTGCCCAGCTGGTTTCCCTGCCTGCTGCCTTTATATTCTGAAAGGCTGGAAATCCCCAGGGGATCCTTAATAGTCCTTTTAATGTCCCATCGCCCATCCAGTTTGCAGATGACTTTCATAACACTGATCCCATTTGATCCTCATGTCAGTCCTTTCAGGGAGGTATCATCAGCCCCACTTTCTAGGTGAAGAAATTAGAGCCCAAGATGTTAATGACTTTGTCCAAGGTCCTGAACTATTCAGGGCAGAAGCAAGAATGGAAAATCCTCAACAATCCCAAAATTCGACTCTGAGATTGTTCAGGACCAGAGCAGAGGTAAGATCTCTCCTTAAACCCATAATGGGGAAACTGAGGCACCTAACAGTGGGGCTGGGCTCAGAAAGCAGACCCCAAAGATATAGCCTGCTTTCCTACCTCCTGCTTTCCTACTTCCAGCTTTCCTCATTCCCTCTGGAACAGGGCCCAGCTTTTTCAGGTACCCTGAGCAACTGAGCCTGGGGTGGGTGGGGTGGGGTAGCAAGTGTGGGATGGGAGCTGGAGTTACTGGGGAGAAGCAGGGGGTGGACTGAGGCTCATGAGTGTGCCTGCATTCAACTTGAGTTCCTACTATGTGCCGGGCACTAAATTGTGCTCAAATTGAGACACACTGTACAAAATAGCTGGGCTGTACTCTTCAAAAATGTCAAGGTCCTGAAAGACAAAGCCTGAGGAATTATCCAGATTGACAGAGAATAAAGAAATGTGACAAGTAACTGCAACTCATGATCCTAGATTGGATCCTCGCCCAGGAAAGAAAATCGCGAAAAAAAGACATTTCCTGGAACAAACGATGACATGTGAATACAAACAGTGAATTAAATAATAATATTGTACCGATGTTAAATTTCCTGATTTTGATAATTTGACTATAGTTATGTTAGAGAATGCCTGTTTTGAAGGAATATGCACCAAAGTCATTAGTATTAAAAAAAAAAAAAACCCAAAGAGCTAAAACTATAAAACTCTTAGAAGAAAACACAGGGGAAAAGTTTTCATTGGATTTGGCAATGATTTTTTGGATATGACATTAAATGGACAGGCAACAAAAGTAAAAAAGATATATTGGATCATGCCAGAATTGAAAGCTTTTTTTTTTTTTTAAGATTTTATTTTTAAGTAATCTCTACACCCAATATGGGGCTTAAACTCACAACCCCAAGATCAAGAGTCACATGCTCTTCCAACTGAGCCAGCCAGGTGCCCCAAATTTGCAAGCTTTTGTGTATCAAAGGACACCAGCAACAGAGTGAAAAGGCAACTTTCAGAATAGGAGAAAATATTTGCAACTCGTATATTTGATAGGGGGTTAATATCCAGCATATATAAGGAACTCCTACAAGTCAACAACAAAAAAACAAACAACTAGATTAAAAATGAGCAAAGGACTTGGATAGACATTTCTCCAAAGAAAATACACAAATGGCCAATAAACCCAAGAAAAGATGCTCGGCATCGTTCCTCATTAGGGAAATGCAAACCAACCCTTCAATGAAATATCACCTCACACTCATTAGAATGGTTGCTCTCAAAATCCAAAACCCCCTCTCCCAAGGAAAGAATCGTGCTGGCAAGGATGTGGAGATGGTGGAAGCCTTGTGCGCTGTCCGTGGGAATTTAAAATGGTGCAGCCAATGGAAAACAGCATGGCATTTCCTCAAAAAATTTTAAAAAATGGAATTACCATGGGATTTAGCAATTCCATTCTGGTATATGCTCAAAAGAAGTGAAAGTAGAGTCTCCAAGAGATATTTGCACACCCGTGTTCATAGCAGTATTTTGTCCACAATAGCTAATATGGTGGAAGCGACCCAAGTGTCCACTGACAGGTGAAGGGGTAAACACAATGTGATCTACACACATAATAAAATATTATCCAACCTTAAAAAGGAAAGCAATTCTGACACAGGCTAGAACACGGAGGAACCTTGAAGATAGGATACTACGTGCAATAAGCCTGTCACAAAATAACCCAGACACTGTCTGATCCCATTTATATGAAGGACCTGAAGTAGGCCAACCCCCTAGGGCCAGGAAAGAGAGCGGCAGTTGCCAGGGGCTAGGGGGAGCGGGGGGAATGAGGAGTCGCTTAATGGGTACAGGGTTTCAGTTTTGTAAGATAAAGAGTTCTGGAGATTGGTTACACAACCTGGGAATATACTTAACACTACTGACCTGTACAATTACAGATGGTTAAGATGGTACACTTTACAGCGTGTGTAAGTTTGGCAACAATTAAAAATAAATTAATTTAAAAACAAAAGCTTTCACTGATGCCCCATGGTTTTTAGGGCAAAGGTCAAAACCTTAACCAAGATCTTGAAGGCTCTGCCTTGCCCTGTACCCACCTCTTCCTAACCTCCAGTTACATCAAATTGCACCAGAATGCCGGTCCACTCACCATTCCTTGGCTCACACCGTCAAAGACTTTCCATCACTGTTGGTAAAAGCCCGCAAGGCCCTACATGACCTGGCCTCCCTGACTCCTCACTGGCCTCGTTGACTCCTCCTCACCCCTGCTCCCTCCTCTTTGGCCACACTGGCTTCCTTGCTTGTCCTGACTGCCTCAACACATTCCTGCCTCAGGGCCTTTGCACTTACTGCTCTCTCTGCTCCAAATGTCCCCAGATATGGACCACTTCCTCACTTTGTCTAGGTATCCCATTCTCAGTGAGGCTTTCCCAAGGCACCTTAATAATACGGCTCTGCATATATTCCTATGCTTTCCCGTTTCATTCTCTCCCCTTAACATTTACCTAATCTACTATATATGTCACATATTTATCTTGTTTATTATCTCTTTCCCCCACTAGAATGTAAGCGATATGAAGGCAGAGAGTTTAGTCTGGTGTATTCGCTGCTGTATAAGACTTTCTGGCATATGGTAGAGATGTAACAAAATCTGATAATGAGTGAATGACTGATGAGCTCTTCCTCCTCAGTAGTTAAGATTCAGCTCAAAAGTGATGCCTTTCCTTAGGCAGCTCCACCTTCACCGCCCTCCTTGACCCCTTGCACAAGCTTCCAGCCTGGCCGCCAGGACATTCTACAACCCCTACCTGTTCCTAAGTCAGCCTCTCCCATCAGAGATCCATCTCCCCAGTGCTGAGCACAGAGCTGAGAGATTCACATGAATGTGGGAAGGAAGAGAGGAAGGGAGGAAGGAAGGGAGGGAGGGAGGGGTGCATATATAGACCTGAGCTGGGCCGAGGTGGGCAGCTGTATGGGCTGACCCCTTAGAGGATGGGAGGGGGCCATGTACCTTCTCTCCAATCTCTGTCTTGTCCCCGCCAGGCAGCATCTCCAGGTCAGCTAGCAAGGCACAGGTTTCCAGAGCCCGTTGGTACCTCTTGGGGTCCAGGGCTCGGTCCGAACAGGATGTTTTCCTGAAGCGTGCAGTTCTGGATCCAGGCCTGCTGGGGCACGTAGGCCACGGAGCCCTGGCCAGAGGAGAAGTTACCTCGGAGTCCACTCAGGCCCTGGCCGGGCAGCCCTTGCCAGGAGTTCTACCCTCTCTCACCTTCACACACACCGTGCCTTCCAGTTTCTCCATCTCTCCCAGCAGGGCAGACACCAGGGAGGACTTCCCACAGCCCACGGGCCCCACCACGGCCACCAGTGCCCCTTTTGGCACTTGGATGTCTAGGCTGAGGGCAAGGAGGCCGGGAGCCCAGTCAGAGGGAGGGATCAGGGTTTTGGTCCCCCAACCTTCCACCTAGAGACCCAAGCCCTCCTCCCTTTCAGACACTACCCTGAGAAGCGGAGGCTCTCCCCGCTTTCCAAGGCAAAATGGGGGCTCAGGGTGTGTGTGTTGGGGGGGAACTGGGTTCTGCTACTGATCTGAACTTTGGCCCATTTCAGGCCACTGAGAAGGGACAGAAGTTGGTACCTGTGCAGGGTAGGGGGCAGGTCCTGGGCCCAGGTGAAGGTGCCATTGTGTATGGTGACAGCATAGCCTGGGAGGACCAAGGTGTACAGGGTCAGGGTCAGGGGGTGCAGGGCAAGGTGGGGCGGATCCCTGGGGGGAGGGGCCAAAGGGAGAAGGCAGGAAGCTTGGGGTGGAGGAGGGATGGGGAGTCCTGGGGCGGGGGCAGGGAGCCCTAGGAAAGGAAGCAAAGTGGGGCAGGCCTGGGGGAGGGATGAAGTAGACTGCAGGGAGAGCCGGAAGAGGGAGAAGGTGGCGCTGGTGGGAAAAGAGGAAGAAGAAAAGTCAGTCACCAGAGGCAAGTCAGAAGCTTAGAACAGAAGATTTTCTGGAGCAGGGGCGGGGGCAAGGGCAGCCCAGGTAGAGGGTGTCTGGACCTGGGGTGATGGTCTTTCTTTCCACACACTGGGGGTCAAGTTCATCTTGGCTCAGGAAATGCTGGATCCTTTTCAGAGACACACTGGTCTGCAGGAGAGTGAGTCAGTCCTGGAAGCTACACTCCTCCTTCCCCCACCCCTCCCTACAGCCTCCCCCACCCCTCCCTGACTTCCTGAGAGAGGCAGGATGTCCTAAGGGCCCAGATGGGGTGCTGGGGCCCCTCCCATGACTGAGTCTTCTCTGGTTCCCACTGCCAAAGTTAGGGTTTAGGTTGGTAAGAGGAGGTTGTCTTCAGAGCTCAGGTTTCTGGGGACCTCACCTGTCTCCCTCTGACTCCAAATGACCCCTGATGCTAACGGTGCCAAATATCCACGCCCTGAATTCCAGGAACCCTCCTTGATTACTCCCTGACCCTAACGACCTGCCTGAACTCCCGCAGAGCGCCCAGCCCCACCCAGGCTTACCTGGATCAGGCTGCTGATTAATTGGGGCAGCATGTTGAGGGGAATCTTTAAAATATTGAACAGGGACACGGACACAAAGGCCTTCTCAGCATCCAGCACATTGTTTGGGTCCACAGACACATACACCCCAAGGGTGGTCAGGGTCACCTGGAAGGGCGTGGAGGGTGGGTGTCAGAATGGAGTCTGTTGGGCCCAGAGGGCTGGGCTGGCCAGGGGGGAGGCGGGAGACCAGCCCCAAGGGGGACAGCCTCACCAGGAAGGGGGTGCAGACCCAGGTGAAGGTGGAAATGGCTTGGAGGTACGCAGACTTGCGCAGCAGCCGGAGCTCGTCCTCGCGGATGCCCTCTACCTTCTCCGAGAAGCTGGGCTCCCAGGCATACAGCTTCAGCACCTTGATGCCAGCTAGGATCTCACTCATCAGCTTGATGCGCGAGTCCTTGAACTTCATTTGCTCTACCTGCAGAAAGAGGGGCAGTGGGGTGCCCTGCTCCCCTTCCCAGACCTTTCTCGACAGGGGCTCCCACCTCCCGTGCACCCACAATGCACTGCAGCCATTCAGCCGGCTCCCAGGCCTCCTTCCTCCTCCTGCAGGGCCGGGGCTGCCCCTCAGCCCCGGGTGCCCCACCCGGCCTCCCCTCCTCCTCCGTGTGCAAAGGGAGAGGGACAAAGGGAGAGGGAGAGAGAGAGAGAGACTCTCCAGCACACTCCTTGCTAAGCGAGCAAGGAGCCCAATGACGCGAGACTCCATCCCACCACCCCGAGATCATGACCTGAGCTGAAATCAATCAAGAGTCAGACGCTTAACCAAGTGAGCCACCCAGGCGCCCCAGTATGCATATTCTGAAGGGAAACAACAGGATTCTGTGAGAGAGTAATGGGGTGGGGACTGGGAAATCAGAGTTTATGCTGAGGAAGATAGAGGAAGCTTGAGCAAGCAAGGAAGGAATGAGGTGCGTTCCAGGGAACAGTGCATGGGGTGGCCCAGAGGGACGCATAGCCTGGCACTTTGGGGAAAAGAAAGAAGGTCAGAGGGGCTGCCGCTTGGCCATACCCCAGGGGGTGAGGGCTGGCAGGAGAGCAGGGGCCTGGGGGGTGGTCATAGGGAGTTTGTCATTTATTCTACATGCAGGGGGAAGCTACTGAAGACTCCAATAAATATTTGCAAATAGAGGACTGGACAACTGGCTATTCACACCGGGCACAGTGTGGGAGAAGGCTCTCATTAGACCGGAAGACACAGGTTTGAGGCCCTGCTGGGCCTGATTCTGGACTGCCCTCGCCTCTCTGGGCTTTGGTTGCTCCGATGTGAAGCGAGAATGTTGCTAAAACCCTCTCGGGGATCTTGTGAGGATAGAGTGAGCTAACGTCTGTGGAAGTGGCTTATAGCCATCCTTACTCAGTGAGCAAGGCAAGGGAGGGGCTCGAGGTTAGTGAATGGCCTCCCCCCTGGGCAGGCGGCCAGGTGATCCAGGCAGGAGCAGCGAACCCATGGTAGCCCTTACCTGTAAAGCACGCATCTTCATGGCCACAGCTCCATTGAGTGGGATCAGCAAGACCATGAGAGCCACCCCCGCCAAGATGGAGGGACCCAGGTTCTGTGGAGACACGGGTGGACTGAGAGGACAGATAACTAAAGTATGTGCACAGAACCCCACAGACAGATGGAAGCCTATTGATCAGAAACACGGAGTTGGGCAGGAAGCAAAAGATGGTAGTCTTTTGCTAAAGGGAGAGCGAAAAGCAGACCTACAGAAAAAGCCCAAATGCTGAGAACATGGACAGAAGCGGCCAGCCATCAGATAATGACAACAGACAGGGACAAACAGGCAAACATGGAAGGCTGGCCAGACACACGGGAAGGCAAATACAGACCGACCGACAGTGACAGCCAGACTCGCCCCCACCCTGCCTCCAAGTCCCTCTCTCTCCTTCCCTGGGATCTGGGAGAAGGCTAAGCGCAGAGGCTGGGAACGCTCAGCTGCAGACACCAGCATCCTCGCAGTCCTGTCCCCGACCCAAATATGTAGGGAAGCTCTTGTGTCCATCATGCAGCCCTCTGCTGACCCAGATTTGCCCTCTCTTGTCCTTTCTTGGCGGGGTCAAAGTCAGAGGAAGGGGGCAGAGGCCTGAGCTCAGGAGTCACCTGCCAGAGGAAGTAGATGGCCAGGATAATCTGCAGGGGTGCGGACCACATCAGGTTGAGGAAGGGAGCGAGGTCCATGAAGCGCTGGGCGTCCACAGACATGAGGTTGACAATTTCTCCCACAGAGGACTCCCGTTTGGCTGAATTGGTGATAACCAGGGCCTGCGGGTGGACAGCAGGGTAAGGGGCAGGGCCCGTGAGCCTCTCCAGCACTCCCCAAGCTGGCCTCTGGAGCCGCCCGCTGCCCTGTTCCAGCTGACCTTCCGATAGATGACACCTGTGATCGCCATACGAAGTTTCAACGCCGACACAAAGATTAAGTGGTAATACTGGTGTAAGATCAGAGTCTGCATCATGGAGCATGAGAACATCAGCCCGGCCACCAGGAAGCCCCACCAGGCGGGGGCCATGGGGTTGGAGATAAACCTGATTAGGATGCTGCAGGGAGGGAAGTGAGGCATGAGGGCGGGGAGGCTCCGCCAGGCTGCTCCCTCTACCGCCGCTCTCCCCTTCCGCCCTCAGCCTCCACTCTGGGCTGCCTTCGAAACCTCCCAGGTCGGGGCTGCTGGCCCCCCACGCCCCCACCCAGACCACCCCCACAGCCAGACTCAGCCCAGTGCTGCCTCAAGACCACGACCCACCAACTTTCCTCCCTTCTGCCCTCCCCTCTTCCCTACCTGCCATGGCCCCGCTGCCTGCCCCTTCCATCGCTCTCACTGCCAGCCTAACTGCCTGCCTTTCTTGCCTCTTGAACCACATGGCAGGAAGAAATGTCACATGTTCACAGATTAGACTTTCCTGCATCTTCTCCTTGGAGGCTGAGCCTACCACATGACCCCACAGACTCACCCCCCTCAAATCCAAATTCTACCCTCTCCAACATCAGCGGTCCCCAGGGCTGCTCAGTGACCTTCCCCAGGGCCCTAAGCCACCTCTTGTCCCCCAGCTCCCTTCACCTCTGTTCTCTTACCTTCTCACTGCCCGCACTCCCCACTCCGCTTGGTAGCTACCCACTTATGTCTTGCCACTTAACCACCCAGCGAGAACTCCCTTCCAACCACAGCCTTCCCTCCAAGCATTTGCTCTCTTTCTCCTCTGCCTCAGGAGAGCAGGTGTCCCTCTGGCTTTCCAAGCCCGGTCCTGCCCTGCTGAGCCCTGACCACCATCCACTTGGTCAGGAACACGCTCCATCACTGCTCCCCTTTCTCCCGATCATTGATAGAGCCACCTCTGCTGGCGGCTCTGTACCTTCACCTATTGGCTTGACCAAGTCTCTTCCGTGTTGGAACAAACCTCCCCTCGACCCCGTGGAGCTGCTCCCATAGCCAGGCCCCTCCTCCTGCTGTGTGTTGACTGCGTCTCCCGAAAAGATGTTCAAGGGCTAACCTCTGGCACCTGTGAATGTGACCTTATTCGAAGACAGGGTCTTTGCAGATGTAATCAAGTTAAAATGAGGTCATACTGGAGTAGGGTGAGCTCTAATCCAGTGACTGGTGTCTTTATGAGAGAAGAAAGGGATTTGCACACAGAGACACAGATGGGAGTGTGCACACGTGCGCACACTCACGCGCAAGCACACACACACGCACAGGGGAGAATGCTGGAGGCAGAGATTGGAGTGATGGGTCTAAAAGCCTAGGAACGCCAGAGATTGCCGGCAACCACCAGGAACTAGGAGGCCTGCCACAGATTCTCACTCAGAACCTCTAGAAGGAGCCAACCCGCCAACAACTTCATTTCAGACTTCTGGCCTCCAGAACTGGGAGAGAACGAATTTCTGTGGTTTTAAGCCGCGCAGTTTGTGGTGATTAGTTACAGCAGCCGCAGAAATTGAATGCATTTTCTTTACAGGAAGTTTCTAGATCTCCATGGCCCTGCTCTCCAAGGCAGACCCCCCGCTCTAGGCCCTTGCCCTCTGTCTCAGCCTCCATTCTTGGTGCTCATGAGCAAACTCTATGTTGCCTTCCTGCTGCACCGGAAGCCATGCCTTGTTCCAGAAGCATTTTCTGTTCTCTGCTCCATGATCCGTTCTCTCCACGACTCTGGCCCCTCCAAGCCAGTCTTCTGCTCACCCCTTATCTGGGACTCTGTCTGGGGCCCCTACATGAGCCCTCTGGGAGAGCCCGGCCACAGATACAGGACCCTGGGTTTCTACCCAATGGCTCTGAAAACATGGTCTCCAGCTAGCTGGGAATGTCCCCTTGGGGGCCTCCCCACACCTCGGGCCCAACGTCGCCAAGACTCAACTCACCACCTTGCCCGGTGCCCAGCCCCTTCCTTCCACTGCATGCATCGTCTCCGTGAAAGAGATTCGTCCCCCTCCAGTTATCCAGGTCAGCACCCAGGTGGCCCCTGACCCCTCCCTCATCCCCAGCAGTGCCTGAGTCTAGTCTCATTCCTGGCCTGGACTCACCTCTGACCTGATCAGCCCCCTTCCATCCATCCATCCACCCCCCACACGACTGGCTGAGATCCTTCTGAAATGCAAACCAGATGCCCCTCCCTGGCTTCAAATCTTTCAAGGATTTCCTTAGCTCTCCCTCTTTCCCCGTCCCTCTGGTCACCGTTTGCTCCAGAATTCAGAAATACCTGGAGTTCTTGAGTCATGCCGGTTGAGGCCTTGGTCATTTCGCATGGGCTGCACTCTCCCCCTTCCTCACCTAGTCAACTAGCACCTGCCGGCTCTTCCAAACTCAACGACCTCCCCTGCTGGCAGGGACATCCCTGCTCCTGCTCCTTCCCAGGCTGGCTTCCCTGCCCCTCCCGTGGATTTCCAGACACGTGATTGCAGCTCTGCCTGCACTCCCTTCTGATGGGTTTACACGCTGGTTTCTCCCACAAGACTTTAAGACCCTGTCTTATTTAGCTCTGTATCCCTCGTGCCTGGCCCGTTCCGGTACACTGGGAGCTCAATAAGGATTTTTGAATGAGAATGCAGACACGCATGAATGGAGGAACAAGGTGTTGGGGGGCTCAGCTGCTAGGCGGCTGTCCTTCTTACCCCCTCTTTTGAGAGCTCTTCCCAGTCCGAGCCACCCATGCGACAGATGACAGAGCCTATCAACGGGAAGGAGCACCACAGCTGGAGTTCAGGGCCCTGGACTCCATCCTGACCAGCTGTGTGCCCTGGGGCCAGCTTGCCTCTCTGAGCTTCTGCTTCCTCCCGTGTTTGTTGGCTTTGAGTTTCCCTGCTTCCTCTCTTGTAAAATGGGAAGAGGGCCACCTCTCCGTAGGATCGTAGGATCGTTGGGGGGGTGGTTTAAAGACAGGTTTTTAAATGTGAATCAGGAAACTGAGGTGCAGGGACATCGTCACTTGCCAAAGGTCACACAGCGAGGGGGGATAGGCCCCTCGGTCCTGGTCTAGGATTCATTTCACTGCATGTTGTCCCTCGGGGCTCAGTCCTCAGGGACAGCCAGCAGCCCCCACTAGCCCAGGGAGGGTGGCAGCCAAAGCGCACGTGGTCAGACCTGAGCAGCTGTGGGTTGACGAAGGACAGCAGGTCCTGGATCACCTTGAGGCCTATGCTGATGAGGAGGGTAGAACAGAAGGTGGCCAGCAGGGCCCGCAGGAAGGAGGGCTGCCGGGGCCTGGCCCGGCCCCTCAGCAGCACCTCATCTTCCTCGGACGCTCTCGTCCCAGATGCCGCCGCAGCCTCGTCTCTGGTTCAGGGAGGAAGGAGCCGTGGGTAGAAACGGGCACGTATGTCCCCAGGAGCCAAGCACCAGCCGGGGCTGGCGAGGAGCAGGGGGAGGGGGGACCTGCTTTCTTGGCTCTCAGGACTGGGAGAGCGATGGACACCATGACCTTCCAGGTGCGAATTCCCCCAAGTGACTCTATCTTCAGGTGCTTGGGGACCTGTCATGGGCTGTCCTCACTGCTACCCCAAGGGCTCTAACTCCAGCGATTCCCAGTCCTCTCGTGGCCTCCGCAGGGCAGGGTGGCGCCGGGGAGGCTGGTGACAGGGAAGGGAGACATGGGCGGGGAAGGAGAGTGACCTAGTCACTGGGGAGCCAAGCAGGGAGGGGGAAACAGGGAGAGGAAGAGAGGGGGTGCAGCATACAGACTGCGGGTCCGTCTGTCTTCTCCGAGGATCCAAGCCAGGGAAGCCAAGACACTGAGGACGGAGCCCAAGTCCCCGGCTCCTCCACCAGCCAGTGGCCAGTTAGGGGCTCTGGGTTGAGCAAGCCCTGAAGTCCCAGGCCCCTGGTTATGGGCCGGAGGGAAGGGGGTTCAGTCCTGGGGTCAGACATGGGGAGGGAAGGAAGACTCCGAGCTCCAGTTCTGGGGTGGGGCAGTTGGCCAGTTGGCCAGACGGGTTCCTTGTCCTTGTGCAAAGCTGCCAGTGGGAAGACCCTTCAGCCAGAGGGACACCTCCTCCAGCCCCTGCCTCCAAACAGGAGGACGCAGGATGGAGAGCAGAGGCTGGCCTCAACCTTCTCCCCCCGGCCCCCTCCCCTTCTGAGGGAAGTTCCTGGAAACCACTTTTCAGGCTGGGCAGAGTAACGCAGCTGTGGGCCAGACCCTGGGTGTGATGCCAGCTTGGCCACCAGCCACTAGGGGACCTTGAGGGCACTGTCCAACCTTCCTTCTTCCACGTCCCCATCTCTGGAGACAACAGAGCCTCCCCCGCAGGCTGCTAGAGACTGAGTTCATCTACATGTTTAGGGCCATGCCTGGGACAGACTAAGGGTCACAGAAGTGTCAGCCAGTCTCTGGAGTCAGTAGAGCTGACGGCCTGAGTGTCCCACCTCAGCAGCCCCCTGCCCTCTTCTCCCCACCCCCACCCCTGCAATCACTTCAGGCTAGCAGCCTCCCCTGCAGGAAACTTGGGGGGTGGGTAGTGGGGCGCGGGAGATATGGGGGACCCCCGGGAGGGCCTCACCGCTTGGCCTGCTCCTGAAGCTTCTTCCACTCCTCCAGCAGCCCCTGCACCAACTTCTGCGAACAGTCGTCCTCCTTCAGGGACCAGAGGTCCTGCTCCTCCAGGGGGCGCCGGTAGCCAAGGATGGCCATCCTGGGGCGGGCAGCAGCCCCACACAGGGGCAGAGCTTAGCAGCCTAGAGCTGGGGACCAGGGTCTCCAGAGCCCCAGGGTCTCCAGAGGAGGGTCTCCCTAAGGTGCTGTGGCCAAGGGCGGTGTGTCCTTTATTCCCCCAGGGAACAGGCTGGAGGTCACTGCTTCCCATGTCAAGTTCGTACCTCAGCCCTTTCTCCCCCTCCTCCCCAGATGCCCCGTTGACCCTTGGGGCCTGGTGATGAAATTCACACTGACTGGGGAGCCGGGAGAGGACAAGGCCGGGTGGATGGAGTCCCAGAACCAGGTGCCTCCTCCGTGCATCACCGACACAGTTATTCTCCTCAAGCCACTCGGTGGGGCGGCCAAGGAGATGACAAGCTGCAAGCTTATCCCAGACTGAAGAGCCGGGAACTAATTACAGCTCCCATCTAGCCCCCTGGGCCTGTGCCTGTGATGTGACAGATGCCGGGCTGGCCTGCAGCTGGGACCACAGCTGGGCCAGCCCGGCCTCTGCACTCAGCCCCCAGCCCAAACAGACAGGTTTCCCTGTCCACCCCTGCCCGCAGGGCCCTCTGGGGTCAGGGTTTGGGGTAGGGGAAAAAAGCCAGGCTCAACTTCTGGCCTACTCCCCTTCCTCCCTACCTCCCTTTTCCTCCTCCCTCTGGCCCTGGCAGGAGGAAGAGCCAACTCACTTTGTGAACCACCAGAAAGACAGGCGGGAGAGGAAGCCGGCACTGAGTTCCGGGCAGGGATTCTAGAAGATGAGAGGGTAGGACAGGAAGAAGCCTCTCAAAGCAGAGCAGAGGGAGCGGGAGCCCTTGTTCCTTCCTGCCCCAAGCCCCAGTTGCGCAGATGACATGGGGATGGAAGGAACTAGAAGGGAAAGGGGCTGCTGGTAAGGGCTGGGCTGAGGCGTGGGCTGTGGAACCCCCACTACCATCCAGCTTCCATGGAAAACTCACGGGGTTGACATTCTTTGGGGAGAAAAATGGCGGCTTCTCCCTGAAGCCGGATAGGATGAGTGCAAAGAGCAGCAGGGCGAAGGAGACATAGAAGGTGGTGAAGCGGAAGGGGTCTGCGATCTTGCCCTGTGAGGAGAGGGGGAGGGCCATCAGAGGCTCGGGGAATTCTGGGCCCACAGTCCTGCCCCGAGGGGTCCTCTGGGGCGTCCGGCGCCTCTGGGGTAGGAGGCAGCATCCAGGTGGCACCTGGGTCTCCCACCCAGAGGGTTCTGAGAGATGGGGAAAGGTCACAGGGGGCCACTGTTCCGTGAGGACTTGCCAAACACCCCACCTCCATCACCTTGTCCAACCCTCCCTACAAGGTAGGAAATCTAATGATACCCCATTTGCAGTCGAGGAAATCAGCCTCCAAAAGCCTAAGCAACTCACCTAGGATCACACAGACAGTAAGAGGAGTGTTCCAAACATAAGAACTAGGAAGATCGGTAGGAGAAGAAAGGGATAAAGAAAGGGGGGGGGGTGATCAGAAGGGGGAATGAAGCATGAGAGACTATGGACTATGAGAAACAAACTGAAGGCTTCAGAGGGGAGGGGGGTGGAGGAATGGGATAGGCTGGTGACGGGCAATAAGGTGGGCACGTATTGCATGGTGCACTGGGTGTTATATGCAACTAATGAATCATCGAACCTTGCATCAGAAACCAGGGATGTACTGTATGGTGACTAACATAATGTAATAAAAAAAACATTAAAAAAAAAAAAAAAGAAAGGTGGGGTGATCAGAAGGGGGAATGAAGCATGGGAGACTATGGCCTCTGGGAAACAAACTGAGGGCTTCAGAGGGGACGGGGGTGGGGGAATGGGATAGGCTGGTGATGGGTAGTAAGGAGGGCACGTATTGCATGGTGCACTGGGTGTTATACGCAAACAATGAATCACTGAACTTTACATCAAAAACCAGGGATGTACTGTATGGTGACTAACATAATATAATAAAAAAATATTATTAAAAAAAAAAAAAAAAGAGGAGCGTTCCGAGCCTGCCCTTTGATGGCCTCCCCTTGACATGGAGAAACACCCACCCCATCACCACAGCGAAGGTCAAGACGAAGCCCAGACGACTGAGGGGAAGGGAAGAAAGGGGGAGAGCGGGATAATGGGACTTCCAGGTAGAACGGAACTATTCATGCGTGTCTGCACCCACGTGTTCATGACCCAGACGCTGGCAGATACCCCGTCAGACACCGCATTTGGTGGTGGTGGTCGTGGCTGCAGAACAGTCCCTTGCACTCCCGTGAGCATTCTACAAGAGCTGTGTCGGGCCCCAGTCCCCCGTGTTACACGGGCCCTCACCCCAGGCCCCCAGCCTGCTTCCCCAAAAAGATGCAGCAAATAGGGGACAACACAGAAAGGACTGGACAGAAGGGGAGGTCCTGGGAGCAGGGGAGGGGCAGCCGGGGACCCAGCAGTGACCTCGAGCCCTGAGGCCATCCCCCAGACAGGGTTGCCCCCGGCAGGTTCCCCTCCTTCCCTTTACCTTTGCCATGGCCGAAAGGATCTTGGAGCGGAAGGGGACAATGGCACAGACCACACACAGAAACCAGAAGATGATGAGGACCCCTGAGGACTGTACCCCCCGCAGCCGGTCATACTGGATTAGCAGGGTGGCCAGCAGCTGTGTAGGGAGGGCAAGGAAGGCTGGGCCAGAGCACCCACACCTGGACCAGCCTCTGTCCTCCCCACCCCACGTAGCCAGATGTTTTGCGATCACCCCATCCTCTTCCCACTGCTATGGTGTCTAGCCCTTTCCCGAGAGCCCACTGTTCCCCCATCACAGTCCCACAACCCGCTGGAGACCCTCCCGCATCCGCTTCCTGGGCCCCACACTGACCATGGTGATCCCCACCACCAAGGGGGTGACAAAGAAGATGGGGGCAGGGGCCCAGCCATGGACCAGGCCGTGGAAGGAGTAGAAGAGGTCAGCCCAGGAGACGCACCACAGCAGGACGCCCACGGCCTACAAACAGGGCACATATTGGAGACTCCAATCTCTAGAGGTAGGCACAGTTCCCACCAGAGAAGGGCCTCTTATTCTGAAACCACCAGACCTGCCCTAGGTCTGGCCCTGGAAGCTAGGCTGGGCACCAGAAGCTTCCCATGGGTGGGGAGAACGTTGGCGGAGAAGCTTCCTGAACTTCCGCAAGCAGAGACTATCTCATTTGACTGCAGACCCAGCTGGCAGGCTGCCATGGCCCTGGGTGTAGCTAGGAGACCCTGTCCAGCCGCTCATGGTGGTTTGGGGAGGGGGGCAGGAAGGAGAACCGTGAAAAGGAGAACCTTCCAGGTGCCAGCCCCGCCCACAGGAGATCCCGGAGCCCCTGACCGTCTTGAGCCTGGAGAGGTGGGAGAGGACGATGTAGCCTCGGTCATGGTGCCGCAGATAGAGCAGGTGGCAGGGCAGGGCGGCCCACAGATAGACGCAGGGCGCCCAGGCCAGCAGGGAGTTCTGGAAGCAGGGAGTGAGGTCCGGGTTGTCGGTGTGCACAGACAGATTGGAGTCCTGCGGTCAGAGAGAACAGCTCAGTGCTGCGGCAGCGGGCTGCAGAGTGCTCCCCCCACCCCCGAAGAAGGTGACGGGGTCAGACAGGTGCTCCCCGAGCTCTGGGGTCAGAAGGCACGTGAAGCTGACAGAGCGCCGGTGTGCACTCGAGCAGGTGCTGGAGGTGTGCGCGCTTGCCTACGAGGCCCCGTCACCTGCTTCCTCATTTTCCTCCCTCTCCGATTGAGGGATAATTGAAGCACAATAAACTGCACCCGTGTAAAGTGCACGACCCGAGGGGGTTGGCGGTTGTGCGCACTGGCAAAGCCGCCGCCACAGGACCGATGCCGAATATTTCCATCATCTCACGGGTTCCCTTGTGCCCCTTTGCAGCCCGTCCCTCCCAGGCAACCACTGCTCTGCTTTCTGTCATTCCAGAGTTCCACTCTTTTTTTTTTTGTTTTTTTAGATCGATGTTTTATTTTATCCATGTAATCAATTGATGCATAAGGTTGAAGAGCCCACTTCTCTAAGCCTCTCCCAGGGAAGGGATAGGGGGCTTCTCTGTGCTTTCTTTGCTTCTCCTTGAAATTCAGGAAGGCCATCCATCACTCCACCTGCCTCACTGGCTAGGCTGAGCTCAAAGGAGCAAAGGGATAAAGAGAGAGCTTTGTAAATCACAAAGCCTCAAGTGACCAACCAACCATCCCCATTTGGCACTGTCCTGGTTTGAGCACTGAAAGTCTCCTGTCCTGGGGAACCCCTGAGTCCGGACAAGACCCCTTCCCATCTTTGAATAAAGCTCCACCTACCAAGCCTTGCAGAAGAAGGGGGAATACATTCAAACACGAATTTCAGAGCGGTCGTTTCTTCCAAGGCCACAAGCGAACTGATCTTTTATTCCCCTCTTGTAAAGTGTTAGCTATACTTTCCAGAAAGCTCAGAAAATATAAGCAAGGAATAAAAAAACCCCACCCACAATCTCATCCATGTGCGGCAAGGGTTAACCCGTGAGGGTATAAAACTCCTTACTTCCTAACTGCCAATGTAAATAATCCCCGTTTTTATTTTCGTCTACGTTATAGACCTTCACGTAACTTAAAAAGTCCAACCCTAAAAATGAAAACGGTACCCTGCCTCACCACTCCCCACCCCAAGCTCATTTTCCAGGGGTAAATATGTCCACACTGGCTAACCTTGTCCTGGCGTCTACTCCCATCGTTTAAAGCAATCTGTTCTGACTGTTTTTGTTCGATTTACTAATTGTTTGATAATGAGGCCGCACCTGTCTTGTCCTTTCCATCTGAGTGTCCTCATCCTTCCAGCGTAGAAACCCCACAGGCTTTTGTTAAACCAATATTCAGAGTTGAAACTTTTGACTCTGTCAATGTTCACTAAGACAAGCTCTATGTCTTTCAAGCTGTGTGACGTTGGGCAACGTGCTTAACCTTTGCCTCTCTGGGCCTTGGTCTCTTTGAGGGTAACGTCGGGATGATACCATCTCCCCCCTGATGCCTCCCACCCTGGCCCCTCAGCTGTCACACTAGCCCAGGCACTCACTTCCCCCTGAGCAATTTCCATGGGATTCTGGTCCCTTCCCTTCTGAGTCCTAGGAGCCCAGATCCCTGCCCGCACAAGGAGTCTTTTCCTTCCACCTGGCTGATATCCCCCTCTTGGCGTGGGAGTGCCCCAGGGCTGTTCCTCCCTCTTCTCCATCTGCACTCCCCCGCGCCACCTCCCTCCCCCCTGCCCCGTCCCAGCCATCCCATCTAGTCCCTTCTACATGTCACAGTGACTCTCCTTACCTTCTCTGCTCTTTCTTTTCTCTACAGCACCCGTCACCTCTAACACATGATGTACGTCACTGGCCTATTATATCTTCTCTCATCTCTTCCTGCTGCCATGTTATCTTTACTTCATTTACTGATGTGTCCTAAGCACTTACAACACTGCCAAGCACATGGCAGGTGCTCAGAACAAAACGTGGTTAAATAAGTTAAATGAACTATTCGTTGAATAAATGAATGAATGAACAAAAGGATAATATTACATTTTCCCCTAAACCTTCAGTGGTGCCCTAAAGCCTAGAAGACAAAGTCCAACCGTGTTACTATGGCACTCGAGGCTCCCAGCTGGCCTTGAATCATCTGTCCATGTGAACTACTGAACTATCCAGGTGCTTCAGGTCTCCCACCTTAAGAAAATAGTCACGGAGTGGTGTGCACACCCTGCCTCCCCTTCCTCTGCTTCCCTTCTACTCTCGAGTTCCATCTGGGTCAGCCCTCTGCCCTCTGATGCCCCCGCCTGCAGCCGAGAGAGGACTCTTCCTTTGTGCCCCTTGTTTCACGCCCACGAACCTGCAGTCTTTCCTGCTGCTCATGGAGCCAAGTCCAAGCACCCCCGGGGTTTTCTTCCCACTGCCTCTTTCCCCTGCTGCCAGCTCACATCACACGAAATCTGTTCCGAGGGTCCCACTCCTACCCCTTTGCTCAGCCTGCTTTCTCTCTCTCCCACCTGTCAAAATCCCAATAACTATAGGGAAGGGGTGAGGGGCCAGGCTTAGGAGCCATGTGGAACACCCTTCTTCTGAGTCAGCCCCTAGTGAGGGACCCACCTTTCTGGAGCATCGTTTTCCACTCGATGAGGCTTTGTTGAGAGTGTGCTATGAGTCAGACAGGGGTTAGGTGCACTTATGGCAGACTGGTCCCTGCCTTTAAAACTTTGGCGAGCACGAGGTCCAGGGACACGCTGCCTGGGGGTATTATATTCAAGCGCCAGTGGGCAAAGTTCACCCCAGCCCAGTACATCTTGTACTCTGGAGCCCTGCATTCCGTAGTCTCTCAAGCTATGTGAGCTAAGGACCCAACGAACCCTTGCTGAGCAACAGGCATGCTGGCCCAGGGCTGGGTACTGGGTCACAGAGCTGGGCACCCCCTAGGCCTGGTCAAGCACCCCAGGGGGAGGGAGGCAGACACATCTAATCCAGCTCTTTTCCCTTTTTAAAACACTTCTTGGGGCACCTGGGGGGCTCAGTCGGTTAAGGGTCCAACTCTTGATTTCGGCTCAGGTCATGATCTCAGGGTCGTGAGATCGAGCCCCATGTCGGGCTCCCGCCTCTCTCCCTCTCCTTCAGCCCCCCGCCCCGCTCGCATGTGCACGTGCTCTCTCTCTCAAATAAATCAATCTTTGAAACATTTATTCAGCTTGCAGGGCAACATGCTTAACCTTTGCCTCTCTGGGCCTTGGTTTCTTTGAGAGTAACATTGGGATGGTACCATCTCCCCCCTGCTGGCTCCCATCCTGGCCCCTCAGCTGTCATACTCATTATAAAATTACCGAAAAGTGCACACATTGTAAGTATACACTTCGATGGATTTTCACGCACTGAACACACCTGTGAAGCCAGCACCCATCTCAAGAAACAAGGCATTGCTGGTACCTAGCTGCCCCCTCCTCGGGCTCCCTCCCAGCCCCTGCTCCCTGCAGGGGATGCTGTCCTGGCTTCTAACAACGCGGGCTACTTTTGCCCATTTGGGGTCTTCCTATAAAAGGAAAAGATACAGCTTGGATCTTTCACGTCTGGCTTCTTTGTGGATGTCATTCGAGGGGTGGAGTGTGAGTGGGGATTCTCCCTCCCCATCTCTGCATGGTGGCCCGTTCATGCCACGGATTTATCCATTCTGTGGCTCATGGGCAGCTGCACTGTTTTAAACTTAGCAAGTCCATTAAACCCATCCACTCAGTCCCCAGCCAGAGAGCCTGTCCCCAGGCCACCCCTAACTCAGACGGTCAGGTCTCCAGGCCTGGAGCGCGTTTCCCACCCCACTGGGTCCAGCCTGAGCTTCCCCTCCTCTAGGAAGCCTTTCTGGGGCACCCCTGCCTCTGACAGGACTTTCCCTTGCTTTACTCTGCATGTGGCAGCCAGGTAAGTGACTGTTACCCGAGAGCGATAGAGGCCCCTTATGTCCCAGCCGGCTTTTATTACAGCACTTAAACGTGGTCATTATCTGCTCGTTGTTTCAGAACAACTTCCAGGAGCAGAGAGGAGGAACAGTGTCGGGCCTGGCTCACAAAAGAGAAAGCAGGCTTCACCTGCTCTGGTGACAGGGCCACCAGGGCCTCGTGACACCCAGCCTGGGTTTCCCCCTACCTCCGCCCCTGCCCCTGGGAACACATCCCATCAGGCCGGTACGCAGGAGCAGCCCGGATGCGGGCTGGGTGATGCCAGATAAGGGAGCGTGACGTAGCTGGGATGGAGCCCGAGTTCAAGGTCACGGCAGGGAATCGCTGTATGGATGTGCACGTGGGTGGCATGGCTTTCTGAGGAGCCACGGAAATGGGGGTGGGCTCCTTCCTCGCCCCGAAGCTCAGCCTCGAGCGTGAGTCCTGGGAGTGACGACCGCCTCTCCGCCGGCTTCCCACAGGGAGAGAAGGAGCAGCACTTCGCCCTGCCTCTCACAGGGCAGCACCTGGAGAGGCAGCCGCTGGAGCGAGAGGCTGCTGGGACCTTGTTCTGGTTTCATAGACAAGTGGCCTGATGGCAACGATCGAGAGATCTCGGGGGCGTGAAGCCCCAGAGGGCTGCTCCGACCCACCGGGAGACCCAGCCTGAGCTCCTTTCCCTTTCCCCACCTTGGCAGGGCCCGTTCCAGGGGACATCCTCCGTGCTCGTGTCCCTAGACTATTCACCCCAGAGCCCTTGCTAGGACATCAATGGGACAGGTCAGAGACAACACGCCCAGAACTGAACTCCTGCCCATCCCCTCCTCAGCAGCCTGCCCACCCTGAGGGACGGCCTCTGTTTCCCTCTTCCAGGTCCCAAATCCTTGGGGTCCTCCTTGATTCTTCTCTTCCTCTCACATCCTCCACCCAACCATTGAGCAAATCCTGTCCACTCCACCTTCAAATCACTAGGCTGAACTAGATGGAAATGCTCTATTCGACGGTTTCTATCTACAAAACGGCAACTTCGCCAGGCTCCTCCGATAGATCCAGAGTCTGACCACTTGTCTCCACCCCGCTCCCTCGCCTAGATTATTGCCTTAGCCCCTCTCTGGCCGTCCTGCTCCCAGCCCTGCCACTTGCCCTGGCAGACTTTTCCAGCACAGCAGCCAGAGGGAGATGTTGATGAAATCCAAGTCAGACCATGCCACCACGTCAGTCTCGTGGTGCAAAACAGCTGAAGGCTCTCCATGTCCCTCAGAGTAAAGGCCAAAGTCCCGTGTGGCCCTCAGGACCCTCTTGTCTGTCTCCCCACGTCTCTGACTTCATGTCCCCCACTGCCCTCTGTCACTCTGCCCTCAAGGTGGCAGTCCTATGCCTCGTGCTCAATACCTGTGAGTGCTCCTTCTCATGGAGGTCCTCCCTGACCTTCCTAATGAAGGCCGTACCTCACCCCCACCCCCACCCTGTCCCCGCACCCCATCCCTCTTAGCCCGTCCCATTTCCCCCTTGCAGCGTACTATAGAACTGAGTGATGTGCTATGTCTATTGCTCGTCCGTCTGCTCCCCCTGGAACACGTGCTCCACGAGGACCGGGTATTCCCCACGGCCCGGAACAGTGCTTGGCACAGAGAAGACTCTCATACGCCTTTGGGGAACACAGGAATGAGTGAGCGGACAGAGGAAGGAAGGGTGCCGTCCGAAGCTCAGTTTCTGCAGCTGAGGGCCCGGGGGTATGGCATGCTTTCTCCCTGACACCAAGGCCACAGCTCTTGGCACCCAAAGTCAAGTGCGAAGGACAGGGTGGGGGGAGGTCATTCCTGGACCCCATGGTGCTCCCTGCAGCCCTGCTGGGCAGGATGGAGGATCCCTTCTTGAACCACTACCACTCAGCCTTTCCTGGGGGGGAGGGGGAGCGCCAGCTGCTCTGAGCTGGACTGGGAGCACGGACCCACAGCCCCTCCCTCGCTGTCACCACACAGTTTCCACGGTGACAACAGCTTCCTTAATAATGAGAATCAACAGCTGGATGGGGCTGATAAGGTCTGACACCCAGAATGGACCGCACAGGGGAAGGCCCCTCCGGCACGGAGGCTGAAATCCCTGGAGACCCAAGCAGGGGGCAGGGGGGCCGGAGGATGTCTCCAGCTGGTCACAGCCCTCTCAGGGACTTTCCAGCACCCCCCATCCCCTCCTCCCCATCGCGGCCCCAGGCTTGTTGACAGACTCTGTGCTGGGGAGAGTAATTACTTCCTTAATCCTGTGCAGGAGGGAGAAGGGGGAGAAGGGATCAACTGACAAGTTCATTTATCTCGGCAGAAATGGAGGTGTGCAAGGGGCAAGGGCCCGCTCCGATCCCAGCTCTCGCTCGCTGCCCTACTGTGGCAGCAACGGCAGCCTTTGCAAGGGCCTCAGGGTGGGGGTGAAGCCCGCCATGGGCGGGGGGGGGGGGAGGCCCTGCCCCTGCTGGAGGGGGTGCCGTGGCCACCAACAGCGACTTTGGTTATTTGAGCACCCCTGTGCCCGGGGATTATCACCTCGTGTTCACAAGAGCTGAGGCCCACGGCTCGCTGGGGAGTGACCGCCCTGGTTCCCATGGGCTGGCCCCGGGGCTTGGACTCAGGCAGCCTAGCTCCAGAGTCCCCGTCCCAGCTCTGTGGCACTTCCTCTACACCCCGTAGGGCTCATGACATCCCACAGGCGTCCAGATCCACTGAAATGTTGAAATTCTCCTTTCAGCTAACGCAGCCCAGCCCCCAATCACCCCCTTGCTGTGGTTCTTCTCCCCTGAGATGAGGGGGAGGGGCTGCAGTTCTGGGAGCCACTGGGCTAGAAACCTGAATGCCCAGTGAGAAGGAAAGAGATCCAATCCAAGGCTTAGGCCCTTGTTAGCACCCCCGGTACTACCTCCTGGCCCTGGCTCTGGAAACAGGAACAGCTCCGGGCAGGGCAGGGAGAGGCCTGGCCATCCAGCAGGGGCACATCGAAGTGTCACCCCCCTCTCAGGGATCCTGCTGCACCTGCTGCCCGGGGACAGGCCCCGCCAGGGAGACGAGACCCAGGCACTCTGATCCTGTCTCCTGCATGGGTCAGGGGGCAGGCGCTGTGGGATCCTCTCTCCCTGCAGAGGCCAGCCCTGGGCTCTAAGACCATTTCTCAGTCCGGGGGCCAGCAGACAGCGTGGCAAAGTTCCCTCCCAAATGCTACTTCTGACTCACTTCCTTCCCTAAATCTCTGGCCCTCAAGACCCAGGTCCAGGGGCTGTTGGGGAATAGCAGGGCTGGGGAGAAGCCAGCCTAAGGCCACAAGGGACCACGGACCCTCCTGCAGGAGCTAGGAGCTCAGCGGCTCAAAGCGGTCCAGCCCAGCCTTGCTGTCCTGCAGCTGGGGTGGAGGGAGGGGATTCTAGAGGCCCTCACCTGGCAGGGAGGACTGGGTGCTTAAGGGGAAAATGCTGGTGCTCAGTAGGCTGGAGGGGTGCCCACCTTCCACCCCCCTGCCTCCCTGATAGGCCTTGCCTCTGCCAGTCTGCCCACCGCTTTGCAAGTCATTACTTTCATTTGAGAGTCAAAGTACATTGAAATCAGAGTCCATTACTCCCATGCTCTGGTAATCACCTACTCGGTTGGGCAAAGACCCAAAAAGAAGCCGGAGTCCCTTATACCCTGTTTGGAGGGCTGTAATCATGACCACGGCCCTGAGCGTAAGGATCGGCCTCCCAGAATCAGCACTGGGAACCTGGACCTGAAGGGGGTCCTGGAGCCCTCTGAAGCTCAGCTGGAGCCCAGAGAGGGTGAGCGATTTGCCAAAAGTCACAGAGCTAGTGAGTGACAGGATGGAACTAGCTGGACCAGGGCAGGAGACAGGGAGCTGAGGGCTTTGCTTCCCCTTCGGATGGGCAGACAGCCAATGGAACGGCGAGCGTGCCAGTGCCTGACCAGTGGCAGACTCGTCGGTCTCTACCAAGAGCTGCTGCTAGGCAAACTCCATGTCTGAAGCAGAGAGAGAGCCAGGGAAAGAGAGGTCAGGAAATCTCAGAGAAGGAACCGGTGAATCTTCTCCTGGCCACATCTTCCCTCGTCCTAATTGGTCACAGAATTTCAGGGTGGAATCCCAACTCCTTCCTTGTCTTGAATCCCCTCTCCAGCATCCCTCCCAAGCGGTCACTCACCATATGCTTGCATACCCTCAGTGCTGGGGAGCTCACTACTTTTCAGGCAATCGGTGCCATCTTTGGACCGTTCTCATGGTCAGGACCTTCAGATTTCTGAGCCCATGTCAGCTTCCCCAGCGCTTCCTGGGACATCAGATCAAGGCTAATTTTGCAAACAGGTCAAGACCTCCTGAGGCACTTGTACTCTCTTTACCACTTGAGCTCACCCCTGGGTCCACTGCTCATCAAAGAAGGTAATTCTCCAGGGAGGAGGCAATGGGCCAGCCAAGAAAGGGACACTACCACCTCTTTATTCTAGAGGCATCTTTGCTCTGGCCTCATCAGCCCGGGGCACTTCGGTGATAGTTCATTCATTTGGAATTTATTGCCACAAAAATTCTCCAGGCACACTCAGAGATGCTGGTCATCTACCCCAACGTGGCAGACGTGAGAGAAAGTCAAAGACAGAGAGAGACCGTTCACCCAGAGAATTCTGTGTGTGAGCACCCGGCTGTATGTACACAAGTCCAGGGGCTCAGGGACCCTTGGGAGTCTCCTGCCCTCTGACTCAGCTGGGGCTAAGGCCGATGGATTTAGCCACAAGATCCCCGGCAAAGAAATAGGAGCCCCTGGCCCCACAGCCCTGTAAGCCCCTTTCGTCTAGGCCTTCCCAGACCGAACTCCCACTTTGAACCTCATTTCTCTTTCACTTCCTTCATTCCCAGGAACATCAGGACCTGTCAGTCCCCCACAGAAAGTTTTGTAGTTCTCAAAATCATTTTCCCTTCCCCGCTCACGTGATCTCCACAGCAATCTTGGGAGGCGCTTAGGAGATGGGTTATTCTCCCATTTCACAGGTGGAATGACTGAGGCTGTGCGGGTAAGCTAAAAAAGGCTTGGAAAACAAGCGGCCCGACAGGCCTGAACTACTTTCCACAAGATGGGTCCCCTGCAGGCCCCTGAGATAAAAGATTCGAGGACAAGTCTACCCGAATAATATACAATCCACATGAGATGCGAACTAGCCCACCATCAATGGAGGCATCCAGAACTCCGGGCTTCAGGCCCTCCCTGGTCTCAGCGCTGCAAACTTCTAGCAGAGGAGCTGGGAGCCTTCCTGCCTTCTCCCCAGCCCACCTCCTGACTCCAACCACGTTAGGCTGGGTGCAGCCTGGCACGACTTTCTGGAGTCAGAAGGTCATGTGGAAGATGGAAGGTGTTTAGACTGGGAGGAGGAAGAGGAGTGATCTCCCTGTCCTTTGAGGTATCCAAGCAGAGACCTCCACAAGGGGTTCATCCTTTGGACATAAAATAGATGAACTGCCTCGCATGAACCCTGAGGTCCTCAGAGAAAGTCCAGACAGCTCATGAGCAGCAAGGAATCTAGGGGCAAGGGCCTAGAAGCCCCAGGACTCACAGACAGTGGCCAAGTTGGAGCCATAACTCAGGGGTCTTGCTTCCCAGTCCAGCGATCGGCCACTTACCATTGTGTGACCTTGGCAGGTTCATTCTCTCCCTGGCTCTCAGCTTCCCAAGCTCTGGAGTAACGGCTGGACTACAGCGGCTTCAAGCCCCCAAGTTCTACGGAATCTCTTAGATTCTGCAATATCATGGAAAGGTAGAGCCAAAGGGGCCCTAAGCGTGGAACAGGAAGGGAGTCAGGGGTTCCTCACCTCCACGTCCTCAAAGCCTGTCTCTGGGCAGTACTAGGCTCTTGGGGTTCACCGTCCCCCCAGGCACAGCGCGCCTTTGCCCTTGAGGCTTGGGCGTATTTGCCCCTTCGAGTTGCATGTCCTCTGCCCGGCTAGCTGAGACAGGGTGACCTTGTTCTGGCCATGCCAGCCAGGCTCCCCAGGGAGCTGTGAAACACAGTAGGCTCATGAGCCCAGGCACAACCTCTAGACTTGGTGACCAGTGATGAGTCCAAGCAGGATGACGGACGGGGATTCCGTGCGGATGGGCAAGAGGGTTGCACTGTCTTTGATTAGTGACCCAGAGGGAAAAAGAGATCCTCAAAGATACTATCTTATAGGTACTCCATTGTAGAGGTCCTGAGTTTGAAACACCCCAAGAACAGGGCTCCCGACTGGGTACGCACACTCTGTACACACACACACACACACACACACACACACGCATCCACACCCACACAGAGCACACCCGTGGAGGGCACACCCCGGGCACACGAACATCGGGCACATAGGTACACATACTTGAAATGGAAAAAAGAGTTAGAGATTGAAAAATCAGAGGCCCTCAGGGCACCTGGGTGGCTCAGTCGATGAAGCGTCTGCTTTCAGCTCGGGTTGTGATCCTGGTGTCCCAGGATCAAGCCCCGCTTCGGGCTCTCTGCTCAGCGGGGAGTCTGCTTCTCTTTCTCCCTCTGTGCCTTCCCCCAGCTCCCCTCCCCCCGCCTTGTTCTCTCTTTCTCTCTCTGTCTCTCCAATAGATAAACAAAATTAAAAAAAAAAAATCAGAGGCCCTGGATTTGAGGTCAGCCTAAGCTGGGCATCCCTCACATGACCATGGACAAGCCCCTTGAATCTGAGACCATTTTCTGAGCTCTGTTTTCTTCTAACTGGGTGACTTTGCAAGTCCCTTCCTCTCTCTGGGCCTCCCTTTCCCCATCTATAAAAGGATGGCTCAGTTGGTTAGGCATCTGCTTTCAGCTCAGGTCATGGTCCCAGGGTCCTGGAATTGAGTCCCACGTGGGACTTCCTGCTCAGCAGGGAGTCTGCTTTTCCCTCTGCCCTTCACTCTCTTGCTCTCTCTTCCTCTCTCTCTCTCAAATAAATAAATAACATCTTTAAAAAAAAAATGGAGAGGGTTGGAGGGGGACTCCCTGCTTCCCAGCTTCTCTTAACTCCAGAGAAAAGAAGGTGGCAGGATTGCTTTTCAAGAAGAGCAGAGACAGCTTCCCAAACTACCAGCCGGGTTGAACAGGCAGGCACTCTGGATGCTGGAGGGAGGGTGCAGGTGTAAAGGTGGACAACTGAGCTCTAGTACATGTGGGGGCATCTTCCGATTCGAGCCTCCTTCCCCAGGCTCTTTCTGCGCCAGGAGGGCAGGACAGGTCCTGGAGGCCCCCAGGGACCTGGCTCGGGGCAGCAATGGCCAGACCTCCTCCCAGCGTCGCATCGCCCCCTCCCCAGGGCCCTCGCAGGGGCTGGCCGGTGCACGCCCTCAGGCCGGGACACCTCCTTACCCAGAACGTGGAGCCGCACAGGCCGTCCATGGGGCCGAGGCGCCGCGGCCAGGAAGGCGAGTGCGGCAGCCTGCCCAGGCAGGACCCAGCAGCGCCCCAGCCGCCTCCGCCCCCCCACAGCCCCCGCGCTCCGCCCCACCCCCCCTCCGCCCCGCCCGCTCCGCCTGGCCCTGCCTTTGGCTCTTTGGGTGGAATCTCTTTGTCCTTGCGAATTGCGACAGAGCCTCCCTGAGACTGCGGCTCCAGGAGGGACTTTGGGCCAGGAGCGTGGAGAGCCGCTGATACAGTGACGACTCCTTCGAGTGGCCAGTGGGCAGCGCCGGAAAGATGTCCCTCCAGATACTGAGGCTGATGGGGCTGGAGCAGGGTCCGTGTCCAAGAGGCATAACTCTGACGGGCCAATAAGTCATAGAGCTGTGGAAAGTGACTTAGCAAGACGTCCTCCGTGAATATATCCCTGGTGAGGTCAAGGTCATCTCTGGACCTCAGTCTTTGCATCCGTGAAATGGGAATGCTTACATGCCCAGCCGATGGGGAGGTCGACCTCTCTGTCCGGGAGTTACCTGGGAACTGGCAGAAACCAGCACATGACGCGAGCTGGTGTGTGCGGTGTGCCTAAGGACAGGAAATAGGAGGGGGGCCGAGCACCATACAGACGGTGGCTTCCCATGGTTCTCTTAAATTGCTGCCTTCCTAAGGTTCTGTGGCTCCCCGATCTCGTGCCTGTTGCTGCCGCACCCCTCTGTGCCTCTACTTTTGCTTCTGAGAAACAGGGATAATCCTAGTTCCCAGGCTGACTGCTCTGAGGAGAGACCAGCAAAGGTGGCCGTACGGCATCAGGTGTGTTGCCTGGCACACTTCGTAGGCCCCCCACACGGATTCATTTCCTCCACTCTGGCCCCCGCGGGGTGAGGGGTGGGCAGACGAGGCCCCAGAAGGAGCCCCACAGTAGCACACTGCTAAAGCTGAGTCGTCACATTCTCCGTCTGTAAAACGGATTTGGGGTCTTCTTCTGCTTGCCCCAGCTTGGCCGTGTTGTGTCCTCCATCCTTCTATCTCTCACTCCCCCAGCAGGAGCACAGAAGCCAATTCACCGCCCCTTCTGGGGCTGAGAGAGAATCCCCACCCCCTCACCCTCCACCCCTGCCCCGTCTCTCTCCAGCCCTCCACCTCCCCAACCCTGTGGTCTTGGCTCTGTCCTCTGGGTCTGCCAGGTTCACCCCAGTGATCCCTTCCCTGGTACTTGTTCTCAAGAGGTGTTTTCTTTCTTGGCTGCTTAGCAGCAGGCGTGGGTGGGCCCGCAAGATAACACAGACGCAGCCAGCCACCGCCTGTCCCTCCCAGCAGGAAGTGACCAGAAGGAAGTCTCTGTCACGAGCTATCGGAACCAAGATCTGAGCCGCGCTGGACAGAGCAGGATGGATAAGGCTCCCCCTTCCCAGACAGAGGGATGGGGGGTGGAGGTCCACTTCGCCTACACGGGGCAAGGCCTCTCCACCCTTTATCTGCCCCCCTCCCTTCCACTGACCCAGTCACCCTCCACCCTGCCCCCATCTCTGAGCCCAAGACTTTCCAGAGCTTTCACATCTTGTCACAGAGTGCCTTCGGTTATATTTAGTTGTGAAGAGTCTGTCTTCCCTGCCAGTCTGAGAGGTCCCCAAGCACAAGGACCGACTGAGTCACCTCCCACCCCCCTCCCTGCCCCAGACAGTAACTTCTGTGTACCGTGTGACCTCAACAAGGCCTTTGAGGTCTCTGGGATGTGGTTTCTTGAACAACTTGGACAAAATGCCATCTAAGGTCTCTTGCAGCCCTGGTGACCCAGGCTTCTGTGGTGAGCAACTGGGGCTCCTCCTCCAACCCTGCTTCTAGCATGGGGCCAGGACCCTTGGGACTGAAGAACTGTCCCTTTGGTACCTTCCCATCTTGCCACTGGAGAGCCCTTCCCGAGCTCGTGGCTTTCGGTGAGAACCTCCGGGATCATGGGAGGGGACCTTAGCAATCCTCAATGTCTCCCATCTCTCTCGAGGTATTCACTGGGGTTTTGCCGTTTCTGGCCCCTCTTAGAAGGTGATCCGTTTCGCACAGCCCTTGAATGATAACCATGAAACTCCTAGGACATGATTGTTTTGGCTCTATCAGAGCAAGAAAACTGAGGCCCTGAGATGTCTTATCCTGGCAGGGGTGGGAGGAGCTCCCCGGCTTCCGAGCGCAGGGCTGTTTCCATGCGGCTGCTTTGGGCAGGATGCATTTCTAGTGTCCCGAGCTGTTGCATTCATGCCCCACCCCCCAGCCCATCTTCAAGGTTGCTCGGCACAGTCCCCTCCCTACACCTCCCCTCCCTTTCTGCATTTGGCAAACTCTACCCGTCCTTGAAGATTTCGCTCAAGCCCCACAGCCACCCCCCCAAATCTTCCATGAACCTCCCTCACCCCCATCCTGGGCTAAGGACCCTTCCTCTGCACCGCCCCCCCCCCCCCGCCTTGTACTCACTGATTGTCTTGCTCACCTCCCGCAGGAGACTGTGTACATCTTCAGAATAGGAACCAAGCCCATTTGTTCATTGCTGTATCCTCAGCACCCGGGACAGTGCCTGGTAAAGTTGAGCCTCAGGAAATGTTTGTTGACTGACTAAACAAGTATCTCTTGTCCTTAGAAGAGGACTTAGTGAGGCTACTGTGGTCTCAGCTACAGTCCCAGCAGTGGGCACTGTCCACTCTGCTTTCGACTTTCTAGAACCAAGATGTTTCCAGCTGGAGGCTCCTGAGAGGAGAAATAAAGACCTGTGGGTTGGGCTGCAGCAGAGACAGGGGCTGCACACCCCCCCCAAGTTTTGTGGCCCAACCCCATCCTCCCCTCCAACTGACTGCAGCTCCAGGAGGGATGGACGGAGCGTGTGCTGCGCCTCCCCCACCGGTAAGCATCCCAGGGGAACCCAGCGGAGATTTCCTGGCAGGGAGATGGAAAGATAAGATAATTGCAAGGTACAGCTCTGAGCAGGAATGACAGCAGAGAGAAGAAAGCAGAGCAAGGCAGGGACAGGGAGACCCAGGGACAGGAAATGCTGCAAACGGGGAGAGCCGGGTGGGAACTAGGGCAGGGAGGGGTGTGGGATAGCAAAGGCTATTCTAGTTCTCCCCTTGACTCACTGCCTGAGTCTTTTGAGCCCCCGTGGCTCCTTGAAGGCCTGGAGCACCCCCAAACAAGATCCAGCTCCCCAGCTCCAGTCTCCCCCTTCTCTCCTCCCATGTGGCGGGGCGGAAACCTGTTTTGTCCAGATTCCAGCCTGGTGGGGGCCACACAGAGCCCCCTCGTGGCCTCCACAACCCGCATTGATCTCATTTGGCATGTATGTGAGCACTGGCTGCTGTGCCCGATTCAGGAGTTTTCAAAGCAAGAAGAATTAATTAGCTCCATGGGCCACAGTCAGCAGCTCCCACACCTGGACTGGGGCTCAGACAGAGTTCTGAAGTTCTTAGCCGATTTCCCCCCTGGGTGTTTGCCGGACCTGCCACCTCCTTGACCTGCCTTGGAGGTCCTCGGAGGAGGGAGCCAGCCCACAACCAAACTCGCTCCTGACAGCCACTGTCCTGGATGAGTCCTGGGTCCCCTGGCCTTAGGCAGGGATCACTGGGCGCTGTGGACTCCGCACTCCCAAGGCTGGGATTCCCTATGCACAAACACTTCATTGGGCCCGTGCGCGTGTTTCCTCCTTTGGAGGGCTATGCAGGGCACGCGTCTGTAGAAGGTGTCCGTCAGTGTGCTGTCCTCTCCCTGGCCAAGTCCCTCTACGGAAGCGGCACCAGGTGGGGGGTGGCGGTGAAGGTGCTTTGTGCTGCCACCTGGTGTCTGAAGTCCTCACTGCACTACAGCGCCCAGCCCCCAGGTCCACCGGCTCAGCGGGCCCAGGAAAGGCAAGGCGAGGAGGCCATGGGGCACCAGGTTGTGATGGGTGGGGACTAGGGGTGACGATGGAGGTGAAAGCTTGTTTGGAAAGTGGGAGAGGCCTGGGTGGAGCACAGGGAGAGGACCGGAAGGACAAGAGGGGTGGGGGAGCGGTGCTCTGTGGTTCAAGGGCATTATGCCAGGGAAAGGGGATGCCTGGGAAACTGGGTGATCGCAGAACCAGCCTTGGCCAGTTCTTGGACAAACACCTGGAGCTGAGGGACACCTCCCCTTGTGGTTAAACGTCTCTCTCCTCACAGGAGCGGAAGGACGGTGGGTTCCTTTAAGCTTCTGAGTATGCCGAGCCGGGAGCCCATTTCCACAAACACAAATGCAATGGCCTTGGAAAAGGCCTCCCCTGCCAGCAATTTCGGGATCAGGATTCCTTGCACCACGCCCCATTCCCTCCCCAGTGAGAAGAGGCGGGGTTGTGTGAAGCCGGTGGGCTAGAGGTTGGCCAGACCTAGGATGCCCCAACTCTGCCATCTCCTGCCTGTGTGATCTTGGGCAGGTCACTAACCCTCTCTGAACCCATTGCCTTGTGAAAAAAATGAAAGCCTGGTATCCTTGTTAGGGTGGTGGGAGGAGTAAGTGAGAGATTGCAGAGGGGCCTCTGACTTGTTTTTAGCACCAGCTCTGCTCTCTCCTCTTGCCAGTCCCCACCCCCCACCCCCAGGCAGACCTTTTCCTGGAGTCTTGGGGGGGAGGAAGCAGAAGCAGACAAGCCCGAGGTGGGGGCCGGCCGCTGTTGACACAATTCCCCCTGAACCCCCAAGGAGAAGGCTGAGAGCAGAAGGGCCAGGGTAGATGTTCTTACCTCCAAAGGCTTCCACTGCCCTGAAGCTCCTGGCTGGTTCCAACCCTGCCCCCCACCCCAGGCCTTCATCCAAGACCTACGTTGCCGCCACCAGCCCCTCCTCATCCCAGCTTCCTGCAGGCTCCTCCACTCCCCACGTACTCTGAGCAGATACAGCCATCCAGACAGACGTCATGAGGTGTCCATCATCATTATTACTACTATTAATAAGAATCAGCAGTGTTATTATTTCCACTTTTTTTTTTTAAGATTGATTGATTTATTTGAGGGTAGGAGAGAGAGACTTTGTGCGAGTGGGGGGAAGGGGCAGAAGGAGAGGGAGAATCTCAAGCAGACTCCCTGCTGAGCACAGAGCCAACCTGGTGCTTGATCCCAGGACCCCGAGATCATGACCTGAGCCGAAACCAAGAGTAGGAGACTTAATCCACTGAGCCGCCCAGGAGCCCCTATTTCGCTTTTAATGAGACATAACAGTTTCCATCATTGACAAAGATTTTCCGTTGTTTTGGGGGGGATTGTTGGGGGAAGATAGGTGGGGGAGAGGCCACGATTCTGTCCCCTAAAATATCTACTTTGACTCCGGGGCTTCCTGGGGGCAAGGGTGGGGGGAAGCCTGGGTTGGAGGAGAGGGGGTTATAGCCCAGCTCTCTGGCTTCATTTGACCCAGAATCCTCCAACCATTAGAAGAAAAAAGGCCCCAGAGCCCCCTCCCCGGCTCTCACACCCTCATCATAGACTGCTACAGGAGTCTACAAAAATATAAAAGCTTAATCTGCAGACCCAGGTGGACAAAACTCTAGGAATTTTGTACAGTTCTGCTTTAAAAAAAAAAAAAAAGGCAGCTCCTACAAGCAGCCCCCTCTCTCTACCCAAGGAGGCCAAAGGAAAAAGAGTTTCACGCTACTGCACAGCCCAAGAGGATAAAGCCAGGTGTTTGCTTCAAGGAGAAGTATATTTCTGTCCAGAAGAACAATTAGAAATACTTTCGCCAGTTTAGAAAACAGGATGGGACAAAGCCTCCAGGTCCATCGGCCCCGCAGCCTGGCACCCCTCCCCATCCCAGGCTCATCCCAAGTTCAGAGGGGGGCTCAGGGGGTCCTGGCCAGCCCACTGGAGCTGCCTTTGAGGTTTCAAGGGTCCTGGGGTTTGAAGGTGCTGGGGATGAGGGGGTAGGGATGTTCAGGGGAGTGGGGTCAGGGTGGGTGTTTGTGGTGGCGGGCAGGGGACAGGCTGGCTGAGCCCGTGGTTGGTGCCTGTGGCACTGCCTCTTGGCACCAGGGTTTCAGACACCAGAGTATTACCAAGATAGCCCCAGAAACGAGGTTCTGGGCCACACCAGTAGCCCCTCCTCCCCTCCCCCTCCTCACCGCCCTCCCGCCCCGCAAGCTGCCTTCACCCCCTTCCTCCTCGGTGGGTTCCCACTGGGCAGGCAGCAGCAGACCATGTAAACACCTTGATGGAGCTCATTCATCACCCTCCAGGGGACCGGCTTCGCAGTCCGCAGCCTGGCCGCCCCGGCCCCACCGACTCCCCCGGGAGGTCGCCTTTGAACTCGCGGCCCCCTCCGTCTCGGGAGGGAGCAGCCCGCTCTGTTTGTGCCGCTTAAGCCCACGGCCAGCTCGACGGAGCAGTGCCCACAGTGCCGGCCAGCGGGACCTCCAAGGCGGGAGGCCGAAGCCCCGCCGACCCAGCTCAGGGGGGCCTGAAGCCCGGGGAAGGCAAACCCAGACGCGCTGGCCCCTCCCCCGCCAACCCGCAGATCCCGTGGGCAGCAGCTGAGCCCCCCCCCCCCCCCCCCCCCGTCTCCGTCGGCCCCATTAGCCAAAACAGCTTCATTATGCCAATTTCCAGCTTTCAATGTGCGGCTGATAGCTGTCAGCAGAAATAAGAGTTAATCTGGAATGACATGCACAGAGCTGCCTGGCGTGGAGGAAGCGAGAACGCTGCGGAAGACGCAGACCCTGCTTGCCTAGCCTTCCAGCCAGCGGAGGGCCTTCCCTCCGCCCTTGCCCGCCGGGAGGTGAGGCTGCGAGGTTGCAGCCCTCCCGGGGAGAGGGTTAGGTTCTCTCTGCCCCAGACAGACCGACAGACAGACACGCACACACGCACGCACACGGAGACAGCTCCCACCCCCTCCCTGCCCGCGGCCCGCTCCGCAGCTCCAGGGCCGGTCTTTCCCCAGTGGCCCCTGAAATGCCTAACTGTCCCTTTCGCTTTTACTCTGGACCGGGATTAATTTTTTTATTTTGGAAAATTACTTTATTATAGATATAGATATGTATGTATGTATATATATAAAAAGGTTCCATTTCATTTGTAAAATCTTTTCTCTTTGTCTCTTTTTTTTTCCTACAGAAAAGGATGGCGAGGTTAAAGGAGAAAATAAGTTACATTACAGTTTCCAAAGTGGTTCTCGCTTTCCGCTGAAGATGGGCCACCGGCAAGGGTTGTAATGCACTCTCGGTCCCAGCTTGTGCTTTGCAAGAAGAGGGAATATAACTAGACTGGTTATTTTAGGTTAAAATAGCCAAGAGACAGACGCCTTCGCCTCAAAAATATTCTGAGACACATACAAGTAGAAGGAAACAAGTCTCTTCAGTCACAAAATGTCGTACATCCCGCATATACTAGATTGAATTAATTTAATAAAATAGAATATACATAGAGATTCTGCACAAACGTATTGCTTTCTCCCAGTAGCTCCTGGTGTTGGGAACCTCGGCTGCACTGGGCCTCTCTCTTTCTGCCTGGACCCAGGGTGGCCAGGGCTGCTGCTCCGAACGCTCTGGAAGTTCTGCTCGTCGGTTCCCAGCGCCACTGAGGCGGGGAGGAGCGCCTCCTTGGAGTCCATACGGAACGTTGTTCAGGAACATAGCCCGGGAGGAGGAGCTAGGATTTGGCACCCAGTGGAGAAAGGTGAGTGGGGGGAGTGGGGCAGGATTCAGGGGTCCAGGTCTGCTGGGTCAGAGGCTAACCCAGAGAGACTCAGCACGTCTTTCTTTGGGGGGGGCGAGGCAGCCATGCTGTCAAGGGGGCCAGAGGCCGAGGGATCCTTGGAGTCGCTGGACGGAGCCCTCCGCCGGAGGCAGACGCCAGGGCTGGGTGGGGGCCGAGGGCCCTGACTCTCTGGGGGGTCTATGGAGATACTAGGTGGGCTGAGTTTTTTCTTGGGCCGGCTTCCAGGCCCCCCCAGAGGCTGGCCCCCAAGGCTAGAGGGGTCAGGGCCCAGCCTGGGTTGGGAGCCGCTGTCCAGGCAGCTGACCGCGATGGAGTGTCTCCTCTGCTCATCGAGCCAGGACGCAGGCCGGCGCCGGCAGCTCTGCGCCTCCACGCTGTGACACTTCTTCAGGTCCCGCGGGGACGGGGGCTCCTCCTGGCTGCCCACGGTCAGGAGGTCTCCTGAAATCCAGCTCAGCTCCGTGTCTAGCTCTAAGCTGCTTCTGGTCTCTGGTGGGCCTTTGCTCCAGGTGGGTTCTGAGCCTGGGCAGGGGGCCGGCGGGGGCATGTGCTTCGAGATCTTGCTCTGGCGGCGGGGCTGCTGCTGCATCTGGGTGCCCAAGTGGCCCCAGAAGGAGGAGGTCCGGACCAGAGGCGGGGAGGGCCCACTCATCTCGGACAACAGGTCTTCCTGGCTGCCCAGGCCCTGCATGTCCAGAGAATCAGTCCTTATTGCTGCCTGTGGGAGGTGGGAGGAGAGATCAGCCCAGGGGCTTCCACTCCCCTAGGGACTGGCCTCTGCCCATGTCCCCCGCCCTCCCATCCCAGATAACCCCCTCCTTCCCCTGCAGGCCCACCCCAAGCAAGAGTGACAGTAGTTGGTCTTATTGGGAGACAGGGACCATGTGCAGCCTGATGTCCCCTGTCCTTCCCCCACGCCTGCAGGAATGGCTCTCGGAAGCTCCCAGCCCCCGGGGACACAGGAAAGCACTGGGACAGCTTTGCTCCCAGCCCTTTGCATATACGATATTTCTTTGGCCTTGAATACCCTTCTGGAATGACAAGCACTCCTCAGCTTTACAGGCTCAGGTTCTCTGTGACACGGTGCCTGACAATCTCCATCCTCAAGTTAAAACTAACCCCGTCCTCCTCTTCGGTCCCTGCACCACACACACGTGCCTCCCGGCTGCTAAGCCCTATCGCCACAATGGTTCGACCACATTTATGTCTGCGGTTAGCCTGTGAGCTCCGGAGGGCAGGGGCTGAGTCCCCCGTGCCCGGCACGCAGAAGCTGCTCTGTGAGTCTTTGTAAAATGGACGAGGATGCCACCTGCGTCCTCAAGTGTGTGGCGTTGAGTCGATTCTCACGTGGCCACGATCACACATGAAGGCACACAGGGCACGGGCTGTGGCCTTGTCACAGTGGGGACAAACAAGCCTTCCGTGACTGCCTGAGCCTCAGCTGTGTACCCGTGGAACGTGGGCCCCGGGCTTGGCCGAAGGCGGAAGTCCCTAAAATGTGCCTTGTGTCCCTTAGCTAAGTCTCGAGGTACAGAGGCTAACTGGGTCCGGGTAAGGGAGTCTGGAGATGTGGTTCTCCTGCCAAGTTGACCCATGTCCCTGAGCGACCGTGGCCTGGTCTCCAGGCCTCCTCAGTGAAAGAAGGGAGGGGGATACAAACACCACAAGGGCCCAGACCACCTCTGCTTTGCCCGGTATCGTGTCCCCGGTACCTAGACCTGCCTCTGGCACGTGGTCCGCGCACAGCACACGTCTGCTGGAAGAATGGACGTGGCAACCCTGGTCGTCACCAACAGCCTAGGGTTCCCAGCAGAGGGACCGGCGCCAGGCCCCAGCCCACCTCTCCACGCCTGCTCACCTGGCGCCTGAGCGGCCTCTGAGCCAAGGGGGAGCGGCCTGGTGGGGGCAGCTTGGGGATGGTGCCCCAGGCGGGAGGGCCGTGGGGCTGGAGCAGGTGGGGTGTGTCTTTGGGAAGCTGCAGGGTGTAGCTGGTGTCTGCTGGCTGGGAGTGGATGGAGAAGACAGAGCCTGTGGGCAGAGGAGGGAGGAGAGAGAAGAACTGGAAGGTCAGTGGTCTGGCTCTCACCTAAGTCCCTCCCCTCCACTCTCCTTCCTCCTCTGGGGCCTCTACCCTCCCCACAGACCACTCATCCTGGATTGAAAGCCACTTTCCGCAGGCTGGGGGTCCCTTGGAGGTTGGAGATTCCTCTCTTGCTGCCTCAGTGCCCCCTCCGCCCCCCACGTCAGGACTGGGCTGAGGCAAGGATGGGGTCTCCCTGTGTGAGCCGAGCCGGCCTGCCTGAGCCCTGCTACCTGACTGAGCTTTGGGGAGCCCCCAGCTTCTGGAACCTAGAGAGCCCTCGGCGGTGCTTCCATCCCGGCACATGAGGCTGTCGTTGGGCAGGGAGTGCGTCCGGCTGACCCCAGACTTCCGCACAGTCAGCAGGTCTGGTCCAGATGCGAGGGGCATCTCCCCGGGGTGGGGCTCCATCTGCAAAAGGAACAGGGGAGGGAGGTGGGGAAAAGAGGGGGCATCCGGATTGGCTACCTGAGGCAGAGCTGGACAACAGAAACCAGAAGCCCTCCCCCCCAGGCTCTGGCCCCATCCCCTCCCCCCACAGGGCAGTAATGGGATGAGTTAGTCGGAGGGGGAAAAGGGGGCAGACACATGGATGAACCCTCCAGCACAGCAAGGAAGCAGGTGGGAGGAGTCCCTGCCCCAGAAAGCTATCCAATACTGCATCGCCCCCCCCGCCCAGCCTCCTGGTGGGGTTGGTGGAGGAGTGAGAAGGTGTCCAAAAAAGGGAGAGCAGCCCCCAGGCCCAGCCCAGCAGGTGGTTCAAGAGGTGGTTGGGGGGGGGCATTAAGAGACTCTGAGCAGCACAGCGGAAGACAGAGGCCAAAAGCTAAAAGCACCCCCATATCCCTACGCTGGGGCTTTGGGGGGTGGGGGGAGGAATGGGGAGGATGCACCCAGTGAACAGGGCCTGCCTACACAGCAGAGGCTGCCTCACTCCCAGTACTTGAAGACAGCCCCGAGACCCAGCACTGAGCAGGAGCTGGGTTAATGTGGGTTCGATGACAGGTGACCGCTAGGGGAATGTCAGCTGGCTCACCTGCCTGCCTCCCCCACCTTTTGATTACTCAATGACTCTGGCAGGTGGCAAATGGGAGGTGGGGGCAAGGTTTGAATACCCTGAATTCCACGGACTCAGGGCCTCCCTTACTGGACAGACTGAGGGTGGGAGTGAGTTTTTTGAATTTATTTCAAAGAAAAGCAGTAATCAGCTTTTGACCCCAGATGGAAGGAGCCAAGGTTTGCTCCCAAAAGATTTCTCCATCACCCCGTGGCCACCTTCCTCCTTGGGGGTCCCCTATACCCTCCATTCCTAGTTCTCAGAGAGGCTGGAGGGTCCATGTCCCCACACAGGCCCAGCCAGTTAAGCGGCCCCATCAGGGGCTGTTGGAAGAGTCTGGAGCCTTTGCTTGCCCTCTCAGCCCACGCTCCACTTCTGTCAGGCACTCCAAGACCCCTAGGGACCCCCAGCCTGTGGTCAAGGCCCTACCCCAGCTGAGCCCTGCTGTGAGGAAGGAGCTCCTGTCTCTTAAGTCAGTAGAGGAGGGGCGAGGCAGGGCAGAGGGGGCTGCTCGCAGTCTGAAGGGGAAGGGGAGCTGGCCAAGGGTGGAGAAGCTGTCCCAAACACAAAGCACCCCTCCCCCCCAGGACATGGGGACACACAGGGACAGCAACCGGGAGACAGGGACAGCCCCCCAGGCGGAAGGGCAGAGTGGTACCAACAGAGATGTAGCTTTCACCCACTGCGTGGAGGGGGGAATGGCTCATGTGGCAAGGACGTGGGAAGGAGGGGTGCGGGGAGGGGAAGGGCTGGCTTGCACAGGCTCCAAATACAGAGACTGACTCCGCATCCAGGCAGGCCCCTTGGTCAGCTGCCAGATGCCACCTCTGTTTTGGGCTGTGTTACTCCTGGATGTCTGGATTAACTCGTTCACAACTGTGCCCCTGGGCCCTTGAGGCCCCAATTTAATCTTGTCTAATTTCTTTGTCCACAGTGGGGAACTGGAAAGACCTAGCGAAGCCTGGGGCACCAAGTGCCTGCTGGTGGATGCCCCCGGGTGGGGCCTGGTGGCAGAGAGAGAGAGAGGAGGGGAGGGATCTGGAGCCCTGCAGCCAGCCCAGCCCCTGGGGAGGCTGGGGGAGCAGTAAGGGGCTATGTGTAAGTACATTGCTCTCCAGGGCACTAAGTAAGAGTGTGTGAGTGTCATCAGGCAAAGAGTCATCCGTCAGAGCTAGAGAGCAGGACGGTTCAGACACAATCTCTGACGTCAGAGACAGAGCCTCCATCTCAGCTAGAGGGATCTAGACAGGGAGAGAGATTATCAGGCATAAGAAACCAGGACAGCGCACACGCTCGCGCGTGCACGCACACATGCACACGCACACACACGCGTGCGCACACACAGAGCCCCCCTCCCCCCCTTTCCACGAAGCACAGAGGGGTGGGGGGAAGGCCTCTCTTTTCTCTCCCCACCCCTCTCCCAAGTCAACTGACAGCACCTCCCCCACCCCCGTTCAAGCCCCTCCTCTGATCAGAGAGGCTGCGGCACCAAAGAGCCAGAGCGGAACCCACAAAGCAGGAGAAGCAGAAACTTATTCTAAAGATACCCCCTGAACGGCCCCCTCCCACACTACCACCAGCCAGGGAGGAAGCAGGGAGCAGGGAGGGCTTTCAGACTCTCAGAAAGATGAGACCAGGAAAAAAAAAATGAAGAAAGGCCAGCAAAGCGCCTCTCTGCTCTCAGCACAGACAGAGCAGCGTGGGGGGCGCTGGGGACAAAGCCGCCAATCTGATGACTGTTTTCTGCCTATTCTCTCTGCTTCCAAAAGCCTGGCAGGACTTGGCCTGCCCCCAGATTCTGGCTTCTCCCCTCCTGGGCCCTCCTCCGCCTGCCGGCAGCTTGCCCGCCCTCTTCAGCTTGGGTTCTGGGAGATGCTCTCCTCCTGCCGCCAGTCTGAATTGAGCACGCTGGGGTGGGCCGCCGCCGTGCAAACTGGCTGGCTCACCGGGGAACTGGGGGGCGATTTCAGTGCCTACAGCACCCCGGGGGGAGGGGAGGGCCATCCCTCTCATCTGCCTGATCACCCCATCATGTCCTCTTCTCTCCCTGTACCCCCCCACCCCCACCCCGTGAGCCTCCTTCAGGATGGGAGGTCTTGGGAAAGGATGTGCTCTCTCACTGATCATTCTAGGTCACTGCCAGGTTGAAGTCCCTGTAGCCTATCTGAGACTGAATCCCAAGAGGGGACTGAAGAGGTCAGGAACCCTAGAGGCAGTGTCCCTTCCTATGTGAGGCTCACTGTCTCTTTGGATCAAGCTACAGGTGTCCCAGGTACTGGGAAGCTGCCTTCCTTCCCCTCCACCTGGCAGAGACTGTGGAACACTAGGCTTTTCTATCTCCCACTAACAACCTGTTTCCTTGCCTCCACTCCAGGCCTACTGGGGGCTTCCCTGCAGCGCCTGACCTAGGAGAGATGGCAGGGCGCTCTGCCAAACAGAGGGGGTCAAGGGCAGCCAGACAGGTCACAAGGGGAGAAGAGGTGGGCAGGAGAACCCCAGAAAGCCAAGGAGCTGCGTTTCGATGGGTCTGGTGGAGAAAAACATGCAGAGCTGTGGAAAGGGACTGGGCTTACGAGGGACACCCAGTCTTATTTCACAGCGAGGTCCCCAGAACCCACTCTCAGCTGGAACCTTCCATTCGCTCTCAGGGCCAGGTCAGAAAGCACTGGCTACTGAGAGCACTCATCATGTCTGGTGGCTCCATGGCTAAAAAAGCCACCAAACAGAGGCTTTGGGGATGGGTGCTGGACAGAGGAAAGAGGCAGACTGTGGCCCAAGACATATCCCTCCACAGGCTCCCTGACCACCTGCACTATCCCCAAAAGACCTTCTCCCCTGGATTTGGCACCTCACTTCCTCCACTCACTAGGGTCCCACTGCCAACTTGTCTTCTGACCCCTCCTCTTCTTGTCCAGGTTCTTTCCGACAATGCCTTCTGTAAACCTCTCCTCCATTCATCCTTCTCCCCGGAAGTGCAATCTCAGTGTCCCTACCTTCCAAGTATGTGTTCCAAGGGTTGATCTCAGCTCATAAGAACCCCTGGCTGCCTCCTGCCAAGCCCAAAGCTCAACTGAGGCCCTGAGGCTGTTCTTTCTCTGGCCACCCAGTGGGCAGGAAACACGCCTCCCCCGAAGCACGGCACAGCATGGCACAGCCCGGCACAGCACGGGGGACACAGTAACCTTTGGTTCGGAGCCGCCCAGGCTGCGAGCGGGAGGGAAGGCAGAGGGCTGGCCCCCAGGGCCTGCCAGCTCGTCCATCAGCTTCAGCTCCCCTTCCAGAGAGCCCTGGATCAGCAGGGATATGGTGTCAAACAGCTGTCTGTCCTGGGGAGGACCAGCCCAGGAGGGGAGCCGGAGAGTCAGGGGAGTGGGGTTCAGAGGGCAACGAGGGGAAGTGTCGTGGTGGCGGGGGATTGACAAAGACACACAGAGGGAGAAAGAGGAGGAGGAGGAGGTCATACACACACACACACACACACACATAGGCACACACACACACACACACACACCCCAGCAACAAAGAGACAGGAGAAGGAGGCGGGGAAAGGACAGAGGAGAGAAAGGTGTGGGAGGGGGGAGAATGGGAGCCGGAGATGAGAAGAGCTCACAGGGAGAGAGGGAGAGGGAAAGCCAAGGTAGAGAAAGGATTGAGAGATGGAGTCAGGCAGGTTGAAGGGTGGGAAGGAAAGGGGTTTGGTAATCGGGCAAGGGTAAGAAAGAAACAGGAGGGAAACAGAAAACTTAGCCTTGGACCTAAGAGCCAAGAAGGGGAGGCCAACTGGGCTGGAGGCTCAGGGCATGGATGAGGCAGCACACGTGCCCGTGGCTTGCTGGGGTGGCCCTGTGCTTCGAGGACAGGCAGCCATCTCTGGGGACGGGCAGGAGATGGCTCATGCCTCAGCATCTTGGCCAGAGGGGCAGAAGGACCCAGGCGGGGCCCCGGGGTCTGCCACGCTGCCCGCTCCCTGTACACCGCCCACCTAGCCACTGGCCACCAGTCCCACGCCCCTCTCGGCAGGGGTGGCTCTCTGCTCACCGTGGGGTGCTCCAGGGAGAAGTGCGAGGCCGCTCCGGCGTGGGCCGCAGCGTGCGGGGCCCCAGGCTTGGGGCTGTCGGGGCCGTCGGGGCCCTCGACCCCAGGCCAGAGGAAGGGACTGCCCAGTGGTGAGTGGGGCTGCGGGCTAAGCGTCTTCATCTCCAGCTCCAGCTCGGCCTCCAGCTCGGCCTCCTCCTTGGCCTCCTTGTTGCTTTCCTCCAGGTGCTTCATGAGCACGGCGATCACCACATTGACCAGCACAAACTGGGCCGTCAGCACGAAGGACACGAAGTAGATGGGGGAGATGACCGTATTGTAGCAGGTGGACTCCTGGTCGCAGTCCCGGAGGGTGTCCTGCGGGCAGCAAAAGCATTACACACTGTCCCAGGGAGAGGGAGTTCTAGAGAGTTCCTGCATGGGGGAATCACACACTTTTATTCATGGCCACTCATCTTGCCGAGGAATCTGGGCTCAAGGAGGGGAACTGCCTCCCCGGGGCCAGGGCCAGCCCCGGGAGGGTCCCTGCGGCTGTGGGCGCTCACCTTCATGATGCCATTCCAGTTGTCACCTGTGGAGACTCGGAAGAGGGTCAGGAAGGCCATGCCAAAGTTCCGAAAGGTGGCATGCCGGCCCAGGCCCTCGCAGGGGTGCGTCTCGTCACACTCTAGAGGAGGAGGGCAGGAGAGAGGGGCTGGGAGTTAGCGCGGGAGCCGCTGGGCCTCCAGCCCTGGCTCCTCTGCCCTCCCCACCCGGACTCACCCAGGTCTCCAAAGAGCTCCACACCCAGAGCTGCAAAGATGAAAAACAACAACATGAAGAGAAGTCCCAGGTTCCCTACCTGGAAGAGAGGAAAAGAAATGGGAAAGGTGCCACTGGGTCTCCCAGTCAGCTTCCGTGAGCTCCCTACTGCCTGTCCCTTCGGGAAGTACTCCCTCCTCCCCAAGAGGATCCCTCCCCCCTTCCCCCCCAGCTACCTGGGGCAGGGCCTGCATGACTGTGTCGAGCAGCGCACGCATGCCCACGGCCATCTTCAACAGCTTCAGCACTGCAGGACAGGACAGGGCGGTGAGCCGGCCCGCCGGCTCCCGGGTCGCACAGGGGGTGGAGCCAGCGCGGGGCGGGGCTGCCAGGGCTCCACCCCTGCCCTCGGCCCAGCCCCCAGCCCTCCCCTTCGGCAGAGGCTGGGGCCGGGAGAGAGACCCGTGGGAACACACACACACACACACACACACACACACACACACACACACACGCCAGCCACAGAGCCGCCCCCCGCCATTTCCCCCTGGGTCAGTCACCGTGGGCAGGTGGGTGGTGGGCGCGCAGTCGGGCACTGACCTCGGGCAATGCGTAGCACCCTCATGATGCGGATGATGGTGGGGTTGATGGGCAGCGAGGCATTGACCTCGATCTCCTCCAGCGTGATGCCCATGATGGACAGCAGCACGATGGCCAGGTCCAGCTGGTTCCACCTGGAAAGCCCAGGACACAGCTCCCTGAGGGGGGGGGGCACCGTGGAGGAGGGGGCAGTGGTGGCAACACAAGCGACTAAGGAAAGGAGGGTGGAGGTCAGCCAGTGCCCCCTCTCCATCCTGTGGAAAAGGCATGGCTTGACTCCGGTCACCAAGGCACAGGTAGGACTAAGACTTTAGCTCAAGGACCTCTGCTTTTCATTTGTATTCATTCCTTCGGTTTTTTTTGTTTTTTGTTTTTAATTTGGCACTTATATGCTGTTTACCAGGTGCCAAGCACTGTTTTAAGGGCTTCACAAATAGGAACTCAGAATCTTCGCAGTACGATTTCTCCTTTTTTAGGTAAGGAAACCAACACACAGAGAAGTTAAGGAACTTACCCAAGGTCACCAGCTTCTAAGTGGTGGAGCCAGGATCCGAATCTGGTCCAGGCAGTCTGGCTCCAGGCTCTGTGCTCTTAAGCCCAGTCGATTTCCAGCTGCCTGTGTCCCCCAGGCCCTGGATGCCCCCCACTCCCCCTTGCCATCAGCCCTCAGTGGGTCCTAGAGCGGAGGCTGAACCTCAGGAGTCCAGAAAGCTTTTCAGGTATTTCCCTGGGAGACGTGTCCTTTCCCCCACTCCCCCACACCCCACCACTCTCTGTTACCTGTCCTGGAAGAACCGACGGAAGCCAAAGGCCACGAGCTTAAAAACTGACTCCAAGACAAAGATGACAGTGAAGATATAGTTGCAGATCTTCAAGGCCTCGTCCAGGATCTGGCAGGGATTGGCGGGGGGGCGGGGGGGATCTATGCAGGGTCTCCTAAGGCCCAGGGGGGATGCCTGCCCCTCCCCCTCCAGCACACTCCCGGATCTGGGAGACAAGTGAGTCTAAGGGGACCTTTCTTTTCTGTCCCTGCCATGATGGTCAGCCATTGGCCACCACACCAGGATAGACGAGGGTCCTTATGCATGATCCAAACTTTGTGCTAAAAGATCTCTATCCTTGAGGGATGGGGAGGAGACCACATGAGAATGTGCCGGAAGGCACGGAAGACTAGAGCCTGGAAAGGGCCTTGTGCATAACTAATTCAACATCGCCATTTTATAGCTGGGGAGCCTGAGGGCTGGAGGACAGCAGACAGTGGCTGATCTGAGGAGTGGCAAGACCATTGGTGAGTTTGGAGCTGGACATTCACTAGAATCGAAACCCTGAAAGGGCAGACACTGGTCTTCACTGGCCCGCCTTCATTACCCTCAAAGGGTAAACAAGCCCATGGCAGGCACTCAATAAATATTTGTCGGGTGAAGAACTCAGGTCCTCCACTTCCTAGCTGTATGACCTTGATCTAGTCACGGAACCTCTCTGAGGCTCAGCGTCCTCATCCGTAAAGCCAAGAAGAGACCCACTTCCAAGAGTCACTGCAAGGTGTAGGCAAGGAACTCCCACAGGGTGCCTAGGACATGCCCGAGGAACCCCGGCACAGGGGTCAGCCTCACCCCACAGTCCCCCGGCTGGACGCAGGGCCCGGAGGGCCAGTCACTCGCTCCTACCTGGGGCTGCTGGTAGTGCTCCATGGCCATGGTGACCACATTCAGCCCAATGACTCCCGTGATGAAGAGGTCCAGATAATGGCTGGTACACAAGTGGTGGACGAGGAGCCGGAAGCGAGAGTAGTCGGAGTAGTAGGGTTTGCACTGGGCCTCTGGGGGGGGGCAGGGGGGAGAGCAGAGCAGCCATCGGGCTCCTGCCCACGGCGCCCCCGCCACCCGAGTCCCTCACAGCCGCCAGCCTCTAACGCCAGAGCCGCCGCATTCCAGTGTCCTCCGCATCCTTGCCCTCCACACACTGACTTTCTCGGGGGGCCAGGGGGGGGCTCCCTCAGCGTCTGCCCTCCAAGCGTCTGTTCTACAGGCTACGGTTGGGTGCAGAAGGGGTCAGGACATGCAGAGGCCCCCGCCCACATTAGACACCAGGTGAGCCCCGTCCCCGAGGCAGCCTCCAAAATCCACCATCCCCTCACAATGCCCTTGACTCGGTGTCCCGCAGTGAGGCCAGGATCAATACGGTGGAAAACAGCCAGTTTCATCAGGCTCAGAGGAAGCGCCATCAAGAGAGGCAAAGGCCCTTGCTCCTTCACCATGCTCAGCCCCTCAGGGGGGAGCAGAGCAAATTACCCAGAGCTGGGATTTGGGGATAACACTGGAGATTGGAAATTGCACATCTTCTTGGCTGGCCACACTGACCCACCCTGAGGGCCTCCGGAGGGCCCTCATGCGGGGGGCAGCGGGGTGCAGAGGGGAGGCCACAGGGCTCTTCGCTTCCCAGATTCATCTGGGGGGGGGGGCTCCACCTGCAGGACTCACCCAGTTTCTAATGAGGCCATGCCCCGCCTGCTCCTGGGTGTCAGGGCGGCGTCAGACTACAGGCCGGGCTGGAAGCACTGTCTGAGATCTGTCAGAGGCATATTTCTCTTGTAATTAGTGAACCACTTAGTTATAAAATCATGATGCCAGAAGGTTGGCCCGCTAAGCAGGCAGAATGAATCTGGGGGCAGGAGATTGCAGGGGTCCCCTCCTCCAGGTACTGAGGAAAGGCCAGGCCAAGTTGGGGATGGATGTCAACGGAGGGCGTTGACAGATGGGTCTCCCAGGCAGCCACAAAGAAAGAAAAGGCTCCCCACGGGGAGGCTCGGGGGCAGCCGCAGGTCCCAGACAGCCCTTCCCCCTCGGAAAGTCTAGGGCGGAAGCCAGCCAGCAAGGGCTGCCGCCTCTGAGGCCCGCGCCAGGGGTGCCGGCTCGGGGGCAGCAGGAAGCTTTGGGTCCAGGCCAGCTCAGATATAAGTGTCCTTCCCCATGCAGAGGACTATTAACAGAGAGGTAAACTGAGGCAGGGAGTGGCCTGGGGTGGGCCCCCACCAAAGGCCGAAGGAAGAAGAGTGCCCAAAAGCTACACGTTCAGCCTCACCGGGTGCCACTCTCCAGCATCGGCCTAGAGGTGTGGATGACCAAGAGGCAGAAAGTCCCGAATGTTCTGGTGCACCATAGGGTGCGTTAGGCCATCATTTTGTTTTCAGAGATGGGCCAGCCAACTCTGGCTTTGTTAGCTCCGATGGCCCTCTGATCCCCAGGACGGGGGCAGGTAGAGAGGCTCGGGACGGGGGACAGCACAAGGCCACGGGTCATCCACACGGCGATTTTGGAGGGCGGACCAGACGAGCCGGGCCTCTTCCTTCCTTCCTTCAGTACCCACAAGAACCAGAGGGCGCTAGTCGCCCCACGGTGCCTCAGCAGCTGGAACGCTGTCTCTGCATTAATCTCCGTAAGTGCCAGAGCACCCGATCCCATTATGCTAAAATATGAATGGAGAATTAACTAAAATGTTTGAATACAATTAGGTTAGAAAAAGTGGCTCCTTATTAGCCCCCTTATTAGCTGAGACAATGCAGAGGAGAGGTGGGGAGAGGCCCCCCTCTCCCCTGTCCCCCTAGTCTGAATGCATAGGCAGCCCCAGGCCAAACGGAGCTGCGGCTTCCCCCTCTGCCTTCTGGCCTTGCTCTAGCTGTCGAGGGGAGGCAGGCTGGGATCAGCCTGGGACCCTCCTCCACGCAGCCCAGAGGAAAGGGGGCCACAGGGCAGAAGGCAGGGCATCTGCTCAGAGTGACAGGTGCCAGGCCCTTGAGGTCTGCTCCTCCAGCCCCAGCCCCCACCCCAGACCAGCAGGTGCCGAGGCTGCCAGAAATCCCCCTTCAGAGCACAGGTCCAAAGAGTCCCAGGGCTGGTCTGATCAGCATGCCCTTTGGCCAACCCCTTTGTCTTACACAGGGAGAGAACAAGGCCCCGCACAAGTGAGTTGTCCACACATTGTGAGGCCGTGACGGAGCCAGGACCCAAACTCCCAGCCCAGATCTCTCGCCCGCTGCCTGGTGGGTTTAGACACAAGGCCTTGGGGCCTTGCCCCAGAGGGGCCCTTTGGAGAATTTGCCCAGAGGCTCTCGATGTGAAGTTTTGGAGGATGCCACCCCCCTGTGGCTCCCCAGGCCTGGGTTCTCCAGGCAAGCACCTGAGCTCAGAGAAGTAGAGACCTCCCGGAGTAGCCTTGAACAGGTCTGCCGCTCCGAGGGCTCCGGCCATAGCCCGTCTCCCTGCCCCCCACCTGTAGGAGCTACCTTAGGCAAAGAAAATGGCGGAGCTGGACAGGAGGGGGAAGGGCACCCCCAGGACTGCCCAGCCCCCAGCCAGGGGTAGGAGCCAGGAGAGGAGCCAGGGGGGCAGCAGGGCTGTGAGTGAGGGTAGCAGGCACAGGGAGTTAGTAGAGCCCGAGGCCCAGCCAGGGCAGAGGGTGTGCAAGGAAGAGTGACAGGGAGTAGGCGGAAGGCAGGGGTCACTCCCAGGGACACAGGCCCCCGTGGCAGAGGCCACACTTTCAGCTGCCGCGGCCAGGCCTGATCACGGGGGTCCCGGTGGAAGGAGAGAGGGCGAGTGGATGTAGGTGCCACAGGTGACCAACAGGAGCGCACCTGAGCAGCCAGTGACCCCAGTCCCTCCCTTCGCCTGGAAGCTGAGCTGGACCCAGGTGTCCTGTCAGGCCCATTCCCCTGATAATCAATGAGTCTCTTTCCTCCTGCCTTTCCCCGGGGTCTGGCTGGCCAGAGTGGGAGTAGCACTGGCCAGGGGGTGTGGTACACAGTGGTGGTGGGGGTTCATTCTGCCCCCAACTAGGGGGTGCGACTTCATACCCAGCACACAGTTGGGTAGACCACGCACCATCGTCGCCGTCCCTTGGCAATGGACTGGAAGCGCAGGTGCTCAGGCCCTCCCCCAGAGCACTCCGTGAGAATTTCTAGGGCGCGGCTCAGGAATCTGTGTTTTACTATGTTCTCCAGGTGATTCTTATGTGCACAGCAGTTTGAAAAGCTCTACTAGAGACCACACAGAACACCGGGTTTGGGGAAGAGGGGCATGGGGTGGCCTGAGCCCCTGTGAGGGGCCTCTGAGTGTTCATCACCAGCCGGAAAGGTAAGACACACTATGGTCATCAGGGCACGTGCCTGAAGGCGCCAACGGGAGCGTGGTGGGATGGGCCCAGAATGGGGGTGCAGATGGGGGGCATTGAGTGGGTGTCTTGGGAGGAGACCTTGGGGCCAAGAGAGCCTGAGTATGTTAATCCCTGGTCGAGAAGCCTCTGCGGGCCAGCCCCATGCTAGGGCGGTATTGGGGTACATGTGTGAGTGTGGATGCTCCAGTCTACAGACCAGGTGACCCCATAAGGGACAAGCTGAAGCTCCTTCCTCCCACCCTCCCCCCACACACACCAGGAAATGGCAGTACAGCCTGACACAGAGATGTGGGACCCCGGCAATCCAGACACGAAGCTGCTGGAGGCTCCTGAGCCCCCAGACAGACAGATGGTCTCTCAATGCCAAACACCAGAGCTCAGCACCATGGGGACAGGAGACATCAATCCTCAGGGATGGCCTCCCAAATCGAGGCTCAGGGGTTCCCTGAGCCCCCACAGATCAGGCAGCCTGACACCTAGAGGGCAGCGTCTGCCAGAGTCTGGCTTCTGGGGTAGCGCAGAATAGAGGGGAAAGGCCCAGCGCAGTGGTTTCCAGCCTGAAGGCCCAAGTCCCCCGCAGCCTGAGAAGGCAGCCACGTGGGGGTCCTTATGTTCTTTTCAATATTTCTAAAAGCTTAAAAGAAATCATATCCAGGCCCATGTGAAGATCCCACAGACTAATTTAATGGCAGAAGGGTTTCTTTGCTCTCGTTCTGTTCCGTGTGAAACCTTCCGCAGCTCTGGTTGGCAATTAGGTCTTCCTTTGATTAGCAAAAGCAGCGAAACAAAGTCATTACCGAGGTGCGCCTAACTTCAAAGGCAGGCTCTTTGAACGTGGGGTCTGCTGGAGGACACGATAAGGGGTGCCCTTGGGCACGAACAGGTTGGGAACCACTGGACAAAGACATCAGAGGGTGGAACGAGGCCCCGCAGCCCTGTCCCAGGCTCCCTGAGCCTCTGACCCTCTGCCTGGGGGCCGTGTTGGGGGACAGCAGCCTGAGGACCGGGTGGAGGACAAGCAGGACCACAGCCTTCCCAGGGACACGGCTCTCAAAGACAAAGACCCAACTCACCCCTGAAACTTTGGCTTTTTGGGGAGAGAAGCTTGTGGCTAACTCAGGCCTTCGATTGCCAATCCTGCTGTTTGTAGCGAGGACGTGGCCACCGCGATTACTTGACTATTAATGAGTCTGTTCAATTATTCATTGTTACATTTTTAAAACAAATCCTTCCCCTCTCTGCTCCTCTCATCCCGCTTGCCTGGATCAAAGTCTCCCCTTCAGACAAAAGGAGATGGGCGAGATTTGCGGCTCTAATAATCGAACGGTGTGACCCAGGGGAGGAGCGGGTGTGGGAACGGGTAGCAGGGGGCTGGGCAGCTGGGCCGTTGGAAGCCCTGAGGGAGAAGGAGGGTCCTCCAAGAGGTGCGTGAGGAAGGAGCGTGCAAGACCCTCCCCTCCCAGTCCGGCGTAGCACAGGCCTAGAGGATGACGCAGAGCCCGGCGCCCCAGGAACCCTCACTCCCTCACCCCAAGAGGAAGGAATCAATGAGCCAAGGAGGGGGGAGCAAAGAGGACATCGCGGCACGCATGAGGCGGGCCTGGGGGCAGGTAGGGCTTGACTGCCCCCGGGCCTCGCCCTGGAACCCGCAACCCCAGACGCAGTACCTGGCGCCGCGCTGGATGAGCTGCCGGAAGCAATTACATCGTCCAGCATTAGATCTAAAAGAACGAAACACGACATTGGTCACTGGCCAGACCGGCCGGGCTGGGCAGGGCCCCCTCTAGGCAGCGTGCTTCCCCTCGGCTCCAACCCTCACTCCGCCTATGAACGGGGTGCCCCGAGCATGGGTGGCTGGTCCTGAGTGTCCAGCCCCAGACTCCAGGCCCAGGGCACTTGAGGAAGATGAGCCATTGGGCCGGCTCCTCAGGGTCACAAGGGCAGGGAGACGGAGGCATGGGGAGGGGCAGGCAGCCTGTTATCAGAACAGATGTCCACTTCTCCCGGCACCTCGGCCTGGGCAGCACCTGAGATAGCTCCAGACCCCAGAAGGGGAGCCAGCTGGTCAGGCAGGGCCACAAGTGCCTCCTGCCAAAAGAGTTCCATCTGGAGAGGCCCCGCCCAGAAGGCAGACTGCAAGGAGGGGGGCGGATGGAGCAGGGGTGGGAGCTTGGCTGCTGGGGGGTGGCGCGCCTGCTCGGCTTCAGGCATCCACGGGGACAGCCCAGATGGGGCTCCTACCCCAGAGTCGAGCAGGGGGCCTGGGGCGCGGGCACTGAGGATGTGGGACGTGGAGAACTGCAGCACCCACCCCTGCCCAGGAGCGGGTATCTCCTCTCCATCTCCAAGGGTCCTGAGGTCCTGCCCTACCTCCCGGGCACAGGGAGCTCTGGCTCTGTCCCTCCCCCGCCCAGCCCCACCCCCGCCCCACCCCCTCCCCTTGCTTCAGGTGTCCCTCACAGGTAGCAGGAGATAGGGCTAGGGGCAGAGCAGACGGAGGGACACAGCAGCCCCTAACCCCTTTGTTGGTACTCACATTTCAACAAACCAAAGGGAAAACTCAGAGCACTGCACACATCTTACTGTCGTGAGGAAGACAGTTTATAAAAGGGTGGAGAGGAGGGAACCCCGCAGCCCAAACAGAGACAGACACACAAAGCCTTAGAGAAACCCACGCAGAAAGATACTCAGCGAGACGTGGGCCGTGACTGAGAGAGAGTCGCAGAGATAATTGAGTACCAGACAGACGGACAGGGACCCCAAAGACAGGGAGACAGGTGCAGACACACCTGGAGAAACAAAGGGGCTCCAGCCTGTTCCTTCTCTCGCATCCTTCCTGGAATCTGTGTCTTTCCCCTTAGTCTGGGCCTACCCCTGGTGTAAGAGTGTGAGGAGGGATGGGAGGGGCCTCCCCCAACTACCGCCAAGAGATGTTGGAGATCCCAGGTGAGGGGGCTGAGGAGTCTAAGGCCAGAGAGTCGTGAGCTTAGAGTTCCTATAACCTCATACCTCCCCTGAGAGATTCTTTCCCCCCACCCTGGCTTGGCAAAAAAAAAAAAAAAAAAAAAAAAAGGCAGCCAGGAAGCCAGGGGCTTTTGCTGGAGATGGGGGGAGAGAGCGGATCTGGGGTTCTCTCACTCATTGTCCATTTGTAGGTTCCGCTGAGGCCTCGCTCAGCAACTACAGACCCTAGGCAGGCCCAGGTTCCAGGTGCTTGCTCCCCAACCCCAGGGCAGGCGAGTCTGGCACCTGAGCCAGTCCCTGGGTCTCTGGACACCGGCAGGCGGCCAAGTAGCGGGATTCGCATCCCATGAGGCTCCTCTGAGAGGCGAGCTGGGCGAGGTCGCGCATCACCTGGCGTCCTCTGAGGAGTATGATGCTGAGACCCGGGGAGCCCCGCCGGGGAGGGGGGGTCGCTCCCCCTCCCCCATGGGGCTGAACGGGTCTGCTTCATGCGTGCTCTAAAGGCTGACATGCTCTTGAGGGGAAGGAGGTGAGGAGGGGGTGGGAGCACCTTCTCCCGGCCCCCAGCCACAGCCCCTGGTCCCCTGCCGCCACAAGGCCAAGGTCAAGCACGACTCAGAGAGATGTGGAAAGACTACCGACCAGCCATCTGCTTCTCCTTACTCCTTCTCTTTTTCTCCAGTCTCCGTAGACGCTTCTCCTCCCGCCGCCGGGCCTCCTCCTCCTCCTGGTGCTGCCGACACTTGTGGAAGTTCTCCACCACCACGCCCACAAACATGTTCAGGACAAAGAAGGCCACGATGAGCAGGAACGAGATGAAGTACAGCAGCATCCAGGGGTTGTGGTTCATGATGGGCTGGTGGGGGCCAGGAAGGACAGGTGGAGGCATCAGCCTGAGGATGCGTCAGACCCGGCTGCCTCAGGGGCTGCCCCACAGCCTGCGTTCCTTAAGACATGGCCTGCAGACTTAGTTAGCTATGGGGCCCCAGCAGGTGATCTAAATGAGTGATGTGGCTTTGGTGTTAGGCAGTAGGGAGGGGTGGGGACTGTGGCAAAGTAGAGGGGTAGGTATTCTATCCAAAAGGGGCAGCTGCTTCCTTGTTCCAGGTAACTCCTGCCCTGAAGGAACGCTAGCCCTAAGTTCCCAGGATTAGTCCTTAGACTAATCCTGAGCTGGTGCGATCCTGGACTTCCACGTGCAATCCACCAATTTGAAGATGTTTGCCACTATTCAAAAAAGTGTAAACATATTGCAACCCAATAAAACACACCGGGATTTGGCCTGCAGGCTACCAGCCAAAGCCTCTGCTATAAGGGGTGAGGCCTCTTTGATGGCATTTTGTCCATCAGCCTCCCTCTTTCTGTCCAGGGCCTGCATCCCATCATGCTTAGAGCAGCCTGGGCCCAGGTGGATCCTGCCCACCCCAGCCCTACCTGTTGGTCCACACCCACAGCATCCAGCCCGTCGTACATGATGTCCACCCAGCCATCCTTGGAGGCCAGCACGAACAGGGACATCAGGGCCTTGGGGGAGGGGAGGAGGAGAAACCACCTGAAACCGAGGATGTGTGGCCAAACCACCCACCACCTGTCCCCAGAGCACCCCCTGGCAGCACCTCGGGGCCCCTCGCCTTTCAGGGGTCAGAGCTGAGTCACACTCAGCTGGGACGAGAGCTCTCTGTCCCAGGGCTCCATGGCTGGTGTGAAGCCAGAGGAGTCCTGGGAGATGATCAAGCCCTCTGACCTCGGCCAGGTGGAGCAAGGGACACCAGAGCCCCGGACATCCAGAAAGCAAAACCAGGCCGGGTCTGGGAAACACACCAGCAAAAGTGAACGAGCAAATTTGTTTTCTACACGGCTCTGCGTTTGCGAACACGGAAGAAGAGAAGGCGTCGCCTTGACGATATAAACGTGCCCCAAGCAGACACACACATCATCTCCCTGCATCCTTCCCCGACTCTCCATGGATATACCAGGATGACCCACGCACCCGCAGACGAAGCGGAAGCCCTGGCAAGTCAGTCGCCCTGTGCGCATCGGGACGCGTGGACTCGTGTCCTCTCCGGATGCCTGCCACCGCCACCGCCACCCCCACCCCCACCTTGGAGCATGGAGCTCACCTGGCCGAGGTTGTCAAAGTTGTACTTGTGCCGGACCCACCGGTAGCTGGCCTCGGCACAGTCAGACTTGTTGGTGATGTTCCTGGTGTCCTCGCCCTGGCATACGAAGAACTTCCCTTTGAAGAGCTAGACACACACATGCCCAGAGACAGAACTGAGTGAGCCGTGGCCACAGGAAGCCCTGAGCTCCCCAGCCCCACCTCTCCCGCACAAGCCCTGGGGCCCAAGAGCTCCGGGCACACCCTGGCTGAGGACCTGGTGTGCGGTGTGCGGTGGGGTCGGGGGAACACCGACAGGAACCTCCCCTGCAGGCACCCCTTCCTCTGGGCTCCTGGGAGCAGAAACCCGAGAGGAGAAAAGGTCAGCGGGGCAGGTGCCTGGGAAGGATGGGGGGAGGGGAACGGTCATTGGTTTTCTACAAAGGGAGAAGCCAGTGGTTCTCCAAGTAGGGTCCCTGGACCAGCAGCATCGGCATCATCTGGGAACACGCTAGAAATGCAAACTCTCAGGCCCACTTTAGACCCACTGAATCAGATCTCTCGGGGAGGGGCCAAGCAGCCCGGTTTAAGGCTAGCTATTATGGACTCCACTTTACAGATGAGAAAACGAAGGCTGAGTAGTGAGTTCACACTCCGCTAGGGTTGAATAACCAGTAGGTGGCAGAAAGGGGACTTGAACTCAGGTATTTCTGACTGGAAAGCTCGCCCTCATTCTAGAACAGACCAGGCTATGACTGTGGGTGGGGAAGGGAAGGGAGGGTCGGGAGGACCAAGAGGCCTGGGCAAGCCGCTGAGGATGGACCTGAGTCCACCGGAAAAGCCCAGGACTGGGCTCCTGATGGTTCCCTCTGCTCATCCGAGCTGGCTGGAAGTGAGGGAAGGGGAAGGGGCACTGGGTGTGCCAAGAGGCACCACACAGTTTTGGCAAATGTACTCCAGCCTGGTCCCTGGGGCTAGAGAATTCAAGGAAACCAGGAACAGCCCTCTCCCCGGGGCAAAGAGGACACTCCAGGAAGCCAAAGGACGGGAACGGGAGGGGCGGTAGCCACCCAGGAGCTCCCCCGCTGTCCAGACAGCCGGCTGTCTACCCTGAAGCCGAAACAGCTGGAGCCGGGGGTTCTGGAAGGCTGGGGTGGAGGGGCTCCCCGGCTTCTGGGGGCGCCTGCTGAATCCTGCAGGCAGCTCTTGATCTTTTTTTCTTCCCGAGCCAGTTTCCTCCCTGGGCCAGAGGCCCAGTTTCCCCGGCAGCCCCCACTTCCTGCCTCGTCTGGGGTCTGCACCCTCCTGCCTGCCAGCTTGCCGCTAACCTGGCCCAGCTGTCTGGACCCTGGCTCCCCGGGCCTGGCGCGCAGCCCGCTGAGTGCAAGCAGGGAGGGAGGGGAGGGGATCCCGGAGCAGACCAGGCCAGCGCCGCGTCTGTCCTCCAGAGCGCGGGGTGGGAGGGGGGCAGGAACAGCAGTCTGCAGCTGCCACAGGTCAGCAGCCTCCCTGAGGCCCTCGTCCCCTTTGGGGACCTCTTCTAGGCTCCTCGTTTTCTCCAAAACGCCCAGGAGGCAAAGGGGCCTGAGGCCTAGGGCCTCGAGGGAAGTGTCCCCGTTTATTCCTTTCTGGAATAAAGACAGCAGCAGCAGCTTGAGCCTCAGCAGTCGAGGGCCAAGAGGAAGGCCACTCCTCGGGTTTCCACGACCCCCTGGCCCCACAAACCTGCACCCCCAGGATGCCAAAAATGATGAAGAAGGCGCAGCAGATGACCACGATGTTGCCGATGGGCTTCAGCGAGGACATGAGCGTCTCCACTACCAGCTTCAGCCCCTGGGCCCGGCTGATGACCCTGGGGAGGGACGGAGGGGAATAAGAGGGGTTCCTGCAGCTCAGACGCTCCCTTGTCCCTTGCCCTGCTGCCCCCCCCCCCATCTGGGCTCACCAGTCCCCATCCTGGACTCTGGTTTTCTGGGCTCCACGTGCAGAACACTCCTCTTTGCACGGGATGCCTGCCATGGGGACTCCCGGCCCCAGTCTCTCTAGACGGGATGCGGACACCCCCAACCCCTCCCAGCTCCCCCTCTGCTCCCAGATGTCAAAGTATGACCTGATGGGGTTGGGATGGGGACTCAGCTCAAGGGAGGTGGAATTCAGGGATGCAGCGTGTCGTGGGGACAGCGAGGCTGACTTGCAGGGGGCATGGAGGGTGCAGGCAAGGAGGGGGAGGAGGTGGGAGGGGGATCATCACTAGTCAGTCAGTATTGTCCCCATCCGTGGAAAGTTCTGACATGGGAGTGGGGTGGGGGTGGAGGGTGATTGTGGGCGGGTCTCCTGAGACAGCAGATTCCCTGTCAGTGGAGTTGGCTGGTGGGCGGTCCCTGAGAGGCGTGTGAAGGCGGGGAAAGGAGTCTGTTACCTCGCCAGGGAGGACGGCCACCCCCAACGGTGCGACCCAAAGGAGAGCTTCAGCTGAAGGACAGGAGGGCCCTGCCCATGGCCTCTTATATTGTGGCCTGCCCCAGGTCGGGGGCACGGTAGCCTCGAGCAGCCTGTCCTGTGGGGGTCACAGGCAGGAAGCGGGGACTCGTGGGGCTCTCGCTGCACCGCGGGGTTGCTGGAGGCGGCCCCGAGGAGGACGCTCGGCCGGGGCGCACCTGAGTGGGCGCAGGGTCCGCAGCAGCCTCAGCACCCGCAGCATGCCCAGGATCTTGGTGCCGCTGTCGGAGACCATGGACACCAGGATGTCGATGATGGAGATGAGCACCAGCAGCCCGTCGAGAACGTTCCAGCTGCTGCGCAGGTACGCCTGCTCCCCGAAGCACCAGCCCAGCGCTACCACCTGGGGACGCCCGCCGCATCACTGGCCGCCGCCGCCCTGCGGTCCCCAGCCCTGCGCTCCGACCGTGGTCAATCTCTCCAACCCCCCCCCGCGCCCCCCAGGAAACAGAGAGCCCCAAAGCAGCACCGACCCCCCCATCACCTTCACGGTCATCTCTGCCAGAAAGACTGCAGTAAAGATGTAATTGGAGAGGGTCAGGAAGATGCGTTCCTGCAAGAGACAGCAGGCAGGTGTCGCCCACTAGGACCCCCCTCCGTGGCCCGGGCTGCTCTGCATACAGAAGCCAGGAACTGCCTCCAACATTTGACTCGGGAAAATGGCCCCCACCTTCCCCAACAAGGCAGACAACCTCCTCTCCCCAGACCTCTCCCTCTCCCTCTCTCTCTCTCTCTCACACACACACAACCAGCGCCAGGCCCCCTGACTCACTTGCAGCTCTGTGGACAGTCTGAACAGCACTGCCTCCCGCCCCCCGAATGGCCTGGAAGGAGAAACGTGCCCCAACAGTGCTGTCATCTGAGCTCCGTATCTCAGAAACCCTCAAAACTGGAGCAGAGTTTACCTTGATCTCTGACCCCCCTTATTCCACTCTCCGCCCTTCTCCCCGCACTTGCTTTCCTGCTACATGGCCCAGAAGTGGAGCCACAGGGCAAGCAAGGAGCCCGACTAGAGCCCGTGTATCCCCTGGCACCATATGGGGGCAGGGTGGGAAAGGTGACCCGGCCCCCTGTTATCTGTAGGGGGAGTCCATCCCTGGGTGGCCAGGAGAGGGCGGACAGGACCAGAGAGGCATCAGAGAGTGTCAGAGAGAGAAATGGAGGAAGGGAAAGAGAGAAGCAGGCACAGGACAGAGCAAGAGGCGGAGGGGTTGAGGGGAAGATGGGGGGGTGAGATGTGGTGACAGAGGCAGAGGGCCCTGCAGCAAGGCTTTGGGCGGGTGGCAGACAACGGGGCCATGGGACCAGCCGTTCTTGCTCCACCCCACACAAGCCCCAGGGGTGCTCCCCTCAGCCACCTCTTCCTAGGCTGGCCCTCCATTCCAAAGGGTCCCTCCATCCCCACCCTGGCCTGGCTGGAGCCCACCCTAATGGGGACTAGGAGCCCAAGAGTGCTGAAGTCTGAATGGCAGGGTGGGGGGGCAGTGAGGAAAGATGGGGGGGCCACTCTGACCAAGTGGGGCAAGATGTCGTGAGGGGCAAACATTGTCTGGGGTCGGGGCCCACGGTGCCCGGCTGGGGAGAGACAGCTGCCAGAGCCAGCGGGGCCCATCCCGAAGAGGGGCTGGGCCCCTGGGAGTGTACGTCCCCATACTCAGGCCTCTGGCCCTTCCTCTCCATCTGAGGGGGACTAACAGGTTCACAGCCAAGCAGAAGTGACCGGTGTCCCCACTAAAGCACCTGAAAACCTACTTTTTTGTGACCTGGCAGGACCAAGAGGAGCGAAGGGCATCTCCCTCTTTCCTACTCTCCATTGCCCGTGAGATACGCTGCGCAGGATGTCTCCCCCCAGCAGCACAGAGGTCGTGGGCGAAACCCAGACCTTTTGCAGGGAGCAGGGGAAGCAAGACCACTGAGCCCAGCCGGGGCCTCTCCTGCTGTTCGCATCACCCCAACACTCGCCGACTCATACATGTGCCCCTGGGTCTCTGGCTCCTGAGCACGTGCTGTGCCTGGGAAGCCACGGGGCTCACTTTTCACCCAGGTAAGGAGGAGCACCCACCCCACCCCCCAGCTGGGCTGCTGTACCATAGAAGGGAAATAGAGGCAGAGGCAGGAGAGGGACATGGGAGGCAGCCCGGAGCGCCAGGCAGGGAGGCCTTAAAGGAGACACCTGGTCCCCTCCCTCCATGTCTCTCTGGGCCTCCTCGCCCACCTGGCTGGCTCTCTGAGCGCTAACCCCGGAGGGGGCTGGCACCCAGCAGACACTCAACAGCCACCGAGTTTAGTCTTTGGTGACTCACAGCACTGTGGGGGTCGATTTTGGGACGCTCCATGGCGATGGTGATGCAGTTGAGGAAGATGATGACAAGGACCACATGGTCGAACATCTTGTGGGTGATGATTCGGTGACATAAGAGGCGGAACCTGCTGGAAGACAGGCAAATGCTGGGCAGGGGGCGAGCAGGGCAGCAGTGAGAGGCCTTGCCTCGCAGCCTCTCCCCCTCCTGGGCCCTCCCAACCCAGGGCCCCTCTCTCACTTGCCCCTAGGCCAGGGGACACTTCTAGCATCGCTGGGATGCTGTCACGGGGTCATTTCCCAGGAGGAGAGGTCAGGGACCCCCTGCTCACCTTGACTGAGGAGGGAAGATGTATGCGGACCAGGAGTCTCGCTCACGGCAGCAAGCAGGCAGCCGGGCTCGGATCCACGCTCTCATCCGCTCCCCTCTGCTCTGTAGAAGGGTCACAGGACTCGTGTGCAGGGCCCAGTCCCCGAGTTCCCCGAGCCCACCGTGCTCCTCGTCAGCAGCTCCGTGGCCCTCATGCCCTGTCTAGCCTCTCCCGCGCAGCTCAGCCCTCTGCCGTGCTTCTCTTCCTTGATTCCTAAGACCCCCCCATCTCCCTCTAAGCCCCTTCTCATCCCTTGAGCATCACTCACTTCGCTCATCTTCACCTTTCCTCCCCTGCACCCCCTCTTCCCAGGCTGTCTGCTCTTATCCTCTCTGTCTCCAGCCCGGCCCCACCTGCCCTCCCAGTTTCCCTCCCCGTGGGGCTTGGAAGCCGTATCAATTATCAAACATTGTCCCCATCCCAGCTGTCTGTTCAAAGATACACCTGGGACCAGCAGACACTGGTCCCTTTCTCCTCGTGTGCTAACCCTGAGGTCCTGGGTCCCTGTGCCCCATCCCCAGGGCTCAAGGTGGTGGTGAGGGGCCCAGGGGAGGGGTGAATGGGTAAGGGCGGGTGTGAAGTCAAGGCTTGTGATGAGGTTGAGATGAGAAAGGGGGACAGGGGAGGGCATCCATTTGGAGAGATGAGTGATGGGTATTTCTGAGTCACAGGGGGAGGGCCATGAAAGATTCATACGCATCTGCCCGAAACCATTCACAGCCACGAAGGACTGCAGTGCCGCAGCCCCGCGATGACGAGGATCTGGGGCTCGGTGGGGTGGGCATCGGGAGGAAAGGGGCTGTTCGGGGCTCCACTTTCGGGCTGGCACCCCTTGAAATCCCTGGGGTGTGATGGGGCGTGCTGGTAACTCCCTGAATGCCACAGAACCGGGAGGGGGTGGTCCAGCCCGGTGCCAGGTCAGACACAGCTCCCCTCGCTCAAGGTCAGGGGTGAGAGGTCACTGTGCCCACAGGGGCCTCACCAGGTTGCCCTCGTCATCGCCATCATCCCCATCCAGTGGGGGGTCGTCGGGCCGCAGGACCCGGGCCAGGCGCCCCGAGGCCGACTTGCCATTGCAGTCCTGGTGCTCGGAGGCTGAGCTGCGGCCACTGGCCGTGCGGTGCAGTGCGGGCACCTGCAGCGTGTCCGGCAGGTCGAAGGAGTTCTTGGCCTCCCGCTCCAGGGAGCCCCCGGGGCGCCGGTCGCTGCCCGCTGGACTGGCCCTCTCCTCTTCCGAGCTCTCGTCCTCGTCCTGGCTCTCTCGGCCCTCACCTGACAACAGGGACCGCCGCTCCCCACTCGGACTCCTCCGCTTCAGGCTGGGGGCACGGCCCAGGCTGTTACGGCTGGAGCGCCTGCTGGTCCAGCTGCTTGCTGCGCTCCAGGGGCTGTGTGGAGAGCTGCGGGCGCTCGGCTGGGGGGGCAGGCGGGGAGCCAAGAAGAGGGCGGTTGCCACCAAGACCTCACAGGCCTGCACCCGTTCCCATGCACGCTGTCTCCCGTCAGCCCCTCCCGCATCACATCAGGAAAGGGGTGTGAGCAGGAGCCCTGGCCCAGACGCCTGGGTGCAGATTTCTTACTCCAACCAGCTGTGTGACCTTTGGCAAGTTACTAAACCTCTCTGTGCCTCAGTTCCTCATCTGTATATGAGCCTTGACTCTAGTACCTATTCCTCATTTAGACGACTGGCAGTATGCAATGACGGCAGGGGCACGGGCCGCGACGATGGCTCCTGGATTAAAGTGCCGGCTCTGTCACCAGCTCACTGCGGAACTTCCCACCAATCAGTCTGGCGATCTGAGACTCAGATCCCCATCTTACAGATGGGGAGAATCATGATACCTCCCTCATAGGGTTGCGATGAGGATTCAGGGTGTTTAGAACATTTGGGAGCAGTATCTGGAACAGGGCCTGGTCCACAGTCATTAACTGCATGGGGTTTACGATTCTTACAATGAACTATTAAGAAGATAAGGACCCCCCCCCCCCACTTCCAAAACGCAACTCAGAGGTTGAGCTTCACAAAAGATCACTGAGTTAAGGGACCGAAGAGTAGGATTAGAACACGGCTCTTTTGCCCCCGAGGCCAGAGCCCTACACCTGCCTGCGTTACTAGCCCTACTGACTTCCCTGGGGCTTGTCCAGCTGATGGCTCAGAGGCTGTCCCCCAGGGCCTGTCCACTTCCCTCCTCTTTTCTCTCCTGACATCTGCACATCTCCCACTGTCCAGCACCCCCATGCCCCCCATACCGGTGACTTCATCTCATTGGCCGCCCCTGGCTCAGCAGACCCGCTGCTGCTGGTGCGGCGGGAGGCGGGGCCCAGCACCTCGGCCAGGCCGGTGCTGGAACTCTTGGGGAGCGACATGGGTGTGGCGGCCGTGTGGATGATAAGAGGTGGCAGCAGGCTCCTCCGCAGCTCCGGGTGCTCCCCCAGGGACACCACTGCTGGCGGAGAGAGGGAGAGACCCTGAGTCCACCCGAGGCTGGCCCAGGGCCAGGGGCCGCACCCCCAGGATACATACTCACAGGCCAAGCGCTTCTTCCTGTCCCCATTGCCATCCAGGCTGGGTGAGAAGAAATCAGGCTCTGACTCGGACTTGGTGGCATCTCCCTAGGGTAGGGGAGCAGCGGGCCATTAGGACCCTGGCCGGGCAGGGGTTAGTGGGATGGACTGAGGTCTCCCTGTCTCCACACACACACACACACACCACACAGAGGCTACAGGAACCAGCAACCACGGCACGAGGCATGCACTGGCACAGGCCAGACCACCCAGGCGTGGGGCCCAGAGCTCCCCAGGGCCCCCAACACCTCTGCCTCCCCCCAGCCACACCTCCGAGAAGGCCACGGCTCACCCCAGAGCCCACAACACAACCAGCCTGGCTGGGATGGGCTCCACGAAGGGCTGAGGGGAGAAGGGAGAGTGAGCCGGGTGGGTGGGTGGCAGAGGCCAGAGGGAGCTGAGGACCTAAGTGAGATGGTTGCTAGAGCCTAAACTCCAATTTGTGCCCTCTGCTTTCCTTCCGTGGCTGCCCTCCCCCCGGGGCCTCAGACCTGAGGACCCCAGAAGGTGATTGAAAGACCCCAGACAGAGCAGCTCAGCCCAAAGAGGCCACTTGAGGCCCTCTGCTTCTTCCCCTCGTCTTCCCCAAGACCCCGCCCCTTCCCCTGGCCCCATTTGTACCTCTGTCCCTGTCTCTGGGGCAGTTTTTCCTTCTTAGCAGGTCAGTAGGTTCCCCAGTAATTACATACTTCTCCTTAAGAAGTTATTAAGAAATACTTGATTGCTACTTTTGATAAGGACATAAATATTGCGTAATTGGCATCTCAGGGGATCATTTTCATTAACTCAGTTTACATCCCTAACGAGGCTTTTAATTATCGAGCGGGAGCTCCAGGGGGCTGCTCAGGACGCACAGCACCGTGGGGTCCCGCGGGGATCCTGGCTCCGGCCCGAAATTCCAGTACCAGTGCGGGAACGGCAGAGCACAGGCTCAGCGTGGGGGCCAGAGGAGGAGCACGTCCCTGAATACCTGCTGGGCCTCCCAGGCGGTCAGGGGGCCAGAGACTCAGAAGTGGATTTAAAATTCTGGTACCTTCCGGCAAGAGGCACCTCCACCCTCACGTCCTCCACAGACTTGTCCTGAGCTGAGGCAGCTTGTGGGGTCTCCAATAGGGGCTCAGGGCAAGGGGGAGGGGAGAGAGAGGGGGGAACACGGTCTGCGGCCACGGATCCCGAGTCCACGGAGGTCCGATGGCTGGGACTCCTCGGGGACCTCAGTGTAGGCACGCACACACGGTGTCCCCCACACGTGCACACAGAGGATTCTAAGTCCCTTCCTTCTCCCGCCCCTCCACCGGTCCAGCAGGGGACGGGAACGGTGCCCTGGGCAGGTTGATGGGGGCAGAGGCCAGGAGGCTCCCCCTCTCCATGTCCTCGGCGGGGGAAGGGACTTAAAATCGAAGCAAACCTCACGACACCAATGACCACCACAGCTACCACAGTTGCACAGGAGCTGAGCGTGAACACGAGCACAGAGACGGGGAGGCAGAGTGGAGGGGGCACAGGGCACGGGGAGGAGGGCATGCCGACTCATGATCGCGTACCTACCCCCTGGGAGTCGACAGGCAGCTGAATACAGCTTAACTGTCCACTCGCATCTTCCCGTTTGCTGATTTCCTACAGGGAGACGGGGAGGCAGGGGACGGGCGCTGGTCACAGGCGCTCGGGCTTTCAGACATCAACAGTGTCGAAAGAGGGTGAAGAAAAGGATGGTGCAAACTGGGCAGGGTGGGAGGGGGACGAGACACCGGGAGCTAGGGGAGGAGGAGAAAGGGGACAGAACGGCCTTCCAGAATTCAACCACAGGCCCTCAGGCCAGAATGAATCTGAAGGGTGAGGGCAGAGGCCAGGAAGATGGGGAGAAGGGCAGGGAAGGAGACTGTGCCCCCCAATAATCCAAATAATGACAGCTACCCTTCACTGGGGGCGTGCCAGCCCTCCCGAAACTGCCTTATTAATACCAGCTCGCCTCTCGCAAGGTGGGAAGGAGGGACCACCCATGCCATCTCAGAGGAGACACCTGAGGCTTGGAGAAGCTGAGACAACTGCCACAAGGCACGGAGAATAAGAGGTGGATATCAGCCTCGCACCTGAGTCTCCAGCCCCGTGCTGGCAGGGGCCTGGGGACTGGGCAGAGAGGGACGGCGAGGAGGAGGGGCTGGAGGCAGAGGCTGGGAGGGGGCTGAAGGCCGGGAGCTGGGACAGGCCTCCCCACTCCCACACGCTCAGCCCGCGTCCCTCCAAATCAGACCGGGTCCAGCTGCTCCCACTGGGATGGGATGTGACAAGTAACACGGGGATGACAGCTATGATGTTGTTTAATATCAATTAATGGCCTCACACAGGGCCTGCCGCCTGTTCATTTAATTAAGTGTGTGGATGATAACTATACAGGGATTCAGGGCACTGCCCCCCGCAGTCGGGAAATCAACAGCCGAGCCAGCCCAGCCCCCTGGGGCTCCTCCCTCTTACCTCTTGGCAGGGTGGCAAGGCCAGCCAGGGGCTACCCTTGAGCCCTCCTGCTAGTGCCGCCCAACAAAATGGGGGCGGCCACTTCCTCTACCGAGGGGGGTTGCCTTGTGTGTCAAAAAGCCGGCCATCACAATAGCAAAAAGCAGCCTCTCCTGCCAGATTGTGGGGCTCCCTCAAAGCCACATGTGCAACCCCCTGAAACTCGTTCACTAGAGGGCAGGTGTTTCTGGACACATTCAGGTCACTGGCATGGAGTGACCGACCCTCCCCTCCCCCACCCCGGTGTTGGCCCCCCCACATGCAGGACAGCGGGCAGCTGGTCCAGCCCCTCCTGTGGGCACTCCAGGGCCATGCCCCTGCCTCCCCCGTCCTCCCCAGGGGTGCGTTGATCTGGACATCTTTTCTCCATCCCAGCCCAGGCCTGAAGCACCAAGCCCTGAGTGGGACCCTCTCCTAGAGGCACCTGTGTGCTACGCTGCCGCTTGAGGATGCTGTGGCCCCAGGCCCTACCCCGCCCCCCTCAGGCTGGGGCAGCCACAGGCCCCCAGCAGGGCCGGAGTGAGTGACCTGCCTTCATTCCCAGGCAGACCTCGCGGCTGCCTAGCAACCAGGCCGGCAGCACTCCATCTAACAAGGTGTTTGCTGGGAGGGGCGGCGGTGGGGAGGGGGCTGTCTGCATGGGCACCTCTAGGCCTGCCAGGTGGCCGACCGCCCAGCTGAGGGGAGGGACATAGGCTCGGGGTGTTCTCCATTTTCCTCCACGGAGTTCCTCCTGTATCTTTGTGAGGGCGTCTTAGCCATCGGGCACGGTGGTTTGGAAGGGGCTGCAGGCCCCCATCCCCATCAGCGCCTCTGCCCACAGGCTGAGAGCAGTGGCTGAGCGTGGTAGGTATCCGAAGAGACCCTGGCTCTTCTGGGAGCACGGTGGCACCCCTTCACTTTTCAGGCCCCAGGGAAGCCCCAAGTAGGTGCCTTGCGCCTCCCCGCACAAGAGGCCCCGCCATCCCCCACGGCAGGGCGCGCCTCCCCTGCCAGCTGCCCTCGCTGCCACCCTGCGGGAGGAAATGCCATCACGGATCACTACAGAATCTGTGAGGCTGGCAGCAGGAGAAGGCCGGTGTGGGACAGCCACCCGCACCCCACCAGCCCAGCCGGCCTACGGGGAACGGCCCTCCCTCGCAAGGCTGGGAAAGAGTCGGAAAATAGATTTTTGTTTTTCCACCGTGTGCCGAGTATTTATAGACCCGGCCACAGCGGGAGTTTCCATCCGGGTCACCGGGAGAGAACTGGACCAAGAGCTGCTCTACGCCCAACCTGGAGCATTTCTAGGTTGGGTCAACCTGCCTGTGAACGATGCCCAGAGGCTGGGTCGGCCCGCAGCTCGGGGGAGAGGGGCAGAGCTGGGGGAGAGGGACAGCGCTGGGGGAGAGGGACAGCGTGCCGTCCTTCAGGCAGAAGCTGAGGCCTGGCACAGCATGGGCAGGGTCAATGTGAATCAATATTAATTGATGACGCTGCTTGTGACGAAGGTGATGGAGCCTGGGCTGGAAATAGGACGCTCGTCTCTGCCCTGCCTGCCGCTAATTGGGCTCATTTCTCACCCTGGGCAGCTTAGCCCTGCTTGGGCCCCGGTGGCATCTTCATCAGCTCGGCTAGAGCTCAGCTGACTTGCACACATGCTTCCCCCAGCCCTTGGCTCAGATGGGTCCCCTCCGGATGTCCCTGAGAGTACCTGTGCTCGAGATCCAGCTGCCCCTTCTGCCAACTTCTCCAGCTCCCCGGGAAGGATCTAGCCCACTTGGATACCGAAGCCCACTCAGCAGCTAACCTTGGCCCCAGGGATTCCCCTACAACCACCCTGTCTCCCCAGGGCTGAGGGGCTGCCTGAGACCTGGAGCCTTCCGCCCTGGCCCCACACTCCCACCCCCACCCCAATGCCTAGCCTGATGGGCACTTTTTGCAAGACCTCCCAGGCCAACCGCAGCGGCCTGCTGCGGGCAGGGAAGGTTACCTCCGCCTGGAAGCCCTCCACCAGAATGGCGACGAGCAGATTAAAGAGCACATAGTTGCCAAAGGTCATGAGGGCAATGAAATACAGAGCAGCCCAGGATGACGTGGAGGCCATTCCATTGTAGAGCACCTTGTTCCAGTCCTCCTGGGTCAGGATCTGCGGGCGGAGGCTGGGGGTCAGGGCCTTTGCCGGGGCCACCTCCCCTGCACCCCCCTCCCTCCGTCCACCCTCACCCGGTTACCCTGGCACCTGAAAGACGGTGACGATGGCCCAGAGCAGGGAGTCGAAGTTCTTCCGGTCCGGCAGCGTGTCCCCGTCTCGCTCCGATGCGAATTTGCAGCCAAAGAGGTGCATGCCCAGGATGCTGAAGACACAGGAGCCCCGGGAGCGGGGGTCAGGGCGGCGGCGCCCCGCCCCTCGGCCCGCCTCCCCGCCGGCGCAGGCGCGCACCGCCCTCACCTGAAGATGAAGATGAAGAGCATGAGCAGCATGCAGAAGGTGGCCACGTTGTCCATGGTCTTCATGAGCACCACGAGCTGCCGCTGCAGCGCCGGCAGGAAGCGCACCAGCTTCAGCACCCGCATCAGGCGGAAGGTCCGCAGCACCGACAGGCCGCCCCCCTGCTGGCCCACGATCTCCCACACGCTGCAAGGACGGCAGGGAGCCTGAGGCCCTGCGCCTCGCCCTCCCTGACCCCTCCCTCAGAGAGGGCCTTGGCCGTGTCTGAGGACCCGGGCACGCCCGCACGGCCTGAGGAGGCGGGGCGCGGGGGGGCCCCTGGGGCTCCAGAGGGGAGCCCCTGAGATGGATGCAGGTGACAGCTCCAGCCCTATCCCCCATCCGGGCCCACGATCACACCCTGGCAGCGGAGAGTGCTCTCCCAAATTCTGGCCAATGCAATGGCATGCCGTTATGGAATAGCTGCTTTGTTCTCCTCTAATGAAATCTAAAGCCAATTCCAGAAAGCAATAAAGCAGCTCTCCTGGCCCCAGGCCTAGGGGGACAGAGCACTTTCCCAGGGTCTTGGGAACCCTAAAGCAAGTTGCGGGTGTCTGAGACGGTTTCCAAGCACTTTGTGTGCACGGACAGCTGGCCGGGCCTCACACCTCCTTCAACTCCTCTGCAAAGCCAGCTCCCAGTCCTCACTCACCCCGGGCCCGCATGGGGTCAAGGGCAAGAAGTAGAGACAGGAGAGAGGAGACTGCACAGGGGTCTGGCCAAAGGAGACGCAAGGCCAAGTTCGGCCTGAGCAAGGTAGGGCCGATGGAGGGGATCACCCACCACTGGGGGAGCAGCAGGGCCTGCGGGTCAGGGGGGGCCTGACTCCAAACCCCTCCGCCCCAGAGGGACAGGCTGAGCAGCATCTCACCCAAGCCACCCCACGGGCATTCCTCAGGTGAGGTGCCGTGGAGGGGCGGTCACACCTGATGACAACGATGACGCCATCGAAGATGTTGTAGGGGTTCTTGATGTAGCCAAAGGGGCCGTACACCAGCAGCTTCAGCAGCATCTCCAGGGCAAAGAGGCTGGTGAAGACGATGTTGCTGATTTCCAGAGCGTTGGTCAGCTCCTCGGGCTGGAGGGCGGGGCAGGGCAGGAAGCAGCCGAGGCTCATCCCTGAGCCCCTCATCCCTGTCCTCCCTCGCAGAGGGCCACCGGGAGAGGAGTCGCAGGAATAGCCAGCTGGGGCTGGGGGGCGGGCAGGGGGGCAGTGGTGGTGGGGGGTGACCAGGCTCTGGAGGGGGACCCTCCCCCAAAGGGTCCATGAGGAAATGCACTTGGGGCAGCCGCCGCACAAAATCCCTGCTCTGGGTCTCAGGCTCGCAGGAAGCCTGAGCTCTAGGTTCTGCCCACCTCCTGCCAGGACCTCCGACAGCCAGCTCGTCCTGTGCTGCCACGCCAGCTCGGCAGGCCACGGCCAGCAGCACGGTGACGCTGGCCGACGTCAGAGCGTGATTGCCAAGGCCCCACACAAGTACGCAGACACACAGTAACACGCAAAGTCACACGTGCTCTACGATTACTCTGTGGACTTGGCAGCGTTCTCCTGGACAACTGTTGGCTACGCTGCCTCCTTCCAGACACATGCAGACACTGCACACCCCCACACACGGCACACACAAACACACGTGCACTCACAAACACACGCACAAGCAGGCACACTCACACAGACACATGCATGTGCGTGCAAACATACTGATGGGCAGAAGGGAGACTCCAAGAAGGGTTGTCATAGACCAGGAGGCACCTGGCGCTGCTACCTGAGACTAGGGCACCTGGGTTAATTCCCAGCCTATTCCCTGCCAATTCACTGTGTGACCTGCAGCGAGAGTCTCGACCTCTCTGGCCGAACATGCACCACGGGCGGTAACTGACTTCTATGCTTCTACCCAGGCTCTGAGACACGGACCAAGGACACATCCTCGAGAGGTCAACAGAAATGACGAACTTCTGCTATTCCAGCTCACTAGTCACCTCCCCCGCCTTCCTTCTGTCAATATTAAGTGTCTACTGTATGCCTAGCAATGCATCAGGTATTAAAGCAGCTACCAAAACATGCCCACTATGTTTCCTGCCTCCCGGGAGCCCAGAGTCTCGCTGGAGACAGGTTGTACACAAAATAGCTAAATATCCACAAGAGGCCTTAGATACTCAGATGCCAAAATAAATTCTCCAGACAGTAAATCCAAGAGTCTAAGGGAGAGACGGCGAAGGAGGGACACCCTGGGAAAGCCTTAGTCAGGAGGCAGCCCTTGAAATGGACTCCGAAGGTTTAAGTGGGGTCTCCCCAGGGAGAGGGGCGCAGAGGGCATCACAGGGTGGAGCACAGGCATGAGCCACGTTTGGGGACAAAGAGAGGGGCAGGGCTGGGCTGAGGCCTGGAGATGCAGGGGGAGACATGGTTGGCTCCGTGGAGCCCACTGCCTACCTAATGGGGTGTCTCCATCACCCAAAAGCCCAGTTTCAAAGCAGCTCAAGAAGTCTGAGTTCAAATAAACAAGCCGATGAAGCCCTCAGTCCCTCAGCCACGTCCCCCTGCTTGCCCAGCTGCCTCACCTGGCGGGCTGCCCAGGGAGGTCACCCGAGCATGGAGCCAGGCCTGGACGCCACCAAATGTATCCTAATGGCCTGACTTTGTGAGGCCAGCCTGGGTAGGAGGTGGGGAGACCTGGAAGGAAGGGCCTTCGGACCAGCAGGTGAGGAGGGTTTGGGGTCAGAAGCTGCTCAGAAGGGGAGAAGCTCTCAGCCTGTGCTTGGATTCTTTCCAACGGCAGCCCCCGAGGGCAGAGCCGGGGTCAGCAGGCAGGGCTGAGAGCCAGCTGTGGCGGCCAGTGTGGCGAGGAGTCCATGGGTCCAGCAGATCCCAAGCAAGTCCTTGCTCCCCCACCTGCAAGTGGGGGCTGGAGGGGGCACGGCCACCTGACCTAGTGAATAGGGTCACAGAGAGATAGGACCTTGGGTCCCTCCGGCATTAGTGCAGTGCAGGTGGTGGGGAAGGGTCGTTGTCAGGGGCAGACAAAGCTCAGGGCTCAGACCCCTCCTGACGAACTGGATCCCCACTCTGTGCTCCCAAGTCCAGTCTGCCAGGGAGCTGTGGTCAGCGAGCCTGCCTCCCTGTCCCTCTGCCGCCCGCCCAGCTGTCCATCCTTGGATTGGATAAAGGTGATAAGCACAGACACACAGGGGGGCTCTTGGGGGGTTCCCAGGCTCGCCCTGTGTCTTACCGCACGCCATCCACACAGCGGCCCTGGCACCCTCGCTTCACAGATGAGCAGAAAGGTCAACAGTTGGTGAATGGCTGGTTCAAAGTCACAGGGCAGGGACAACCAGGGAGTGGGACCCAATCCCAGCTCGTTCTGACCCCTGATAGTACTAGGCAGTCAGGATTCAAACCCACGCCGGGTGACAGCAAGGGGTGTGTGAATCCAGGCACACGGATGGACTGAATTCACGATGTGCCTTCCAAAGTGTGTAAAATTATATTTCACATGAACTTAGATGTATGATTAAAGAACAAGCTGATTTGAAAACACAGCTGAGGTGCACTGACAATGGGTGAATTTTATGACATATAAATGATGCCTCAAAAAAGAGGGCCAAAAATAAAAATAAATAAAACATTTTTAAACAGTAGCTGAAAGCACAGTAGCTTTTGCAATCTTGTATTGACTGCACCAGTGATTCTTAAAAGCACACCCAGCACTGGGTATGTGGAGGGGGTACTCCCAGCACTTCCTGATGAGCCCCCCCGCATCCAAGGGGGTCGCAGCCATCTGTGCCTGATGGCTCTCGGCTCATGGACACCTGCCACCAACCGGCAGCCTCATCAGAAAGACAGCGCGGGGTTCCCCCAAGGCCTGCATCGTAGGTCCCGGTTGAAGGGGTTTTGCTCCAGCAAAACCTGGAGCCCCCGCCTCACCCTCCAGGCAGCTTTGGGACTGGAGCAGCAGGGGGAGAGGAGAATCAGGCGCTATGCCTCAGCCCGCCCTCCGTCTCCCGCGCACTCTCCCTGCACGCACCTCAGGGCGATGCCTATTTCCTCCCGAGGCCCCGGTATCCCCTCTTAATCCATGGGAAAAGGCTCTCCTCCCCTAGACAGTTCTGCCCAAGTTACTAAATTGGAGGCTGGGAATGTTCTGCAAATGCAGGACGAGGACACAGAGACACAATCTTAGCAACACGGTTGCCCCAGGGACCAGGGCCATGATCACAGCCACTGCGGCAGCAAACAGCACCGGAGGGAGCCGACTTCTGCGGGTCCCCTCCCTGGACGCGGCCCTGGCTGATTGCTCCCTCCCAGGATTTCATTTCCTCCCAGGCTCTGAGACAGCCAGGTAAACGGAGGCTCCAAGGGGTGTGGTGACCTGATGGAACTGCTTAGGAAGGTACAGAGCAAGGGCTGCCCGCACTTTCCCCTGCATCTTCCCATACTGCTCACCCCCATCCTCCAAGAGAGACCCCGTGCAGCCGCACCCAGGCCCATCAGCTGGGCACCAGCCCCCTCCCCGACTCACTCCTGCTGCCAGCAGGTCCCTTCTCAGGTCTGGACCGTATCCTCCCTTCTGTTCACAAACATCAAGGCCCTGTGGGGGCTTTTGGGAACTTGAGGCCTGGCAGCCTGAGCTTCTCCCACCGGGGGACCCAGGCTCTTCTCTGGGAAGACCTAACTGTAAATGCCCCATCTCTCAACACTTCCCCTCCCCTCAGCCTGTCACCGCGGAGCAACTGTAACTCCCCATAAGCTCCTCCAGACTTCCCAGCACCAGTACCCCCCTGAAACCCATAGCACCTCCATTGTCCAACCCTTAACAGGCCCACTGTGTGCAGCACACTGGCAATCAAAGCATGGGGTTAAACCGGAGTGTGGGAGGTCTGAGAGCTCTGAGACTCTCCACCTGTGTGACCTTGGGCAGGTCCCTTAACCACTCTGATCCCCAGTGGCCTCTTCTGCTAAGCAGGGTAGCATCACCTCATGGCCAGGCTGCTCGGCAGAAGGCGGGAGTTAAAGACCGTGAAAACACCCAGCCCGGAGCCACGCTCAGGCAGCCCTATGGGCACTGACAGTGATAGCGGGCCTCACACGTGGCAGAACAGAACACCTGCAAGGCTGCAGCAAGCACCACGCTGGGGACAAACACCGGGAGCACCCCAGGAGCTCAAACCCAGCTGAGGCCAGTGTCAGTGCAGAGAAGAACCCCATGGAGGGCATCCCCGACTGATGGCAGCATGAGCCCAGGTGCAGAGAAAGGACTGCACGGAGACCAAGAATCCAGTGGTTCTCCCAGAGAGTGGAAGGGGTCCATGGGGGACACGGCTGCAAGGTCGGCAGGGCCCAGGCAGGATGGCCTTGACTCTGCTCCCCACCCCGGGCTGGGCTTGCCTCTGCCCACAATGCTGCCACTGGGGCTTCGAGGGCAAGGGGAGAGGTGTGCAGAGCGGTGTATTAAGAAGATTAATCTGGCTGCAGCGGTGTCAGCATGCTGACGGCTCGGAGAGACGGAGAGATGGAGACCAATTCAGGGGATACCGCGGCGGTCTGGGCAGGAGGCCTGGGAGCCGGCTCGGGCACACAGGGAAGGCAAGAGGGGAGGACGAGCTGGGCAGCCGCTGAGCAGAGGCTCGGACAAGTCACCCCAGCCCTTCCCAAGCACCCCCACACCCTCAGCTCCTCAGCTCCCACAGCTTCGCTGACCTGGAAATCTCTGCTCCCCAGTTCTGACTCCTTGGCTCACTTCACCTCGGCTTTAGACAGTCCTGCCTGCTGCACCCCCACAGCCGGGAGGGGAGGTCCAGGCGGGGCCTCAGTGATGGGGTAAGGGTCACTGGGACCTCTCCCCTCCTCATCCTCCAAGGGAAGTCAGGAGACACCTGGGTGGCAGGTGGTTTCCAGGAAAGCCCACAGGCTTCCCCATACAGGTCATGGCCTTGCTCTTTGCAGACCCCTGGGAGCTCCACGCAGATCTCCTTCCAGCCCCTCATGCACACTGGACCGGGTGCCCCCTAACCAGGGGCGGCTTTAGCCCCTCCCCACAATCTCCTGCCAGCTCCTCGAAGCGCCCCAAGTAAATGCCCAAGCAGAGTAGGCGCAGGGCACCCCCAGCACTTGCTCATCCCAGGGCCAGCCGACCCGAAGGCCGTGAGACTTCAGCCTCCGAGCTGGGGCCCCTGCCCCTCACCCGCCGGCACCGCCCCTCTGCAGGAGCCCCTGGTGGACCACCGCAAGGCTGCCCTCCGGCCGGGGACTTCAGGGGGCGCCTGCAGGGCCGGCCCCAGCCCAGGGGAGTCCCCACCCCCTCCGCCTCTGCCGTGGCTAAGGAATGGCTGAGTGTCGCTTCGTCACGGGCCTGTGCTGACTGGACAGGGCAATGCCAGCGGGGGGCCTCACGGCAGCTCTCCACCTTCCCTCACCACCCTCTGCTGCAGGGGCGCCACTTCTCCCCGGCTGCAGCTGCTCCAGACCCTCCCCCCTCCCCACGCCCCACGCCCCCCCCATCCTCCCCCGCCCAGTCCCCACTCCCAACCTGGCCCCTGCTGCAGGGGGCTCCACTGCCCTCCCCACAAATAGCTCTGCGACCGGCAGCCTACTCTTCTCTCCTCCCCTCCTCCACCTGCACCTGCGTCCCCCTCCACACACACCCCACACCCCCCGGGCCCCAGTCTTGTCCATCACTTACCCCTGTTTCCCTCACCCCTCCAATCTCCTTTCCTGGCCTCAGAGCAGAAACCCCCCTGTGAGTGCAGGCCCAGTCCCCCCAAACCTCAGGCCGCAGCACCCCAGCTCTCTCCAGACGCTCTTCCAAGCCCCCCTCTTCGCGGATGCCAGGGCAGCACCCGAGCCTGCTGCCGGCCCCACCTGCCAGTGCCCTTGACTTCCCTGACCCACCTCCTGCCCACCTAGGGCTCCTCTCCCGCTGCCTTTCCCCCTGAGTTCAGTCAGACCCACTCTCTCCCCTTGGCCCCCAGCTCCCCGACTCCCACCCCGCAGCTGTCACTGGGGTGTGGACGACATTGCACAAGCTCCCTCAGAGCCCTTGGTTCCTCACCCAGAGAGCAGACCCGCCTGATAGCGTCCCCTAGAGCCCGCGTCCAGCTCAAAGGCAAACCCTCTCACCCCCTCTTCCAAACTGCCCCTTCCCTGACGGCCGGCTCCACCTCCCTCCAGAATTCTGTCTTGGAACCTGGGTGTTATCTAGGGTTTGTGTGGGCCCTCTTCCTTCCCACAGCAGTGCCGGGCCCACAGACCCTGCCAATGGATTTGCTGCCCCCACCCCGTTCCTTCCACCACCACCGTACTTGGGGCCCTCACTGCCTCTGATCTGAGGGACAGAAATAGCCTCTGGGCCCCTCCCTCGACCCTGCCCACTGGCATCCACCGGAATCTCAGGCTTCCTTCCACACCGCGCCCCCGACTCACATCACTCCTGCTCAGACACCTCGGGTGGGGGAGGGGGAGGCACTGACTGTCCTTCAGAGTGTCCCATGCCCCCCTGTGCCCTTCCAGGCCAGGCTGCCCGAATTCCCCTTCATCCTTCCACCGACACCTCTCCGCCCCTTGCCCCGGCTGCCACTCCCGCCTGTCTTTCCAGGACCGCTCTCAAAAGCCACCTCATTTGTGAAGACTTTTTAAGCTCCCACCTGGGTGTAAGCCTCTCTCCTCTGTCCCCAGAAGCCTCCCTTAAGGCATTTGGCATAACCGTCCATGAAGCAGAACTTTTCAGCTAGAACCTAAATTTCTCCGCTGCTTCTAGCTCCGTCCCCCGCCCCCTGCCATTCTGTTCTTCTATTCTAGCGTGCCGAGCACAGGAGGTGTTTGCTGAACTGGGGGAGCCTAGAGCCAGAGGATGCCTGAAGGAATATGAGCACCCCGTTAGCCAGCCGTCTCCAAAAGAGCACCCATGTCCCCCCCCTACATCTGGAGAGACTTTGGAAATCTGGGGCCAGGGCAGCTCTAGAAGGATTTTCCCCCAATGTCCTGCTTGGCTGCAGCGTCCGTTCTTGAGCCAGGGCTCCTCTGTCTGGAGGCCAAGAACTCCTGGAAGGCCCAAGGGATAGGCTTGGGGTGGGAGGTGTCCATAAACCCTTGTCCTCAAAGGCTGCACTTGGGGTGTCCATGCATGTGTGTGTTTTCTGGGGAGAGAGTCCCCGGTTTTCGGCAGGATCCCAAAGGAGTCTGTGAGGGCCCTTGAAGGTACGATCTGCCACATCTGGATTCTCCCCCACCCCCAACCCCACTCCATCCCCAGCTTCCCCCTCCTTGAACAGCTGACCTCACTCACTTATAAATAGAAACCCTCCCTGGACATGTAACTAGAGTGACAGGATGGGTATGAGCAAGGAGCAGAATCATCACTGGCCCTGTCCTCTCTTGGCCGGAGTGGTGGTCCATTCAGGACCCTGGCTCTTTCTCATCTGCAGCCCAGGAGACCGCTGGGCCCCAAGCCTCTCCTCCACCTCACTCTGTTGTCCCTCTTCTAGAAGACGAAGTCAGCCTCTGCCCTCAGCACCCCAGAGCCAGGAGGGGGGTGATTAGGAAGCCCCTGTGCCCCCAAGACCCCTCCCCGCACCCCCCTTCCTCCTGGAGCAGCCTGGCCCCAGGACAGACCCAGGCAGAGGCAGACCCAGAGCTTCGGAGCTCCAGCAACCTGCTAGCTATGGCCTGGGATGTCCCACGGGATGTCTCAAACATCCTGCTCAAGGCCCAGTGCTCCCACCCCAAGCAGGAACCTGGTCTCGTCCTTGCTGCTTCCTTCCCCCACATCTCCAACTGGTGTGGAGTCCTGCAGATCCAGCCAACAGCCAGCTCTCCCTGGCCCTCTTCCCTCCGCTTCCAGGGACAGAGATGCGGGAACTGCCTGGGCCACTGCAGCAGCCCTCTCATCGGCCTCCCTGCCTCCTGGCTCCCCTCCTTGGCTCCAGAGGACTTTTGACAGAACGCAAACCTGCTCCTATCACTGACCTGCTTACAACCTCTTTTGGGAACCTAACGCCTTCAGGAAAAAATCCAAACTCCTTCCTGTGCCTCTCAGGACCTGGCCCTGAATTTTTTTCCAAACCGGTCTCCTGTCACTTGTCCATCCCAGCCCCCACCCAGAGCCCCACTCCTTTGGAACTCCTTACAAATCTCTCGGTTTTGGTGTGCGGTGGATGGTGCCTCTGACCCTCCCCCACATGGTGCCCTCCACGCCCCCCTTCACTGGCTATGCCTTGCTCTTCCTTCAGACTCAGCTCCCAGACCACATCCTGCATGGGGCTCTCCCGGAATGCCTCCTCCAGTCTGGATCCCGGACTACTCCACACATCCCTCTCTGAGCGCCTAGGGCATCAAGTAAATGTGACCTTTCACTTGCTGGTGACCTCTCTGAAAGGAAGGACACAGTGTCCTAGGCCCAGTGTGGGCACATGTCTCTTCCTAACCCCACATTCAGTGACGTCATGTTGCTAGCATTTACACCATGGTAATTGGCAAACGCTATAAACGCCACAAATCAGGATGTTTTCTCCCAACTCCAATGTGCAGGACATGTGTGTGGGATGGATGGATGGATGGATGGATGGATGGATGGATGGATGGACGGATGGACGGAGAGAGAGGAATGGATAAATCACAGTAAGTTCCTTGCTCCATGTTCTGCCCCCTCACAGATGGGGGGCACACACGTGCTTGCCCTCCGTCAGATCACACCTCCATCCTCAAGGCACATGTCCTCAAGTTGCTCCCTCCTCAGTGTCCTGTCTTTGTCCTCCTCACCAGTCCTTCTGGGAGAAACAGTCCTGCCGGTTCTCACCAGCCAGTGGGTTAAGGGATGGGGGAAGCAGGAGGGTGTGGACGGCATGGGTAGGGTGGGGTGTGACAAAAAGGGTGCTTCTTCTGCTGGTAGAGAGGGGCAAGAGGGGTGTCACCATCTCCAGCAGGGAAACTGAGGGGTAAGGTAGGTGACAGTGGGAGAGGACAAGCCTGAGCAGGGCAGCAGCAATGGGCAAGAAAGAGGGCTGGGCTCCTTGCTGGGGAAGGACACAATACCAGGATCGATGGACACAACCCCCTCGTTCAGGGTGCTGCAGGGACACCTCGTTGCCTGTCGGCATGTGCTGCCACTCTCCCCCAGGCTCTCTTCCTCCCGTGGCTCCTCCTCCCCTGCTGGGAGGCTGCATCTGAGCCTGTGTCCCCAGCCCTGCCCTGCATGTCCTCGTCTGCATCTGGGCCTCGCTCTCTGTCATCAGCTCTCTCTCCCCATCTCTCTGTCTCCGTCACCCCTATGTCTCTATGCCTCCATCTGTCCTCATCTCCTCCCCGAGTGCCCATCTCCCCCTCCCTATCTAGGTCCCTCGCGTCCCTGCATCTCGGTCCCCCCATCTTGATGCCTGCCTCTGTCCCCACAAGTCTCCGCCTTGCCCTCTGAGATCCTCTCTCCTGGTCTCCGTCACCCCCTCTGTGTCTCTGTCTCTCAGCCCCCGCATCTCCTGACTCCCTGGCCTGCTCCCCTCAGCCTGCTCAGATTCCGAGGCACAGGCAGCAGGAGGGCAGGACGGCAGGACGTTCCCGCCGCCGCAGTGCCGGTGAGCACAGGGCCATGGCTGCCTCTAGGATTTCTCAGCACCCTGGAGCCTGAGGCCGCCAGGCAGCAGTCCCTCATCTGCCCGGCCTGCTGGGGACTCCCACTCACCCCCGTGGGGCCCGTAGCAGCCAGGTACGCGGACGGACTCCTCCCTGGAGCAGACACTGTAGCACCACGGAGTGGGGACTCCCTGCGGCTGAGGGCCTGGTGGGGGGTGTGCCCTGCTTTCCTCAGGAACTTGGGCAAGGGGAGGCTGCAGGCGCCCCGACCGATGCCCTTTACTTCCTCCCCTAGGGGGTATCCTCCTTGACGTCTAACTGAAAGGCTGCTTGCTGCCGCTTCAGCCAGCCCTTCGTCTCTGTGACTCAGCTTCTCCCCAGCCCAGCCAGAGCCTCCACCAGCAGCCTCCGCCGGCGCGGACTGCGGGGTGCAGCACCCCCGAGGGGGATGGACCTCGGACCTCCCTGGCCAGAACTGGGGTGAGGGAGGGAAGGCTGGGGTTCAGAGTTATGGGAGGTGAGGGCGGCCACCGCCTGGGTGCTCACAGCGGAACGGGCCGCCCCCAGCAGCCTGGCAGAGTGGAGCACCTCTTCCCAGGAGGCTGGCTGGGCGGGCATGTGCACACACACCCACGCCCCGGGCGCCCAGACACAACACGCTCACCGCAGTGCCGTGCTCCCCACCTGCTGGCACTGCGGCTGGTGTCCTGCCCCCTCCTTGCACCTCACCTCCCAGAAGAGGGAATCGCTCAGAGCCACCTGGTGGGGGGAGCGTGGAGGCTAGAGGAAGGGGCGCCAACACGGTGTGATGGTGCTGGAGGAGGGGCTGGGGCTGGGGCGCATCTGGCTGGACAGGGCAGCCGGGTTAGGAGCTGAGTGGTGAGACGCAAAAGGAGCAGAGGTCAGCAGAGTGGGGGAGGGGGCTCGGATCCCTCTGAGAAGTGAACATCTCACATCAGCTCCAGGCCTGGCTTGGCGCTATGCTCCTCAGCCTCGCCCCAGACCCTCCCCCACCCTCCCCCACGAGAAGCACCTAGCCGCTGTTGCCAGCCCCTTTGCCACTCCTCCACGGCACCGTCATACCAGGGGCTGGGCAAGTGCATTCCCTTGCCTGACCAGGAAAGGTCAGGTTCCGGAAGTCCAGTCCCCTGCCTGAGCCTCAGGGAGGCAGGAACACCCGGGAAAGAGCACAGAAGGGCCTGTGGTGGCAGCACGTGCTGACTGTACCCCCCCCCCCCACTTTTCCAAGAATCAGCCAAAGGGGTGACCTAGACACTGGGGCAAGGGGCTGCCTTTTGGAAGGAACCCCCATGGGGCCTGCTCCCACCCCTAATCAGTTTGGGCGGTTGAGGGCAGTGGGGTCCCCAGTCCACCCTTCGTGTCCTCACACAGCTCTGGGAGTGAGAACAGCCTTCTTCCGCTCAGCCCAGATCCCCTTGCTTGCAGCCATCGGCCCCACAAAACAAGCCTGCTCCCTCTTCCACATGACAGCCCTTCAAATATTTGAAGACAGCTCGCCTGTCCCCGCTGAGCCTCCTCTTCTCCTGACTAAACATCCCGGTTCTTAGAACGATCCCTCAAACGCAATGGTTTCAAGTCTCTTCACCATGCTGGGCGTTCTCATCCAGCCAGCCGCCCCACTCACAGCAAGGCTCCTGGAGCGGAGGCCGGTGGCAGATGGCCTCCCTCCCCACCGGACAGGCCTCAGCTCCACCCAGGCGCAGCCACCAACCCTCTCCTTCTCACCCCTACCGAGCTCCAGTCGGTCACACCCCCAAATACTCAGTCAGGTGAAGGCTGGGGGGCCCAGCACTGGGCTAGGGGATCCCCCAACACCTTCTCTCCCCTCTGTACCTTCTCCAAAGACCCAAATCTCTTCCAATGACTTGTCCCTCCAGAGAGGCCCTACCCACGTCTGATGCTCACCACTCACTCATCCTTCAAAGCCCACCTCCTCTGAGCAGCCTTCCCAGATAGAACACCCCCAGCTCAGATCCTGCCCTTGCCTTGGGCGACCTCCATACGCAGAAACTGTGTGACATTCACTGGTTTTCACCCTCCGGAGTCCCCACACTTTGGTGGGTCTCCCTCCTGTCCTACCCGCCATCAGGCTCACGGCAAGCAGAAGAAACTGGAAACAGGGGCCGGAGGGGAGGAAGGCAGAGGGCCACCAGCCCCAGGGACCACGCCCTTGCCCACGCCCCTACCTGTTCGTGGTACTCGATGCCCATGCTGAGTGTGTTGACCAGGATAGCAATCATGATTCCCCGACCGAAGTACTTGCTGTCCACAATCTTCCGGAAGGTGTCACAGATGAGCCTCCAGAAGGCCAGCACAGAGTTGGGCTCCACATCCAGCCCCAGGCTCCGGCGGCGCCGGCTGTGGGGGTCCCGGAGATCACCGCGCTGGGCGTCCTGTGGGAGCTCGTACACCGCCTCACTGTCTGAGTCGGGCATCTCATGGCCGGCGAGCTCCACCTGCCCTGCCCCCGCCCGGGAGCAGTAGGGGCAGCTGTCCGGGCCACAGGCTCCACTGTCTGCCTTCAAGCAAGGGCTAGAGATCTTGCAAGAGCTTTGGCACGTGCCTAGGACAGGAGGGTAGAGGTTAGAGGCTCCTGGGTTTCTTACGTGGGGCAGCCCTTCCCGCAAGTTTGGAGTTCTTTCAATGACAGGGGTGCTACCCACTTAGCGGGCCAGGGACACTGAACGCCCTGCAGTGTGGGCAGTCCTGGGCAACAGAACACCCCCAAATGCTAGTAACATTCCCCTGACAGTCACTGCTGGGGGTCCCAGGGTTTGGCAGGTGGCCTTGACGTCCCCTGAGGTCCTGGGCAGCTCCCCTGTCCGAGGAGCCTTCAGCAAGGAGACTAGACCAGCCCTCCTTCCCAGGAAAGCCAGCCCCGCACCGACACTGCTCCGAGCAGCCTTTCCCAAGGCTCCTTAAGACACACACCCACAGATTCGTGCTCATGGACATCCACACCCAGACACACCCACACGTGCACTGAACACACACTCGTGTGCACATGTACTATGTACATAGACGTACCATTTGCGAGCCACACTTACCTATACAGCCAAACACACGTGTGCACAGACACGAGCACGTTATATAACACGCATGTGCTAGGCATGTGCACACGCGAGCATGTGTATGGACCAGAGCACCCCGCTGGTGTGCACACACACGTAACTGCACGTATCAGACACGTGTGTGCACGCACGCAGGAACGCTAAACGTGTGCGTGCATGTGCACACATACACGCACTGCACACCTTCATGCACACACACACACCAGGCCGCACACACCCACGCGCACAGTGACCTGTCCCAAGACACCAATGTCCATTGAAATCGGGCTTGGATCATAGAATCTGAGCGCTGGAGGGAAGCTCAGAGGGCGCCCAGGAAAGCACGCCGGGCGAGGGGCAGGCACCTCGCTCAGGGCCCGGCCCCAGGAAGCACCCAAAACGCTTCTCCTTCTGACTGCACCCAGGACCGCGGCCCCAGCCCTGCCTGCTACACAGGAGGGAACTAAAGCACGCGTGCGTGGGACTGGCTTCCGTCCCACGGCAAGGTGGCCGGAAAGCTGGCACACGAGCCCTTCGCACGGCGTTCTGTGACGGCACCTTCCTGTCCCGGCCCACGTTCCCGCATGACATCCCACTCATATCCCACTGCTCCCACGTGCCACATCCTTCCTGAAACACAGGCCCTGGGCTTCGGCTACAGTGACTCTGTCTTTGGGGGAGGGCCCGCCACCCCTGTCTGACAGCGGGGGGGACGCCCACAGGCAACGAGTGTCTCACTTCCCCTGTGATACCGGGTGTTCCTCCCACCTGACTAACAGCCCCCTGAGGATTTGCTGCTCTAGGCTCCCGGTCTCCCCGAGGGGAGCCAATGAAACTCATGTTTCCTGGAGTCTCCTTAGCGTGGGGCATGATGCCGGCCACGGTCACACACCATGCCCCCTCGGGGCCTCGGGGCCAGACGGCCCTGAGTTCACCCCTCACCAATGGTACAATCTTGGGCCAGCAAGTCAGGCAACCTCTCCGGGCCTCCTTTTTCTCATTGGGACAACGGGCACAATAAGAACGCTTATCATCTAGACTGTTGAGAGGTTCCTGTGGGATTGTGCCTGCAAGGCACGTGACAGGCACAGACCAGTCGGTCAACAACTGTCAGGTCTTCTTGCAAACAGCGTGGAGCGGAGCATACAGCAGGTGCCCATGCTGTGGTAGTTTTTGTTCTCATTACGATGCAAGAATGAAGATTCCCATTTGAAAGGGTGAGAAACTCAGGGCTCAAAGAAGCTACGACGGGACTGATTGAAGGTCCCAAGACCTCGAGTGGCAGAGTCGGAATCAGGGGCCAGAACTTCGGATGTCAGGCCCCCAGTCCTCTCTGGGACACCACCCGGCCCCTCGGCCAGGGGCCCCAGCATGCACCCCCCCCCCCCCTTCTCACCTGTGCTCTGTGTCTCCAGCAGCTTGTGCATGGAGCTGTAAGGCCCGGGCGGGATGTTGAGGCTGGTGAGCGTGGGTGGTCCAGAGGTGGGGGCCGCCTCCACTAGCGCCTTCTCCTTCAGCATCTCGGGTGCAGGGCTGGCGTGTACAGTGGGGTACACCTTCCCGCTGCCCACAGTCCTGCCTGATGCCTCAGATGGTGACCTGGGAGGGGGTGCCTGGCAGCGGACCGGCTCCAGGTGGCAGTCGGCATGGTAGAAGCTATGCACAGATTCTGCGCCCCCCGGAGGGCCCCCCGAGAGGGCGGGCGTCGAGGGCGGTGGCAGCATGAGCCGGCGGGACCCACCGGCATCCCGGTCCTGAATCTCCGGGCTGGCCCGGGGGGCCCGCAGCGTCCCGTTGCCCAGGTGGTAGTGGTGGTGGTGATGGTGGTGATGATGAACCAGGTGGTGGACGGACGGACGGCGGTGGGAGCGAGAGCAGCTCCCGCCGGGCTGGGGCTCCTGGCCTCCGCGGGGCACGGGGCTACTCAGCAGGCCGGCCCGCACGCCCGCTGCCCGGGAGACCTGGGCCAGCCTGCGGGCCGCTTTCCGGAGGATGTACACCAGGTACTTGAGCAGCTCCTCGTAGCAGCTGCCTGGCTCGGAGAAGCTGGCCAGGGTGCTGGCGTTGGACAGGAACCGCACGCGCTGCTCCCGCATCAGCTGGCTTTCCCGCTGCTTGGTCTCTGAGAACTGCGTGGCAATCACCACCAGGCACAGGTTGATCATGAAGAAGGAGCCCACCTGTTGGGGTGGGGACAGGAAGAGGAGATGTCCTGAAGAAAAGGGCACTGCGGGGCCAGTTGACGCATCCCAAGCGCTTCCTACGGTGCCAGGCGCTGGGCTCAGTTACTGTCCAAGCATGATCTCATTTCATTCTTGTGACAGTCTCCAGAGGTGACACCTTTATAACCTCCGTCTGACAGGTGAGGAAAGAGGCTCAGAGAGGTCAAGGCATTTGCCCAAGATCAGTCAGCTAACGCCCAGCGAAGCTGAGACTTGAACCATGCGCTATGGAATTCCAAGGCATTGTTATTGATCGTGATGGTATCCTGCAAGGATTTCTCCCGAACTTCCTGCCCCTACCCATGGCCAGCCATGGAGATTCTGAGCACCCCTCCCCAGTTCCCATTAGGAGCAGAGAAGGCTGTAGAGATGAATGCAATCTTGGGGACGTGGGATTCTCACGTTGGGTTGAGCCTTTGAGGTCTTGGCAAAAACACTGTTCCCAAGACTCCTGAATTTCGTCCCACTTTCAGCTGCACAACCTTGGGTGAGACCCTCAACCATGGGGCCTCACTATCCTCCTGACTGTTGGCCTGTATCTTCTTTCCTGGCGCCTCTCCCCTCCCCCAGCCAGGTGATGGGCTGAACCCCAATCCCTGCAGACTAGTCAAGCTGCTGCCCTGACTTGCTCACCCTCCCTCGTTCCTGTCCCTGTGCCTCAGTTTCTCTAGGACTCCGGGATGGCCATCGCTGGGACAACAATCCAGAACGAAGGAAATGAATATTTATGGTGACGAAGCGGATTTTTTTTTCTAGATTGTGTCCTAGTAATTATGATAATTAGTTTCACTAATATGATTCCAGAGAGCTGTTTGGAAGATTTTTCACGGGTTGTGTGGGTGGAAACTAGGCCCCTTACCACCCTGTCTGCTTCCTTCCCCTCCCCCAAGCCCAGGAAGAGAAACATACTGAAAAGACCACGCTTCCCAGAGGTGCTGGCCTCCCTGCCCCCCTGGGGATGGTGGGGGATGGGAATAGGTGCCAAACCTGGCCCCTCTTCCCCATGCAGGGGCAGGAGGGGGTGGCCTGGAGGACTGGTTCTTTCCCAGGACCTACCCTCTGCCTCTCACCGAGAGCTGCCTTAGTCTGTCTCCACCTGTCTCCGGAGTTTGCCCTAGGTCCTGAGTTGATCTCAATCTGTCTTCAGCTCTGTCTCTCAATATCTGTCCCTCTCTCTGGCTCTGTCACTGGCCTCTTGGTAACCTGGAGAAGGGCTGGATGTGGAGCCCATAGCCTGGGGTTGAATTCCCTCTGAAGCTCAGAGTGCTTGTTTAGGAGATGCCCTCCCCCCTCCCCGAGCCACCCGACCTCACAGGGGACTGCCAGGATTTAGCGGGCATCAGCCAGGTCAATCCATGGCAGACGCGGAGCCCATGGCGGGATCAGACAAACAAGGAAACATGGGTTTCCTCTCTGTAAAATGGAGATGATAACGGGATCGCGGCAAGGATTAAAGGCCCAGCCCATGAAAAGTGCGGAGAGCAGTACTGGTGCATAGCAAGTGCTCAATACGTATTAGCTGCAAGGAGTAGCAGTTCAGTTATGAGCCAGGAATGCTAGGGATGACAGCTCTAAAATGGTGTGACGCTTGCCTCTGTCTTCTGCCCTCGTGAAGCCTTGCAACTTCTGAGCTGGAAGGAACGAGAGGCCGGGCAGTGTCTCTCAACACTGGATGCCAGGGATTCTGGGCGGTACACTCCTGTGTTTGCAGGACTGTCGTTTCGGGATGTTTACCATCTCTCCCCAACCCCCAACCAAATGCTAGTAGTGCTCCCCTAGACCTCATGAAAAACAGGACCACCCTTTGGTATTTCCAAATGCCCCCTTGGTCAAGAATCACCCATTTTAGTGATGAAGAAACAGAGCCCTAGGGTGGGACTGGGGGGCTCACGGGGACTGACTTGCCCAAGGTACTAAGCGATGGGACCAAGCCTTGACCTTGAATTTCCTCCTGACTCCTCACGACCGGTGCCCTCTGTGCCTGAGTCTCTGTGGGACCTGTCCTGAGACCAAGCTAGCCTTCCCCTCTCTGGACTCCCCCCACCTGTTTCCCCAGGATCCCCCTTCCCACAGGGGCCCAAGGAATCACTCACGATGATGAGGAGGATGAAGTAGATGAAATTGTAGAAGGAATGAGCATCCATCACGAAGTACATGATGTCGACCCAGCCCTCCAGCGTGATGACCTGGGGAGGACACAGAGGGACAGGCTGACTCGGCGGGGGGCATCCCCAAAGCCTCCTGCGGTCTCCTTAGAGGCCCCGGCCCCCTCCCAGCCCTGAGGACGACCACTCCGAGGCTGGACTGCGTCCGGACGCTTGCGTCCTGGGGAATGTCCCAGTGCCCAGGCTGTCCCACCTGGAAGATGGCAATCCAGGCATAGCCGATGTTGTCGAAGTTGATGGCGCCCTTGAAGGGGTTGTGCTCCCCTGCGGAGCAGTTGGTGTAGTACTGGTTCCAGTTGACGCAGGTGGTGTTGCTGGAGCTGTTGTAGGCCTCATAGTCCAGGCCGCAGGGGGGGCCGCCGCCGCCCTCCCCGCGCAGCGTGGGCACACTCCTGCACGAGCGCATGCCGTTCTCCCGCGGCTGGGAGCAGATGAAGGGGTTCTCGTCCTCGTTCTCCGTCTGGTAATAGCGCTCCAGGTCCACGCTCAGGGGGCTGCAGGGGGGACAGGGAGGAGCTGGGAGCAGGGGTCTCCAGGGAGAGGTCCCAGGAAGGATGAGCTGCATGGGCGCAGTGAGACCTGCAGGGTGAGTAGGGCAGGAACGAGAGTCGGGCACGCATCGGGCAGGGGCAGGGATGTGTGGGTGTGGGTTGGAGGGCACCGGGACTGTGCGGACAGAGTGTGAGATTCCAGAGTGGCGATGAGGGAAGGTTATGCCCTAAAGTGATGCTTTTCCAACGTGGCCGCACATCAGGCTCGCGGCGGATCTTGTAAGGGTCCCCACGGCCATGCTGAACCCCAGGCTGATGAAATCAGAGCCTGTAGGGGGACCCAGGCCCCAGGAATTTTTTTTTAATTCCCCAAGTGACTCCATTGTGTAGCCGAGTTTGAGAACCAGACATGTCACCAATGTGAAAACAGCAAGGTCAACGGCAACAAGGACTGAGGCAGCTCCCAGCCCCACCCCCTCCCAGGCCACCCCCATCCCAGGCGACACTCACAGGCTGAAGTTCTCCGGCAGGAAGCACCGGTTACGAAGCAGCCCTGCCCACAGCTGGACGCCAACGATGCCGAAGATGAAGAAGACGAAGAAACAGAGGAGCAGGACGTTGCCCAGCATGGGCAGGGTGTCCAGCAGCAGTGTGACAAGGATACGCATGCCTGTGGGGGCAGAAGCCACGCTGGGGGTGCCAGGCTGGCCGGGCCCAGCAGCACTCCCACAGGGGGCCCGTCGGGCTTTCCGGGGCTGAGAGGCCTGGCTCAAGCTGGAGGGGAGACCAACAGACACCCTCTAACTCCACAGGCAGGCCTAGCCTCCTAGCCCCTGCCCGCTACCCCTCTCGGCCCATCCCTATCCATCAACCCACAGTACCACCGAGGATGAGCCAGCGTGATCAAGGGTTCCAAAGCTCCTCTCCCTTGCACGCACCCCACCTAACTGCCCACGTCATCTCAGCTTACAGGAGAGGATCGAGGAGGCTCAGAGGACTGCCATGACTTGTCTGGTATCACAGAGCTGCCCAGCGCTCTGCTTCTGGACCCCACCTCCCAACACACACATACACACACACACACACACACACACACACACACACACACACACACATTCTCTTCTTCCTTCTCTCACCCGGCACAGTCACCCGACCTTTCTAAGTCATCTGTTATCACCACTGCATTGGGGAAACTGAGGCAGAGAATGCCAGGAGGAATGTCAGCAAGGAAGGTTCTGAGCCCCCTGCCGAGTCCATTCTCTGTTGGCACAGATCCTCACATCCGAGGCGAGGAGACACAAGGCCATCTTTCAAGTGGCCATCAATTAACAAGTCCCTCTGCAGGGAAAGCCGCCACAGCCCCGTCCCCCTCTCCCCAAGGCCTGTTGGAGATACTGCCCTCCCTCCTCACTCCAGGTCCAGGGCCCCATCACCCCACATGGTCTGAACCAGCCCCAGGCCACCCAGCCCTTGTTAAGCACACAGACCTCTAATGGCTGGTTTTGACCCCGAAGCGCCACTCATGGCCCCTGCCCCTCCAAGGAAAAAGCTTCTAGGCAGCAGCTAATTAACCCTCCCGGTGCCTGTGACCGTCCTGCCTGGCCTTTCCCGCCTGGCCTTCTCACTCAGTCCCTCACCGCCCTCCTCCAGCCCCAGCCTCCTTCGGCTCCTCTGTGTTCCAACTGAGATCAATTCCTCAGGGTTTGCATTAAGGGAATTACACCGGTGGTTAGACAGAGGCCTATAAATCTGCCAGCCGTCACCTGGGGTGGGAGAGGGAGCGGCAGCACGCACACCCCTCGTCTGGAGTGCCTGTGAACACTGCCGCCCCAACGCCCGGAGGACACACTGAGCAGCTCTGCCCACCCGAAGGCAGCCGCGTCTCATACACACGCGCACACACGCACGCACGCACGACACAGGGGGCTGCCGCTACACCAGGCACAGAGCCCCAGAAACATGCCCCTACCCCCCCGACTCCTGGGGACTGCAGTGGACACCATTTGCAGCCTATGTAGGTTGGGGAGCTGCAAAGGGGGCCTGAGCAGGGGTGGGGGGGGCAGGATGTAGGGGGAGCTCGAGCTGCCAAAGCTTGGCTGGCTCAGGAAACCAATGCGGTTTAATTTAGATAATGGTCCCGCAGTCGGTTGCGGCAGCGGGTTGGAAGAGGATGGGAAGGAGGAAGGGGACACCGGCGGAGGGTGAGACACGGAGTGGCCTTGTCTGGAGAGAAGTCATGCTCGGGGAGGCCGATACGGTCTCACCCATGAGAGCCCGCCTGCGTTAGAGGCTGTTCTAGCTAGAAAAGGCCGTTACACGTTGCACCCACCCCTCCTGGCCCACCAGCCTCTCCACCCTGTTCCCTGCAGGGAGCGGTCTTCTAGCTGAAGGGAAGGGGTCCTCTGAGATGTGTCTGAGACTCTGATCCCAAGTCCGGTTTAAATAAGGGGGATGGTCTTTCCAGGTAACTCTCACAGGGCCACAGGCAGGTGCAGGGGCTCCGTTGGGCTCCGTTGGGCTCCAGCGGCCCCGGCTCCCCAGAGAGCCCTTCTTGATGAGGTCTGCCTCACAGTGCCAGGCCCTGATGAGGCCGGTGAGTGGTCAGGAAGTAGGGGTGGGATCTGGGATTTCCATATTTCCTCTTGGGGCTCTCTGTCCAGGGGCTGAGGGCCAAGGGGTCACTCACTGGGCACCCGGTTAATGGCCCTGAGCGGTCGCAGCACACGGACTGTCCTGACAGCTGAGAAGCTGACGTTCTGCAGGTCCAGGGAATACTCCAGCATCCTGCAGGGAGGGGCCCAAAGGGAGGCCCTTTGAGTCTGAGGCCGCCATGGGGGTCAAAAGAGGTCAATGAGGAATCCTGCTGCGGTGGTGAAGAGGACCTCCGGCTCCTCCCCCTCCTCCACCAAGGGACCCCGGAGAGCCGGCTCTCTGTCTGGGGGCAAGGCCACCCCCAAGCCAAGGACAGATCCCCCCTGGAGAATAAACAGATGAGGGTGTGGATGCAGGGGCTCGAGCGTTATAGGCAGGACAGCCTCGGATGCCGAGTTGACAGCCAGGGAAAAAGCATGGCCGGAAGTGGGCCAGGCAGGGGGGCGGCGGGAGGGGTGGCAGTGCTGGGGCCTAGCACCCCGGCCCTGGGGCAGGGACTGATCTGCTCACTGCTCTCCCACCTCCAGCCCCGGCCCTCACCCTGCAATGACGATGAAGAAGTCAAGCCGGTTCCAAGTGTCTCCCAGGTAACACTTTTTCCCGAAGATGCCCAAGGCCACCATCTTCACCACCATCTCCACAGCGAAGAAGGCAAAGATGAAGTCGTCAAAGGCCTGATGTGGGGATGAGAGGCTTTTGAAACTGGGGGGGGGGGGGAACCGTCCCCCCCCCACACACACACTCCTTCCCCCATCAGCAGGGTCAGGGCTTCTCAGAGTTACTCAGCAGTTACTCAGCCCAGGAGCTGCCCCCTCCGGCCGCCACACACACACACACACACACACACACACACACACATACACATACTCAGACTCTCACACACTCACCTGCAGGATCCGGCAGCGCTGGGAGTCACAGGCGATGTCCTCACACGGCCGGAACATGCCCAGGGTCACGCAGTTGAGAAGGATGACCAACATGCTGATACGCTCAAACCAGGTACCCGGGGGGTCAAGGAAACAGCTGGCCGGGGCAGGAGCCGCGCCCACGCGCCCCCCCAAGCCCGGCCCCAGCGCCTCCCGCTTCTTGTCCACGCCCTCCCCACCCCCGCCCCAGGACTCGGCCAGGTGCAAAGGGAGGGCCCACGGGTCTGACCGAGCCCAGGCCCAAGCCCACCTTGGCCGCCACCTCTCTGGACCCAGCTTCCTCAGCTGTAAAGTAGGAAAAGCCACAAATACCCTGACTATTTGCACAAGCCATTTGGGGGATAAAATCGATGGTGCCTGTGGAAATGCCAGACACCGAGAGTGTCTGAATCCTGCTCTCCCTACCTCCCAGGGAAGATGTGAGAAGCAAATGAGAGAATGTGGTGAATGTGTGACACAAACCTAAAGTCGGATTCTGCCCGCCTTACAGTTTACCAAGCGCTTTCACGCCGCAGCACATCTGATGCTCACTACAGCCCCGTCAAGTATCCGGGGTCCGTCCTGTTCTTCCCCGGAGCCCAAGTGCACCAAGGCCCGGGAGAGCCCAAGTCCTGCGCTGAAGGTCATGCGAGAAGCCGCGATGAGACGGAGGGGTCCAAGCTCCCGATCCGGGGCAGTCGTTTCCACAGTGGCTCAGGCACGCAGGGGAGGGGCTGTCAGGAGCGAGCTGGCACCAGACAGACAGGCAGAGGCGGGCAAGAGGGTCCACGGCGGGAGCACTCCTCCACCACACACCGGAGCCAGACGCGGCCTCCCTCACCAGCCACCCGCCCCCCGGCCCCTCAGAGCCCTCAGACAGCCTCCAAACACACTCGCGCGCTGAACTAATGAGGACCCATGCACGCCAGTCCCGGGGCTAGACGTAAGTCCCCAACCCACGCAGAGTAGACAGTACTCTGCACACACGGACCCCGAGTCTTTCCACGTAGTGGATTTTTATTAAGGGGCTCACTTCCAGCCCGTCAACAGGAGAATGTACAAAGTGGCCTCTGGACCTGAGAAGCTTCTGGACACTGGACTCACAGATAAGTGACCCGGTGTCCTCTTTTTCTCAAAGAAAATACAGGATGGGGAGAACAAAGAGGATAGAAAGGCGCAGAGACGGGAGACTGCGCAAAGGAGGGGCCTCAGGGAAACGGAGGTGGGGAGGGTGTCCTGGCAGGCCAGGGCACGACCCACCGAGCCAGACTGTGGGCCACGGAGGGCCTAGAGCAGGAGGAATCTTCCTGCCATAACCTCACTCCTGGAGTGAGAAGGCTCTGTCCGGGGACCCCAGGACTTTCCTCCCAGCTAGTCCCAGCCAGCCTCCCCCTCCCACCTCTGTCCTGAACCTCAGGCCACCCAGCTCCTCGGCAGCTCGGGATGCCCTCAATCCCTTTCCAGGCCTCTGTGCCACCTGGGCCCTTTGCCCTCATGTCCTCACATCCCTTCCTACCGACAGGCACCCAAACAGGCCGAGGCTTTGCAATTTCCCATGCCTCCACCTCTTCACAAGAATAAGAGTAAAAAAAAAAAAAATCATTCTAGGTTTTTGGGGTAAGTAGATGGAAGGGGGAAATAAAGAAGGTGCTCTGTTTCCATGGAGCTGTTTTCCAGAGTGGAGCCTGAGCCCCATGGATGTCTCCCCAGAAGGGGGGTCAGCCAGGGGTCACCCTGCAAAAAGGAGGATGGGGAGGGAGCTCCCTTGGGGTGATTCTTTGGAAAGGGAAGGACACAATTACCCTCAAGAATTGGTCTGCTTTCCCCAACCCAGCCCCCTCTTCTCCTCTGCAGGGAAGGGACCCACGTAAGCAGATATCTCTCCAAGGGGGACTGTGGGTAGTTCTCTTGGGAAGAGGGGCTCCCAGGACACCTGTTTGGACCCCTCGAACGGCAGTGACTCCACCATGCAGTCTGTGCACTGGTCTCACCTCCCTTGCTGAGGCGGGGGCACTCTGACACGTGTTCACCTCCCCTCCAAAGCTGATGGCAGTGCCTGGCACGGAGCAGATGATCGAAACGCAGGGGAAATGAACGAACGAACGAACGGATGAATGAATTGATCAACCCATCAATCTCCCTGCTCAGAAGCCGGTGTATCTCCCCATTCATGGTTTCCTGCCTTGTTTGCCTCAACAGAGATAAACTGATAACTATGGGGGGAGGGGCAGAAGTGACACCAAAGAGGAGCTGGGACTCCTTCTGTCCCCACCTTATACGTTCACACTGGGGCCTCCTATAGCTAGATTCTGCCTCCAAATAACCCATCTCCAGCTCTTAATCAGGGAAACCCCTTCTCAAGGGCCCCCTTGGCAATTTAGCGTACTCCCAGGTACATCCTACCTGCCCTCTACCTTTCCCCTTTCCCTACAGGTAAGCATAAATGGACAGGGAAGGCACGAAGGCACAGGGAAATCTGGGACAATCTGAATTGAGAAATAATTAATGAGGATGGGGGTCTTTCACCCTTCTCAGGGTAGGGCTTGTTTCCTTGGGAACATGGCCTTATGTCACTGTGCGATGTTCCTCTGTTGCCATAACAACGGGAGGATGTGTCACCAGGTGGTGTGGATTTGTTGCTATAGCAATTAAAGAGACCCCTCACACATGAACTCCCTTTAACCAGACTGCTGTCTTGTCCTCACACAGGGAAGGGAAAGCAGGAGACCCACAGGTTATCAGGTTGGGGGGAAACCATGTGACAAATCCCCATGGCAACCAAGGGAACGGGGGACACTGGTTGCCATAGTGACTATGAGAGACCTGTGCAGTCACATGTCTACTGTTGCTATGGCAACTGTCCGGGCTGGAGTGGATCCCAAAGGGGGAGGTGGGTAGGGAGAGGGGAGGCTCTTTCTTCTCCCCACAACCCACCATCCAAAGCAGAGAAAAAGGAAATGGCAGGGCGAGGAAACCCACTTCTATTCCTCCTCCTCGTCTCCCTCCAGGAGAGAGAAGTAGAGCGTGTTATCTGTACAACTGAGTCCTCTCCGCGGGGCTTTATCTAGAGCCCTTGCCTAGCCTGGCAGCTGTAAGGGAGGGGGAGGCGGGGAGAGGAGGGAGGAGGACTGGGGCACCTCCAGGGGCATGGGGCTCGGGCGTGATTGAGAAGGGAAGCAGACCCTCCAGCTGCCCCGCTCCCCAACTGGAGCCTGGAAATCTGAGACTGAGGAGCACTGAGGAGGAAATGGGCCTGGACCCAGGAATCCTGGCCTCCTAGTATGAGCTGGGAAGGTGGGATCCTTGTCTCGCCCACCCCACAGAGAGGCTGGCATCTATGGGGGAGTCAGCATTCTGGGGGGGGGTGGAATACAGGGGCTCAGCTGTGCGGCCAACACTGGGGAGGCGGAAAGGGGGATTCCCCCAGCCAAGCCCCCACTCCCACAGCCTGTTTCCCAGTGGTCTCCTCCGCTCCAGCCTGTGGGCTTGTGGGGAGAGAGGTTTCCAGCTGAACTGAAAACTGAAGCCCGAAGAAAGGCAGCCGGCCCCACCCAGAGACAGAGATGTGAGACCCAGAGACACAAGAGAGCCGGCCTGCTGGAATCTTTGGAAGGGGAAATAGGCCAGAAATCTGATTCAAACGTCTGTGACTCTGTGACTCTGTGTGTGTGTGTGTGCGCGCGCGCGCACACACACACACACACACACACACGTGTGAGCAGTTGTGTCTGTCGCCACCCTGGCTGAGCCAGGCAGGGTGGGGTGAGGGCTGGGGAGGGAGTGAGCGAGGGGTGTGGGGGGGTGGAGTGGTGGGGGCAATCCCAGGAATGGCTCCAGCTGGCGCTATGGGTGATGGGGAGTCCCCCAACAGTTCTGTGGAGTAGAGTGGGTGTGTGACCCAGAAGGAAGGTGGGCCTGGGGCAGAAGGGCTGCCAGGGGGTGCTCTGCTTCCCCAGCCTGTTCAATTCCCCAGCCCTCATCCCCAGAACCCCTTCTGGAGAGTCTTGGGTTTTAACATGAGAGGAGGGAATTGGTGAGGAGACAGGAAGAACGCCCCCTCCCATTTCCTCTGAGGACCAAAATGGAGATTTCTCCCTAGGTAAGAGAAACAGGCAAACTTGGGGCACTAGGACAGTGGCAAGGAAAACTCCAGAAATTCCTGGTGCCCCCTCCCCTCCAGACTCACACACAGTGACGCAGTCACACACTCACACTCACTTCTGGAAGCCATTAGGGCTCCTGCCTTTCGGGCCTCCCCCTTCTCCTCCCCCTACTCCTGGCAGGCTCCCTTCTCCTCCTCTGGCCCCCCTCCCACTCCCCCTCTCGGCATCCCAAATGCCAGCCTGTGATTTCCAAATGAGAAAAAGCTGTGCTGGGCTCTGAGCTTGGAGAAACTCCTACACAAACTTCCAGATGTGACACAACAGCGGGAGAGGGAGTGCTCAGGATCCCCTTCCCGGGAGGGGCGACGCACTCCCTCACACTTCAAGAAACACATACTGGAAAGTCCAACTCCCTCCGCTATAACCGGGGAGGGGGGGGCTACTGATGTGAATACCCTTGGTTTTCCCAGTACCAGCACAAGCACGTCGGAGCCTCCCTTCCTTTTGCTGCCCTCCCTTCCCCCCATACACATACACATACACACACACACACACACACACACACACACACACACACACTACTTCCTACCTGAGTCTACATCTCCTCTCTAGGAAACCTGGTGTGTTAGTGGCTAAAAGAGGAGGGGCTGGAAAAAATGCCAACAAAAGTCTAACTAGCTTCAGTTAGTGGGGGAGGTGTCCCTGTGTCCCTCAGACTCAGAGGTTTGGAGAGCCTTGTGGAGCCAAGGGAAGCCTCACTGATAACCAAAAAGAGAGGAAGGGAAAGACTGAAGTCCAACAGCTCAGAGCCCCTCTGGCAATGAAAAGACAGGTTTCCCTTGACACTCAGCTGTGATGGGATTTGTGGGGCACAGCTTAGGCAGCCCCTTTCCCAAGAAATTGTTCTCCGCCCAGGTTCAGTGACTCGTCTAGACCAAGTGAGGCCAATGCCCCACACCCCGGACTCCCACCACCCCAGACATAAGCCTACTCCTCCAACCCCAAAAGGAGCACTGGCGTCACCTCTCTTTCCTCCTTCCAGCCCTCTCCACTTGCTCCCTCCCAGAGCTCCTCAAGGAAGGAATCTGCCCTCAGACCATCAGATAACACCTAGAGATGGGGCAGGTGGGAGATGCTGGCCCAGAGGTCTGGTTGTTTTAGAGGGGGAGGGAAAGGAGAGAGAAGATCTCTCTATCTCCCCTGGACTCCTGAGGAGGAGGGGAGGGGGTGAGGGCTTTTTACCATTCATGGAGAGGGTAGGTGGTTAGGGGCAGAGAGGAGGGATGCCCAGAACCCATCTTCTCAGAGACATTTGTTCCCAATGTCCATCTCTACCATGGAGAAAGGGGCCTGGAGGTAGGGGTGCGGAGGTGGGGGAGGAGTCAGAGCCCTCTGAGACCCCCACCTCTCTCTCTCTCTGCAGCTCAGAGAGAAGGGAAGAAGGGGTAAGGGAGGGGAGAGGGTGTAATGAGGGGAGCTTCCTAAGGACCTGCGAGGTGTTGAGGGTGGGGGTTGGGGGGGACCCTAGCTCACATCCCTGCTTTGCGCACTAGAGGCAGCAGAGCTGCAGAGCGAGGGCGGCACCAAGCTCCCCCCACCTCCCCCAAAGCAGAGTCCCGGTTGGGCTCTTGGGGTTTACAGGGGAAACCTGAGGTCTCCTACCCCGGTCCAAAAGAGCCTCTGAGCTGGGAGGAAGGAGTCAGGAGAAGCTGTCAAGACCTGGGATGGCACCGCGCCCCCCCCTTTCCTTCCGGCAGTGACGGGACCCACCCGGAGCCTGGGAGTCCTGCATTAGTCAAGCGGCGCTTTGTGCTAGGGGCTGAGGGGGAGAGGCCAGAGGACTGAGGGGGCTGGGGTCTCCCCTATCACTCCACACCAGGCGGAGGATAGGGGGCAGTGCCAAATCTATCTCCCTGGAATGTGGGGCTTGCATTCCACAAACCCAGCCAAGGAGTAGACCCTGGGGTGCTGGACCCAAGTCTTCCTTAGCCAACCAGCTCACAGTCTCACTGTTCCCCCAATACTTTCTCAGAGGCTGTGGTCTCCCGTACCTGCCCCGCCATTGGGCGGGAGCACTCTATTTGTGACAGGGTAACTTGGACCGGCTTAATCCCATCCCCCGCTGGCCAAAGCTCTTGCCACAGTCTTCCCCTCCAAAAGAAGAAAATCTAGCACAAAACTCCCCAACCCCAACACAAAGCACCCGCGCTGAATGGAGAATTAGGGAGAAGGGAGCCACTCCAGGCAGTGGGCTCCAGCTGAAAGGGTCTCTACTCCAGCTCTGGGGGCAGACAGCTTCCCCTTCACCACCACATCTTGTTCTCATTCTGCGCCCCTGACATCAGCCGCCGCCGGAATCTCCTTGTTGTGCCTCCAACCCGCGGGTGGGGGTGGGGGAGTTAGGACCTGGTCCCCGCCCCCCAACATCTCCCTCTGGGTCAGTAAAAACCCTGGCCTCAAGAACCAGGTTGGGAGTGGGGATCAGACCCTAGAATCCACCTCAAACTTTGGAGCGGGGGCAGGAGGGAAACCCAGGAGATCGCAGTCCCCCCTCCCCCGTCCCCGCAGCTTCCTCCCCACCCCACCCCCCCAAACTCGGAAACCCAACCCAGCTCGCTAACGGGCGGCGGGCGGAGTAGAGCTCCCAGGCTCCCGAAGCTTCCCACATCTGGAGGATGACGACCCTCCCCTGCCCACATCTGGAGAGCATCCAGCTACAAACCAGCGGGGCACGTCTCCTCTCTTTTCCTGGCCTGGATCCCAACCCCCCAAGGAGGACTGAGGTGTGTGTACCGAGGTGGGGCTCGTCTGGGGTATCAGCCAAACCTGCTCGCGTCTCCGCTCCCACTCTGAAGCCCCCTCCCTCCCTTAGCAGCCCCCTCTCCTCTGCCCACCTTCCAGGCTCACTTCTCCGACTCACCTGGCTTTCGGTCCCCTCCCGCGGCGCGGCCCGCCCCCCTGCGGACCCCCCAGCCCGGCCGTCGTGCCCTGGAGGATATGGGTTACAGACCGTGCGGAGACACCAGCTCCGCGGGCGGCTGTCCTGGCTCAAGTAGAAGAAAACCACCGGGGCCAGCGCCGGGTACGGCAGCCCCTCCGCCTCGGAGTCCGCGCTGCCCGGGTCCTTTTCCGCCGACCCCGGCCCCGGCCGGCCCCCGGCCCCCGACAGGTCGTTGAGCCGCATGAAGCTCCGGGGCTGTCCTGACTCCTCGGTGCCCGCTCCATCCTCCTCCTCGTCCATCCTCTGGCCAGCCGGGGCCCCGGGCGGTCTCGAGAGGGGCGAGCGGCGCCCCTCAGAGGAGGTGTCCTCACGCCACCGGGGGGCCCCGGCGGGGGCGCATCTGGGGGGCTCTAGGGCGCAGGCTGTGCCCCCGGGAGGGCCAGTTCAGCCCAGCTCCCCCTGCCCGCAGGGGCATGCTGCCCGCGGGGCGCCGGGTCGCAGGGAAGCCCCGCCCGGCGCGAGTCCCGCTTCCCCAGGGCTCCTGGGGCCCCCCGGGCCAGCCGGCCGGCTCCCCCTCACTTTGTTCCGGCTTCTTCGCTTCGCGCCCAGGCTCCGGTCGCCCGATTCGGCGCTACCTTCGGCGAAGCGGCCGGGAGAGGGGGAGAGAGAAGGGGGTCGGATAGCTGGGGATACGGGGGAGGGGCGCCCCCTCTTCCCGCGGCGCAGCTGGAGCAGGATCTAAGGGGTCAGCATCGTCCCGGCTCCGCGCCAGCGGCGGCGGGGGGAGGGGAGGAGGGATCTCTTTGGGGGTGGGTTTGGAGGGGGTGGGGGGCGGCTCCTTCCTCCGCCCCGCGGCGGGCTCACGGTCCGGGAGGGGCGGGGAGACGGTGGGGGGCCGTCCCGGGCGGGGGTGGAGGCGGAGATGCCGCCGCCGCAGCCGCCGCGGTGGCTGCCGCTGCCGTAGCTGTCGCCGGCGCCACTGCCTCCTCCTCCGGCCGAGACGCGGAGAGAGCAAGCGAAAGCGGCGGCGAGGAGCCCGGCGCACACCACAGCTGGATCCCTCACTCCAACTTCAAGCCTCGGCCCCGCCTCTCCCCAGCCAGCCTCGCAGCCAATCGCTGCGCTCCGCCGGCCCCGAGCCGCGCGCCCATTGGCGGGCCGCCGTGGCAGTGCGGGCGGGGCTCCGGGGGAGAGAACCACAGCTGGAATCCGGTTCCCACCCCGAAGCCCAGAACCGCCCCTGTCCCCTCCTCTTGCCCCTGGGTCCGCTCCCGAAGGCCAGAGCCAATTAGACGGCTACCCAGACCGAACCCACTTTCCTATTGGCCGCTGGGGTCTCTGGGACACCCCTGGAGGGAGCCCCGGGGAATCAGAGTATTCGGCACCGGGTGCTGGGATAGCGCTGCCGGCCCCGGGGCATCCTTTGTCCACGACCCCTGAATTGGACCACAGCCGGAGGGTGGGGCTCAGTTCTGGGCGGGCCTGGAAAAGAGAGGCTGGCTGCCGGGCTGTGGGGTGTGACCAGGATCCCAGAGCGAAATCCTGGGTCTCCACCTAATTAATCGCCCACCCTGGAGTCGAACCTGCGAGCAGGACCGAAGAAGGGGAGGAGCTGAGCAGAACGTCCAGGGGGTAGGGCTTCAGGTTGGGGGGGGCGGTCTTGGGGAAACGGGCGGAGCCAAGGGAAGTCAGGGGCGAGCAAGGTCTGGGCGTGGTTTCCAGCAACCTCTTGGCCTTGTAGACCCCTCTCCCAGGTCCGCTTCTGCGACTTTGGCCCTGACCTTCTAACCCTGACCCGCTGACCCTGACCTCAGGTCAACACTCCTGAGCTTCATTCTCTCTGCCGCTAAAGATCCTTTGAAGGCTGTGGATCTCTCGCAAGGCCTTCGCGCTTGAACACGTGGCCTCAGACAGGTCTTGCTGGGCCCAGGGCCCAGGGCCCCCAGAGCAGCTGAGGAGCAGAGAGAGAGGATCCCGCGAAAAGACCTGCGGGGGCCTCGAGTGTGGGAGGGGATGGAAGCACGGAGCTGGGCTTTCTGAGTCTTGACCCGTAAAGTCTCACCAACCCCCCACTCCGTGCCTCAGTTTTTCCTCCGGCGTTCCAGTATGGCTGGGAGGCCGTCTGCAGGACAGGAGCTCCGAGTGGCTGCCCTCCTCGCACACCTCCGCTCTACCCCGAGCGGGTCCTCGAGGGTCTGCGGCACAGCCGGGGCCTCGCCCCGCCCCACCTCCCCGGGTCCCCGGGCTGTCGGCTCCAGTCCACTCTCACCGCCGCCCCACCAGGCTGCAGGTGCGCCCCGGGACTGCTGGGCGCTGGAGAGAGGTGGGGGCGCGGAGGGCATCGACCGTTAGACGTCGGGAAGCACTTTCCACCTCTGGGAAGGTAGACACGGCGACGGAACTAAGCAGGTCAGTCAATTCTCTGTCCCGAGACTTTGGGGCGCTGACGCCACTGCAGAGAGGCAGAGGCAGATACCGGGTGACCTCCCGCCCCCGCCGCCCCCCACTCCCAACGCTGCGCCACCCGCGCAGCCCCCGCGCGCCTCCAGCCGCCTGGGGTGGGTGTCTCAACTCCCTCGAGGGCAGGCTGCGGGGAGTGAAGTGGGGAGGGCCACGCCGCTGCAGCCTCCCGGGTTGCCCTTTCGCCGAATCCGGGCACCGAGTTGTGTAAATGAGGCCGAGCTCATTTGCATTTCATGCTAATGAGCAGATCCCTTAAGTGCCTTTCCCTCCTGGCGGGAGCCTCTGCTCTCATTCCGAGTGTGCCGTGCCAGGCTTGGACTCTCAGCGGTCTTCTGGGAGAGGGGCCTATTTCTGGTTCACTCCACGTGTCTGACACCTTCGTCCCTCCCGCAGGTCCTCAGTCGGCCTCGTTGGTCTGCCCTTCCCCAACAGGGTCAAGAAGCCCCAGGGCTGACACCAGGAGGTAGTGACTTTAATCAACCCCTCTTTGCAGAGGGGACAACGAGCCCAGAGAGGCTTGCCCAGCCCAGTGGTCAGGTTTCCTGGTGGTCAGCAGGCCCCACACCTCCATCCATCATCCAGGCCACCTCTGTCTCTGGGCGGAACTCTTTTCTAGAACATACTCAGACAGGGGGCAAGGTGTGGGGCAGACACACATTTACTTCCCTGGCCTGGGGACCTGGGGTGACCTGCCACCCTAAAGCATCCTGACCCCTGGGTGGGGGCACCAGGGGACTCCGACATCCAGTCAGAGATGCTCTCTTCGCCTGAGGGGGGCAAGGGGAAGAGGGAGGCAGGACCTACAGAGAAGGCAAAAGGAGGGGTGATATCTTTAACTCCCACCCTCCAAGCCTTGGCTCGGCCATCACCTCCTCAGAGCAGCCTTTTTCAGCAAGTGCTGTGGTGCCTACTATGTGCCAAGGTGCTGAGGACGCAGTCCTGAGCCAGACAAGAATCTGGAACCTCCCAGCACTCCGTGTTGATGTGTGTGGTCAGGCAATGATTGTCTGTCCCTCTAGGCTCTCTGTTCCCTCAGGGCAAGGGTCCATTTTGCTCATCGGAGCCTAGCCCAGTCCAGCTTGGTGCCTAGTAGGTACTTAATAAATCTTTATTAGATGAATGGGTAACCTCAGACAGGAAGGAGAATGAGGGACAGGACGTTCCTTGGGCCTCAGTTTCCTCACAAAGAATTTAGGCCTAAGTGTTCTCTGAGATGATTTCTGGGTTTGAGGGAGAGCCTTCATACGGGACCTGCTCTGCCAGCCCCTTCAGCCCCCTCCCACCCTCTCCCCTTTACACCTCCCGCACAGCCTGGCTGGCTCCCTCAGCAACTGAGACAATCTTCCCATCTGTGAGGCGCTCTGCTCAGCGATGACACATCATCCCATGTCGTCACCTCGCAGCCTTGGGAGTTGGGTGGTGGTGGTTCCATTTTTTATACGACGACTGAGGCTCAGACAGATGAGATTAGTGAAGTGACTTCTCCAACTGTGAGGTCCCGTCTCCCCTGGCACGGGCCCCCAACTCCTCCAGGACAGCCCTGCTGGCAGAGCAAGGAGCACATGCAAGAGGGACCAGCCAAGGGAAGAGGGGCAGCAGACGTAACAGCCCGTATCTGAGCAAGACTGATGCTCAGCCTTGCCCTCGTCAGCAAATGCTGGTTCTCCCGGAAGCCTAACCCGTTAAGGCCCTGACTCCTTCCTCTGAACCTCTTACAGCATCCCTTTGTCAAGCGCATGCTTGGTACCAGGGGAAAGGAAAGGGGACACAGAGCAGAGGGAAGACTATCTAGAGAGGGGTAGGAGACACCAAATGCACCCCCTTTCATAGCCATGCCTGTACCTCCTGGGGAAGAGGAAGGCTCAGTGGTTTTTATGGTCCCCTGAAGACAGCGGAAAGAACCAGATATGCTGAGTGGTCTCAGGTGAGTCTCTGACCCTCTCTGGGCCTCGAGTATCTATCCACAGGCAGCCAGAGGTACCTGCCTTGTCACCTCATTCGTGAGGGTCAGTGAGACGGAGACAGAGGGTTTTGCAAACTGCCTACAATTTCCAGAGCCAGGGCTGGCACTGCCAAAAAGGCCACCTGTGCTTCACCAGCCGCCCCTCCCCCCTCACTGCCCCCCAGACCTGGCTCCTCTTCCCGAAGCCTCAGACTTCCTGCCCGAGGCTGAGCAGGCTCCAGCCAGGAGAGGGCCACCTGACCTTGTTGGCCGGAGCCCTAATCCCCTCCAGATGGGCCGGTGGCTCGCACCGAGGGCCCAGCTGCCGGTCAAAGCTGAGCCTGGTCCTACTGACCATGTGTGGCGGTGTGTGACCATGTGCAGACCCTGCAGTGACAGTCCAGTCTCCCACTTCTCCCCAGTGCTGACGTCCTCACAAGCAGCAGTCCCATCTGAGTCTCCTCTCGAGCAGCCTCTTCTGGCTGTCTGTGCTGCTTGGCTCTGGGGCTGCAGGGGTGCCCAGGCTCAGCAGACCCCTGAAGGGTGTGGGGAGGGAGATAGCTCCTTCGCCATTCCCCGCCTGTCAGCCCCATCCCACTACCCCTGCCCTTCCCGAAGCATGCGTCCCAGTGCCTTCCCGGAGGTGGAAGCTAGATGGGGTTTCTGGGGTCTGTAAAGATGCGGGCGCCAAGGGCAGGACTTGTGAGCATCTGAAGGGACAGGAGGGGGTCTCAGAAAAGTACCAGCTTTCCCTGCAGTAGGAAGGACTCAGATTTAGAGAAGGACTTCCAACCCGATAGATGTCCCAAGTGACGGAGCGCCCTCCTTGGACTGGTCTGAGTGAAAGCAGGGGCACGGACAATATGACCTCCTGTGGGGCGGCCTTGGCTCCATCCTGGGGTAGGGCTGGGGGCTGAATGGACACCCCAAAATAAACATCCCTCGTCCTAAGAACAGCAGCTCCCATATATACCAGAGCTTATGCAAATGTCACCATTCCATAAAAAATAAGCGCTCATATAAAGCATCCCCTTTCTCTTCCCAGCTTAAAACAGGAGACAGTGGGAAGGGGAGGGCAGGCCCCTTTCCGAACCCCATGGAGGGCCAGGATTGGCCTTTCCCCCCCAGGGCAAGTCCGCACCCCAACCCCCACCCCCAGTGGTCATTACGGGCCCCCTGCCCTGAGTTTAAGCTGCAATGACCACGACTGGGCAGCATCACTGGCGAAGGCGGAGGGGTGAGCTGGAGGCCCCCCTCTCACAAGCAAGGCGGAGGCCCCGAGGTTTCCGCGGGACGCTGTTAGGTTTATTCCAGGATGAGTGGGTGCCCATGAGGGGAGCGGTGAGGATGGCCAAGGGCACCTGGTGACAGGGTGCCCAGGGATGGCCGCAGCGTGTGCAAGACCCTACCGGGCCTGAGTCTCCGGCCAGCTGGGAAGCTCGGCCTCCTGCCCCCGCCTGAGGCGGCCGAGGCAGTCACTGGTGTAACAGTTTCCGTAACTCATTGGGCTCCGTGATGGGCATCGAGCAGGCTTGGTTCTCACACACGTAGGCCGTGGCCCGATCTTCCAGCCGCCGCAGGGTACTGAGGAAGGGCAGCTGGCGGGACAGGAAGCTGGAGGGGTCTCCGTTGGCCAGGATCAGCACCTGTGGGAGCAGCAGAGTAGACGGTCACCTGGGGGGCCCTGGGACACTGGTGGGGCCCATGGTGGCTTTCTGTTCCGAGGCCTCCAGAGGAGGGGATAGTAGAGAGGTGTGGAGGGGCGGGGGCCTGGGCAGGGGAGTTGGAGGTGGGGGTCGGGCTCACAGATTCTAACCTTGTTAGGGATGTAGATGGAGTGCACACACTGCAACAGAGCCTTGGTGTCCTTGGCCTGGGGGTCTCCACAGATCACGATCTGGCCAGAATCAAAAGGGAACTCCAGAGTCGGGTGCAGGGAGCCGGACCCAGGCCTCCCCGAGGTTCCCCGTGCTCCCTCCGCTCCGCGCTATAGCCCCAGGAAGGAGCGCAGACGTGGCTCAGCGGCCTCCAGACCAGCTGCCCGCAGGCTGCCTCAGACGCAAGCTCAGCAAGCGGGGACGTGGACACACACACCCAGGACACACAAAGTGACGGTGTCCTACACAGCGGCTGAGATGCGAACACGGGGAGACACCCCCCTAGGTGCAGACACCAGCTCACGACACACACACATACGCACAGAGAGATGCGGCAAACATGCAAATACAACCTGAACATAACCGCATACACACGCCGACAGGCGAACACGGACCGCGAACGCTCACCGGCACGCGCTCAGCAGCCTGCAGACACAGTCGCACACATCTAGACATGCACACGCAGCAAGAACGCCAGGAGGGGCTTGCACGCAGATAAGCACAGGGCTGCACTCACACCGACAGACCCAACCACACAGACACACCAAGACCTACAGAGAAACCCTTCACCAGCCCCAGGGACGCATCTCTAGCCCCCGCTGCCCGCCCTCCATGCGCTGAGAGCCCCAGGAACAGCCCATGCCAGAGGCCTGGCTCCTCGGATGCGCGCTCACTCGGACAGCTCCGCCGCGTAGATCAGCTCATAGGGATATCCCCATGCGACACCTGCACACATACTCCGAGATGGCCACGCACTCACAGACCTGAGCTCTGGGGGACAGCCCCAACCCGCGTCCCCAGCCCCCACTGCAGCCCCAGATCCCCTCCCACTCAGGGTCCCAGCGCAAGCCCCTGCGCACCCCCCACACATACCTGCTTGAGGGTCTGCTGATGGGCTGAGAGGGCGCGGACCATCTCGGGCAATGCCACGGGGACGCGGCGCATGCGCTCAGAGAAGGCGGTCAATAGGCACACACACTTGTCCATCCAGTCTTTGTGCCCCGTAAAGCCGTGCAGCCGAAGCAGATTGTGCGCCGACACGGAGTTGGCACTGGGCTCCGCGCCATCCTGGTCTGCAGAGGGCAGCGGGGTGGGGGCGGTGAGGGAGGGTCGCTGAGTCCCGGGGCCCTGCCCCAGGACTATGGCCACAGTGGTGGGGGTTGGGGATGGGATGGGATGGGAAAGAGTCCACCCCCCTGCCCAATCCTGCCCCAGCTCTGATGGGAAGGCCAGCACCAACAGTTGCTGATCTTTTGCTCTCGGCCATTTACCCCAGGGTGAACGTTTGGCCTCCCAGCTCTCCCGTCTCACTGTGGACTCCTCAATCCAGCCACCCAGCTGCTCAAGCCAGAGTGCCATCATCCTTGCCCTCCCCCCCCCCCCACTTCCCACTTCTAATCCACCCGTAGTCTACTGGACCTGTGGCCAGAGTAGACCTAAATCCCATCACTTCTCCCCATCTCATTCTTCTAGCTTGTCCACGGCCAGCCCTCACCGGGACTGAATGCCACTAACGGCCTCCTAACTGGTCACCCAGGTTCCCCTGCTCCCTTCTGAAGGTCCCTTGTCCACCTTCAGTCAGAATGATATTCCTAGACCTAACCAGACCAGATCACAACCTACTTAAAACCTTCCAAAGATTTCCACTCCTTGCCACACCTGTAAGACCCTGCAGGGATCCAGCTTTGTCCACGTGGGCGCCTCCCCTCCCCTGGCCTCGGCCCCATCCTCCTTTCTCCAGGCTTCTCTAACCCTTGGCTAAATGACACCTGTCCCAGGTTTGTTCCGCCCTTCCCCTAGCTGAGTTGGGCCCCACTGTTCTTCTCTCTCCAGGTCCTTTCATTCCTTCGGTTAACATTTATGGAGCACATGCCACGTGCCAGGCCTACACTAGACTCTGGGAATGCAAAAGGAAGAGGAAAAGTCTTGCTCCCCAGGTGCTTACATTTGAGTTGGGAGACCATGAACAGAGCAGACGCATCAGGTGATGGTGAGCCGTACTAAAAACGGAAGGGGCCAGGCACCTACTTCTTGATGGCGCTCACATTGTAACGACCCATCTGTGCATGCGCTCTTGTATGAGTCATTACAGTTTACTAGCTGTTTCCCCTGCTCCACCGTATTTCGGGAGGGTAAGCCTCGTGCGATATGTGAATCCGGCCACGCCAGTCACTGCCACCCAGTGTGCTACTCGGAATATGGCTGAGTTCATCTCTATACCCAGCCTGGAAGTTAGTGCCAACGTTAGCTCTGTTTCACACATTAAGAAACTGAGGGTCTGGAATAGAATGAGCCCCACTCCAAGTCAGGTGGTTAAAAAGGGGTGGCAATGTGAACCCACGCTGGCTCTTCACCACCAGCCTGTGCTTATCCTTCCTGCAGGGAAAACCAAGCCCTCACTGGGTCCACGTCAGCTCCACACCCACCACTGACCGTCCTTCAGACGCAGGGGCAGACCAGCCCCCAGTTCGGCCTCACTGCAGAAGTAGCCGCCGCCGCGGGTGTCCCAGAAAAGCCTGTCCTGCGTGTCCTGCAGCCGCAGAGCCCACTCGAGCCAGGAGCTCTCCTGTGAGGCCTCGTACAGGTCCAGTAGGCCCCGGACTACAAAGGCGTAGTCTTCCAGGAAGCCCCAGCAGGGCGGGTTGCTGGGGGGACAGGCATTGGGGAAGGGGCTGGAGACGGGCCCCGGGAAAGAGGGGCTTTCCCAGATGAGGCCCTTGGCCAGGACCCTTTCATTTAACCGTCAACGTCTAGGTCTTGAGTGGGTACCTTTAGCTGATTTCCCGGGTGAGTAACTGGGCCCAGGGAAGTTTAGAGCTCACTGCGAGTGGATGGCAGAGCTGGGATTGAGGCCTACCAGGAGGCTGAGGGGTAGGGAGAGGGGCAGAGAGAGGCCTGGGATGCCCAGGGAGACAAGGCTTCCAGGCTGCCCCACCCCTGACCTGTGCTCCACGGTTCCCCCGGGACCCGCGTAGCAGGTCCGCATCAGGCGGCCTCTGGCCACGTCAAACATATGCCGTTTCAGGAACTTGGCACCATTGATGGCACAGGTGATCAGCCTTTCCAGGCCCAGGACAGCCCCAGTCACGGCATAGCCAGACACCATCAGTCCTGGAGGGAAGAGACACCGGTGGTTGTGAGAAGCTAGCTGGGCCCTTCCAGGTACGGCCGTGCCGAACCCCTCCCCCCCAAGCCTTGACACCTCTCTGGAACAAGGAGGCGAATGAGTAAGAGCTCCTGCCCCCTGTGTGTGACCTGGAGTGGGTCACTTAAGTTCTTCAAGCCTCGGTTGGCTCATCTGTAAATTGGGGATGATACACCGGATAAAGGGAGAACTGATATCTAGCAGGTGCCTGACATCTAGAAGGGGCCTCGAGAAAGGTAACTCTGTAAACGGGGATCAGGCGTCAGGCATGGCCACCCCACCGTTCCAGGCGGCCAGCATCTTGCTGTCCAGGTGTGGCTTCGGCCGATGTTTCCGGGCCTGGAAGAGCTTCTCCAGTCCCGTGTTGAGCAAGGTCCGGACAGCATCCACGTCCAGGCCAAAGCGGGCAGCGGTCAGTTCCAGCGAATACCGGACAGTCAGCACATTCTGGCCCTGCAGCTCCCCCTTGGGGTCCTGAGGAGAACAGCCCTTGTGAGAGGGAGTCCCCTCACCTGCGGGGCCTCAGGACCCCTCCCCGGCCGCAAGCATCGTCACCTGACTGGGGCTGATATTGCCAGCCTCCGTGAGCCCGTAGTGCTTCATGAGGAGCTGGCCCGAGGTCAGGGGCTCAGTGGCACCCAGCACAGGCTCAGGAAGGAGCTGCTGGACCTCTTTCACTGTCCACACATAGAAGGCACCCTCTTTGGGCCGCATGCCCCGCTCTGGGGGGGAGTCTGCGTCTTCTGCACTATAGAAGCCTCCAGACTGTGGGGAGAGGAGAGCTGGCTGGCCCCAGCCTTCAGGGCAGCGGAGGCCCCAAGCCCTCCCGCAGCCAGGCCCGCCTGCCTCAGTGGACACACACCCGATGACTCAGGTTCCGAGCCACGTACTGCAGGATGCCTTTGGCAACGTCGGAGTAGAACTCGTCCCCGGAGATCTGAGGCGGGAGGAAGGAGACTGTGAACAGAGGTCTCTGGGATGGCCTGGGTATAGAGAGGACAGTCAGCATTCTCCCAGGAGGGTGGGGAGGGAGCCTGGGCACATGGGAGGGAATCGGGGTGAAGTTAAGGGGCAGTTCCAGTCCCCAAGAAAGTCCCTGGGGGGGCAACCAGAGGTAGGTGGACAGGCTAGGTATCCTTGCCCTGGGCCGGGTTCAGGCGTCACCTGGAAGGCCTGCGTATAGGCCACCGCGAGCTGTGCCTGGTCGTACAGCATCTTCTCAAAGTGGGGGATGTGCCACTGGCGGTCAGTGGAGTAGCGGTGGAAACCCTGTGCCAGGCAGGACATGGGGCTGGAAGCCGACCCCAGCCTCTGCCCCCACCCCACTGCCTCCTGCTGTCCCTCCCAGGGAATGCCAAATCCGCCTCACCTGTCCCACGTGGTCTCGGATGCCCCCGTTAGCCATCATTTTCAGGGTGTGCAAGGCCATCTGTTGGGCCCGAGAGCCATCCTGGGTTAGTCGATGGCTGAGCCAATAGGAGAACAGGAAGTTCAGGATCACTGTGGGCACCAAGAGCACTTGGGTGAGAGCATGGGGGACACAGGGGAGGGGGCAGAGATCCGGGTGATCGGGAGGCCTCTGGCCAGGCTGGGGTTAGGATTTCACTCAACAGGCTGACTTCCAGGACAAGCTGGAGGTTAGGAGGTCAATGGTCAACACGGAGAACAGAACAGCGTTACGCAGGTCAGTGCCATGGGGTTGCCACTCAGACCACAAATTAGGTCTTCACGAGAGAGCCACTGGCAGGCGTGGAGGGGAAGGAGCTCAGTGGCCAGTCTGGAGAGCAGGCAGTTAATGACCCAGCTAGGGGTCAGAAAAGATGGGCCGGACAGGCGTCGAAGGGCTGGGATGTGGGTGGGGCAGGCATGGAGGGGGCACGGACCCGGCGTGGGGAACTTGGGGGCCTCCGCAAAGCCACCGTACTCCTCATCATAGCCCTCATCCAGCTGCTGGAAGCAGCGGCTGTTCATGGTGGCGGCAGAGGGGGGCACCTGCCGGTCGCCCATGCTGATCTCCGAGCGGGCCAGCAGGGCCGTGGTGACACGCTGGCTGTTCTCCAGCAGAGTGGTCTTGTTCTGTTTCCACTGTGGGAGGCAGGGGCGGACCTGGAGGTCAGCAGACAGTGGGGGCCCCTCGCCCTGGTCCCCCCCAGTCCCCACCCCTCTCCACTCCCTGGGAGCACACCCACCTGCTCCCGTATCCTCAGCAGCACCGTGCGGAAGCCAACTCGGGTCAAGCCATCCTCAGGGGGAAAATAGGTGCCTCCCACAAAGGGCTGGAGGTTGGGAGTCAACCACACATTCATGGGCCAGCCCCCACCGCTGCTGGTGGCCTGGCAGAGAGAGGGCGAGGGTGAGGGGAGCGGCCCCCTGTGCTCGGACAACCCCCCCCAGCCCGATACACGAGGAGACTGCTCACTTGCACAAAGGTCATATACACCTTGTCCACATCCGGCCGCTCCTCCCGGTCAACCTTCACGCTGACGAAGTCCTCACTGAGCAGGCGGCCAATCTCCTCGTTCTGGAAGGATTCCTCCTCCATCATGTGGCACCAGTGACAGGTGGAGTACCCCACTGGAATGGGGCCATGGTGGGCCGGGGGGGAGGGGGGGTACCAGTGACTGGTTGGTGGTTTCCTGGGAGGCCCCAGGCCCAGAGGACCCTTCCCTTCTCCACTCCTGCTCCCTTCCTCCCATCCCAGGGAAGGTGGCTATGTTACCTGAAAGGAAAATTGGCTTGTTTTCTTTCCTGGCCTTGTCGAAGGCTTCCTGCCCCCAGGGATACCTAGGCCCGGCACAGTTGGGCATCATTCACTAGCCCCAGGATGGGTGGGATGCAGGGGCAGGGGGGATGCAGGAGGGGCTGAGAGCCCTGTTGCCTCCCCCGGGGTGGGGGGAAGGGCATCAGGAGTGGTCCTCACCAGTCCACAGGGTTGTAAGCATGTTGCAGGAGGTATGGTGACTTCTCATTGATCAGGCGATTGGGAACCTTCTGGAGTGTGGATGGGGAGCAGCTGGTCCGGCTTCCCTTCCCTCCAACAGGCATGGGCACCGTACTGCTGACAGTCACACTTCGGTCCTTGTCCCGGGAGGAGCTACCCCTGGCACGGGCAGGGGGTCAGGTGAGGGGTTTCCACCCACCTCCCCCAGGGCCTACCCCAGATGCCCACACCACTCCATCTGCCCTCCATCCCCTCTCCCGGAACCCCCTGCTCCCAGCCCAACCCACCTTTCTGAACCACGGGGGAGACCGTGGCCTTTGTGCTCCCCCTTGTGTTTTTGGGGGGGGTGAAGGAAGGTGGCTCATTGGGGGCTCCCTGCCAGGTTAGTCTCCCCCAACCTCTCGGACCTGGCGGTGGGAAGGATGATGACTGTGAGGTCAGGGTGAGTCACAATGGGCAGAATGGTCCTTCAGTCTCCATTCTCCCCCCCCCCCCACAGGGCCCCTCCTGTGATGGCTGCGCTGGAGGTGTGTCTCCGGCCGGCCTGGGTTGGTGATCTGGGCGGCAGGCTGCCAGCTGCTGGTGGCTAGACAGGGCAAGAACTGGATCTGGGACTGGACCGGGTGAGGGGCAACGAGAGGAAGATCGACACTAGGGACCTTCTCACTCAACATGCATCCCCTGGGTACCTCCATGAGGCCACACCCCCAGGCTGCCCAGGGAGTCAGAAACTGGCTCAGATCTCAGGGGGCTCAGCCTGGGAGACTGGCAAGCAGGGCAGACCTAACTGACAGGCCCCTGCAGCCGTAAGCACTGTCACAGGTCAGCCCAGGGTGCCGCTGGATAAGGACCCTTGGTCCAGCATTGGGGTTCAAGGAAGTCTTCCTAGAGGTGGTGTCAGGAGAGTCCCCGAGGAGCTAGCCCTACGGCAGGAAGGGACCCAGGAAGGGACCGGGAGACAGCGGAAGGAGGGCATTACTGCCTGGGCCAGGTCGCGGGAGCAGATTGGAGTGGGGAGGACGTAGGAGGGGTGGCCACGGGGCCACTGGGGACCAGCACAGTGACAACCGGTCCCGGGGCCCTTCAGGCGCAGGGCTTGCCGCAGCAGCCGACTCACCCACCCATACCTGCGGCTTGCGGCGAGGCCGGGCCCGGCGCGGGGCAGCGGGAGGCCGCGGCCCAGCCGGGCCCTTGCGCCCAGCATGGCTCCTGCTCGGGACGCTGCGGACTGGGAGGGAGGCCTGCAGGCTGCGAGGGGCGGGCCAGGGCACCTACCCAGCCGCTGGCGGGTCTTCTCCGGGAAGCCCGGCCGCCGAGTGGCTGGTCTCCGCGCGCCGCCCGGTGGCCGAGCGTGGGATTGCAGCCCGTGCAGCGGGGCTTAGGAGACCCGCCAGGGCGCGGGTCTATGCACAAAATTGGGCGGACTCAGCTAGACCTAAACCAGCTGCTGCGGGAGGATCACCCTCATGGGAAGAACATGCAGGGTTGTGAAGGTGTCAGGGCCGTGGGATGCCAGAGGCTCAGCTCATTTTATCCAACCCTTGCCCATTTACAAATGGGAAATGAGGGGTGAACAGAAGGCAGTGCTTGTCCAGACCCACCTGGCCAGTGAGCTTGGGCTCTGCCGCTCCATCTCCAGACCCTGCTCAAATCCCACCCACTCCAAGGAGGCTTCCCTGAATAATAACGATGAGCCAAAGTCGTGTCCTATCATGTACTTTACACGCTTGTCTCATTTGCTACATTCAGCCAATATTTATTGAGTGCCTACTGCCTGCCAGGCACTCTGCTTAGATACAATGGTGGGCGGAGACAGACCAGGCTCCTGCCCCTGGGTTGCTCAGTCTGTTGAAGGAGACAGAAGTTAATCTGACAGCCACACACATGAATGTACAACCACCCACTGTGCGAAGTGCCATGACTAAGTATAACCAGGAGCCTGGTCTGGTGGGAGAGGCGAGGCAGGAGGTTTCCCTGAGGAAATCACATTTGTGTAGCAGCCATGGAAGAACAAGAGGATGGGGTCCAGAGAGCACATGGGGGGAGTGCTGGGGAAGCAAGAGGAGCAGATGTGCAAAGGCCCTGTGGCATAGCAGTGAGTCAGGGCTGAGGCATGAAGGCAGGCACGGCTGCAGGGCAGAGAGCAAAGGGAAGAGAGAGATAGGAGAGATGACGCTGGGAGTTTGGAGGGAGGGCAGGCATCCAGGTCCTGGAGGGACTCAAGAACTGTGAGTTAGGAGTTTGGGTTGTTGATGAGAAGAGAAACAGATTGAAGGGCTTTGGTCAGGGGAGTGACCCTGCACATTGGAAAGGTCCCTCTGGCTTCCTAGTGGAGAATGGACTGGAAAGGGGCACAAGTGGAAACAGGATCGGTTAGAAGGCCCTGGCAGGACCCAGGGGAGATGGTGGAGGTCTACACCTGTGAAGGGGAGGTCGTGAGGGGAAGGTCTTGAGGCCTGTGGAGGAGGAGACATCCTCAGGATTGGCCGTGAGGGAGAGGGAGGGGCCAAGACTGGTTCGCAGAGCAGGGCTTACGCTGAAGGGTGAGGCCATTTGCTGAGGAGGGGGCACAGAGAGGCTCGGGGTTGGGGGGGGTTCATGAGGTCATTTTTGGACACGTTGGTTGGAGGTGCCCTTGAGATGCAAGTGTGGAGAGAACGTGGAGAGGAGAGGTTGGTGGGAGGAATGGGGGGGTTCAATGCGCGGACAGTGCAGGCATGGAAGGGCCCATCCAGGGAGCAGCAAGAGGAGAGAAGCAGACTCAGGTCCGGGCTCAGGGAATTCAGGAGCGCACCCATGGAAGACACAGAACGACCGGAGGGTCAAGGGAACACCAGGAGAGGGTGGTGTCCCAAAGGCAATGGGACAGACAGTTGTAAGGAAGAAGGGTCCTCATGGTCGGGTTCTGGAAAAGCCAACTGGGATGGGACAGAAAAAGGCCTACTGGCTTCAGCAACATGGGGGCCGTTGGGTGGGCTTGGCAGACATTAGAAGCCGACTGGACTGGGTCAGGAGGAGAGGAAAGAAAGGGGACAAAGAGAGGTAGCATGGGCGCTTGATATGAGGGGAAAGATGGAAAGACTTTCAAGATGGATGAGGCCCATTATGGCAAATATCAAGGGGAAGGATTTGGTTGAGAGAAGACAGTTGAGGACGTGAAGGAGAGAAGAGATCTCTGAGAAGGCTGGGGTGGTGGCAGAAAGGTTAGCAGGCCAAGGGTCTGGTGGGTGCTCCCTGGAAGGAATGAGATTAAGATCAGAGAACAAGAAGCCTGCCTTGAATGTGAAGGAATCTGGGGTGATAACAAGCCCAAAAGAGTGACCATGGGTTAAGGGTAGCTGAGAGGCCAAGGTCGTCCTCCTGAATAATGGAGTCACGCAGGGTTAAGCAAGATCTGGGTGAGGAGACTGTGAGCCAAGACCGAAGCATGGTGGGGTGAGGTGGAGCACAGCCCCGGGTGGAGAGCAGGCAGGACGGCTGAGTGGCTCCAGCCTCCAAGAAGGAAGGTTCTGACAGGAGGCAAATGGTCCAGAAGTAGCTATGGGGAACAAGGCTACCAACCTCTTCTCTGTGGGGGTCAGGCAGCACCCCTTGGAAGTCCTCAGGCAAGTAAAGTCCACAAGGGAGAGCCAGTATAGAAGAGGGGGGCCCAGGTAGGGGAGGGGCGACGGGTGAGTCAGCAACCAAGTATGGAGAGCTCCCAGGCGTGTGTGGCCGAAGGGAGATGGGGGCTGGACTCTGGGCGCTGCCTGGCAAGACCAGGAATGAGGGGTATGACGGGCTCATTGCTCACGGGTAGTCTCTGAAGAGGGTGGGCCCTGGGCCAAGTGGACACTGGCTGGGAGGAGCCACAGAGCAACCTCCTGAGGAAGGAACTCTGTTCCCATTTGACAAGTAAGGAAATGGAGGCAGAGTCATAGAGAGGTTAAGTAATTTACTCAAGGTCAGGGAGCATAACCACTTATTACTAAGTGATTATTATTATTATTAAGTGCAAATCTTGGAGCAGAGTTTTGAACTCTGTCGGTCTGACTCCGAAGTAGGGCTCTTGTCCATCCTGCCTGTAACAGCCATGGTAGGTCTCCCTCCCTCCCTCCAAAACAAAACAAAACACCAAAGCAGTTCCCTTTCCCAGTTCCCCCTTCCACTTAAGAAAGAGAGCAGAATCAGATCCTCCCCCATTTTGGTGTTTCTGGTCTACAGAAGGCTGTTTCCCCTCAGGGACCCAATAGGGGGTGAGGGCTGGTAGCAGGGCCAGACCCTGACCCCTGAGGACAAATCAGGGTCCGGTGGTCTAGTGGTGGGAGAGCATTGAGGAGAAAAGGAATGGGGGTCACCATGGTGGCCCTCGGGTGAGGTACCATGCCCTGCCCCTCCCCTTGGGTCCTCAGACCCGACCTAAGTCCCCCAGGAGGAGTCAGGCTCTCTGGGCAGGGCTGAGATAGAATTTCTTGCCCTGGTGAAGGAAGGCGGGGGAGGGTAGAGCCAGATTTAAGGTGACTCAGTAAAACAAACGAGCACAAGGGCTCCAGGACCCGGCTTGTCTCCCCACTGAGTTCTGAGCTCTTTGGAGGCTGTGGGCTTAGCAATTCTTGGATCCCTCCCAGGTGAGCCCAGCACTTTGTTCACAGCAGGTCAATATTTGCAAATGAAACCTGGGGCCCAGCCTGGGAGCTCGGGGCTGTGGAGCCAGTCTGAATCCCAGCCCCAGTCCATGCTAGCTCTGTGACTTTGAGCATGCCGCTTAACCTCGCTGAGCCTGTTTGCTCACCTATAAAATGAGAGCAGCACCAAGGGCTATGCGCTTGGTTTAATGCTCTCCTGCCCCCATTTTGAAATTCTTAATTTGGAGCAAGGGCCTCGCCTCTTCATTTTGCACTGGGCCCCACAAATTATGTAGCCAGTCTCGAGTGGGAATAGTATGATCTACCTCGGAGGGTTGTTGTAAGGATTAAATTAAATAATCTGTCTAAAGTGCTTAGCACAGAACGAGTGCGCAACGAATGGGAACACCTGCCTGCTGTTCCCTGCCGTGAGATCATCCCCAGTGCTGATCTGTGGTAAATGAATGAAATGAGAGAATGAGTGAGAGCCTGGGGAGCATCTGGAAGCGAAGGTGCCAGGCTGTGGGGGTTGTAGGGAGAGTGGGAGCATTTGTGTGCCCCACACTGCGGAGCACTTGTTTCCACGGCAGCCGGAGATTCGCGCTGCGGTCCTGACCCAGCCGCCACGCCTCGCAAAACGTCCGCGTGGTGGGAGCTGAGGAAGCGGGTTCCAGCCTTTAGGGCGCGGGCGTGGTCTCGGCCCCGGGGAGTCGTCAGTGTCCCGCTCCAGGAGCTCCCGAGGGGCTGCGGAGGCCGGGCCGCGGGGCGGAGTCTCAGCCGTTCCGGGCTTCCCGGGACGGGTCTGGGGTGACAGCCCCGCCCCGCCCCGGGGGCGGGCCCTCGCGCGCATGCGCCGGGCGGCGGGGCGGGGCGGGGCCGCGCTCAGAGGAAGGGGTTGGTGCCGGCCTGCGGGGGCGGCTGGAGCGGCCCGGCGGAGCCCGACGTGGGCAGCAGCGGCTGCGGCAGGCTCGCGGGCGGCGGCGTGAAGGCGCCCGCCTGCGGGAAGACGCTGACCGAGGCCGGGAGGGTCACGCCGGCCGGCACGCTGCTGAGCGGGAGGGGCAGGGAGGCACTGTAGGTCATGGAGCCCAAGGGCGCCCCGACCGGCCCGCTGGCCGCCAAGCCCAGCGCCGGCGACCCGGTGCGCATCTGGTTCAGGGTCGGCCTGCCCTGCTCGCCCGCACCGAACGGGTTGGTGGGGGATGGAGCGCTGAGACCTGCGGAACGAGAGTGGGTGGGGAGCTTGGAGCGCGCCAGGGGACACAGCCCTAAATGGGGCGGGGGGGAGAGGGAGTCAAGATCTGGAGTCTCAGAAATAGGGAAGAAGAGTAAGATTTTTAGGGCAGGGGCTCGGCTCTGAAAAGAGTGATGGGGAGAGCAGGGAGTCCCCAGTGTTGAGACCCGGTGGGGACAAGGGGTGTCCTACCTGTCAGGAAGGGGTTTCGGGTCTTTGCGGCCTGGGGCGCCTTGACTAATGAATCAAGGTTGACCAAAGAGGAGGCTGAAGGGCCCAGGAAAGACTCTGGAGTACGGCGTGCTCGGGCCTCCTTGCTGGGCTCGGTTAGCGCTTCCCCCAGTACACCTAGGTCAAAGGTATCTAGCTCCTTGGTGTCATTTTGCTTGAAACTGGGGATGGGGTCTCCAAACAGGTCCAGTTCTGGAACAGAGATGATAGAACTCATTGGTAGGGAGAGGGAATGGTCATTCTGTGGGAAGAAGAGGACAGAGGTCACCTCTGGGTGGGCCCCTCATTCCCCAGAGCTGTATCATCCCCTGCCTCCTCCTGCTTATCCACAGGACTGCTGGGCTTCCCAGAGGGCAGGACCTGGGCACACTCTGGCCCCTCCTTGGTCTCTGTGGATACTGGAGGTTTGGCAAATGGGTCAAAGGGTGAGGTACCACCTAGAGCTGGCCAAGGAGGAAGAGGGAGAGGAGGTGGGTTGGCAAAAAGGGCAGGCACTGGTCTGACACCTTTCAGGCAAGCAGTCCTCTTAACATGGACAGAATGTGCTGCCCCTTGGCACTGGAGGGAGGGGACCCAGAAGTCCTCCAGCCCTTCACCCACACCCTCTGGCCCTCTGCTTACCAGGTGCACTGGAGGTGTCCACAGAGGCCCCCCAAGGGTCAGCCCCAGTGTCGGGGAGTTTGTGGTGGGGGGAGTTCTGTGCCCAGAGGTCTGTGGAAGGGGGTCTGGCGGGCAGCACTGGGGTCCGGCCCCAGGGCTCAGAGGAGGAGAGCATAGGGGGCAAGTCCCAGGGCTGGCTTCTGGACAGGGCACTTCCTGAGGGAACAGGAGACCAGGGGTCTGCAGAAGGCCCCCAGGAGGAGCCACTGAGCTCTGTGCTCGGCTTGAGACCTAAAACAGGAAGAGCACAGACATGACCTCAGGCCCACCTTTACACCCAGTCCAGGGCCCTTCCCAGTTACCCAGACCAAGTTGGGAGGCCAAGGGTCCCATTTCACAGCTGGGATGCTGCCTCAGGATCCACCCAGCAAGCTGGAGCCCATACTGAGCAAGTTATGCCAGGAGCCTGGACTCCCAGGCCTGGGCAGCTCTGGTCACCCTCCCACTCAGGGAGGGGCCGGGACAGAAAAGCCAGGGTGACCAGGGGAAATGAGAGAACATCTCTGAGCTGGGCTCTTCAGACGTGCTCTCCCATCCCTCACTACAACCCCGTGTCCCAGAGGAAAGCTGAGGCTCAGAGGGCTGAGTGACTTGCCCAGTGGTCCTCAGCTATGGGGAGGGGGGTGCCAGCAAGCGGCTGGAAAGGAAGGGGCTTTCTGGGGCCAGCCTGGGAACCTCTTGCAGCCCTGCGTGCCCACCTGGGATGTCCCATGGGTCAGCGGAGCAGTGAGTGGAGGGCAGGGCTGGGGTGGGTGCGAAGATGTCTGCCAAGTCCAGGATGGAGGACTGTGGAGTGGGAGAGGCAGCCATGGCTCAGAAGTGGGCGAGACCAAAGAAAGGGCGGTCCCTGGCCTGTCTCCCTCAGTCCTGTTCATTCTCTCCTTTATTCATTTCACAAACATCTACTAATGATCCCTCACCTCTGTACAGTGTTTTGCAGTTTATAAAATGTTTCCTCATCCATTTAGTGCCGGATTTTCATAACAACCCTGTGCAGAAGGTAGTGCGGGTAGTGGTGTGCCCATTTTACAGATGCGCCACTTGAGGCCCAGAGAGGGGAGATGCTTTGTATGAAGTCACACAGCTGGGGAGAGGCAGAGCTGGGCTAAACCCAGGCCTGCCTGACCTCTTCCTCAGTTGTCCTGATCCCCAACCCATCAGTAGTAAAAGACAAATTTGATGACAAGTCTGCCCTCCTAAGTCAGAAAGTAGCCACCGTGAGCATGGGCAGAAAGGGGATAGAGACATCCTAAGGGTAGCATGCGGCACTTTGGAGGGTGGCTTTGTTCCCAGCTGCTACCCACTCCCCTATGCTTGGAAAGTATGTGTATGAGCCCAAGATATTGTCAGTACCATGTGCCTGAGTCTGGCCCTGCCAGCTGCTTCCACAGCATCTCATAATCCTACACCGCCAGAGGTGGAGCTGTCCAACAAAAGGGGGAAACTGAGGCCAGCAGTGATGTGCCCCAAGTCAGAGTAGCAGCAATCCAGAACCTGAATCCTGCGGCCTCAGATCAGGATTCTTTGTATCCCCCTTCGCTGTCAGCTCAGTGATCAGCCTGTGCAATCTGGGACTAGGGGCTACTGCACCCCTCCACTCTCATTTTCATTGAATAAATGCTTAAACAGCACTTACTAAGTATGAAGCATGGTTCTAAACTCTACAAATATCAACTCAGTTCATGTCGCAGGCTCGGTCAGCCCATGCGCTGCAGCCCCTCCCTACCTGGCTGGTTTTCAGCTTCTCATCCTCCTCCTTCTTCTCTTCTCTCTCCGGCTCTTTGTCTTGCCAACGGCGGACCATGGCCCCAGTGCCATTGGCCACAGGGGAGTCATCTCCCCGCCAAGACCTCACCTCCTGCAGAAGGCAAGAGGAGTGAGGATAGCATGAGCCTCCCAGGCTGGACTTGAGGGGACTGGAGCTGAAGGTGAGAAGAGTGCAGTGAGAGAGAGGTTAGGCACAGCAGAACCACTGGGTGAAGCGGGAGGAGCCTCGTTAGTGCCTGTGTAGCACCTGCACCAGCCCCTGCACCTGCACCTACTCCTACACCAGCCCCTGCTCCTGCACCTGCACCAGCACCTGCTCCTACCCCTGCACCTGCACCAGCACCTGCTCCTACACCGGCACCTGCACCTGCTCCTACACCAGCACCTGCACCAGTCCCTGCACCAGCACCTGCACCTGCACCTGCACCTGCACCAGTGCCTGCACCTGTGCAGGACGCTCGGCCCACTACCTTCTCATGCTCCTGCCGGCTCAGACGCAGAGCCAGCTGCAGCTGCAGATCCTCATCCCTGTGGGAGGCTGGGGGGACCGGCTGTGAGGGAGGAAGAGAGGGGTGAGCAGGGCCCAGTGCTCCCACTCCCGGCTAGGAGGGCAACATAGCCCGGCAGAGGGAAGGGGATGGAGGGAGAAGTGCCCACCCTGAGTGGGTGTGAGCGGCCTGCCCCCAGGCAGCCAGGTGGGTGTGGCCTTCCCCCTGCCGGGATCTGCAACCAGTTTCAAAATCCAAAAGATTGATCCTTTTCTTCTCAGTTCCCTGAGTGCCCCCAAGCCCTGCTATGTGAGGACCAGCTGCTTCCCGCCCAGTCTACCTGGATCCACAGAGGTGATGGCAGAGAGAATGATATTGGCGGGGGGGGATCCCTGTCCTCCCAAAAGGACAGCTGATGGCAGGGATTGTGGGGTCAGCCTATCTCTGTGTCTCTCAGCACACTCACTGCTTCCCTTCCATGGGACCACAGCAGGCCCAGAAGACACACACTACCCTCAACCCACCAGCTACTCACTGCCCGTTCTAGCCCCAGCCAGAGGGGACTGGAGGCAGGTAGGCAGTCCCTGTCTGAACAATCGCAGGGACAAGGACAGGCCCTGTGCTGTCCCTGGGAGCCATACTGGGGTCTTGGGGCCCAAAGTAGAGGAGCCTAGGAGTCAAGGTGTGGGGCATCTGGGTACCCTTCCTTCCTCCCTCTAGCCCCCCCCCCACATGCCACCCCCAGCCCAGCTGTGGGGCTTCCCCGGCTACCCCAGGGCCTCACCTTCTCAGCCTCCTCACGGCTCATGGCCAGGGCCAGCTGCAGCTGCAGCTCCTCTTCTCCTGACGTCTGGGGCCGGGCCTGCTCCAAGTCGGAGGTGTAGCGGGGGGATGAGGAGGAGGCTGCAATGACCACCACCAGCTATCACCGGCTCTCGTGGCTTCTGTAACCACAGAGGAGCCCGCGCCTCTCCCCTCCCCCTCCCCAGCAGGAAGCTAAGGCTCAGAGAGGGAAACTGAGGAGGAGGGAAACAACTGGCCATTGAGGGCTCCAGGGGACCAGGCAGCGTGCCTGGCACTTTGTGTAAGATTTCCCATTCCACCCCCATCAGAGATTCCAATCTCTCCTTTACAGGGTTGCCTGGCTGGGGTCCTGAGGGAAGACTCAAAGCCAGGTCCCCTCGTCCAGGTCCTGCACTCTTCCAGTGGGGTCCCATCCCGCCTGGGGTCCGGTGAGGGGGGAGGGTTCGAGGTTCCAGTCAGTCAAACCGGCATGCCTTCAAGGGCTTTACGAAAGGAGGGCCCTCCTGAGGACCCCTCAGACCCAGGAAGCCCACAGTGGGGCAGGGAGGAGAGTCGAGAAGAGCTCTGCAGCCACCCCCGTTTTCAAGGACAGTGTCCTCGAGCAGGGGGTCACTAGGAACGCCACTGATGGAGTGCTCTGTGCCACGTGGCTGGGCACAGGCCCAAGGGCGTTCCTGGGGCTGGTCTCACCTAATTCTCACATCCAACAACTGGAGTAGATAAGATTCCCCCTACTTCACAGGTGAGGAAGCAGAGATTCAGAGAGGCGGCCGTCTAGATCACTCAGCTGGAAAGGCGCAGAACGCAGCCTGCTCCCGGACTGACCGCAGAGTCCGGCTGCGGCTCCCTGACCAGCGGGCAGCATCCCGCCGCGCTCTGCGCTCACTGGCAGGGCCCTGCGGCGCCAGGCATCTGTCTTCCAGTGCTCCCTTCCTCATCTCCCTGAGTGCTCGTGACATCCCTCGGAACTCGGGCCGCACCCCCCGCCCCCGGGGCTCACTCACAGTTGTAGGAGGACGGGGACCCGCGAGAGCGGCTGAGGCCCAGCTGCCCGCTGCCGATGCCCGCGCCCTCCAGCGCCATGCGTTCCTTGGTCTTGAGGGCGTGGGTCCGCTCCTGCCGGAGGCGCTCCTCGTCCTTGAGCAAGGCCATCACCTGCTTGACCTTCTCGCGCACGTTGACGCCCTGGTCCTTGCCGTCACGGTCGATGTACTGGAAGTCCTTGAGCGTCTGGATGGTGTAGAGGTTCTCGCGGCACTGGTGGGCCACCCGCTCGGAGCCCGTCTTGAGCAGGTAGTCCAGCAGCGTCAGCGCCTTGTACACGTGCCGCCAGTTCTTGCCGCTGTCGTTGAGCCGCCGCCACAGCATGCCCATGACCTCGGCGAAGGCCACTGTGTTGAAGGTCAGGTCGGCGATCTCCGACATGAGCGAGCTGGGCGGGCCCCACGGGTCGTTGCTGGTGGCCTCGCGCACTTTGACCTCTGCCTCCGAGTAGTTGTGCACGATGTTCTTGACCTGACGCCGCAGCGCCGACGTCGTCATGGCTGGGGACTTGGCGATGGGCGGCCCCCGCCCCAGCTGGAGGTGGAGGGCCGAGGGCCACCGTCTCGAGGTCACAGTCTCCAGAGATGGGCCGCCGTGCTCTCAGCAGGGCGGCTGCGTCCTTGGGTTCCACATGAGTCTGAGGAAGAGAGGGACGGAACTCAGGGGCGGTGGCCCGCCTCGACGGTCCCGCAGCCACGGACTGAAGGCCTGGCCAGGGGTCCCCGCGGCCAGGAGCAGCCTCTGGCAGGCACTTATTTTTATTTTTCTTATTTTACATAGAATTCGGCAGGCACTTCTAGCGTCGTGTGCTCATTGCTCATCACAGTCGCACTACAAAGACGAGATCGTTATTACCTCCGGTCACAGACGGGGAAGTGAGGGTCACAGAGCTGGCATGAGCCATGACCTACCCCAGCAGACACCCTCCCCCACCTGCCAGCTCTTGCCCTTAGCGAGACACACGAAAGTCACCCCCAGGAATGCCAGCCCGCCCTGCTCCTGCTTGGCTACGGCTCCCATTTCTGCCGGGATCTAGCTTAGGACGTGTCCTTTCCAGCTCCTCGGACCCCATTCTCTTCCTTTCTCATGGCGTTAGTTTGCGCACCTTAATTCATCCAACGCCTAGTCCCTGGGCCCTTCTCTGAGCCCGACCCCATGCCAGGCACAGAGCACAAGTCCTGGCCCACACACATCCAGCTGCAGGGGCAAAGACGATTCAGTCGAGCATGGGCATGCCCAGGAGCACCCAAGCTAGGAAAATCGGGGGGACTTCCCAGTGGAGGTGACGGCCAGAGATCTGAAGGGAAGGTGAAGCTGCAGGGTGAGAAAGGGTAGCTCAGAGGGAATACTTGAGCTGGGCCAGAAGCCTAGAGAGGAGAATGGGGCAGGAAGGGGGGGCCTGCTTCTCAAAGAGACCTAGCCACTGTCACCCCTGTGGTACACACCAGAGCACTGAGGTCAGGGAGGGTCGTGGCCTGCCCACAGTGGCATGGTGTACAGGCGGCAGAGCTGGGACAAACACCTAGGTCTCTAGAAGACGAATCCCATACTTACTGTCAGGGTTACTGGTTTTGTAATTAATTCATCTGATTGCTTTATTCAGTCCCATCTTGGCCAGAATGTAAGCTCCCTGAAGGCAAGTCTGGCCTAAGCGCCCCAAACCTGAGGCCTTGGGTGTGGGGCAGACCCCTGATACCCCAGCTGAGGGGGAAACAGGGTCCACCCGCTGCCCTCCCCACCCAGCTTCAGGACTAGGCCATCTGGGGAAAGCAAACCCAGGTTCAAGACAGAAAAAGGTTCTCCCAGGGCCCTACCAGAAACCCAAACCAGAATCCCCCTGCCACAGCTGTTTCTCTGGTACAGGTACACGCACACACAGACACACACAGGCTCGACCCACAGAGCCTCCACAGCACCTGTGAACCCCCACCAATACCACCACCACCTCTCAGCTCTACCCTGGGTCTCAGCAGGAGTCAGAAGATGCCCATCCTGCCCTCCCCCATTTGGACTTTCCTCCACCCAGCCCTGCCAGCCCTGGGCTCAGTTCAAAGCAGCCAGCAGGCCTTGGCAGGCTTCTTCAGGGCCCAGGTGCCTGGGAGAGCTTGGGCCCAGAGGAGGGGATCCCGTGGGACAGCAGGAGGATGGAATGCTGGCTGAAAGGCTGCCTACCTTCTGCCTGCTGTCTGTCCGTCCAGCCTGGCAGGCCTTCTGTGGAGATGCCACGGCCAACGCTTGTTTAACTCTTGCCCTCCCCCTCACTAGTGACTCAGACCTGTCTTTACCTCCCCAACCAGTGGGCTGGAGGGTGGCAAGAGTCAAGATGAGAAATAATTGTGCGCCACAGCCCGCCCTGAGTGCATGGCCCTCCCAGTGCTGGCCGCAGAAACCAGCAGAACCAGTCAGGCATCCTGACTCCACCAGCAGCCCTACCAGAGCCTGGCTTCCCTGGTGCTGCAGCCCAGCCTGGGGTCCTGGGAGGGGCCCCGCAGCTCGCAGCTCGGAGCCTGCAGCCCTGCCTGGACTCTCCTTCTAGAGGGGGAATCGGAGGAGCTTTCTCTGCACACCTTTGCCAGAGCTGGGGCAAGGGATGGATCAGAAGCCTCTGGGAGGTGCCTGGACTTCCCTCTCCTAAAGTTAGAAGGGACAAGGTGCGGAGGAAGAGGGGGCAGGGTGAGCCCCAGAGAGCACGGAAGGGAGGGAGGAGGAAAGGAAGGAACGAAGGAACGAAGGAACGGGAGAGACAGCTGGGAGCCCTGCCAGCGGTGTTACAAGCCCAGGGTTTTATCGAACACAATATGCCCAGAAATAAAAGGGAGTGAAACAGAAACCCAGCAGCCAGTGGCGGCAGCGGCAGGCCCGGGCGGGCGGGTATGGAATTACTGCAGTGACCTTGAGCCAGACCCTGGCAGGTGGAGGGAAGGACACTGAGAAGGCAGAGCCTGAGAGGCTCATTCAGAGATGGCGGGGGCGGGGGGGGGGGGCAGAGGCAGGAGGGTATGGGGCAGAGTGGGGAGGGGCCGGCTGGGGGGGCAGGCCCTGGGGCACAGGTCTCAGCTCTCTCCTTTATATAGGGTGCCAAGGAACCCTTTACAGGGGTGAGGGGGGTTCTTTCCTCAGGACTGGGGAAACTGTCAGGGCTAAGGAAGTAGAGGGCAGCCCCAGAGCAGGGATTCAGGGAGAAGGAAGGAGCTTAGATATGTTGAGTCACGTGCAAGAGTTTGTCCAAAGTGTGTGTGTGCCCCACCAGCCCGGAGCGCCTCCTAGCCTCCGCTATGACAGCCCCAACCTCTGCCCCGAATCAGGTCCGCGGGAGCCACAGGGCGGGGAGCCGAGGGAGTGGGAGTGAGTAACTCCAGCCGGTGGAGGGACAGGTGTGAGCTGGAGCTCTAAGCTTAAGTCAGCCCCGGGTGGTTGCGTCCTGGGACCCTGGAAGGAGGTGGGGGCTGCCCTGAGGCTGGAGGTGCAACAGGGGCTGAGGAGCAGGGGTGGGCAGAGGAGGATGGAAGTCTGTGGAGAATGCCACCAAAGATGCTGGTCCCAGGGTGGGGAGCCAGCCTGAGTCCTGCTTCCTGGGGGCCGCAGGGAGGGAGAGGGAGGGGCAGCAGGCAGGATGCCTCCAGGATCCTCTGTGGCCCTGTCCTCCTCCTCCCTCTCCCTGGAACCGGGGAGGAAGGCAAAGCCCCAAGCCTTCCCTGAGAGGCACCCCCGCGGCCAGGGAGGGGCCAGCTTACCTCTGGTGCAGGCTCCCTTGGCCCCAGCCCCGGGACCTCAAGCGGCCTCTGCAGTGACCTTCCGACCCGCGTGGCAGGGGCACAGCACAGCCTCGAGAGCGTCCCCAGGGCCATCCACCATGGACCCTCGTCCTGGAGATGCCCACCCTCTCCCAGGAGGCTCAAACCCCTTGGAAGGGTGGCGGCAGGGTCCCCAGAGTGGGCTGCAGCTCTGCCTCTTGCCTGCCGGTCTTGCGGCCGCCCAGCCGCCAGGCAGCACTCAGCACTCGCAGGAAAGTTGCTCGTCTGGCCCGGCCGGTCTGCCTCAGCAGTAACAGGACACAGGAGGAAGCGCAGGGCTGGTTAACCCCTTCCTGCTGGCCAGGCGGGAGGCACCTTCGGAGGCGGGAGGCCTGCCTGCTGCCTGTCCCCAGGAGGTACAGATCCAGAGCCAGGGCTGGTAGCCCACTCCCACCCTGCAGCGAGTTAACCCTTCCACTGCCTCAACAGGAAAGGGGGGTGGGGGGCTTCAACACCCACCCCACTCCTGCCCATCTCCGCTGGGCCAGGAAAACCATTCCCCCCCGGGGGGGGGGCTGGCCTTTGGTGGGTTTGTTTTCTGTGGGCTCCAGCTGGCCCCCTCAGCCACCCTGAAGGGGCCATCCAGGCTCCAAGCGTAACCCCTCTCTGCCTCTCTGAGGAACAGAGAGACCTGCTCTCTCCAAAACTCCTCCCACTCTCAGCTGGAGGGTGCTGAGGCCCTTGAGGGTTTTGTCAGAAGCGCCAAATGCAAAACCAAGCAGGTGGGAGGCTGCGGCCAGGACCCCAACTCCGGCCCCCACTTCTGCTCCACCGGCACTTAAGGCAGTGAGCCCAGCGTTAGCCAAGTTGCTCTTCAAATTCTGGAAGCCTGGAGCCCACCGGGCACAGGAGGTCTGGCCCAGAATGATGATTTTGGACAGAAAGCCATTCGGGTACCGAGTCTGAGCTGACAGCTGACTTTCCTTTCCAGGAGCCCCCTCTTGTCCACTTCCCATTTCTCGGAGCAAGGGCGCGAGCATAATGTCCAGAGGATGCTTTCAAGGCAAAAAGTGGCTCAACGGGGCCAGCTGGCCTGACATGAGGAGGGGAGGAGACAGGCTGCCGAGGACACAGGGATCTGGCCTCTAGGGTCTGACCGTGTGGTGGGCATGATCCCCAGGAACTGGGACCAGGCCCTCGACCCAGCTGAAGTGGGAGGATCTCAGGGAGGTAGGCCCCAGGGGGTCCAGTTCCCCTGGTCTCACACTTGGTCATGCTGGGTGATGACACCTGGGGAAGACCTGGTTTCAGGAAGCGTGACCCCAAAAGTGTGGGTCAAGGAAGGTCAGAGGAAGGGATTTCAAGGGGTGATGCTGTCTGTCCTGTCACCTGATTCATTCCTCGTCCTGGTACCGACTTGCTCTTCTGCTCATCATCCCACACATCACCTTCCGGGTGTGTTTCTCCTTCCTCCTGTCGGATGGCTCCAGGAACTAGGAGGAGGAGAATCTAAGGGAGGTGGGACATGGGAGACCCCGGCCATGAGCTGCCCTCATCAAGATCCGACATCCAAGACATGAAGGCCTAAAGGAAGTGGTGGGAACCTAAAGGTTCTTTATTGATTTGTTTGTCAACCAGTTTCCCAGAAGGCCTCTGGGGCACATGAGTCAGGTACAAAAACGTAAAGTCTCCTCGACATCCTTTACGGGTCTGAGCTCGTCAGCCAGGACCATCAGATCAGTCACCAGGGTGTCCAGCAGCCCATAGACCTGGAAGAACGGGGTGAAACCACAGCCAGAGGTTCGCTCTGCGGACAGCGACCTCCCAGCCTGCGATGAGGCCAGACAGGTCTACACCAGGACGGAAGAGCCGCAGAAGGGGTAAAACCAAACCTGCGGCGTTTCTGTAGAACTTTTGTTTTTACAAATAGTTTTATTTTTCAAACTGCCTGGGGAAGTAATCCTGCACCAGGCCTTTGGGACATATGGGGGCACAAGAGCCTGGAGTGGTTAAAGGGGCAATTCCAGGGAACGGTACCCATGTAGCCCCGGGGGTGGGTGGTCCAGCTCCACCCTGGCCACCCAGGGGTCAGCTTTCCTTCTGGTAAGATCACAGATCCACAGACTGAAATGTCCCCAGGACCGTGCCCTCCCATGGGGCTGGACCACAGGGGCCTTGACAAGCTGATTCTTCATTGCAGAAAGCCCTTGGATTCCTTTCTAGACCCTATCAACCTTCAGAAATCGCGTGATGTCACCAGCAGCAAATGGAACTTCTGCTCAAATGCGATCCGGGACGTTACCACAATGTCCATGACGCAATCCCTACTATCTAGCCGTCCACACTGGAGGCAGACAAAGCACCGCCATTAGACACGGTGACGATCGAGTGTGGCTTTGTGGACCTCTCTTCCGAAACAATAACAAAGAACGGAACACAATACCTGGGTGAATCTCTCCGGACTTGCAGCTTAAGAACATACCAGCATGAAGTCTCGCCAGTGCGCCCCAACCCTTACACTTGCTGGAAATTCACTCTACGACAGGCTGTTCCCCCAACGGACACCTCTACCAAGTGCACCTCATGCAGAGGGGGAAGTGGGAGCAGCAGAAAGGGGAGGGGCTGCCACTCTGTGCCTCCAGTCAGTTTTCCTAACTGCAGCCAGAGTGATCTCCCAAGTCACACTGTGTCACTCCTCCATTCGAACCCCTGCGGACTTCTCATGTCACTCAGAGAAACCCTAGGTCCACACAGTGGCCTGCAGAGCCCCACCTGACTTGTGACCTGCTCCCTCTCGGTGGCCTCCCTGTCCTCCGTCCTCCCAGCCCACTCTCTCCCCTGAGTTAGCTGCCCCCTCTGCCCAGGGCACTCTTCCTCCATGGCCACAGGGCCACCCCTCATCTCCCTTCAAGCCTGTTCGATGTCCCCTTCTCAGGGAGGCTCCCTGCCGGCACCCAGGCCTTCCCCACCCCTGGCCCCCGGTTCTCTCTCTCTCTCCCAGAGTGCTTGCCACCTAACATACAGGGTGTGTCGCTTATGCACGAGGTCTGTCTTGCACACTAGGATGCCCTTCACAAGGGCGGCTCTGCTTCCGTCTTCCAGCATGGACACACTAGGCATTGATTGCTTTTGGAATCAACGGGATGGATGAGGGAGGGGAGGAAGGCCCGCAGAGCAGGCGTGAGCTGGGTGCAGGGCTCGTGCCCTCACCTCCGTCTGCAGCCTCTTGGTGTACTTCTCCATGACCAGGGGATCTATGGGTTCCTGAGAAGGGGTCGTGCTGTCAGGGGCAGGGTCTTCCAAGGAAAGCCTGTCCCGACTTGAAGACTTCATCGGTTTCTTGTCATCCTTTGCCTTGTGCTTCTTGCTGTTTGAACGGTCCTGCTTGGAGAGATGGAGACATGCATAGCCTTCAGGAGCTCCCCAGGGAGGTCCAGGGCTTTCTCAAGAGCAGCTCACTGGGAGAGCCAGGGCCTCATGCTAGAGTGAGCGCCCACCTGCCACAGCCCCTCCGACACCTCCTGAGCCCCACCTGAGGCCCACCCTATGTCCCGGCATGCCTCTTTCCCTGGCAACTTGGCTGCTTTTTTGTCCTCTTTGATTCCCAGCTGCTTCTTTTCCTGGGCTGCCCCTTTCCGGTCCTCCTTCCCAAATTTCGTAGTAGTTATTTTCACTTCCGTGCCAAGAGGAGACTTTCTATCTAAGGGAGGTAAGTGGAAGACCACGTGACCTGGCCTGTGGACCCCACAGGCAGGGTGGGAAAAGCCAAGGGCCCTGAGCCTTTCGTGCTCCCAGACAGAAGCAGAGCCCCCAGTTCAGGTGTGTGAACTGCAGGGCAGGGGTGGGACGCCTGGTTCCAGTCCCAGCTCCACCACCGCCCCACCTATGTGTGGCAAGTCACAGGACCTTTCTGGCACTCCACCTATAAAACCAGGGGACTGAACGAAGGTGGTCACACAGGGGGCTTCTAGGTCCCAAATCCTGACAGTAGACAGGAGGGTAACGGGCCCTACTCCATGGATAAACCTAACAGAGGTCACCCCAGAAGGGCGCACATGGCTGAGGTGCCACTGCCAGCTGGGGGGAGGGGTGGGGAGGCTATGCGGTGCGTGGCGGCAGTCTGACCTTGGTCTTCTGGAATGTCCAAATAGACGGTCTCCTTCTCGGGCAGGCCCAGCAGAGCCCTCAGCCATAGGGAATGGCTCACCAGGCCATCGATCACATCCCGCCACAGCTGCAAACTAGAGAGCAAGGCACACTGGAGAAAGCCATCACCCCTCATTTGCCCTTGAACGTGCGGAGGCATGGGTCCTTCCCTTCCAAGACAGGGGTGCCGGGGGCTACCATGGACGGGCCAGCAGCCTCACCAGCACCTGTGCCCGCGCTCAGATAGGGATCTGGCTTCCCTCAGGCAGCAGCCGGGAAAGAGTGGCCTAGGACGACGGTTAGGTCAGTCCAGCCTCCAGCTTGAGACCCTGGCTAGACTTGGGTCCAGCCCGAAGGGAGTGGGGGAACTTGCGTGAGATTTCCTGAGGGCCCCACCGCAGGCACCCACGCATAGCCAAGCAAGTTCCACAGGAGAGATGAGGCTTTTCATGGCCTCACTGTGCCCCTTCCTCACTGCCCTCTGGTTCCTCGTTGGCCCATTCCTCTGCTCATTGAGAAGGAACCGGGCGAGAGTGGGAGAGAGACTGGGTGCCCCCTCTGCTCTAACTGCTCCAGAGGGGGGCAGGCGGCAAGGGGGCTGCTGTGGCAGGTGCCAAAGCGGGGAGTGTCTTCAGCACCTTTCTGCCCCCCGGGCTCCAGGGGAGCCTTAGGACTCGTTCCCAGAACCACAGGTTAGACGCCACAGAGGGGAGGCGGGGCCAGCTCTGGGTGGGGGAGGGGGGAGGGGGACGCTTACCACACTTGGTGCAGGAAGTCAGACTGCAGGGGCCTCTGCTCCTGGCAGAGCTCCAGGGCTGCTTTGTTGAGCCTGACGAGGGCGTCTTCCCTCTGGCTCTCCTCGGGGAGTGCCATCACTGCCTGGTGGGGTTGTAGGTACCATGGGCAGCGGTCCCACCCAGGACACCAAAGGTCCCTGCGTCCTCTAGTGACGGGCCTGGTGCGGTGAAGAGATGGCCAGGAGCAGATGCGGCCATGGAGCGCGGACCTCCCCCAGAACTATGTACCCATGAACCGCTTCTCCAAGGTATGCCTGGGTCAGAGAGGGAACCCGCCTCCCCACTGCACTATGACGCCTAAGCACCCAAGACAAAGAGATGACCCAAGAGACTTCTTCCTCCAGGCCCTCAGAAGGGTTTCTTGGCCCATGGGGGCCAGGGGGACTGCCAGGGCCGGGACCTCCATCCTACCCACCCCTGCAGAGCCAGGGGAGCACCTTTCTGAAATCTTCCAAGCAGAGGTTCCATTCAGGTGGGGGAAGGCCATCCAGCTCCCAGGGGCTCTTGGTGTTCCGCGGGTCTGGGCTCCCCGCCACCAGGATCTCCTCCATAATGCTCTTCCGCTGGGAAACCCGGGCCCCTGCCCCAGGCTTCTGCAACCCAAAAGCATCTCGGGAGTCCCTCAGGGTTTCATTCTCCGGCTGGGACAGCTGGGATTCTGAGACGGGGCTCTTGAAGTGTGCGGAAGGCTCCCTGATCTCGGAGGGCTTCTCGGAGGAGGCTGGCGGAGTCGCGGCAGCCCGGGTCCTGGGGCTGAGGTGCTCCTCTTCGCCGGGCCTGGCCTCCTGGGCCTTGGGGGTCAGGACCAAGTACTGGCGCCACAGGCCGTGCAGGCTTTCTACCACCTGGTACTGGTAATGCAGCTGCAGCAAAGACAAGCGAAGCCACGTGATGGGGAGGTGGAGGGGGTCCCCAGAGTCCCAGCCGGCCTGCTCCGGTTTCCCCATTCCCTCGAGAGCAAGAGCACGGATGGAGGCTACAGGGAGGCAGCCAGCAGGAGCCGCTGCGGCCAGAGCAGCTCCTCACTTCCCCTTCCAGCTTGTCTCCAACTTAGAGCTTTTTCGGTATTTGCATTTCCAAGTAAGATGGGGTTTGAAGGAAGGAGCTTGTGAAGCTCTATCCTGACCAAGCATCCACTTACTGCTAAGTTATCTTGGGCTAATTACTTAACCGCCCTGGGCCTCAGTTTCCTCACTGGAAAGCGAGGAGATACATAGTACCCCCGTCCCCGGGCTGCCGTGAGGAGAAAGTGAGTTACTCATGGAAGGTGCTCAGAACGAGCCCGGGCCCGCGTGAGGGCACAGGGGCCGCCGCTGGGCCTGTACCCGAGGATTCTGATGGTGGAACCAGTCCTCCTCGGTGAGATAGGCGTCCACGGGGGACTGTGCACGCTCCGGGGTCAGGATCCCGCTCAGCAGCTCCTGCAGCACGCTCTCCACGATGGTGACTGCTTCGTGGGCAGCCAGCTTGCACTGGGGAAAGGAAGGCGCGACAAGATGGCGGCTCAGGCTTTTGAAACCATGTTGCATCCTCAAGGGGAGCCAGAGCCCTCAGGACTTTGTGCCTTCCTAGGGGTTGAGCTCCTGCCACTGTCTCTCTGTCTCTCTCTCATACACACAGACACACACACACAAATGCTCACACACTCCTGTTCCCAGACTCAAAACCCCTGGGTATCGCCAAATATTGCTGTTCCCTAAAAGAGGCTGACAGGCTATGGGGGGGAAGCCAGGCCCAGAGGTGTTGCTCCCTCATGGGGCCAGAAGGTCACACAGTCAGCATTTCCCCCAGGTTAGGAAGAAGGGAAGGAGCAGGGGCCACACGGTTTGGGCCCTGGTGCGAATGTGGCTTGGTCACACGGTTGGTGTCACAGGAAGAGTGGGAGGGGGCGTCTCGTGTGAGAGGGAGGTCCTACAGTCAGCAAGTAAAGCAGACGTGGCACTTGTCCACGTTACCTGTGCTCACGGCGGGCCAAGCCCCAGCTAAAGTAGTTGGCTCCTATCTGGGGGCCACAGTAGAAACAGGGCAGCTTTCTGCCCCAGCTGGCCAGCTCTGGAACCAACTTGGGGTCCAGGGCCCACCTCACTCTCTCCAGGTGTCAGCCCAGCTAGTTAGGTTGTTCTCTCTGGTTTTGAAGGGTTGTCAGTTAAATCCCACCCACCAGATAGCGTCAGACAACAGTGAACAAATGGCCCTTCCAGCAGTTCTGTGGGCCTCCAGGCTGAGTGGGGCAGAAAGCTGTTCCTCCTCCCCCCACCGCCCACCTTCTACATCACAAAGCCCTGGGGAGTGTGTGTGGAGCAAAGCAGCTGCCCCTTTGTGAAAATTTCACCTCTGGGGCTGGGGGAAGCAGGATCCCCGCAGGCAGCACCAGGAAGAAGTCCAGGAGAACCTATCTGGTGTCCACGGGCCCCAGGTCTTGCGTCTCTTACCTTCAGTAACTTCCTTTCTTCCCTAAAAATGTCCTGGGTGAGGGAGACAGCGTAGAGATTGACCTGCAGGGGGGCCCCTCCTAATAGGGTGGGGTGGGTCCCAAACTCCCAATATTCCCTGAAGATCCCAGCTTGCAAAGACTTGAAGAAGAAGGTAAAGGTTTTCGTTTCTCCAGGCAGAATCACACCTGAGAGGGACCAAGACAGAGGTGTTCACCACACAGGAGCTCGCTAGGCCCCAAGCCTGCATGTATACGGTTAACTGAGCCCTAAGCCTAGGCATATACAGTTAACTGAGCCCCAGGCAGAATGACCGACCATCCCGGTTTGCCCAGAACTGAGGGGTCTCCTGGGATGTGGGACAAAAACTGGGAAGTTCCAGGCAAACAGGGATGGGGGGGCATCCTAGCCTCAGGCCTGAGCATATAGGTAACTGAATCCCAGGAAGCTTCTGCTCCCTGGTGACTCGCCTCCCTGTGTTCTCAAAAGTTTGACCGTCCCCCCAACAGACATGAACAGTTAGGAGCAGACACAGAAATGGGAGGGATGAGGCAGGGGACAGCGGCTCAACCTTGCAGGAGCATTGGCCAAACTTCGGCTCCTCACAGAGCGAGGACAGGAGGCAGGGAGCAGGGCAGCCAGGTACCTTCCCGGTTGTTGAAATAAAACCGCGGCATCCTGTTTCTCTTCAGGCCTTGGAAAGAGTCCAGCTGGGACCGCCGCCGCCAGTCGTACCAGATGGCCACTGTGCCGTTATTGACCACGGTCAGTTCCGAAGATGTCTTCTCCCCTTCTAGAGTTTCGAAGGTCAAGCGGACGGCAATTCCAACATGCTTCTAGGGAAGGAGGAGGTGTGAGAAATGTCTTTGAGGGAGGCTCTGGTCGACGGTGACCAATTCATCCTGGTTTGCCGGGGACTTTTCTGAGTTTGGCACTGAAAGGCCCGTGTCCCAGTCCTCCAGGGCCTGGGTGCTCCGAGTGCTGTCATTGTGCCCCAATAGTGGCTATCTCTGAGGCTGCCATCCCCAGCAAGAAGGGGAGAGAAAACAGATTTTGTATCTGATGAAGAGTCCTCCTTCTTAGATCTGGAGCAGATCTAGTCTAGACAGGAGAGCTAGTCTTTTTTTTTTTTTTTTTTTAAGAGAAAAAGAGAGAGAGCCAGGCATGTGTGCGAGTGGGGGTGGGGAGGTGGACTGGGGGGTGGGGGAGGGGCAGAGGAAGGAGAGAGAGAGCATCTTTTTTCAGTTTTTTTTTTTGTTTTTTTTTTTAAAGATTTTATTTATTTATGTGACAGAGAGACAGCCAGCGAGAGAGGGAACACAGCAGGGGGAGTGGGAGAGGAAGAAGCAGGCTCCCAGCGGAAGAGCCTGATGTGGGACTCGATCCCGGATCGCCAGGATCACGCCCTGAGCCGAAGGCAGACGCTTTAACGACTGCGCCACCCAGGCGCCCCTCAGTTGTTTTTTTTTTTTTTTTGAAGACTTTATTTATTTGAGACAGAGGGAGATAGAGAGCATGAGCAGGGGGGAGGAGCAGAGGGAGAGGGAGAAGCAGACTCCCCGCTGAGCAGGGAGCCAGACGTGGCACTGGATCCCAGGACCCTGAGATCACGACCTGAGCCAAAGGCTGGCGCTAAACCCACTGGGCCACCCAGGCGCCCAGGAGAGAGAGACTCTTAAGCAGGTTTAACACTTGGCATGGAGGGTGACATGGGGCTCAATCTCATGACCCTGAGATCATAACCTGAGCCGAAATCAAGAGTTGGACGCTTAACCGAATGAGCCACCCAGGCGCCCCTGAAGACTACTTTAGAACCTTCTTAAAGCCATACCTGTTTGAGAAGGTTTGCTTATTTACATGCTTGGGGCTAGGTACAAACTGGGTGGCTTGTGACAGTCTCTTTTCAGCCTTGTGATTTTATTCCGGCGCAAGTTAGCACTGCTGTTACCATTTTCAGACATGCTGAATGCATGACCAGATAAAAATGCAAATAGGTGACCGTCCAGGCTCCTTGTGACAGCCACAGCCACCTTGGGACTGCACCTCTGGAGGCCCTGCCAGCAGGGGGGTGAGGGTGGAAGCGGTTTTACCTTGTCCTGTGGGTTACTGCCTCTGATCCAGCAAGCTGGCTTCCCACAGAACAGCAGAGAAGGGCCAAGAATAGGCACGGGGACCACATCAGGGTAACTGGCGAAGTCTCTGCAGGAAAAACCAATGACTTTTTCCCGGAGGCTACCCCAGTCTTGCCCTGTGGAGCCCAGGGAAACGGCTGCCAGGAGGTCTGGAGAGGTGCCTGGCTCTGCCCTCTGACGGAGTACCCTCAGCTCCACTCGGGCTTCGCTTCGTCCTGCTCTATTCCTACAGGTGGGCACTTCCTGGATACACAGAAACTCTTCACTCACGGCCACTCGGCACGCACGGCATTTACCAGCAAAGGAATGGCTGGGAAATCCCCATTAGGGGCTGGTTCCTGGAAGGGAGCAGAAGGTCCCAGAAAAGCTGGCGTAGGTGTTGGAAGGGGCCCAGAGAGAGGCTGGGACAGAGGCACCTGGATTTCAGAGTGGGGGAGTCTGCCCTTTACACTGTGGGTGCCGAGGGAAGCCACGCTTTCCAACCTCTCCCCCCAGGGCCCAGGCCAACTCACAAGGACACCGTGTCTTCAGAGGAACTTTCCTGGCTCCTGTCAAATACTGAGTCGTCTTCCACCTTAACAGACGTGAAAGGCTGCCCTCTGCCCACCACCTCTAGGCCATCGATATCCTCAGAGAGACCAAGAAAGGGAAGATTAGCTGACTGAAAAATGGGCGCGTGGCGAAGGGGCTTCGGAGCCGGCCCAGAGGCGTACTGACCTGCTGGCTGAAATCGAGCTCCGCCAGGAGCCTCTGCAGCTCTGTGCGCCGGTAGATCAGAAACAGACTCCGATCCCAGGTGTAGCGGTATCGAGCCTCCTCCTGAGCCGGCAGCCCTAAAGCAGCGGGGTCCAGGGGCCCTCAGCACAGTCGGCTGCGGTGGCCACTTCCCCACCCACTCTCAAGGGCTCTGCGAGCACCTTGGGAAAGGGGAAAACACAGCTTCCCTGAGCGGCTGGACTCCGCTCCTCCCGCCCCATACCTACGGCCTCAGCTGCCCTATGCGGGAGTCCTCCAAGATCAGCTTGCCACCCTGCAAACCTTCGGGTCATAATCATAAGAGCAGCTACATTGGACCGAGTGCTTACCAACCAGCCCAGACCTCTTCCTACACACCCTGTCTCCTTTAACACTCCCACATCCCACCGTACTTTACAGATGGGGAAACTGAGGACCAGAGAGCTTAAGTAACTCGCTGGACTTGGCAAACCCAACACAGCTGGGGGCTGACCCCAGGCGGCCCGGCAGCCTTCAGAGCAGGGCTGCCGCATAGAAACAGCACGCAAACCACAAATGCAAGCCACCGACGTCATTTAAAATTCCCCAGATGCCACATTGGAAAAGGTGAAAAGAGACAGGTTTGAGATTCACTTTAGTAACATCGTTTAACCCAAGAGATCAGAAATAGTAGCATTTCAACATGTAATCAATATAAAAATGATTAATACAGTATAGCTTTCAGTACTAATCTTCGAAACTCAGTGTGTAGTTCACACAGCACGCCTGCGTCCACACTGGCCACATTCCAGGTACTCGATGACCATGAGCCACGGCGGCCGCGTGGACAGAGCAGCCCCAAAGGCCCCTGCTCCCACTGGCCTCCCCCTCCCCCTTCCATCGCCGGCTTGCCGCAGGGGCTGCACCGCCGAAGGTCATGGGCCTCCATCGCAGGCCGTTCTCACTCCAGAGAGAGTCCCCCCTCCGAGGCCAGGCGCAAGCTCTCGGTGCGTCTCCAGCCTGCTGCTTACCCATCTCCGCCTGGATGCACTGGGGCTTCCTGACGTGAGTGATGGGTTCCAGGAGGCCACACTGAGCTTTCGTCTTTGTCATTACCAGACCCGTCAATTCATCTCCCAAGTATTCCAGGCGACTCCAGAACCCACTGGTCTCCTCACGGCACTGGCCAGGAAGGACATGGGAGTCAGATCACCTGGGCACTTGGGAGAGCGGCTGGTGGAGGCGGGGGGCCCCGGGGGAGAAGAGCACCACAGACTTCAGATGCCCTCCGTCGGGGGATTCACTGCTGCCCTGAGAGCAGGACAGAAGCACCCACTTTGTCAGATGGCCAGACCGGCCAGACGGATGGCGTGGGCCCACAGATGCACCGCGCTGACAGACCACAACACAGGATGGTGCCTGGGGTCACCTGCAAGCTGGAGCCTCAGCTCTCAGGAGAACACTGAGACTATTCTAATAACCCAGTACCCGTGATATCTTTCCCCTCACGTTGCCTACCACTGACCACCACAGGCTGAGTAACCTAGCTAGCCAGGCGGCCGAACGCCTGATAAATGGACCAATAACAGGATTTAGTGAAGGCCTCGAGGGCTTAACAATGCCTTGCAATGAGCACACTTTCTTGCTCCTCTTTTTTTTTTTTTTTTTTAAAGATTTTATTTATTTATTCGACAGGATAGAGACAGCCAGCGAGAGAGGGAACACAAGCAGGGGGAGTGGAAGAGGAAGAAGCAGGCTCATAGCGGAGGAGCCTGATGTGGGGCTCGATCCCATAACGCCAGGATCACGCCCTGAGCCGAAGACAGACGCTTAACTGCTGTGCCACCCAGGCGCCCCTGCTCCTAACTCTGCAACCTGAGGCAGCCAGCCCCGGGCCCAGACCCCTCCTCACGGCGCACTTGGAACTCTGTCCTTACCTTCCCATCATGCTGTGTTGGGAGTAGGCGGTCAATGAGCTCCCGTTCCTCCTGGATCTGTCGGTAGGTCTCCCCAGTGTGCATCAGCAGCTCGCTCACTGGCTTCTTCAGGTGTTCTAGAGAGCGCAGGAGCCAAGAATGCAGCCCAGCCCCTCCCTCAGGTCAGAACAGGGGCCCTAACAGGAGCCTGGTCAGCCCCATGGCTGGGCCGATTTCAGGACCCACTAAGACCAAGACGCACTTGGAGTGGTTGGCACAGTGTGACCAGCCTGAATCCAGGCTTGGGCCAGGGGGAGGGACAGAAAAACACGGCAGCGGAGCCTCAGTGGTGGCCGAGGCCCGGCGGGAACCCTGTCCACTTGGCTCACCACTGAGGGCTTCCTGCTGCTTCTTCCGCAGGGCGATGTGGCGCTGCCAGTTTTTGAGAAAGTTGTGCTGAGGAGGTGGGGCCCAGGGATGGGGCTTCTTTTCTTTGGGGGCTTTCTGCTTTGGCTCTTCTTTAGCCGAGATGAGGGTCACCAGACCCGGCGGGCTGCGTATCAGCTCGGCCAGCTGCAAAGTACAGGGAGAGTGCGCGGAGGGTAGCGAGCAGGTGTGGGGCCGGCGCCGAGCGGAGACGTCTCCAGGCCTCACCCCTTGCTGTCCTCCCCCTCTGCTCAGAGTCCCTCCTCTTCTGGACCCTAATGTAGCAAGGGACGGAACCAGGGAGCCTTGGAAGCCGCCGTCAGAGCCCTCTCCTTCAGATGGGAACCTTTGTTCTGAGACAGTGGTTGGCCACTCGCGGTCCCTCTGTCCCCCTCACAACTGACGCTAATTGACACCTCCACCTGCAGGGCGACAGAGCCATTTTTATAAGACCCCAGGCCTCTTAGCAGCAGACCCGTCAGAGATGTTTAGCCTGGAGCCAGGGAAGCAAAGGAGCTGAGAGCGAGCAGAGCACTGCATGCCGGGGAAAGTCAGACAGACAGACAGATGGACACACGGCCCCAGGAGCTGTGGGAAGCCACCCCCCTTCACCGTGTGCCCCCAAGAGGAGAGCAGGCCAGGCTTTGGAGAAGGGATAATGAAGCTGGTGCACAGAGAAGCGGAGGGCAACGGGGGGAGTGGGAGCCCCGAGCCCTGATGCCTCTCTGGGTCCAGTCTAACTGGAGCCGACACACTCTGGCTTTGGGGTTCCTTGAGGCACCTCTGTATTCTTATAGTGAACTGCTGACTTCAGCTGAAGCTAGTTTAAAGGGGCTTCACTCTTGGGGGGGGGGGCACGAGCACTTCAGATTGCAGGGCTGAGACAGAACTGTCTCTGTAACCCCAGTGCCCCAGTCCTGCTTGACTCCGGTGGTTAACGCCGGCATGACTTCAGGGACTTCTCCCCTCCCAGCAGCTCTTACAAACCAACCTGGGTGTTCCCTTGAGCAACTGCAATTCTCTTAAAGTCCTGGAGACTCCCCAAGATGTGATGGGGCAGGATCTGGTCACAGCCATGGAAGCTGTCACCTGGGCCTGGGGGAAAGAGGAGGGGAAGGGCTAGCTCATGTCAGCGTTTCGAGGGGGTTACTTTCCGACGGTGACCCAGCTTCCTCTCAAGGCCGGCCCATGAACTCAGGAGGCCAGGGCCGCCAGGGCCAAGGCTGGGCCCTACCGGAGTAGTCCAGGGGCTTCGTGGCTGCATCTGGGGTGGCAGGACGTGCTACTAGGTGGCAGACCTTCCTCTTTGGATCCTTGGGTTTGAGTTTACGGACCATAAATTTCTGCGTAATGGCAGGTCTAGCTTGTGTCTCAATAAAGCGAGGAATGTGTTGCTAAAAAAAACAAAACAAAACAAAGCAAGAGGAGAATTCCACTTGAGATCAGGAGGAGGAAAAAAACACCACCCATCTCCTCTGTCCTAATTCTTGGTGGAATTCCTGAGGGCTGACAAATCTGTCGCTACAGCTCTGTCCATATGGTCTGTCGAGGAAATGCCGAGGCAACAGACGTAAGGCTCAGTAGTGTCCGGGAGGAAAAAAGGAACATTTAAATCCTCCAGACAGTGCAGGTGAGAAGTGGCTGACTCTTCCAGGTAAAGCAGGGAGTTAGGGTTTAGCAGCTGTACCCACGTCTGTAACGTGCTTCTCAGACTCATTTTCCCTTCTGTAAAATGGCGGCGACAGGCACTTGCCTCCATGGGAAGCAAGACACCTCAACACCTCATTTCCCTAGGGTTCTATAGGACTCTTTGCAATGTTAAAACAAACAACATAGTAAATTCCTTTAGATGCAAAAGTGCAAAGAATCCGTGTTCAATTTTTCCATGGAATTAGATACTCCCTCTGAGTTGGGAGATGGTGGAGAGACAGTGGATATGGTTGATGTTCTAGACCACACGACCGACCCGGAAATGCTCCTGCAGGAAGGGCCCCCTGGACTTTATCCTTACCTTCTTCAGGTCTTCCTTCTTAATGGCTAAGGCAAGAATGTCATCCCCTTGTAGGACATTGCTAACGGGCTCAGGTTCCTCCTGAATGGGGGGTGTGAGCTGTTCAGCTACCTTTGCCCGCTTCTTTTCTAAAGAAAAGCAGAAAGGTACAAGTGCTGAAATATATGTATATATTTCTAATATACAGTACATATTCTAATATAGATATACAATACATTCAAATATATAATAGCTACTATCTATCTACATTAGATTTCATGGTAGAAGGCAGAGCTCAACACCCAGAGAGATAGCAGAGGCTGCCAAGATGGCCTGGAGCTCTCTCTTGAAGGTCCCGCTTGGCCTGCTACAGTTACTGGAACTTTTGGAGCTGGAGTTGCGATCAGAAGATAGTCCATTCCGGGCTGTGCTACTTATAAGCTATACAACCTTGGGTATATCACCTAGCCCTCCTGGTCTCCGTCTTCCTTTTGGTAAAAAGAGAAAGCTGGACTAAATCAATGGTTCCCAAATATTAGTCAAACTCTTCAGAAGAGTTTGACTGATACAGCTTCCTGGCTCCTTCACGGGTCCAGGGCCAGGGGAACTGTAATTTTTAACAACTCCCTAGGTGGCTCTGATGCATAGGAGTTTGGGACAACTGGACTAGATGCTTTCTCAGCCTTCCCCACTGCTGGCATGGATTCACTGTGCTAGGTGAAGGCGTCAGGTTTCTTAGAACACTGGCTAAAATGCAGATTTCCTGGCAGAAGCAGAACTTTCAGCCCTGAGCATTTCTTTCACATTCTTTCATTTAATAAATACTGTTTAAGCATCTAGCCAGGCACTGTGCTAGGCTCTGAGACACAAGGCCGAGTCTCAGGCCTCCAAGAGCACAAGCCCATGGGAGACAAGACTGCCAAACAGGGTCACTATAGGGGTGTCCAGGGGGACCCCAGCCCCATGTGTGGGGTGGTCAGGGAGGGCTTCCTGAAGAGGTGATGTTTAAACTGTGAGCTGAAGATGACAGAACTTAGACACAGGAAAGGCACTGGGGAATAGGCATTCCAAAGGATGAGCACGGAGGGGCCTAGAGGCAACAGAACAGAGTGGGCACCTGGAACTCCAAGCATGGTTTTTAAACAGCTGGAGTGCAGCACGGTGGGGGGTAGGATGCGGTGCCTGGGGAGGGAAGTAGGCGCCACACGGCCAAGAGCTTAGTGAGTTGTGTGAAGGACTTCGGTCTTTACCCCGAGGGTCACAACACAGCAAGGAATGCAGCAGGGGTACAGGATGGAGGTGCGGGGACTATCTAGGAGTCTACCGGGGGAATGAAGGGCTTGACAAAAGCAGCTCATGGGACTGGAGGAAACTGGAGAGATCTGAGCCTCTTTCTCGCACGTGCAGCCAGAGCGCAGCACTGAGAACTCGGGGACAGAGCGAGCCACTCCCCAGCGAGGACACCCTCCCTGCCTTCCGGCCACAGACGTGGGTTTACAGTTTCAAATGCATCTTGTTTCTCTGGCTGGGGTCCTCCTGTCTGCTGCCCCCTGGTTTAGAATGATTGGGATGCAAGGCCTGACACTGAATAATCAAAAGGAAGCCCAAGTCCTGCCTGCAGGGACTTTAAAACAAATTTGGGTTTTGTCCACTGCTACTCAGAGTGCTCTAATTTTTAAGGGGCCATATTACTAAAAAAAATCAAAGCAGGGGTTTTGATGACCCAAATCAAATGTTTTTAGGAAATGCCCACATGGTGGCCAAAAAACCCAGGCCAGAATCATCCCAACGTCACTCTCAATACGGCTTATCCGTCAGAGTCCTCTCCTCAGCAACAGGGTCAGCAGACACCCGGGAGTATCCGTCAGTTAAACCACATGGCTCTGTGTGCGGACACACACACACACACACACACACACACACACACGCAAACAGGGCTGACCGGCTTGACCCCGAGTTCTGGCCCCACCCGCTGCCATCCGTGGAGGTGCAGCCTTAGGTTTTCATTCCCACTTCCTCTCTCCCTTCTACACAAAGTCGCCAACGTTGGTGGTAGTCCAAGAGAGAGCTGGTAGCAGTTGAAGGCCTGCTTTCATACATATTTTGGGATTTGGGGCGCCTGGCTGGCTCAGTTGGAGGAGCATGTGACTCTTGATCTCGGGGGTCGTGAGTTCAAGCCCCACACTGGGGGCAGGGATTAAACAAAAAAATAAATAGACTTCACATAAATAAATATTTTGGAATTATTTATATTTTCCAGGACATCTGTTTCCTCCGTCTGTCACCTCGGCTGGGTCTACAGCTTCCCAAGGGATTACACATCTCCAGATGTGTGCTTTTTACTGGTGGGTGTATAATTACCATGTGTAAATTTATAAACCTTCAACATGGCTAAAGGTTTCCAAAATCGTGAAACTCGGCTCTGAGGTTTTTCTGAGGTTATCCTGAATGCAGTTCAAAGCTCTGTTAGAGCATACAGTCGGGGGCAGTGTGTTCCAGTTAGCAAAGTCTTTAGAAAAATGATATATACATTTTAAACTTCAACTCACCCTAGAGAATATTTACCAAGCAACTTCTTTGTGCTATAAACTGCAAAGAAGATGGTATAAGCGGCGAAGAGATGGCTCCTTCTCTTGAGGAGCTGAAAACGGCCGCAGACACTCACACACACCAGTGTCACGTAAGGGCCTGAGTTAGTGGCACAGACAAGGTGTTCGGCTACGCAGCAAAGAAGGAACAACCGATGTGGCTCATACAGGTTAGGGCTGTAAAGAAAGGTTCAGAAGAGCAGGTGCAGGGGTCAGAGGCTGAGTTAGGCCCTGAAGGACAGGAAGCCTTCGGATAGGCAGGGGAGCAAACAGAGGTGTTCCATGTGAGGTCACGGAGCAAAGGTGGAGGCAGGGCAGAGCATGGGGACACAGAAGGCTTGTTGGGGAGGTGGGGGTGCTGGTGGGGATGACAGAAAAATCAGGGCACGACAGCTTGGTAAAGTAAGGCTGAAGCATCTGTCTTCTTGCTGGCAGGAAGGAGGTTCGGTCCAGGAGAGTGCGTTGGTAAAAGCAGCATTTCAGAGTGATTCATCCAAGGAGGGTAAGCCAGGTGGACTGGGGGCCGGGCGGGGGAGCGTGGTGGTTTGGAGAGGCATGTTAGGGAGAGCAGGGAGGAAGGACTAGTGTGTGCGGGGTCATTTCAGGACCTGTGGGAGGACTCGGCAGGGTCAAGCTATGTCTCACTACTCTCAACTTATGGAGGCTCGGCTATTTCCTGTTCTTTGGTCTGGAAACCCAAGCTGAGTGGGACTTCTGGTGAGCCCCATAGCTGGCATTTCTCCCTTGAGCCTGGCAGCTGCGACGGGGTCAGAGACCAGCCCCCTTGCACAGGGCAGTCGGGTGACATTTCGTCTGGAGCTAGGCCAGGCGGCTGGAAGCAAGGTGCTCAGGTAGGGCAGGGGTGGGGGGAGAAGGGGGAGAAGCCTTGGAGGGAGAAATAACCTGGCCTCGAGTTTTCTGTTTCTTGGGTTATCTAAACGTTATCCTTTTTCAGTGTTGATCAAGGTCTTTGGGAAATTCTGACTTCAGGATTGCACTGGGGAAACCAAGGGAGAGGCTGTCCCTACCAGGGCTGAGCTTTACTTGATCGGGGAGGGGCATCTGGGACTGCTGGGAGTCTTCCTGGATTCGTACAAAAGCAGGGAGAAACCTGAAAGTCAAAAGGGCTCAGGTCCCTAAACAGAGTTATAGTCACAATATTTGCTTGCCTTTTTGCTTATAATTCAGAGACCCTGAAGAAACACAGCACAAGATTATATTTGTGGATTAGTTGTATTATATGGGGGGGGGTAAAAGTATTGTCCTACTACATTACTGACATCCCCTGAGATTTTTGGGGGGGGAAGGTATCTTGCACGCTCAACTAAACACTGTTTTTTTTCCCTCCGTACCCTGATGCATGTTCTCAACTCAAATGGCTATTTAACCAACTATATTTCCCCTTCTTAAAAATAAATATGTAGTGATAAATCTCTCCTTGATTTGTTTACAGCAGAAAGTTCAAATCTGATAAGATGCAGAAACTAGGTGTGCAGGAGGCAACAGCTAGGAAAGCCCTTGACTGCCCTTGGGAAAAGGGCCCAGCAATTTTTCTCTCTTTGTCTCTTGACTGTTAAGAACTATATCATGAGGGGTGCCTGGGTGGCTCAACCGGTTAAGCATCTGCCTTTGGCTCAGGTCATGATCTTGGGGTCCTGAGATTGAGCCCCATGTCCTTGGTGGGCTCCCTGCTCAGCGGGGAGTCTGCTTCTCCCTCTCTGTCAGCCCCTCCCTCCACCAGCTCTTGCTCAGTCTGTCTCAAATAAATAAATACATCTTTAAAAAATTATATCATGAAACAGCATCTCAACCCAGCCTAAATTGGACTTTTATACTATGAAGAGGGATTAAAGCCAGCCATACTGACTAAGCACGCCTCCCAGGGGCCTCCGCTTTCTGCAGACCTGCCCCTCTCCTCACACTCAGCTTTCACCACTGCTCTAAGGCTGGCTTTGGGTCTCCCCAGGGCCTGCAAGAAAGAGCACGTCCAGACTTTCTGACCTAGCAAGTAAAGTCCTTGCTTGGTCTGGCCCCTGCCTACCTGTGCAGCCCTACCTGGCTCCCTCCTTCTCCTCCACACCTACCACCTCTGCCCTGGCCACCAATGTCCTAGTTCCATGCTTCAGTTCATGCCGCTCCCTGCTCCCTAGACCTGGAGAAGCAAACCGCCTTTTGGAGGGGGAGGGGAGGAAGGAGGCCAGCCACAGATGTCACCTTCTTCAGAAAACCTTCCCCCCGAATTCTAGCATCTGAGGCCTGGGTTGGGTGCCCTGAGCCCCCTTACCCACCAGGGATCCCTATATCCCTGCATTGATATTTGCCAGGTTCTTTCTCGGGCAGTTGACTAGACTCTGTGTTTCTTGCAGGCCGGGGTCACACAGTGAGTCCTGACACCACTGCTGCCCAGCACGGTGCGCACAGGAAGCAGGCCCTCAATCAATGGAAACAGCACAAAATGGAGACAGGCGGTGAGCTGCAAATGGGAACATGTCCGTGGGGGTCAGTCTGCAGTCAGACACCCTGGGACTCTGCCACCTGCAACCAGAGGGTAGCTGAGGCGGCCAGGAAGTAGTCATGTCTGCGACAGGCTCCAGGTTAAACAAGTGGGACAGGGGTCATCTATCCTGAAAGGATATACATGGTGGGAAACAGAACTGGCCGAGTTAGGCATTACTTCTGGGTTTTTCCAGCAGGCCTCTTGGGAGAACACGCTCAAAGAATCCCCCCGAGGTGTTGGTTTCACTGCCTCAACATGTTTCTTGCATTCTTTCCTGAATTTCTCTTCCCAAGGACTCCCCTTCCCGGCCCGGCCCTTCTGAAACTCTGTCCTGACTCTTCTGCACCCCACCCGGTGGAGGGCTCTTGCCTTGAGTCCCATCCTAAGATATGGTTAGAGGAAGAAGTCTCCTATGCCTTCCTGCCCAAGGCTATCTCCCCAGCAGTTGATCCCTGAGGCCTCTGTCAGTCTTCCTCTGTCCCCATCCCCAAGGCTCAGGGCACTGCCCCCCCCTTCAGGGGTCGCTGCCTTGTACATCATCCTTGAGGTATGGGGTACTCCTTGTTCGGTACCCTATTCCCCCGGGATCTTTACCTCCATCCTGGTGTCACCCCCGTCCTCCAGGCCCCGTGTCGCGAATCCCATCCAAGAACCCCAGCCCCTGTCGGGTTCTCCTGAGCTCCCAAGGCAGCCAGCGCCAACCTTTAATGATTTCTGCGGCCTCCAAGAATCTGTTTGCAGGTATTCTGAGGCGGGACTCCTTCTTTAGAGACTTCATGGTGTCGCCCTGGCTGTGAGCGCGGCCCTGCGCCGCGGGGACCTGGGCTAACGAGGATGTGCGGCGCCCCGGCGACCCCGCGCGCGCGCCCTCCCGCCAGCGGCCGCCAACGCGTCCATGGCAACCAGCGTCCCGCGCGGGGGCGCGCACCCACCGATCAACTTGGGCGGAGACTGCTTGGCCGCCATCTTTTTCATCCGGCCACGCCCACGCGCCCGCCGCGGGCCGCTCCTCCCGCGCGCGGATCCGGAGCACACCGCCAGGCCAGGGGCGTCACAGGGGGCGCCGGCGAGCGCCGTGACGTCAGCGGCCAGCGGGGGCGGGGAGAGGACCCCCAGTGCTGGGGGAGGCGGGGAGGCGGGGAGGCGGGGAGGCGGGGAGGCGGGGAGGCGGGGAGGTGGGCTGTGTCCCCGCCGCCCTGGCGCTGGCCTTCTCTCTGCTGGCCTCCAGACAGCCGCCAGCCGATCGTTACTTTTATACCATGCCTAAACCACCTGCGTGTCTTCCCGTGGGTTTCAGTGACCTGATGGCCCCTGCCTGTCCCCTGTGTCCTCCCCCCCCCCCCACCGCCAGCACTAGCTGCAGGCCCTCCATCACTTCCCGAATAATCCAGGCTTTTACCCCGACTTGGGCCCTTATACTGCTGGTTTCCGTCCTTGGAGATGCTGCCCTTGACCCCTGAATTTAAAGTAGCCCCTCTGTGGTCTCAACTTTATACTTGCACCCGGTTTTTTTCCTAGAGCCCTAAGGCATTCTTGAGTTATCCTGTTTGTTGAGGGGCCTGCCCATTGTCCAGTTCGAGTTCCTTGTGAGAAGGTAAACTCCGTAAGAGCATGGCAGGCCTGTCACTTGTCCCCACCCCAACCTAAGTTTAGCACATAGTAGTTTGAGTGACTACTACTGTGTGGAGTAATAAAGGGGCTTTAGAGCCAGACCTCCTACTTGCTAGCTGTGTGTTCTTGGACCAGCCCCTTGACGTCTCTGAGCCACACTTTTCTCATTTATAAAATGAAGGTCATAATGCCTCCCACACAGGCCACTGTAAGGATTAACTGAGAGTATGCATTTAAACTACTCACTTCAGGGGGTGCCTGGGTGGCTCAGTCGTTAAGCGTCTGCCTTCGGCTCAGGGAGTGATCCCCCCGTTCTGGGATCAAGTCCCACATCAGGCTCCTCCGCTGGGAGCCTGCTTCTTCCTGTCCTACTCCCCCTGCTTATGTTCGCTCTCTCTCTCTGGCTGTCTCTCTCTGTCAGATAAATAAATACAATCTTTAAAAAAAATAATAAATAACTACTCACTTCAGGACCCTCCATAAGCTGTAGAATCTTCTCAGTCAATTCTCAAAATGATGCCCGGGTTGGGAAGATGTACTCCATACCCATTTTACAGATGAAAAAACTGAGGTCCACAGAAGAGGAGAATATAAATTCACCTGACTAGCAAGAAGTACAATTTGAACCTGGTTCACCCAAATCCAAGGCCAGGACTTTTTGTGCCCTGTCTTCTGGGCCATGTCCGAGCTTCGCTGCAGTCTGCCCTGGACAGGGGAGGAACTAGGGAGGATGCCTGTAGTGGTGGTTAGTCTCCGGGCTCCCTGTCTGTTCCCCATTACTGGGCCTCTCCCTGGGGGCACAGCCTCTTCATGCCTCTCTACATGGTCACTCCTCTTGTGATTGAGACATCCTCCATGGGCAGCCTCTGTTTTGTTCTCAGAGGCCCAAGCACCAGCTTCCTTCCACACCCCCCACACCCCCAGAGAGCTCAGTTCACTCCATGAACATTTATGGAGCACTGATGATACAGCAAGCTGATCACTGTGTCATCTGGACTCACCAGGAAGCAGACACTGAGATGGGGTTAGGAGTGCAAGGTATTTATTGCCTGGAGGAGCGGGAGTGTGGTAGGGCCTATGAAAGATGAGGAGGGTGGGGGAGCACGACTGAGCTGGGAGAGCCTCAGACTGTGTTGCATAGCTGACAAAGTGGTGGACCTGTGGGGCAAAGAATGTTCATTAGAGGCTGTCTGCCAACTGTGCTCCTTGCAGGTGAAGAGCGAGTTCTTTCTTGAAGAAACAAACCTGGAGCTCTGTGACATATGGAGGAAAATAAGAAACATTCTCTCTTGCCCTCTGGGTACTCAGAGTCCACTCTCGAGCTAAAGACAAACACTCAGTGAAACTTATTCCAAGAGCCCAGCTTCTGGAAGGCCTTTTAGCTTCGGGAGGTTGTACAGCTTGTGGGTAGCCTGGCTAGGAGCAGGACAGAGGGGGGCCATTCAGGGAGGGTTCCGCAGAGGCTAAAGGACAAGGGAAGAAGGGGGTGAGAGAGGTGCTTGGTTAGGCGGGGACGCAGCCTGGCTGGGCTCTGCTGCCATCCCCTGAGGGAACTTGGACAGGCCCCATCCCCTCTCTGTGCTTCATGAAGGTGTCAGACCACATCAGACCTTTGGAAAATCTAAGCAAAGCTGGGAAGTTTCTCCCCTCGTCTGTGCATGTGGGTTTTTAAAAAAATTATTATGATAAAATGCATGTAACATTCACCATCTTAATAAATGCAATTCAGAGGCATTTAGCACACTCACGGTGTTGTGCAACCCTCACCACTATCTGGTTCTAGAATGTTTTCATCATCCCCAAAAGAAACCTTGTACCCACCAGGCAGTCACTCCCCATCCCCCTCTCCTGAGCTGCAGGCAACCACAGATCTCCTTTCTGTCTTTATTGATGTGCCTATTCCGGATGTTTCCTGTAAGTGGAATCACACTCTGTCGGGCCTCTTGCGTCTGCCTGCTTTCGCTCAGCGTAATGTTTTCTAGGCTCATCAATGTCATAGCACGTGTCAGTGCTCCAGTCCTTTCTACAGCCCAATGATATTCCCCAGTGTGCTCTCCCACATTCTGTTTATCCACCATCTGTGCGTTTGGTTTTGCATATGATTTTGCATTCAATTCCAGGGACTCCCTGGAGTTTACTCATGTGTCTCTGGGGTGGGCTGAGGTCAGTTTGCCTTAGACACAGAGCTGGGTCATCTCAAAGTGGATTTCCATCTCAAAGTGGATTTCCAACTCTGTACTCAGTGGGTAGTGATGAATCATAACCTGGGACCGGCAGAATGTGTATCAGGGGAGGCTTCCTGGAGGAGGTTTCATTTGAGGTGGGCTGCTGAAGATAAGAAGGCAACAGGCAGGTCCTTGTGGGGACAGGGCAAGAGCTGAGGCCCCAGTAGGAGAAAGCTCTGGGGGTGGAGGGCGGGGCAAGGACCAGCATTATTTAGCTGGAGCAGTCTCCCCCCAGCCTCCCATACCCCCAGCAACCTTCTGGAGCCCAGGGAGGAGGCGGTGGCTGGGTCGACAGAGGGCACAACCTCAATTACCGCCTTATGTCTCAGTTTATTTCCACCCAGCCAGGTGCCGGGCATGTCGTCAGCCTCTCTTTGCAGAGGCTAAATAGCCTCCCGAAATAGAAACTGTGTTTCCTCCACAGGCTGCACCGCCCCCTGCCAGGGCCCAAGGCTGGGGCAGCCTGTTCTCCAGCCCTTCACATCTTGCTACCCACCCTCACCTCTGGCTCTCTCCCCCCAGGTCAGGCCCCTGCTTCCGCCTCACCTCCACAGACACACCTGGCTCGGTCTCCACATCTGGGTACTCCCCTCTCGTGGGGCCGCTGGCCTCTGAAACAACAAATCGCACTACTAGCCTCTTCACCGGATGGTGGCTCAGCGAGCACTCAGCGGCCATCTTAGATTCTTCTGGGCCCTGAAGTCAGGCCACAGCTGGACTCTGTCCCCAGAAGGGACTGACCTCAGCCTCAGGGATGGTGCGCAGACTCCGGGCACCACCCCCAGGCTCAAACTGCCTTTAGTCTCCCCAGAGAAGGACACAAGGGGAGACTTTTAGGAGGCTGCGACAGAGGAGGGGTGAGGAGCAAGGGGAGCCCTGGAGTAAACTGTGGATTTGCATCTCAACATTGCCCTTTCCTAAACCATCTCTCTCCTCTTGGGAGTGGGGACAGCACTGGCCCCCGAGTTGCTGTCACCCTCTGTTGTCTCACCCTGTTTCGCTCTCCTCAGAATCCTTACCCCATCCTTCTGGACAGTTTGTTGGTCTGCCCCCACCAAAGCGTGAGGGCCAGGGGAGCCTTGCCAGTCAGACTGGGGGCTGTATCCCAGTTCCTGGAATGGTGTCTGGCACGTGTAAAGCCTTTGACAATGGGTGGGGGTGGGGGAAGCCTGGAGAAGCATCAGTAGGTTCCGGGTAGCTGCCTTCCAGTATCTGTGGGGCAGGGAGACAGCCTGGCCCCCTGTGCAACAGCCCTCAAAGGCAAAACCATAAACCACAGTGACATTCCCAGGAGGTTTGCTGTAAGACTTTCCTAAGAACCAGAGCTTGCCGCTGGTGTAGAAATCGCTGGGACCATCTGCCTGGACTGCTGTCAAGAACGTGCCCGAGGTGAATGGACCTGGAGGTCTGGGGCTCTGTGCTGAGACTGGCGTTTCCTCTGCCTGCTCCTTCCCTCTCTCGCTCCCTCCCGCCTTGTTCTGGTCACGAGAAAGCTGCTTGCTGAGGGAAGAATCAGGGCCAAGCGAGCTGACTCACCTTGAGGCCTTCCTCCACTAGATTGTGGGGTACCTGAGGAGTTGTCCCGGTCCCCCAGTGAGAACACTGTTCTAGTGGTGCATGGCCTCGACCGGGGAGGGAAGATGCTGATGAAAGGCTCTGGGCCCGAGGCTCTCTTTAGCTGTGTGACTCAGGCCCTGGGCCCCTCCTCCCCAGCCTCCCTTACAGAATGGGCTCCATGCTGCCTTCCCTTCATCCACTTCCCAGGATCAGTGCAAGGAGAAAAACAAAGTACGCTGTGTGTCAGGCCTCTGAAAACTGCAGATGAAAGGGATTGTTGTTAAGGCCCAGAGCACTCCAAACCACTCATTTCTCTCTTAGACTGTGCGGTAGGCAGAATGATGGCTCCCCAAGGATTTCCACGTCCTCAACGCCAGAAGCTGTGAATTTGTTACCCTAACAGCAAAAAAGGACTTCGCAGATGTGATTTGCAGATGAGGATTTTGAGAAGGGGCGATTCTCCTAATTCTCCCATGGGCCCAGTGTAATCACCGGGTTCTTATAAGAGGGAGGCAGGGGGGTGAGAGTCAGACAGAATGCCCAGTTAAAGTAGAATTTCAGATAAAACAAATATATACAAGGCGACTGGGGGGCTCAGTCGGTTAGGCGTCTGCCTTTGGCTGAGGTCATGATCCCAGAGTCCTGGGATGGAGTCCTGCATCAGGCTCCCTGCTCAGTGGGGAGTCTGCTTCTCCCTCTGCCCCTCACCCCACTTGTGCTCTCTCTCTTTCTCTCTCTCCAATAAATAAATAAAATCTTTAAAAAACCCAAATATATACATATATTTTTTGGTGTAAGTATGCCCCATGCAATACTTGGGACATACACTAAAAATGTATTCTATTATCTGAAATCCAAATGTTTTTATTTTTATTTATTTATTTATTTGTAAAGATTTTATGTATTTATTTGACAGAGAGACAGCCAGCAAAAGAGGGAACACAAGCAGGGGGAGTGGGAGAGGGAGAAGCAGGCTTCCCAGCGGAGCAGGGAGCCCGATGCGGGGCTCGATCCCAGGACCCTGGGATCACGCCCTAAGCCGAAGGCAGACGCTTAACGACTGAGCCAACAAGGCGCCCCTGAAATCCAAATGTAACTGGGTGTCTGTATGTTTATTTGCTGAATCCGGCAACCTGAGTCTTGTCGCAGGTCACATAGCTTGACAGAGCAAAGGGCCTGGCCTTGAGCAGATTGGCCCAGCCACCACACACCAGCCTTGGACTCGCAACTCAATGGAGGCTTCAAAACCAAATGTAATCTGAGACTTGGAAGCCCATCTCATATCTTTAAAATATCTAAAATGGTCACGAAAATCAAATTTTATTTTATTTTTTTTAAATACTCTCCATGCCCAAGCATGGGGCTTGAACTCATGACCTTGAGACCAAGAGTCACATGCTGTACTGACTGAGCCAGCCAGGCACACCACAAAAATAAAAATTTAAAACACCACCCAGGGGCACCTGGGTGGCTCAGTTGGTTAAGCGACTGCCTTCAGCTCAGGTCATGATCCTGAAGTCCCAGGATCGAGTCCGGCATCAGGCTCCCTGATCAGAGGGTAGCCTGCTTCTCCCTCTGACCCTTCCCCCCTCATGCTCTCGCTCTCTCTCAAATAAATAAATAAAATCTTTAAAAAAAACCCACACAAATAAATGTTTCTCTCTATTACATGTATACATAAACATGCGTCTAAAGTATATAAAATCGAAACTGTGTATGAAAATAAGTGGAAGAAGAAGCTGTATGCTAAGAAATGCTTTTTAAAAAAAAAAGATTTATTTATTCATTTAAGAGAGAGCACATGAGCAGGGGGAGGGGCAGAGGGAGAGGGACAAGCAGACCTCCTGCTGATCGGGGAGCTCAATCCCAGGACCCCAAGATCATGACCTGAGCCAAAATCAAGAGGCAGATGCTTAACCGACTGCACCACACAGGCGTCCCAAGAAATAATTTAACATATATTAAGTATGTGAATTCAGTCTCTAAAGGTCACATGCCTTTCAGGAATTTCTTTTTCTATCAGCTCAAACTGGACCACCCTACAGGTCCCACAGAACTTGAGCTAAAGGGCAGCTAACCTCCCTGAGGCCTCACTATGGCCTGGGCAGCCTTCTAAGGACTTCAGCTGTACTGATTTTTTTTTTAATTGAGAAAAAATTCACATGACACGTCACATAACACAGAATTCACCATGAAGGGGCACCTGGCGGGCTCAGTCTGGGGAGCATGTGACTCTTGATCTCAGGGTTGTGAATTCGGGCCCTGCATTGGGCACAGAGATTACTTACAGAAAAGTAAAAACTTTTTTTTTTTTTTAGATTTTATTTATTTATTTTTATTTTTTTAAAGATATTTATTTATTTAAGAGAGAGCGAGAGAGAGGGCGTGAGCTGGGAGAAGGAGCAGAGGCAGAGGGAGAAGCAGGCTCCCTGCTCAGCAAGAAGCCCGATGCGGGCCTCTAATCCCAGGACCCCGGGACCAGGACCTGAGCTGAAGGCAGACGCTTAACTGACCGAGCCACCCAGGTGCCCTAGATTTTAGTTATTTACTTGAGAAAGAGGGAGCAAGTGAGAGAGCACAGGGGGGGAGGGGCAGAGGGAGACGAAGACGCAGAGTCCCCGCTGAGCAGGGAGCCCGATGCGGGGCTCCATCCCAGGACCCCAGAATCATGACCTGAGCCGAGGGCAGAAGCTTACCTGACCGAGCCACCCAGGTGCCCCAAAATCTTTTTTTTTTTTTAGATTTATTTATTTATTTGAGAGCGAGAGAAAGAGAGCAGGGTAGGAGGGGCAGAGGGAGAGAGACACTCAAGCTGACTCCCTGCTGACTGGGGGCTGAATTCGTGGTTTAATCTCACAACCCTGAGATCATGATCTGAGCTGAAATCCACAGCTGGATACTTAAATGACTGAGCGACCCAGTCGCCCAAAGAAAAATAAAATCTTAAAAAAAAAAGAATTCACCATTTAAAGTGTATAATTCAGTGGTTTTTACTATATTCACGAGGTTATGCAACCATCACCACTATCTAGTTCCAGAACATTTCTGTCACCCCAGAAAGAAACCTTATTATCCATTAGCAACCGCTCTTCGACTGCCCCCCCACCCCATTCCTGGCAAACACTCGTCTACTTTCTATCTCTATGGATGACCCTATTCTGGACCTTTCATATATATGAAATCATACAGTATGTGGCCTTTCGTGTCTGGTTTCCGTCACTTAGCATGATGTAATCAGGGTTCATCTGTGTAGCCCGTATCCGCATGTCACCTCCTTTTATTGGTGAATAGTAGTCACTGTATGGACGTACCACATTTTATTTACCCATTCATCCGTTGACGGGCATTCGGGTTGCTTCCACTTTGTGGCTATTGTGAATAACGCTGCTGCGAACATTTGCGGTCGAGCTCGTGCGTGAACTTGTTTTCGGCTCTCTTAGATACGGGCCCAGGGGTGGAATTGCTGGGAGCTGGGGTAGCTCTACGTTTAACTTTTTTTTTTTTTTAAGGATTTTATTTATTTATTCTACAGAGATAGAGACAGCCAGCGAGAGAGGGAACACAAGCAGGGGGAGTGGGAGAGGAAGAAGCAGGCTCCTAGCGGAGGAGCCTAATGTGGGGCTCGATCCCATAACGCCGGGATCACGCCCTGAGCCGAAGGCAGACGCTTAACCGCTGCGTCACCCAGCCGCCCCTCTACGTTTAACTTTTTAAGGAAACAAACCTTTTTGTTCTCGATGCAGCCGCACCGTTTTACATTCCCATTCCACACGGTATGAAGGTTCCAGTTTCTCCACGAACTCACCAACACGTGTTATTTCCTTTTCAAAAATAATGATAACCATCCTCGTGGGTGAGCTGACATCTCACTGTGGTGTTGATTTGCATTTCCGTAATGGCTATAATGATGTCAAGCAGCTTTTTGTGTACTTATCGGTCATTTGTATAACTTCTTTGGAGAAATAGCTATTTAAACCTTTGACTGTTTTTTAATTGGGTTGTCTTTTTTGTTGTTGAGTTCTAGGAATTATTTATACATGCTGGATGTCAAACCCTGGTCAGATGTATGATTTACAAATACTTTCTTCCCTTCTGTGGGTTTTCCTTTCACTTTCTTGACGGTGTCCTTTGACACGCAAAAAATTTTAATTTGATGAAATCCAACTTACATATTTTTCTTTGGTTGTTTTAGTTACGTGCGCTAACTTCTTGAATGTTTACAACAATCAAATGAGGTGGAGAATCTTATTAGCATCCCCATTTTACAGATGAAGAAACTGAGGCACAGAATGGTAAAGTCCCTTGTCTGAGATTAAGCAGCAAACAGGCGACAGAGCTGGGATCTGAAGCGTTCACACACCAGGGCCCCAGAAGGGAACCATTCACCCTGTGCTCAACCTGGGGGCGCATGAGTAATCCTTACATTGTTCCTGGACCTTCAGACCTTGTTCAAGGTTAGGGCTGCCTGCTTGACAGTTTACATCGTTCATTTGTATTGCTCATGAATTACCCCGAAGGGTCAGTCAGGGGCGGGGAGGTGGGGGTGGAGGAGGGGCATTTGCTTCCTCGGTGATTTAAAGCAGCCTTCAGGATCTGAGACCTTGCTCACCTTGTCCCCCACTGGTGCTGCCAAGAGCCTCAGAAAGGCATTTGGCCTCTCCCTAGGGTCTTGATCACAATAAAAAAGGTCATCAAAGAAAGTGAGGCCTGTGTAAGTTCGTCAGGTTCAAGGGCAGTAGAAGCCCCAGGCTGAGTCAGGAACAATAGGAATGGAGCTAAGGATGCCCAAGGTCTAGGGAAGAATGAGGGGCAATGGGCACGAGAGACCTACTACTCGGGAGGTGGGTGCAAAGGCAAGGCACACTCTGAGAGTGCGCTCCGGGTGTCAGGGGCCTGGGAGGCAGGTGCGTATCCCTGCCTGCATCGCTCAGCCACCTGAAGAATGGGGCCAGTCCTGTCTCACCTGCTGGGGGAGAGCAAGGAACACTGGGATAAAAAGTCACCGAGGGAGGGGCCCTTCCTTCCACTATGGGTGATGCTACCTGGAGGCTGTCACCCTGACCTGTGGCACACACCCTCCCAGCCACCTGGGAGGTGGGAAGTTCTACAGTGGGGTGGGAGGAAAATGTTTCCAAGGCTACCTACTGGCAAGTTTCAGCATCCCAGAGAAATAACAGGTGCCTTTTGGGCACCAGGAATTCCCGTTCGGGACCTGTCTTCCTTAGGGCTGGCATGCCCAGGGCACTGTAAATCACAATGAAAACACTAACAGTAGTAACTACTGCATTTGTCAAATGTGCATTTTTGCCAGGAATTATACTAGGGCTCTTCCTGTCTATCCATCTATCCATACGTCCATTGGTCCGTCCACCCATCCATCATTGCCAACCTTGGAAAAGGCACAGCCCCTGCCTTCAGAGGCGAGGAAATGGACACTCACAGAGTGAGTGGCTTAATTAAAGTCATCCAGCTAGTAAGTGACCCTGGCCTCCTCCCAGGGGCATTGCTACGACGGCCACTCAGGCCACACCCCAGGAGCCTGACTACCATCTTACCACCCCTGCCCCAAAGAAGGGAGAAGGGGCTGCTGCTCAGGCTAGATGTGAAATGAGAGCTGTCGATCCAAGAGGAAGAGGCGAGACCTGCGGGCTACAGCAGTCACAGGGGCCGAGGGCTGCTGCCGCCTCCAACCCAACTTCCCGCTCAGACACCCCGTGCAGGAAGCAATCTCGGACATTGGCTGGCCCTGTGGTCCTGAAGCATGGCTGCGCATCAGGTCTGGGGAGTCTGGGGGCGCCTGGGTGGCTCAGTGGGTTAAGTGTCTGCCTTCAGCTCAAGTTACGATCTCAGGGTCCGGGGATCCAGTCCTGCATCAGGCTCTCTGCTCAGCGGGGAGCCTGCTTCTCCCTCTCCCTCTGCCCCTCCTATTTATTCTCCTATTCTCTCTTTCTCAAATAGGCAAAATCTTAAAAAAAAAAAAAAAAAAAAAAGAATGTGGTGAAACCCAAGTTTAAAATAAATAAGTAAATAAAATAAAATAAAGTAAAATAAAATAAAAATAGAGATTCCTGGATACAGAGATTTGGATTCCGGAACGCTGAGAGGGGCCCGGGAATGTGAATTTTATGGCGCATCTGGTGGTTCTGACCCAGAGCCAGCTTTGAGAAGCTGGGGCAGGTCCAGCCCCTTCACTACACCCCGTCACGAAACGCTAGATCTCAGAAGAGGGAACCGTCCTGCCTCCGGTCCTCGGGCGGGCAGCCGCGGAGTGGAGATTCGGACCCAGGCAGGCCTAGCCACCAACATTAGACGGCGTCTCCTAGGAAGAGCAGCCAACTTGAGAGCGGACCCCCTCTCTGGAGCCTGGAACTGACAGAGAAGTCGCAAGGAAAAAAGATGGACTCGATATGTCAATATTGGACAGTTGTAGAACACTTATTTCCAAATAAGTAAAAATCCATGAAAGATAAAAAGGACAGTATACTGGAAGCAATTCTTACAGCAAATAAAACAAAAAGTCTACTAATACAGTTATAATATGTATTCTAGTCTATCTAGACAGTTCACTCAACTCGATCAGGAAACCAAGGTTTTCATTGACCAAATAGGCGAAGAGCTTAAATATGCATACGACACAATAATTAGTAAATAAATATTTAATAGAAAATGTTTAATCTGGTTGGTAAACTTTAATATGTAAACTAGAACAAGGTACCCTTTACACAATATTTTTAAACGGTATTTTTATATATATGTATATACACATATATATGATCATACGCACATATATAAATTTGTAGAAAAGGACCAGGAAGGATACACATATGGTGGTGGAGCTGTCTGACTGCCTCTTAATATCTATTCTGCCCCCCAACCCCCCAGTTTTCTAAATTAACGAAGCCCTTCTATTATGGGGGATGGTGGGGAAGTAGCGACATGCTTAGTTTAAAAATCACACTTCCTATGGGGGCGCCTGGGTGGCACAGCGGTTAAGCGTCTGCCTTCGGCTCAGGGCGTGATCCCGGCGTGATCCCGGCGTTATGGGATCGAGCTCCACATCAGGATCCTCCGCTATGAGCCTGCTTCTTCCTCTCCCACTCCCCCTGCTTGTGTTCCCTCTCTCACTGGCTGTCTCTACCTCTGTCAAATAAATAAATAAAATCTTTAAAAAAAAAAATCACACTTCCCAGCCTCCTTTGTGGGTAAGAGTGGCCAGTTAGAAGCAAGCTGAGGTCATAGGGCAGGGGGACTTTGGAGGAAGCTCTTTAGAGGGGGCTGAGTCAGCTGGAGGAAACACCATTCCCCCTCCAGCCTCCACTCTTCCTATTGCCTGGAATGCAGACATGATGGCTGGAACCCCAGGGACCGTATTACACCATGTGGAGCCTTTACAGATAGAAGTTAGGAACTGACAAGAGAGAGCCTAAAGTTAGAAGCTTGGGTTTTTCATGGCCAAGGATCACAGGCCCACCAGACTAGCCCTGAAATGCTCTGTCCAGACCTCTGCTATATGGAAGAAAAAAATATATATTCATTTGCTGAAGCTTCTGTTACTTTGGTTTTCTGTCATATGCACTTGAACCTAAACTTAGCTAGACACGTCAAACCTCTGCGGAGTATAAAGGGGGATTTTCACACTTTACTTTCTATACTATGGTATGGCTTGAACTATTATTCCTTTTTACAATAAGAATGTATTCATGTGTTATTTGTATCCACATCGGTTCTGGAGCCCCAGAGAATGCAAACTGAGTGCCAGCCCCCCCCCACTTCCTATCTGGGTGACCCTGGGCAGTCAATTAACTCTCTGAGCCTGTTCCCTCATCTATAAAATGGGCATGATAATAATAGAACTTATCTCATTGGGTTGGCGTGGAGCTTAAATGAGCTAATGCAGATAAAATTCTTGGCATGGCGCCTGGCTCACAGCTCTGACTGTACTATATAATGCCAGCACATAGGCACTGTTGGCGGCAGAACCAATGAGAAAAACCCAGGACATGTTGTTGAGTAAAAAAACAGCTTGCAAAATTGGCACATGAATATGATCCCTTTGGTGAGAAATTATTTTTATTTCTACATCTATATGTATACATATGCACCAAGAGACGTTGTCCAAATGTTAGTAGTGGTAACTTCTGGGTAGTAGAATTTTTGCTTGCTTCTCTACGGTTGAAAAAGAGCATTATTATTTTTCTGAGCAGGAAAATCAAAAAAGAAAAATCTTCTGGAAAACGCTAACAGTTTGCACCAAGAATCATTCAAGCATTCCCGCCCTTTGACCCAAACTCTCATTCTTGGGAATTGACCTGAGGAAACAATCGAAACGAAGGAAGAAGCTAAATCCATAAACACATGAACTGCAGCATGATTTATTGTAGAGGAAAATGGGTAACCACTTAAGTGACTTCCATCAGGGTAATAATCATTAAATTATTCACCCGCTGGAACATTGCGCAACAAAATGGGACAGAGGCCAACTATGTAACAACATGGAACAATGCTTCTGACCCAACGAGAGGCCAGAGGGGCAGATGCAAAATGAGATCCGTGCTGGAGCCCAACTGGGCAAAAATCTTGCACGCATTGGGCTGAGGACTGCAAGGGAACACAGGCCAATAAAAACCACTGAATTTGTTGGGGCCACTGATCAGTGGGGATTTTTTTTTTCTTTTTCATTTAGAATTCTAATGTTTCCATAATGTTGTTTGTGTAATAATTTTTTTTTAAAGTGGCTTTAAAAATCCGCTTAGGAAAAAGAAAAGGAAGCAGGGAGAGGAAGATAGGAGGGAGGAGTTCTGCATAAGAGAAATCCAGAGGGGATCTAGAATACAGGGCGACGCTTCCGGCTCGGCCTTCTACCTGGGTGGTCCCGGAGGCGGTGCCCACTTGGCTCCCTGACTTGAGAGGGATCAGATGGACGGAAGGGTTGCCCAAGTTAGGAAGGCAGTTAGCTGATCATAAAGCTGGGGTTGAGGGCTCTTCGGATTGGGATCATCTGGAAAAGTCGATCAGGCTTGCTATTGACGAAATTACAGGGAAATGAGCACCAGTGAGCTGGCCAGAGGGGGATCCAGGCAGGCTTCCGGGCGGGTAGTTTGGCACTGTGTATCCAAAGGACGTGCGTATCCTGAGTCAGCGGTCCCACTTCTTAGGATTCATCCTAAACCTAGGGAAATGGGTCAAGCCAGCGCATAAAAATATTTACCAAAGACGTTCGTCACGGAGCTTATAAAAATAACATTTAAACCCGTTTCACCAAAAAAGGAACTGGAAAACCAAATTCTGGCCTAACCGTGCAGTGGTAAGCTGCGGAGCTGTACTAACAGGGTATAGACACAAATCTGACGAGAGATTCTCGCCACATACGAGGTATGAGGCTTCACAGCCAGACCTAGATGATTCCATTTTTGTAAGACTGTGTGTGTAAACATGCTCATTTGCATATGAGAATTTCAACAGCTACATACCAGAATCCAGACGGTAATTCATCTTTGAATGGTGGGATTATAGATTGTATCAGCCCGTGTGGTCTGAGTTACGCTGCAGTGACAACCCGAAAACCTTCTGAGTTACGCTGCAGTGACAACCCGAAAACCTATCAATTTCCAACGACAAATGATAATTCCTCATTCCTGCTTATTATGTCTGTTGTGGTCGGCCCCACCTCTGCCCCCAGCTTCACTCTGGGACCCAGACTGACAGTCCCTACCTGAACATGGCAGGCCTCTGTGGCAGAGGGAGGAGACAGCGGCCCACCCGTGGGCTCTTACAGACGGTGCCAGGCCCCTGTCTTGGCCCCCCTCTGCCCCCGCCCCCCGGGTCCAACTGGGCAGGCACAGCCTCTCCCGAGGGTCCTCAGGGAGGGGCACTCAAGGAGGCTAGGAGGCATTTTGAACAATGAATGCAATCTACCAGGCCAGTTACTGCCCCCTTGTCCCAGTCTGTTTGGGTTGCTGTAACAAAAATACCGTAGGCCAGGTGGCTTAAACGATAACTATTTATTGCTCAGTTCTGGAGGTGGGGAAGTCCCAGATCAGGATGCCAGCAGATCTGGGGTCTGGTGAGGGGCCACTTCCCCGTCTGCAGACATCCATCTTCTCTCCATGTCCTCATGTGGTGGAAGGAGCCGGGGAGTCCTCTGCGGCCTCTTTTAGAAAGGCACTGAGGCTCCACCGTCGTGACCTAGTCACGGCCCCAAGGTCCCACCTCCTAATACCATCACACTGGGGATTCGGTTTCCAGGTATGAATTCTTGGGGGCGGGGAGCCACAAACACCGACTCTACAGCAATCCTATTATTTCAATAATAGGATTTTCTTTGCAGCATGAAGTCCTGTCCCAGGAAGTCGATGGCCTCACTGCTGGAGCCTCTTTGGGAGGGAAAACAGAGACACCAAGTCCTGGCACTGGGCAGACATAGCAGCTGCAAGCCTGAGGCAGAGAGGCCAGAAAGCAGTCAGTAATCCGCCTAATTTAAGAGACAGGTTAACCGTCCTGTTACAGAACAACGATATGACAGAAAGTTCTGGATGTCCAGAAGTGTTACGCCAGGTCTGCTACTAACTCCTCATACGACTTGAGTCAAGAATCTCTCCGAATGTCCCCATATGTAAAATGGAAATTAACATAGCTGCCCCAGGGTGTGTGTGGGGGGTGCTGGGTGGCTCAGTCGGTTAAGCAGCTGCCTTTAGCTCAGGTCATAATCTCAGGGTCCTGGGATCGAGCCCCACATCAGGCTCCTTGCTCAGCGGGGAGCCTGCTTCTCCCCTGCCTGCTGCTCCCCATGCTTGCGCTTGCTCTCTCCCTCTCTCTGTGTCAAATAATTAAAAAAAAAAAAAAAAAATCTTAAATAAATAAATAAAATAAAATAAAATAGCTGCCCCAGGGGCACCGGGCTGGCTCAGCTGGTAAAGCATGTGGCTCTCAATCTCAGGGTCTTGAGGTTGAGCCTCATGTTGGGGGTAGAGCCTGCTTAAAATAAAATAAGTTAAAAAATAAAAAAATAAAAATAAAAAATTTAAAAATTTTAAGTAATAAAATAAATAAAAACAAAACAAAGCAAAATAAAATAAAATAAAATAGCCGTCCTGCCTATTTCACACTGCTCGGTGGGGGATGGGACAACTCAGTAAGGCTTAACACTGTAATAGTCTTGCACGTGGAAGGTTTGGTCCTTCGTGTTGTAACCATACACTCAGACGTATTCATTTTTCCGGCTCCTCTCATCACTTCGTCCCCAAAGTGGCTTTTTATCCCCTTTTATTTGTGTTCCTGTGCTTTCAGCAGGGCGGGTGAAAAGATGACAACCGAAGCCTCGATAGGGAGGAGGAGAACCCCTCTGATGGATGAGCCACGGAAGGCCCAGGACGCAGAGGGAAGGGCCCCACTCCACTGTGTCATGTCGGCAAGCAGCCATGTCCCCCTTGTTCCTCCTGACCTCAGCCTCTCAGGATGGAAGGCAGGAGACGTCAGGGCTTCCCAAACCGGCCTGCTCATTAGAGCTGCTTAGGAAGCATTTAAAAGCTAGCTGCCTGGGCTGCACGTCCCGGAGATTCTGATTCGGCTGCTGAGGGTGGGATGAGGTCGAGTCCCAGAAGGTGACCCGTGCCGCCCCCACCAGACTCTGGCTCCTGTCCCAGCCCTCTGCGCCGGCCTCGTGAGGCGCCCCAGCAGGGAGGGCCCAGACATCTCGGATGGCACGAGCCCTGGCAGCTGGGAGAAACCCGAGTGCGCCTTGGTTATCGGATGGTGCACCTGCCCCCCCCCCCCCACCCCGTGCTCACTTCTTCAATATCGAGATCAGGGGAAGGCTCGGGAAGAAAGGCTCCCCCCCCCCCCAGTAGCACAGCTCACCCTGCCAGCTGCCCCAGGGCCCAAGGAGGGAGTAAAAAAACATAGATGCCCTTTCCAGTTCCCGGCCCTTCAGAACCAAATACACTGCAGGCTTCCATAGCCTGCCTGCCCATCTTTACCGATAACCCTGGACTTTATCTCTTGACGCATCTGTCAACATGGCAGTGAGTTCCTCGAGGGCTGGGATGGGTCTTATTCCTCTCCGCACACCATTAGTGCTTGCTGAATATTTCATGAATAAAGGAGAGGTAGTAACACTAACCATGTTACCACAGGTTCAAAGGAGGACTGATACTCACACCCACTAGGGACCCAGGGAACGCACGTGCTCCCACCTCTGGGGGTGGTGGTGGAGGGAACCCCATCCTTAGTCACCCAGCCAGAGGCTGAGCTTAGCAGGCCCAGAGGAGCACATGCACTAAATAACTTCTGACATCACAGGACCCTTCGATATGCTAAGGGAAGAAAGTGACAGAGCCTCTTCACAGGAAAACGCCCCTTTCGTTCTCTCTCTCCCCCTCATCCCTGTCTTTCTCACGTACACACACACCCTGCATACAATTTCTAGGTTGAGTTTCAGCCTTTTAAAACAAAGCAAAACAAAACAAAACAAAAACAAAAAAAGGAAAGCTCTTTTCTTATGGATGAATGCCAGTTACAAACGTAGACAGGATGTTAGAGTCAGGAATGAACGCTGTGCACTTCCCCACGTGGTCACTGGTTTCGGTAAGGATCGGCAGTGAATGCTAACGTCGTCGCAGCCATGAGTGTCAGGGAACAGGGCATTTGTGTGGTCTCAAGGTATCACCTACTGATGATCTAGTCCTTTCCCAGGAAACAATGTACTTGGATGATGGGCAGACTGGGCATCCGCCCCCTTAGGCAAGTGGTCAAAATCAGTATTACTGAGAGTGGGCTGACCTGGCACTATGTACCTTGAGCCACACAATATCTATACGTCCTCTTGCCAAAAGTATTTCACCTAAACCCAATCATTAGCAAACAGATACACCCAGAATGTGGGACATTCTGTAAGACACGTGGCCTTGATGCTAAAAAATCCAGTGTCATAAAAATAAACAAAAAGGAAGGAGGCTTTTTTAAAAAAAAAAGACCAAACAGACATAACAGCCAAAAGCAAAGCATAAGACGTCATGGGAGCCTGTGTCCCTGCCCTCCCCTCCGCCCCCCCGGCCGAGCCAAGGAGGTTTATGGTGTTTTGGAGACATTTGGGGAAATCTGAAAAGGACCGCACACTGTTGCATGAACATACACTTTCTCAGGTTGGCCGCGGTGCCATTGCTACATAGGAGAATGTTCTTTTTCTTAGGAGATACAAGCTAAAATGTTTGATGTCTACACCATTCTTTCAAATGGTGCAGCAAAGAAAAAGAAAGAAAGAGCGAGCTAGCTAGCTATTCAAAGGTAAAGTAAATGTGGCCAAAAATCTAGCAATCAGTAACTCTACAGGCTGAGCACAAAGTCTGGAAACATGGCTATTTTCTTTTTTTACAGGTCGAAGATGTCCTTGGTGACATTATGAATGCTTGCTCTTTCCACACTGTACAAACACCCTGCAGCGAAGCCTATGTGCTTTACATTGAACAACGCTTTTAACTTTTCTGTAGGCTTAAAATCTTTCAAAATGGAATGTCCAGTGGGGGAAGGAATCTCAGCCCTAGACTAAGCCTCGGGCCCCCAAATCAGGATTCTACCCTCCAGGGAAGGAGGCCGGACAAAGGAGAAGACCAAGGTCAAGGCAGGCTCACTGGGTTTGTTAGGCTGTTTAAATAAAACCAGGCAAACGTTTCTGTAGGGAAAAGGCCAGGGGAAAATTACCGGGCTCTGGGTGTTCCTGAATTCTCCTCCCCTCCCCTTTCCCTGCGTAGCTCCCCCCATCTTCACTCTCTCGAGGGAAGGGCTGCAGAGGGGAGGGGAGCGGGGGAAGCAGGAGGGTCTGTGAGGCTCTGGCACCCCAGACATAACCTGCTTGCCCAAAGAGAGAGGGTAAGGCCTGCTCTGCTCTTTCAGGCCGCTATACTGGATGTAGGCACGGATCCACCAGCACAGGTCAGGCCCTCTATGTCCCTGCCCTATGTCGTAGGGGCTAGAAGCCTGAGAGCTAGAGTTCTCAGAATCTCTTGCCGGCCAGGATTTGCTTTAGAGCCCACTAATGAGAGGCACTTCCAGAAACCATTACTCCATCTCTGGCAGAACTGACCTGATGCCAGTTCCCAAACCAGAAATATCCTCCCATGCACCTCGCTATAGCCATGCCCCTAGGGATGCCAAGGCCGGGCAACGACCAGCACTGAGACAGCACCTGCCAGTGGAGAGTGTCAGTCCTGCCCCCAAAGACCACCTGGCCTGGTCCTGGGACACACGAACGTCTGGTCATCCTCCTTGCACAGGGGAGGGGGTTCTCTGTTGCCAGGCCTCTTGGAGTCGAGGCAGGAGGGTCAGCAACAGAGAGTCTAGCACAGCCAGACCCTCCCAGGAACACCGAAGACCCCTGGAAAAGCAAGAGGCCTGGGTGTGACCGCCTCATCTTACCAACTTCAATCCTCACCCGCCAGCAGTACGAGGCTCCCAGCACCCTCTGGCCCCTCCTCGTCGCTCCTTCTCACTCCTGGGCCTGTGGGTCTGTAGTCAGGGCTCCCTGGGCCCCCTGGCACCCGCCCCCCACGACACACCTGTGATCCAGCAGCAGCAGGCCCTGTGCTAGCAGTGCCTTCACCTCCTGGCTTGCTCCAAACACGTCCCATAGGCTCAGCTGGGGCTCAAACTGCTGCCAGTGCTGGGAAACCAGAAGGGTGAGGCGTGCAGAGACCACGGCGGCTAGCTGACCAGGGTACTCTGGTCACATGTCTGGGGGTGTGGTGAAGGGCAAGGGAGGGTCTGGTCTGCACAGGGATCGCCACAGCTGACTCATGCACATCTAGTCCAGGGGTCTCACCACCGCCCCACCCTGCCCACTGTTTCTGCCCATCAGGCCTTGGCTGGGCCAAGGCCAACCTCCAGCTGCTCATCCCAGAGGACTAGATGTTCATCTGTGTGCGTGCACAGAAGGGAGAGCGATTCTGCAAGACTCAGGAGAAGGAAGCGGTGTGCCACGGCCCCCCCAGCCCCCTTACCTGGTGAGTGATCCCCACGTCTGTACGTAGCCCCATGGCCAAAACTTCCTCTAGCCTGAGAGAAAAATCATCAGGGTATCTTGGAGAGGAGACCTGGGCCTCCCCCTTTCTTAACACACATATAAGGACATACAGGATGGGGAGGGAGGGGGCAGGGCATGGCAGGAAGCAAAGGTGCACACATGGGGACAGCTCAGGGGATGCAGGCCCCCCTCAGATGCTCACAGCTCCAGCTGGCCCAGGGGGACACGCCTCCGGGTGCCGTGTCCAAACAGCATCACCTCTTTCATCCAGTTGTCCGGCTCCAGGGTCTGGATCCGCGCCTCCCGGGTGTGGCCCCCGGCCCCCTGGGGCACAAATCGCCCATGGGCCCCTGGCAACATCAAGGCCCACCCCCACTTTAGTAGCAGCGAATGCTCCGTGCTCACCAGATGCTGGATCAGTGGTTCTCAAAATGTGGTCCCTGGACAAACAGCATCTAATACGCTAGAAATGTAAATCCTTGGGCCCTACGCCAACTAAGCCCGTCCAATGAGAAATTCTGGACGTGGGGCCCAGCGATCTGCGTTTTAAGAAGCCCTCCAGGTGAGGTGATGCTGATGCCCGCTAACCACTGAGAACCGCGGTGCCAGGCGCTTCACCCAGCATCTCAAAATCCATCCTCCACAGCTCTACAAAGTAGGTGTTCTTTCTTGCTGCACTTCATGCAGAAGGAAACAGAGGCTTGGAGAGGTTAATAAGGGGCCCAAGACCACACAGCCGTGACATTCTGCTCCTAAGTCATCCCTTCTTCGGTTCACAGGGGACTCACCGGGCCCAACGCCAAGGTACTGACCGCACTGCCAGTAAGTCCAATTGTGGGTACTGAGCGCCCCCTGCGGGGAGGGAGGGAACAGTCCGGTCAGCGTGACAAAGGCGGGCCCCTTTCTGCTCAGGTAAGGGGCACCTGGTTAGAAGGTCCTAGCTCAGAGCAGCCGGCAGAAACCCCCGCTCCTGCCTGCTCCCCAGCTTCAGCCATCGGCCCCAGGACTTACATTCCTGGCGAAGTTGGAGACCTCATACTGGCGGAAGCCGACCTCCCGGAGCATGGCCCGTCCCTCCTGGTACATCTCAGCAGCGAGCTCCGGGTCAGGGGCAGGAAGGGCGCCCCGCTGCACCTGGGTGAAGAGTGCGGTGCCCCGCTCCAGGGTCAGCTGGTAGAGGGAGAGGTGGTCGTCACAGCAGCCCAGCAGTGTCCGCAGCTGCCCGAGCCACGGCCCCACCTGCTGTGCGGGCAGCCCCAGCATCAGGTCCACAGACACGCGGCCAGGGAAGAGGCGCCGCGCCTCTGCCAGTGTCTGGAGAGCATCGCGGGCCGAGTGCGTCCGCCCCAGCAGCTGGAGCTCAGTGTCATCCAGGGACTGAGGAGAGAGGGTCAGGTATAAGCACGGAGGCCAGCTCAGAGGCAGACGGGAACATGCGACCGACCTTACTGAGGACAGACACACAGGACACAGCAGGGAGCCGGTAGGCCACGGTCTAGCCACGACCAAGGGTTACAACTCACTGTGTGCAAAGCATGTTTAAACAACGTGTAATGTATCCTTACAATCCTCCAACTTTAGCTCTATTTTATAGATAAGAAAACTAAGGTTTAGAAATCTTAAATAGGGACGCCTGGGTGACTCAGTTGGTTAAGTATCTGCCTTGATCCCAGGATCCTGGGATCCCCCCCACCCCGATCATGCCTGTTCTCTCAGATAAGTAAAGTCTTTTATAAAAAAAAAAAAAAGCCAAGTAACTTGCCCAAGGTCATGCAAAGGCAAAGTCAGACTTGGAATTTAGGACTGACTCCGGAGCCGAGAGTGCTTTTCAATTTTGCTTTTTGAAACATACTTTAAACCTCTAGAAAAATTGAAAGAAGAGTACAATAAACCCCTTCATTTAGATTCACCAAATAACATTTTGCCATATTCGCTTTGTCTCTAAATATACACGTATGTGATTACAATGTTGAATCATCTGACAGTAAGTTATAGGCCAGCACTGACCAAAAGAATTTTCTGGGTTGACAGAGATGTTCTCTATCTGCACTGTCCAATACAGTAGACACTCACCACATGTGGCTATTTAGTTTTAAGTTAGTTAAATGTCAATAATCATATTCCAAGCGTTTACTGACACGCGGTCAGTGGCCACCGTACGGTTAGTGCAGACACAGAACATTTTCGTAGACCATGCTAGCCACTGACCACATGCTAGTGAGCACTGGCAGTGCGGTTGCTTTAATGCAATTAACTTAAACACTGTACCCCTGTACCCCTAAATACGAAAGAGCGCATTTCCTAAGAACAAGGACAATCTCTTACATAACCACAATCCAATTATAGAGTTCAGGAAATGTAACACTGACATGACACCATTATCTAATACAGAGTCATAGTCAAAGTTGTCCCAATAATGTCCACTGTAGTAACTTCCCCTTCCCACCCGAATCCAGGATCCAACTGGGTCACACATTGCAGTCAGCTCTCATTGTCCCTTTCATCTCTTTGAATCTAGATACTCAGCCTTTGTCTTTCACGACATGACATTTTTGAAGAATACAGGCCAGTTTTTAAAATGGCTCTTAATAAGTTCTAGAGACTTACTGCGCAATGCTGGGCTTATAGTTAATGATACCATTCTGTACACTAAAAAATGTGTTAAGAGGGTAGACTGATCTCAGGTTATCTGTTCTTACCGCAAAAAAAGTCTTTTTTCAAAAGTTTGTTTGTTTATTTATTATTTATTTATTTAAGTAATCTCTACTGTGGGGTAGACCCTGAGACTAAGAGTCACACACTCCACTGACTGAGCCAGCTAGGCGCCCCCCAAACGTCTTTGAATTTAGATTTACCTGATGGTTCCTCACAATTAGATTTAAGATATGCATTTGGGGCCAGAATATCTCAAAAACGATGTGTCCTTTTCAGTATAGCCCATCAGGACAAAGCTCTGACCCCAAACTCTATGGTGAGTGGTAGATGTATTAGAAGGGTAGACGATACCGCATATGAAAATACCAGGTGTCAATCTCAAAAGAATGTTTCTCCCCTACCTAAAAACCTTCAACAAATCCCTTATCACCACTAGGCAAAACCCCAAGCTCCCTAGTATGATGCTCAAGGCTTTGGGGCCCTACCTTGCAGCCTTGCCTCCAGCTTTCCAGTGACAGAATGACTCATAGCTCCCCAGAACGTGCAAGACTCTTCCATATCCTGTGTCTTTTCCTCCCACACCCTCTCTCCTTGGAAGTCCTCCTCCTCATTCAAAGATCACCTCCTCCAGAAAGGTGTCCAGGATTTCATCAGACTGAGATGCCTGTACTCTGAAAGCCTTTTGTTGAGACACCCTTTATTGGCAGCCTTTACCATGCTGCAATGATCGGATGACCTGTCTGCCTCCTCCTGTGTCTCCAATCATGTAACAAAAATGATTGTCTACTCTGTGCCATGCACTATGGTGGGTACTTGGAATACTGTGATTAAAAAAAGAAATTGGCATGCATGAGCCCTGCCTCATGGAGCCTTGGTCTAGCACCGCAGCAATTAAGTAGTTACAAGTGTCACCATACACTTGTCAGTGCCTACTGGGCCCTGGCACCCGGAGGAGCTAAATAAATGTTTGCCCAATTAATGAATGTGACCAAAGGAGAGCCAGCACTGAAGGTCTGGGTGCCCTGGGATGTGGTCAGTGAGATGGGTTACCTGGAGGCCGATGGACAATCTGTTGACCCCTGCTGCCCCAAAAGCTGCCAGCCTGGAGCCTGGGGCTGAAGTGGGGTTGGCCTCCAATGTGACCTCGGAGTCTGCAGGCAGGTGACTTATCTGGTCCACCGCCTCCAGGACAGCGGCCACGGTGTTGGGACTGGCCAGACTGGGGGTGCCCCCACCAAAGAATACAGATTCCACCCTGGGAAAGAGGATGGAGAAGATGAGACCTGGGGGAGCCCTCCAGGATGCCTGCACTGGTCCTATCTACTCTCTCCAAACAACTTCCAAGACCCCGCCTACAGCCTCAGTACCGACCTCTGCACCCCGCTGAGTCGCAGCAGCGTCTGAGCCTCAGTCACCAGACAGCTCCGCATGGCTGCCTCCTCCACGCCGCGGGGTATGTATTTGTTGAAATTGCAGTAACTGCAACGCTTCTCACAGTACGGCCACTGGGGGGCAGGGGTGGATAAGCGGGGCGAGGGGCGATCCAGCGGCCCTGGCCCCTTGCAGGATTTCGTCGCACACATCCCCATCCCCAAGTGATCAACAGCGGCTACACCATCCAAGCCACAAAACTCCCCAAAGCAGGTGGGACCGGGAATATTAAGCCCACTTCATTAGGAGAAAACTGAAGCTCAGAGGGAAATTACTCGGTCAAGGTCACTGAACTGGTGAGCACCAGAGACTTCAGATCTCCGACCCAGGGCATTTCTTTGCCATGGCACCGCGTCCCGTCCCAGACTCGTCTGCGGGCCCAGATAGACGGAGGTGGCTTCCTTGCGCTATCAGCCGCCACGTGGGCTCCGGCCCCCCGCCCCTGCGCCCCGCGAGCTCCGCCCGCGCCCCACTCACGTGCACGTAAAGCGCCGCGCGCGAGCCCGGAGGCGCACGACTGGGGGATCCTCTCGGGGCCTCCGCGTGGCGGCGTCTCTGGGCCATTTTGACCGCGGCAGCCCAGCCGCGGGCCCGGGCCGCAGGGAGCGCCATGGCGCCCGCTGCGGCGGGGAGTGGCCGGGGCGCCGGGAGATCCGGCACACACGCCCCGGGGCGCCCGGTAGTGCGCGGAGCCGGGCCAGCTGGGCCGCCCCGGCGGAAGGAAGAGGGGCTGCGTGACCGCGCGCCGCGTCCCCGGCCCGGCCGGCCGGGCCCGGGGCCTCGTTGCTGCGGCGCCACCTGCTGGGCGCGGACGCGCTCTCCGCAGCGCCTGTCCGTCCTTTCCAGGTGGGGGCTGGGGGCTGTGGGCTGAGCCGCCGTCCTTTCTTCACCCTGTACAAGGGCGAGTTCCCCGACCCATCCAGGAATTCTTAGTCCGTTCAATCAGTTCCTTCACATTTTATGTGCCTGGCTCAGGGCTGGGCACTGCGGACACCTAAATGCATAAAACCAGGTCGCAGTCCAGGAGCTTTAAGACAGAAAGGCAAACCAACAGGAGACAGCGGGCGACCTGCTGGATACCAGGGCAGTGTGCTCTGTGCTGTGTGACCGGTCTATTACAAGGGCCGTGGAGTCAGTGGCGGAAGGAGAGGGCACCTTGGACTGGATGTTGAAGGTGCAGAAATTCCCAGGGGCAGCCGGCTTGGCCGGGAGAGTATGCTGTTATCTCCTGGGTCGGGCCAATCTGGGCACCCGGGGGGAAGAGTCAAAGATGGTGTACGTAGGAGAGACGGGGTGCAGGTAAAAGGCTGGGGAAGCGGGCACCTGAAGAACTGTTTGATAAAGTGGAAAGATCATGGGCTTTGGAACCAGACATCTGGGTTCTAATTCCAGCTGTGTGGTCTTGGGTAAGAATCTGAACCTCTCTGAGTTTCCAGTTTCACCATTTGTGACATGGGGCTAGTACCTCCTTGGTAGGGTTGTTGGAAAAATTTCAAGAGAAAATGCATATGAAAGCACCTAGCATAGTGCCAGGCACTGGGAGCATCTTAAGCTTCTGTTGACCTTCTGAGAAGTAAAGAGGAGGCTGCTGTTGGAGGGGGCAGACATACTGGGAGGTAAGTACTGAAAGCAGCAGGAAAGTTTTGGCCTCTGTGAACCGGAAACTGATGTGCCTTATGGAACCCAGCTGTTTTTATTTCTTGGGTCAAGCTCCAGCATGCTCGATCTGGCCCAGCCCGTCAAGGAAGCCCCAGGTTCATCTATTAAAAAAAAAAAAATTGGGTTGGTTTTGGGGTAGGGGAATAACAGGATGTGGGATGATAGCTAAAGGGTATGGAGTTTTTTTTTAAGGTAATGAAGATGTTTAAAATGGACTTCGAGAAACAAATGTAACATTGTGTGTCAACTATACTCCAATGAAAAAAATTGACTTAGGGGATGACTGCACATATCTATGAATATACTAAAAACCATTGAATAGGATACTTTAAACGGGTGAATTGGATGGCATGTGCAATTTTATCTTAATAAAGCATTTATTTTTTTAAAGATTTTATTTATTTATTTATTTATTTATTTATTAGAAAGAGAGAGAGCGCGCGCAAAAGTTGGGGGGAGGGGCAGAGAGAGAGGGAGAGCAGACTCCCTGCTGAGCAGGGAGCCCGGTGCGGGCTCAATCCCAGGACCCCAGATCATGACCTGAGCCCCAGATCATGACCTGAGCCGAAGGCAGATGCTTAACTGACTGAGCCACCCAGGCGCCCCAGCTTTTATTGTTTTAAAAGGAATACTTCTTGTTGGACTAATCTGACAACACTGTGAAAAACCAATGAGTATACCTTTAAAAAAAAAAACTGGGTTGGTATCTCAAAGGTATAGAATGAGGATTAAATTAAGTAGATAATGCAGCCAAAGTGCTTAGCATCATCGTGACAAGGAACGGGAGGTCTGAAAGTGCCTCCTCCCTTCTCCATCCCATAGCAGCTGCCAAGAGAGCACCCCAGCAAGAGCCCAACCAAAGAAAACAGAGAAGCTCTTTATGCCAAATCACAAAGACAGACGGGAATGTGGGGGAAGGGCGGAGAGGGCCTGGGAGGACCCCCCCCCCATCCCTTATTCACAGGTTTAGATGTTGTTCCATCTGCTCTCGAAGTTTGAATTTCTGAATCTAGAGGAAAAAGAACAGTGAGAGCCAGGCTCGGGCCTCTGCCAGCAATGGTGACCAACTGGCTTGGTTTGCCTGAGACTGAGGAGTTTCTTAGGGTAAAACCAGGAAATTTGGGGACAAACAAGGATGAGCTACTTAGTCACCCTACTGCCAGCCTCTGGACGGCTCTTCTGCCAACCGCTGAGGGAGGCATAGGTGGGGCCACCTAAGCCTTCTGGGAACCTAGGAGCCCAGGCCACCCTGCCCTTCTCTGGTCCCTTTACACACCTTTCCTGAGACGGTGAGGGGGTAGTTTGTGACAAACACGACATAGCGGGGAATCTTGAAGTGGGAGATCTGCAGACCAGAGGGAGATAAAGCGTGAGGCTGGGCGAGGTCATAGGTTTAGGGAGATGGGGTGCAGCTGAAGACTGGGACAGTGGGACCATGGGCTGGCTGGCTGGCAGGGAGAGAGGGTTGAAGAACAAAGCAACATCAGCTTGGGGCAGGTTGAGGCTCCCACCTTCCCTTTGCAGAAAGCCTTGATCTCCTCCTCCGTAGTCTTCTCCCCCTTCTTCAGGCGAATGCAGGCACAGATCTCCTCCCCCATCCGGTCATCCTTCACTCCGACCACCTTCCCGAGCCAGAGCCAGATGTTAGATGTTGCCATGCCCATCCCCGGTTCCTGCTCCTGGGGGCTCACCTGGGCTGGGTGCCTCACCTGCACTTCCTGCACCTGCGGGTGTGTGTGAAAGAAGTCCTCGAGCTCCGCGGGGTAGATGTTCTCACCGCCCCGGATGATCATATCCTTGGAGCGGCCCACGATCTTGCAGAAGCCCTGATCGTCCATCACGGCGATGTCTCTGCGAGGAAAGCCCAGGAATGGCCTCTCAGCTCTGCTTTCTCTGACTGGCTCGCTCCCTTATTCATCGAACATTTATTGAGCACCTACTGTGTGTCTCTACTGCTCTAGAGTCTGGGGGAACGTGGCATGAACAAGACATTCTGTATATATGCTTTTCATGGCAGGCTTTTTTTTTTTTTTTTTTTTTAATCATTCAGGTCTCAGTTCAAGCATGTCCACCTTATAGAGGCTTTCTCTGACGCCCCCCCCCCCAAATCTAAGAGAAGCGGCCCTTTCCACCACTGCCACTTTCCTTCCTCTGACCCTTTTTCACCGTCTTCGTGGTGTTTGGACATGTGGAAAGTAAGAGCAGGACCCTCCTCATCTTGCCTCCCCTCAGGCCGCCAGGGTCCAGAAGGGCGCCGGCACTGGGAGGTGCGCGGTAAGAACTCGTTTAGCGGACAGATGAGCGAGTCTTGGCTCACATTTTACAGACACCAGCGTAGAGCCCTGTCCTAGGCACTCTCGTCCATACTGCGTTTGAGCCTTCAGGGGCCCTGTGCAGAGGGCATGGTCGTCCCCATTTCACCCATGTTGGAAATTAAGTCTCGAAGGTGTGAAGGGGCCATCTTGACAAACACGTTCTCCCTCTTTTAGTTTAACGTTTCCAGCTCAGCCTCAGATCACCAACCCCCTCCCCACCCCAGCCCCAGCCTTTCCGCGGCCCCCAGCTGCCTCCTCACCCTGTCCGGTACCACTTGTCCTGTCCAATCGTCTCCTCGGTCTTCTGGGGCTCACCCCAGTAGCCCAGCATGACGCAGTACCCTCGGATGTACAGCTCCCCGGGCGTGTTCAGCTCGGCCAGCGTCCCCGTCTTCATGTTCACGATCTGGGCCTGGGACCGGGCAGCCTCAAGCTGGGGCCTCCTGCCCCCTCACCTCAGGATGGGGGGAGCCCTCGGGGACGGCTTTGCCTTCCCACCCCCTGGCTCTGCCCATCCCAATGCAGGGAAGGGAGACAAAGACTGGAGTGGATCCACCACCAGCCAGACACCTGAGCTGGGCTGGAAGAACGGCCCGGGCAAGGAGGCGCGGGGGAAGCGGAGGGAGTGGCAGCTGACGCCGAGGATGAGGCCTGGGGAGGGCCAGGCCAGTTGAAGGATTACAAACTGTGCAGAAGAGAAGGGAGTCTCCTCTTATTTCCCATTAAGCAGCAAGTAAAGAAGCCAAAGAGGTGGTGTGGCAGGGCCATGTGAACAGGAGGAGGCAGAGAGGCAGAGTCTGAGAGCCCTAGTAGAGAAAGGAGCCACAGCCAACGTGCAAGAAAAGCCTAGTCGGTGTGCCTCGGTGTGTGCCTCTGTGCAATGGGGAGAACTCCGCTCGCCCCTGTCTACCTTGCAGGTGGGCATCCCGGCGAGGGGCAGTGACACGGTCAGACACCTGGGAAGGGGCTCATGTCACTGCACACTCACTCCACGGAGCGGGGCAGGAGAGGTCTGCACCGGGATGGGTGAGCCTCCGGGGAAGGGCTGCGTGGGCAGCGACCGCAGAGGGGCCAAGGCACAAGAAGACAGGGGAACCAGGTGCAGGCTGGCGTCAAGCACCAGCGTTGGGGCAGGCAGGGAGCCACGGCGGGGAATTTCAGAGGGAGACATGCTCTGGGTCAGCCTTCCAGGTGCAAGGGGCCCTTGGAGGGACAGGCAGCTTGGGAAATGGAGTGTTTATGCCAAGCAAACAGAGGAGCTCTGCGGAAGGCGGGGCGGGGCAGGGGGAGGCGTATGGGAGAGAAAGAGCTGTGTAGGAAAAATCTCTGTGCTCTGGCTCCTCTTTGAGGCTGTCCTGGCTGCCCTGGGACAGACAGCAGGGCTTGGCAAAAACACACCTCAGACAGGAAGGGAGGCTGCGGAGTTCAGCGGGCGGCCGCTCACGGCCAATGCCCCAGCGCTTCCCTCTCAGGCCTCAGCCCACGGACAAAGCCCCAGGCCAGGCCCGAGGAGGACCTTGCTGCTGGGGGGCTCTCGGCACCTCAAGTGAGTGTATGGCTCTCTAATTGAAAGCAATAGACATCCCCAGGGAATGCACCCGAGTTGAGTGATAGGAGGTGGGGTCCGAAGGGCTGGGGCTGGGGCTCACCTCCGTGTGAGACATAATTCTGCCCACGCTTTCTGCCTTCTGCTCCACGGTGTCCTCGCTGAAGTTCATGAAGGTCACGGGACTGTTCTCAGTGGTTCCGTAAGCCACCTAGAGGATCGGGGAAGGGTGTTTGGAAGGAGCCCTGGGACTGCAGAGGGAAGGGCGAGCTACCCTGGGGGGATGGGAAGGAACCCAGGAGAAAGTGGGAGGTAGCTGAGTGGTGGGAAAAGAGGCGTATGGGCAGAGGTCGGGGTCCAGAGGCAGAAGCACTGGGGTGCTGAGCAGACTAGCTCAACTAGCAGGGGCCCCAGGTCTGAATTAAAATTGACAGCAGGGAAGCCATTCTTCCCTAGCCAGCTCTGTTTCCCTGCTTCCTGGAGCTGCCTCATGCCGGAGCCCGTGGTTCCCTGTGTTACCGATGCCCCAGCCTTCTCTCCCTCAGCCGCAGGCTGTCTTAGCACCCCCTTCCTGATTTCAGACCACAACATCCCCTGCCCCGCCCTTCCATACTGAAGGTCTCATAAACTTGATGAGAAAGCCAGCCCGCCTGGGCCCAGCTGGGAACTGCACGGATACAATCCACCCACCCACCCACCCAAAACCTGGGGTCAATGCTTGGCCTTGGGGTGGGTGATCCCCAAGCTTTGCAGAGTTTCCTGTAAATTTACTTGCATCAAAATTAAAACGTAGCCAAAGCAAGGGTTTAAAAGCCCGTGGCACCCTCACCACCCAACACTTCTAGTGGTTGGAACATCCCGAGCAACAGAAAACCAGAAGCCAGCCTTGGAGGAGCCTAAATACCACCATGGAACATTCTGAGCCAACTATGACCCCCCTCTAGAGGCAATGGGTGAAAATTGCTTAGGAGAGGGGCTAGCTACCCTGTATTCTAGGCGCCAGATCAGCAAAGACAACAGACCTTTGTCCATCCCCCACCCCCCTACTCCCAGTTTCCTCTGTGTTAGCTGGCGCGCTGCTGGGGTCTGACCCCGGCCCTCCCCCTCTCAAACACAGACAACAACCCCTACTGGGCAACCCAGAGCTCAGACCCTGCCTGCCTCCCCTCCCCTTTCCACAAGAATCCCGACACCCGTGGCTGGCAAGTGGACACACAGAGACCTGGTCAGCCGGGGCAGGGCTGCCCACAGGACCTGAGCTGTCCAGGGCTGGTCCCTGGTAGCCAGGACCTGAGCGCCCCCCCCCCCGCCCCCCGCCCCCATAGTCCTGGGGCCACTGCCCAGGTGTGGCCTCTGCCAAGTACACCTTGGCGCCACTCTGGCCGCCACCCTGAGACACCCCTCAGGGGCCGGTCCTGACCACTGGGGGTGGGGATGAGGAGATGGAGATATTTTAGGGAGATGGTGCGACTGTGCTCCTTCAGTTGTCCCCACTGGGTGCCTGTGGTCTTCAGGTGTGTCTGCGAGTTCTGCGGGTGGCCCCCCGCTCCCCGCCCCTGGTCCCACATTTCTGGTTAGCCTTCAACCGTGGAAAAACGGGATAGGCGTGCAGGGGACAGAAACTCAAGCCCGGGGCTGGGAGCCCGAGAGCGGCCCCTGCGGCGGGGGAGGAGCGCCCATGTCCTTCGGGCTGGCGGGCTGTGCGGCCGGAAGGGGGAGCCCGCCGCCAGCGCGGCCCTCACGCTCGGCCGGCGCCGCACAACAGTGCCATTAAAGCGCCGCTGGCCGGCCGACCGCGGCGAGACTTGCGTCCGGCTGTCCGGCCCCGCTTCCTCCCTCCCCGGGGCCAGGGCGCCGCGCCGAGTGTGCATGGGCCGGGGGGAGGCATGGGGGCGCGAACTTGAGCAAACAAGTAAATTCGGGAACGCCTCCCTCTCCGGCGTAAACTCGGGGCTCTGGACGCGCCTGTACCCCCAGCCCCCAAAGGATGGGGAAAGGAGGTGGGGGGGGGTCGGGAGGGCAGCAGGATCTGAGCGCCGGGAGAAGGTGGTCCGGGGCTCGGGGACGAGGCTGGGGGGGGGGGTCACGGCCCCGGCCCCGCAGGGTAGCCAGCTGGGGGCAGGGCCCCGCCCCTCCCCGTCGAGGGCGGGGGCGCATCTCTGGGCGGGAGGTAGTTAAGCCCTGTGGCCTGGATGCTCCACGTAGGAGCTGGCTCCGGCTGCGGGCTGCGGTCAGGGCCACCGTATAAAGAAGGCGGGAGCCCGGCGTGCCGACGACTTGCCGCTGCCCGCGCCCCGCCGCCGCTGCCCCCCAGGCCCCGGCCCCAGGTGTCCCGGCCATGGCCCGTCCGCTGCTCTGGCTCAGCCTCGGCCTCCTGGCCGGCCTGTTGCCGGCCCTGGCCGCCTGCCCCCAGAACTGCCACTGCCACGGCGACCTGCAGCACGTCATCTGTGACAAGGTGGGGCTGCAGAAGATCCCCAAGGTGTCAGAGAAGACCAAGCTGCTCAACCTGCAGCGCAACAACTTCCCGGTGCTGGCCGCCAACTCGTTCCGGGCCATGCCGAACCTCGTGTCGCTGCACCTGCAGCACTGTCAGATCCGGGAGGTGGCCGCCGGCGCCTTCCGGGGCCTCAAGCAGCTCATCTACCTGTACCTGTCCCACAACGACATCCGGGTGCTGCGCGCCGGCGCCTTCGACGACCTGACCGAGCTCACCTACCTCTACCTGGACCACAACAAGGTGACCGAGCTGCCCCGGGGGCTGCTCTCCCCGCTCGTCAACCTGTTCATCCTGCAGCTCAACAACAACAAGCTCCGCGAGCTGCGCGCCGGGGCCTTCCAGGGCGCCAAGGACCTGCGCTGGCTCTACCTGTCCGAAAACGCGCTCACTTCGCTGCAGCCCGGCGCGCTGGACGACGTGGAGAACCTCGCCAAGTTCCACCTGGACAAGAACCAGCTGTCCAGCTACCCCGCGGCCACTCTCAGCAAGCTGCGGGTGGTGGAGGAGCTGAAGCTGTCCCACAACCCCCTGAAAAGCATTCCTGACGATGCCTTCCAGTCTTTCGGCAGGTACCTGGAGACCCTCTGGCTGGACAACACCAACCTGGAGAAGGTGAGCTGCTGGCGGCGAGCTCGCCCCGGGCTCCTCTTCTGCCTGGAGGCCCCTCGGACCCGGGGCGGCGGCTAGGCACCGTCCCTCCTCCCCTAAACCTGCTTCTGTCTCTCTGGCTGTCTCCAGGGTGAGGCGCTCTGCCACCTCTGTCCCTCGCCTTGCCACATTCCCCAGCCTACATCCTGCCCTGCTGTCCCTGCCTAGTCTCAGCCACTGCCTTCCGAGGATTCCTACTTACAGACGGAGCCGGGGCTGCCCTGGCCCCAGCGATGGCCTCTGGGAGGCATGTCCCGTGCTCCTGAACCCCCTGCTGTGGGCAGGAGCCCCGTCTTCCTGTTGGGCCTTCCATCCCTCCTCTGCTGTGTTTTTCCTGTCTCCAGTAAACCTACCACCCCATAAAGGAAGGTTTGTTTATTGAGAAGCTTTCCAGAGGAGCTGGGCGAATCAGGCCCACAAAGAGACCCTGTTCTTGGTGGGGGGTGTCCATGTGTGCTGAGGTGGGGTGGGGGGCTGCGGGGGGAGGGGAAAGCAAACAGCCGAGGAAGAAGACCTCCTCCATGTCCCCCAGAGGCCCTGGCAAATGTCCTCCCTCTTCCCCCGGCTCACATGCATCCACACCCCACTGCATTCCCAGGTCCATTTCAACGGAGTGGGGCCCAGGAACCAGCGGCTTCCGCAGGTTGCAGGGACGGCACCCGGGGGCTCTGTGAAGGTGCAAAGGCGAGAGCCCCATAGCACTGTCAGCCTTTGGTACAAGACTCCAGGTGTCTCCCCGCAGGGAAGACTAGCTGTGCCTCACTCTCCCCCAGACCACCGACTGCCCTTTGCCCACCTCGGTCACCGGACCCACCCCCTGGCTGCAGCATCGCTCAGTCCTTTCTGCCCTATAAGACCCAGGTGGGGCTGCCTGGGGTTAGGGCGGAATCCCTCCTCGGGACTGGAAAATCACTCTGGTACAGGGGCTTTGGCCAGGAGGTTTGGGCGGGGACCAGGGCAAGGTGTAGAAGAGCGTCATCAGAACAGTCTGGTTCCAGGGAACTCCACACCCCTCCCTGCACCACAGGCACGGGGATGAGGGCAGAACCGTACCTGGATGGCAGCCAACTTTTGGGGGGATGGAGCCCGCCCGTCTTCAGCCTCAGCCCCTCCAGAGATAAAGTCAGAGTTCCCTGTGGCCCACAAGTGCCAGAGTGGCCTTTTAGTGGGGAGTAGAGCAGGGCAGCAGGGGACGGATCTGGGGCAGAGGGAGGCCAGGCAGGACTGTGATGCCTGGGCCAAAATGTGGGCACCAATAGAATGTTTCCTCTGGAGCCATCCAGCCGGGCCGAAGGCTCCGCCAAGGAGGCTCCACAAATAGCCTCTGGCAAGCAGGGACGGAGGGAGCAGTGAGGACAGTGCTGGGGGAAGTCCCAGGACCCTGGGGCTGCGGGGAGCCTGGGCCCATTGCCCATCCCGCCAAACACTGACCAGCTTCACCGGGTGCCAACTCGGGCTGCTGGAGCCAAACTCTGGCTGCCTCCCCGGTCCCAGTGTTTGTGCAGGGAGCGTGGTGCCAGGGAAGAGGAGGTGGGTGTGGTTCTGCCGCTACTGTTTACTCGCTAGTGTGACCCCCGGGCAAGAGACTTGACGCCCCCCTGCCCCGTCTGCATTTTGGAAATGCCAGCACCGATCTCAATAGGTGGTTGTACAGATCTGATGATCTGAGCCAACCTAGTCACTCGAGGAGCCACTGCTTATGTCCAGGGAAGGACCCTGCTCTCTGGGACCACAGCGCTGGGAGAGGCTGGACCCTGGGGGCTGGGGTGCTCACCCCTGTCCACCTCACCCCCCAGCTCTCGGACGGCGCCTTCCTGGGTGTGACCACACTGAAACACGTGCATCTGGAGAACAACCGCCTGAGCCAGCTACCCTCCAACTTCCCTTTTGACAACCTAGAGACCCTCACCCTCACCAACAACCCCTGGAAATGTACCTGCCAGCTCCGGGGACTTCGGAGGTGAGAACCCCCTCCCCCACTGCGGCCCCCAGAACCCGCTCTCATGGGATGGCCTGGAGACACACTGGCCCGGCATGGAGACATCTGGGCCCTAAGTCCTAGATCTACTCCCTAGCCGGTGTGGGAGCCTAGGAGTTTGTAACATGAAGATGACGGTTCTAGGCCATCCTAGAGACGAGTCCATACTGGTCCCCTGGCTCACTGTCCCCCCCATCCCCACACTCCCACATCTCTCCCCAAGCCCAGCGACTCTCTGTCTCTCTAGGTGGCTGGAAGCCAAGACTTCCCGCCCTGATGCCACTTGTGCCTCGCCTGCCAAGTTCAAAGGCCAGCATATCCGTGACACGGACGCCTTCCGCGGCTGCAAGTTCCCCACTAAGAGGTCCAAGAAAGCCGGCCGCCATTAAACAGGTGGGGGACGGGTGGGTAGGGCCCCCATTCCCTTCTCGGGGATTCTAGCCAGTGAGGAGGGTGTCCTCACAGAGGGGCATGCAGACCCTCCATTTGTGTGGGGAGAGGAGGGGAGGACCGGGGCTCCCCTCTAAAGGGGAACATGACGCTGCCCAGGACCCCCACCATTCTCTGCAAGCCTCGTCTGGGTTGTTGGACTCCTGATACCAAACTTTGCCTCACCACAGGTCCTGACCCAGCCGGTCCTGGTGACCGGCCTCTGCCTTCAGCTGGAGAAACTACTGACCTTCCCACCTCTGACCCCCACCTTCTCCCCACAGCCTCTGCTGGCTCACAGAGCTGTCCACATCTAGACACGTCCTGGCAGGGGGACTCGGGCGCTCCAGCACGAACCGAGCTCCGCCTGACGGTGAGAGCTCCATCACGCCTGGCCCTGCCACCACGGCTCCTCTCAGAGAAGCTGTTGCCAAGACCCCAAGTCCTTCAGAACCAGAACAGGGTGGCCATCAGGATGGCTACCCTTCCAGAATCCTCATTCCCTCTGCTCCCTGGAGCTTGCCATTTGGAAACAAACATCAGATCCTTGCCCCACCCCTTGCTTCCAGAAAAAGTCTTGAGCCCATACCCCAACTCCGCCAGCCCCCCCCCCCACCTGCCAGGACACTCTAGCAGGACACCGGTGCTTTGCCTCATACCCTCCCAGGCTGCACTTCTTTCCCAGATTTTCATAAATATAAATTTATGTATGTGTAATATTTACTCCCCTGTCACCTATTTCTTTTTTTTTTTTTTTTAGAGATTTTATTTATTTTTGCGAGAGGGAGCGATGGAGCATGCATGAGTGGGGGAGGGGCAGAGGGAGAAGCAGGCTCCCTACTGAGCAGGGAGCCTGATGCGGGACTCTGGGATCATGACCTGAGCCGAAGGCAGATGCTTAACCAAGGGAGCCACCCAGGCGCCTCCCCACCCCCCCCACCCCCGTCACCTATTTCTATGATTCGCCAGCTGCCATGAGGTCAGACTTGCTCACATCTGCTTTCTGAAATGAGGGCCAGCTGAGACAGTCTTCCTTGGAGATTTGGCCTGAGCTCATCCCCACCCCCACCAGTCTGTTCTCACCCCAGCCTGGATTGCCTCCTGCCCACAGCCCCAGCCCAGCCTCCTTCCACTCACCACCAGCTCCTTCATGTTCAGTTTGTCAATGATGGCTCGGATCAGCTCTGGGGGTGCAGGGGACCCAGCAATCACACCTGAATCAGAGAGAGGACTGACACAGCTCCCCGCTTCTCCAGGCCCGGTGGACCCCCTTCACCTACAGCTCCTTCTAGAGAAGAACATTCCCCTCTCACCCTTGACCCTGGACTTACTCCTACCCCTGGCAGCTGGCCTCGGGCTGATGTCCAGAGACACTGAGGATTTGCCTCCCTCCCACCCACTTTTCTTTTTTTTTTCCTTTTTTTTTTTTAAAGATTTATTTATTTATTTATTTGACAGAGAGAGAGACAGCCAGCGAGAGAGGGAACACAAGCAGGGGGAGTGGGAGAGGAAGAAGCAGGCTCCTAGCGGAGGAGCCTGATGTGGGGCTCGATCCCATAACGCCGGGATCACGCCCTGAGCCGAAGGCAGACGCTTTAACCGCTGTGCCACCCAGGCGCCCCTCCCACCCACTTTTCTACAGTGGTCTTGTCGTCCCCTAAATAAAAGACTGGGCACATATCTAGCTCACCAGGCCCATCCTGGCCTGGCCACCCTTGGCCCTACCCCACCTCCACGCAGGGCCGAGATGTCATAACTGGAGAAGTCTGGCTGGTTCAGAATGTCCACGAACATTGTGGGGGTGCCATACAGGAAGGAGCCTCTGTGTAAGGTGGGGGGAGTCTCAAAATCAGGCTTGGAAGGGGAAGGAAACTCCCTCCTCTCACCCATCCCACCCTGAACCTGCCGTAAGGGCCAAGGGTGCATAGGTGGGGAACAGGAAGGAGAAGCTCTTTGGAGGCAGGAACTGGTCCTCCCCTGGGAGTCCCCCACTACCCCTGGTCTCCATTTCTCTGGGCTGAAGGGAGGAGACATCTCCAAAAGGGATCAGGGCGCAGAAGTGAGGAATAGGAGGGTCTCATCAGCCCCTGGGGGGCTGCCCACGGATGCCCACCTCTCTTTGCTGATGGCCTCCAGAGCCTTCTTGCCATCAAAGGTCGGAGAAGCCAGGATGAGGGTGGCACCATGTATCAAGCACACCATCGTGCCCCCTACAGAGCCCAGGCAGTGGTACAAGGGGCTGGGCAGGACCATCCGCAACTCCTCCGGCATCTGGAGATGGAGGCGGGGAGCCGGTTCTATCCTGGAGCCCGAAGCCTTAGGAGCCAGTTTGTCCAACCAGCAGGGGGAGCCCCCCCCCCAGGCTGCAGGGCCTCGGCTACCCCCCTTACCTTCAGGCACAACCTCAGCCGATTCCCAATCAGGTTGGAGTTGTTGACAATGTTGTAGTGGGAGAGGGTGGCCCCCTTGGGGCTGCCTGTAGTCCCCTGATAAGACAAACAGGTGATGCTTGGCCTCCTGCTCCCCATCGCCTTCCCCGCTCTGGGCCCGTGTGGGAGAGCCTCGGAACAGGGCGTCAGGAGACGGGGACCGTTGTCCCGGATCCACTCGTTCCTCGAATACGTGCTCACAAAGCTTTAGCACGTGCCCGCACGGTGCCGGGTGCTAGGGTCCAGAGATGTGGAAGATAAGGTGTCTGTCCTTATGCCATCCGTCAAATGGCTCAGAGGACTCTGTGGCCCACCCACAGATTCCCACTCTGGGCCTTAGTTTCCTCATCTGCTAAATGAGGAGGCAGACCTATCAGCTCTGGCCTGTGGCGGCCCAGGGTGGCTGCCACTATGCTGAGGATGAGGAGACCAGGGGAGGGAGGCATGTGACAAGGACCCCAGTGGCCAGTGTCTTCCAGGGCAGAGAGGACAGCTAGGGCCGGCCCCAGGAGGAGAGTGTCTACACTCCGGACCTCCTTGGTCATCTCCTCAGTCTCGGACAAGAGTCACAGGGGTGGGCAGGGGGTAGCATGCCAGCCTGGGCTTGGGGCCTGGAGACTTCCACCCTACCGAGGTGAACTGGATGTTGACGGGGTCATGGCAGGACAGGAACTGCTGGGTGTACCGGAGCCGGGCCAGATGCTGCTTTTTGCTTCCGGTGGCCACCACCTCATCCAGGAGCAGGGTCCCCGGCAGCGGGTGGTCCACTGAGATAAGCGTGGTCAGGTCTGGGAGCCTGGGGGTAGGGAGGGCAGCGAGAGTCAGAGCCTAGGGAGACATGAGCCTCACCCCTGGGGAGTGCGGGGGCCAGGGAGCCACACCATGCACCCTTCCCAAGGTGGGACACCCTCACCTCTGACTCTTTAAGGCCCCTGGCTGGGCCTTTTCCAGCTCCGGACAGATCTGCTTCAAGATGTTGTAGTACTGCTGGCTCTTGAATTGCTTGGGGAAAACCAGGGCCTTGCAGCCCACCTGTGGAGCCCGCCCCCCGGCATGGTCAGCAGGGAGCTCCAGGCACACGTGCCATTTCAGCACCCGCACCAGCCTCGGGTCTGACCAACCACCCTCTCCTCCCACGCACACAGACCCAAGGAAAGACAGACTCTGGGTGTCCTCCACCTGCGCATGCCCCCCACTCCCCCCCCCATCAACCCTCTGGCGGTGCCGGTCAGGCCCCTCCCCTAGGAGCAGGTCCTACCTTCTTGAGGGCATACTCCAGCTCCATAGCCTGATAGGCGGGGTTCACGGACACCTAGTGGAGACGGCGAGGGGATGTCAGTCAGTGTCTTGGCTCGACCCGGTCCCTCTCGCTGCCCCTCCGTTCTCAGGAAGCCCAGAAACACCGTGTAGTCAGAGGCAGTGCCCTACACTTCCGGGCCTCCTGGGTGGGCTTCAGAAGAAAGCACTACCCTCCGGTGGTTTGGGGGCCGAGGAGCTGGGGTCTCCCCCGGAATGGGGCACCCCAGACACCCCCAGCTGTGTCGCACGAGCCCCTGCTCACCAGAATGATGCCCGTCTGCGCGGTGGCAAGCTGCATGAGTACCCACGGGTAGGAGTTGGGGCCCCACATGCCCAGCCGGTCGCCCTTGCCGAGACCGATACTCAGGAGCCCAGAAGCAGCTTTGTCCACCTGGTGTAAACACACAGGGCACGAGGGGTGAGCTGCGGGCGAGCAGGAAGGGGCCCGTGACTCCCACCTCAGCCCTTGGCCCAGGGATTCCCATCAGAACCCTCTGGGAATGAGAGACAGGCAGATTCCCCGGTCTCAGTGGGCCTGGGGCTACGCATAGCTAACACGCATCCCCGGAGCAAGCGGTGCAGATGACATCAGGTGCAGGTGGCCCCTTCTGCCTCAGCCCTGTCCCCTGCTCCTGCCATCCCCTGGGGTCCTCGGGCAGCCCCAGCCCCCGCCCCCCAGCCAGCTGCGGCCCTGCAGCTCCGCCCAGCCAGCCATCGCAGCCTGGGGGCTAGCCCCTGCCCACTTCGAGGGTTCAAGATCAGGACGCACCTCCTCCTTGAGCTGGGCAAAGGTCAGCCGGATGTTTTCCTGGGGGACGACCAAGGCCTCTCTGTCGGGGACCCTCTGTGCTGTGGCTTCCAGGCACTGCCCCACGGTCTTGTGGATAAGACTATGTTTTGTGAGGCCCTGGACGTAGCTGAGGCCGCCAATGGGCAGGGGAACGGTGTTATCCGCCTCTCTGGAACTGTGGGGAGACAGGGTTGTGTGGAGATGGGCTCCACTGCGCCGGGCCAGGCCTCTCTGGCACCCCGGGCTGGCAGCTGGCGGGGAGGTACAACATGGGAGGGGCTGCTTCGGAAACTGCGTGCCCCTGCCCCTGCCCCAGGAACCAGGACCCAATAGAAAGGCTCAGTTATTCTGTAACTCTCAAACTACTCAACCCCCCCCAAAACAAACAAACAAACAAACAAAAAACCCTATTAATTATTTTTTAAACAAAAACAGAAAAGGCCCCCAGAAGGAAAAGTATCACACGGTCAGCTTAGGCCTGCACGTGGTTGCTGGACCCTCCGGGTGACGGGGGCTGGGCTTCTGCTGAGGCCTCGGCCGGGGGTGGGGGGGGGGTGGGGGGAGTGCAGCAGGTGTCAGACCCTGTTCTCATTGGAGAGCGAGTGGTACCGGGCCTGAGGGCCAATGCTGACCATTCAGTGCTTCAGCTGCCGTGCTAGAAAGACCATGTGTATCTTCCGTGGACTGACTGCTTGGGTCTTCTGGGGGAGAACTTCAGGGAAGAACAAGGTATGCAGGGCAGAGGGGAGCAAAACTGGGTTCCCCGTAAATGGGCGAGGAGCCCACTGCCATCTTGCAGGAGGGCGGGTCACGAGGCAGGCTGACAGGGAGGCTGCTGGGACTGGCTGCTGCTTTGCACCAGGGAGACAAGGATGAGTCCCACAGTGGGAACACCCGCTGTAGCTCTGTGGGGAGTGGGTGAGCACCAGGCTGGGATCAGGGACCGGGTGGGGGGTCTGAGGTCTCACCCCGGATATGCTGCTGGCTGGGTGGGCAACTGCTGCAGACACCTTTGGTGTCCCATGTCACCTCCATGGGAGCATCTCTGGTTTCTTTTTTTTTTTTTTTTTAAGATTTTATTTATTTATGTGACAGAGAGACAGCCAGCGAGAGAGGGAACACAGCAGGGGAGTGGGAGAGGAAGAAGCAGGCTCCCAGCGGAGGAGCCCGATGTGGGACTCGATCCCGGAACTCCGGGATCACGCCCTGAGCCAAAGGCAGACGCTTAATGACTGCGCTACCCAGGCGCCCCCGCATCTCTGGTTTCTGCTACTGGGATGGTTCCTTGGGATTCTGTCTGCTCGGGGGGCTTTGATTCCCCCCTTCTGCAGCTGGACAGAGCTGGGAGGCGTCTGTACCTTCTCAGAGGTCCTGGTGGGTACCGCCCTTGCTGCCCTGGCTGTGACTTCCCTAACACACTCTATTCCAGCTTCTCTTCCAGTCTCTTTCTCCTCACTTCTGCTTCCTAGCACTACAAGCCATCTACAGTCCTTGTTCTCGGGGGAATCCAAGTAAAGACACAGGATTTCTCTTCTCTAGGCCTCAGCTTCTCCACCTATGAAGTGTTTGAGGACTGGATCCACTGGTTATTCTCAGGTGAAAGGGGATATTATCTAAATGACCTGGTTAATCTTTTCTTCTTTTTTTTAAATCTTTTTTTTTTTTTTTAATTTGTCAGAGAGAAAGAGTGAGCACAAGCAGGAGGAGTGGCAGGTAGAGGAAGAAGTAGGCTCCCTGCTCAGCAAGAAGCCTGACGTGGGCCTCTAATCCCAGGACTCTGGGATCATGACCTGAGCTGAAGGCAGATGCTTAACCGACTGAGCCACCCAGGCGTCCCTCTTTTTTTTTTTTTTTTTTTTTTAATAGGCTTCACGCCTGGGGTGGAGCCCAGTGTGGAGCTTGAACTCATGACCCTGAGATCAAGACCTGAGCTGAGATCAAGAGTTGGGCACTTAACTGACTGAGCCACCCAGGTGCCCCGACCTGGTTAATCTTTTTAAAGGGTTGTAGTGAGCCACCTAGGCCACGTGGTTCCTACAGATGAGCTGGGGCAGGAAACAGCCCAGACAGACAGCAGGCGTCTAAGGTCCTATGAGGCCCACACCCCATCATCCGCAGGCTGACAAACCTGAAGAACTGTTGGGCGGATTCCCAATGGTCACTATGACACCCCTCAAAAGGGATGGCATACCCTGAAGCCCTACCTCACAGGCATGCAGGCGAGGGCGTGCATTGTTGCCCACTGGGAAACAAGCACGCTCTTTTTCTTGGGGTTTGCCAAAGTGGTGGTTGCAAGAACAAGCATGTGGAAAGAACGTGCTTAAGAACAGAGTGAACACAGGGTTAAGTAGGGAGAGAGAGACAGAGACAGGAAGACACAGCCACAGACTTCGTCGTAAGCCTTTGAATCCCTAGGCCCAGCCACATGGGATGTCTACCTTCCTCTGGACTTTTCATGACCCCAAGCCAATACATTCCCTCTTTATTTATTTATTTATTTATTTATTTATTTATTTATTTAAAAATTTTTATTTATTTATTTGACAGAGAGACAGCCAGCAAGAGAGGAAACACAAGCAGGGGGAGTGGGAGAGGGAGAAGCAGGCTTCCCACGGAGGAGCCTGATGCGGGGCTCGATCCCAGGACCCTGGGATCATGACCTGAGCTGAAGGCAGACGCTTAATGACTGAGCCACCCAGGCGCCCCCATTCCCTCTTTAAATTTAGGCCCATTTGATGGGAGAAAAAAGGCCAAATTCCAGTTGTAACGATAAGGATGAAGCTGGAGGACGTTACGCGAAGTGAAATAAGCTACACACAGAGAGACAAATATTGCATGATTTCACTTATACGTGGAATCTAATAAATGAGCAAAACACAAAGATAAATTTGCTTTTATGTGCTTACAACTGGCACATCGTAATATACCTACATTTTTCACATTCGGTGGATGACCAGTGCCCTCGAAGGCCTGGCAGGCGGCCTCCCGTAGCCCAGCATCGCAATCAGGAGGCAGCGAAGGGCCAATCTCATGCATCTTAATGGTTTTGTTGTCAACAGAGCCTGACAGCAGGCTTCCTCTTATTCTCCCAGTGACCGGGGGTCTTATTTTGTTTGGGACCTGGGTTTCTATTCATTCACCGTGGATTTCAGACCAGACAGTAGCCTCCTGGAAATTCTAGTTGGTAAGTCAACAGATTGATTTATGTGCAAAAACAAAAAACAAAGAACAAAACAAAACAAAACTCCCCAAAACCTAAAAAAAAAAAACCCAAAAAACAAAAACAAACCCAAAACAAAACAAAACAGAAAAGAAATGCATTGCAATTGTCATGTGTGTTACATCCCTTATCTTCAAGGCAGCTCTGATAGGTGCCGCGACAGAGGCCCCCAGGAGACCCTTGTTCTTAATAAACCACCCTCGGGATATTCAGAGGGCCATGGACTCCAGACCACATCCGCAACTGCCCTCGCAGGTGGTCTGGCCAGGGAGATCTACAGACAGATACTGTGTGCAAGTTCCCTTACCGGGAAGGCACATCTTCTCTCTGTCCTTCACGGGCTGGAATGCCATCTGCACCGGGAAGAGAATGGCAGCCGTCTTGGGCCACCTGGTGAGCTCAGACACTGCAGAGCCCATGAAGAGGCTGGAGCTCGACGGTGGGGCGTACTGAGCCGCCATGGGCTTGCCGTCTCCCAGCAAAAGAAACTCCCATCTCCTTGAAGCCACGGTGAGAGTGGGTTTCTCTGACATCCACTAAGCACGTCCTAAGAAGTGCAGGTGGGAAGTATGAATTCCCGTTCTCGGGGTAAAGAGAGTGGACTGCAAAGAGCCAAGTGGGCTGCTCGGGCTGGTAGGAGCTGGATCTAGAGCGGAGGACCCCCCCCCCCAAATCGGGGAGAAAGAAGTGGGTGGGCAATTCTGTTCTTTAGGCTTTGGATGTATCCCCCAGATTGTCTAATCTCCATTTTATTTTTTCCACAATTGTTTACTAATTGATGTCAAGAAACAGGGACTGGGGCAGGGCAGGACTCAAGTGGACGCAGGGGGCTCCTCCAAGGACTTAAGAGACCTAGAGCCTCGGATGAATGCACTTTGCTCATAAACTAAGAACCACCCATCGTTTCGAAACCCCAAGTGCAAACAGAGTTGAGTCTACTTCCCTCCTTCCTCAAACACGCCCCGGAGGCCTTGGCAAAAAGAGGGAGCCACTGCTTTTTCTGTTCTTAAAGAAAGTGACAGACATTCCATCTAACGCTGAAAAAGACAAAAGAGATTTGCTTTGAGGGCAAGTTGTGGTTTTCATTTGTTATTATTTTTTCTTCATTTGGGTGGGAAGCTTAAGGAGCTGGAACAGAGCCAGCAGTCCCTATGGCTGCCAACTCAAAGGACTAAAGTCCAAAAGTCCTCCTCTCATCTGCAGTTACCCAGGGTTAAGCAAGGAGCCTCCTTCCGACATACGGTCAGATGGTCAACAGTAGCCTAACGTTGCGTCACGTGCTGACGTCATTCACTCCTTCACCTCATCACGTAGGCATTTTATCATCTCACGTCATCACAGAAGGGTGAGTATAGGAGAACAAGATATTTTGAGAGAGAGACCACGTTCACCTAATTTTTATTATAGTATATTGTTATAATTATTCTATTGTTGTTGATCTCTTATGTGCCTAATTTATAAAGTAGACTTTATCATCGGTGTGTATGGGCAGAAAAAGCTTGGTATATACAGGCTTCCGTACTAGCTGTGGCTTTAGCATCCACGGGGGTTCTTGGAACGTAGTCCCCATGGAGAAGGAGCGACTACTGTCGATATTTAGTGAGTCCTTCGGCTACTTGGGTTGGGTGTCATAAAACACAGAAATCAGCCAGGTGGGAACCATGAACTGGAGACGAAGCCCCACCTAAAGGTGCCCTCAGGGAGAATTCAGGTCCACATCTGCGGTCAGGAAATGAGGACTTTTTTTTTTTTTTTTTAAAGAATTCTCTTGACCTTTTGTTGTTGGCAACTAATCTGTTCACGGTTTTAAACCCAGTGCCTCACGGTGCCTGGAATGTAAGAGGCGCTCAGTGGAATGACCCAATGAGTGAATTACAAATACTGCGCATAACGACCCAATTAACGAATGAGTGAAGCATTTGAATAGACGTTTTTCCAAAGGAGATATATGGTCAATGAGCCCATGAAATGTAAATGAAAGCCACATATTACACTCACTCAGAAGGCTAGAATCAAAAAAACCCAAAATAGGGGCGCCTGGGTGGCACAGCGGTTAAGCGTCTGCCTTCGGCTCAGGGCGTGATCCCGGAGTCCTGGGATCGAGCCCCACATCAGGCTCCTCCGCTGTGAGCCTGCTTCTTCCTCTCCCACTCCCCCTGCTTGTGTTCCCTCTCTCGCTGGCTGTCTCTATCTCTGTCGAATAAATAAATAAAATCTTAAAAAAAAAACCCAAAATAACAAGTGCTGGTAAGCATGTGGAGAAACTGCAAACTTTGGGCATTGCTGGTGGGGTTGTAAAATGGCACAGCCTATATGGAAACCAGTTTGGTGATTCTCCAAAAACAGTAACCATATGATCCAGCAATTCTGCTCCTAGGTGTTGACCCAAAAAATTGAAAGCTGGTACTCAAATGCAGACATATATATATATATATATATATATATATATATATATATATATATTCATAGCAGTATTATCCACCAAAGAGCCAAAGATGGAAACAACGCAATGGTTCCAGCCAAGGATGAGTAGATAAACAAAATGTGGAATATCCGTACAATGGAATATATCTGGCCATAAAAAGGAAATGAAGCATTATACCCACTACAGCACGGATGAACCTTGAAAATATTATAAGCAAAAGAAGGTAGACACAGAAAGCCACATATGGTAAAATTCCATGCATAGGAAATATTGAGAATAGGCAAATCTATGGAGACAGAAAGTCGATTCTGTGATTGCTTAGGGCTGAGGGGAGGGAAGGATACAGAAGTGATAGCTAAGGGTATGGGGTTTCTCTTCAAGGTGAGAGAATGTTCTAAAATGGACTCTTCTAAAATGTGATGATTGCACATATCCATACTGCACAAAAAACTACTGAATTGTGTTTAAAAAACAACGTGGATAATTCCACTCCTAACTATATGTCCAACAGAATTCAGGCATGAGCTCACCACAAGACAGGTATGAGGCTTTTTGTGGTGTCTCCAATATGGAAACCACCCAACCCATCCACAGTAGAACAGATGAATACATGGTAATTTACTCTCTGCTGTGTTATATGTAACAACAGCACATGAACCATGACTCTACCCGACAATATGAATGAAACCGATTAAAAAAAAAATTGAAGAAGCCAGATAGAAAAAGGTATATACTTTCGGATTCCATTTCTACGTACAAAACAGGCAAAAGTAATCTACGCTGTTTGGAAATCAGGAGAGTGGCCAACCCGGTGTTGGTTATATGGTGGGTACAGTTCACCAAAACTTCACCAAGGAAGCACTTAACCCACGTGTCCTTTTCTGAACCCATGGGATACCTCAATACAGAGTTTAAAAGAAAACTCTCCCACGGCTTAAGCTAGTGTTGCTCTACTCATAATTCATAAACTAAATTTAGTGACCGATTGTGGCCTCTATTTGCCACTTCGTCACAAAAATCAAAGCAGCACGTGTCACTTCTGGGCAAGATCCATCCCTCCATTGATAACTAATGCTGGGCAAGCCTAGTGGACTCATCCATTGGTGATCTCTGTCCTAGAAATTACTCAAAGCAAGAATCTCCTTTCTGAATGCAGCAGGATTTTCCTTCCAGAGAATGCCAGCAGGTGGGAAAGCAGCGTATGTGTCCTCTGTACAATTTGTGGTACACTGTGACTTTTGACCCAACCAACCTGTCTCATACACGGATGTGCACTCCCCGGGTTCAGGAGCACAGCGCGGCTCACGGCACATTGCTTGTTGTTGAGAATATGGCTTACTGGGTGCAAGGCTGTGGTCCAGAAGGCACCCCCAACTGGAATGTTGCTCTGGCAGGAGACCAGAACCACCAGATAACTATCTGCTCTACAATGTCATTTCTAGGAATGTCCGTAGAGGGACGCCTGGGTGGCTCAGATGGTTAACGTCTGCCTTCCGCTCAGGGCATGACCTCCAGGTCCTGGGATCCAGCCCACCTTAAGCCCCACCTTGAGCCCCACCTTGAGCCTCCTGTCAAGCCGCACATTGAGCTCCCAGCTCAGCAGGGAGCCTGCTTCTCCCTCTGCCTCTCCCCCTGCTTGCGCATGCTCTCCCTCTCTCTCTCTCTCTTTCAAATGAATGAATAAAATCTTTAAAAAGAAAAAAAGGGAATGTCTGGAGAGAGGTTTTTTTTAAGATTTTATTTATTTATTTGACAGAGAGAGAGAGACAGCCAGCGAGGGGGGGGGAACACAAGCAGGGGGAGTGGGAGAGGGAGAAGCAGGCTCCCAGCAGAGGAGCCCAATACGGCTCGATCCCAGAATCCTGGGATCATGCCCTGAGCCGAAGGCAGACGCTTAATGACTGAGCCACCCAGGCGCCCCCTGGAGAGATTTTTAAAGACAGTCGGGAGTATGGTGATTCTGATTTCTGAAAAAGGTGGGCACTGCCAGTGGGGAAGGGCAGCGACAGAGACCAGGTAAATCTCCTGCAGGTATGTGACCTGAAGGCAGAAAGAGCATGGTGACACCACGCCTTGCAAGGCTGTCACACCGGTTTCCCCTGGGAAATCCTCCCAAGAGCTTTCGTCCTTGTCTTGCAAGTGGAGAAAATTGAGGGAGAGGTGAAGCAACGTGTTCAAGATGCAGCCATGCAAGTGGATTGACGGGGCCTCGTCGCTGCACCACACAGAGCTTTCCACAAAACCAGACCGAGGGGCCTTGACACATGAGACACAAATCTGCCACGCACTCAAGGAAGAAGGACGATGCATGGCACGCCAGCATAGGAAACGATGTCACGTCACAAATCAGAGCAGAACCACCGTGAGGCATCTGTTTCCCAAGAGACCAGCAAAGGTGGAAAATGGTGATATTATAAAGACTGCAACTTAACTTGAAGTGGTGACAAAAAGCTATGGGGTATGTGGTATGAGTGTGTGTGTGTGTCTAGTGTGGGCTGTGTATGTGGCACGTGGTGTGTGTGTGGTGTGAATGGTGTGGTATGTACGGTGTGGTGTGGCATGTGTGTGTCTGGTGTGTGTGTGTGTTTATGTGTGTGTGTGCCACGTGTGTGTATTTGCAGAGAGAGAATGGGTGGGTATGGAGGGAGAGACCTACTCTCCAGCCCCTTAGCAGCCGGTATTCCAAATTCCATCTATGCGGGCATTCATCTGGATTATTATACCGCCGGGCCCAAAAAAGCTGTTATTTCAAAAACCACCTATCTATTCAAAGTCATTCAGTCTGCCTGATTGTGTAATACATGAAAAGTCATTACAGGGCAAGATACAACACATCAGTAATCCTCTGTCCAAACCAAAGATTGCTGTCTTTCTAGAGGAAGCAAAGTCTAATGTCCCAGTTCCACAAGAAGACAGGTATTCTTGGCAAAGAGGACTCCGAGGCCACCCTGGAGAGCTGTTCCAGCTGAATGAGAGTTTGCCCCTGCCACAGGAGCCAGTCTGTGGTATCCTCGGCTCTGAACAGCCGGCACGTGAGCTTACCCCAGGATAAAGAGCCGGGGGTACTCAGCAGAGAGCCATGGATTATAACGCTGCCCTCAATATTGCCCAACTAAAGCTCCCTAACTAGAGAAGATTAATAACATGACTATTAATCCTGACATGAAAACAAGAATGATTGATAATAGAGAACGTTGGCAAGGATATGAAGAAATGGGCCAGCGGGTAAATTGGCACCAGATTTTTAAAGGGCAGTAAGGACAGAAGCCATCATACTGCTTATGTTCCAGGACCCCTCCCCGCCCCCTCGAGCTGGGACTTCCTGGGAATTAAAGAGGGAAGCTGATTGCCAATCAAGAAGCATTTATATGTCAGCATTTCTGCTAAACTGCCTAAAGAAATCTCATAAGAAAAGGACCTCAATCTTCAAGGACCCAGCAATTCATACATGGCAGATTCTTTTCTCACATTAATACCCCATTTGCATTAAATTTGGTTTTTTTGTAATTTTGTCTTTTTTTTTAAAATAGTGACGGCACCCCAGATTATATAAGCTTCAGAACCGCCAAATCTGGATCCCTTCTGATTTAGTAATAGCTATCAACATCTGAATATGCATATCCTTTGGCCAGCCGTTCTATCCTAAAAAACAAGCAACGAGCGAAAAAAACAAACGAATGCCTATAGGTATGAATAAAGACATTAATTGCTGCTTAGCAAAGAATTGAGAAAAACACTTTATTTCTATAAGTAAGGGATTAGGTAAGTAAATACAGGGCATTTGTACAAAGGAACCCTATGCCATTAAAAAAAATGAAGATACTCTTTATATGTAATGAGATGAAAAATGTCTAATACATTTTAGGTGAAACAGCGCATTTCAGAATAATGTGACCTGACATTTACTAATGTGTCCCCACGTCCGTTCTCTCCTAAACACTCCATTTGTAGGATCTCTTGTGATCTTCATAGCCACGCCCTGACCAAGACACCTACCCACTTTCGTATGGGAAGAAGCTCAAAGAAATGCCAGTGAGTAGCCAAGCTGGGATTCAAACCCAGGACTTCCAGGGCCTCCATACAACACAAAGTGAATCTCTGTAGAGCCTCACTGCTTAAAGAGGGTTTTCACTTGCGTGTTCTGCAATCTTCAGTCTTGGGTCATCTTTTTTTTTTTTTTTTTAAGTCAGGCTTGAGGAATTTTATTTTATTTCTTTTTTTTTAAATTTTTTTTTTAATTTATTCGACAGGATAGAGACAGCCAGCGAGAGAGGGAACACAAGCAGGGGGAGTGGGAGAGGAAGAAGCAGGCTCATAGCAGAGGAGCCTGATGTAGGGCTCGATCCCACAATGCCGGGATCACGCCCTGAGCCGAAGGCAGACGCTTAACCGCTGTGCCACCCAGGCGCCCCAAGTCTTGGGTCATCTATACAAGGATTGTTCTTTGTTTATTTATTTTATTTATTTATTTATTTATTTATTTATTTATTTATTAAGATTTTATTTATTTGGCAGAAATAGAGTGAGCACAAGCAGGGGGAGTGGCAGGCAGAGGGAGAAGCAGGCTCCCCACTGAGCAGGGAACCCCCTGCAGGGCTCGATCCCAGGACCCTGAGATCATGACCTGAGCTGACGGCAGATGCCCAACCGACTAAGCCCTATTCTTTTCTTATGAATGAAGAAGAAAGAGGTTTATTTTCTTACAGTTCCAAATCTGGGGGGTGGCACCCCAGACCCCTTTCTGTGTGTATTGTTCTTTAAACTGCAGTCCTTCCACAGTCTCCCCTCGGGTCTCTATGGGGTGTGGGGCCGCAAACCAGAGGCCCTCTGAGTGCCACAGGTGTATGGAGAAATATCCCCACTTTGCCCCCACCTCCCAGACCTCCAGCACACGCTGGTCCTTTTTCGTGATTTACTTGTGGAAACTGATTCGCCTTCACTGTCTCTGATCTCACTGTCCCGTTCTCAATGTTCCAGCTCCCTCATCCTGGTGCCAATGACCTGGCTTGACCCCATAACTGCCTAGTCAGTTCCCTGATGACACCAGGCTGGAAAGCCTTGTGCCCCAGTGCTGGCCCTTTCCAGTCTAGCCTGGCCTCGCAGCAGGACCTAGACAAAATACAGGGGCTGGCTGGTTTGGGGAGCTCCCGTGGCATTCTGGACATTCCAGGGCTGGCGACTAAAGTCTGGACTAGAGGCCACCATGGGCACCAAGATCACACAGTCATGACGGGGGCAGAGCTGGGCCCTGGAGGAGTCAAGGGAGGCAGGCACAATCAGGACACATAAGCAAACACGTTTGCGGAGTCTAGTTGGGGAAGAAACTCTTTTGCCTCCTGTTACATATTACCTTCTGGGAGGAGGGGCTTGGCACAGGGACAAGAGGCTTGCAGGTGGATCCTGCCCTTGCTGGGGAGCTCTTAATCCTTTCAGAGGGTTAGCCAAGCAGAGAGGGTAACTAGATAGGAGGGCTCCAGGGAACTGCGGGAACACCCCCCCACACTGGGGCAGACCACTGCTCCCCTGGGCAAGGTGCCACGTCGGCCACCAGCAAGAAGGCTTTAGAATTGCAATTGAAAGCAATAGCCTGTTTTTGTTCCAAGTCATGGACTGGCCTCTGCCCCTCCCCCCACTACAGGCATCTGATGCCGGGCTGGTCCCCCGGCCCTAAGGAAACATAAATCATCAACAAAACGAAAAGGCAAGCAGCTCCCTGGGTTTAAGATTCCATTTGATATGTAAGAGACCAAGGATTAGTATTCAGCTTGTATTTAAAGCAAACAAACTCAGGAATCAATAAGGACAAGCGATCTAACCCAAGAAATGGGCAAAGAATATGCACGGAAAATTCACAGAAGACATTTCAAAAAAGCCCAGTCTCACGGCTAATCAGAGACATGCCCATTCAGCCCACGGCAAGACACGCTTTGGCCCCTAGCGGAGGAGCAAATGTTCCAATGTTCGTTCGGCAACACTAAGCATTTGTGAGGTCGTGGGGACACGGGACTCACGGTTGCTACTGGTGGTCACAGCGGCACATCCTCTCCAGGGCAATTTCCAGGAAAGCCGGACATGTCAACCCTTTAACACAGCAATTGCTCTGCTGGAGACATAGTTATATAATGGAAAAGGAATAATCCAGATCTATAGTGTCCGTGTAAATAGATCTTTAAAACATACTGTTGAGAGAAAAAAGGAAAGGCATCCAGCGCAACGTGTGCTGAGATTACAAAAGCCTAAGTATTGTTTATGGGAACAAAAAAATAGGAAAACTGAAAGCACTTATTACTTGATTGGCATGATTTGAAGTGCTTTCCAAATGATCAAATACACTGTTTATGGATTGGACACATATGAAAAACAAAAAAACGCACCTGGACACGACACGCATTCAATTTATGCCATTGGCTCTCAGTGACAGGCGGGTTGCAGGACGGCTATGAAAAGGACTTGAACTTGATCCATATTGTTTTATTTCTTTTATTTATAATTTTCTGTAACAAGTATGGCTCTATGTGAATTTGGAGTGGTGGGTACCTAGGTGTTTGTTACTTTAGCATGGGATTATGGTTGTTTTTTTTCCCCATATGAAATACTTAAGAAGGAAAACACAAGAGGGTGGGTGAACTTCCAGGAAGGGCATCTAAAACTTTCAAAAGATGGAGCAACTTCCTGGCATGGACAGAGGAAGACGCACTGATCCTGTCATGGGAAGGGCCAGGGCAAGACCAACACGCATGCGATGAGAAAGATCCCAGTCTGTCTCTGAAGTTCACGTGCCATACGCACAGGCAAGCCTCTGCCCTCAGTCCACACCTTCCCTCTTGTATGAGACACAGTTGCAGCTACATGGGCCAGTGCATCTCCTAATTCATGGTGGAGGAGAGACAGGTTCTCCCCTTTCACCCCCCCTTGCACAACAAGATTCACACCATCACTATCCGACACACCATTCTTCCAGCCCCGGACCACTTACTCATGCACGCCCCGCGGGGCTGCGTCCTCTCCTCTCCCTAAGTTGCACAAAGACACTAGGCTGCTGGGTGACCTGGGAGTGGCACCTGACATGGGAGTAGAGATGGCCGATGCCCGGGCAGGAGGGGACAACTTGGAACCTGTAAGAGCTGTCTGTCCTGAAATAAAGTTATAACTTTTAGGTACCGGCATAGATTGGTAACATATTTATACCAGCGACAACATATGGCTATTGTTCAAGAAAATGAAAGTGTTGGGGCGCCTGGGTGGCACAGCGGTTAAGCGTCTGCCTTCGGCTCAGGGCGTGATCCCGGCGTTATGGGATCGAGCCCCACATCAGGCTCCTCCGCTATGAGCCTGCTTCTTCCTCTCCCACTCCCCCTGCTTGTGTTCCCTCTCTCGCTGGCTGTCTCTATCTCTGTCGAATAAATAAATAAAATCTTAAAAAAAAAAAAGAAAATGAAAGTGTTGTATGGCAAACAAAACCCAAACGATGGTCATTTTTTTAACTGATGGCGCAGAATGACCGATGTTAAAAAAAGGTTGTCAGAAAAAAAGAGGAATATTGATTTAAGTCTCTTAGAAAAAAAAAAAAACACCTCAAAATAGATCAGTCTTGCATGTAAAACGTAAAATTACAAAATATTGAGGGGAAGAAAATGGGAGAAAATCTTTAGGATCTAGGGCTTGGGAAAAAGTTTTTAGACTTGACACCACAAATGTGGTCCGTAAAATTGATAACCGGACCCCATAAAAATTAACACTTTTTGCTCTGTGTACAACCCTCTTAAGAGTGTGAAAAGACGAGGCACAGAGTGGGAGAAAATATTTGCAAACCACATATCTGACAAAGGACCAGTACCTAGAATACATAAAGAACTCTGAAAAGTCAACAGTTAAAAGAACCCAAACAATTCAACTATAAAATGGGCAAAAGACATGACGATACATTTCACCAAAGATGGCAAATAAGTACATGGAAAGATATTCGACCTCATTCGCCATTAGGGCAATTCATATGAAAACCACCCTATCACTCCATATGTATCAGAATGGCGAAAATAAAAAATAGTGACAATACCAAATGCCGGCGAGGATGCTGATGACTCATACATTGTTGGTGGAACTGTAAAATGGTACAGTCATCCTGGAAAACAGGCAGTTCTTTTAAAAGCTAAACAGGCAACTACCATATGAGCCAGCAATTGCACCTTGGGGGCACTGATCCCAAGTAAAGAATTCTGTTCCCAGAGATTTATGTTCACACAAAAATCTGTACACAAATGCTTATAGCAGCCTTATATGAAAACACTGGAAATATTCCAAATATCTTCCAATGAGTAAGCCAATTGTACATCCATATCAAAGAATACTAGTTAGCAATAATAAGAAAGGAACTGTTGACATGCAAAGAAACCTGGATGAATCTCCAGAGAATTAGGCAGAGTAAAAAAACCAATCCTGAAAGGTAGCATACTGTATGACTCTGTCTACACAATATCTTGAAATTACAAAATCATGGAAGATTGCCAGAGGGTAAGCAGGAGCTGGAGGTGAGAAAGAATTAAGTGTAGTCATCAAAGAGAAAATTGAAGGACCATTGTGGAGGTGGAAATGTTCTGTATCTTGATGGTATCAATGTCATGATCCTGATTGTGATACTGTACTAATTTTGTAAGAGGTTACCCTTCGGGGAAACTAGATAAAAGATCTATGGGATTTGTTTGCATTATTTCTTACAACTGCATGTGAACGTTTAATGATCTCAAAATTAAAAGGTTAACTTAAAAAAAGTCCTTAGATTATCTAATATAGGGGACTGCTAACTCTTGACACATCTGGGTCCCCACTTCTCAGCATGCCTTTCTGTCATCACACCCAAGAGGTAAAATATTGGGCAGATGAGACCATGTCCTTTTCCCCAGAGTTATCAAGGAAAGCTAAACTGTTCAATGCATAATACACACACTTTCATGAATTTTTGTCAAGGTTAGCAGGTCCCTCCTCCCAAAAACACCCGTTGGTTTTTGAGCAAAAGAAGCCAGACACAAGAGCATATACTCTAAGATTCAAGAAGAGGCAAAATTAACCTATGGAGACTAGGAATCAAAACAGCGGTAGCCTCTGGTTAGGGAAGGAAATGGGCTGGAAATGGGCATGAGAGAAGTTTCTAGACCTGTGCTGTCTGTACGGTAACCGCTGGTCACGTGTGGCTGTGGGACACTTGAAATGTGGATAGTTTTCATGAAGGTGTTGTGAGTTTTAAATACCCGATTTGGAAGACTTTATTTAAAAAAAAAAAAAAGAATGTAAAACATTTCATTCGTCATTTTTTAAAGATTTGTTATATGCTAAAATGATATTTTGACTACTAAAAGAAAATGTATCATTAAATTAATGTCACCTACTTTTATTCCCTTGTTAATACGGCTACTAGAAAACTTGCAATTACATGTGTGGCTCATACTACGATCTACTGAAAAGCACTGGCTGAGAGTGACGGGCAGGTTCTAGATCTTGGGGTGCTGAGTATAGATTCGTTACCCAACATAACCTTCCTGAAGGACTCTAGAGCCTATTAGGGACTACAGAGCACTCCAGAGTGGTACGAGTGACAGTAAAGATGTGAGCAGCTCATCCTGTATTTTAGCATCTCGAATAAAACCACGAGTGCGTGTGTGCATATGTGGAGAAAGGATGCAGGAAATTATTATTGGAGTCTAGCAAACCCAAGAAGCCGTTTCTGAAAGCCTGAAGTTCCTGGGGTTGCGAGGCATTCACGCCGCGGGTCTTCCCTTGGGTCACTTGTAGGGAGCCCCTGGGGAATGCACACAGGAGCCGGGGGTGGGGGGGTGGGGGGGATGGGGGCTGATTCAAAACACTTGCTCCTTGGTGGGATCACTAAGGTACCCAGGAGGTTAGCTTATGACCTTAGCTTTCGAGAGACAAAACCGTCAATGGTTTCCGTTCACTTGGAGAACTAGAGAGAATCGCAGAGTGTCAGGAGGTTGGGAGGAGTTCACAAGGGTTCTAGCACAAGCGAGACTTCATGTGAGTAGGAAGGCTTCATACTTCAACCACAGTGTGCCTGAATTAGGGGATCAGGCCCAAAGCCCAGCCTCCTTAGGAATCACAGAATGTCTACAGAAATGTAGAGTGCTTCTTTCCTAAGTGGCCTATTTTACCAACAAGCCATCGGGCAGAGAGATTGAGTGACTTGCCTAAAGCCACTCTGAACTGGAAGTGGTAGGTCTGGGACTCGCTCCCCTGTCATCAGATTCCCACAGTGAGAAACACATACGCACCAAAAAGGTTCACAAAACAGCATTCGTAAGCTGGAAACACAGCTTGTTTATTTCTGAAGGGCGAGGCACCTGGCAGGATTATTGGTACTTGTCATTTATTAGGACACTCCCCTAGCAAGTCCTATTCAAGGAATGAAATTACATCTTGTACTTTGGTTTGCTCAACATATGATAAGCCAAAAAAAAAAAAAAAAAATTGTGAGCACAGGCATGTTACATACCCTGAGCAGCCCAGCTTGGTGTAGGCAATTACCCTTCCAGAACTGTCTCCCTCCTACTCTCCAAAGTTCCTAAACCGTGGGCCTCGAGGTCACTGTAGGAGTGCACAAACCCATTGTTACCAAGCACTACCTGTAAAATAGTTCATCGCTGCAATGGGTTGAAGATCTCTTTAGCACCAGGCTATGAGTTGAAGATTTTCTTTTTTCTTTTTTTTTTTTTTTTAAAGATTTTATTTATTTATTCGACAGAGATAGAGACAGCCAGCGAGAGAGGGAACACAAGCAGGGGGAGTGGGAGAGGAAGAAGCAGGCTCATAGCGGAGAAGCCTGATGTGGGGCTCGATCCCATAACGCCGGGATCACGCCCTGAGCTGAAGGCAGACGCTTAACTGCTGTGCCACCCAGGCGCCCAGAGTTGAAGATTTTCTTAATGTGACCTTATTTAACTCTCAAACAATATTATTTACATATGACAAAGGTCAAGTTCAACTTAGTCCCAAACCTACCAGCTAAAATGGTTCATTTGAACCCGGATCTGCCTGGCTTCAACATTTCTGCCTATAGATTGAATAAAGTAAAGAATGTGGGGACACCTGGGTGGCTCAGTCGATTAAGCGGCTGCCTTCAGCTCAGGTCATGATCCCAAGGTCCTGGGATGGAGCCCCGTGTTGGGCTCCCTGCTCAGCGGGCAGTCCGCTTCTCCCTCTCCTTCTGCCCCTCACCCTGCTCGTGCTCTCTCTCTCTCTCTCTCTCTCAAATAAGTAAATAAAATATTTTTTAAAAATTAAAGAATATGGGGGAGGCTGGGAGGGCTTGATACCCAGGATTCAAAAAAATTCAAGCACAGGTAAAATTTCATGCAAGGACATGGGTTTCATACTTCAAACTACAGCCCTATCGTCAGAGGGATCAGCTTCAAACTCCAGCCTCATCCACAAGGCTTTCCCAGTCCCATTCCCACCAATCGGATTCTTCCCTGGTTTAATTGCCATCCTCCAAGGAACAGCACCCTTTCTGCTTCGTATCAGAGGGTCTACGGTCTTCCCCTATAGATCCCTTTTAGGCAAAGAACTCAGTGAAAACAAGGTCATTCTTCTTTATACCCCCCCACTGAAGCCTCCAGACCAGAGTGCCATCTACGGCATGAGAGGCAGGAAACGGTAGCCAAATTGATACGCACCATTCACTGGTTACAACGTCTAAGTCTGTAGTTTATTTTCTATTGTTACATTTAGGCTAGAGGATCCCCAGTGTAATGTGTAGGGATATCATTACCAGACCACTTGTTAATCATCTTTGGGGAATCATGGGAAGATTCTATTTTTTGTAACTACTATAGTTTCCAACCAAAATGCTTCCAGGCTTGGGGCACCTGGGTAGCGCAGTCGTTAAAGCATCTGCCTTCGGCTCAGGGTGTGATCCCGGCATTCCGGGATCGAGTCCCACATCGGGCTCCTCCGCTGGGAGCCTGCTTCTTCCTCTCTCACTTGCCTGCTGTGTTCCCTCTCTCGCTGGCTGTCTCTCTGTCACATAAATAAATAAAATCTTTAAAAAATCTTAAAAAAAAAATGCTTCCAGGCTTAATACAATCCCCTCACGTAGGGATAGCATTTTATAGTTTCCAATAGTGGTCCGACCTGATTACAGCCATTCCCCTAGAGCGTTAGTCCACGAAGTTCACTGACCCCTCTGAACTACCATCAGCGCGGAGTCACTGGAGCCCCAGCTCTGAGCATCATTCTTAATTATGAAAGCCTTAAGCCAATGATCTAGGTCTTTCTCAGCGCCAAGTGCTCCCAAAGCCCCAGATGCAACTGGGAGGCAGCCCCAGGCCAGCTTCAGAGGTCTGGAGGAAGTTTGCTCATCTCAAGTTCATCAAGGAATCTTACCCCCCAGGCTCCCTGAAGCCCCAGCCTGGCCCGTCCATTTCCTTGGGGAAAGGGGAAGTGTGGACAAGGGAAAGGAGCCGGTGGTTCACGAGATCTGGAGAACAGTAAGAACTTCTTTCCTCCTGGGGGAAAAGGCTCTGAACAACCCCAACTTTGATGGAGAGCGGTTTGTCTGGCAGATCCAAGGTCTGGACTTGTGGCTGGGTGGAGGCTACCATCCGGGCAGCTGTATAGAAGGAAGAACCAGGGGCAAGAAAGAAGCCACTGAAAAGGGAATTTTCTCCTACCTTTTTTTTTTTTTAAGATTTATTTATTTATTTGCCAGAGAGAGAAAGAGAGAGAGAGAGCACAAGTAGGGGGAACGCCAGGCAGAGGGAGAAGCAGGCTCCCTGCTGCGCAAGGAACGGGATGTGGCACTCATCCCAGGATCCTGGAATTATGACCCCAGGCGAAATCAAGAGTCATGGCGGTTAGCTGACGGAGCCAGCCGCATGTTCTCTCCTACTTTTAAATCAGTTGGAATTCCTACCCAGACTCCATCTGAAGGTCTCAGGGATCGGACCTGCCCCAAAGGAAAGGCTGAGCAGAGCAAGACTTTGTCAATCCAGCAAGTAGGTAGCATTAATGACAAACTCACCGGGGTCAGAGGTTAGGTCACGCACTCAAGGTCCCACAGTGGGTAGGTGGAGAAGCCAGGGCTGTAACCCAAGGCAGTCTGGCTTCAAAGTTCTTGCTCTTTCCTAACAGGAAAAACTGGGAATCTGATAAGTAATAGATCTGGGGTGGGAGTTGGGCAGCCGAAAAGCAGGCTTTGTGTGTGCCTAGATCAGAAAAAGCAGAGAGCAGAAGTCCAGGAGCTTTCTATACCATTACACTTGGAACACTGAGTAGTGATCACCTGACTTATCTTTTCCCCCACTAGGCTGCAAGCGTCTGGAAGGCTGGGTCCCTTGGCTTCTATATCCAAAGCACCCACCAGGTGCTTGACATGACATATGTGCTCAGGAATGTCTGTTGGAGCGCCTGGGTGGCTCAGTTGTTAAGCACCTGCCTTCGGCTCAGGGCATGATCCCGGCGTTCTGGGATCGAGCCCCGCATCAGGCTTCTCTGCTGGGAGCCTGCTTCTCCCTCTCCCACTCCCCCTGCTTGTGTTCCCTCTCTCGCTGGCTGTCTCTATCTCTGTCGAATAAATAAATAAAATCTTAAAAAAAAAAAAAAAAGGAATGTCTGTGGACTGCTTGAGACTCTGGAGGGTTTCCGAAGGGGAAAGAGGGAGTGAAATCGGGCCAAATCACCACAGTCAGTAGAAAAGGGTTCAAGCACAGGGGAGGGATGGGAAGGAATTAGGCCAAATGCTCAGGGAACCTTCTCTCTCTGGACAAATGGATCTCCTCCCGCTGCAGAGAGAGAAGTTCTCCGAGGCCTGGTGCCTATACCCTGAGACTGTAGGCCTGTACCAGGCAAGGGCTCTGCAGTGTATACACAAAAATGTCAAAGGTCAGGAGCGTTGCTATGTGACCAGAAGTGGCCTGATTTAGCATCGTGAAACATGTCTGCTTTTAGGAGTAACTTTCCTTGGGGTCCTCACACTGTAAGAGGGCACTCACTGAGGAGTCCAGAGGTGGGGCTTGGACGCTAGGAGTATCGATGGTGGAACCTGCCTAGGGAGGCACGGTGAGAAAACCCAGCTGTCTTTTATTTATTTTTTTTAAAGATTTTATTTATTTATTTGTCAGAGAGAGAGCGCTCTGGGGCACAAGCAGGGGGAGGGAGAAGCAGGCTCCCTGCTGAGCAAGGAGCCTGATGTGGGACTTGATCCGAGGACCCTGGGATCCTGACCTGAGCCGAAGGCAGACACTTAACCGACTAAGCCACCCAGGTGTCCCAAAATCCAGCTGTCTTCATCACAAACCCATCTACTGACCAGCCTGGAGCCCCTGGGCTTTCCCAGAAAACTACACATAGCCATCTTAAAGCACTGCATGCTTTCTAGTTACCAGGAACCAGCAAGTTCAAAACGTTGTGATCTTGGAGTTTTAGCCAAAAGAGGAATTTGCTTCTTCTTCCAATCCCCCACCCCCAACCATCCTATTTTTGCTAACCAAACAGTTCTCTCAGAGGAGATGCCCCTTTGTTCTCCTCCATTTTCGCCCTGACTTAGTGGCTGGCCCATCTGGGGGGCAGGGCATGCTCAGTGGTGCCCAGGCCTCCCCAGTCTGGGTGCTGAAGATAACCACCACTGATGCCATCAGTGGGCTCCCAGCTCTGCTTAAGCAACCAACACACGTTCGCGCGTGCAGCCTTACTGCTGGAGAGGCAGCAAAGCTCCGGGGAATGGGCACCTGCCAGCCCCCATCCCACCTTTTGCACTGAGGACAAGGAAACAGGCCCAGCAGGTAGCAAGGCGCAAAAGCAGTGTTCCTCAGCACCTAACGTCAGCACCTAACGAGGAGAGGGGACACCACTGAGCTTAGCCGCCTGGCAAGACAGGCCAAAGATCCCCACGTTTATCCCTTCATGAAAGGGGGTCCAGCTCAGAGAGAGTGTTCTGAAAACAGAGCCTTGCCCCTGCCCCTCTTTCTCAGGCTAGACTGCTGAAGGCCCAGGCTCCTGGCCTTCCGTGTGTGCTCATGTGTGGAAGGAACCAAGACTCCTGGACCAGAACTCGGAGTCAGCACAGGGTCACTGCCAGCCACCAGCTGCAGCCCCAGTCTGCGCGAGCCAGGCCAGCATTTCCTGTTGCCTAGGTGCTGGGTGCGGGGTACCTGCTCCCCAGCGCGGGCCATCCAGAGGTGTGGCAGCCGCCAGCCTGCCAGCCTGCCAGCCAGAGTGGGATCGGCCCCCAGGGAAGCTCTGCAGGCGCCCCCCCAAACTCCCTCCCGGGGGGCCAGGGCCACCCCCTCCTTCCCGGGCCCGCGTACCTGAGGGGGCGGACGCCCTGCAATCTCGCTTCCTGCCAACCCCGGGCGAGGACGGCGCGGGTCCCCAGCACCCCGGGGCTCCTGGCGCACAGCCTCGCGAGGCGCAGCATCCCGACGTAGATGGCCATGGTTCTCTACGCGCTTCCCGGCCCGAGGAAACTTTTAAAGTGAGCCGAGGCGGGGCCAGCGCCGAGCGGGCGGGGAGGCGGGGAGGGTCGCCTCTGCCTATGGGGTGCGGAGGCCTGGGGCCGGCGGGGCGGGGCGGGGCGAGGCGCGGAGGAAGCGGCTACGCTCGGGGCCACCTTCCCCTCGGACCCGCGGCCCTCCCCTCCCACCTCGAAGACGTGCCACGGGTTTCCCTCCGGATCCGAAGGCCTCGGGCTGCGGCCGGCTCCTCTCCCGACCACTAGAGGCCTAGGTTTGTGGGCGCAAGGGCTTGTTGATTGCTCGGAGAGGGAGCCCGCGCGGGTCGTGAGTGCGGGCCGGGCGGCGAGGCCCAGACGCGTCCATCCCCGGAGCCCCGTTTAGCGCGCGGGTCCCGTGCTGCCTCCCTGCTCCTGGGGTTGCGAGCAAGAGGCCAAGAGAGCCGGCGCGAAGCCTGGAGCAGAGGGCCCGCGGTGGGTGGGGAGGCGGCCAGGACCAGAGTGCGGTGGGCAAGCCCCCTCCGGGGCCAGAAGTCAGCTAAAGGGACGCCAGTTGGTACCCCTGGCTCTTATGGGGCAGCCCTGACCCCTGCTGTGCACCGTGTAAGGTGGCATCAGGGACTGGAACGTGTGCTTCTCATCCCCCAGCTATTCGGGCTTAGGGCACAGTTCCGCGCCCTGCCCAAGGCGTGAGGGGAAAGCTGTACAGAGGCTCAGCCCAGGGCGCCTGTTCCCGCTCTGGGCCTGGCTGGGAAGGTGGCGCTGGGCACCACACAGTGGCACACATGTCAGTTTCACGCCGTCTTAACCCTTCCTCCAGACGAGGAGGAGGACAGCAATGGGCGGGGGGTGGGGTTGGGGCGGGGGGAGGCTGTGGAGGGGTGACCTCCCCTTTCCTGCCCCAGAGACAGAGATGAAAATCTGGGCCCAGCAGAAAACGTGGTTAGGGGCGGGGCCTGACAGTAGAAGACCTTTGCCCTCATCTCCCGGACTTTGGCTCAACTGACGTCCTGAGAAGGGGACCATGCTGCTCTTGGTCACCACACTGAGCGTGACCTCAGATCCCCCTGAAACCCTGACTCCTGGGGAAGGTCTGCCCCCTTCAAGCTGTGTGATAGCGGAGGAAGGAGGATGGGGGGTGGGGTGCAGAGAAGTGATGAGGCGCTGAGCTCTCAAGAGCCCACCTTCCTGATGGGACTAACTTGCTGACTCGGATAGCTGGTCCCAGGAATGGAATGCCCTGGAGCACATCCCAGGTCCAGGGGATCAGCTCTGCCAGTGCCTTGCTGGGTGGCCCTGGACCCGTGAAGTGGTGTGTGGGTATTGCTCTCACAGACACTTCTAGTTTCCTTGCTAGTTTGAGGGTCAGCCCTGGGGGGAGGGGAGAGGGGAAGAGAAGGATGAATTCCTCTTGAACTTGCTCCGGCCTCTGCTCTCCATACTCAGGCTTCCGTGACTTCCCAGACACGAGAGCCTGGGGGTAGCAGCCGCCAGCGTCAGGGGAGCTTCCAAAGCCAGACTCTTCGGAAGGGTTCTATCTGGCCTTCACAATGACCCTGCAAGGAGCAGGCGTGCCTTGGAATATGTTGCTGTTTTTATGCATGAGGAAACTGAGGGGCGCCTGGCTGGCTCCATGGGTGGTGGAGGTGTCCCCCCACCTCTTGCAACTCTTGATCTCAGGGTTGTGAGTTCAAGCCCCATGTTGGGTGTAGAGATGACTTAAAATCTTGAAAAAAAAAAAAAAGAAAGAAAAGAAAAGAAAAAAAGGAAAAGAAACTGAGATCCAGGGAGGTTCAGCTACCTGGCCAAGGTCAAGGTGAGCACAGTGAGCACAGGCCAAGGCTCAGGCCACACTTACTTCGTAGCTTCAGGCAGGTCACAGGGCCTCTCCAGCCTCAGTCATCATCTTTAAAATGGGGACAACAGGGGCACCTGGGTGGCTCAGTCGGTTGGGTGTCTGCCTTCAGCTCGGGTCATGATCCCAGCGTCCTGGGATCGAGCCCCGCATCGGGATCCCTGCTCCTCAGGAAGCCTGCTTCTCCCTCTCCCACTCCCCCTGCTTGTGTTTCCTCTCTCGCTGTCTCTCTCTGTCAAATAAATAAATAAAATCTTTAAAAATAAATAGATAAAGAATAAAATGGAAAACAGTAAGTGTTGGCGAGGAGGTGGAGAAACCGAAAGCTTTGTGCATTGTAAGAGAATGTAAAATGGAGCAGTCCCGGTGGACAGCAGCATGGCAGTTCCTCAAAAAGTTAAAAACGATAACTCCATGACCTAGCAACTCCACCTCTAGGTTTGTACCCCAAGGAATTGCAAATAGGAACTTGAGCAGACATTTGTACACTTATGTTCGTAGCGGCATTATTCGAAATCGCCGAAAGGTGAAAACAAGCCAAATGTCCCTTGGCGGATGATCGGGTGGAGAAACGAGAGGTGGTGTGTCCGTACGATGGAATATTATTCAGCCTTACAAAGGAGGGAAACTCTCACATGTGCTGTAAGAGCAACGAACCTTGAGGACATCCTGCTAAGTAAAATGAGCCAGACACGAAAGAGCAAACGCTTACACGAGGTACCTGAGGTAGTCACATGCCACCGGAAGTCGAATGGTGGTTGCCAGGGGCAGGGGGGAGGGGGAGGGGGAAATTAGTGTTGAATGGGTATAGAGTTTTCATTTGAGAAGATGAAAAGGTTCTGGAGATGGATGGTGGTGATGGTTGCACAACAGCGTGAGGGAACTTAATGCCACTGAACTACGCACTTAAAAATGGTCAAAAAATGGGCGGCGCTTGGGTGGCTCAGCTGGTTAAGTGTTTGCTCTTGGCTTCGGTTCAGGTCATGATTTTGGGGTCCTGGAATGGAGCCTCTCCTAGGACTGCGTGCTCAGCGCAGAGTCTGCTTGTCTCTCCCTCCCTCCCCTTCTGCTCCTCCCCCTCTCCCTCGCGTGCACGCTCTTTCTCGCAAATAAAGGCTTTAAAAAAGTGGTTAAAATGGTTAAAATAAAATGCTAATTTTTATTTATGTCTATTTTGTTACAATAAAAAAAGAGTTCTCTTTGGAGCATGGGACTGGGAGGAGGGGTAGAGCAGAGAACCGATGCTTTTTTTCTTGAAAAGCCTTTTTCTTGTTTTATTTTCCTAAGACAATGTACATGTTTGTTTGGTTTTTGTGGGTTTTTTTTAGATTTTATTTATTTACTTATTTATTTTTAAAGATTTATTTATTTATTTGACAGAGAGAGAGAGACAGCCAGTGAGAGAGGGAACACAAGCAGGAGGAGTGGGAGAGGAAGAAGCAGGCTCCCAGCAGAGCAGGGAGCCCAATGCAGGGCTCGATCTCAGGACCCTGGGATCACGCCCTGAGCTGAAGGCAGATGCTTAACGACTGAGTCACCCAGGCGCCCTCAGATTTTATTTATTTTTAAGCAATCTCTACACCCACTGTGGGGCTTGAACCTACAACCTTGAGGTCAAGGGTCATGTGCTCTATCAACTGAGCCAGCCAGATTCTCCGTACATGTTTTATCTCAATAAAAAAAATTTTTTTTGAGAGAGAGAGAGAGAAAGGGAGAGAGCATGGGTGGGGAGGGGTGGAGGGAGAAGGAGAGAGCAAATCTTTTTTTTTTTTAAAGATTTTTATTTTATTTATTTGACAGAGAGAGAGAGAGAGCCAGAGAGAGAGGGAACACAAGCAGGGGGAGTGGGAAAGGAAGAAGCAGGCTCCCAGCACATGAGCCTGACGTGGGGCTCGATCCCAGGACCCCGGGATCATGCCCTGAGCCGAAGGCAGACGCTTAACGACTGAGCCACCCAGGCGCCCCGAGAGAGCAAATCTTAAGCAGGCTCCCTGCCTAGCCCTGAACCCCACACGGGGCTGGATCTCCTGACTGTGAGATCATGACCTGAGCCGAAATCAAGCGTGGGACACTTAACCCATTCAGCCCCACCAGGCGCCCCTCAATAAAATTTTTTACTAGCAGGCTTCTTGATGAGTCCCACTGATGATGTACAGAGACTAGCGTGTTTGGTGAGGTTTTTTTTACAGCAAAGCAATGAGTGCAAAGGGGTTGCTTAGGCTGGCGATTAACCTCGGACTCAGGGAAGAAATCCAGCTCAGCCACCTTTTCTCTCAATGACCATGGGCAAATTTCTTTTCTCTGGTGCAATTTTTCATAGCTCTCTGTTGTAATCGACTGGCTAAGAAAAATGTCACTTTTAAAGAATCTTCTTTGCTGGACGTCTGAGGCAGGAGCTCTCTGGGTAGAAATGCAGAGCTCCCAAAGGAGAGGAGGAAAGAAGAGACTGCTAGCAGCCTAGGCAAAGGAAAAGGGAGAGGAGGATGAGGAAGGGTTCTCATTTTGTTTTGTTTTGTGTGTTGTTGTTTTTCTAAAGTAGGCTCCATGCCCAAGGTGGGACTTGAGCTCATCACCCTGCGATCAAGAGTCAGATGTTTTGCCGACTGAGGGAGCCAGGTGCCCCTGGATTCTCATTTTGAACAAAGAGATGACAGTCCCTGAAGACAACAGAAGGCTCACCCTCTGTCTGTCCGATCTGGTAGCCGGTACCCAAAACAAAAAACAAACAAGAAGGCTGATTTAAAAAAAAAAAATCGTTCTAAAAGTGGCTGTTTCTGATATTCAAACTGGAAGTGAAAATCAGGAACTTATTCTGAACTGCTGTGTGGAGTAACAATATTGCGATTACAACTAAGCACTGATGGCAGACACAGGCAGGTAGGATCTTAAAACAATCACAGTTTTCTGGCAACTCAAAACTGAAAAACTTTAAACCAGCTGCAATCCTAGCGGTTGCCAAAGGTTGTGAAAGCCTTGCTTTTGTAAGAAAGGGAGGGCGAAAATCCTTTTTGGATGGTGTAATTTTCAACTTTTCTTGGCTGAAAGTCAGGAACTAAGGTCAACTGTGAAATAAGTCTTGGGTAAGGACCCAGTGTTATCAGATCAAAGCAAATTCATCTCCCTTTACTCATTCGTTGGTTCTGCGGATATTCATTGAGTACCTTTTTGGTACCAGGCACAGTGCTGGGCCCTCCACCTGGAGATATGAATGAGGAAGGATATCTGACCTCAGGGAACCCAGTGTCTTCCAGAGAACGCTCACCCTGAGACTGGTGATGACATGCGATGTGGCTGGTGCTGTGGGAGTAGGGGTAAAGGGGACAGGTACCTACCCTGGGCATGTCCCAGAAGGTCCCCTAGAGATCTGAGCTGATTCCTTGAAAAATGAGCTGTGTATGAATTTCCTAGGGCTGCTGGAATAAATTACACACATTTAGTGGCTTAAAAACAACAGAACTTTATTCTCTTACGGTTCTGAAGGCCAGAAGTCTGAAGCGAGTCTTATGGGACTAAAATCCACGGGTTGGCAGTGCTGGTTCTTTTTGAGGCTCCAGGGGAGAATTGTTTCTTGTCTCTTCCAGTTTCTGGTGGCTTCAGGTCCTCCTCGCTTGCAGCTCCATCACGTCTAATCTCCCTCTGCCTCCTCCTCCTCCATGTCCCATCTCCTCTGCCTCTCTTCTAAAGGACACTCGTGATGACATTGAGGGCCCACCTGGATGATCCTGGATAATCTCTCCATCTCAAGATCCTCGATTTAATCACATTTGAAAAGTCCTCCTTGCTGTGTAAAGTAACGTAGTCACGGGTTCTGGGGATTAGGTCGTGGACGTCTTGGGGAACGTTATGCAGCCCACCACAGACCGGACTGGGAGGAGAAACTGTGGATGACCAATGGGATGTTCCAGGGGGAATACATATCAAGGGAATATGGAAAACGTGTCTGTGAAGGCAGAGAACCTGTGCATTCTGGGAGTTGCTGTTAGTTTTGTTAGGGGAGCAAAGAGTGCTTTTTGGGGAGGAATGAGGGATCAGGTAAGGTCTATGAGAGAGGCAGTCAGGGCATATATTACAATGATTAGGGACTGTATTCCCAGTGAGCCCACAGCTAGTGTGTAGCATGTGGTAGGTACTCAGTACACTTTCGGTGGTTTGAGTCAAATGAATGACTCAGACAAGTAATAATTGTAAAATGCCTACTGTACATTTGTGGGAGGTAAAAATATACAAAGGATCTCCAGGGCCACCTGGCTGACTCAGTCAGGAGAGCATGCAACTCTTGATCTCAGGGTTGGTTGTGAGTTCAAGCCCCATGCTGGGTGTAGAGCTTACTTTGAAAAAAAAAAAAAAGGCAGCATTCTTGAAAAGGATCTCCCTTTGGTGGGATTCAAGCCCTATGATCAAGAAGTGAGGCCTTTTAGTCCTTAGCCGTGGGTCAGGATGCTTCCAGAGCTGGTACCACGACCCAAGCCAACACTTCTTGCCACTTGGCCATGTTCGGTGTATAGGCAACGTCTTCCCTCATGGTCTCAAGAGGGCAGTTCCAGGCCTCAGACTCAGACAGAACCAGCATGACCGCCTTTGATGATCCAGGAGAGCCTTTCCCTGGAGCGATGCAACAGACGCCCCTGGGTTCCACCTCTTTCACTGTTACTCTTGCCCACACGCAGGTGCAAAGCAGGGCACAGTACTGCGGGCGTGGGGTCACTGCAGGGCATCCACAGATATGGCTCACTTTTGGTCAGCCATCACTTCTGGTAATCAGGTGAGTATTTCCGGAGGAGGGGTCATCCAGACTGGGCCTTGAAGGATAAAAAGGATGGTGACCTTGCAAGGGCAGGAAAGGGCATTCCAAGCTGAACGGCACGCACGCAGGGGAGGAGGTGGGAACGTATACTTCAGCAGGGTTTCAGGAAGCATTTTTTCGAGTGCCTTCCAGGGGATGGGAACTTCGTGTATCTTTTTTCCCATTTAATCTTTGTTAAAAATATAGCTTCCTCGGGGTGCCTGGGTGGCTCAGTCGGTTAAACATCTGCCTTCGGCTTATCGGGTTGGGCAGGCCCCTTGCGGCTATTTTTTTTTTAATCTCACGAGGTTAAGTGTTCTTGGCAATTCTTGTTCATTTATCCTTCCGTATGAATTTGATTTTCCCCCCTGCTATATGTATTTTCAGATCGTTTTTACCCAGTTCTAAAAACAAAAATCTTATTGGGATTTCTAATTGTGATTGCTTTAAATTTAGAAATTTACTTTGGGACGGACTGATTTATGGTGAACATGGCATCTCTCTCTATTTGTGGAAGTATTTAACACAAGTCCATGTAAATAAATAAACCATAAAGAGACAGATCATTGCCTTAAAAGGTACTTTGGGAGCTCCAATCCTCAAGGGCTAACCGAGTCTCTTTTTTTCAACCCACCACCCACTACTGGCTGAAGAGACCCAGCTGCCCTTAGAAAAAGTTGACTTCTTGCATCATGCTATTTGGCCCTTACTCACAGGTGTCTCTGTGTGGGTCCTTGGCACACTTCCCCGTTTTCTTATGCCCATTCTACAGAAGGAGAAACAGGGGCTTGGAGAGGTAGGGTGACTTGCCAGAATGGCACTGCAGCTAACAGTCACAGAGCTGGCCTGATACCCAAACTTCTTCCAGGAAGCTGCTACATCCTGCCCTGGTCCTGATCTTTGCCTTCTCAAGGGCCGTGGTGCTTTGTTCTCTTTGGCAGCTCCCCAGACAACCTGGACATCCAGGCACAAGGTGGCACTCGGTTTGGGGGCTGCAGCCAAGGGCCCGTCTATTGTTCCCACGGAAAAAGCTGCCCACAGATGACAGGCTCCATTTTCGCATGAAGCTGCCTTGGGACAACAACAACAACAACAACAACAACAACAACACCTTTCTCAGAGTGAATAGTTGTTGTCAATTGCCCACTCTTCCACGCCGCCTCCCTGGGCTACGACTCTGCCTGTCATTTGACCCATTATGCCACCTCCTCCATGGTGCCTTCCTGCTATCTTCCTTCCTCCAGGCTCTTTTTCCCCACCGTGCTGGGTATGACGCATGTTTCGTGAAATACATTCACCTCCTTACGGTGACTGTCTTTAAATAGCTAGAAGTCAAGTACCTCTCTGAGCCTCAATGACTTTCTTTGAAAAACCGAAATAATGTCTGCTTTGTAAGGCTGTTGTGAGTTCAAGAAATAACATATGTAAATCATAGCCCCGGACAGAATGCTCTTAAATATGTAGGTCTGATGTTATCCCTTCAGACACATACCCGCACAGCCCTGTACGTTTACATACGTTTTGTCTGTATGTGTTAGGGCCCTTATCCTTTCTACTTTATATAATGATTACTTGTGTTGACTGTAGGCTCCTTGGGAGCAGGGATGACAGGGTGTAGTGAAAAGAAACAGGATTTGGAGTGAAAAGATTTGAGTCTGCCCCTCTGTGACTGGGGACAAGTTACCTCTCCCCGAGTTTCTTCCTTAATAAAGAAGAGACAACAGGGGTGCCTGGCAGGCTCAGTCAGTTAAGGGGTTAAGCGTCGGACTCTTGATTTTGGCTCAGGTCAGTCATGATCTCAGGACCCTGAGATAGAGCTCCCCATCCCCCCACTCACATGAATGCACCCTCGCTCTAAAAAAATAAGAGAGAGAGAGAGAGAGAGGACAATAAAATGTGCTGTGTAGTCTCTTCGTGTACTTTTTCACAATGAGATAATGGATGCTCAAGGGCTTTAGAGATTGCCAAGTGCTAATGTCCAATTATTCAATTGCCTTGTCTGGTTCCCAGAAGCCTTGTTGGGGGTGGAGGGGTGTGCACCAGGATTTGTGAAATGAATAGGTCGCTGCACTGACTTCATTTGATCTTCGCAGTTGCCCTCTGAGAGAAGCTTTGATGTCCCCATTTCAACGATGAGCAAACTGAGGTGCGAAGTGGGTAAAGTGCTTCACTTGTTCATTCATTCATTCATTCAGCAGACCTTTGACTGAGAACCACCATGCCTCAGACGCTCAGACACTGGGGGTACAAAGACAAAATCCCTCCCTCACAGTCCAGAGAGGAGGACAGACACATAAAGATAAGTATAGCCCAAGGCAAATTCTGAATTATGGCTAGTATTTATCAGTTCCTTACTAAATGCCAGTCACTACGGTAAGCTCAGGAAGCTTGCCGTGTTTTGTTCATTCAATGCTCGGCAGACTCTACCGTTAGGCACCATTATTATGCACATTTCTCATCTGTCCCTAAATAAGGCATGGTGATTGCTTGGGCTTTCATAAATAGCAACTGGCCAAGCCAGAGGCCCTGCCTTAGCCCCCAAGCTCTATCACCTCTGATAGTAAGGTAGCACGTAGGACATTATCAGAGTCCCAAGGAGAGACCCCTCACTAGCTCTGGAGTTCATGGTGGTCCGGGGAGGTTTCCCGAAGGACTAGAAATGAGCGAAGCAGAGGTGCCTTGGGAAGCAAGGCCATCCCAGGAAAGGGAAAGGTGTGGACTCTGATGTAGGAAAGACCTTAGGGTTCAAAGCCGGTGGCCAAGAAAGAATTCTTGAGACACTTTGGTGCAAAAAGGTGGTTTTATTAAAGCATGGGGACAGGACCCGTGGGCAAACTGTTATCTACTTTCAAGTTGGGAGGTTGTTAAGGATAGCCTAAGTCTCTAAGGAATTTTGGAAGCAGGTTTCCAGAACCTTGAGGGGGCTAGCTGTTGTTGAAAAAGGTAATTTATTACTGTTTAATAAAACCTTAGTCGTGAGACCCTTCAGATGCATATTGGTGGGTCACGTGCTTGGGGGATGATTGCCAAGGTGTATCTTAGGAGGGTTTAGAGATAAAGGAAGTTTCCAAAGGAATTTTTATGTGTTAAAGTAGACTCATAGAATCCTGGGGGGGGGGGCAGGGGGGGTCTGGCTTGCTTTGCCCTCAGCAAGGTATTAACATGGAGGGACCTGAGCTCCGAGAGGAGTGTCACTCTGCCTGTTTTAAGGACTTATCAGTGGGCTGTAAGTAGTAAGGAAATTTAATAATTTTTCTTCTGCCTTTGTTTCCTACATCGGAGGCCACCTAATGGAAGTCTACACAGCATCCCAGGCAGGGAGGGACTGGGGTTTGTGAGGAGACTGCAGAAGCAGGCAGGGACCAGTCTAGAAAGGAGAGTGGTCCATATTCTAGAGGTAGCCAGAGGTTTGAAGGGTTTTAAGCAGAGGAAAGACTTGGTTAGATTTTTAGAACGATCATCTGGGGAGCTGGGTAAAAGTGGATGGCAGGGAGAGAGACTCAGTAATCCAGGTGAGAGGTTTTGGCGGCCTGGGCAAGGGCTGGGGCAGGGAAGAGGAGATACGAGAGATTTCCGGGTGATGATCATTTCGGGATTAAGTAAAGAGGACAGAGAGCAATTTTGAAAGACGCGTGCAGTTATGGCTCCTAATCCAGGGGAACGGGGTAATCTGATGAAGTCATCTTGGGATGTAACCTAAGTCTTTTGGCGCCCAGTCCCGTGCCCTTTCGCCTCCTGGCGCTGCCAGCGACGGTGGCGCATCATCGGGCCACTGGCAACCGAACTCGCAGCTTTGAACCCCACCCTTCCGGAGGTGGCGGCCACTGCAGTGCGCCCTCCTAGACGGGAGAGGGCGCTCCCGCACTAGCCAGGGCCGCTCTGGCCCCGCCCGTCTCAGTGGCCGCGGAAGGTGACGTGGACACGGAAGTGGTCGTCGTCGCGGCGGCACCGGTGGGAGCGGGGCGCGGGGCTCAGAGTGCAGCGGGCGGTCGGGCGGACGGCCGCGTCTCGCACCTGCGGCGGCGGAGGACGCGGGCGTTGTCGGTTGGGTGCGAGTCCCCTGAACCGACGAGCGGCTTCTCAACCCCTCTCCTGTGGGAGCCCCCGGAGCCGGGACCGCTCGGCCGGCGTCACCATGACCAAGGCCGGTAGCAAGGGCGGGAACCTCCGCGACAAGCTGGACGGCAACGAGCTGGACCTGAGCCTCAGCGACCTGAACGAGGTCCCCGTCAAGGAGCTGGTCAGTATAGCCCCGCGAGGCCCACGTGCCAGCCCGAGACTGGCGCTGGCCCCTGTGCGGGTCGCCTCCTTTCCTACGCCTCAGTTTCCAGATCTTAAAACTAGGGGGGAGGAGTGGGGCTAAGTTCTCGGGGAGCCCACCTCTGCCCCCAGTTTTCTTCCTGGGGTGTACACGTGTCACTTTGGCGCAGTTCCAGAAGATGAGAAGGCGCTGCTTGTTTGGCCGTGGGCTTTTTACGGATCGGGAGTGAATCTCCCCTCCCATCTGGGGGGCTTTCACAGCGCTCAGCTCCGTGTCTGACTCAAAGTAGGCGCCCACGGAGTGGTTGCCGGCTGTTCGGAGAATGAATGAATAAATGAATGAATGACTCCTCTGAGAAGTAGGCCTCTGGGCAGACCTGGGTGTGGCCCGGAACCGTGCATTTCTAGGAAGCTGGCAGTCCCAGCTGGCTGTCCCGGCCCTGAGGCATCCTTCCTTGAGGCACGTGTAGTGTCACTGCTTGGTTGGCAAGGGCTCTTCCCAACTCAGCCTGAACTGGCTGGAATCCAGTTGCTGCTGCCCACCCCACCACCTATCTCCTCCCACACTTGCCGCCAGGAAACTGAGGCCTGAGGTCCCAGGAAGATTACGCAACTGGTTTGTTGGCAAAGTGGAGTTAAATCATAATCCCTGCTTTTCCCACCAGGTTTCCTACCGGCCCTGGCACACTAGGGTCACTTTGGGTGACCTACCCTTTGCTGCCTTTAATGAATTACATTTGCCTTTGGACACTTGGCTCTGTTGTATGGAAGTTAGAACAGAGTTCCAGTTCATATTCCAGTTCCATTGCTTAAGAGCTGCGTCCCTGTCCTTGGCAAGCTAGTTAACCTTTATGCCCATAGATTTCCTCATTTATAAAATGGTGGTAATAGTTCCCATTTTACAGGGTTGTGAGGGTTAAGATTGTAATGTAGGATACTTGGTAGGTATTAAATGTTGATGCATGTAGCTATTACATTATTATTACTATCACATTATATTTCAGTGCTAATTTTTAAAGGCCTTCCTAGTTGTGGCAATTTTCGCTGGAAAATGCTTCATGTCACTGAACCATTCCACGTGTTGGTTTGACATTTTGTTCGCATTTCTTTTCCTAGGCTGCCCTCCCAAAGGCCACTGTACTGGATTTGTCCTGCAATAAACTGACTAGTCTGCCGGTAAGATTGGCAGGCAAGCACGATTCCTGCTAGAGCCCCGATGCTTCTTGTTTGAGGGAGTTATGTCTTTAGGGCCATAATTTCAGGACAGGCCTGCAGGCAGGCTATAACTGAATGGGAGCGTGCTGGGGGTGGAGTGGGGTGGTTTGTCGCAGCAAGAAGGGAAGCACGGTAGAGGCTTCATTCTTTAGAACAGTGGGAAAGTTAGGCCATGAAAAACTAAGGTCAACAGAATGCTGGCTGAATCACTTATGGGAGTCATCTTTTTTTCTGCCTTACTTTATTCTTTTGAAAAGTAGTTTACCTCCCTATTGTGTAGAGGAGAGTAGAGACCATTCTGTAAGTTCCTCTGCATTCCAGGGAGAAAGCTGTTTATGGACAGCCTCCTTGTGTATCTTTTAATGAGGAACAAGGAAAAAATGTGGTTTGGGGGGACTACTGTATCATTATTCTCCCAACCCTTGAATTACTTGAGACACATTTTTGTTCAACACACCCAGCCTGTGGTCAGATCCTTTTGATCTTTCTTGCACAACTTCTCCCAGTTCTCCTTCTCCTTCATATGCTTTGCGATGTCTTCAGTCCGCGGTCCTTTACCTGCGTGGGCCCCACAGTGGTTCCGCCCTTCGGCCCCTCCCGGGTGATGGCAGGTGTGTGCTCCAGAGCCACGTGCCTTCAGTGTCAGGCCTGAGTCTGCTGGCGTTGTCGTCTCTGCCGGCGATCGCTCTGGCCATGTCGCTCCCTGCTGGGCTCCACTGGGTTCTGCTTGGGGATCGGGTCTCAGAAGTTGGCAGTTTCTTCATTGGGTCATTAGTCTGTTCCCCCGTCAGTATTCCCCTGGGCCTCACTCATTATCTCTAGCATCTTCCCGCAGCTCAGCAAGAACCGTTTTTCACACTGAAAAAGCATGCGAGATCCCACTGCTTCTCGGAAGCATTTCATGTCTAGTGAAAGTACGGTGGCAAGTCCTTGCCGCCCGCCGCCATGCACACGTTGTCGGCAGTCACTCAGCGCCCCCCCCCCCCAGTGCGCTTTTCAATCTGAGTGTGTTTGGTTGTTTGTGCCTTCCTCGGCACTGCAGATCCGTTGGTGGTTACAGGTCCCCAGAGAGCGGTTACGGGTCCCCAGGGAGCGTGAGCAGTGCCTCTGCGCCACGGTGGGAGTGTCACTGCGATGGGTACTGTGCTAGGTGCTGCAAAGAACAGAGAATAACACCGAGTACTTGACGGGATGAGGGGCGCTCGATCGTTTTAGGGAAGTGGATGGTCACGCTGCGCTTTGACCTCTGCTGTGAAAGGAGAGCATAGGGTACCGTGGGGGGGCTGGAGGGGCCCCTAGTTCCTCCAGGAGCAATGTGGAGGTTGGGTTGCAGGGCGCACAGCATGAGGGAACATGCACTTAGTGTCGACTTTGTGCTAAGTCCTTGGACACATCTCAGTACTTAGGCCGGAAGCGCTGGGTGTGGGCTGCATCTGCTCGCTGGTGGGAGAACTAGTGGCGGGGAGGGGGAGGGTTTATGCACGGCCCCCTCCACTTGGAGGGCTCTGGCGTCTCCCGCCGAGGTGGGAGTGCGGGGCTTAGGTGTCCCCTGTCCGGGTCCTAGGCGGATTTCTGCAGCCTCACACACCTGGTGAAGTTAGACCTGAGTAAAAATAAGCTGCAGCAGCTGCCCGCTGACTTTGGCCGCCTGGTCAACCTCCAGCACCTGGATCTTCTCAACAACAGGCTGGTGACCCTGCCCGTCAGCTTCGCGCAGCTCAAGGTAACAGTTCGGGAACCAGGGTTCCGTGCCAGGTGAGGCAGAGGGCCCCAGGGTGGGTGGAGCACGGCCGTGAGAGCAGCTGGCAGGAACACCCCCGTGGGGGTGCCACCTCGGATGGCTGTCCCTGCAGCTGGAACACGCGGGGGCTTTCTTCCTGCGCATCGGTTCACTTCGAGGGATTCTGTGTGTGAACCTGGGCTTGACCAGCCTCTCTGTCCGGTCTCTTCAGAGCCTGAAGTGGTTGGATCTGAAGGATAACCCGCTGGATCCTGCCCTGGCCAAAGTGGCAGGGGACTGCCTGGACGAGAAGCAGTGCAAGCAGTGTGCCAACAAGGTAAGCACGAAGTTCCCCTGGGACCCGCCTCTGCCTCCTCTTGTTTTTCCCTCCCAGGGCACCTGTAGCTGTGTTTGGTTTCCAGCACTAAGGTCTTGGGGAAATATGGCTACTACCAGCCTGTCAGGCAGGGGGACCTTTTTTCTGTGTTGACTTTACAAGTTGGAGAACGGTACTGGCTTCTCTCCTGCAGAACTTCCATTCTTAAGAAACCAGGACCTTGGGTGCCTGGGGGCTCAGTCAGTGAAGCGACTGCCTTCGGCTCAGGTCATGATCCTAGAGTCCTGGGATCGAGTCCCGCACTGGGCTCCCTGCTCAGTGGGGACCCAGCTTCTCCCTCTGCTGCTCCCCCCTGCTTGTGTGCACACACTCTCTCGGACAAATAAATAAAATCTTAAAAAAAAGAAAAAAGAAACCGGGACTTTGCCTAATCCAACATTGCACCATTGACAGTTCTTTAAATGGGAAAAGAAGATTATCTGAGTCATAGTTACTGTAGGAATTTTGATAACAAAGGTGTTGTTAATACTCGTAAGCTTATACCTATAAGCAGACACATCCTGGCAGATCTGACATTTGATTTCAGTCAGGTCGTCCGATGTAGGAGCGAGGAACTAGGCAGCATGGAAGGCAGATGTTGCCAACAGCCCTGAAGATCCCTCGCACTGTTTTTTGTTTTGTTTTGTTTTTGTTTTTTTAGGATTTTTATTTTATTTTATTTTTAGAGAGCATGTGCAGGCAGGGTAGGGTAGAGGCAGGGAGAGAGACTCCCAAGCATGCTTCACACTGAGTGCAGGAGTCCGACGTGGGGCTCGATCTCACAGCCCTGAGATCACGACCTGAGCCGAAATCAAGAGTCAGATGCTTAACCAATTGAGCCACCCCCCCAGTGCCCATGCCTCGCACCGCATCTCTCCAACGCCAGCCCCAGTCACTTTTTCTTCCAGCTTTTTTTCCCAACAGCTGAGTGCCAGATGGCTTTCTTGGCCATGTTTAGGAGGCATGATGAACAGAAAGGACTTGAAACCCTTTAACTTGAAATGCTAGAATTAATGGAAGTAAAATGTGGGCATGGTGGGTCTCTAGGTGAATCTCAGGAATAATGGCCTTTCTTATGGTTAGTTCAGGGCTTCTTAGAAAGTCTCATCGTGTGTCTCACCCATTGTCACAGGAGACCAGGTACAAGGTCAGTGCGAGCCCGGTAGCCACGGCAACAGCTTGCCCTTAGCTGGGCACAGTACAAGTGATCAGTGACGTCCTGGTGCTTTAGGAGTGCTGTCTGTTCTGGAGAATAGCAGGAGCTGTGACCCACCGCGCTCCCTTTGTCCCACGTGCTTTATGCCTCACCTCCTGATGCTCATAACCCTGGGAAGCAGAGCTCCCTTCCGTGTCTCTGACACAGAAAAAGCTCACTATACACACACGTTTCATTTACCCATGTATTCATTCAACTAATAATATGTTAAACCCTATGAAATTGCTGATATTCCACAAAGATCATTTTTGTTGAGCACCAAGATCTCTAGTATCAGCCTATAGCTTCCGGACAGAGCTCCAGGGAGCCCGCTGCATTGTGGGGATGGTCACTGAAGCCATGCTCCCTGGCACCGCGGCCCAGTGAGGTCCCTGGCACGCGGCACACCATTAGGCATCGTAGTGGGGTGGCTTGGGCCAGCCACCATGAGGTCACTTGTCCCTAGGAGTTAGTTTAGCCCTTACCAGCTCTGACCTTGTGTGGGTGAATGGGTAAGCTGCAGTAACTGATAGGCTTCGTGCACGGTACAGCGCCTATTAAAAATAATTTGTTAGCTGGACAGTATTTATCAAGTGCTTACTGGAGGCTGCGGACTGGCGCAGGTAGACAAAACGTGCCCTCCGCGGCTCACAGTCCAGGCTAGAGGAGTCGCTCCCATTTCTGAGCTTGCTGTGTTGTCAGGTAACCCCTAATGTGTTGGAGCCCGGGTCTCTTAAACCTCTTGGCTCTTTATTGAGCCACCTGCACACCCCTTAAAACCACCGGCATGGTTGGTGTTTATTTAGTATTTGGAGTTCAGAGGGAGACGGGGACTTTGAACTTGGGCTGCCTCCCGCCATCAGGCTTGACCCTCCAACAGATGCTGCACTCCTTGTTGAGCGGCCGTTGTTTAGTGAGCTTGACTCCCTTCCGGGAGGCTGCAGCAGGTTCGAGGCCTGGATTGCCCCGGACAGGGTTCCTGGTGGCTTCAAAGCAGACTCTGGCAGGGCGCCCGAGAGGTTAAGTCACTCGCTAAGGTCACACAGTTAGGAAGTGGTAGAGTCAGGATTGTGCTGGGCTCTACGCTTTCACTCTGTCCTCTACATCCAAGGGATACCAGCTTCTAAAGATACAAACAAACCTAAAAAATAAAATTTTTTACCTCCTCCCCTAACTGTGCTCTTAGTGAGAATCTCTGGGGCCGTTTGAGTCAGAGGCCATCCATGACTGAGTAGATGAGGATTGAGGGCCTCTGGGTGCTAGGGCGTTGTCTGCTGGGTGGGCCGAATGGCTCTTCCCTTCCTCCGAGAGGCTTCCTTGTTCTGTGTGCTGATGTGAGTGACACAGGCTCTGGCCCAGGAGCTCAGAAGACCTGTACTCCTAGCTGTGCTACTTGGGAGCCATGTGACGTGGACAGATCACTCCCCCCACCCCCTTCCGCCGCCTTGGCTTTTTGCCTCTTGAAATGGGGAGCCAGGCAGTTGTTCATCAAACATGTATTGGGTGTCTAGCCGGCGGATGGGACAGCAGTCTCCGCCCTTAGGGAACCTAGTGTTGTGACCGAGAGAGGTAAGACGCCTCCCTAGATGGGAAGGGCCGGAACTTGGGTAAGGTAGCCAAGGGAGGGAGGGCGGGAGGTCTCGGGGGAAGTGCCGTCCCTGCTCGTCAGCAGAGTTGCTGGGGGATGACGGGAGATCGCGCTTGTGACAGTAACTAAAGAGCAGGACTCCTTACACACTCCAGCTGGCCATGCATTTCCCAAATGTGTCTGCTCACAGCTTTAGTGACCTGGGCTCGAATGATCCATCTCCAACCAAGGCCGGCATCGTGACTTAGACGGAGACGGGATTGCCTCCCTTAGCTCTCCATTGCATGGGGCTGCACCGGCCTGAAAAGAGCAGGGGGCACTTTGGAGCCTCCCGAGCGGGCGTGTGCCCCAGGCGCCCCTGCCCGGGCACTTCAGCACCCCTCCCTCCGCAGGTGTTGCAGCACATGAAGGCCCTGCAGGCCGATCAGGAGCGAGAGAGGCAGCGGCGGCTGGAGGTAGAACGAGGTACGTGCCGCCCCTCCTCCAGCCCTCTTCCCATCCTTCCCCAGCTGCTGACTCCCGTGCGGCAGGAGCTGGGCTCCACGGAAGGGCACGCAGAGCAGCGGGGAGCGGTGTGGCGGTGTACGGCGTCATCTCTGGCCGACGCGTCTGTCTCCAGTCCTGGCTTGTCCGCTGAGCTCCAGAGCCCTGCAGCCTGCCAGGAGGGTTAAGAGGCGTTGGAACTTAAGCATGGCCAAGACAGTGCCCTTCAAGGCCTCCCAGGGACCCCCCGCAATAGGCAGTCCCCATTCCTGCACTGACTCAAGCCTGAAATTGGAAAGGTGGCCAAGTTGTCTTTGTTCAGTTGCACCAACATCCAGTCTGTCAGCCAGTCCCGTGTGTGACGCTTCCTCCCGTCTGGGCCGCCCTGTGACTCAGCCTCCATGCTGGAGCCGGGCCTGGCGCCTCCCAGCCCCGTGGCCTGTCTCCACACTCGTGCCCCCTCTGCGCAGCAGCCATGGAGATCTTTTTCAAACAGAAGTCAATTATGCTGCTATTTGCTTAAAACACTCTAATGGCTTCTGATGGAACTTGGGATGAAATTCAATCTTCATTCTGTGGCCGAAGAGGCCCGCCGTGGCCCCAGCTGCTTGCTTCTCCTGCTCTGTCCCACACCCCAGGGAGAGAATGCTGGTAACTCCAGCCTCTGGAGGCTGTGCTGTTGCTCAAGCACCCCAGGGCCACTCTTGCTTCAGGGGCCAGGCCTGGTTGCTTTTCACACAGGTCTTTCCACGGCTGGGTTCGTGCGCTTCCTCATGTCTGCTCACCTGTTGCCTTAGCTTTGCCGTAAACCCCTCAGAAGCACCCAGGCTTGGGTCGCCGTCCCCCTGTCACTCCATCAGAATCTCTGTTATTCTGTCTGTGGCACACGTCGTTGTCTTCTTTACAGTTTGTTCATTTGTCTCTGTCTCTAGAAAGCTCTAGGCGCTGGAACCTGACTTGTCTTTACTGCTGGCTCCCGAGCCCTTAGAACAAGGCTTGGTGCACAGTGGGTGCTCGTTGAGGGGCTGACTTCTGAGCCTCCGTTACTGGGGGACTCCCGGGGTCGGGGAGGCAGGGGCATAGTCCCAGTCCTGGGCAAACCCTGAGATGGAGCCCGAGTGACACCGGGCCCTTTTACATGCGTGGCTCCTGTGATGCCGTGTTTGCTTGGACCGCGGCTGCTTGACTTCCTGCCGCCCCGTGTTTCTCTAGGCTGGGGGTAATGTGCCCTTGGCGTTCTCCGTGCCCAGCTGGAACTTGGAGCTTGTTTGTACACGGAAAAACAGTGGAAAGCTCCAGAACTTAGTGTACCACTCTTCAGCTACATTATGGGTCAGATAGGCTTTTAAGCCCTAAAAGGACATTTAACTCCCTAATTTGTGGTATTCTGGCTTTGGAAAAATGTACCTCACGCTTCCAAAGAACTCATTTGGGAGTGCAGTTTTAGAAGCCGGTCATTTGTAAGTTGGGTACTGGATGGGAATGCACTTGAACCGTGAAGTAAATCCGAAGGCGTCGCGGACTCCTGAGGTGAAGTCTAGGGGTTACCCTCTGACAAATTATTAGTCTTGCTTTCTCAGGAAAACATTTCCATCTTCTCTCACCCTGAACTTGAGCGCTCACTTTCTCTTCTTCCTTGCCCTTCCCGTGCCACGTTCCTTTCTGAGGCCTGGGAAGATAGGAATCCCATAGAATCCACACCCCCGGTGTCGCTTCTCTCTCGACAGCCGACAGCCGAGTTGTAGAAGGCTGTCTGTCACCGGCTGTGCTTTTCTGAATCCCCCGGCCCATCACCCATGCCCCTTATTATGTCGCCCTAATCTCTCTGCTGCCCGGGGCTCGGGCCCCTTTCATCCACTCAGCAAGCCCGGGGCGCAGCCTATGGCGTCTGAGGGAGAGACCGCCGTTGCCTCTTACTACAGCTCCCGTGACCTGTGGCACAGGGAAGGGAGGCCGAACCCCAGCTTCTAGTTCCTCGGGAAAGCACTCTTGCAGGCTGGGGGGTGAGAAGTCATTTCGGGGTGCATTTTCCCGTAGAGGCCGAGAAGAAGCGGGAGGCCAAGCAGCGAGCCAAGGAGGCTCAGGAGCGGGAGCTGCGGAAGCGGGAGAAGGCGGAAGAGAAGGAGCGCCGGAGAAAGGAGTACGACGCCCTCAAAGCAGCCAAGCGGGAGCAGGAGAAGAAGCCCAAGAAGGAGACGAATCAGGCCCCGAGTACGTGGTGGCGGGGTTCCAGCTGGGGTGCAGCGGGGGCACAGATGAGCGCGGCGTGAGGCAGGGCTGGGGGGCCGTCCTGGGGGGCGCGTACTCCGCTGCTTTCTTTCCCCAGAGCCGCGTGCTGACGTGCCGGTGTTTGGTCCCACGTGGCCGAGAGCGGTCCCAGGACAGGGGGCTGCCCTTCAAGTCGCTCACGTCCTCTGTGCCGTGCACGTGGGCATGCTGAGCGCACGCTACCGCGTCAGGGAAGCCGGCGCTGCCTCTGCTTCTCTGTCCAGGTCGGAACAGAGCGCTCGCTCTCTTTGCTCGAACACCAGAGGAACCCTTTAGCTGCATTCAGGCAGCCATGCTAGTGTGTTGCCTGACTACGTCCGGTTGAGTTTGTGCGGCGGTGTGGCTCTGTGTGCAGGGGAGGAACGCCTAGCCTCTGGGCCAGCAGGGGCCCCTGAGGGAGAGGCAGCTGAGAGGGGAAGGAGCTGGAGGCCTGGGGCCCTGCTGCTCGCCCTTGCTGGCCACAAGCAAGCTGCCTAGGCACCTCTTTGTTTCCTTGTATAAAATGAGGATCGGACCTTCTTACAGGTAGCATTAAGTGAGAAAATCTACATGACAGGATCATGCAGTTGTTGGCATGTGGGCATTCCATCAAGTTTTTAAAACTCTTGTCTAAAAAAAATCTCAAAACCATTTTTTTTTAAGATTTTATATATTTATTTGACAGAGAGAGGCAGCGAGAGAGGGAACACAAGCAGGGAGAGCGGGAGAGGGAGAAGCAGGCTTCCCGCTGAGCAGGGAGCCCGATGTGGGGCTCGATCCCAAAATGCTGGGATCATGACTTGAGCCGAAGGCAGACGCTTAACGACTGAGCCACCCAGGTGCCCCTCAAAACCAATTTTTAAAAAAATTAGAAATGCAATGTATGTATTCATTCCAGAGAACTAAAAACGTTCCCTATATGTATCAGAAAATGGCAGTCACCTGTCATCCCCCACCCTCAGCAGCAGTCACCGTTGACAGGATGCTAGCTTACCTTCCTGGGTTTTATTTTTTAAGATTGATTTATTTGAGAGCAGGAGGGGCAGTGGGAGAGGGAGAAACTGAAGCAGACCCCGTGCTGAGGGTGGAGCCCAATATGAGGCTCGATCCCACGACCCCGAGATCATGACCTGAGCAGAAACCAAGAGTTGGACGCTTAGCTGACTGCGCCAGCCAGGTGTCCCTGGGGTTTCTTTCTATGTGCGTCTTCTCTCATAAGGACACACGAACAGTAACAACAGATCTCCAGCCTGTGCTCAGTGCCCCCTGGAAAGCCCGACCCGATCCCGAGGGACCCCGGGGACTGTGAGCTGCGTGAGGCCCGCGGAATGAGTTCTCGTTCCGAGCGCGCTCCCTGGCGATGCACTGGGGGAGGATTCCCGCCTTGGGCTCCGCGTCGGCAGAGTGTGTGGGAACGCCGCCGTTCTTAGAAGCGCTCTCTTCGGGGCCTGGGAGTCTTTGAGGAGGGGGCGTGAGCGGGTCTGCACGGCGAGCCGAGCGTCCACGGGTAGAGCGCGCGTCTCCGCGAACTGAACCTTTCTGTCTGCGCTGCCTCTGTCCTTCCAGAATCCAAGTCCGGCTCTCGCCCCCGCAAGCCGCCGCCCCGGAGACACAGCCGGTCGTGGGCCGTGCTGAAGCTGCTGCTGCTGCTGCTGCTGTGTGCGGCCGGCGGGCTGGTGGCCTGTCGGGTGACGGAGCTGCGGCGGCAGCCCCTGTGCACCAGCGTGAACGCCATCTACGACGATGCGGTCCGGGGGCTGCGCGGCCACGACATCCTGCAGTGGGTGCTGCAGACCGACTCCCAGCAGTGAGCTCGTCCTCCACACCTGCTGCCTCCCAGCCTTGGAGCTCGGATTCCTATGGAATTGGGTTCTGCTGGACACAGCCTCTTTCTAGCGTCAGACCTACCTGCCATCCTCACGTGGCTGCCGATTGGTACTTGAGATCTCCTCTTTGTAGGACTTGTTCCTTAGTCAGGGTTCCCTGGTGGAATAAGGAGAAGTGGGAGGTGGGGACAGTTGCCTGCATGCCTGAAGGAACGGGCTTGGGGTGGGCAGAGGGAAGAACAGCCTTTTCTAGTTGTTATACAAAGCTGTGTAAAGGCAAGGCTTGTTTCTACTAAACGGTCAGGTCAGCTGTCACTACATTTATACTTTTGTACGTCACAAACCCTTCCTTTCCTTCCTCCCCGCGTAGCCAGGGTAGATCAGGAGGCAGTGTGATATCGGGGACTAAGGAAACACCATGCTCCGCAAATCCAGCCTAAATTGGGGGGTGGGGGGGTACCTATTTTCTTAAGGACCTCAGACATTTTAACGACCATACAAAATCTCAGGCTGTGAAAGGAACTAAAGGACCATCCAGTCCAATATAACACGTGCAGACAGGGAAACTGAGGCCTTCCATGACTTGCCTGCGGTCTCCCAGCTAGTTTGAGGAAGAACTAGACTCCCCCTCCAGTTGCCTCTCCATCATTTTGCTTCCTTAACAATGTCTGGGAAGAAGAGCACTCACACCGGAACTGAGCGTCTCTCGGCTGGAGTGCAGCTCTTTGACAGTAGGCAGCTTTGTGTCCCACGGATGGAATTCTCCCAGCCATGAGGGTCCGAGCAGCTCCTGCTGAGTCCGGCCCCTGCTTATATGCCTTTCACAAAAACAGTCCGGGCTCCTCGGCTCAGTGTTAGAGCATTAACTCCCCGATTGCCAGTAAATGAGGAGGTGGACCGTTGTGAAGCCATTCTGTCTGTGACAGCTGTCGCTGGTCAGTGTGACAAAGTCAGAGGCAGCCTGCAAACTCAAGTTTCTTAGGGCTGGAGGTTTCGCACTGTTTGAGTCTAGACCTGTAACCACCTCCGCAACGAAGGGAAAGGAGTAGCACCGTGGAGTTTAAAAGTGGTGTGTTTCCGAAAGGCTAGCACAGACGGGCAGGACTGTCCTGCCGGCCCCATGAAGCCTCTTCTTGCCCTGGGGCCTCCTTGGCCTCCTGTTGTCACAGAAGCCAGAGGAAGGGATAAGACATGGTCGGCACGGTGCTCACTCACTGAAAACTCCCAATTGCAGGCTTCTTGCCATTCCCTCAGGAGAGCAAAAACCTGTCATGATTCCGAGACAGAGTGAGGTCTAGCTTTCAGCCTCGGTGGCTCATGTGGCTAGGACTGCCCTCGTGACTGTCCTCATACTGGAAGAGTGACTTGTTCCTTTTGCCCCCACAGACCTCTGCTGCAAAGGCCCACACCTTACTCAGAATCACTACACATTCCTTAGTCTTCCTCCAAGCTCCAGAGCCATTGGTACAAATGCTTTATTGAAACCGAATACATAGTATGTGAGATGAGGTTAAGAGGATGGGGAAGTCGGCCCCAGGCAGGGCGCTGGCTGAGGCGGCCTCAGTGGGGGAGAGGGAGGCGGGGCCCAGCCAGCCCGCTGAGGGAGGTTCAGTCATGATCTCGAGATTTGAAGCTGAGGTTCTTCTGGATTTCTACAGTTATTAAATATGTGTCTGAGTGGTCTGTCTTTGTTCCTTTGTGTTTTGAGGGCTGCCAGGGTAGGGTGATTCGTGCCCGGCAGGCTGGGGGAGGGACATTCAGTGCTTGTGAGGGTGAACACAAGTATCTCGGCCGTCTGTCCCACGTTGACAGGGAGCCCTCTGGAGATACACCCAGGAAGGAGTGTGTGTGAGCCTGACCCAGGCTTGTGCTTCAGGAGATGCTCCCGGCCTCTTCCTGGGGTTCTCTTCCGAGCTGGGTGAGGTGCAAATGTCCAGCTTCTCATCCCGCTCCCCCAGGGCTGGCATCAGTCTGCACTGTCTAAAGAGAGATCTGGCTGCAGAGCGGTCATCTGAAGGTAGATGCGCCTGGATAGCTCTGGTCCGACCCGGCGGGAGGTGGCGGTCACGCCTTCCCCGCGGCGCACCTGTATGTCTGCGAGCATATTCTGGCGTTCTTGCTCTGAGAGACACCGCCTGTAAGCCTAAAAGTGGCAAATGACTTCTTGATACTGTGCCACCCGGGGTCACCCCTGTCCAGCAACAGGGGGGCAGTAAGCTTGGGGGGAGGGCATGAGAAGCTGTCCTCTGTCCCTGGGTCAGTGGTTCACTGATCTCAGCAGGCCTGCACTGCTGACTACCAGTGCCCTCCAGGGAAACTAGGAGTCCACTAGAGGCACAGGGTGCTGGAGGTGACCACTGACTGGAGCAGCCTACCTGGACCAGGAGCTGGGGGGAAGGGTAGGTGTCCACAATGGCGCTGGCCATGTCCAGGCTGACTCGGTTCAGCTGCTGAATCTGTCTCCTCCAGACCAGGGCGAGTCCCCTGCCCGCGCGGTCTACCTTTGCTCCTCCAGCCCAGTCACTCTCCAGGCAGAAGGAGAAACTAGTTTGATCTCGCAGCTTCCTGTGAACAGCAATTGAAGAGCTGTGAGTCACTCATCACTCCACCTGTCCCCTTCACTGGAAACTTAAAAACCCTCCATCGACCCCACAAGAGGCGACCACCGTGTGGTATCTGGCCTATCTGGGCGCTCCCTTTGTTCCCAAGCAGTTCTACCTGCCATTTCCCTTAAAAATGACATCCAGTCCTTTTCATTAAGAGAGAAGTTGCCAGAAAACTGCCAGATTATTTCCCATGTTGGCATTGGGTTGTATTGACCAGAGAGGCAGTGTGCACAGGGACAGCCACTAGGCACTGGGTGGCAGGCAGTCTGGGAGTCTGGTACCACTTCTAACACTAGGAGCTTAGACAAGGCAGTCCTCAGGCCTCTGTTCCCTTGGGCAGAAACTGAGGTCCCCTCCTGATTTTAAATTCTGGCTACGCATACTCCCAGAGCTAAGTAGGCTTCAAGTTTGTTTTATGAGGGCTTATGACACCATGACTGGACCTGGGACGGATCCCGGTAACGTGGCTCACAGGTGACCAGCACCAGCCCGCAGAACACGAACTCACAGGTGAGCTACCGCAGAACGTTTTAAAGGCGCTGGGCTCGAGGGCTCCTCACGAGCATCCCCGGCGCGTCCCCAGCACGAGGTTGGCTCCTTCTACCGCCAGCCTCACGGCCTAGGGCTGGCAGCAGAGTTCGGGGAAAAGGACTGTAGTGGGGGCCAGAAGCGCTACACGCACAGGGCCTGGCAGCGGGGCGGAGACTTGCCCGCGCACTCACTTGAAGGGCGCCTCGGCCACAGCCTTCGTGAACGCGCACGCGAAGTCGGCCAGCTCCTTCCAGCTCCGCACGACTCGGGCCTGGGCCTGCGTGTACAGCTGCAGATCCACCAATGCCTAGAGGCCCGAAAGCAGGACGGGTTGGAGGAGCGGAGGGAGACTTGTCTGAGATTCCTTGCTCACGCCCGCCGAACCTGCACTCCAGCCCCTTGGCTCCGTTTCGCCCCTTCTCTCCTCCTCCGGGCCGAGGCAGAAAGGCGTGTCCGGCAGGCACTCTGCTCCCGATCTAGAGCAAACTGGGTTCGATGAGAGCGGGAGCCCAGCCCGACTCGGGCAACACAAGGTTCTTACCTCTTCCACGTCTACCCTGGACACCACGTGCCCTGCGATGGCCTCTGGTCGTCTCTGCTGCTTCTCCTTGGCCTGCCCCCTTTCTGCCACGCCCTGCTTCCTTCTTCTTGGAGGGTTCGGAGCACTGGAACAGGGGAGGAAACCAGAGAGCAGCAGCTCCAGGCTGAGCTCGGGCAGAACAGGGGTGAGTAGACCCGACCAGAGCACAGGGCTTGTGAGGGGGGACCCAGATCAGGGATGAGTAAGGTCACCCCTGGTGGAGCTGCCCCTTTTCACGCTAAGTCTCGAGGACCAATTCAAACCTGAAGCATTTCTCCTGATCCACAATCACCAGCGACAGAGCTTTCCCAGCTGCCCTCGCAGTGGCGTCAGTCACAAAGCTCCGCAGTGTTTCCCTCCCCTTCTCAGGGCCGCCCAGACTTCCCTGCAGGAAGGGCAGACGCTGTGTTAACGTTCGTTCCCTGGAGTTGGCCATTTGTCCCATGCCTCAGCGCCCAGCCCGCTCTGCCCACCTGCCTGAAGTTCTGGACCATGGGCACAAACGCCTCCGCCGGGAGCAGCACCAGGACCATCGGTTCCTCCACCCAGTCCTCCTGTCCATCCTGCCAAAGGACCCAGAACCCAGCACAGGGAGGCAGGTCAGCAGGTGCTCAGCACCTGCGAGAAAGACCCAGGCCTTCTGGGTGAATGAACGCACCGGCATCGGCTGAAACCATTTTTGCATTATTATTTTTCTTCTGGAACGAAGCCACGTGGCAAGAAATAATAACCCATGATCCTGTCCCTCCCCGGTCCTCAGCTGTTCAGCTTTGGTGTACCATGTCTCAGAGGTGGTGAAGAAGAGGAGCTGAAATGGGCTGAGAACTGCCAATGTTTCTGTGCACTTTGGACAGGGGAATAGAGGGAAAGGAAACTTCCAGAGGGTTTTGTGCAAATAAGTACTTGGCCTTTGAGAGCAGAGGCTGACCAGGAGCTAAGTGGCCCTTACAGACACACAGGTTGTGTGTGACAGAAAAGAGCCACAAGGGGAGCTGCCGCCTGGGAGGGCCTGTCCTCTTCACCATCGCCACAGGGCGGCCTCCCAGGAGACACTCCCGCAGCAGCACAGAGTGACAGAGGGACTGGGAGCAGGGCTCGTGGGGAGGGCTTTCTCACTGGGTCCCTATAAGCAAATGCCAAGACCCATAACGCAGCTAAGTGCAGGGGGAGAAGGGCTGGCCTCTAGCTCCTGCTTGGCCACCAATCAGCTGTGACCCTTCACAAAGCTTTGAACTTCAACCCCCTGCCCCCGCCACTCCCCACCCATGATGCGGGGTGAGAACTCCTTCTGTGTAGGAGAACTGCCACGGACACAGGAGGGAGAATCTGGAAGCACCTTGCAAGATAAGTCTGCAATATGAATATAAAGATTTGCTAATACCCCAAATTAAAAAGTGTGCAGTTGCCCTAAATTACTGAGAAAATTATGAGATCCAAAAGAGGGGGGGGGGAATCATTTTAAGCAGGCTCCATGCCCAACGTGGGGCTTGAACTCATGACCCTGAGATCAAGAGTCTCACGCTTTACCCACTGAGCCAGCCAGGCGCCCCGAGAGAGGAAAAAAAAATTGTAATGTTTCATCTAGAGACCCTTAAAAATGAGGGGTGGAGTATTTTGGATTCGCAGATAGGAGGAGTGGAAGGCACAGGAGCTGTAGAAACCTCGGGAGCCGGGGCCAAGGAAGATCATTTGCTGTGTGCCTACTATACGCTCGAGGCTTGGTTATATCCGTCCCCACAGCATGGGGCACCCCAGGGGATGCAACAATGTCCTCGTTTTACACACAAGGACCAAAGAGATGAAATGATTTGCCCGGGGTCATACCAATAAAGCCTTAGGACCCTGGGGCCTGAGATTCAAGCACAAGCCCACTCATTCCCAAAGCCCAGTTAGAACTAGGAATCCTATGCAGATTATCTTCCCTCTGCCCCACAGAGCCACTCTCCCCCTTCAGCTCTGCTCTCTGCAGGAGACCACATTACCAGGCTCTCCGGTGCAAATGGCCAAGTGGGAAACCCAACAGGAGACTGGAGGGAGGAAGAGAGGGAGGGAGGAGTGAAGTCGAGCTATTTCCTTGGCTCCCTCGAAATGGGTCACTTAGCGTCTGCTATGTCCCTCTACGGGAGGTCAGGCTTCTCTCAAGGGGGTCTTCTCTACATTTCTCTCTCCTTCCGGATTCTGGTAACCACTTCCTCCCCTCATCCCTTCAGGCCGACACATGGTAACAAATATGCCAGTGGTCCTCAACCAGGGCCAGTATTTCCCCACAAGGGACATTTGGCAACATCTAGACATTTTCGACTGTCAGGACTGGAGAATGCTACCGGCCCCGAGAGCCACTGGCCAGAACACCGCTACCTCGGCTGCTCCGGCCCTTCTCCTCCAGGTGATACTGCACGGCACGGCCTGCGCCTCGATCACACAGCGGCACTCCATGGACTGCAGCGCCCCGAGGAGCTGGCCTCCCCCTTCCACCTGCAAAAGCACTGCAACAGATGATGGGAGAAAGGCGGTCAGGCACCGGCCCAGGAAGCAGGTACCTCAGCCCAGGATGAAGACGGATGCTAGGAGGACCTGGATCCAGCCCCACGATGACGTGCTTTAAGCATTCCTCAGGCCTCTGAGCTTTCAGCCTGTTAACCAGGGCAGTTTTCTTCGTTCTCTCCTGTTGTCTCAGGGCGCGCTCCTGGCTTGCTTGTCTCCGTGGCTGGCATCCCTGCGAACCTCCCCTCTGGACCTTCTGGCTATGCCTGGTTCTCTTCTGAAGTGGGGGGACCTCCGCATCTGTTCTGGTTACGGTCCAGCTGCTGTCCTGGACAGGGCAGGTAACTTTGGAGGCCGGAAGCTGATGGTGTGGATTGTCTCCTGCAGGGTCCTTGTTATTTGATGCATGTCTCTCTGAGGTGTCATGGAGGGGAAGATCAGTGACCTTTGGAAAGGGTTGTTTTTTCCAGTCACATGATGCTCCTTCACTATTTTGATGATCCCATACATTTTTAACTGGGGAGCTAGAATCCTCAGGGCTCAGCTGCTTGCGGGTCAAAAATTTACATGCAAGCCTCTCAGCCAGGGGCATTAATTCTTCCCCATCCTCACTTTCACTGCTTAGCACCCTGACTGGCTCTGTTTGTGTGACAGGTTCAGCTGTGTCTGGGATAGGTGGTACAGCTTTCAACCTTGGTGATGGAGGACAGGAGGCCTCAGAATCTGAGGTGACAACCACAACGATCTTCTCCTCCCTCTGAGGCTGCCGCCTCTTTGTTGAAGATGGTTTCTTCTTCAGGAAGGTAAATGTTGGCAACTCTTCAGAGTCACTCTCACTGGAACCCTGTGAGAGCGATGACTTCTTTAGAGCCATCAATACGTGCTATCAAATTAATTCCCTAAAACGAAAAGAGAGATGAGACAGACTGTAGCACTGAGCTCTGTCCATTAGACATGTTCTGTGGCCAAACTTTATGGAAATACATACAATATAGAAACCGAAAAACAGGATATGGTCCCAATGCATTCAATCTGGAACTCAGCTGTCTGTAGTCCAACAGGACTCCTCAAATCCTAGGTCAAGGTGACCTAGAAACAAAGTGGAGATTACTATCAGAAAATGCTAATGCAATAGTAACAAGACTCAATACCACCCCCTTGTTGATCTCTGCAATTGAAATGTAGATGTTAAGTCATCCTTTCTTTAAAAATTGAGATATAATTCACATACCATAAACTGCCCTTTCAAGTGTACAGTTCAGTAGTTTTTAGTATATTCACAAAACTGTGCATCACTTTCTAATTCCAGAATATTCTCACCACCCCAAAAAAGAAATCCCATCGCGGTTAAGCAGTCACGGTTCACCTCCCCCTCCCCCCAGCTCCTGGCAACCACGAATCTACTTGTTTTTTATGGATTTGCCTGTTCTGGATATCTAGTACAAACAGAATCATAGAGCGTGTGGTCCTTTGTGACTGCCTCCTTTCACTCAGCTTGTCTCAAAAGATTCGTTTACGTTGTGGCAAACCCCCGCACTTCACGGCTTTTTATGGCTGAATAACATTCCACCGCATAGATATGCCACAATTTGTTTCTCCGTTCAGCACTGACAGATATGAATAATGCTGCCAGGAACATTCATGTCCAGGTTTTTGTGGGGACAGGTTTTCCATTCTCTTGCATGTATACCTGGAAGCGCAACTGCTGGGTCGTGTACAAGAATCACTCCTCGAATAAACATTCACTAACACTGTAAGTGTGACCCCGGATGGGCCATGTAACCTCCCTGAGCCTCGCCTTCCAATTTAGTAAAACAGGAATAACAACACCTACTTCATAAGACTGTGCTTAGTAAATGAAATCGTGCATCCACAGCGCTTAGCACAGCACGTAGCCGACAGTAAGCACTCGTAAAGGACGCTGAAAGTCTAGGGAGGGACTCCTCTGAGTCCGCTCCCTGCACCTCGCTGGAGTACGGCAAATCGAGGTTGCCTGCCAGGCCGGCCCGGCGCGTCCACGCCGCGCGGCGGAGCCCGGGACACCCCGGTCATCGAGGCCCTGCGGGGAGGTGCTCAGAAGTCCGGCCCCAACCCGCCGCCCGCCGCGCCAGAACGCCAGCACTCACCTGCGACTCTTCGCGCCACTCTTTCAACCGCCGCGCAGGCCCCGGAAGCAGATCCCCCGGTAGCGGAAGCAGATTTCTAAGACCGGAAGCGAGTGTGAGGCAAACATGGCGTCGGCGGTGCTGGCGCTAAGGACACGGGCGGCTGGTAACGGGACGCCGTGGCTGTTGCGGGGCGAGGGGTGCAGGCGGAGCGGGAACCCTGTAGGGAGCCTGGGGGTGGAGGCCGTTCCTTGCGGAGGCCCCTGGGTGCGGAGCCGAGAGAGCCCCGGGGGGCCCATGAGCTTTGAGGGGCAGCTGTCACTGACCACGTGACATATCTCGGGCGCCCAGCCTTGGGTGGTGGTTCGAGGAACATGTGTCCTTCCTTTGCCCCGCGCGCAAGTACAGCTTCCCTAGCGTTTGGTGACGTGGGCACGCCGCTTCCACTGCGTGAATCCCCTCATCTACAAATACTGGCACACTGGAGCTCAGAAAGTTAACCCGCTCGTTCAGCAGATTGAAGTCTCTGTGCCAGAACCCTGCGGTTAGGTGTTGGGGATCTCAGCAGAGATGAAGACAGTCTCTATCTCTGGGTTCTTTCTAGTGGATAAGCCAATAAATAAGCACATAAAATGGTTGCAAATTGTGACGAGTGCTGTTAAAGAAAGCAAAAATGTGTGTGTGTGTGTGTGTGTGTGGTGTCGTTTTGGGGGTTGGTGATCAGGGAAGTCCTTTGAGGAGGTAACATCTAAGTTAAGACCTAAAGGATGAAGGGAGGCCTAGCCCTGTGAGAGAATGAGGGGCAAGAGAGTGATAAGCCAGTTTTACATGTTGAGAAGCAAACCATTGTTCTTAACGTGAATTTAAAAGGGAGTAGGAGTGGAAATGAGGAAAACAGATGGGAAGCTATAGTAGCCCTGATGAGACATGATTTAGCCAAGATGCTAGTGTCAGTGAACTGGGGGAAATCGGTGGTTTTCAGATCTGTTTTGGAGATAGAACCCAGAATTTGCTGGTGAGCTGGATATGTGAGATGAGCAAAGGGAAGCAATCTGCAATGACTTCTTGATTTCTGCCCAAGCAACCGCATAGGTGGTAGCATCATTTACTCTGAGGTGGAGGATGGGGAGTAGGCTGAAGGGCAAAGATTTGTGAGAGAATGTAGATAAAACAAAAGCCCCATTCCTCAGCTTAATAAATTAGAGGATGAACGAATGAATGGATTTAAAGGTAGGTAGATCCTGGTTCTGGGCATGGAACGTATCTTTCTAAGTATTTATTTCTGGTCCTTTGTCCCAGCCACTCTCTGTCATTAAAACTTCAGAAACCTGGTTTCAGGAACGCTGAACTTGTAGACTCCGGAGACTCACAAGGCTTTTGTAAAGACTCTGGCATAGCCCTGATTAACCATGGCTGTGTCTGGAGACCTGAAAGCAAGGACTGCCAGCCCTGTGCTTGTCATATAGCAAGTGGCTTCCAACTTGGTTAGTATGACTTTAGTTTAAAAGTTCCTTTTAAAAAGAAATGCCATTGAGCATTTTGGAATGAGTATGGAGAGTTCAGATTGTCAAGGGTAGGGTGTCAGTCTTCTTGGTCAGGACCCGTACTGGGTGGGCTTGCTGACGAAAGAGTCCAGCCTTCTGAAATAGCTAAGAACCTGTGGGAGCCACTCCCAGAAGCTGTCTTTTTTGTTTACAAGTATTTGGTGTGCAGGGGATGGGTGGATGGTTGAGAAAGTGGTGGATGACGCCAAAGCAGGACCCTCTCTCTGGGTGTCCTGTTGCTGGGCTCTGCGGTCCAGCCCCTCCACAGTGTCTGGAGCCTTGAGGACATGTGGTGAGTGAGGCTGAAACCGGCAGCCCTGCGGTGTCCTCTTGCTGGCTTATATTTCTGTGGTGTTTATTTCTTCTCAACAGGACTGAATGTGTCAGGACCCAGGGCACATGGTGTTTATTTTTTTTCCGTGAATATTTCACTGCCCACCGCCTCCCCCGGCCACACACACACACTTCTCATGCAGTACATACACCCCGGACAATACAAGGAATGACTTGTCCCCCTGCTGTGGGAGAAGGCCAAGGACTTCCAGACACTCCCTGAAAACCAACACAGTCGAGTGGCATTTCTGCGCTCATATCTTCCTCACCTCCCCTGCCACTACCCCCCACCACCTCTCAGCTTAGCAAATGGCCCATTGACGCAGAGAAAGAGTGATTGGGAGCCTCTCTGAACAACATTTCTGTTATGTCTGCAGTTACAGCCCTGCTGAGCCCCCCTCAGCCTGCGTCTCTTGCCGTCAGATACGCATCCAAGAAGACAGGTGGCAGCTCCAAAAACCTGGGCGGAAAGTCACCAGGCAAACGCTTTGGCCTCAAGAAAATGGAGGGTGAGGGTGTGCCTTGGCTTCCATTTCCCAGCTGCACCCTCCCTTGCTGTTCCTGGCATTCCTTGGCAGAACAGGAAAACCGTTCACCCTCGTTATGTCCTCTCTGCTTAGCTTGCCAGAGTACTTGGTTCCAGATTACAGATGCACAGAAGACCTGAGGCAGGGAAGGGGTCCTGAGGAAGAGCAGATAGGTGTGAACCTGGGTCATGTGAGTGGAGAGAAGAGAGAGAAGACTGGCAGGGGCGGTTTAGGGGGGTGAGGCTGGCGGGGGAGCTAGGGGGCTGCTTGTGTCCGAGCATGTAGGAATTGGCTTTGTCCAGGGTCAGCCTTAGAGGCTGGCGTGCGGCATTGGGGCCAGGAAAGCAAGGGCCAGTATGTTTTCTTAGCACTTTGCTGTGTTGCCCCATCCCCGGGGCCCACGGTCAGCGTGCTTGTGGACTTTTCTTCTAGGTCACTACGTTCATGCTGGGAACATCCTTGCGACTCAGCGCCACTTCCGTTGGCACCCAGGCGCCCATGTGAGTTGCTCTGTGGCCCTTTCCCCTTTATTCTTTACCAGGACCACCTCTCTCTGCTCCTAAGCATGGTAGAGATAACAACACGGTTGTGTTTATTGGGTACTTGGCAAATGCCAAGCATCATTTTGCTTCCTGGGCCTGCATTGTCTCGTTTCATCCTTAGCCCATCCCCATGATGCGCACTAGGTTTCACCTCCATTTTCCAGGTGAGATGCCAGAGTCTCAGGGAGGGGAGGGGCCCACACGACAGAGCTGGGGTTCGTACTGGGGCTCCCTGACTCCTGGTCACTTTGCCTTGTGAAGCATCAGCCTGGTTCTCTTGGGTCTCCTTTTTAACCCCCACCTGTTAGAGGTGGAGATGCCTAGTGATTTGAGATACTTTTTGAATCTTGGGAAACTAACTTCAGTGTATTCCTTTTTCCTTCTTGCTAATCCTCTTTTGCATAGAATTGTTATTAGATGGCTGAAAGATAGTTGGAATTTAATAAAATAGAATTCAGTTCATGTGCCAGAAATTAGGTCCCTATCAGGCAGGGATTTCAGTTTTCAGCAAGTTGGGATTACTTTCTGAGGTCGGAAGTTTCTTTGTTAACACAGATCTGTACTGTTTCTTTCTTTCTTTCTTTCTTTTTTTTGGTGAGATTTATTTATTTGAGAGAGAGCACGCAAGCGTATGCACAAGCCAGGGGTGGTGGTGGGGTGAGCGGGCAGAGGGAGAGGAAGAGAGGTGGACTCCCTGCGGAGCCCCCCCCCCCCCAAGCTCAGAGCCTGCCTTGGAGGCCCGGTCTCACAACCCTGAGACCATGACCTGAGTGGGATGTTTAACCGACTGAGCCCCCCAGGCCCCCTGTACTATACTCTTTACATCATCTTAAATGTTAGTTTAGTTTCCTTTGTAATCAGTCCCCCCACTGCCCCTTTTTTGGCAATTTCAGTAGGTACAGAAAGACTGATAGTAGCCAATAATTATGTCAGGAATGCTGATTTGCATGTGAATTGGTTGTATCTGTAGGAGCTGTGTCTTTTAGAACTTGACACACTGGCTGTGTTAACTCTTGGGACTTAGTAAAATAACGACAGCGATAATAAAAGCTAATGTGTTTTGAGCTAAGGAGTATCTAAGCTGTTTATGATTAACTCACTTAATCCTCGAGGGGACCCCATAAAAGTAGTTAATATTCTCCCCATGTTGCAGATGAGAAAGCTGAGACGCGGTAAAGTGATACAACTTGCCCAGGCCGCATGACAGTAGGTAGTGGTGCTGGGATTTGAACCAGGCATCCTGGCTCCAGAGCCCGTTCCTATCATCAGAGAAATATTGAATAATGCTCTGTTGCCTGGGTAAAAGTTGCCACACATCCACTCTCAAGTTCTAAAGGAAAAATGCTGAAACATATACAGTTTACAAACTGTATATGCAACACGTAGTTTATTCTCCGCTCATAGTTTTCGTCCGGAGACCAGCTAGAAACAGTAGCTGCTTCACGAGGTGAGGATTAAAGGGGTTGGGGAGCACTGCTTGGACACGCAGGCGCTGTGTAAGTATTAGCGGCTGTCGCCATGATTGCCGTCTTGTTAGATACTTATTACTGTAGAGCTTTGGTCTGTAATTTCCCTAGAGCCTAAACTTTAGAGATCGCTATATAGGATGAAAACTCATGTTTTCTATGACAACTCCAGTGTTCTTGAATTTTAAGCGAAGTGAGCTCCTAGGGGGCAGCGACTGGGGGCATCTTCCTGGGCCTGTTTTCGGGATCTGTCTGGTGTGGCGTCTGGCTGGCTGCCAGGCGTGGGTCCAGAGATCAGCCTTCAGGGACTGAGCACCTGTGAAAATTGGGTGTTGGAGTTTTCTTTTCCCTCTTCTGTCACAGAGTCAGCAAAGATGCCGAGGAAGTGCCAGGCAGCAGGAAAGGGAACCCGAGATAGAGCTTTCTGATCTGCCCTTTGGTCCCAGAGCCTGAATCCTTCGGAGAAGTTTGTCCCAAAGCCCTGGGGTGGACCGCCCAGCCGTCGGTCCAGCTGACCCTGCCTTTGTGTTGCAGGTGGGGCTGGGGAAGAAGAAGTACCTGTATGCCCTGGAGGAGGGGGTCGTCCGCTACACTAAGGAGGTCTACGTGCCCAGTCCCAGCAACGCGGAGGCTGTGGATCTGGTCACCAGGCTGCCCCAGGGTGCCGTGCTCTATAAGACTTTTGTGCACGTGGTTCCTGCCAAGCCGGAGGGCACCTTCAGACTGGTAGCTATGCTTTGAACTCCTGGCTGAGGCCACTGGACGGAGCCTGGAGCCCAGGTGACAGGAGAGGGTGGCAGCCGAAGTCAAGGGTCGGGACGACAGGGCCTCCTGAGGAAGTCTGCTTGGCGGTGACTGCGGAAGACTGAAGTGACTGGCTGGGAAGACCCGACCTGGGGCCAAAAGTAAAGTTTGCTGGAGTCACGAGTCTGTGCCGTGTGGGGATAATCGCGGCCGGAGCTGCTTACGTGTGCCGGTCCTTACCGCGTCCTGTGGCACCCACTGGGGCGCTACCACAAAGCAGAAAAGAGGCCTCAGAGCGAGGAAATGAAAAGAAGGGAGTGTGTGTGAGGAGGGAGTAGCTTTAGCACCATCTCCCCGAGGGGAAGGAAGAGGACAGCTTGTGTTTGAGGGTGTCACAGCAAACCACCCTTCACCACCACCCCCTAGCCCCTCCCAGATCCCAGATCCCAGGCCGGGTCCTGGGAGGAGTGGGGGGGGGGCTACAGAGGAAGCAGCAAGGTCACGTCCTCTCCCGGAGCCGCATCTGGAGGGAGCTGGGGCTGTAGCCCCGGGACGGCCACATGACAGACCCTTCCCTGACTCCATGGGTCTGGCCTAGAGAGGCCAGGTGGACCCAGGTCCTTTCAGCGAGGAGGCAGAATGAGTGACAAACGGGCTTCTTTCCGAGCACCCGGAGAGAGGCACACCCACCTCACATCCTTTCCTGGTTCTTGGTTTATCTCAAGCCATAAACAGCAGCCGAGGATCTGGCTTTAGGAATACTCAGTCTGGGCTTGGAGTGGGCTGGCGCAGGCCTTCATCAGCAGTCCAGCCCAAGACCTTCGAGGCTTAGCTTCCAGCGGGAGGGCCGGGAAGAAAGCCTCAGTGGGGGCAGAGGGTCTCCTGGCCTTTGGAGGTTGGCGGTTTGGCTGCGGCCGCAGCGGGGCTGGTAGAGTCCAGTGGCTTCCTCCCAACGACTCTGCCGTGCAGGCGGGAGCTTCGGGGGTGGGGGGCACAGAAGCCCTACGGTTCAGGACATCTGCCTCGAACCGGTCACTTTCGTCTCTCAGGGCATGACCCCAGATTCTCCGCGAGCAGATCCCTGGCAGAGGTGACCCAGGGTTTGTTGCGGTTCACTTCGGCTCCCTTCCTGTGGGGTCTCATGGACCAAGGCCCAGCTAGGAAGATTGCTGCGGGCGTCTGTGTTGGCTCAGCACCGTCCCGGGCGGGCCCCGGAGAAGCAGGAAGGGGCAGGATGCAAGAGGTTCCCTCCCGCGCAGCGGTGTTGCCCTGAGAGCAGGGCGCTGCTGCACGGGGTGGGCGAGCGGAGCCACAGTTGGGTGCAGGCAGTGACCTTAGGGCCTCCTCAGAGCTTGGTGGCAACTGAGGGGTAGGGAGGGAGACATTAGCCATTCCCTGACACACTGGCCTCTCTCCACCGGCCCATACATACACGCGCTTTCTTGGGGCTTCGGCCTCTGTGTCTCCTCTCCCCTGGTGATGTTCCTTCCTGGAAACAAGTTGAGCCCTGGAGCTGTTGGCTCCGTGGAAACCCTTCCGCAAGAGACTGTTCTGAATCCCAGGGCAGGCCCCTGGGGGCTGGGGTCCGCTGTCCTTCCTGCCACCCAAAGAAGTGAAGTGGGGCCTCCTTCCAAATCCTGGGGCTCTCCATCAGTGGCCCTTTCCTCCTCCTGGTCTGAGGGGCTAGAGTAACATGAAAAAAGCTCACTTCTCCAAGGCGCCCGAGGCTAGGAATGCCGAACATTCACCTCTCCGCAGGCCCAGATCCCGAAGCGCTGTGCAGTCAGCTGGTGAGCCTGCTTCTGCTGGGCCTTCTTTCCAGTGGCTGGGCAGGCAGGCCAGCTGCCACAGGGGCAGCCCCTCTGGGGATAGCCCTGTAACCAACAACATCCGAGGGAACCAGGCAGGCACGCATGACCCTTCAGCTTCCAGACCTTCTTCCCAGGGTGAGCCCAAGATTAGGGTACCACGTGCCCTCCTCTCCCAGAAGTCTCTAGGCATCATCCCATCCTCCCCCCAGCCACCCTAGGCCCCTGGCCTGGCTTCAGACCCCCAGTACACACCATTCCACTGACTCCCTGGTGGCAGCGCCAAGGGTCCTCCCTCACTTGCATCCCCTGGGAATCTCGGCAGCTTCCCGCTGCCTGGACCTTGCTGGGGCAGGGCGTCCCGTGGTGTAGAAGCAGGGTGCGGGGCAGTCCTGGGGAGCATGAAGCTCCGGATTCAGGGTCGGCAAGCAAGAGAGCAGAGCCCAGCCCCTTCTGTCCCTGTACCTGTGTTGCTCTCCCCTTTAGTTCTCTCCAGTGAGACCAAGGCACAGAGCTCACTCCCCAGCATTTCTGAGATGCACTCAGTGTAAAGATAGCACTCCTGTCTGGCCACCAGCTCCTCCTCACGTGGTCTGGCAGCCAGTTCTGATGCCCTCTGAGGGACAGTCCGAGAGAATCTCCTGCTGTGCCCGCCTCTCCTTCCCCTCTGTCTCATGCCCAGAATTGGGTGTGTGCGTGGGGTGGGCTGGGGGGGTTGGCCAGAGCATGGGGAGGTCGTAGTTCGGACAATTCCTTTTGCTTTCTGTACCCAGGCTCCCACTTGGTGCCCCATCCCTTGAGGGTCCGGTAGCCACCACCTCCCTCTCCCTCGGAAGTCAGTGCTCTGGCCTTTCCCCTGGGAGCTAGGGAGAGGGTGAGCCTTCAGTTGCTTGGGGAGCTGGGATAAGACCACTATCCTCACCAGCAGCTCCCAGCACCAGGTCCCCATTAACAATAACAATCACCAGGCAGGACGCTGGCAAGGACGTTATTAACCCTTTCTGCCCTGCTGCCCTGGCCCCTCGGGAACCGAGGCTGGAAGGGGCAGAGTCCATAGGGTAGATTCCAAAGGCCCCTTCCATACCAAATAGTTGCTCTTCCCTGGCCAGAGAGCGGGTGCCCTTTTGTTGGGATTGGGGGGGGGGCAGCAGCAAGGGAAGGGTTGATGGGTAGGGGTGCTTACGTTTTGGCTGGGGCTACAGAACGAGTGGCAGGAGCAGACAGCCTGGCCACACTGGGGCTCACGCTGGTACGGCAGCAGCTGAAGGATGGCCGTGATGGATGCCAGGGCCGAAACTACCCTCCCCTCAGAGGCACAGTCGAGGGTCCACCCTGCCCCTGGCTTGCATGGGCCCGTTTCCCTCCCCACATTGGAATCCCACTCCAGAAGTTAGGTAGGATTGACCTGGCTGGCCTAGCGTCAGCTTGACATGCAGGGGAAACTGAGGCAGCTCCCTTTCTGCTGCTGCCCCAACCCCCTGCAGCAGACTTATTTAGGAGAGCAGGGTAGCTTTAGCCTGTCTCTTCAGCCCAGGGAAGTGATGTGTGTAAGGAGTTTAGAGAGGGACAAACTTAGGGAGGGAAGGAACTTGTGGCAGGGCTAGGCACCCTTAGAAGCAGTGGGTCTGAAGGGGCCGGGGAGGACTCCAGGGCCTGATCTCAGCCCCTTCTCCACTCTCACAGACCGCAGCATCCCAGAACTCGGCAGGCGAGGGCCCAGCCAAACACAGCGTTCTTCCCAGGTGGCTTGGTCTAGGTGACCCTATAGGTGAAGAGGCCGGGCTTCCGGCCTAGGGCAAGGGGTCAAGGGTACATCTGATCCAATCCTGGGACGCGGGACAGCAGTAGGTACTCACGACTATGGCTAGGAGGCTATTGTCCATGGTGATCGCTGCACCCAGAACAGCAGGGGCAGAGAGGGGTGCCAAGAGAGGGCCTCAGCCTTGAGCCACCTTAAAGACAGCCAGCAGGGCCACCCGCCAACCCGGGAACCCTGGCCCAGAGGAGCAACTGCTTTCAGACCCAGCGCCTCTGTGAGCGGGTCTCCAGGTTGTCGGTGTCTGCCCCTGCTCATCCTGTCAATGCCGTGCCATGTCTCCGTGTCCCACGGAGGACACTCCCCTCTGCGGGCCTGGCCGCCATGAAGGTCCCTCTATGACTTTCAGAAGAGGTTGGCAAGAAAGGGCTCAGTTTCTGGTATACCCGTTTGCCAGCCAGGGGGGCTCCAACTCGCCCAGACCCCTGTACTTCTCAGTTCCAAATCACCTCCAACCTCTGCCCAGCCACTTCCCATTGGCCCAGGTAACTGTGCTCAGGACGCCAATTGGCTGTCTTCTGCTCTTGGCTCCCGCCTTTAAGGGAACAGGGGTGTCCAAGGTTGCCCTGGAAACTGGGCATGCGGGCCACAAAATACAAAAGCTTCTCTGCTCAGGCTCTCCCCCTCCCTCCAAAGGAATGATTGCACAGCCTAGGGGCTCCAGCCTGCCCCAGCCAACCCCTACCCCCACCCCATATCCCACCTGCCCTGAATCCTGATCTTGACCCCAGGGGCCCACCCAGGGGAGGATTTCAAAGAAGCCTCAAAGAGCCCACACCTCCAGGCTGAGCTAATCCTCTAGAAAGATGGGGGTGGGCAAACGGCAGCAGAGAAGCTGTGCTCGCTCTGGCCTCCTCGCTCGCTCTGGCCTCCGGCCTCCGTGGCTTGCACAGTGGAGGACGGGAGAGGAGGGCCTCCACAGCCAAACCTGCCTTCTGAACCGGCCAGGGGTTCTGGAACCTGGAGCCTGGTCTGGGTGCTGCAATGCGGCCAACTCAGGAGGTCAACCCAGGCCTGCCAGGGCAGTGCGGGTGGCGCTGCCCCGCAAATTAGGATCTCCTGGGGGAGCTTGGAACCCATGCCTTCGCTGGGCTCCCGCCTCACACCAGTGAACTCAGAACCCTCAGTCAGGATGCCCAGCCACTGGGCTCAATGTGCAAACTCACAACGTTCACAGCAGGGGACAATCGGGAGTAATAAGTAACCAGGGCCTGGTGTGATGGGGTGAGCGCGGCAGGGGCTGAAACAGAGAGCGCATGCCCCGCTGAGTTCAAAAAAAGAAGACTCTGGAAACTGTTGCGCTAACCTGACAACAGCCCAGGTGAACCCTGCCAGCTGGACGGTGAGTCCTCAGCTAGCAGTCTAAACGCTCTGACCGTTACTGCCTGGGTGGAACATGCTGGACCCAGTTAGTAATTTTTCTTTTTATCAACCTAAGAGTTGATGTGTAAAAAAAAAAAAATCTAGACTTGGAGAGGGAGTTTCAGAGGTTGACAAAAATAGCAGCCAGAAAAATGTGATCCTAGCCCCTACCCCAGCACTGTTTCCCAGGAGTTCCTGCTGTCAGCTCCTTGCTGGTGACCGGCCCTCAGGGCGGCAGGGGGTGGGGACAGTGCTATGCAGGCCTCCTGCCTCCGTTGGGAGCTTGCTGCCACCCCCTGAGAGCTGCGACTTCGGGCTCCTCATTCCGTTTCCCGACGTGTCAGAATCCCATCGTAAGAGCGCCGGCCTCACAGGGTTGTAAGGATTCAACGCGATGCTGCGCGCAGGGCCCGCCCGAGGGCTGGACAGACAACCCCACCGCCCCTCCCGGCGGTCAGGGGCGCCCTCTCCTGGCCACTAGGAAAACTTGACATGTGGCAGTCTCAGTAGGAATGAGCCCTTTGTTCCCCAAGCGGAGCTGAGCAGGCCGGCAGTGACCCGCTGATGGGAGGATTTCAAAGGTCTGAGAAACCCTGGCTCCCGCGTTAAGTGAGGTGTGAAGGGCTGACACGGAGCCCCTGCTGACATCGGCAGGAGAGCTGGAGGGAGAAAGGGTTTGGCGGAAGAGGGAGGCAGGACAAACCTTTCTAGCATGGCTCTCCCAAGGGCCTAGGGCAGTGGCCAGGGACCCATGCCACTGATGCTCTCACCCCTAAAGCCCCAGCGGTAACCACCAGGCCATGGCCGCAGCTGCCTCACGTCAGAGCTGGGCAGGAGAGCGAGGAGGGCTTGTGCGATGGGCCCTGGTGAGGCCAAAGGCAAACAAGCCAGCATCCCGTGGAAGTGCTGGGTCAGGACTTGAGAACCGAACTGGCTGTCGCGCAGGCCTCCTGGGTGGCAACAAGCAAGTGTCCAAGCCTCTCTCGGCCTGTTTAGCCCTCAGAAAACGAGGGAGCTGCTTTAGATGGGTTCCTGCATCCCTTCTGGTTCTTGGATTCTAAACCGTTCCTGCTGTAGGGGAACGAAACTCCACCTTCTCATGGCTGCCAGGGCCTACCGGCCAAGATGTTCAGGAGAAGGCCTCGCAGTGCCGGCTTCCCGACACCCAGGAGGAAAGACGCAGAGGCTCAACTTAGAGAGATAGAGATATATTTCTTCTGTTGCATATTTCAGACTTCACACGGAGCTTTCAGGCACAATGCTGCTCTAGGTTCTTCTGAGAGCCCTGACAGAGTCCTCTTCCTACACTGCTCGCAGGGGCTCGCCCCTCCAGGGCGGAAGCCCAGGCCCTGCTAGCAGTTCTGGATACCGGGGAGACTCTGCATTGGTCCCAGCAGGCCCTGACCCCCTGCCTTGCCCATCAAGGGGTCAGACATGCTGGAAAGCCCTAGAGCCAGCCCCACCCCTTCTACTATAGTCCCCTGGCTACAAGAGGAGAGGCTGTCCCGCTAGAGTCCAGCTCTGCAGAGCTCCCCCAAATCACCTGGTCTCGGGGCCTCAGAGCCTGGCACGGCACTTGCACCCCCGTAGAGCCTCAGCCGTGAGCACCACAGGCCCAGGCTGGGGGAACGAGGGCCTGGAGAGTGAGGCAGGCCCAGCTTCCTCCAGAGCGACGGCAGATGGGCTTGTCAGGTCCCTGCTCCCCAGAGCCATGGCCCACTTCCTGGGGCTGCTCTGAGCCCTATTGCACAGTTTTCATTTCCAGTTCCTCCCCCTACCACCCATTAAAAACAAACAAAAAGACCCCCAAACAACAAGAAACCTAGAAGGAAAAGTGAGGAAGAGTGGGGCGTGGAAGCTGGAGCCCTTCTCCCCAACTTCCTGCCCCCCTCTGGTCCCCGGCAGACCCACAGCAGTAAGGACCACACCCACCTTCCCTGCCGTCTGCGGGGGCTCTTGATGGCTGGCAGGGGTGGCCTGCCTGGGCCTCTGGTTCTTGCCTGTGGGGAGGGGACACCCCTCCACTGTCTGTAAGGTGCGATTCCCCGGGTCATCCGGAGGCGCGGGCTGGGGCCCTGCTACCTGAGTCGCCCATCCGCTTTGACGGGCCCCAGCTCTGATTTGGGGTCGGGGAACACAGAGCTCCAGCTGCTCAGTCTGCAGAGCTCCAGGGAGGGGCAGGCGGAGGGGCCCATGGCGCACAGTCCGGCCACAGACCAGAAGCCACTCAGCTCCCCATCTGTCCAGGCCTCAAGTGCTGGGCCGGTGAGCTCCGCGTGCCGGCGGGCGGCCTCCTCCGCGGGCTCGGGCTGAGGCAGGTTCAGGATGCCGCTGAGGCCCTGGAAACTCTGCTCCATGTACTCGTTGTGGGGCGGCCCGGCGTGCAGCCAGCTGGCATCATCTGGGGGTGCAGAACAGGCGGTAAGCAGGCCCCGCCCCACTGATTCCCCGAAGGCCAGGCCCTGGGACTCAGGTCTGGGCGCCCCAGCGCCTGTCCCGATTCTACCAGGGAGTCACACCTCGCTGAGCGACCCGTGACCTTGCGCTATTCCGCAGAACCTTCTGTGCCTGTAAAACTGTTCGTTTTTATAAAATCAAGACTAGAATCTCTGAATTCCCAACTTGAGGATTCAGAACAGTGGGATCAAGGCACTCTGGAAGATAAGGTAACTTTCGCATAATAACGGTCTGCTCTCGGTCCCCTGTGCCCCTTCTCAGCCACCTCCAGGGGTTCCCAGAGCCACCAGAGGCCCCACCCTCGGGCCCTTGGCTGTGGGGCCCTTCACGCTTTGCCAGCCTCCCTTCCCACCACCCCTTACCTCCTACCCCCTCGACTCCCTGTTCCCCTCATGCACCAGACGCCTGCGGGGTTTGTCTCCTGAGCTTAGAACAGCCTTCTCGGTCTCCCGCATCAGGCTCGGAGTCCCAGGAGAGCAGGGGTGTGGCTTGTCCCCAGGACCCCTTCCCTCTCGGGGTTACTCCTGACCTTCTCCGTGATAAGATGCAGCCAGAGGGAGGAAACACCTACGTACCTCGTGAGCACTGACTATACACAAGCCACGTTTACCCCGATGCTCATCTCCCGGGGCTAGCTGTGCTAGGCCCCTCTTCAGGAAACCCGAAGCCTGTGCCTGTGCTCAGAGCCGGCTCCCTCAGCCTCAGCCACGTGGGGGCTGGGCCATGGGATCCTGCCTACCCAGCCACACGGTGGCCTGGTGGCCCATCAGATCTGCTGCCCCAAGAAGGAGGAACCCGGGAACCAAGAGGCCCCGGTCAGTCTCTGTGGCACAGAGAGGCCAACTATCATGTATTGAGAAGCCAGAGCCTGGGGCTGACACCCAGACAGGGGACAGGAGGAGGGACAAGGTGGCCCCACAGAGACAGAGAAACACCTCTGGTTCCCAGGGTGCATGGGAGGGGACCGGAGACACTGCCTGGGTTCTGGGGGACAGCCCTGCATGCTTCCAATAATTTCCCCGTTTTACTTGAGCTGGTTGGAGTGGACCTGTGTCCCACACACCCCGGAGGCCTCCAATAGTTCTATCCCTACTTTACACGTAGTAAGACCGGGACTCAGAAGGCCAAGTAACCTGCCAAGGATAAGGTCCCACTTAAAGTGTGAGAGCTACATTCCAAAGCCAAGTCCACCTGACCACAAAGCTTGCCTCACTACCCCCGCCACAGTGCGGCGATCCTAAGGGACAGACCATGCAGGCCCCAACCCGGCCCCTTCCCTTCGAGGGTCAGCTCTGATGGTCTGCCTCTTGGGACCAGTCATCTGCTTGGCGAACACTATTCTGTCTGGCTTCTGAACCTAGATCCTTACCTTTCCTGAGAGGTAGTTTGCGGTTGAAGGTCAAGGGCAGCACGAGGAAGCGGGTCTCCCCCAGGGGTTCCCAGAATTGTAGCAGTCGAACAGTCCAGGCCCCCGGCCGCAGGGGCCGGCTCAGTGGGGGCTTGTACTGCGTGACCTCGGTATCCGCGTCTACCGCGATGTCGTACGACGTGGCCACCACGTAGGTGGGGTCAATCCACACCACGGTGGCAGTGAGGTTGGGGCCCCGGGCCCAGCGCTGCATGGCCACAGGCTCATCCAGCGGCCCCAGCAACCCCCCAAAGTTCCGGAAAAGACGCTCTTTGGGGTCCCACTCGGTGCCGACCTGTAAGGAGGGAGGCCGCTGGGCAGGATTCTGGGGGGCAAGTCCTCTCTACGCTGATGCTGCCTCTAACTCTCCGTGTGACCTCGGCCAGTCCCTCTACCTTTCTGGGCCTCAGTTTCCCCATTTGCAGAACGAAGGGCTTGGACTAGGATTTCTCTAAGATCTTTCTCAGCTCTGAGATTTGTTCTAGGCTCCTGCTCTGGCCCGCTCTGTCGTGGTGGGGGTGGTAAGGCAGAGATGAGGTGTGCGGCCCCGCCCAGAGACCATCCCCGCACGAAGCCACGGCCTCTGAGAAAGAGCCGGAGGACACTCCAAAGCCTACTGGAATACCAAAGTCCCTCTAGAAGAGAATCACTGCAGTCTAGAAGACGGGGCTCGCGCTGCAGAGCAACTACGGTCCCCTCCCTGCTCAGTGCGTGTCCTCTGTGCTCCTCTGCGTGCGCCTGCCGGGGAGACACTGGCTCCACCGCTGGGAAAGAAGAGCCCGTGAACCCAGTCCTGAAAGGCGTAACCCAGTCCTTATCCCTCCCTTGGTGCCTGTCCCCCTCTTCCCACTACCCCGAGTCTTGCTGGGGGTCAGGAGAAAGCAAGGGGAGGACCTGTCCCACCTCCAAACTCTGGAGCCGGCTGGCCTGGTCACTGCGCCCCAACAGCTTCAGCGACCCCTGGGGCATCAGCCACATCTCAAGCGTCTCTGCCGGCCCCTGGGCTGAGGGCTGCACCGCCTGCGTCACCAGGTAGCCCTGGAAATGGTCGTCATAGAAATACAGGTGCACGCTGGACGGCAAGCCCCGGGGCTCAAACCTAAGAAGGTTCCAGCAGGGAGAAAGGGAGATGCCATCAGCACACCTGACTTGGCCTGGAGTCCCAGGGAGGGGGCTCTGGGGGTGTCCCATCCCCAGGCACGTCCTGTGCCCCAGATCTCACACCCACAGCACCTATGTGCCTGGCTCTTGCTCTCTTCGTTTTGTTCGCATTTCCCCCAGCTTCAGACTGGGGGCTCCCCGGGGCCGGCGCTGTGTCTTTCTGACTGGCCTCCCCACAGGGCGCCACACGCGGAGGGCCGGCGACAGGTCAGAAGGAGGTCTCACCTGCAGAGTGGGGTGGCCAGCGGGGGTGTTGCAGTGGCAGCATGGCGCAGGCTGAGGCGGGCGAAGGCGGTGTAAGCGGTGAGCATGACGTCGCTGAGGCCACTGGGGCCGTCGGCCACGTCGTAGGTGTTTTCCCAGTAGGCCTTGAGGGCTGGTGTGCCCGGCGGGTAGCTGCCGTACAGGTGGAAATCCAGGATCTCCAGGACCTCCTGGTTCACAGTCGACTCAAACTTCCGGGCGAAGAAGGTGGGTCTGGAGACTTGCTGGAGTGGGAGAGGCAACGAGGGTGAAGGGGTCTGGAGGTCCCCGGAGGCGTGGCTAGGGTTGGGGGGGCCCTGGCAGCACTGCCTAGAGATCAGCCACCCCCCGGGGCCCTTCCTGCTGCCAGCAGAGCCTCGGAACCCGAGAGCTGCTGCAGGGGAAGCCCCCCGCCCCCCGCCCCAGATTCTCTGATGGGGGCTCAGCCTGAATCCTTTCTTTCCCAGAGAAAGGCCACGGGGAGGCTGGGCCCGGGGTCCCGGGGAGGCACCTGCAGCCGGAGGAAGTCCTGCGGCTTGAAGTCGTTGGGCGAGCAGCCGCACCAGTCCACGATGTGCTTGTACTGGCACTTGCAGCCCAGCCTGCGGTTCCAGTTGGTGACCCGCAGGTTGTTGTCCACCAGGCTCTCGCACGCCGGGCTGTTCTCCAGCACCGTGTGGAAGAAGGACTGCGGGCGCGGGGCAGGGGGTGAGCCGTGGGCGCCCTGTCCCACAGCCTCCCCGTCCCACAGCCTCCCCGGCCTCGCGGGGTTGGGGAGGGACCCGGGTCACCCACCTCGGCGGGGAGCAGCGTGTACGTGTAGAACTGGCGCAGCTGGGCCACCAGCGGGTCGTCCGTGTACACCACGTACTCCACGAAGCTGCGCGTCAGCACGAACCAGTCCGAGCCACCGTCCACCACGATGCCCGCCGGGATCTGCCGCTCGCCCAGGCGCCACATGTGCGAGTCGCACTCGTGGAAGAGCCGGTCCAGGCCCTGTTTCTTGATGAACCTGCAGGGGTGCAGACAGCCACGAGGAGGGTCATGGGGGGCAGGGGCAGACAGGCCACGGCGAGGGTCGTGGGGGACAGGGGGCAGACAGGCCACGACGAGGGTCGTGGGGGCCGGGGGGACAGATGGGCCATGACGAGGGTCATGGGGGGCAGGGGGCAGACGGGCCATGATGAGGGTCGTGGGGAGCAGGGGGCAGGCGAGGGTCGTGGGGGGCAGGGGGCAGACGGGCCACGGCGAGAGTCGTGGGGGGCGGTGGGCAGACGGGCCACGGCGAGAGTCGTGGGGACCAGGGGACAGGCTTTCTCGTGCGCCCAGGGACCAGCATGCTTCAGTCTGGGCTTGGTTGGGAGGCTCTGCCATGAGGCCGTGTGGGGGAGGGGCTGTGATGAGACCCCTCACCTGGAGTTGTCCCGGCCGTGTGACTTGAGGAAGTTCTTGTCCCGGTTCTTGGACAGGAAAGCCACCAGCTCCTCGTTGGTTCTAGGGAGCGGATGGGGCACAGGTAGTGTGTGTAAGGGGACTGGCTCGGGCTCAGGCTGCACTCCCCACCCCGGCACCCACTGCCTTCACCCTCTGCCGCTCCCTGCCTCCCGGAGAGCTATCCCAGCCACGTGCCCGGGCCCCGGATAGTGCTCGGGGGTGGTGGGCACCCGCAGCCTCCTCCACCCCTTGCCCTCTGACTGTGCGCCCCAGGTCCAGGGCTCTGCGTGCTCCCTAGCCTCTTGTTACTTGCGATCCTGACATCACCTTTCACTGGTGCCTCCCCCAAACCGCGGCTGGGGTCCAGGGACCAGAAGGAGGCCTGGGGAAGGCAGGAGTGGAGCAGGCCCCTCCCTCCGCAAGGACGCCCTCCCTCCACTCTGGAGGAGTCGGAACACCGCCCCGCACCTGGTCGGGTAGTCGGTGGCACTGAGGTTGATGAAGAAGTCCCAGGCCCAGCCGGGCGCCTCCAGCAGGTCCTGCATGCTCCGCAAGTACATCCGCAGCAGGCTGGCCCCGCCCCAGATGGTGACCATGCGCCAGGGCGTCACCCGCACGTTGTCGTACTGGCGGGCCAGCTCCACCACCTCGCGGTGCAGGTAGTTGGAGCGCTGCGGGGGCACGCGGGGGGTACTCAGCAGCCGCAGGGAGGCCCCCCCCCCGGCATTACGACCTCCCCACCCCACCCCTAGGACAAGTGACATGGAATGGACAGACCACAGGGCAGGGCTCCAGCTCCTAACGGGCTGCTCCCCACACTCTAGGCCCGCTCCCCTATCTAGGGGCCCCCCGGGCAGATGAGGGAGCCTGGCTATGGGTGAGCTGCTGGGTCTTGGTGCGACTCGCTCAGATCCCTGTGTTGCCCCCCAGCAGTACCTTGTCTACATGGATGTAAAAGAAATGCTGCTCGTGGTAGACCGCCTTGAAGAGACGCTTGAGCTGGCGGAGGGCGCGGCCGTGAACCACTAGCATGTAGGCGATGCGCACCGGGGGGCCATCCACGGGCTGCTGGGCCCGGACCTCGTCCCACTGGATGCCGGGGCTCATCTTCCCTGAGAGGAGAGAACAGGGGCATCGATGAGGCCCTTCCCTGGGCTGCAGGGTCGGAGTGAGGTGGGAAGAGGGACCACCTGCCTTGCAAAGGAAGGACCTGGGACTTGGACCTGATGCTCCTGGCTCCTAGCTCGGCCTCTGCCGCTCAGTACACTTGACCACCAGCCTAGCCGGGGAGGTGGGCCCCTCTGAGCTTTCCCCCTCTGGGAAATGAGGGTGGAGAGCCCTGCCATGCCACCCCTCCCCGCCTCCCCCCGGCCTGGGGCGGCCACCCCTCCGCCCAATGGCTGTCTCTTCCTCTTACCAGCCAGGTGGCAGTGCCGGGGCACAGCCTTGGGCATGAGCTTCCCGGCCTGGTGCAGGCATACCACGTTGGCTATCTCCTGCTGGCACTGCTTGGAGCTGGCCCGGGCCAGGGCGGACAGCGCATCCTTGCCCACAATCTCGCACTTGGGGGTGAAGCCGTTGTCCGTGGGCTGCGGGGCGCCCTCCACGCTCCCCGTGTCTCCATGTGGTGGGAAGCCAGCCGCCCCAACCAGCGCCTCCCCAGCTGCCGCCCCGCTCAGGTTCTGGCGGCCTGGGGCCTCCGGGGGTGGGGCCGGCGGGACCCGGCGGCTGGCTCTGTGCCGGCTGGTGACGCCCCGTACCACCTTGGCCACGGGCACGCCGGGGCTCTCGGCGCGACCCCGCCAGCGCCCATGCCTTCTGCCCGCGCTGCCCCGCCGCCCGGCTGAACTGTCTGTGTCCTTGGAGCCCTCGCCGGGGTCCAGCGGCCGTGGCTTCCTCTGCCTTCCTTTCTGTAAAAGACAGGCAGACCCAGGTCACCGGGACAGTCGCTCTCCTCTCGCTGGTCAGCTCCCTGCTGGCCTCAGGCCTAGAAGGCCCAGCCTTCCCCTCTGCCCCGAGGAGTGCCATTCGCCGGAGGACGCTGCACAAGGAGCACTTCCGCGGGGAGGCCTCCCTGACCAGCCGGCCGAGGGAGTGCCGCCCTGCCTCCGTGGCACCACTGCACCCCCGTCCCCATGTGCTCACGCCACAGGCCACTGCGTCTCCCTTGTGCTTTGGAATCAGGCACCGCTCTCTTTTTCAGCAAATAGGAACATGAATGTCACAAAAGAAGGGCATGGAGACCCTGCAGAAGACACAAGAGTCCCCAGCCGGCTGTGGCTGGGGACAGACAGAAGGACAGCGTTCTGCCAACTACAGCATTTCCATGGGGGAGTGCGGAGGCCGCGAGAGTAAAGGGGCCTGGCCTGGTGGGGAGCACAAAGGGGAAGCCCGAGACCCCAGTACTGGTGGGGTCCTCTGGGAGGCAGAGACCAAGACGGAGTCGGAGTGCATGACTTTCACTGCGTTAACACCCACAGACGGGGGAGTCGGCAGGCCAAGCCGTCAGACTGCCAAGCAGGCCGGCCCCGGTGTGAGAAGGGACAGAAGGAAGAGCTTCGGACAACAGTGCAGCTCGGGGAGAGCCTTGGCCAGCTGCTGGGAATGGCACAGATGGCACAAACCACTGCCACACGCGGTCACCGGCTGGAGGGCTGAGGCAGAGCGTCAAGGCGCCTGCAGCTGGAGGCTGGCACCTGACGGCTCCTCACGGCGGGTTCTCTCTAGAAGGGAAATCACGGCCGCCACACCTGCTTCCTGGCTCCCCTGCCTCTTCTCAAACCAGGCTCTTCCCTGGATGGCCCGGTCACACCTGAAAGGCAGGTGTAACCCACCCTCTTCTCCAGCTCTCCCTGTCCCCCTCCTCGGAGCCCTGCCCTGCTGGACCAAATCCCACCCACCCTTTGAGAGCCAGCTCCGAGTCCCCTCGTGCGAACCATCCCATTTGCCCCAGAGGGGAATGTTCCCCCCAGCAGGCTGGGCTCTCAGGGGACGGACTGTCACCCCAGCCCCATCCCCCAGTTTCCAGCGCAGTAGCTGGCACCCGGAGGACGTGTGGCTTGTGTCTGGTGGCTGAGGCATGGAAGGAGCGCGAGGCGCTGTATGACTGCTCGCCTGCCTACCTATCGTCTCTGAGCAGGTCCCTCAGCTATGAAACAGGACAGAGGTGTGAGCATCAGTGAGAGAGAGCGGGAGCTAGTGTGCTGGAAGGAGCTGTCTCCACCAGCCATTCACCAGGCCCTCGCCGTCCCCTGGGACCCCTCCTCCTTGGGCCTCCCTGGCCACATACCACAGGCCACGGGCCTTTTCTGGCCTGGCCTCTTGACAGATAGCATGACCTGCTGGTCTACAGCGCCGTCCTCACTAGACTGCCCGCTGCCCCCTGTCCGCTCCTTCTTAGCCTTCTTGGCCCACCCTCCCTTACCTCCCCATACCACGCTGGGACCCTTCCCTACCCTCGCTTCCTGGGCGACGTGGAGCAGCCGCTGAACTCCAGCCACTCTCAGCTGTCTCTCTGGCCCGGACTGCTCCCTGAACCTTCAGGTGTTGAACTGCCTGCTTGCCCCCTCGCTATCTCCCTGGGGAGCTTGACAGGGCTCTGCAACCCACGAGTCCACAAGCGAGCTCCACCTCTTCCTCCCCGACCTGCCCCTATGTCAGTCTCCCTATCCTGTGAACGGCAACCCCCTCCTTCAAGTCATTCAGGTCAAAACCTTTGGGGGGTCATCTTGGACTCTAGTTTCCCTCACACCCCGCATGGATCCCTCACCAGTAAGCCCTGGTGGGGCCACCCTCACGATACGTCCAGAGTCTGACCACCGCTCACGGCCTCCACTCTGGCCACCCCTGCCCAGCGCCCCTGGACCCCCTGCTCCTTCTCTGGTCTCCTGACGGGTCTGTTCCCATCCCAGCAGCGTGTTCCCATTAAAACAAGCCCCGCCACACCACCCCTCTGCTCCAAACCACCCATGGTCTCCCCTCCGAGGGCAAAACCCAAAGCCCCTCCAAGAGACCACAGAAGCTATGTGAGCTGTGGCCGGCCGCCCCTCCTGCCACCCCTCCCTTTCTGACCTCATCTCCTACTAACCTCGAGCTCACTCTCCTCCAGCCAAAGTAGCCTTCTCGGTGTCCCTCCACGCCACCTGCCACGCACTGCACGCACTGTCCCCTGTGCCTGGAGTGCCCTCCCCCAGATGTCCCCACTGCTATGCCTTGCCCCCTTCAATTCTTTGCTCAGATGACATCTTAGCAAGGCCCACCCTCACCCACTGGATGCAAACTCCAGCTCTCCTTCATCCTCGGCTTCGTTTTTCCCACAGCACTTACTTCCTTCTCTCATGCTAGAATGTATTTATTTCTTCTATGTTATTCTGTGTTTCTGCACTCACAAGAATGGCATGTCCATGAGGACCTAGCTTCTGTCGTATTGTTCACTAGTGCATTCCGAGAGCCCAGAAGAATGCGTCTGGCAATGGGAGAAATGGCAACAAATGTCGAATGAATACATGAATGAATGCATGAGTGTAAGACTCCTGGTACAGACTCAGCATTTGATAGATGCTAATATCCTCCTCATTATTATTATTACTATTACTATCCCTGGAAAAGGATTAGGAAATAGTCAAATGTGAAGTCAGGAGAGGTGCCAAGGCCCTCGGACACCATGGACTCTACCGGGTTGAGTTTCCGCTGGCTCTCCCCTCCCTGACCCCTTTCCTCCCCTCCCCATCAGAGCACAGCAGGCACCCCAACCGTCAGGCTGACAGCTGCCGTAGGGCCAGAGCCCCGCTCCTCCACCACGCACCCACACTCTGTGTGCACGGCACCCAGCCAGCCCTCTGATCTCCTGAGAGGTGCCGATGAGAGCTGGGGGTGTCTATCCCCATCTGAGGAGCTACTACAAGAGGCAGGGCAGGGTGGGAGGAGGCAGAAGACCTCCCTCTACACCCGCGTTGGGGAGGGCGCCCTGGACCGGGCAGCCCCCAGGAAAGGTGACCGCAGCCTGGATGAGCTGAGCGTAGGTCAAGGTGGTGGCGTCTGAGCCGGCTGCACAGTGGGCAGAGAAAGACATTCTCGAGCCTGGGTGGACAGAGGGGGCAGAGCCGCTGGGGGCGCTCGGGTGGAAGCCGGTAGCAGCAAGTCAGGAAGTCGGTCAGGAGGCCAGGGCACGGGGCACATGGCCAGGCTGGCTGCGGCGGGGGACAGGATGCGGGAGGAGATGGGCAGGCTGGTGCCCTGCACTGCGGCGGGGAGCTGGCCGACCCTGAGAAGGTCAGTCCCGCAGGAAGCTGGGGGACCTGGAGGCAGCAGTGAGGAATTGGGGGGTGGTCCCTGGTGGAGGGCCAGCACCCCCTCAGCCCCCTCCCACCAGTGCTCATATGGGCAACAGCAGGGCTCCATACTTGTGCCCCCAAGGGGACTTTCCCTAGTAGCCCTGAGGTCAGGGTCCCCTTTGATTCCTGAGGGTGGGGACTGGCCCTCTGACCTCTGGCCTGGATGCATTCTGGCCTTTGAGGTTCCCCTCCCCACTGAGGAGGCATTCAAAGTCTTCTGCCACTTCCTCGCTCTGCAGCCCTCCTTGGTATCCTTCTCGGAGCCAGAGAAGACAGAGTCGCTTCCCCCACACCCCACCACCTCCAGCCGTCTCAGACTGTGCTTCAAGTAAGTGGTGAGACCATGCTTGTGAAAGCTTTTAAAACCATAAAGTGGCTCTTCGGATGTTAATGGTCAGCCCTGGTCTCCACTCGGGCCCCTCCACAGATGGGCGGAGTGTGCGTCTGAAAGGCGCACCTGACCCCACCACCCTTCCGCTTCACCTACAGCGGCACCCGAACCCCTCCCTAGGGTCTCTAGGAGGTACCCTGGGCTAACTCTAGAACTTTCTTCCGGGGGAACGCGCCACACCCTCCCTCCCATTCCTCGAGGACACCCAGCCACGCCCACTCTCCGCAGGCTGCCCAAACTCTGCCCACCTCTTCCCCAGGATGACTGGCTTCTTCAGCGCGCACGCCACTTCCCGCCCAAGCCTTCCCCGACCACCCAGTTCCACCAGCACACACACACCCCCACCGAGTTTCCACTGTCAGTCTCTCCCTGCACTGTCTGCCCTCCGGAGCCTGGGCCTTGTCTACTTTGTTTACCTCCGTATCCCCAGTCTTAACCATCGTTTGTTGACTGACTGACCGAATGAATGAATCCCTATGCCCAGTGTGCAGAGCTGAGATCACGTTATTTACTGGCAGCGCTGCAATGTGCCAGGAACTCCTGCAAATACTTCACGGGCATCATTGTCGCTTCATCTTCACAACGGCCCAGTGCGAGACGTGCTGTCAGTACCCCCTCTTGAGGGGGGACACTGCTGAGGACTCAGGAAGGAGGTTGGGTGATGTGCTTGTGGTCTCACTGCCACTTGGCAGTAGTGCTGGAAGTAGACCCGGGACGGGGAGGTGGGTTGGTCGGACTTGGGGGCCCACCTTCCCAGGCATTATGCCACGCTGCCTGGCAACCCCCGGCTCCAGCGAGGGGGCTGCTGAAGAGGGCCAAGCACCCATGGCTGCTTGGACCGCACGACCTTCTGGTCATCGAGGATCTCTTCCGTTCCAGCCCAGTCCAGCCCTATCAGCTTCTGCCAGGAACCTGGACGAGGAGGTGGGGAGGTGGGATCCCAACTATTCTACTGCCCCAGTTCTCCGCCCCAGGCTGTGGGCAGGGCAGCAGGGATTCGAGGCCTGGACAATCTCTCGGCCCATTCAGAGACTCACAGAGCCAGGTAGCCGAGGGCCACTGGTTTCTGTGAAGTCTGAGATGCTGTGCCATGGCCCTCCCCGGAGCGGTCACCGGCCTCTGCTCGCACTTCTCCCTAACTACCTCAGAGAACGTCTCAACTGCCCAGTCTTCTCACACTGACCCCGAAACACTCTTCCTCCTCCTCCTCCTCCTCACTGGTCCGCACAGAACAAGCTCACGCCCTTCCGATGTCACGGAGCCAGCCTCCTCCCGCCCCACTCAGCTCCTTTTGCCGTTATCGATCTCGCATCACTCTGTTACAGCTCCCTCACCATCCCAGCCTCTCGGTTCCCCCCAAAAAGGCAAGGGCAGCCCTTCTCCCAGTCTCCACAACAGGCTTTCCGGACTGCCCAGATGTAGGAGGGGTAAGTGGATATGGAGGCTCCCTTGGCCTTCACACTGCCAGGTGGAGAGGCCCAAGAGGACATGGCAAGCAGAGCGTCTGACTCGGCTTAGAGGCACCAGAACCAAGGGGGTGGCAGAAAAGGTATTGGTATTGGCAGAAAAGCCCTGCCCTCTGGCCCACAGCTTAGGGCCAGGGTTTGGCTCACCTCCTGGACCTTCCAGGACCGCCCCAGACCCCACTGGACCCTTCCTGACCACCCTGGGAGGGGACGCGTCAGGGCCTTCAGCTGAAACCCGCCAAGAGTGAGTGACACTCTCAGGGCAGGGATGTGGGTACTGAGCTGGACAGGTCTGTCCCTCTGCTCTGGGGCCTGAGGCTCTGCTAAACCAGCCGATGCTGTCCCCATTCCCTAAGAGCTAGAGGCCCCCCCTCCCCGCCCATTCCCTAATGTCCTAAGGCCACTCACCAGCTCACTCCCCCCAGCCCTCTCCTCCAGAAGACAAGGCTTTCTTCAGACCCCAGGCTAAAAAAGCCACGCCTGGGGGACACTCTAGCTCTCTCCCTCGGGGTCACTCCCTGTTCCCTCCGTTGCCGTACTGAGTTCCAGCCCCGGGCTCCACTTTTCCACTGGCGGCTGCGCTTAAGGCGCAGCTGGGCGCGGATGCCCGGGGTCCCTCGGCCCCGCTCCTCCGCCCACGACGCGCACACCCCCGCCCCCTCCCAACTTCAGAAAGTTTGGCCTGGGGCTCCCCACCTCCGAGCAGGCTCGGGCCCGGCCCCACCTCCCGGTCCTGCTCCCCGCGCCTGACCTTCATAGCTCCCCGGGCCCGAGACCACCCCACCAAGCCCCGCTCCTCCCGCCCGGGCCCCCTGCCCGCCCGCGGCCCGGGCCTCCGGGTCACGCACCGCCCCCGCTCACAGTCCCTGGGGCCCTCCTGGGAAAGGGGCGCCAGGGCTCCGACGCCCAGCTCCCGGCAGCCGCCCGCGCCGGCACGCACGCGGCCCGTGCCCCACTTCCCCGGCCGGGGCTGCCCGCAGCCCCGCCAGGACCCCGCGCGCCCCCGCGCCCGGCCTGCCCGCCTGCCCGCCCGGCCGTCGGAGCACCTCGCCCGGCTCGTCCTCCTCCAGGCCGCTGAAGCTCCACACCACCAGGCCCTGCAGCAGCAGGATGGCCAGCGCCGTGGCGATCGCCAGCTTGTAGCGCCGCACCAGCTTCTGCACCCGCGCGCTCGCCACCATCTTCCTGCCCGGGACGCGGGGCGCGCGCCCGGCCCTGCAACCCGGCCGCGGGCGCGCGCCTGGGCGCGGACCGAGCCGGCTCCCCCCTCCCAAGGAGGCGGGCCGGGCGCGCGCCTGGGCGGGGCGGGGCGGAGGGCGGGGCCCACCGGTCCGAAATGCCGCGCCCCGCGGGCCGGGGGCGGAGCCTGGGTCCGCAGAGCCTCCCGCCCCGGCCGCGCCGGGTCCGCCTCTTTGGCGGTGCCTTCCCTGTGTGCGTCCGCGGCCGGCTCCTGGGTGCGCTCACCTGGTGCTGGACGGCAAACCCACCGTACCCGCGGGCGAGAGGTCGGCGGCCCAACCACGCGCTCGTCGCCTGGCGTCGCGGGGGGTGGGGCAACTCAGCCCCAGGCTGATTAGCTCTCCGCCCAGGGCGCGCAGAGAATGCTAGAGCGCCCAGAAACGCCGAGATGGGAGAGATTGTGTAAGTGCGACAGGCCGCTGCTTAAAAACCCTGGAGGCCGCACCAACAGGGCAAAGTCTAATTCCTTGAGTTGCATCCAAGGCCCCGCACAAAGCCTCGTTTCCTCTCGCCTCTTTTCATCGTAAGGTTCTTAAGGCCTCTCCTAGAGCCGTGGTTCCCAAATTCTAGGGTGCATCGGAAGCACCAGGAGGACTTGATAAGACAGATTGCTGCTCCCCACCCCCAGAGTTTCAGCTTTGGTAGATCGGGAGTGGGGCCCTGAGAATTAGAATTTTCAACAAGTTCCCAGGTGACGCCGATGCTGTAGTCTGGGAGCACACTTGGAGAACCGTTAGACCTTTGCATATCTGTTTTCTTTGCCAAGTGCTAGCAGCTGTTCCCCGCCTCAGTCCTCCACATCAATGGCATCCCTCCCACCAAGTGCTTCCCCAGCACTGTGCAGTTGAGTACTAACTACATAGCTGGTTGTGATTTCTCTGGGATCCTGCCTTACTCACTTTTGAATCCTTGGATGGGTGACATTGGACACCCAGCGGCGCTCAGTAAACGTCACAAACGAAAAAGGAGGTGAAGCCCAACTTGCTGTTTTAGCAGATGACCCTAACAATTTCTGAGGGTCTGGTATGTCCCAGCACTGCGTAGACAAGGTCTGAACGCCTGCAGCCCTTCCCTGAACCTGGCAGTCCTCGGAGAGAGGGAAGAGAAGCGGGAAAGCAGTGCCCAACAAAGCAACGTGCGTGTGCAACTGATGAAACCAAGCACTATGAGAAAGAAGCAGTAAAAAGAGCAAAACCAAGAGCGAAGATTTAAACTAACAACTTTAGGATCCACCACAGAGTGGTCTGGAAAAAGAAATGGTTAGTTTTTTTGTTTTTTGTTTTTTCCCTGAAAGCAATGATAAAGGGCTTTGGAAGTTGCCAGGCCATAAACTTGGTGAGGGAATTCTAAATTGTGATGAGTACGGGGATCCAGTTATTTGATGGCACTTAAATAAAACCTCTTTTAATCATCTCTGGCCCCTTTGGTATTTGTAATCATTCCATTCTTAAGCATTCGTTAAATGGGAGAACTGTAAACAATGTTTCAGATGACAGTTTGGCTACTTAAGAGAGCCTGTACCTCAAGGATTTTGGAAAACGTCAGTTGACATGCCAGCAATTGATATGTTAATTAAATATTGATCTTCTGTGCTCATTAAATCAGGTCCCCTAGGGACTTCTACCTGCCAATACTCCCCCCCCTACACACACACAATGAAAATAGCTTTATTTTCCACTGATTATTTAAATAGTATATACTCATTGTATAACATTAAAAACATAGAAAAATATAAGGAATAAACTAAAAGTTACCTGTAATCCCATCCCTCGAAATAATCATCATTAATATTTTGGTACATCCTTTCTCCCTTCTCTCTATGTGTATATAATTTTGTACGGATGGGGTCATATTACACATATGGCTTTTTAAATATATATTTTTTAAGATTTATTTATTAGAGAGAGAGACAGCCAGCGAGAGAAGGAACACAAGCAGGGGGAGTGGGAGAGGAAGAAGCAGGCTCCTAGTGGAGAAGCCTGATGTGGGGCTCGATCCCAGAACTCCAGGATCACGCCCTGAGCCAAAGGCAGACGCTTAACGACTGAGCCACCCAGGCGCCCCACTTTTTAAATATTTTTAAGTATTTCTCCCCCCTCCCCCCCCATGTTCCCAGCTTGGTTTACTTGCTTGGTTCTTTTTCTCACTTCTCACTTCCTTCCTTCCATCTTTCTCCTACTAATTCACACGCACGCACACACGTGCACACACACATTTTTCAATTTGGGGTCATTATATTTAAAAAGTTGAATCATTACATTCACTTCTCTGCATCTTGCTTTTCTCCTTTAACCATAAATACATAGTAGAAAGTCCCCCAAGTCGGATGAGACAGGTCTAACCCATTCTCTTTTTAATGGCTGTATAATATCCCACCCCTTCTTGAATGGGCATTTCTTGGTTTCCAGCTTTTGCCACTACCACAGGCTGTAGTAAACCTGGTTCTATGCAAATCCCTGTGCATTGATGCTTTTATTTCTATGGTAGGGTTTTCTTTCTTTCTTTTTTTTTTTTAAAGATTTTATTTATTTATTTGACAGAGATAGAGACAGCCAGCGAGAGAGGGAACACAAGCAGGGGGAGTGGGAGAGGAAGAAGCAGGCTCACAGCGGAGGAGCCTGATGTGGGGCTCGATCCCAGAACGCCGGGATCACGCCCTGAGTCGAAGGCAGACGCTTAACCGCTGTGCCACCCAGGCACCCCTATGGTAGGGTTTTCTATTTCTATGGTAGGGTTTTCTATTTCTATGGTAGGGTTTTCTATTTCTGTGCTAGGGTTTTCCAGGCATGGGCTTACTGGGGAAAAGGGAATTTAAAATTTTAATAGCATTGCCACATTGTTTTCCCAAATGCTGTGACGATTTACATTTCCAACAGCGATGAACGAGAGTCTTTCTTCCTGCATCCCTTCCAGCATCAGGTATTATCACCGTTTTTAATTTTTGCTAAACTGATAAGTGAGACGTGACCTCTTTGTTGTTGGGTTTTTTTTTTTATTTTAAGATTTTTATTTATTTATTTTGAGAGACAGAGAGTGTGCGAGAGCAGGGGAAGGGGCAGAGGGAGAGAGAGAATCTCAAGCCGACTCCATGCTGAGTGAGGAGCCCCATGTGGGGCTCGATCTCCCGACCCATGAGATCGTGACCTCAGCTGAAATCACCGATCAGACACTTAACTGATGGCAACCCAGACGCCCCTACATTTAGGTCTTAATCCGCCTGGAATTTGTTTTGTGTATGGTATGGGGCTGGGGTGTGCGAGTCTTTATTTAGCACTCAGGCCTGAGCACTGTCTCAGTGCCCATCAAGATTTTACTATTTTTTGTAACACACTTGTTACCGAGGTATAACATGCATAGATTGATTTCAGTTGGAGCATAGAAAATGTGAGGTTTGGGGCGCCTGGGTGGCTCAGTCGTTAAGCGTCTGCCTTTGGCTCAGGGTGTGATCCCAGGGCCCTGGAATCGAGCCCCGCGTCAGTCTGTCTGCTGGGAGCCTGCTTCTTCCTCTCCCACTCCCCCTGCTTGTGTTACCTCTCTCGCTGGCTGTCTCTGTCAAATAAATAAATAAAATCTTAAAAAAAAGAAAAGAAAAGAAAATGTGAGGTTCATCGTCCCCCACTGTCTCCTCTTTTTTTCAGTTTCCCCCTATAACTCCCATTGTGCTTTTTTTCCCTTTTATTGTAGAGAATTCTTGAACATACAAAAAAAAATGTCTCCTTAGAAAATCAGAACAGGAAAGCATTTTTTAAGTGGGCTGCTTGTACGATATATTCTTTCTTGTGTGAAGGCTTTCTCCTCAGAGTCTTAGTTTTAGGAGCTATTCATGAGACATGGATGCTAAATGTTTTCAAATGCATTTACAGCAGCTAGAGTCCAAACTCGGCTCCGGGCCAGAGGGCAGGCAGGCCCCGGCCATGATGCCTCGAGGCTGTGCCTCTAAGCATCTCCCCGGGCTCTGTCTTCTTGCCTTAATCTGGTTTCTGCTTCTCTGTCTGGTGCCTTGGACTGACACTTCACTGGGCTGTCTGCTGGGTCTGGTGCTGGCCTCATCCGCCGATGCTACCTTTGGGATACCCTCCACCAGCCCGTGCCCAACCCAGCTCCGGATCCCTGGGCTTCTGCTTGTCAGGAAATAAGTTCCAACATCTGTTGAAATGATCTTATGGATTTTTCTAATGTGACCTGTTGAGATGATGGATTAAAAAAAAAAATGTCTGCATATTAAAACATGGTTACATCTCTTGGAGTAACTGTAACTTGGTTTTAGGAGATTGTTTTAAAAAAAGATTGTAGCGTAGGTTGAATTGGACTTGGTAGTATTTTAGTTGGGACTCTTGCATCTATGTTTACAACAGAGATCGACCTACCCCAGAGGCTGCAGACTGGTGACTCATGGGACCCGTTTATTTGAGCAGCGAAGGACTTTGAAGGGTTTGGTTTTGAGCTCCTGATGTGGGAGTGCACACTCTCTGGTTCGTGTGGCTCCCACTTTCCCTGCCATGTCACACCCAAACGATGCCACCCATTTATATTACTTTCTGGCTGATAGTCACTCGTATTTGCAAACCCTGGTCTATGATTTTCTTTGCTCTTTTTTTTTTGGGGGGGTAGATTTGAGAGTTCTATCAGTTTACAACACAAACTGAGGACAATTTCTTTCTTTCTTCTGTGTTCCAAATAATTTATACAACAATAGACACTGCTGTTCCTTAAACATTAGAAAAGGCTTGTCAGCAAAAGCATCTAAGTCTTTAGGGAGCTAATTCTTTGATAACTTCTATTTTTCTTCTCTTGCTTATTGGTCTATTCGGAATTTTGTGCTTTTTGTTGGGGGGGTATTGTAACTTGTGAATCTTTTTTTTTTCTGGAGAAGAATTTAAACACTCCACTATGTTCCTCTTATTTTTCGTTTTCAGTTATTTTGTTTATATCATATGTCAACAGTATGAATTGTTCCAAAAATGAAAGCGTCACATCTCTTTTATTTTTCTGTTTAACCAATTGGGAGCCCATACGCAGTATTCGCTTTTTCTCTGGTCTTCTGAATTGTCTAAAAAGGCTGCTGTGGGCACATGCAATTCACGAAGGGGGTGTCAGCTGGGCTTCCACCGCCCCCCCCCCAGGAGAGCCCTTTGGTTGGAACATTCTGCTCCTGCAAATCACTTGACTGCCACATGGAGTCGCTGTAGGAAGCTGGTCAGTAATTACAAGGTGCCCAGATAGATGGGCTTTTTCTAGTTTGATTCACAAACCCGCCCATCCCACTAAGCCCAGACAAAATGCGCAATACTTGTACTCCCAGGGTTGTGGTTTCAGTACTCATTTCTTGAACCCCCAAACTCTATCTGCCAGCGTGTTTCCACTGTGAGAAGTAGAAGCTTCATGTCCAAGGGAGTTAAGCAAAAACATTTACAAGAGGAAGGTTGGAAAGTTCATGCTTTGACATACTCTCTATGTTCCAAACACATAGCAAGAGAGAAAAAATATAAACAGGCTTAAAAAAACACACACACAACAGGATAAATATCTCAATGAACAAGAAAGAGAACTAATTGGAAACCACAGGAGTAAGTAGGGCCAAAGCCAAGGGCCTATGGGGTAGTGGAAGCTAAAATGTTGCAGATGGAATAGCAGACAGGGCCAGACTCTCTGGCTAAAGCCAGGGACTGGAGCGAGGCCCCCTTGTGTGCAAAAAGAGGCCAAAAAGAACGGCAACTGACTAGCTCTTAGGAACCTATGGTCAAAAACTGTGGGCCTGAGGTAAGAGCAGAGCAAAGACAGCCTCACAGCCAAGAATTGGGTCAAGTAGGGGCGCCTGGGTGGCGCAGCAGTTAAGCGTCTGCCTTCGGCTCAGGGCATGATCCCGGTGTTATGGGATCGAGCCCCACATCAGGCTCCTCCGCTATGAGCCTGCTTCTTCCTCTCCCACTCCCCCTGCTTGTGTTCCCTCTCTTGCTGGCTGTCTCTATCTCTATCGAATAAATAAATAAAATCTTAAAAAAAAAAAAGAATTGGGTCAAGTCATCCCTTAAGCCCATGCTGAGTCTGCAAGACCCCCAAATCAGTGAAGAGCACAAATTCACGGCTGCCATCACAAGACCAGTCCCGGACTTATCTTATAGATGCAAACACAAAACTAAATCCACCAGCCAAGAAAGAAGGGAGAGAAAGAGCATAAAGTAAAAGCAAAAACTCCCAGCCATAATGAGCCTGTAAACCAAAATTCCAAAGCACATGAAGAAATCAAATGCTAAAAAAAAACCCAACCAACAGTTGAAATATGCACTCAGATGAAATTTATTTTTTTTCAATTAATCTGGTAAAGACTTGAAAATAAGGATGCTCAAAGAGGTAAATGACGACATCGTTCGGCAAACAAGAAGTTATGAAACAATGCAGATGAAAACAAGCTGGACATATAGAAATGAAATATAAGCGATTATAAATCTCAGAAATAAAAATGTAGTCATGAAATAAAAAATATCTCAAAAGATAGGATGAATTTTAGACTGGATACAGTTGAAGATAAAATTGGTGAATTGGAGGGCGCCTGGGTGGCTCAGTCGTTAAGCGTCTGCCTTCGGCTCAGGGTGTGATCCCAGAGTCCTGGGATCGAGCCCCACATCGGGCTCCTCCGCTGGGAGCCTGCTTCGTCCTCTCCCACTCCCCCTGCTTGTGTTCCCTCTCTCGCTGGCTGTCTCTATCTCTGTCGAATAAATAAATAAAATATTTTTAAAAAATTGGTGAATTGGAAGATAGTTCTGAAGGATGTACATAGAATACAGCAAGGAGAAATAGGAATTAAAAAATAAAAGAAATAGTTCAAAGAGCAGGAAAATAGATCGAGAGCCTCCAGTAGGACTTGCAAAAGAAAAGAATGAAGAAAATGGCAGGGAAATCATATTGAAGGTATGATAGCTGAGATTATTCCAGAATTGAAGAAAAAATTCATAGCATACGATAGAGATTTTATTTTGTATCCAGTCTGATCACCCATATCTTCCTAAGTGTGTTTAAGCCACTCACATTTATTGCTATTAATGATTTATTTGGACTTTTTTCTGCTATATTTGCTGCTCACCATCCATTTTCTCCAACACTTTTTCTCCTTTCCTACCTCCTGTTGAACGGAGAAAATGGTATGTTTTCCTTTTCTCTCCTAGCAGGACCACGATTGGTACTGCTTTTGTCAAGTTACTTAATGCTTTCTGCTTTCTTTTATATCATCTTGTGTTTTTTTTTTAAATATTTTATTCATTTATTTGAGAGAGAGAGAGAGTGAGAGAGAGAGAGGAGCAGTGGGGAGAGGGAGAAGCAGGCTCACCACCAAGCCAGAAGCTGCACGCCAGGCTCGATCCCAGGACCCCGAGGCCACGACCTGAACTGAAGGCAGATGCCCAACCGACTGAGCCACCCAGGCACCCCTTGTCTTGTTTTAGTTGCCTTCTATTCACCCCATTGGTGAAGGAAGGATTCCTGCCGTAGGGTTTTGGGCATAGCCAAATACCAATACTGGCCAGTGTACGAGTCCCATATACTCACTGCCCAGGGAAGGGGGGAACAGTACACTGCAGGGTCACAGAGGTGTTGCGTTCAGGAACAGAATGTACAAACGGGTCGTGCAAGGCCGGCTTTACAGTATCAAAGGGTGTGATAACCCCTGGTGTTCATGGGAAGATATTATTGGCTTGTTTGAATGATTACGCAGGCTGGCAGGGAACTGGAACAAGTTCCCAGGAATAAGCAAGAGCTGCTCTTGGTACCTTTATAAGGAGAGGTCTGGCTGGGGGACCTTATCTGAGGAGCGAAGTAGGGACAGGAACGTGTGGTCAGGCCATTCAAAGACCTCCTAATTTCACCGCATATCAAGGCAACACTTAATATTGCTGTTAATTTTCTAGTGCTGTATAGACTGTTTGCTTACTATCATGCCTAATAATTTGGAAGGAAAGAATTAGAATTCTTTATTAATTCTACTCGTGTTTACCTTAAGGGTTTTCAGATGTTTTTGATGTGATAATGATAATTGTCTGCAGAGAACTATAATTTTTACTTCCTGTTGTGGAAAATCAGTTTGCCCCCATTCATTCCCACTTTTTCTTAACTTCACCCAGGATTATAAACTTTGTAATTAAAAAAAATATTTTATTTATTTATTTATCAGAGACAGAGAGCACAAGCAGGGGGAGAGGCAGGCAGAGGGAGAAACAGCAGGGAGGCTCAACTTGGGGCTCAATCCCAGGACCCTGAGATCATGACCTGAGCTGGAGGCAGATGCTTAACTGACTGAGCCACTCAGGCATCCCAAACTTTGTCATTTTTGTTTATAATAGATAATCTCTGTTAAAGGAATAGATTCTTTTTTTTAATCTTCATTTTGAAACTATTTTTTAAAGATTTTATTTATTTATTTGAAAGACACAGAGAAAGAGAGATCAAGGGAGAGAGAGAGAGCCTGAGTGGCAGGGAGGGGCAGGGGGAGAAGCAGACCCCCTCCTGAGCAGGGAGCCCTGACGTGGGGCTCAATCCCAAGACCCCGAGATCATGACCTGAGCCAAAGGCAGATCTTAACCAACTGAGCCACCCGGGCGCCCCCAATCTGAAACTATTTAAAAAACCACAATTATTTGGAGTAATGCACGTGTCTTGACTTCATATAACTTATAACTTTACATTATAAGTTAAGTTTAATGCCCCTTAGTTATGAAGAAGATCATTTTTAAAATGAGATTAACAATTTCAAAAGTAAAGCATATTTATTCCAACAAATCAGTTCAAAGTTTTTAGGACTGTGGTCGCCTGTGATCTTCCTTTCTCTCCCCCCTGCCCCCACCCTATAGAACTAACCAGCTTTTTGTTCGTTTGTTTTTTAAATTCCGGTTAGTTAACATACAGTGTAATATTAGTTTCAGGTGTACAATAGAGTGATTCCACACTTCCATACATCGGCCAGTGCTCGTCACGACAAGTGCACCCCTTCATCCCCATCCCCTATGTCCCCCATCCCCCACCCACCTCCTTCTGGTACCCATCAGTGTGTTCTCTAGAGTTAAGAGTCTGTTTCTTGGGGCACCTGGGTGGCACAGTCGTTAGGCGCCTGCCTTCGGCTCAGGGCGTGATCCCGGCGTTATGGGATCGAGCCCCACATCAGGCTCCTCCGCTGGGAGCCTGCTTCTTCCTCTCCCACTTCCCCTGCTTGTGTTCCCTCTCTCGCAGGCTGTCTCTCTCTGTCAAATAAATAAATAAAATCTTAAAAAAAAAAAAGTCTGTTTCTTGGTTTGTCTCTCTCTCTCTCTCTTTTTTCCCGTTTGCTCATTTGTTTTGTTTCTTAAATTCCAGATATAAGTGAAATCATATGGTATTTGTCTTTCTCTGACTTTTTTCGCTTAGCATGATACTCTCTAGCTCCATCCATGTCGTTGCAAATGGCAAGATTTCATTCTTTTTTTATGGCTGAGTAATATAGAATTAACCAGAATTGACAGCTTGCTTTGCTTCCTCCATATTTTTCTCCCTGTTCTCATAAATACATGGAGACGTCAACTCTGAGTAGGTCCCCCTCTACGTTGTACAGAAATGGGATCATACAGAAATTATTCAACTACTTGCTGTTTAAAATCATTTTATCACAGATACTGTTCTAGGTTTATTTAGTCATGGACACTCTTCCAGGTTTATTAGAAATCGCTACATGATGGGAACTACTTTAGTATGGATGTACCATTATTTATTAAACGATTAACTGGTTATTAGATGTATTGGTAATTGCTGGTTATTTTGCCATTACACATACTGCTGTAAGAAGCATCTTAGTTCATATATCCTTCCCTACCGTTGTCTTTGCTTTTGTGTATAGATCTGCGAGAGTGAAATGACTATGTACATTTCAATTTTTAAAAGATATCGCCAGAAGATTGCAATTTCTGAATCCTTCTGAGAATATGTGCAAGTTCTCCTTTCCCTAGACCTCTAAGCAAATGCTTCAAGGTGGATTTTTTTCCCCTCATTCATGAGTTTTTGCATCTGATTTTTTTTGTAGTGTCCTAGCATACATTTTCAAGAGGAGAATGTGATTTATTCAAGGAAAGTGCTCGGGAGGGATTATTTTTTAAACAACTTCCACCCGAAGAAGGTCTTTTTGTTCCCTTCATTCATGAATGACAGCATGGCTTTTCCTTTAGGTGTTTCTAGACCAGTGTATACCCAGGTCACAACTCACTCAATTTAATAGATTGTGACTGCATTCTAAAAAGCATAGATGAAGTAAGCAAGAATAGAAAATACCGAAGTGTTTTGTAGGTCATTTTGCATCATGAATGTCTGAAGATCTAAGTAAGAGGTAGACTTAAAATTTTTGTATCAATTATCTATATACCTATGGGTTACAAAGAAAACTATATTTCTTCTTTTTTTTTAAGATTCATTTATCTACTTTAGAGAGAGAGTGCACGTGGGCACGAGTCGGGGGAGGGGCAGAGGGAGAAGGAGACAGAATTCTAGGCAGGCTCCCCATGGAGCAGGGAGCCTGACGAGGGACTTCATCCCAGGACCCTGAGATCAGGACCTGAGCCGAAATCAAGAGTCAGACACTTAACCAACTGAGCCACCCAGACGCTCCAAAGTGAAATGTATTTCCTTTTTTTTTTTTTTAAAGATTTTATTTATTTATTCGACAGAGATAGAGACAGCCATCGAGAGAGGGAACACAGCAGGGGGAGTGGGAGAGGAAGAAGCAGGCCCCCAGCGGAGGAGCCTGACGTGGGGCTCGATCCCAGAACGCCGGGATCACGCCCTGAGCCGAAGGCAGACGCCCAACCGCTGTGCCACCCAGACGCCCCTGTGAAATGTATTTCTACCAATGAGTTGAGGTAAAAGAAAAAATATGACATTTATTTCTCTGCATGATGCGAGAAGTTTGAGATCATTTTAATTTAGGCTTTTGTTTTTTTCTTCCCCCGCCATTTGTCTGTAAGATCCTCATTTATCACCCCTCCCTCCAATTTAAGCCTATTTTTAAAATGATAAAAGAAATATATGCATGTGGGTTTTACACACACACACACACACACACACACACCAGGACAAAGGATACTGAAAGGAAAGTAAAGTCTCTCTTCCTCTTCGACTTCCTTCCAAATGTAGTGTGTGTGTGTGCACGTGTGTTCCAGAAATTTTAACTTTTTTTTTTTTTTTTTTTGAGAACGCCACCATAGCGTGTCTAAATGTGGCCTTCTTTTCATCAACTTTGTTTGGGACTCAGAACATATGCTCAGCCTCCAACTGAGTTCCTTCTGTACACCAGGGAAGTTTTCCCCCCGCCGGGTCTGCAATTACTGCTTTTGCTGTACCCACTCTTTTCTGTCCAGATTTCTATTATTCCCAGGTTGCAGTCCCTGTGCCAGACTGCCTGCCTCTTTCCTTTTCATCTTTTTATCGTTTTACCCTTGACCATGTTGACTGTACTGTCTCCCGTGTTTTGGCTGCTATTTGCGGCCTCCATCATGGGTTTTAACCCAGCCATTGTGGTTTCTGTCTCCCTGCTCTACTTCCTGCTCTCAGATTCCTGCCTCGTTATTATGATCTTTTCTAGTGTCTAGATCTTTTCCAGACCCCCCCCCCTTGGAATCTTACTGAGAATTCAAATCAGATATTCAGATAAATATTTTTTAAAACTTGTGTGGCAGTAAACTTTTTCCCCCCACAGAGAAGCAGCTTCCTCCTCAGAACCTTTCGGGGGATGTTTATGTTTTGAGCTGCAGAACCTTCCCAGATCCTTTGAGCTTCCATTTGCCTCATCCTCACAGAGGGGAATCTGCCCAGTATGGCTGTCAGGGTAGGATCCTTATTCTCTGGTTTCATTTTCCGTAGGGGGTGGTGAGATTTGGGGTGGGGGCAGGGACAGTGTCTGCCCCACTCCTCAGAGGAATGTCTTCTCTCATTGAGGGGGGGGGCGTGCCTCAGTTCCTTCTCTGAGGGTTTCCTGGGCTGCTCTGTGCCTGCAATAGTCGGCTTGGCCCTGCAGGGGGCAGTGTATCACGGGCTGCCTGCCAAGTCCGTCCAGTTCAAGCAGCCACCGGTGGGGAGCCCACTGGTCTAAGGAGCCAAAGCCACTTTCTGCAGTCCCTTTTGTCAGTGATAAAGCTGGCATTTTGATCTCCAGTTGTCTAATTCCTGTGACCTATTTCTCCGATGAGGGGAAGGGAAGAAAGGGATGCCTTTTTTTTTTTTTTTTTAGCCTATCTGACAACGACTCAAGTCAAGACAGAAATAAGCCACGTTCAGTGGGAGGTTGGTAAGCATTCCTGCCTGAATCGTTCTCAGAGCGTCATCAGGTTCAGACCAAAGGAATCCAGGAAAATGGACAGAGAACACAGCGAGAATGATCGTGTCAGACACAATGCAGCCCGGGAGGCGTGGGAGAAGGCGGGAGCTGAGCAGCCACTGCTGGTTGAGTTGAGTGACATCTCCACGATGAACTCTTAGAAAAGGGAAAAAAATGAAGTTTCATTATTTTGAAATTCTCAAGAAGACAGAACCATTGCAAATAAGTTAATCAGAAATTTGGGGGAATTCCTGACAGCATGGTAGCGTGCTTTTCTGCTTCAGGGAGCCCCCAGCTGCTTCTGGGGGCTTCTGGGTGGCTGTGCCCAGGTGGGACCAGCCAGGCACACACCGCACACTTGGGGTGGCTGGGAAGCTGCAGGCATGCAGAGGTGGGAGGGAAGCTTGGGGGTGCACCCGCCCCCCCCATCTCTTGGGTGAGGTCGCCCCGTGGGTAGCCAGCATTCCTGACCTTGTGGCCCCTGTCTGAAGGGGTAGAAGGCTGGCTTCTCTCGTGATGCCTTCTGCTTGGCCCCACAGGGTGCAGTCTGACAGAAAGTTCTGGTTTCCTCGGTGTGGATGGCTACTTTACCGGGCTGATGTGAGTCTTCCCCTTTTTCTGGTGGCCATTTCAGGAGTGTTCTGTTGGGACAGGAGGAGGGGAGAGGCTGAGAACAGTATCCAGAGAGCCGTGTCTACACCACCCTCCTGCCAGGAACTCCCAGCCAAGGTTTACTCACTTCCTCATAATTCTTATGTGCATTTTTGAACGTTGGAAAACAAGAAAACTCAATGTTTTCCTATTCTTAACGTCCTACATTCCAAGCTTTTTGGATCCTTTTCCCCCAATTACCGTGATAGGGTTTTCTTATGAGTCAGGCACGGAGGACAGAAGCTTGTGCGTGTAAATAGCCCCGGATGGAAAAGACATGGGCTGGGTCGGCCTCTGCCCAGTGGGCCAGCTGTTGCCCGGTGAAAACCACCTCATCTCTAAGTGCAGCTTACAGCCCCCCTTCTGTCCCCCTCTTCCTGGGCCCTCCCCCTTCGCCAAGCAGAAGTGGCCACATGTGTACCCCCCCCCCCCCCGTGCCCTTACCCCCTCCCATCAGTGCGCGCTCTTGCATTTGCTGGGCACGTGGTCTGCTCTGGGCCTGTTCTGATTTTCAAAGATTTCCTTCGCCCCTTTGATTTCTGATTGCGAAAACACTTCAAGGAGTCATCTTCTGTGCTTTTAACATTTTAAATATTCTCAAAGAGAGTCTAAAACCGCTAAAGCCGTTGCCGGTAATCAGGCCTCCCCGGGGTGTTTGTGCACGTGGGGCGGAGGTGGGGGGGGCGCGGATAATGCAGGTGAGGAGCACTTCGCGGACAGGAAGCCGCGTCCCGGCGCCTTGGCCCGGCGGTCCGGAGAGCCTCGAGGCCTCCTGAACCCTTGCTGGCCCGACCTGACAAAACTTCCTTCTGAAAGGTTGTGGTGGGCCTTTGAGTTTCCCTTTGCACCGAGGCCGAACGCAAGGAGACACGTGTTCCTTGGATGGCCAGCGGGTTCCCACCTGTCTTTGCTGGGGAGGACCCTTGAGTCACGGACCAGATCGACCCTCGAACACAAAGTAAGTGATCAGCTTCCAGATGGCCGTGGGGTGCGTTTGTGCGGAGGCCTCCCTTTACAGACTCAGAAGCTTCTCTGAATGGATTTCAGTGGTCTTGTGATGTGTGTGCGTGCGTGTGTCACACACTCATGGATCAGGGGCCTCGAGGCTCTGAGGGAGCTCACGCAGGCCTGACCCTGACTGACTTTGGCCAAAAAGAAACTGGCCCAGGTCTGGCAGGACTTAACTTTGACCAGAGCACTGATGCCTCGGACCGTGGTCCGCAGCCCTCAGTGATCACTGGGAAGTGTCCTGACGTTGGGGAGTTCTGCTGGTGTGGTGGGGGCTAAGGCTAGACCATACCCCTCTGGGGTGTTTTCCCCGAGGAGGGTCAACGGTTCCACCATCGGGCATGCCAGGAAGAGCTAGAAGCCATCATTAACCGCCAGATCTCCCGAGGTGGGCCTGAAACTGGGAGGAGGGAAAACCTCTCCTCTCTCTGGGCTCGGTGGTTATTGGACCAGGTCTCCAAGCAGGGAGGCTAGTCACCATTCAACACCCACTGGGTTTTACTCGAGCCCTACTATGTGCCGAGCACCACTCTGTGTTGGGATACAGACCTGAAGGGCACAAAATCCTTGCTCTCAGGGGGTTTACAGTCTACCGAAGAGACGCAGGTGATACCCAAGCCGAGATAAAGAAGACGGATTCAGATAGTGACAGATGCTGTGAGCGCCAGGGAACGGCGGAGGTGCGAGCGAGGGGCTGGTGGCTACCGTAGACGGTGTGCTCAGAGGAGCCTCCTAGCAGCATTCCGAAAGGAAGTAAAGATCAGAAGCAGCCAGCTGGGTGACCCAGGACAAGCCGATGTCCTGCCGAGGGAGCAAGGTTGGTGCGTTCTTGGAGCAGAGTGAAGGCGCAAGGAGTTGTGGGCTGATGGGCAAGGGGAGGAAATGAGATAGGGGTGGAGGCCGAGGCCAGGTCAGCTGCCCTGCTCACAGCAGCCGGCAGGGGGTCCGAGAGCTTAGAGGCCCTGGAGAGTGGGCCCCACGTCATGGAGGGAAAGCGTGTACCCTGCTGGCCTGCTCTCCCCTCACTCTTGCAGCACAGTGTTTACAAGGTGGGACCTAGTCTCCTACTATTGTGTCTAGAATGGTCTGGGCCAGTGCTGGGGAAGAGGAGGGTCAGCTGGGTGGGGGGGCTGGGGACGGGCTGGGTCAGCGTGGGCAGCAGGGGGGGGTGGGGTGGCAAAAGCAGAGCAGCGGTAGGCGCACAGGATGGCAGAAGCGAACGCGTCCACACTCCCCTGCGGATCCCAGGAGACCCTGGGAAGGCCGGACTTCCTCCGGCTGAGGGGGGCGGGAGCTGGCACCCCAGTGACTTCGCTCCTTTAGTGGGCCCAGCATGCTGAGGCCGGGGCATGCCGATAACCTGTGGCCAGCGCATCCCCCTGGCTGGGTGTCCTAGGCGAGCGTAGCCGGGCTTGGGGACTGAAGGGCTGGGGGCCCTGTGGGCAGTTTTGTCTGAAATGATACCCACAGGGGCGTGGGCTTCTGTGCCGAAGGAGGAGGCAGGAGGGCCTCTTGGATTCACTTTGTTTTTCATTCTCTCTACAAAATTTCTTGAGCATCTATTATGTACTAAGTACGACTCTGAACACTAAAGACACCACGGTGAATAAAACGGGCAAAAAATACGTGCTGTCATGGAGTTTACACTCCTGTGTGTGTCTGTGTGTCTGTGCCTGTGTGTGCTCGTACACACACGCACATGCACACTGTGTGGAAAGAAATCCAGGACAGAGGAAGTGAGAGAGGAGAAGGGAGGGAATGGAGCGGCCCACGTCCCCTGGCCCAGCCTGAGGAACTGGTTTAGAACCTCGATGGTGACAGGTGCAGGGCGGAAAGCTGAAGGATGCGGGGAGACGGCAGGCAGGCGTCTCTGTCCCTTTGGAACCCCGGGCGACAGGATGTCGTGTGGAGCTGCAGAGGGGCTGGAGGGGCCGTTCTCCTTCTCCTCCGCCACCTCCGAATTTCCCCATGCCTCGGTGCCTCCCAGCCTGAGGGCTCGGGGCGCCCCCAAGGACCAGTTGGCAGGGGGCAAGTCCTCCTCTGCGCTGCAGAGCTCCTGAAGCAGACGCAGAGCTGGGCCCAGCTTCCAGGAGGCATGTGGGCAGCGGCTGGCTGGAGAGCAGGCTCAGACAGGGAGGCTTGTCCTTGGGCACAGAGCGGCCCCTCATTCAGAGAAGCTGGGGAGGGGGTGGCCGGGCATCCGTGGTGCTGCAAGCCAGAGCAAAGAGCTTTTGTGGTTTGGACACGAGTGATAATTTGCACCCACAGGCTATTGAAGCCAGGGGCTGGGGGGCCCAAGAGCTGTGGGTGCCCCTTCAAAGCGACATTCTCTAAACACATTAACTGTAGTTGGGGAGAAACAGATGCTCTGTCAATAAAATCTTGTATCAATTCCTTAAGGTTAAAAACGGGGGACTTAGGCATCTATCTGCTACACGTTCTTTTCCGAACCATTCAGACAATGCATTGGGATGCCTATTAAACTGTTTAAATATTAGACAATAAAATAAATCTCACCTTCCACTCGTGTGATCCGGCTTCATGATTTCAGCCGACGGCGGCTGCGGCCTCCGGGGAGGCACATCGGAGCCATCTGGTGTCGAGTTGGTGTCGAACCGTAGCTGCACCCCGAGACCTGCATGATGGAAGAAATCCTCCACAGAAATGGGTTCAGGCTGATGAACAGTATTTTAAAATTTGCACCAAGGGCGTTGCCCTCTCTGGCAGGAGTGGGGGTCCTTTAGATCGTGCCTCTAGGGTGTGGAGTCCCTTGGGGACATCTGAGCTAGCCGGCACCGCTTTTCTGATGAAGGCCAAGGGCTCCCCCCAGGCAACCGTCATGCTGGCCTCCCTCTGAAACTGGCCCTACCAGAAGACGTTGGGTTATACTCAGACATCATTAGTATCAGGTCAAGCTAAAGGTAAGTATAACCCTTCCAATGTGGAAGGATGAGAAAGAAAAGCCATCTCGTGAGACAATCAGCTCTACGGTCCGAGCCTCAAGAGTGGTTCAGAGAAGTTACTCTGTTTTTTTGTGGAGCCCATCCAGTGGACAGCTGAAGGCTCTCTCTCTGGTTTCTCCTTATTCTTTTCCTCCCCGTCCCCGTCCCTGCTCCCACCAGTCCCGGGGCCATTTTATTTTATCCACGTGCTTCCCCATTCCAGGCTCACCATCAGATGGTTCTTTCTGGTTTTTCTCTTAATGGAAGTGGAGGTGGTTTGTGTGTGAGGGAGAGGGTTTCAGTTCCCTCTGAGCAAAACACTGAGCGGTGAAACAATCCTTTTCCTGGCTAGAATGGATCACTTCTTGCAGGGGACTTCCCTGAGTGATTCTGCTAACGAAGGATCTGTCACCTCTCTCGGTCTTACCAAAATACTTTCTTGTATAGCCTAGCTTGGCATGGGGCCTGAAGTGGGGGGAGGGTGGGTGCCCTCCCTTGGAGGGTAGGAAGACAAAACCCTGACCGGCCACATAAGGAAACATTGCTGAATGGCTGTAGATGTCCCCAAGAGAAGCAGGGAGAGGTAATGACTCTCCTACTTGAAAGTGTCCACATGGGGGCTGGTTAATTACCTTTCTGGTGAGAGATTGGGCACCACGATCTCTCAGCTCTGTCCGAGAAGTAAGAAGCTAGGGACATTTTTCTTGGCCACTTGATCCCCCAAACAAATCTGTCCCTGTAGTGGGCATCTGCTGTTTCTGCCTCCCACTGCCCTCTTTCCTTTCTCTCTGGACTGAGAGGGATTGGCTTCACCCCAAGCCCTGGTGGCTCTCAGTGATCACATTAACGGGTGATAGAAAATTTTCACACCTTCTGCCTTCTCCCACGGGTCCGTCCACATGCCTTTCCCGAGACCGCCTTTTTCCCAGTCTTCGAGTGCTACTCCTTCTAGGTCCCTGACCGACCAGCCAAACCATGTGCTGCTCCCCCCGAATCCATGTCCATCCCTACTTCAGGCCACTTCTCTTTGTGCACAAAGCAGATGACCAAATGGACCACCTGAAGGTCTGCCCACGGGGAGGATTTCTCCTCTCTGCCATTCCAGGGCCACCCCCGAGCAGAGCTCTAGGGCAGCCCTCGTCCTTTGTGGCTTTCCCCCACCTGCCAAGCCAACTCATCCATGAACGGAACGTTGTCTTTTTTTTCTCAGCTGGCTGTCAGCCCATCACCGCCACCCAAGGTGGCTACGGATGTGGTGAAGTGAGAAGCACAGATCTAACAGGGGTGGATGCCAGAGAGTCAGACTGGGAACTAAATGGGAGAAGTGATGAGACCATCCTTCAGGTCTTGAAGGGCGACTCTCATGTCTGCCATTGCCCCAGTGAGACAGGACTATTGATTGGCCACGGCAGGCTCTGCCTTCCCCTACCTCCCTCTCATGGCCCTTACCCCATAGGCCACGGATCCAATGCGAGGATTCTGTTCACTCTCAGCTGTGTCAATCCCGATTATATATTGAGAGGCCTGGAACACACCTACTAGGTGGGTCTGCAGACCTGGTGGACCATGACTGTAAAGCTGGTCAAGGGCTAGGACTACACTTACTACCTGACCTCCGTGTCCTCCCTCTGCCAGTGGGCCATGATGATGCCTCAGATCCCTGGGTAACCACGTCCACTTGGACTTCGTGTGCAAGAGTTCCCAAAATGTCTGCGTAGTCCCTTTTCCCCACTATATGATTTCTCAAGTAATCACCCAAGTTCTTCCTCTGGAAGAGCGGGGAGATGCTCACCCTCCACACGGGCCAGGTGACGCAGGGTCCTTCTTTAGTCAGTAGGTTCTAGGTCTTACCTTAGCCTGGGAACCAGACAAAGGATCATGACTTTGTATTGGGGTGGCTGATTATGTTTAAATAAGTTAAGCAGTACTCTGTCTGCCCATCTATCTTGCCTCTAGGAACACCTGTCGTCTTCACCATTTCCATGGCTGTCTGAGAGTCAGGACTTCTGGCTGCCTCTCTGGCCTGGCTGCTCGTAGAAGAGCTGTGCCCACTCTCCCACAGTGACATGCTACCACTTGGTCTCCGTTATTAGAGGTTCCTCTTATCCCTGCTGCTCTCGGGAGCCCGTTCTATAGCAGCGTCTCCCACCATCAGCCCTGGCCAATGGAGGATGCAGCCAACAATGAATTTCTCAAAGAGGCTAAGCGTGTCCTAAGGGGTCTCCTGCGAACAGTCGGCGGGGGAGTTTTCGGGCCCCCTGCAGGGTAATCCAGCCTCACAGGCCCTCTTCTTTGAGCCGTTTGATCCTTGCTTCTACCACCTGCCCCAGCAGTTCCGGCTTTTCTACTTCACTTGGTTTGAACCATTGCTGTTTCCAGGCTCTCAAAAGCCATCCTGGCACCTTCTCTTGGGGTCCTTGCCAGGGGGTGAAATCTTGTATCACAGCCGAGTGTTCCCATATTATTAAATCTTCTCTAATCAAACTCTGTGCTCTGACCCCGTGGCCCTCATCCTTGGGACCCAGGCTCAGGTCTACTTTCCGGACTCCTGCCAAGACATGGTGGCAAGATCTGGTAGCTCTTGCAGGGTACAGTGCAGGCTTATCCTCCCTTAGCGGGAGGCCCAACACTGCCTGGGCTGGGTTTTGTGGTGACTTGACTCGTGTTCTTTGTCTGGTGGCCAGGAGAGGGGTTGCATGCTATGCTGCAGAGGAGAGGCCTGTGTACCAGCTTCAAACAAGAGGGGGAAGCTTCAGCCCTAAACTGGGAGAATGGAGCATTTCTGCAGGTCTAGAGTGTTCGGTGGAACCTGGAGGCTCAAGATTTTTGAGTGCATTGACCCAGATGTTTCCATAGCAAGTGTCTGAGTCCCAATCCTCCTCTACTGGGGCATGACCTTGGCAGAGCAGACTTGTCTTGATTGAGAATTTGACTTTCTCTGGAGCTCCATTCTTCTTTTTCTTCTCCCCCTCCTCCCCTTCTCCTCCTCCTCCTCCTCCTCCTCCTTCTCTTCTTCCTTCTCCTCCTCTTCCTCCCCCTCCCCTTCTCTTCCCCTTCCCTTCCCCTTCCTCTTCCTCTCCTCCTCCCCCTTCCTTCCCCCTTCCTCCTCCTCCTCCTTCCCCCCCCTTCTTCCTCTTCTCCTTTTCCTTCTCCTCCTCCTCCTTCTTCTTCTTCTTCTTTTTTTCTTTTCCCCTGGGGTTGGTTTTCACATTGTTATCGGGGCCACAGAGGGGTCTTCCTCCCTGTCAACAGGGGGGCTCACAGTTTCGTTAGCCTCTCCAAACTTGGGCTGTGGGGTGGCTGGGCACGTCGGGCATGTTCCCATCACTTCAGAGGGGTGCTGGGTAGCACTGGGTAGCTGTAGGGTTGATCATGATGGTGTACTTGGTGTAGGGGCTGAGTGGGGGCAGAATTGTAGCGGGGCCCTAGAGGTGAAGGACACAATCACACTGGCTTCTCTGTCCAGGCATCCCTGAGGAAGGTGTCTTTCTGAAGCGTTGGGTGAGAAGGGTCGCCATTGCGGCCATCTTGCCTGCAGCTGCTCCTTTCCTCTTCCAGTGAATTCCCAGACCTGATTCTTAGCTTTTTCTGCCCTCCAGCTGCAGAAGATAAGAGTCTCTCTTTACTTGCTGCCAAGGAGACTTTCACACTTTGCCTCAAATTGATGATTAAGTCCTCAAACTTTCATTGCCTTTCTTTAAGCATTGATGGCCTCCGGTCATGTGATGCCACCTCTGAAATGCCTGGGAGATGCCTCCTCCAGTGTCTTCCCATCCATCAGTTTCCATCCCAGCACATCCCCGGTGAAAATTTTGACAATTGTCCCACTTCAGCCTGCTCTGCTCCACCTTCCAGCTCCAAACTGGTGTTAGCGTCTCCTTCCTAAAATCTTCCCTGGCTTCAGCTATCACAGGTCTGGGTCGCTGGAAATAGATTCTTTGGTGGAGATTTGCATGCCAGAGATCAAGTGGGGTGTGGTCTCAGAAACGACAGTGGTCTCGGGACACAGTAAGAGGGTGAACCAGGGAGGATTGAGCAAGGGAAGCTGGTGACCTGCCATAGGGCTGTAGCAGAGGGCTCAGCTGGCCCCTGGGAGCTCTGGCGCTGAGGGGGCCTTTCAGGTGTCTCAAATTTAGGCAAGAGGACTTGGCATTGTATCCCCGCCCTGACCATTCCTTGGGAGGCCACACATCCTTGGGCGAGGCAGAGGATAGTATTTGCATGGGAGGTATCTGAGTTCTTCATACTCGTATGAAACAGTGCCTCAGCTGTGAGCAGTCCAGGGTCAAGCCCCCTGACAGCTGGGCGACCGAGTACCCCGGTCCCACAGTGGGGTGAGAGGTAGGGCGCTCCGTATTACAACCCCCAGGAGGGGAGAGGCAGAAAGATACCGGGTTCTTGGTGACATCCTTTGAGCTGCTGCATGGAACCTGGCCCGAAGTCATATTTCCTTTGTACTTCTCGGTTAAATATGCAAGTAAATTCTTTTTGTTTAAGCCACATGACTTGAGCTTTCTGTTCCTTGCAATGTAGAGCCCATCCGAGATCTGCGTGCAAACACTAACGGCTTATTACCTTTTTAGAAACCAGAAGCTCAGATTAAATTTGTGAATTGGAAAATTTATGAGTTGAAAAAAAAAAGGTTTTGGTATAAACTGGTGAGCATTCTTTTTTTTTTTTTTTTTTCCTTTGGACTGCCGTGTTACTGTGTGTGGAGTGGGAATTACTTATGGAAATATTTACAAACTTCTGCTGTAGTATCATTGGTACCTGTTTGAGCACTTCATTAATATTAATTTTCACCATTTCTTGAACTAATTTATTGGCACATTTTCAGCATTCCATGGAGAGACTTGACATAAATCACATTAATAATAAATGGCAGGAGAGCTTTTTATATTTCTTTTCCGAGCTATCATTTTAAACTAATTTTCTATGACAGGGCATTCTGAATGTACTATGGAAGATAAGACTTTCTTAATGTCTGCTTCAGCAGCCAACAGGAAATACAATGTGATTTTAATTATATTCATGTCTTGGATTCTGGCACAGTGCTTTCTGGTATTAGCTCTCATGAAGCGTACCCCTTCACAAAGGGTCTTCAGCCATCCATGAAGAAACAGGCTTGCTCAGACAAGGGCTTGCAATGAAATGAAACCACAGAAGCAAGGTCATCAGATGAAGCAAGAAGTTTCCTTGTGGGAACAGGGGCAAGACATGTTCGTCAGGGTGGCAAGGACCTAAATTCTTCCGATGGCTGATAATTCTGTGGTCAGGCTGCCATGGTCCATCTTCTTCCTGGAAAGCCATCACGTTAACTCTTTAAGCCAGTCACGTTTAGCAATAAGTCATTCAGAAGTTTTCTGTGGAAGACGTAAGAGAGGATAAGCCACCAAAAGCATATCTTTTTTTTTTTTTTTTTAAGATTTATTTATGGGCGCCTGGGTGGCTCAGTCGGTTAGGCTTCTGCCTTCGGCTCAGGTCATGATCCCAGGGTCCTGGGATCCAGCCCCGCATTGGCTCCCTGCTCAGTGGAGAGCCTGCTTCTCCCTCTGCCTGCTGCTCCCCTTGCTTGTGCTCTCTCTCTCTGTCAAATAAATAGATGAAATCTTTAAAATAAAGATTTATTTATTGATTATTGGGGGGGAAGGGCAGAGGGAGAGGGAGAGAGAATCTCAAGCAGACTCCCCACTGAGCACAGAACCTGATGCATGGGGCTCCGTCTCACCACCATGAAATCATGACCTGAGCCAAATAGGAGTCAGACATTTACTCAACTGAGCCACCCACATGCCCCAGAAAGCATATCTTTCAATGCATGTCAAGTTAAGAATTATCCTGCAGAGGGGCGCCTGGGTGGCTCAGTCGTTAAACATCTGCCTTTGGCTCGGGTCATGATCCCAGGGTCCTGGGTTCAAGTCCTGTGTTGGGCTCCCTGCTCAGCAGGGGGCCTATTTCTCCCTCTCCCACTCCCCCGCTTGTGTTTCCTCTCTCACTATCTCTCTCTCTGTCAAATAAATAAATAAAATCTAAAAAAAAAAAAAAAGAATTAACCTGCAGAATTTCAAAACAAATGAACTTTCACATAGTTTAAAGTTCTTAAGAAACATTTTTAGCAAAGCAGATGGATATTAAAAATAAGACCAAAAATGATGTTTTTTTCCTGCAATGCTTCTGGAACAGGATAGATTCTTTTTTTTTTTTTTTTAAGATTTTATTTATTTATTTGACAGAGAGAGACAGCCAGTTAGAGAGGGAACACAAGCAGGGGGAGTGGGAGAGGAAGAAGCAGGCTCCCAGCGGAGCAGGGAGCCTGATGCGGGGCTCGATTCCAGGACCCTGGGATCACACCCTGAGCTAAAGGCAGATGCTTAACGACTGAGCCACCCAGGCAGCCCAGGATAGATTCTTTTGAGTACAAGTGATAATAAATCCAGCAGAGAGGGTGATGGAGGAAAAGTAAGAAAGGGAGCTCTTCCTCCCCTCTTCCATATCCCGCTTCCACTTGCAAGGGGACTCCGAGGGCTGAGTAACTACCGGTTTTGTGTGCGCACCAGCCTTCTTCTGCTAATAACACCCTTTGTTTTGGAGCAAATGCACCTGATTTCCCGTCATCCTGGTGGGGGTGGTGTCAATCACTAGGACCCTCCCACTCTGGCAAAGAGGGTGGACACGTGTCTCAGGCAGGGCCTGACTTAGGTACATCCTCTTGGACCCAGTGATTGTTCCAAGAGGTGGACATGTGACAAACAGTGGCCAATCAGAGGCCTTCCCTCTGAAGACCGAAGGGCTGGGTCTAAAGGCTGATCTTCATACGTGAGGTTTCCTGAGCAATATGATGGAAAGGGAAGTGGGCAAGGTTATGTTCAGAAGCCCAGATAGAAGCCAGACTATTCCACAAAAAGAAAGAGAGCACTGGAAGGGGGTCCATGGGAAGAGTCAGGACTGTCAGGAAAAGAGTGAGGTAAATGGGTGATGGGGTGATGAGGGCAGGGGTCCCAGGGAGGCGTCAGGAGGGCTGGGTGATGCTCTGTCTGTCCCCGGATTCTCTCCTCTCCTTGTGGGACAGAAGCCTCAGAAAGGGCTAGGGGCAAGGTGGGCGGGGAGGGCCCGGGGGCATCTCCGGCTTCCCCCTGCATGGCCAGGTCCTGACTGTGGACCCGTCCCCTCCGGCATGCCCCTGGTGCCCTGCCCCAGATGGGCCCGCATGAAGACCTAGCTTTCATGAAGACCAGAGAAACAAACAAGAAAGGACCAAGGAAGCAGGAAGTGGGGGGCTGAGCACTGCCAGGGGCTGCGTGGGGAGAGTCAGAAGAGAGCCCTGGGGAACCCTGACTGGGGACTGGAAAGAGACATTATCCCTCCCCCCCGCCCCCCGCTCAGTTTTCTCTCTGAAATAGTCCATAAAATCCACACTGCTCACGAATGCCCAAGCCTACGAGATTGGGAGGGGCACAACAAGAGAGACTGCTTACCAGGGCAGCTGATATCTCTGTGGTAGCCTCTAGCACCCACAAAATATGACTAGAAAGTTCTTTTCTTAACATTCTCAATCTCATCCATTTGAAAGCCACAGGCAACACCATATTTCAAGGGGACATTTTCACAGTTATTATTTGCTATGGTCTGGAGGCCCTGTCCTTTGCCCTGAAGAAGTTGACGCAGTTGGCAGGGTTGGAAAGGGGAGGCTCTGGGGGAGCGCCTGCCTTCTGTTTCCATGCTTGTATCCCCCCAGAAAGACCAGTCCAAAGGGCACTGGTTGCCAAGTCATTCTGGACATTGTTGGGCAAAATTGTCACCACCACTAACGTCTTTACCTTATTCTTCCCCTGGGGGCTAGAGGACAGTATTTGGGTGGGAATCAATAAAGCCTGAACCGTTACTGATATGAAACGTTAGATGGAACAGTTTGGTTCAGTCTAGAAGGGATTAAAATAGAAGGGTCTGGTCACTAATCTGCGGGGACCAGGAGGACCTTGTGAGCCTTCCGCTCTGAGGCTGGAGTTAGAGGCAAGAGGGGATGGCGTGTGGCCATCTTGGCGGGGCTGAGCCATGGGGCAAGGGGCTCATGCTTATCTGATACCCTTGACCCTTGCACAACGTGGAGGTTAGAGACGCCGACTCCCATGCAGTTGAAAATCTGTGCATAACTTTTCACTCCTCTAAAACTTAACTACTAATAGCCTACTCTTGACTGGCAGACTTATCAATAACATAAACAGTTGATTGACATATTTTGTGTAAGTATCGCGTACTCTGTTCTTAACAATGAAGTAAGCTAGAAAAAAGAAAATGCTATTATGAAAATCATAAGGAAGATAAAATACAGTTCTAACGCTGTGCTGTAAGAACATCTATGTATGAGTGGAGCCATGTAGACCATATGGGTGTTGTTCAAGGGTCATGTGTACTAAGCGGCCCTTCAGAGGAGTGATGTCAGCATCTGGCACAGGACGAATGTGGTGATGCTTGCAAAATCAAGACCCACTGTATCTGCCACCTGTCGCTTGGGCAAGTGCAAAGCCTCAGTGCCACCAAGCCCCGCACTTCAGGAGAACCAGTTCGCCCTGGAAGAGCTAACAACGGCGGAACTGATAGAAACTACTCAATCAGTAGTCTCCATATTGGATGGTGACTGGACGAGCCAATGAAACCCTCTCTCCTTGGGAAGGTTGGAGGTGAGAAGCAGACAAAAAGAGGTGCTGAGGAAGGCCCTGAGAGACTGGGAAGGGGAAGAGAAGCTGAGCTAGACCCCAGCCCTATCTTCATTGTCTGACAGATGCCACTCCTCCCCCTACCACCCACTGCTTGAAAGTGCAGAGTCACAACTCCCTGCAGCCAGAAAGAGTGGGTCCCACATGGCCCCTGGTCCCGCCACCCCTGTCAGAAGAGGATTGCTGCTTAGCTTGGCAGGGCTTGTCTTGGGAGCCTCTGTAGCTCCCAGGGCTCACCCGACTCGTTTCCAAATGTGCACCCACCATCTGCTGGATGATTCACGCCTGGCTGGAAGCAAAGTCGGGGCTTGATTTGGGTCTTTGGACTTGAATTCCTTCCAAAATCAAAGGTGTCAAGCTTAGTGGCCTTAAAATTCTGGAATCATTTTGGGAAATGAGGACCTTGTACAATCTCTTGACGTGTCTTCCATTTTCATAGAAATGTGAAGAAGGTTCTGAGAAGCCCGTGAGACAACCACTTCCCCATCTGTGCTGGGGCCCTTCTGCAGCAGGGGTGAGCACTCTTGGGCAGCTCCTGCTCACACCGACCCGCCCCCTTCCTGGATCAGCTTGCTTCCCTCCCATCCTCCTTCCTCCCTCCCTTGCTTTTATGTCCCCTCCCACCCCCGCCGCATTTCAACTTCCTGTGCAGAAATTCGAGTTAATCATATGCCTAAGTCATGTCTTTCTATTATCTCTAGTCCATGCAAGGCTCCTCTTTTGTTTGTAATAATTTATTCTCTTTTATCCATAGTCCCTTTTGCCATTCTGTACCCCCTCTCCTGCCATAGGCAAATACTCCAGCAAGTGAATCTTTTCTTTGTAGGTGTCCTTGTAGAAAGAGTATTGCTGCTTTGGATTTTGTATTTTTAATGGGCATACATTTTAAATGTTCACAGTGTTCGGTTAGGTAGCTAGTCCTGACTCTTTGTCTCACCCAGTACTATGCTTTTGAGATCTGTCCATGTGGCTCTGTGTGCCTCTAACCCATTGCTTCTAACCCTGCAGTGTTCTCCCCAGTGTGTGTGTTGGGCATGCCCCACCTTCCCCAGACCCACTTTCCACCTTGCTCAGTGCTCTGGGAAGGAGAAATCTATGGGTTGTAGCTCCCATGTTCTCTTTTCTTCCAGTTTCCAGTTGGGTTTGGCCTTCAGAAGGCATCATCAGGAGATGAGAGGGTAGGCAGAGGGTGAGGTCAGGATGTTTATTTGATCTGATGGGCTGGGGGAGCAGTGGCTGAACTCCTTTACCCACGGCAATGGGCCACGGTTCATGTCCAGAGGCCACTCCTGCCCTCACTCCTTCAGCCAACAGGGAGGTAACAGCTCCCAGCGCATGCTATTCCAAGGGTGCTTTGCTGTCCCTCGTCCGAATCTCCAGATGCTGCCCAGCCATCACCCAAGTCCTCCCAGCTGCCCTGCTGGATCAGTGTCCTGCCTGGTTCAGCAGGTACTCCCCACATTTATCCCTCTTCGCTCCACCAGCTCGAACTCCTACATCGCCCCCATCTCCCGGCCACCAGAAACATCTCTGGGATAGACAGCCTCACTCTCCTTTTGCCCCCAGTCCCTACCTTTCCCATCTCAGCGCATCCCCTAGCTTTTGAAGTCGGAGCATCTAGGATGGTTGCCCTTCCTCATCTTTGTGATCAGGTAACATGGGGCTTCTTAACCTGGGGCAGTTCCATCCCCAGGGGACAGCCGGCAACGTCTGGAGACATTTCTGATGGTCATGATTGGAAGTGGGGGTGGTGAGGTGCTAGGCGTACTGTAAATAAATTTCCTCCAATGTACAGGACAGTTCCCCGCCCCACTCCCGAATTATCTGATCCAAAATGTCAGTAGTGCCAAAATTGAGAACTCAGAACTAATATAATACCACTGGAGACGTAAGACTTAATCTTCTGTTGGGTTTTCAGTTGTTCCGGGGAGGTAACGAGAGGGGTCCTCAAATCTTGCTTGGGCTTCCATGGGGAAGGAGCTTGTTAGACTGACCTCCCTGGCCTCTCTCTCCACCCTCCTTCCCTCATTCCTCCCAAAGGAGGAGCTGTGATTCTCTGATTGCTGGGGGTGGGTGGGTGGGTGGGGTGGACAGAAGGCCTTCTCAGCTCCTTCCCTTCTTGGGAGCCAGTGCCCAGGGGAGGCACATGTTCTGCTTAGATCCTCTGGACCCTACAAGACACTGTCAGGCTTGGCCCCTGGCTGGGGAGGACCGTGTGCAGTGTGCCCATGACTTGGGTGCAGTATGAGAAAACCAGATGTCATTGCTGAACTACACCACGCTGTCCCCCATCTGCCACAGTCATAAAGCTGGTGTCTTGGTCACCATCTGCCTAATTTCTTTGCCAGCCCCTCATCTGGTTCAGAACTGGGGGAAGGAGGGTCATGGAGTCTAATTTATTGGGACCCTTTGAATCCCAACAGACACTGGAATATTGCCTGAGCCTTGCACTCTGCCTCGGGACCCTCCAGGCAAATGCCCAGTAAGGCAATGGGATTAAGAGCACTGGTCCATTGTTGGGGTCTCAGGATTCTTCATTTGCTCTTGATAGGAGGGAACCTGACTCAGTTGGGTTTAGTACGGGGAGGAGAGTCTGACTAGTGTGGTTGGAGCTGGTGGGACCAGCACCCCTCTTCAGATCACTATGCTTCTCTCCTCTGTGCTGACCACATTCTCAGGCAAGCTCTCCCCTCTGGGTGGCTACCAGCAGCAACCAGACCCTCTACTGTAAGTTCAAGTCCAGCTGAAAACAGCAGCATCCCAGGCAGTGCTCTGCTTCTATGGCCTCAGACACGTCTGTCTCCTGGACTGAGGATTGAATTCTGGGGAGTGCACTTTGCTGGTATTGTGCTCCTCGCCTGCAGGGGGCGGTAGTGCCCTCCCAGGACCATGAGGGCTGACGGGGGAGGAGGGATGGATCCCAAAATGAAAATAGGGGCTGGGGCTGGGCCGGAAGAAGATGGATGCTAGGAAGCTTGTTTGCCACAGTCTCGTGAGTCTGCTTCCTATCCTGACCTTCTGATCCCTGGCTGTGTGATCTTGAGTAAGGTATTTAACCTCTCTGGGTTTCCTGTTTCCTTTCCTGTAAGGTGAGAATAATAATAGCACTTATTTCACTTTCCTGTAGAATGAGAATAATAATAGTACCCATCTACAGCGTTGCTATGAAGACTGTTTGAAATGATACATATAAAATGACCAGCATAATACCTTGCTAAATGGTAGATATTACCTTCAAAATGGTAGACATTATGAATCTTTCTCTGGCCCCTGTTTTCAGAGATTCTCTGAGGGTGGGCCTCTGGGTGAGGGAGGACTGAGAGCAGGTGTTAGCATCATTGGGATGAGAGGCCTTCAGGAACACCCACAGTAAAAACATTGGTATGAGGTTAATACCACTTGGGCACGAGGTCCTGATACTATTAAAAGGATATTGGAAGGGAGTTCTGGTTGAAGCAAATAGATGCTTCACTTCAGAGTTGGGTGTTTGACCAAGATACCAACATGGCGGCATGATTTCTAAGGGTGTATATGAAGGGGTTGGAAGCTGAATAAGAAAGCCTTTTAGAGAAAGCTTTGGTGTGTCATGAGTCCCCCTATCCACACCCCCACGAAGATGGTAGGTGGGGGGTGCCTGCCCCTTACTTAAGCTTAGAGGACAACCCCTTTGAATGCTTAGTACATGTCCACTGGAATTCAGAGTCCAGGACATCTGACTCCGGGATGGAAGACCGAAAGGGTGGGGCCGGGAAGAGGTGGCAGCTTGCGGAGCTCACCGGTGGAAAGGAAGGCTGAGTGTTTCCCGTGGAAACAGCTGCTGTGGACGGCTCGCTGCAGTCCAGTCCAAGGGGGCAAACACATCTTGGTGGAGAGACACTCGAGATAGAGCCGGAGGCCCAGGGCTGGGGCCGGGATGCATCTGCCTTGTTGAGGGAGCTCATCAGAACCCAGACGGTCTCCCCCACACTCAGGCTGGATGCCAGAAAGGGAAAGCATGCCTCATCCTCTCCATTAATAGGACATAGCTATCCTCAACCTTCATTCACGTTTCTCTGCTCTCTGGGGACTGTCCTGCCTAGGCGAATAGTTGATTCTCCCCTAACAGGGGCTTCCAGAAAAACCTATCAGCTCTCCAATGGGAAACATCAACCTCTGTGTCCCTAAGATTCCATGGCTCAAAATCCCAGCCTGGCCCTCCCTACCAATCCTGGACTGTTGTATCACGATTCTTTCCCGGTCTTTTTTTTTTTTTTTTTTTAAGATATAGTTATTTATTTGAGAGAGAAGAGAGAGCGCGCAGTGGGGAGGAGCAGAGGGAGAGAGAGAAACTCAAGCAGACTCCATGCTAAGCATAGAGCCCTGTGCAGGGCTCGATTGCACCACCCTGAGATCATGACCAGAGCCAAAATCAAGAGTCAGATGCTTAGGGGCGCCTGGTCAGTTAAGTGCCTGCTTTCGGCTCAGGTCATGATCTCAGGGTCCTGGGATGGAGCCCCGTGTTGGGCTCCCTGCTCAGCGGTGAGCCTGCTTCTCCCTCTCCCTCTCTCTCTCTCTGTCTCTCATGAATAAAGAATAAGATCTTTAAAAAAAAAAAAAAAGACAGCCTCCCCCCCCCCACCAACAATGAAAGGGAAAAGGCGTCATCCCCCCAGCAAGATGAGGGGTCCGTGGGGACAACCCTTAAGTGTCAGACACCACTCAGAGTCTAGCTGGTTTGGGACCAGATCTAAGTACTGTCCTTGTTGTGAAGTTTAAATCCTTTCTGCTGCTTAATTAGACGGGTTTCTGTTGTTTCCAACCAGAAGTGACACGGCACGTGGATGAACTGAATGGAATCCATCCAGGAGCTCCAGAGCTGGGACTTCGGGGAACTATGTCCCATTGCAATGTCGGGGGACAATCACGTGAACGTCCCCTCAATTCCTCAGGGGCCCGCCGCATTGCCACATGGAACTGGGGGTGCCGAGCGTTTCCCGGCCACCTGTTCTGAGGATGACAGGAAGAACCCTTTTTGACTGGCTTTCTGGACCGGAGAGGGGATGGACATGGGGAGGGAAGGGACACAATATAACTTCCACTTTCTGGAAGAAAGTGGAGGGAGGAGTCCCTTATATCTAAAATCTTCCTTTAAAAAATCTATTAATAACAGCAGGAGCACATGGGCAGTGAAACTATTCTGTTTGCTGTTACAGTGGTGGATTGACGCCATCACACGTTTGCCGACAGCCATAGAACGTACAACACGCAGAGTGATCTCTAATGTAAATATGCACTTAGTTAATAACAATGCGTCAGTATTGGCTCGACTGGAACAAATTTACCACTCTAGTGCAAGATATCGATAGAAGGGGAAGGTGGGTGTGGGGGGAGGGGTACGTGGGAAATCTATATTTTCCGTTACATGTTTCTGTAAACCTAAAACTGCTCTAAAAAAAAAGTCTATTAATTTAAACAAAACAAATCTACTAACACAGTCATATCTCTAATTCCTTCCAAAGAAAACTCTTAGCATATGACTTTTCTGCCAAAAAAAAAAAAATTCAAAAAGTGATATAAGCCCCAGTTTTCTCACACTTCCCATCCGTTATATATACACAAGCCTTAACTGACACAGACCCCAGACTTCCACGTTCAGAATCCCTCAAAGTTTGCACAAGCACACATTTTCACACTGCGACTGTTCCATTAGTTATCTTAGAAAAATCCCAGAGCCTTGGACAAATAAGCCATATCTGGACCTCTGAGAAACGAAGCCACCTACATGTTCCTGTTTCTGGGCGGTCAGTCTCCTTCCCCAGGATGACATTCTTTGCCAAATAAGTCTTGGTTCCAACGTGGAAGTGGGGAAGTTTCTAGACACGCACAGACACACAGTCGCACAAACGCTTCCTGGAGTCTTATGCTTTGAGGTGGTCAGTGAGGAACCATTTTGACCGGCTTCCTGGGATGGGGAGGGGTGGACCACCAGGGAGAGAGTCTGGGGTCTCTGCCTGACCTGCTTCACTCCACTGCTTCCCCCCCTTGCCTCCAGCCCACGTTGCAGGGCACCCTCCTCCAGGCAGGCAGCAGGGATCTCGCTGCAAGGGGAGGCCGCCCCCTCTGTTCTTCATCAGCGTGCCTGTGCCTCTCACAGCCCAGATCGGCACCCTGTCCTGGGTCCTCCTGCTGCCAGCTGTCATGCAGCCCAGACCCCGCTGGCCTTCCTCGCGGGTAACATTTTGTTCTAACAAGCCCAGTTTCCGGTGTTTCCCAGCCGTGTCCTTACCTGGCTTAGCCGGCTCCCTGCCAACCGTTTGGAGCCCACACAGCTCGGCTGCTACTGAAATAGTCGTCTTCCAGCAACGCGATGAGGCAGGGGAGGTGCTCGTCTTATAAGAAATGTCTGAATAGCCTCACGCCCACCCCCCCAAGAAGCTCTTGCTTTTTGGACTCAAAGTCCGTCCCCCAGCCTCAGGCTCCTAGCCCAGATGCCAGACACCGAGGTCCCGGGCCTGCCTCGTGTGCCCATCCCCAGCCCATGGGCACGTGCGCTCCACAACGGTTTGGGAGACCGGAGGGCACCGGGGTTCCCCTCACGGGCTCTAGAGCCAGGCGACATGGGTCCTGATCCTCCAGGCACAGCTGAGTGACCCTGAACGAATTACAGAACCTCTCTGAGCCCTGGTTCTTCTCTAAGGTGGGGGTGAGAGTTACACCTACTACCTCCGGCCGCAGTAGGGCGAGCACAGGGCCTGGCTCCTGCCAACACCTGGGAGTCAGGGTGTCACCATTACATTCTGACTTGACCCAGCCCACTGTTTTGGAGCCTCCCCTCCCCATGTCGCCTCGGGCGGAGGGCTGGGCAGGCCTGAGCTGCACCTTTATTGACATTCCCACCCCACGGGCTTACGTGCTGCACCTTGTCCCCACACGGCTGCAGTTGACAGGCGTTTCTCTGAGCACCAGAAGGCAGCCCCTTCTCACGGGCAAGGGTGAGACTGCAGGCCGGGAGTCAAGGACGCCTGCGGAGAAGGGCCTCGAGCTTACGGCGCTGTGTTGCACTGATGGCATTGCCCATGATTCTCCCGGCAGGGGTGTGGGGAAGCACGGGAGGAAACCCCTCGGTGGAAACCCAGGCCAGGCTGAGGCCCTCGAGAACGCAGCCACACGCCTTGATCAGGAAACATTCTTCTTGCCCCATCGGTGGCTTCTGGATGAGACAGCAGGTGACTGCAGGTCTCTTCGGGGACCTAACGAAGACCATTTGAACACGTCCTAACTTGCGCTCTTCGGAGATACTGTTCTCTCTCCAAAACCTCTCTCAGACACATTTAGGCATGTGAACACACACACACACACACACACACACACACACACACACTCAGAGCTTGCACCTAATAAACTACTACTTGGTCCTTCAATGCTTACCTTCAAAGTCAGTACCTAACAGATGGGAGGCTCTGACCTGCGTTCCCTTGACACGTCCTGGGGCGTTAACACTTTCCCAACCCGTTAGGGAGTTGGTGAGCACCAGGAAGGTGTGTAGGCCAAGAATCTCGTGCCCAGGACCTGCTTATCCCTGTCCCTGCTGCCGCTGAACGTGGTCTCGCCCACCTACGGAACGCCCTCCACCAGTTTCCATCCAGGCCGCCAGCTTCCAGTTCCTTCTAACTGAATTCCTCAAACTCGGGCCTTGGCTCTTCTTCAAAACTCTGGAATGTTCTGTGCACAAAGCCACAGAGAAATCCCAAAAGAAACACCGACTGATCTGACTAGGTCAAATGGAAGACTTCTGACGGTTAAAGAAACAATACGTTAAAGGCAAACCACAATCCAGGGAGAACATTTGCCACCGAGAGGAGGGATGAAAGGTTGTGGGTTCAACAAATATTTACGGAGGGCCTAGCGCTCGCTGGGCATCGGGAGACAGAACAGAGCGGGAGCACAGTTTGTGAGGTTGCCTTGTGTGTGCACACACGCCCATGTAAATGTGTGTGTCTGGAGTGTGCGTGGAAGGAGTTCCATTTAGAGGGAGTCCAGGAGGGACGGAGTTTGGCGCACAGCGGGTGCTGGGAGGAGATCGATGTAGCTGGATTGTAGGCGATGAGGGGCTAAGGCCAGAAGGGGAGAGAGGGGCTTCAGCAGAGGCCAGACCTGCCGGGCTTTGTATTGTTTATTTTTTTAAATATTTTATTTATTTATTTGAGAGGGAGAGAAAGCGCATGAGCAGGGGGAATGGGCAGAAGGAGAAAATTCTCGAGCAGACTCCATTGAGTGGGGAGACTGTCATGGGGCTCGATCTCATGACCCATGAGATCGGGACCTGAGCCAAACCCAAGAGTCAGACACTTAATCAACTGAGCCAGCCAGGCACCCCTTCTTTTATTTTTTATACTTTACTCTAAGAGCCATGATAGACCCTGGGTGGATTTTAAGCAGGAGGGAACACGGTGGGATTTGCCTTTTTCCAAGCTCAGCATGGCCGGTAAAGGGACGGATGGTGGAGAGCAGTGCAGGGGTGGAGGCAGGGATCCCTGACAGGACTAATGGCAGCGTGTGAGGTCAGGCACGCGGCAGTGCTGGCTTGGAGCAAGTGGCTGCACCTGCCACAGATTAGTGACGTGGCGAGAGACTCTGAGCCAGAATTACGCACCAAGCCACTCCCAGATTCGGACTCTCAGAAACACTGTTAGGTAATACAGATTTGTTGGTAGAAAGTGCTCGGTTTGGGAGTAATTTCGAATGCAGCAATAGAGAACGAATACACCCCTGGCTATTGTTTTAGGCAATTTTTTCATTTAGCAAATCTTCGTTGAACAACGACTCTTTCGAAACAGAAATCGTACTTAAGAACCCTAAGTAAAAAGCAAAGCACACAGGACAGCATGGGGAATAGTCTGATTTGTATAAAGATGTGTGTGTGCTGCAGGATATTTAGACCACACAACGTGTATCGCTTTCTGCTATAAATTTTCCTATATTGTCGGAGTTTCTTTACAGTGAGCGTGGAGACCCTGGGGGTTTCCTAGGAAAGTCGGAAGCCCGTGTGTCCAACATCAGCGCTTCACACACTCTGACACACGTTACCGGTTGTCCAGGGGGATTTGTTAAAATGCTGAGCCTGATTCGGGAAGCTTGCAGGGGGCCTGAGATCCTGCATTATTCTAGCAAGCTCCTGTGCGATGCGGAGTCCGCCTGGCACGGACTATATTCTGAGTGGCCAGGCTCTAAAGCGACCCTGAATTTGGCTCAGGGCTCTGGGTTCGAATGCTGACTCTGTTCCTAAGCCTTGAGAAAAACACATAACTGCCTTGGTCTGGGTTTCCTCTTTGGTAGAAGGAAAGCGGGGAACATCTGTCATTGTTGGGACTCCATCCTTTGATATTGGGCCCTCTCTGGGCCCTGGAATGGGCCTAGAAACCAGCTTTTCGAGCCCCACTCCCTGCCTCTTCATGTGAGGGGCATGGCTGGCCCTCCGGAGTAGGCCCTGGGTCTCCCAGTCAGTGAGAAGGGGGCTCAGTTCCCGCTGTCCCACCTCCCCGCCTGGCCCGGTGGGTGTCAGTCCCTCTGCGTGCCCGCAATCCCTCCTCTGTCCAGACGATGGCAGCAGAGGACAAGGAGTCCCAGAGGGTGGCATCCTGCCAACGGAAGGTGACAAGTGGGCTTTGGAAACATTTTTCCAAGCTCAAATGCTTATGAGACTAACCGTGCCAGGTCTAATTCACATTTTTATTTGTTTAGGATTTAGTCTCTAGCTTTTTTCCCCCAAGAAGATTTGAAGCATTATGTTAAGGGGGAGAATTCGGGATTCAAAATAGAGCAGAAGCCAGGCCGAGATCTTACCTTGCGCACCTGAGCTGACCCTCGAGTCCTCAAGTGAGTTCTGAGTGTCAAAGGAGAAGCACGGGGCCTTCGGGGCCAGGAGTGGAGGGGGTGACCGCACGCAAGGCGAGCCAGCCTGAGCCACAGTCAGGCTGGGACCCGGAGGCTCGGTTTTGCTTTCTAGCCTCGCGATCCAAGGGATTCTTAGCTCGATTTACAGAGGTGGGAACAGATCCTGCGAGGCCAGCATGGTGACCACGGCCCCCAGCTTAAGCGGCAGCGCCGTGACCTCTCCCCTACCTCCCTCCGTCTCCCTCTAGGGACACGATTTTCATTTTCTGGCCCAGCAGCCATACCCACCATTACAGAAAGGTTTTTTGGTTTTCGTCTTTATCCCTGGAGATTACACTCATCGGAGTGTGTCAAATGACCCAGCCTCACAATGAGCGGTGGTTTGCACAACGGTTGCGCAAGGCCCGGACTCTGTGTCACAGATGGGCGTGTGGCACATGGCGTCAAGGGCCAAGGATAACAAGCCAACTTGGAATTCCTGGAGACTGAGAGAAACTGGTTCAGTCCTATTGTTTTCCGATGGTTCCTCCCACTCTGGCCACACAGGCCTCCTGGACGTTTCTCCAACTTATCAGACACACTCCTACCCCTGGGCTCTCGCACCTGCTGTTCCTCTGCTGGGGACATGTTTCCCTGATAACAGCAAAGCTCCTGTCTTCGCCTCTTTCAAGTCTTGGCTCTACGGAGTCTTCAGGGAGCCTGCCCGGACCTTTTGATTTACAGCTGTACCCCCTCGGCCCCACAACCCTGGTCCCCCTGTCCTTGCCCTACACGTTCCCAGGACTCATCACCTGGTCACAGACTATGTCATTTATTTACGTATGACGCCTACTTACTTATTTATATGCTTACGCTGTTGTTGTTAGGATTATATCAAATAATAATAATTTGCAATCGAATCTTTAGTGATTACTCTGCCGTTTATTGTCTTGTCTTCAGGAAGGCAGGCTTTTTGGTGTTTTGTTCCCTGTTGTATCCACTGAGCCTGAAACAGTGACTGCCACATTGAGTAGGAACTCCAGAATGAATGAATGAATGAATGAGCTACCCTGATAGTTACATGTCAGACACACACTAGACCTATCAGGGAAATTCTGCCCAGTGGACAAGTGACTCACATGTGAAATTCATATGAGCACATGTGGCCGACACGTGTGGGATGTGTCACCCACCCCGGCAGACATTGGACCAAAACATGACAGAGGGACCATGCGATGCATGTGTAGACACATGTAAATCAAGTGACAGGATATAAAAGACATGGGAGGGGAAGGTGATGGCCCAGGCCGAGTTCACTGAGGAACATGGGACAGATCAGACAGGGCAGGTGGCAGACACATGGAGAGAGAGGCTCGTCGCAGGCCCGTAGGAGTGCTACCGCCCGAAACCTCCGAGAGCGGGCCCGTCTTCATTACCTCGCAGAAACAGATGCGGTTCCCAAACAAACAGCTTCCACTGTCTCTTAAATAAATAGAATTTCACTCCCCGCCGAACCCCAAAATATCTTATGCCTGGACCCTCTTCCCAGAGTTCAGAGATTTTATTTTTATTTTTTAATTTTAATTTAATTTTATTTTTGCCCTGGGCATTTTTGGCAATCTGTGGAAGTCTATGGACCCCTTGTCAGAAAAATGCCTAAATGCACTTTGAATGTATAACATAAAAGACATTGGAACAAAGAAACAAATAGTATTAAGAAGCAATAACCAAAATATTTGGGAAAATTATCATAAAATAATGCATGTGCTTCTTTATAAAAATACTAAATAAAGAGATCTAGTGGTGGGTCTCATAACTAACTTAATCCTGAAGTAGTTCTGAGTATAAATGATATTTCGAGGCACTGGCAATGCCTGTAAGGTGAGACACAACATCTGTGGTTTCTGTGGGACAAATCCACAGGTCCCACTGTGCTCACATCGCCGTGGCTTGTTGCCTACCTTCGTGCCAAACTGCACGTAGAAGTTTGTGAAAATGAAGGCATAAGCACTTTCCCATTTCAGTTTGCAGATTCCCTGAATTCTATCCAGGACTCTACTGGGGGTCCGTGGACCTCATTGTTCAAACCTGCCTTCCAGCCACCCTCCGGAACCGCAGGCAGCTTAAAAGAGTCTATCCTGGCTCTAGGAATTCAGCTTTAAGCCTCTTCCCCATCAAGGAGGTAAAAGGTTTAAATCACAGTGAAGAAGAACGACAGACTGGCAAGGCTTGATTTTGGCTGGGTCTGGAAGGAGGAAGAAACAGAAGGTCCTCATCACCAGTCAGGCATTTTGCCATCTGCTCACGAGCTGTCGAACTGTCACACTGATCACCGCAGGAGACTAGAGCCAGTGGCGGGCGTCCTCCTCCTTGTGGCCAGGATAGGAAAGGGTCCCCCCATGGAGACCAAGCTGGACTCCTCCATGAGCCTTGCGGGTCTAGTACAGAGGGCCCGGTGAAGTGACATCAAATAGGAACTACAGACAGGAAGCCCCAGGAGGAGGGTGGTCAGCCTGGCAGGTTGTGTCCAGGTGCTCCGGGGAACCTGGCTAGGACAGATCACGGTCACTGAGGAGTTCTGAGGGACTGCCAAACGCTCTTGACATTGAACCCATCTGGTTCTCACAGCTTATTCTGAGGATTCCAGAGCCTCCCCAAGGCTTTCTCCTGTGTCCGGGACTGAGAAGCTGCCCTGGGGAGTCCCGATGTTTCCCAGGTTAAAGGAGAGTCGTGCAATTGATCCAGTCCCACTTCCGGTGTGAGCACGGTGTGACCCATGGAAAAATAAATATGACAGTACATCCTGGATTTTCTAGGGTAGTTCTGCTGGTGCAGATTGTGTGCCATTATCAGAATATACGTCCCACAGATGAAAGGATAAGGAAGATGTGGTTACATACAACGGAATACTACCCAGCCATCAACAAAAGGACATCTTGCCATTTGCAATGACGCGGATGGAACCGGAGGGCATTATGCTAAGCGAAGTAAGTCAATCAGAGAAAGACAATTATATGATCTCACTGATATGTGGAATTTAAGAAACAAACAGAGGCGCATAGGGGAAGAGAGGGAAAAATAAAACGACAAAATCAGAACCGTATGAGACTTTTTTTTTAAATACATATTTTTTAATATTTTATTTCTTTGACAGAGAGAGAGAGCTCAAGCAGAGGGAAAGGCAGGCAGAGGGAGAAGCAGGCTCCCCGCTGAGCAGGGAGCCCGACACGGGGCTCAATCTCAGGACTCTGGGATCATGACCTGAGCCCAAGGCAGCCGCTTAACTGGCTGAATCACCCAGGGGTCCCCCATAAGAGACTCTTGATCATAGGAAACAAACTGAGGGTTGCTGGAGGGGATGGAGTTGGGGGATGGGGTCACTGGGTGTTGGGTATTAAGGGGGGGCACGTGATGTAATGAGCCCTGGGTGTTATATGCAACTGATGAATCCCTGACCTCTACCTCTGAAACTAATAATACACTATATGTTAATTAATTTAATTTAAATAAATTTTTTAAAAAAGAATATATGTCCCACTTTTGAGTATGGGAAGTGAAGTAACCACACACGTGGATCGGGTTACTGTTTTGGAGATGGGAGGACATTTGTTTTGCTATATGAAAACTTTTGCTAGGGTTTGTGAATTATATCTGCTGGTCCAGAATCAAGCATAATCACTTTAACAGAGACAATTACTCCCTGGATTAGGAAAAGCACCTTGACGCACATTTCTGTTCATGGAAAGCAAGACCTCAGAGTCATGGAAAGTCTTAGATAAAAAGAGTTAAAATGCTCTTCAGAGTGGGCTGCAGCCTGCAGTTTGGGGGTCTTTGGGGAACACAGGGAGAGGAAGAGAGATCCAGCTGCAGGTGGGGCGCGGGGAAACCGCACGTGAGGCGCCCCGAGCTGGGAGGGCTGGAGTCTCAAGCTCACGGGTGATTAACGCACATCATGAAATGTAACCTTTCGGGAAGGTTTTACAGCGGGTGGGGTTTGGGGCTGCCCAGAACTTGCCCTCGGCCCCAGGAGCCCACCGGAGTGGCACGTGACTGTGGCAGGGTCAGAGGGCACCAGGGGCCAGTGGGCTGGGAGATGTCAGGGACTGTGTCTTCTCGGGGCACCCCGCATTACCAGAGCATTGGCCAAGGGATTCTGCCCATCCTGGGTAAAGATCGGCCTTGTCCTAGGTAGCTTTAAGTGGGGTCACCGAACAACTTGTCCTTCCAGCCACTTCTTCCTGAAACCTCCTGAGCACCCCCCCACCCCCCGCCCTGGCACAATTGCCTCATGGGGCTGGAAAAGCTGCTTCCAGCAAGTTCGCTGGGATGTAACTAACAGGTGGTTCTGGAGACAAGTTCTTGCTTGTCTACACACACCATCTCGCTACACGTTTCCAATTAGGGTCCTTAGGTCATCTATGTAGCAGTGACCACTCTGTGCCCGCATATCTATCACGTGACCCGCCAGAGCCCATCGCCCTTGTTACACGACTTTGTCAGTGGGGCTTGGGAGGTGGGAAGCAGGTGGGAGCCTGTCGAGGGTGGGGTGAGGGAACAGGAGGAGAGCGCCAACTACAGAACCTCACAGGGCTGGCGAGGTGCTGCCACTAGGGAGACACAGGCATCTGGACACACCCCCCCCGGAAGCCATCTTATTTTTTAAGGGCGACCTCAGGAGTCTGGAAGGCTTGGGGCCCCATGGGCTGCCGACCCTTGAGTGGGTCTCACATCTCCATTAGCCTTGGTTAAGAGGATATTCATTGGCTCAGTTTAACCTGAATCCTGGGGGGGAGTTTTGCAAAGAGATAAAGATCTCGTTTGATCCCTGAGAGCTCAGCCATAAATAGTGTGGTACCCTTTTAGTTTCTACCTCTACGGAGGCTGACTTTGTTCTTCCCATCCTCAGTTTCCTGTGCTCACCCTCCAGGTCCTAGGTCTCTAGTTATGTTTTGGTGGTCTCCTATTTTTATCCCTTTCCCTTTGTTTTGCAGGTAGGAGGAGGTACGGAGGCATTTCCCTCCCACTGAGGGCTTTGGAAATCTCCTACAGGCTTTAGAAATGTCACATGGCACTGCAGTCACAGCAGCCGGGCAGAAACACACCGGACTGCTGTCTGCAAACCCAAGATTTAATTCTAGCCCAGCTACTCACTCACCTCACAGCCTCCGGGAAGGTAGAGCCTTTCTCAGAATCTGTTTTTTCATCTGTAAAGTGAGGGAGGGGGTCCAGTAGGTTACTCTGGGCTCTTGGGGTTGCAAACCACAATAAACCAACTCACACTAGCTTGAGCAAAGTGGGGGATCATTAGCTATTGGTTGCCAAAGAAGAGGGGAGTGGCCAGGCTATGGGAAGGCAGCTGGACCTCAGGAACAAATAGAGCCAGGCATTTAATGGTCATCAGGACTTTCTCTCTGTCTCCTATCTCCACTTTCTTTGTCGTTGTCATTGTTTTTGTTTTGCTTTTTTTAAAAAATATTTTATGTATTTATTTATTTGAGAGAGAAAGCATGAGCATGGGGAGAGAGGAAGAGGGAGAAGCAGGCTCCCCTGCTGAGCAGGGAGCTCGAAGTGGGGCTCAATCCCAGGACCCTGAGATCATGCCCCGAGCCGAAGGCAGACCGACTGAGACACCCAGATGTCCCTCCACTTTCTTTTAAATGTTGACTTCTTTCTTTCCCGCTCACCAGGTTTCCTCGTGTAGTGGCCAGCACGGCCCCGGGGCCGCCGGACCTCCGTCTGACAGCTGCGCTACCTGGGCAACCCGGAAATTAGACAGACGGCACGGAGTTCCAAATCCGAAATTCTCATGGGCCCAGACTGGAGCGGCGCCCACCCTGCACCGGTCAGCTGTGGCCAGAGAGGTAGAGCCAGCCACCTAGTGAAAAACGGCTGCTCCCTAGTCCCAGGGTGAGGATGTGAATGCGGAAGGGGTGCAAGTGGAGACAGATCCAAGAGAATCTAAGGGACAGGACAGATGGAAAAATGTGCAGTATAATAAGTTTGGAGTTTAATTTTTTAAAAAATTTTTAAAAGATTTTATTTATTTGCCAGAGAGGGAGCAAGAGTGAGAGAGCAAGAGCACAGGCAGGGGGAGCGGCAGAGGCAGAGGGAGAAGCAGGCTCCCCGCTGAGCAAGGAGCCCGATGCGGGAATCATTCCAGGACCCTGGGATCATGACCTGAGCCGGAGGCAGACACTTAACGACTGAGCCACCCAGGTGTCCCTGGAGTTTGACTGTTAATGGAAGTTCTGATGTTGCTGTGTCAAAACAGCAAAAAGTGTCTTCTCGAGTCTCTGATCAAAGTTCTTAACCACCTTTGTTCTGAGAAAATGTTGGCAGGAAACTAAAGCAAGTTTTGCATAAATTATTGGTCAAATCTCAGCTAACACAATAGATTTTCTCAAACGGATACAATTAAAATGTAATCCCTTTGAAAGGATTCTGAGAAGATCCTGGAGCAGAAAGCAACTCAGGAATCTATCTCCTCGCCTAGACAACAATTGCACTGGCAACCACTGTCTGATGTAACTCTTTTGGAACTCCGGAGTCCATTAAAGGCTTGCAAGTTCCAGGGGAAGGCTTGGGCAGTAAATTGCAGTTAATTTCAGTCAATTTCAGTTCTTAGCACAGTAGTAGCTGCCCATCCCCCGTCCCATCCAGGTGGCAGCCAGCTGTGCGTGTCTTCCCAGAGCGCCTTGCACACAGCTTGTGGGAACCCGGACAGGCAAAAAGGACCCTGTCCTCCAAATACCAGGGATCTGTGCTCTGACTGCCGATCGCTGCATCTGATCTCAGAGGCACAAAGAGGAGGGCCCCTTCTAGTAACACAAAACCTACCAAGATGAAATCATAAAGAAGTAGAAAATGTGAATAGATCTATGACGAGCAAGGAGTTTGAATCAGTAATCAAAAATCTTCAGGCAAACACGCAAAACAAAACAAACAAACTCTGGACCTGATGGCTTCACTGGTGAATTCTACCCAATACTTACAGGAGACCTAATACCGATTCATCTCAAAATTTTCCAAAAACAATGATGAGGAGGGAACACTTCCTAAGTCATTCTACGAAGCCAGCATTACCCTGATACCAAAGCCAGACAGAGACACTATAAGATAACTACAGACCAGCATCCCTTATGGACATTGATGCAAAAATCCTCAATGAAATACTAGCAAACTTAATTGAGCAGCATATTAAGAAGATTTTATACCATGACCGAGTGGGATTTATTCCTGAAATGCAAGCATGCTTCAACATATGAAGATCGAGTCATGTAACACACCACATGAACAGGATGAAGGGGAAAAGCACACGCGATCATCTGTTGATGCAGAAAAAGACTTTGACAAAATTCAACAGTTTTTCGTGATAAATACAACAAACTAGGAAGGAAATGACCTCAATGTGATAAAAGCTATCTATTAAAAACCCACAGAGGGGCGCCGGGGTGCCTCAGTTGTTAAGCGTCTGCCTTTGGCTCAGGGCGTGATCCCAGGGGCCTGGGATCTTGCGGCATCGGACTCCCTGCTCTGCTGGGAGCCTGCTTCTTCCTCTCCCACCCCCCCTGCTTGTGTTCCCTCTCTCACTGGCTGTCTCTATCTGTGTCAAATAAATAAATAAAATCTTTAAAAAAAATAAAAATAAAAACCCACAGAATTCACACAACTAGAACAAATAATCCTAAAATTTGTGTGAATCACAAAAGACTCCAAATAGCCAAAGCAATCTTGAAAAAGAAGAGCAAAACTGGAGGCATCATAATCTCAGACTTCAAGATACACAACAAAGCTCTAGTAATCAAAACACTATGGTACTGCCATAAAAATAGACACATAGGAAAAAATGCAGACACACAGATCAGTGGAACAGGATAGAAAGCCCAGAAAGAAACTGACGATTCTATGGTCAGTTGATCTTCGACAAAGGAGGCAAGACTATGCAATGGGAAAAGGAGAATCTCTTCAACCAATGGTGCTGGGAAAACTGGACAGCCACAGGCAGAAGGATCTGGACTACTTCTTACACCAGACATAAAAATAAACTCCAAATGGATTAAGGACCTAAATGTGAGACCTGAAATCACAAATATCCTAGAAAAGAGCATAGGCAGTGATTTCTCTGACATCAGCTGAAACAATATTTTTCTAGATATGTCTCTTAAGGTAAGGGATACAAAAAAGTAAACTCTTGGGATGACATCAAAATTAAAAGCTTCTGCACAGCAAAGGAAACAATCAACAAAACCAAAGACAACCTACTGAGTGGGAGAAGATATTTGCAAATGACACAGCCAATAAAGGATTAGTATCCAAAATGTATCAAGAACTTATGAACTCAATACCAAAAATCCAATTAAAAAGTGGGCAGAAGACATGAACAGACATTTCTCCAAAGAAGACATCCAGATGGCAACAGACACATGAAAAGATGCTCAGCATCACTGATCATCGGGGAAATGCAAATCAAAACCACAAAGAGATATCACCTCACACCTGTCAAAATGGCTAAAATAAAAAAAAAAATACATAAGAAACAACAAGTGTTGACAAGGATGTGGAGAAAAAGGGCCCTCATGCACTGTTGGTGGGGATGTAAACTGGTACAGCCACTGTGGACAACAGTATGGAGGCTCTTTAAAAAATTAAAAACAGAATTATCATAGGATCCAATAATTCCACTGCTGGGTATTTACTCAAAGAATACAAAAACACTATTCACAAGGATACATGCAGGCCTGTTTATTGCAGCATTATTTACAACAGCCAAATTATGGAAGAAACCCAAGTGTCCGTTGGTAGATGAATGGATAAAGAAGATGTGGTAAAGACATCCGATGGAATATTACTCAACCATAAAAAAGAATGAAATCTTGCCATTTGCAACAACATGGATGGATCTAGAGGGTATCATGCTAAGCAAAATAAATCAGCCAGAGAAAGACAAATGCCATATGATTTCACTCATATGAATTGAAGAAAGAAAACAAATAAACAAAGAACAAAAGAGACAAACAAAAAACCCAGACTCTTAAACATAAAGAGCAAACTGGTGGTTGCCAGAGGGGAGATGGGTGGGGGGCTGGGTAAAATAGGAGAAGGGGATTAAGAGTACAAAACCCCCGCTATTACATTGGGGCTTGCTTTATACTGAAGCATGGGTGGCGATGTCACAAACAGAATTGAGTTTAAATTTATAGCTGCATCCTGAAATTAAGTGTGATGCTTTTGTTCCTTTTATTGTCAAATAGTTTTATGAAACTGGTTGGGTTTGAGAAAAAAAGAACCCACAGGGAATGTCATATTCAATCGTGAAAGACTGAGGGCTTTTCCTTTAAGATCAGAAAGAAGTCAAGAATGTCTGCCTTTGCCATTTCTTTTTTTTTTTTTTAAGATTTTATTTATTTATTTAACAGAGATAGAGAGAGCCAGCGAGAGAGGGAACACAAGCAGGGGGAGTGGGAGAGGAAGAAGCAGGCTCCCAGTGGAGGAGCCTGACGTGGGGCTCGATCCCGTAACGCCGGGATCACGCCCTGAGCCGAAGGCAGACGCTTAACCGCCGTGCCACCCAGGCGCCCCGCCTTTGCCATTTCTACTCATCATAGTACTAGAAGGTTTAGCCAGAGAAATTAGGGAAGAAAAAGAAGCAGAAGGCACCCAAGCTGGAAAAGAAGTGAAATTCTCTCTGTTCACAGATGACAGGATCTTATATGTAGAAAACCCTAGAGATTTTACACCAATGATTATAACTAAGAAATGAATTCAGCAAAGTAGCAGGATACAAAGTCAACACACAAAAACCGGTTACATTTCTATACACTCGCAATGAACAATCTGAAAAGAACATTACAAAACAAACATTTGTAACAGTATCAAAAAGAATAAAATACTTAGGAATTAATTTAACCAAGGAGGTGAAATACTCTTACAATGAAAACTACTAAACATTTCTGAGAGAATTTATAGAAGATATCAATAAACGGAAACACATCTCATGTTCATGAATTGGAAGACAAATGTCTATACTCTTCAATCTTCAGACCCAACACGATGCCTGTAAAAATCCCAAAGATGTTGGGATGCCTGGGTGGTACAGTCAAGGTTAAGTGTCGGATTCTTGGTGTCAGCTCAGGTCTTGATCTCAGGGTTGTGGGCGGGAGCCCCGTGTTGGGCTCAGCACTTAGGATGGAGTCTGCTTGGGACTCTCTCTCTCTCCCTCTCCTTCTGCCCTCCCCCCCCCCGCTCACTCTCTCTAAAATAAATTAAAATATCCCAATGATGGGTTGGTTTTTTTTTTTTTTTTTTCAGAAATAGAAAAACTCACCCTAAAATACACATGGAATTTTGAGGGACTCAAAACAGCCAAAACAGTCTTGAAAACCAAGAACAGGAGGACTCATTTCCTCGTTTCCAAACCTTCCATGAAGCTGCAGGCGTCAAAGCTGTGCGGTACTGGCATAGAGACGGACATCTAGACCAATGGAACGGAACAGAGAGCCCAGAAACAAACGCTCGCACACAGGGGCAAATGATTTTCGATGAGGCTGTCAAGACCGTTCAATGGGGGAAAGGAGAGTCTTTCAACAAATGGTGCGGAGAAAACTGGGTCTCCACACATAAATGAATGAAGCTGGAGCCACGCTTAACATCATATGCAAAAATTAACTCAAAATGGATGAAAGACCTAAATGTAAGACTTAAAACTGTAAAACTCTTAGAAGAAAGCATAAGGCAAAAGCTTCATGACATTGGCTTTGGCAATGATTTCTTGGATAGGACTCCAACGGTACAAACAAGAGAAAAAAATAGACAAAGTGGACTTCATGACAATTAACATTTCTTGTGAATCAAAAGATAATATCAGGGCACCTGGGGGGCTCAGTCATGACATGACCTTCGGCTCAGGTCATGACCCCAGGGTCCTGGGATCGAGTCCGGCGTCGAGCTCTTTGCTAAGCAGGGAGCCTGCTTCTCCCTCTCCCTCTGCCTGCCACTCCCCCTGCTTGTGCTCTTTCTCTCTCTGTCAAATAAAGAAATACAATCTTTTTTAAAAAGGAGGGAAGAAAAAGACAATATCAAGAGTAACAAGGCAACCGACTGCATTTGAAACAATATTTGCAAATCATACATCTAATAAAGAAGTATTACCCAGAATATATACAGAACGCCTAAGACTCAAAAACAAGAATGCAGACATCCTGATTTTAAAATGGACAGAGGGCTGGGGCGCTTGGGGGGCTCCGGTGGCTAAGCATCCCGCTCTTGATTTCTGCTCAGGTCATGATCTCAAGGTAGTGAGATTAAGCTCCAGGTAGGGCTCTGTGCTCCAGGTAGGGCTCTGTGCTGGGTGTGGAGCCTGCTTAAGAGTCTCTCCCTCCCTCTCCGCCCAACTCCTGCTTGTCCGCACTCTCTAAATAAATAAATAAAATGGACAGAGGGCTTAAGTAGATCTCTCTCCAAAGAGGATTTACAAACGGCCAAAAAAGCACACGGAAAGGTGTTCAACATCACTGATCATTAAAGAAATGGAAAGCCAATGAGATACCACCTCCCACCCATTAGGATGGCTACTATCAAAACCACACAAAACAGGATATGAGGGCAATTTGCCTGGGACATCTGTCACCCCATTGATTGCTAGGGTTGATGAGGCTGGTCTAGCTGGCTAGGCGGGTGTCCCCTCCCCACCCTCCCCGCTGCATGGAAGAGGACGCCCTTCCCGATAGAGGCTGTTCTTCCAGCCAAGGGTATACGGGTAGCTGCGTTCCTGGGCCAGATCCTCCAAGCGAGCTCTCAGGATCCATGTGTAGGAGAATGTCGGAGAGTCAAGCCTCCCAGGCTCCAGACACATCTAGATGAAATGCTGCATGTGGCCACCTGTCTTTAAAAAACAAACAAACAAACAAAAAACCTGGAAAATGAATGGAGAAATTAAAATCTTTGTGCACTCTTGGTGGGAATGTAAAATGGTACAGCCATGCTGGAATACAGTACAGCAATTCTTCAACAAACTGAACATAGAGGGGCACTTGGGGGGGGCACAGTCCATTGAGCACCTGACTCTTGGTTTCCACTCAGGTCATCATCTCAGAGTCGTGGGATCGAGCCCCGCATCGGGAATCCGTGCTCAGTGTGGCGCCTGCTTGAAATTCTCTCTCCCTCTCCCTTTGCCCCTACTGCTCATACTTTCTCTCTCTTAAATATATAAAAAAATCTTTAAAAAAAAAAACCTGAACATAGAATTACCATATGACCCAGGAATTCCACCTGTGGGTCTATACTCAAAAGAATGGAAAGCAAGGTCTTGAAGAGCTATTTGTACAGCAAAAGTTCGCGGCAGCACTATTCACAATAGCCACAATGTGGAAGCAACCCAAGTTCCATCAGCACATGAACGGATACGCAAATACACACAATGGAATATTGTTCAACCTTAAAAAGGAAGGAAATTCTGACACACACGACCACATGGATGAACCCTGACGATGTTCTACTGAGTGAAATAAGCCAGACCCAAAAGACAAATACTGTATGATTCCACTTAGATGAGGCACTCAGTCATATATAAGGGGTCAAAGTCATAGGGTCAGAA